>NC_064907.1:14613200-17013200 GCF_929443795.1 Astur gentilis | reverse complement strand
ATTTTTCACTTTGTTCCTGTGTGAAAACTTACCTTACTTGCCATTCTAACGGATGACTTTGCCCTTTATGCAATTCCTAGTGTGTTGGGAAACTTGGCTCTCAAAATATAAGAGAACCAAGTCCCTTGTATTTTGTGTTTTGCTGTAGTTCTGCTGACCCTTGTGGAATTAAGGACCATGTGCATTATGAAAGGTGGAGCAGTGTTTATACAACTACGGTACATGTAAAAAAAAATTCCAACACATGCAGGGAATTTTGAAAATAGTTATGAAATAAGCTATTCCCTTTGCAGTTGAAAATCAAAAACTAAAGTCTCCCTCCTTATTCCTTCTTTCATATAAACCCAGTCATTAGGAGTTAAAACAAACTGAATGCCTGTAAATTTGTTTATAATAGAAATCCATTGTTATAGTGTCAGAAAGCTCTAGCAGTCATTATATTTTCAGAAGGTCACAAAGATTCCAGTAGCTCTTCTAAAAATAACTTCACTACTGACAAGCACTAAACCTCTTCGATGCACACAGATTTTTTATAATTTATGTGGATAAAAAAAGGTAATTTTGAAAGACTGCTTGCTAGCTGATTTTTAAAGACTTCTGCAAGCTCTCCCTCCTCACTAGTAGTATATTTACTGTAACAGTATAAGAATAAACATTGTGTAAGTACAGGCAGGGGTCATTTTTTTACTATTATGTTTTAAATTCACAGAATTATATAAAAATCTAGGTTGGAACAGACCTCTGGAGGGCTGTAGTGCAAATTCCTGCTCAAAGTCAGCCCTTCCAAGATTGCTCAGGATCTTGTCCAGTAATTCTGAAAATGTCCAAGAGAGGCAAAATGAAACTGAAGCATTTTGTCTAAAGCGTACCCTTGGTGTGTTTCTTTCAGTGCTCTTTAAAGTCCTAAGAGTACTTTCTCACCAAAACTGCTGTCAATTTAATCTGTAGCTGAGTAGACTATTCACCAAGCATGCGTTATGTTGTCTATCTTCCTTTTAGTCTGTTAAGTAAATATCTCGCTGAGCTTTGTACGTCAAGTGTCATACCGTCATGTGACCCATGAGAGAAATACTCCACCCTGATATGCTGTACATAAACATAAAGATGTATTTTCACGTTCCATAAAGATAGATTTTCGTTAGATTTGGTATTTGATCCTAATACTGAAAAAATTCTTTCCTCCTCTGCCATTGCAGGAAGTGGTTTCAGATGAAAAACTCCAAGGAGGACAACTACTGGAGGAACCCAAGCTTTTACATTTCAAAGGGAATACCTTCAGTCTTCAGATATCTGTCCTTGATATCCCTCCTTTCCTTTGGAGAATTAAACCATTTACTGCATGTCAGGTACTTGTCAATTTTATCTGTTTACGTTTGAATTCAGAGGAAGTGAGAATTTTCACTGGTATAGGCATAACCCAGAAAAGACAATGGTCCCTTTTATTTTTGAAAGGTGTGTTTCTAATCTCTGAGTATGCAACAAAAATGCATTGCCTTATGATTTTGCTAGTCTAGCCTCAATGTTTCTTTGTAGTTAAGAATTCAGGGAGGATTATTTCTGCCTGATAATTTCTGCAAAGTTATTTCTTTGGGGCATTACCTCCTTTGCTGATTTTGAGTCCCTGGTGCATGCAAAGTTCTGAGAGTGACTCAGAGGCCTCAAAATACTTTGTGTGCAGTTCAGCACTTTTCTTAATGCTACATACAACTTCTATGAATAAATATATTGCTTATGGTATATTGAACTCAGGTATTTTTGTCCTCTGTTGGCAAGTAATAGTCCAGAGTTCCCAGTCAAAACTGAACTGCAGGGTGCTGTTAAAACAAGACACGATAGCCAATGCAAATTTCTCAGTATTTATCTTCACGCACAGCAAGGACATCACTTTGCTGAATCTAATGCGAGTGGCACAGTCCAAAGTAGCTATTAAATTTACTGCTGCAAGATAAAAACAAAAAATAAAAAGTCAGATGAGGGAGCCATAACCCACAGAAGAATGCTTAAGTGCTGTGCTTGCTTTAAGGCAGGCATAGAACGGCAGACCTGCTGAAGATTTTGATCGTAGTAGGCACATTGCCATTCTCTCAGCAGCCACTCAGGGTTAAAAAGAAGCATGTGCAAAACACCCTCTGCTGACAGAATGATACTGAAGCCAAATAAATATTTACATTTTATAATTGAGTATAGTTTGGATGACTTGGACAGGTAATAATTGTTCCTAAGAGAAACTGCAGAACAACTTATACTGGCTTTGTATTTCCCTCTCAGTGAAATGTGTTGTGAAATTTCCCAACTCTCTTGACAGCTCTGATTTGGTTCCAGCCTTTATATATATATATATATATATATAAAAAAAAAAAAATCTACTTCTTCATGTGGAGTTTCTTCCAGTGTTTACTTGTTTTCTCTCCTGCATACCACACTTTAAAAACAAGCTGGCTGCTCTGGTTGTCAAGAACAACTGGAAGGAGCCTATTGCATAATTGTCATTTGGTCCACCAAATGAAACCATTATCAGATAGTGCAATGAGGCAAGACTTATGTTAATGATTTTTCAGACAAGTAAAGATCCTGCTTCAAGGCTTGAACAGATGAATAAATCATCATGTAAAACTGTGGCATAAAAGCAGTTAATGGCAGGTGGTAGTCAGAATTTCTCCAGACTCTGCTAAGTGCATTTGTTTGTCCTGGCCATCCTGCAGGAGCAGATGCTGAGTGCTTGGCATCCTTCCCACCATGTTCACAAGTAACTAGGGAGAACCCTTAAAAACTGGTTGGGTGTTAAGAGCAGGAAGAGGCTGTGACAAGCATGTTAAGAAGCCAGACAGGCACCTTTGGGGGTTAAAAGCAGCTGTCCTCCTAGCATCTTGTGTCTCTTAGAGGATCCAGTGTCTGTCTGTAGCTATGAGATGATTTACATTCCCTCTGTCTGCTAGGAACTTAATTACAAAGGGAGAATAAAACTGAAAGCATTTCTGGAATACTTTAAACACTCATCGTTCCACCATGCTTTGCCCCCCTGTATTGTGTTTCATATAATTCTTTTCAGCTGAGTGATTCTTCCACTCTGAATGAAAGCAGAGATGATTACTCTGGAAAAATCTAATTACAGTTGCTCCACTTCTAGTATTTTGCTAATGTTTTCTTTATCGCTATTGGTACCTTGCTACTGCTACCACCTCAGGATCTAAACGCAGAGCTTATCATTATCACTTAGTGCATCGTTACAGATAGGCTGAGACACTCTTAAGAAGCAGTAAACTGCATTATCAACTATGAGTACAACAATATTCTCCCTAGTTTAGCCTTGACTGTACTTTGAAGTATTGTGTGAGGCTGATGTTTGAAGCTGTATATTCTGAGATTACCAGTGCATAGCTAATATCTTCAGGGGCACAGAAAAGATTGCAACCTAAGTCCAGTAAAAATGGCTTATAGGAAGACAAGAATGAAGAAATGCATGTTTTCTGAGCTGTAAGCTCTTAGGTGAGCTTCCATATTTAAATTGATCGTTTAAGTTAAATTCATGGTTTACTTGATTTAAACAGCTAATTATGACAAGTGACTAGTTGACAGGTCACTCAGTTATAACTATGAGTATTAAATACTGAAGGAATTATAGCTGCCTACAGGCAGCAAATTTTATGTCCTTGTCTGTCATTTATTAACCCTTTATAAAGCTCTGAAAAATGCAAGCAGAATGCATGCCCAGATTAAATTTTGCATATAGTAACTACTGTATTTTCTTTGAAGGATCAGCTTCACAAGCCTTTCAAATAAATGCTAAAATTTAAAAGTAGTGTGTGAAAAAGGGACAGAGTAATCTGAAAATCCATAATCCTCCTCTAGAAAAACTAATGTAAAAATCTTTAAACTAGTTTTCTTGTGTTAGAATAATTGTTCACTGAAGCTGTTTAATGCTGTCCCATAATCATATGGATGAATGCTAAGATATAATAGAAAGAAATATTAATATCAGTCTTTTTTCCCTTTTACATTCTTCTCCAGGTTGCCAATTCTACCGTATTTTCCAATATCTTGAAATTAATAGAAATTAATGTTTGGTTTAATTGTTTTTACTATTTACAGGCCTTCAGGGCCACAGTGTGGAACACCATAGTGGGTTTGTAGCTGATGTTAGTTTAGAATTTAAAAAAAAAAAAAAAAGTATTCCAAAAGCATTAAGAGAGGAGACCAGCAAGAGACCTTTGGTATTTACAAAGTAATCATAAAACAGAAGTTAGTTGCCCCCTATGTACTTCTCCTGTCTATTTCCGTACGTTTTTAGGAACTCAAAGCAACCAGAGATGCCAGAAATCTCTGATGATTAATTGCTGCAGTTGTCTATGTAGCATTTGATGAGGGCATTCATCCCATAAACTGTCCCTGGCTGAAGTAGAGGAGTCACTGAAAGTAGTCACAGAATATAACAGGATGAAACTAAGAAGTAAAACTGAGACTGACCAATGATGTGCAGTGGGCTGCACGTGACTACCCAGGCAGGTGGGTGTTTTTAAATTCGGATGGAACATAAATATAGAAAATACGCTGTCATGCTCTATACTGCATTAACTTACAGAGGCAGAACAGTTCTTGATTTGAAGTTCCTTTTTTTGGATTCTGTAGTACAAAGTGATGGCAAGGAGACACAGATTGGAGTAAGAGTGCACCTTTCTCAAGTTTTATTTTAGATGGGAGTCTCTCATCATGTGTGTCACTGAATGAAATCTAAGCTTTCAGTAAATGTAACATCTCAGTATTTATCAATTGAATCATCACTTATTAGTTTTGTCCTATTTTGAGTTTGCAGGGATGCTAGTAGAAACGCAATTGCAGAGAAAAATCATGGACTTTTTTCCTATTTTGCGATTGTCACAATTTCTCTCTTTCATGCCTGCTTCCCTGTTCTTGTGGGAAACATTTCTCTCACAGGAAGTCCCATTCTCTCGTGTGTGGTGCAGCAGCCAGAAGCCGCTGCACTGTGCCTTTTCACTGGAGCGCTACACACCTGCAACTACACAGCTGTCCTGCAAGATCTGCGTCCGACAAGTCAAGGGTCATGAGCAAATCCTACAGATCCAGACATCCATTCTAGAGGTAAAGTGTTCTCTCTGTTTTGTTTTGTTAAGTTGCTGTGTAGTATGTGACATGATTCTTCCCCATTTTTGTCCTTTCTATCTGTTTAGTTTCTTATGCCCTGTTCAAAACTGTAACAAGTATATAAAGCCTTACCAATTCCATTTCCAGCAGAAATCAAAGCACAGAGATTCTAAAACACTAAAAATAATTTATAATTGAGTTGGTGTTAATAGTTTTCTTGCAAAAAGGTTTTGATAGTTTGCAGAGCACTGAGAGTTGAAAATGGATGGATTGCCTGTATGCTGTTAGGGCACTGACTACTCACTTACTAGAGCATTTTTGTATACACAGAATGTCTTGCAAGGATGGTAGTTTTGCTCACAGGTGAAAGATATCAAACATCTAGTCAAGCGAGCTGGTGATGTGTCCTATAGCAATGAAAACTTCAGCTGCTTTTTTTTAGATTATTGAACATCTTTGTTGATCAATCCAGATTAATACTTCTGGATTAAAGATAGATGATCATTGCTAAATGCACTATGCAGAGAATCCAGCAACAAAATAAGAAAACCACAAACATCATTCTGTATAAAAACATCCTCAGAATACGGCCAAGCATTTTATTGGTTCTTTATTGTTATTTCATAAAAAAACTTCTGTCATTCTATATATCTCTCAATAGAGTGTTGCTGCTGCAGGTTTTTTTTTCCTCCCTCTTTTTTTTTTTTTTTAAGGGACCTATCTGTCCACAAGTCCCCAGAGCATGTTACAATTTTGTCTTCAAATGGATTTGCTAGCATGGAAGGTTTTCTCATGCCTATCTCAAAAAGTGATTGAAGAGTGAGGATAATTTGACTGTTAAAAAATATATATAAATAACAACTGAATACTTGCATACTGCAATTCCTTGAACTAACCAAGTAGCAGTAGCTTATCGCACATGTGCAGGGTATGAAACTCTACTATTGTTCTGCATATTTAATTTAAACAGTCAGACCATGAGATATATCTACAGCACCGCTATTACTTTGCATGGATGACTTTTGGGATGTGTCATAAATGTTATATGAAGAGACTATAGCATCATTGTTATTTAATATTTATGCCGCATTGCACTGAAACAAATAACGCATGGAAATGTGACTCTATTATACAAGAGTGGTATAATTTCATAGGAAAAGAATGGGCCAGATCTACAAAAGGACCTGGATTCCAAAGACATTTTTAATATGGAAGAACTTACAGAATTTAGGTGTTTTTTAAAAAAATCACAAATGTGAGATTTATGTGTCCATATTTTAGGCTTAAGCAATTAAAGATTTAGAAACCCATATGCTTTTGTGGCATTCCATCTACCAATCACTGCTCTATTGGACTTCATCTATAACACAAAAATAAATAAAAAAAAAAAAAGAGGAAACTTGTAAAAGGAAAATGACGCAGTTTAAAATATTTTTATATATAACTGCTTGTGATGTTCTAGAAGTTCCTTCACAAATCGGAAAAATACCTCTTAGCTATTCATTTTTCTGTTGTCAGTTCTACAAACTGTAGCTGCAATCTCAGCAGGCTCAGGTTTGGTTGTTTCTTTCTCCAAAAGCAGACTTGATACACCAATAGGTATACATGGACAGGCTCACTGCAGGTAGATAGATCCCTGCATAACAAGGCAGCAAAAAGAGTACAGAACTGTCTGCACTCACAGCTGTTCTCATTCTGAAAATTCTGTGCAGAAATCCCGTCTCACTTCCCCTTTTCTCAACAGGAGTGTACCATAGGACTCTTGGTGTTACTCTGTTACTGTGCTAAAGAGAGCCACCTACAGACCAACCGTAGACAGAAAGCCTGATGCCCTAACCAACTGCTTTGCTTTTATATTCTGTGTAGAATGAAAGAGAAACCATCACTTTCTTTGCACATGAAGACAGCAACTTCCCTGCACAGATGGGTCCAAAAGCATTCAAAATCCCCTACTCCATCAGACAACGAATCTGTGCAACATTTGACACACCCAATGCCAAAGGCAAAGACTGGCAGATGTTAGCACAAAAAAACAGCATTAACAGGTAATGGAAGGCAATTTTGAAAGGTGAACATTTACATATGCAATGGCAATAATTTAACGCTGTTATGGTTTTCTTTGTCTGCTGGTATTAAAGATGTGTGCATAGTAATTTACATACTTAACTATCAAGGATAAGCTGTAGTTCATGCATTCTTTTATATACAACTAGTTGCTGAAAACAGGAACTGCCTTCTCCTCTGAATAAATCAGTGTGCCCTGTCCTGTCTGATGTATGTTTGCTTCTAACGTCAGTTTCTTTGTTCTGGGCTGGACCTTTTCTTTGTACTCCCACAAGAGTGGAGTCTTGGTAAAGTACGAGACTAGAAGGACTTCAGAGGTTGCGTGTTCTCTCAAAAAAATCATATGGCCTGTTGCCTTGGCTTCTGTCCACATATTTTCTATTCCAAAATTAATTAAACATTTTGCAGATTTTATTTTTTCTAAGGAAAAGACATATTTAAAAAAGAAAGTCATGCTTCTACTGTTAGGAGTAATAAAATTATGATTATTAAAACTGAAAGAAGCTGTAAAAACTGATTTATTACTTCTTTTGCTTTTTCCACTTGGCTAAATTAAATTGGTGGAGGCAGTTCACTCACAGAAATATTTTCCAATTGTCACGAATGCCGTAAATATGTTCCCAAGAAGGTAGAGGGATACTTAAATCAAGCAAAATAACTTTTCATTGACTTGTTGCTTTGCATGGTAATCTCAATAAACCACATCTGAACCAAAGAAAAAAAGTAACTTACAGTCTTGCAGCTTTACTTAGCAGTGTTTACTACCTATTGTCAGGCACTTTACTCTCCCCTGGTTTCCGTTCCTTGTGCGTAGAGGAAGCTGGAGATTTCTCTTTCTCAGGAAACTGAGACAGTGTACTAAGGAGATTACATTGACTTGTGTAAGACCAAATTTGTGATAACCCTTAAACTTTTGATTCTGTGTTGGAGACACCTGGTAGGGTCTTTGCAATATCTATTATTTTTATAAAATCAAATTCATAGATAGAAAAAGGAAGTTCTTGAGCAGTTTAAACAACCCAAAATGTAGTTATAAAACCAGATGGTAGAGCACAAATACTTGACTTCATAGATTTCCACATATCTGCTGTTGTACAGCATAATCCATTAGGGTCATCATAATATTTCCCCCATCTATTTCAAAATACAGGCCACTGCCATACTAGTAGTTATGTCTAGGTATTACTAGTAGCAGTCAAGGTTTTACCTGACAGGAGTAACAGCCTGGCTTTAGTTCCTCAGTTTAGACAGTAATCTGTTCTTGCAATGCACTAAAACTATTCATATTGTTGCTACAAAGAACTTCTTCAAAGCTGGAATTGTACTACACACACACAAACTGGTCACTGTATGTTAACTTTTGATCACCAATAGAGATGAATGTCCTGAGGAAAGGTAATTAGCAAAGCTTGAGGGGAAAAAAAATGGTATCTGCCTGTTTTTCACTGATGAGTAACAGTCCAAAAATGGTCAGTAGCAAATATTTAATTATTTTGGAGTCGGTTTAAAAACCTAAACAATAGCATTCAAGTCCAAATTTCCTTTTCTGTGCTACAGGTTATTCCGTTTCTTCTCGTATTTATATATATGTACCTATATGCAATACAAATGTATAAATAACATTTGTGCTTGTGAATGTGAAGTTAAAATATTTATTCAGATTATTATGTCCAAAGCCCATAAATAGAAGGAGTTATAGGGTAACTTGCTTAAGATACTCACTTTGTTTTACCAAATTATTTGCAAATCTCATCCCTGCAAAGTCCTAAACACTACATATAAATAAGATATAAATTTACAAAGTAAAAGATGTCATATCTTCACATAATCACAAGCATCAATTTAAGTTATATAATTCCTCTCCCTGACGCATACTTGCTAAGTTTACTAATGATGCTTTCCAGAACCGACTTGTTTTCTAAACTATACAGGATGGTGCTGCTGGCCAGCATTTATGTGCTTCAGAATATTCAAGTCCCTTGTTCATTCTCCTTCTGCTAAACTGAGCAAGTGACATTTGAAGAATAAATGCACCATTGTGTCCCCTCTTCAGGGTTTCCTCCACTCATCTCATCTAGGTCTTGCTGAAGGTTTTTTGTTTTTTAAACGCATCTATAGCACTAGGCACAACAGAGGGCACTTTTACGTCCATGGTAGCTACAGTATATGCTGTTCTTCATCCTTTTTGTTTTACCTTTTTCTTCCCTCCTTTTAGGAATCTCTCCTATTTTGCTACACAAAGCAGTCCATCTGCTGTCATTCTGGACCTCTGGGAAGCCCGACATCAACATGATGGCGATCTTGACTCCCTAGCCTGTGCCCTGGAAGAAATAGGAAGGACACACTCCAAAATCTCAGACGTAACAGAAACTGAGATTGAGGAGCCTGACTTCAACTACAGCAGACAAAATGGACTTTAGTCACTTTTTTCCACTCAAGAACTGACGGCCAGCTTTGACTATTACACTAGAGATTCTCTTTGGCAGGGAGGAAATAAGGGTTTCTGCACAGTGTGTATGGAAACAGACACTCATTTCCACAATGCAGTTTTCAGTTGGAGGAGCAGAAGAAGCCCTACTAAAAAATCATCTCAGTAATAAGGAAAACACAAGCTTCTTCCTGTCCTCTCTCATTTAAAATTCATCTTTTAATGGCAGAAACCAAACTACATGTCTATCATTCCTGGGGCAGGAAAGAGTGAGATACAGAACCATAAAAGGTAAATATTATGACATAATGTATTTAGGAAACAGTAATGCTAATATAATGCCTAGTGAAAATCAGCAAATTTGATATTGAGTATTTAGAGCCACCAGAGGTTAATCCTAGTTTAAAGGTTTGTCTTCTTGGGGCCTTGACTCCCTTTTGTCCTGCATCTCTAACTTACCACACTTACTTAAAGAGTGGGTTTAAAATGTCATTTGATATCATGTTGTCACTTTGTATCTGCTACAGAAAAAAAGAAAATCTGGCCTTATCCTGTTCAGATGTTTGAGGAATTAGAAGATCTCATAACTATTTAATTGGTAGCATGTGCATTCCAAACCATTTCTTTTAAAAATTCAATCACTTAATGAATGTACATTTGCTGCAGAGCTTTCCTGCCTATTCTGTTAACAGAATAACAGAACAAAACCCTTCTCTGTGAAATTAGAGTGTGCATGTGTGAGAGAGAAATTTTCTAAAGTTCTTGGTCTGCAAACTTAGTCAAAAAAATGTTTCTTTGGGAGTGGATTTAGCCACCAAATAAAATGCAGAAAATTGCCAGCCCTATTTTAGCAAGTTTACACATTTTTTTTATTGCTTCATGTTCTGGGGCTAAACTAAAAAGTAAAGGTGAAATCAAATCAGCAAAGCTTGATTTTGGTTTAGTTTCAGACCGAAACCAGAAACCCTACATGATACTGCCAAAAATTGGCTTGATTTCATTGTACAATATGGAAATTTCACAGGATATAAAGCTGGCTGTGTTACGTTTGGTTTAGTTACAAACATATTGCATTTACCACCAAAACCAGAATCTAACTAGATAATTCTCCTCATTTTTTATCCATTTTGTACAAAAATAATTTATTACTTCAACTGAACCAAAAAGAGAGCTGTCACTGTGAGCGTGTCCTAGTGGAACTGGTACTGAGCCAAATTTAACCATTATTTTTACTCATATATTTTTTAAAATTAGCCAAGGTGCTCATTAGCTCTGGCCCTAGGCTATCAGTTTTGGTGATAGGAATACAATCAGTATAAAGCAGGAACATAAACAAGACTTTAGGAGCTTTATGGAAATGCAAGAAATTGAAAACAAGCATTCTGGGTTTTTTTTACCCCCGTATTTGGCTGAGAGCAGCATGATAGGCCACAGGGTAGGTACTTAGTGTGCAAATCTATAATAATCTGAAACTATTTCTTTACCCAGGATTCCAGTTCTGAAAAGTATGATGAACAACTCTTGATGTAAGACTTTGCTTGTTCTCACCCATCTGAAATTGCAAATTTTATTGCTTTCCCAGCTCAGCAGGGTGGAATAGTCTTAGACTTCTAAATACTTTGACTTCCCCAAACATTTTCTGCACTTTAGTATTTCATGCAGCCTGCCATGAGAGTTCCTGTTTGCAATGGAAAATCATAATGGCTGCAAGCATATTTAAGACTGAGACAAAAATACCAGCTGATTTGGCAGCAAGCTGCACTGTTTTCAGCAGCACATGGTTCTATCTGTATTTGAATTATATTTCTAGCGACTTCCAGTCCTCCTCCTCGGAAACCTGTTCTTCATTGGACAAAATATCATGAATTAAAGAAAAAAAAACAGGGAATGGCATCCACAGAAAAGCAGTGGAGTTTTAGTGAGCTGTCGTTGTCTGGGAAACCAGCTACAGTCACTCTCCAGCAGTTAATTTGTTCTCAGCTTCTCCTCAGATGCAGTTTTATTTTTCAGACTAGCCTAGGTGAGCTACCACAACAGAGACCTAAGTACTACCCTGCAGGTGCTGTAACATATTCATGTCACTCCGAAGAGCTGTATGTGTTTTCTCTTCTTGTATTCCAAATACATGTGAGCTACACACAGCATATGAGGTCAAAAGAGCTGCTGTATGGACCACAGACCTTAAAGCTTTTTCTCAGGAAATGCACAGTGTTTACTTTCAAGACTTGGGTAGCTTTGAAAAAAACCTCTATGTACAGCAACACCCAACTCTGCCTACTGAATGCTCGGTAAAGCCTAGAGAAAGAGAGAAACCAGAAGCTGTCTAGAGTGACTTCCTCCAAAGTACATCTAAAAGGGCCTTCAGAGTGAAGGGATCTGGGTTGTACACCAAAATCCAAGTAAGTCTAGTGTCTGAGTTAGTTAACGTACTGAAAAGGAATGTCAGAGTTTCTTACAATGCCAGAAAAGAAACTGTTCCATTTTGGGCCCAAGGTAAGATTTTAATTTTACAGTGCTCAATATTGTTGTTTCCCTTTAGGTTTTGTTTCCTGGGTTTTCTTCACTTTTGCTAAAGCAGCTTCTTTGTTACTCATCTTTCTTTAGTGGATCTGAATCAAGAACTCTGACTTTTTGTAACCTATTATTGTTTTGATGCTCTTGTATTAAGTGGACTAGAAATGCCACTTATTTAGTAGTAATACTACTTATTTACCTTTCTTGCACTGTAATGGGGTTTGAAACAGTAACCAAACCACTAGCCTACATTTCTCATGTGAGCTTATCCAGCTGCACACCTGAGTCTTGTAAGAACTGCCATACTATTTCAGGTGAAAATCCATTTAGTCTTGTGTGCTATCTCTAATAGTGACCAGGATGGAGAGTTTAGGGAAACAGTGTAAGAAACATGCCCTGTAGTAAAGGACTTCCTCAGCAGGGGGATTGCATTTGGACCACTGTGTCTAAGAATCACTGATACTGTCCTTCAACAAATTGACTCATCCCTTTTGAACCCACTGAAACACTTGGCCTTCATGAACAATATCGAGGAGAAACAACTGCCACAATCTTCTTTTGCATTTTTTTTTTTGACACAGCCCTTCCTTTCCAAGCTTTCCTTTCTTGTAACACGTGCTGCCTAACAATTGCACTGGGTTCCCCTAGTTCTGTGCAGTAAGGAATACTGAGTAACTGTTACCAAATCACCTTATCTGTATATTATGCATTCTTTACAGGCTTCTCTCACATTTAATTTCCACTCACTCTCTTGTCTAGGCTGAAAAACCTTGGTTTATTCTACTTCATTGAACATCCTTGCTGTTATTCTCTCTGTCATCTCTAGTTCTGTATCTTTTTGGAGATGGAGCGACCAATAACCTGCTTTTCAACAGGAACACGGGCTAAATCATGTAATTCCTCCATTTCCTCAGTTTCTTGCTGTTCCCACATTCAGTATCAATCACAGAGGATTAAGATCTTGCTATAGCATAAAGCCACAAGAAACGCCTGCAAGAGACTGCAGGATGCCCGAGAATACAGTAACTGACTTTACTATGCAAATTGCTCAGGCTAGTACATCCTGAACATCCGGCAAATAAAACCTGTGAGGAAAAAATGCATAGTTGAAAAAAAAAGACAGAGAAGATGTCAAAATCATAAAAAAAAAATAAATCCTAAAAAGTAAATTATTTGTTCTCTATGCTAATGATAGATATTGGTAGGCAGTAACTGGACAATAAGAACTTACGTTAGACTTTTGAGTGGAAAACAAGGCTTTTTTTCTATTTAAAAAAAAAAAAAAAAAAGAAAAAAACAAGAAAGTTTTTTTTCTATTCCTTTTCCCCCCACTGCAGCTGTTGATTACCTGGTATGTCTGATACACACATGCCTGTTTTCAGATGCTCTCTTTCTGTTGTTTTCTGTTAGCATCATGGCATGATATTAATAGCACTTAGCACTTTTACTTATAGAGGCTTATGCCAGTTCTCCTCCCTTTTTTATGCAGAGTGCTGGTTTTAGAGATGGAGAAATTAAAACGTTTTTTAGGTAAATGCTTCTGCTACCATATAAATGGGGCAGCCACATGGGTTTTGTTACCATTAACAAACAGCTAAACAATACAAGTAAAAGATGTTAAATGTTTGCTTCCTGTTTTCTGCAGTAGAAAGCAGCTGACTTTGCCAGCTCACTGCGAGCCTGCTGTAAGTATGCTTTGCAATACAGTATTCTCTCAGAATGATAATTTAGAATTTGTATGCAAATGCTATATAAATAGATATGTTGAACATTATTAGCAATCTTAAAATTCTATAAGCACATTTTTAACATCTATGTTAAGAACATTTTTTGGAAATCTGTATACACACATATATGTATGATTTGATCCAGAACACAGATGTAAAGGAACATCTGAAGCAGGATTAGAGGCCAGAAATTAAGAATTTATTCCTCTATTTTATAAATAATAACTTTTGAAAAATAATTTTTAAAAGCTCTTCATGAACTAGAAAGTAGAAGGAGAAATGTTATGTTACACACTTAAGATTCCATCTAGCTGCCCAGAGTCTGAGATGGTGAAATAGCCATTTTGATTTTACATCACCAAAGAATCTGCTCTAGTATATTTTCATCCTCCTGAGCACTTTCCCCAGATATTTCTGAGCTGTGAGTCATATAACACTAATAGTTGCATTTTAAAAATGACTTACAATTTTGTCACCAAAGTGGTGCACTTCACAGCTCCACCAGACTGCAGCATCATAAAGCTAATTTACAGTTTTTACAACACTGCTTTTGCAGTCTTACTAGTTTACATTAAAATCCTTTAAGCCACAAGGAAAGGAACCCTGTTCTGTAGATTTAAATTCAAACTTCATTTACCACTGCAAGTCCCATAAAACCAAGATGTACTCCCACAAAAATTTTATTGGGCTTTTTGTAATAGATGAAAAGATATCAACACAATTATCTTAAAACACAGGGAACTATTTTTGTTATTATTTTTATCTCTAGCAACAGCTGGTCTCCTCCTCCATGGGCCTGTGCACATCTTGCTTTCAGCAGGTTAAGGGAGAAGCTTATTCAGCATAGATCACTAAAACAGGGATCTTGCCATAGGACTCCATGGTATTAACATCATATTAAAGGTCCATTCTTTTTTTTTTTTTCCACTTGAGAGATAGTGCTATATGAGAGTTTTAAAACATTCAGCAACTGATCAATTCCAGATAATATTTCCCACTACAAAGAATAAAAGTGCAGCTAAAACAAGTGAGGAAGTGTTGTGGACTTCCGTTCATAATTTGAATTCCACCCCCCTCACCCTCCTCCCAGTCTTGTTTCTGCCTATGTAGATTTAAGCAAAGGGCTGCATTATTTCTTGGATTGTAGTTAACTGAGTAGAAACCAGGAAATTATTTCTAAGTCCTTAACAACTGTGAATGATCTGAAGATTTGTCTTTCTGCTCTTTACTAATTTGAATTATACTTGGGAAGTTCTCCCACTTTTTACACAGCAGTAGAGATGGTTAACAGTATTCCCTGAGAACGTTTTTCATGGTAAACCTGCTGAAGAATGTTTTCTATGGGTTGTTCATTTGTGGTATATGCTTCAGTAAAACTACTCCCTTGACACTATTCCTGCTTCAGAAAAGGCTGGCGGGTTTTCCGCAGCAGCATGTAAAATGGCACATATATCCTTTCTTGGATATATAACCATTGCCTAATTAAAACTGTCTAGTTAAAATTACTTAAAACTTAAAGGATTCCTGAGCAAGTACAGTAACTAAAAATACTAGGTATATGACACACAATACCTGTAGCAACGAATAAAACTCAGTATGCTGGCGAAAGATCAGGAATCATTTTCTAGTAACGCACAGTCTAACTCTTTTCTCTCATTGCCAATACTAGCGTAAGTGGTAGCAAAAAATCTCCTTTCCAACATGGACAAAAATAAATAAATCACTCTAAGATTAAAGAATGCTTAGAGAATCATTTGATAGTAACAGTGTCTGCAATGCAGAAAACAACTGATGATGTTCTACTCATTGCCGCAAGTAAAAGAAAAATCTGTCAGTATCCATGTTCACTGTTCTGTCCAAAAAAAAAAAAAAATGTCTAGGAATTTGCCACTATATTTTTTGTATTAGAGGTGAATAGTACAGATTCTACTAGTGTTTCTTGTCTGGGGCTTGGGTGGGTAGGGGTATATTGTAATTTTCAAGCTATTGCAAAAGCTGCTTTTAAATAAGCTGTTCAATTGTATTGAATAACTGGTTTGTGCTTTACAAGGGAATCCAGGTGAGCCAGGATTCAATGGGTAGCCTCCTTGCCTTGCTGTCACAGGGTAACTAGAGCTGAAGTCACTTGTGAAAATTTAGCTAAGGGATAGGGAGATTAGATGACCCATCCCTGATCTGTAATGTAGTGTACTGTAATCTAAAGAGATTAGACACTCACCTACTGTAGAACCGTGGTTTTGTCAGCAGCTACTTAGTTTGTCTGCCCCTGGTGTGATAACCTTGGTTGAGAATGTACTTCTGCAGATTTAAGAAGATGTCAATCCTCTGTGTTATCTGGTCTCTGTATATAAATCTTGTTGTCTAATCCCAAAAGGAAATGTGTAGCACAAAATGAAGTTAAGGGTGTACTGCACCAAACCTGGTTAAAGTTTTTTCTGATACAGCAGAAGGGGGAAGACATGAATCTAACAGCAAGTGTATTTGCCACAGAGAACAAGAATGTTTCCTAACAAATCCTCACTTAGAACTGACTGAAGCTTTGTTTTTGCAGTTGAAAAAAATATAAGACCTGGTATTTCCCATACTGAAATTTGGAATATTAACCTTATGGTGGTGACACCTTTTCAAACAATTCCTTCAGTTTTGCCCCATTTGTGCACCGAAGTTGGAGGGGGAGGGAGGAATATTTTTATATGAAGCTGTAGACTTTTGCATTCTTTCCACTTTCAATCTAAAACCCAGATACCATTATCGAACCTCACAAAGTTCCCTGATGCATCCGTAGGCAGTGTACACACACACACGTGTATATATATGCCTCATTGGGGATGTGGCATATACATTCTTATGGTATATATGCGGGAACAGCAAACTGACATCATGTAATTTGTGACTTGGGAGATGTAGCTGCCTCCTCCCACCTCTTAATCAAATTCATGCTCACTGTGACTCTGCTGATCTCAATTTATACATGGGTACAAAAACGTTAAGCGTACACCTTTTGTTAATTTTGATCAAGTAAAATGCTGGTCAGTCTGGTGAGACTTAAAACAATGTTATGCATGACTAGAGCTAACTGAAAAATTTCCATTGCATTTTCAACTTTCAAAAGTTTTGACCAGCCTTTTGGTGAAAAGGGGAGGGGGAACTTCAACCTAATTAAATACAAAATAAATAATAATTTTTTTAAAAGAGAAAAAACCACAAGTATTCCTCTAGAGATACCTATTTTCTCTTCTCTTCTGCTCCTTTATTTTCACAATGAATAGGTTTTGAAAATGTTGGCTCTTGCTCATTTGACTGAGCATTCTTCCCTCCCCCTGCTTCTCCCGAAGGTTTCATGTGTTCTGAACTGAGAAAAGAGCAGAGATTTGAATGCTTTCTTTAGTATGAAGCTGAAGGAGTAAGGAAGAGAGAGAAGAACATTAAATAAAAAGCATGGCCTTGGCTTCATACCACACTTTCTGTGCCTTGTTCTATCAATGTAAATTCTGAATGTTGTACAGTAAAATACTTGGGAAAGACTCCTTGGAAAAGGCTGCACTGGCTTCTTTTTTCAGCACATGTACATATATAAATATATATATATATATTTGGTAATGCCAAACAGCTGTGTTATATTGTACTGAAAAAGTAATAATGGACAGTTTGGATGTTTTATGTAGGGTTTGCAAAAACTGTATGGCTATAGCCTTTTGAAGATAAATGTACAGACGTAAATTACTGCATATCAGTTATTTATGAATAAAGAGTCTTTTACTGACAGATTACTGTACAAGTGGCATATTAATTTCTGTGATAAAACAAGATGTTCTGATATGAATGCTCTGGGATGCTTCACTAGTTTTATAGTGAGCCTTGTATGGGAGTTTATGCTGGAAAACTGTGTACTGGACACCTTTTTTCCAGAAAACCTGCAAAATCTACAGCAATAGGAGCAGAACTGAAGTTTACCCTTTACTGACAACATTGTAATCAATATCAAGAATATCATCCTGCTTTCATACTAGTCTGAACTACAACCCAAAGAATGCCAATTACATTCTACCTAAAATGTGATTTCAGGTATTTCACTAAAATGCCTTATTTCTTTGTCTGAATGGATGTACAAGCCCTACTCCAGGACTAGGACATCTTTGTCCTTTGCACTCCAAAAGCAACATATATTATTCTGCTTTTTGCAAGATGGAAGATGCAAAACCTGTCTGCGTATCTATAGACACTGACAATTCCTTCTAAAATGCAGATAGTTCCACTGCTACATTCAATAAGTGGTTGCACCTTGAATCCTGTATCACTGGAAACAAAGCTTCGAGTCCTGTTCCATTTACCATGTAAATGTAATCTTTTGATTTGTAATGCCCTTTACTGAGATGCACCAGATAAGAACTCATTGTCTTGATTAATCCTCCCCATACAGATAAACTCACAACCTTAGATCCTACTTAAAAGAATAGAAATATCCTGTCAGCAAATAGAGCACTTGGTCCTGCAGTCAGAAAGCCTCTGATTACTAAGTAGCTATCACCAATACATTGCACCCTCACAAGGAAGGTGGCAAGTAAATACAAGCGTCATCTGTGCTTGTCGTCTTCATATGCACAGACATTTGCCTATCACCAGTGTGGGGAGATGACACTAGGGATGATGGGCCCTTGGATTAAGCCAATGCAACCCTGTGTGTTTTGGGTTCGGTTTTTGGTTTTAATAATTTAGCTACTGTCAGCCTTACTTCACTGTCTCAGGAACAGTGAGTGATACATACGCCCTTAAAATCCTTACCATAGCCATCCTAGCCAGATAGTATCTTTACATAAACAAAGACTAAAAGAGACAAAACCTTCAGCTTTCTGCTAGACACAGTACACAGCCCTTTTCTGGATGGATTTGATCTACACACCAGTTACCACTGTGTCACATTAACACATACAATTAAGCATCAACTACAAATATGCTAGCCTGACAAAATGAGAATCTGGATATGGCACTCACCATACCTTAAGTGAGACGTTATAAAATGTATTATTAATACATACATACCAGGGGATGCTAGGACAAGCTGTTATAAATCAAGATATCCTTCAAAGATTTTATTACATGCATTTAAGTTGTTATCATCCAAGACATCATACACCATATAATGTAATGGCCACCCTTTATAATAAATAGGACTATCACATTAACTGCCTTTGACATTCATTGGAAAATTATTCATGATTAATTATGTTTGCAGAGAAATAACTTATGTTATTATAAGAAGTTCATTGCATTGTGATTTAATGAACAGCCACTTAGAAATTACACTGCAAGTAGAGGCTGCTGCCAGATTACTTCAAAACAGAATGATGGCCTCCATTGAACACGGAAGCCGGGTGGCATTCTCATTATTTACATGCCACATTCCCTCATGCATGCATAGCTCCCCAGTCCACATCTAATGTCCTGCTGCACTCAGGTACGTCAGAAATGGAGGCAGTACCCAAAAATACAAGGGCATTTTGCATTAATAAAATTAATTTTCTTTTTTACTCTGATTATAAAATTGCTATAAGATATGGCTCCTTTGTTCTTGGTGGACAAAGTAAATTGCTTTCCTTCCTTCACAAGTTTGATTATTTGAGAACCCGATTATCACTTTGTAAGAAGCCCCAGCGCCCCTCCTATCATCCTCTTCTAGTATCACACAGTCAGCTGACTGTATATTACAGTTCCACCTCTTTCTAGCCAAACTGGCATCAGTAGTACACTTCAATAAAAACCTCCTCACTACGGGTCTTCTGATGCACACAAGTATCAAAACCCTAACAACTGGAACACAGGTTTCACCATTTTTAATCCACATTGCTTCCAGGTATACACCCCTATACTGTAACTTGTCAATGAAGTCATAAAGCATCACCACTGGAGAAATCAGAAAAAGGTGTGGCTAAAATTAAACAACTGCCCCTGCCCCCTTAGTCCTGAAAAACAAACACGCACCCCATTTACTCTACCCTTTATTTATAGCACTGCTAAGCATGCCTAAAACACGGCCACTACTAAAGTGACTGGAGACTACTGGTGTTCCACCACAGCTTCTGTTCCCAGCTCTGTACCCAGCTGCACAGTGCCTGGATAAGTTTCCCTCTGTTCACCTTCTCCATTTCATCCATCTCGTCTGTATAGGGCTACAGCACAAAGCGCAAGGGAGCACTGAGCCTGGCAGAGCTATTTATCTTTAAAAAAATACACCTTTGCATTAGTGCAAATGACTACTTAGGACATTGTGCAATTGCAAGTACGCCTCTGCCCCCCCCCCCCCCCAACCTCTTTCCTCCCCTGCCATAGCTTCTTGATGAACTCTGAGATTAGCAAAGAATCTCGATATTACTGTTACTGTATTGAGACTAATTAATTTTCTTTTAAACAGTCAGCTACCTAACCCATTATTAGAATCAGTATCTTCCCCCTGCCAGAGTCAGGAGGTAATCTTTACTGATGCAATTAAAATTATAATTACTCTCATTCCCCTCATCTTGTACATACGTAGGTATATTTGAAGAATAAGGCTTCTTAAAACATGTGCTGTTCATAGATACCTGTTTTGAACACAGGTAGAATGTCAGCTCACAAGCTCAAGTGTAATAAAGCATTGATCTGTCTTTGAAGATAGTGAAAGCTGCGTGACACTGCTGGAAGAAGATAAAACCTAAAACTGAAAGAAGGTGGAGATCTAAACTGTAATGCAAAGAACTAATAAATGTTATTTAATAAAGTGAGGGTCCCATCTATTCCAACTAGTAAAGTAATTTTCGTCTCCGAAATTAAATAGCCCGTCTTAAAATGAGTTTTATAATGCACTGGTAGAGAGATGTGGTTTGAGGACATTTGCTTCAAAACATGTAGCGCTCAAGTTCAGATGAAGAAGACCAAGAAGAAGAGAGGAATTTATATAGCCACTGTACATACAAAAGTTTCCGCGTTCTGAAACAACTTAACATGAGATGTGATTTAGACAGAATATCCACCTAAAGATGATCACACGATCTAACCAAAACTATTAGAATGGTCTAAAACCTAGTCTTGTAAGAACTGCTTCTCCTACTCCACAAAGCAGGCTGTCACACTCCGTTAAGAACTACTGCTTAAACCTACTGTCCTCCTTTCACTGCATTCGTTTACTAAGAAAAGCATAACAAATAAACGGAACTTCCTTCTGCACAGAGAGCCAGTCACAAAGAGTCGGGAGTAAATGTTGTTCTACCAGCCTAATGCCCATGTTTCTACTACTGACAAAACTGTGGAAGATGTTACAGGAAGGGGAGCCATTCTGAAAATGCAAAAAAATAAGGTAATATTTTCAACATGAAGGAAGGACCAAAACTCACCTGTTGTTAAGCATATCAGAACTTATGTAAAATGCATTCAATTTTCAAACAATTCTGAAAGATTGCATTTAACAAAGTATCACTTCAGAGGACTTTTCTTCTACTTCAAGCCTAAATACACCAGCAATAATTGAACAACTGACACCACTTCAGTGAGACCTTGAAAGTCAAAAACGAAAGCAGCTGTTCAGTCCCCAAAAGTCACCTGCAACTGAATTATTGTAGCAGTATGAAGTTTACTGTAATTGCAAAATCATGTCATTTCCTGTAACCTTTAACATCCTCCTACAGACTAAAGGCTTTTTGTGAAGCAAATATCTGGTAAAATAAGCATATGGTCATTTAATGTATGACAGCTCATCTAAAGAGTGATTACATGCTTCAGCTCAACATACAATGCATACCATTGTCTAATTTTAAGTCCCGTTCTGTCTTCACAGAACTTAGAAAAAATAATTACAGAATCTGTGAGGAATAATGAAGCAGTGAGCTGCCTTCACAGCTACAGTCATGGCTGGTCACTTGAACAGGTCACAGACTTGTTTAGTGACATCAAATGTCCCCAGGGCCCTGTTGTATAGACTGCAAGATTTTGTTACAGTATGTTCCCAACAGCTGTTAATGGGGCTAATACAGAATACGTGGTAGGAAGGATGGCTTTCGTTGGCAGATAGAGAGAAGATAAGGAAAGAAATGGATTCTCTCCCTGCATGTGTTTATTTTTTGTTTTGTTTTAAGGCCATTTGGTTGCTTACTCAAATCCTCAAACCCTTCTGTTGTGACAGGAGGCAACACTGGAGAGAACTACTCCTCGTTACAAACACCACAGACTAATTTAAACTAAACTGAATAAATCCCAATCTGTCCTCTGCTAAGGAGGTTTGTGCATTTTTGCATTTCTTTTCCTCTTCTAGTTGTGAGATATTGGTTTGATTTTATGTAGTTAGTATTCCAATATTTACCACAGCTTCAAGGCTATCTTCCCTTATTTTGTTTTTGTTTGCTTGCTTTTTTTTTCCCCCCATCAGCTGTATTTACTAAATAGCAGCAGCCACTAGCAAATTCAAACCTTAAGTAATGGTCAATGCCTAAAGTCCTACAGAAAGCTTTGTTAGTAAAAAAACCCAACCACCCTAAGCTAGCCCAGTCACTGATGCGTTGCTACATTTTGCAGAGATTACCCATGTTTGACGTTGCAATTACCCAGCAATTTGACATCCTAGCATTTCCCATGGTTGAAGCACCTGTAATGCTATGGTTGTTTCCTCAACAGGAAGGAAAGAAAATATTACTAGAGACTTTTACCCATTTTAATTAACACTTTCATAATGCACTTGGAAGCACTACCCTCCCAGAAACCCAGGAGAGCTGTCAGAAGGCTGTAAAGTCCTGTCACTGTGCTCCACCTCTAAAGAAAAGATATGCTGGCTAGGAATTCTTGCAATCAACTTCACACTTAATGTGGCACCGAAACCATCTGCCCTGAAGTTAACTTTGTTTTGTTTTTCCAGTGTGGGAGAATCTCTCTCAAGTGTTAGAAAATCAGATAGGCTTTATAAAAGATGCGACCCCACCACTATCACATTGGCAAGTCCTACTCTGATTACCAAAAGCCATGCTGAAAATATTCAGCATATTGGTTAGTGTTTGATCAAGATGCTCTGTCCTCTCAAAGGAGAAAGTACTACATGGTGAAGCATGGACTCTGCTACAATGAGTTATTTGACTCCTATCCTTGATTTCAAAATATGTGATTGATAATATAAAGAAAACAGCACTCCTCCTCTACTGTCTCCCCACCCTGCTTCAAAGCACACCATGTAGTGTCTTAAAGATCAGAGAGGAGGGACCTAGAGGGCCGATCAGATGGCACATCCTGAGCGCTTTGAACTGCTGCATTCTCTGCTGTTTTCTTTAGTGGAGAATTGCTCAAAGATGTCTTAACACAATACTGCACCGGCAGCTCCAAAGTGCCAAACTGTGCAACGTTTAATTCCCCAACAGAATGGTATTTCACTGCTAGCCTAGAAGACTGGAAAGACCTTCCTTAAGGTAGTCAAACCTGCTGGAAAACAGAGAAGAGAAAAACAACACTAATACACCCAAACAGGAAACTCAGGACAGCTGGGTGTAATTCTGTGCTACATTTTGTGTGTGATGTCAGTTATCTGATTTGGGGGTCCTCGGATTTCTCTCTCTAAACTAAATACAGCAAAACTTCCAACTCCTCTACCCTCCAAAAGAGAAAAAAAGCCACCCTATCATCTCTTAGTATTTTAACTCTTCAGAGCAAGGAAAATCTTTCTTATACAGTGGCTAGTACCTCAGGGGTTGGATCTGGATCTGTAATACAATTATTAAGTTATTATTTACCAACACTGCTATGCCAGACACACTGTAAAAACTACATGCTGTTTTTCCTAGAGGGCCAAGGCAGCTTAAATAAAATGATATGGCTGACAGTGTTTTGTGATTGTGTTTATAAGATAGGACCACGTGACCACTGCCTCAAGAGCGTGGCAGTGAGTCATGTATTATAATAGGCAAAACACAATATTAGCACAGCTCTTTTACATATGACTAAATCTTTAGCTTTTAAAAAATGCCTTCTGATGAATCCAGAGTTCAAAATAAGCTTTAAAGCAGGCCCTTTAAAAAGTTCAGCTCCTTATATCAGAAATACTAAAAGTGTTTTGTTTTGAATCATCCAGTAGTAAAGCATACTTTGCTGTGAATGAGGGCTCTTAGTTCTTAATCATGCCTGCTACAAGGATAATTTTTCTACAGAATTAATGAGAAGAGTAGCTAAGAGTAACTACTGAAAATCAATGCAAGAGCTAAGAAATTCTCACAATGGAAAAAAGTAACACTGGCTTTCTGGGAGTAAGTAAAACATTGTCATTTACTAAGGTCTTTTAGTCTCACTGTGCCACTGTAGAGAGAGCTTAAGTTTTGTTCTGCCTGTGGACAGACGTTTATGTAATGGGTTGATTTTAGAGGCAGAAACATCACACTAATACGGAGAGACACTACCGGGTATACATGTGTATGCACACGCACACACACACCACCCCTCCCTTGGTAAGCAGATAGGTCTTGTGCCAAAAATCCCTGGGATATGCAGAATGACAGTATTTTCCTCCCTCTTTAGTGGGACAACCAGCTCATTAAATCTTAACATGAAGGTTATTTTATTATGAAGTGACAGATCTAAAGATTTACTTCCCCATTCTTCACCTACCTTCTCTCTTCTGCTTATTCCTTTGTAATTGTTAATGGCCTTTCTCTTATTATATAATCCTGTCAAGACTGTAAAAATATCTCTCAGGACTGCTCATTTGGTCTAAATCATTCAGCCTGTACTGGTGACAAGAGAAAGTGTACATGCCATGGTTGATGCAGAGAAGGAGTTCTGTCCTATACTCCAGTAATTGTCACTGCATGACAAGAAAAGTGTAAGATTTAATAAGGTCATAAAGTAGAACAGCATGAACTGGTGTGATAGGTATATTTTTCATTAGCATTCAGAAAATCTGGCTTCAGTGGGGCAATAAATTACAGCAATTGAGCAGGAATGACCCATTTGATTGTTCAACACTTTCCAGCAAACCAGTGAAAGCAGCAGGGCTGGGAGCACCTCTACCACCACAACAGCAACAGGAAGTATCTTTGGTAGCATTAGAACCATTATTCCCTATGTCACCAAGCTGCCTCTGGTGATTTCAAGAACCAGAATCATACTCTAAAGTAGTAAGAAAACTGAGTGTTTGCAACTAGTTTAGTTTTGAATGTAGTGAAACCAAGTATTTCTATAAAACATGATGTGCATCCACTTTAAAATGCTGAGTGCTGACTACTGATTGTCGGGTTATGGCAAGTTTCCAGTGCAGATGCCTAAATCAGCACTAGGGTAAAATAAAAGTAATAAAAAAAAGAAAAATAAAGATACCTAAGTGGATTTCTCCTTTCACCCATTTCCAACTCTATAATAATACAGTCCCCTCAAAGACTGCCATGTACCCATGCTAGAGGTTGCAAGACTGTGGTTAAAAATTCTTAGCCAGAGTGAAAAAGAAGATGAAGGACTAAAGACAGACGCATAGAAATTCCTAAGCAGAGACACCTAAATTTATTATTGTGCATTACTACGTTTCCTGCCAGCTCATCAGCTTCCTCTGCTGACCACACTTGTCATGTTTATCCAAAGTCCTCTGTGTGTTTGCTTTGCATGGTGTCACTCAGCTCCCTTTTCCTCTGATTCTGCTGCATTATAACTTGTATTTCAGCAGCTGGCATTTAGGTTGTACATAGACATGATGCTTGCATCCACACTCAAAAAAAAAAAAAACAACCCACAAAAAGCCATTTAGAAAAGTTAAGGCAGAATGAGTCCAGGATCACTTCTGTGCCCCAGTACCTTGTCCTCACATTTTCATTTGTTTTTGACTACAGACATTCAACTTTCTAAAGATTAAGCCATATGAAAGGACTCAGCGGATACCTGATTCTCCCTTAGTTGTTATACTCTGCAAGAAGGACCAAAGCAGCTGCTCTTCTCCTCAAACTGAAAAGGAGGAGATCCAACCCAGTATAGGCAAAAGCAGTTCAAACTACTCGATACTTTTGCTATAGATAGGTAGAAGATATCCTATGCAGCTCAACTCTTGACAGTCCATCAATATTGAATAACTAACCTTTAAAACTAAGGAAACCACTTCAGCTTCTCTGATATTTAAATGAGTTGAAGATAACATTTGAAAATCTATTATCAAATAAGACATCATTCTACTTAGACACATTTCTCCTGTGTTTGCTATTGTTTTTACTATTTCTGAATAATATTTGCATAAAGATTGGGTCTGTTGCTGAAAAGTGAGAACACCCATTATTGAAAGGAGAAGTAAAACCCAAAATGTCACTTTATATCATGCTTCTTGTAATGATGTAAAAATATAAAAAGAAAATGATCATTTAAATAAGATATGAATGGAAAAATCATTATTCCATGTAACAGCACATAAAGATGGATATACATTACATAATCTATGTAACTCCCATAGAGGGAGGAGAAGGATGGTTTTATACTGAAGTTACAGAACTGGGAATACGAAGATCAAATCAATTCTCAAATCTATGACACTTGGAATAGTCAGTTTCCTTACACTGTCTTTCCTTATCTTTTATATGTAAGACTATAATATTTCCCTAATGCAGAGATATCCTAGAAAGAGAAGCCCACTATGAAACATGGCATTTTCATTCTCAGAATTATACCATTACTTCCCTCCTCCTGTTATCTCTATTTCCTTCACCAGTCAGGCATTACCTTTCTTGACTAGCTCTGCTCTGATTTTACCTTTCCCCCCAAAGCAAACTTCTTTCAAGAACTGCAAATGCTCAGTCTTTTCTGTTTACTGTTGATATATCCAGAGTGGTCACACTCCCTTAAAACAAAGTAAAAACAAAAAACATTTTACACTTTTCCCCCAGCATCTCCTTCCTCACACAAACATTTTTCTCATTAAAGCAGTCACAACTAGACTGCTGTAACTCCCTTCATTTTATCCTATTGCATCCTCAAAGCTATGTGCAGCTCCTGAAGCAACTCACAACTGAAAAGATACAAACATACCTTAAAACCACACCCACTTCCGCCCCATATGAAAATACAGCTTTCCCTAACACCCCATGAGGTACATGTTATATCCCTTCCAAAAGCACAGCATCCATATCTTCCCCGATGAGACACACATAACTGAAAAATATGTGAACAATTATCATCACTCTTATGAGTAATGGGAGTTGCTGGGACACACACATCTTTTGAAAAAAATCTGACTTTTTAAAGGTGCTAATTAGAAGCTGAGGTCTTTTGAGAAATGTCATACCATTTGTGGGTGATGAACACTTTTGAAAGTAGGACCCTCAATGTCTTTATCCCCATTTCATATATACACCCTCTCATTACCTGGAAACATCTGGGTTTGCTTCTTAGAAGCTTGCCCACGTGTAGCAATTATTTACTATTCGTTACCACGACCTTCTGCTTTTCACAGCCATCTACAAATGTATCAGATTCAGGAAACTGGGACTGAGTAGGAAACAAGCAACAGAGCTCCTGGTTTTATGAAAACATCAATAAGATTAAAATTCAAGGGAAGAAAAAGTACATTAAGCTTAGGCTTGATTTACAAACTTTTCAAGGAAGCAACAGTTGTTCTTTAAAGGATGTGTTATGATCAAACTAATTTACGGGTCTGTAATAGAGTGGTGAAACCTCTGTACTTAACATTTATGGGGAAAAAGAACTTAACAGTTTTGTTGCATACAAATTCAATTAAAATTTTACTTAGGAAAAGGTGCTGTGATTTTTTTCCTTGCATTTTGTCCTTCACTAATTACTTTTTCTTTTTAATACTCTCTGCCATCTAATACACTTGGAGAAATATCTTCGCAAATAGCAGCCTCATTAAAACCCTGCAATACAGTTTACAGAGATTACAGATGTATACAAAAATGGATGTTGCTCTTTAAAAAGTGCATTTTCCCCTGATACTCCTTGAATAAGTTATATGCCAAACAGACTGTCATTTTTTTGAACAGGTGAAGAAACCATTATAAAATATCCTAGACAACCATGCACCATTTTTATCCATGCTTATTTTAATCCCTCAGTACATGGTGCTATTATGCATGCAAAAAGGTAATGAGGCAGGCAAAGGTTATTACTAGGGACACTATTGGAATGATGAGGGGCTGCCAATGCATAAGACTAACCTCAGGCTATCTGAAATTGAAATTTTTGGTTAAATTAATAACTCAACATGAGACCAGACGGTAATGCTGTCTGTCCCCTGCAGGGCTGAAAATGTCTTTTGACATTAATAAAAAAAGAAAGGGAGGGGGTGTTACCTGTGAAGACGTATAGAGAAGCAATCCACTCAGCTGTGTTGATGGCACAGAAACGTGGGAGGTGGGAAGCAAATGGAATAAGACAGTGCCCTTCCTTGACTACTTGACAAGCCAAGTGAATGCTCCTGCTGACTGTGGGTAAGTTGCAAGAGGAAGCTAATAAGTCCCTCCATCCTTCCCAATACTTTAAGGATTGTTTTTTATCACTAACATGGGAAATTGCCTCATTATCCTCATTATTATTCATAACAGCACCAGAAATTTTCTGAGGTATTTTACAGAGCAGTTTTTTAAAAAGCCCTGCTCCCAGAGCTGAATAGTTTACAGTCTAATTTACACATGCAGTTCTAGGTCAGAGGCACAAACAGCATTTACAAAGATGGGTGAGGAAAGACAAAGATTAGAGTAATAACATCACACAGTTAATTTGCTGTTCCTATGCGCAAAGCTAGGTGCAATGTTTGGCTGAACTGGTGATATCTAGACACCCAAGACAGACCTCTCTTCTTTGAAACAGATGAGGAGGGCAAGGGGAGTGGCGGGAAAGGGAGAGGAGGAATATGTTAATAAACAACATGAAGAAATCAAGTAATATTGCAAAATTAAGCTGGCAGCAATTCTAAACTGGCCAACACTTGCAAAATCTGTAGGTTCACCTTCAGTCCTTTGGTCCAGTGAGAGTGCTCAATGACACAATACACAGGCATCAGCAAGGACAGACTTCTGATAAATAAGAGCAAAACTGAAACAGGTTTTCTTTTTTTCTTGGAAGAAAGGAAAATGAAAAACAAAGAGAAGACTAATTCATCGTGAATGTCAGAAGACTGTGATATAGCTAAAGATCCACCCACTGGAGCAAATCTAGGAAGCCAGGAGAAAACTATATGAGAAACTACCGCATTAGCAACAGGAAGAGGGAGTCACCAGCAGAAAGTATATTGCATCCTATTAGTTCTCTCTTGAAAGAAATCTGTGGGCATATATTGTCTTGCATTGGTCAGACTGGTCCCAAAGCTGCGCATGGCTATGTCTGCACTGACACACCCTATTTCTACTACAAGTGTCTCTTAGAACTGTCTGGATTATACTAGCAAAACTCTGGGCTGTGGATATTTGAAGCTAACTTATCAACTTCAGCCTCTGAGACTTTATCATGGCAAAAGCAGGGGGGATGTTCCATTATGGTCAGCAAAGGGCTTGCTGCTTTATAGACACTCTGCTGCTTGTGTATTTCAGTATTATGAAGTAGACTGTTGCCTTCTGTACTACAGTGTGTGCGCATGGTCTCTGAAGTCTCACTCATTATACTATTAGACTTGAACAGTGTTCATAGTTTGTTTAGGATTAATGAGGCAAAAGTCCTCAATCAAGAAGCAATTTAAGAGTACATTGCTAATTCCACAGAGTTCTGTAAATGAACTAAGTCAATACTAGTTGACCTTTTTATTTTGAGGGATGATTTGTGTCTGTATTTTCCCTGAGTGGTGCCCTTAAGCAGTGACAATTTGGAAGGGCATTTCTGGCCCAATGACTGAAATCAATCATATTATAAGTAAGATGAACACACAAGTCATGAACAATACACTTTAAGAATGTACTGGCATGCAGCCCAGTAGTATGAGGATTATGGCAGCATCTATCTGGATAAGTAAGGAAGGAACACAGCTCCTTCAGATGGGCAGAATGAAAGGCAGAACAACCAAACTGATTCATTTCTAAGTTGTAGGACAGTGTGTCAGGAATGTTCCGCAATGGTTCTTTCTTGCTTAGTGTTGAGAGATACTGTCTCAGTGCATTAGTTGACAGAAGCGGGCAGCATTCAGACCCTGGCCCTTTTCATTATGCCTTGGGGCACAGCAATGGCAAGTGCATTAGACAGGGACACTGTTCTGAAAATGGACAGAGAACTTAAGAAGCTTATTTTGTCATTGGTACAGCATTACTAAATGACACTGTCTGCAATTGGCTAGACCAGGGACTGTGTTCCCTAATTTACCCTAAATTACCATTCTGCTATCACCAAAAAACAAAGAAAATATTGTTATCATTTTTGCCAGGATGGTAGGATTTTGTTGTTCTTCGGGTCATTATGTTAAATATTACGGTAAGGACAGAATACTAGACAGACATTTGGAGATGCACGTTGACTAGAACTTAGCAGAAAATGAAAACAATCGTCGTCTTTAAAACAACGAGAAAAATACCTTATAAAGTCTGCACTACAACTGCATACTACCATTAAAAAAAAAGATCAATCAAGTAATAGTGTGAGTTAGACTAAAATAATACTTAGATTTGGAGAAACCTCCGTGCTACATTATAACCCTGTGAAGCTTGGTAACACGTAAGGTATTCCTGAGTACTGACATGCCTAGCAGTATATTCACCCTCACATGAAGGTGAGAAGGACAGGAAAGAACAAAATAAGCCCCAAAAAGAACAAACGTTAAGAAGCTTAGGAAAGCAATAGTTTTGTCTAATCTGAAATGACTCTTTTATTCTCTGTGTTTCTCATTGTAATTAAGATGGGATCTGCTGATATAATGGCAATGGATAAGCAGCATTTGTGTTAGTTTCCAAGAATACAAGGCATATTATTGCTTTGTTCACACTTAGTTTTTCTTACAATAGTGGTGAGGTTGTGAATTAACACACACAATTAGGGCTTTCTTTCTTTTTTTTTAATATGATAAATCTTTACAAATATTCATTTTTTTTGCTAGCAGAAGGTTGCTAATTTTACTCTAAATAAATGTATTCCTGTTGTGATGTAGATTGTGTTTTATAATGCAATTTAGCTAGTTTTATCCTTCCCTACCCTATGCATAGATTTCAACAGCCTTTGTGGATAATGTCATGCAAATAAGTAATAACCAGTAAGATCTTGCAATTGAAGATATGCACTTCTCCCTACTGACAATCATTTATCATTATGTCTTCACCTCTCATTTAGCAACCAGAAAGCCAAAGCTTAAATATGGGGTTCCGTTCTTCAGAACTAACACCTTTGCAGGTTTTGTGCCAATGCAAAGCAGCTGCAAACACTGGCTAGTTGGTGTTTGAGACACAGAGGAAAACCAGGAGAGTCCATCTACTAGTAAGGAATTTTAAATCTTACTAATACGAACTGAAATTTACAGTGGCAGGGAGTGCAAAACCAGTTTCTGTCTTCTAGCTCCAGCAAATATACATTATACCAACCAACCAACTTCTCAGCAGAAGTCTTACGGAGCAGTGACCCTCAAAGCATCAAGCGACTCCAGTCAAAATGAATGGTTCAGTCCCACTTTTGTGGTGCTTTATACTAATGCATTTTCACCTCACATTTCTAATTCGTGAAACACATGACTGTGCTTCATTATTGTCAGTCAGCTTGCCAGTGGTAACTTCTGAAGCCATTCCAACCTAATGGCTTGCAACGGTCCTTCCTGAAAGCAAGCTTAGGTGGTATCTTCTGGCCCCATATTTTAAGAGGGAGTGAAGGAAGGACAAAAAGTAGGGGGGAACGCTTAAGAAATTCCAAGTGTAATCACACATCACTTTTGTAATGTAAAAGCTGCTCTGGAAATGTTAGTTTTATATAAAATCAGTGGTAAAATAAAAAAAGTAAAAATAACATCTATCTTATTAACTCATGATGAACACATGAATCTTGGAAACGCTGGAATAAAAACACTACATGATAAGCAAGCTCACTTAAGTGAAGTTTTTTAGTTGCCAAGACAATTGCTCTAATCAATAATACTATAGTTTATACCTGGATCAAAGCCATACTTTCCACAATGCTTCTAAGAGAGGTACAATCAATTTGGCTGCATGCAGTGCTGAATGAGAGAAAAAAGGGAGAGCGATACAGCTGCAGGGAATGTCTGAGTCGGTGAGGATGTGCAGAGGGGAGGGGTAGGGAGCAGAGAAAGTAGAGGAGGGGCTTCCTTACGGTTAAAGGACAGGATTGAACTAGGAAAAGAGAAAGCAAAAAGCTGTAGTAACACCTTAAAGAAGTTAGAAAAAAATAAAGCAGTACCCTGCCTTGTGGAAGAGATGTGAACGTAAAGACAAAACATAGGGTTGGAACTTGTCTTTATGTATTACCCAATCTTGTCAGTTATCTCTGTCTTCCCTGACAAATACCCTTAAATATCTGAGGTACACTGTTGATGTCTTTCCTTATAACAGAAATAGTAATATCTAAAGTATATTTATAGTACTGTTTCACTTGATTGCCTAATAAAGAGGAGGAAAAAACAACCTCCTACTTCAAGACATACCATCTACTGGGTGAGTCAACAAAGGCATGAGATTGCATTTTTTTTTAAATGACAAGCACTTTCCCAGGAATTTTACCCGCAAATTACATGTTAAATATTCCATCACAAATGAAAGCTAATGCACCCAAATAGTTGCGGCAGGCAATACAAACACTCTGGCCATCCATCTGCTGGTAACAACAGTTAAGATCACAACTAAGGCAACTCTAGATATATACATATATAGTAGGTCTTTCTCAAACTTTCCTTCTTTCCCTAACCTCCAAGACTGGCACCCTGATATCAGCCAGACCTATTAATTCCTGCTGCAAGTGCAAGCAAGGAAAATTCTAGACCTGAGAGATGGCAACTCTGACAGTCTAACATCTCAGATTAAATTGAACAGAATTTCACAGGAAGAGAACCCTGTGCAAAATGTCAAACAAGAAAAGAGATTTTCAGGAAGCTCAAAGTACAGTAATCATACTGGTTTTCCCAGTACGTGGTTAAGTGCAGCTGACTTTTACATATTTACTTGCCTTGCAAACATTTTCCAATGTTTAAGCTGAAAACCTTATATAGTTTCTATTTAGTCTGTGGAAAAAACATTTTTAAATTGAGAGGAGATTTTAAAGCTATTAACGATCTTTTTCCTTCTTTTTACAAGACAAAATACATTTAATGACATGCTTCACAGCCTAAGTGACTATGGGCTGGAACGGGAAGAATTGTTGGCCTATCCCATTATGCACATTTACACAGCTGGACAAATCTGCAAGAGCCACGTGAAGAAAATTCACAGGAACTGGGACTCAAAATGCATTATTTCTAATCCCAGTTCACCTACAGACCATGTCAGTGACTTGAGCAACTTTCTTCTAAAAGAGGGAACATTTTCCTACATCGCAAAAGTTTAACAAGCCGAGACAGTCATATATATAAAAAAGAAATAACTACACATCCTTCCTTTAATGCAAATCTTCAATTAGGTTAAATGCATTTATGACTTCAGAACTTTTCTGCTCATCCATCAAGCTAAGAAATACTAGAGAAAAGTTTAAATTAATAGTTTTCATTCACTTGCTCATAGTTATGTTCTTTGGGAAGACTTTATTAGACTTAAGTCAAGAAAAAGCCTCTTGCAATATGCAGTCACATCAGATTACTACTCCTTGAAGACTTATGTAATGAAACGGACACATCTCCTTCTGCTTTCATTCTACATTCTTGCTTTAATTATACACATTGTCTGTTATAAAACCTTGTCATGTTGTCACAAGTGGCCTCTGTGCTGAACTTTGTCTTGTCAGGATAGCTTTATCATTCATAAATATTTCAATGAGAACCAAAGACTGTTTATGAAAGATTGATTTCTTACAGTTCATTGACCCTTCCTTTGAGGCCTTTTATTAAAATTAGAGTAAACCCATCCTAGAAATCTGAGCATTAATTGTTAATATTACAGGCTACTGAAACATGGAGTCCTCAAGGAAAAGAGATACCCTGCTGGCTTAAAGTGATACATCACTGTAGGAATTAAAGGCAATCAACAGTTTAAATATGTTAATTTTCACATTCAGAACCAAACTGAGGTCTTTAATGGACTTTACATTAAATCAGGCACGTTGAGTGCTTTGGAGGCCTCTTGTCAAAATTTGGTTTGGAAAATGGAACAGCAACCAGTTAGATGTTTAGGCACCCAGGAGTTTTGGCTGAGTCATCAGGTGCTGCCTGCTGTGCTGTCCAGATACCTCAGTTAACCATACTGCTAGAAAACTGCATCTCTGCCTTTGAGTCAGCCAGGGGCACAAGATCAGAAACTGGAAGCAGTGCAGGTAGATTCTCTGACTTTTAACAGCTGTTTCTGTTCTTATCTGGTGCCTTATGTATTTCAGCATTTTCAGTAGCTGCAACTTGACCAAGGGAACATGGGTGAAATTATTTCCAGAGGTAAATTTACTGCAGATCAAAAATATTAAAAAAAGCAAAAGGAAAGAAAAAGAAAGGCCAACAGGAGGCTCTCAAGTCTGTAAGCATCTCAGATCCAGGGTTCTGTCTTCCAAATTGCACTATGCATAGATGTGATGCTACATGAATAACATAAATCATTTGGCTGATCAAAAGCACTACAACAGCAAAGGTCCTCTTTTCACATTAATAACATCTTCATAACATCTTGGATCTATTTCTCCAGGACATTTTCCTTTTCCAAGAAAACCCCTGCTATCATCTTAAGAACATGCACCTACCTCAAGAACAAGCCTCAGCAACATATTTACTTAAATATCTTCCTTTGGGTGTATTTCCGATCTATTGGGACACCTTTATGATCATCAACTGATCCCTCCTTTTACTTCATATCAGTAAACACAACTAGGAGCTTCAGTAAGGGCATTTAATGTTGTATTTAAAATTTGTGTGCCACATCCAAGGAGGATACATAAACTACTAATTAATCCAATATTACTCTGTTCCTCGACATCATATTCCATCATTGTAGGGGCAATTGCTAATTTACATAAAAATGCTATCAAGACCCTAAATCCAAATGATCAATTACATGTGATCGTTCATTGTTAAGAGGGATTAGAGAAAGACAGGGACATCATTACTAGTTTAAATGTCTTTTATTTGCTCTAAAAGTCATATTTTAATGCAATTCTGTCAAGAATGCAGACCTGTCCTTGTACTTGGTCTTATCTGCTATAGATATGCCAGATGGCTTGACAGCCATTTCAGAAGCTTTGTATGCCAGTGTGCTCACCTGCAGGAACTAAAGACAGCAGGGGTGAGAATTTTCTGCCCACTTTCGCCTTTAAAGAGAGCTGAGTGTCAACCACCCAATTTAAGGCAGGATGCCAACGAACTAGGGGAAAAGAGCTTCTAGGTGCTCTGCACCCAGACCACAGGTGCTTCCTTGTCAGCAAGTAGAAGAATTCATAAATCAAATGAAGAATGGCGGGCAAGTAATTTTGCTTCTGCTCTAATTCCAATCTACCCCATGGCAGAAAAATCAAAATCTCTCCACACTATATTTAAAGTTGCCTTTTTTCATTTTATCTCTCCCCAGCCTGTGTTCCACTTTTTTCTTTTTTTCCCCTTTTAAAGAGCAGTATTTTCTCATATAAGATTGCATAACTGCTCGTTTCAAAGAACAATGTTTACAGTGCTATAGGACCCTAAAGGTCACAGTGAGATGGGTTCTGTATATAATAACGTACCATTCTTTTCCAAAGAGCTTGAATGGGAAGGCCCAATTCTGCAACAAGCTGCACACAAACAGCACTGCCTCCCTGTGTAGTGAGTGGGAAGGATGCTCAGTCTCAATATAAATTGCCACCCTCTGCATTTAATGTCAGGGTCCAAAACAAAACTGAACCCAAGGAAGAGAGAAAAAAAAAGCTTCTTGTCCCCATTTAAACGGAGACAGACATGAATCAGGGATATGATGTGGACTTGCTAAGAACACACAAAGAAATTCATAACAAAGGACCAAAATCATGGTCTCCGAAGTCCTAGTTCTTGTCTGTTTTCTTCCTCTTACCTACTTCTCTCTGAGGTATGGGACACAGTGAGAGCAACAGTCACTGGAAAAGCTTTGCAAACTAAGGACATGCAAAAAGTCACTTATTAGGGACAGGAAAAAGGGTCTATTTTTTTGTTGGCTGCTTTTAGCAACTCCTGAGCTATTTACAGTTCTTGGGAGCATAGATGATCTTGACCTCAAGACAAAACTATCTTCTGCTCATAATCAGATTCTCCCTGCAGACAAAACATCATTAACATTCAAAACCTAAAGTGTGTCACATTCCTACAGGTATAATTCCAATGGTTCATTCAACATGGTTAAAAAACCAAACCAAAAAAACCCACAAAAATGCCACACCAAACACTCTCAGCAATTAACCAAGGATATTGATGAAATATAGACCTTGTAATACTCCAAATTTACTTGCAATACTCATGTTTAACTTTGTGCAAGAAATAAAACTATATTCAACATATTGATTGATATACACTAATTTCATCAATAAAACCCCTCAGGTTTGGGGAGAGGGTTAAGCCAGATATTGTACTGAACCTGTCAGCTTTGACATTCTGAAATCTAGATGAATGCAAACAGACTAAATTTTTTGTTTGTTTTTGTTTGATATTACACATTATAACTTTTCAACCCCGACCAGAAGTTTCCTTTCAGGTGGATAAACAAAACAGGGCACTTTCCACCACTTAATTACTCATGCGTGAAATTTCATTTCTAGAGGAACTGTGAAGACCTAAGCTTTCCTGACAAGAAGCAAATTGACACTTGAAAGTCCTGATTATGGTGAAATTCTGATTTCACTGAGAGAATATAAATAAATTGCACAGTCCAGCATTATTTAATGTGTAGCTCATCTCTGGAGAAAAGATTGCACCATGAAGATAAATCTGAGTTGCACTCCAAGGCTTCAGTCTTCATGTAGAGGAAGCTGGTCCTCTGATTACTGAACCCGAACACTGAGCACCACATAAAGAAATTTAGGACAAGTATTTGGCAGCAGAGGGGGAGAGGGTAGGAGAGCTTAAAATACACTAGCATTGTTAATTGCACTAGGGCTTTTTCTCACCATTTTCTTCTTAGACTAAGAAAGACTTAAAGTACCCTTTGTCTCTTTGGTGCACTATCCACAGGACACATTAAATTACTATGGGGGCTTCTTGTGAATTCTGGGCACAGTTTATTAGCACAGGGCTGCGTTCACTGTCTGCTGGCGTATTAAGTACACTTCCTATCTCTGAACTTCTATTACACCCTATCATAAGCATATCACAAATATTAGTTAATTGAACTTTGCTAACCTGGAAAGTAGGGCTACCAGATGAATGATCCAACAGTTAGAGTGCTAATTTGAGACCTGGATAATCTGTTTTCCTTGCTCCCTCTTGTCTTATGGTTGTTTTATTAACTCCTAAGCAAGTTACATGGCCTTTCATTAGTTCTGCAAAACAGGAGCATCACAGTGAGCTTCCAATATAAATACTTTGAACAATACCAAGGCATTCAGAGTTGCCCAGGGTAGGTCATATCAAGGGTCATTTAAATATTTTAGACAGCTAGTTACTACATATGTCTTTATAGACAGTGGTCTCAAACAGGAAGATATTAAAATGATTTGCCAAAGGTCACACAGGAAGTACCTGTTATAACTAGCAACAGAACCCCCTTCTCCTGAGTACCATCCCTTTGCAAAAAGAAATAAAATGACACACAGTGGGGGGGTGGGGGGGAGTATGTATGCTTCTCTAGGAAAAAAAAAGAAATTAATCCACAAACCAAAAACCCACTAACTTTATGGCAAAAAAAATACACAGTATCTTACTTGTCACCATTTTTAGAAGTGTCTCTTAATTACGTAGCATAGTTGCAAACTACAGAAGGTATAGAAAAAAGTCAGATAAGCTCCTGACAAATTCCAGGGTTCTCAGCAGGTCCCGTTTCATCATTTCAGTCCCAGTTAAGACGCTGCTGCAAGACCTCTGGAACCAACACACTCAGCATTTTACAATATCACAATTAATTCAACCGAGTGAACTTCAAAAGGTGTGCTAAATGGTAATGACTTGGGTCATTAACTTTAACAATGTCAGTGTGTTCGCACCATCATATTTACTATAATCAGCGTGCATATTATTTAATAGTATGCTACACACAAAGAAAAGTATTTCAATCTACAATCAACAGTACAATCCTGGAAAATATCAGTGATTCAGTCACACGTGTACCTGTATGCTTCCCCCCAAGACACATATAAAATAATTCTTTTATACTGCATACTAGTCTACCTCCTTTTGGAGAAGGTGAAAAAAGAAGCAGAGCTTTAGAAAACAGGCTACTCAGAAGTTAAAGAGGGTATTTTTAACAGAAATGACAAAAACTTGAGAAGTATCATTTGAAGACAACTTCTCTATTGCACATGCAAACTAGTTGACCTGAACAGCTGTGCACAGTCACATCCTCTCCTGTGCCCCTTCTTTTAAAAAGGATACTTAGCATTAAGTACCTTCACTGCAGTGAGACTACAGGTAGCCAATCATCTCTATTGTTAGAGCTTAACCTCTAAGGAACTACAGGGGTTTATAACTAGGAAAGCTAAGTTTAGCTAAGGAAATAACCCTGACAATGGTATCTATATACGAGTAGATCTTTTTTTCTCTGACTTGGAGCAATTACAAGACAGAATATCACACTCAGGCTGAGCTACTAGAACTAGCAGTAGACAGATCACAGAGGGAGGACAGGAAAAGAGTACTAATATAAAGAACCCTGAAGTAGACAGCAGGGGTTACAGATTATTACCTTTCTTCTCGTTGGTTGATCTTGCTATCTAGGTGAATACACTATACACATTACTCTGACTGACCCAGTACCTAGAACCTGAGACATCAAGCCCCATACCTTCTTGTATAAACGTCAACTATCCATGAGTTAAAAATGTTCTTTGAATCATAACTTGTCAGTGTCCTCATGCTCCAGCATCTCCCATTTGCCTGTCGGCATTCTCCAAATGCCACTGCTGCTCAGAGCTCTTCCCTTGTCTTAGTTTCTAAATCGTATTGTGGCTGAACACATGGAACAAACCCAGAGTGTTGCTGTGGGTGAAGATTGAGAGTCATTTTCCTGCATATGAAAGTGCTACGATGCTACAGAATGAGCACAACACCAAGAACATAACCCCCAATGTGGTCATTAAGTGCTTGGATCTGAAGAAAGAATCATATATATACTTCAAAATGGCTTAAGCTGAGTCAACTCAGTGAATCAACACATTCCCTCAAGACACAGAACAGCTGGCAGAAGTGAGCTTGCTGCTGTCTTTGCCCACAGCATTCCACAGTTATCTTGTCAGCAGTGCAAGAGTAACAAATTGCATCTGCTTATTTCTGCTGTTGTCTTTAAGATGGCTGCAGATTCTTGTTTAAACCTGAATTCTCGTCTCCCTGCAAGTACATTTGAGCACATCCGTGCACACTTTGGGTCTGAATTTGCAAGGACCTTTGGTACTGTAAAACATGTTATGGATGCCATGACAAATCAAACAGGACTCCTTCAAGCCACCTATGAAGACAACTAGCAACTGCTGAGCAGATGTCATAGTTTCATAGTCTCAAAATTTGCTGTATTTTCCTTTGTGACTTTAAATGTGTCAAGTTTAAAACGTGTAAAGTTTATTTAATTTTTTTATTTTAACAAATTCATTCAACGGTTATTAAAATCGTTGTCCCTCCCACCAAATAGGGAAGTGGCTTCGCTCAAAGACATGACTTTCAGCTCAAGTCCATAGATTACATCTTAAATGGAAGAGAACAAGAACACTATAATACACTTTTAATCTGTCATTGAGAAGGTTACCTGTTGAAAGAACCCGGAAAGGACAGTCAAGGACTAGGAATGGCAGAGAAATTAGGAATAACTTAAGTGGCATGTGCTAAACTCCTGATCCTGAGGGGAATGGACTCAGGTCAAGTTAAAGAAAAGGTAATAAACTCATGATTGCCTGAGAGTCTTGTTGCTGTGACTATCAATGAAATGGACAGATCTGTTCAAAGAAAAATGCATCGAGACCCAAGTCCCACAAATTAATTTACTACAAGCCACGAATCACCTATGACAGGTTATATACATCAGCAACTGGACAAGATTTTAGCTGGTAACAGGCAAAATAATCCTACAAAGAGCCCCTAACCAAATCATCTTTCTGCTCTGCGTTCCTGTGTGCTGCTCAGTGATTAGCTTGTTTCACAATCATGAGGAAAAACAACATAAAACATGTTGAGGGATATTTTTTTTTTCCTTTCCCAAAGTAACAAGTAGTTGACACCCATTTAAATATTCAACAGTGCAAGTGTTCTGCCATTTAGTCTCATCACGTTGCTACACTGTGGAAACACTGGCTCAGTTCCCCTCTTAGATTTCCCAGCAGAAATAACACAAGCCTGGTGTGAACTGAACGTTTGTGATAAGCAAACTTCCTCCTGCTGTTCACGAACTGAAACCTGAAAACAGTCAGTAACACACAGCCTCCTCATTTTTCCAAATGGCTGTTGCTTCCATGCCTTTGCAGAGATCAAAAGCTTAATGGCTGTGCACTTGCTCTCTCATTTCCTAAATTCTGCCCCTTACAGCTACTAAGAAATACCCTAAGAATATCCATTATGTTAGACTTGCAACCAAAAGTTGGACTGAGGTGTGGGGCAGAAGGCTGGAGAGCTGTTTCTTTGACTATTCCAAATGCCAAGGAACAAACAAAACCTCTGGGACCTAGAACAAGAAATGGTGCTCCTGTTTATACACAAGTACAGGAAAGCATCATTTCTGCTCTTAGAAACATTTATCATGTGAAGTCTCACCAGCAGGGATTGTTACTGCTGCGTTAGGCTGGCATCTGGCAGAGAGGCTTCGATGGAAATGGAGAAGAGCTGAGTGAGAAGTTGCCAAGAAGACGTAATAAATTCATTTCTCTGACACAGGACCAAGCTTGTCATTAAATGTCAAGTGCTACATTAACAGCTGTAGGGGACCAAAACTGTTTCAATGTCTAGGCTCTCAGCAATATACGGGAAAAATCCTCTCCCAGAATCACTGCCTATAAATGGCAAAGTATTTTTGCTCTGGATTCTGTATGGAGTTAGACTGACAGTGGACTTGCAGATAATCATACATAGCTGTTACCCAAAGCATGTATGCGTAACAGAGTTGGAAATACCAGTTTGCATTTTGACAAGTATAACCCAAAATAATGCAGTATGTCACCAGTACCTAACAGAAAACTAAGACAGACCTGGCTTTAGATGCCAAATCAGGCATTCCTGATTTTGGTATGAAGTATCCAAATCTCAAGCCTGCCCCCAGTCAGTCCTAGATCAATCCTTTTGGCCTTAAATTTGGAAAAGAAAATCAGAAAAGAAAACTCACAATTGATTGAGCCAACTAAAAGGCTAAAGGAAGTAGCACCTAGAAGTGAACACATAAGGGATTTCCCCTGTATTTTAGAGATCCTATCTCCCCCCCAAATTCAAGTAAAAATTTTGCCACTATCTTACAGAGTCAGATGGGTCCCTTCTATCTTTGTTCCTTCCCTGTCCTTGTATTTTCTTCTAGGTGAAATGAGTAAACAATGTAGGAACATGTTCAAATTTGCAGAGTCTATCTTCCTATTCATAGTCCAGACACTGAGGCCAGCCTGAGGCAATGCTGCTGAACATGCAGCAAATGCCAAGAAAATTAACATGAACTTTTTTTCTTTCTTTCTTATTTTTATTTTTTTTAACAAGGTACCCCATTGAAATTCAACATACATTTTAGTGAAGCACTATGATGCTGGGTGACCTTTGTGTGGCATTTTCTTTGCAGATGTGCACTAGGAGACACCAATCCACCCTTTAACAACTCCATAATATAGCACCGTGGCCATGGGAGGGAATGATTAAGATTGCTGTGATGAGTGCTAATTCTTGTGATATCGGAAGGCTCCTTAAATCAAAGCACTGAAACTGAGAAGTGAGGTGTATAACTGCAAGGTTTATTGATCATTCATTACTACATGAGCATAATTCTGCCCCGAGAGAACTCCACAAAGTCCCTGTATTTGTGGTATCAGGGCACCTACCAGTTGTTACCAAATAAAGGTGACGACTGTTTAGCACAGTTGACAAAAGAGAAAAAATGAGTTAACCTTATAGGCTACTAGCTTTGCATATTTAATATACTTAACCTATACCTTGCTATTCTACTTTCAAACTAGTCTTAAGGCTAACAAGCGCTTCCCCCTGCTTAAAAGAGGAAGGAGATGAAACAAACAAGCAGACTGGTACAGCAAACCCCAGTATACCCATCTATGAAACAGCAGAGATAATAATTTAAAAGAATCCAGTTGCCAAAACTGTTATAAATCATAAACGGGTTGCTACTTGGATAAGTTCTGCAGGATTCTTGATTTTTAAAAGTAAGGATAAATTAGAAAAATAAACCTTTAGAGCAAGCTTTCACAGTTTGTTTGGGGTTTTTATAATACTTTTTTAAGTAGAATTATCTGCTTCAGAAACATTAAATCCTGTACATTACCACATTGTGAACATCTGACCTCCAACACTGGGAAATAATGAAAAATTAATGGATCCAGATGTGCCAATCCTGCCAATGGACAGATGTTCATTTTACACACCATTTAGAAATACTCAGTGCATTTGAATACATGATGATAAAATGTCTAAATAATAGGAAGAAATGGAATAGGGCTTAGAAACTAAAATCTGCACTCTTCCAATATATGAAAATGCACAGAGACAGGCATGCAAAAGATTACTAAGAATACATCACATATGTGGCAGCACCTTTAATTTCTAATAGGACAACTAGAAATTGCCACTATTAGGGAACCTAACAACTTCGCCCAAGTCATACCTAAAGATGACAGCATAAAAGAATAAGTGACAAATAATGTGAAGAAACACAAAACATGCTCAAAAATCATCCCTCCGTTAGATATTTGACCAGCCTGAATATATTCCTCTGCCATTAACTAATACCTATCTTTTATTCTCCTCTTGCTTCTGGAGCTCTTCTGCCTTCTTGGAGATTATTTTTTCTTCTATTATGCTTGTCCAACATGGCACTTACCCTTTAATGAAATACAGATAAAACTGTCCCTTGTCAAGCTGTGCTTGTCATGCCTAGAGAGGGTTTTACTACATCGTAAAACCACAAAATGCCCCAGTATTTAAAAAAGATCTATCATTCTATCATTATGTCATCTAGGTTCTGGACACAGTTCTTTGCAATACAAGAATAGATCCCTGAGCAGAAAAGCAATGGAAAGAGCTGCTGCATTGCATATTCGTATGTATTTCAACCTTTTACATGAAGTACTGAATGTTGATCGCTTATTACTGGCTACAACTGCAGACAGTGATAGTTCTCATTTAACTGTTGCTGTAGGGTCTGGGTTCGAGACTGCACACCCTGCACAATTTTTACATGCCAGTTGGGTGGGGCCAACCTGACTATCCAGCAATTGCTACTTCACCCGGGATTGCTAACATCCTTCCATCTACATTTGCAGCCACCACCACCTCTCATCCTCATTGGGGAAGCTTTCAGTCTGCAAATGTGCATCTGTTTATGTGACACTGAACAATTTGTTACATTAGATTCTGAGAGCATTTTACCAAGAAGCTTATTTATGCTCAGTGCTTCGATAATTACTCTGGTGAACAAACTTCCAGGAGCAGAGAGAGAAAATGGAAGTTGATGGTGTTTGAACGTAATTTCAATGCTGACTACACAAAGCTCAACCTTTCAGTAGCAATTCTGCCTTTGTTACTTTGATTTTGCAAACAGTTGATAAAGGCAATTCTACTGACCAGGCAGATTTGATTAAAATACTGTATTAAAATGTTCTATGGGGCTCTCAGTTAATACCATCCTTCACCTGTAGGGTTCCTCTATCCCAGTCAGATAGTACAGATTCATCTTAGTAACTGAAATATAGACCAATTCCCTGTTATATCTTGTTTACTATCCATCTTGTCTCTCATGTTGACTGGTTCCAAGTACTTCAAAGAAAGAAGGTATAAGCAAGTTCTCAAAAAATCTCTCAGCAGCTAGGGCAACGGAATACACATATCAGACCACAAATAACATGCACAGCTCCAACAGAGCCAATGATTGTCTTTGAGAGTAAAAAAAAAACAGGAGGAGCAATATTGTCATTCAAAGGGAAATAAACACAGTCTGATTTCAGTGGTTTGAGAGGGGTACCACTAAGACGTTTCATTTTCAGCTTTAAGTGCAGGTTACGGGGGAAACTCCTTGTCTTGCTGTATACAATTTTCCTTCTTTGTAAAATGGAGTACATAACAAATATCTAAAAGCAGGGTATCTGCCCAGACAAGGTTATGTGTTTACGTTACCTCCATTATTAGTGCTACTGCCTTCAGATTTCAGATGCCCCTTTACATAAAAAACAGAGCAGCAGAGAATTAATTCCCTGGTGCCTGGTACCTTTTAAACTTTGACAGTAATGCAGAGTGAAAATAAAAAATTCTCAAGCCCCTTTCTCATTAGGCAGTGACTTAAATCTAAAAACTGTCCAGCTGTCTACAACAGCATTAAGTTCTCGAGCGGTAAAGAATCTGATCCTGCATCAAACAGAAGTGGTGCTTCTGTGCAAACAGTGCTGATATGCAAATTCTGTTGGGGGGATGGAAGGGATTAGTAACTATTCACAACATCATCCTACAGCGCAAGCCAATCATCAGCTCTCCTGTTGATAGACCTGGGAGCAAAAATACAGAAAAAAACCTTGTACAAGAACAAGCAATTTAACAAGCTCCAAAGAAAAGCCTTGTATTTTCTGGTCTTTCAATTTCCTTTCCTTATCACACATGAAACCTGCAGCTCTCTGTGTCTGACCAGTGACTCTCCTTGGAAGCATCACCTCCACCTTGCCCACATTCCCAGCTGTACTCACCACATTGCATACACATTGCATTCTGTCTAATGCTTAAAGCTGACAAAAAGTAACTACTTCCAGCAATAAACTAAACAGGAGGAAAAGTACCCCTCCCTCCAAAAAATGGAGATCAGAAGAGATGACTCACGAGTAGGCCTTGTTTATTAGAGTGCCCCCTTCTCTCTTTTTCTTTTGAAACTTACAGTTGTTGACAATAGCCCATAAAAGATGCAGAACTTATACACCACCAGCTTCTTGTCTTTAGAGATAATCAGTCTATCACTGATGGACTCATGGCTCTGCTGTCACTCGTTCCACACTGACAGGAAGCACAGGTAGCTAGAATTGCAGTACGATTACAATTGCCTTGTCCAAGGTCACATATTAGTTTGTGGCAGAGCTTGGACAGGCTGACAAGAGGCTACCTAGTGACTTATTTTGTTAGAGCGGAACTGCAGACCTGATTAAGACAGAAGAATAAGCAGTTTGTCTATGTTATGTTACCACAGGGTAAGAGAAGATATGCATGGACAGTGGCCCAGTTTGCTGTCCTCACAGCCCTGAAAACGATCACTGCCATGAAGAGTACAATTCTACGCTTCTCACTTAACATTCATTAGTCTTCAGTGGACATTAACTGCAAAGACTTACTTACACAGTTTATGGGGAATAACACAATGATTTATCAATCCCCAAAAGAAAAAAAAAAGCCCAATTTCTCAGCTGAGATTAGAAGAGAAAAAGGAGGAAGGGGCAAATCCTTCAAGCATAAACAGATTGCACTATTTATACATGAAAATGTTTTCTGCATCTATAAACTTACCATGCCCAAGTACTTTAATTAATCGCAGTGGTTGCTATGGTAACCTCCCTAACTCAATTATAGATCTACAAAGAAGTGCAGTGTATTTATGACAGAGAAGCAGGTAACTCTTTTGCTGAAACTGAAGTAGAGAGCAGGTATCACAAATATAAAAACATTATGCAGTCATTGTCAGAAGGTACACAATGGATGTAATGGATTTTTGCTTAACCACACCTGACCCCCGAGGTCCCTACCAACTTAAATCATCCTATGATTCCACCCACTTTGTAGCCTCTTGAGAGATGATACAGCATAGGAGCATCATCAACAGATTTGTGCCAAACTAACTGACTAAACAAAGCTGATTTCATTGGCTCCATCCTGAGCGGAGCAGAATGACAACGTGACAGGTGAAGAGGAAAAAGATTTTGGTGAGAGAACTGTAGCTTTTGACAGGATGAGCGAACTCACAAGGGCCTCCAGCTACTGGGGAACACAGCTTTCACACGAGGCTGAATGAACAGCATGACCTTAACAGGTAGAGCTCAACTACTTTGACCCTAAAGATAGCATTCTGTTCTGCTACAGATTTTCACTCTGACACTGCAAAACTCACAGTGTCTGTTGTTTATACCTCAGTTCCCCATCTGTAAAACCAGGACTGTACTTCCCGATTCCTACACAACTTAAAGAGACAAAAATTATTATCAGCTGCTCCAACTCAGAATGGATAAGGTCTGTTTTAAGGTTACTATCAGATTGATATTTATGGCTAGCTCTTTCTCCCACCAAGTACTATTCAGCTGCAGAGGCTGGGCACAAGAGAAGACTCAGAAGTCTCACAAAGACCTAATTACTTTCCTGCATTAGAGCAGACAAACAGCCTGCGTCACAATCAGTATTCTGCCTCCAGTAGTGATGTAGATGTTTTAAAAGCGGATGCAATGTTCTCTATTTGTACCACAGCACTGAATGGTCAACAGAAAAGGAAAGGCAGGAAAAAAGAAGCGAGAATGAAAACGGCATTTCCTCTTAGCCTCATCACCTGAAATCTGAGGACTGATAACCTTCACGTCTATTGTGAAAAATCATCTTGCCATGTGAACTGGGTTCTATTCACTTCCATACCTGCATTGCTCATACCTTCATTTATCTGGCATCTTTTTCAGGAACAGACTCACATGACAAAGGAGACGCTACTTTCCCAGCTCATGTGTCTGTCATCTGTTGTCCTAGATGTGACTTTTAGTCACTGTGGCAAGGTATTTTTTTGCCCCTCTACAGATCCTGTCACTTACATTAAGCGTCCTTTTCTCCCATTTTAGATTAAACGCCTTGTTAGATATTTCTAAAGGTGTCTTTAGTGAGACACAGTGATATTTCTTACCCTCTGTGCCCCCATCCTTCAAGGTCAGAGACAGAGACTTCAGCTTGTTTCTTAAAGGTTAAATGCAAGTTCCAGAAGAGCAACTTGAACTTTTGAGAGCTAAAACAGGAAAAAATCAAAACCTTCAGAGAATACAATGTTGTTATGTGAGAAGTAGTGAATATGAATGATAAAACTGGCAGTTGGAGAAGCTGGACAGAAAACAGCGGCTCCCTTTCTGAACAACAACTTTATCTGTCTCTGCAAACCAACTGCTACTTTTTCATATATTTTTTTTCAAGCCTGCCCTGCTCTGAAGAACACAGCCTGCAGAGCAGGAAGTTGCCAGAGGCTTTTTATTTCAGCAAAGCCCCCCACCAGCTGTGGCTGCACTCCCTGAAGGATATACAATGTTAACTCTTCAGAGATGGGTATTTTCCAGTCTGTCAGGCAAATGGATGCTTACTCAAAGTCAGAGTGTTCAGAGGTTGAACAAATTTTGCTCTCCTCTTCAACAGGCACTTTAAATCATAAATTCCTGCTCAGCTTTCTACACCCATGTTACTCTCTTAGGGCTGAAATTAGCCCAGTTCAAAGGATCTTATCCTTTAGAAAGTATTTTTGCTTTTTTTTTTTTTTTCATCCTCTACCTTCTTTTGCATCCATCATGTTTAGCACTGGTCCCTTCAATTTACTGGCCTTATGACAGATAACTGCCTAAATTTATATAGGTTGCATACATACTGGAATTCAGACTAGGTGATATTATAATCTCTGCTGGCCTTCAACTCATTCAGCCAAACAACTGTTATAGCACACAGCCTAGCTGTGCAACACCTATACTTCAAGACTTTGCAGGAAAATCTGAATCTCAATCCAGATTCAGAAAATCAGAATCTCAGTCCAATGCATTGATCCTGTGCGCATTGTGATCACTGACAGTAATTTGTCGATTTTGCATCGATTTCTCTTGTCAGGATCTTGCAGTATTTCACAGTTATAAAACACACAGAATATTAGAAATACCAGCGTATAAATGGGTGCTGGGCAGCCACTCTTTGTTCTAGCATACCTGACCTGCAAAACTGTCTGCTGTTCCTGTTAGGACTGGACTGTTTGGACCCATGTTCTCAGAGCACAAAACCTTGCACGTGGAAACCACGTGAAAAACTACTTTCATTTTGAGTCTCACAACTGAAAGTGTGCTTTCCCCAAGCACAGACTGCTAGTATTAGGTCACCCTAGTTCATGTTCCTCCACTTTGAGGAAATCCCATCTGTAGTCCCATATTATTATAGATTGATCTGCAACACTTGTGCAAATTCCCTGTCAAATGAGGGCCTGGAACGACAAAAATTACAAGCTTCTACTGTTAAATCATTAAGAAAACAACAGGCTTTATAGTGAGAAATTGGCCAACCAGCTCTAAGTAATGTAGTATCGTAAGTGGGCTATAGTAAGTTTAGGCTGCGTTTATATTATATACATCCAGAATTTTCTTCAGTCTATCAAGGTTCCATCTTTAAAAGTATTTTTTTGTTCTTTGTTTTTTGTACTCATACAGTTCTGGTAATTGGACATGATTTTTACCTTGGCCGCATTTGTGGAAGCAGGGTCTGAGAGGGAATTAATCCATGCCTCACTAGTATAGTAGCAGTCTCTAAGGGTCTGGATTATCAGGGTTAGTTTAGCAGCTAGCTCCGCTATAGCACATTATACATGACTGGACATCTCTGAGGCCAGAAAGCACTGCTGAGGAATTCCAAAAACATCTTACTGGAAAAACACAGCAAGAGAAAGGCATTCTGTTTTCTTCATCACGGTATGGTTTAAGCAATTAAAGACACAGAGCAAACCTGTTGTAGGTGTCACCTATGGTGTTCAGTTATTTTTGCAAGTTCAGGGATGACTACAGATTTACAACTTTTTTATTAAACTGTATGAGAGTTCTCCTTATCTGCAAATGGATGACTACATTACGATCACCAATGAAAAGAGTTGTAGACACTGGGACCTTTCCATATATATATTTTATATATAAGAAAATGGTAGATCAGACACTTCCATTTCCAGTTCTCATTATTCAAGAGCAAGAGCAGTGGACCAGAAACAAAGAAAACTTAAAAAATCTAGGAAATGTTCAGTGCTATTTGCTGAGAAGCACTAATCAGATACCTGAATTCTAAAGAGATAAAAAAGCAAACCCAAGCTACTTAACACATGCACAATGAGAAAATTCTAACTTTACACTGATTTAAGAAAAGAAAAATTGACCTTGCTTCAAGGCATAAATTGACTGCTAATGGATTAGGATTTTTCCTGCAAGCAGGTCTTAATTAAAAAGTGCACAAAACTACTTTGCAACATAATTGTTTGTGGTAGCCACTATTGGAGAGGTTATTAAATTAAAGTACTACCAGACTTGATAGTGCTATATGGCCATTCCCATGCACTAAAGAAATAAGTTTTACACATCCAGAGTGTAAATCGATTACAGTAACTGGTTGCTATCCTACCCAGAAAAAAAAATCTGGACAAACCCCACCTAACTACCCTCTACATCTATTCCCCATGGAAACCGGTATTCCCAGAACTAGCTATAACTATGCAGTTCATAGAATTATACAAATAATAAGGAATGAAGGGATGCAGGACATTCATAATGGTAGTAGCTGTAAGCCTTGGTTTGGAACCAAACGCAGATATTCATGTGATTTAAGAGCGATCCTTACCATTCAACACTACGGCTACGGATTTAACAAGTGACATACAAGCAGCGCACTGAGAAGCCCAAACACAATCATTTCTGCTATTCACAGTTTATCTTTCCAGACTTCCTCTCTTCCTATTGCTCTGGTTCTTCTCCCAAGGGAGATCAGATGTGGAAAACAGCAGGCTGACCTTTAACACTGCTCTAACACTTCACCTTCTTCAAGTCCTTTACAAAACAGCTAATTAAACGTATTGTTCCCCCAGTAAAATACCAAAAGCGCTATTCCTAGCACTGGAGGTCCAATTCTCCTCCTAATTGCATCCTGTACAGCACATTCTAACAGCTCAGACTATCTAAATCAGCCCTGCTTCGCTGAAGCAAAAGGAGTTTTGCCAACTGACGCCAGCTGAGGTCATGGCTATATTGGGTCAAAGGTATTCCTTGGAAGGATGTACAAAATGATTAGGACTATTACTATATGAAGTATTGAACACCTTTCATACTTTAACAGGAAACTTGGAGAAGCAAATACAGAGATACTGAAAATCCAGTTAAAACCACTAAAAAAAGGTCATATAGGAAGAGTTGAGATGACAGCCCATGTCAGGATTATCCCTCTTCCATCTCTATTTCAGTTCTGTTTTTTAAAAAAGCAAGGACTGTGGAAACTTGAAGCTTAATATTTGATGTAAGCAGATGCTCATCTACATCAACAAAACTGCCTTTAGAGTCCCAATCTTTGAATACAAACCTCTATGTGAAGCTAACACTTGACCCCACATATTTATTTAGCAAAGAATTATAGGCACAGCACCATCTGCAGATTTGAATAGGTTCTGTAAAGGGATTTTAAGCAAAGTCAGTAAACAGCTATGCAGAAATTGTCTCAAACTCAGGTAAAACAAAAGCATGTGTTGGTAAGATCCTGTAACAAATGCTAATAACCAGGAGAGTATTTGCCCCGTATGAGTTGACCTTATTATGTACGAACAGTTCATCTATAATGCATTTAACTCAAGTTCTTCCTGTTCTAATGAATTAACTGCACTCTAGTGGACTGCCACTGAGAACTTGGTTGGGAAAATAGCTCCAATAAAAATCACATCAATAATAACACCTCCAAACCATTTAACAGTCCGGAAATGCTTAAACAATGATTTTCTTTCCCTTCTCTTTGTCAGAAAGTCTTCAGAGGATATAAATATTCCATGATAATCTTTTGTAAATTGAGTGCAAGCAATGCTTTTTTTTTTTTAAGTAAAAAAATTAATAAAAATCAATAAATAAAGAAGAAAAAATAGGCCCACAATGCGATGCAATTTCTTCTTCAGGCTTAGAACATGGTGTCCTTACACCACTTAATTACTCCACCAGAGTAAATTCTCTCATAATGGTTGCTAACAAAGGATGATATCTGCATTATAAATCTTTTCAAAACTTTTGAGAGGTACTCAGATTTCTTAAAGGTAATGCTAAGCTGGTATTTAGATGATACCATCTAAAATGATAGCACTGTCTAATTGTTTTCGTGAGATCACCCAGTGAGATGCTAATGTATTATTTATATTACTGGATAGGCAAACTGTTGTGCTAAGTGCTGTATGAATACATAACTGTGACATTCCTTGTCCTAGGTAAGCTGTAAAGACCTCAAGTGCAGAAAGCATTTAAAACATGCTTAATGTTAAAAGCGTATTTTAAAACTCGCTGAAGTCAGTCTTCCTTTTGTAAAACATATTAATCACCCATCATACAGGCTACATAGTATCTGAAAGAAACAGAAGCTCCTACATATTTTGCTGGCTATTAACTGCTGTAATGTATTTATACGTTGCCCAGGATACAATAGCTGTTCTAGTATATATATATGCACCATAAAGGGGGGTGGGGTGGGTGGGGAAACTTAGCCCACTAAATTAAGTATTGCTAAAAGGATCGCTATAATTATTCAAACAATGGGATAACATTCATATTCTTACAAAAAGAGGACATAGGACAGTTTGTGAATTGGAAGTTGTCTCTTCCAAAAGACAGGGCATCTCAACAGACATGCTACCAAAAAACCTACACTTGGGAAAACATTTTAACACTTAATTCCTCTTGCATGTGCTGTTATATTTCAGAAAGCATATGTGGTTCCTATTCCTTTTAAAAAAGAGTGGAACTGTGCTAATATGAAAAGATAGGAGAGAAGCATCAGACCAAAGTAGTTCAGGAAATTCAACAAAGTTTACCCAAATATAAAGTTAAAGCAAACAATCTGATGATTATGCAACAAGTGTTGAAATGACAACAATTTTATTGGTTTCCCTGTGCCAGCTGACTGTGCCATTATTTTAAGGATCACTTATTCTTCGACAAATTGTTTTCCTCCTTCCTTCTGACTTGATTTTCACTGCACAGTGAAAGATTGTAAAATGCCCCAGTTTCATCTTTCACAAGTAATCAGTTAGCATGGATATTTTTTCCACCAGAGCAGTTTCTCATTTTTATGTATAGCGTTTTCCTATATCACCCATAACCACAAGCCATGACAGGCAAGAGTGAAACCTGACCATGGGGGAAGGAGGGGGAGGGGGCAAGGGAAGGGTGGTGGGGAATTGATCTGTGGTCAAGCCACAGTGACACATAGTAAACAATGAATCAAAAGACATAAACAAGGCTTTATCTTGAATCACTAAACACTTCAGAATGTTCTCTTTTGTGCTCAAATCTTTAATTACCTTTTAAAAAAGTTCATAATTTAGTCTAATTCTTTATCATTTTCATAAAGTTAAGATTTTTTTTTGTTGTTTAAAAGTGAATTGCTAGAACACCACTGAAAAACTAAATAATTTTTATCTTAGAAATGACCTGAAGTCATCCAAATGTTTTTTGTACTTGTTTTTAAACAGTCAAGAGTTTACTGCTGCAAAGCAATACATTTCAGTTGTAACCCAGTAAGCCTCTTCCAGCCTGCGGAATAAAGATTGCACTAGGAAGAAATAAGAAAACTCCATCTTGCACTTTGTTTTCATAGCAAGGTTACTCTGAAGTGTTGTACTGTAATGAGGTACAAGCAGCACAACAATCATGGCTAGGCAAACACGACATCCTTTGCATCATATGCCATATAGTTCATACGCAGCCTCATACATTAGAAACTGTTCTTACAAAGTGAATGAATGCTAAGCAATGATGAAGAGGGTCGGAGAACTTTCTCTGCACACTCTTCGTACAAGCAGGGTAGCATGCAAAATCAGCTTTACCCCGGCTTCTAGAAGGATGCTGCACCTATCTCGCTGCCCTGTTTATAAAAAGCATCACCGTTGCCCCACTCCATGCATTAGCTGTATGCTGCTCTGTATATGTCTGCACAGTTTTTACCAGTTCTAGTTCTTTACAATTGCAAAGTGGTATCATGCTTAGCAGCATCAGTCTTTCTCTTTGGAGTTTTAAGATAAACTTTTCCTTCTTGCCTCTGGCAATGTGTGGTCTAATTAGATGTTATACAAGGAAAAAGCATTTCAGAGGTGCTATGAAATTGTAAAAAAACAACCCAGTAACTGTGCATTTAGGCAGAGACCCAAAAGCTTCACTGACTTGTATGTGGTACTCCAAGATGGATGAATTGCACGAGACTGCCAATTCCTGAAGTGCCATGAAGCTTGCAGGATTGGGCTGAGACCTCCTCCCACTGTCCATCTGCTACTTCATTTGCTTCCTGTGCAGTGGAGAAATCAGGAGGGGATCTGGGTGGGCTTACTGGGGAGTAGCTTTTTAAGGCATCAGACAACAAAACGATGTATTGGCAAGGCACACCACCGTGAGCTGTACAGTAACCAAACAATGCCTGTATGGACAATGACATCAGTAACCAGCTGTTCAGGATTTCTTGTCCAAATTTGGGGAATATGTGGGTTCTCACCAGCAGTCATATAATACCTACACAAAAGAACACTTTCCTCAGGGCGCTAGCACTGAAGAAACACAATGAACCTGATGATTGTGGCTCCTTACCACAACTTACTCTCATTCAGTTTCATCCAGATTGATGCAGTGAAAGAGCAAGCAATAAAGCAAGGATCATCATTAGTTACTAAAAAGAACTAAACGCAATGCATAAACCAGCAAGGATGGGGGTGGAAGAGCAACTGGTGAATAAACTTGGCAAGAACAGACATGGTTTCATAGTTATTCCTCATCTTTCTCACACACACACCCACCCCAAAGCTGGGTGATTACAGAAACAGATGTAGAGTTCTAGAAAGCCAATGAATCAATACACAGTTAAATTACACAACCCATAAAAATCAATGGAACCACAAGATGTAACACTAGGATATAAAAATCCTGCAAACAATAAATAAAGCAAAGCCATATTTAGGGACTGTCTTGATATCCATGTCTAAAGTAGAGCTTGGGCACGTTGTCAGCACGGTAGCAAATTACTATAAAAAAAAAAAAATCTTACAAACAATTTAGCTGTGCAGATCTCACGTTTCCATTTTCCCCTTATATGCTAAATACCCCCAAATTTAGAGCCATTTCCTTTATATACCTTAAGAGTTTCTGAATGTAGCACACACACCTTATTCCTTTTCTCCAGAAATGCCTCTGTAGCATAACTACCATTTCCCTTAGGATCAGTATTTGAGAGGGCTGGATATGTCTGGCAATCAAATCAGACCACACTCAAAAGACGCATGCACTTTCAACTGTAACATCTTAAATATTTCAGAAATATTATTTTAAATTCTGCTTTTTTGTTTGTTCCCATCTCTTTTTCAAGACAAATGGAGAGAAAAGAGAACCACAGTCAAATTAATGTATTTTTATAGAATGCATTGATTCTACTGTTCGCTCATACCGTTTCTGGAAACCAAAATTGGACCCTACATCCTTAAGGGGCTCAATTTCCTCTTCACTGATTCATCTGTAACAGTTTACTTAACTGTGTCTCTAAGCATCTCTGTGGTCACATTGATCGCAGTGGGACAACTTATTTCCACACACATTCTTGTCTACCTCTCAGTGCTACTATAGAAGCCATGAGTTTTCTACATGGCATTTGAAAAGATTTTATGATGTTGCTGTCATTCTTCTTCGAAGCCAATATTCAGATCCTAAATCCTGAATACAAGTAAAAATTCAATAAAGGCAACAAGGTGCATATGCACATCACGTCATCTGGATGAGGAGATACATTCATCATATGGAAAGAGAGAGCACTGGTATACACACAGAAATGGACTGGGACTCATATTAAAGGTTAGTGGGGTGTTTTCACTCTCCCTGCTCTCTCTTTTCTCAAAACTGAGCCTAAACAACAATGCTCCAGCCTATGCCCTGAAGATATTGTGATACATGTGACACCTGGATGTCAAGCACCTGGTGCTAAGCATTCAGCCACTTTTCCTCATGCATTTTCATCACAGCAAAAATGAGGCCTGAAAAAACACATTAACAAAATGTTAGGGAAGTGAACAGAATTTTAGTAAATGCCATCCAGAATTTGAATGCTGGTCAGTGATACCAATCTGTTCTGCGCCTGCCACAGTAACGGCTGGTTCCTCAACAACGGCTGGTCCAGCTCACAGAATTCACAATTAAATGACTAATACCTTTCTCATCACTGACATTCAGAAGACATCACAGCAGACAAAAGAAAGAAGCTCAAAAGTATGACCTAGACACCTTCCCATTCTCAAACTGACCACAGCTGTCCACTCCACAGAGAATAGTGAACTGGAGATTCAGGGTTCCTAGATACTTCTTCCCAGCTCAGCTGCGAGACTTCAGATTAAAGCAGTGTCAGATTATCTTTTTCCTACATCTCTACAAAAGATGCTCATTTCACAACACGTTCAGAGACCTCTAGAATGCCAACTGTGTTGCCAGAAGAGAAAAGGCATGGTAGTTTCAGACAATTCTGGTTCAGCCCCCCAATGTCACACACTGCACAGTGTGACAAACACTCTTCTAGCACGTGACAGTAGCTATGCAGCCCCATCCTGTAACAAGAAAGTAGCAGAAGAGGATCCCAATTTTCTTTGGCTCCTAAGGCCTAGACCAGTAAACATTTTGTATAATACAAAACTGGAGAGCTAAAGATTAGTAATATTGATTAGCCCCGATGCCTACATTCAGCTCCTGGCAATCTTTCTACTCCTTCCGGAAAGGTTCCTGTTGCGTATATTGCATATGCACATATGTACTCCTATATTCAGACATGCGCCCTTCATGAACACAACAGAAATTTGGGATCCTTTTCTCGTTATCATTTCATAAGTTGCAGGATTTAAAGCTTGTTTGTGTTACAGCTGCTGATGTTAAAGTAACACTTACCCTCAAGCTTTCATAAATTTTTCAGAACTGCTATTATTTTTAACCTACTGCCAGAGGCAAATCTAGCAGAACACAGTTCTAAGAGGTCATCTATTTCCTCCTAGTAAGCAAACTCCATTTCCTTATCAGGGCAATAAATATTATCACCAATAATGTTAAGTGCAAAACAGTTCCCACTTCCATTGCCACCATGGTAGAGCATTGTTTCCATCATTTAGTCAAAACTGCACTTGCCCCTACCGATCTCAATTTTTAAGGAAAAAGAAATTACAGTAAAATTAAACAGCTTCCCATTCAACAGTGGGCATTTTAAAAAATCCATTCTAGGTTAACACCTCCTATTGTTGCTATGAGCTACACTCAAATCCTCAAAATTCATCATTCAATTCAAACTGGTCTACAGGAATAGTAGGTTATTTTGAAAGTTGTAACATAAGATCATTAAAACATACAAAAGACTCTATCTGTTAGGGGAAAAAGTATGTATACAAAGGAGGGGGAAAGAGAAGATCTCAAACATAGGAAAACGACAGTATTTTCTACCTTAACCTCTTCAGCTATAGTTGCTAAGTAACCATGACACACCACTGTGTATTCTCTGCAGTGTCTGGTCTACAGCCTGACAGTTCGATTAATTCTTCTGAGTACCAAACCTGCATGGCGAATATTTTAAATACTTAAGCACTGGAGGCGGGGAGGGAAGACCATCTATGATTTATAAATTAAGTTTTATTACTAGGCTGCCATATTTAGATGGGAAACCAAAATCCTCTTCCAACAGAGGAAGGTGATATATGGAGTGGTTTCTTCCTCTAACATTTTTGCCTCACATACCCATAAATACATTTCTCCATCCTCAAAAGCATGCATGTTTGATTATGGATCCTGTGTATGAAGGTTTGTAAAGAAATAGTAAAAGAAAAGAAACTTTACATTGTCATTGCATTGTTCTCTAAGTGTCTACATTTCTACATGAGGAAGTTGAAAAAAATCAACAAATATTACTGTGTCAGTGTGCACGTAAAGCAAAACTCTCTGGATCTTACCTGTTTATACCAATTCTAGCTTCAAGATTTCCATACTTCATATTTCAGCTGATCAGAAAATTAATTAATACGGTTTTTAAAAATCATTTTACCTCTAAGTTTCAAGCATTTATTAAGTTATGCCTGCCCTCCCCGCTCCTCTGCATTTTTCCAGGTTGTTTTGGGAAACTTAGAGGGAGAAAAAGTGCAATACTAGCTTAGAGAAGCTTTTTTAACTGCAAGTGTAATACCGTGCAAACCTTCTCTACAGCAACAACTTGAAAGACAGCCAGTGCTGGGGTGAGATATCACAGAAAGACTCAGCCATATACAGAATCGCGTAGCAAGAAGAAACCTCTGCCCATCTAAAAATGCAGGGGGGATTTACAAAGCCAGAAATTAACTGTTTTCAAACTAGAGTTCAAGCAGGGCACTGGGACCAAAGCAGGTGTCTTTGCTTGATCTTCAACAAAGGAGACTCCCAATTTGCACTCTTTGGATGACTAACAGCACACACAACCGCCACAGGTTATAAGGTGTTTGCTCTTCTCCTTTGTTGCCAGTGGTTCTATCCAACTGCAGGTAGACAGAGCAGTAGTAAAATACTCTCTTATTACTCCACTATTTAAAGAAATTATGAATGGAAAGAAAAGATGTTCACAAAACTTTTTGCTAACTAATGCAGCCAATACTAAAGAACTATTTGAGAACCCCCACCTCATATTTTCCAAAGAAACCATCATGTTTCTCCTGAGCCACTGACCTTCTGTATGGTAATAAAAACTGAATTCCCTTTGTGTTTCCATCATAATGTAATTGTGTCATGCTTGCTAAGTACAATTTGACTTGATTGACTAATTAGGCACTGCAGATTACCAGTCTTTGAGCAATCAATCTGTCTGGTCCCGTAAAATATTTCCTCTTTTAACTCTAAGGAGCCTTTATAGAGACTAGAGTGTATCCTCCACCAGTAGAAAATGCTTTGCTAATATAGGACTCGAAATGTACCATGGGATTTGCTAAAAACAGGCAGAGATCTTTATGCATTCTTACAAGGAATGTTCTCTGGTAGAAAGATAATATTCCTGTTAGGATGCTTCCTGGAAATGCTTTGTCCTCTCTTTTGCTCCAGCAATTATCCTACTCTGTTGCCTCAGATGTGTCCTATAAATATTGACAAAATTAAAACCACTGGATTAAAATGTAATCAAAACTACATTTTTGGTCTATTCATATTGCATTTTGACTCTCTAGCAGAAAAAACTTAATACTATCCTGCTGAAAGGAGAAAAGTCTAGTGCATATGTAACTATAGCTAGAAATCTACCCGTTGATATTACAGAAGACCCCGAAGCAGAAACACTGTCTCTATCAGAGACTGTTCATTAACAGAACAATATAAATAGAGAGAGCTAATATTATGTGTCTTAGCTACAAACTAATACATCTGCTATCAGGTAGCATTTCCTGACTATACCAGATCTCTATCCTGAAAGAAATCTCAACCAAATAACCAGAGCCCTCCTGCAGCTAGGCTTTTACAGAGTCTGCATATTTCCCCTTGAAGCGCACACACACGGTTACATGTTCCTCTCCCAGGACTGCACTCGTATCTGCTGCAGTCACTTTGCTGCTCAGAGCTGGCACCTCTTGTGTATGGTCATGCCTTCTCCTCCAGGAGCTTCCAGAGGGAGAGAAATGAAAATGAAATTAAACCCTTAGGAAGACCTTTGAATCCCAATTTAAATAAAATATTCTCTAATGCCTTACATCTATATGTACTCTTCACATACACAAAGGGAATGAGGAGCTTCTATGAATGCAATTATAAAAATTATAATGTATAAGAGCCCTTAGAAGTAGGCAAACTTAAATATAGCTGGGTTTATGACCTACTGACAAACTTTTAATTGTGCTAGAGGACAGGCTTCCACTACATCACATCTTTGTAGTTCTATGCTCAGGCTTGTACTAGTTTCCACTCCCTACCATGTGTGTTTACAGAGAATTCTTGTTTTGCTGGGCAAGAACTGAGCATTTATTCATATTACATTCATTGTTATGATGTAGGAGAGTCCTAGTGGCTTGAGAATTCCTTTTTTTTGTTTGTGCTTATTTTATCCTATTCTCAAAAAGATTCCTTCTGATCCAGCAGCTAGTCAATGTATCATAGAACATGCTACCCAGAACCATTCTTCAAGTAATTTTTGCTTAGCCCTTCATTTTCCCCTTGTGGCTGCGTGATGGTGTTTTGGTGTTTGGTTTTTTTTTTTCTGTCTCTCTCTGCAGCTCTTTTTTGTTACTGTTTATTGCAAGGGGTATTGCTTTGGTTTAGAGCATTGATTTTCTGAGCATAACTCAATCCTGCATCTGTGGGATGCTTACTAACCGTAAGAGGCACTTCTGCTCACTTTGACTGATTTCTCAGGACAAAAAAACCCCAAGCAATGAAACTCTACTGAGGAATGGCTGAGTTCTGCCACGCAAAAGAACTTTACAAAGTAATTCAAGACTATACACAGAGAGAAACAACAGTTTAGTATCAGTAGGTTATTGTTTTGTAGTAAGAGGAATAAACTAACAGTGAGAACTTTTTAGGGACATTTTAATTCAGAGTATTCTCACTACAGTGTTTTTAAATCATATTTGCCCCCAAAATGGAAGAATGATACCTACTTTGGTCAAGCTTATTTTCTTCCATCTGATCACTGGGGTGTAAGATTATGATGACTACTTTGAAAGTTGCTGCACAGATGCTATTGATACGATTTAATTCTGCTAGTTGCAGACTGCAAGACCCGCAATAGAATCTCAGATGGACTATTTTGGATGTTCTTGAAATTAATCCAGATTAAAGTGCAACTTTCTGCCACAGAACACAGTTCTCCATAGCCAGTACGCTGTAGCAAAATTAGTCATTCTTTGTGGTTTTACCCTAGACAAAGACATCTGATTTAGTTTTTATGCATCAAGATGTAAACATTAAAGTGAGTTTTCAGAAGGAAAAGAAGCTTTTATTTTAATCAATAAACCTTCTATAAAGTTGCCTTTATTTTATCAACTAAACATATAATGCCTCTTTTTCACTTGTGTGTTACTGGCAGTAAGAACTTTCTTGCCAATTTCTAGTGAGGAGCCTTTATTAAACTGCAGCTTAGGAACCTTTTTATGAACTAAGTTAAAAACTGAATTCTAGCTGTACTGTAACTTTTTGCTCATTACGTGCTTTGCAAGCAACCTTGCATTGCAGTTTTTGCTTCTACTAGCTCTGCTTTGCATCTTGTAAACATTCCTCCTGCATTACTTCATGCTTCAGCTTCAAATCCGTCTCCAAAATTGAGTGCTTCAAACTTAGTTCCTTATTATTGAAAAGAATACTTTTCATTTATGTCACTTTTCAACAGAACACCTCAAGTCACTTTGCAAACACTGAACTACACAGCAGCTGTCCAAGATTATTACCAATTTTCCCAAGACTAATAAACAAAGTTTAAAGGCTTTGTGTGTCCTACACAGCAAGGGTTAGAACGCAAATTTTCTTTACTATGTTTTATTTGTATACAATCCTCAGTCACAAATCAAAATTCCATTATGCTTGGTGGCACACAAACACAAATTAAAACCAGGCAACTACTGTTTCTCCACTCCCGAAGTTGAATCAGAATAGTTTGGGCTGGAAGGGACCTTAAAGATCATCTAGTTCCAACCCCCTGCCATGAGCAGGGACACCTTCCACCAGACCAGGTTGCTCAAAGCCCCATCCAACCTGACCTTGAACACTTCCAGGAACAGGGCAGCCACAACCTCCCTGGGCAACCTGTTCCAGTGCCTCACCACCCTCACCGGGAAGAACTTCTTCCTTCTACTCTAAATCTCCCCTCTTTCAGTTTAAAGCCATTACCCCTTGTCCTATCACTACATGCCCCCGTAAAAAGTCCCCCTCTGGCTTTCTTGTAGGCGTCCTTTAGGTACTAGAAGGCTGCTCTAAGGTCTCCCCAGAGCCTTCTCTTCTCCAGACTGAACAACCCCAACTCCCTCAGCCCGTCTTCATAGAAGAGGTGCTCCAGCCCTCTGACCATCTTCATGGCCCTCCTCTGGACTCGCTTCAACAGGTCCATGCCCTTCTTATGCTGGAGGGCCCAGAGCTGGATGGAGTACTCCAGGTGGGGGTCTCACAAGAGTGGAGTAGAGGGGCAGAATCACCCCCCCCTTAACCCACTGGTCACACTTCTTTTGATGCAGCCCAGAATACAATTGGCTTTCTAGGCTGCAAGCGCACACTACTGGGTCATGTTGAGCTTCTTGTCAACCAACACCCCTAAGTCCTTCTCCACAGAGCTGCTCTCAATCCACTCACTGCCCAGCCTGTATCTGTGCTTGGGATTGCCCTGACCTGCCTGAAACATTATGCAAACATTATTCACGACACAACTGCAGAAAGGGATAGGGATGTGTGGGAACATGCACTAATAATGTTTAATTAAAATGAAACAGTTTTAAGATTTAGTAATCCTTAACTTCAGCCTCTTGAGTTAAAGACACTTTCCTCAATGAACAAGTATGCAAAGCCCTGTAAAGGATTTGATAGAGGAAGTATTTGAGCTTTATCAATGAATTCTGAAAATAATTTTCCAGTGTACTGCAATTTCAGTCCAGTTATAGTGCCAAGTGTTTAACTTTTGTCCGTTAACTTACTGAGCAGAACACTTCATGCTTTTGTGTTGCCTGGTTTTGATCAAAGCATGACTTTGCTTGCTTCTGTAACTGCATGCTAAATTATTAATAACTTACTGGCTTCACTATGGCTTAACACAACAGAGCTGATGACATTTATGATAAGTGACATGTTTAAAAGCATGTAACTTTGAGTTCTTCTTTACTCTTTAAAGGGATTCTGATGAAGGCATCTGTTGCGCTAGGCAAAGAATTACTTTAGCATGACATGATCAAAAGGTGTGGAAGAACACAAAGCCAGAGTCTAGAAGTCTCCAAGGAAGAATACAATTAATAGCTTCATAGGCAGATTGATCTCCTGATCATTGTTAGCGGCCTACTCCGAAGAAACAGCAATATTACAGATAGCATATGATCTTTACTTGTTCGTGTAAAACATATGGTAAGAGCAGCTGAGATGATGTTATTCACCTCTCCTCAATCTTTTCTCTCTGGCACCTTCAGTACTAGTGCTGCAGCTGAGCTGGTTATGGGCAGTTCACTTCATCTCTGTAACTTCTCATTTCCCTCCGTCAAACTTCAGACATAATATACTTCACAGCCACCTAAAAATCTTCTTTCTAGAATAAAAATTGACCTTATGGCTTGCTTTATTGTATAATTAGAATGAATGAATACTTCTGTATATTCTACTGTGCTTGCTCCCCCTCAACACATGCTTTGCAGCAATCTTCATAATGTGAAGGTGTTTTGCAATTAAGTTGGAAGCGAGTGGATCTGAATGATTACTCTATAGTAAACATTTCTTTTTCATTGACTTTTTGGCACAATGTGCTTCCCTGTCCTCTCCAGTTGAGGTCTGATCTCCCTCCACAGCTAACAGGAGGTCATCTATCAGCAGTACAAAAGCTAGCGCTTATACTGTGAGCCATTTCAAACTTTGTTTATGAGACTGGCATAAATTAAGCATTGCTAAAGTACTTTGTCACCTTCTTTCAGTGGTTATTAACACTTTTATAAGTGGCATGCTACGTGCTTGGAACAATTGTATTATGTTATGTCTTTATAATGTTTTACACTCCCATATACTGAGAAATTACAGGCTTGTTTCAATGAGGACCATGGTGTATTCATGAGGTGCTAACACAGCCACAAGAGCTTTCAGTGGCTCAGGCTGAGGGAAGAGCAAGCACAAGTCATTCCATGAATTGCCATATAGAGAAATTCTGTGATTGTATATTGACTCTTTTATTATTTATTTAGATCCTCTCCTTGGTCTACAGAGAATGCACAAACTTACAGGGAGAACTTACAACTCCCTAACACTAAAGGGAAATGAGATGCGTCAGTCCCCTGGTTTAGGCTAAGCCATGAAGTTTGGACCCCTATTACTATTTATATTTGTGGGCATCTTGGATATATTCCATCTTTACTCAGATTACTCCAAAACACTTGAACGAATTTTATTACCAGATCTTCTCTCTTAGCTACATTATTCACTAACCTTGATGAAATTGCTCCATGCTTGAGCATATTAATGAGAACCAAATTCAACCCCGTTGTTATATTATTTGAGGGATAGACAAAGAATTTTGCGTTGAAAGGCCAAAAACTAATCCAAAAATCAAGAAATCATACTCATACTACATTTTCATTCTTTCCTCAGTGTTTGCTCTTAAGTCAAAATCTGGCATTAAAAAAAAAAATAAGATTTTTTTAAAATGCTCCCAACCAGTCTATTTTTCACCTAGATTAGCATTAATTCTTCAAGCAATTTGTAAGCAAATCTTCTCTTTGGTTCTTAAGTTAATGAGTACGCATCTATCCATAGTGCCTGTTTTGTCCAGAATTAAAATGAGAAAGTTGAAAAAAACTCTATACTTCCACCTACATGTTGTGAAGTGTTTACAGATAATAGTAACGCTATCAAAATAATCATAGGAAACAGACACAGAAACAATAAGAGATCCTTGTTTGGGAAGTTCTGTCAGGGTTACGTACCTACTGAAATAGAACCTTCCCCCTTTACTGTCCCATCACATTTCCAAAACATCTTAGTCATGCTTCTATCTACTAAGCCAGTAGTGCTTCATAGCTGCAGCCAAGATTCTCTGTTCTGCATTAAATGGAGGGGGTTTTTTTCCCTGTAACAACCTCCTACCTGACAAGCTGCTTAGTCATCTACCTTTTAATTATGCTTTTGAATATATGTATTGAAACCCTCACTAGTGTGATTTATCAAGTACATCACCAGTAAACAGAAATTTCACTGTAAGTTTCAAATGCATAAGGTGGGGATTATCAAATTGTAGTTTTATTCCAAGAAATTGACAAGATCAGTGATGAATGCTATTCATGCTGGAGTATCGTGGTAACACGCTCCTCTGATTAATGAGGTGACAGTTTTATGCTGTGAAATAGCAAAAGGACTTGACAAGACTCACAGTTTTGCTCATTGACTCTAACAGCTGGAATGATGTTTCCTAACATTCTCTCAAGGTTTGTCAGTAATATATTGTCCTTGTCACAATCTTCTCTGAATGGGTTCTCACACTGGCACAAGCAGCAAGGTGAACTCCAGCAAAGCAACAAAAAGCAGAACTGAAAATATGATCAGCCAACAGAATGCATCTTCTCACCAACACCATCAGTTGAGCTACTATTGCTTTAGGTCACAGTGAATGTTTGTCTTTATTTGCTTGATCTAAAGCAGGGTATAAGCAAGCAACTGTACTGTACATTTAAAAATGTAAAAATTTAGAAGTGTACAGTACAGGGAAACAAACTTTTTTGTATGTAAGAGATTGTGCATCAGCGTATGTTCCTGTCATGATTTCTAGAAGGTTTTCACATCTTATACAGTGGATTTCAATCCCAGGTTGGCATAAGACTTCTATATAATTTTTTAAGTTTAAGCCTAATAAACAGTACAGTATGCTAGTACATATACATTTGAATTATACCTCTCTTCTCAGCACCACAGATTTAAATACTTTCTAAAACAGATGTTGATTCTCCCCAGTTTTAAACCAAAATGCAAGTCAACTTGCAACAAAACAGGGGGACTCAGTGGAAAGACTGAACACAACTATCAAGATGGCAATGCAAGTGCGCTGTGACGAAGCACTATGTATAGCAAGGTATGCAAAAGAATACGTGCATGCAATAAAGACATGCTTGAACCCCAAGGAGTTCTATATGGAAATTTCTAGGGGAAATTATTTGTCCTATGTTTCTTAAAGTTTAGATTAGAGGATCATAATTGCATTAAAGTCTATGTATGCTGTAAACGTCAGGAGACCCACTACTTTAAGGAACATATCTGCTTCTGTGTCTTCTCACCCATATTTTTTGCTTCTGATGTCATGAATACTCAACATCAACATTGAGGGGAAAGCAAACACATATAAATAAATAAAAAAAACCCTCTGGGAAAATACTGATTAACATTCCTTCAAGTCAGTGATACTGGAAATGGCTGGGACTTTTGCTGCTGGTCTGCGCAGGAAACAAGATCAACAGCTTCTTGGTAGCCAGGCTTCCCCACAAAACAGTTCAACATAAACGATTCTTCACCACTCTGAAGTCTGTCAAATGCCAGGCATGAGTACAAAATGCTATTAAAGCGATAGAAAAGAAAAAAAAAATAAATCACTGTATTATATTTTAAACTTCCCTCGTAAGGAATAAACAGGCATAAAAAATTTACAACGGGATGGAGGGAAAAAAAAAGTTCAATCAGTTTTTGAGTGCAGAGAAACATCTGAAACATCACATTTCCTTTACAGACATGACAATTAGATCTCTGGCTGAAGCCAAATTTAACCCTAAATTTGCATGTCTGTGTTTTGGCTATGAGGACAGTTCCATTGGAAGGAAAGGATTATAAATGTAAATTTCAAACCCTGTGGAACTGGTCCACACAGAGGAATTCCTGAGCTTGGCAATTTTTGGTAGTAATTATCTATATCCAGGCACAGTTTTCATTTCAGTGGGGAAACAATCTGGCAGCCATTACAAAAGGACTCAGAATACACCATATCCTTTCATAAAGACTACAAGTATCTGTTTGCAAGGACTGAAACACTAATGAAGTCAGTTGCCCATTATCCTCTTCCTGTGGCACTAGAAAAAAAAAAAATTAAAAATCCAGACTTAAGCTGTACCTAGCTTTCTGAGGGGTATTTTGGCAGGTAAAACCTGAGGGTTCCTTACAGCTCCCAAGTGATCACAACGTACAAGAGAATATACATGCAAACCAGCATGCCGAGAATGATTCTAATCTACAGGAAATGAAGGAGAGAGGCTAATTGAAAAAATCAAGTTCTTAATGATTCAGTCAGTCCAAATTAGAGAAGCAGAGTATGTTTCACTCTAGTCACTGGGATAATGGGTAATCCAGTAGCGGAATTCAGTATTTCATACTCTAAATGACCCCCCCCCCCTTACTCCTCAAAAATTTTTCTACTGAGAAATCAGCAGAGCTGTGTGTGATTGGTCTCATTTGCCAGCATTTAGAAGGTATAGAGAAAAAAAAGCTGAGCAAGACTCTGTTCTAGTTATGATAGCTACCATCAAGGTAGCCCATGACGGTTCCCTCTTTGCGTCAGTTTGAGCTAGAATGAAATGAATTAGGCTCAATTTCTTAGGCAGATATTTAACTAGGGGAAGTGAGCTCCTGGAAGCTGCAAGCTTTATTTACCATAGTGGCACAGCAAGTGATGCAGTGTTCTATCACTGAAGTGTTAGGTTTGGCTTCAAAACATACAGTGTTTGCTTCAGAAAAAGTCACACGCTTTAGGAATTCCAAAGAATATGCCTGAAACTTCACTGCATCAGGACCCAAAGTCATAAGTTTCACTACAAGATGTGTAACACTTAGAAGCTGCAGATCCTACTTCATTTCTGAAGAACATTGAAGTATTTTTTCCAAACATCACAAGTCCATAGAACGCAACACCTCTGGTTAATGTGGGGTTAAAAGTGTACAGAGCTTCATTAACAGAGCACAGTTGTATTCACAGTGGTATTAATAGGTATTCACCAACACATATTAGATATAATAGCTTTGAAGTCCATCAGTCAAAGACGTGAGGAACCTGGAAGAGCTCACTAGCATAGGAACATATATACATATATGTGGTATATTTTACAGCGTTGAAGCTAGAATGAGACAACATAGAGCTTTGATGTGGTCTGATTCAGTATGGCAGTTCATCTTCCAGATGAAACAGATAGCATACAAACCGATAATGAAAACAAAATAGCTGTTAAAGCAAATCCTGTTTGTAAAACCACAATGAACTATCTTTACCTGAGCTACTGAAACAACATGCGAATGACAAAAGTCCTTGAAAACCTTCTGCATGAGAAAACATTAACAAAATAATTGGTTATTTCAGAGAGAAGATGGGGGATGAGGGGAGCATAGCAAGGGAGATGAAGGAAGTGACATGTTACTTGGTAAAATAAAGCTTGTTTGCTCATTTTTATTCTCAAATTGCACATAGAGGGGGACAGTTTTTTTAAAAATTAAATATTATTAATAAACATTTATGCATAGAACAATCTGTGTAATTCAGGACATAAGGCATCACAAAGTTCATGCTAGGATTACTCAAAGGCTACACATTTGTGTGTGTAAGAAGCACAGCATTGCGTTAGATTCAGAATCAAGAGGTAAAACCTTCAGGCTGCAAGGCAAAAAAGTACCTACAAACTGACAGACACTAGGACACTAATCCCAGAGGTGCTGATTATTCTAAAATAGTGTATTGTAAAGTTTTCGTTTCACCGTCTACAAAACACATGAAGTTATCAGAACGAGAGACTGCATTAAGTTTTGTTGGAGATTCCTTTAACCCCTTCGATCTTGTTTTTTTAAGCACAACGGTCAGCAAGTCTTTATGACCAGTTACTTGTGCTACGTACATCATCATGCCATGGACTACACTGTCAGAGAACTACAGAGCCAAAGCAGTCAAATAATTAGGAAACCCTGACTTCCACTCACTGACAAACAGATGTTTGTCTAGGACTGGTGGCTCATAACTCCGTTTTGATATAGATTTATTGAAGCTGTCATTCCCTGGCAGTTTATCACTGATCTAATTAACAGAATCAAAGGAATATTTATTAAACCTTCCTGACACTAACAATTCTAAAGCTTTTTCCACCAATCCAGCAACGTCAATTGCTTGACAGATGACCAGGGTTTCCAGGAAACAATCTGATAACAAGTTGTCCACTGCTCATAGGTAATACCAATGTTATATTTCAACAGGAGATGTACTCCCTAATAAAAACTGATCGTTCTTAATGCTACTGATCCAAACACAACATAAATCTGAGTATGTGCTTTTCTCCAAGGCAGAAGACACTTAAGTAGTGAACTTTACATTTTCACCTCTATCTCATGCAATAAATGATAAATGCAGATACAAGTTATGCAGGCATAAATGATGTTACTTCAGCAGCTTTAGGAGATTCAAGCTTAGTTCCCAGCTTTACGCTTCTCCAACTTAGTTACTCTCTTTGTGTATTCAATTAGCTTGATGATTTTCCGTCTGCTTTTCTGACTTCAAAATTTAATGCTTACCAGACCAGCTTGCTCAAAGCCCTGGGGAATATAGTCCAGAAAAATCACAACCAGGTGATGTTGGCAAAAGGGTTTGTTGTGGTTTAACCCCAGTCAGCAACTGAGCACCACGCAGCCACTCACTCATCCCCCCCTGCCCCCAGCCAGTGGGATAGGGAGAAAATCGGGAAAAGTAGTAAAACTCATGATTTGAGAACAGAATGGTTTAATAGAACAGAAAAGAAGAAACTAATAATAACACTATAAAATGACAATAGTAATAATAAAAGGATTAGAATATACAAGTGATGCACAAATGCAAGTGCTCACCACCTGCCGACTGACACCCAGTTAGTCCCCGAGCAGCAATCCCCCCCTGCCCCACTCCCCCAGTTTATATACTGGGCATGACGTCACATGGTATGAAATACTCCTTTGGCCACTTTGGGTCAGCTGCCCTGGCTGCGTCCCTCCCAACTTCTTGTGCCTCTCCATCTTTCTTGCTGGCTGGGCATGAGAAGCTGAAAAATCCTTGACTTTAGACTAAACATTACTTAGCAACAACTGAAAACATCAGTGTGTTATCAACATTCTTCTCATACCCAACTCAAAACCATAGCGCTATACCAGCTAGTGGGAAAACAATTAACTCTATCCCAGCTGAAACCACGACAGGTTTCTCATTGTCACCTTTCAATTCATTTCATCCCAGAGTGGAAGAGAGTACATTAGAAAGCAATCTCTATGTTCTTCATTTCTTGTCTATTAATTCTTTAGAGAGAAGGGCAGCAAGACTTGTAGTAAAGATGAGACTTCAAGACAGATTTTAGCAAGCAGAAAGCCAGCCTGTCCCACATCAGGTCCCTCAATTAGTTGACTTTAGAGGTGACTTCTAGCAACATGCAAGTATTACTTACTTGAGACTCCAGGTAATCTCAAGTCAGGGCTTTTATTCACTGCCCACTGGTCACTGATCAAACACAGATCATTTAGCACTGCCACCATGTTACAGTAACAACCACAAGTTACTCAACACTGACACCTTGAACTTAAGTTGTTTAATCACTCGCACAGTTAAAAATGAGATGCAGCACTCCATAAAAGAAGAAACAACACTAGGGGAAGCATGGTACCTGGACTGTGCATGCGTAAAGTCTGCATATCACTTGGGACAGCAAGGGCTTGACCTGCTTGAGGTATCTCCACGTGACACAGTTGTTGCTACCAAGAAACCGTATCACCAGGAGACATTCTCAAATCTTGTTAGTGAACTTGTGAACTTCAGTGCGTACTATGTATCAATTCCCTACTTTTTAATCTATACTAAATTTACATCAACTACACACAAAAACATTGTCCTATTATTTCTCACACCAAGTACACCGCTTAGCTGAAAAGTTTCCAAGTAATTAATCTAATGCCTTACACTTGTTTTAACTGATGCCTCCCCATGTTTTACCCTTGAAAACAGAGTGCTTCATATTAAATCTTAACCACAGATGCTGCAAATCATCTTAGCTCCAGTGTGTTTCCGTGCATTTCCTCAGGGTAATGAAGGTAGCTTAGAAAAGAAGTAGTAATTCATTTACAGCAGCTGCAGGTAAAAACCACAAGGTGCCTTTAACTAAGAAGAGCTGGACGTACATACAGGTAGCAAACTGTGTAGTGCTGAATATGCTGCAGTCCTTGACTTTCTTAATGCTAAATGAATTAATCAAAAAAATAATTAAACATCCTGGACATACTTGTGTTCAATAAGTGGGACATGCTTAGTTTTCCTCCACATGAATTCCTACTGATGAAGCACTTTCTGCTGTGACACAGAAATAAAACCATGTCTCTTGGTGATTCAATGCAGATCCAGCAATTAATTCCACTTCTCTGGGATTTTGTTTTAGAAGTTCAGTTTTATATAAAAAAAATAATCTTAATTTAAGTCTCTGTGCAATAACTGATAATGATTTTCTTCTACTCCCACTAGGGTAGGATGGCGAATGTATTTTAGGAGAAAACCAGAGTAGTTAATCTAAATAGCTTCAGTGCTTAAATTCTTTTTATGAAGGTTGCAATGTGCTGGGGGGATGATTGCTTCCTGTATATACCCTTTCACCTCTATATAAATCAGCTGACTGGGTTCCTGATTGTTGCAGAGTTGCTCACAGCTTCTATTCTGTATGGAACACACTTCCATTTTTTTCACTGCTCTAACAGTTCCTAGGCATGCATTTTCCTTTTTCCTGGATTAAAAAAGGTAAAAGCTGCAAACCAGATAAGTGTAATTAGAAAGAAGTCTAGTTCAAGAAAGTATACGATCAGAATAGACAAGGCAGACTGAAGTTTATCAAAGACAGTTGGATGAGGAAAAGGAATGTAAAATAACCAAATTAACAAGGTATTTCAGCCCAGTCACCCACATGAGTTTTTGCTAACCAGTTGGTGGTACAAAACACAATCAGAACTTACTACTTACACAGCTCCTCATACTTATCTGCCATAAAACATGAGGCACAGATTATTTTTACGTTGCAGATTTCAGATCAGTAACTATGTTTCAGACTGTCATAAAGGGTAACCAGAGGGGAAATGCTCTTCTGTTGTATCTGCTTTCCATTACTACAAAATTTAAGCCTTTTAGCCCTTTTTAAAAGTTCTGATTATAGGTGATATATTAGAAGTCTCGGTTTCATTTTTAACAGTCTGACTAACTCTGCAACAAGTGACAAGTACTTAAGTTGGCTGAAAATCCAAGCTAGGACACTTGCAGTTTCACATCCATAAACAGGATGCACCCACAGCATAGACTCTGCTTTTAAAATAGAGTTTTGACTGCGCTGGGACCCTTTGTAAAGTATTTACTATTCTCACATTTTTGACTAAGCCAGCCAGGGCCTGTAAAACACTGACACACTGGAGTAAAAGGTACCATAAGTGGAAAGTACTTTTCAACTTCTATAGATCTTCTCTTTCCAGTAATTGTGAAAACCAAGTATCTAGATTTTGTCCCCATTTGAAAACAGTGTTGCTGGAAAAGAGATAGCTTCCTATTTCTAACACATATTTGGTTCTGATACATATAGTTCTTGACCTTTAGCAGATGTTAAAGCGAAAAAAACCAAAAAATTGGACACGCTGTGAGGGCTAAAGTCTGTTTTATAAAGCACCCCATTGTATTGATTGGCTGCATGCTAACACCAGCAAACGGCTCTTTTGCTGCTCCTTAATAAACTTATTTCATTTTTGCTTCAAGGATCCAACACAAGCATTAACAGTAACAACTCAGAACAGCCAATAGTCTTGTAACAAACAGACAACAGGGAATCGGGCATGCTTTTGTACATGCTACTTATTTCTTGCTCTCTCTTGGCTCCCTGCATGGAACAAAGCAGTATAGGCTCAAGCAGACCTAGACAAAAGGATCTAACGTACAGCTGACCAATATATAACATGTTCCAAAAGAAAACACGTTCTCTTTCAAAAGACCAAAAAGCAGGCACAATCCAAGATTGTTTGCATTAGGTTTTGCTTAAATTAAACTAGTTAACCAGCCACCAGCAAGAAGTGATTTTTTTTTTTACTGCTGTAGTAGAGAATGAAATATTTAGAAACTTTTATCTTTCCCTTCTCATTCACAATAATAAAAGCTTTTCAATCTGAGAAAATTCAGCTTCATCCTCCCCTAAAAATGCACAACTACTCTCCCTATCCCTGCAGGAAAGCCTTTACAGACTTTGCACTGTGAGGTAAACATGCAATTGTGACTTTCAGGAAAAGAGACATACCATTGTAGAAATACCTGGTTCATTTCATGTCAAGTCGGATATTTTAATTCGTATCAACAGTTCTTATGTAGCTGGATTTACTAGCTACTTACTTCCTAGCAACAATTAAACCAGTAAAAATCTTGCAGGACGACACAGAATTATTCATTTTAAGACAAGCTCTTCAGACACTTGATCCTTTTTCTAGTACTTAATGAACAGATTACCTTCAATGCAGTAACACTAGGATGAGTAGACATCACCTGCGCTACATTTAATTCTACAGCCCCATTTTCCTTGATATCTATTGTAAAGACACACATACTATAAATGGAAAAGTTTACAAAGTGTGTCCAGAATGGCAATGAAAGTAATTACATGATTTTTTTCATTGAACACTTGATGCAGCCAAAGTGATAATTACGCTGCTTTCTGCGGAAAATAATTTTGTTTCTTATCTGATACAGACTGCAGCAATGTCAGGCTTCAGGTAACAAGCTGCAGTACCAGGCAGCATTTAAGGCCTGTAAATAGCCTCAGAAACAGCAGTGGATGAATTCAAATGGTTAAGGGATTCCAAAGGTTGAAAGAACATCTCTAAGCGATGCAGAGCTCTGACTATTACGACAGCCTGGCAGTCAAGACTCCTGGTTTCATGTAAATCCTGTATGCTGCAGATTCTCCATCTGCACAGGGGGCTTGTTAACACCACCACAACATACCTAACAGATGTATGAAGTATAAATGCAAAGTAATTACAAAGCATCATCCTCACAGTAGATGCATAATATAAAAACAGAGTGCTATTATTTTGAACTGTCAGAGAAAAAAAATAATTCATTACTTCACCTCAGACATGGGACATCTTAAAGCACAATACCAATACAATAGCACAGCTATTAATCCCTATTCATAGCACTACACAAAGTGGATGGTGACTTCACAACATCAAAAACCAAACATTGCTCCTGTTTCTGCCTTTTTGACTAAAGCGTACAGCAATTGCAGCACTTAACACATTGGCACACTCCGTAACACTAGCTTTCCCTTATGTGACACTTGCAGGGCAAAAGCCCAGATTGCCTCCCATCCCCAAGTGTGTTTACTAAAACGGAAAGCTCATGAACAGCTTAGCCATTGACTTCCCACCCATTGTTGGCAGCAAGTTAGGACAAAACAGAGCGTACCTGGCATTTGCAAGTGTAACTAGTAATTACAGTCCATCCATCTGTCTCCATCGGTCATCTGTGTATTTCCCCCTCCCCCATTTATATCACTGGATTTCATTTGTAACCTAGATGCTCTACTATTGCTTTCATCAGTTTTTATTAGCAATGTCTTCTAATTGACATGGCTTTAAGTTTAGTCTTGCAATCATGTGATATTGACTATTTTGGTAACAAAATGTATGCCTGAAAGTTCCAATTATATAGTAAACAATGTCGGCCTAGGCACTGCAATTAACAGTCTCTTTCCATCACTTTCTACGTAACAGTTTCAGGTTTTTTGGTTGCCGGGGGGGGGGGGGGGGGGTGGGGGGGGGTGGGGTGTTACAGTATCAGCAATAGAATACACTACTTTGCCAAGCATGGTAGGTCAGTTTTCTGATATTCCACTATTATAAATACTTACTTCAGCAATGAGTACACAGAACACTAGATGGTTTCAAGAGAGAAAAGGAAGGCAAAGCACCCTTTTCCAATGACAATGGGGATGTTAAAAATATTTTAACAACATGAACATAAAAACCCTCACAGATGCGAATGGAGAATAAATATAGCCAGGGAAGGCAGAGCCAAAGAGACATGGGTAAGTATAGCCTCTACAGGTCACTTGCCTCATGGGTGGATAGACAGAGTAAGTTCACTACTTGACAAGCTGATTCTGATACTGCTTTTGCCAAAGTTCTCTCTCTCCCCACGCCAGACTGTAGGTCCTTACCTTAGAGTAATTCTATGAAGCCTTTCTTCCCAAAGGAAACAATCTTTGCAGCAAATGTCATTCCTTTATGTCAGTAATATATGGAATTCTTTATACGTTGGTCACCAATTCTAAGGAAGCTTGGCTGGTGGTACTATTTTCATTGGTGCTGTGTTCTATGTGAAATGAATTTGTAGATCTCAGATTATTTAAAGAGATGTCTAATACCTTTTAAAAAAGAAAAAGTTATAACCAAATAGTCTTACTGGCTACCTTTGCAAAAAGGGGCAAGGTTGAACAGGGGGTAGCCACTTTGCTGTAGATTTCTCACAGACTTTTCAGTATTGACTGGCATTATTAGGTTAGAAAGTCAGTTTATTTTTTTTCAGATTCATTTTCCAGTCTCTAGACTGAATCAAAACAGTAAACCACTTGCTGTAACTGAGTATTTTTGTATGGTCATTCTGCATGTAGGTTACAAAGCACACTTCAACTGAAGATCACTTATGAGTGAAGAAGTATCTCCTAGTTAGTGGTGGAATTCTGACTGAAATTCTTTTTAATTACAGTTGGGGAAACAAAGCGGTAAGCATGCTAAAGGTGTGAGTTTAAGCTTGCTCATACCGCACTGCAATTCCAGTAACAGCAGGATGACTAGTGGAAAATGAGAGACAGGGAGACAGTTGGTCATTTTAGATGAGAAGATGTCATGTTACGGTTTGGGTTTTCAGGCAAGAAGAAACAGACAGCAGGGCAAAGACTACTCCTACACGTAGAAACAAGAAGGACTCTACTGAACAATTAGCATTACTCCTATTTTCCTAAAGCATTTGGGGAAAGGGGAAGGCGGGAGAAGAAAGATTTATCCAGTAAGTGCTACCAGAACATTCTAACACCTGTCCCTGTGAAAGGAATTTAGTATGGATATCCATTTGTTTAACTCTGTTCTCCACTAAGAACACCATTTCGCAGAATCATAGTGTGTTCATTACGAAATAAGCCCTGACATCAACTTTATTATGATCATAAATCTCCATATTAGCTTCTCTATTTCCTATTTTTCAATTTCAGGTTCTGTCATTCCCCCTGGTTATTAGAAACAATGGTTCAGATGCAACTGTCTATTGCTGGAAGCTAAGAGAATGGATGAGAGGATTGTTAAATACTTGAATCAGAGGATCATTAAATACTTTATTTCCTGTAACCCTTTTCATCCACATCTACTTCTTGTAGTTGCAACAGTCAAGATACTGACTGGAAGAGATCTGTGATCTAATCTAGTAACTTTTTACAGAATGAGAAAAGCAAACAACTGAAAGAAACTTCAAAGTCATTTTCACAAGCATCTAAAGCACCTAACTTGATGTTTGATCAGCTGTGTGTGTGGTCGTCTGGCTATCAAAGCTCTCCCCTGTTGGACATGACACAGCTCCTCCAGGAAATATCCCTTTACAGGTAGATGTTTAATCCTCATTTCTAAACCAAATTTCTGTTTGATGAAATTTAAATCTGCGATTTGTTGTGCTGGTTACCAACAAGAATGAATTATTATGAGTTTCTTTCTGAAGAAGCCTTTTATGTATTTGAAGACTCAACACAACTTGCACCACCCTGCTCCATTGCCCTTCAATGTCTCTGTCAGATCAAGCTATCTCAAGTCATTCAGTCTTTCCTTATAGCTCCTGCTTCCCAGATCTCTATGTTCTTACAGCCTCTCAGAATTAAGTGCAGCCATATGCAGCTAGGGAAGTGCACAAATATGAAAGAATGAGCTGACTGCCTAAGTTACTTGCATATTGATCCACAGACAAAGTATTTACATTGCACAGATGTACATAGAAAAAATGGATGGATGTGGCTAACTCACCTTTACGCTGTTTTTTTGATTAGTACAACATTTTCGAAATCAGTACTTTTGCCCTGATATATACAAATAATAAACAAATCATGCTTAGGACCCATAGTTTAGAAGCCTTTAAGCTGAGACAGTTTCAGAAAATCTAATACATATGCAATCCTCTTAGCTAACTACATACTTCCACATTTCTTAACATTCAAAAAGAAAGGAAAAAATATTTTCACTTCCAACAGGGAAAAAAAGCAGAGAAAAATAAAAGGTATTGCTCTAATTCAAGGAATTATGTGCAGCTGTATCTATACTTCTCAAAAAAAGCTAAAGCAAGAGTAAAAAGACTTGCCTTGCACTATATTTATGTAAATAACAAAGGCAAAAAATGAATATTCATATATGGCATGCTGCTTAATGGGCTACTACAGTATGTTCTATGAGTTGTCACTGTGAAATGGGAAGTTTGAAATCTAATGTATTTGTAACTGTTGAGGTCTTGCTAACAGCTGAGGAAGCCTGCTGCTGGTGCTAACGGGAGGGACAAAAACTTCAAAATCATGACAGCATGAGAAACATTTGAACCCAAGCATTTGTTTCCTCTATTGTCATATCTGTATTAAAGCAGCATTGTGCTTAGAAACACTATGTGCTTAGGAAAACATGGGATACAGCTGACACGAAGCTGTGTTTCAAGATGTACAACATTTGTATGACCTAAACTGGCACCACAGTGGTGGTCTGTGGCTAGTTACATCTGCAACACTGTTTGTGAAGACAAGACAGCACCAGTGCCAGCCTTACCTTACTAAATCAAAGCACCTTTGAAAGCCTGATTAGAATCACACAAAACAGTCAGTGACCAACCACAGACAACACTGAAGGCAGAGCAATTGTCACCTGACTGCTTTATTGCATTTAGTTTGGCAATAATCTCAGCAGAGCTAAGGATGGACAGATTGGATCAAGAACCTGGATGAAAGGACCTCCAAGAGGAGGAAAAATAGAAAAATCACTATACTGCAGCAAGTGAATCATCACCAGTTCAGGTGCTGATATTTTTCCTTCCACAGCATTAGTTCATCAACACCAACTTGTGGCACTATGCAATGCCATACACAAAAAATTATTTTTTCAGTTAATCTCAAACTGTAGCAGCTTGGCACCTCAGCAACTTTCAACATGTAACTGAACACCTATGAAAAGATAACTTACCACTTCATGCAGTCATTACTGCAACCAAGCAGTCTGACAAAAAGCCTGCTATAGTGACCAGTAATTTATTTTTTCCACAAGAAAGAAGACAGCAGGAAAGAAGGGACACTCATGTTTACTATCAGAGTAATCACAAAAGGCCATAAGAGCCAGAAAAACAGCAGAGAACATGAATTTAGGCTAGCTAATCACAAAAATATTCAATACACTCAAAACTCCTTATTATCAGGACAAGTGCTGGAGTACCTAATGCACAAGCAGGCTCAATTAACCCTAATTAGTTCAGAGTCATGCTACAAAAGAATTAATTAGCAGTTACTGGATACAGCTAAGAAAAGAACCATAAATAACATTTGGTTCCAAGCTGTATTTAAGAATCTCACAACAAAATGACACTAAAAGAAGATAGGAAAAGGAAATTAACTGTTCCTTTGTAGGGACCAAATAGGAATGCAGACCTTACTTTGATGCTGTAAATATTTTTCTGACAGTTGGGTACAGAACATTAAAGGTCTGCAAGGTACCATCTAGAAACTTATTCTGAGGGTTTTGGTTTTATAATTTGCTACCTGATTTGCACCTTCTTTCATACCAAGCTATGTCCTTTGAAAATCCTGCTTATTTCACATGTATTGAAATACCTTAGCTTAATTTCTTTTGCCAAAACTCTCTATCTGCATGCCTGATTGCACCAGCAGGGCCTTGAGGGTCCCCTACTTTTAAGTGGCTGCTACTCAACTTGGCACAAATTTATGCCTCAGCTTTACAAAATAAATGAAAACTGATTCTCTGCCCAAGAGAGCTTACAGTCTAATGTCCTAGCTGTATATCAAAATAAGCCATCACTCAGAATGTTTTTACAGGAAAAACACATTGAGGCAGACTTGAACCAGGTTCTTTAACATCTCCAAACAGTATTGATTTAGTTTTGCTCTTTAGTAGCTATCAACATTTGTTTCTTTCCTGACAGAATAGGAAAATACTACAATTTAAAAGTTTTCCAGTACAGAAAAACTTTTTCATGCTGCTCAGCGGACACACATCCCTTTCCATCAGTGGTTATGTTGCTACTGTGTACACTACAGAAATATTGCATCCATCCTCTCTGAAGCGCTTTAATTTTTTTAAAAGTTGCAAGAACAAATGTTTTCTTTATTGTATATTATACCTGTTCAGACTTTTAAGCTTTGCCCTGCAAAAAGGTGCCTCTGTTATAGGACAGGTACTTCCGTTACAAAGAAAAAGAACAGAGAACACCAATTGTCCAGTTGGCAATGTTAGAATAAGGATGCTTTTCTAAAGCAGAGCATTATAAATTGTAAAATCCTTCCAGCCACAAAAGATCCTCTTTTCTGCATTTAGCTTGACCTGCTATACTGGTTTCCTGCATATTCACCCACTTGAGTCAACATTTCTTATTACCTTATATTAAGCTGTCTGAACATAATTTTAAGGTATAAAAAGCTTTTCACAAAAGGGAGAGATGCCATCTGCAAAACCCCTTGCTGATATGGCTGTACTCTGTTCATCTTGATGCCCTTTCCTTAATCCTATTCAAGGCTTTTGCAGATCTTTTGAAGGCAGCAAATGAAGGGTTTTAATGAGATAAATTTGCTTTTACCAGCTTTAGATTTCGGCTTAATCTTTTCTGCCTCTTTTCTGGAGTTTTAAATGCTGAAGTACAATCCACGCTTGCTAAGTATCAGGAAGTTTTTCCCTGTGGTAATTCTCCTTTCAATATTTTTGATGTTCAAGGCTTGTCTTTTAAAGACCTCCTCAATTCATACTGAATAGATGGCTAGTTTGAAATTTCTTTAGACCCACACTTTAGCTTGATAACCAAGGACCCTGAAATGACATAGTGGCTCCAGATTCCTGTCTGTGTTTTTACATGCAGAAGCCTTCTGATTTTTTTCTACTGAATCTTAAATATTTAGGTCAAGTATATCAAAATCACAGACCTATAATTTTCTTGAAGTGATCTAGATTCCCCTTAAACTAAAAAAGTGATAACAAACTAGCATCAGCTTAAAGCAGAACTAAGCTTCCTCTATTTCCCTTCAACATTGCTGAAAAATACACCAGCTACAACATAGTATCTACCTACTTTTCAAACCTCCCTAAAATAGAGAGTTTCCTGAAGAATAGGCGTGTATGTCTAGATTTGATTTGTTCCATGCACTGTCCATTATTGAAACCCCATGCACAGATAAATATGAGTGACAAACTTGCATTTGGTCTGAGCCAGAATTAGCCAGAAAATGAAGTTGTCTGTAGAGAATAAGAAAACCACTCCACTGTTTATTGCGTTTAGCTAATACTAAGGTGGTTCTCCAATACAGAGAGAATTGTAAATGTCACAGCTGGATCAGGTGTTAGAAACTCCCACCCACCTTAATTTTATGCAAGCCAAGTTCAGAAAATGGTTGTCAGCATTTACCTGTGTATAAACAACATTGTTGTAATCTGCAACTCAAAGCTGCTGTCTTAATCCTGCTCAATTCTACAAGTCTCTCTTCCATGGAATAGCCTCTTTAATTCGTGGAGGCCCACTCAGTCAAGAATGGCATGAGATACTAGGACAGTCTTTTTCATCACCCAGCTAAACTCAGCAATATTTTCCTGCCTTCTGCAGCCAAGGTATAGAACTGAGTTGGCATTGTTTGTTTGTGCACATGCATGTATGTGTGCATACATACAACCAACTCCTCACTGTTAAACGTTTCCCTTTCTGCCCTGTAAAGAGATTGACATGAAAAACATGAATTTGTGAGAACACAGCAATGCCTATGAGCAGAGGCAATTAACTATACTGGATGAGGAGAGACCCTTTGGAGTTTTATTAGCTCATATGCCACTGACTTCCTAGGACAACACATGAGGAAAGGTACTGGATAAGTCAGTGAAACAGTGGCAGTAAAAACTTAGGATGTAGTGGCAGTATTAATAATGAGGATTTTTTATATGGGGATAATCTGCTAGACTACATCTAGGCAAATCAGTCCTGCTTTAGCTGACTCATTAGCCTGGTTACAGCAGCACAGGAATGGAGTTACACCAATCTGAATTTCAGAACTGGCTCTACTAGGGTGAGCACACAAGATACTGTCTCAGCCTGAAATTCACAAACTTCAGCTCTAAATATGAAACTTGATATGATTCTGAATGACCTTAGACTCAAATACTCAAGGGTGTAAGAAGTGATCTGTGTTTTCTCAGTATTTCTCTCAACTGGCCTACCTCTAAAAGGAATATAAGCCTCTTACGTGATACCAATCTCCCTAGTTTTGCATAGGCAGTTCAAGTTCCACCCCCCCAATCTCTATGCTTTATGTTATTAGAAAACCTACTTAATGTTCAGTGTAACTTCACTTATAAAATTTTAAACCAGATACAAATTTTATACCTGTTTTCATTTCATGGGCACTTGTGAAGAAAATCCACAAAAAAACCCCAACTTCTTGTGATGCTAAAGAAACTTCAGACATGACTGATATGCTACACTGACTGCTGTGCGCATTTAAATTTTATATTCTCAGTAACAGTATGTTAAAATACCTCAGAAAAAAAGTCCACAACAAACAAACAAAACCCCTATCAACTGCATTCTGCAGTCAGATGTAAATTAAAAGTTAGTACTGCCCCATTTTGAGACAAAAGTGTAGTTAAATAGAAATATCAATAATTCTATATACTTATTTGATATAATAGCAATATCTAAGAATAGAAGTCAGGGAATCTCTGTTAATTCTCAGACTCTGTCTTTAATTATTTGGTATCATCAAAATTGTCTCCACATGTCACAATTCCATTCTGCAAGGAACCACAGTGTAAGTAGCAGCAACCAGTAAAGCCAGGTCCTTAAATTGATGTAGACATCTACATCAGTATAGTTCCATTCCATAAGCTACATACACACAGTATAAAGATTCTACAAAAGGCATTTGAAAATCTTGTAGGAGCTCCGAGATAAATCTGTATGTTCTTAAGTTAAAATCCTCCTGGTACTGGTATTAAGGGAGAATTAGGTTTGCATTAATTGAAGCTTGAAAGATGCTCTGATAATGTTATTGCAGTCAAAATGCAATTACATATAAGAATATTTAAACAGTGGAATATTTTTCATTTGAGTTTGATTTGTAACACTTACAAACATGCAGATACATTGTTGAGAGTATATGAAACTAAATCCAGATTCATTTACTACACCGTGCACCCTCATTAATACTCTGCACCACCTCCCTGTAGAAATCATTAAATGATTACAAGAATTACCAATCACACCATCTGTTTTTCTTTCCTTTCTTCTCTTTTTCTACTGCAGAACCACCCTAAAGATTCCAGCTGAATAACTGACTGCTATTTTTTAAATGCTGGTCTAAACCCAGAGGCAAGCACTAGTTTAGATCCACAGCACATTTCATGTGCTAAAGGAAGCCCATGCTTTAGACCGATACTGTGCTGGTACACGGTACACCTGTACAACCTTAAGAACATAGAAACCAGACTTCATTAATTCTACTGTTCATTTGGGATAGGACAGTGTCAGGACTCTTAAGTTCTACCAACAGCTTTAGAGAGATTGTGTGACATAGCAACTATAGTAAATATCATGCACAATGGATAATCAAGACCCTTGGGCTTTGGACTGTAGTTCAATCAGTCAGTCACTATTTGACTTTGGACAAATTGCTCTGTTCGCTTTAATTGACCTTTTCATATAGGAGGATTAAAAACTTCATGACTCCCTAGTGTTTGTAACATGAGTTTAATGTTTTAAATGTTTCCCAAAGTCCTCAGCTAAAAGGTGCTATGCAAGTTGCACACAGTCAGCTATTACTACATGAAGATGAATTTCTTCTTTCAATATGAAATAAGGCTAGCTCTAAGGAGTTAGTAGCAGTAAGCATGGAAGGGAATGCTCTGCAAAAAAAACCAGTATGAGAGTAAGCTGTTTGCTTATCAGGCAAGAAATATTTAACACTGCAGGTGTAAAGAGTCAACACACATGAAGGGGAGATCACTGAGAATGTGCGAGTGGGAACCTAAGAGCCATTATGACATGCACAGCATAAATGATTTCTAGATATCTCGGTGGCCTGGAAGCTGCACACTAGGCCAACAAACCAGACCATATGGCAGCTAACCACAGGCTCCCTTCTCAAGGCCTGTGGAGACTGTGCATATTGCTGAGGTCACTAAGCAAGCAATCCAGGGTCAGACAGCAGCTGCAGCACTGGAAGTCTACCCTTCCCTAGTTTGTTACAGACTGGCATTTGGAATAAGCTTCAGGGATTCTTCTGGCTGACTTTGCATGAATAAGGAAAGTAGAAGTTGACTCAAAGGAGTCAGGATAAGGAAATGTATTAGCTCCTTGGCACTGGCTCACTGTCCTGCCTTCATGTTTCAATTAGTTTAGGGAGGATAGGAGAAGTTACATTGTAAGAATAGCTGTACCAAAGCCAAGATTATAAAAACATGAATGTCTTTCCTGAACAGAACATTCTGCCATTCTATCTCGAGTGTTTTAGTTAAACCTAGGCAAACCCCTGATGCAGACACATTCAGTTTAAACTGATGACTTAACTGGGTTCCTCTTAAATTAAATAATAATAAGCTTAAGGTAAAATGTCAAGGAAGTCTTTTGTCACGTTAATTAACTGACTTTAATCATGCCTTACTGTATGGGCAGATATCACCTCAAAGTAGTCCATCTAAAACTACTAAAGCTTATCAACCTCAACTCTTCATTATTAGTTGAGGCAGTCATCAGCCAGAGATTTGTCTAAGTGCTTACAGACAGCTTGATTGTAAAGTCAGCTGGTTAACATATAAGTCACTGCTACAACCATCGCCACAGTAAAAGATCGTCTATACTCTTTAACTAAATTTATGCAACTCTGCACACAAATGATTCCTCAGCTCCAATTATCTCATTTTCACAGAAGTTCCTCGCTTAGCAGTTTGCAGAAACCCAAGTAGGGATCATCTCAACATTCCTCCAAGTTGCTTTTCTCCCTCTGTTAATAAAAGAGTGAACTCAAACATCTCTTCAAAGCTACGTATTTATCTTGGAAGTAAAAATAAGTTGCAATGATTTCTCTTAGGTGTTTAGTTCTAGGAATCCCCTGTTGAAAACTCAAACTGTTGTATTTGGATCTTTTTTGATTACTAGCACACTGAAAAATTCCACACTTGAAGTGTGGAACACTTCATTTGTTCTTCATCAGCTCATTGTACAGATGCTAGAGTCATTTCTTTATTAGGAGGCAGAGAAGACTTACAGCTGGGTGCACATTTGGCCTGCTTTCCCTCACTTTGCTGGCATGCATGCAAGGCACACAGCACAGGAACACTATACCTCATTTTCTGGAAATGTGTCCCACATATAACCTGTGGATCTCACCTGGTTACTTTTCAGCTTCTGCTTTTCTTTAAAGAAGGTAATTACAAGGCTATTATTTACAATGACCATTACACTGAGGGTCAGAAAGGCATGACTGGTTGTCATGCAGTGCATCTGGTGGTATGACACTGATCAGAATGTGTGGAGCCTGGATGACATATGCGGTTTTGTCCTGTTCACTTACATTTTCTGGTGTGTAGTCTGTTGTATGCCTGCTGTCCTCCTTCCAGGAGCAACAGAAGTTGAAGATGGTTCATTACAGGCTGAAATTGTTCTTCAAAGATCCTGTAGAAACCTATGAAGACAAGGCAGAGAAAAGACGAGGCTATGAGTGCGATTTCTTTAGAAGCAAAAGCAGCATGATGTGGGGGGCAACATGTGGGAGTTAAGCATGGATACACACACCAGTATCCTTCCTTTATCCCTTTATGCATTGAAGAAGAGCAGTCAAACAAATTAGCAGTTTCCTCATGATATGGAGGCATTTCAGGTTTGTTTTTATGAGAATATCTACCCCCGTCTCAACAGCAACATTCACTTTTTTCACAACGAAGAGGCTAAAACACAGAACATCAAGATTTGACTAGAGCTCAAATGGTCTCCAGGAGCAGAAGTGCTCATACACTGTTAAAAAAACAGAGTTCAGTTCAAGGACATCTTGGTCTGGTTTCACAAGCCTCTTCCTGGCTTTATTTGCTTATTTCTTTTTAAAGGAGGTTTTAATCTGCATATGTAGGAGACTTTGGTCTTGTTGCTAACATTCCTCTGGACATGCACTGCTATGGAAAAAACCTGTCAATAGAAGCCTGAGATTTGCTGGATCTTTCACAAACTATTAAAATTGAAGCCTAAAAGGTTCATGGGACTTGAGGGAGAAAGTAACCAAGATTAGTTCACCACGTTAAAAAAATAAGGAGAGGAGGTAAAGAGTAAGCACGGACCTATTTCTCCCAGATAACCTGCTGTGACATGCAGTCACCTGCATTCCCTTGGGAAAGATGTGATATGGAACAGAATAAATAGAGCAATCTCCACCTCCAGGCTTTTGCCACATGTGGCAAAAAAACCTCCATTCATTTATGTACAGCTGTCTACGTAAAACATATTGGGGACTGGCTGGGATTTTATTAGGAAAGTCATGGTACAACTGTGATGACACGCCCCACAAAGAAAGAACTCTTCTTCCATAGAGAAAGAGCTTCTCTTTTAACAAGAGGAAAGCATCTTGGAGGTCAGTTTGTAGAGAAAGCCCACTTGGCAAGAATTTCAGCCTTAAGCAAACTTAAATCCTGGGCTGAGTGCACACCTGAATTTAAATACCCTTGGGGTTGCATTTCACTTCTGGGTTCCCCCATTTCAGGTCTTCCAAGAGTTGAGTCAAGCACTTTCAAAAATTGTATCACATGCACTTGCCAGCAGTCTAACAAAGATCTTCCAAGTAGATTCATAATTAATGAACATGTGAGGTGGTGTCAGCTTTAATGATCTCCAACTTCCTCAATCTTTATTCATTTTCTAAGGACTTCCCTCTTCAGTGACTCACTGTCATCATGTTAAAAACCCCAGTTTATATATGGGATGTGACAAGGTGAAATGGAGCCTGAAGTGAAGGCTATCATATGTGAATGCATTGTGCAGCCCTGCAGCTGCAAGCATGTAAGGGAAGCACTGATAAAACCCTAAAATGTATTTTGTATGCAGAATTCAGGAATGATGAGGATTTCTCTACTGCTGTCTTACTGACCCCAAATTTGTGCAACCTGGTTTTTTTAGACTCCTAAGCCCTGGAAAATAAAACTTCATTTACAAGTACATGTAGGTCTCCTCCTAATAAATCCCATTCTGAGGGGTTTTTTTCCCTAAATGGATCTTAATTGATTCTCCTTTTTTTTTTTTTTTTTAATTTGGAGTGAGGGGAATAATATATGTATGAAATATAGACATGTACTAGTCAACTGATCCGTGGGTTGGGGGTTTTGGTGGTTTTTTTTTTGTTTTTTTTGTTGGTTTGTTTTTTTTTTTTTTTTTAACCTACCATCCTTTCAGGATCTTTTATCCTCAAAAATAATTGAATTGCCTCACCTTACACATATCAGGAAGGAAGAGAATTTTAGGGCGACTCTGGAAAGAACAGGAGGCTTTCACACACAAGTTAAAAGAAAACCAACAAAAACTTCAACATGCACAGCAAAGTAACTCTGCTTATATAAGCAATAAACAGTCAATGCCTGAGCAGCATACACAGCAAGCTTGTTTCAGCAAGAAATGCCTTCAAAATAGACTATTCCAGAATATAACTTCTCAGGTCAGGGAAACTAGATTCTAACTGCTGCTCCCTGAGCTCTGAAACACCTTGCTGTTATGCAGTGGAATGGTAGTATAGAGACTTTAGCCTACAAATAACCTTACAGGTACTGGAAAGGGAATGCTCATTAAAGGATAAAGGCAGGACACTGTTCCTCAAACCTGTATTTTCTTTATGCAGGATGAATGCAACAATACTGTATTCATTCCAACTGGGTTTGAAGTGAAAATTATGTAGCTTTTGGCCTAGGTATAACAGCACCAGCCACTTCAAATAAAGAAGAAAATCCCACTCCCCAGACTCAAGAAATACTCAGAACTTCCAGCCAGAAAGCTGTTGAATGTTACCTGCCTTCTTTTCAGTCTGAAGAAAAGAGAAGGGAAATCGGTAAGAAACATCCCTGCATGTGAAGAGAGGTAATAAAGAACACAGGACTAATTATTGCCATTGGCCAACTAGGGCAGAACTAGAAGTTTATGGGCCTACAGTGTTGCTGCACTCTGAACAGTGTCTCTGAATAAAGAGCATTGTGGAGTTCCATATTTGTCACAGATTCCCAATAAAATCTGCTTAGCTTACACATTAAAAAGGGGGCTGGGTTTCCCTCTTCGCTCCTTATTTACTCAGTTATATAAACTCAACTTGGTATTGCAAGCCCTAATAACATTCTGCCCAATCTGAACATTAGAAATAAAGAGACATAACATAACAGGTCTGAACCTGTATTCTACCCCAGTTTTTGTACCAGAACACCCAATTTCAAGGAAGAGCCAACTGGACAAAGCTATGTAAGATGGCCTTCTTTTTGCCCCATTCTGCTTTTTGTTACACCTGAGCAATTCCATTTTAACTGAGGAAGTAACATGCATATAATTGAAGACATAATTTTGCCTGAAGGTCCTCAAGTATCAAGAGACTTAAGAGTGTGCTGAACTTTAACCACATGGTTAAATACTTTGCTGAGCTAAGACTTTATTTAACGGTTCTCTTGAAGATATACTAACCACTAGACTTCAGTGAAATGAGGTGTGTAATTCGAGTAGTTTAAAGGTTCAAGTACGCAGACTTGCATTTACTGCAAAATATAAAGGTGCACCTGAAATAACATATGTAAACAAGATATGCAAAGTTGACCATAGAGTTCTCAAGGTCTTTGCAGAAATATCCTGGAAATATATACGATTTTACCATTTAAAACAAGACTGCTTTACAGTAATATAGTTTTATTATGAGAATATCATATGCCTTCCCGATAGGAGATTCAAAATCAACGCTGCAGTCAAATTTAGCATTTGACAACTTTTGCTTACATCTTTGCACTCTGTGTTATCATGCTGGAATAAAGTTATTTATGCTCTCAAAACACAGTAACACATTGTCCTTACTACTACAAATACCTGACAGAGGGAAATTAGGATCCTTGCTCTAAGAAAATGTCAGGTTCTACAAAGAAAGACTCCTTTTCACTAGTTAATTGGAACCCCCATTCCACTGTACTGAAGCAGGAAAAACCTTGAGAGCCAGAATGCAAACCTAACCTCTTGTGGAGGCACAATTGCTTCTGATACATTGTCCATCACTGCTATTCAAGATCCAGATTGACCAAGACTCCTAAGTACATACTGTAAGTAAAGACATCACTCACCTTACACATTTACAGGTGTGGATATAAGTGAACATCCTCCTGTAATATAGCCTAAGTACTTGGAGACCGCTTAGCTGACAGCTCATTTGCAAAACATAGTTAATTCACCACCCCAGAAAACAGCTCTTACATTTCTAGAACACAAAAGATTTGAATTCTTCATGCTAAAAGAATACTGACTACAGCAGGTAGTCATGAAGCCTATCACACCTCACTGAACTACCTCATTCAACCACCTCAACATCGCATTAAATCTCAGATGATGATTATTATTTTTTTTATTTCAAGGGGTACGGCAGCTTTAGCAATAGATCAAGAATTTTAAGCTCACAGAATTAGGATTTTTTAGTTTGTCTTTAGCAAAATAATTGTGAAAAGAAAACTCTTTATTTGACTCCAAATCCTTATCTGGGGGGGGAAAAATGGAATTTCAGAACTGTGTAGAATATCTTCTTGAAGCATAAAAATACAGGATCCCCCTAGTTCTGCTCTTCCTATTCTTAATTCTGAATAGGAATTAAGACCCTGCAAAATACACTAATAAATGAAAAATAAATAGTTTGTTTAGTCCCTGTAATAGTATACTACAGCCACTTTTATGTTGGGTGCCATAGTATTTGTATAAGGGTCAATGAGTACTACTTCTCCCCAACCCTAGGAAAAGTAATAAAGATATATTCTTTTTGCACATGTTACCCATTAACATTAAGTGTCTCCCATGCCTCTTTCAATACAAATATACAGAGATCTGCACATCCAAGCTCCCAGGAGCTGCTATACCAAAAATACATTATAGCTTTACTAGGTGACAGTAATAAAAAGGAGGAAATAACACTATACAGGATTTTCATAGTAAAAATTTGCACATGTTCAAATTCACACAATTCTAACTTCTTTTGCTCTGCCATTGCTACTTCAAGTATCCTTCTGGGACTCCCAGGACTTCTAGAACGCACATGTAATCTGTACTTATTGAGCCCAGCCACTCAGGTAGATTCTGTCCTGAATGCAGCATCATGCTCTGCTTAGTGTGGTTCTCACTTTCTTTCCTGGAACCTTAATGAATGGATTTCCCATTCCAGCCAAGGACGTTCATTATTACAGTTTACAAGTTAGTTGTGCTTCACTCCACACAACTAGTTTGCTCCTTTCCTGCAGGCATCTTAATTCCTAACTTTCAGCAAGCTAGCCCAAATGAAAATCACTATCAGTATGGTTAGCATTTGGAGTTTTAGTATTGATTTATGCCTTGGGTGAAGAGGTTAATTAAATGTGAATTTTAAGCCGACAACATGATTAGGGGAGTGAGGAAGCCTGAATTCATGAATACTTCCAAGAGCTGTTAAAACCATTTAAAATTAACAACGACTGGAAAAAACCTGCCTGTTACTGGCAACTAGATTAATGTGATTGTGAAGACTTTAACAGAAATAACACACAGTCTCATGTATTCTAGTCCAGGTTTTTTGTTTTGTATTTATATTGACATTAGCACCAAATTTAATACTATACAGAAACTGCTTTTGTAAATTCTACTTTTGTTTCTTAACTTTTCCTCCTTTTTCTCTTTCAACAATTAAACCTGGAACTGTATGAACTACTGGCTATACAAATCTTGAATCCAGTCATGCTCTAGAACAAGCTACTGAATTACTTTAACTGAAAGCTTTGAAATATCCTGGCCATAGCTCCAGCTGACACATGCTCAGCAAAGCCAGAGGAACTGTATCTGTCCATTTATTTTAGAAGGAATTCTGCTAAGATGTTCTACCTTCACTTTCATGTACAACCACCAGTGGAAGTTCCACTGATTTAAACCACAAACCTATGCTCTTTAGTTCAAGACTGTCGAAATTTTTTTCTTGATTTAATTTTTTTTTTAAGCTCATGTACTCTTTCCTTTCCTAGGTTTATTCTGGTTTTTTGTTGCATCTTTACAGAAAAGATTTAAGAGTTTGCTCGTACAAGCAAGGGGGAAATCCTATTCAACTTGATGCACTACTCTTATAAGGAAGCAGTAAACTGAAAAAACACCTAGAGGTGGAGAGAAATGAAATGTATAAAGCAGCAACAATTCTTTTAAGAGATATACACACTGACATAGTAAGATTCAGCACTGGAACACAAGTAAGATTCCAAGTGGGGAAATAAGAGAGGAATGGGAAAAAAATAGCAGCTCAGTTGCTATCACCACTCTGCTACCTCCTGCCACACACACCTTTCAGTCAGTTGACTAGCTCAGTAAAACAGCAACACCACTGAGCTCTGCACTGGCAAACAGAAGAATTGCATATCCAATCTGACTAGCTCTCGTCTCACTTGGATTTCTCAACATTACGCTACAGTCTGCAACACAGGTGCATTTACAGTTAACTAGGAAAACAATCACACCTAACGTCATTCATTCTGCACATCCCATGGCAAATGACCACTTTGCAATGAAAACAATCCATCTCCTGCTATTTCTTTAGACTGTCCTTGTCTCTTCCTCTCCATCCTTCATAGCAGACCACTGCTAATTACAAAGGGCAGAGAAAAGGCCAAAACTGGTTATTTATGCAGTACATTGCCTCAACTAACGGACAGAAAAATGTGCTCAATTGCCATTTCTTTTCCTCCCCACCTCATATGAAACCATAGGCTTGTGGAACTTCTTTTATTAGCACTGTATCTGCAAATCTCTTTGGAACACTGCACGACAGCAATCTGCAATGAAGTGTTACATTCAGTCTTTGCCCTTGGCATACTGTGCGTGTCTTGATAGAAAGACAGAGATCATGCCTGAACCACTTTGAAATTTGTAACAGGATGTTGATATTTTCTTTCTGGTTACTAATGAGGGAAAAGCCAAAACATTACTGTTTTTTTAATTCCCTGTCCTCACACATCAGGGCTGCTTATCTATTATTTTAAAGGTTAAACTGAGAACGATTAACCTGTGAATAGACAGTGTCTGATTAACTACCAAAAAAGTGAATACTTGCATTGATTTTGAGTAAAATCAGAGGCAACACAAACAGCATCAGCATAGACAGGTATAAGAAAACTTGAGCCCCTCTGCCAGTTTTCCAAAATGGTGATACAGATCCTTTAGTGCAGTGCTGTGTCCAAGCTAACATAAACTCAGCAAAAAACTGAACACTACAAAAGAAGGAAATCACACAAAACACACCAGATAAGTTGCATAGACAGGAACAGAGCTCTGACTTCCCTTACCCCAAACCAATGCCCAACTCACTTTGTCCGATTCTGTAACTCACCAGTTTTATGTCCACCAGGGTGTGCCCATTGCCATATAATAGCAGACACCAGAATTCCTTCTAAATCAATTATCTGAGATCCCAAAAGCAGTTTACCAGATACATTAGTCTGTATGCAGTGCTACCACACACCTGGACTGCTGAACCAACATAGTATATTTAGGGCATGTTCAAGGATCCCCTACATTACCATGTCGATGTCCTCCCAGTCCTACACACTCAATATAAAAGCCTTCTAGTGTCTTTAGTCAGTAGCTTGAAACATTAGCCGAGTATGGCATGACAGAGTAGATCATGAAGCAACTCCATCTTGGCAGCAAGAAAGATGTTCCTTTTCATTCAAGTGGAGATAGGAGATTGGTATGCAAGTTTGTATCTATCAATGCATATAGAAAGTTTGGGGTTTGAGACGCTGGACACCTGGAGGAAAAGGAAACTGCACCAGGACATTAAGCAGCAGTACTTTACCATGAATCATCCAGATTTTTTTTGGCAGAAGAACTTTTCCCACTGTCATATCCAAAGAAGCAATAACTATTATGATTCAAAAAACTTAACGTTACTACTGACCTGTGCAATGTAAGTGAGATTAAGATCAAGCCCACAGCATTTCACCAAACCTTAGTTTATTCTTCGTTGCTCAACAGATTATTTTGGAGCAACTATACCAAACTCTTCACTGAGGGAGCAACAGGGAAAATAGTGAGAGTGAGCACGAGAGCGTACGCACATGCAAGGAAACACTTTTTTACTGTGAGGGTGAACAAGCACTGGCAAAGGTCGCCCAGAGATGTTGTGGAGACTCCATCCTCAGAAATATGCAAAAGCATAAACGCTATCTGGACACGGTCCTGAGCGTCAGCTCTAGGTGGCCCTGCTTGAGCAGGTGGGTTGGACAAGGTAACCTCCAGGAGTCCCTCCCAACCTCAACCATATTGTGATTTTGTAACATACATATTTTGTATACACACAAACATGCATGTGTACATATGCGCACATAGACTATATATATATATAAAAATACATGTACACATACATATACCACCACTCCAAGAACTCCAAAACAGCCTATTCACTGGCATTGAAACCTGATCAACTACACTGTAATTTCATGCCACAACAAAGCATGGATATACAGTTCTCTACCCTGTTATATATTTGCTGCTTCTGTAATTTGTGTAAATACAGTAAGATAGCAGCTGTCTTGAGCTTCTTATTTCTTCCAGAATACTTGTAACAGTCATCTGATATTTAATTACACACCACACATTGTTCCTTCTACAAATTAAGTGTCTTATTTAATTCAATATCCTACTGCATTAGTATGGCTGAAATCAGCAAACAATAGTTATTGTTTTCTCTAGTGCTGTTTGTTAGGGCTGGTTACTTTATTTGTTGTGAGCAATTTATTTAGTCATCCCCACCCCGAACAAATGAGGCTAGATGTTACTGATTTGCTTTTCACTCCTAATTATTTCATGAACATCACATTAAAACATTATTTGCCAAACAATGTTTAACTTTTCTTATTTCTTTTGTGTAACGTTTTACCTCAGACTGCTCATTATTTCTCACTTATTTCCTGGACTGACCACTTAACTTGCAAGTTGTTTGGTTTTGTTTGTTTGTTTTTTCTCTTACCCAATTAAACTATTCTGGGCTTTAGAATCACTTTTTCTTTGTCCAAAAAAATTTCTTGAATACATGCAATCATGCTATTTCATGAATAACAGATTAAAATTTTGCAGAACACCTGAGTAATAAGTCCTGGAAATATTTGGAAATATTATTATGGGAATATTATAACTTACTTGTGTGTTTTCCCCTCCTGTCCATGTTCTGTGTGAAAAATTTCTCACTGCAATATGAAGAAAATAAAGAAATTGCAAATAAGGGAAATGTGTCTACAGTGAATTACATCCAGAAAAAAAAAAAAAAAAAAAAAAAGGCCTTTGCTACACCTGTAAGCACAGTAACTGCCACAGTATTCTTTGAAGTTCACGCTGATTTTAACTTCCTATTCTGGGCAGGCAGCTTTAATGCTCAAAACATACATAACTCCCATTTGAACTCCAAATTTGAAAAACTCATGTTTGTTGCCAGCATTCCTCTCGTTCCCCCATTAAGATATTGATCCTTTACAGCTCATCCATGATCTTAGCATGTTTTCACATTAAAAGTGAAACAGATCAGATTCTGACTTCAATAAGAGGAAAAATGAGCAAGATTCATCTTGCTACAGCTTAGCATACATACAAGTCTTGTATCAAATTTAAGTGTATCAAACCACATCAATTAAACTGGCATGAGATGTTGAGAGGATGTCCTTACTTCAGCCTAAGACAGGTACATTTCAGTCTAACCTAGTTTTATTAGGGATTAACATTCTATACCACTTTAAACAGGTGTAAAGAGAAAGATAATTTACACAATGCAATGTCCCTGGAAAACAAGACCTGAGTGCTGACAGCCCTAACATGAAATAGCAAGACTGTAATTATTTCAAATTAAGGAAAACTCATTTACACAGTATCTTATTATGCTTCAGCTTTTCCTGTCAAGCTGGAGACCTCTGCACTAATGTGCTATTTCTATTTAATCTTTTCAAGCAAACAAAATTGTTTATCTTTGCTGAGCCAGATTAGTTCAAACATATACAAGAGCTGTTCTAAAAATTACGTTCCCTCTAATTCCAGCCCCTGTTGCTCCAGAGAGCTGCCTGACACTCTATCCCAACAGATTCACAAATGTCACCAAAACCTGCAGAGCACTGACCTTTAAAGTACTCTGCTAAACTGTGCAATACGTGGCACTCTGAATAATTGAGATTGTTGATTTGAGTGGCAAGTAAAGTAGAAAACCGCACAATTCTCCTTCTTACTTTGTGTACACATGTAAATTTGTATGTAAGTGATGATCAACATGAACATACCAAAATTATTTTTCAGTGTCCCAAACAAACTTTTGTTCACATCTCTCCATGTACAAAGAATTTCCCTGTGCAGAGACCTCTATGTTAGGCTCAGCAAAAGCAAAAAACCCAAAGGATAAACTGCTATTCCAAAGCGCATACAATTTAAATAGAAAATGAGACAAGAAGCAGAAGTGAAGTACAATATGCATCATCGTGATGCTTTAGGGTAGCATTAAGATAGCAGAGATGAAAGAGAAAGAGCAGATGCTTGAGGAATAGGGTCCAACTTAAAAAAATTAAAAATAATATTCTATTTCTGGTTCTGTCACTCATCTGTAATGGGACCCAGTGCAAGAAATTATGTGCCTCATTTTGTACTGTCTTGTCTATTTAGACTGCAACCTTTTCAGGGCAGGAAACATTTCTCAGAGTGTAGTTCAGCAGTATCTGACACACTGAAAAGAAAGAAGAAAGTATGTGAGTTAATTTATCCAAAAAAACCCCAACCAAAACTCAAAAGTTCCAGGCATTTTTTTTTCTATGTTATGAATGTTGTAGAAAATTTGGGTTTTCTGGGTGTCTCCAACATCCATTGAGCTTGCATACTAGTGTGTTAATATGGTGGTTAGTTTTTGTGGTTGGTTTGGTTTTTTTTTTTTGTTGCCCCCCCCTTTTTTTTTTTTTTAGAAGCTAACTTTGTAGTTAATTTTAACTTTTTTAAACTTTAAACACATTATTTAAGATAACCCCCTACTATATTTTCTGCAGTCAATAGTCAAGATTTAAACAAACAAACAAAAAACCGAATTAGATATAAAACCACCAACTGTTAATACAACATGAATAGATGACCAGATTGCTCTTGTGACAGAAGTGGTCACAAGTTGTCTACAAGGGTAACAACTTATCATATGTTTTTAATTTTTTCTTTCTGTATATTATGCTACTAACAGTGGGGGAAGTTTCCATCAGCTTCTGGGTTAAAGAGAGGAGATGGAGTCCATCTGGGTAGGAATTCATTACAAGTCTGATAATGACAGCATCATATGGACGAGTTTACTGTTTGTAATGCAGGGCAGTCTAAAAACACTGGGAAGCATAAACATATCTGAAGAAATATAACACCCCTAACTAGGCAAATTAACATAAACATACTAGTAAGATGAGGCTCACTCTCATTTCCTTGGTGTGTACAAACTCAAAAGGAACAAAATACAGTGAAAGAACTCTTGAGGAATTGTTGCGAAGTGTTTCTTCAACTGGGTCTGTCCTCAGATACTGTTGCTTTTTATCCCCAATTACAATAATAAACTAACAAACATACTTTCACTCCAGGGAAGAATATAATTGGAAAGTGATAAACTGCCACAAGTGTAATTTGACCCATAAGATTCAACGAGAATAATCAGAAAGTAGGTGATGACCCATAAGCCAGATGTTCAAGCACATTCAGATACCTCATGTCTGACAAAATGATGAAGAACAATTTGTTTGTATACACTGAATAATCTGATCCCATTTCCATACAGATTTCTTAATTCTTTCCCTGAAACACTTGGTGTTGGCACAGACCTGGGCTGGCAGCCTGCACATACCTCTGCAGTATCAATTCCAAAGCCTCTGCTGCAGCTCTGCTATCTGATGCCAATGTTGCATTTTGCTCAAGCTAAGATTTATATGTAGGCTTCTGTTGAAAGTAGAGTAATGGTAAGAATGGTTTACAGATGTCCTCCATGTTAGCAGCAACACACAGAGTAGGATTATTAACCATGACTGGCAAACTTAATGTGCCGGGCAATTAAACCTCGTTTATTCAACTGACTATCATAAAATGCCCGTCACCTTGACAACAAGGGATTTATTTACAAATCTGGAAGCACAGAACAGCATAAAGATATCTATACAGAGTGCAACATTACAGGAAATGGCTGTCACTCCTTTTTGAAAAGTAACTCCAAAAGAGTAGTGGGAGGGGGGAGGCGCAGGAGGAGAGAACATTGTACAGGAGAGATTCTGATGCAGTCTATAGCTTCTTAGCATAGTAGGCATTTGTTTATGGATATTTGTGAGAGTTGGTACCCACCTGTACTTAATTAGGAACCAACTTCTCAATAACCTACTAAATGCCATGGGCTCCAAGAGGTATAAGCAGTAAGTATAGATGAACAATGTTAACACTGATTACCTCTGGAGGATGAAGCAAACCAGTGCAGAATGAAAACCAGAGGCGGACTCTCTGTAAGAGCTTTGACTGGTGATTCAAGATAGGACAGATTTACTCTGCAGACTCTGTTCAGGACAATCCATGTGGTAGTATTTGTTCCTTTGGGGACCAAACTTAAACCTACCTACATGCAATCTACAAAAAGAGTCCAAGAAAACATACAGCTCCATTAACCCAGTGAAGCTTACTATCACTCATCTAAAAAGTTAGGGTTTTTTAAAAGGCACTACAGACAAGGCACCAAAAATAAAAAACCTACATTTGAAACAAAAAACCGCAGGTTCTCTTTCCAATGACATTTTTGTTTTTCTAAAGTGTGATTAATTATGCTGATAAGAGCAGGATCCAAATGGCATCTAAGCCCTGAAGACCTTAAAGTCACACATCTAAGCGTGTGAAGATAGTGTACATTCACTCATACAGGAAGATTTTTTTTTTAATCTGACGTAATGAAGCACTCACAACCTGACTCTGCTCAGACTTACCTCCAGTACAAACAAGAAATCAAATCTACTAAATCTACATGTCCAGCTGTCAATCCCCTACACATCAGAACCAGCAGCTGTTCAGTGTGTTATCACACACATCTTTCAGAAAATGAAAAGGCTGCTCCTCACAGGTCTGTCAGTCATCTAGTCTGACAAAGTAGTTTCAAACTTGTCTTGTGACATTTATTAGTCAGCATGAATCAAAACATTGTCCTAGGTATCTACCGCCCTTGGGGTTCTTCAGCACTACAGACAAGCTGATACATTATGACAAATGTAAGCAGGAACAAGGACTCAACCTCCAATTCCTTTTGCACAACCACATACAGCGGAGGCAGGCCCAGAAGCCCCTCCACCACATCACTGAATCTCCTAGTTGTACGAGACCAATATAGCAGCAGTACTTACTAAATGATAACATGCAAAAATATCCAAACCAGCTAAGCAACCTCCCACACAACACAAATGTTAAAGACTAGTAATTTGATTCTCAGACATTAGATGAGTATGAGCTACAGAAACATCTAGTTTTAAAACTGGCAACTCTCACAAGGCAGTTTTTGCAGATTTTTACCCTCGCCTTGAAAAACAGGTTTTGTTCATCTCTCATAACCTGTATACAACAGCGTATGCTGTACAGATAAAGCTGGTCAAAGGGGATGTCTGCCCCTCCCCAGCAAACACACGAGTTTGGTTTTTGACCAAACTTTTTTGAGTTTGTTAGATTTGTGGAACTTGGATCATCAACAGCTTTAGTCTTTTTCTTTTTTTTTTTCTTTTTAAATAATATTCTTAACAAAAACCCTAGTCAACTCAAACTACACCTATAAAGTAAAGATATCTTCAAAATAACCATCAAGATTAGCAAACAAACTCAGAAGTGTTTGGGTTTGACTTTTAAAAACAAATCTGCCTATATATTTTAAAGGTTGTGTCTTCAAGGTATCTGAGCCTATCTCGGTCATTAGCAAACAAGGGTATCCTGTGAGAAAGAAAACATCATCCCTTTACAGATAGAATGCATACAAACATCATATGAGCAGCTCAGGATTATACATAGAGTTAAAGGCTGAGAGAAGAAATAAATCAGGACCCCACAATACATTCTAGTTGCATCATCACCTGTTCCCTCCAGATGGGACAACCTTCCTAAAACTTGAGTCATTCACAGGAGGCATTTGGTTCAAGATAATCTCTGTGATGTACCTCACCAGTTTACGTAGTGCCATTCTGTACACTGGAAGCTCAGAGAAACAAGGTGGGCTCTTTGAATTTTTACCCAATGTTATAAAAAAAAAACTTCTTGCCCTTAACCAACATGTAGCATCTCTTCAATAAATGCAAAATATTGGTGAGCTTGAAGGGACACCTGCTGGCGAAAGGTGACATTACAAGCACATAGCATCAGCCCTATGTTACTGAGTATTGGCACAGGAAGAGAACCGCAAATGGTATTACAGCCTGTGACTGAACAATTATCAATAGCCTAGAGGAGATAGCAATTGTAATAAAAGGAATAAAATACTCATTTTGCTTAATTCAGGAATCAGTTGCAATTGCATCTGGGTAACACTATCCAGTTGGGTTATGTGGCTGTCTTAAAACACAGATAAACTGAATACTGCATCTGCAAAGCAGGAAGATGTTATTTAGCTAGAACCCGAATGCATTGCCACGCTTGTCATAAGGGCCCTGCCAGCCCAGCAAAGAAGCTGAAGCAAAGATACACACACTAGGTGAATGCAAGATTCTGCCTCGGTAGGAAATGGCCAGAGGTGACTCTAGGAGTAGAGGTACACACCCTCAAAGGCATATATACAGTAGTATATTTCAATAAGAGTTAGCACCTTTGAGGATTTGGACAAAAAAAGGAAAGAACAGGATCTACAAGATGACAGCATGTGAAAAGGACCACTAGGGTATTTGGACACCTCCCCACACTGAATTATTAAGAGTCAAAGGCTCCAGAAAAACCTAGCCTGTCCTCACCACAGAGATTACAGAAAGTGGGAACTGGACCATACCCAGACACGAGTGAGGATCCCCATGCAAATGCGGACATTTCACATTCTGCCAGTGCTTATGCCAGTGGCTAAAAAAAAGCACCAGGTCAACAAAACAGGGACATGAACTCACCCTTCAGACACAGTGAACAACCGCCTTCACTGACTGTTTCTAGGAGCCACAACACTGATTAAAAGTCTTCATTTTCCCCTCTCTCTCTAAAGCTATCAGAACTTTTCTATGACACAACGCTGTGCTTTGCCATGTTAAAGTGATGCAACGCTAGTGGAAGGATGCTTCCCTCCCCTAATTCAGCTCATCATGCTCGTCTTACAAGATCTTATACTGGGGAAGAAGCAACTTCTTCATTAGGTGCACTGGGGAGCAGACATGACACTGTAGTTAAACCACTATAACCTTTTTTTTTAATCCATATAAAGGAAGGGACTTTAACTCTCTGAATGCTCACATTTGCCGTAAAAGGCCAACCTGCCTCAAAGCTGCTCCTTTACCAGCCTTATCTTCCACACGCCTCTTTATAAAAATCTATTAGCCAGGCTACAGAAATCCTTTAGATATGGTTTTCTGCTTTAAAAATAAGAATCCCAACAGATAGCCTCTTGCGCTGAAAAAACAAAAGCAAAAAAACCAGAAGTCACTGCCCATACTGTAGCACTAAGCAATACCACTAAAATAACAACCCTGTATGTATCTGGGATGGGTAAATTGACAAGTATTTCAGAGGTACAGAACACTTCAATTTCATGCTCTCTAGACTTGCTATTACTAGCTCAAGCAGGCAAAAGATGCATATGAAGTGTTGCAAAAATACCTAGACAGCATGCCCTGTACACAGCTCTGCTTTTGAGTTTTCTTCAGCAGGATGCGCGCTTGGTGTAGTGAATTATTGGGTATCAACCCTCTCCCATGAAAACAGAGACAAAAGCAGATTTAAGGATCATCCTTGCCACTACCTCTATACCCTACACCACCTCAATTTCTGCTTTAAATACTTCTCCAACCTCATAACGATGTTGATTAGCTGACGTTTGTGAAGTTTTGACCTAAAAGATATTAACTGCAAACACAATGGTTCCGTGCATTTCCTAAAGGCTTTTATTTCCAAATATAGTTGTGGTGATTCCCCCGCCCTCTTTCTTTTCCTAAATGCAAAGCTTTTCAAGTCCTTTTGCTTCAAGCTGATCCTCATAATTAAAAGAACTGATAAAAAAGCCTTCGTTAAAGGGATCTGTGCATATTAGAGCTCATTAAAATGTAATTCCCACAAAACAGGACATTTTAATCTATCCATACTTGGGAAAATAGGAAGGAAAATTAGATTATTCCCTCCCCCCCCCCCCCCCCAATGTATCTGTAGGCCATATGTGTTAATTACAATTTACTTGTCTAAATGAGAAAATTATACATTAGCAAGTAGTTAACTAGTTATTAACTCAATCACTCTTCAGAGATTTGGGAGAAATTATACTCCCAGCTAAGTAATGTACAAGCTAGAATGGACACCTATTTTGCATGTTCTTCAATCTACAGAGAAGCTGTTGAAAGGATTAAAATCATATTAAAAAGACTGCTTAAGTATTGTAAGTTACACAGAGAAATACTCCTATAACCATTTTACACAGGAAGGTAAACTGAGATAGAGGTTACATACAGCCAACACTCCACACTATGTTTGTTATAATTCTGGCTATACATTATCAAAACAGAAAACTCTTGAGTAAACAGAGCCAGCATATTCAACAACTGCAAGCAGATGAGTAAAAACGGCACATGCCTTGATATGTAAAAAAAAGTACAAAGCTGAAAGAACTGTTTCAGTTGAAAAGGATACAGCATAGGTATCAGCCCAGGAGAGATCAGCAGTCAACCATACGGTGTTTTAGCATCACTATACTTTAAGAAGGGTCACATTTCAAGCTGCCTTTTTTTTTTCCCCTCCAATCAAAGGATGCTTCTTGACCAATTGCAAAAGGAATCGTCTAGAGTGAGACGTAGTAATTCTCTTCTCCTTAGTTTCCCCCATCTGTGAAACAGTAACAGCAATAGGGATCTTGTTCTTTGAGATACACTGATTAAAATGATTACGTTAGATACTGCTTTTTATAGTCTTCTTCCATGCAGTTATCAGTTCCATCATACACATTATGAATCTATACTCACACCATTCCTAAATAATAGCAAAATTATATTAAATTATTTGTAAATGGGAAATGCGTGCATGAAGTGGCTGTTATCTGGGGGTTCCTCTTGTCAGCTTTACTCCTACTCAGATTTTAACACTGCAAGTACACGGGGCTAGGCAGACATACCAGTCTCTTTTGGGCTGACTTTTTATTAGTGCAATTGTCCAATAGGTGGTGCTTACAGTGCAGTACTTAACTACGTGTTCTACCACTGATCCTCTCCATTCACACAATCAGATTACTAAAGTCATTTTAGCAACAAGAAGAAACCAACTTCCTATGTAAATAAATCCCAGACACAAACTGGCAGCTCCCATCTCCCTGCCTAGTTAAGGGATATTTGGCTGAACTCCTGAGGCAAAAGCAGGAGACGTATCAGCAATTTGGCAGACACATTCTGAAGAGATGAGCTCCTAAGGAAAATTACGCTAGGAATATCATTTGCATCTGGTTAGTGGGAAGTGGGAGTAAAACACTGTTTTCCTTATATGTTTCACAGCTACCTTGTACTGGTATGAGTCATTACACACAGTAAAGCACCATAAGGGGCAAGATGGTCCAGAATAGGCCTAATCCTCAACTGGGGTAAATTGACTCCTTGGAGAAGCACCATTTTCTACCAGTTTATCTGTTCAGCGTATCAGCAGCTTCACTTGATAAAAACCTTTCAAAATACCAGATATCCAGTCTTGTAGAGAAACAGGCTCAGTATCTTTTTATATAAAGTTGCTAGCTTTTTCTTTTCAAGATGCACACAGTAATACTTTTCACAAATGCTATATCCTCAGTCTTCCTGGTATGTAATGAACTGTTGATAGATGACAGCAATCATGAGTGACTGCTATTACATCTTATTCTGTGAGTGGCAGAATGAATAGCATGAATTCATTTTAGAGTGAATGAATACCTTCAAAGCACCGTTCATAAAACAGAAGCGTTCAAAGCAGGGTTACCATTTCCAAAGATTCAATATTGCTCCAATTTATTTTTCAGATGGAGGGCCAAGCTCATCCTCATCACAAGTCTTTTGAAGTCAGACACCAGAGCTGACTTTGGTTTACAAATTTTAATATACAGGGTATGTCTTCAAAAACAATTGTTACTGTACCTACTAATTGCATTGTATGGCACATAGTACAGTTTCACTGCTGTCAGCTGGTGGTCACCCTACAGACAAACTTAACCCATTACTTCAGTGTGCTACTCTTCAGATGGATTTGCTGCATGTCTGTTGAAGGCAACAGCACCTTTAGTGTTCACTGAAGACTGGGTGAGATTTCCCAGTAGAACAACTGATAGCATGTGTTCATAAGAAGGCAACAACACTGGCTGAATCACAGGACTCATGTTAAAATATTTTCTATACTCTGCCAAAGTTACCGCCTGGCACCCATTCTGCCTCACTTCCACCTGGCATATTCACTTAGTACTACAAAGTTAATACTGTAACAAACTAAAGGATAGATGTCAGCACCAACAGTATACTGCAATCACTTTCTCTAAGACAGATAATTTAATTTACACGCTCTCAAAACTGTGGCTTCATCTAATAATGGGATTTTTGATTATCCACTGTACATTAGGAACGTCTGAAAAGTGATCTGAAATAATCTGTCTCTACCGAGCAGACTGAACTAGCAGAATGCAAGGAAACACATTTGCAAGTTCTTTTAATACAGCTGGACGCTAAAAATGCTTTCTTGGAAAGTAGCTTTCCAAATCAACAAAACATGCAGAGATTTTACCCAGAGATTTCACAGTCCTAAATTTCATCCATTTTTCTACCTCCTCTTTGGACACACAATGTCTTTGAATTTCTCTACAAAATACTAGGGTTTTCAGTTAAGAGAATGCCACCTAAGTAAACTCAGTGTATCAATACATCACCTTTGATGAAGCATTAACACATGAAGATTTCTCGGACTCAGGTATAATTTCTGGTTTATGCAGAGCATTTACTTCAGAGCAGAGAGGCAGAAGGGGAAAGACCATTGGAAAGGCCATCATTGAGACAGAATCGAACCCTGATGCTCATAAAAAACCCCAAACATTACTTTTTCATCCACCTTAACTCCTACATATCAATCTTCTGGTTCCTCTCTTAATCCTCTTTTAATGACCATTCTGAAGGAGAAGACATGAAGGTTGGAGAGAAGACATGTTACTGGCAAGTAAACCAGACAGCATAAATAAATCTGTGCCCTGTGAGTTACCTGCACCATCTGTGGCCTATAAGATTACTGTTCCTGAGCAGTTAGTAACCTCCCACTGAGGGAGGGCGGCTCATAATTCTGATGAAATTAAAGCTCAACCTGCAAAAATTCTCCATTCTCTGTTAACTGAAAGAAACTGCTGACCAACATGAGAAAAAAACCCTGAGTCTGTTTTCATGGTTGTACCAATCCTATAGGTTTATATAGAGCACAGATCCTTCCCTTCTTGTAATTAGCTTTTTTTTCCTGTCACTCTTTTATTAACAGCAGCAGCAACAAGAGATCAAACAAATTTCAATTCCTCCACACCACATGATGCTTATTAAAATTTCATAAAGAACTCTGAAATTGCTTGTGCTACTCTGCTGTGTCCATTACAGCAACTAGAACATACAGTGCCCAAAAAAAGTTTTTTTTTGCCTTGGGAGACCAGGGTTCAGTGTATGCAAAAAGTATACAAATACTAAGAGACAAGTTGCTCTGTACTGCAGACAGTTTAAGTGCTTTGTATTGTTCACATTTCCATGACACTTGAAGATTCTTTGCGGAACTCATAACACAATCCTTGACTTTCCAGCTATTAAGAAATATGCTGCTTATGGTACTTCAAGGCTTCCGTTCTTTTCATATTTACACATGTAAAGAGGATCTGTATCCTGAGGAAACTGCTTTTCAGGTTTTACAAAGCATACAGTTTGGGCTTCTCTGCTATTCTGCTGCTTCCTCCAGAGCACGCACCACTTGACTACATACTACCTAGACGCAGAGGGGAAAACCAAAAAAACATTGGCCATATTGTAAACAAACGATTACCTCAGGTTTTTAAAGGATCACACTGCTTTCATTGCACTGTAGAAACGTCTGGATTGCAAGATGATTGCTGTTTCCAGGACCTTTGCCTTACTTGCTTCAGAGTTTAGAGGACATGACTTCTAAAACAGGGAATCGGTAGAAAAGAAAATGTGGTTTCATGTGAAAGGCTGTTCATTATTCAAGAAAACTGTATCCTATTCCTGTTCCTCTTGACTTCCCTGTACGTGGCCAAATAGAAATCTCACAATCTCAACTTTGTTCTCATTTATAATGCTCTGCTACACTATCACACTGTTTGCTGCAGGTTACGCTGATTTGCATCCCAGTTCCATACAAGTTGTTTATTGTTATTTCTTTTCATGCAACTTCCCTATCTCCTACTTCTTTTTTCTTAAGATTATGAACTTACAGGTCCTATCATATTGGAGGCCATTCTGAATAAGTAATCAACAACAAAAGCCCAGCAGAAGCAGCTAAAATGCATAATTTGGGAGTCACCAGAGTCCAAGTAATGTTAGTCATCTGACAAGAATTTCTTTTTAAAAAAAATGAAGTTAGACCTATTACAACTGTAATACATGCATTTTTATTTTATTCTAGACAACTCCAGATTTTTCTCTAGGCAAGGCTACTATATTGCTAAATACAATTAAATGTATCATGACCTACAGTACAGCACATATCTTCCCCCATATTTGACTGGCATCACTGAGCAATGAATTATGGAATGCTGCACAAAGCTAAAGACACCCCCCTTTTCATCTTCACATCAGTAAAAGCCAAGTGTGTAGCAGCTGTATACAGCACGGAGAGAAATAATTACTTTCATACATCTGATACAGAGTACAGGCATGAATAACAGGTTCCAGCTGCAAGGCTGCACAAACCCATGCAGTCTCAAGAGGCTACAGTTTCATTTGTGAAGCTATACCCAACAGACCTTGCATCCCAAACTAAGACAACATCACTGCAGCAATCAGGCTGCTCAGTCATTCTGCCCATTCCCTGTACTCACCAAGGTCCTACACACCTTGGAGGGTCAGGTACATTTTCACAAAACCCAGAGGAAACATTAGGCCTAGTAAGACGCATGAAATCTGGCATTATCCCATGTTAGTAACAGGAAAACAAAACACAGAGGAATTGAGGTCCTACTCTATAAGGGCATGTGGCAGAGCTAAACTTAATACTGCGTCCCCTGGTATTAGTGTTCCTATCACAAACTCTAGACCACACAGATGAATCTCCAGGGAATTATGAGCTTTTTCCTACAACACATATCTCCTTATTAAAACAGTACAGAGAAATGAATGTCGGCAGGGAAGACCATTTTCAACAGCACTGACTATCCAAGTCGCTTCTGTCACTGATGCTAACGCAGACTCTCAGTAACCCTGATCGCCAGGCCTAAGTTGAAACATGCATCACAGAGCGCTCACTTGGCCTGCCGCATTTGGAGACCCAAGCTGTACATGATGAGCTACACGTTTTATTAAATGAGCTGCCTTTTCAAATTTGGTAGCTTCCTACTCCTCTCCTACAGACACTTTTGAAATAATCTTCCAACCATTATAGTGAACCAGATAAAATTCACTGGGAATTAGTAAATTTGCCTCCCACTGTGTATATTGAATCTTAGATGACAAAAATAAATAAATAAGCCCTCGAGTTTCCCTCTGAACTGCAGTGTAACTACTTCTTAAGAGTTGAGCAAGTGGTTTGAAGAGCTTGTTTCACTTGTTCCATGCAAATATCAAGATTAACAGAGAGATTAATTATGTCCCATTTTTCTTCTTACAAAGGATAGAAGCAGATTTAGAATAACAAAAATAAACCCTCTGGATTAATATTCATAACACAATGCTGAGCAGTACAAAAGCAACTCATTTTTTATGTAGAAAGGGGGAGAAAACAAACTGTCAAGAGTGCTCTAGAAGCATAAATACATATTAAATAAGGAAGTCTCACAGGATGTACTTTCTCAGTCTGTTGAAATGGGGTTGGGGGTTCAAAAAGGGAGTGCAACATGTCACGGTCTCAGGGAATGAAACCAAGTTAAAGAATTTCAAATCAAAATTTGATTTGGGTCATGTCAAAACTTGTATCTGTACCTATTGAAGTTTTCTGTTCATCCTTATGACACCTGTAACCTCGGGTTCAGGTCTCAGCTTCAAAGCTCAGGAGGATTTTGGTTTGAGGTCCTGAGGCACAAGCAAAAAAAAAAAATAAAAAAAAAATACAAAAACCACTAAAACCCAAAAGAGTGTCCACCATCACTGCCTCCACACTTTGGTGATAAATTCAAGCCCAATTTTGAAACACGCAGCACTGAAGATTGAAATGAGAAGAATGAAATGCTGCCTGAGAAATAAACTCATCTTGCCATTTACAGCAGGTTCTGATTGAGGTGGGAAAACTTTTGTGACTATTTTTAAGTTCTAACCACCTAAATGTGCACTTATCACAGAACTGCATGTTAGATACGCAACTAAAACACAGTAATATGCTGATAGGTGCTCTTCTAAAAACGAACAGTGGTACTAGTTCTTGAAATTCTTTGACAAGCTTTGAATTATTCATGTTCAAATTAAAAGCTTGTTGTTTTGTTTTTTTTTACTGGAGTCACAGTATTAGTGAGGGTCTCAGATTTTATTTTTAAAGTGTCCAAGCCTTGCAAAACTAAAAAAGCTTGGCAAGATCAAAATGTGCTATTTAAAATTATCATTATACTTAATATCCTGATCATGAGAGGCACTGAATCATGGTTTCTGCATGCTGATCATAGGCAATGCTGTCTTGTGTAGGTGGTTAAGTTATTCAGTTTGGGTTATACCAAATACTGGGTTATCCAAGATCATTAGATGACTCTTCAAGACCAGGAGGTTTAGGCGGTTATGTGCAGAGAGTTCACGATCCAGGAACATGTAGATTTGCAAAGATTTATTTATTTATGAAAGGAAAAAAGCTTGACAGCTTGAAGTATACTGCCAACTGCTAAAAAAATATTTAGTTCTTCCTGGGGCAGGCCTGGGTTTTGTTTTTCAAGTAATGAAACGAAAGAGAAATTCCAGCATTCCTTGGCATCCCTTGAGGTCTCTTTTTGACTTTTCATCCAGTATCAGGCAATTCTGGAACTTACACGCGCGAAGAATCTTATACATGAAAACATCCATGATACATGTGATTTGCTGTGTAAAGTATCTTTCACTTCCACCACTACCGGGCATGCAAACTGTCACTACCGGGCATGCAAACTGTTGAATGATCATTCCTTATCACATATGCTAAATGAACAACACAACACTTGTTTATGAACCAGACTGTATTGATGTACGAGTTAAAAAAACCCAAACAACCAACAAAAACTAAAAAAAAACAAACCCAAAACACAAACCACACCCACAACCTCAGACCACCCTGGAGCTCGTTTTCAGAGAAGTCCCAGAAGATCAAGTCATAACTCTTGTGCAGGGATTATGCTGGATTAAATTGGCACCTGCATCATCTGTGTGCTACATATTAGAACCACTGTGTAGTCCAGTGCATAAAAGATTTACATCTTCAGCTGCTAATTCAGTTAGATCAGGAATAATTACCTCCTGTGTTTCACATGTGATAGGGGTCAAATGTCCAAAAATGTCATTTGCCTTTCTGCACTGAATCCCATTTTGATTTGCTCAGTTTGTAATAGCACAGCCTCTGCTTCCCCACTAATTATTCCATATTACAAATCTGTGTCTTTGTTTCATCCTTTCTTCTTGTCTTTATTAAATGTCATTTTATTGATTCTGGGACATTTTCCCAATGAATCAAAATTATTTCAAGTTATATCCTATCTTCCAAAGCACTGACAACACCTCAAAACACTCTCCAAACACCATCCAAAACCTCTCCCTCCAGGTTTGTGTAAGCTCAAAATGCTCTAAGTAACCAAGAAGCCTCTAAAAGTTTAATTTGGCATGGAACACATTTAAAATCACTTAGGATTTCATAGTTGACATTATTATATATAGTTCATAGTTGACATATGCTATGGTCTCCCAAAAAATAATTTCACACAGTATCAGCAAGACTCTACTCAGATCATCCCGTTTGCAAAGAACTGCTCCCTAACAGCTAGATTAGGATTCTTATTACAAAACTTCATGTGGTATATAGGATCACTGATACTCAAGGGAAGATCTGTACTACCAGTAAGTACAAGGCAGTGGGACTTACAAATGTAGACATAGAACACATAAATATATACATATACACTCAGATTTGTTATTTTCAGCTGACCATCTATTTATGAATTTTATCAAGTATATTTTAAAAATATATTTATTTAAACAAGCTTTTTGTTTCACCTTTCACTGATAATCAGAAAAATCAAGGAGATTAACTCAGCCCTTTAACGACATTTTGACTGTTTTTTTGGAGCAGTTTAAGGTAACAGCCCATTTTATATATTGGATGCAACACAGAACTTAATATATATAATTATGCAGTTTGCAAATGTGACAGCTCTGATGTTGCTGCAGTACAAGTCTATGCAGTTAAATTAGAATTATAATGACAGTAATTACACTAATTAGCCTTTTTTTCTAGTTTGTTACCAGCAAAGTTTTGCATATTTACGTAACAGCTACTTCTGCTTTCTCCTAAAAATCCACCATAGCCAATTCACTAAAAAGCTAATTTATCATAGCCGTGTAATACACAAGTAACATTCAGAAATGAAAATGCAGATGTCAAAAGGGTAAGACTTAAAATCCATACAACGTTTTTCATAAATTATTTACATGCACGATCTACAACTGCAATACTTAGAAGTTTAGACAGGCATAGGGTGAAATATTTAATTCAATCCACAGGCAGCACCACAATTTATATGTAAAAGTACACACACAACAAGCGACTGCTTTGCAAATGACATGGAAACAGCAAGCCTTCCAGTTCTCTGGCAAGGCAACAAGGCTTTGAGCAAGACCTGTTCATCAAAATGCTTTCAAATCATATTGCACTGCTAAGATGTGAAAACAATGCACTACAGATGCAAGGATGTCAGAGGCTGACTCTGAATGCACTTAAATCCTAGATACATGCTGTATTTTATATACCTGTGAGAATCCCTTTGATATCAACTGGATACTAAGCACACAAATAGGTCTTTACAACATCAAACCTACCTTCTCCTTAGAATTGCTACCGTGTTCACCCATTGAATATATTGATTACTATTATTAAAGCACTACCTAAATGTCCCCAGTAGGAAGTATACATATATACAGTACAGAGGCAGGGCTGTCAGTCACATCAGATTCACTAATATTTGGTATTGACTACATCAATCTGTTGTTATCACTCTGTACTTATTCCAAAGTTGTTAGTATTAATGAATAATTTGGTTTCTGTTCTAAGTCTGAAGATGTCTGGAAGTAAAGCCATTATGTTTTTTCCCCATCTAATACAGCCTTGAGCCTGGCTCAAAAGATGCCAATACCAAAATGTGTTGCCAATTGTTCTGAATCAGACCACTGAGATACACATGTAAGCCTTCCCTTGAATCTAAGCTATAGCTTTGATTAATCACATTGTCCAATGAAAAACAATCTAACTGAAAAATTATCCAAACGGTTCTGTTCTTGGATTGTGTTTTCCCACTGACTTGTCCTCTGGCAACAGCACACCTTACCTGGTGCAACTTCCTAAACCACAAATGTTTGCCAACTATGAACAGCAGCTCTGTGACCTCACCGATCTTTGCAGAGAGTTCTGTGATCCTCATACTGATGAGGTCCATAACCCAGTGCCAGAACCCAGGTCTGTTTCCTTCCAAATATACTTAATACATCAGCTGAAATTCTAGAACGTTGAGATTAATGCTTTTCTTCAGGCTAGCTAGCAATGCATGTGCCTGAACTTAGAAAGCTTACGCCCTGGATCGCTTTTCTGTTGTCTGACAGAGCTGTGCATTATGCCTATACTTTTCAGTAACAGAGATAAACACTGTGTGGTCTGTACCCCACCCATACACTGTATTCATGGACAGACCACAAAAAAAGCTATAGACAGCCTGCAATATCCTTCTGGGCAGCATGCTCAAACTCCTCTCTGCTCTAGAATACAAACCTTGGTTAAGCGCAATCTTGAGGGCAGACCAAGGCAACTATTAACACAGTACAGACACCACCTTAAGATAGAAACATTGAGCCCCTGCTCAGCAATGCTTCCTGCTCAGGATGTATTAGGACATGACAAACTGCACAAGAGGGAAACCCCTTCTCTGCCCAAAACAATGCCAAATCAGAAGAAGTACTACTAGCCTTAGAAATAGATTGTCAAGGACACTTATCTAAAGCAGTCACAGTTCCTATACAACTTTAGAACATGAACTTCCTGACCAGTCTGCCCCTTGCACAGGAGTATTACAAGAGTGATGTACTGTGGTTAAAGGATAGAACTGGGCCATGGAATGGGTCATTAAATTTAACACTTACTCTAAATAATAAAGGTTTGACTCTGATTCTTCTGGTAAAGCCCTTTAACTTATACCTCTAAAAAGCATTCAGCTAGAACCAGTATGATACTAATAGCCCCTGAGCTGGCCTAATTAAGAATCCACAACTTTCATTCACTGAAGTCAGTGAATAGATACCCATACACTCCTTCAGGTATTTTAACATGCCTTATCATACAAGTCATACTCCCACAAGGGATCAGCAATTGCAGGGAGCATTGTATGTGAAGAACAGTTCAGCTCTCACTCTGGTACCTAACAGAACTAGCTGGATTTTTCAAAAAAGATTAAGTTACAAATTAATTGTATTGAGAATCTGACTGTAAGCGCTACACAACTCATGGGTGCAGAGTTCACTTATGACTGGATCCCCTCCAGATTTTGTTATTCCACAATAGGGACATAGGATAGCACTCCACTGTTTTCAACAGCTGGCTACTTGCACTGCATGTGTTCTGGTGACAATTGCTAAAAGCTTTAGCTGAGCCTGTGTTGGGAATTTCCATGCTACTGTCATATTTTCAGAAGTTTATAACTGAGTTATAAAAATTGGATTTGAAGCTGAAACTCAACAAACAGCAGGGAATGAGTTCAGGCATGTTATTTTCCTTTATTCTCCCTGTTTTAAAGTGACAAAATGGAAAGAAGCTGAAATTTATCTACTTTAAGTATTTCTGCAGAGTAACGTTTTTCTTTTAAAAGAAGCTGCTTGCAGAACAGCAAATGAAAGCTCAGAGTCATGATGTAATTCTTTGGAAGACCACAGGCTGGATCCTCAGCTCATTCAAATTGGTATAACTAAATTAATGAAACTGAAATAACTAGATCTACTAGCCAAATATTTTAAAACACGTAAAAAAGACACATTATTCATCCTCTATTCTAGCCAACATTGCTTTTAAAACTGTAACAAACTATAAATCCATCAGATGTATTTGTACATTGCTTATCACAAGAACTTGAATGAAGGAACCTTCAGGCTTTATGACAGTTTCTGAATCTCAAAGCTAGCCTTTGCTTGTCAAAAAACATAACCATTTTCTTAAGGGACATTACCCCTGCCCTCCCCTCCCCCCCTCAAAAAAATCAAAACAAAGCAAACCCCAAAGTGGAATGTTACTCATTTACTCTTCCATTTAGATCACTTTCTATAATAGCAGTTGTTCTGAGAGGCACCACTGGAATTATATTCAGCTAAGAATATTACCAATGGTTTGCAGAAGCACCCTTTGAACATGTTCTGCATGATTTGGGGAAGCTAAACAGCTTTACTAACAGTAGGATAAGTGAAAAGAAACTTGTCAAAGAGCATAAAAAAACCCTCCTTTTTGATTGTTTTAGCTTTACTGTCGAGTTGTTGGGTTTTTTTCATAGACCAGTGGAAAGCATAGCTTGCAAATGCCAGTCCTTCCTCCCCTTGAAACTTGTGGCAAACTCAATGTAATTTAGTCTGAGCAAGAACTGCCAGGTAACATAGGAAAATTTGCTATTGTCAGAGATGGGGAAATTAAAAAAAAAAGGCATATTCACAGCTGGACCTAGGAAAAAAAGAGGTTGTGTTTAACAAGGAGGGCTGGGAAAGGCACAGCTCAGGACACTAATAAAAGATGCATTCAGAATACAAGAAAAAAAAAAAATCAGTGAAGGGAAAGCAAGTGATATTCCTGGCTCAAACCCAACACATGGAGAGTATGTGCACGTTTCTTTAACCACATGGGAGGAACATTCATAATCAGTTAAAACACTGATTCATAGCAGCCTTCTTCCGTGGGCAAGTCTCTCCTAAAGATGCATATAGGGCTAAGCTGACCATCAGGGATATTGCTTTCAAGCCAGATAATGAAAGCAATGCCTCAGAACAATTTGTCATATTTTTATGGCCCTTTCCACAGTGTCCAAATAGAAATGGCTAACTTTCTGTTAGGAAACATGTACTAATCTAAAATTCCTCTGAACTGTCTCTTGCTAGGCCACATTTGACTTCTGGAATGCGGGCAAAGGATCTGTTTTGCATATTGCGAACACTCAAACTAGAAATCACATAGCACAAAGATGGTCATGATTAAAGAAAGTAATTTTATACATTGAGCATAGCTGGTTTGTTTGTTTTGTACAGTTTGAGAGCCTTCGTGTTTGGGTACACACCTTGAGACTGATTTTGTAATATACTGAATTCCCACAATTGTGGCTCATATCAGTAAGAGCTATATGCACTCATGCCTCAAACTCAGGGAGTCCCAGCTGTGTGAAGTGTAGGTGCAGCATAACACAATTACTTCTTAAATAACTGTCGTGGTTTAACCCCAGCCAGCAACTAAGCACCACACAGCCCCTCACTCACGCTCTCCTCCCCACCCCCACCCCCCCCCAGTGGGATGGGGGGGAGAAAAATCAAGAAAAAGAAGCAAAGCCCGCAGGTTGAGATAAGAACAGTTTAATAGAACAGAAAATAAGAAACTAATAATGATAATACTATGTCATGGTTTAACCCCAGCCAGCAACTAAACACCACACAGCTGCTCACTCACTCCCACTCCCCACCCAGTGAAACCAGGACACACTAATAAAATGACAACAGCAATAATGAAAGGATTGGAATGTACAAGTGATGTCCAGTGCAATTGCTCACCACCCACCGACCGACACCCAGCTAGTCCCTGCCCCCCTTCCCAGTTCCTATACTAGATGGGAATCACATGGTATGGAATGATCTGTTGGCCAGTTTGGGTCAGGTGCCCTGGCTGTGTCCTGTGCCAGCTTCTTGTGCCCCTCCAGCTCTCTCACTGGCTGGGCATGAAAAGCTGAAAAATCCTTGACATTATCTAAACACTACTTAACAACAACTGAAAAAGTCAGTGTTATCAACATTCTTCACATACTGAATTCAAAACATAGCACCGTACCAGCTACTAGGAGACAGTTAACTCTATCCCAGCTGAAACTAGGACAATAACCAAACTTCATTTAAACAGTAGACATGTCTCTCTGTATGGAGCTGACATCACAATACCCAAAAACGCTTTAACATCCATAACGAAAACCACAACATTAGAGGGCTAGTAAGAGTCATTATCCAAAAAATTCTACTGACCAATAAATGGAAAACTACAGAGTTGAAGTGATTTGAGTCATGTGATAACTCAAGAAGCTTTTAAAAAAAAAGTCATCCAGCTCCTTGTTGCAAGCCTACAGAGAAGCCTACAACATAAGACCAAAAGCTTTGAGAAGAAAGACAGCTGCAAGACTTCTATTTTTCCCAAGTTGCTCAGAGCAAGTCAGGTGAAAGAGCTCTAGCGTACTCTGCTTTTCTCGCGAGGCACAAAAGGTAGGGAGTATACGCTGCCCATTACTCAGGCTAGAAGGTCCAGTTTCCCATTCAGCCCACAGGGAGCACCTCTGAAATAAACCAGCAGGATGGCGGATCTTCGGAACCTTTTATAAATAAATATCCAAATACAAATGCCATTTTTAAAAAGGAAACAATGTTACTTTTTTGCATATAACAAACCTCAGATGTTTATAAAACATCTTTCACAAGATCATTCCTTCCTTCCCTCTTGTTTTTTCCCCCTTAGAAAACCTATGGAGTAGTAAAGCTTCTTTGTTTGGTCTATGTCCTTTCCCCCGTTGCCCCCCCCCCCCCCCGCTTTTTTTTTTTCTTTTCATTTGGAGGGCAAGAGACCTATCACTAAGGAGACTCAAAGAAATTCTTTGAGCATGTGTGCACAGGTATGCAAGTATGAAAGACTGAGCAATTGTAAGGAGTGCTGTACTGTTATGGGGATGACATTATTATTTTCAAAGCTTTGAAGAGAAAGAGTCAACCTTGTCAGCTTTGATTTGTGTTCACGCAGCAATTCAATAAGAAGATCAGTTGAGCATGAGTGACATTATTTTGTCATAGATTTCTCACAGAGCAATGAAAAGCCATTTGCCACCTTCACCCTTTGAACCAAGGTATGCCAGGTAGGGATATTGGCTGCATCCAAACTCCCTGCAGCTTCCCGAGACAGCCCTTAGGCCAAAGTAGCATGCCAGCCATTCTGCCTGTCTTTTTTGGCATGTCATTGGGACTGGTCCTGGAATGACTCTGCTGATATCCTGCAGCAGGGGAAGCACGTAGGAGAGTAGACAGACATAAGAAGTCTATAAGCCTAAATGCTGATTTAAGTATAATAAACTGGATGTTAAAAATGTAATTTGGAAGAAAAAAAATGCAACAGAAGAGGTTCAACACATACAAGATTAACAAGTAAAATTCAAGAGTCTCCCTTGCTTGTATCTAGAAGACTGGCCACGAAGAACCTACTTATCCTGCATTATGAAATTTTGTGACTCCATTTTATTTTATTTAGAGTAATGTACGCTATATGACTGGAATGGTTCAAGATCAACGTATTACTGCTTCATTACCTAAAATTGCTGCTCTATCAAGCTGACTACTTTCCCACATGGTCAATATTAACTTGGTCATAGTGACCTTGTCAACCACCCTGATCAACAGAACCTCTTGTTCTGTCCTTGCAAATGGCTCAGAATCACTGCTGTTAAATTACATGGCTATTGATATCTGCAGATGAAATTATAGTACCCAGTCCTGAATTTGCAGGACCCATTCAGCACTGCAAGCCAACCAGAGACATTGCTGTAATTGCTGTGGGAGATTTTAAACAGAGGTTATATCTATTTAGGTATTATTTTAGGTTAAAGTAGCAAGAAAAAGGAAATCTTTCCCCTACAGTTACACATTCAGCAACTATCATCTTTTTTTGTATGCCATCCAAAAGCTCAGAAATAGCAACTGTTGGAGACAACAGTAGTTTGATCAACATTAGTTTCTTTGTTCTTAAGTGTAAAATAAAGGTCAGGGCACAATTATGCCATGCTCCTTACAGATATGCATTGAAAAAGGCCAATTCTTACCTCAAAGAGCTCCTCAGTTAATTTATGGGAAGTACTAAAAGTGGATCAGACACAGGAAGCATGGAAAGGAAGATCACGACAACATGTAAATAGGATTAAAGCCAGATAACTAATGCACAGCAACCGGAAGTCTCAGCTTCTTGTCAGGTTACCCTTCCCTAAACAACAAGGGTTTAAAAGCATCTTCAGCACCAGTTTCATTCTTCCATTCTGTAAGAAAACTTCCCTGAAAGATGCCTGTCAAACTATACGGTCTGTAACACAAGTTTAAACACTTGCTGTAGTTTTCAGTCATTGAGTGGACAAAGTCCATTCACGGATTGGCGCCTGTAATGTTGGGGTGTCTCTATTTCAGAGGCTGAGCTGCTAACAACCCCAGAACATGCTAGGGAGAAGAGATGCAGAGGCATCTGACTTGAACATACATGCAATAATGCAATTACAAGAGCGCACAGCCTTCTCCACTGAGAGCTAAGCTCTACCAAGCAAATAATCTAGAGTGTAGCTTACTGTGAACCTCTGCACCACTCTCCAACATGAGGGAAAGGCATTTGTCCTGACTCAACCTAAAAGCACATAAGCAAACAAATCACAACTGTATGAACTAGCTATCAAGTCTGACAATTTAAGAGATATGCAACGACTAACGTTGCGGCCTAGAATGTAATAGTTGGATTTGCTTAAAAACTTCTCAAAACATCACTAAAAAGATCAATTTACTCTCAGTGAACACTTTCACAGAAGTTTAATGCTGATCTGGTTAGAAAGAAACAATTTTACTCTGTACCAAGTTTAGTGTGACACTGCAGAAAAAATATTATGAACTAGGGGAAAAACACTGAGACAAAGTAAATCTTCAGACAGTATGTTCTCACGTCCCTTTCATGATTCAATTTACAAGCCCTCAATTTGAAATTTAAATTATATTTCACTAGTGACACAGGATACACAAACAATGGTAGAGAACTGATAACCAAGTATTCATGCCCTTTGCGAAGACCTCTCTGAATTTAAAAAAAAAAACAACCCCCAAAAAACAACCAAAAACCCAGATGTATTTTCCTAAGGAAAAGATTTTAATCCCTTTAAAGTCAATCTCTTATCCTTTTCTGCAAAGATAGGAGACTCAATTAAGCAACAGTTTCAGCAGGAGTTCCCAAGTTCTTTCAAAAGGTAATAAAAAACACCACAGCATCAAAACTCTACACTACATTATAATTTGACCTTTTTTTTCTGATGAAGCTTGTTCAAGGTTGTCTAGAATACTGCTAAAACGTCCTGTTGTATGAGAATTTGTAGCATGGTCTCTCTCCTATAGGTACAATCTGAAAACTTGTTAAAGCCTGTAACAACACGTTTCATTGACTTCACTGGACTTTTCACTGGCAAAACCTGAAGCAAAACTCACTTTATAGGATTTTATTAAATCTATTTTTTATAAATAGTACTGTCCATATGTATTTCCTGACCCCTCTAACACTCACTCACAAGGGAGAGTGAAGCCCAGTGCATACTGTTGTACATGATGTTCTCCACTGGCCTACAGCACACAAGCTCCACCCCACATTCTGAAAATTCAGCAGGATGTGGATTATGAGAACAAAATTTTCATTGACTGGGGCATGGAGTTGTGTAAATGGCTTTGTAGAAACCTTCAGGTCATGTAATGCTCCATATAAAACATGTAATGCATTAAGTAAATCTGCTAACAGATCCAGTCCAAGCATTATTTGAAAGACAACTAACACACTGAACATTTAAGATTGACTACATCTTAGCATAGATAGAAGAATGTCCTCTGAAAGATTCTGGAAATTAAAGTAAACATAAGAATGTGTGTGTTGTGGTTTTCAATTAAAATAGCAAAGAAATGACGCTACAAAGTTCTGTATTATCCTATATGTTCTAGAAGGATCACAAATTAGGAAAAAAGTTTGCACCAAACAATGTGCTTATCCTCAAAAGGCGGGGGGGGGGGGGGAGTTTGGAAAAAGCCAACAGTTTAGGTCTGTCAGGTATTGGTTAATATATTATACAATTATACAGTACACCAAATTATACCAATGTACTCAATACACTATAACATTTCAATGAAGCCTATGAATATCGTGCATTTCAGATGAACAGTTGCTCTATCTTTTTGATAACTCTATTACTTGAGTTCAGAGAAGGTTTATGGACTAGAAAGCCTCAGATATGGTCATGAATGTTTGATGCGTTCACATATACCGTTATTGCTATAACGTCAGTCCCCATTGGAATTATTACATTCTGACAGCCTGTGGTCATTACAGGCCAATGGGAGCAGTGAGAGTATTAGAATTATGTGCTTCCTACACTACTGGACTATTTTTTGCATTGAAATCGGTACTAACTCATTCAGCATGTTTCTCAGAGAAAAAAGTATAGTCTTTGAAACTGCAAAAGAAACTACTAGCTATCAATATTTGTATAATGCCTAAAATTAAGCCTGTTAATATGAGGTACCTTCAGGTTTTTTTACAATCTATTTAGAATGACTGGAAAGATTCCAAGAATACTCAGGATTATTTGAATACAGCAAGAAATTTGCCATTCATGCCTTTGTCTTAGTGAAGAGAGTACTGACTATTTTAAAATTTTAAACATCCCACCCCAGTATAGACAGATGTTCATTTTCTATTCTTAGAATCACTGTGTTATGGTAAGGAGTTTACAAAGGTGACTAGCAAAGAGAATTTAATAAAGCTATAGTGGCCAAAGCAACTTAATTCCAAGGCTATGCAAAAACAAATTAAAATCCTTCTTGGAACCTTATGTGCAAGTTTGGTCTGGCTTATTACAGAAAATCTCCATTAGGGGAACTATTCAAACAACACCCAAATAGAGGTCCATACAGGGTTTGATCTTTCACAAGGTCTCAACTGGTTTTCATTGTAGCAAGCATTGACAGTGGATTCTGACTTGAGACCAGTATCTTGTCTGGAATCTTACCAACACAGGGATTTGATTTGGTCCAATCTCTGTTTACAATCTTTGTACTTCCTGGACTGTAAAATTTAGCTGTACTGACATCTTCTATCTAGCTTCGCAGGGTCATAAAGATTAGCAGATGTGCAGGCCCAAAACATAAGGAAGATGCAGTATATGTTAAAAGAATGCCAACAACCAAGGATGCTTTTAAACACTACCTTTTTCTTTTTAGTTTGTAGCTCCCCAACATACCAATCCCAGATGCTTGCAGTTTTACATGCACACTTGGCCACCCTTAGTTTCTCTTCATATCTACTATAAGCTACCTTAAGATTTCAGTTCTGGCAGCTATTTGTATGTTCACAGGGTGGGGGGGACGTAAGGAGAAGAGTACTATGCTGCAGCATTATGTTTTATAGTATCTAGCTGAACTTCTGTAGAATGCAATCAGGCACACCTATTAAAAAAATAACCCCACAACAGGGCTCTTTCTGCATCTTCCCAATACTCAAGTTGCAGTGTACACATTCAGAGATCACTCACATACACACCTGCACACATACACACAAAAACTGACCAACATTTTGCAAGAACTATTTCAAAACTACTGATTATTGCAGATGGAGGAGAAGGGAGCAGAAAAACAGGGAAGACTTATAGGACAGAAAGCAGTAGTTAGATGCCCTTCTTATTTTTTTTAAACATAGTATTGTTTGAAGGAGCCATAAAATAACCCATCTCAGAATGTGCCTCAGAGACACAACACCACAAAGGTCTTTGCATCCTCAGGATGCCACAAAGCCAAGATTTTGGGTTTGGAAATGAATCAGAACTTAAGGCAGGCAGGCTCCATATTGACTACATCTAAAATTCACAGGGCTGAATGGGAGGCAAAGAAAACACATGTATAGCCACAGAAGTTATCGTTAGGACTGTAATTCAGCAGTCCAACTGGTTCTACTTGTCACAGCACTTCTGTAACATGCAGTACTTCCATAATACTCAAGTGCAACTCTTCATACAACTAATCATCACTACTGAAGTGTTGATGAATGCTTCACCCCTCATCCTCTCTCACACAGTGGGGAAACACCAAGTGTCAACAGCCATTTGCCACTCCCTTTCTCCCCCCCACCAAGTTTCACTCTCTCACACACACATTTCCAAGCCCTACTACTTCCATTACTTCCATTTTTGCAGATGAATAAGGCAGGTAACAGAAAGGCAATGCAACTTCCCAAAACAATATGCTATGGCAATAACAAAGGAAGGAACAGAAACAGATATCCAAATTCTAGTTGGAGGGGAGATTTCCCAGAGGAATTAAATTCAGGGCCTTTTTACAACAGCTTTACCTCCCTCTCTGTGTATCACCCAGTGAACACACTGCTTGTGCATCCTGCAGAGCGCTTGCTCTCAGCCCTACCAAGCGCTGACAGGGCCCAGCCCAATTATAACCAAGCAACCCACAGGATATTTTTCTTTATTGCAACATTATCTTTAAAATGCTTCAATCATTTTTTGTCATTATTTGTCATGGCAACAGCAGTTGAGGCTTTTCTTTCCTGGCCCTCGCATTAGTTTCAGCCTAAACTCTCTGCTCATTCCGCTCTTTGAACAAGAGGGATATTGATTTGCTGTCCTATTGGCACCTCAGAAAGGCCTTAGCTCCCTTCTTGTGTTCTTACCATTCAGCTTCAGCCAGATCCCAGCAGATTTTCCTCTGCATCAAATATGGGAACTGAACAGGGACTGCACATAGAACAAGCCAGCACATCAGGGCAGACACAGCCAAGCTTCCTCCCATTGCCAGTCATCGCTCTTCCCATCCACTGGTACAGGAGGGGGGACTGGGAGGACCAGCTGTAGCTATACTCTGATCCTCAGCCACTCAAGTCCCAACAGCAGGGAATAGGAGGATTCCCCATCTCCCAATTCTCTACTGTAGGCATGCCTCAAGAAGGATTTTTCTTTTATGATCTTAGAATTAGATCATGCTGTATGGCTTAAGGGCAATTCAAGTAACTTTTACTAGAATCCTTTTATTTTATCTTTATTCTGGGAGATTAAAAGTTACCATAGCACTTCATCTATGAGCTCACTTTCTTCAATCTCAATACCAGACTGCAAGGGTATTAGAACATTATCATAAACCCTCTTACACAGAGGCCCAGAAAACACTACTTGCACTTTATCTTTATTCAAACATTTGTCCGGTCATGGTTTTTAATCTTGAGTGGTACTGAGAAACTTAATCAGATTAAAACAAACAAACAAAAATAGGATTACGTGACTGCACAGGGTTGAATCCAATCTCACAGATTGGCACTGAACACTGACCACATCCAGCACAAGCTATTGAAACAGACACCAGAAACAAACCACACTGGAAACTGACACCTTCTACACGACCAACAGCCAAGCAAACGCAAGCCTGCAAGAAATGAGGCTGCAGTTGTGAGATACTGCAGCAAACTAATGGACTTGGCTGATTTACCAGATGGGTTAGCGTAAGCAAAAGGATCTGCAGAAAATACACATACATCATGAGCCTGTGGACACAATGGGCTGGACCCGCCCAAAGCTGTACACGTCGTGTTTTCTTTAAGCTATACTTTCCGTGCCTGACATGTTAATTCACTGCACAAAACTACAACATAACACTTCAAAACTACAGAATCTCATATTTGGGCTACCAACAGCCTGGATCTCCTTCATCCATTACAGTTTCAGATCAGTACATACTGTATCCAAAAGCTTGGCCTGAGAGGCTGTGTACAAGTGCAGAAATGTTCCAGCTGACTCAAGAACTAAAAATTTTGACCCTCACCCTTTTGCTGTCCAACTCCCACCTCGTTCATGGCTCTTCAGCTACTCATAAAATTAAGCATCAATTAATGCAATTATTTCTTCCAGCACCTGCTTGAGTATTATCCCCTGAATTGATCTTCCCATAAGGGCCATTTTATTTATCCTTTTAACATTAAAACCAGTCAATTTTCTTTCTTTTCTTTCTACAGGAATTAACTACATTCTATATTTATCTCCTTCACATTAGCCCAGCTAATTGTTTTGCTTGGAATCTGCTTAGCTTTTCAAATCACCGATAGTGAGGTCAAAAATAAACCGCACTTTTACTAGTTCGGTAAGCAATTAATTTGGGGTGAGGGGGGTGTCCCCAAGTTTGCATTCTATTACATAGTTGAGACTACACACTACTCTTAAGATAAAGTTTCCTTTTTCTTTTGCAACAGGCTTGGATTTGAAAAGGGACCACCAATTAAAAAAATAAACATGCATATTTAATACTTGAAAAACTTCTCTTCCACGCTCCTACAAGTCACAGATGAAAAAAACCTCTCAGCACAAACCACCCCTGCACTCTAAAAGACGGCAAATTCAATTTCAAACATAGATACGTATATACTTAAACGCCGCTTACCCCCGCCGCACAGCCGCCCGCCGGAGCTCTCCCTCAGCGACCCCAGCCGCGCCCGCCGGACCTTTCCAGAACCTTCCCGCCCTGCGCGCGGGGCGGCGGCAGGTGTTCCCAACCAGCCGTTAGCGGCAGTTAACGGTCCTCAGCGGTCACGCGCGGCAGCACCTGCGGGACGGAGCCCGGCCGGCGCCCCAGCCCAGCGGGAAGGCATCCCCCATCCACATTTTAAGGTCAGCTTCTTTGCTTTGTATTTTTCTTTCTCCCCCGCCTCCCCCCCCCAGCCGCGGGAGCAGCCTTGCTCCTGTACCCTGAGGGCTTGTAGGGTTTTACCAGAGCCCACACACAGGAAGCCCCACGGGGGTTTGCCACCTCAGGCACAGCTTTGTGGTAGAGATGGCCAGACCCGAAACTCGGGCTACCAACCCCACGTGAAGCACTCGCAGCTCCCTAAATAGTCCCACCACACGATGCAGCCCAAAACCAGTTCAGGCAGAGCCCAAGAGCAGCACCTTTTGCCTTGAGTAGAGCAAAGGCAAAATAAGTTACGCATTTGCTCACCCCTCTCTCACACTGCTTATCTCACCTTGCTTTTTCCTGCACACAGCCACTGCAGCATGCCCAAACCTCCATGAATGCCTTAGGATGAGCCCTAGTTTCCGTCACAGAACCTTCTCACTGCAGCCTAGCTACGTGCCAGGAGTATGGGGGAAGAAGGGCAGCCCCACCCTCTCACTGCCACAGGTGAGGCTGATAATGAGCCCAGAGGGCCTCCTCTCCTCAGCCTGTGCTGGCAGAGGGGCCTGTGAGTGCAATACAGCCCTTGCCACCATCCCTATGGCTTTTTATAAACTGGCATCAATAGTGGTGGCCTTTAAATGTCCACAGACCCCTTCCCCTAACTGGCTAACCCATTTTCTAAGCCCCATTTTCTCTTACAGAATCTCAGAAATAGAAATGCCCCTGGAGGAACTCCTTCCATGTAGTTGGTGTCTTTTTAAGTACTGGGAGGTGCAGAATAGAGCACTGTATTCCAGGTGGTGTCTAATGAGGGGCATCTTACAAAAGAAAAAAACCCAAAAACCCAAACCCCCGAAAGACTATCATTTCCCTGTATGCCATCTGTTCAGGGCTTTGCTTATTCCATAGGAGATCGCAGAATTGTGTGACAGAAGCTCTGTGGTTCTCTTATCAAGACAGTTTGATTCAAGAGTTTTATTGCATCTGCTGCATGCAGAGCTTTAAGGGTTAAATTAATCTGGTATACATTTTAAGTAACAGCAATTTAGCACCTTACTGTGCTATTGATCCTATTTTCTTCAAGGAAGTTCCATAAATGGTATTTTTTAAAGCACTGTGGGAGTCTTTTATTACTGCTGTAATGCAAATCAAGGAGTTATGATCACCACAGACTGATCTTGCTCTTTAGAGATTAAAGCCCTGGGGAAAGAATTATCTTCTGGTGAATTCGACCAAATGGGTTTTCAGGACTTTGATGATCTTCCTTGTGGGTATACGTGTGTGCATGTGTCATTTCCCTCTGGCAGAATTTACATTAAGACAAATGAAGAATGAAAAAGTAAACCAGGATTGTGGATACAATTGTGTCGGTATAAACATACTTTATAATTAGATAGCTATTACCATAGAGTAGGGGAAGAACTAAACCAGTATAAATCACTTCTATACTAACTTGATTGCATCCACCAAGGAGTTCATAGCAGCATAACTCTCTTATAAAGAAATCATACCCGTTACCAACATTATTATTTCAGTAAAATGTAAATGCAGACTAGGTCTTAGATACCAATTAAACTGCAGCTGACAGAGATGTTATTGTCTAAATAGAATAAATGTAACAGTACAAAGAGCAAAATAAATAATGAAATAGGAAATAATAGAAACATACACCTGTGATATTGTCAAATTGTTCAGTGAGCCAATGAGAAGATTTGAGGGGAAGTTATTGTATAAATCATTTAAGCAATTTCTTTGTTAAGAGAATGCTAGTAGTTTGGAGAGGATCTGTTAAATCTAAATGTGCTGAAATTAATTCTTACAGTCTTTTGTGTCTATATATCTCTCTTTGTGAGTTACTGTGTTTGAAACTGAAAATGGACCTCTAGAGGTCAGATTCATCACTTGCCCACCAACCAAGTTTACTTCAGTGACATACAGTTACTCCAAAAAGTTAATGAAATTCCATCTCCTTTAGAACATGTGGCTACTCAGAACACTGAGTGATCTCTGGGAAGAAATCTGTGATGAACTGAATTACTAAGACCAAATCTATTGCTGATATTTTATGTAAAAGAGCTTATTGTCACTGCCAAACCCTTCAGCAATTCCTAGGTTGCAAAGTACTTAAAGAAGTAGGACTCTGTATCCAGAGTCAATTTCTTACTGTGTTCACCTTCAGGTTTCCCCCCAAAATCTGATTACATTCTGTTTCATGCTGCTTTTTTTTTATTTTTTATTTCTTTCTGGTGGAACCGCTGGACCTCTTCACAGCAAAGCGGGGGAGAAAAGGGAGAGAGGAAAGGAAAGAGCATTAAAAGAGCCATGGAAAAGAACATCAGTAAGATTTATGGGTCATAGATCGCCACAGAAAGGCTGTAGGTGGTAAGGAGCATGCTGTGGCAGTAATTTGTAGTACCTTGCTATGACAGACTCCTAGACTGAAGATGAAAAAGGTGCTATTAAAACAAAAGCAGGCTATCTGGGATGTTGTTGTAAACAAGAATCCTCTTATCACAGTTGCTACAACTGTTAGTTGATCATTTGCTGGGAAATTAGCAAAGCTGTAACATTTTCCAGGTTCTCTGGGACCCTTTGAGTCAGAATTCATCTGATTGTTCACACCACTTCACTGGTATGACTAAAATGATAAAGATGAAGCAGAATAGAGATAATTTTGCTGCTTTGCTATTCCTCTGTAGAAGGAATAAAAATAGACTGGTGTAAACTACCTTTTAGTCTTCCATAACTAGGAGGGTATAGATTTAATGTTTTAGTTAAAACCAAACATCTTTAACTAAAAGAGCTGTATCAATACACTTTTTAACGCGCAAGCTCTGAATTGGCTGGAACATAAAGGTTATAAAATTCCAATGGGCTTTCCCAGGATTTTGATGTTGAATTCAGTTTCCATATTTCTACAGCCTTGCTGTGTTATTCAAAGACCTGTCTCTAGTACGAGGCTGCGCAGTTATTTCTTGAAACATACCATAAGACACAAAGAAGTTACAGTTCTTCATAACAGTGAATCACAAAACTGAGACTATTTCTCTTCCATGCTTTTCTTAAGAGATTGACTTACTCAGGTCTGAAGTAGGGCACCCTAGAAGTGTTAGGTGCCCTGAACTTCCCAGGAAGCAGTGGTGACTTTCCAGGATCATCTAGTGTGAGTCAGAGTAGGAGTTAAAACCCAGGTCTCTCTAAACCCAGTCTGCAATGCAAAACTCTTACCTGTTGATTAAATTATGTACACATTCTTACATCATTCTGAACAATGTTTGAAATGTACAAGCAATATCCCTAGATAAGTTTGGAGCTTGGCCTTCCCAAATTTATTCCAGAAGTAGCAGTTAGGCAGCTGCAGCTGTTGTTTGTTAGCAGATAACCAGAGGATTTCATTTCAGGGAGTGTCAATCCAACACCTTTCCACCAGCATCATGTTCCCTTTAATTAAAGTACAATGCTCTGACAAACTCTTAACAATGGAAGCACTTGCAGGCAACTCTACTATTAAATGAAAACTGTTTGCATGTCTCTACTGTTAATTATTATTATTATTAAGTTTTCAGTGCAGGCTACACATTTACAGTAGTGCTCTGTACTCTGCAACAGTCTGCAATTAAATTCCAAGAATAAGTGCTACTACTGTGAAATGTATACGCCCCCAGGCTCTGCATCATTCCCTTGATGTCCCACCACAAAGTGACTCTCTAAGGTGTTCAAATACTGCTATCTTCAAAGTACATTAGCATCTCAAAGCCAGGTTTATGTCTCTGAAATCAGCTCTCCAATTTCAATAACACTAATGGAACACCTAAGTAAATTTTCAGCCAGAGCCTATAGAGAATGTGTCTAAAGTTATGACTGTCCCACAGGCTCTTGTGGGTCATAGTATACTGTCCCCTGTTAGCTAAATCAGCTTGCAGGTTTGGGGTGTAAGTGTGTTCTGAATTTATTTTTCTTGATAAAACAAGATCACTAAGAAAATTCTGTAGATTTTTAAAAAGCAGTCACAGCCATCCTCTCATCTTAACTTGCAAGTTCTTGGAAATAGTATAAGTAACATCTCTATACATTTGAATGTGAAGTCCACATCTCTAAAACAAAAAAAAGAAAACCTCTCAACTAGAAGGGACTTAAAAAATATTAGCTGTAAACTAGAAAGTAAAGTACATTTAGAAATGCAGCACTACTGTGCTACTCTTTCTCCTTCCTTATTGCGTTTCATTTTCTAACAGCCAGAACTGAGGCACGGCAGATGCCAACTAGTCCTGAATTCTTTGCACAGACTTCTGCTCCATGGCTGAGGCCTGCTGTGTGCCAAACTAAAACACAGCATTCTCAAAATTAAGCTTTGATGACTGTGAACAGGGATCTGTTTTGGTCTTTGCTCCTCTGGATAGCCACACTTAGATGTGATTTGGATCAGAACTTTCTTAGTAATATGGGTTTCCCTCTTATTTCCAAAACACCTATTTGAAAAGCCCTCCCTGAATTCCTCTCAAGAAGGATTAGGAAGCCTGATAAGATGCAGCATCCCAAATAACACAATCTGCAGGTGGAATTAGCAATCAAAGAAATTAAATTGTCAGTAACCTCAAAATCTTATTTCTCTTTCCTTCTTCCCATGGCCCCAAAGAATTCTATAGTAGTCAGAATAACTCATTGCAGATCTTATTATTTTTCTTCCTTAAGTATTCTTTCTTATAGTAATACACAGTGTGAATGTTTAAAAATACTTTTTTATCCAAGAGTAATTTTAAGGTGAGAAAAATTGTTCTTTTTTTTTTCTTCTGTGTTACAGAAGGACACAAATTACGTCTGTCAGAGTTGAATTTATGTAAGCGAAGTAGGCAAATCTGGACTTGGGAACAGGCTTAGATCTGTGCTCAACTGTGACAGTGTTGTGTGCCCATCATCATCCTGATCTGGATGATGTTAACTGCCAGAGCCCTAGATCCCTTTTGCCTCCTGTAGTCCAATAATGGACCACATTAGCAGTAGGTGATCCCATCTCTTCCATATTCCTGAAATGCAGTTCCCAACCTGCCTGTTTTCCACATGGTGGATCCCAGTAGGGTTCATCTACCCAATAAATCATCTTGCCTCATGGTAAGAGATCATGCAAGTAATTCTTAAATCCTTTTGACTCCCCTCTGTGACATATACATAAGGCAGATCAATATTCTTGTCTTAACTGCATAATGTAGACATGTAGCAACTATCATAGAAATATCTGACGGATGAAGAAAGTCACTCTGAAAATATGATTGCAGGCAGTTCCAAATTTATTTTCTTGCCAGGCTGTTCAAATTCTATTAGCTGAGCTCATACAATTTAAAAAGATAATAAAGACTTTTGAAACTGCTACTATTGCAAGCTCTGTGATCCCTCTTTTCCCTCCCCCGCCCAACTTTACCCCAAGTCATATGTACTGTAATGTAGCTGTTTATACTCAGCATGACTCCGGTATACACATACACCTCATTTGTAACCTGGCTGGCCATATTAAGGTTGAAAACTCTCAGAGCCTTGTCTGCACTCACATATATTTTGATATAAATACATACCTATTTAAGGACAGGGTTTTGGAAGGGTTGGTATTTTCAATAGAAGTTCATTATGAAAAGGAGAGGCTTTACATTGTTTTCCTATAGCATCACAGCAGTAAAATAGCATGGAGGGGAGCTGTATTTTTTTAACTGCCCCCATGCAAATGAGCAAAACCATCTGACCAAAGTTTGCTCTCCTCTGATACCTGTGTAAATCATAATATCACTGGAACTGTACCCATTTGCCTTTATATGACGTGGAAGAAGCAGGAAGCTATACAGTCACTGACTGACACATAAGAAGTAACTTCCCTTATTTCAGTATTTAAGGATAAAAGGATAACCAGTGATCTAACAAAAGCCTTCCATCCAAAAAGTCTTCATCTCAGTGTCTGATAAATGTTTTTTTTGTTGGAAACGCACACCTCTCTACCGCTGGCCGATGAATCAGCCTGGCCTATTTAACTAGACTTATTACTACAGTTGCCGAGTGCTACACTTACTTAGATTTTTATTTTCTGGTGGGTAATCCTCATTCAAAATATGGAGGAGTCCGAGGAGTTGCTTGAAGAGCAATTATCTGAACAGAGATCATTTAAATGCTGGTGTGTGAAATTGTCTTTTTAGCTCTTTGGAATAAAAAACTAGCTAGTACCCTGCTGCTTGCCACTCTGCAGAATAGGCACCTCACAAGCATCCCAAGACCGTTCTCTGGTGCTATATTAATAAATCGGAACTCACAAGGCTTAATAAGAGGAAACTGAAAGGGAGGAGCACAAAGGTGATGGATGAATACCTCAAGGGATCCAATTGACAGCAGAAGCACCACATTTCTTGGGACAGTGAATATATATTCCAGACTCACATGGGGGCAGCAAATCTTCACAAGTGTTCGATAAGAAAGGAAAAGGAGGGAGGCTAATCTTGTGCCCCTCCAAACTGACACTAAAGACAGTCTGAATGCAGCAGCTTGAGGGAGCCTATGTGGAACAGTGCTATGAAAAGACCATTGTGTATACAGAAGCAGACAAATGATCTCTTTATTAACATGCATGTTGGCACTAACTGAAGTGTTACATCACGAATATAATTCTGTAATTCCTAATTGTAATAACTGAAAAAGAAGAAACCTTGGAAGCCAACTCTCAGCTCTGCTGTTTTTATTCCTTTATATATATAATGCTACGGAGATTTGGTCTTACTTTTTTTTTTTTAAACAAGCATTAAGTGAAAAGCCTTGAATAAAAAGTGAGAGAATAATAAGAGAACAATTACCATAATATTTTTTTTTTTAAGGGGAGAGCTCATAGTATAGGTAAGAAAGCAATTTTTTAAAGAAAAGGGGGACCATAGGTATCTTTTGGGGGAATATCTGTTGAGTTGCTCTTTCAGTGAGTTAGTGGTATGAGTCTGTCACCCCTTGTTGAAAAAGAAACTTGTTAAATATTCTTTTAACAGCATATTTGCTTTTCCATTACATTATCTGCCCACATTCACCCACACAAACTGACTAAAAGCTTCCTGAAGTAGATTTTTCCTTTTTTCTTCTCCTTTTGTTCCCTGCTCAACTGCAGAGTGACACATTTAACTTAGCCTAATTTCCAAACTGCCATAGGTAATAAGAAGATAGGCTTTTGCCACTAACATGCAATCTTCAGCAACCCTAGAGAATACATTTAAAAAAAAAATAAAAAAAAAAATCACAAAGCTTGCAAGTGGCATGGAACAAAAAAGCTGATAGCATACATCCTCTATCACTGAAACATCTTTTCAGCATAGATCTTTCATAGACAAGGAAGACGCTGAATTGTAGATATAGCTACTGCGAACAATTACTTCCATCAGACAAATGTGCTTCAGCAAGGAGGATTAAAATCTACAATTACTGTTTAGCTAAAGTAATTACTTCATTAACTTAGAAAATAAAGGGTCATATTTGAAGGCCTAACATTCAAGAAAGAATCGCTACTTACTAAAGGGCTTTCTTTGTTTCTAATCCTCCCTCATGTTGATTGAAAATTTTAATGTATCTTACTGGTAAAAAGGGTTGTTTTGCATAGTTTGGTATTTTGTAATGGAACAAGCAAAACAAAATAACCCTAAATTAAAAAAAAACAAAACCAACATCTAGACCAGCAATAATGCTATCATCTCTCAGGCTCCTGAGGAACCCAGCAGACCTTACCTGTCCTGGTTTATTTCACCTGGCCCTCACTCACACACCTGCTCCCTATTGGCACAGGAGCTCCATTTCAGTTAGTCCTGCAGCCTCACTTCTTGCTTAGGCTGTGTTGTGTAGGGTTGGGGTCTTCTGTCTTGTCCTTGTTACCTTGATTCAATGTTTGCTGAGTTGTTGCTATGTTGGTTCTCCCCAGGTATAGTGGGTATGTGCCTTGCTGTTGTTGTTCTTATGTGTATTATGATCAATTACTCTTAGGTCCTTGCTTGGTTTTCTTGTGAATCGGTGCTACTCTTGTAACTCCATGGTATTCTGAAAGATGCTGGAGACTTTCCAGAGTGGAAATTAGTTTATCTGAGGCAGAGACCTGCGTTACAATTTGGAGCTAGTATCACTTTTCTTTTTAAAAAGAGAAAGCTATAGCTTAGTGAATTGGAATTAAGCTGTATATTTAGTACAACTTCCATGCAGTTATCAAATTATTTGGATTTGTTTTCTGTAGGTTTTTCAGTGTTTGTCTACTTGTTTTTTCTTTCTTCATTAGAGTCAGCCATTACAGGTAGGCCAGGACAGTGTATCAGAGTTTATACTTTTTTAAAGGTTATTCAAAGTAACCCCTTAGCTTCAAGGACTTCATAAGGACGAAGTTCCCTTTAGGTTCTGTTTGGTCTTGGTGAGGTAAACAAATACCTTCAGAGCCTGAGGAACAGAGAGCTCAAAGAGCTTTACACTAACTAGTGTAAATGAACCTGTAAAAACTTTCCAGATGATCTGTCTTTTTTCTTGTCTCTCTTTTCTCTCAATGACTTTCTCCAAGAGAATTGGAGTAATAAGTTAAGGATATCTGGCCAAGATATGCTACTTCACTATTCTGTGTCTGTAAATGGAGCCCTTCTGCTGGATGCACTGTGTTCATCTTTTCATGCCAGCCTATAGACTTTCTGTATTCTAACATAATGCTAGTTTTGCTGTCTCTCCTAATTAGAACTGAACCAAATATTGTATCTCTTTACTGCTATCTATTTTGGAGCTAGAATTTCACTTGAGACAAGAATTAAAATACCTAGGTTCTATTTTCAGCTCCATCACTTAGGCTCTTTTAATTCAAGAGAGTTATTTTCTCTCTGTATGCCTCTTCTCCCCCTCATCTGTCCAGTCTCTGAATGTTATGAATGCCTGAGAGAAGGGAAGCTTCTCCTACACTATATAGCACCTGATGTGTTAGCTATTTGAGCATTCTTATAAAATAACATTTTCTGTGGAGACCTTGCTACAATTTGAAAGTAGGATGGCTCAAATAGTTAAAATAAGGCATTACAACACTAGTGAGACTTGAGGTTTTGTGGTAGTAAGCTAGTATGAGACTTGACTATGCTCATGAGATCTCCTAATCACTCTCCCAGATTCTGGGGTGGAGTGAAATGGTATATTCATATCCAGGCACTCCCTCAAGCTTTACATTTGTCATTCAATAAAGGCTGAATTTCAGAGCCTTCCACAACATGCAATTACAGAAAAACAGAACTGAAAGGAATCTCTTGAGGTCATGTGTTCAAAGGCAGTATCAGCAAGACTTAACACTCCTCACATGTTTTTCTAATCTCTCATTAAAAATCTCCAATGGGATAGAGATCCAACAGATTAAACATTAATCCCTAGATACTATATTTTGCTTTTTAACTACTCTAGCAATTAGAACATGATTCCTAAAGTTTTTACCTTTGCAAGTTTTAGCTCCTTCTCTAATTAGTATTTCACTGTTGGTTTCTCGGTGTTTGGCAAGAAGGGGGCTGAAATAGTTGTCTCTGCCTCATGACTTCTCTAATAACTAGAATAGTGAGTCATGCCTGTGTTTGCTTTCTTTGTTAATCGTATTCTTCTGCAGTAAACTAGAGCTTTAATAGTAACAATGTATGAATTTGGAAAAAAGATTTAAAAGCTCCTCCATAAAGCAGGAAGTGGCACCTATGATGCCTGTTAATTGATGGCTCTGTGATGTGTGATAGATGTGTGTTGGACTACTAGCCTTCATACAGTTGCCTTTTAACCAAGGCAGTACTTTCATGGCTTCCTAAACAAACTATGCATCTATTTGCATGCATGACAGCCATTTTGCCCTCTTTGGTAGTTTATACACTAGGGAGGGTAAGAATGGTGGTTCTTGTATCTGCTTCTGGAATAAGATAATAATTGGAATGCAGGCCCTTTCTTTAGTGGTCTATCTAATAGTTGAATATAGCTGCAGTCTGATAACAGGCAACGTGCTAATGTGCAAGTAGTCTCTAGGTTGAACTGTCAACACAGAAAATAATAATGTCTAAGAACATGTTCCAAAAGCCTGAAGTCAGTCCAGTCAGTAGGATGAAGTTTAAAAGTTAACTTTTATCTACTTATCTATATCAAGAAGAAGGAAGACAAAGGCCTCTGAACAGAAACAATGGTACCCTTGGGCTGCAAAGACAAGCAGGCTGAATGTGGCAGCAGCAGTGGTCCAGTTCATGCTTTGAGCAACTCTGAGTTCTGAGATGAAAGCTCTTAATATGTAGGTGTGCTCAGTCATCTACCCGTGTACACTTTGACTCAGCTGTTCCAACAATGACTTTATCATTGATGGTGGGAAACTTGTGCTGGCTTTACATGGAGCATGAATTTGAATCTAGCTGCTGGATTTTATGCCTGGACAGGTCTTTTAATTCTTTTCAAAATCTTAAATTTCTAGCAGAAATCACTTTGAAAATGTGACCTGTAAATCTGTGAGTCTGAATTAAAAGTAACAAATTTTCTGTTTTAAAATTGGGAATGTATAAATCTTTATGGCTTGGTCAGCTCACTGGTTATACAAGGTGCTTCTTTCTAACTGTTGTAAGCCACATGCCATCCTTATATCATGCTTTTCAGTTCCTTCCATTTCTTCTTCCTTATGTGTTCTTTGTGCCCTCCGTTTTCATCTCCTACTTGTCAGCATACACCACTCTTCTCCCAGCTGTTGGAATAACACCAATAAATCCCAAATGCTGCAGTGCTGTGTCTAATGTTGCTCACTATAGCAGAAGCATCATGGAGGCAGAGATGTTTTCCCAGTTAATGTGAGCAGTTAATTGTTTGCGTCTGCTCTCCTTTCTTTTCTGATTTTTTTTTTATGGTCTTAGTTCTTCTCCAGCCCATTACTGATTAAGAAGACCCTATGGCTTCATCACACTCACTTTTTGTTTTCTTTGTGGACTTTAACAAATAAGTCTTAATCGTGTTTTCGTTGCTTCCTCTTAGATAACAAAGTACAAGTCCCTAGTCATTGTAATTATTAGTATATTCCTGGATAAAATTGCAACAGTCTACATTAAAGGGCTCCCTGCAGAAATTTACACAGTAGGTAACCAATTTCTCTTTAAATAAAAGGCACTTACAGCAGTCGGGCTTAAAATAAGAGAAGGGAGAGGGAACAAACAGAATTTTGAGTATCAGCAGGATGATTTGTAGTGGTCAGGAACAGATAGTCATGCTGAATTATTTGGATAATGAGTCTTCATTAGTAAATTGGAGCAAATTATGATACAGTGACAGGGTTGTATAACATGCTGGATGGAGAGTTTGAGTTTGTTTTTGTTTGTTTTTGGTTTTTTTAATCTGGGTGTTCCCCAGTTTAGAACAATATAGTCTTGGATTTGAATGTTCTGCTAGCAGGTTAAGGAAAGGTGGTTTATAATCTACTCCCACTACTACTGCCATTCTGTATGGTTTTATCAGCTAGAGTAACCATCTCCTATTTTGCTAGCCTTCATTTTGTGAGGTTGTCTAGGAACAGAGAAGCTTTAGAGGATAATTATCATGACTGGTTAGACCCTGACCTTTTTCTGACCCATGATATACCAAAAGCCCAGTTATATAATAGATACACTCCTGGATTTTGAGGGGGAAGGATTTAATGGACAACTTGTATAACTGTCTATTACTATGCATACTTGTCCATCTATCCATCTTGATGCATTTATAATGTACTAGTTGTTAGGGTACCGTAGTATCAAAGCCTTGTTTCACGAGGAAGTGCAGTCTCCTGTGTGTTCCGAGCAGGGGACTGTTACTTATCTGATTTCCATCACAGTATTATCTGGCTGATATCCTATCTAACAAAGACTAGAGTGAAGTGTATTACAGGTAAGGTACAAGAAACTACTTAGACAATTTTGGAAAAGGAAACTTGGTAATAAGCTTCTGACTTCCTACTTCTTAGTTACTGATCATGAACATGGAGTTCATAACAGTCTATGCAAAATTCTTGTGTTTAACTGTTTTTTATATCTGAATGCTTTTGGGGGATGGTCAGTGGCCAGTAGAGAACTGGAAGCTACCTGTTTTCATAGCTACAACAGGGAGATCACTTTCAAGATGAAGGTAACCAGATGTGGTTTAATGTGAAGTGAACCAACTTGTTATTTTCTCATTCAATAACATGCAATAACTCCTCCGTTTAACCAGCACTGTTTAAACCTGACTTTTAGCATCTCTTCTGGTTCATGCACCAGAGCAGTTTCAGTGGTCTCATACTGGTCAGTTACCAGAGGTGAGGTGGTGAGAAGCAGAGAAATCTTGTTGCAGTCTCTAAAAATGCTGTTTGCAAAGGGAGTTAAACATGTTCTGCAATGGTGATTGCTTTTCTGTAGTAGCTTTCCTGTTCATAGCCCTTATTTGTAAGGAGTTGCTAGGCAGCAGAAAGCAAAAGCACTTGGCATATTCCATTTAGCAAATCCATGATCTTAAGATAAACCTTACAGGATTGGTGCTAGTCATTGCTTTCTGTACATCTGCATATGCTATAGTAAGAAATTGAGAATCACTGTTATAAAGGAAAAAAGTCAAGACAAAAGTGAACCTTTCTGCTAGGTATTGTTTTGTCAGTCTGCTTTCTTTGCTGGCTTATGGCAGCAGTAGGAACGTGTTCATCGCCAGCCAAATGATGCAGGTAAGGAAAGTGGAAGGCAGCTCTAATGAAGAAAAATTTCTTTACAGGATCCATTTAAACTTAATTATAACAATTTCATTTTCATCAATGACATTATTATTGTTCACTATTATGGTAGCTCTAAGACAGCTACTTAGATTAGACTTTTTGCTAGTTAGTGGGTTTAATGAAACAGCTTGTCCTGTTGATACAGCAATTGAAGTCAATAAAGCACAGCCTTTTGGGGTTAATGTTCTACCTAAAGCAGGCCCACATTCTGTAAGATAGCTTCAGGGCTCTGGGGCAGCAAAAAGCAAATAACTAATTTTTCCACCAGTGTTTCATCTACAGATTCAAGTCAAGAGTGTCCAAACTCAGATTAGTGTTTAAGTAAACATTGAAAGTGGCTTGTGAGTACCTTGTTACAAACAACAAATAAGCAACTCTAAAGTTTGGATGCAGGCTTTCTTTGATTATGCAAAGAAATAAAATTATTCTTTTTTTACTCTTTAGTTAGCTTTACTTATCTAAGGGCATAGACAGGACCCAGTTTTGAGTACAAATAAATGATCAGGTAGAAGCAGTTGCCGACAAAGTAGAGAAAGGATGGAAAATAGACTATTAACCCAGGGTTGCTGAGAATTTCAGAGCTGGGGACATAACAAACTACACAGTGCCCATGTCTGAGCTCCCTACACTGTCTCCAGATACTTGGTCATCTGGTGAGAAATGTGATATGCTGAAGCTGATTTCCAGCAAGAATAATGGTAAATTCTGAACTCCCCTTTTCTGAACATGCTTCCTGAAGTGCTTGGAACAGCCTAGAAAAATCTTTTATTGCAGTGCTTTAGCTTTTCTTTTCCATCTAAACAAACTCTTGATAAGTCCAGTGTCTGTTCTCTTGTCTCAGTGGAACTGGAAGGAAATGAACGTCTATTTTCTGCTTAAAACCACATGAAACTACGTAAATGACTAGCTCCTTAGTTCATGACATGCCTTTTGTCTAACACAACTTGCAAACAAGATTAGGACTACAGGAAAAGAGTAGTATATACTGCGGTAACTAAAGAATCCTTATGAACTGCACAGAGGACCTGTAATTAACTGCATCAAACTAGAAGAATCAAGGAAAAGTTCAATTTTTCAGACTTTATTAGCAGGTGAAAATAAAGGAACAGAGGAAAAAACCTCCAATAGCCAGCAGGTTGTAAGTTAATTAGGAGCAGTGCTAAAGGATTGCTGTTTGACTCTGAACCTTATGGGGTAGTTTAAAGCTTTTTATTGCCACTATAAATGTTTGTGTGCTGGCAAGTCTTCTGACAAAGGAAAACAAATCCCTGGATATCTGTGAGCCAGGCTACTGTCAGCTGTGGGGGTTCCTGACTGCAGGGATTCTAAATCCCCAGCAACAGTTGTTAAATCCTGTATTTCATTTATTCTTTTTAGAGAAGATTTTTTGGGGATTGGTCAGGGTTGTGCTTCTTTAGCAAAAGTGCTCAGTCAACATATTCTAGCTCCAGATGAAGAGCTGCACTGTTTGGAACAGTGGAAGATAAGGACCTCTTAGGATGTAAAAGCAACATGTACAAGCAATGTAAATTGAGAAGCTTTTGTACTTGCAACAGATGACAAAAAGAAATGGCCTAAAATTGTTTACCTGTAGTAAAAGAACTGGCAGTAGTTTGTTCTGAATCCTTTCCTTCACCTCTGACTTTCATACCTAATCTGGCAATGCTACTCTTCAAATTATGAGAAATAATCTTGGTCATTTTAGCCTATTTAGCCTAACTTTGTATTGACTAGATAATTTTCCGTATCTTTTAACCTCAGACTCTTAAAAGTCTGCTTCTGTGCAATAGTGACTATCAATAAATGACAGATGATGGTTCTATTTTCAGTAATACCAAATCTCTGCATTACCGGATTACTTGGCAATGCAAATTTGAAATGGGTAGGACAAGCTCACAAGCATGTTTCTGCAAAATTAGCCAGAGTGCATAATATGGTATTTGCCTTGGCTTACTAGCTTTATGCTGGCCATGATAGGAATATTCCTGATTGAGCAACATCTGATCAGCAGGGATAGATACCCCTTCAAATTTTTTTCAGCTAATTTACACTAGCAGATGTCGTTTGTCCTAGTTCAGCATTTTGTCTCTTAACCTAATCTAGTACTAGGCATCCTAAACTTGATTTACAGTCCTATGGAGCTATAGCTTGAGTTTTTGTAAAACAAAGAGCATGAAATACCCATTCCTCTTAGTAGGGGTGTTAAGATTGCAGTACTATTTCTGCAGCAGGAATCTTAAGGACAAACATACCATCACCTTAATCTGCTTTCTTTATCACAGTCTAGGTAGTCACCAGTGACCTGTCATTACAAAAGAGGCTCTGAATCTTATAATCAAATTAAGTTTTGACTTCTTGATTTGATTCTTTAATTGGGAAAGCAATGGATAACTCATTCTACTTGCAGATTGCAAAGAAGCAGTAAAGGAACTGAAGTTGATACCTGTATTCAAATGAGGATTCCTCCTGGAAAACAAGATATTCTGCTGGCAGGGACTACAGCGTAAAGCTTATGGCTTAGGCAATGAGTTCTCTCCTGAATAATAGAGAAGCAAATAAGATATAAAAGGATGTTTAGAAGTCTGCACTGTCATGCTGTGTAAATGCCTGCCCTTCTCTTGTGGGTGCTGTGTGCTGCTGCCAGAGCATTGGTTAAACTAGTATATTGCTGAAAGGACTGAATACCAGCAAGTAAGAAACAGTGAATAGGTAAACTGAACTGTTGTGCCTTCATTTATGGAAAATTGAATTTTTTTAGTGTCTGGAGAACGCAGAGGTTAATTATGGGAAAACAGATCTTTGTGCTGATGTGACTTTGTATTAAATTGTAGTTTTATGGTCAGAAGAGACTTATTACGAACCAACTGTTTGAAATCCACTGCACTGTAGATAAAACTTTTTATTGTCCATCTCTTGCAAAGTTGCTTGTAGATGTACTGCAGTCCTGATGACTTTGACCTATGTGCTATCCACACCTGCCACTATCATGTTCCTTCTGGTGCTTCTGTACTTGTTCATTCCCCATTTATACCTTAATGCTTCTATTGTGGATTTCTGTAGATCTGTACTTTCCAGAACAGGGTGTGCAGTTCAGTTTCCAGCTGGAGCATTTGCAGTTTTAAAAAGGTTCTCTACAGTATCTACTCTCCTACTCCTCCTAAAATTCCTGAAGCCTCTTTGACCTATACTTCTTGCATTGGAGGTATCATAAGCACAGAGCTGTGAAAGGGTTAATGAGCCCAGGCAAAGTTAACAAGGGATGGGCAATAAATGGTTCCAGCTGTGTATAATTAACTGTAATACTGTGAAGTAAATGACTTTTATTGGCAAGCATGTCATAACTTCATTAAAAGTCATATTTACAGCCCTCTCACATGGAATGAGTACTTGTGTAGTCTGCAATTTAATGAGCAGTCATTTTCACCTTGTTCCAATTATCTTCCACCCACCCCTCCCTCTCTGTGTGGGGAGCATGAAGATGAAATACAATGGAAGTATAATTAAGGCTGGCACACATTCTTTCAGGAAATGTTTTTCTATTCCAGAACAATCATTTCTATTGCTTACTACTAATAATAATTTAATGTTTAAAATACATAATTTTCTTTGGTCCCTAAAGCATTATTTAAATAACAGTTATTAAAGAAGGACTCTGTGGGGAAGATTTCCCAGGCCCTGAACCCCTGATAGCTGGGCACCTGAGATGCTGTGTTTAATGAGGCATGGTGACCTGACCAAGGCAGTGTACACAAAAGGAAATTAGTATCACTTTTAAGTGAGGAAATTTGCAATTTAGCTTAATTATATCTGTGAGCTGTGAGGATGGACCAGTTGAAAGCCTGTGTACTAGAACAAAGAAAGGTCCTTTTCTCCTTCCAGAGGGAATTGTTCTGCATAGCCCTGTGCTGCCTCCTGTCATCCTGCTGTTGGCTCATGTAGACATGCAGTGAGAATGAGTTGAGTTGGGAAGTCCTTTGAGCTCTTGTGCTTGTACATGTACCAGGGAGCCACTTATAGAAAACTAGCTACCACAGCAGGAAGTGCAGATTAATTTTTTTCCTGTTCAAGGAGTTCACAAGGCTAGAGGTGTGTTTAAAGGAGAGGTAGTCAGACTCCACTGTGGGCATTAAAGTCACTTCTAGCGTTTAAAAGCAGGTTTGCCGCAGGCTATATCAATCTGGGATATGAGTTCTTGCTTGACTTACCAGCTTACAGTTCATCTTAATTTTAGAACAAATGGGACAACTTGCCAGGCTGTTAGTAAAGTTGTGTTCCTCTAGGACAGATCCTGATTTTTTTTGTCTAGACTTTTTTCCATGGAGTGCAGAGTAAGTTTAACAAGACTTTTTTTTTTTTGTCAGCACCAGCTATCTTGTCATAGTTCTTGACTGACACAAATCAAGCTTAATAATCCAGGACAATGCCATATGTGCACCCAGGACAGTGGAGTGAAAGCTTGTGGTCAGCTTTTCTGTATACTTTACTAACTGCAGTCATTACCATACAACTGTAGAGTCTCATTACAGGTTTCAAAGTGGAGACAAAATGCTCTGTTGGAGCCTGTTGGAGTAGCTGAGCAGTCCTCGGAAAGACGGGGGATGCACTTGCCTGACAGATATGCTAACAGTTAATATCCCTTGGGATCTGCTCAAAGGTTCAGAATGAAATAAGGGTTATGGGAGATTAATTACTGGGCACTGTGAAAGTGACATGGTTAGAACCACATGATAAATTATACTGTGCCATGAGATAAATATAACAGCAGTGCAGTCATTGTCTGTTATTCTTACCAAACACACATGTTATACTTGATAGTAAGAAAAGGAATTTGAATTTCAACATCAAGGACTAGATCCTTTGCAGATACGAATCAGGTGAGCAATTGCAATTTATAGTAGCTAAGAATCTGAACCAAGTATTTATGAATGTCCTTTTATAAGCAAAAGGAAACCTCAGTAGAGGCTTTGGCCTGATATGTGTACTAGCACAGTTCTGTTTTGACTGGTTACCTAGGCAGTAAGGTGTTCAAGGTTAAGTGTAAATGATGTTCCAGTGAGATAGCAAAGTGGTACTGCTCACCTGTTTAAGGAGCACTGACAGAGTGCTCTCAAAGAAAACCACCTTGATGCCATCCAGCCATTTATTCATTTCTTCCTACCTAAGGGGACAGTGGCGAGGCCAATTATTTTTTACATTAAAAGCCTAATAATTAGGCAAACTCTGTCTGTAGTGTGCTGACAACAGTTGTAATCGATCAACAAAGACTACTAAGGTGTAGTAAAATAGAGTACCTGCTCTAGCAGGAAGTACCCTGGCTTGGTTACTCATTTTTTGGCCGAGCTCACCTTTACACTCACCCTTTCCCAGACCACAAGCTATTAGCTGCTTATGTGATTTTTAGACTAACAAAAGGCTGCTATGTTAATCAAAGCAAAAAGATAAGATGGGTCATGTTTAGATTTTAACAGCTTATCTGAAAAAGCTATAGCTCTTTAAACTCCTTAAGGATGGGAGGGCCATCCTAAAAGACTGTCAGTGTAGCTTGTCATCTGTATTACAGTGATGCTTGAAGGCTTCTAACAAGATATTTCTGTGCAGAGCCAAGTGACGCCCCTCCCTGTATTATAAATCTTGCCATCCAAATAGCCAAGATAACTGCTTTCCCTATCTTGGCAGTGTCTGGATTGGCTTTACAGTAGTTAGATAACACTTGCCTAGCTGTGACAGCATATTCAACTGCCATTATATTTATCTGGCTTTGTGTGGTTGTTTTTGCAATCTGTAGAGAGCTCTGTGCTGGTTGTGGCTCTCCTTGTGGTAGCTTTTGCTCTAGTGAAACTAGGTTGTGGTTGTCCTTACCACAGTGCCATCAAAGCAGCATGTGCATGTAGCCTAAGTGACTTGCCTGAGGTTATGCAGAAAGTCTGTGGAAGAGCAAGAAACCAACTTCTCGGGTGTTTTTGCCTAGTGTCTTTTCTGCAGGAGACTTTGGTTTCTTCCAGTTATTTCTGTACGTGAATCAGTGTCCTGAGCACTTCTATTAGCACTGCTGAACTGTTTGGAGCTCCTATCCAACTTTGAACAGAAGTATCAGAGGTAGCCTTTAACACAGCAAAAAATCATTCATACTGACAAATCAAAACCATACTTTTCTGAGAAGTTAAGGCTGAAATCTGACTTTGGAAGGATTGGTAACATCTCAAACAGTTACAGGTTTTGAGCAGGTTGTCTTCAAACTCCGCACAGGACAACACTACTTCTTTAGAGTGCGATTTCCATGTTGGGTCAAGAAATACTTGCAGCAGCTTCCCAGGAAGTCTTGACATGACGGAGTGCGCATATGCTTTATCATCAGGAATGTTTTCCCATTCATTTGCTTTTGTAAGACTTGGTAGTTACTGTACAGCCTTATTTTGTAATTAAGATGCCCTCCTGCATACTTTACATCATGAATAACATTGATAATTGTGCGATACAGTAATTGAAGATAGCAATGATTAATTCTTGTGATAAAATTTATACTCAGAACAATTGATTTTACTGCCAGAAATGTACAAACTTCCCAATGGAAATACTTTTACGTAATTATTGTTATTAGTTTAAGTTTGTTGGGGGAGGGAGCAAATGAAAAAAAAAATCAATTACTCTGTATTTATCACTGATCTGTTATGATCACTTTAATACAGATGAGTTATAACTCAAGGCGTGTTTTTTCTAATTCATGAGCTATTGGAAAAGATCACTGCAACTGTAAGGGCTGAAGAAACTGGGTATCATGAGGTGATTACAGCTAGTGAGCTGTAGGGAATTTTTCCTTCTAATGCCTCTATGTTCTTAAATCAATGATGAATGAGGGTGGTGCCAGCAACTGTTAGTTCACAAGCTTGATGGGGCAGGCTGATCAAAGCTTTCTCCTATGAATTTTCCTTTCAAATTAACTAACTTCAGTTAGTAATTTAGGAAACTTGTTTCTGTGTTTTCACTTGAACTGTTACTGTTGTTACAAAGGGTATGAGTTTTCAGATATATCTAATTAAAGTATGGCAGGTCTTTCATGTTATGCTTGAGCTAATAATAATAAAAAAAAGGATGTAATAACCCCTCTATTAGATTCTTCTGGTTAATGTCACCAACTTTTCTTGTTGTATTTAGATAAACATTTTTCTTAACAGATCTGCCCATATGAAAATCCATCTCATGATAGTGCAATTGTGGCTGCTTCTGGGATGCTGACAATTTGGTAGCATAAACCATGCTGCTTCTATGCTCTACTCAGAGTGAGTCCTGGTACTATTTCTTCATTCCTTCTCCTGCATGCCCATAATAACTATTATCTCTGCGTTAGTTTGCCTGCAGTGCAAGAGGAGGACTTAGTTGTCAAAAGACAGACATGAGGAAAGCAGAGCAAGTGGGTTTGACCTGGCAGTACTGGATTATCAGAGGACATGTTCCAAGGGGCTAAAGATAAGCATGTGATCCAGAGTCAGGGCAGTGATTAGATAGAAGCAATTTCTCCAAGAATAATTAAAATTGAATTACAGACTGATTCTTAAACCAGCGATTTTTAAAATACCTCAGTCACACAGGGTGCCCTGGACTGGCCAATTTGGGAGGGCCTGAAGATAATGAAGTGGCAATGTAGTTGGTAATGGATTCAGAGGTGTGGGACAAAGTGCAGTAAATGTTAACGTTTGGGGAGAAAGGTAGTGGTACCTGACTAGTTTCATTACTGGGGAGTTTCTTGCATGTTGCTTACATGAACAATTTTGGGAAAGCAGACCTGCTTTTGTCATTAGACTTCATACATTAGGATGTCTAAGGGTTTAGATATGCTATTCAGGCCATCTGCGTGCCTCCTTCCACCTCTGGTAAATTAAAATAAGACCAGGTCTGAATCAATAGCTGCTTTCCTTTTCTGTTTTGAGGATGAATGATTTTCACGATTCCAAAATTTTGGGGTAAAATTCCAAAATGCCTTTCTACATAAAGTTATGGTTTAGAAGGTGATGAAAGGTTGGCTGAGGGAGATGAGAGTAATGCCCAAGCGCATAACAGACTGGTTTCATACAAAACATCAGTCATAAATCTGATTACTTTTCTTAAATTGATATTTTTCCCTTTCTTCCTTTACCTTGGGAATTGCAAGGAAATGCCTCTTACTTATGTGCTGCTTGGATATTGGCTGGTGTGGAAAATTAGCAGTTCACTTGATTTTGCTAATGCTCCAGAATTTCTATAGTAACAAAGCCATTAAATAGAAATGCCTTTCCCTGCACCTGCTGTCCACAATCAGTAAGAGTGGGAAAAGTGTCTGATAAGTCTACAGTCTAATCAGGGAAGTAAACTGTAGCAGCCAAAGCTCTAGCAGTGCATGAACTCCAGATTGTAGCAAGCAGCAGTTGTGTGCTGCTGGGGCAGGTATTAAGCAGATAAATCATCAGTGAATATTCTGTGAACAGGCTTTTTAAAGAAGTGTCAGGAGCAGGAAGCACAGTGGTGGAAAAAGTAACTTTTCTCTGATGGCCACTGAAGAAGTATTTATTAGGAGCTGTAATCAGTGCTGGTTAGACTGTAGTGCAGGAGTGCCTTTGTAAGGCTGCTGTTGTGTTGTGGCATGTGCATGGAGAGCAGCTGACAAAGACCTGAAAAATGATCTGTTTTTCCCTTCGGTAGTGAAGAACAAACTGTATCTCTGAATGTTGTACTTATGAACCAAAAAGCAGTTTTCTAGAAACTGAGACCAGAGAAGAGTTTTTCTCATTGTTGCATTCCCTGCACAAAACTTTCATACATATGGGGCAGTGAGCTGGGGCTCAGGGAGGTCAGTGCTCTAAATGGCTTTTTGAGCAGGTGGGTGTCTGATCCACTGACGACAGATTCTAGGTTTGTGAACAATTACGCATTGCTTCAGACCAGAGCGGAATTGTTTGTGCTGCTAGTGAAGTTCCTCTCAAATTACCCCCAAAATACGGGAAAGCAGAAGTTAGTTGTGACCTGTGAAATGACTGAATACTATAGTAGTAAGTGCCATGTGTATCTGGACTATCTTATGTCCAACCCTTATTTGAAGAGATTAAAAAAAAGTACTGGCTGTGTCCGCAGGGAAAAATTTCACATTATGCATCTGATTTTGAGCTAAATATGTTACTAGTATTATTACACACTTAAGACCTTTGTGTATTAGTACATGTACCTGAGGCTAGTGCCGTATTTTTTTCTTGGGTGAGTCTTGTTATAATCCTTTTAACTACAAGAACATTAAGCTGAAACCAATTATTTACTGAGTTGGTGAAATGAGCCCTCTATCCACTTGGTAATAAAAGACCCTACAAGGTGTTCAGGTTGTTATTGGCCCTGTCAGAACTTCTTTCCAGAATGTAAATCTATGGCTGGTTTTACAGTGCTGGCCACAGAGAATCTGTGGCTAATCAATATTTTGTGGGCAATGAGCCAATGATAAGGCCAAACTGAGTAATGAGAAAAGCAAAGAACACATGAACTTGATGCTCTGAAGTTCCACTGTCAGTGTAAAGATTTAGGGTGCTGGAATTAACCTGCAACTATTTCAGACATTTACAGCTTTAATGTCTGGACAATCTTGTTGAAAGGGATTGGTAAGACCGTGGTGACTACAATAACAAAAGAGTCTTTGACCACTGAAATGAGATGCTGTGGCACCAGGTAACTTTAAAAAGTGACTGGGGGTGTTGCAGATGTTGTTATGAGTGTTGCAAAATAATGCTCTGTTAACTTACTGGATATTGGGTTTTTATGGAGCTTACACTCCAGGTGACGCAGGCAAGATTTGGGATGTCACTTTGTTAGTTCTTAAGTACACTTAACAGCAAGTCCTAGCTGGGACCATAAACCAAGCCTCTAAGGATAACAAAAACTTAAGCTGAGCTGATACTCTAGGGAAAACTGCAGGGGAATGGGGAAACAGGGTGGTCAAGGCGGTGTCTGTGGCTGCAGGACATCCTGCATGTCCTCTCCTAGTGGGACTTTCCTAAATTCTGAAAGTTTCATGGCAAAGTTGTATGAAACCATATTGGTAATGGGCATCAAAATGGTGGAGTATGTCACCCTGCACTGTGAAGTATCTATCTGCTGTGTAAATAGTCTCCAGATTAGTTAGAAGAAACAATTTGTGATGTTACACTTTGTAACAGATTAAATTATGGTTACTACTTTGTAGAGTATTCATAATAAATGTAATTATTGCAGTTACTCTTTTCAGTAACAAAACAGTGCAATAGCATAGTGATGTATTTTTGAAGGTGTATTACACCACCATAAGCATGGTCACCCTAACAAGTCTGTTCAGTTGCATGCAACCCTCATATTTTGCTTGCTGAACCTGCAGTGACTGTATGAAGATACTGCCCTGAATGACAGATATGTATTATGATAATGTGCAGAACTTGAAAATGCGCTTGCTAGGGCTTAATGAATGCATCCCAGTAAAAAATAATTAATTCTGCTCTCAGGATTGATTTGGACCACAACATCAGTAGCGTAGCTAAGGCTGCTACCCTTAGTCCTGAAAACAATTTTCCCAGCAATGAAGATTAATCCCTTTTTATTGTGTTGATGAAATAACAACATGATCATAAAGCATAAGAGAACAAGAAGAAGTTGACAAAGTATATCTTTGATTAATTGCCATAATAGATTGCAGGTTGCTGACTGAGGAAATTTTTTCAATGCTCATTTTTCAGTCTTTAAAACTTCAATGCACAAGGAAAAGACAAAGAAGAAACCAGCTATGTAAATGCTGTGCACAGTTTTATGTATGTGAGCCACCTAATAAAGCAGTCTGAAGCACAGCTGTTAACTTGATGGGAGTCTGGTGAGACAGAAGAATGGTACAGTGGTTAATGTGATAAACTGGGGTTTCAGACCTACCTGCAATTCCTAGTTCCCCTTGGGTATCTGTGGCACATCTTAATTATGAGACAGTAACTTGCTTGGTCTGCAGTGCATATGTGATGTTTATCTTTACTCAGTTTGGGAAGGGATCCTGTTCACTGAGGAACTCGCAATACATTTGACGACCATGTGCTGAAGGACTTTGGGGCTTAATTTCTCAACTTTTTGGTGTCATGACAGAACGTGTAGTAGCAAGGTAAGAGACATTACTACTGTATGGTGAAAGTGGCATTGTTTTGTTAGAACTTGAAAAAATAAGACCCATTCTTAATCTTCTTAGTCATCATCCACTGAAATTCTCTTTGAAAGTCTGAGGAACTAGTAAGTTATTAGCAATCTACAGATCATGAAATTGAAGGATGGGGAAATGGAATTTGAGTTTTGCAAGCTCAGCCCCACAGTTTTCCAAAGAGCTCCTTCACATGTGACTCCCAACAGGGGCTATGACATCTCAGAACCTGTAAGATCACACCTCAGAGTGCTGCTTCTGAAAACATTAGCTGAAGTGACTTATTTAACTTGTCAGAGAATCGGTGGTGCAGACAGGTGTAAACCCAAGGTATCCTGAATCTCCCAATTAGCTTAGTTAATTAGGGGAAACAGTGTTAGTCATTAAATAAGAGTGGATTGTTGCTCAGCTAGGGTATGGTATGTACATTCCCAAAGGAATGGGGAATGGGTCCCCAGGAGGAACAGTTATTCTAGTAAAGATAGTAGCTGTTCCAAATGGTGCCTCATGGACCTGTAAACTTAGAGTTTCAAAATGAGAAAAGAAAACAAAATCTGCTAAGTGCTGTCATATTAGAACCAGCTCAAGTATTTAAAATCTCCCCTAGAGAGACAAGTAATTAAAGAGTATTTTTCCCCTTCAGTTGCCAATCATGCAATTCTAAAGTGGGTCATCACCTATCTTGTTAAACAACAATCTTCATGTTCTGTAAGCAATGCAGTTTATCTTGGGGGGGTGGGGAGGGGAGTAGACTGAGGTGCTAAAAAAAGTGCCTGCCTTAGCTTAGTGGACCTCCAGAGACATCTGCATATTGTAAGAGCCCCCAGTCTCCTGAAGCAAGCAAATCATACATACCATGAAGTTAAGCTTTTTTGCAAGTTATGCTGCTTCCCTGAGCTCAATTCATCACTTGCCTCTGGTCCCTAGAAAAGGCAAGGACCTGCAACTTACCTTAGCCAGTGAGAATTTGCTATTTTTGATGTCTTGTTCTGTGTGGATAAAAAGCATTATTATTAATATTATTACATCCTAGGTAACCAAAGTTGACTTGGACAGCTGCTGAAACTTGCCCTGCGGGCAGGGTCTAGGTTCTCTGGGAAGGCAACTGGGAAAAGAAGAGCCTGCCATAACTAACATAGAGTTGAGTTGAGGGATGTAAGGGATACCAGTGATCTATTCTGATACTGTGCACAGGGCTGGGTTCCCTACTGTCTGAGAAACAGTTGCTTGTCCTTGAGCAAAACAGAACTAGTGAGGGAGAGCAAACAGGAGCTTCTAGCCATGAGAAAGCGACTGCTCTCACTCTGCACACCCAGAGATGCACAGCAGTAGGGAAGTGGTACTGTGAGGTAAAGGTGGGAGTACAGACGATGCTTTCTAGTATACATTGCTTATCTAGATTATTCGCAGCCAAGATGCCTTTGGCTACGTGAAAAGTTGACTTTCCTGCAGCTGGCTCCATGGTATAATGAGCTGCAGGTCTCCTGACATCAGAACCCTGGGAGAAAGGCTGAGAGCACAGCCTTTGCCAGGGCTCACTCCCTAGCAGCTTGACACACAACAAACTGATAGCAGCCTAGCCTAGCCTGTCCTCTGTAGCCTGCAGTATGGCAGCCTACAGTACCATCTGCTGGCTGACACCACCTCTGCTCTGATGTTTCATCTTTCTTGATAATACTAGGGAAATGCTCAATGTTAAATTACCTACAAACCACAGGAGAGAGCGTGAGCTCTATAGCTATGGAATAATATGCATTTTGACATGCTGCTTTTATTGGACTGTGGAATAGAATTCTATGTATTTAACAGACTGTAGATGGGTGCAAGTTATCAGGCACTACATACTTTTGAGAAAGCAAGTTAGAACTATGCAAACACAGAAACCTCATTCAATAATAGCTTAATGGACCATCATATTTAACTGACACTTTACTATAATTGTTTAAAGAACTTAATGGATTTCTTGTCCTTAATTATTTAATTTTTAATTATGGATTAGTGAGATGATAAAACAAATGAGGGATAGAGTGCTCAGTTTGATCTGCCCTTATGCAATAAAGCAGACCTGAAAAGGGCATACCTACTCTGAGAATTCAGCAGAGTATAAAGCATGTGTGCGTACTTAGATTTTTCCACTCGCCTTTACTTGACCTGAGAAGTGGTTCTATCTTTGGAGTTTTCCAATAAATTTTTACTTTTGAAATGGTTTATTCTGTCTTCAGCTTGGGCATTGGTTACTTCAGATAGGCTCACAAATTTGCTTTGCATTGAGGATGATGAAAATTGTATTAAAACTTCTTAATATGGCTCCATGTTATAGCATTAGGCATGCTTAGCTTCCACTGGGAGGATGAGGGAAGCAGAATAAAATCTCTTAAATTCTCGCTGAAATTAACCAATGTGAATGTTAAAGATCCAGGCTTTACTGTAAAAAAGAAAGACAACAGGATTCCACTATAATGGTCTACCAAATGCAGATAACAAAACTCAGTGTATTATATGCTCAGCTGGCTTGTCCACACATTATAGCTCTTTCATGATCTTCAGCTATATAAAATAAATCACCATTATTAGTGCTATCATAGCACTGCACACATCTAAAATGCTGAAGAAGGATTCATGCTAATTTAGCTCAACAAGAATGGAATAGACTTTATTTCCTTTGGCTATGAGGAATCCTTACTTTCCATCTACTGTTTGTTCGTTAAATAGCTATACTTATGTCAAGAATGAAAGTGAAACCAGTGTAATTCTTAATGCAAAATGTCCATATACATTAACCCACAAAACAAGTACTTATGAATTCCTCCTTTTGCAGCAGGGTACTTGCAGCTTTTACATAATTTAACTCCAAGTTTAGTTACATGAAAGAATTTCTGGTTTGATTTTTACACGATAACACTTTGCTGTTGTATTCAAATTGCCAGTACTATCTGTGAGAGTATTTCTACAGCACATTTTTAGACATTTTATGATTATTCTTCATTTAAAATGTCAGCCTTGTTCTGACAAATCTTGTGTGCTTGGTTTGAATAGCTTTACAAGTGTCAGGCTGGAGTTGTCAGAAATAGTGATGAAGACTGCATCTTTTGTTTCCTGAGAGAGCAAGCATAAAAGGTTTTTGTGTAGAATGACTGGATTGAACTGGTACTGCAAATTTCAGGTTGTTCCTATACATCAGGATTTCTCCAAAGTCAAGTCCAGGGAAGACTATTTTACTGCAATCCAGAATTATGGGATTCAACTGTGTCAGCAGGCTTTTAAGCAAATAGTGTTCTTCCTGTCTCAAATGCATCTCACCTGATAATGCTTTCCTTTGCCTTCCTGTCTCTTTCATATCTGACTGGGCAAGCAGATAGGCATACTTACAAGGGGCTGTGGCAGGGGAGTAAATGTTGACTGCTCTATTCCAGTCAGGTTCCTGTTGCAGGACTTGTCACCATGTTTTCCAGGTACCTGAGAAAAAAATAGGTAAGAAACAAATCCTGGTAGGGAGAGGGTTCTGGGTAATAGGATCTAGTGCACAAACCTAGGAGTTTCTTCTCTTTCTAGTTCCTACACTTCTGCAGACTGAGCACTTGGGGAGAGGTAGTGGTGTCAAGAAGGAATTCCCCTGCTGCAAATTACTGCACAATTGGTTTAGCTTGCTGGAGGTCTAGCTTCTCCTCAAGTGTCAGGTAGTAGCCATGGCTGGAGTCAGTGTAATGTCTTGATGGGCTGTTGAGTTGATGTAGCTTGGCAAAATCCTATGTCCTTAAATTTGTAGTCCAGTTTACCCTAGGCTTGCATGTCACAGTTGGTGACTAGAGTGTATGGGAAGTTGGAGTTGAAAAATCTGCCACAAGACTAGGAGAAAAAACAGTCTGAACAATAGTTTTTTGGAATGAATGTGTCATTAGCTGTTGTCAGCACAGGGAACTCTGTCATTTCTATGCAGATAAGAGTGTGCTTTCTGTTCAGTCACAAGAAACTTCTGGTCTTCTATTTCACTGTAGTCCTCTGGAAACCCTTCATGGAGTGTAAGAGGCAAATTAAGTGTTTCCATTTAAGAGCTATGAATAGTATCAAAGAGGGATGCACAGTCTGAAATCTGTCTATTAATCAAACATTTGAGTGTGCAGATGCAAATAATACTCTGTGAAAAAGTTGTGATAACTTTAAAAATTGTCTCAAATATAGAGTCTCTCTTCCCTTGTTTTCCCCACTGAATTGCATTTACAACAGAAGCTGATCTAGACAGTTAAGAGCTCCCTAAGAAAAACAAATAAAAATAAAAAGCAATTTAAAAATCAGTGCAATTTCTTCAATTCTTCTTGCATGTCCTGGTAGCTGGTCCTCAAGGGATAGCTGTACTTTCTGATCAGTACTGATACAAAATTCATATGTGTCTGGGCTATTGTGTAATGCGTAGTCCCTCAGGTTAGAGTGAAAAGCCAAGTCAAATATTACAGGAGACCTTTCAATTTTGAAAGGTTTCAGAAATAAGCACAATACAAACATATAAAGGGATCCAATTATATGTAAACAAACTGTTATTGCAGTCTTGTCCTTAGAAAACACAATTAGATTGCCAACAAGAGTGCTTTTGGATTACTTGGATTAAGCATTGCATTCAGAGGCTTATGAAGTACCTGGAATTTCATTTTTTCCTGCATCTTCAAGTTGTAAAACTCAGTTATACAGGGCTTGCAGGTTTCCCTCATATGCTGCTAAGGTGCTTCTGCATGGTCTCAAGTGTATTCCTTGGAACAGATGTTGAACTAGTAAAATGTGGTTCCTGGTGATAAGGAAATGGTTAATCCTTATCTAACAAAGACTACATAATACTCATCTTGCTGAGTAACCTAAAGTTAATTAAAAGAACCCCATAGACATAAAGAAATACAGAATTAAAGCTGTTGCCTTCTGATAAAGTACTGAAATCACTAACTCTGCCCCAGGGGGGAGATATGCCTCCTTTCTTTGCATGTAGAGTACCTAGATATAGAGAAATCCCAGAGTAAGTGATTTAGCTGGAGTCTGTCTCTCTCCATCAGCATTTGGTAGAACCCAACAGTGAAAATGAAGTAAAATGTTCAAGAGAACTGTCACTTCTACTGGTTTTGAGATTCAAAAATTTTAAATAATGTCTGTGTTTTAATGTTTTATGAAATTACTCCATTTAAGTTTTTTATGAAAACCCTAACTCCATATCATCAGCCTTTTCATGATGACATTTTTTCCCTCTTAACCTCCTAAGTGTCAAATGTTTTGGAGCAAAAGGAATCTGAAGTGACTTAAGTAAAATTCTTTCTTAGATAGTAGTCTTGTCTAATGTTGTCTTCATAGTTATGACATACCTATGCTCACCAATGACTGTCAGCTAACACTAGATTTCAGTAGAACCAGAAATAAAAACTTAATCTGTGACTTCTATCCCACCTGCTCATTTTACTCCATACTTAGCCTTTGGAACAATACTCGCAAGATGTACTACTTCCAAAGCCTGTTCTAAAGTAGCCAGACAAACTGTTCCTTTTCTAGCAGCCTTTTCTTCATCTGCCTTTTTGTGGAAATTTAAACGGAACAACAAATGCTTGCTTTTAGTTTTGTTAGTTTTTTAGATACTGTCCAATGAAGAGGCACCAGGGAACAATATTTATCGTGCTATTAGTCTGCTGCACTAAGAGTTATCCCTGGAATAGGTAAGCTTCTAAGAGCAGAAAATCTAATCTAAGGATAAATGTAGTCTGATTATAACGTCGGTTTTTTAAATGGGATGTAGCTCTTCTGCTAGCAAACCACCTTTCACCTAGATGTTATAATACCTGTTTGCAGCTAATTTAGAAAACTAAATTATATAATGAACTGTGTGCAGCAGAACTAAGACAAAGTGGTGGCAATCTCACTGCGGGGCGGGGGCGGGGGGGGGAAATGTAGATATACTGGGTCCTTTCCCCTAAGGCAACTTTGCTTTGGTTAGCATAGATTTGCCACAGTTACAATGGTAATGGCCCAGTGAAATCTGTGGGACTTTATTTGCTTCAATTGCAAGGGATTCATTTAATTAGTATGTTTCTACTGTGTCATTGGTTGGTTTGCATCAGATCTAAGCACAAGTCTTTGCTGCAAGATTCACTGACGGAAACGGTTGTTGCTTTTTATCTCTCCATTGCTGTCTATTGCATCACAAGTCTTGACGTAGTAAATCTGATGAAGATATGGTCAGAATAACCTCTTGGTTTTGGTTGTTTTTTTTTAAATGGCCAGTAGTTCTGCTAGTGAAATGCAACTCTGGTATGAAAGGCAGAAATGTAACTTAGTGCATTGAGATTCTCTTCAAGAAAAGGCAAAAAGTGGGGAACTTGTCTAAAATACCTAATGTTGCTGAAAACACATAGAATCCCCAATAGCCAAAGTTGTCAGCATTGTAGGGCTTCTCATTCATACTGTACAGTTCCAGTTCTTTTGGGCAGCTGTGAAATTATTCTTACTTGAACAATAGCAATCACTAATGATGCAGTGATGATGAGAATCAGGCCTTTGGATATTGCAAATGGAAATGAGAGTTCCTAGCTAAAGTAAACAATGCAGTATGCGCTTCAGCTATCCCAGAATCTTGGCTACTAATCCTCTTGCTACTTATCGTGCTGGCTACTAATCCTCTTTCTTACTTTGTTTCAAGATATGATGGATTCTCGCTGATATATATATATATTATAAAATATGCCTGTATTTCAACATAAAGTTTAAGGACAGAAGATCTTAAGGATTACTTGAACCTTCCACTCATTTTTCAGTAAACCAAGGACTGTAACATTGTCTGGGCTGCTGACAAGAAATTGCCTGTTCTCTTCAGTAGGAATAAAGTGGTATAAGACAATTATGACCCATTTGGCCTGAACAAAAACTGGTGTTGCATCACTTATCTTCTGTAATCAGAAAGAATGAAGAAAAATTGACCAGATGCTTGTTCCATTTCTGAAAGTCATCTATGTCTTAGTGCCAGCAGGACTATTGATTATTTTTTTTTCTTGACTTTTTTCTTCTCAGGAGGTAAGAATCAGTTTCATTCAAGTCACATGAAACTAAAAGATTAGAAAAGCCCTGCTCAATTTCTGATGTGATTAACAAAGTTTAGCCTGAGCTTTTTGCCAGTGAATAGAACAGTAACGACAACCAAAAGGAGAGATGGGATTGTGCCAGCTGGAGAACCTTTCTTGTATAATTTTTTTTTCCCTTCTAATTTTGGTTTCCTCACAGAAGCCTCTTTTTGTGGAGCTGAACAGGGAACCTAAATGAGTTCATATTCACAGATCACTGGTGAATGTTGCTGGACGATTATGTAGAAAAATGTGATGTTTTCTTACAGGGACAGTGAAACTGAGGGTTCATTTTAGTTTCTATATTTGTTCTCTTGGTATTGTCTTAAGGAATACTGTTTCCTGCACACAATGAAACTAAGAATAGAAGGGGGTGGTGTGGGGCTGAGGAATAATGCAGTGAATCAGAATTTTAATGCTATTAAAATCTATTGATGGTGCTGATTAATTACTACTAGTGCTGATGGGAAGGCCAGACTCTATAAGCTAGTTTAATTATTTTCCAGTTAGTGTTAATCTCAGTTAATGAAATCTCTCAGAGCCAGAGAAGAGATGACACAATAAATGACTGTTATTCATGAGAGACTCTCTTAATCTATAAAACATCAAAGATGTTGCTGCAAGTATCTTTGCTTTGCTTGTATTTTATTTTTTAAATGATCAAAACACTTTGTTCTCAAGTTCTTGATGAATCAGTGTGTGGCTGTTCAGAAAAGATCTAAATAGATTATCACTTTTCTTAAAGAAATGAAACAGTGACTCAGGTGCAAGCCTCTACACAAACCATGGGTGTCTAGGTAATTATATGATGCTTTGTTATATATCTGCACAATACATCTGTCAGGAAAAACAAGTCATTTGAACTGAGAACAAGTCCTGATCCTGAAATGTATTCACATGCCTAAACCCTAAATCAATGAATGTTGAAGTGGCTAAATACCTTTTGATAAACAGCCTAAATGACTAGCCTTAAGTTGCCTAAAAAACCCAAGTCCAGCAGAGACTTATGAATTGTATCCAGTGTTTTTAAGGCTCCAAAGTGTGCCTTGGCTATTTGACCATTGATGCTAGGGAGAAGATAATCTATAACATAGGGATTGGCTCAAAGTCTATTAAACAGGCCAGTGAGGTAGAACTTGATCTGATCATATTTTATAAACATGTGAAGACCACAAGAGATAAAGCAAAATGCCTAAGTAAGCACATCCACTGACTATTCTGTATTGATCAGAGTGTCATAGCACAGTGAAAGAGAAGTATAGAGGAAGCTGGTAATTGTAGCAATATCTAGAGAAAACCGGAGTGCTTTAAAGTAATTATAAATGTATGCCATATAGAGCAAACAGTGTATGTCTGTCGGGGGAAAAGAATTGCCTCTGCAGATAAACAGCATAAGGCTGGAACTTTTATTCAGCTTTGAGGTGTTAGATAAGAGAAAGGGCATGTTTCTGCTAAAGCTCATGAGTAATGTATAGAGACCTGACTTTGGACATGCTATCAGGTGATGCATAGGCACAATAGAGTGAAATTCTGTTAATTTACTGTAATTCATAGCTTTAATGAGTTTTTGAATAGACTTCAAACACATTCTATTCCTATTAACATCCTTGTATTATTTATATGATGCAAATGATCATCTTCATTTTGGAAATGCTGTTCATAGGACAGGGACCATGTAGGGAGGGAGCATCATTGGTTTTCTGGCTCTCCCTGATCCTTACTTGTTTTCTGTGTTAAAGCTAACATCAGATTTGTTTAATGCTTTTCATTTCTGTTGTGGTTTAACCCCAGCCAGTAACTAAGCACCATCCAGTTGCTTACTCGCTTCTCCCGCCTCCCCGTGGGATGGAGGAGAGAATCGGGGGTGGGTGGGTGGGGTGTGGTGTGGTAAAATTTGTGGGTTGAGATAAGAACGTTTTAGTAGAACAGAAAGGAAGAAACTAATAATGGTAACAATAATAACAATAATAATAAAAGGATTGGAATATGTAAAACAAGTGATGCACAAAGCAATTGCTCACCACCTGCTGAACAGTGCCCAGTTAGTTCCTGAGCCCCCTGCCCCAGGCCAACTCCCCCCAGTTTATATACTGGGCATGACGTCGCATGGTATGGAATATCCCTTTGGCCAGTTTGGGTCAGGAGTCCTGTCTGTGTCCCCTCCCATCTTCTTGTGCCCCTCCAGCCTTCTTGCTGGCTGGGCATGAGAAGCTGAAAAATCCTTGACTTAGTCTAAACATTACTTGGCAACAACTGAAAACATCAGTGTGTTATCAGCATTCTTCTCATACTGAATTGAAAATGTAACACTATACCAGCTGCTAGAAAGAAAATTAATTCTATCCCAGCTGAAACAGGACAATTTCTTAATTACTGTAGATAGTAAACTAGGTCTGCTGGTAAAATGGAAAATACATAAGGACATGCCTGTATGCTCATACAGAAGATTGTTGGAGCATATATAGTTGTATTAGTTCAACACTGAGCTAGTATGTCTTATCTCTGGGGTGTTCTCATTAATCTTTGCAATGGGTTCCATTTACTGTTACCAGTGGTTTTTGAAATAGGTCTTGTTCATGCTCACAACCTGAACAGCAAGTACATCCCAAAAAACATGCCAAATTATATGGATATAAAAGACAAATTGAAAGCAACACGCCTGCTAAGGCAGTATCTGGATTTAGGATGTATGCTTGCTTGATTTGGTATAAATGAGTTTTATTGCTAGGTGTTCCTAGCATTGCTGTTGTGCAAAGCTGTACTATGGTTCATGTGACTGACATAACACTTTAAGGGTTTTGCTCTTTGGCTGCAGCAGACCTGGTATTGTTGCCAAAGTCTTTATTTCCTTCTTCCGAGTATAGTGGCAGTAGTTCCTACAATGCAGAGTGGCTTGGAAGGAGTCACCAAGGGCTCATATATAGAGCTGCAGGTTTATCTCAACCCCAAACTTGGTGCTTATCTCTTACGTTTCCCTTTTGACCCTCAAAAACTCACTAAGTACACTTGTTAAGTATAGTTATTCTGCCCCAGACAGGATTCCATGTATAAAGGTTTGAAACAAAAATTCACTGAAACGTTTCACAACTTCATCAAGGTTTGGATTAAATAGATCCTGGTTGATTTCTGACTGAAGAATCAGGTTACTCTTTAAGTCTTCTGATTTTGCATTCCTTCATATATGGAACAGAGCACAGCTTAAATCAGAAATTAACTGAATCGGAGGCTTTCGAGCCTGAATGCCGAGTCTGGCTAACACTGAACAGGAGCTGGAAACAATGCAGTAATAATACTCTATTTTCAGATAGCAATTTGATTAGAGGGGAGGAATCTGTTCCATGGATAACATTTCCCATTTTCATGTCAAACAAGAACTAAATAGCACAAGTTAATGAGCATGAAAAAGGAACATGAAATCAGTAAAGTATGCTATCAGGCAAGGAGGAAATGAAAGAGCAGAGATGGAAATTGCAAGAGGGGATAATTTGCTGTATTCATGTGACAGTTTGGCTACCCCCTGTGGTAAGAGTGCATTTCAGATCTATGGATCCTGATGTAATTGCTGATAATGTGATCACTTGTTTAGTATTTGAAGGCAACTGGCAGCTCCCAACTTAATACATGTACACACATAAGTGATTCTCAGTGCACCTTTGAAACTTTGTGCTGCCGTACCTCAGCAGAGAAAGTTATAGTGGCTAACAACTCATTTACTCAATACTTCAGTTAAAAAAATTCTCCTGCCCTCCCTCACACCTTGGTGTTGACTTGCTGGGGCCCTGAAACTTCACCTGTTCTGTGGGGAGCAAATTGTGCTTTGGTTTAGTGCCATAGTAGTGTCCTCATCTCCTTAACTGCAGCCTGCACGTGTTTTCATATAGTTTTATGTTTATGCATATAGAAAGATACCTATAAAAGTAGAATGAATCAGTAAATACTGTATAGCTAGATCATCTGTTAGACCAAATTTGTCTTTGGCTGGTTTTCTGCTGCATTTGTTCATTATGAGCATACTTTAAAGAGGAGTTGGTGGCATTCTCCTTTTGAGGCTGCATCGAATGTACTCAGTGTCTTCTTCATTTGCTCCTTGCTATATGTCCATCCATCTTTTTCTATTACTTGAATTACTTCTATTACTGAAGCTGCTGGCTTCAGGTGAAGGAGTCACTCGTGTGCTGCCAGAACAGATGGCCATTCTGACTTCAGCTTCTGACTCAACTGCTGCATTTCCTAGCAAGCAGAGTGACCAAGTGTTTACATGTGTCCTGTGAAAGGAGGAAATGGACTCTTCTGTTGTAAATTTGTGTCTCAATTTCTACCATCCCCCTAAAGTTGGCATTTCTTAAATGTACTCAATAAAAGCTAAGGCAGAAGAAAGATTAGGGAAGGAAAATGAGTAATGATACAGACTTCTTGAGGTATAGATTATTTCTTTTTACAGTCAAAGTACAATAATATCCTGGTCCAAATCAGGCTATTAGCACAACTGCTAAATTTACAGTTTGCAAAGGCAACAAGAGTCACTTCACTTTTTTAGTAATAATGCTGTCAACAGCACTGGATTGATCTTACATTACCTAAAAGATTTGGGAAAGCTTTCCTTTACTGAAAGACTTCTCAGAGATTTCCATCTGGTCAACACCCCCAAAGAAAAATATCAGGTGTCTAGATGAGCTTAGCAGCTGCTTTGGTACCCTGGTCAGAGTTTTTTCAAACAGATGCTGAATTCACTTGCACACTCTGACTGGAAGACAGGCAGCAGCCCTCTCTATCTTACTCTGTTTTCTCAGAACAGTCTTGGAATATTGCTGGAGAAGGGGAAAAGCATTTTCAGGTGCGCTGTTTAATAGCTGGTATCATTGCTGTTCTTGTCACATCGTGAAAGCTTAGGCTTGATGGCCCAGTTGGTCCCTGCCAGTGTAATGTTTCTCCATTGCTTCATAAAGAATTTTGTTCTGTAAGCTAACTGAAGCTGCCACAGTTCTCATTTTGAACATGCTTTTACAGGAACCTTTACTAGATTCTACTATACACATTTTTCTTCTAAAAGTGGAGGCTGATCTATTTGCTGAAACACCATCTCGGTGAGAAGAGCTGGTTTAGAAACTTCTTGTTGGGGGGGGGAGGGCTGTTTTTGAGCACTTCTGTCAGATCTGTCATCTGTTCCTCAGCCCAAATGGCAAGTGAGTTATACAGTGGGGCTTTGCAAAGTTCAAACCATATTGTGTAGCAGATGCTGTGACACTATTATTCAGTAAGTCCTCACAGACTCCCCATTGTCATCTCCTTCCCTTGCAGCAATTTATGACCAACATTCTCTTTGTGGTGTTGCATTATGACTAGATTAATCCTAAAGATGCATTAACCCCACCTCTGGCTTTGCAAATTTTTCTGAAGTTCAGCTGTCTACCTCTCTCACCATCTTCATGTAGTGGATTTGTTCTGCACTGTTTTCTTACTAGCTCCAAGGTGATCAGTTTGATGTATTTCAGCATTTTCCCTTTAATTCACTAGTTCTGGTCTTTCCAGATCTAGTTTGCCTATAAATCCCACGGCAGCGGTAGCATCCTTAGAAGGTAATGATAGTTCTCCTCTTTCTGTTGTATCTCATTTCCTAGTTAATCTTGCCTTAAAATTGTATGGCACTTCTCTATGTACAAAATACTAGGTAGTATCTGTGGTTGTTATTTCAAATATGTGAGAACTGATACTTGCTTGGTTGAATGTGCACCTAGGATTCATCTGCTTTTGTTTCTCCGAATCTGGTTATTTGCATACCTTGGGTGACTCAATTTTCTGGTACCTTTGCTATTCCATTACAAATGCTGGGGTCACAGAGACAGACTGCCTTTCTTGAATAGGTTGAGATCTAGAGCTAGAAAGAGTTGGCATGCTAATGATACTTCACTTGCAGAAAACTCGTATTACAATTAATAACATGAACTTTCTCTATCACAGACTCTGTATTGGAAAGGTGCTGTATTTCTGCACAGCAAATAATAAATTAAAATAGCTCATCACATAATTTCTTTTGGTTTCAACAGCACTGACTCACCCACCACCCATGAGCCGAAACCCCATATTGTTGCTATAGTGATTTTGCTCATCAGTTTTTTTCTCGTTCAGAAAGGTGAGACAAAGTCTTACTGTATGTCTGATCAATCAGTTGCTCAAGTTTTCCCACAGTTTTCCATGGACAGTCTGATCAGCAATTGCTGTTAATACAACACTTTCTGTCTTGTAGGTGTTTGCCTTAGCAAATGTAGTACACTGCTACGTAAAACTGAAAGAGCTGCTTTTACTGTTGCTAACTTCACTGAACTGAGGGTAAGAGAAAGACAGTGGAGGAACAAGGCAAATAGTCTTTCCTGACAGTTCTCCAAAAGCTGCTGTCAGACCAGGTAGAGAGGAAGATATTGGCTAAATGAATGTAAATGCTCTGTTTTTAACTAGCTGAGAGAATGAGCAAGGACATTGAAAAACTTAACTTGCTTAGTTGTCTAAATGAGAACTGAATTGCTGAAAAGCTGGTAGCTGCTCACTTAATTCTCTACCTGATAACACTGTTGGCCTGTCTTGTCTATTTAATAAGTTCTATGGTTCAAGTGCTGTGTTTTACAATGCTCTTGTACCATGTACAGTACCATGGGATATTGTTGGAGTTCTTTGAATCTTGCTGTAGTAAATAGATTTGGAGGTTTGTTTTGGGTGCATATCCACATGTTACCAAGATGCACCACTGAATTGAGTCGTCTTGACCAGAAGCGGGAATCAAAAGCAAAAAATAAACTTAACTGGATGTTAAAGTTTTGATTAAGAATTGACCTGAGCTTCCCTAGAGGTTGTCACATAGTCAGTGACTGTCTCTGAACTGTCACCCATTCCTAATTGAATCCCTCTGTACCAACACTTAGAGCTGAAATTTAACACACTGACCTCCAGTTGATCTCAGGGATGATATTATCCTATCCATTTCCTAGCAAATTACAGTTCTTTGCAGGAATGCATTAAACTATCAGATCTTTCTCATTATGGATTTCTGATAGGGCTTTTAGCTCCAAACGAGCTTTGAGGCCAACTAAATGTCTGATGGAGCTGTAGTCTCTCTCACTGCATGAAATGAAAAGTGCATCTTCTTTGCTATAATGTGGGAACAGGTTTGATTTTTTTTTTTTTTTTTTTTAGGAGTTAGGCAGCAATAGGCACAGATTGCTGTAGCTGAGATGGAAAGACTCAGCATTGCTAAATTGCAAATTGGCTCAGGCTCTGTAGCAGTGCTGGTATGATAAAAAATATTGACTACAGTATGTTTAATATTCACTTTCTCCTTTTCCTCTACAGAATCACTCACAAGGGAATTCTCAAGGTATTTCTGGCAGTCTGAAACTCGCACTGAGTAATTACCAGGATGTGCACTAACATAAATACTGTTATACCAAAGGAGATGTGAATCTTCTCTGATCAGCTCTTGGCACCCTTACGATTCTGGGAATATTTAAAAGGTAAAAAGTCCCAAATTAACTATGTAGATTGATTTAGGATCCACTTTATATATCTGCTCTAGCTAGCAGCATCAGCTTTATTGCTTAAAACTAAAGCTGTTTCTACATTTGTATGAATGGATCTAATGCCATTTTGCAGAAGAAGCAAGGGAAAAAGTGGAGGGAACCTTAATCTGTCTCAGTGTTGGTTCAGGCAAATGCACCATCCCAACACTGACAGTCTTTGCTGGAAATTAAGAGCATGAAGGCTACTTATTTCCCAGTGCTTTAAACTTAGAGGCAAAGAGTTGCACTGTTCCTTTGGGACTGATCCCACATGGGGCAGAACTCCCAAGAAGCTGGGAAGGATTAGCAGCTTTTCATTAATGTCTCTCATCTCTTAGGGTACAGGCTTTATGCTAATAGTAACAATATTGAAAGCTCACAGCAGTTAAGTTTTAAGCATCTGAGCATCTATGAATCTTTTAGATGGCAGAAGACTAGCTCAGTATTTTTTCACATTGCTAAAGTACTGTACAAGTATATAGATTACAGTTCTTGCTTTGAGACAGTCATGAGATACTCTGTGTGAGAAAGCAGACATTTTCAAAGTTACCACAGATGTTACATGAACATTTCTGTTTTGTGCTTCCCACTGCATGTCCAACCAACTCCACCATAGCTTGGCCAGTCCTCCTTGCCATCTGTAGCTTGCAGGGGTACCATGCTAAGACACTCCATTTTCCTCTTTGAAATACAGTGAGGTATGTTCAATACAAATTGGAAGATGTCATAAGAAGAGAAGGGGAACTAGGCTGTAGCCCTAAGGGTGCCATCATTCAAACTCAGCAGGACAGCTTTTCAGAGGTATAAATGAGAACCTTTGCAGTGGGGGCTGGTGTTCTAAATGGTCTCTGAACCTTTAAAAGCAACCCCCTTCTCATTCTGCCATCTTAACTTCTTTCTCTGTTGGATGGAAATAATGTCTTCCTTTGAAAAAAAAAAAAGACCATCTCTGAATGATAAGACTGGGAAAAATGCTAACCATTGCTATTAATACAAAATTATATATCTGATAGACAGCAAAATATAGGCAACGTGCACAACTTGATAGATACTTTGTGTAGTAATACAATCAGGTGTAATGGCGATCCTTCTTTTCATGGGTCCATTCAGCAGGCTACCTTTCCTCTTATTTTTAGCAAGATAGCAGTTTCACGTTATTCCAGCTCTGGTTACAGACATGCAGCATAGCCAGATTTAAATCATTCTTCATGAGATATTCCCAAGCTTTGCAACTGGTTTAAATGAAAAACTCAAGAAAAGCAATAACAATTTATAAACTTCTAAGTCAGAGCTATAAATTCCTCTCAGCTTGTTAAATTAACAGAGGCATTGTGCTGTGAAAAGGGACCAAATTTAAAAACTTAGAAGGATAGATCTTAGCAGGTTCTACTATTAAAATCTCTCTTAAGCAGGTCAACATGGAGAGCAAAACGTACTTGACTTTTGCTTGAGGCAGGAGGAGATAAATTCTTCACAGTTCCTTTTTTGGCTGCCACTTAACCTATTTCTTCTGGCTCTTCTTTGCTGCCATGTTTGAGTGGTTGTGTTCATGAGATATTAGGAAAGCAATCATCTGGAATATTGCTGAAGAATAGATGTAGGACATCTGAAGTTGTCCACAGAAGTTGCATTTCTGTTTACCCTGAGTTACTGTCTAACTTCTCAATATGGGTTTATATTGCTTTAAACAAGTTATATTGCTGTAGCTTTCACTACTTAGGCTACAACTAATATAAAAATGTCCAGCTACAAAGCTGTAACATTTTAACTATACTCTAAGAGTCATACTCAGTTAAATGAGCTCATGTCTGTGCATAGGTAAGGTCTAAGCACATCTGCCTTTGTGGCTGAAGTGAAAAAACAGTTCTCTAGGCCTTAATTGTAGCAAATTCCTGTCTTCTAGTCATCAGGCATAGAGACACTCTGTGATATCTTGCAAAAGGATGGGGTGCAGCACTTAACAAATGGGAAAAGTAATCCTCTTGTCTACCTGTAAGTGCCCTTCTCCTACTACCAGAATATCCTCCAAACCATTCAGTGGTTTTGACTCTTCTGTGAAAAGGAAGGAAAGTCCAGGAGTGATTATGTCATGGAAACCTGTCAAACCATGAGGAAACAAGGCTGCTGTGTGTACAAAGCTGCATGTTATACATAAAGCATATCTCCTTTAGGTTGCTTTTCATGACAGCAGCTGCTTAGCACAGACACCAAGATCCTTCATCCTGCTGGGCTTCTCATCACTTGGGTGATGTTTATTACAGTTCTGCATCCCAGACAAGATTCAACTGTTCCACATTACAGCTGCCTGTCCCCATATTAAAGTTCAGAGATTTATTCCCTACTACCTTCCTATGGGCTTGGTGTGGTACAATGGCCATGGGAAGCTGGTCTTACTACTTAACTTGAGAGCCCTGGAACCTGATTAGCTGGAGAGACAACACAGCAGAGTGAAGCAGCTGCTCAACACAAGCATGTGCCCTGTGCTCTGCTTATCTCCATCAGGGCAGAGATGCAGACAGGTTCTGCATGGAAATGGGCAGTGTGGCATTCCAGCAGGGCAGCTATTAGCACTATTTAACTAACTGAATTTATATTAAGGAAGAAATCAGAAAAAGTAACAATGCCCAATAGATCTGAAATACTATTTTTCCATTCTTTTTTCTTGAAGCAAAAAAATCTACCCTTCTACTGAGTTGAATAAGACTTCCCATTCAATGCTGATACTTTACTTTAGGTTTAGGTTTTTCTCATTTAAAATAGTATTTCCCATGATGTTAAACAAAACTTAATACAAACAGGTATGTCCTCTTTATGTGTTTTATATAAAATGTAGTGTAAGCAGGTACATCTAGGTGCATCCAGCACTGCTCCTGAAATTTAATCTCCATCAGCTTCTCGCATATTTCTCTCCTGAATCTGATTTTAGAAAAGTGTCTAGCAGTGTCATACTGTGTGCTGGAGACAATTAAGTGAGCATAAAAATATGATTGAAAAGCATCCTGTTGAGACATTCAGATGCTGATCTGCATCTGTGCGAAGGATCAGGCTCACAGCAACCAAAGATGTTAGGAATATGAGTGTGAACTGATTTGGGTCTATTTTCAAGAGTGGCTGATGATTCTCCCCCCTGCCCAAGTTCTCATTTTGGCTGCCCAAAACACTTAATTGGTCTCTAGAACATAAAGTCTTTGTACATTGGTGGCCTTTTTGAAAATGTTGCCCACAGCATTTGAAGAATTGCCATAGCGCCTTTAAATAATCCTGGTAAACTTGTTAACTTGTTTGCAGAAGAGAACTCAAATCTTTTGAAGAAGTCAGCAGTACTGAAAAATCTCTTGCATATTCAAGGCTAGGTCATAAGTCTATAGTGGTCTGATCTGGGTAGTTGAATAAACTAAAGTAGTCAAATACACTCCTGAAAGATATGGAGGTAGGTGAATAGACAGAAATGTCATCTAGGCTGTTACCTTCTGAAAAGTACCTCTCAGGTGAAGAGAAGGGGCTGGTGCCAAATTTGATATTCAGGCTGCTAAAATACACATTTTCTTCTCCTATATCACTGCTAAAGCTCAGCACTTTGTAAATACGTCTCATCAAACCATCAAAATAAACGTGGAAAGGTAGATACGGTATCTAACTTTGTGGTAACTAGCTATACAACTTAATTAAAAAGACAGCTCTATTTGAGGAATGGAGCAGCTCAGGACTCCAAGTTTTGCCTTGAAAAGCTGTCTCTTTCCTTCCCTCTTCTGCGATCATTGTATTTTAAAGACAGGTTTTCTTAGTCTAAAAGCAGAAATGAAAATAAGCAAAATGGAGGCTTTTACCTTCTGGAGCCAGCTAAAAAGATTGATGAAGTAACGGATAGTCTTTAACAAAATAGCAGGTCTACCTGACAGAAACCACACATCCCTTCAAAGGGTACAACAGCAAGACTGATGCATTTTAAACATACTCCCAACTGGTTTGTCAATAACAAATTAGACTTGTCACATTCTCCAAACAGTTTTAGTGAGAACATTAACAATGTTAATGATCTATGGTCTCAGCAAGAGAAAGAAGTTTGAGTCTAGTTCCAGGAAAGCACACAATGGCTTGCAATTGTTTTGTTCTTGAGACTGCAGGGGTTTCAAAAAAATGCATAATGTAAGCAATTGCTTAGTTTAGAAATTTAGAATAATTGGTAGTCATTATGCCCTTGATCATGTAATTGTGTCGGCATATGCACAACTTGACTCACTTGGTATCAGATTTTGAAAGTACACCAGCTCCTTTCTGAACAATCACTTAAGGGCTAGAAAGCCTTGGCACCCAGTTCTGGATTCTGCACTGTTGTGAAAATTTTAGGCTTTGCATATGTCTATGTGCGGTTTTTAATTTACAGAACTGAATCAGACTGTTGTCTGTGTGTTTATATGTGTGTATGCGCATGTGAAAACAAGGAAAAAGGTGGGGTGAGTTGTTGCAAACTTCTGTGATTTAGTGTTTAGTCTGTCTTGATGCGGGTTTCTGCCAAGCTCGTCTTGAGGAGATGATACATTGTGGTTTTTTCCCATATCCAAATGTTTATCAAGAAAAAATACTGTTAAAATGGATTACTAGAATTATGTGATTATAGTCATGTTAACAGTGTAAAGGAGTGGAAATAAAAATGTATTTTATTTGTTTTGAGCTTTCATGACACATTATGTTCCTCAATTTCCCTGGCTGTTGAAGAGTATTAAAAAAACCAGAGCTGTCTCCCAAGTGGAGTAATGTAACTGAAGGACCCCGGGATACATACTTCAAGAACTCTTGGGATGCATTTCCCATTCAGGGGAACATTTCTGTTCAACAGTTGTAGGACTCTTATAAGAAGCAGAGTAATCTTTCTTGCTGGTGACTTACTACAGGACAGAGCACATGAGGCTCTTTCACAAGTGCTCATGTAAGACCTACTACAATGGGATCCTCACTGAGTTGTTATAGTAACAGAATAATAATAATAATAGTAAAAATCCTCGTAGTCATCCTTCAAAGTTTTTTGCTCTTCCTAATTCGAAATACAGGACAGGATTCCTGTATGCCCTTTGAAGCACTTAAGTCTGTGTAAAAAGAAAAAAAACAGTATTTTGTTTTTTCTTTTAACATTCTTACTGTATTACTTTTCTTGTTTGAGGTCTAATTCAAAGTATAATATTTTATGAGGAAATAGGTTTATTGTCAAGTGCACAGGAGAACACAGAAACAAATCTACCTGTTTCTCTTAAATCTCCAGTAATTATGCCAATGACCCAAAGTTAATGCATAGCTAGAAGAGAGAGAGAAGCTTGGAATGATGAGTTGTTCAGGTTGAAGCCAGCTGGTAATTAATTCTGCTAAACAAACACTGTAATTACTAAAAAGTAATAAAACTTTACATTACATTAAAGAGTATAATAGGTTTTCTAAAAGGATTCTATTAAGTTTAGTGCATTAGAAATATTCTGTTTATAAATGTGAGCCTTGCAAAATGTCAATAGCCTAGTATTTACCTAGGAAATTAGGCAACTACATAAAAAATAAATAATTATATTTTAAAACCCATTTAGAAATTCTTTCATTAGTGAAATTAATTATATAATCTTAATGAGGCCTTTGGTATGGTACATAATAGTTCTAATTCCTGAAGCTCTGAAAATAAAAATGAGCAACAGAAAGTGAGAACACAAACCAAGGAAAATACCTACTCTTGCTTGTTTTCATTTCAAAACCAAAAGGCTGTGAATTTAAACTCCTTTGAAGGAGAACTCAGAACTCCTTTAGAGGTCTGGGTTAGGGATGTGGGTGTGGAAAACCATGTCAGATTGACTGGGTGTGGTGATCAGAGGATGATCTCTTCTCAGGTTAAGTTACCATCCTGAGATGTGGTAACTGATGACTTTTTGTGGTAGCTTCAGCTCACCAGTTTTACTCTGAATAAGAAGTATTCTGTTAACAAGAAATGGGACTGTTAATTGTTGTGATGACTGTTTATGTAACAGCAGCAGGGCTAAAGAGGAACTGGGCTGAGACTGCAACACAGTCATCTAGTAAGGCATGTCTATTTCTGCTGTCTCTGTGTTAGAACCACTGGCCTATTAAGAAAAGGCAATTCAAGCCATTGTTGATTTGGCGGACTATATTCCCTGTAAAAGTAATGTTCTTTCAGTGAAGTACCAGCTGTCTTTGACCAGGTTGAAATAAATAGTAGTAGAAATGAAGCACAGTTACCTGTACAGTCAAAATACTGTATTCCTATGTAACCTTCACCTTGCAGTTTATCTTGACTATTTAAACCTAGGTAAAAGCATGCTTCTTGCTGGGATTTTGCATTAAAGCAGCTATCTTGGGTCAGCTATTTTGACATGAAATATTTCTTTCTTCTGCCCTAAAGGTACTAATTCATCCTGTCACGAACGTGCTGTTGACAGCATGCCTTAGTTCTGACGTTCATTTCTGGTAGGGCTTGTGCTAAACTGTACTTTGAAAACTGCAATGGAGGGAAGAATAAAATGAGAGGAATAGAGTAGTAATAGAAATAAATGCACAGATACTCAGCTGGACTAATCCTGCCACCTGTATCCTCCGTGTCCTGCTATTAGGACAACGGTGAGTCTCTCTACAGCGGTAACAACACCGTAACTTTTATTCCTGCACCTCTGGAATCCTCTGTAGTGCGAACATAGGAATTTGAATTTCTGTGGGACACACTTGAGTTTTTCCTAGTTAGCTTAGGGTGGTTTTTTGTCTTGTCTTTCTCATGGTGCTTGGGTTTTTTTTCTAATACTTGCCAGTTCTAACACCCCAACTGCTTGTGAAAAGATGTTCAGGCTCAGCAGAGCATATCATGGGCCTGCTTGGCCATATATGAGTTTCAAATGGAATCAGTTTGCATGCCTGAAACATGACAGGGCTTAAAGCAAGCTATTAGACTGCCACATGCTGGGTTGTCTACTTAACAGAGTCCAACACACACAAAGCCATGAAGGAAAGTGATGAGGTTCACCTGTGCATGATATACTAAGGTGTGATATATATAATGTGAGGAGTTCTTATATGTCTGACAGAGAAGTAACTGAGGATTACAGCTGATGTTGCCTTGTTCTCAGCTATTGATTATTTTTCTGTTCAACTACTAAATTGTGTCTTAAGGTGAGGACCTGAAACAGACTTCAGCATGACATGGATTCCTCCCTAGGCTGGTGGGCGGTTTCATGTGCTGACGAAACTAACTCCATTACATGTTCTTTGGTTTGCTTGGACAGTGGGACTGATGATGTCCCTTAGTCATATATTCTGTGTAAACTCAACATTCAGAATACCCCTTACCTTCATAAATAAGGGGAAGACAGTTAAAGCAATAAAGGCTTGAGCTTCTTAGTGGAATAGAAAACAGCTCTTGGGCCAAAAAGCTCCCTATGCCCAAGAAATGTTTTCTGTTGTCATTTGTTTTGGAGTGGACAGGTTTTTTGTTAGCATGTTTCAACCTCTAACCCCAATGTCCAAGGTTTTTCACCAAGATTTTTGGGGAAAATATGAAGGGGGGCAGGGAGGGAGGAAGCATAGATATCTAAAAATACATACTTTTACCTATGACTCTTGCAGGGCCACCCCTTGCCTGTTTCAATAGGAAATGTATATTTTTACCTTTGCCTCCAAAAGCTGCCTTAAAGTCTTAAAGGTATCATTGTAGATTTCACAAAGGGATCCAACAAGATTGTTAGCACTTGCTCCAAATCTTTCTAAAGCCAGTGGAAAGATCTGTGCTGACTACAGTGGATTTTGAGTCAGACCCCTTAATTATAACAATGAAGATAAAAAAATAAGGGCAGAGAATTTGTGTGTTACTGGGGAGAAAAGGAGGGAGAAGTACAAGAAAGTAAACAATAAACCACCAGACTCCATTCTTGCACGTGTATCATCCAAGTGGAATACCTTGCAGCTCCTGCTCAGAGACAATAAATGTTACAGCTTTACAGTGAGAAAAAATGACAAGTGCCATTCCCAAAGGATACAAAATACATCTCTACCTATGACAAGCAGTTAACAATATGGATAGCATCTGCCTGGGCTTTTATCTTGATTTAAATTTGTTTTGCATTCACCAGGCTCAATTGTAGGAGAGTAATATTGAAATGTGCATGAACCACTAGATAAAAATTTTATTACCACCTCTGTGGTACGCCTACTATAGACAGAGAAGTTTATGAGTGAAAAAGATCACAGGATACTTAGTCACCTCCAATATTTGCAGTCCAGACTGAAAGAAGTAATTGATTTTCTAATAATAGAGAAAATTCTTGGCTGGATGTATAGTATTGTGTGTTGGCCCATGTCTGGGTGATGTAATTTCCACTACAGGCAGTCACTGATCTGCCTTACAGTGAATGGTTTGCAGGATTACTTCTTAACAGTCTTGCAGATGATATAACAGTTCTGGGGCTTTCTAGCTATTAGACTCCTTAAAAAAATGCATTCCCGTTTCTTGCAGCTACAAAGTTGTTGGCCCCTTTGAGTGGTGCTACTGTCCTGGAGGGATAAAGTGCCAACTTTATGCAGGGCAAATACTACTGAATATTGCTGAGCTCTGGATTGTCTGGCTGATAGTTCACAAATGAGTTTCACCATGTCTAGTGCACACAGGCAACTCATGGGGGATTACAAAAGTGACCCAGCATCGGGTTGCCTTGAGGCCCTGTCTCTCTGCAGAAATGACTCATGGGGAGCTGTGTAGGCAGCTTAGCCCTGGGTTGTCTGATAAACCCTAAAGTAAACAGGGCAGTGGCTGCACCATTCAAAGAACCACAACCTGAACTGAGCCTTGAAATCCCTCAACAAATAGTATGCCCTGAGTCTCAATCCAGCCACTATTCAGTTGCTGAGGAAGCAAGGTAAAAAAAACCCAAAACCTGGAGGGTTTCAGCTTCAGTTTCAAATGACAATCTTGCGTATTCAAACAATCATAGACCAACAAAGGAAAGATAAGGGGAAACTCCACTCATCTATACATAATCCATTTAGGCATATGTCATAATCTGCTCAGACATAGTCATACACACCATTCCACAAGTCAGGGGATAAAAACTCTAAGATTCAGGCTGGAAATGGGGGAGTCGCTTCTCCAACTATACAGCTGGCTTGCGAAGGACGCCCCCCACCGCCGCCTTGATCGGGACGTGGGTCGAGGTAACTTCCCTGGGATTCAAAGCCCTTACCTGGAGGGGTAAGTGAATATTGTTTATGCTTTAAGTTTGTAAACGCGTGTGTGCTTGTGGTTGTCTGTGAATCGCTTGTGGTTGTAATAATGTACTACTCTTGCCTTAAAAAATTGCAACTGTGCATTCCTCCATCGTATCTGTAAAACCTGCAATAGTGGCGTGTTAAGTCTGTAAGTGAAGTTCAAATAAGTTGTTTGCTTGAACCTTACAGTTAAGTCTGCGAGTGAAGTTCAAGTTGTTTGCTTGAACTTTGCAGTTAAGTCCTTTTCCATCACACCTGGTAATAATAAAACAGGCACTTCCTGCCTGGAGGCAAGGTGGGACAGAGTTTATTTTGCTCCTGCGAGTTTAATGCAGAGGTTGCCTAAGGCTGCAGAGTACTGTACCAGAGAAGGATACCACTGCCTTTAGTGGAAAGCTACCTCTTCCTTACAGCAATGCTCTTTAGGCCTTCTTGAACAAAAGAGCTGGTTTGTTTTAATAGTAGATCTGTCTGACCTGTCTCAATTGGAACAGAAACAGATCAGAAAAACAAATGCTCTGATAATACATCTGAAGAGATGGTAACCCCTAGCAAGAGAGAAGAGATGGGAAGTCAAGGAATGGTAGATAAAGTAACTTCTCCAGATGCGGTAGCTACCTGTCCAGACGGGGAAAGGAACGTATGTAGGCACAATGGGTAGCAAAGAATGTTATGCACTGCATTGTGGGGGTTTTATCTTTCTAGATACAAAAAATTATGTCCTCCAGAGTGATTACTTGTCTTGGTAAAAGCTGCCAGTTGGGAGGAAGAGCCTTCTGCCTTTTACTAACTGACTGATTTCTGTGTCTGGGGCACAGTCTCTAAAGATGTGTTGCTTCTTGTATTCTGAATTACTGGTATTCATGCGCAAAAAGTGTACATGCCATGTTACAAGGAAACTACAGCAGTGCAACCTGATGACGTTCAAACAGATTCTGAAAGTATTTCGTATGAATTTCAAAGGGCTTTGGATCCAGTCTTCTGCTAACTGCATAAAAAATGAGTTTGGGCCAGTAATGTTCATATTTTTTCATAATGTTTATATTGAATTATTGCACATTCACTGTCACTTTACTGTCAGTTAAGAGCCGGGAGTTGGAGCTTGGGAATGCCCATGCACTTTTCATTTTGCTGTGCAGAGTTATCACACCAATTCTCTGAGTGATCAAAAGGGGAACAAAGTGCACGTGGTTAATAGTGTCCTAAAGTTATTTTGAGCCTCTAATTACTAAATATAGTCTGGACAATTTGATTCAGTTTTTACTCATGAGAAGGTCGTTTGGCTCAAAATTGGGAACTTCTGGTTTTTAATCTTGCAAATAGCCAAATTTGTGGACTATAACTGCGTTTACCAATCTGTAAGACGAGATCTAAAAACAAGGTTCCATGGTAGAGTCAAGGATGTACAGCTCTTCAGCCCCTACCTGTGTCGTGTTCAAGTGGCAACAGACTTCCCTCTCTTTTTTTTGTTTTTGTTTTGTTTTACAATATAAATGAAATTAAAAGATTAACTAGTAATTAGGGTTATTGAAAAGAAGATAAGTGGTGAACAATAGGAAGCATACCCGCTTGCTAATGTAAATCAATGCTATCAAATTAGGTTGAGGTGTGAGGGGCAGGTGTCAGCTGAGCTGCAACTAATACAGGCCTGTAAAAGAGATTAGCTGGCTACCTGTGGGCCTCTCCTTGTTCTTGCCAGCAATGCTTTGTGTGGCAAAGTGAAGCAATTGTGGAAAGGATGCTGGAATCACTTTGGTGAGTCCTTCTGGGCTGCAGCAGTTTCAGATGGTTTTATCTTCTTTAGAAACCTTTCTTTTCTTGATCTTTGCTGGGCTCCTACTGTTGGAGCACATTATATATGTTATGTATCTTGTGTGTACACTGCATATGTGAAATTAATGTATGTTTCTGTCTTATCTTTGTTCCTTAAGGGATAGATCACAACTTTGATACCAGGATATCATTCAGATTGAATATATGCAAAGCATTCAAGAAACATTAGGTTGAAAACTTAAAGCTATAAAAATCCTACAAGAATAAGTTTGTAGTTTACTATTGTACTCTTTATGGCATATATTCTTGTCATGCACTGAGGGTGTGAATCACGAAAGCAGCTGGCACATCGAACCCCATTGGATGTTTTGGCTTTCAGTCCTGGCTGAAAACGGAAGAATAGATATGATTGCTGGTACTCTTAATGAAAATAGCCAGTTTCTTGATAGGACTGACACACAACGATCCTTTTAGAAGGTTTGGGATGAAATGTAATAAGCAATAGAATTTACCAAAGTCTATTTTAATCAGTAAAACTCTTGATGAGAAGCCCAACAGAAGCAGATGCACAAAGAACCGTGACTCTACTTTCTTTTCTGCTGAGTTCTCACATTCATGAGGTTAACTGATTTTGTATCAATATGAGCTGTGATTCAGAGTTTTTCTTAACCACCATATTAAGAACAATGTGTTAGTTAAGCTTCCTTTCCAGCTTTGCTGATTCTGAAAGGCCATGTTTCTGAAAAGAACTCTAAACTAGTGATCCTTGAACTAATATACACTCTTGAGATTTTGGTTTTAGGGGCACACCAGCAAAATAATCATGGACGGAGGCACGAGGTGCAACATCAGGCCATTATTTTGTAGAATTCTAAATAATTATGTCCAGAATATATATCTGGTAGGCAGCCATAGTAAGGACTTGTAATGTATTTTGAGAGAATTGCAGAGAAAAGGAAATGTTACCCTTTGTAGATGCATTCAGAAGAGTTACAGTCACTTTTTAACAACTTGATGGAATCACACTGGTACAGAGCTCAAAGGTCTACATCTGTGTTTCCTTGTGGTAGCCACAAACGTCTGGCTGTGGGATCTCATCAGTATTCCTGCTGTAAGACTTGGTACCGATATGGTCTTTGTTCCCTGAGCTTAAAAACCAGCCTGGTTTCACTGCTGACAGCTTTATGGAAGCAGCTATAAAGTTTTGCTGGTGCTCCCTCTGCTTGCACCAGTGAATCTACATTTCCCACTACAGAAGGATTGATAGTAGGCTATTTTTATATTCTGAGCCAGATTTATGCATTCTGCAGAGTCATATGAAGCTAACCACATAATACATGCACTTATCAGTGAATGTGCAAAAAGTTATGCCAACTCTTCCTGAACGTGTCTCTGCATATCACTGATACTGCAAAAGAGGACTTTTGGAAGGCAAATAACGTGGCGATTTTAATTCTTTTTTTCTTACAGGTGGTTGGTCTACATAGAGGGGAAAGCTTGGATGTATGCAGAAAGGTGTGAGAAGAAACATTAAGCTAAATCAGAAGGACTGAGTTCCAGTTGTCAGGCAGCTCCGAGTCAGGGGCAATACTGCCCCTGAGGGCTCAGCCTCAAATGAAAATCCCCTTGGCTCTGACAATGCTGATACTTTGACAGATCCTATAGTTGAGTTGGAAATCTTCCAACAGAACAAAACGGATGAAGAAATAGAGGGAGAATGACAAAACATTTTTTCTTTGTTTTCTGAGCTACTTTCCCACAGTCTGATTTCCAAAGAGATCTGTTGACATAAGTGCAGCAGCTGGAGATGAGAGGTTTTTAAAACATCCTTCAGTGATATACAGTTTATACTGGTAAAATAATTATTCTTCAAAATTTCTGAAAAATAGTGTTAAAGGTGTTTAATGATTAAAAACCTGATGTCCTTGAATAGAAAAGTTAGATAAAAGAACTGCCAGAGACCTTAATGCAGCTGAAATGATAAACATAAAGGGAGCAATAATGATCAAGCCTGAGGTGATTACATTCTCTAATTAGAACACATGTATCATTTAGGCATGTTAATCTTTGTCTGTCTAATGTACTTTGGTTAGACTAACCTACATCCAGTGCAAACTATTTTGATCATAACATCAGCACATGTAGCAAGAACCATTACATGTGTCCTCAGTCCTCTAAGCAAACATTGAAACTCCCCATAGCATTATGGTTCACCTTTGGAGGTATACCTTAGTGGGCTAAGAGCGCAGTTGCCACTGACATGTTATTGTGAGCGTCTTGCTGTATTAGACCCCTTTGAATATTTGCACCAGTATCTTGGGAACAGAGAAGAGATGTTTAAAGTAAGGACTGACCCAAGCAGTAAGCTTGATGTCAAACACCTGCTCTTTAGCATTCTAGATTAAAAAAATCTATTAATGAAGTTACATAGTTGCAATCTCTGCTGCTGGGTCAGTTTGTCTCCATACCTGTGACTCTCAAAATTAACTGAATTGTACATCTTTGTGCTTGCTGAGGATCTGGAACATGGATCTTGGTTCCCAGGCTGAAGTATTTAAGAAGCTTGACAAAAAAAAAATTTAAAAAAATCAGTGTTTTCTTAATGCCCCTTGGAGGTGTCCTCTGCAGTAATCAGCAGATGTGATTCTGCTCAAGCAAGTCTGTGTGAATGTGTATCACAGCCATTGTCTCTAAAAGCCTCTGTACTTTTCCTGATTCCTCTGCACAAGCAATAGAAGGGTATGCACAGGAAAAGCAGCGGGGCTGGCTGCTAAATCTAACTGGCTGCACTTACCGATGGATTTTGCAATCCCAAGACTTGTAGAGTATTGTTACTTAATAAGTTGCTTCTTGGCCAGGTGGGGTCAAAGAGGAACATGGGTGAAATAATGGGGTTACAATATAATGTTTTGTGTCACTGTTTTTCAGACTTCCATGTACATGTGGATTGAGATCTGATTCTGAATGTGCCTGCCCTTCTGCCCTTTCCCACTCTACTCCATCTTGGTGATGATGATGCTCATTCTGTTAACTTTGATTGCTGAGATGTTTCAATGGGAGTAATTTACTCTAAACTGGAGATACTTAAACACAGAAGCATCTTAATCTGCAGGAGATTTTTTAAACATGAAGGAACTGATGGCTGTGCAGCCCTTGCCCTTCTTGTTCCTGCTTGCAGCTACCCCTTCCTCCAGCTTCTCCCTGAAGGGACAATTGGACTATATCTGAAGAAGGGCTTGTCTGATTCCAGGTTGTTGGTTGAATTGGAGCTTTCTTTACTAGAGCTGAAACGGAGGACAAGCAAGTACTGCATGGTGCCTGCTTTTGTGAGACATGAATCTCTCTGTGGGTCATAATCAGTATGTGATATTGATGTGTTGAGGTGTCCTTGGTTTCTGTGCTACAAAAGCATGTTTGCATCCAGCAATAGAGTTGGCTGTGACAAATCACGCGACTTAGAATGAAGAAAAGTCATTATGTTCTGACCCTTCCTGAATGTGCACATGTAGGTGGACCTTTATATGTGATGAGTGAACATGTACTTGGTTGGTCATGGTACCTGTCAGGAGCATTCCTTATTTTCAGGGTTTAGGATCCATAGCAGCAGGTTTCTAGTCACCCATGCTCACAGCACCTCAGTAAATGCAGTTCTTGACAGCGAAGGAGTAAATGATGATGATGCTTACAAGGCAATGGGTGTCAGTAGTTCTGGCTTCCATTCCTGGATTTGCCAGTAGTGAATAGAAATAGAAGAATCTCCAGCTGCTTGCAGTTCAGTTTTTGTTCGATAAAAGAGAAATACTGTCAGAATTCTTCATCAGTATAAATAGTGGGTTTTACTTCTGGCAGTAACAAAACTAATATTTAATCAGAGAAATCTTGAGATGCTTGTTTTCTTTTATCTCTGTATTTCCTGCTGCTGTAAATATGGGAATGTTCTAAAACTTTCATATTTTAAATTAAGCTGGCAGTATTTGGTCTCCAAATGTGGGCTAGACAGTCATGAGGAGAGACAGGAAGGGAGAGTACTCCATGGAGACCTCAGAGTTTTAATTTGCACCTACATCACCACTGAAATTAGCTTCAGTGGATGTGTGGAGTATAATCATACCTCTTAGTGTACATTGGTATCTTGTAATGAAGTGAGCAAGGATCAGGTCTCAAACTGATACTAGAAGTAGGAACCCCCTAAAGAAAAGTCTTTGGTAAAAAGAGATACGTTGAGATGCCATCAGCCTAGCTGAGATTTCTGCAATGCAAGTTTGATTGCAGAGCAGTTTGTCACTGCTAGTAAAGATGGCTGAAAGACCGGTAAGCTTAGGAGACAGAGTTTCAATTCCATTCACCTGCAGACCTCCTGCTTGACTTTGGGGAGGAACATAAAAATCATGTGCTGCTCCTTTTGTTTCACCTCCCTGTTTGGAAAATGGGGATGTGCAATTTCCCTCCCACACAGGCATGCTGTGAAGAGAACTCTGTAAATGACTGATATGGTCTTGTACTGTGGAGATAAGGACCAGACAAACAGCAAGGGCCCAATTTAGCCCTGTACAACCCATTTCAGACTTCTCAGTTGCATCCTCCATCCTAACTCCCATATTATACATTAGATGATCAGTAGCCCCATGAGGTTTGTTAAATCTGGGAATTACCCTGGAGTAGATCCAGTCCTGCTATGTCCTTGATTTCTCTTGAATAGTTGTGTGTGGATACTCCCCCACAGAGGGAGAATTGCGAAGGACAGTTGATTCTGCTTTAAGCTGAGAGTAATTCACTGTAAAGCTTTTGTGCACAACTGCCAGAAAATAGTTGCAGCACAGTGGTGAATTTACCTCCGAACAGGAATCGCAGAACAGCTTCTGCACATGAAGGAGAGCTAGTGAAAGTGTTCTGTTTACTACACAGATGAGCTCTTAGTTGTGCTGCATGGTGCATGTTAGCAGCTTGGGGAGTAGAACCTGGGAATGGGCTGCCGTGAAAAGATAGTATCTCCTGAGGTGCTTCCTACACTGCAAGAACCATGTGGCTAGATACAGAGGTGTCTTCAAGGACATTTTGGGATTCCCTAGGGTATTCTAGCTACTAGCAAATAGATAAGACTTTTCTGTGCATCTGCCTTTATAGAACAGCTTGTCCCAGGCTTTGCGAGTTGTCCCTCGGGGCATGGCCTGTGGAGTGCTCTGGTGCCAAACTGTCACTGTCCCCTTGGCACATGGTCTTTTCTCCCAGTATATTTTTTTTTGTACTCTGGTCAGACATGAGAGTCTCCATAAGGTACAACATCACTTCCAAGTGATTGAGAAACTCAAACTGTTTGCATAAGGTTGTTAAAAGAATTCTTCATTAAACTCAAGTATCCCTCAGTAATGAATGCTGTGGATGAGAAGGCTTTTGATGGCCAATAGCAAGCAGAACTTTGAGACTGATGGGCTGTATTTGAAAGCAGTGTGTGGGGAGGGAGAATGAGAGACAAACAGGTGCTTCAGACAGGCATCTAAGAATGCTGACAAAATGCAGAAGTCAAAGGGACAAACAAGTCCAAGAGCAAGCTCTTGTCCCCCCATGCTTGCTGCACCACCAATAGGTCTGAATTTTGTCATACTGAAGTTCATTGTCTGATTTATTTTTTTATTTTTTTCTTCCCCTTATTGTGTGCCCATAACCAGTCTGTGGATATGGAATGTGATTTCAACAAATAAAGGTGGAGTCCTGTTTGAATTCTGATAAGGCTCAAGTGACCTTACCTGTACTAATGTAGAAGTTTATGGCATGAGATACATCTGGCTGCATCAAAAACACTGAATGTACTGGCTGAGCTCAAAGACCATCCTTTAGAGACTGACAAACAGCAAATTCCATGCAAGGACTGTGATACTCCTTGAATGCTTAACTGTCTCTGAAGACCAAGGAAGGCTGCACACAGCCCCTTCGGTATTCAGGCATGCAGAATTATCTGTTGAGGGGTTCCGTCTAACCCTGAAGTATTTTTTTGTTTTTTGCTTGTATGCAAAGTTGTCATCCTGGGCCTTAGGAATGCTCTACAGTTAAGTGTCAGAAGTCTCAATACCGTTGTGATCTTGCCACAACTAGACAAGGATGTATAGGAGAGCAATTCTAATCCCTTCTAAAAGGGGACTTCAAAAACTTTCTAGGCCTCAGCAGTGTTAGCATACCCTGGCCTGAAAGCTCTGAGTTAGGAAAGCAGCTGCATTTCAGATGTAGATGCAGGCATGTCTGGTCATCCAGCCTGATGGTGCCTATAAAGCTGCTTAGGGTCTGGCTGTAGCAGAGGAAAGCGCTGCAGGAGGCATGAGAGATTATTATCTTCATCATGAGAAAATGAGAAGTGATCTTACTAATAAAATACATGCATTATATAAATAAAGAGAATTCTTATGTAATTTATTCTCTTCATGGACATGTTTGATTCTATGTCACATGGAGTGTGTGTATGTGCATTCATATTAGGCAGAATAATGGCCTTTCTGATAAGATGTTAGTGTATTATTTTACTCTTGCTGCAGGTGGCATTAAGATGAGAGGACTTGGCTATTGTGCTGTCAATTTGTTTAATGATTATTAGAGGAGCAGGTGATTTCTATTAAAGGGAAGTGACAGACTGTCCATTAGATATAGATGCATGTTTATTAAATTGGAAGCCTGGAGCAAGCAGCCTGGCTCATTTCCTTCCAAATTCCAGACCAATCTGTTTTATTTTGCACCTGGAAGGTTCAGAGCACAGTAAAAGAGGGAACTATTTACCAAGCAGGCATAAGAGGACACTTGCATTCATGCACATATATTCACTTCCATCCCAAATAGAGATTGCAGTTGGAGGGAGGCTGGGAGAGTGCAGGCTGTAATACATGTTTCTTAGTTTAATTTGTTAGCCTTCTCACCTAGATAGGTTTGGAAGCAGAGAGAAATGACATAAGGATTTAATCTTTAAGTGCAAACCCTTTGTCTCTTCAATCTGTGTGTATGTGTCTCCACATAATAGAAAGATTGGCGATCTCCTCTAGCCCCATTTATCCCGGTGTTCTGGGTCTGCTGGTGCCAGCTGCTTCAGTGGAGATGTAAGCTCTCTCCACAGTGAACAATTACAGAAGAATCTACCCAAAGGAGACATTTATTTGTAGTCCCCACCAGCTATTGGTTTATGCTCTGAAGCAGCAGAATTTATCTTTCTCTTTAATCCGGTTTAATGTGACTGTGGATGTTCTCATTACCCAGACAGAAGTTTAATCCTTTCAGGAAATGTCTCCCCAGTTCAATGCCTTTGTTATCCTTCTTTCCTCTGAGTCAAACTGGTGCACATTAAAATCAAATCTTTCTTTTCACAGATCTAATGTAATAAGCTTACCACTCCATCCACCCCCATTAACCAGATCTTCACTGGGATAGTGATTCTGGGTCTGGTGTCTGCAGATCAAAGATACTGAAAAATTGGAAGGGTTCATAAAAGAGCCATATAAATGATTCAGAGTCTGGGAAACATCTTTCTAGTGAAAGATGTAAGAAGCTTGATCTATTTAGGCTATCAAAGAGGAAATAAAGAGGAGACTCCATCACAATGTACAAGCACAAATACAGGGAAGATGACTTCTTAGAATAGATGGCTCCACTAGCCAGCAGAAAAATATGCAGTGGAATTTGGCTGGAAAGTCAGGATTCAGCTTTCATTGGAAGCTGGAGCTAGCACAAGAGTTGGAGAAAAAGTACATATGTTTTCAGGGTAAGATAATTAACCATTGGAAGAATTTACCATCAGAGTAACAAATTAGGAAAATCCAGAACATGAGCCTAATTTAGGAGATCCATAATGCTCTCTGATGAAAAGCATTATTGTATTCTACTGATAGAGACTAAACTATAAATGATGTGTCACAGTGGATACTTGAATGTTCCTCTTAGAGACAGCAGCTGAGCATCGTGCTGCCACGTTGCAGCAGTGTGGCTGCAGAAGGGGAGCAGCTTAAGATACAGATTTCTCTGCCAGGAAATTATGAAATCAGGTTCCTGGTATCCTCCTGAATTCCTCTGGGGCCTTAGTTTTTCTCATTCAGTTTTCCTACCTGTAAATATTGACAGCGCTGAGCTATTTCCTGTCAGCAGACAGGTGTGGACATCCTCAAGTTCATAAAGCGTTCCGAGTATACGTAATGCTATTTTTGCACCAGAAATGAGCAGTACATGATGCCTCCTGGTGGATTTCCACTCTGTATTTAATTCCAAATGTATGCATCAGTGCAGCCTAAACTACAATTTACTCAAACTAAAGAAAACAGAAGTCTGCTCCGTTGCACACTCCCTTTCCTGGATTATGTACTGTCACTGCAAAGACAGGGAAGTGTGCTACTGCATGCTAATAAAGCGCTTTCTTTTTGCAGCTCTGTACTCATGGTGAGTGGCTGTGATTTGTGCATGACCTGTTTCTGCTCCGGGGACAGCTGGACTGAGAAATCAACTGGGAGTTACAGTGAGCCGATTTGGTTCTAGTCTCGGCTCAACAACAATGAATGGGCAAAGGCTGCCACCTTCAGTCAAAACTTCCTTACAGCAGCGGAGGGGAGAAATTCAGAGAAGAGCTTGCACCACTGTAAGATTTGAGATGGAGCAGGGATGAGATGGAAGAAATGTGTTAAGGAAGCATGAGATGCGGAGCATAAATTGCACTGACTGGTGCCACATCCCTTTGTCATCTGGGTGAATTCCTGTCTCCAGACTAAAGTCCTGCAGGTAAACACTTCATTACTGAAGTGGGGGTATTTGCAGAGTGAGGGAGATGTTACTGCTGTCCTTAGTTCACAGGGAGAATGAACCATCTTTTCTCCACCCCACCCTCCCACCACTTCTTCCTTTGGGAACTTACTTAAAATTCTTTCTGTCCTTGGCTCAGGCACCCTGGAGCCCTAGATGAGCTGACTGCAATTTTGTCATATTAGTCTCCATGAAAACAGAAGTAATGACTCTTGTCAGCTGACAGGCTGTCCCCAGGACCACCCTCACCATTCAAAACACCCTACTGGTTCCAATCACTCATAGTCCCCTCTGATGCTCGGCAAGGGAGGAAAGCGGAGGGCAGACATTAAATATTGCTGTATTTAAGGTCTACAATAACATATTCTTTGCTTCCCCTCCAACTATTTGCTGGGCTGTTATATCACTATTCTTCTTCTTTTTATTTTTTCGTTTTTTTTCCTGGGCGCATGTTTTTTCCCAATTCAGGCAAAATCACTACTTCTATACTCAGCTGTCCTGATTGCATGAACAAGAGTCTGATTGCATTATTCATCTGCGGTGCTCATAAAAGACTTCAAAACTCTTGACTAGACCTAAAGCTTTTGATGACATTCAGTTTCAATAGAAAAGGGGAAAAATACTGTGTGAACTGGTGGCATCTGATCACATTGCAACCCCACCAGCTGTGGATGGGACAGCTAGGCCTGCATGGTACAATATGAGCTGTTGCATTTACTGGGCAGTTTCTGGGAGATGGCTTGCTGGGCTGTTCTGCTTTGTTTTTCTCTGTGTCCAAGGCTGCAGTGATTCTCGGGAGGAAATTGATTTTACATACTGGTATGCAAAGGTAGCCTAATTCCAAGGAAATGCGGCCACCTGTGGGCATATGAGCACGTTTATCCCAGCTTGGTTATTTTTGTATCATTAGAAACTCTGACTTAGCTCGTTAAAATTCTTCTGATTGAAAAGTTTAGTAAACTAGAAAAAGAAAGAGGGTGATCCAGTGAAATGAAGACAGCAGTGGAAAGGTCACGCTGTATTTCACCCCTGACAACTGGGTAATTACAGGGACAAAATTCCCGGCTAAGTCTGTCTTTGGACTGACTGATCTTACCAGTCTTATTTTACTTATTCTGTTGTATCATAATTGCAGCTGTTATCATCACATCTACTCTTTCAGTGCCAGGGCATCTTGCTTGTGTTTGGTTTTGAGCAGTAGAAGGACTCAATCCAAAAGCTGAGTAGAGATTCCCAAGGGGGCACTGCAGTATGTGCCTGTTGCAGTTCTTGAAAGGAAGCATGAAATGGGATCTGAGTGGATGAGTCTTGAGTACTGTGTGTGAGACTTCACAGGTCTGTATTAAGCAACTTATGTTTATACAGTGACTTGGTATACAGTGAGAGCCAGCTTTATAAACTTAGGTATTCCAGAGAGAAAGTACCTTGGTAATGTCACTAAAAAGATATAGTTCTAAACCAGAACCCCCATTCAAATCCTTCCATTGCAGAGGGAGTCCCCCCTCTCAGTATCCCAGCCTGTCAGTCTGACTAGTGCTGACATGATGCATAGGACTGGCACTGAGGTCACTGCAATGTCACAAGAGCAATGAGTATTCTAGAAGGTCAGGACCGAGCAGTTAAGGAAGCTGAGGAGGAAGAAGACAGAACAAAGTGATTCTTAATATGGCAGGGAAATTCAACCTCACCTGTGCACTGTCTTTTCAGTTGGCTTTTATTATACCATCTTTGTTTGTTTTCTTGGGGGGCCTGTTTACCATATTGGCTTTCAGGTTGGCTAGGTATGCTTATGGTTTCAGCATACAGAAGATCTGGATGAAAAAGGTAAGGGCAAAATCTTTCTGAAATGTCTCATATTTTGTGTGTTGATGTGAGAATGCAAGAATTAGATTCACTATGGAAGAAGTACTAAGAAAGTATCTTCTGTTATAGTGCACTGAACATGGCATGTTCAGGGAAAGTTTGGTTTACTTTTATCTTTGAGTTGATTACTTTAGCAGGCTAGTGCTTTTGGATGTTCTGTCTTTCCCCTTCTAAGAGGAGGGCACAAGAGAGTTTTTACCCATGTAGATATTACTAGCTGCACAAACGTATGCATACTGAAACTACAGATGCATGTAAACACAGATACACGTATGAGCACTGTAATGCTTGCTTTTCAGTCCACATTTGCATACAACCTCTGATTCTTAAACACACAAGCTAATATGTGCAAACACACAGTATCTCATACACACAGATATTTAAACACCAAGGCAGTATTCATAACAGAAATGAGGAATACATGTACATGGTCAGGCTGTCTCTCAAGACTATAAACTCCCCACTCTGTAAACTGCAACTATTGGAAAAATTGTCTTGTTTTTCAGTATTTCAGAATAGCCTTTTTCACATGGACCAAACAGACTGGACAAGGGTGGGATTAAGCATGCTGAAAACAAATCCACCACCAAAAGATCTATGATCTTTTGACTCTGGTCCTCCCTGTGTGCATTGTGGAATTTTTGAGAAGGTGTTAGTAGCTCCCAAGGATATCACGCAGGATGGTTCTTATGACACGTCGAGGTCACTTACGTACCTAGTTACAGTATCATTTGCGGGACTCAAGAGCTCTTTCCTTGTGTTGCTTCGTGTTGCCTCCAACAACTGTTGCAGGCCATTTCACTCTATCACTTCTGAGGGAGGGCTTGACATTCTCGTCGGCTTACCTGGATTGTGTGGTCAGAAAATGAAAGGAACACCTGTGCTGCTGGCAAACTGTAGGCATCTCTGTTGGCCAAAATGTTAAATTAATCTGATTGTCTGCTGTTCTTTTGACTGCTGAGTAGAGGTGGGGTTTTGTTCTTAAGTGTTACTCTTTACAGATTCTGGTGCTTGGGAAACTGAGTGTAAAAGAAGAGAGGCCAGCACAGTATCTCACATTACAAGCAGCACTGGTCTGGGTTTTTTTGGTTTGGGTTGTTTTTTTTTTCCTGGTAGGTGTTTACAGGTTTTCTGTCATTGAATAATCTGTGTTACTTATTTGTTACAGTTATTAATAACTGTAGCTGCAAGAAGGACAGAATCCTACCTCATTGCAAAAGCTAATCAGAATTAGCTGAAGCTGTACGGTAAATCTAAGTCTTACCTGGGGCTGTTACTGGCATACATTAAAAGAGGTAACAGGCCATGTTAAAACAGAGCACTGGAACTGAGCTATTCCAGGGTATATGCTAGGGAAAGTTTTACGTGATCAAAACTAAGAAAATGAATTCACACCTGGCATAAGTTGGGAAAGGGTGGGGAGACTAGTAGAGAGGTGTTATTAGCAACAGAACACACTCTTCCTTTCAGACTCAGGTTGTGAGGCAATCACTTTAAGGTGACGTGAATCAACATTCATTGGTGTAACCAGTAGGAAAGAAATGAGACTGCATCTGTGTATCACACTATGTGTCTGCACAGCATGCCCTCAGTGAATTCCAGGAAGATAAGGCTTTCTGAAGCTTTTAGTAGCTTAGCTGAAGGAAAATACATTCCACCCATCTCTTACTTTGAATCCCCATTCAGATTTGGTGGTGGCTGAATGTGTTGGCTTTAGTCGTCTTGGGAAACGGTGTCTGGCAAAGCCAAGGTTAACAATCTGTTTGCTTCTCTGTCAGGACAAAGATGTCTGGTGGCCACGCAAAAGGAAACAAAGTTCAGTCTACTGGATAAGAGTCTTCTCTACGCAGGTAGAAATGATGCTATCAGCTCAAACATCTATGGGGTGTGTACTGGTAAGTAGATTGGTTAGCACAGGTTTCCTCTTCTAACGCAGGTGGTGAGGCATATCTGTTCTTTTGAGGACATCAAGTGAAAACACAAGCATGTCTTACGTATATAAAACAAGTATATATGAGTTTTGCAGTCGATACCCTGATAGAAATGTTTGGCCTCAGAAGATGATTTGGAAAGTTCCTAAGCAGGAAAAGTTATATAAAATGACTGAAACTTACCATCTGATGTTTCCCTAGATCTGGCTGTAGGCAGACTGCTGCATCTGGCTACACAGTCTCTGTCTTCTGGGTAACTAAATCCCTTCTGAGTGATTCAGTCCTGATGGCTTGCTTGGTGGCTTACTATTTCAATGGGAACTGATTATAACAGTATTGGTGGTAATCATTTTTGCTATTTTAAATGCATGTCCAAAGGATTGAGAGTGCTGTCTTTATCTACCAAAAAAGGATATGCCAATGACACATCTCAATGGAACTTAACTGGCTTTTTTTTTTTTAAATCTGAACATTCTTTTGTATATTCGATTTTGGTGGCTGGCAGTGAATGAACAACTAGTCACATGGGTTTGATTCCCTGGCCTTTCACAATGACAACCAGGGAACTGGAGTTACGTGGTCAGCTGCATCAAGCCCTCATCAGTAGTAAATTAACATGGCAGCGTTGACTTATATTGGTTGTGATTTTGGTTCGTTGTGCACATGCCTAACTAAAATCTCTATCTTGGGATTGCTGCAGAGTGTAGGTAACTGAATTTTGTTCCTTCCGCCTCTCCTGTAAGTCATAGAAAAACAGAAAAAGTGATGTTTTAGATTTGTGCTTGTTATAGATGGAAGCTGTGTTACTACCACAGTAAACCTCATAACATCCTCTTTGATGCCTATGTTTTCAGGTGATACTCGTGTTTCTTCTGAATATTGGTGCTCTTATCATTTATTTTGTCAATCTTGCTGAGTAAGTAGATTACTGATGTTTATCCAAAAAGCTTGTTTAAACAAACTGTAGAAACAAATTGCCAAGTTGATTTGTTTTCTAAGAGCTGGTTTGTGGCCACAGATGTGAGCCAGAGGAGCCTATGGGCACTGATATGTGACAGGCCCCTTTGAGCTCCATGGGTTGTCATCAGGTACGTACTTCCCCCCTTCCTTTAAGATGCCAATACTTTACAGGGACTACAGATGCCAGAAGAGCATACCTTGGGCATAACAGCATGATAGCAGCAACCTGAGTAGTGCGTGAAACTACACAATGCAGCCAGAAAGGGAAAATTGTGGTTTCTATCTTTCTGTTACAGCTGTTGAAGTTTCACTGTATGTAAGGTTTTTGTGTGTATACCTTCAAGGGTGGATTTTCAGAAGAACTGAGGGACAGATGTCCAAATCCTACAGCTTTTGAGAAGGGTCTGGCACCCGTTTTGGTACAGACATTTTCAAAAGCATTCAAAGCCTGGCTGTTGCTATTGCAATGTTTAGAGAATGCTGGACCACGTACTACCCAAAGCTCTTCTGAAAGTCTGGGCATTTATTTTTGGTACCTAAATGGGAATGGGGCTCTTCTATAAAATCCAGCTTTTGGTAAACAATTTGATGGGAATAAAATAATGAGGCTGAGTAGGAAAGCGCACTGTATCCTCTACCAGTCTTCACCTGAATACATATATTTTGTAGAATGTGCTTGGGGTAAAAAAGATATTAATATGTAAACACCTTTGATTTAATACACGAGAGCATTGTTCTCAGTTCTTTGCTTGGACTAGTGCACAGCACTGGAAAAATAAAATGGCATTATAAAATGAAATAAATAGAATATAAAAGCTGTGGAACACTCTGAACTGAATTCAGTCAGCAGAGGTAAACCTGAGAAGCAGAATTACACATCAAGAGCAATCCAATATTATGTTTAATTCCAAGACATTATAAATCTGACAAACATCTAGGAATAGCTTCAGAAGGGAGAGAGTAGGTTTTTTTAAGGAATATACAGGCAGTTAATCCTATTTATACAGAGTTCTTTCCATGAATAGTCTTACACCTGTAGGTGAGAGTAGATGTTCACCTGGGCTGACCTATGGGACTAGTTCACTTTGTTGTGTTTCTGCTTTCAAAGTATCTCCTGCATGGGTGGAGGAAGAGGTGCCTCACATGGCTCATAATTGATGTACCTAACTTGCTGTCAGCCTGGTGTAGGCAATATGTCAGCAAGCAAGCGTGTGAATGTGGCCTGTAATCTCTTCAGGTGCAGTCAAACATCTGTTGTTGGACCAGGTGGTACCAGTGGGAAAAGCTTATTCCCACAGCTTTCTACTGCCAGATTTTACCACTTGCATCAGTCTGCGCTGTTAGACTTTGTCTGAGCACTCTGTAAGCTTATTTCATGCAAGGTCAGTGAGGCTGGCCTAGAAAATTTAAATTGGTGTTGTAAGCTAACCTGGCAGACTTTGATGGAAACTACTCAGTACTTCAGCTACTCCCTTGGCCATTAGAAGGCCATGTTCAGAAGGGGTTCAGTGAGAAACAGCTGCAGGAGTTCTCTCTTCTGCTGACTAAGCTGAATACAGAAGAGTATACTTATACTGGTCCACAAGAGAAGGGTGAAACCATTTTCCTGAAGAAGTCAACAGAAAGATTTGCATAAGCACTCTATAAATATATGAAACCCAGTCTTTCCAGTATATTTGCATGATAGATAAATAACATCATATTTTAACATGCTTGCTAATGCTAATGATAACCTGCTATTAGCAGTGATTTATTCTGCCTAACCCACTGAGAAAGTAGAGATTTAAATTACACAAAATTGTGAATACATTTAAATTTTGGTTTAGTGATTATTTTATAATAAAAACCCAAACCAAATGTCACTTTATAGCCACTCTGTTGTTTTTTGTTTTCTTTTTTTGCCCTTCCCTCCACTGGCTGTGATGCCTATTTCGCATTTAGAGCAGAGGAATTCAAGATCTCCTTTCCAGACAGCATCCTCTATGTAGATACAGGCTTCAATGCTTTCTTCCTCCTTTACTTTGGATTACGGGTAAGGGCACTTTATGGGAAAGTTGAGTTAAAAATGAACTATATTTGGGAGTAGTTTACCTGTGTGGATAGCAGGTGCCCTGTAGTATAATGTTTGATTGCCTTAGCTTAACTCTGAGCCACTCTGGTTTTTCAACTTTTCTTGTAATTACTTTATTTTCTCCCTTTGGAATCTGGTTATTTCCAGCATTTCTGCAACATTTCCCAGCTCACACGTTAGCCTTGTCTGTCTTTCTCCATGTCTTTAAACCACTGAATGAATTAGTCAGGTCTCTCTTCAGCTTCTCTTGAACAAACTGTATAGCTGTGTGCCATCTGTTGTTAAAATGACATTAGTTGCACTGGTGTGAAATACATTTTGATTGTAGCTTTTGACATTAGAATTTTTGTCTAAGTAATTAGAAAACAGGATATTCCCTGTTACAGGTCGATGGAATGCGGATGGGGTCTTGCCCGCCCTTTGGTTTTATAATTCATTATTACTGATACTGCAGTACCATGGAGAAAGACACCCTAGAAAAAAGATGAAAGGGGCAGGTGACAAAGAGGGGGAGAAAGAGAGCATGGTTATACCTTTGGGTCCAGACCATTTTGGGTTTTTTGGGGCTCCAGCCCAAGCCTTTCTGAAACAAACCAGGAATTTTTAAGGGGGTGTCTGCAGAAGCCAAAGCAATAGAGAAGGAAGTAGACTGCAAAAATGGGTCTCCTCAGAGAGCTGCCTTCTTGCTCTGATGAGACCCATGATCACACAGCATTGATACTTTTTGATGTTATTCATCTTTAGTTTGTGGCAGCAGATGACAAGCTGAGGTTCTGGCTTGAGCTGAATTCTCTTGTGGATTTCTTCACGATCCCTCCGGTTTTTGTTTCCTATTATTTAAAGAGGAATTGGCTTGGTAAGTAAGACTTGGAGATCTTGCTTTCCATCCGTGTTGTCCTGCATCTTACATCAAGACTCCCTTCAAATTTATTTTGATTTGCAGAGGCTTTGACCATCAGTATGAAAACTGTTCTTTGGGAGCAAAATTATGCATTGTTGGCAAAAACTCCTTTAATTTTGAGGCGCTTGTAATTTACCCAAGTCTGTCTCCATTCTCTTTATCTGTCTGCCTGGCTTTTAGTATCTCAACAGTCACTGTACTTGACCAACTGGATGAGGAGTTACCCAGCGGGGAAGCAAAGATGGTACCTTGATTTTTGTGAATGGCTTTCTTGCATGCTCTGGGGTCTATAGTCTAGGGGACCTGTATGTCACTTAAGCCTTCAGGTTACAGCTCAAAGGAATTGCAGTTCTTACTTTGTCTCATAATTCAAGGCCTCCTTTGAGCACATAGGTGGAAATCCAGTGACTTAAAGGCTCTGAATACTGAGCATGCATATTTAAACATACCTGAATATGTGGAAACACTCCACTTCTAGACAGACTTTTTGTTCTCCTCTGACTTGTCACTTTTCTGCAGGTTTGCGTTTTTTGAGAGCACTTAGGTTGTTAGAACTTCCACGAATACTGCAGTTCCTCAGGATCACAAAGAACAAGTAAGTTAATGCCTTGCTGAGTACACTTGGAAGCTTAACATTCTCCCTGATGTGTGTATTTTGGCTGACTCAGGTAATAAAGGAAAATACTAGTGTTGCATATGGAAAAAATTTACTATGAATAATGTTGCACTGGAAATTACAAAAAAATTTATAACTGTCAGCTCAGTGAAACTCTGGTGGTGGGGAGATGAGTGGAAATCATAAATGCAAGAAATCTTAAAAGGTTTTAGAGATTGATAAATGTCAAAAATGGGATTATTTGACATGTTCCCTATGACAGAAAGGGCTGGATGTAGGAAGATTTTTCTGATCGTAAATCCTTTTTATGTAATCTTACACTCACTAGACAAGAGTTTTGTTGAGTGGAGTAGGGTCGCCTAGGAAATTTTAACTCTGGCAAAGTACGTTACATTTTAAATGTCTTGCAAATTTTCCCTTTCTATCTCCAGTTACTCAATCAAGATCTCCAAGCTCTTTGCTATATTTATCAGCACGTGGCTCACAGCTGCAGGATTTATTCACCTGGTATGTATCATCAGCTACACATCCTTCCTTGTCACCTTAAACCAGTATTGTCATGTGAGCTTTGGGTATATGTTTTTTCCTAACAAATGCATAATTCTCTTGGGAGAGGATGAGTTTGTTGTACCAGGACAAAGCATGACTCAAGTCAGTGTATTTTACTTGTGTATGTTATCAGATGTGGTTGCATTGATGCAATACCTTCCTGCTCTGCCCTCCCTGGTAATGAATCACTTCTGCAATAAGTAAAATAGGGCTAATTTTTAAATGAAATAATTGTGAATTGGAGATGGACTGAAAACAAAACCAATTTAACCTTCTTTCTTCTTTTCTCTTTTCCTGCCCTTCGGCAGGTAGAAAACCATGGAGATCCTTGGGTTCAGCCTGCAAATTCCCAGTCCCTCAGCTATTTCAAATGCATGTACCTAGTAATGATGACTATGTCCACTGTTGGTTATGGCGATGTAGTGGTTCAAACAACATTGGGTCAAACCTTCATTATTTTCTTCATTATTGGTGGTTTGGTAAGAAACCTATATTTCTTTTCTGAAAATGGCAGCTGGGGACAGACAGTGAACAGCAGTGTCACCAAAAATTTGATCTTAGCAGGGATGCAGTAGGGATTAAACATCTATGAGCAAAGAGAGTTTTGACATTAATTATTTACTGGCATTGCTATAGAGTAATTTTCTAAGAGCTGGCAGGGCTTCTAGTATTTCTTCCTGCAGCTGCAAATACTGGCTAGAGCCAAAATACTGGACAAAATTAATCCAAGGTATCAATGGCATAAATCCATTGTCACTACATCATACAGTTGTGCGTTCCTGCCAATGATTTTTAGGAATTGGAAGTAAATTTCTTTTGTTCCACATAATTTAAATTCTCACAAATTAATTTATCATGGTTAGGAGAGACGGAATTGGCTCTGAGAAAGATGATTTTTCTTGATGTCTTAGGTACTGTTTGCAAACTTTATCCCTGAAGTTGTGGAAATTGTTGAAAGCCATAAAAATTACAAGTCCTCCTATGAAGTGGTGAGTGGGAAAAAGTAAGTATCATTGCTGTTTGTCTTTGGAAAATAAAAATCAGGTCAGTGACTAGGCTGGGAACCAGCTCAGAAGAAATAAGAAGCTAAATGAAGCTTCCTGTAGTAATTTAAATGATACCCTGAAACTTACTCTTGTTTGATCCTTACCTCAAGACTGTCTGGATAAGCCTTGTCGACAGCAATATTCAGCACGGGCTTTATTTTCAAAGGAAGAGAAGCTAGCTGACATGATAGCCTAACTTAGAGATTGAAGAGACCTATTTCATTGGTGGGGGTAGTGTGTTTTTTTTGTTTTTTGTAGGTGTGGTTTGGTTTTGTAGGGGTTTCGGTTTGGGGGGGGTGTTGCCACTCACAGGACTGGGTAGGTACAGCTTTAACCAGGTCTTACAAAGTTCCTTCTGTGACTCTGGTTTTGGAATGTCTACAATTCACTGCTTCTAACACAGTTCATTTCCAAAATAACTCCCAAAGTACATAGTCACGATGGATGAAATTTCCATCAAACCAAAGTCACAAGCTATCTTCTGCATTATTGTGATTAATATACTACAAGCAGGTGTGTAGTTTCATACAATGTCAGCTTTGCAACAACCATTCTACTATTTTCAAAGTGATAAATCTTGCTTGATCTCTTCCTGTAGCTATATTGTTGTCTGTGGTAATATCACTCTGGAGAGCGTCACTACATTCCTACGAGACTTTTTGCTTCGGGACAAGGGAAATGTTTGCACAGAAATCCTTTTTCTGGGAGAGTAAGTATCCTTATTTCTCTGAGATATTTGACTTTGATTCCCTGAGCACTTAGGGGAAACGTAGGAGATTTGAAAGTAAAGGAAAGCAATGCTGTGTAACTAATTAACAGGAGTTACAAACCAAATTGTAGCAATGAAGCTTTTATGCTGGAGTGTTCATGATAAAATGTTTTCCATTTTGATCAACTGGGGGAAAAAATAAGTTTCCCTGTACGTTCCATAGTAAGCTAGCTTTGCCAGATATACCTTACTTTAAGTCTTGCCACATCTGGTAATCAAATAATTGTCAGCTGTCTCAATTTCTTATACATTTTTTCATGCTGGGGAGAAAACTTGTAACTTCCACTTGGTCATGCTGGCATATGGCAAAGGGAGGAAAGTGAAGCCACTTTAATGTACCAAAAATAGGCATTTCAGCTGTCCTGTCAGATCCCCTCCTTCTGCCTAGCTGAAGCTATTAGACATGTTTCTGAAAGCAGAACCTTCAGAGAGAGGTGATTGCTGGGAGCACAAACACGATTTTACCTTGGAATGCAGTGGAAGTGGGGCAAGAGGTGAGCAGAATATTATAAGCATCTCTTTTGAAATACCATGACATTTTGAGAGGGCTGTTCAATTGAGGATGAATGGAAATGAGGTACAGGAACAGTTCAAAGACAGGAAAAAGTGCTTTAGAGGAAGAGATGTAGACTTCAGTCTGTTTAGCGTAACAGGAAGAGGATAGGGATTTTGGCTCAATTCAAGTGCCTAAATAGCTTCACAACCAGTTTAAAAATCTTCTTTAATCTGGAAAATATAGGCATAACAAAAGCTAATAACTAAAGCGTAAAGTCAAGCAAACTAAAGTAAGAAGCAAGGCATGCATTTTTGAAAGTGAGAAGTGATTAATAATCACTGAAACAAACTGCTCAGGGAATGGGTGGATTTTCCAACTCCTGTCTTTAAATCAAGATTGGATACCTTCCTACAGGGCATGCTTCATTACTGGGATCAATGTAGGAATATCTTGATAATGTATTGTACAGCTCATGTAGAAGAGAATGTTACAGAAGTTCCTGGGTAGATACAGTTTGCATAAATTGAATAGGAAAATAACACTCGAGTTGGAGAGAAAGTTGAAGTTCAGCACTTTCATTTGAAAACAGAATGCAGAATCAAGCCCTAGGAAGTATCATTTCCTGACTCTTGTGGAGTAACAGTGAGCTGTAAAATTAGAGTTGCATGGATGGCTGTGGAATGATACTCATGAAAAATTAATGACAATAGCAGAAGACAGGAAAAATCCAGGAAACATTTCCATGACTGTTAAGTTTTATAAAAGCTTGTTTTCATTAAAATCTAAACTATGTACTTTAACTGAGCTGCCAAAATCCCTGTAGCTTTTTTTAAACAGCAAGTAGTTATGGCAAATAGCTTTTCTGAGAAATGGAGACTTGCAGAGAATGTAATTATGAGAGATTGATGGATTCCCCCCCCCCCCCCCCCCCCCCCGTTGTTGTTTGTATTGAATAGGTCTCTTCCTAGTCTGGAGCTGGAAGCTGTGTTCAAATGCTATTCAGCCTATACGACTTTCTTTTATGGCTCTGCACTAAACTCTGAAGATCTGAAGAGAGTTGGAGTAAGAACTTCATCATTTGCGCTTTCTTGTAGATAAGCCAACCTTGTGAAAATCTTGTCCCTTATGAAAGGATGCTTAGGCTGAATTTACTCAATTCATGTTGAGATTTACACTTCAAGGAGCTCCACTTATTTTAGTGGTACCTTTTGCATACCAACATATTGCTCATGGGAACTGAGAATGCAGGAGTCAGGCATAACAGACTTTTCAGACTGTAAATTCTTCAAGCATTGAAACAGGAAAAATAAAGGGGAATGCCAAACTGTGATCATCTGGTTTTGAAAGAGGAATATTATGGAGTGCAGCATTTCTGGAAATTGTATTTAAATAATTGGAATAACCCTTAGTTAGCTCATCTTTAGAGTGTGCATCATATTTGGGTCTCATTCATGGATGTCCAGAAAAGAAGAGACCTAGTGTTTTGAAATATTGAAGACTCAGCAAAATATTCCAATAGAAGCAGAAGGAATGGACCTGGATTAAAGGAAAAAAACCCAAACCAACACTACCAACAAACAAAAAAACACCACTGGCTTTAACTTTAGTGTGGTTTCTATTTGTTAGTATCCTATTTGAAATACAGTGGTAGATGTTCACCCAGTTCCCAGCAGATTATAAAACCTCCACCATAAATGAAACATGTTGTTGTAGTTGTTAATGACTTTATTACACAGCCCTAATATTGATCAGATGACTGAGACAGAGGTCTTCTGACCTGCCCAAATTTTGATCCTTGAAGTGCTTCGGCTGGACTTCGCTGGGGAAGAATATAGCAACGCTGCGTATTTTGTAACCTCTTCTAGGAAGATGCTAGCACTAGAAACTTAAAAATTTCACATGTTCAGCACTTTTGAAAATACAAATACACATTGCATACCATATGTTTGATTGGAGCTGCGTCACTGTTGAAACATTCAGGCATGTGCACAGCTCCAAGTAATAGGATCATGGTGATCTTGAGGTTCAACAAGGCTAAGTGCCAGGTCCTGCACTTCAGTCACAACAACCCCATGCAGCACTAGAGGCTTGGAGAAGAGTGGCTGGAAAGCTGTCTGGCAGAAAAAGACCTGGGGGTGCTGGTTGACAACCAGCTGAATATGAGCCAGCTGTGTGTCCAGGTGGCCAAGAAGGCCAACGGCATCCTGGCCTGTATCAGAAATAGTGTGGCAGGAGCAAGGAAGTGATTGTTCCCTTGTACTTGGCACTGGTGAGGCCACACTTTGAGTACTGTGTTCAGGTTTGGGCCCCTCACTACAGGAAAGACACTGAGGTGCTGGAGCATGTCCAGAGAAGAGCAACCAAGCTGGTGAGGGGCCTGGAGCACAAGCCTTATGAGGAGCGGCTGAGGGAACTGGGATTGTTTAGTCTGGAGAAAAGGAGGCTGAGGGAAGACCTTATTGCTCTCTACATCTACCTGAAAGGAGGTTGTAGTGAGGTGGGTGCTGGTCTCTTCTGTCAGGTGGCTGGAGATAGGACAAGAGGAAATGGCAGATTGTAGCAGGGGAGGTTTAGACTGGGTATTAGGAAAAATTTCTTTACTGAAAGGGTTGTCAGGCATTGGAACAGGCTGCCCAGGAAAGTGATTGAGTCACCATCCCTGGAGGTGTTCAAAAAGCACATAGGCAAGGCACATCAGGACATGGTTTAGTGGGCATGGTTGACGGTTGGACTCAATGATCTTAGAGGTCTTTTCCAACCTAAATAATTCTATGATTCTATGATCTTACACAATTTTTAACTAAAGACATGTGCTACCAAATCATCTTGCTGTTGGAGATTGTTGTACTTCATATGGGGTTAAACCCTGATTTACCTTTTCTCTCCTGGGTTACAGATGGAATCTGCGAATGCTTGTCTCATTCTAGCAGATGTTCACTCTCCACAACCTTATATTGAAGATACTTCCAATATCATGAGGTAGGATGAGATACTCCAGTGCTTTCATCTCTATCTGATTGATATTAATAGTGACACAGATAGTGCTGCTGGCAGGGGAACATATTTGTCCTGTCACGGTTTTTTTTCTGCCTGAGAACTCTGAAAGCCAACTGACTGCTTTCTGCTATGATTTTATCAGGTGTGTTGAGGGATTGAGATGGGTAGCAGCTGTGCAGCCTTGCAACCCCATACAGAGTATAATGTTACTAAACATGGTGTAATTACCTTCTTCAATACCCAGAATATTAGCAGTTGAGGAGTCTGGATCCTTTACACTGGAGAGAGTTGTACACTACTGGCTGGTGCAGCTCTGCTGTCAGGTCTGCTAATTCTACACATCTTTGTACTGGGCAGACTTAAATTGGGGACTCCCTTAGTACTTCTGGGTTGTGTGAATCTGGTGGCATAATTAGCACACCCCCAAAACAGTCCAGAAGTCCAAGTTCCAAATTGGATTACCTTTATTTTCTACTTGCGAGGCATCTACTAAAGTGGAGATACTAGTTTATGAATGAAATCTACAGGTGGAATTGGCAAAGCAAATAATATTCATTATTGTTGCTTCTCTTAGCTCTAGACTTCTAGTGGGATACAGGTATGGTTCTTCACCCTGTGTCCAAGCCACGCACCAGTATCTTAAAATCTTTTGATGGTGATTACCTTCCTCTCCACATAGTGGACTTGGATATGCTTAAAGTGTAGAGGTCCCAGATACAGGTATTGGGACATATGCTGTTCTTTGCCACAACTCTCCAATCACTGTGTGCCAGAGTAAACTAGTCTGACTTGAAAAATGAGAGACCCTAGCGAGAACCAAGCATATTAATCAGATATTATATCTTTTGTACAGAGTGCTGTCTATCAAGAATCACTACCCGAACACAAGAGTAATTTTACAGATAATTCAGTCTCGTAACAAGGTATCACAATTGTCTTGTATGTCATGAGAGTTGTCATGGTTGAAATTCTGGCCTTTATGGAATCAAAAATCTCTGCCTTTTGTGAAAGTAGGATCTTTGTCCAGTCCCTCTTACTCATCCAGTTACTAACCTATCTAGAATATCTTTTAACATTACCAAAAATAAAGAATAACTCTTTGTTTGTTTTTATTGGTTTTGTCAAAGTTGTCAGCAAATCCACATTTAATGTTTAAAAAAAAGAAAACTAAAAAAACCAAACCCACCCAAAGAACCTCAGAAGTCCATTTAGCTATCTGCTAGCATATTCCAGCACAGATTTAAAAAAAAATAATAATTTTGAAGGCAAGAAAGACAAGAATTGTCATTTTACAGAAACATTGTGGCTTTGCCTATCTCTGTGCTGATCTGTAATCACTTTTATACTCTGAAACAGGTATACCTGCCAAACATCCCCAGCTGGGACTGGAGGACAGGCGACAGCATTGTCTGTTTCGCTGAACTGAAGCTAGGCTTCATAGCCCAAAGCTGCCTTGTTCCTGGTTTGTCTACCCTCCTAACCAATTTGTTCATTGTGAAAGAGGATACTGAGGTACGTCCTTCACTTGTCTAAGTGGTGTGAATGCAGCCCAGTGGAATCTTCTCTGAAGTATGTGCCGGACTTCTGAGTAGAAGCTGCAGCCAGGTCTTTTGAAGCTTATCTTGTTCATGCTGGGATTAAGATTGGCACAGAAGACAAGAAAACCTAACAGACTATTTCTAATTTAATACTTGAATTCAGTGCAAGAGGCGAAAAGAGTGTTCTAGAGCATGCTGAAGCAAAAGAACCTAAGGATGCATTTTACAGTAGTGTGCAAGGAGGTACCAAAGCAAAGGATGGCCCATAGCAAGCTATGCTGCTGCATTTAGCTGATACATGGAAACACCTTGTCTGTTGCTGTAGGTTCAAAAGCAATAATGTGATGCTTGTGCTCCACTGCCTCAGAGAACACAGTAAATCAGTTTTGGTTACTGCACAGTATGGACCCTGTTAGCTTCTCTGCATCTGTGTTTGATTCCATTCTGTCTGGCATTCACAATTTGAATCTGTGCTTAAAGCACTTCAGTGGAACCTCTCCTGCTTGACACCCCCGAAAATGGGCTGAAAATCAGTCCAATGTACCTTTTCCAGTTGATAGCATGCTTTCTACAGTATCCTTTTAGGCTTATTTATTTCTTTGGTTGGGTCTTACAGGGTAATTTACACAACAACAGTGGCAATTAGAAATCCTGTCATCTCTGTGCAAGGAGGGTGATCCAAATTTATCCTCCTTTTATCTGTCTTTCCTCATCAGTACCTGCTACAATGCAGAATTGATAAACTATGCATTAACTTCACAGTACACAAGTTACTCAGATATTTCCAAATCAATACCAGAAGATCTAATGAAATAATAAAAATACAGAACTTTTAGGCATGAAGTTGCCTGAACAAGCCTCAGGTTTGCTAGTCCTGCAGTGGACATGCTTTTGCTATCACCTAGTGGCTATATGGGATACTTCATATTAATCTCCTGCACAAAAGAATTTGACTGCTTTCTCTCTTCAGGGACTTTTAATTCACAAAATTAATTTAGACAAACTAAAGAGATATCAGGTGAAATAAATAACAGAGTTTATCAATGCAGAAGTTGTATGTAGAATTGGGCTGCTTGTTAGAGTGTTTTTTCATTGACAGATGCTGTTTCATTCAAGTCCAAATATTTCACAGACATGGCAAAGCTAGCAAAATTGATATTTTAAGGTTTTTTAAGCATACTATGAAAACTCAGCAAACTTTTTAAATTGAAAAAAGCCTTTTATGCCAAAATCCATTAAATAATTTTTATTTGGAAAGCAACACTTTTTTACACATTTGTAGTAGCCTGTTAAGTTTTATGTAGAAGGCTAAGAGAATAACAGTGAGCAGCAGTCTAAAACCTGAAGGAGCTGTAAGCAGTAGAATGTTTTGCTGCTTTAACTACCTAGGTATAAACAACCCTTCCCTAGTCACACAACTACCAAAGGAAAAAAAAGTGCTTATACTGGAGTAGAAGATCAGAGTTCAGCAATAAATCACACCTCTAATAGCTGTATTTATGATTGGTAAAACTTAACACAAGACCAGTCCTCATCTAAATAACTAAGGAGGCAGGTTAATCTTATTGCAAAGTAAGGTGTAACTTTCCTCAAATAATGGACTCCCAATACTTTGCCGTCATGAAATTTCCCTGTAACTTTATTTGTATGCAGTAATAACACCTGTTCTTAAATGATAATATGAATTGGAAGTGTCTAGAAGGGTTGAGACTCCCTGGTCTGTTGTTTATCAACTGTGATATTGTCTGTGACAACATATAGCTGATGTCATTCTGCTTCCAGTAACTAAGGGCCTTTGATCTAATACCGTGTGGTGTTAGAATATCGGCCCAGTGTTAGATTTACATGTTCTACTTACTTTGCCTTTCAATAAATACATTCTGTTTATGGTTGATTCTTTTAGACAAAGAGAAAATATTTGAAGGACAAAATGCTTCTGGAAGACAAAGATTACAAAGTAATGACTTCTCAGCTTTCCAATGATTTTGCAGAGATGACTTTTATAGAGGTTTGTCGGTATGTGGTACAGATGTGGTTGTTTTTCCTGTTATTTCCTTCCAGATGTGTCTTTTCACAGTACAGAGATATTGTGACCAACTGTGGCTTGCTTTCCTTCCCCAGGTTGTGCTTTCTAAAACTGAACCTTGTCCTCTTGGGAATTGAACTCAAATTTGGCAGTCAAGGGGAGAGGTAATTGTCTGGCAGACTTCTCTTCTAGTAAGAATTCAACTAATTCCAAACTAACAATTTCCAAAGAACTCAGAAGAAACATGGCCTAGGGTCTGCACAGGTTTTATAAACTTCTTATCTTCCTATGCACAGCATTTAGGAGACAGGATCGAAATGTTGTTCCTGGTTACTTAAGTGCTGGCGTGAATTTTACCATATACAGCAATCTCTTCTGCCGCCTCTTTTCTCACAGATAATCAGGCGAAAGATGGGAGATGAAACACCATTCTTACCTTTATTCCATATGCAAACAGCATAGGTCTTACTGATTTGGGGTGACTCAAGCATATTTAACTTTCATTGGTAAAGGAAACACCTCCTCATTTTTTTTAGCCATATGAGTTTTACAGAGGCTCCTAAATGCTATAAAGCATTGTCATAAAGGGATAATTTGTCAATGCTGGCAGCACAGCTTTGCTCTCTGAAGCTGATCTGGTCCTGGGCCAGATAAGACTCTGTCTGTTCTAATGATGAAATACAAGACATCCTAATGGGGAAGCTGGAACTAGTTCAGAAAGGGGAATAAATAAGTGCCATAGATCTTTAAAAAGCTTGAGAAATCGCCCAGAAAATGCAGACTATTGAGTGCAATTATTTCTGTTTCCACTTTTATAAAGGAAATGGCTGTTTTGACGAAACTGTAGAATAGAAACTCTGAAAACGGAGGGTTGTAGGGAAACACTGCTGTGAGAAATACATTGGGGCTTTCTTCCAGAATTGTTGAATGAACTCTACACTGAAAGAAGTCAGTAGATGTAGTTGCTTAGCACTAATGGAAAACAGTCCACAACGCAATCTATTCTTCCTTGAGTTCATACATTGTCTGGCTGAAAATGGAATGATGAAAAGAGAAAGCAAGAGGGAAAAGGAAGCTGTGTGCTCTTTGAGATGTAGAGACTATATTTTTGCTTTCTTTACACAACAGTTGGCACAGAACAGATATCTCTTCTAAAAGCAGGACGTCTAGATGTTGCTACAGTATCTGCAGTAATAATTATAGTCATTTGTATTTTGTTTGTCCTCTGAGCCGTGAATCTGGAGGAGCTGAGTCCAGGCCTTCTGTTGTGAGGAAAGAAAATGTAACAACCTTGTCATCTTTCCCTATGCCATTCACACTACCAATATTCATTAAAACTGGGTTGAAAGCAATAGGAATTTGGACTGAGCTGGTACCTTGAGTGGCCTTTGTAGGGGAAAGTGGTAAATTTAATGATGCTGCAGGGGATTCAACATACATGTGCTTAAAGCAGTGCAGCAGCTCAGCGTTAGAACAGATACCTCAAACCCTGCACATCCTTAGTATCTTCAGTTGCACAGAACTTTTATTTTAAGTGTGAGTATTTGGGATTCTCAGTGACCCCATGGAGAAATGACCCATCCAGGCTGCAGTAAACTATGAATTATTTTGTTACATTAAACATGTTCAAAAATAATGCACTTGAAGTGAAAGCACCTGTTTCCTATGAAGTTTACAGTTTAGAAAATTAATTACAAAAAAAAAAAAAAAAGCTGCCAAATCCTCAGGAGCCTCAGAGTTGAATAAACTGCAGAAATCCTAACAAAAGCTGATTTGCATGCTTTGAGTCCCTGTTCTTCCATGGCTCCCCCAGGTTTCTGTGGACAGTAAATTCCCTTTATGCCATTGAAAAAGCATGTTAACATTTTCATGTCTCGTGTGTCTCTCATAAGTCACAGAAGCTATAACAAAGGGGATCAATGTAAGATTGTGAGGTGAGAGGAAACTGTTATGATCATATAGTCTGAATTCTCACAACAGAGGCAAAAAATGTCACCAGATAGACAAACTGTGATTACTCCTTTGATTGTTTCTCAATACAGCACCATCCTGATCAATCCATCTGCGCAGATAAAGCTTCATCAGAATACAATGGGCTTTTTTATTGCTCATTCCCTGGCAGAAGTCAAAAGGTAAGATTCCCTATTACTGTTTTGTTGAAAAAAGGTCTAGAACAGAAAATCTTTCAAGAGCAGATGAGTGCATTTATTCTCTCATCAGTTAAACACAATTCAGTTCTGCCTAATTCACTTTTGTTTTCTAGGGCACAGTTCTATTGTAAAGCCTGTCACAGCGATATACAGGATCCAGAGCAGATTAAAAAATGTCAATGTAAAAGCAGACTCTACTCAAAACCTTTTTCAGGTAATTTTTTAAAAATCTGTTTCTCATTAAAAAAAGAAAAAAGAAAAAGATGGCTGAATGAATATTTCTTAATTGTATTTTTATTAACTATTTCTCTAGAAGGTTAGGTTGGAATACGTAGCCCTTTACCTACCTGATAAAATAGGGAGTGTTCTGATGATACCAGTAAGTCTCAGAGATTATGATTATACTTTAAATGCTTCAAATTTATGCTTTTCTTTAGGAGTCAAAGCTTCTTGGCTAAAAAAGAGTAGGACAGAATATACCTTATTCAAGATTTTCACTCGTTAACAGGTTTATCACAGAATACTGTTCTTTAAATTCAGAGACTGAAGCAAATGTGTCTTACTACTATAGCATGTGTATAATTGAAGCAAAAGCTACAGCTGGATAAAAACAGAATTTTGTGTCTGGTTTGTACTAGATTCTTGGTCAGGATTCCCTGAGGAAGTGTGTCTAGATCTTTGTCATCGTGAGAATATAAAACTTTAAACATGAAGTCAGATAAATGTTTTTGAGGTTGTACAAGTTGTATAGCAACACTTAATGGTCTTTGCTCCAAGGACTGCAAATCTTAGCTGGATGGAGAGAACAGATTAATCATGGGTAACATCTAACCCTAAGCAGAGCAACTTATCCCTTTTTCACCTCAAACTCCATTTTTGAAGATGTGGGGCTTTGTCAGGTGTTAGTTTTCCATCGAAATACAGAACAGCCTCTCAGATCTATGTGTAACTGCACCAAATTGAAGCTTGCTGCCTTTTCATTAAGCATTTGAGGCCAAAACGTACACCTGTTCTAGGCTCCTGTAAATTTCTCTGCTAGTATCTCCCCTCCATTGAGATGGTGCTTTGCTTTAGAGAGTAGGGAAGGAGCTTTCCATTAAATGTGGATACACACATGCATGCTTACTTGTATTTCAAACACCAGCAAATCCTTTAAGCAGCAGATGGCAGCCAAGCCACATTACAAAACATGCCTCTGAACTGCAGATGGTTTGAGATAAAGGCAATACTCATTCACACTGTGCTCAGCCAGACTGAGTGAACAAGCACAAACATGCTGACACCTGGAGGACTCCATGTAGTAATGTCATGTAGAAAGAGAAGCTGGAGCCCATTTTCAGTCCAACACACTTATCAGCATAGATGTAACTAAGGCCCTGAAAGCCAGTTACCTCCCAGAAAAGAGACTTCCATAAACTGCAAAGACATCTCAATAAAAGTCAATGGCAAATGAATAGAAAGACATTGACACTGTAGGAGCTCTCCACCTGGTTGGTTTTCTTCTTGTTTCCTAGGCAATCTTAGATTTTAAAAGGACAAGATGACATTTCAGTATAAATGTGTATTAATAAAATGCAGTTGTTTGCAAACCTGCAGTTCTGCACCAGTTATACTGTAGAGAGAGTAGTTGCCTGAGGTGGATCAGGAGCTTTGCCAGGCAAAAGACCTTGCCATTGGTTTCCCCTAGGATTCTGGATGTATCAGAGCAAAACAGAGCTTAATTATAAGCGCTTTGGTTCATTCCTCCACTCTCCATATGATGTAGTTTAAGTGGTACATGGTATTCTGGATTCCTCCAAACTCATTGTGATGGAAGTAAGGGGAAGGTTAGATAGAAGAGACCCCAACTAGTGTAGATGAGTATGCCTCCAGTACCTGCAATAGAAATAAGGAAATTTAGTTGGCAAAAAGCAAGTTCATTGTCATGAATCTAAAAACTAATACAGGAGCCTCACAGATTGCGAGCTTTAGTCAAAGGAGCTACTGTTGTCATTTTAACATGAGTGTAAATGGTGTACCAGAGTGCAGTCAGAACAGAAAACAAAGGCTATTTTTTCCTTTATCATCCAGACTTAATCAAAACCTATTACTATTATGAGATTATTAATGATTTTTTTAATAATCAAATATGTACTAAGAGGCAATAGAGCTTCTTGAGACAACGTCACCCTGCCCCTCTTCGGGACCTGATCAGGCAGTGGAAGTAAATGAGAGCTTTTCTCCCTGTTCTGCATCTGTGCAGCACCTCAGAGCTGCCCTGAGCAGTCAGGCCCTGCACAGGTTGTTCACAGGAACCCAGGAAGTCTGTGATAAAGGCTGGGACTGAGCCCAGCTCTGTGGAGTTGGCCAAGTACCTTGGTTTAGAAGACTGTAAGAGAATTCTCTCAGATACTTATTAGTTCCTGCATAAGACAGGTTGTTCTGAATTTTCATTCTCTGACTTGACTTATTCCATTTAGCTTGACCTAGAGGTATCAAGTGGCATGTAGCCTCCTCAGAGAACTCTCTCTCTCCACATCCAACTCCCGCCTCATTGAACACAGGGCTGTGTAGAAACTGGTGTCCTGTTACTAAGGCTAAATGCACCTGCTTTTAGCACACCTGTGTAGCCCAATTACAGCTTAAGGTTGACAAATTACCTATTTAGACGGATGTCTATCCCTTTTTCTTCCAGGGGTATTTTTGGAATTGCTAGCTGTTTCATCTGGGTTAGTATGGTTTAGCAATAGTTACGACATCATAAGAAAGTTAAAGGTGTGTGATAGGGTTCATCTGTCAGTTTGTGAGATAAAAAGATACATGTGTCTGAATGTTCCTCCAGAGTCCAACCTTTCCTTTCCCATCTGTATGCATTGGACATGTTTAGACACATGTGACACGGAGAGCTTTGCTGCACCTCTTGTCAAATGCTGACAAGGGGAGGAATGCAGACTAGCAACAAAAGTACGGACCAGGGGAGTGTGAGGAGTAACATCATGCATCCTGAACCACCTACATCACCATGAAAAGCAGGAGATGTAGGTAGGCTCTGGTGCTCTTAAAAAATCTCAGAGGGTGCTGCTGTACATTCTCAAATCACTGCCTGGTGTTATAATGCTGGGCTTAATTGCCCATGACCTCAGATTATGGCCCAGAAAGGACTAGATCAAGTGTCAGAGAAAAGATGTTCCAGCTGTTAAATAGCTACTTTAGGATTTCGGAAACTTGAGCTCATTTTCTTGATCTGCTTTCTCAGATTCAATCTAGGACTTTAGGCCACTTAGCCTTTCTGAATTTTGATATCCAGATGGGAAATTGAGGAAGTTTAAAAATGGTTTGACTCTCAGAGAATAGTGTCATGAATAATTGCAAGTCACTTAGGACAGGTATAGGGATGGTACGAGTACACAGTATGAACTCTTCCTACCCTCTGGCTTTTTTTTTTTTTCTTTTTCTTGTATGGAGGACCATGTTTTCATAGAGCACTTAGAGTGTGCCTTCTCCCCTGCAGGACCAGGATCCTCCTCCTCCACACTTTTAAGGACAGGCCCAGCCCCAGTACCCCCATGCACCTTGGACTTCCCCCTCCCTACAGAACCAGCCCAGAAACGGGCTCACCCCCTTCAGGACCAGCTATGGGACCCCCTCATTTTCAAATGTAAGTTGTGATTCTCTCTAGTCGAGAACACATCTTGCTCTTTCCCATGCAAAATGAGAGAACAAAGGTCTTACAGGTCACACAAGTGTGTGTTGGCTATGTGTTGAGAGTATGCTTCCTTCATCTGTGCCTCCACCTGCAGAACTGACAAAGGTTTCCTTCATTTTGGGAGAAAAACTCTGCAGTTCTGTATGAGTTTTAGCTTCCGGATTCCAACACAAGAACCTCACAAAGAGAAGGAGCTCCCTTTGGAATGAAATGGTGTGTTAAGTTTGTAGTGCTCACCATATTTAAGACTGTTTTATGCATGCTAGGTAGAATTACTATAATGCTTGCTGTATTTCTGAGCAGTTGGTATGAATAACCAATTACTCAGAGCTCCTTTGTCTAGCATTTCTGAAGCCCCCACAGAATCCTCAAATGCCATGGTAGCCATTTGCTGACACAACCAAAATGCAACTGAAGGCTATACAAAAGGAACCCAATTCTGTTTCATTGCCTTTGTTTCAGAGAAACTGAAATTCTATAGAGAACCACATGTTTCAGATGGAGAGCCTGCAAAGTCAAGGTCCCTTGGTGTTCTCCCACCTCAGAGTTCTGTTACTGGGTAAGAAATGTAAAGCTGTGTGTATGCTGAGCAGACATTTCCTGGACTGACTGACTGCAAATTTGTGTGGAAAGTGGGAACAGCAGGGTGTGCCTCTTTACTAATTCTGCTATTGTTGGTGGTTGTGGTTGAAGTGGATGTTTATGGATTCTCCTTACCTTGATCAATTGAACAGCATAGAAAACACAACGTATGCCTATGCATCCAAATCCTTAGCCTCTCATCCTCTCCTGCAAGCTCAAAGCCTGTGCTGTGAACCCCTGATTGCACTATGGAGGAACAAAGGGAAGGAGAAGGAAGGGATTGGTACATCTTCTGAAAGCGCTCACTGCCTTCCAGACAGAAGCCCAATGATACCAGCACTGAACAGCTGAGTCATGAGCACATTTTATTTGGCTCCTTCTGAGAGAGCAGAGTGGAGGCAGGAGCAGCTAGGCGTAGGAGCATTAACAGCCAACACCACGATTTGCTCTTTGCTCAGATATTTAATTGTAGTGTGATGCTGGCAGCAACCTGGAAGAGTAGCAAAGTCTGGTATACTCTCAAAGAAGTTTGTTCTAAAGCAAATGGAGATCCAAGAGAAATCACACACTACAGCCTTTCTCTAACATCAGTAATGCATGCTAGATGAGTCCTTTCTAGGCCATCTAAATTCTTCCTAGCCAGAGGAATCTGATTTCCCAGCAGGGTTTACAAACTGGTGGCAGAGCATAGTCATCTGCTGTCTAAGGCAAGGTGTGAATTGCAGTATTCTTATCTACAGTGTACTTAGTTTGCCAGTCCAGTTGACTTGCACTGGGACTCCTCCTATCCTGAGCTGCTACATTCAGCATCAGGAAGGGTATCAGCATATCAGACCAGTATCGTGGGTTTGATACTGAGCTGTCAGTAACAGCAAACTGTTACGCTCTTCCAAAGCATCCACTAGAGAAGGTAACAGGACATATTAGCAAACAGTGTCACACTAGAATTTGCAGGGAGTAAGCAGGAACCTAGGAGGTGAAGAGATGCACAGACTGGTATTCCTTGCCTTGTTTCTGCTTGTGAGAAATTTGCAGCTCTGTAGAACTGAAGAGGCTCAATAAATGATGTCTCCCCTCCCTTCAAAACCCTGTCTTGTGCTTCAGCAGCAAAGGCAAATGTCAGTATGGCAAGGACTGTAAGGTGTCCTCTGGAGAGCTTTGCATCTTAGCAGCTGTCCCCAGCACATACATGGTATCGGGACAATAAAATGTTGCTCAGTGCTGCTGTCCTACAACTGATTAGGTCAGCTGTAAATATTGGGACTGCACAGTAAATACATATGCGCATACTACCAGATTGTGCTGACTTGTTAAATATAAACGAAAACATAATTAGATTTATAATGTGTCCCTCCCCCTCCTCATGCCCAATAACATAATTTACCAAAGGGGGTGGGGGGTAGGGAGAGAAGAACAAGCCCTCGCAACCTGCTGAAATATCATTATTAACATGCACATGAAAAGTCAATTATGCCAGAGGGAGGTATTTAAGTGAAGTGAGTTTCCATACTCCGGGATTACACCTTGGGGATTATATATTTCTTATTTATTTATTTATTTTCCCTGAGATCTCTGCTGCTGCTTAGCAGTGAGGAACAAAAATGTTACTAAGAGATATTTTGAAATCCCCTAAAGAAATAGCCAAATATGCAGATAAATAATTGTTCCCATCCCCATCAAGATTCTCCCTCATCACCATATCATAAAGACTCTATATCCAGTCAGTGCAGGTATGTTTTCTGGTGTTTAGTTTTAAAAGACACCAGGGACTGGTCTACCAGCACTTCCCTGGGGAGGACATTTTACTGTACTGTTGTTATTAGTTGCAGTATTTATTATTTGTATTATAGCGGTGCCTTGAGGCTTCTACTGGGACTGGGATCCTGTTAGGCTGGATGCTGTGTATGTGCATGGTAAAAGGCAGTTTCTGCCTTAAAGAGCTCTCAGTCTAAATAGAAAGAACAAAGAGTGGGAAGAGAAAGGGAAGTAGGAAAGGGTGAAATGAGGTATTGAAAGTCATAGAGGAAACTTCACAATGCAAAATACAGCTCTTTGGGGCTGACTCTTCATAACATTAGAGTTCTCAAATTAATCCTAAATATTTTTTATTATTATTTAAACCAAGAGTAGAATGGGATCCAATTGCCCATTTTCAGATTAAGGTGAGGTTTTCCACCTGGGGTGTTCTGCTAATAGAAAAGCTAACACTGACCTTTTGCTTCCAAATTAGGATAGTCAGGACAGTGACCAAGGGGAGCTCCATGTTCAAATCTCTGCTCCATTTGATTTAGGATGGTAAACTGCAGTCTGATCCAGAGAAGGTAGACATTTTAACACAAGACTCATTTCCAGGGTTCTCTGAATATGCGGTAGAGATTACTTCCACAGTGTCCAGCAGGCAGCACTTTTAAAATTACTTGGATACTAACCCACTTGCCCCTTTATAGGGTCCTTTGAAAAGATCTGTGTTTACTGGGACATTAGCCAACTAAATATTTAAATCCCAATTATTTATTTTTTTTTAAACAGAAATTTGCATCTGAGATTGAGACAAGATTTGCATATGGGCTAATCAATGAAAACCATAATCAAACCATAATGCAGGGAAATTCAATAAAGTATAGTAGGATAAGACTCAGAACATACTTGGTTCAGGTCTTGCCAATATTGCTGGTGTCCTAGACTATTTTAATGAAAGATATCTTAAATTGTATTGCACATATTAAGTCTTGTACACTTCTTCCTTTCTCTTTTTGTTTCCCCCACTGAAAATAAGCAGGTCTTTATATCCAGGAGAATTTAATTAGCATCATTTAAAGAAAAAAAAAAGTCGTCACAAACCAGTACAACAAAACCCTAATACCTATAAAGCTCATCCAGAAGTGAATACATAAAGACCTGTTAGGATTCCTCAAGCACTTCTGAGCCCCTGCATCGATACACTTGCTTTACTAGTCATGGTTTTTCCACACATTCTTGCCTAAGGCATGAGAAATTTAATGGTGTATGTTTTGCTGAATTGTTGACTCTTGTTTTTCATTCCTGCTAAGTTTCTAGTGAGGCATAAAAGAATGTTTGTGAGCAAGGCTCCATGTGTACACAACTCTGCAGTGTATCCTTCCCTTTTGCCCTGGTGCAGTCACTTCAGCCAAGCAATGGATTAGTAGAAACTGAATTAGATTAAAAGGGAAACCAGGTTAAAGAACCAAGTTTTATCTCCCTGTTAATTGTAACTTATCTAGTGCCTGGATAATTGCTCGTAAATACCTGCTGAGTTGCCAAGCCTATGTTAAGGCTTGTCAGTCTTTAATAAATCTTAAAGACTTAAGATCCTACTCTTTGATGCTACCCATCACTTCCCAATCCAAAGGTAGGGCAAAACAAGGCAGTAATGCCGAGCGCTCCAGCTCAGCTCATCTGGCAGAATGCATCACAATCTTTATAAATGTGTGAGAAGGGCTGTGCAAGAGCTCCTGAAAAGGTCATTGGTATTTTTGGAGCGATAAATCATGGAGGGAAAGATTTGCATTTTGGCTGTATAAAATCCAGGGCTGGATTAGAGAGAGCATACTTTGCAGTAATATTTCTCTCCTGACTTGTTTTATTAGCTTCCTTTAAACATGTTACATTATTGCTTATAGAATTTCATTTACTTGGATTGGCAGCTTGATAAATATGTCTATTGGCGATGATTTGGATTGCTCTGGGCATTAATATTATTAAAACCTGTCACAAGGAAATGTCTGAAAGATGACTTACTGTAAAGATTACAGCATGAAATAAATCATACAATGGTATTTGTTACCGTTTATGGCCTCTTGGAGCCGAGTCAATCCCTTTTTATGTTGCATTATTTTTCAAGTTTTTATAGCCTTACATTATATATCGCTGTCAGAAATGAACAGATGGGGTGTCAAACACGAGCCTTCTGAATAATTCCCACCCTCGGGTTATTTGTATGAAGGACAAGTGTAAAACTGTGTTCTCAAGAAAAAGGAGATAGATAAAGGTGGAGAAAGTGTTGTTACAGTGAGCAAGATCCCTTTTGTCAGCAGGCACATTGTGCTTTTGATCACTACCTGATATTTACGCTACAGGGTGGGGGCTCTGTGGAAAATGTAGCAGTCTGTTGGCATAGCAAAAAACCTCACAAGTTAGACAAGTTTCACATTCCTTCAGCTTTAGTTTTATTGCTAGAATGGGAGAGAGACATCGAAGGGGTGTTTCATTGATAGCCAAACCTCAGAGGGTTTGTAGAAACATGGAAAAGTGTGGATGCCTATAGGTACCTCTCAAACACTTCAGGGGTGGAATTCTAAAAGGAATCCCTCCTTAACTACACAAATGGCATTTCTGGAGTTTGGGATCCATAAGGAAGATGATGAACGGGTATTTTGGACACTGGAAGTTTATGAACTGATTTTAGGCAGGGAGCTCCTCTAGGAAGAGGCAATAATATTTTGCATTCCACTTTTTGTTGTGTTGGGAAGTCCCATTTTTCTTGCTGTGTATTTTTGAGGACTGCTTGTCAGAGTCAGGGTGACAGGTTGGATGGAATGATATTTAAGCTGATAAATACACATGCAGATAACTAGGTTTATCTGACTTCTTAAAAAAATTCAGGTGGGAGACATCATCCATGCATACTTTCCCCCAAAGTTTCTCTCTTCAAATCTCCAGCCCCCAGAATCTTGTGCAGGTACACAGAATATAAATCAGCATTATTTTTGGAACATGAGTCTTCTTGGTATAAATGGATCTTTAAGCACCCCAATAAATTGTTATGTCAGTGCGGGCTGGCTGAATCTTGCTCGTGGAACACTGAGGTCTTATCTTCACTGAAGCTTGCACAACGAGTAAGACTGACAAATCATTGTGATGGAGCAGATATTTTAGTGGATTTCTGACACAGAAAACCTAGCTTCCATGGTGTGCAAAATCTGCCCAAACTTGTTTTGTACAGACTGCATTGCCTCTTTGCATGAAAACCAAGTCTGTTTACTGGCATTGAAAAGAGGGAAAAACGGGTTTCACTTTTTTCTTTTTTTTTTTTTTTTTTTTTTTGAAACCCCATAATAAGCAAAAGCGTGCTCCATTTGGGCCTTTAAGTCACTGGAGGTGTTACTGGTAACTCGTAACAGGACTCTTCTTCCAAAAGTGATTTACTTCTTGGTTGAATTTTTGGATATAGGCCTCCAGTTACTTTTTTATTTTTTCCTTCCCTTCTGGAGAGTAAAAAATTCAGAATACTAGAAAGATAAAGTCTCAGCCCTTGCCTGCCTTTATATATATAGAACGTTTTCTTAACTTGAGTTTGCATTCACGCTCACTGTATTTGGCACCTAAACTCCCTGTGATTTTAGCCAGTCGCCATTCCTTACAAATTTAGTCAGCTAATGCAAAGTTTATTCCAGCTTCTTTCTAAAGCTCTCTTCCCTTGTGTTCACATGCCTCTCTTGTTTCTCTGAGACTTACCATTAGAGATCAGAGTACCTTATCCTTTGCAGCCTCTTCCTGTATTCCTCAGTCTTTTTTTCTATATTTCACATGAAAATACAGCACCTCTCTCTTCCCCAGGCCCTTGTCCCACATCTATCATCAAGCTTGCATAAGAGTTTTAGGGATTCACATTCACCATGCAAAGTGCTGTTGTACTGCACATTGTAACTGGAGTTGCACCCACCTGTACGTACTAATCCGATTCCACGTTATACAATAGTATAATCACTTAAAGAATTTGCATGACTGATGGTGTGACTTCTGAGTGCATAAGGATAAGTTTCATAATTAGCTTTCCCTGTGAACTTGTGCAAACCAGTCTATTTATAATTTGGTCAGCTCCTGATTTTTAATGAGGGTGCTGAGAGTGACTGAAGCCTCTGGCAGCATGCATTTCATATTTTAATTACCCACAGTAATTCTGACAATTACACCAATGTCATAAATCACATCATAATGACCCATTAAAAAAAAACCCACCCGTATTTAATGATTGGATGGGGATTTAAGTTGAACAGATATGCAATGGCTTAACAAGAAGCCAAAATCTCCATGGAGTTTCAAAGTCTTCCAAATCTTTTCATTGAGGTATGGCTCCAGAAGGTGAAGAAACTTTGTGCAAAGTTTCTTCTACAGGCCAAGTCCTGATTTCCTCAGCAGGTGATTGCTTTTCGTGGGATGAAATCCCATTCCTATGTGCCAGGCTAGAATTGGACTTGTGCATGATTTGAGTCTTGGTGCCATTCTGGTCTCTGTCTTTGAGTCCAGGAGAATTGAGAATTACTCTTGGCAATGTCGATACAGTAGTCACAAGCATCCCTGGGTGTCATGCAAGCATTATGGCATTCGTTTTTAGCCAGTTAACTTGAGTTTTAGTAGGGATAGTCTAGAGGTAGAGCTTATGTATTTTCATCTTCTGGCAGATAGCTTTTGTTACACTATCCATGGTTTAATGAAGTGTAAATATATCTATCTTGTGTGTGGTGCTTAACGCCCTTCTTACCATTAACAGTTGTTGAGGAGGGCAGTTAGTAAGGGATGGTCAACATCACACTGATAACATAGCATTTTCTTCTCTGGTGATTTTTTGGGTGGTGTCACCATGTGCCACCTCTTACACAGACCTGAAACAACAGGACTAGGGTAGGTCTGCAGGTAAGTCTTCTGAGGAACAGAGTCTGCACAAAGTTACCACCAGCTCAGCCAAAAATAAGGCTGTGCTACCCAGCATAGTCTATTATTCAGCTGGGTCCTGGCTCCCTGGTTTTAGCCTTTAGTGAAAATCACTTCTATTATCTAAAATCTTGAGTAAGCCAAGTTCTGCTCTTTGGATTATTTTGCTATTAATAACGTCACAATAAGTGGGTGGAAGTAGCTAATGGCTCTAAGCCACAAATGATCCCAAATGTTCCCAGTCTCTACTCTCCTGTAAACCTTGACAGATTGGGAGTGCTTAGTAAAATATTGTAACACTCAACACGCATTTACAAGACAGAGATTTGTCCCATGACGGCTTCCAGATGTGTGAGTATGTGCAATTTCATAATTCAAGAACAGATTCTATTGCCCTCTGCAGATCCCCCATCAGGCTGTTCATAAATGCTGCTCATAATTAAATTAACCCACTAACTATCCATGCAAATTTTGATAAGCAGTGACCAAAAAAAAAAAAAAAAGAGAAACTGTTGAGATGCTCTCAAAAATGACAAGGTTGTCTTCAGAGATTATTTATCAGTATGAGAATATTTGTTTTTTCCCTTCCTGTTTGCCAAATTCTACTTTGTCCCTTCATACATGACAACTGTTTCAAGGGTTTAATCTAATAATTAGGAGCTGAATTTTGCCACCCTTACTCAAGCTGTCTGCTGTCTTACTCTCTGGAATCAAAGCAAGTCTCTCTTCTGTGTGTGGGTAGCAGGATCGGGGTTTGGTTTTTAAAATATAGCCTGTGCCCAGCCCAAGTAGCAGTGGAAGAACAAAAATATGTATGTACACTTGTCCATGCCAAGGAGAAGAAGCTGCGTTTTATCTAGCCCTCCTGTGACCTTGGAAGGGGAGAAGGAGGCTTCGGCAAAGATTTCACAAGGGCTGTTATGAATAGTGAGATGATGTTTTCTGTCAGAAACAATGGCTTATATCTCTGACACATGAGATCTGCCTGCAGAAGTAGTATCCAGCTTCCCCATGATAACCATGCTATATTAATTTGCAAAAGTGTTGGAGTTATTACACCTGGTTTCTATCTATGGCTGAACAACATGTCCTCATATAGTAAAAGTGTTAGCTGAGAGAGGTGATTTGGATGGAGGTTGAATGCAGAAATGGAGAGCAGATACCAAAAGCAGAAGGTGTCTTTTCTTATATATCACTCTGAGGTTTCTTTAGTGAAGTAGGCCCTAATGCATCTAGATCAATGTTCAGACAGTTCAGTCCAGTTATCCAGTTACGCATTTTGAATTTCACCAGTGCTGCCAACTCTTCAGACTTTGCCACATAGGTATCAGGAGTTCTTCTTAAGGCATCATCACGTGGAGCCCTGTTACTGGAGAATCTTGGCTCCATTTTAAAATGTGGTGTCAGGCAGTGCCTATTAGACTAGGAATCAGCCTTTCTATTTCTGTGTTGTGTAAGTTCCAATGCTACATGTCTCTTTCCATACTGTTTTCTCAGTTCAACTTAGTTTACCTTTATTGTTCATGTTTACAGCTCTTAAGTAAAGCAGGAGTCTCTAAACTTAGTGGGGGACTGTAAGTATTGCAGCAATATAGATGATAACTACAGACTATTTTTATTTTAGTGTATTCTGTACAACCACACTGACTTCACTGGGATTACATGTGCATTGCTTAGGGGCAGATTTGGTTCAGTGGATGTAATTAAGAAAAATTTAACTACTCATTTTTAAGATTGGTTTTACTTGTTGCCTGATGTATTTGTTAATTATTGGATGGAATACTCTAAATTATAACATTTTGCAATGACACGTAATACCTCCGTGTCAATTAATTAAGCCTCATAGTTCCTTGTGAGGTAGGCAAAGCACTTTGATGCGTTGTGATTGGACTGATATAATCCATGATGATGAATAAGCCAAGTCCAGACAAGCACCGTATTCTCACAGTGTGGGCCTGGGAGTGAGAAAAGGGGCTTTGTAGCAGCCTTCACATGCACAGGCAATTTTCATTGTGTGTGTGAAACTCCACTCCTCCCTAAAGGAAAAGGTTAACATATGTGCAGATCTGGGAGTGATTCAAAAAACAATAAGAGGATTCCCAAATGGGATGTGAACCGAACAGTCCACATGCCAAGTGTTAAATCATCCCCAAGGCTGCGGTACAGAGGCAAGGGAAGGATGTCAGGGCGTTTGTGCTGTTGGGCCAGGGCTTTCCAGATCCAGCTGCTGAAGCAACCTGCCTGCGTTGCACAGATACCGATGGGTGTTTTCTCTCTGGAGACTTTTGTGCGCAGATTTCTCATGTGTGTAGGTTTCTGGGGACCAATGGTGCAAATCTCCCAGGCCTTGCTTTGTCCTGAGGTGCTTTGTGAGCCTGCTTCTACCCCTGTATCTCTCTCTGGGAAAAATTTAGGACACAAAAATAAGCTCCAATTCCTGAGGATTTGCTGCTATTCTGTATTTAGAGATCAGAAGGGAAAGCAAATGAGCACAGACCTCAATGTGTACACGTGACATTAAGACTCATTGTAGCCACATTTTCCCACGACAAGGAGTGGAAGAGCTGATGTTGGAAGACTGCAGGCAAGGGATTCAGCAAAGCTTTTTAGGGCTTTGCAAAGGCATTATGAAGAATTTAAAGATAGCTTGTCAGCAGGAAGTTGTTGGCAGCTAACAATTTGATAAAAGGACTTCCACTCCCTGCCTTCTAATGCTATAGACAACTGTTAATCACTTATGTTAGTCCTCAAATGAAGTTTGAAACATCTTGGATGTGTCTGACCATCTTTCAGTGTAGCTGAGAGCTACGTTATCTACTTTGATTCATGGAAACATGGGTGACTGGTTTAGATTAGGTCATGGCTGTGGAAACAGGCCAAAAAGAAATGTTTTACCGTGTTGTAGCACTCTCAGTTCAACTCTGGTACAGTGGACCAAACTGCCATTTTGGATGATATATATAAGGTATTGAACTAGCATTACTTGTGGTATAAACCCAAATTTTTCTCCAAAATTAATGGTGGGCTATTGTTGTAATAGCCTCAGTTAGTCTGTGGGTTAGGCACAGACTGATTATACCAGTGGCTTATGCACCTGACATGGTGGATCAGTATTTTCAAATGTTCAGCCACTAGGACTAAATTTTCAGAAATGCCCACAGTCCAAAGTACCTAGTGTACTTACCTTTTGTAATTCAGCTCCACTTGTATGGTCTTTGGTAACGTGGTCTGGTGATTTTTTTTTGATACTCTATTCAGTGCGATGTAAGTGGTAAGGACCTCAAACAAGAATGTGATAGAGAAAGAAGGGTAACACAGACATGGCAATGCACAGCATCATGCGAATGCAACTATTTTCTTTGCAGATTCATGCAGAGCCAACACAGATAACTGTGCACCCACAGCACAGTCAGTTTGTGACCAGATAACCTGCTAACAGCTGTAGTGACTGTAGCTCAATCAGAGACTATTTCTATCTCTCTCTTGGGGTACTAGAGCATGTCAGTTCCAGTGCCTTCATCCTCAAGCTCCTCAGAGTCCAGTGCAGGATGATTTACGAGTCTCTCAGGAAATTTTTTTTTCCTGAAATCTCAGGAAGATTTCCCTAAGAATCATGTAACTTGCAGAGTATATGGCAGAAGGAACCTTTAACTAAAGAATGGCTTGTTACATCAGAATGTTCTTGGCCTTGGCAAGGTGGATGCCGTTACAATGAAGTGAGTTTTCCTGCTGTCTTTTGCCTCCATCTCCCACTTTAGGGATCCAACAAGTGTTTCCTCCAAGGCGTATATATTTCCCATAATATTAGAATGAGGAGTTGTCATTTCTGACAGGTTGTGTATATAGATGATGGCTTTATTATGATGGAGATGCATACATTGATTGATTGGTAAATCTGAGTCAAGTAAGAGAGCTTGTGAGAAGATAGTCTCTTACTTGCCAAAATACCATTTAATCACTGGCCTAATGATTTGTTATCTGAGGAGGAGATGTGTGGCTAATAGATGCAATTGTTTACAGTTAGCACAGGGCTGCATAGAGACACTGCAGAGATTTAAAGGAGTGCATGCATCCCTTTCTCTCCAGTTTGGTACTAGCTTGCAGAATTCAGGAGAGTTAGTTTGAAGCCTCTACCTGCCCCTTGTCAGAGATGCTAAACGACCTTTCATTTTGCTGAAGGCTGGGTAATTCAAAGCTGATCAAAAAATGTTTCATGCAACATGTTGTTTGCCTGTGAAACTTCTTGCGGCAAATGCTGCTGAGAGCAAGAACTGTGCAAGTGACAGAAGAGATCAACAGGGATAGGTATTGTAGTGGTTTTGTCTATGCTTTGTGAACGTCTGGAGATTGACAGACTTCAGCTAAAGGGCCTGGAAAAAGATTGGAAGTCTCATGGCTTGGTACCACCAGTCTGTAAGAGGAGCAGAGCTGTTGTGAGCTGTTTGGCATCTGGAGCACACTGCTTTCTGTTTGCCCTTCCTTTCTTTTCCCCCAGGTTGCTTCCAGCTGCCAGTGCCTGCTGCTCTTGCCTCCTCTTGAGCTGCAGTAGTGCAGCAGCCAGTGCATACAGATTTGTTTCTACCTCTTTGCTGCCTTTCTTGCCTGAAGGAAAGATTTTTTTCTATGCTTTCCTCCATCAGGCATACCTTGCACCTTGCTTTGCATTATCTGCTACTTGTCCACATTAAAGGTTAGATGGTGCTTGAGTTGGATCTGCTGTAGGCCATCCCTTCCTCCCTTATCCTGCAGTAGTGTGGAGGGAACAGAGATAGGAGGCACTGCAGAACTGGAAAGGACCAGCTTCCAGATTTGGCTTTACAATCAAGCCCAGCATGTTGCAAGTGTGTTGCAGAGGCGATTGGCGAGCAACTATGCAAAAAGTCAGTCATTACAGTTTATGTCTATGCTATTAGTAGATGCTTTGTGGCTTTTACATCTTGCGATGGTTTTAAGATAGGTGGACATTTATAAAACTTGGAAATATATTAATTTAGAAGAACAGGGTAACCTATTCTAATACGATCAGTCCTGGGATTTGTTATTAATCCCTTAGTCTAAGACCTGGGAAGCTAGCAGAAACTGCAAAAAAGTTCCAGCCTGGTCTTTGAATTCTCATGTGGAATGGGAAAGACTCTGTAGCTATGCTGCAGTTATTTAAATGACTGTAACTTTTAACTAGTTATAATGGGTATGGGTTAATTGTATAGCTATGGCATCGTGGAGTTTGGCACAGGCTGCAAACCCCCCAGCCACATTTGCAAAAATGGCGCAAATTCTCAGGTTCCTTACTGCTGTGCTAAGAAGTGCTAAACCCAGTACCAGCATAAGCTGGTCTGTACAGGGCACAGTTAGATCCACCTTGCAGGCCTCATACTGAATGACACCTTCCTCTAGCAAAATCCCCCCTCTCCTTTCTGTTAATCACACCTTACCCAATACTGCATGGACAAGATAAGGACAAATTGGACATGAAAAAGAATGTTGGGACCAAACACTTCTCTGGTCATACAGCTCTACTAAGGCTGTTGTGTTCAGTATGTATTATAATCCTAGATGGCAAGTTTCAGTTATCGTTGTGATTTCAGTTACAGAGTGATTAAATAAACTTTGCTCTTGAGCCAACTGTTCAAGGCTGACTCTAGCTACAGTAAAGCTAGAGAGATGGTGCTGAGCAAATGGTTTATCCAACAGATTCCAGGTCTTTTTCCGTCCATGCCTGGGCCACGAGGAGACGTGTGAACAACCCTTTGTTGTTCGACTTGACTTCCCCAACAATTCTGTTCTGTAGCAGTCCTTTGAAACAGTTTGATGTTCAGAGCAGCATCTGATTGAATGGCTCTTGTTTCACGTGGTCTTGTTGCTGCTTCTGAACTAACACACTGCTCGCAAACACGGGTACATATCTGAAATTTGCCTCTAAGAATATCCTGCAATATGGGCCTAATTTAAAGTCCCTGAAGACAAGGGGAAAATTCCTGCTGACTTCTTTTTGCTCTTAATCAAGACCATGTTTATATAAATATTGCTTCAATGAATGTCCCCACTGAAGAACTCGTATAATCCTAGGGACCTAGTCCAAACAGCTATAAACATCACAACTAATACAATAATTAAAGGAAACACTTCACAGTATATTTTTCCTTATGTTTGTCTCAGCTGACATTGACAGAGGAATTCCTGCACCACACAACCCTTTCCCCCCATACTGTCATGGTTAATGTGTGACTCATACATCCTAATTTTTCCTTGCTACTATAAGACATGAAAGCTATGATGTAGATAAAGAGGGCATCTCAGCTGCAGCTGGAGATGCAATCTCAACTTGAGTAAACTGTAGCTGCAGCTGCTGAGAGGTTGTTCTGTAGCTAAGAAGTTTCTCTCTCTGTTTTAGGGGGTTTGAAGGCCAAGGAGAGGAGAACAGCAGAGTCATCCTAGATTTAACAGGAATGCTCCACTGGTGTGATGCTGTTCCACTGCAGGAGGCTCTTCTGGTAGGTGTAGGGTATTTGCTTTTGGGATCTTCACGTCTTCCTCCTTGTTCTCCTAGCAATAAGCTGGAGCTTCAATGCATTGATCTGGGTGGAGGGCACAGCACTCTCTAATTTACTGCTGTTTACTTACCAATGTTATTTTAGCCAATTTCTAACTTTGATTTCATATGCAAAGGTAAGAGACAGACCCTGCCCTGGAGGGGAGAGTCTGAGGGTTTACCATTACCCCCCTTTTCAGGAGTAAACTGCAGATACAGTGTCTTGACCAGGGTAGCATAGAGACTCTGTTGCAGTGGTGGGAGCTGAAGGCTCATTCCATGGCCATATTCCCTTTTAATTTAGGTGGTAACCTGGGAACAGAGAAAGATCTCCAAGGTAACAAGGGATCAGTAATGCCTTCCATATTCATCTAAAGCAGGGCAGGCACCCTATCTCAGGAGTGGATCTCAATAGATGGACAAAGGAAGGTCTGATTGACGTCTATTTTATGTTGAAATTTTGTATGTTGTGTTTCCAGACCCCTGTGTCTGTGACATTATTGATCTGGATATCTGTAAGACAGTTTGGTTTATTTATTTAATGTGTCTAATCCGTAAAAGAACAAATCCCATCTAGAAATGGCAGGTTGTGCTCAGAGCTGCCAGAGAGCTGAGAGTAGGCAACCAAATCTTGCAATGAGGTGATCAAAGATTTCATCAAAAATACAGAATGTTCAAGCTGTTCTGCCAGCTGGGAGACTTGTAGCAGGCTGGAATTCATGCTGCTTGAAATGCTGCAGCTTCCTTCCAAGCAAATAAAAGGACCCTATTGCCCAGCAACCTCCAAAATAGGATTAGTCCTTACAAATGGGCAAATATCCCAATAGGACTGGAAGCTCAGCTCTGTGAATTGAAGAGTGGTGTTTTGAAAAGATCTTACAGGCAGGTTTACATGAGGAAAAAAGCTTACAACTGCTAGTGTGTCCTAACTCCCCATGTGCCACTTCTGTTTTGTACTGAGTGTTTTTGTGTAGCTAAGCTAGACCGTGCAAGGGGCTCTTAATGAGGATTAAGAATGTCCACAGAGGAAGTTAGTGCATATTGAACTTCATGTTCATGCAGTATCTTCCTTTGCAATCACGTTTCTGGGACAGGCAAGCCCTCCAAGGCCTGGGAGTCTAAGATGCGTTTTTGGGAGTGAGTTGGGTGCTTGACAAAATCCCAGACTGTGCTTTGGGTTTTTAAAAGCTACATTTTTAAAGTTGTTTAGGTGTTTAAATGTGCAAGTATACTCCTATGGGATTTGTTGTAACACTTCAGCATTTCATTCTGTTTGGAAACCATGGACAGCTAGATGGATATACTTCACAGAATTTTCTCCTTGATGTCCATGCAAAACACAGGACATCTAAACACATATCAAAATATGGTCCTCTGGCTTTTACATAAGGTATACATTATGAAATAATTTAAATGTTTTTTTTTTAATATTTTAACCATCAGTCTGATACAGCATAAATGTTTGAGAATGTAATTTATTTCTTTTTTTAACTTGACCTCGGTAATAAAGTAATAAATGTCAGATACGGCCAACTTCTTGGCCCAAGGTTGGAAGGAAGGCCTAAGTCCGTAGCATCTTCAGAATGGCTTACCTGTCCCTGCTGCTCATTCACTATACTGACTGCTCCTGTTGGTCTTGTAATTGTGCATTTCCTCTGCAGATTTCAGCAGTAATAGTTTTTCCAATTGTTCCTATAAAATAAGCTATAAAATAGATTGTGTTTTTAATTGTTTAGCTTCATTCAGCAGACTAATCGTTGGACTTGAGGCATGTTACATTAAATACAGCTAAAGGTTTCATTATTCAATTTAAACTAATCTAATTAGTTAGAGACAATCATTTAATTTGGTTATGATTCTAATCTCTCATCAGGAAACTTCTCCCTGACAAAGTCCCTTGTTTCTCTTTGGAAAAAAACTGGCAAGGAGTGAACATTGCAGGGATATACTGATCCCACAGTTTCTGGTTGGTTAAAATGGACATTAATGCAATGGCTTTGACAAGCCTGGTTGGCTGACTTGGCCACACTACCTACCAACCGTGAGGCACCACACTAAGCAATACCCACTCCCCAGTACATTTTCCCAGACTAATTAGCTCACTTGAAAACTATCATCAATTATCCAGAAAAAAACCACCAGGCCAAAGTTGTTATTAAGCTCCTGGTATTAAACTAGTATTGTTGACTTGTTCTACATTTTTGATGTTTTATGCAAACATATATGAATTTTTCACTGCTGTAGGATAGATTTGGAATCCAAATAATTAAGGGGACATACTTCTTTATATATAGTCTCATTCTACCCATAGATGTTACATAGCTAAGAAGTGGTTTAAGTATTTCTAACTGAAGAGAAGAATCTAAAATAAACCTAGTAGCTGATTTAGCAAAATTCTGTTTTAAATTTAGAATTGCAAGGACCAAGCAGCACCAAACCTGAAGGATCATATTTTGGTCTGCGTCTTTGGCGATGGAAACTCACCACTGATTGGGCTGCAGGACTTCGTGATGCCTTTAAGAGCTAGTAACTTCATTTACCATGAGTTGAAAGACATTGTTTTTCTCGGGTCTTTGGAATATCTGCAAAGAGAATGGAAATTTATTCAGAACTTTCCAAAGCTGTGGTTATTCTCAGTAAGAATTTTTTGCATATTCTCTTTTCTTCTTCCTTCCTTTCTCTAGCTCTCATGCACATTTCTAAATACATTTTAAAACTTCTTGATGATAGCACAATTCAGATTCAAAAAGGACCAAAATTATCCCAAGCTCTAGACTTGAGCCTGAATCCAAGATGTTTTTGAAAAACTTTCCCTTCTTAAATATTTATTTTCTTCTGGGGGAGTCTTGGTACTCTCTGGTTTCCTGCAGAAGCCCCGAGAAGCTAATCCTGATTGTCAGAGAAGAAAATTCGCAGGTCTAGACTTGCAATTTATTGGATGCTTCCCCATTTCCCAAGTTGCTCAAATTTTGAAGATGTTTCCAAAATGCATTTGTGCTGGCTGAGTTTGAAACAAATTTAATGTTCACCTTTCACCCTTAAAGATCCTCCATGTTCAACTTGCTCACATTTCTCCTGATCACTATTTCTTTGGTTTTATCAGGGTAGTGCGCTCTCCTGTGCAGATCTGAGGGCAGTTAACGTCCAGGATTGTGCTGCATGCGCCATTCTGTCTTCCAACATCACTGCATCAAGCAGTCCTTCCCTGGTGGACACGGAAAGCATCCTCGCCACTCTGAACATTCGATCCATGCAGGGTAAGTCCAGCTCAGCCCCCCTAGGTAAGCATGCTTCCTTTTGCCTGTGAGCATGCTGATGCAACAAAAATGGAAGCTGAAGGAGGGGAGAATGAAGGGGTCACTTGTCCCTAGTCTGAGCCACAGCCTGTCTCTTCTGAATATAAATATATAAGTTAAAAGGACCAGAAGTCCATTTTAGCATAGCCAGCTGTACAGCCTAGTCCAGTTTCTGTAGCTACAGGTATGCGAAGGAAGGAGTGATAAGCCAGCATTGCTCCTGGAAATATGCCAGTTCCTCCTGCAAATTCTGAGTGAAGCTTCAAGGTTTCCTGTAAAGAGACCATGGCTGGAGGGTAAATGGTAACCAGTGTTGGTAACTGCTGTATTATTTGCAAAAGCACGTGTGAGTGGAGGCCCCTTCCATCCTTCAAAAAGACAAAAACAATACCTTTCCCATGAGGCTTGATAGGGTGGGTGCTCTGTTCCCAGACAACAGAGGTTGTAGCTCAGAAATGCAATGGAAGCAAAAACGACTTCAGCCCAGCAGAGTATTTATTGCGTCTCTTCCTCCCTTAATTTGGCGAAGGAGCTAAGATTTGTCTTCCTCTTGAGAATGTGGAGTATTAATTAACTGAAGACGGGCTGAGAAATGGATGGCTCTCCTAAGTGTTTTCCCTATACTTTATTATCATTCTAGGCTTTTAAAACAATGGCTGTGCCAAAGAAAAGATTAGAGTGAGGCAGAGACAGGGTGTTTTTTAATAACTAGACTATATCAATATACAGTGTATACAATCAGAAGACAAATTATTTATAAGGTATATTTGAGTAAGAGGTAATTGTGACTTGAATAGATTACTCTTATCTAATGTATTTATTGCTACATAAATATAAGGATGTATGGAACTATTGATTGTATATAGAGAGGAAGTAAATAGTATGTACTATTATATAAATAATTTACGTATCTCTATCTATAGTGACAGATATAGATACTGTACCTACTGCATCTTTATACCTATATATGGAAAAGAGAGAGACTCAGAGCAAAAAGGATATTTCATCCTATCAATCACTGTCCTACTCCCCTCCAGTGTTTTTTGTTTTATCACTCAAAATTGTAGTACATGGAGTGCAGAACTCTGAACTACAATGTGCGTATGGAAAATAGAAATGTGAGCATCTGTTCATCAAAACCTTCCCCAGGTGCCTTGCAGAGTTCATAGTGTTTTTCCTTCAGCTGGTAGCTTTTGGCTTGCATTGTCTCCTTCCAGCAGAAGACCTCAGAGACCTAATGCTGACATAGGTGTGATCAGTTGGGTAAGCTGAGGCATGGCTTGTTAGGCAATTTACCAGGCGTATCATTGTCAGAACCGTCACCACTTGCATACTCAAAGTTTGTGGGGTTTTTTAGGGTTTTTTTTAATCCACAAGCATATATTTTTTCCCCATTTCCCTTGCGATGATGGGCACCTGTTGACTTGCATCAGAAAAATGGGTCTTGCAGATTTAAATCTGTTCAGCATCCTTGCTATCATGAGAGATAGGAGAAAACTTTATTCAATCTTACTGGAACAAACACAATCAAGTTCTGTAGTTACAAGGTCCCCGAGAACAGTATCAAAAGGATTTCTGAACACAGAATGCAGAAAGAGGCTAATAGACCAGTTAGAGCAGAGACACGCAGGCACAAGGTTTTTTGTGTATTACAGCTAACACTGTGTTTCAGCACATCAGAACCAGACCAAATACACAACACCTGCTTTCAGGTATGAGCAGAAATCAGGATAGCTTGGTACTCTGTCAAGAACCTAGGTAAAGTATGGTGTAGACATTAGAACAGGGGAATGGAAATCAGTGTTTCTGGGTTTCTTTTCTGGCTTTGAGAAGGGGCAGGATCAAGCAAGGGTCATGGTGTCAAAGCTGCTTCTTTTCACTTACTCCTTTGCTGTGCATCCCTGGCAGCTACTAGAGGCATGCTGTACCTCAGCATAGAGCCCCATAACAATATTTATTTCCCAGGCTTGTTTAAAGCCAGATAAATTCAAGCTCACAATGTAGCAATACACAAATGTAAATTATTCTTGTTATTACCCATTACTGTGATCAGTTATTTCTGAAAGATTGATTCAAACTAGAGATGATGGATTCTATCACCATTTACTATAATAGCATTGTCTTACTCTAGTTGACAAAATACTGTGTTTCTAAACCCACCCTTATTTATCCGTTTTAGGTATTTCACTTTGCATATTTATAAGGCACCTATTGCCTAGCTCAGATGTTACTGAATTGTCGCTCCATAAGCTGACTACAATTCCAGTCTAATAAATCTTTGGCTACTCAGTTAAGGCTATTCCTCAGATTTAGGGTGTTTTCTGCAGACAGAAAAGCAGTGTTCAGTTACAGGATGTCATCATCAATGAATAAAGATATATTTGCAAAATAAGGCTAAGACACAAGTTTCACTTCTTCAAGTCAGACATTAAATCTGCTAGTGTAAATATAAGCTCTCTCTCCTTATAGTTTCATTAGATGTGTTGCGGAAAAAGCCAGCCCATTTTCTTCTTTGATGCCATAGTTAATTATAGGACCAAAATCTTAAGTTAGGATTCTCATACCAGAGGCTCCTTCAGATTCAACTGCAAGATTAAGGCTATGTCTTACAATCTTTGTCTTTGCTTCTGAAGGTCTCTAGACACCTTACAGATGTGTGTTACTGTAGGATAGTAAATTACTCATAGGTTGTTGCCACCAAGTTTTGGACCAAGGTGCCCAGAGTGGAAACAGAATGTACATGTCCCCACTCCCACTGTTTCAGTCTCTGCTCTCCCTCCTGCCATTGTTATTTTGTAGGAATTCATCTCTGAGAAAACAAAGTTTTCACTGATAAAAAAGTACGGCAGTCCTCTGGGTCACAACCTAGTTTTTTGAAGGAGAAGGATAAAGTTACATTCAAAACTTGCATCCAAGAAACCTAGCCTCAGTTAATGTTAGTAGTCAGGAGAGAAAGCAGGTAGGAAAACATAGAATAGTTGGGAGACCTTTCTAAAGCAAGATGATTATGCAACTATTACCTGATTTAAAAAGGAAAGGCAGAGGCTGATGCTTCTCATTTAGTAGTTGCCATTGCTGGTGGGACAGCAGATGACTCTGCTGGATATCCAGCTACCCTGCCCATCCAAATGCTTTCTCATCCCAAGCTTTGCTGTACACAAAGCTATAGCATTTTGCATCCTAACCATAGTGGAAAACAGTTATTTGGATGGAAGGCCCTGAGTTCCCTTAACAGTTCAGGTCCTTTGGTAAGCATTGCAGCAGGCATAGTCTCAGTTTGGAGATTGTAGCAAAGCCCAAATCAATTGCATTTCCTGTGGTTTTAGATTTTGCTGTGAGCATTTCACACCCAACAAACGCAGGCCTGTTCTGCACATTACCTCTCTCATGGGGTAGAGAATTAGACAGGTCTTAGAGAACCAGACCCACACAGAGGTAAACATTACTTACACTTGCAAGAATGAGCATTTACTAGGGTCACTGCTGATGCCAAGGACTACTAGTCTTTCCCATGGAAAAATTTAGGTTTTCCAGTAATGCTGTAATTATCACCCTGTCATGTCACAAAGCAAACAGGTTGGCAAACCTAGGTACTGAACTAAATAATCTGTGGCATAATCTAAACATATAATGGTAATTAAATCTGACAACTTAATAAGATACTGAAATTCAAATGTACAGTAGTAATCTACAATTAAGTAATCTTTTGTAATAGCACCCTGCCAGTTTGTAAAATTCCAGGTAGAGCGCTGTGTACTGTTTCATAGCAAAAATATTGACATAAGGAAAAGGTATCCAGGCAATGATCAGACATATATTCATATCAACCAGTATAGTACATGGAAGGGTACAATAAAGACAGTGATTCATTTCAGGTATTTAGTTGCTGCCACTAGCATGCATTCAGAGATGCCTTGCTATCTTTGGGAAGGACCTTTTCTACTGTTTTGAGGGATCGTGGTGCCTGACATCTCTAATGACATTTTTGGCAGTCCATTGCCTAACCTCAGAGATGGTTGATTAGAGCAACGGTCCATCTAGGACCCTTTTAGGGTCTCTGATCTCTGATGTTCACATGCTCCTCTGAGCAGAGAGGATCCATTATACAGTATCTGAACTGGAAGAAGTTCCATATCTAGCAAAATCTTCAGTGGAGTTTAGATTCCATCATTTTGGCTTTAATACTATCTTGTGCAATAAGTAGTAGTATTCAAACTCAGTTACCCAGATACTGTGCTAGGTAGCAAAGGAAGAATTTAGACATAATGGTAAGGGAGACAAGATTGGATGTGATCAAAACACAGAAAGCAGACTTCACGTTGGGACTGATTCCACTAAATCAGCTAGCTGGTGAGGACTGGGAAGAAATAAGGACACATGCTTCTAGGAACTTCTGGATTTCTCTTTTAAGTCTTTTTGGTTGCCAGGTTTTAAAAAAATTATGGTATATGCTTTTGCCTTCATTCCTACAGCACATCCCATCTATTTATGTACAGCCTTCTCAAAGGGGAAAGAAAAAACACAACCCCCTCCCTCAAAAGACCTCTGAGTGCAAATTGGTTTAGTGGGGGCTTTGCGCCAAACAACACTGTATCCAGCACTGCTGTTCCACAGAGGGTAATTATATTTTAGTTATGATGTCAATAAGCAGCTCCCAGGAGAGCTTTTCTTTTTTAATCCTTTGAAGCTCTGAGTGAATAAAGTGAGCCTTGGAAAAGCAAACCAAGGCAAGAAACTTTCTAAATATAGGAAATGCTTTGGGATTTTTGCATGACAATGACATTTTTAGGCATAGGTATGAGATTTCCTGCATTTGTCAGTCTGAGCCATTGTGCCTTGGTTTCTTTCTTCTTTAGGTTTTTTTTTTCCCTTTCTGCTTCTGCTAACTTCCCTCTCTCCTCATGTTGTTATTGACTGTTTCTACAGATGCTGTTTTCAGAGCAAGAGCATTGGGGAATCAATCACAGCCATGTTATAAAAGGATCCCCATCACTACAGAGCTGAGTAAGTTATTCTTTAGGAACAAATTTCACAGAAGCAATATGCATGCTGCATTATTTATTTACCCCAGGCCCTTTTTAGAATTCACAGGCAGAAAGCGACAAGCACTACATGTCCAAGGAACATTAAAAGGTTTGACTTAGATGTTAATTCACTGGCTTTGAAGGAGTCAGGATGGTTTATCAGGAGAATAAATATAACAAAGTGTTACAAAGGTCTCTGTGTGTAGCAAAACTCCAAAGCATCCATTTAGGAGAAAGATAATGTCCTTGTTTTTTTTCTACTGGAGTGGATCTCAGGAGATCTGAGTTCTAGTCACACGGCCTGCATTCATCCCACCTATCCTAACATACTTCGCTAAGGTAGATAAATCAGAAGTGTATTTGCCTGGTTTACCCTTATTTTCAGTGGAGAAAGAGGTACCGCCAAAGGCAATTCTGCCCAGATGAAATCTAACTTGCCCTTTGGCCATGCTTTCCTCTCTCTGATGATTTTAGAAAACACTGAGACTGTATGCCCAGTTTCCATCCCACAACAAAATGGGGTGAATCAAGGCCTAATTCTCTCTGTTCCAACCCTCCCCTTTCTGAAACACTGGTGATGGTTCCCTCCTCCTCTTCTGGCTTATGGGGGTAGCTGCAGGCTTCCTCATTTGTACAAGTGGCTGTGAAAGAACAGAGCCTGTTCCAAACAATCTGCAATACAAGGCATTGTGCAATGACTGCTTGGGATACAGTACTTGGATGGGTCCGTGCACACGTGAAAGTGGACAGAGTGCAGGCATTTTATTCCAGAGCCCAAACACCTTCGTCCTTATTCCACAAGGCTCAGCCTCTCTAGCCTACGTTCATAACTGAAGTAACTCAGGGGGTTCTTTCATCCTGCTCTCGGCTACCTTTGTCTTCATCTCCTGATGGTTACAAACTGGATATTTTAATTAGGAACATGTACACTGATTAAGTGATTACTAGTAACATAGCAGTCGGTGTCACACCAGAGTGGTGTGGCTGGGCTGCCAGTCCCAAGGGACATGGATGTTTAGCTCCACTTAAAGTGCTGACACAAGAATGTACCCATCAAATCAGCATAGCATGTTGCTAGGCATCATGAGTGGCCCCTGACTCATTCAGGCTTTTTTTTTTTTTTCTTTATTTCTTTTTGATGCAATGCTTGTAAATGCTATGTGGACTCAGCATATGTGGGGTCCTTGCTTTCCAGTCCTCACAAGGTTTGCAGCTGGAACAGGGCTAGTGAGAAGCCTTGGCCTGTAGCAGGCACTAACAATATTTTATTTATATGAAGCTCTGGTGTACTGCTTAGTCAAAACTTGCACCTGATGAGCTGTGTCCCAGAAGCAGTTAAGCACCTGAATAGGCTATTCAGTCCTGTGTGCTCCTTAGACTAAAACACTGAGGAGCTACTCCAAAAAAAAAAAAAAAAAAGCACAAAATAATGATAAGATAATGATGCCTTCTCCTGAGTAATTTCAGAACTCTTGAATTGCCCAGAGTGATATTTGGCTGTCTTGCGCTGTGGTTTAGGCTTTTATTTCTGCTGTGTCCAAAAGTCTCAGAAATGTTTTGAGCTGGCTACTGAGGCCCAGCTCCTCTGAGAAGATATTGTGCAGTCAAGCTAACATCTTCAGACAGGCATTGCACCCCTGTGATTTCCCTCCAGGATGTGGTGTGTCAGTGGAGGGGAAAACATGTGCAATCTGTTGACATGACTTGGATTTTAGTCATGTCAGATCTTTGACAAAATAATGAATAGAGCCCAGTCCCTTAGCACATGGATGCCTGCCCCTGCTGTAGTCTTGAACAGCATAGAAATATGTTCAGAGTTACAGAGATGGGCTGGGAAGCAAAATAAAACCAAGAATTTAAAACCTGGAAGCACAAAACAGCTAATCAAAAACAGCTGGAGCTTTCTTGTGATTGAATAAGCCTCCTGTAAGTTGCTCTAGTAGACCTTGATCTAGACAAATGCTCACTTTTGTGCCTGTCTCTAGAAACAACCTGAGAGGGGTAATACTCATGTGCCTTAAGTTGTAAGGGCTTTGCTCATTCCAGGCAATTTCTTATTTCACAGCAGACTGAGTGTTGACCAAGGGTCATCTGGATCATTTAATGTGTATGACATGCCAAATCCAGCAATACAATACACTGTTGCTGCTCAAAACCTGCTGTAAGAGAAGCTAAGATCCTTCGTACCTTCGGTTGAAGTTCTGTCACCACTGGCGTCAGTAGGAGTTTTGCAATTAATCTTGACAGGCACAGGAAGCAATGTGCCATCTCAATAGAGCCAGAACTGCCAAGCTTGACTTGCCTCTGCCATAGTTTCTTTGTGACCAGGATGGCATGCCAGAGCCCCCTGAGTCCCAGAGGTGTGCTGTGGTCCCAAAGGTGTGCTGTCCTCTTGCACCTATATAACTATGGGCACATAGTCAGGGACAGAGTTGACAGAATTAGCTGAGGGCTTGCACTCTAAAGGGGGCTGGATATGAATTTTGCGTTGAGGAGCAGGAGAGTTGTATGTTGACAGCATGCTCTGACATGCTGCTGCTTCTCCTTGCCCAATGGTGAGAAACACAGAAAAATAAAAGCTAAACTGACCACTTCACATCAGGCTGATGCAAGGCCTGTTAAATGGCAAGCTTTGCATGGGCTTTCTGCAGGCACAGATCCACCAAGCTGAGCACAGTTCAATGAGTTGAGCATCTTCTGAATTTGTGAGTTGGTCAGTGGGCTCAGAGGCATGTTATAAATGGTTATTCCTCAGAAACAATGGATTCTAGAAACCCTTGCCATAAGGAGACATAGATCTGGGAGAGAAATAGCAAAGTGATCTGTAAAGAAATAAGAATTCTGCAAATATGTAAAGGAGAAAGGGAATGGTGTGGAGAAATAAAGTGGATCCCTTATTGTGGCTGCGAGACCATGCTTTTCATACCCAGACTGTATAAGCTAGTCAGTGGAGTCATACTGATTAATGCCAGATGCAGGGCCATCTCTAAAATACAGGGTGGGTGAAATATCTGTATTGAGAATACATGGCTGAAGGATGACACCAACACTGCAAGACAACAGGAGACATTAATAGTATTGTGATTCTGGCTAGTTTTAGTCATCTTTAAAAATGATGCACTCAAATGCTTCCTGACCCAAGGGGACATAATAGAAATCAGTCATTACTCACATGGAGTTAGTTGTGCTTGCTTTCTATTTTTTAATGGGAAGATACAGGTTCTTGATCTCAATTCCTCTCAGTCTTCTGCTGTGCTGCTGTCATTCATCAGCATTCTTACTGGTAGTGCTAGAGTGGCAGGACATACCTAGCATGTTCAGTAGCACAGCAGCGGCCCTCTGCCTGGGTGTACTTAGGCAGTTCCCTGAAAATAGAAAAGAAAGTTAAGGAGGAATCACTTTCAGAGTAGGGGGGATTCTGCAAGACTATCTCAGCCAACAGAAATAAGGTTGAGAAACTAGTGAAGATCCCTGTAACAGTAGGACAGCTGTGAAAGGGACCCTGTAACCCCAGTTTAAGCCAATAGAAATAGTAATTGTATTTCTGTTAATTCAGGAAAATGAGGGGAAGAAATGAAATAAGATTTTTTCCTTTCTTTTTCCAAGCAGGTAAATTAAGTATAATCTGATATCTTAAAACTTAAGTTTTAGGATTCTCTTGTCTTTTGTCTGCTATTGCACAATCAGTTAGCAGCACTGAATTTTTTTTTTTTCGTTTCTTTACTAATGCTGCATGCTCTGGCTGATGCTGGACACAGAATGGCAAACTGGATTATTAACTTTCGTTTCTGATTCTAAATAGCTCCTCTCTTTTGCTATGATGTTTTCTCTTTCTTCCTTTCTTTTCCAATAGAGTCTTCACCAAATGCCCAGTTCATTAACCAGGCTCTCAGTGGGAGTTCTGAGATTCCAGACCAAGATCAGCTTTTCACCACTGGTGCCAGCACAGGAACTATCTTCTCAGATAGCTTCTTGAATTCTCTTTTGTCTATGGTAAGTAGATGTATCATGTCCTGTCAAATTTAGTGGCATCGGTGTGTAACAAAGTGATTACCAGCCAGGGTAAACCCACTTAATCTAGCCTTAACAATGGTCAAGGCCATGTGTGTCAGAGAAAGGCACAAGAAACATTGCAGAGATCAGTGATGTGCTTAGTTACACAGTGCCCTGAGAATTACACATGTCTATTCCTATTTGAGCAATTTGCTAATCAGTGGGCCTCTGTGATTTCTTGGGGTAGTGGGTTCCATACACTAAAAGGCAGCTATCAGCTCCAAAATATATGTGTCTCAATACGTGCTATTAGCAGGAACTCTCCCTGTTGTTCATACACACATAGAATTATTTGGAGAAACTTTTAGAGTGCTTTCGTAAGTTCCTCCCATTCCCAGCTCCAAAATATTGACAGGCTACAAAAGGTATTTAAAGCCAGCCTGATTTATTTACTTTTTGACAACACGATGTTACAATCAGTCCCTCTAAGGGAGCTGCAGTCACTGAAGCCAAAATTGCATTTGACACCAGCTGGCCCCTTGGTGGAAGCTCCAGCACTGATGCCAAAGGCTGAGAAGATTATGTGGACTCTGAATTCTTACCTGTTCATGTAGAAAGGAGTTTTACAAGCCTGGCTGGAGGTGCATTAGTGAGCTAGGGAACAGGGAGCTTGCACTACCACCACTTTACCATACCAGGCGATGGGGAAAAATGGAACATTTAACTCTTCTTGTCTGTCGATCTGGCACCTAGGCAGAAATTCACTGAAAGTTTGGATGGAAGAACCTATTGAACTCAATGGGAATCTCCCAGTGGCTGTTTTCTGAAAAGGTATAAAACAAATTCCACATATGTGGGCCACTGCTGATCCGCAACACCACATCAGATTTTAAAAGAAGTGCATATTTTGATTCTGTTCTTTTAAAAAAACTTGCATCATGAAGATGGGATACATTGCACCAAAACTGCAAGAATGGAGGGAATGTGCTGATCCCACCCTGGTGACATAATAATTTTAAGTTGCTGTCAAAACTGAGTGATACTGTCAGTGGTGACACACATGTGGGTCACACCTTGGTGGAGTTAAGCTGCCATTTTGGCAGCAAAACAGCAGTTCAGCTCATGAGCTGGCATTTCCAAAACTGCCTTCTCTTTTTTCTGAAAGCCCCTTTCTTCCTCTTCAACCCGATTCCCCATGCTACAGTCAAGTTCCAAATGCCTTGCTCTCAGCTCATGTCCAAGGGGATAGTGCTTGGGTGGCAGTTTCACAGAAACAGAATAAATACAAAACAAATCTCTCCAAGGGATAAGCAGTCCAAAAGAAGTGTGTCAAGTCCAGTTATGCCTTTTTGAGAAGGCTTCAGTGTTAGGGAAAGTATTATATTGCTGCTACTCACTGATATGTCAATCAGCCAGATGGTAATTAATGACTGCTAGTGTCAAGTGTAAAAGTAACTCAAGACATAGCATGACCTGTCTTAAAGGATAAAATTTCACTCAAGCGTAAGATTCCCAGTCTGTCCAGGAATGATCAGCACTCAACTCTGCTTTAAAGTAGAGGGGCACCTTAGGTTGGATTCAGTCATCCTGTAAATACAGTGAAGACTGAGAGAAGCACGATATTGCTTAGCAATTGCAGTATGCAGGAAAAGATGTGTGAACTGGAGAAGAAAAGGAAAGGAGCCTTCAGCAGTCTAATATCACCTCCTTTTGCTATCACTGTGAATATAAGTTGAAATTTCTCAAGACACTCAGAGCAGGAGTGGTGTATTCTTTTTAGCTTGAAAGGAGACTGGCAGAAGAATCTGAAAGGCATGATGTGGCCTATAAAGTGAAATGTTACCCTTTGGAAGCCTGAAGCAGACCTGGCATTTGCTTCAACATGACCCTTGGGGTCTCAATAGGGAGAAAACAATTCAATGAGCATGATCATTATGGCTCAGGTGCTCTAATGAGCCCTGAATTCCCTTCCTGATCTAGCTGTGGGTTCCTAGCTTAGTAGCAACATGGAGTCAGTGGGATGAGGCAACTACTTGGTGATGGGAGAAGGTTCCTAGTCTTGCCTTTGTATGCAGAGGTGTTCCCAGGAAATCTGCTTGTCTGAAGCTGTAACCAAACATCAACTGGCGAAGAAGGTAACATCTCACAGGCACATTACAGAAACGTTGCTCCTTTAAAGTCAGCTTCAAGACCTATTCTAAATGCAGTGTGTTATTTCGTGAGTACGCACACACACACGCACACCTCTATAGTTTCCCCGCCTTTCAAATTCCTGCAGTGTAACTCGGCAAAGAAAGTACAGAATGAGGGTGACATGCAAATCCTATTAATTCATCCAAGTATGGAAATGCAATCCTTTTGATGTCAAAAAGTACAGCAATGATATGTTAAAGAGCTCAGCACGCTTCTGTTAAATATGTAAAGTGCAGATTCCCCCGAAGCTGTATCACTCCTGGATAACCCTGGACTATAGCTCCTTACTTTAAAAGACTGAGAATTACTCTAACAGCATTATACCCGTTTGCCCGACAATATGGTCAGATGTTCTTAAGCGGATTTGAGTTTAGTGTGGATTTAGTAACACCATTCCTTCTTGCAGCCTGTTTCGTTTCTTTGCTCAGGCAAATGCAGGTGGCAGATTCCATAAAGTGGCTCTATGTAAGAAATGAGCTTTTTGAGAAAGGGTGGAAAATAAGTTATTTGATGCACTGCAGGCAGAGGAAACACTTTTAGATTTTAAAAAAAAGAGAGACTCTAGGCCTTTTTTTGCCTTAGATATGAGTTTGAACCATGGTAGTTTTCTCCCAAAAAATACTGACTGAGATAAGGGCACAGAGAGAGGTTTTCAAAACAATGTGACAACTACAAGGACAGAGTTTCCTGCTGCACCTGCACTCTGTAGTGCTGGGCAGGGCAGTTGTGCTCCCCAGCCTTACCTTACACAGTGTGCTCCTACTCAGGTGACATCAGAGCTGCTGCCCAGTTTTCTTACACGCACACACTTGCACACTCATACCCGCTCCATTTGTGCCATTGAAAATCTTCCATTCAGACATGGCTTAGTGCATTCTATTATAAGAGCAGAGGTGGAATCTTCTGACTGCTCTTTGAAGCTGAAATGGGCTAAGTAGGTGGCGATGCATAAATATTGTCAGAAAACTTTTAACATAATTAAGGACAACTTTAAGTATACAGAAAAACTCCAAACTGTCTGCCTGATAACTTTCTCTAGGTTTTCACTGGAAAACTTGGTTTTCCTTTCCAAGGCATGCTCTTTTGTCTTTGATTTGTCTCTTCCTTTCCAGACGTACTACAACCATCACATCTTGGCTCTGCTGCAGACTTTGGTGACTAGTGGGACAAGCCCAGCATTGGGGGAACAGCTGTTGGAAGAGAGCAGCAGACTGCACAGAAATCCTGACAACATGATCCATGATGCCTCCCAAGTTAGATGCAAACTGGCACTCCTGCCACTGTCCAAGAGGTTGTTAACAGATGTCGTGGTGAGTTACATCACTGAGTGGTGCTTCATGGGCTATGCTTTGATCCTTGTTGCTAGTACTTTTGGTTTGTCATTACCATAAGTTGAGTTTCATTCAGTTGAATCTCACTACGTAGCTTGAGCTATATTTTGAAGAGGCAAAGGCATCAGATAGCCTTATTTTATACTAGATTCTAATCTTGGGGGGCACCAGTCATTTTTTTTCCTTTTTTCTTGCCAAATATTAGGATACTAAAAGTAGTTGATAGCTGGCTAAATATGTGATTTAGTATTGGGCTGGATTGTCCACTTTCATTCCTTAGAGATAAGAGTGGTTTTGCTTCTTTTATAGCAGGAGGACTGCTTTGGAGACATTTACTGCAGAGCTTTAGACTTGTTTGGGATACTCTGCTTTGGGCTCTACCGCCTGATGGAAGAACCCAATCCATACAAGAATAGGCAAGTATACTTTATCTCAGATTGTACCATAGTCAAAAGATAGCAGTCCTGACTTTGAAGTTAGGCATCTGTTATAGGCAACCTGAATTACTTATTTTTGTCTTGGATTCAGACATTCTTGTAGGTAGCTAGGGCCATTTGAGGCAAACTGGTGTGTGGTCTGAACATGGCGCTTACTGGCACTTGTATGAGATTCCCTTACGTTCACTTAAGATGTGATTTATCTTTACAAGTGAGCCTTCTGCATTAGAGAGCTGCTGGAGCATGAAGCTAGTAGTGTTGCTGAGGGCAGGGATTTCAGAGAGTTTGCAGGCAGAGGAAACCTCATCTAACCTGTTCTACTCACTGATTCTTTCAATTTCAAGATTTCAGTGATTGCTTGAGCTTCAGATCTCCTAGAGAGACATTTAGTCTTGATTTAAAGATTTTTGAGGAATCAAAAAATTTATCACATCTTTCAGCAGCTGTTCCAGAGACTAATTAGTTTCATTTAAAATATATGTATCCCATTCCTAGGTAAAATTAAAGCCTCTGTATATTGTCTCATCACTCCAAAGAATTCTGCATATGCAGTCAGTCATTCCAAAAAAATGCTACAGCTTTCTGGCTGTCCCAGACGCTCAGTTCAAAGGCCTCACAAAGTAGCCTGAATCTCATGTGCTACTGCTTTTTCAGGTTTGTGATTGCTCGGCCTGCCAGTGATTTGAAGATGCTGTCTACAGATCTGCTGTTCTGTGTTGTTCCATTCAACATTGCAACAACTGATGACCTGTGATGTGGGATGGAAGCTGGTTACCAAGGAAGAAAACAGGTAGTACAGACACCTTCATGCCAAAGTTATGAGAGATTGTGAAATGCCCTGCAAATAAAAAACTGTACAAGTTACTAAGACCACTACAATAAATTGTCTGTGTTCTTATTTCTTAGGGGTGGCAGTTTGAATTTGGCTAAACGTTAATGTGAGGTTATTACTGAAAATTATACTGTTAAGCTTTAACAGCAAACATATCAGAGAGTAAAATGCTTTCTCTGCAACGAAAAGGGCAAAAACTTCACTTTCTGCTGAGCACTGCACAGAACATACCCAACTATATACTAACACGGTGACTCTGTTGAGTTTAGAGATTCTCTGCTGAAATTCTCAACCTTCAAAGACTCCAGCACACTAAAATCCAGTTTTCTTGCAGCCAGAACTGAAGATGCTGGATTGATAGGCATGAAAGAAACAAAAACTCAGGCAAAAAATCCCAGTAAATGTGTACCATAAATCAGGTCCTGCCTGTAAGTTACGAAGTCAGTTGAGGGAATGAGAAGAGTGGTGGTGTTGGTTTGTTGTTTCCCTCCCCCCCCCCTGCTTTCCCCTAACACTAATTAGGTTTGAAAGACTGCAGCTTGAGTCCAGATACCACATGCCGAGAAGAAAGGAACCCAAACAGCTGACGCAGAGTTCAGACTAAACTAACTGCAAGCTCCCCAGGGACATCACAAGGTAAACCTGATAGTCTCTGTCATTTACAATCATTATCAGGCAGCTGAGTCTCTGTAATTTTACTAGGGAGCCAATTAACAGATCCCTGAAGCTCGGGAATAAGGGCTTGGTCCTTTTTCTATTTTAGACAGGAAAAGGGGGAAAGTAAGTCTTTGTTTCAGATAAATACTCCAGAAGCTTTCCTACCCAGGGGAATGGTCAGATCTGGGCTTGCTCTTTTCCTCTTGAGGAATAAGATAAAGCACTGAGCTTAACAGTCAAGCAACTGGCTTTAGTACCCAGCTTTGGAAAGAGCTGGCTGTGTAACCTTGGGCGAGTTATTTAACTGTATCCTAATAATGCTGCTTGCTGCACACAGGGAATATAATAACATACTTGTTAATTTAGATAATGAAAGCTTTGGGGAAAGGACTGTCTCTTGTGATTCATTTGGCCTAACATAAATAGGTACTGATTTAGGATGGGACATTTAGGAACTCACTCAAACAACATGAGTAAGAAGCAAGAGAAAAGCTTGGACCAAAACTCCAGATGGAGACATAACTGCTCTTAGGAAGGTTTGGAGTTTGGATTCAGGTCTGAGCCTTAATGTGTTGGACTCATCTTCCCTGGAACAAACTAATCGTACATTTTCAATTCAGGACAGATTACAAGTAGGAATCAGTGAACCATGCTTAGAGCAAACAAAATACATAGGAAGCATGCTTTCCCTTTGCCAGCCCTTTGCAGACCTGAACTTGAGCCAAGATGGTCAGCTGATCTCTCAGTAGGAGTTTTTTGGCCTAAAATCACCCACTGTATATACAAACTTAGATAAGAATTTGTGCACTGGATTCTGTTTACCCTCTGGCAGAACAAGGCTTCAATAATAGTGTCTCAGTCCATTCCCTAGCATGCATTATTTTAAACAGACAAGACAGTTAAAAGGTGGAAGGAAAAGCCTGGGCAAGCTTTGCAGTCCTTTGACTACAAAGGATACTTCATACTAAGATTCTGTAAGCTTTCTGTATTGTCATCATCTGAACCTTCCTTTATTTTCAGCTGTAATTCAGTCTAAGCAGGGCACAGAGGAGGTAACATCCCTTTTTCTTCCTAATTGTTCTGTTGCTTTTAGATAACTACACATGCCTGGACCTCTGTGTTGTGATATTAAGCACGTCTTGTGCAACATTAAGGCATTTTCATTAAGAAAACTGCAAGAAACACCGAAGCCTGTTTACTCATAACTTCTCTGAGTGAGTGAGAAACTCAGACTATCTTGCCAGCAAACTCTGCTATCGGAAATCATCTGCTTTTTCTAGAAAATGGAGGGAAGTGTTGAAAGTGCTCCTTCATGATTGAGATCCAGGACATACTAGTTTCAGCTTTAAGGCACAAAACATTGGGCATACTACTGTGTTAGTCCAGAGCTATGCTACTTGGTGTGAAACTGCTGCAACCACTGGTGTATCTTTCTTCTTTCCATTAGAAAGAGAGGTTTGCAGCAAGTGCATTTTTTTAAAAAATTTTCCTTCTCTCCAAGGTGTCTTACGTGCCGGACTGCCAGTGATGACATATGCCATGCTTTTCCATCCTGCATTCACAGCATCTCTGTGATGGGGGAATATGCCCATGTCCTGTCATACAGCTTTTCCAGTACAGCATATTTCCAGTTGCTTAACCTGCAGCTGCTAGAGCATGTAATCTACTGGGGTAAGGTAGAGTGGGGAGAAATGGCAAGATGGAGAAGGGACCTCTTCCACTTTGCTTATTCCACCTTTTTATTCAGTTGCTGTACCTGAGCAAGCAGTTCTGCTTCTCAGGAAAGAAGGAAGAGGGAGAGAAATCCTAAGAAAGGTAAAAGCATTAATGGGTCAAGGCCTCTTTTGCATAATTCTATTATCACCAGGAAGATTCTGCAATAATCATGTTAGGCATGTGCTCTGGAGCATCAAAGTGACTTGTCTTACTTTACTTTTTGATGTTAGACAGGTTTAAATGCTTTGTACAGATGAGGCACCTCAGACAGCTGATCAAGAAAGCCTGTGCTGTTCAAGCAAAGCAAAGGCCTGTTTTGCTTTTTTTTTAAATGTCAACAATGCCACATTCTTCCAGAAAGGAATAATCTCTGTTGTCACAAATTGTGAAAAGCAAAGGTGTAGGAGAGAATCTGTGTGTGGGTGCATGCAAACATGCTTTCTGAAGCTACCACCTTTGAATCTTCAGCAACAGTATCTTCTTGTGTATTGTTTGGGTCATATGTTTGTATAAATTCAGCTTCTGCAGTGAAATCCACAGCATGGTACACAAAGCTGTTACAGGATCTCTGCACTGTAGTTTGCTAATCTGTACCCATTCTAAGCTGTAAAGGTCACCTTAGTGTGTGGGTGGTGATTAATATTAGTAGGTTTTACTTTTTAGCAGTGTTACAGGAGTCTCTGATAGAGTTCTGAAACTTTTTGTGTCAGATACAATCAGAAGTAGTCCCTGACCCTAGTGAGCTTAGGTGGTATATACAAAAAAGAGTTATAAGGGAAGCGGAGGAGTTGTAGTTTGCTCAAAAGCATATATCAGATTGGTGGAAAAGATAAAAACAGAACCCAGATCTCTTGATTTCTAGGCTAGCAGCTTTCACACTATTCCCACTAGGCCATTTTGCATTTCCACTCTCAGATCTCAGCTCCTGCTAACATGATCGTTCCCTTGCCTGTCTGTCTAGGATTTAACAGTCTCTTCCAGAGGTGGCTCAAATAGTCTTCATGGGGTACTACCTGATGAATTATTTGTTATACGATGGTCAGCCTGTTTACAGAAGCAGACAAGTATCATCATACTTTCAAACAGGAAAGTAAGTTACTTGAGATTACCCAGTAGGTCAGCTGTCCTGCCGTTATGCGTCTTGTCTGTCTTGTCAGCTGGGTCACACTGTCATTTCAGGCTGGTACATGACGAATGGAGCCAGAAACCTCTCCAAAGATGCATGCAAGGATATGTAGACTCTGTAGAGACTCAAACCTGCTAAAGCACTTACCCTAACACATCCATCCACCTGGATCTGTGCACTGATAAGGGCATACACACAGAGGGAAACACAGGCCTCTGCAAAGAGCACTTGCCCATAAGGAGATGAATATATACATGCAGGCCAGGGTAATTTTCTCCATCCTCCTTCCTGTAGTCAGATACAATCCAGCAGAATGAGTAGTGAAGGATGTCACTGCTGTGAGCTGGGCTAGGTTTTGCAGTACAGCATGCTACGGGTGGTGACTGACACATAGTCAATGAGATCTGAGGAGAATCCAGACTCTATAAATGTTAGATGAGGCTGGCTGGGCATTGACAAAAACAAGAGGTGGCTGCAAACACCAAGTGTCATTATTCTCTGAGCAGGGATGGCGAGGGGCCTAGGAACTTCCCATGGAGATTAACTACTTCACAGCAGGATGAGGAGCTGTCTCCTGATGCGAAGGGACATCCTGTTGTCCTGAGAACACTTGGGAGGAAGGATGCATGACAGCAGGAGTAGCTTTTGAGAGCATACACACAGTTTCCTGCAAAGCACATATCTTGTCTGAAAGATGATTTTTGCTCTGCTGAGATAAACTCCAAACACCTAATGGTTTAAATTAATGCCAGAACAGAAGGAGGTCTCCCTTAGTCATCAATTGGCAGTGGGTTCTCTAGCCTCTTCCTACTGAAGGAAGGGCTCTTTGCTACTTTCCCATCCATCTACTTCAGCTTACTCTATTGACCTGCCACCAATGTACCATAAAGCCATAGTCTTATTCCCCACTGTCTCTCTAGTGGCCAGTTATAAAGGGACTAGAGCTGTTTAACTGCTGATTGCTTCTCTACTTTCAGCAGGAGGCCATGCAGAGTGAATTAGGTGAGCTAACTGTATTAAGCAATCTGGAAGTGCATCATTAATGCTTCTGACACTTTTTCTGTAGTACACATGTGCCAACTAATAAGCATTAGTGAAGTTTCTCCATTTCCCAGAAAACGGATGTAGCTAGAGCAGTGAAAGTAGACACAGCCCACTGGGCTTTATCTCCCCACAAGTTGAGATGCGTTTCCAAACTCCTCTATCCTGCATATGGGTGAGAGTTGCGTGGGGATGACAATTAGAGTTGGCTGATGTTTCTAACTTCCGCTAAAGCTTTAATGCAGAAGTTGGGTTTTTGGGGATTGGCTTTTTTTTTTCAGTGACACAACAGGATTTTTGTTTCCAGCCAGGAGGACGAGCCAGATCAGACACAGTGGCTTGGAATTTGGTTGTCTTGTAAGGTTTTCTGCTTAAAAAAAATTATATATATAAAAAAATAAAAAATGCAACCCCACTGAGATTCATTCTTCCCCCTTTGGGGCAAGGGGGAAGGAATATTATTTTTTTGTAAAAGAGAAACGCATTTTTTTGAAGTCCACCTTTTTTTTCCGAAGGTTTCCACGGTTGAGGTTAAAAGTTTAGTTCTGTTTTCCTCTCATTTTCATTCTTTAATAAGCCCATACTTTAAAGAAAACTTTAAAGAAAAGAAGTACTGGTATGACTTGATATTGTGACTTTGTAAAATACAACGAGTATTAGGTATTTCTTTCTCCCTTTCTCTCATCTTAGTCCTGTTGAGTATTCTACCAGCAGTGGAGAAGCAAATGTACCCAGTTCCTTCACTCTTCTATGAGCGCAGGGACTGGTGCTTGCCAGCAATGAGCCTTTTGTTTCCATCAGTGTGGCTGGTCTTATATACTTGCTTACCCAGGCAACTACCAAAAAGAAGCAGAAGTCTTAAATGCCAGACTAATGCATCAATCATAATTCCTGAGCTGCCAGCAGTCATGTAACTGCTTAAAGACTTCAACAGCCCTCTGGCACTTAAAGGAAAAAATCATCTAATTAATCACAGGTGAAACAGCTTGGACCTGCTCCAAAAGCCCCTGAATTTACTGCCAAGCTTTGATGCTAATTTTCCTTCTAAGTAACCCCCTAAAGAAATTTATGATTAGGTAATTAAAGTGATGAATAAAGAGATACTTAGAAGAAGGAGGGAGAAGAAAAAGGGGGAAAAAACCCAACCTTGAGTCAAAAGCCTTAAATCTCCTCCCCTCCTCAAAGAGAAATGTTAGTCATTTTTGTACATGCATTGTCTCTGAAAATTGGGTTGGATTCCCACAGGAGGCTTGAGAAATACTTCTTAAATTAATGTTTGCATAACCAAATAAAACAAAAAGGAAGGAACTCCTAAACAGATTGTAATGTCAAGATTGTTGAGGGAAAAAAAGGACTTGTGGCTTCTCTCTGAGAATCACATACTGTACAATGTTTGTCAGACACTGCCTCATGCCTTTTTCCCCTAGGTACCTGAGGTCCATTTTTTTTAAAGGTAATTAGATACGTAGGAATGCTATCTAATTAAAAATATAGTGATATCTAGTTAAGAACTTTGGAGCATCTGAACAACTTCTAAAGGTCTGACCGTAAGTTCTTAATAGGTCGCAAGTCCTGTATAATGCTTTTCAATGTCCTCTTACATTCTTTCTCTCTTTTTTTCAGAGGAGAAGGAACTAAGTAAGTAGCCTTTGATTTGCATTTTTTCTTCATGCAAATGTACCACACCAAGCTCAATGTAAGGAGTGTGAGTTTAAACATAGGGACACGTGCTGCAAGGTTTTGGTGGTAACTAGGTTGTTTCCACAGAAGACACAGATGTGGCCCCAAAATGGAGAAAAGAATTAGGGTCTATTTTGAGTTCCAGATTGCTTTTTTATTTTTTAATTAAAAAAAAAAAAAGAAGCAATCCACAAAACAAGCATGTCACTATCCAGGGGTTTGCTACTGGCTCTTTGGCACAGTCTTTGGCTAATTCTTTCCTTGTGGCTAAAAGCGAGTCTTAGAATCCAGGAAACTTCCTTACTGGCCCATAAAATGAAAAGTAATGGTGGGGGGTGTTGTTGTAAGGTTTGTTTGTGGTGGTGGGAATATTTTCCCTCCAGGACTACATCTCACTTTGCTTTCTACATTTTGATCCCAGGTCTTGAAGTGGCAGAAGGCTGCCATGCACTCACCTTTGCTCTGTTCTGGGAGTGTGCCCAAGACTCTGCTTCACACTACATGATACACCTGACCTTTCTCTGTTAATAAATGCCTGCTGACCCCATCACACGGCCCCCTTCTGCTCTGCCTGGCACTGAAGAAAGAGTTGCTGAATGATTTTTGAGGGGACCAGAGAGGATAAAAAATGAGAAAATGGCAGATTAGATCTGAGGTGACAGAGATGAGAAATAAAAGCCATTAGAGCCCATTTGCAATGTGCCCTCATTGAGTCAAGTTTCAAGGTGTTTTTCCAGATTATTAATAGCCTGACAGCAGTTTTTGTACAGGAATCTGATACAGGAAATAACACTCATGTATACACACTGCAGTGTAGAGGGGAAAGTAGAGTCCCCTCATTTATTTACTTGAAGAGATTTGAAATACAGCAAACCAGCCAGCTGGGTTACAGACAAAATAAACATTCTCCATTATAATTGTGGCATCTTCAGACACACATCTCTATAATAATGCAGTGGTATGAAAGGAGCTCTCATAAACCTCTGCAACCGGCCTTTGCTGTCTGTACAGTCTGAGCTGCATTCAGAGTGGCTCTGCTGAAGCCATAGCATTCTTTGGTGTGGAGTGCGTTGCTCTAAGTCATTTTAGTCCTTGGCTAACATCTCTGAACCTAGGTCCTGTGGGCCATTTTGGACACTTAAAATCTCCTGAGGATCTAATTTATTCAGTGTGGTAGGCTTCTTTTAACTCAGTCAAGCACCAGTCCTAAACAGATCTTTCCTGTCTCATTCCCCCATTTATCTGAATTATCTCAGTCTTCTCAGTGTGATACCCAGTGAAATGAAAGCAAGAGAGCGAGCAAGGGAAGAACAAGAATACTTGGGCATGTGGGAAAGAAAGGTTAAAAGATTCCCAAAGTTATACTTTGTAGTTGCATGCTTGTAAAAAAGAAATACCAGGTGGGTAGTGCTTTGAACTTCACAAGGCTTTGTGGGACTGAGTTGTCAAATATGAGTAATTGTAGCTTTCTTCGTAAACAAGGGGTGGCACAGAAAGTTTGACTGATACAGTTCATAATGCCTACAGGCCAAACAGACATTCAGCTGAAAGAGAGAAGCTCTTCAAGCATCATTAGATGGTGATGTCTGCTTGTCTGTGTCTGTTGCTTTCTATTAAACTTTAGTTTTTATTTCCTCATCTCATGTTGCAACCTAACTCTGCTTGTGAGTATTACTGGGCAGAAATAATCAAGTCTTGATCTATATTGCATAACACATTGTAGAGGTAGCCAAGCTAATTACCAGTGAAACTGGACGACAAACAGTAGAGTCTAATTTTACCCATATTTTTCTTTTTCTGTTCCTTTCTGAACAGTCTCTACCATGCAGCATTTTCTGGGAGGATGTGCTACCATGCAAACAAGCAACACTCCCTATAGATAAAGAATTTTCTAGTGGTGGTTGCACAGCCTTAACCAAAATGAGCCAGCCCCTTCCCTTGTTTTCATGGGCTCACAATTTAAAAGTTAACCGTAATTGTAGTTTGTATGCTGGCAGTCTTAGTCAGTTCTGGGTGCGCTTATAAGCCTCTGCCTAGACGAAGACAGAAATGAACTTAAAACACTCAGTTGCTTTCTAATGAAGCAATGTCCCTGCCAGGAGGTCTTTGCCAGGAGACAGATGAGACACCCTGAAAATCCCCTTCTGCATTAGGGTCAATTACCTCTCTCAGTGGATCCACATCACCTAAGATGCAATTGAGCATGTGCATTTCCTACTTAATTGGTAAACCTTGCAGATGCACATTTCCAAATTATATATCACTGTGGAAGAAAACAATGCCTTGATGAAGAAGCAAGGATGAAGACAACAGTCTCCCACCAGCTCTTGCTTTCACACCCTTACAAGTGCTGTATAACTTGTAAGAAATGTTGAGAAGCATTTGTAATTCCTTGCTCAGCACTTCTTATCTTCTTGGACTTGACATGTACACTGCGAGTTGCTTTGGGAGCCAACAGTTTCTATAGCATCTTACCTTCTTCATCCAAGTACTGGTGTGAAGTAATTCAGATTCCCTACAATTGCACTTTTGGTTTCCAGTAGCACTAACTCAGCACTTTATGTTTTCCAGTGAGGCGAGTTAGGGATCAAGCACTTTGCTCTGTAGGTTTCCATTTGAATAAGGCGTTAAGACCTGGAATTGTGTCTCTGCAGAGAATCGAGGCCACGTTGAATCAGCCTGAGGAGTTTTCTGTTAGGGGCTTAACCAGTGTTCTCCTTGTCTGTGTGTTTTGTACAGTGTCTTATGCCATTGGCTTCCCCCTTTTTATCCCCAAAGCTGCTGCTTATAAATTCAACTTGTCTGAGTTCTCACAGGACACCCAGTATTACTGCATCTGACCAGCTTGTACTGCTGACCATAAACTGCTACCTACAATGTAAAGAATTTGTGTTCCTCAAGATTTAATTAAAATATGTCCCTCATCTTTTACTATAACTAGTTGCTTTTATTTTCAAATGAAAATATAATTTTCTCTCTGTGAAGAAAATGCTTTCCTGCTAAAAATATATAAAAAGTGACTTTTTCAAATGTTAATTTTTTATGCAATTTTTCAATAATGTTTTTCATTGACAGTATTTCCCAAACTGTAATTTCTTAATCAGCTTAAGACTGAAATGGTAAATGATATTTCAGCCCTGCAAGACAAAACATAATACCAACTCCAGTGTTGAGATCTCCAGCTTGTAAACTACTATCCTTCAGGATGAAAGGTGCCCATATAACAATAAGGCATTATTACACTTCCTTTATTACTTTGTACATGCATAATTTACTGACTGCTAAAAAACCCCTGGTGGAATGCCTCTTTGATGTCATCTGTCTTGCTTAAGTAGTGGTTGCTGCTTGCTACTTTCCTACCCAACTAGTTGCAATGCTGCCTATGGCAATTTCAGTGGCTAAATTCCTTCCTCCAGTAAAATCTTAACTAGTTGAACTGAATCGTCAAACAGGTCCACATCTCCCTCAATAAATATCAAAAGGGAAATCCAGCTTAATATAAACAGAGAATAGCAAAATGGTGCTATTTATATGGTTCAATTTCCCTTCAGTTAAACCACTAATGGCACATAGAACTCTCATAATTAAAAGCCACATCTGATAGAACAAAGTCATCTGTGGAAGCAAAGACAGGGGAAGATGAAAGCGCCACCAATACAAAACAACAGTCCAGCTATAGGTCTGTACATGTCTCTTTTCCCTGTTCTGAGAATCAGCCAGAGCCTGAAACCTCTTTTGACAAGTAGCTCCTCTGATGACAGATGCTCCCCGCAGCCTCCACAGGCTGCAAACAGATGCATTGTTCTTGCTGTCAGCTCCCCATTGAAAGGTGATTCCAGTAAGCAGCAATTGGCCTGATTTGTTAGCATTAGTCAGCAAGTGCATGGATCAGATTTGCTACCACCGAAAAGGAAAAGCAGGTCTGAGACTGAAAAATCAGTGCTCATAATCAAGAACTTGTCAGGGTGTAAGTCTCGCTCTTTGGGATGTGAGGGACACGTTGCTAGTCTTGACTTCAACTTTTACACGTTTTAGAACAGGACTCGGTTTTGTCAGTGATCTGGATAAAGTGATCACATCCCTCTTCAGGATCATCACCCAGACAGCTCACAGACTTCATTGCTGTGGCAAGACTTGGTGACTTTAACAAAAGTGATGTGGGGAGGGAATGAATTACTGCAAAAAATTGACCCTTGAGCCAGAGTAGGACTACTGATCAGAATAGGGTGATGGGTGAGGAGGGGGAGGCTCTGCAGTAGAATATTCATCATTTAGAAAAGAGACAGAAAAGCAGATGTCACACTGATGTTACTCCTGTTTCAGAAGTTTTTCACACTACTGAATGGTCAGGCAATAAAACAACAGTGAAAATTCAATGCTAGTAAAGTCACATGGTAAAAAAAAAAAATCCCCCGAATATTTGCTCAAAACTGTCTTCTTAATTCATTAATACCTTGAAGGAGAGAGGTGTCAGTGCTATATGAGTAGTTTTGTGAGGGCATCAGCTCTGTGAGAAACTTCTAGAGAAGAAACAGCATATTGCTCTTTATATCCGTAGTATACCTGTGTCTCAAATACTGTGTGCATTTCTGGTCACTCCCATGGAACTCTTTCCCTGCTCCATTAGACATATCATAAAGTAGCTTTGATTATTGTGTTATCTCTTTAGCTGCAGCTGGAACAAGAAAATGGAGAACCTGCCTACTGCTGCTTAAACAGCAGTGGGCAGTAGGGAACAAATGCCTGTCATTTTCCACCCAAGTTATCCTACCAACTTCAGTACATCTGACTGAGGTTAGTTTGATACAGCAGTGTTTGGCTCATGTGTTTGATCCAAACTTTTGCTTGGAAAAATTTAAATAACTAGGTAATTTATGTCTCTTCCTCTCCCCAGCTTTCTTCAGGCAGCTACAGACCCTAAAGAAATGATAGGCTCTCCCTGCCCTGGGCAGCTGGTGGGCAGAAATCCCGCTAATATGGTGCTAGCTATAGTTTTAAGTGTGTCTATACTTTGCTTTTTACAGAGCACCAAAATTTCTCATAGTGCAAAAGCATAGAGCAGATATGAGCCACAGAAATGGAGCAAATGATTAACACCAAGCATGCAGGCTGGAGCTGCAATTGCACCTGATTTTTATTTTCGGGGGGTTTTTTCAGTACATTTCGGCACTTTTTCCCCAGCCCTTCCCTGTCTCTCTCCCCCAACACAGCTAGAAGTAGTCCATTAGTGTGAATGATGCGTGTCACTGCATGCTGATCTAGGACACAGCTCAGGCTGCTTTTCAGAGCAAGTGCCTAGAAGCATTATTACACACCAGCCAAGATTCTCAGTGGTGATTTAAAATGGATTTTGATTTTAAAGGTACATCTTAAAAGCACCTGGTTTTCTAAAAATGTAAAAGCTACTCAGTTCTCGCTATCTGCAAATCAGAAGTTCTCAAATTAGGTACATAAAAATAGAAGCAACCCATAGTATTAGTCTCTTCTGCAAATATTATTAACGCAGCCTGATTTTCTTCCAGTCTGCAATTTGTGCTTGCTGCTCACTGTGTGTAGTGCCCAAGTGTAAATGACTACTGATGGGAGAACCAGGCCCCTAGGATTCATGCAGGTTGTGTTCACGTTACTCTTTGCCTGTGATCTTTAGTCTCAGCCTGTGCCATGTCACCATTTAGGGGTGGTGCCTTCCGCAGCCCAGCTCTGCCAAGCACCATAGTTTTGCCTAGAACTGCTCAGCCCTTGCAGTTCTTGGTCTGAAGACCCAGGGCTGGTATTGGACATGAATCTGAACTCAGTTCCACTCTCTGCGAGTGTTAGTGTTTCCAGCCATCCTCCATGTATATCTGCCCCTGGGCAGTCCTGTTTAAGTTCTTATGTATCCCTGATCAATTCCGCATTGTCATGTCTCCAATCTTGACCAGTTCCCTTAACCCAGCTCTACTCTGAAACTTTTAGGTGGCTCAGCAAATGTCAGTGCTCTTAGACAGTCGAGCTGCTTTAGTTGCTTGATTCTTCTCGGAGCCTCACGACCACCACTTTCATTGCAGAGTTCTTTGCAGAAAGGCCATTAACTCTTCAGCTGGCCCGTACATGACAAGGCTGGAAATATTAAGTGTACTTTTTGATTGAGAATTCAGTCCTTAGAGTCATCTGTCTAAAGCTTGTAATGGCTACTGGATGTTGTGGGGGAAAGGGAGTTTGTTTCTGTGCAATGAAAGCCTTAGGAATACTAACCTGAGCAAAGTTACAGCTGCTCAGGATCTTTCAGCATTTGCCCCTTCTCCTTTTTATTAATGCAATTCAACAAGTTAAGCCTGAGCAACTGTGTCTGACCCCATGGCTAGAGTAACATCTGTGACTGTACTCTGTCATTTGCAAAATGGAATGGCTCTAATCTCTTGAGCACACTGCTCTGCAGTGACATTTCCAGGACATCCGCACTCCAAAAGGCATGCAGTAGCCTTGGATTAGAGTTTAAAATAGAAACATGTTTGCCTTTGTGTACAGCATGGGATTGCTAAGGAGAAATAGCAATGGGAGCATGCAGTTGGGTTGCGTGACCTGTGGTAGTTGGATGGTTCAGAGGCTTTCATGCAGTGGGACCTGGTCTGCTTTTCACATCACAGTGATACTCTGGGCAATTCATTCAGCTTAGTCAGCGAAAGCTGTTACCTGCCTCTCCTAAGAAACTATTCACCTCAATAGAGACAGTGCTAATTAACACAGGTCTAAATTAGAGCAGAACTAAGGCTAACACTTTAAAAAAACTGGATGAACTAAAGTACTTCCAATATAACATAAAACCAGGAGAAAGCTGCATGGTTCTCACTGAGCAGCCTGTGACGTTGTAGGAAACGTGCTGTCATTTCCCTTGGCGCAACCTCCAACCTGCTGATCGTGTCTGTACCAAGCAGTGGGGGGCAACTGAGGGAAGCCAGTCTGTTTTGGAAGCAGTGTGCCGTGTTAGTGTCGTGCCGTGTCGTGTCTTAGCTACAGAGCCTTGCCTTTAAGCTGATGTGACAATACACCTCCTGGTTGTTTTGCAGGCTCAGCTGGTAGCAGCTCAGGTCCTTTCTACCCTTCTTTGTAATGCAAAGTAAAAATCCTTTAGCTTGTGTTTCTAAAGGTGCTTTTTGTAACTGTAAGCCTGTTAACTCTGGTTTCCTAACAAACAACAGCTGAAATTCTTTTGTTTGTTTGTTTTAGGTATGGTATTTTTTAAACACTTAGAGCAAGCTGTTGTTGTTCATCTGTATGTTGGTAAATACTAGCTGCCGACTTTCACCTTGGGAGAGGCAGAATTTGAGCAAACAGTAAACTGCCTGGGTAGACCAGGCACAGAACTCCAGAGTAGGGGAGAGTAGATATGGGGCATCTGTCCAAAAGGCAGCTTGTTTCCTAAAGATTGCTGATTTTCACCCTGAGCTGGGTACATAAGCATCAGTTCATGCCTCTGGAAACCTCCTTTGGAGCCGTTGCTTCTGTAAACTGTGATTTTGATGTAGGGACTCTGGAGGTCTCTGTCTGGCACAGGGAAGCGTGACCTGTGAGAGATGGGTGCACAGCAGGCTTTTTCCTCTGGCCTTCCTCATTCCCCTCTCCCTCCTCCCTCCTTCCAGCAGCCCAGTGCAACTGACTGGAATGTGCTGGTGCCCAGCACGGCCTTGTGTACTCTCTCATTCCGTTCTGCAGTGGCAGTTTTCTGCTGGTTTGTAGAGAGCATCCAACTGATTTATTGCTCCCAACGTCTCTTAGTTTGTAATAAAGTTTTCAGCAGCTCTGTCGAGCCCGTTCCCCGCCCCCGCGCACGCACACATCCCCGCGCTTGCTTTGTTCTTCTCACACATAATGTCAACTCATAAACCTTTCATCAAGTCAACCAGGTGGAAAAAACCCATTACTGAAAGAAGTGTTCATTCAGGTTCGGGAGGGGGGGAAATGGAGGGGAAGGCGGAGGAGAAAGTTCCCCAATGGAAAAAAAAAAAAAAAAAAAAAAGGAAGAAAAAAAAAAGGAAAAAAAAGCTGTGCGTGCTCTTAGCTGAAAAGCCGGCTTTGCTGCACGCCCCAGGTGCCAGGCCCCGGAGGAGCCTGGCAGATCTGTCATCCCGGTGACAGGAGATGGAAAGCGCTGTGTACATATTCAAAGAAGCAGCGATTTGGGCCTAATACCCACTGATGAAAGGGAGCTTCAACACAGCCGGCCTCTGCCAGCTTGAACAAAACCACTTGCGCTTTTGTATGGCAGAAAGGACCCCCCCCGCCCCGCAAACACACAGACACACACAGACACACACTAGTGGTAGAGGCTTCCCTCCTGCTTCCCCCCGCCCTGGATCGATGTGTTTAAGCCATATTGGCTGAGGCTCATGTGCTGAAAGACGCTGCTGGCCACACAATGGAGGAGCTGACAGGGGTGTGTCGGCAGGAGACATGCTGTGTGGAGAAGGCGCTGAAAAATGGAAGTGAGGAGGCATGTGTGAAGTACAAAGATCAGGGAGCAGCCTGGGTTCTCATTACGGCAGCGTACAACCAAGGCGGCCCTGGGGATGGTGCGCTCAGAGCCTGGGTAGCTGCGCCAGCAATGCCCTGGCAGAAAGCTGTTCCTGCTCTCAGGGAGACTCCAGCACCTTGCTGGACGGGTGCCCGTGCAAACGCATCCCTGAAGCGGGAGCAAGGAATGTCTCGTGGGCAGAGGCACGACAGCAGGACTTGGGGGATGTGGGCAGAGTAACCCTGGGCAAAGCGCCTTTACTTCTGTGCCTCAGCCTCCACGTAGTGCAGATGATAATATTCCTGTCTCCCGCTGGGTCTCAACTACTCAGGATGCAAACTTTTAGTGGAAGGCACTGTTGCTTTCATAGTTCCTTGATACCCCTGGCCAGTAAAATTTCATTAATTTTGGATGGAATTTCAAAAAGGTCTGTAGGTGGAGTTCACTGAGAAATGAAGTCTCCTTTACCCCAGCATCTTTATGGTTCAGGCACACTTTGGGGTTCGATGGATTTCTCTTTACACACAGACTTTGAGAAAGGTCTGCACAAAATTTTATTTAAATAAGTTTTTAAGCAGTGTAGTCCAGAGTTACTGCTCTGGAGAAGGGACACAAGGGCACTAGAGGATGGAAAAAGAATGGGAAGCAACAAAGGAGTACAGGCAGTGACATCTGTCGCTAGTATTTTATAAGTTAAAAATTCAGCATAATCTACTGCCACCCTGTCCGCTATACTGAGTTCCAACAGTAACAGAATTGTCATGATTTCTACATGAATTAATTCAAATCTCTTTTTGCATGATATGGCGTAAGAAAGGGGCCATCTGGTTTATGTTCTAGGTGTCAGAACCACTCATACCAGCACACTTTCATAGTGCAAGATGGAACTTGACTGCACATATTAATGTCTCCTTACCCTCTGCCTCCCTGAGACCTGATGCTGTTGTCCCATTATGGTGCTGCCATTTATACTGTCAATAGCAATAATAATAATAATGCAATGTTTGGCATGCACATAGTACCTCCTATTACAACTGTGGCTGAGTGTTACTTACTATTACAAACATTTGTACTGGTTTCTTCACATGTATGAGGCTTAGGGACATTAAGTAGGATCATGCTGTGACAAAGTTAGGAGTGGCCAAGTGCATGGTAAAAGGTTGTCCAGCTTCCACAGAATTAATATCTGTAACTAGTGACCTAGTTCATATACAGAGGTTATTGGCTCCCCCCAGAAATAATCATGAGCAGTGGAGTTGGGAAAAAGAATCAAGGTATGTGGAAACCTGCCCATTCTGTTGGAGAATGACAGCTGGCAGTCAGGTGTCTTCTCGTTATGGTAAATATTTAAATACTAGCTATCAGACTTAGGAGCCTGTGATAATAACTTAGCTAATAGTAAAAATATATTAGAATGTTTGTAGGTGATAAGATCATACAGATTTACACTGCATGATTTTCAGAGATGTAAGCAAACCTGAATGTATTAATCCTCACAACCCCCTAAACCAGTGCAGTACTTGCAATTCTTGAGTCACTGCAGGGAAAAAAAAAGGGGGGGGTCAAGAAAATGGGTGAGACTTTCTGGGCTGTAAACAAGTGCACCAGATTTTGATTAATTATTATAACAATGTAATTTTTTTGTTTGCATTACAGCTTGGTGACAGACTGGTTCACTGTGATTTTTTCCAGCCGTTTAGCTGAATATGCAAAATCCAAGCAGAATTGGTTTGCTAAGACTAGTCACCAAAGCCACAATTTCTGTTCCCTTTTCTACATGAAGGAGGCTCAGAAGAGTGGGGAAAAAGTCCTGAAGCAGAAAAGCCTCATCTACTACAGATTAGCTCTGTTTATACTGCAAAGGCTCTGGCTCAAGTGAGGGTTTTTTTTGCTTAGAAATACTCTTTTAGTGTGAATTTATCTTGAAATGAACTTTGTGGTAAATAGAATTTAAGCATGAGCTTAAATTTAAGGTCTTATTTAAGTGCTTTTCTACTTCACTTGCCAGCTAAGGATCTGGCCTGGGCTTTGAACATCTTTAGGGAGAAGAAACAGATTAATGAGATTAGAACATTTTAAATCACTTTTGTACTTCCCTGGGCTGCATGATTTTTATAATACCTTGTCTCTATAGACTCTATAAAGTGTATTGGCTGGATGCTAATAGACAGGGATGATGAAAATAAGGCTTGCTTGTGCATCCTTTCAGATTTGGGGAAAATATTCAATGGTCTGTGGGTATGTTCAGTTTCATACGTCAATATGCATTTAATCTCTTTGTCTGCTTTATGAAATCCAGCATTTGAGTGCTTAACTCTCAACCTTATGGGCCTGATTTCCTTGCTGAGGTTTGCACCAGATATTTTACGATCAGGCCAGTAAAATGAAAAATGTGGTCATGGAAGATGGTAAGGGGTGACCTGGGAACAGACAGGCCTTCACCTAGAACATGAAAATTACAGCAGGGTCTGGACTGGTACCTTTTGGCAACCCCTACTAGCATATCCACACTCACACCTACAACTTAATAGGCAAAAGGCAAATCTATGATACTAGGCTTTACAATTTTTTCTTCTAATTCAGAAATAAGCTGTCTCTACAGTAGTGCAATCAGGGAATCAGTGGCCTGGTGAGTTCATATTCCACCCTATGACACTCGGTGGTTTCCATTTACCCAACGATGCAATGTAAAGCAACCCCTTTGAAAGCAGTAGAGCGCAATGTGGATTGTCGGCCTTAGGGGGTGAAGAGGCTTGTCAAAGGGGAATTGAGCAATTGCAAAAGACTGGAGTTTCCTGCAGCAGAAGTTCTCCAGTGGACAAAGTTAATCTGTTCCTCAAAAGCTTTATTTGGAGGAAGGTAGCAAGAAGCCCAAATCCCACAAAATATCAAAAGCCCTAGGATTTTTCTGTCCAGAGATTTTCATCAAGGCAGGTTTCCCTGAGAGTTTAATTGCATGTTCATCTCTTGCAGCCCCTGGCAATTCAGGCTCTGAAAAGCCACGTGGGAAGAAGTAAGAGAAAAGTTTGGAGTGTTCTAAATTCTGCTGCTGGTTACTCCTCCTCGTCAGTGTCAGCTGGTCCCCCGATGGGGCATCCCTCAGCCAGGAGCAGAGAGGCAGCAATATGGAGAGCTGAAAGTAAATGTATGTAGATGGGGTGTCAAGAGGGGAGGGCAAAAGCACCAAAACAAAGCAAATCTTGTTTATAACAACCGTATGAATAGAGTGTAGCATATATTTAATGCAGGATTTTAAAAATTTCAGCCCGAGTAAATGACTATTGTACAGATCTTACACCTTGTAAGCAGGTCTTGCATGGGGCCAGGACAAACTCAGCAGGAAATGCAAACCCTAGTTACAGCTCAGTTTCCTGCATTGAAATAGTGATTATAATTAAAAATAAATCACCATTGCTTTTAGTTTGATGAAATTACCACTTATATTAAGAGCAGCTTGAGCTGACTCTAAATCATCTTCTGCAGAATGTCACTTTGGGATTTAAAATACATGATCAGTTAAAGAATATGTTGTGCTGCACTTGGGAAAGAACAGAGTAAAACATGAATCACACATGGGTGAATGCAAGACATTTTTATACTCTGGGGTTCCTGGAGTCTATAAGAAATGAAATTAGCCCTTCTGGAAAAGGGTTGATTAATCCAGAGATGCTCCCAACTACTCAATTCATCTGCCTTAATCAGATGTGGGAGTCAGTTTTGACTTACTGGCCAAAAGGATGGTAAGAAAAAGTACACAGTTCAAAAACCAAGTTGGGATTCCTTACTAAAAGGCAATTTGATTTCCTGTTTGTTATTGATGAAGACATTTAAATACTCATTCAAGAGTTGACCTTTAAACAGAGACTTTAGAGGATGTATAAAAAGTAGAAGAAAACAAGAAGCACCACAACCCTACAAAGTAATCTTCTAAGCTGAAGCACCTTAGTGCAAAGCAGTTTGTGTGAGGCACAAGAACTGAGAGTCACAATCTTTCCCCCCACCCAAAACACAGCTCAAGTTGCATCTAGCTGGTTGTACTAAGCCCGAGTCTGCTACAAAGATCTCAGTCTTTTCAAATGTGAAAAACAGTCTTCTTACTTTAGGGTTTTTATTGCAAGTTTTACACTATGGAGTATTTTTTCTGAAGATCTCATCTCCTAAAGACATGAATTTAGATGACAGCCATAGCTTTCATTCTTTTTTGTTTCTTTTACTTTGTTAAAGCTAGGCTTCTATCCAGAGTTATTAGGAGTTCAAAACTAAGACCTTTTTTTTTTTAAAAAAAAGCATTTTCTGAATTTGCATTCTGCATTGCAGTTATGGTAGCTTAGGGGAAATGAGAGCTTGAACTCATGAATTTTGAAAGCTTGGGGTTTACGATGCTGCAGAAAGACTATTTGTTGAGTACAAGGCCTGATCTGGAAATGCATTTAAGACATGCATGACTTTGAGCATATAAATAGTTGCACAGAAGTCAATGGGACATAAATTTATGAATTTGCCTAAGTGCTTTGCTGGATCTTTGCCTACGGAACCACTTATCATGAGTTTCAGTAACAGAATCATAGCCTTGTTAATGAGCAAACCTCTGGACCAAGAGCGTCAGTGAAATGTGAAATCCAGCTCCATGCCGTATCTATGCTACTCAGCTTGATTTCATCTTTACGTAAACTCACTCTGCTGTGCTGACATTTATGTCCCTTGCCTTTTCCAAAAAGTGATTTACAAGTTCCATTTTACACTTGTGAGTGCAACAGGACAGTGCAAGATGAAAAGCAGCATCCACAGCAATCTGGGGGTGGTGCAAATCAGAACTCAGTTCTAGAGGGCAGGCACTGGAGCAGCTTTTTTTTCTAGAATAAGGCAGTTCCAGAACTTCATCAGTGAATTGCAGCTTTCACCTTCCACTTTTCCTTTTTAAAGTTTTTTTCTGGCAGCAGAGGAAGCTGATGGGGAAAGAGAAACATGAATGACTAAGACCAGTCAATATTGTCAGGTCTCTGCACAATAGGCTTCAGTAGTGCTGTCAGGCAAGAGAAGTGCAGATTTCACTGCACAGAAGATCATAAATCTCTTTGGGAAATGGAAGCAGGGGTGGGGATACTGGGAAAGGAAGAGAGGGACAGTTCATACACTACAGTACCAGGTCAGTGAAGATAGAGCCATTCAGATGGACCAGCATAAGGCTTGTGCCACCACACAAGGGTGGCCCCAGAACTGCATGAAGCCTGTTTATTTCCTGGTGTCTCAGATAAGACCATCTATCCCACTTCGGTGCACAGGCCTTGTGATGGCTGTCTGCACAGGACAAGTTGTGTCTGCTAGGGCAGCTAATTACTTTGACTCTGCCCAGAGCCTCTGGGAATAATCCCAGCACCTGTTTTAAACTGCTCTGCTAACTATTACGGTTTTTAGCTTAGGCAGTGCAGGTAGCAGATAGAGGCCAGGTCAGGTCTCCACTGAGGGAGGCACAATACAAAACCAGAACAAAAGTAGGATCTCTGCCTTCAGGATATTACAACGTAAATAAAAATAGGAGCATGGCAGTGGGTTGTAATACCTTTGATCCTCTATTGCAGACAATTTTTACATTGGGGTTTCTTTTAAAACACAAAGTAGCAGCGCCCCTTGGGAGATCATGGAACAAACAATGAGTGATTTGCTGAGTATCACTTTGAGCTGTTCAGCAGATTTGGGTATATTCAATAAATCCGTGTCAGAATTCTTGCACTTAGAAAGTAAGCACAAGTTAAAGTAGTTTTATCTGTTGTTCTGCACAGACATTTGTTTCAATCGAATAAGAAATGCTACCAAGTCTGTAGGGATTGGCGCTCGGAAGATCTCGCGATGTACGGAAAGAGAAGGGTTAAAGGAGGCGGGATGACCGACAGACAGTATGTAAGGGCGTGACGCAGTTGAATAAACGCCATTTGCAGCATCCTCATATTGGTGTCAGTGCTCTGTGGCCCAGGGTATGGTGGACCCTGTGCCGAGTCCCACGGGGTGATCAGACGAATGTCTACACAAGTCATAGTGAAACTTTCCCAAAATCTCTTTGTGTGACCCATAACTAGCCACTGCTGCTTGCCTGAGAGGACTCCACCCTCTGTTTAGTAATTTTTTTCTCTTACATGTCCATGAGGTGTCCTCTGGACTTCAACTAGTAAAAGCATTAAAAGGGAAGAAGAGCTGCCTTTATGCTGCGAGTGTGGCAGTCCCTCTGTTCCCAGAGCCCCTGGGGGTGTGCTCAGCTACCGAGCACAGAGAAGTGGGAGCTGAGGGCTCAACCAGCTGCTCAGGGTGCATCCCCAGCTGAAGCAGTAGTAGCAATGCTGAGCAGACGTTGTAGGGAGACATGGTATATACTGAATCAATATGTTAACCTAAGAATGTCAAGAAAGCACATGGTTGGAAGGTTTAATTTATGGAGATTAGCATGTCAGATATATTTTGAGGAAACTTTGGGGTTGTTTTCCAGAAGTAAACCCCAAAACTTTTCCAGGATTCCCAGATACTTTGTAGGTTAAAGGACCTTCAGTCCTCCTATTCTCACAGCATCCTCTGCTGTGGTTCACACACAATTGTGTTAACATGAGTCTGGAATATCTCAGCACATAATTATTTATCCTTCAATACAACAAAGAAAACCATGTCTAAATCTGACTAATATCCCCTCCTCAGCCTGCCAAGTGGGGCCTTGTGTTTTCAGTATTGAAAACCAAGCCTGACTTGCTGCATATTTTGTGTTACCATGGTTTATATCCAAATGCAAGGATTTAATTTTGTCCGTCATCAAACCGTGGTTTCCATATGACACCAATACATTCCTTCCTTCTGCCTGCTGTTCTGACAGACGACAGAATAGAATTAAACATTCCAACTACCACGCTTAAAACGCAAGAGCTTATGTTCCTTTGGCTTTGGAGATCAAGGGGCAGATCTTTAGCAGGTATAAATTGTCTTCACTAGAGCTATGAAAATTTACACCATTTACCCCAGCTGAGGTACAATCTTGGATGTCTTTATTTCACAGTACAATTCCAAGAAGACAGATACAGTAGGACTGACAAATAAGATAGACTGTCTTTTTCTTCTCTGCCTAGCTATTATGAGTGATTATTATTGTGTTTCTTTCTGGAGCAGTTACTGACCAGCCCGACTTATGCCTCTCAAAGCCAGTGAAGAGAAACCCCTCCACATATTTCTCCACTAACTGCAGCCTGCCCTACATCCCAGCCAATTTCAGTGTAATGATATCAACATTTAAAAAAAGCCAGTCCACAGTCTCTACCATACTGAGACTGGAAGTAGAAAAATGACTGGTTCCTTCTCAAAACACTGTCTGGGGTTTCAGAGGAGTCTGAGGGAATTACGCACACATCTTACTTCGAAATTTAAGCTCTGGATCTTGAAAGAATAGGCTTATTCCACAACTTCACACCCTGACGGGACAGCTCATTGCCTGGGATTGCTGTGATGTCATCCCTTTAGGGAACTTTTTCAGATTAAGTCAGTGCACAGTCCTAGGCCTTCTTGTGACCTCCGTCTCAATCAGAACACCAGTGGTGTGATCCTGGGCTGGTGGGTGTTCAAATACTCATGAGTAACAGCAGTTCCCTGTCTGTCCATCCATAGTGCTCAGTCAATATATTGGAAATACGGTGTTACTTCTAAGTGTTGTAATGAGGCCGAGCTGAAAAATCCCTGTGGATAGAAAGAGGAGATACTCTATCCTCAGGAAGGAAAAAGAGTCCAAGAGGATGATAGTAACAATCCAGCTGGGCCTGCAAGTCAACACCATTCCTGGATTTAGCCAAGAGCTCTGGCAGCTTTTGAAGTGCTTGGGATTTTGCCCTGGATTTATAGTCTCAAGAGTGGTTGTTGTCAAGATTTGCTAGGTGTGGTAGGGTGACTGCTGCTGATGCCAATAGTCTGGGAGAGGGGAATTGAAACCTGCTGAGACTTGGGAATGAAACAAATTTGTATTAATTAGAAGCAAATGCTGTATGTTGGCTAATAGGTTCCAAAGCAGATGTTTGTCAAAATAGCCAAGAGATGGGTCATCTGCAAGCAACAGTTATAAATAATAGGAACTATGTTTCTTGTTATTTCATGTTTTCTCAGGTCAAAACCATGTGTTGTTCAGTGTTGGAAGTATCATAGAGTGAAACGTCTTGTGTTATGCTATAGGGAACTATGTGCCATCATTTCTGTGTATCTGACCCATAAACCCAAACCACTGTGCAGTTAGAAACCTGTGCATGGCATTACATGGGCAGCCACAGCCTGCTGAACAGACATTTACAGTAAGGGAACATTTCTGCAGGCAGAGGCTGGTAACCTTGCTCCACCTGTGACCAAATTGCTCTCTTCAATTGTGTACCCATGCAGATGCACGTGTTTGAATGGCGCTAGCACCTCTGTGAATGTCCGTCCTTCACTGGAGCCAGCACAACGGAGTACAGGCACTTCCCTCCATTCAGTCACAGGATACATGAGAAGGGGATGAAGAAAGAGATGTGCATCCATCTGTGATCCAAACTTTCTGAATAAATTCAGTTTTTCCAGGTAAGAATCCTGCTTTTAGTTTGACACCTAAATTTGGGATGCCTTATTCATATAATGTCCTTTAATAATTTAACTATGGTCTTCAGATCAGGTAAGTCTTCAGTGTTCACTCTGAACATGGAACAGTAGGTCCTGAGAGGCTCTTCCTATCATCAGGACTGCAGAAACATAAATATGCGTAGAGCCAAATTCACTGCTGGCGTAAATATACATGATCGACAATTTTCAGGAAGATGTACCTGTTTGCTCTTGAAGTGAATGTGGCCTGCTTATTTCCTCTTATACCACTATGTATTATGCCCTCCCCCCCCCAACATACTTTGGCCGTGTTCTAGTGTTTATATACAGTGTGGTATATGCTGTATAAATACTTATGGGTTCAATTGCCAGCACATAAATCAGCACAGTTAAACAAAGATACGGATTTACACTCCCTGCAATTCTGACTTTATAAATGGGTCAGTATGAGATAGCTCCCCAGACTGGCACTTCACATGCAATTACCAGCCTTTTCTACAGGCAGGAGATGGTACAAATGGAAGTGTGGGCATCTAAATCTTCATTCCAGGGTTTCTGCATTCAGCGGTCAACTAGAATATGTGTGGATAAATATAAAGAAAAAGACGTAAGATTAGACTAACAGTCAAACTACACTTTTCAGATGAAGTGAAATGCGGGTTTTTTTCCCCAAAACTTGAGGCAAGTGAAGATACTTTAGATTGAAAGAATAGTGTCCTTTGTACTGAAATTTGCTTACAAATAGTGTAGTAAGTAAACATTTTTTAAAAGGAAGAAATTAAAAATATGACTGTGTTCTTCATCATGGGATGTATCCACATGACTGTCTTCGTGGGTGTGTGTACATATTTGGATATGTTTTGTATCTTGAAGATGTGTACGCTAGAACAAAAAGCCTGTATTTAAAATTGTGTAAATACACATGTGCATGTAAAGACACCCTGTTATACACACACATTTAGTCACATATATAATAATGTTTGTATACACAAACACACACAAATTATGTACAGAAAATTAAGCATATGCCTGCCTCACCCTAAAATGTTGCATCCCTCTGAGGAGCATCAAACCTATTTTGTGTCAATAAACAGACCTCTCCAGCCCAGCAAGATACTAACTTAGATACACAGTGAAAAATAGAAATCTCTATACCTGTAAGGGCAATTACTTATTTATGCATCATTTCTGCACCTCTTCCAGTTACTCCCTCCCACTGTAATCTCTGTCCCTCCCAGGCAACACTCCCTAGCCAGAATCCTATGATCTTTGCCCTCTTTTCCTTCAAATTAAATTTCAACTTTTTTCAAATCTCTGGTGAGTGACAAGCCAGTGCCAGAACTGTCTTTTAATACACAAAAGCATAAATAATGCCATCCATCAGAGCTGTCACTCAGAAAGATAGATTGCTACTTGTCCAGACACTGGAATGACACAAAAGTGAAAGTTAGAAACTGTCTCTTTTCTTTGCTTGCTTTCTTTTTCTTCTTCTTCTCTCTCCTTTTTTTTTTTTTTTTTTATTTGCCGGACTGCTTGATTCTGATTAATGGTGCTGTCAGGGAGGGATTCCGCTTGCCCGGATAATGAGTCAGGAATGTATTCCCTGTCACAAACACAGCAGATGTCAGGGGCAGAAGGGCCCGGGAATGCCAGAAACAATATACAGTTTCTTCCTAGTCCCCTGACAGGCCAATATGCTGCACAAGGTCTAATTTATGTAGACAAAATGCAGGCAAGGGGCTGTAGCAGCAGAGAAACTGTGCTGGGAAGTCTGAACTACAATGCAGCAGGGGAGAGAGCTGAAGGGAGGTAATGAACGCTAGCAGTGGGACTCAATAGCACTGCATCAAATGGCCTTAACAAGAATGGCCCAGGACCACTTTGACTCCATTAAAGTGCACTTTACATCATTATAGAGAGAAATCAAACAGGGCAGAGGGCTTCTGTTTCTTTTAATGGCTCGATTAGGTTATTCACTCATCGGGGTTTGCAGCTGTCATAGTAATGCAGCAACTGCCAGGAGAGGTACAATAGCACTCGTGGCAACGTGGGGCCCACGTTCCCTCTCCAAGTGGAGTGCATTGACTGGTTCTGCAAATTCCCCACGTGTACACAACGACTAACGCAAAGGCAGATTTAGAGGGGATTTGCCAGTCCTAGTGAAAGAATTTCAAAGTGATTTGTCTCAAGATGCCTTCACTTTTGGGGTTGGCCACCTGGAAGCACTGGAAAGGGGCCAGGTCTTTGCTGAAAGCTGAGCACCTGCCTTTGGCTATCTGGGGCCTTGGCTTGACATGCCAACAAGAGGAACCCACATTCACTTCAGAGAATGCTGACCTTCCCTTTACTAGAAAGAAACCCATAGATTTTCAGCTACAAAATGCTGATACCATAAAACTAACTCACATATTGGGAAAATAAATTAGCATTGAAGTGCATGCAACTGCACTGGTCTGTTGCACTTTCTGTTCAGCACTCTGGGGCAATTTGGTTTGCCAGCGCTTGTTCAGCACTTGGAGTAATGAGGTCCTGGTCCAGGAGAGCTAACACTCAGGGCCATGTGATGGTGTGTTGCAGTCCCACAAAGCTTCCCTGAAGGTGTTGCCAGGGCGCCTGTATCTATCACAGAATGAGTAGTGAAAATATTAATTACAGCAGAAGCATAGCTTAAGGAAAGAAAAGGGTTTGATTCAAAGTCCTCTGATGTCTGCCAAAGTTTCCATATTGACATCAGAGTCATGCAGCAAACTCCTAAGCACTTGGGAAACACCCTTTTCTTGAAGATGTCACGTTATCTGTCTAGCATCTGCTTAATGAAATCATATTATACTGCAAAATTTTGAGTGAGAAAAAGACTTTGAAACTGGTTGTGCCAGAGGCAGCTTTTTAAGGCCATGGCTAGCAGCAAGTTTCGGAACCACATGTGGATTGCCAGCCCTTTGGGATAACAGCCTTTTCTTCTTCCACGTTGAGCTGTTAACACAGTGGAGCTCTGGTCTGTGGAAGAGCTTCTTCCCACTCTAATAATAGTATAGTAATAGCTATTACCAGAACAGAGCTAGTCACTTAAAAGGGGTCAATTCCTGTGGTAGGGTAAGCGTACTCTTCACCCTAAATCTGGTTCTAGAACTTTTTACTGTGATCAGGCTTTTCAGTTTTAAAAGCCACACCTCAAGGTACATATAATGTCTCATCATTGAACATTTAGTCTTAGTCCAAATACAGCCATTTCAATCTCTGTCTTTAACCAGGGTAAAAAATAATGAATAAAAATAAAACCATGTAAGGCATTTTGGTGCATTCAAAACACTTTCTGCTGGTTTCAGCACACTTTTAAGTCGAGCCACTTGTGTTGCGGTATGGCAGCCGTCCATGAACTCTTCCACAAGAGCTTTCTCCAGCTTTTATCTCCCTGCCTCTTTAACTTAATCTGAACCCTGACCCATGAAAGGTCCCAGTAACTCCTTCCTGAGGAGCAGAAGCTCAGCTCTGACATGATTTTGGCACTGAATGCTGAAGGACCTTGAGGTCATAGGATCTGTGGGGGTGGGGGGAGGGCGTACATATCCAAGGAGGTAAAAATCAGGAATGACAGACAGATGAAAATAAAGATAAGGTTCTGCTATCCAGAGTCACCAGAGTAGGCAGGAGCTGCTTTGAAGGGGAAAGTGCAGTCAGGATGCTGGCGTTGGCAGATTTCATGCCCAAATTAAATAGGATTAAGTGGTTGGTCCTGAGTTTTCCCCTGACCCTACCATAAAACCCTGTGCAGTATCACAAAGCCATGTGTATGCAGCACATATTTCCTATGTATTACATCTAGGCAGCTTGTTTAAAAGTGACACTGTTCTAGTGAAGTCTGTTTACACTGGTCAGGGAGCTGTGCTAGCAGGATCAGGTTTGCCAGACCCATGCTCTGAAGGCATGATGACATTTTTAGTTACATCGGTGTAAATCCAGCCACTGGGCCATATTTGATTTCATTTACTGCAGCAGTCCAAAGCAGCTCTACTTCAAACACCAGCCTGTTTGTTCAGCAGCACAGATTAGCGTAACTGTATCAGCCTCAGTGAATTAGGCGGCTGTAGAGCTGTCCCAGTGCAGCAACTTCAGCTTTACCAGGGTATGAAGTACGTACTCGGTTGCACTCTATTGAAATCAAGCTAGTGACTTCATATTTGCCCAAGTGAAGTCTAAGTGAAACTTCATTTTGGTTTTGTGAGGCTCAGAAGTAGGTAAGAAGTTATCTCTCAGTGTGCTCCTGAAACTACATTTCCTGAAAATGCTTGAAGGCCTTGTCCTCTTGAATCCTGCGGTAAAGTCCATTTGCTCTACCCCAAAATGATGTCCTTCTGATCTCTGAACTATAAGAGCAATGTGACTAACAAGAAAGGTTGCTTCCCAAGTCACCTAGCTTAATATGGCCTTGTCCACAACACTGCTTGAAAAGACATTTCTTCTAAATCGATAAGGTTGTGCTTTTTTTGCCCCTAAAGCTCAACATGTTTTTTATTTAAAATAGCTTTATTCCTGCTCAGAATGTCCCTAATCAGAACCAGCACCTAACAGCCTGAAAATAAAGGAAATAAAATTAAAGACTGCAATTGCTTTGGTTTTACAAGCCTGAGGCCTGGTAAGGCTTGCTTCGGGAGAGGGGAGGGGAGGTAAGGGGTACATTTTTGTTAGTTTTGCTTGCATTACACTGATCAAAGCAGCATATTGTTAAGTAAGCATAAGTGTGGATTTAGAAAGTTAGCACATTAAAATAGCTGTGATTGACATCAGATTGCAAGAGTCAGTGCTTGAAGGGAGTGCAGAGCACAGAGATGGGGCAAGGCAGGTCATCAGAGGCTGCCAGGAAGAGCTGAGCAGGACAGGGTGCAGAGGATGAATGAAGGGGCTTCTTTGATGCTGCAGGTTAGGTATGGAGCAGGGCAGGAATGCAGGAAAACACTAAGCAGCAAAGCAAAAGTAAATTTACCTGATGTGGCTGGTACAAAAGTGTATTCCCAGCAATAGGAATGCCCTATTGACCTTCACTTTCATTTCTCTTCTGTACTCTTTAGTGGTCCCCCCCTTAACTGAAACAATGTGAAACTTCACTGTCTCTCCTGCTCTCTTTGTCATTCAGAGAGAGCTGGGTCTTAGATCCTGCTGGGGAAAAACAGGCTGGGCTGAGCTCCTGGCACCTTCTGCACACTATGATCCCTGGGTGTAATGGAAATCCTATGGAAGCAGTTATGACATAGACATTAATAACAATACCAGAAGCACTCCTCAGGCTGAGCTGTGTTATGTATTACCAGTGGTGCTGAGAAGAATGAGCACTGTTTAACAGCACAGCCTTGACTGTGTATTGTTGCATATCCTATGTTGTGGAGAAGGGAGCATGCATGTGGTGGAAGAGGTAGAGATAAGGCTGTTAGAGCATTTATGCTTTTATGCTTTCCATTGTAATGAAACTGCTCTCATGTGGACCAGAGTCTGCAGTGATGTCTGTGAAAGGGAGTCAGTGACACAGGCAAAGCTGTGCCTGTTTGCACCAGCATCAGTGCAACGTAACTCCATTAGATGGAGTCCAATGAAAGGCAAGTCATAACTCAGCTGATGCTGGAGCCAGGAGGGGCTGCAAGGTTTCGGGAAGTCATGCTGTAGCATGTGTAATCAGCTGAAGTCTCACAGTCCACAGAAGGCTGAAGTGCCACACCAAGGCTACCCTCTGTACCTGGACGGAGAGCCAGAACACACTGTTGGGAATGGACAACCGCCAGGGTGGTGGTGGGAGTGGGGAAGGTGGACTTCCCAGGCCACCCTGCAGCCTGTCTTGCCCCCCTCTGCGTGTCAGCATTAGAAGGCAGCAGCCGAGCATTAAGTTATTTAAGCTGTCACCTGCTGAACTTTGGAAAAGTTGCAGCCCAAAAGATTTATGCTTATCAGAGCCAGCACAGCATTTTGTGTAACCTGAGTCCTTGTAGGACCAGGTCAAAACCTGGTCAGTGTTCAGGCATCTCCCTGATTTCCCATCCCCACAGCCCCTTGAGAGGAGATTAGATTTCAAACGCACTCTGTGTGTCGTCCTTGAAAGACATAATACAAATAAGTGACACCCCAGGACCAGGCGTCTGTATCAGGGGGCAAAGGGAAGGGAGAAAAGCACATCTGATCAAAGATGCCCCCAGCCGCTTCGCTGAGGCATGTCCCTCAGGAGGGAGGCTGAAAAGACCAATTTTCACAGATCTCAGCACCAGGAAATAGGCATTTCATCATGAGTTGAGTCATGGAAAGGAGGATTCGGCCAGGCTGCTGCTGCTAAGGCAGAGACAAATGTAATTTATTACCCTGAGGCCTGCTGAGGCTTGGGGAACTCAGGAGGAACATGCAGCATTAAGGAGGCCTGGCCCCCTAGGAGGCTTTTTGGAGAGTGACTAATTGAGATGGGATATTCTCATCTGTCTGAGCACATTCAGTCCTTTCACACATTTGTATTGTAAAATAAACAGCATGTAGGTACTGGGAGAAGAGGCGGCCTCGCAGTTAAAGTGCTGACCTGAAATTCAGGACACCTGGGTTCACTCACAACTCTTGTAGGTGGCTTTTACAATTCAGCAAATTATTTAATCTTTTCCTCTATCAATTCCCCATCTGCAAGAGCTGATGATAGTAGCACAGTGCGCTCAGGTGCTAGAAAATACATGTGTTCCTGTATGCATCGTCCCAGTGAGTAGGAGGGAGGTGGCAGTGACTCTCCTATCTGGGCAGGGAGCTGAAGGTTATGCCCATGGGCACTCTTATGTTATCTGGGGACAGAAGTGGAGTACGAGCACATTCTTACATGTCGTTGTTCAGCCTGGTATGTATTTTGGATGAACAGGGCAATAAGATTATGCTTAGGGAAGACTATGTGACCTTGCAGGAGTGATTTCACATCTATATACCGTAGTTAAGTCAGCATTGTAGCTGAGTCTCTTGTGCCTGCGCTGCAGGGGAGGAGGGCTGGGGAGTCATTAATATTTCTGAAATGTATTAAGAATTTTCAGGTGAATGGGGGCCTTTTATAGCTGTGCAAGGTACTGGGCGTTTTTCATGTGTGTGGTAATTAAGTGATAGTATTAAATGCTGAAGCCCACCACTTCCCATATGTGCAAGTGTGTGTGTGTGTGTAGCAAGGCCAGGCAAATGACTAATGCAAACCCGAAAAGAGACAGCAGAGCATATTGTAAAGATCAACCCTATTTCAGCTTATGTTCAAATCGGAAATGCCAGAGATTGTTTCATAGTCTTCCACAATGTTCATTATAAAAGTCCCCAGATGGCAGATGGCTATTAGCTCACTGTGACCTATATAAATGTCAAACGTAAAGCTATTGCCCCAGTGAAAATCTCAAAATAAATAACAACAGGAGGGATGCTGTTCTGCTGCCACCAGGATTTATGGATTATGAATTCATGCTAATTCATCCCAAAGCCAGCAAAAGAATGAATCTTGTCCTTTTGGAGGAATTCACTTAACACCTGCTTGCAGATGAATTCGAGTCCCCCATGCCTGATTCTTCACTGATCACTTCTCAGCTGTGTCCCCCTCCAGTCATATCCAGCTTCCCCTGGAGGGACAGCTGGTTCCTGGGAAGAACAGGGTATGTGTGGGCTGGTATTGATTAACATGAGACAATGCCAGTGTCACTCACTACTGACAGTGGAGACTTTCCTTTGTTTGCCGAAATTGTGTAATAGCAACTTGAACAGTGATTTCACATTGTTTTCTTTGCCCTTATTGATCACTATGGCACCTGTCAATCAGAAAAACTGTGATTCTCCCTAGGTTTTTAGGTAGTGGTTGTATGTTTGCAAAAGCCAACTTGTGCTCGTAAGCACAGTCCGCTTGCTTACATTGGTTTGTTTGGAGGAGAAGGGGTAGAGGAAGGGGGGCTTTGTTTGCTCAGTTGTTCTGTTATTATGTTCTCATAAATAATCAAAAGATGAATAACATACAGCACGAGTAATTGCAGTTTCTGTAGCAAAACTTCTCCTGTCCTACTTACTACAATCAGAAAAGAGCATGATGGAACAGATGCACTTTGTAGAAAGCCCAGAAAATTAGCTGTTATACCTCACTTTGGTCTCACAGCACCATCCATCTGTGGTAGCTGTGTCACTGGAGCTGCTCTGAAACAGAGGAACAGACCCAGGTCCTGCTGCAGCAGCAGCCCGGTCAGTTGAATCCCACATGCCCATCTTGAGGCCTGAGAGCAAAGAATACAGGGCACTATCCTGGGCATCTCAGGTGCCTTGAGCAGCTCCCAGTGAGCTGAAGTGGTATGTAAACAACTCAGTTGTATAGCAACAATTCATGCAACCCATAAGCTCCTAAGTATGCTTAGGGCCTGTCTGTATGGGGAGCCATGAGAAGTAAGTAATTGTATGAGATTACAAACAGAAGTTCAAGCCTATTAAACCCCCATGTGGTTGCTCTGCTTCAGAATAACGTGTCTGTAGTTTGCTGCAGTTTCATCTAACCACAGAGCTTTGATGTATGCACATTAACTTCATACTTTGGCTTCATTTGTCTCAACTTTCCTCAATGTACCCTGTAGACAAGACCTTTGAAAGGAAAAGAATTGCATTCATGAGTTTCAAGGAATTTGTCCTAAATGGCCATTTCAGGATGATGGGCTAGACAACTTGGCAATCACCATTTAGTATGTTCATTTATATTTATGTTTCTACAGTGTTCAGATGCCTCAGATGGCATCAAGGACACATAGTGTTCCGCAATGAGCAAACACAGAAGCAGGTCATTTAAAAAAAAAAATAAAAAAAATGTGGAATTTGAAAGAGTGGCTTTTTTTCCCCCTCAAAAACAGTTTTCGCAAAACAAGTTGTTGCTGCTGTCAAAATTCTTTAAGTTTCACCAGCACAAATTATGTTTTGTTTTTTAATATATTGCTCGGTGAAAAACGTAAATGAGCAGATTTTAGAAATATTTCACCTCCATAAAAGGCATTTTTGGTAAACAAACACAAGTGGATATTTTATTAATGTTTTTGATAAAGATATGAACGTGTAGTGATATCATGCAGTGAATGAATCAGCTTATTAAAAAATTAAGAGGAAAGTAGGAATGTGGGTCATTTTTATCCATGCAGGAACAACTTCAACTATATTTTTCTCACAAATACGAGATTTCATTTTTGAACTGTCACAGTAATAAACATTCCCAAGAAGCATAAACTTGCTTTCATTTCTTAGCACACTGATTTATATTGGCTGAAAACTTGCAGGCTTCTGAATCTGAGAATCTCTCTTTAAAAATAAACACTGTGTCACACCTAGAGGTGCACTGCTCTTCCCTGGTGATATCAAAATTGAGAAATGGGGTATATGTCATATATAGAGAGTATACATGGTATGTGAGGCAACACTGATTAGACTGCTGCAACATCCTCCAAAAGCCAGGTGAGGCCTTGGAGCACTGTATAGTAAATCCAGGGCTCAAATCTATCGTGTAGCTAATGACCAGAGCTCTAAAAATGTGTATTAAGCATGACATTAAAGTGACAGTGCTAAGTACTTCATACTAAGTGCACCTCTGCCTGATATAAATTAGGAGTAATTAAATCTATCAAAAAATAGAACTGTACAGTAGTTGTGACCAAACTGCGCTGTAGTTAACATACATGTGGCCAAAAGGGACAGTTTAATTTATGATGTGGGTTATTCAGAAGTCAGGACTGGAAATAGCTGTATTTACTGTTCTTGTTCTGTAGTACAGCAAGGAACACAGCCATGCTGAGGGAGGGCTTCATTGCCACCATCAGCAGTGGATGGGTTCGCTGGACTTGCAAGAAAAAGTACTCTCTGGATATTGCTGTCAGTGACAAATGCTATCATTTTTATGGTAATCCTAGTAACTTAATCCTGGTGACTTTTTGCTGCTTTAACCCTCCTGTTCCAAGTGGCCACTCCTCAGGACAGAGGATCATGTTACCTTTGGGTATAAAATGAGATTACTCTTCCTAAATCCATGAAACTGTATTCATTTACATGAACTGGCAGTCCAGCCTAGCATAGGAAAAGGTTCCAAAGAAGGTAACATTTCTTAGATACATTTTTATTTTGTAGTGGGCTGCATCTTTGCTGTGAAAAGTACACAGTAAGGAAACATACAGGTCCGTTTCCCATTTGATCCATTCCCACTGTTCCACAGCATTAGATCAATGGGCTACTGAAATTGCACTTGAAAATTAATTTCCCACAAAGCTTTTGCCGACAGCTGACAGGTGACAGATTGCTGCATTGGTTGTATATATATTGGTTGTGCCCTAACGTGAAATGGAGGTCTTTGAACAACGTCTTTTTGTTTTTCTTTTCTTGCATTAAGCCTGCAATTCCACTATGACAAAAATTACAGCCACTGGCTCGTGCCATGCAAAGGCACCAAAGTAATGTTGAGGCCACAACTCCAGAATCAGCATAGTTATGCCCCAGCTAATCCCCTGGGCAAGAAGGGCTGATAAGCTCAGGATCCTCACCATATATATATCTGTAGTGATCTTGGGATCAATGCTCTGACTGGCATTGCACAGTAACATGTAGAGCAGCTTACTGGATCATTGCTGGAAAGTGAAGTTAGTTATGCTGAAAGGGTGGACAAAGAGATTCTGTTTAATCCTCTTCTTATGTCACACTGAACTTTTATGTCAGAAGAAAAATAAGAGAAAGGATAGCAACAATAAGGAACAAACTCCTCATTTTGTGCTTGTGCAGTTTCGACCACAGTGGTTAATTTGCTGCCCTGAGGGTCTGTGCTGGGACTCAAGAGACTCCCCAGGGGATGCAGAACTGGTAGGAATAATGGCAGAATGAGGCCTGTTATGCCAGGCCTGCAGAGAGAGAAAAAGACAGCTTGGCTGAAAGCAGAACTTTTCCCAGAGGCCCAGCTCCAGTTGCCCATGGAAGCCAAGTAAATCTGTGGAAGATGATGGTATTTGAGGAATTGCCATAGCAAAAGATGAGGGTGTGTGGTTTAAACACCAGCATCCCTTGTTGCATTGCAGCACAGCAGGGTTAGAGTTAACATGACCTAGAAGCAGAAACAAAGAAGGCTTTCCTTTTTCATTCTTTGGCATGCCTGTTTCTTGCCTCTCTGAGTATTTGCATGACCATAAATTCAGAGCTCTGGAGGATATTTTCAGCCAAAGACTACATGTGCAGGATACCATAATGTAAACTGCATATGTTGTGAGAAGTTGTTAAATGGAACCAGCAGATGATAATGTGCCCAGCGTTGCTGCTAACATCACTTGATTTCCTCCCACCATAGGTAAAACAAGACCTCTTCCCAATCAATTCTAACTTTCTGACAGGCCTATAAATTAAAATAAAGAAGAGAATGTTTTTTGGCTACCAGACCTCCACTAGAGACCCAGGAGCTGGCCCCCATTTCTTAGAGCAGGCCTGGTTCTGAGAAAGCTTAGGCATGTTTAAGCACAAACGGGTTTCACTTGTTGTTTCCCATTTCTGCACTCTGCCTTGCAGACAATGAGACGTGTTGAAAAAGTCTGGCACAGCCCAGTACATCTGCCACCTTTCCCAGTCTCTTTCCCACTGCTTTGCCATTGCAAATAGCTGTTCCCCCTTTCTGTGTGAATTTAGAGATAATGGGAGCTGCAGTGTTTCCTCCTTGCTTGAGGACGTGCAGCTGTTAAAGCCACGTGGTAAATACAGCAAACCCATTTTGAGAAACTCTCTTAATCAGGTTCAACAAGAATCAGGACTGAAGTGGACAGAAAACTGGCACTTTTCCCTGTCAAAATATTTGGAGGTGGTTATATATCAGAAAAATAATTTGGATGCTTCTCATGCAGTGAAATCTTAGTGGAAACTGTTACACACTCTCAGGTAAAATCTGAAGTTGAAGGAAGAGCAAAGGGTTCATTTTTACCATATTGATGACTGTAAATGTATCGTGCTGTTAGTATTACCAGGTCCTGGTTTAGTTCATTTGAAAGTCTAATATTGTACATCAAATAGGCAAAGATTATTAGGAGATTTTCTTAGGAAGCAACCATGCAATATCGTAACAGTCTTGGCAAATACCTTTTGTTATAGAGGGAGCGAAAGACTCCTGCACAGAGGGAAAACCATCTTCAGTATTTCTTCCTGCTATCAGCTGCAACACAGAATCTCAACCTGAAAAAAATCAGACTTTCCTTCTGATAGCCCTTAGTGCAAATATTAGCGTTGGTGTCAGTGTCAATGAAATTCACCGCTGCACAATGATTTCAGAGGCAGCCAATTATTTCCTTCCTCAACCCTTAGCCAGGAAGTTTGTTGGTTTATTTTTCAGCGCATGAATCAAAGGGAGATCGTATATTTATCTAAATGATGTTAATATGTAGAGGTATAACAGTAAACAGTAATCAAATGCAAATTGAAACAATGCTAAAACATATGTTTCAGGGTTTGCATTTGTTTATAACTTCAAGTGGTCAGGAAGAGATAGCCATGTGGATTGTGTGATTCTCATGTTTGTGGAGTTCCTTCTGTTTCTTGAACATCCTGCTATGAAGTTTCTTGAACTCTTTTGCCAAGGCATTTGATGCAGGTCACTGTCAAAGGCCAGGTGATGCACATGATCCACCCTGGAAGTTGTTCCCTTCTCCAGTTTAGAAAGGAGCTAATTTTTAAAATTGTTTATAAGTGCAAATTACAAAAATGCATTTTTGTTTTGAAGCTCAGCTGCTCGGAATCTGTTTACCCATTATTTACTTGCCAAGTCTCTTGTCAAATCGAGAATTTTTCCCTGTGAGATTCCAGGGTATTGCAGGCACCTCAGGCAGCACAGGCTGAAGGAAAAAGCTCTGCTTGAGGTGTCTGAGATGTCACTAGCTGTTACTGAGAAAAGACAGAACCCTAAACTCAAGACGAGCAAAGTAAAGCAGACGTAGTGTTTGACTTTCCATGTAGTTTCAGCATGCATTCAGCTTGCCTTGATGTTAATTTTGTTTCATTTCCTTTGCCATTTCTGGCTTTAAAAGTTAATCTGTAGAGTTATTATTTTGTTACCATTTGTCACAAAAGCTTCTGAGTTACTCTTTAATTGGGTCAAATGTTGTCTGGGGAGCTGAAAGAATTTCCAGTCCCAATCATGGTAAGACAATTGCATCAAATCCTTGGTGTGAGGAATGCTCTTGCTGTGATCTGTGTCTGAGGAATTGCAAGAGTTCAGAGTCTAGCCAAGGTGATAAATCAGCAATGCATTTTACACCGGGGACCTAAAATGTAGCTTTCGCCGTACCTTTTGTAGGGTGCTTGTGCACAGAATACACCAGCCCCTTCTGCAAATGCTTAAATAGGATTACCTGACACTTGTCTTTCCCGCAATGAGTTAGTAAGTCCTGTAGGGGATTAAGACCCAAGCTTGTTCTTACGCACCTGGGTTCGGTGATGCTGAGACCGTTAAGAGTTCTTTGCCCAGAGGTACGAGGTCTTACTTGGGGACTGCCATTTGGGATTGGGTAGTACTAGCACTGGGAGCAACTGCATAGCTGCAGAGGTATCTCAGGGAGTCCACCCTTCTCTGTGCTGTTTCTGGGGGTTAACGCACCTCGGAAGGAGTGCAGAAGGCTTTGTGCTCTGCGTTAGGGAAAAACGGAACTGGAGCCTTTGAGGAATGAAAAAGAGAAATACTCAGGTTACTGCTCTGCAGAGTAAAAGGTCATTACCAGAGATGATACAATCTGTTCTGAATGTAGTGTCCTAAGTGCTTTGTTAGCCCAGAAGCTGAGGCCTCCATTAAATAGATGAGACAGATCCTTAGTTTATGAACTATAGGAAGTGCAAGGAAAGAGTGCTAGATCGGCTTGTGGCCCCACTGCCTGCAGAGTTTGGATGTTATTGGATACAGGACTGGGGACATAAAGAACCCCGTTCTGGAGTTGTGGGTAGGGGGGAAGCCTTGTAATTCACAGAAATGTCTTTCTAAGCCTATGGAGCTGCCCAAAGAAAATAAAAAAATAACTCCAAACCAACACCTTTAGTATACACAGCATGCAATGTAGCAGCACCTTTTGCAGGAGGGTGAAAAAACTTTTGAGAACGATTATCCTAATAAGGAGAGGATTAGTTAAGAGGCTTTTTCTATTAAGTCCTGATGATTTCCCCTTAAGGGCAGGTGTTAAACACCCTGATGGGTTGCAAGCATGCTCTGTCCTCTTGAAACCAAATTCTTTACCTGATAAAGACTCGAAGGAAAAAGTCTTGGAAATGCAGCACAATTTAGATCCTGTCTTTTCCCAAGGCACATTGGGTGCCTGTTCCTGAGACAGCGAGTACTGGGGCTCTCATGGGGTAAGAAATCCTCCTGCTTTCTTCCTTCTTTCTGGAGTGGGCCCTTTTCATTCCACACTGCCAGTTCCCTGTGATTGAAATTTGAAAGCATGTAGCTGTTAATCTGGGAGTGATTAAAGAGCCTCATTTCTTGGAAGAGTCAGTACTCATCATCTGCCGTGCTGAATGAGCCTCTAACATCCCCTGATCCCATTATATTGTGATTAATTGTGCCAGTTTAAGTCAATAATTCATTTGTTAAAAATAGGCCTGCAAAGTATCATTTGTCTCAGGGGAGATATCAGAATAAAAAAAAAAAATCATTTGATACTTCTCATTAAATTAGTGTTGGGAGCTCTATTGAAGGGTTCTGTTCATGAAACATTTATTGCAGGCTTATTTGATAAGAAGTTGTATTTGTCTAAAATTATGTCTGCTAACAGATGTAACGGCCTGCATTTTTCCATTGTTAATGAAAGTATAAAGAGTCTAAATAAGTGCGTGACTGGGGAGAGAAGTCTGTGATGACAATAAGGGAGATTTCTGAACATGTGTTTTACAAAACAGGCAGAAATAATGTCCTCATCTTTCAGTACAAAGTGGGGTCCTCTTCTCCCCACTCACTCTTCAGTGTGACAATGCGGTAATGGGAGGTTATGTGCCTGCAATGAAAGATGGATGTGCCCCAAAGTCTCATATGTGTAAATGGTTATAAATGTTGCATTCATATTCATCGAGCCATTAAAAATGTTTCAGCTGTAAACGGTTCTAAAAGGAATATATAGGGAATAGTAGCTAGTCTGCTAATGATAATGGCCATAACTGACAAAGACACATGCTTAATATCTTCATCTCTCTAGTCAGTCATACTTTGTATCACAGTAATATTCCTGGAGATGTGTGGAAGGATGTATAGATTATGAGAGCTCACCAAAGCTGCACAAAACATCCCTTCAGGAGACAGTCTAGGTGGCTAATGGGGTGTGCAGTCTTTGATTGCTAGGTCACTGATTTAAATCCAGGCCAGGTCACTAAGGGCCAAAACCCCTTACTAGCTAATGGATGTTCAGTGGCCTGCGCGACTGAAGCCAAAGGTGGTTTCAATTGCTCTGACCTATCCCTGTCTTCTTTACTAGAACATAAACTGAGTGGTGCAGGGCTCTCCCTTGCTCCCTAGGTGCCGGAGGAGGCACGCAGAAGGAGAAGAAATGGGTTATACTTTGTCCTTTAAAGGCATGCAGCAAATCCCAGCCTGATGTGACTGCCGAGATCCAGCACTAAAGCTTGCCAGCACTCTCCCTGGCACAATGCAGCGCCGTGCTTGTTTCCTGCACTTCTGTGCCTTGCAGTAAGATCCAACTCCCACAACAGTAGGATAATTTTCACTCAGGTTTGACATCCTTGTAGGAATTTCTTGCAGTGCCCTGCGTGCCACTGGCCCAGCCATGGCAGCGCCTGCTGCCCAGACACTCCCCACCATAGCTGCGAGGGTTATTGGCCCTTTTAGAGGCTCTGGAAGAAATAAAACCCTTTGGGGTTACTTACCTGGCTAGTTGCTAGATAGAGTTGGGGTTACAGTCTTTCTCTCCTTTCTCCTTATACTATTTCTTGATATTTGTTAGCTTACCAGAGATTTATATAAAAGACTCGTCACTAAGCTCCAACCCCAAGTTCTCATTAATCATCACCCACAGCACTGAAGGCCTCTGTTGGGAAAGGTCTCTGGGGCACATCCCCACAGACGGCTGGTTCAGGTGTGTGCCCTGCGCTCGCCCTGCCGCTATTGCAAAGTGCTAGTTCTCACAGAAGCTGTCCCTGTTACTCCTTCTGGAGCTCAGCCACAACATGAATAGTGTCATGCAAAGCAGAGCCTTTTTTGTTTTATGGTGAAAAGTGCTAGTGAGCAGCAGACTGTTCCTGCACAGGTTACAGTGCAACATAGTATGTTTTAAATACTTTCACTGGTTCTATGAGGCCAGCTGAACTTGGCCCATAATTTGTTTCAAGTAATGGAATGAAAGACGATAAGTATGTGCTAGGGAAGGAGGCACTGGAGAAGACAAGGAAACACTGCACTGCTTAAGGAAATGTGCATGTTAAACTAAAGCTAGGTTTGGAAACCCAATCCAGTCCAATGCCAGGGTCTGTTCCAAAATTCATGCTGAAAAAAAAATCTCTACAGACCGCAAGTCCCTCTTCAAAACTAGGCTCTGTGTTATTTGCTTGTGTCTTTGAGATATTTTATAGCTCTTGCATCACATTACCTGGTGATCTGCCCATCAGCTGTGCCGCACAGTGTACAATCCTTCCATTGTTTGAAAGCCTTCTTGTTTGACAGCAAGTTCTATTAATGTGATGTGCTTGGCCAAAAATGTGTCACCGCTGAGAAAGGGTGAGCGAAAAGCGCCTTTGATGTCTGAGTGACAAGTTTCATATGTCTGTGTGGGGTAGAGAGAATATGAGCTGGAGCAGCAATCAGCAGGGAGGGGGAAACAGGGATGCTGATAGTCTAACAGCTGTAGGTGCAGGCTCTGCTGTGTTGTTCTGTCTGTGGACGCTGCTTAGGGCTCTTTGGCAGAAGGGTATCTATATTGCCCTATTTCTAACATAATTATGGGTTTACAACCTCGGCCTTTTAATGCACTCGCGCTACTTCTGATGGTGTCCATAGAGAAACAGGATGGATCTTGTTTATGCTTAGCATAGCTTAGCTCAGTTAAGTCAATGAAGCTAAATCAAGGACAATTTCTATTCAATGAAGTTGCAACTAAGTCTCTGTAAAAACAGTGCAGGTTGTATCTATCTCTGACAGATGGCTCAAGGAAGGTAAGGGTGTGCTGTCATTTTCTCACACTTTGGCAACGTTTTTTGAAGCTTCTCTTGTCAATAAAATCTCATTTGAATTGACTTGAATTGACAGATATCTATTGACTTGAACAAGAGATGGATCCAGTCAATAAGCTCTCATGCCTCAGGGCATAAGCCAGTCACTAACTCAGGGAAGGTTAGAAGGAAATATCCCTGATGTGTTGATTATTCCATAAAATTGTCCACTAGGAGGATTTATGGACATTTGGTTGCTCACAAGTACAGCATACAGGATTGTAGGGACCATTAACCTGTTCTAGTCCAACAGTTCTGAGGTTCTGCAGCTCTGAGTATCTTTGCAAGAAGTGTAGTAGAAAGATTGAGTATTGGTGGTGTTTAAAAACATGGAAGGAAGAACATTGTTGTTGAATCTTAATCTGGATACCAGAACCTGAGACGCGCTTTCCCTATTTCCCCTATGCTACTTATAGGATCCTTTATCTAGCTTTGCAAACAGCACTCTCAACAGTGCTTCTCATGGTTTTTTGTTCAGGACATGCAAGCTTTTGCTTCTTTCTAATGGCTAATCTGATCATGCTGTTTCTGTATCTTCAGCAGCTGGGACTTTTTGTCCATTAGCTCTAAGGGTAGAACACCATTGCCGCAGTGGTTTATTCAGTTCGTTCTCTTTGTTTTAAGCAGGGACGCATTCATTAAAAACAATTGCAATACAAATGCAGCACTCTCATCTTCTTGGCCTTAATAACTTCCTAATTTGGCTAATGAATATCAATCACAATCCTATAGGGTGAATAAGCATTATAGTAGCTGGGGAATGACCACTGCACAGAAAGGTTTGATCAGTTCCCAGAAGTAACAATCAAAGTTCCAGTTCAAGGCCAGAAATCCTTTAGTCTCACGTCTCTCAACTTCAAGAACAAAGCATAACTAGGTAATGGCAAAAAACCACTTTGTGGGTTAACTCTTCATGTTAACACAGTCACAGACTAGATGGTATCAAAAATCCAAAGAACCTATAGCCCCATGCTATAAGAAAAGTTCCTAGTTTACAGAGGATTGAGGACACTGTCTCCTGTCACATCAGGCATGAAAGAGAAGAATCGGGTACCTGCTGCATGACCAGCGAGTTTCCAAAGTTCCCATGCATTGCATGCTAAAGAAATGACCACAAAGGCTAACGCTGCATTTTCACATCAGTGTGGGGTTGCTCTGAAATGAAAGCCAATTGAAAGGGCCCCTGGTTCTGATCTACCTACCCTGCTGTAAATCCAGAATTACTGTGGCTATGTCAGCAGGATTACATTGGTATCAAAATAGCATATAGGGAGAATGGGACTTTTGGAGGTTACAAGCTAAAATTTGGGCCTACATTTTGCTGAAGATCTACTTCCATTTTACTCTGAGGGCTTCAGTAAAACTTGAGCCACATGGTGGGTTTTTGCTGGCTCTCTGCACTAATGGAGAGCAGAGAGTTTTACAGCATGCAGAGCTGCAGAGCCAGATTTCCTTGAAGTTCCCAAAGCATTTAGATGCTGTGCCTTGTTAAAGGCTGGCCTGTACTTAACTGCCAGTGAGTTGAGGACCAGTGAAAATCTTGCCATGACTGTGTATCCTACGTGCTTTGAAATCAGTCCTGTGGCATGTGGGATGGGAAAAAACCCTTGTCTTGGTTTTACTAGTATTTTCTGATTCCAAGCTCAAATAGAAGAGAGAAAGGTCACAGTTTTCATTCATCAGCAGTTTATATAAAAGTGTTTGTTTGGTTTTTCATTTAAATAACAGGGCAAGGTGTGTCCCAGCTGGGCCAAGAATAAAACAGTAGTAGGGCTCACAGCAGTGCCATGGACTGCCTATGCTAACATGCCAGCAAACCCAGACTAACCCTCTCCTGGCTTTGGTGTTGTCACTGTAGTCATCCCACTTGGAAAGCTTTTGCTGGTTGAATTAAAAATAAGAGCTAGGTTTTGTCACTCCTCCTTGTGTTTTGCACCCTGAAGCACCTGAAGTTAGGAGGAGCAAGCTGCTTGGTTTCAACAGGTAGTGGCTGCAAAATATGCTTGGAGTTGTGGTCCCACCTTTGTGCTATGTTTGCTCTCTGGAAGGGTTATTCGGGCTATTTGAGAGTCCTGCACTGGCCCCTCGGGGCTTGGGAATTCAGTTGCATGGGAAGAAGTGTTCAGCAGAAAGAACAGGCTTCAGCCAGGAGGCCATTATCAAACTTACGCCTAAAACATCCCCAGGATCTGAAATACAGAAAGTCCCCGGTCGAATGAGTACCTCAGACTGCCTGCAAACCCATCGGAAAGAGAGCTACGGGTGTGTGAACCAAAGAAACAGTGGTCTTTCAAAGACTGCACTGAGCTTTGAAAGAAGCCCTCGGTGAGAAGTGAAAGCTGGCAGGCTGGTCAGCAACCTCTTCTGTGAGACTTCAGGAAAAGCTGGTTTTGATGACATTTTGTGAATGCTTGTGTGTGAGATGTAGGGATAACCTCACTCAGTCCCCACAGCCATCAGTTAGGAACAACTTTTACTTGCAGTTGTGGGTTGGATTTGAGCTGGTATGCTAGAGGTCAGAAGCTGTCACTGCTATCCCTTTAAGTCATCCTCTGTCCCTCTGTTCCCAGCCATCGCGAGGCTGCCTGTCAGCAGGGAGCATAAAACAGATTGTGACACAGGGCAGTAATTTTTTTAACAATCCTATTATGAAAGACAGAGTGCTCCCATTTCCTTTGCAGCTTTTATCAAGGCTTAAATTGCTGCCAAGGGAGAAGGGGGGGTGGGGGGGAGCTCACTGCTTTTATTTTATTTTTAATTTTTTTAAGAAAAGGTTTTGCTTAGTTACTAAATTCCTCCCTAAGTCTCCTCCAAGCAGAGATCCAACAGTATCCCTATTAAATTATATAGAGCGAGTCCAGTCCTTGGCTGTCAGCGGGACCCATCAGTCCTAATTTATCGCCCCAGGAAACACAGTACAATTATGGTAATAAATAATAATAGGATTCAGTACATGACAACATGAATGATGGAGCCTCTCAGAACTCATTTACATTGCTTTGTGTTGCAATCACCCTGCTTCTAATGTAATGCCAAGCAAATGAGCCTTTTTGAATATTGTGCAATCTATTGCAAGTCAACTGGCACAAAACTCACTCAATAAATCATGTTCAAACACATGCCTCTAATGACAGGTAAATCAACAATGAAGTAATTGCATTTAATGTATTGAAATACTGGACAAAAACAGTGACCTCAAAGTGACTTTTTGTAGAAGGTTTGATATAGTTGCAATGGCAAATGGGTCTTTTTTTATCAGGCACTTCTTGCTCAGATGCACATGTGAGAATTAATGATACTATTTCCTTCGCACACCTTGATTTACTGGCTGCTTTCTATACCAGCCCTATGCCTGCTGCTAGCAGCACTGGCTGCTGGGAGTTTGCTGGTGCAACCATTGCGTTGCAGGTCTGGGGTCTAAATCTTGGGCTCAGTTACATACTCTCTGAGGATCAATATACTTGATAATCAGTGACGCACCAAGTTCTCTGATGCTGCAGAGTGCTGTGACTCCATCAAAGGCAATTCAGCTCTACCAGTGTATAGTGGTGGGGTTCTGGTCTGTTGCTTTCAATTGATTTTTGTTCAGTTTCCCCAATTTCCGTGTTCCATTTATTTCAATAGAAAAGGAAAAAGACAGGTTGGACTGTGGAGCAGAGGCTTCTGTGGTACGTCCTATCAGATCCTCATGTGGTTTCATAGGTGGTGGGGTGGATTTTTGTGGTGGTTTTGGGCAGGGGTATTTTTTTCCTGGGTGGCTAGAGGATGGAGGAATAGGTATATTCAGGTTCTGCTTAAACCGGAAGGTTGTTTTTGCTTTGGTGGCAAGGGCAACATTAGACTTACATTTCCGGTTCTTAATGGGATGTTTCAGGAGAGAATTCAGATCTGATTCCCCAATGCATCGTGCAGACATTTACACCTCTGCAGACCTTGTCGGGACTGTTTTCTACTGTACTACACTGAGGGAAATGTGAGGGTATTTTCTGCTGCTTTGCAAGGTTGTTACTGACTGTAAGGATCATGTCAAAGATCAGTCAGGCTCAAAGAGTATTCTACATGTGCAACTAAAAGTACACTGATGAAATAATGTTGTCTCAGAGGACATTGCTCCAGAAAATGTCAGTGCTCTAGCAGAGGTGTTTCTATTTTTGCTGCCATTCCCACGCCGTGTTGCCTGCTCACATCCCAGCAGCTGACCTGGCAGGTTGCAACAGATCCTGAACTTCCACGCGCTTGGCTCTTCAGCAGCCTCTGTGCACAAGCTGAGGGGCCAGATGGCCAGGCTAGACTACAGGTGGCTAGTGTGCAAGAAACAGAGCCAACAGTATGAAAAGAAGTGGTCTGAGCAAAACAGTTCCTCAATTGTTGTTGCCCCATAAAAACATGGTGTCAGCAGAGGAAAATTTTAAGATTATATTTGAAGGCTAATGAAGAAAAGTTTGCAGATTTTGGCAGTGACTTTATTCCCTTCCCTTGCAAGGGAATTTGGCAGGTGTCAAAGGTCTCCTTGGGTTCTTCAGGCAGTGGAAAGGTTTTACATATCCCCAGGCTTGACTGTCTCTGCTGATAGCTCCCATATGATATGAACTGATTAGCAAAATGTCTAGAGTCAGGACAAAAGAACTATTAACTAAGAAAAATAGAAAAAACCAAGAAATTTCTGCAATTTTAGAAAATTGTTACCAGTTGTGCTTACCATCCAGTTTGTTCCTTGGCAGTAGGAACGTCAGGATGCAATCACCCAGTTTTCCTAGACACGAGGACTAGGATCTCTTACAAATACTTCCAGTGTCAATCTAGTAGTAGTTGTGTGGGACTTTGTTTTGGTTTTCCCTGTTAGGATGGACTCCTATCATCCTTAAAAGCATGGCAGGTATTTGGAAAGAAGGCTTTCTGCAGCCACAGTTCATTGCCAAGAGAGGTAAACCCCTTGCACCCTGGTAGTCTTAAGTCAAAATGAGTGTGGTGGTAGTTATTTTGTTTGGGGTTTTCTTAGATTGGGCTACGGTCTGGGAATCTGAGCTGAAGTTGTCATATAAACTTTTATAAGTGTTGACCTAATTTTCTTGCTGTTTTTAAGGGCTACCACTGAAAAAAACCTGAGCTTTTTAGATGTAGTAGTGTGAATATCAGTCTAGATAAAGCAAGTGGCTACAGACTGGATCTGGACCTCTGAAGTGATGGAGGATCAAGAGTTGGTTCCTGGTTTTGGTCCAAGATCTTGCCTAGTATTTTGTAAAACTGGATTTTTCACCAAACTGCTCTACTCCGCTACGCAGGACAGTGAGTGCAGACATGAACACATCTGTGCCGTTACACGTCTGTTCACACACATGCACACAGCAGCAGAGTAGCGGCACACAGATCCTGCAGTGTTTACTTGCACAGATAGATTCTCTTTCCCTGCTCTCCCCCTCCCGCTGCCTTCCCCAAGCCCCCCAGTGTGAATTAATGTCAGCAGTTTGGCGGCAGGAAATAGACTCACTCCCCTTGTCATTTTATTACGCAGCTCCCAAGAGCCAATAATCAGGCTCTGGCTGTGAAAAGGCCCCGGCTTAGGCAGCTTGATTAATGACTGGGGGTCAGTGCGCACCACCTTTCCCACTGGATCTCTGAAGCACACATACAGCCCAGCTGGAAATGAACAAGAGTCTGAAAGTGAGGAATAAAGAGCCTGAACAATCAGGAACTGAAAACAGCCCCAGCCAAGACAAAAGGGAGGAAATGCTGCTTTTGCGGGCATCCTTCATCCAAGAGTTGGGGGTTTTTTCCCCCTGCAGTGAATTCAGTGGAGTTGCTGCATTAACTGCTCTGGAGACAGGGAAGGGTACAGCAGGTTTGGGGGAATTTGGGATTTTGGCATAGGATTTGGGAAATGTGAATGCTCCTTTTCCTCTTTTTGTCCCTCTACCATCCATTCTGTTTATACTGGCCTGCTAAAAAGGACCGTGTGCAGCCGGCAAACTGAAATGAAGTCCAGAGTTCGTGAAATACCGGGAAATGGGGAGGACTGAAGTGGGAAATGAAACTTGAAAGGGAGTGAATGCTGCAAGCAGTTGTCTCTTCTGCATCTCCAGTCTCAGGCCCAGCCCACACTGCCTTCCCTGGCTCCTGGGAAAGGACAGGGTGGGAGGCTTGGATCCACACCTGATTTTCCAGGAGCAGAGGCATTCCTCCTGCAGTGGAGGAACCTTTTCTTCCTAGGTCCCACTGTCACCTTTGAGAAAGGCTTCCCCCTGCAGTGCTTTCATAGCAGTGACTGCTTCAAGCCAAGTTTGTCAAGCAGTTAAGCTCCCCTCCCTGCTTCATGCCAGCACCAGTCAGGAGGAGGCAGGACGTCCAGCCCCATGTTATTAATTCCACTCCCCCCCCTCCCGAGCAATGAAGTAACAAGCAAGCCGAGTACTGTTCAGGGGTGATGTCATTGGTCTTCACAAGAGGCCCAGGGATATGTTCTGCATTGAGACATATTAACCCCCAAGCTTTTCACTTCACTTGGTCACTAATTACTCTCTGCTTTCTTACCACGTATGGCTCTGCCTCGAAACCCAGCTGTGGTGCTCAGTACAGACTTGTTTCTGGTAAATAACATTTAGGGGTGCACCTAAGGTTGGGGCTATTTACTCTCTTGCTTCTACAAACTTCATCCTCCAAGCCCCCAGTCTGAAGCCACAGGCCTGAAACATCATATTAGGCAGCGTGCTCCTCTTACCCCCTGTGCTGAGGTGCGGCCCACAGAGAAGAGCGTGCTGCAGTAAGCCCGCCCTGCTGAGGCAGTGTGGAAGGAAAAAACAGAGGTGATTTGCAAAATCCAGAGACAGTTCAGTATCCTCCAAAGTGTAAAATACTGCTTTTGTCCTATGAGTGCAAACTTGGAGCAGTTCCATAGAGTTGAATTAAGTTCTTGACGTCCCTGGAGTTACTACACGTGCACCAATGGCTTGCACTCAAAGATCCTTTCTCTTACAATATACGCATGCTTTGGTTCACCTCTAGGGCCTTGCCTGTGCCCAGAAGTTTTGTCTTTTTAAGAATAGTGGTCTTGAAACCACTCTAAATGCAGTAAACCATTGTGTGAACATGAGGTTCAGTTTCAGGCTATTTTAAGCTAGATTAAGAGCACCACCACAGCCTTTGTACTGGCTTACTAAATCAGTTAAAAATTATCTATTGATGTGTCAGATGCATCTCATCTTACTGTGACTTCAGCAGTTGATCTTCTTCATATGCACAAATGCAAGTTAACATGCTTCAGCTAGAACATTTTTCATTGAGATTTAACTTAATACAACTTAACTTTTTTTTGCTCTAATGACTTACAGTGACTTGACTCACAGTGAGGGTGTCGCTTGCACTGCATTTAAGTCTTTGCAAAATAGATGTGAAATGTTGTTGCCCTACTTTGCGGAATGAGGAGATACAGTGGAAGTGGGAGAAATCAGTCCAATAGCACTCAAGAAACTGGCAATAAAGAAGGTATGTCAGTCATTTGTAGGAACAGAGGGAGATTTTGGATTTAATTCACCTCAAATTTCAGTTGATTCTGCACAAGTGAGTAGTGATTTTTTGATTCACTGCAGACAAGAAAAAATGCTGATTTTGCTGGCTGAGTCAGCTTTAAGAATCTGATTTGGGTATGGCAAGTTTTATTCTTTTGTTGTTAAAACAAAATATGTAACAAAAACGGGTTCATGAGAAGAAAAGGTGAAATGTCGCCCTTGACTGAGCTGATCTTTCTATTTTGTGAGTATGTAATTTCCCACTGTGATAGGCACTTCTATGTAAAACAAGCTGGGTTTGAGATGGCACAGGAGAGGAAAGGAGAATTGAACGGATGCAGTTAAAGTTTCCAAGACCTTATGGACTAGTAGCAGAAGATCTACTTCTATGAGGTCACCTTGTTCACACTCACTCTGCTACCCCAAATACCTGCCTTTCCCAGCACTCTGTACCGCAGTGCTTTGTCCAGCCTGTTTTCAATGACTCGAGCAATGTGGTTTGCATTGCTTCCCTTGAGAGAGTATTTTGGAGTCTAACAGAGCTCACCAATAGGAAAGATTTCCTGGTAATAGGTCCAAATTTTCCTTTGCTTGCTTTCATCTCATTGCTCATTAGCTATAACCCGTTGGCCCATTTCTCCTCAGTGAAATGGCCCTAGAAACCCACTTCCAGCATCTCACAGTTTCCCATTTCCTCGCCAGTTGCCCATCCCTGTCTTTCCCCATCACTAACTATTTCCCTGGACAGGCTGGGCCAGTGTGTTCTTGGTGTTCTCCAACTGGGACAAAAGGCACCCTGATTTCCAAAGCCAGCACCCACAGAGCAGGGAGGTCAGTCTCAGAATTTGCTGGAGCTTCAAAGAACTCCGGTCAAGATCAGCAAACTCAATACCCGAGGAAATTAGGTTGCTAGGATCCCAAGATTGTTTATTATGCTCTCAACTTTAATTAGCTGTAAGTAACATCATGTCAGTGTTCTGCCACAAATGCTAAAGCTGTCAAGGCAATTTTACCGAGTCTGGCAGCTTAAATCAGAAACAAGAAAGTCAACATGTCAATAATGGATCTAGACATGATGGATATATTAAAGGGGAAACCTAAAAGTTCTGGACTTCATTATACTGACTTCAGCTCTGAAAATGTATGCCAGAGAAATCTGCACCTCATTGGAAAAGCCCCTTGGAGATATTGTTCTCAATTATGGAGCACTTCTCCTCACCTCCGTGCAGTTGGTTTCTGCAGTATATACCTTACAAAATAAATTAAGGAAAAGGGCAGGGGTGGAAATAACACATTCAGGTTCAATTTCTACAAATGTATCTATAGAGGTAGAGATGGTATGGTGAATCTAAAGATGGGACTGTAACTCCCTTTTAAGAAGGAACTTTAAAACCCCCAAAGAAAATGCAATCCTCTTTAACATCAGGCACGTTCAGAGACAGATGCTGGACCTGGTGCACAAAGCCCCTTTCCCCCCTTCTGACATGGGAAAAGAGCTTTAAAGTGAGCCTAGGTTCCAGTCCCCCCTATTTAAGCTTTCTTAGCATAACTACCACAAACAGCACAACTGAAAATCAGACCTTCTAATGCCTCCTCCAGCCTGTGTGTCTGAAGTAGTGCTCTGTTGTCTCTGAGCCAGAACTGTTCTGTAAGTGTTTCAGCGAGGCTGATTTTTTTCACATGAATGTCGTGCTTTTTTTAAAGCTTCCTTAGAAAGGGACTGACATTTGACCATTAGAGCAGCGCTACTCTGATGTTGAAAACACAAGTGAAGGCAGAGGCCTTGCCTTTTCTCTGTGCTCCCTCCCATGCTATCTCAGCACACTTAGAAGAGACGTCTTTATTTTTCTGTAGAAGTTCTTGGGTGTGAGGCTGCAGTGGGGGGAAGTTATGAGGAGGAGATGACTGAACTGTGGCTGCAGGGGATGTGTGTGGGAGAGAGAGAAAGTGCAAGAACTAACTTCCTTTATATTTCATTAGTTAATAGTTGTTTATTTTCTGACATGTCCCATTTTAAGTGTATTTTGGCTTGTGTATTATACATATGTCTATTAAAATTAAGCAGATTTGCCACGGTCTGACAATGTTAATACTGCTCTGAAAATATAAACAGATGTTTTACGAGCTCTCAGGTTGTGGGTTAACCACAGCTGGCGTGTGTGCGTGTTGGGGAGCCTGCGCTCTCCAGTACCTGGTGGGAAAGTGTCCGTGTGTCCTTAGGTGGGGCTGTCAGCAGAGAAAGGGATAATGTCTTATTTTACACTAGCAGTGGTAATGGTTGATTCAATGTTTGTTTTAAAATCTGGAAGTGTATAAGTTCTATAGGGTAAAAGGACTAAAGAAATCCAAAGCTTTTAGTAAAACTGAACTAGCCTCTCAGTTCAGCAAAATATGTGTGTACCTGCCAAATTTTGAGTAGCTGGGTACCCCATTTGCTCAAATAATGATTGCAGCTCCCCTTCACACCCATGTGCTGGTGTCAGGTACAGAGCACGCTGCTTTCAGAGCAGACCAGTGCAGTGTGTCTACAGCCACCTCAGGCAGGGCAACAAATGAAACGCCTGAACTAGTTATACAAGCAGGAGTAGCAGTCTAAGTAACCAGTGATGCTGCTCCCATGTTGACACACGGCTCACTGGGGCCCGCTGATGCTTTAAATGCTCTGTTCACAATTCCTCTTTCCATGCAACTGTAAACCAACTTGCACACGTCTGTTTGTTACCTATCACAGACTCACTTGCTTTTGATCAGGCTTTTGTGAATTGTTGGTTTATTTTGTTCCAGTTCCAAACTGGTAACCACACTTGATTAAGCTTTCTGGACCTAGTTACAGAGCTGTCCATTGTACAGTCCCATCACTAGAGATTTTGTCATTTTTCAAATGTTTTATGTTTTTAAAATCTATTTTGCTTTTTCTTCTTTCATTGAAATATTTTGCTATTGTTTTAATGATGGATTTCTGTTCTTATTCACTGCATTTGGTTTGGGGTTTGGTCTGAACTTTCTTCTCTTTCTATCGTCTGTTTTCCATCACTTGATTTACAACACGTTAATGTTGAGTAGCTGAAGTGCTGCAGGAATCTGCTGGCCTGCTCGGCTGTGTGCGCATGGTGCCATTTAGGGCTGTGCAGGGAAACTGGTTCGGGCCCTCAGTGTGACACAGCTGTAGTCTGTCTTTAACAGGCATCATTTTTTGAGGCTCAACATCGGGCTCATGCAATTCCAGTGCTTCTAGTTGTAGGTCTGTCACTTGCTCCACATCATACTCCCATGTGTGGTACAGGATTGCTTCTTGCTGTGTAACTCCCCCTTGCTCTGTTGGCCACTGCGCTACTGGACCTTTCTTTCTGCTGTCTTACAGAGGCTGCTCAGACTGACTTTGCAGCTGCTTTTCCTGAAGTTTAGCACTATGCTAAGGACATCATGGAATCAAAAATTTGGCCCCTTTGCTCAAGCTTTCTTTCTCTTGCACTTTTGGCTCTCCCAGATGTTGTCGGTCATTTCCGGGTTGTAATTAATAATAATAAATCAACAGAGTCCGTCAGGGCTGGCTATTTCCTGCCACCACTTGGATTAGAGGGCTATGGTTTTTTCCAGGTTTTCCAACTGTTGGTCAAGGGAAGCTGTCATATGGGGACTGTTGGTTAATAATAAACCCTACCACATTTCCTCCCTGGGAAAGTAACATCTTCACATCTGCTTTTGGGTGGAAACATCTGTTCTATCCAAGCCCTGTCTGTCTTGAGAAGAGACAGGCATTCTGGGAAAGTGTTCCAGCTGGGCGGGTTTTTTCTTCTCTCTCTCTTTTTTTTTTCTTTTTTCTTTTTATCCCCCAGAAATCTTTCTGACATTGATATGCGCCAAGCAGCCAGCAGTATCCAAGCATTTGCCAGGCATTTGTCTCTTACACAAAACTGTATGAGCAACCCAGGGAAAATCATGAAAGATGCAATAAGATTAAAAAAAAAAAAAATAGACTGCTGCTTAAGGATGCAAATATTTAAGAAAGGTGTTATCAACAGTATGAATACACAGGGACAGAGCCATCAGAGCTAATGGAGGCTTATCCTTATCCTCTAACAACACGTAATAATGAGTGAGTCCTGTTTTATAACTGAGTTTCTATTAACATAGCAGCAAAATTAGGTAGGGAAAGGAAAACTACACAATGCTTCTGAGCTAACCCTACTTCAGTAAATAAATAACTATCAGATTATAGTGGCAGACATTACTGGGCTGGATACGCACGTTCAGTTGACCACAGCAAATATTTTGCTTTATCTTAATGGAGAAGCCAGTGACTTTCTCATTGCAACATCCCTGAGACAGCTGCAGAGCATGTTGTGCATTGCAAGCAAGGAGGAGTGATGCTCCGTCTCCTGGTTGCCATACCACCTCTGTTTCAGGACACTAGCAACCCATTTATCTGAAATGCATAAATCTGAATTAATTATCTCTACTTCAGTGGGTTGACCCCGTACCCTACAGTAGTGACAACATGTATTGGCCCTGAGGCATCCAACCAAAGAATAAAAGTTGCTATTGCCAATGTTTGCAACCTGCTGTGGCCTTTAATTTCTTTGGGAAAAGGAATGTATCTTGCATTGTGGTTGTAGAGTATCCACTGTAGTGGAGTCTCCAGCATAACTGAATCTCTGTGTGCCACGCCAGTACAAACAGGCCAAGTTTGACAGCAATACTGTGCCACAGCTGCATCTTGAGTCTTCATCTTCTCAGTCCATAAACAGCACCTCTAGTGAGATGAGACAGGAGAGCTAACAGCTTGCTGGAGCACAGTTCACGCTGCCTGTCAGATTTTGCTTCGCTGGTGCTCCCACTTCTGGTTTCACTTCACAACCACTTCTACTTCCAAGCTCCACTTTTACAACTCAGGTTCAAAATATCACTTGCATGTGCTACTATGCTGTTTGAGAGGCTTTCAGGTCGTGACTAGAGCTATCAGGACTAGGTAGAGCTCCTCCCTGCTGCCAGATCTTCTGCCCAGATCTTGCATCCGTTATCATCCTTGGAGGCCCTTGTCAGCAGCAAAGCCTGTCTGTCCTTTCTCTCAGCTGGTGTCAGTGTGAGCCAGGGGGATGGTGGAGGAGAGGAACCTTTGGTGAGCCAAGACACTGTCCCTGGCTGCTGCTTCCTGCTCCTCTTACCCTGCTTGGAGTGGGAAGATAGCCAGTGGTGAAAGCAAGCAGGCACAGATGTTTTCAGTAAGTCTTAGGCTCTCCTTCCTCACCCCATGGGCGCTTTCTGTGTTGCATGAACATTTGTTCCTTGTCGCTTGAGGGGAAGAGCACAGTGTGCATGAAAGCCAACAGTGCTCCAGCAGTGAAAATGTGAGGAGAGATGCTAAACAGCTCAGGAAAGGATTGCAAGCCTCCGAGTGATGAAACAGAGAACCGCAGCAGTGTGGCTGCAGAGGATCTAGACCAATTACTTACTTTCTTGTGGTCACTGTCACTCCTAAAAAAGCCAGCTGCAGGCTTGTCCGTGCCCCCCGTGTCACCCTGACGGGCTGGTACGATCCTGAGTATGTGTCAGGCTCTGCCTTTGCTGGGAGAAATGTCACTGGGAGCTCCATGCCCTGAGGCCCAGTGCAAAGTGTGAGAAGTCAGCAGAAGCCCTGCCAGGCAATTGCCTGCCTTTTTTATTTTCTTTCATCGCCCATTTTTTTTTTCCAGCTTGGATTGCAAAGGATTGCGGGTGACAGATTTTGTGCAAAGAAGGAAGAGCATAAATCGGGCAAGACTGGCAGTGTATGCCACCACCCCTCGTGCACATAATTGCTGGATCTGGCCCAGCTGACGCTGGTCAAAAAGTCCTGCCGGCACAGATCCACGTTCAGAGCAGAGATGCTGTTGTACGCGTAATTACCAAGGGCTGGACATAATGGGAAAGGAGAGCAGGGAGTAGCTGCTGCGCTAGGTTAGCTATGCAACACCAGCAGAGCAAGCAATTGCCTAGGGCAGCAAAATATTGAAGCAGTGGCTGACTCATGGTAGATATTTTCGTTTGTACAGTGCCTCGCTTGAGCTGGGAGCCTATGCTGCTGTTAGGATGTAAGAGGCAAAAGTAACCAGCACAGGTAAAGATAATCACTTACCCAGAATGGAAGGGAGGTAAAGGGGAGATGTACAGGATCTTAAGAAATTAATCCTGGGAGCTGTGGGGGAGAAACACCCTCAGTCCATCTCTGCAAGGCTTATCTTATTAACACGGTATATAATCCTCTCACCTTTTCATCTGGGTATCCCAGGATGCTTCCCAACCCTGACAGATTAGACTTCATGCAGTGGCACACTGCCACATTGGTATAATCACCTGCACTGCAAACCAAGGGAAACTGAGGCATATTGAGATGCCATCAATGACGCAGGCCATCCTGTGCGTCAAAGGCTATGCTGGAGGAGCAGAGCTTGAACACCTTTCACCCTGTTCCTCTTCCCTCATCCCCAGCCCAAGCCATCATGTAGGTTCTATGAAAAGGCTTACAGACCATTGCTATTTGTGAGGTTGTCTTTGAGGCTGCAAAAAGATCATAGATTATGACAATGTTTTATGCATAACATCAACGTAAAGTCCTTTCTAGGACTTCTGGAAGGCCAGTCTGAACCTTGCAAGTTTTGTACACCCCTTATTTGAAGTTTTTGCAGCCGTGTGAATCGTTCTCCTTCCAGCATGAAGCTCTGTAATTCAGTTTGTAGCTAACACCTCTGGTGGGACCTACCACCACTCAGTAGAGGCAAGTGAGGCTGTGGTAGCTGACGCCTGCACTGGCCCTGGCTCCCCTGCTGCATCGCAGGAGGTGGACAGCAGAATTGCTCCCCTTGACCTCCGCTGGCCCAGTGAACGGTTTCTTCCTAATGCTTGCACGCCAGGAGCTATGGACTTTGCTATATACTACCTCCACCGAGGCAGGCCAGCAGGGGCCAGGCAGAGTGGCCCAGCTGTGCCGCTCTGCAAACCCTTCCCTGCTCAGGGCTCTCTGTGGTGTGGTCAGAGGGGTCTTGTGGACCCCAGCCCAGCAGAGGGAGATGCGGCCGGAGTGGTGCTGGGGCAGGGAGCACTGTCCCAGCCCGCACCTGTCTCTGCTGCTTTTGACGGGGCTGCAAACCTTCTCGCGAGGTGGAAGACTGAGGAAGTGGTTTTGCCAGCTGGATAGGGATTTATGACTGCAGCGGCACTTTCCTCCTGCACTCTCCCCTCCTGTGCTCAGGCGGAATTAGTCAAGCCACGCGCACCCACTGCCAGGCCTTGTATGGATGAATTCACACATTAGAGAAGGATTTGTCTCCCTTCGCTTCCCCTCCGGCATCCTGCCACCTCCAGCCGCCCCTGTTATTGTTTACAAAGGAGTACAGCCCTGCGAATGAAGCCTGCCTTGGTCTCTGGCTCTCTCCAGCCATGTGTTGTACCCCATGAGCTGGCTTGTGGCATTTATTAGCGGGAGCAGAAAAGTGCTTGCCTCATCACAGAGAGCAGCTGGAGACAGAAAGGTTTTCAAAGGCATGTGACTGACCTCTACCTCGGCTGCCGGGGGCCTGGGTATTGCCGACTCAGTGGAATTTTTTTCTTCTTCTCTCCGTCTCTCTCTCCCTCTCTCTCGTTCCTTTCCACAGTGTCCTGACCTTGTGAGGCCTTGGTCTCCCCCCTATCCATCTCCCAGCGTTCAGTCTCTCCTGTGAACTCATGCTGGGAGATTAATTGCCACTATCGCCCCTAATCCATCACACTTCCCAAAGATTGTTTTGACATCTAGTTAATTTTTGGCTGATGATTTATCAAATTCTTATTACCGTGCTCTGAAGGGGCTCATTTATTGTGTTGATTCATGGTAATGATAAAGGGGAACCTTTTTGAATTTTAACTACATTCCCTCATGTTCTTCCCAGCACAGCTAAAGAGGAAAAAGGGAAAAAATATAGCCGGGGACTCTTAATTCAGAGAGTAAAAGGGGAGGGGGGGGGGGAACCCTCTATCCTCCATTATTTGTTTGAGAGCCAAAAGTCCTAAAAGAGGTTAATATATATTAAGACATATTTTTAGAGTTCTGGTCTGGACTGTGTTTCAAGAGCATCTCCCCAAGGCTCTTTAAAACATTTATTGCCCTGTAATATTACCTAAATGTCTACTACCATTTTATTCAAATAGAAGTTAATGCTAAATGATGTCAGTCATGTACCAGTGGAAATGTAAAACATGTCTCTCTGCCAGTCCATATGGCAATTCCAGCTTTTAAAAGTACACAGAGAATTTTCTGCAACCCTTTATGTCATTCCCCCATCTTTGTTCCCACCTATTTTTAATTTGCTGCGCAGTTTTTAATAAGCCCAGATGGTAAAGGAAACACAGTAAATGGCCATTCTCTCTTTTTCTTTCCAGGCAGCTCAGGGAGTTAGAGCCTTTACATGGAGGGGAAGAAGTGTAGCAGGGGGTATGTGTGGATTGGTACATGGTTTTTGGGGAAGGGAGATGCACAGATGTTGTAGTGGGCAGCGAGACAGTGTTAGAGGAACTGCAGTGATCCTAGGAGGGTGTGTGCTAATATGGGATTCATGCAGTTTAGAGCTGAAAACAGACACAGGAAGAGTCATTTGAAAGACACTCCAAGGACCTAACAAACAGCCATTTCCATCTGCCCATACAGTAACCTCCTGCGTGGCCCAGTTTAAGTGCTGGCTATTCAGAAGACGAGGGATGCTCTTGTGTTTAAAGCCCCGAGAGCCTGAGGCTTAGCTCCTGGTTCTGCCCTGGTCTTTCCCTTGTGACTGCAAGCAGTTATGTATGCTCTATGTGCTTCAGTTTCCTACTTCTGAACAGTAATAATAATCTTGCCTTTTATCCATCTGTCTTCACTATTAAGCTTGCAAGTTCTTTGGGGTGGAGACTGTCTCTTCTCTGTACAGACACACTGGCTGACAACAGTCCTGGGCACTAATCCAGGATAACTGAAACAATGAACGAGAGATAAGGAAAGTAGAATCAAAATAGTAGGGAGAAAGCAAACAGTTCCTTTTTATCAATTCAGTTTTCAACTTTAGCAGATCATTTTATTTAACCTTTAGGGACCCTGTAGGATTCATAACCAAAGCACAGAATTCATCACAGAAGATGCTGTGAGCATCCAGCTAAGGGCTGAAGGAAGGGACGTGGCTGATATATTCTCTGCCATAGTCAGGTTTAGCTGCAGGCCAAGGTTGTGCTGCATGTGTCAGAGCAGGCTTGCTGGGCTCCGCACTGGGTTCTGCCGTCAGTTTCCTGAGACGAATCAGTTTAGAGCTCTTGGGTATGTTATTTTATCCATCTGGGTATCTTTCTCACCAACAAATTAATACAGTAGTTTCCATCAAAAAGTGGTATTGTTAGATGTGAAAATATGACAAAATGCCATAAAAATACCTGGGTTTCTGTTTTCCTTAAAGAAATTCCTGGAAGTTAAAAAAAACCACCAAAACCAAACAAAACCCCCCACATTCTTCTGGTGATCTGTACAGGGTTCTGCTGGAAGCCAGGTCCCAGCAGTCAGCGTGGAGCACCTGAATGGCCAGGTCCTGCCACTGCTAGTCATCTCCCAAGTTAATAAGATGTACTGGGGTTTGGAGTAAAATTCCTCCAGGTTAGGCACACCGACGTAGCTGCAATAACCTTTCTTAACAGACAGGGGCCTCAGACCAGCGTTTTAACAGTCCTTCCCAATCTTCCTGAGAGAAAGCAAAATGTTGTTCCAGCTCTGCCCAGAGAGTCTCATTTTCCTTCCCTCCTCCTCTTCTGTCCTGGAGTGCACTGAGCAAAACCCAGCCCTTTTCTGTGCAGGTCAGCAGGTGCTCTGGCTTCGATCAGTCCTTGTGAGCTTTGCCAGGTGGCTGTGCCGTATCTGTAACGTGTTTGACAGCACTGTGTGCTATGCTTTGTGGCCAAGTTTGACTGCTGCACTTCAAATCAAATCTAGTCCATTCTAAAAATTCATGGTGGGGTTCTGTTTTAATTTGTTTCAATTTTTTTAGGGCTACTGCCATTTATTAATTTTGATCCCAGTTGCGTATTTTACATTTATTGTACATTTGGGATTTTTCAGGTGTTCCACATTGCTCGCTTGGTTTCCCCTGCCTCTGCCTGGGAGAGGAGGTTGGTGCGTGAGTGTCAGATGGAGGGAAGAATAGATGGAGGGAGAGTTGCTGAAGAGGAGATGAGGGTTCCAATGCAAAGGTGGAGGGCCTTAATAAGGGCACTAGACACCCACTCTCTGAATCTTTTTATCACCTGTTATCATGCAACAAGGAATCGGGCCTGCCACAAAATTGAATATGGTACTAGTTTGGGGTTATTTTGTTGCCCTAGGCTGAAAACCGCTGATGGCCAGGAGCTCTTTCACAGACGTTCCTAGCTCTGAGGACAGTTTCTGGCAGAGAGACCAGATGGGCACCTTGCAGCAATAACCGCTGCACCCATAACTCACCAGATCGCAGGAGGTATGCGGGTGCTGCATGGCCAGCGCTGGAGCCAGGAGTAACACACCACGTCACAAGAAGCAGGATCTACTGGCCCAGTCCCATGAGCTCTGGGAGCCTGAGCAAGGCTGAGCCTTAAACCACAGGGGCCTTACTGTGCTCTCAGCAGCACTTGTGTAAATCAGGAGTAACCCTGTCCAAATAGGAGCAGAATCCCAGCTGGTGCAGAGCAGAATCAGTCCCGTAACAACCAGTGCCACTGCAGCGCTGGAGTGAGCCTGAAGCAGGGTAGAAGCTCACGAGAGATTGTTCATTTACATCACGCCCTCTCCTTATCTTTTATTTTTCTTATTCTCTCTTCTTCTCCTCCCCTGTCTCCCCCTTCTTCCCTCCCCCTCGTACTCTGCGCCTCTCATTTTCCATCCCTTTAAATGAGGTCACCCTGACTGAATGAAGGACGCAGGGAGCGGGAGAGGTCACGCATTAGCACTGCTATAACTGCGCTGCTACTGAAACTAGGCAAGTCATCCATCACGGCCTCCACTACTCCATTAGGCCCCGCATGAAATATGCCCTGCTCTGAATCGCATGGCCATACATCTCCCAGTCTAGACACCTTCCTGTTGTGTGAAGATCAATGCCGCGCGGTCATGCATCATGTGTCATCCAGTAGCCCTCACTCTAATAATCGTGTCTATTCTCTAGTCTGCAGTATAAATTATGGGTACTGTGAAAGTACTATATTATTCAGCAACCTTGGTCACTAATGGATTATTGGTTTAATGGCTGATAATGTGAGCTCCTTTTTTGGCTGGATCCTACCTTTATTTATTTATCTTTTTTCATGATTATTATTCTGAGTGATGACTGATTTGGATTCTTATCCAGAGGCTTTCACCCTTGCAAAGCAATTATAATAATAAAGCCCTTTGACCATGGGCCTATTGCCCTGGCTTTCACTTAATAGAGATGGCTTTTGCTAAAATAAAAGTCAAATATCTGTCTCTCCTTACCAGCTCAGTCTCCCCTTCCTACCTTGTTTTAGCTACTGAGCCCTTTTCCTGGGATAGGGCCTCAAGCAAAAGACTAGAAGTAAAGACCCCGGGATTTTTATGGGTGATACTGCAAAAAACTCATTTCTGAAAGACATCTAATGCAAAGGACCTTCTCTGCCAGACTGCCGCAATCCTTCTTCCCAGGCTCAGACACATTCCCATTTGGACAATGAAATCCAATCGCATGAGGTCAAGCCGAGGGTCCCACCAGCTCAGCGTCCTGCCACTGACAGCAGCCCATACTGGGTGCTCAGGGAAGTCATAACAACATATGCAGCGTACCCTGCCAGCTCCTTGCAGTCAGCAGCCACACTATTGAGGTCGTTTTTCCCAGTTCTACCAGTAGCTTCTTCTGTTGCACCTGACCATACCCTGTATCGCACCCAGTTGCCGACGGGGCGCTCAGATGTCAGAGGAGGAAGAAACCCCGTGAGGAAAAGGCGGAGGGAGGATGGCCAGTAAAGGCACAGGGCTGGGGCAGGGAGCGCGGGATGAGACCTGACTGGCGCGTGAGCAGTCGGCGCAGGCAGCCTTAATTGCCTGTAAAGAGTGCCGCATGTTGCTGTGCCGTGGCTTCCTCACGTGTCAGCTGCTAATTTGTTGCTGTTTGTTTGTACATGACAGTAATGTGTTTACCTCATTAGGGGATGTCAAAGTTCCCCAAATCTGTAGCTGGGAGATTACGGATTTCCTTTGCTGACACGCGGAGGAAGCACAGCAGACGAAGAAGCGGGGTTTTTGGCAGTGGGACTAAAGGCAAGCAAAGCGGAAGGATGCGTTAACCCTTAGAGCACTTGGTCCATCAGAAAAAGCACGCCCTTCCCTGAGAAGGGTTCGCTTCTGTTTCTTCCCAAATCCAGAGCCTATGTATCAAACTGTGGCAGTTAAACATCCTTGGATACCATAGCAAGGACCATGATGTAAAACCTGTAAAACTTCTTAAAGCAAGGACATGAGAAAGAATGGGCATATAAAGAGAGGGGATTAGAAAACAGCCACTATACATCACACTCAGCTGCTCGAACCACAACCAGGCCCGCATGCAGCTACTCATTGAGCGGTGTCTTCCCATTAATTATGATTAAACTACCCTACAGTTAGTTGTTCCTTCATTTGTAAAATGCCGTATTTTCCAACCAGTTCTAATCTTGGCTGTAATTATCCTGGCGGTAGAGGAGTCACTCCAGAGAGCCTTTTCATCTCTCTCTGATGTATTTGAATCTAAACAGGATTTGTGGCTCTGTAGCTGTAGTTCCTGCTACTAAAAGGAGGTACAGCTGGGCTCGACCACATCCAGCACCCCGTTGCTGCGGGGAGCTCTGGCGTTGGGACCAGCTGAGGCCCTGGATCTTGGTGACCTCAGCCTTCCCCCATTCAGTGGCATTCATGCCTATCTAATTTACAGGATGGCTCTGAGAATTAATTAGTTAAAATTTTGCAGATTATTCTGAAAGTACTAGAGGCTACTGCTGCCTATGTTTTCTGCCAACGCATCACATTTACCACCTTCCATGTGAATGAATTCCTAGGATGCTGTCCAAACTGACAAGAGGAGCAGGAAATGCCTCCTGCGAGGGCAGAAGGAAGGTGTTAGGAAATTAAAGGAGCAATTCAAAAGCTACAGCTTTGTCTTTCAGTGTAAGAGAAAGCAATAGTCATGTCCCCCTCCCACATCCTCTACTCACCAAGATAAGCCAGGCCATGTTTTCTCAGGTCCTGACGTGCTACGAAAGCCCAGCGTGCACATCAGTGCAAGTGAGGCTGTCCCCCTTTCCGCGGTGTGGCTGTAGCCCCTAGGAGGAGGCTGGAGGGAGGGAGAAGAGCCTGAGGGATGGGGACGGGAGAAGGGTCTGCGTTAGCTCAGTTGGGGTCACTTGCAGCACATGCTGGGAATTCCTCAGCAGCTGGTATCTCTGACAGACAGAAGGAGTATCTCAGGGAAGATCGTGGCAATCAGTTTGACGGGGGCGGCTGGTTCCACTTCCTATGAGACATAACTCCGGCACCACATTTGACTCTGCTGATCAGATAGGAGCTGCATTACAAGGCAATATTGTGGTTTCCCTTAATGTCCTGCCAAACTACATTTATCTTCTCATTCCTTCCCCACCCTCCCTGAGAAACCCTGCTCAGGTCACAGCGTGGAGAGAAAGTCTTCCTTGTGAGGAGGAGGATGGAGACCTAATGCAGAATCTGGGTTGATAAGCATGTTTTATATTAGTCAGGAATGAGGCAGAATAACTTAATTAGAGGTACTTTAACTGGTTCACTGTACAGAGGCCTTGACCTACAAGGGTGCATGTAAGAACGCTAGAAGGCTGAAGCAGCGGTTGTAAAATCCTGGAAGGCTTCTGACTACTATTTGGCTAAAAAAAGATAGTCTTTTGAAAATGTAAATCCATAGCAAGGAGCAGGACAGTGTGATTGAGTTGGCTAAGTGCTGCGTTCGAGTGTTGGAACGACATTTTAATTCCAGCTCTGCTGACAGAGGGTTCTCCGGCAGCTCACGACTGGGGAGTTGGGGTAGCTGAGTAGTGTGCAGAAAACTCTTAGGCTCAACCTCACTGGTGAAATGTGGAAGGAGGGCTTCCATCAGCCTGTGGACTAGAGGAATGGTTGTGCTCAGGACTTGGGAAAGGCACTGCAAGGAACAGCCATGTTCAGGCAAAGGACATGATAGGAATAGCTGAGTTTGTCTTTTTTATCTCTTAAAATCGGTGAGGAATTGCAGCAATTTGTTCATGTGCCTAAGTAGTGCTATGAAGGTCTGCTCACAGTCATCCTGAATCATCTCAGTGTAGAGGAGAAACTAAGTAAACGGCAACAGCCACATCAGACCCTGAGCAGCACCAGCCAAAAAATATTACTGTGGCAGTTCCAAGTGCCATCAAGCATATGGCTAGCGAGGGCACTTTGTCATTTCTGCCTAGCAGGACTGAAATACTGTGCCGTCAGCTTCCATCTGCATCTCTGTCAATGGAGGAAGGTTTCTATCATACAATTGCTATAGGTAGCAAGGGAAAAAAGGTACCCATTTTCTCTAAAAATTGGTAAAAAAGCTGGGCTGTGATTTTGATCATACCATCAAGCTACAAGTAGTAACAGCAGGTTTACAATGCACTTGCAGCCAGAAAGTGTTGTGACCATGGAGAGGTAGACTCAGCTCTGAAGTTTTACATACAAGCTTATGCTGATTTTAATCATACATAAAATCAGATACAAACACATACATACATCTGGATATGTGGAGGCACAAACACACACACAGTCATTATTACCACTTGATACCTTTATATAGCAGCGTACATGCCTAATAACCTTTTTCAGGCACGCTCGTGGGTGTACATCATACCAGTACAGGTGTGTATGGAGAGGAGAGGAAAAAAAAGCTGAAAAAGGAAATGTATTGATACCTCCCAGCTTTCTTCTATCTGCCGCTCCACAGAGCTCTTTCTCTTGAAATTACTTCTTGCCACAGTGATATAGGGCTCGCAAGGCTTGTTGGGATCCTCTATCCATCTTCAGAAGGCCACAGTCAGAGAGAGAGATAATAATGGAGGAACCCCAAAATTCCTAAGCGTATTTTTCCATTCACTTGATCCACAGCCGAGGCCCTCCACCTGCAGAAATCCTCAACCATCACATTTCTACTGCTCTGGCCGATAACGAAGATAATTGTTTCATCCACTTTGTCAAGCTGAAATGAAAAGAGGGCAAAGCAAAATGATGCCATCATAAATCATCAGGCTGAGACAGCAAAAAAAGGACAAGATAGTGACTTCATTAAGGGTTATGTATTGTGTCATTAAGTTGGCAGGGGTCACCTTTCATGTCACACAGCAGCCCCATGATGCATTGCTGGCTCCTCTTTCCAATAAAATTAAACGTAGATGTAAAACTGATTAGGCCGTGTTTGCTTCAGCCCAAGGCAAGGGAACTGCGCAGGGAATAATTGATACAAGATCGCGACTGATTTGTAATGGCAGCGATTTCTCTTCCTGGTCATTTCTTTGCTGACCTTGCCCATTAAAATAAGCCCAGCTGCCTTGAAAAGAGAGACGCTCATTCCACCCTTTCCCTCCCCCTGCCCGAGCCGCTCGCCTGGAATTCATTTCCTCACTTGCTTTCCTTGGGATTTTTCATTCAGCATTACTGCAGGCTGACGACCACATGCTGCCTCTGGCTTGGTGTAAGAGCGGGGATAGCCCTTCGTATCTTCTTGGTGTCGCTGGTGACACCATCCTCATGTGTAGGTGACATCCCCTGTCCCTGGTTTTGCCCTCCTGACTGACAGCAGATCATCACCTGCCTCTAAGCCTCTGCTCCCTTTTCTGTATCTTGCTGCAGGGCCGGTGATGCTCTCCTGAGACCTTGGTTATAGAAACATCCCAGTGCCCAGGTCTTTCAGGGTTTTGGGGGTCTTTTGTGGAAAGATTTTCTTGGGGCTATCAAAACATCTTCAAGACAGGATGGTGTTAGCTTCTGAAGGCCTGAAACCTAAGACAAAGTATCTTCTGACAGCACCAAACCACAATTCTGCAGTGCCCTACAGTCCCTCTTTGCTCCCCACCATGCCCCCGGGTGTGCTATACAGCTCTGAAATAGGGGGCTGTCAGATGGATGAGATAGGAGGGAAAATGTGGGCTAATGTAAATCCCTGTTAGAGGTTATTGCAAACCACAGGGCCGCTTACCATCTGAGATCGGGGCACTTGAGTCACCCTTGTGCTGTGTAGCAAGAATATGTAAATGTGTCGCCTTTGAAACTTGTATGCAGTGTCTCAGCGGCGTTGTCGTTCTGGAGCGACGCAGAAACCAATGCTGGCTCCATCATGCAGCTGTTTGGTCCTCCGATGCCCTTTATTTCTCCTTCCCTTCTTCTGCAGCATCTATCTAATAACATGGGGCCCACAACAGTGCTCTGCGTTTCAGAGGCCTCCCTGGTGCACCATATATTACTGTGCCCGAGTAACCTCAGCAGATTTACACTCCTGCTGTTTACAGCACTTTCCCAGGTAAGGTTAGAGAATATGAGATCAGGCCAGGGATGAAAGTGGAAGCAGTCACTGGGATTTTAACTTCTGCGTGCACTTTCCTTCGGGGAGTTTGAAAAAGAAAAATATGACGCTCACCCAAAACACTGCGCCAGATCTAGAAAAGTGTTCGATGTCGGTGGCTTTCACAAGGGTTATTTATCCACTTAGAGCTAAATATGTGTTTACATGATCTGATGGAGTGGAACTCTTACTTGCAACAACTGTGCCTCATTCTTGATGCCTTTTGGCCAAGACTTTCTTAAGTGGCTTCTGGATTTGGGTCACTCCACTTAAGAGAGGTCCTGAAAGTTTCTGAGCACGGTCACTAAACTTTGCTGGAAAACTGGGTGGCTGCTGAGGTGCCTCAAGGTAGATGTTTAAGAGAGTGGATTCTTTCCTCTGGTCACAAAGTACTCCTGGATATCCCAGCCCTGGTCCAGGATAAATCTTAGCCTGCGAGGCCACATCCTCAGCTGTGGGATGCTGCAGCTGCTCTGCCTATCGCTCCATGGAGTGACACCAGGTGGTTCCAGCTGAGGACCTGACCCACAGCACAGATAAGTGTGTGAGCTTTCAAAGAGCTGAACCTCTACAAACATCTCTCAGATGAGCCCAGGCAGGGTTTCAGAGCTCTCCCTGCTCCTGTTTCCTTCACACTCAAATAGGTCAGGGAACTTCATAGCTATCAGGCAATTGGATTGATTGAACCAAGTGCTCGCAATAATGGCACTGAAAGAAAGCAGAGTAAATAACGAACATTGGATCCCCTTTACAATGAAAAACTATTAGAGAGACAGAACCAGTAAAACAAACACAATTCCATGTGTCAATCCAAGACATATGGACTAAAAACACATATAGGGAGAGAGCGAGCATGCACGAGAGAGAGAATGCAAAAGCCTTATAAATGGCGAAGTGAAAAACACTCATTTCCCATGCAATAACTAATATGATGTGGAACAAAGGAGCTGAGACCTTCTCGCCATAAACAACCGATGAAAATATAAACATTTTCTGGGGCGCAGATGGCTGATGCTTTGATTTTATTTTTCTTTTCTATACATTTGACAGCTAAATTCAGTCATTTGTGAACAACGTGGCCATAAAAATGAGTAATAATGATTGGAGGTATCTTACTTTTGTTTTAATGGGCTCTAGAGTGATTCTGAGGAGCTGCTCCAACCCTTGGGGGGGAGAGGGGGTAAGATGCTATGGCCAGATCCTCAGTTGCTGTTCAGAAGCCTCAAATTACACCAGCTTACGCCAGCTGTGGATTGGGCCTGTAGGTTTTCTGCAGTACTGGCTCCAAACTCTAAATTAATGCTGTCCTCAGCTGCACTGTTTCAAATTTGATTGCAAAACCCTGTTGCTGACACAGACAGCTATCAGCGTAACATTACCCAGGACAGGCAGAGGGGGGGGCTTTCAGAGATTTTATCGGCTTTTCAACTTTTTTCCGTCGTTAATTATTTCGGCTATGTCAAACTTGAGCAGAGGATTTTTTCAGCAACTAGAAAGAGTTAGGCACTCCTTGCCAACCTTAATTATTTGTATAAAACTCTTACTGAGAGATTTTCGGAGGGGTAAAGCTACATCTGCAGGGAGACACTCTGCCAGTAACTGGAAGGAGCTCCAGCCATCTCTGCAACAGAGTTTCAGTCTATTTTCATCCACAGACTCACTATAAAACCTGGGTGAATCCAACAAATTCCCTGTACTTCACTTTACCTTCCTGTAGAAGATACTTACTTTATCTATATGACTTGCTTTGAGATCCTCAGATTAAGGAAACACAAGGTGATATTGTTTGTTTTCAGAGCTTCATAGGCTGAGCAAAAAGTAAGTGTGTGTGTGTGCACCTCGTTATTGTTAAGGATACTAATTCTGGATATAGGGGAGCTGAGTGGCAACAGCAACATGGAATCTAAATATAGAGAACATATAACAGAAATACAAACTCCATCCTCAGCAATGTAAATTTTAATGAGATTATGTATAATCCTTCTGTTGACACTTCTGCCAGGGCAGCACAAAAGAAGGAGGTTTGTCTGTATCCACCTCCCATATAGCTGAGCATTTTGGCCTCGGCATTTAGGAATCTCTCCAAAATCACCTGGCCAAAGATTTCTCTGGCTGGAGGAGAGTGGATCCAAGGGATGACTTTGCCTGGTGTCAAAGGATTAGTTGGCTTGGAACTTGTTTAGGGACATATCCTAAAATACAACATGCCAGTGTTGCACATCAGCTATTCAATGACGTGATATTAGATGATATTTAAAACTAAAGCTGGCTCTGGCAGTGAGATTTACCAGGCTGGAAAACTGAGTAAAGCACCATGAACAGGAGTTTCAGCTGCTTTGCTGAAGATGGAAATTAACTGCTTTGCAAAAAAAAGGCAGGGAAAAACCCCAAACATACAGTGTCAAAAGTCCTATTTTGAGGGCTTGAACTGCTCCCGGGCTGCAGCCAGTCTCTACTAGGATGAATGCTATCCTAATACTGCAAATTGCTGCATGCTTGGATTAAGGCCTTTGCTTCATTCAACAGGAAGGTCTTGTGCTGAGCCCCAAGACAGGATCTGTACCCTCCCTCTAAGTGTTCAAAACTACCAAGCACCAAACCCTGTGGTCTCCCAGTGATTATGCCTTGACCCACGCTCCTGCAGTCCTTTCCACTGGCCTTGGTGAGCCATGCCAGGGCTTTGTATAGTCCTTGCAGAAATCTCTCACTGCCACTGAATAAATGCTCCTTCTACTGAGCCAAGCACTCCGATGCACAGAATTATGTTCCATCCACACCTCTGACCTTCCAGCATTTAGAAAAGACATCTTCATAGATGAATACAAGCCCGGAGGGAGGCCAGGAACGGTGAGAAAGAGCAAAGTACATTTCAGCCACATTCTCACTAGTGTTCCCTTTGCAGTCTCTCCTGCCGGTTTTACTCTTTTACTGCGATTTGTAACAGAGCCAGAAGACAAGGAGGAGAAAAAATGGGGGGCTTATTAAGTAGATCAAATGTTAAGGTAACATTATGTCCCACACTACGTTCTGCAAACTGGTGAGGACACGGTATTATTCAAGTGGTAGCCAGAGATGGCTTTGATAAGTTCAATTACTGCTTTTTTCCATGGGCCTATAAGATCCAGGTCTCTGTGGTTCAGGAGAGGTTGTTGCAACAGGGCTTTTCTACCATCCTTCCCTGAACAGGTGAAAGAAAAGACAAACACTCCACTTCTGAGACCTGATAAGACTTGCCCAGCCCAGAATATCTGGCAGCTCCTCTGCCTCTTTGGGATGTGAGAATCTTCAGGTGCTGTGACATGATGTGACGTGACAGCTTCACCAGCAGCATATTCCTCTTGTTTACTGCCCAGCTGTAACCTAACTGCAGTTTGAAAAACTTCTCCAGCAGCCCCTGCTCTCCAACTGGGCTGCACTGTGTTTCTTCCCCCATCTCACTGTACACCCTTCTCTAACTGGCCCTTATGGGATGTTCTGAAGTGATGGTCTCTGCTGAAGATGCCCTTTCTGCAAGTGGTTTGGCCGCTTGCTGCAAACTGCTGACAGCAGTTGGCTGGGAGCCGACCAGATCTGGTGAGTCCCTGCCTTGTGTGCTCAGTGCATCCAGGTTGCCTTCCCAGCCCTTTGTGTCTCTTTTTCTCACACTCATTGCACCTTGTTGGTTTTCTTCACTGTGTTCCACTGGGGCTGGGTTGCCACGTTGCCCTCGGCTCGCTGTTTGTGAGGTGGGGCTCGGGCTTAGCCAGTCTTCTCTGTGCCTCTGCTGTATTCCCAGCTAGCAATTCAAAGAGCAGACCTCTGAGCCTGTGCAATGAGTTGCCTGGGCTTAGCGGTGTGCAATGCTCGTACGTGGGGGTGTTTTGCCAACGGTTCTTAGAAATTGCAGGGTATGTAATTTTAAAGGTGCCAGGGAGCACTAGGCACCAGCTTATCAAAAGCAGGAGGGGAAGATAAAATGATCCCAGCTCCCCACGTCAGAAAGTAGATATCACCACAGGGGGGTCCACTGGATGCCACAACTTCTCATTTACTTCTCCCCAGTTCATGCCACAGAGTCAGGATGGTGAGCTCTGATCCCGGAGTGATTTTTCTTAATGTCTTTATATAGATGAGTTAACTCAAAACCTTTCCAACATAAGCATGTTTTTCTGTTCCTTCATCCTGACCTTGGCATTTTCTTTCTCCACTCCAAGTTCTCTGCTGTCCTCTGGCCAGCTTTGCCTCTCATTTGTCAATGTTATTATTGAATTTTCAAATGCCAGTAGTGCACATAAATCAATGGCTGGCTTCTCCCCAGTGGCATATCCCTGCCACATGTGGTCATTCATTTTTTTTAATAAGTCCTCCTCTCCTTTCACCCATTTATAAAAATGCATCTTGTTCGCCTGCTGCCGTCCATCATTCGGTGAGTCCAGCTATTTGTTGCCCCTGAGTGCTTATTCATCAACGTTTTCAAAAGCAAAATCACTCTTCGCCTCCTGCTCTTATTGTGCCATCAATCTCGACTGGGGATCAATAAACCTCGCTTTTGCAATTTTTCCCCCCATCGTCCTGTGCTAGCTTTCCCAAAGTCTAGCCTTTGTATTTACATTTTTAACTGATCATCAGAAGTAGGACAATGACAGTGTTGACGAGGAGGATGCTTTCATTTGCTCCCAGAGTGGCAATAACTGGCCCAGCATCACTCATCTCTCTTGGGGACCCTGAGAATTGAATACTCATCTCTTTCTCTTTTTCCTTTGGCCCCAGGAGTTGGAAATGGGGAGAAGATGACCCCTGGCCACACAGTTCTTGCAGACATTAGCCCTGGAGACTAGAACTGGGTGAATATTTTTCTTCTAAACATCATTTGAATGAAAAATAGCTTTTCACTGAGAACTGAAATTTCCATTGAAAAGTCTTTTTTGTTGTTGTTGGTTTTCAATAACAACAAACAAAACTAAAAAACTCTTTTGAAAAAAGTTTCCTCTTTCAAATATACACTTAAAAGGCTGACATTTATTTTTGAAACTGTTTCCAAGAAAACAGACTATTTTATTTTTTGACCAGAAATGTTTCCCAAAGCTGAATATTTTCACGACTTTTTCAAAAGCTAAATGTTTCAGTTATCAGTTTTATCTTTTCGTTGAAATCCTAAAAAAAAAACCTCTCTGAAGCTGAAAAGACTTCCAGCAATACTGATCAGCTTCTAAAATTTTCCAAGCTATCCTGCGCACTGTGCAAATAACAGGACTTTCTGACTAGCTGTAATCATAACAACCCGTATCGAGCACATAAGGACTTAGGGTTCAGGCTCAGGCACTGCAGAATGGTTGAGGTTAGAAGGGACCTCTGGAGGTCACCTTGTCCAACCCCCCCTGCTCAAGCAGGGCTGCCTAGAGCTGGTTGCACAGCCCCTGTCCAGATGGCTTTTGAGTATCACCGAGGAGGGAGACTCCGCAACCTCTGTGGGCAACCTGTGCCAGTGCTCAGTCACTCTCACAGTAAAAAAAATGTTTCCTCATGTTCAGATGGTGCCTCCTGTGTTTAGCTGGTGCCCATTGCCTCTTGTCCTGGAACTTGTCCTGGAACTCCTGAAAAGAGCCTGGCTCCATCTTCTTTGCACCCTCCCTTCAGATATTCATACACGTTAATAAGATCCCCCCCCGAGCCTTCTCTTCTCCAGGCTGAACAGTCCCAGCTTGCTCAGCCTTTCCTCATCCGTGAGATGCTCCAGTCCCTTAATCATCTTCGTGGTCCTTTGTTGGACTCTCTCCAGTATGTCCATGCCTCTCTTGTAATGGGGAGCCCAGAACTGGACAGACTACTCCAGGTGTGGCCTCACCAGTGCAGAGCAGAGGGGAAGGATCACCTCCCTCGACCTGCTGGCAGTGCTTTGCCTAGTGGAGTCCAGGATACCATTAGCCGCCTTTGTGGCAAGGGCACATTGCTGGCTCGTTGCTGGTTCAGCTTGGTGTCCACCAGGACCCCCAGGTCCTTTCCTGCCAAGCTGCTTTCCAGCTGGGTGGACCCAGCATATCCTGGTGCATGGGTTTATTCCTCCCTAGGTGCACAACTTTGCATTTCCAACCCATTTCTTTCTGGGGCAGGGTAGCCTGGCCTCATTAACCCTTCCCTAATGAGACAGAGGAAGCGCCTGCCCCAAAGTTTTCCAGCAGCAGAACCTGAGTAAAGGAGAGAGGCAGCAGATGGAAGCATGTGCCAAGGCAATAAATTCAGGCCACAATCACTAACATTTTGTGGTTTGACACTTAATTGATTAACTAATTTGAGGCAACAAGATTTAGTGTAGCTGTAGATTAGTGTCGAAGGGATAATTACGGCTAAGCTCCCATTTCCAAACAGTGCGTCAGCTGCAGTTTCGAGCCGGCAGGACCAGCGTTAAGGCTCTTGCCTTGCAGCCGATAGCAAAGGTTCCTGGAAGAGGTCCTCTATGGCTCAGCACCCGGGGATTGCAATGGAAAGGTCAGGCACTGACTTATCAGCATAGACAAAATCCCTTCCTATAATGTATGTGTTTATTCTCAAATTAAATATATTAATGTATTATTTGTTCTTAAAATGTCATTCAATAGATAGTAGGCTTAGGTTTCCTGGCAGACCTTTGAAGCTTAAAGAGTAATGTAATAATAGTACATTAATCCATAAGCTACACAGTCTTCTCCCAGCAGACCCCAAACTCCAGAACTGGCTCTAAAGCACTGAATTTGCTGCATCTGTTTCTAGGAATTTCTGTCTAACAATAGTGGACTTGTTGGAGTCTGCTCTGCCAGTTCCAGCATGAAATGCTGCTTTTCTCGCACCCATCTGTTCAGCATTAACATTTGGGCACCTGTAAATGGTGTTTCTGGGGGCAAAGGCAGGTGTCCATTCCTCTAATGATGTACATCTCTGTTCTGCTAACACAGGGGTGGGCTAGAGGCACCAAATCCTGTTCTCCGTGTCCCTGCAGAGAGCAGGTCTTTGGAGCCAAAGTTTGGTTTGGGCCAAGCCCCAGTTTAAGCTAGAGGAAATGCTACATTTGGACTTTTCCCCAGGCTGAATTCTTGGCACAAGCAAATCATGTCTTGGAAAAAAAAAAGTCTTGAAAGAATGTCTCCATCTTTTTCTCCAAATCATCCATCCATCTATCTGTTTGTCTGTCTAGAGATGATAGCTTGATAGCTATCTAAATGCCAAACCTGATGTTTTGTAGAGCTTGGAATCCATCTCTGAACTGCACTGATTTTAATTCTGCAAGTCTTAATACTTGATTGACAAATACAGCTAAACAATCCATCACAGTTGCCTTATCTAAAAAATGTAACCTTTTTTCTGTTTATGGAACAGGCACATGTGGAACATGTTTTTCTTTTACTGTCTATTTATTCCAGTTTATTCAGTGCACTTTTTATTTTTTGTTTTGCTGGCTCTCCCCACCTTCACATGACACACCTTTCACCTCTGATTCCTGGAAAATACTGGTTTCTTGCAAACAAGCTCTGACTGTGTGTGAAAGCAGGTTTGAGAAGAGATCTTGGAAATACCCCAGCTGAAGGAAAGGTTGCACTTTCTGCCCATATCTCCCTGAACATCAGAGACTGCACATGGAGCTAGGTGCTAACCACGCTGAAGTCTTCCTTTGAAGCCAGCATTCAGCATGGCACAAGGGATAGAGAAACTGAGTTCTCACTCCAGTGTCCTCAGGAGGGATTGTAGCATTTTATATTTATGCCATGTGGACAGTCTGGGTTTGGTCTGTGACTGGAGCTTCTAGGTGCTGCCAAAGTGACAGTAATAATTAGTATGCTCATCTTCTACCCTTTAAAGATAAATGTGAATCTTCTGTTGTTTCGGGCAACCACGGTGGGCTGCCAACACTGCAAGAATATCCAACAAAAATTGATGTTGAGATATGCTCACCACTGTGGATGTTATCACTAAGAGTGTTGGCAATTATTAAATTATAGTTATTGCTATAATAATGATAGTAAAAGTAATGTTTGTTAATTGCTAAGGCAAATTAACATCTTTTGCAATTTCACATTTGGGGAGAAGCTTAACAGACTGGTGATGCTGAAAGAGTCAATGACACCGCAGGGAGCTGAGCTGGGAAGGATCCATGCAATTTCACTCTACTGCAACCCTGTTTTCATCCCAACCCCACCCAAAACAACTCCTCTGCTCTTTAGAGGAGAGTTTCAGCTCTGCCTGCAAATGGCAAATATGAAAATAAATAAGTGCATAAATGAGTGCATTTGGCAGGAGGGAAATTCCTCCCCCCTCAGCTTCCCAGAACTTCCTTTCCTTCCCATCCTGCTGCCGAGGCAGAGCTGACCCAGGGCTCTGTGTGGCAGATAAGTGCCTCCCAAGCTGTTTGCTCCCCACGAGGAAAGAAGGCAACGTGGCACGTTTCCCTTCTGAGAGCAGGAGAGGATTTCCTGGTGTAACCCTGGATCACAGAGCCATAAAGGTCACTGAGAGAACATGCTGGGATCCTTCTCTTCAGCTCTTGTAATGGTATTAGCAATGACTGTTTCTTACTCAATCATACTCCCAAAGGATTTTCAATAAACTTTTTATGTGCCATAACTGTTACATTAAATAAAGCTGAAAGTATTGAGTAAACTGACTGTAAATCACTTTAGATGCCTTGGAATTACATTAAGTGTGAGAATTATGGATCTTTTGCTGCTCGCAGAAACAGAGAGATGACAGAGCCAGAAATTTTTATGCTGCCAACCCTTCTGAAGGTTTTTTTAATTATTTTTTTACACCATACAACAGGCTTCTCCTCCTGTAAATGGCTCGTTGAGGGACATGTTGGGACCCTGTGGTGTAGGATCCTATGGTGCTGGTGGATATTTTCCCTTCCTATCAAGCTGGGTTGGTTTTCTCAGTCTGGAAATTGTAATTAAATGCTGGGGTAGGGTTACTGTTAGCAGAGCTGAACAGGCTGTGAGTTTTATTGCATCAAGAGTGATTTTCTGTTGGTAGCCTGACAGCCAATACTTCATCAATACAAATATATATTTTGTTGTAAATAAATGCTGAGGAAACATCTTCTGTCTCTACTCTTTAGGCACCCCAGAATTAGCTTAAATGTAGGTTACATTTAATACCCTACAGAGAGACACACAATCTAATAAAAGCAGCCCCAAGTGCCCTGCACTACAGAATAAATGAGCTTCTCTCCTCTTTTTCCCATGTTTGCCCCCTCACACAACGTCCCGCTTGCGTGTCGCTGTCACTGACTGGGACCTAAGCACCAGATGCTTTGGAGCAGAGGCAAAGCAGAAGAAGAACAGGTCTCAGCAGCTTCTCCATGGCCTGGCCTGGATCTTTCTTGCTGGGTACGTCCTGCCATTGAGAGACAGTGGCTGTAGTCTCTGAAAGTGAGAAGACTGGCCCTGACATCCCTCCGAGTCGAGGAGACTTCTCCTTGCTCTGTCAGTTGGACACCAGTGGATGTGTGACAAGGACATGTAGGGAAGCAGACCCTTCAGGAGCTTTGCTCTGCCAGCCCAGACTGCATCAAGAGTAGCAAACGAAAGGCAACACATCTGCCCAGAGCAGTGCTTAGCACTGAATGAGTTTGGCAAATGCAACTCATCTGGTGATAAACCAAGACAAGAAAGCTGACTGGACAGTGAACTTGGCGGAGGCTGGACCCGAGAACGTGAAACTTCTCTAATGATACCACATTTATGGATAAGGACCATGGGAAAGCTCTGGAATTCTGTGGATCTTCCGCATTTTAAACCAAGCTTTACTTCCCCCCACCTACATTTGTGCCCATCGCTAGGGCTGGTAGGATGTAAATATGAAAACAGGGGCTCAACCTAGTCCAACAAAATGTACTTTTCCTAGCTGGGGACCCAGGGAACACAACATAAGAGCAGGTTTATGCTTGAAGGCCTGAGACGGAGATATCCTAGCTCCACAGTAAAAAGTGGGCTGGGACTCTCTTGTAACCTCCTCTTCATATCCAGCAATACGGCAGGGGTTTGAGACGTTCCTCTCTCGAGTTCAGAGCAATCAGGAAAGGTTCATACATCTGCACCCACTCACACGCCATCTCCTGAAGTCAGAGGAGGGCTCAGCCCAGCAGTAACAGTGGCAGCCCCAGCTTTATCCCAAACAGGCCGGAATGAATGTCCCTTGTTACGTGCGGGAGGTGGGAAGAGGAGGGCAATGGTGCGGGGAGATTTTAGGTTTCTATGTTATCACCACCGCTGCATTAGGAATCTACCTCTCCAGCCAAGGCGAGCTGGTTGGCAGCCTGGCTGGCAGCGCAGAGCACTACAGCGTGTGCTAGTCTGCGTGTGCGAGAGAGAGGGCGAGGGGAGGGATGTACGCCTGGCTGGAAACGCTGCTCCGCGCTCCTAGCAGACGCATGGCAAATCAGACTCCTGCACGCCAACATCCTGATGAGGAAATAGTTAGAAAAAGGCTCCCAGTGGGAAAACCTTCTGTTTTGCTGATCTTGTAAATCAGCTGAATTCAGCATGTCACAAGCACGTCTTACAATACACAAGACAATGCCCAGATTTTTGTAGTGCAAAAGCATATTAACCTTTGTGTACTCTTGCCGGGTTTCGACAAAAGATGTCTGTTAAGAACTGCAGGGCTCATTGTAATTGCTTGCCATGTGGGTAAGTGATCCAGAGCTGTGTGAAGATAAGAAGAAATTGCTAAAGGCAAATCACCTGGGTTTTATTATGCTTGCCCTAAAAATAATTAGCATGGCCTATGAAATCATACTGTGAGGGGGTTTGTTTTAGCAGGAAACTGTAACCTATATATTGTAGCTTTCTTTCTGGAGAGTTGATCTTTGTAGTTGTGTTGATGTGTCTTTTTTTTTTTCTTTATTATTTTCTTTTTTTAACTACAGTGAAAGACAAATGAACAAGCTCATACTGCTCTGAATAGCAACAAGGCGACTGCTTGCCAGCCTGTAAAATCTGGTATTGTCCCTCCTGGAGTCAGAGCTTGACCTTAAGAAAATTCCTGCCAGTTTCTCCGAGGGAACACGTCCCTGTGCTGCTGCAGAAGCCTGTTTGCCACAGGTAACGCTTTTTACTTGGGATTATGGGTTGTGTATTTGCCACCAGGCGTAAAAATTCACCACTTCTTCTGAGATATGACAGCTTTGCATGGGACCAAAATGGTGGGGTTTTTTCCGTTTGTTGTATCTATCTGGAAGCACAAAAATATCAAGGTCAGAACAGAAAGCAGGAAATAAAACAGCAACTGCATATAAAATTACAGGCTTGCTGTTTTAAGTGCTAGCTGCCCACAATTTGGTGTGAATTGTAGGTGATCAGAACCTCTGAAAGCGTCTGTGCACATACAGTGTTGGCAACCCCAAGCATTAAAAGCCCTGAGTCAGCTTTCTTAAAATCATGTGTTTTGACTTAAATAATGAGATACTACAGAAATAGTAATATGGGGCTGTGTTTGCTTGAAGCCTTTAGGGACTTTTCAAGCTTTGTTCCACCAGTTTCTTCTCTGTGACAGTCCTCAGTTTATTTTTATCTGAGCGCACTGAAGGTGTCTGTGGCCTAGGTGTCTGGCCACAGATGAGAGGTTGCAGAGACCCTTATGTGTGTCTAGTGCTCCCCAGGCTCTCTCTGCAGCCAAAGTAGGGAGAGAGGGTCCTCCACAGGCTGCTGTGGCTTCCTTGCATCATTCTCCAGAAAGAAAAACCTCTCCCACCATGAGCAGCATGTATCTGAGAAGCAACTGCCCTAACTTCAATGTCCAAGCTGGTCGGTGAGCATCTCCTAGACTGCCATGTGCCCAGTGCAGAGGAACCTCAAACTACACAAAGCCAGTATAATCCCCTCTGTTTAAGTCCTTTCTGGAGGATAAATGGGGCTTCTGGTGGTAAGTGGCTCAAGGATTAGCACCACTCTTATCTGACCACCTATATCTCATCAATACTGATGATTCAGCTTCTTGCTCTCGATGCAATTGTATTTCTCAAGCACAGTTTTGTTTCCTCGTACTTGCCATAATCCTTGCATTTTCTTGGGAAGATGCTTTTTCATGGCTTAGCTGATAATTTATGTAGTTTTGCTATGTGTTTTCTCTATGGAGAAGAGGAAGGGAAGAAGGGCTGCTGCCTTTGAAAAGCTGGCTCACAAATGTACTGGTATATCCCTTGTTGCAGACTGAATGTTTAAGTGTAGGCCTTTTGTGCGCTTAAGCAGCCTTCCCAGCCAAAAAGTAATAATGCTCGGAGCATCTCCTAGGTCCTGGGATCTGCAACATTTTATTTCTTTGTGATGACAGTGCATAGATATTAATGCTGGTCTTCTTTTTTGGTAATGCATTTGAAGGCTGGATAGTCCAAAAACTGTTCCTCACTTGATTCTTCATAGCATTTAAGGTGAAGGAAACGAAAAACCACATTGATGTGTTCTTTCAGTGGCTCTCCACAGAAACATTTAGTGGTTTCTCCACCGGGTAGTTAATACCACTTTGCAGTGTGACAACCATTTTTTGCTTTGTTTTATTTACTTTTGTTTAGTTGTGGCAATAAGTACCCAGCTGGCTGTCAAGCAGCATGAACTCTTTGCTGGGGGTAAAGTTCATCCCCACAGCAAAAGCAAACACAAGGTTTAGGGATCTCCCTACTGGTTCTGGAGGGCTCAGGCAAGAGTTGTGTGGTGCCTAAGCCTTGTGTTACTTTTACCTAGTGTAAGTTAGTTAACTCCTGTGTCCAGGAAGTTCAGCACCCGGATATTGAAGCTCTGGTGCCTCAATGGCAGCTGTAAACGTCAGCGGTTGCTGCTGGGCTTTGAGGAGGAGCAGACCAATTCCTGCACTCACACCAGCAGGGCTGAAGTGGTGGACTGCAACACAGTGAGGGCATTCCTTGGCATCAGATTGGCTTTGAGGACAACGGAGTCTCGCTTGCAGGCACCTTCAAATGCCCTGCGCATACTCGGCAATATTAATGGCAGGGAAGTGTCTCTGGAACATACAGATTCCCTGCCATTCACTCAGAGCATTCACAGAAGGCTTCTGAAGAGTGGGGTACACTTGTCTGTTGCCAGCCCTCAATGTGAAGGGGTATAACTTCAATGATTTCATCACTTGTTGGGAGCATTTGTAGTCTCTCTTACTTATTATGATTGAATTTGGGTGAACTATGTGCAATTCCTGGTCTGGGCCTTCGTCTGCAGCCAGTAACAGGTTTTCTGAGGTAGGTGATATGTGGCTGGTGGCTCTTGGCCATTGGAAAATGTTGGTAGGAAGGCTGGCCTTCCTCCCCGAAGTGTGGAGACCTTATCAGAAAGTCAGCACCTTGTTGTGACTGCTGGACTCCAAATAGCATGTTTTTAGGTATTCTTTGCTGAGCCAGGTCAGGGGTTTGTAATATCTAGTGCTAGCTGCAGTCTGGTTGCCTAAACAGGCTGTTCAGATGTGGTGTGAACTACTGGGGTTATTGGGTGCTAAGAAGTTCTAAATGGCCGTTTGTAAGCCTTTTGAGTCCTGCTTTAGATGTCAGTTCTGACCCACCCATATTTGTTACTCCCCCCAAACCAACCCCATGTGTGGATCAATACTGAATGAGTGGGGTTTGTCTGTTGTGCCCTGTTTCCTACTGACAGTACTATAAGTCTTGAGGGTGGGTTAAGGAAAGGAAGCTGCATCCATCATTTCTTCTCCAAAACGAAGTCAAATCATATTGATTTGGGTGTTCTTTGTTGTATATTTAATTTGTAGTTAAACCAAAGCTACTATTATCAGCCTGCAGCAACCAGTAGACACACCTTCTTTTGAAATGGCTAGTCCTCCATCTGCACCCATGGGATGTTTCCAATGTAGTGGACAGGAGAATCTCTACCTGAGCTTCAATTAATCCATCTCATAGAAAAGGCATCCACTGCAGACAGCTTCTTCCTAGGAATCTTTCTGTTTACTTTGTCCAGCCACTTGCTGAGCTTCCTTTTAAAGGTCATAGAGAGTCCGAAAAACCCTTTTCCCCATTATTATACATTTAAAACAATAGATTTCTTTCTGCATTCGCTTAGGCTGGGTTTATTAGAGGTGAATTCCTGTAGCAATTGGTCATTACAACAGTATTCACTAGAAAAACAGAAATATGGTAGTCTGTAATTTGGTTTGCATTTGAAATAAAATACAAAAAGCCTACTGAACATGCAGAAAAAAATACACAGCAACCCACAAGGCATGAACATAGGCTGTTGTTTTACATTTGCCTAATCCTAGGGTAACCTGAAATAATGCCTCTGCCTGGCTCTGGGCAGAGAACATCCTCTTCTCAGCAAATTTAGTGGGGTAGCAGAGACTGCAATAAGCACCTGATATGATGATTTGACCTTAAACCCCCACTTCTTAGTTCTACAAAATCAGGCCAGAATCTCTCAAGGATCCAAACTTCCCTGAAGGTATTGTGCATTAAAAGATGATTCAAGGAAGCTCTCAGTAGTGAGAGCACCCAGCATCCTGGGGCGAGTCTAATCAAACTGCTGCTCGCTTGGGGAAATGCTGCTCCCTATAAGTTTCAGAGATCCATTAAGGACCAAGAAACTGAAATAAAAATTGGACTGAGTCTAGACCCAAACTCCCCAGCTCAGGTTCATTGCACCAATAATAGGAAAAAGAAAACCAGAAATATCTTCAGCTGAGCTGCTGACCATCACTTTTTAGGCTTTTTGCAGTGGAAGCTCAGTATTGTTACTCTCTTCCTCTGTGGGATGAAGTAAGGAACTTGCATAACCAAACATCCCATCCTCCATCCAGTGCCGGCCCGTGTGCCATTTGTGGTTCTACACAACTGGATTGCAGATAAGAAGCCGCCACATGGTGAGAAAATACTCGGTGCCACTAACTTGAGTTAGATTTACTCTAAAGCTGAGAAGTTTTGGAGATGTAACTTCCAACACAGAGACAGAAAGATTGATTTGGAGCTGGTAGGCTTTCTCTGACATAAGTTCCCCTGTGCTATACAATGCCTCTGTGAGCTCCAAAGTTTCAGAAACAATGCTAGCCTAGAAACTAGCAGGGGAATCCCTTTCCCTGCTGATTATGTATTTTTCTGCAGCAAAACATTGTAAGAAAGGCATTGAATTATATAAACCACAACAGTGCTTGGTCCTCATAGCCCTCAGTGACTTGGAGGCACTAAAGACAATGTGATGTAGCAGTATAGTAGTTTCCACACTCTGGATTTGTATTATTAAATACCAGAATAAATACTCATTTCAAACCCACATCATTTGTCAGCTCTTGAGTTATGGCTGCTTTGGTAACTTAGACACCCTCTCCTTCTGCCAAGTTCCCATGCTCTTTGTTTTGAATATGTGTAATTTTATGTGTTTGGACTTAAATAACTTCTGCTGTTTCTCCCAAGTTCCTCCTGTGCTAGAACCTGCCAGACCCCTTCTGGGGAGGAACAAAGGCAGAGGCACTTCCAAACAGGATGAAAAGGAAGGGGGGGAGGACTGTGTTCTTGAGAAACACATTGTTCTTTTTTTTTTTTTTAAGGCATTGGAAAGTCGTGCAGAAATTGAATCAACTTTGCTGTTAACTTTGGTCATGGATCTTGAAAATGTCTCTTTCCCATGAAATCCCAGTGGCTTTCTGGAGTTTAGCACCCACAGGCCATGTTTACAAAGCAGCTGTGGACGTAAGAGGTGACTAGATGCTAGAGGGCTATACGAAAGCTCTGAAATACATTATGCATCTGATTTCTATTTAAAAACAGTTCATGCTGGCATGCTGGGTGCCTCCATCACCTAGATGCTTTTTAAAATCCCTCTACAAGTCTATAAGCCTCTTTAAGTATGGAATGCCAGTATCTATCTAGACCAGTTTGCATGCATGAGTTTGGCAACATTACTTAAACAAGTTCATTGTATAAATGGATGCAAAAAAAAAAAAAGTCCCAAAAGACTAACATCCTGTCAGCTCAAGGCAGGTCTCCAGGAGTGTCTGCTAGATACTGAGCTAGCATAAATCAGCATAGTTCAGTAGTCTCTACCTGGAGCTCTGCTGGTTTATACCAGGGGAGACCTAGAATGATGTCTCTTGTGCTTAGAGCAGGGGCTAGAAGGGCTGGATGAGAAGTGATTTCCCTGATGCCCTTTGAGACTGGTGTGGTTTGTCTCACAAGTGGAATGAGTTTGGCATGTCTTAACTACCATTCATCAACTCCTAAACACATGACAGAAAGGTCACGGACGTGTGGACATAACAAGGGACCCTGTGAATTAGGAGTAAGAAATAACAGCATTTAGGGCTGGCTGGAGACTTAAATGTTTCAAAATTGGACTTGGGAAAAAGTAGAAGTGATATTTCCTTTTGACCTTTTAGAAACACTCTGAAAGACTCCAGACTGCACAGAGGCTGGAAGTAAGGGCCTTGGGGGCTCCTCGTGCCGACAAACCCTGGTCTAGGGCTGTCCTCTTGCTGAGAGACCTTGGAGCCAGGCAGCCTGGGCTCCTGGGGCAGCCAAGCCAGGCTGAAGAACTGGCAGGCTCTGCTCAATCCCTGGCCGCTGCTGTGTCAGCACTCTTCTGAAACCAGCCTGGCCCAGGGAGCACTGCAGTGTGCCAGGCTGGTATTTTCCTAAAGAGGAGTGTTGCCTGGGAAAATTTCAAGCTAGTTTCGTTGCAGAGCTGCGCAGTGAAGGCGGTGATGCTAGTAGATGGCAGAGCAGCAGGGCAAGGCTGGGATGCTGGGGCAAAACTCCGAGGTAACCTGGTCTAGCTTAATTTGTCTTGGGAGAACTGGAGAAATGCTTATTTTGTAAGAAGCTATTTGCAGCATGTCCCAGGTAGTCTGAGCACAGCAGTCGTCACCCTACCTTTTAATTGTCCTTTTCTTCTCTCCGGGGCTCCCAGCAGAATCTGGGGAGCTGACATATGATGGGTCTGCCCTTGCAGGACCCAAGAACAAGGCAAGAAGGTTACAGGCAGGCACAACAGGAACTTCGGGTGTTGAAAAAAAGCCCAGAAGACTCTTGCAGGAGATTGAGGTAGCATCTAGGTGCGAGCTGCTGCCTTCCTCCAGGGATGCACGTCAGCTGTAGCTTCCTGCGTGTGTAGCTGGTAGCTGCTTTGCTCTGCAGCAGAGGTCACTGTACAGCCAGGATAGCAGCGCGATGCAGGGCCACACACTGCTCCGGGTACAACCTGTACACTGCCCAGGGGAGGTCAAGGCTCAGTCTGGCTCCTGTTCTTTCTGTCATCACCCATGTGCTGTCCCAGGACATGTCCCCAGTGGGATACGATGGGACAAAGGGAGCCATCTAGGGAGACAATGTCCATCCACCCCCTGGGGAAATGTGAGCAAAAGGGGTAGCTCTGCCAGGGAAAGCGGGGTGTTTGGCACTGTCGGACATGTGTTGATAAACTGCCAGAGCTGGGGTGAAAGCACAGGGCAATGCTTGAGGCATTGCAGTAAGGGCTTTTCAGAGCTGTACTGCAGATTCAAAAAAAAAAAAAAAAAAAAAAAAAATACAGGGTGGAGACAGGGAGCTGGCAAGCCAGGCATACTACCCTGTCACCCTGAGAGGTAGGACAAGTCTTCCCTCTCTCTTCACCTCTGTTTCTTCCTTTGTAAGCTGGATTATAATGTTGTTCGTGTCTGGAGGATCACCAAGTACTTCGATTTTCTTAAAATGTAAATGTAAGCTCCACTTGGTACCATCCAAGTAACAAGCCAAGTCAGCCAGCAAAGGGCTTTCCATCACAAGTCCATCCACTTGGACCCCAGCCTGGGCGCAGGAGGTGTGACTGGGTGAGTTACTTTGCTGCCTCACTTTAATGCAGTCAGCCTGGAGTCCTGATTTTAAGAAACACTTCCAAAAGCTGAGTGCTAAATAATAGGGCCAGCTGGAGTTAGGTTTACAAAATAACCCAGTCCTTAAAATGAGCTCAGCCTGTGGGGTATGTCTTAGAGATTGAGTGCTTCTGGCTGTCTGGCAGGAGATGTTGAAAGTCCTAGATCCTCTGGAAATCTAATGCTGTCGCTCTGAAAGGGCTCTGAAAAGCTCGTGTGTAAGGGACCGCAGCAGACAAAGGCCATCTGATAACCACAGGAAGGGCAGTGGAAACCTTTGCTGCTTCTGTGTGAAGAGTGGTCTAAAACAACTAGTTCTCGGGGTAACAGAACTGAAAAAAAAATTGTCACATTGACTTTTCTGTTGATTAGGGGGTTTTGGATGTTTTACAAGCTTCATCTGAACCTTTTGCCCTGACTGGGAGTCTTTCTGTACTGAGTCTCTGGTGTCTTTTAATACACAGGCTCACACTACTACCCTTTCTGCCAGTTCATTCATACCTTGTCTTTCTTCTCCTTATCTGTTACTTTCCTTAAAACTTCATGACCTTTGAGGCCTATAGTTCTGCTGACCCCCTACATTTCCATTACCAAAGCTAGTCCAAACTTCCCAAAAGTTGCAAAAGTCCCAGCAGGTTTACCCCTCCCTGCCCCAAGCATGGCCATGTAAATCCTCTCTTTTTTTAGGGAAAAAGGGCAAGGGGAAAGCTTTTTGGTGCCTAAAATAGATGCATATGAAGTTCTCTGATCTGGAAAGCCTGTATCAGCTGAACACTGAAGGAGATGAACACTCCATTTACCTTCCTTATCTGACATGGTGCTGGTTACAGAGGTGGGAGGTGTGCAGCACACATCTTAGCCCAAGCTGGATGCTGAAGCAAGGCAACCTTCCACCAGCAGACCTGGAGGGACTTGGAGTAACCTGGCTTTAGTCTCTGCTTGGGGTAAGCAGCATCCTATAGACATCCAAAGCTTCCATTATTTGTTATTATTGTTTATTTACCTATTTATTTGGAAAATACTGAAGACAGATGGATAATGGAAAGGTTAAGCGGCAAATTGCTGTGCTTCTGCCTGGTCAGAGAACACAGGGCACAGCCTTCCTAACCTGTAATATAAGTCCTAATGCGCAAGGAAAATTATTTTGCCTTCCACTAAAGGGCAATTTTCTGATCAGCTCTCATTTTGTAGCATGCCGAGAAGAGAGAGCAAAAGGAGAGAAATATATATTTATATATGTATAAAAAAAGAAGAAAGGGAGGGAGAAAGAAAGAAACACTTATGCTTTAATGGAAGCTCATTTTTGTAAAGTACCCTAGTGGCCCCCGTGGGCCCAGAGAATTAAACGCTGTCATTCATAGCTTGAAAGCGGAGCCATCCAGTTTGCAGACACCTGTCATAATTAAACTAATGGCTCTGAAAATGTGCCTTGATATTAAATCTATCTTCCGCCGAGGAGCAGGGCTGATTAAAACCGCTGTTTGACAGTTAATGATGAACCTCTCGCTTGCTGAGCTCCGTAACTGGAACAGACCGGTTCATCCCTCCCTCCCCTTTCCCGTCGAGCCCTTTCCCGTATCCCTCCCCACCGCCTTCCGCCCTGAACCACACGGCTTCTCCCCAGGTCCTGACCTACAGGCAGTGGGAGATGGAGAGTCCTAAGGCTCTCGGTAAGTTCCTGGGGTGGTCGATGTTAGCCACAATCTTGGGCTGCAGCTCCAGTGTGCAGTTAGTGGTAGGAGAGAAGACATGTGCCCAAGAACCGAATTTGCAAGGGGTTGACTTGCCATAGCACTTGTGGTACTGTAGAGCTACTGATGATGGGGAAAATGCTGAATCACATCTTTGTGCCCAGAAACGATGCCCTGTCTGGGGCCGTGCATCTGGGAGAGCTCACAGTTCTCTTTCCAGTGCTGGTACTAGGTAGTTGGCATCAAAATATGAATCTTCCTTGCTCTGGGGTTCATCAGCTGCTCCTACTTATTCCCCTGAAGATGTCAGAACCAACTTCTGACATCACAGCTTGTTGCCAAGGCAATGGGTTTGCTGTTGCAAAACAAGGATTATGATTAAACACAGAAAGAAGAGTCTTTAAGGAACAAAATCAGTGTTTACTTGGAAATGTGTTCAATAAGTACTTGGTAGTTCTAAATACATATCCCGAAACAGACTGGTCCAGCCGCACCTCTGAAACCCATCAAGCTAGTTGTTTCCCTGTTTCTTTTCCACTTGCCGCTGACCTCATCAAGGACAAAAACTAGACAAGCCATTGAGGATTGAAGTCCCGCTTGCCCCACAGGTGGTGGGTTTTGACACTCAAGCTGCAGCAGTGATCTGAGTGTGGAATGCCCAGATAGGTACAATGATCTTCAAGTGAATGCAGAGCTAATCAGACACAGCCCCAGTAATTAGTGTGACACAAACTCTGCAAAGTTCAGATAAGCATCAGCAGTTCCAAGTAGCAGTTATTATTTGCTGGGTCTCTTAGTCTCTAGGTACTTGAATTCCCCAGCTCTACAGTGGAGATAATAAAGCTTCCTTGTCTGCTTTGCTTTAATTGATGATGAGCTCCATGGGGCATGGGCCGTCTCCCTGTGAAGGCATGCACGGTGCCCAGCGCCGAGACCTGTATTTGGGGGATCAGTGTATTGCCACTGTACAAATAACTAATCATGTTCATGAGCGAGGATGCTGCTGAAGTGGTGAGGGGGTCCTTTGATAAATACATACAGAGAAAAAGACCCACTTGCTGGAGCCACCTGATGACAGAAGCCTGCTCTCCACCCCGCCTCGCACTGACACCCAGCCAGGCTCCTATCCGACTATCATTAGCTTTCTTACCCAGCTCTAATGCCATCCGCTGCCACAACAGTAATTACCAGGAGATTAGGCAGCATTAAGCACTCTTTAATTTGACACATTGCAATGATCTCCATTCAGCCTTTCTGCTCGAATAACTCTCCATAAATATTTTGTGAGGCTACCAAAATAAACAGAGGCTCGGCTGTTTGCACAGCTGAGATCTTTGCAGCTTTTGGAGAACCCAGGTAGCAAAGCCGAGGGTGGTACCAGGGGGCATGGATGGGAACTGAGTGGTCAGTTGGGTGTGCGAGAGCGCCAGGGAGTGGAAAAATACCTTTGTATAGCAAAAGTAAAAATAATAACGATAATATATGCCTCACACCGATGGCAATTTAATAGGAAACATTTTTTAAACAACAACGCAATAAAGAGAGATGGGTATTCATGTAAGAAGTGGCTGCATTAGAAGAAATAATAATTACACTGGAGTTGTGTTCTTTTTTTCTTTTTTTTTCTTTTTTTTTTTTTTTTTTGGTGTGCTATTAGCCTAGACATTATTCATTAAGTAATGCAATGGAAAACCACTGTTAATACAGCAATAAATCCCATGGGCCCCCATTGCTTCTGAGATAGGATCATTTGGTAATTACAGTGCATTAGAAGTTCAATATTCTTTCATTTTTTTCCCCTCGGCTTCTCGCCTGGATGAGTGGTGGGCTATGAAGGCATGTGCCGGGAGGATTTACTGTAAACACACCGTGTGCTGCTCCACGTGGTGCTCCTGCACCTGGCACTGGCAGAGAGATGTGCGAGAGCAAAGCAAACAGAGCGGAGCAGCGGGGAGAGCTCGAGGAGGCTGGGGGGTCCCTGCACCTCCCAGTGTGCCAGCATCTCTCTGCTGACTGGAGAAGGAGCCCAGGACAATGATATTTTTAGGGTGGGCTCCACAGTTGTCTGTGGGAGATGGTGTGAATCTGGGCTCTCAAGCTTTCATCCTACTTTGTGGGCAGTGTCTCTTCTTAACTGCATGAGCAACAGAGGATCAAGGGCTTGCAGGCACTTGGGAGTGAAGGAGGGAGGGCTTGGCCAGAGCTCAGATGAGCCGGGAACAGAGCAGGAAAGAGTTCTTGGTGGGTTATTGACAAGATCTGGACAAAAATAATTGCTGCTTTCAGGACCACCTTGCAGAGGCCCATGAGCAGAGCCAGGAAGGGATTGCCCATCTCCACTCACCCGAGCCGTGGAGCCCCTGCTCATCAAAGCACTGAGCCCGGGGAGCAGCTGTGTGTTTGTTACGGGGTAACGCTGCTGCCGTGCAAAGGAAACTCCCCTTCCTCGATAAGGCAGCTGCTGTTAAACAATAGGAAAATCTATTGGCTGCCTTAACAGATGCATCTTCCCTTCGTGCTAAGTAAACTGTCTCCATTCACAGTGTCAATACTGGCTCAGAATCGTCCCTATTCCTGAAGCAGCCCTTGCCAGCTTGTGGCCGGCTGCTGCCCCGGCTCTCCTGCATGGGGAGAGCTGTCAATAGACCTGTCAATAAGATACTGGGGACTATTGAGCGGCATAGGCATTTAGGGGTCACTGGTCGATAGGAACTCTCATCAGGAGATGTAGGAAATGAGCGCTTTCAAATACAGGCAGGAAAGTGAGACTCCCCAGGGGGGAATGATACAACTCAATTTTCCCTATCCTGTTGCTTTGTCAGTTTGCCCAAGTCTGGAGAAGGTGGTGGCTGCAGGAGCAAGGAGGGAAGGGGAGGAGAGGGAACAACGCATCCAAGTGTTTGACTGAAAACACCTCGGAGGCTGAAAAACAGCTAGCCGCAACCCAACCACAGGCTAGCATCGAGCTCGGTGCTGGGGAAGGGCAGGGAATGAGCAGGCTCGGCGTGAGCCGCTCTGCCCGGGTGCCCAGCCGGCTCACCTGGGGTGCGAGGCCAGATCCCTGTTGTGCGGGATGCAGTTTCTGTATAGCCTGTGTTGGTTGAGATTGTACTGTGGCTGAGCTGACTGCAAGAACTAAACAGCCTTGGCACCAAGTCCAGCTTGAAAACATTGCACGGCACGAATACGCACATACACAGTATATACTTCACTTATTAAAAATAGTGAGCTGATGACCAGGGTGTTGAGAATCCCAGGGTTGCTCTGAGCCCTCGAGCAGTTAATATTTCTTTGCTGACCCCCCCAGCAGCCTTCCTCCTGTTTCTCCTGCTCTCTCTCACTTCGGCTTTGAAGAACCCACTAGCAGCCACTGAACCTGGAGGATGCTGGAACATCTGAATCTTAATCACCGTCTGTGCTGCAGATACAAAGTGTTTGCTGCTGTTACTCAGTTTCTGAGGCTACAGTCAGACAGCTGTTGACAGCAGGAGCCAGGCAGAGCTGGGAGCAGTGGGTAGCAGAAGCTTGTAAGAGTCTTTCTGAGCTCTTTAATTCTGATTTTGTTCATGATTTCTTGCAAAGTTTTATTTTGAAACAGAAGACAAGCCCATGCATGTTTCCGTCCTGGAAGCCGTAGTGGAGAGATCCGCCCCGCAGACAGCGTAGAAGCAAGCTCTTGCTAGACTCATCATTTGCTTTACTCTGAGGCCTTTTTATCCACAGGATTTGGTGCAGTTTAGTCAGGCAATGGGCAGCCGCTGCAGCCTTGCCAGGCAAGGCGAGTCACGCAGGGGGACTTGTCCCTGGGGAACCTGCCATCCTGCACTGCGAGGCTTTGCCTGGCTGCTAAGGAGTTGCGTCAGGGCAGCTGCTCTAATTGCAGTCTGGTGACACTGAACCCTGTCCTTGGGGTTGTCAGGTCTGTAATATCTTGTTTGTAACCGGTGCGCTTGTGGGGAGCAGACAGAAATTGCAACGTTGAAGAGGACAGGTCTGATGGAGTTGTCATTTTGAACAGGGCAGAGTGGGGTTTTCTTTTTTGTTCATTTTCTGCACTTTTTTTGTCTTCTTGTGAGACAGGTACAGAGCACAAAATAAGGGGGTTTCCTCCTTTGAAGCAGTGACAGTAGATTAAAGTAGAAAGGTACAGCCTAAACTAAAGGGAGCTAAAACCTGGGCTGAGGGATGAGCCTCCCTCAGCTGGGTTCTTGGGTGCCTCGTGTGGAAGGAGCAGAGGTATTACAAGAAATCTCGTCCTGGCTAGATGGAGCATTTAAGGGTGTCCCTGAAACCACATGCCTTGCATCATGGTGACACCCTGCCACCATGGCACAGAAGTATTTGTGTTTTCCATCTTGCATGACATGTCCTTGCTGGATTCCAGCTTCCAGCACGCAAATATGGTACGTGATGGGGGGAAGCTGTGGCTACTCAGCATTACTCCCAATAGCTCAGTGATCCAAGTTTTTCCTTAAGTGCCGTTGAATTGCATGCATTGCAAAAAGTCTTCTTCTCTATACCTTGCCACTTGACATTATTTTTCATCTTGTGGTGTCGTTTTTCCCTTTCCGGATAGTTTCCCAGCTCCACATACCTCTCCAACTTGCTTGATTGTGATACTTTTTTCAGGGTTTGGGTTGCCTTTTTTTCCTGTTCTCAATTGCTCAGGGCCAGTGCTTGAAATTAAACTGTCTCGCTATGTGATGCAAATCAGATAAGAGAAACCAAATGAGCCCCATGTGTTCATCTGCAGAATCCTATTCTGCTAAAACTCGTTCTGTTTCATTCTGATCTTAGACAGACGTAAATCAAGAGGAACTTATTTTAAACCAATGTCAGCAGGAAAAAGCTCAGCAGAAATAACAAAAACACCATGCCTTGTGTGTTTATCACTCTTCAAGGTAAGATAAACTTTTAGCCCAATTGTGATTCATGCGCTTGACTTTCCCTGGTGGGTTTCTCCAACATTGTGCAGACTGTAGTGCAACTCCCAGTAACACACTTGCAACAGGAATTGGCGTGTGTTGCTGGGTGGTGTAATGTAGGCTAGGAGGAAAGGGATGCGAGGCATTCCAGAAGTTTAAGGAAAGGGCTATACAAAGCATAAAAAAGTGCACCTTTGGTGAGATGTTCAAAACTATGGCTCAGAGGTCAGCGAATGCTTTTTGTCCAAGACAGCCTGAGAGGCCACTTGCTCCCTTTGACGTGGAGGGCTGGCTGGTGGCTGTACCTGTGGGGTCTGCAGCTCCACCCGGGCTAAGCTCAACTGCTCAGCACGATGTAGGCAAGTTACTGGGTCTCAAAGGCAGGACCCAGACAGGTCTTCACCGCTGGAAGTGTTGGACTGTCCTAGTTTAGGAAGACCAGCTTCCAGGCTAACTCTAAAAAGGGGAATTGGGGAGTAGAGCCTCAGATTATGGAGCAACAAAAATAAAAACTGCAGCAAGAATCAACTCATCTCCTGTACGGTGAGCTCCCCGTCCAGCCCCCACGGGCTGTTTCAGCAGAGGCCCCAGGAGGACATGGGTACTTGGGCATATTGGTGGCACGGAGATGCGGTCATGGCAGCGCTTCTACAGTATAAGTGGCGCCAGCACAAAAGAGAAGAAGAAAAAAAAAATTGCAAGTAAATAAAAAGAAGCCCATTTGCAAATATTGTAAGGAATGCATGTTCTCATACGTGCTGCTATTAAGTCCGTTCGTATCATATCAGCAAACATCATGTCAGCTTGGAGAGGTTCCTACTTATTTCTTTTTCCCTGTGAAATGTTTTTCAATGCCTGAGCGAATCAAAATGAATGTAAATGAGGTTTATTAAGTCAACCCCACACGGTGCTGTATTGTCAGCGTTTGTAGGCTGTGACAGGTTAGTTATTGCAGTTTGAAGGGAATGTCACCAGCACAGCAGTCTTCAGAAGTAACTTTTAAAAAGAATAATAATAATAATAACAACAATAACAACAACATCTCAGGGCTATCTGTGATTTTCTGAGAAGTCATTTCACAGAAAGGTGGTGTGTCTAGAGGGCATTTCCAGGCAGCCTCCGGAGTTTGCAAAGGCAACGTGCTTTGTGTACAGTCATGTGTGTGTGCAGCCTGTGTTGGGGCCAGATACGAGCTCCAAAGTTATTTTCTCTCTTCTCTTGGTTCATGAACGCTACCAATCACCATGACATCTGGAAGATATCCGTTTGTAAATATAACCCCGTTGAGCTGTCTCACGAGTCTTGCTGGTCTTCAGCGAGCCAGTCTCATTATTTTTAGTAAATTACTTCGGCCTTGGCTATGCTACAAAAAAAACCCCAACTAGTAAGGGTAGCGTTAATTTAGTTATTTACTTAGATTTAAAATAACAGACACCCCCATCCAAGGCTCTAGGTGCCTTAACATTGTTAATTGTACAATAAATTCCATTCAATTACAATCTCTGCTTCATTAATATCCTCATTTCCATAGGCACTCAGCCAGTAAGCCACCACCCTGCTGTCATCTAGAAAGCTCACTCTCCAGCCTTTCTCAACGCTCTCTCCAGTCTTTTGCAGCGTATTTGACAAGCCATCAAATCCAGGTTATTTCTGACCATGTGGGAAATAGACTTCAGGAGCATGGAGGCCTCAAGGGAAATGCACAGGGATCTGCTCATTGTTCCCATCTGTGATCCTTCCAAGCATGGACAGTCGTGATGGTATGGGGAGAGGTGACACCCATAGGAAGGCTGGTCCCAAGTCATTCCATGGGGTCCTTTGGTGGGACCTGGAATCTCTGGATTGTCTACTGCTGCTCTTATCTCATGAACTCCTCGTAACATGGGCTGGAGGACTTTAGTAATCTTGACCGCTGAAAATCTGAAAATGGCCTTCTTTAGAAACATGCACTTTTTTTTGCCATCTGCAGCTAAGTTTGCAGGCAGTCGGAGGTACTTGCTGGGTAAACTGTTCCTTACGCTGTTCCCCTTATCCCCTGTAAACTGGATTCTCCACAGTTGGATTCTCCTCCAGTTTATTCTGCAGGAAGATCCTTTCCCGTGGATCAGCAAGGAGGGTGGGATGTTTTAGCCAGCTTTTAAACATGTAGGTGAAACCTGTGAGTCAGTATGGATGTGTGCAATCATACTCATTCATTAGCTGCCTCTACTAACTGAAAAATAGTAGCAAAAATTAAGACGGCTTTGTTCTCAAAGCCAACAGACAGAATCCAACCCTCCCCTATATGAGTTTCCAGCAGCACTGGCCTAAAATTGATCTAACGAAACACCTGCAACACTTAATATACTTTGGCTAGGTTAGTGTTAGATCAGAAATGTTCTGAGGATGTCACATAAGCTAGACAAAATTATTTGTTCCCTAAAGGTATCGATCTGTGCAAGGTGCCTTGCAGTCCATCTGCAGAGAAGGGAGTTGCAGCCTGACAGAAACCTGCTCTGGTTTTGCATATTTATTCCTCCCTTAAATCATTTCCAAACCACTAAACCATTTTACAAGGACGAAGGAAAACATCAATTACAATTACAGTGAAAAACTCTTTCAAGGCAGAGCCTGGTAGACAGAAAATGTAGCCATCCATTTGTAGTTTTTCACCAGGTGCTTCATAATATTACGGTCTGTTTCCTCCCCACCTATCATCTCTTCCCCCGTCCCACCGTGGCTCCAAGATCTTGGTGTTCCCTGGCAGCAGGTGGAGTGGAGGGTGAAACCTCCTGACCCATCTCAGAAGCTCACCGGTGATGTTTTGGCCCCCGCACCTCCACCTCCCCGGGCATGAGCCAAGGCTGGCTCTCGGGCAGGGAGTGCTACAACAGCAGCCTGATTAAAAGGCTGCTCCTGTTCTCGGTAATGCTGCTTGGGGAGCGTATACAGTATTCCTAACATCTCACAAAAGAGCTTCTTCCTGGAAGAATCCTAGCTCTGTCTTGCTGACACAAATGGCACGGGTGGCACTGAGGATTTCCCAGGTTTTGTGGACTTACTCCAACCTCCAGCCCCTGTTGCTCAATTCCAACACTTGCGTTTCCTGCTGGGCAGAGGGACGAGGGAAGCGGTTGCTGATGCAAAGCACTAAGCCAGTGGCCACTCGCCTCAGGGTCTAGTCCAGCTTGGCTTTGAGCTTTTTCTGGTTACCGATGTTCATACAAAGGGGCTGCGGTGCTGAGAAACAGTGGTATTTTGTACCATCGCTTAGAGTCAAACTAGAACAGAAAACAGATTTTCTTTTAGGGAAAATTTGTGAAATGGTTTGCACACAGATATGTGTCTCTGTCTGTCTGCCTGTCTATCCTGTGTTAGAAAGAAAAATCCAAAATGTTTCTTTTTTTCCCCTATATTAAAATGGACAGCAGCTAGAACTTGCATAAAATATAATGAAATCAATAATTTAACATAGCCTAAAAATTGGAATTAAATGAAGGAAAATGACTCAAAGTAAAAAGTTTTATCATACCTATATGAAATATTTTATAACTGTGCAAGATTAAATGAAAAACTCAGATGATGCCACTTCCAGCTCTCTTCAAAAAAACAAACAAACAAAAAAAAACAACCAACAAAAAAAAAGTCCGAAATAACCATCCTCCAGCCCCGTTCAGGCTGGACCAGGTTTTGCTGCTTAATGGACATCTGCGACTTGTCTCTACTTGCAGCATCTCCCCAAGATAGAAGGCAAGGGCATCTGGAAGTGCTGGATTTGGGAGACAGGTGTTCAGTGTCTCATCGGAGATCTAAGGCAAGCATTTGTCTCAGCGTTTCGGGGAAGGACATGGAAGGTGGTTGGAATTTGGGTTGCGTCACTTTGAACGTGACCCACTTTTCTGTGCCTGGCTCTGCAACGGGCTAGACCCGGCGCTGGCGGTTGGCAAGCAGAGCCAGCACTTACTACGTACATCCACCATGACACTCAGTGGGCTGTAGTCCTGATAGTGCAAATTAAATTAGCTACTAATTGGTTAATTGGTGAGGGGTTCTGTAAAGCAGCTAGGAGCAAATTAAGCAGGAATGAGAGAAGTGCACATTTGAGAGCCATGATTGCTCTCTCCGAGGGCTGCCAGTCAGTAACGTCATGGGCTGGAAAGCAAATGGGGAGGAGAATGGCTATTGCCTATGCTAAGGGCTCACTCGTCCCGTGTGCCTATGGGGTGCATGGCATTATCCTCCGTCCTGGACCGAGGGAGTCTTGACTCACGATGAACTGCTGAGATGTATGGGCAGCCAACGGGGCCTTGAGCATGCTGGCATGCCAGAAAATCTCTTTGCTTCAATGGCAAGCTGGCTTGTAGCGATTAATCTGGGTCTAGCGAGGACAGCCCAGTAGGCACGAGCATGTGTCCACATGTAGGAGTGTGTGACCCGCCACGTGTCCTCCTGTGTGTACATGTGTACATATACGCTGTGCCTGGCTGTGAATCTCGGGGAGCCCTTGTATGAATGAGACTGCACGGAGGCTGCAAATACACGGGGGTTTGTGTTTGGTAGCGCTCGTGCCCTCGCACAGCCCTGGTGCAATACAGGCTGCGTGGAGCCGTGTCCTGCCCGTTCGGCAGCCGTGCTGGCGCCGGGGCTGTGAGCAGGGCAGATGGGTGACCAGAGTGGGGCCTCCCCGCGTCGCCCACCTCCTTCCCCAAGTGTGCTCGCACTTGCTCAAGCCTGGTAGCATCCCCAGATGGAGCTCTAGTCAGCAAGCTTCTGCCTCCAAAAGATGAAGAATTACTGTTCATCTTCCTTGTCAAAAACAGAAAGGGGAGGGGGGAGGAAAAGCCATTCAGAAGGAAAAATGGGGACTTCTACCTGCAAAGAAATACATGCCTGCCTGATTCGAGCAGAATTGCCCAGGCCATGGGTAAGGCCAGCAGAGCAGCCACAGGTGTCTGAGGGCAAAGGTGGATTTGGATTTTCCAGCCTTGTGCATTTGCCTTTAAATTCCAGCCAGATGCCACATTAACTTGCGTGACTTCTTGTCTGTAACAGCACATAATGCAGCACGAATGATGTAACTCAATGTGATGCCAAAATTTATAGGAAAAGACACTGCTTTCTGAGGTCAGGCTGGTATCTGATTTAAGCTGGCAGCGGGAGCATCAGTGTTTCTGCAAACCTATACCGTGGCTCTCCAGCAAATCACATTACTCTGAAAGACTTTGGCGGGCCCCTAATCTAGACAGCTCTTCAAAACTGGGTACATCAATTAGGCTGGAGTGCATCAAACCCACGCAGGGCTTTTTGGGATCCAACTCAGACAAACTCCTAAAACCACTTTCAATAAGAGATTTTTTGGGTTGTTTTTTTTTTTTTTTTTTTTTTTCTTTTAAATGAGCAGAAGGATTCTAGATAAACTCGATAAGGGCTGGAATCAAAACAGGATCCTAGAGCCAAAACTGGAGTGACAGCTATTCCGGGTAGTGAAAACGATGACAGATTCTGAGCAGACAGAAACGAACATGATAAAACAAGCAGGGCTATTATCCTTCCATTTGCATTGCCATAGCACATACAGGTCCCATCCCAGGCAAGGGCTGCGGTTGTGCCAGGCGCTGGGAAATACGCGCCAAGGGCCGGTCCTGGAGGGAACGTGGAGCTCAGCATCTCACTAGACAAGTGAGCTGCAGGGTTGGGGAAAGGCAGAATTATCTTCTACGCAATTGGAAGACTTCGAGGCAGTCCAAGTTCTGTAGCAGATTGTTTCTTCTGATGCAGAATGACTCCTGACATGACATGGGGAAAGTAGTCAAGCCAAAAAAGTCTAGTTTTGGAAAAAAAGATCAAAAAGCCCCTAACCAGAGGGAAATATTTTTTGACCAGCCTATGGGGAAACTGAGGCACTGAAAGAATAAAAGCCATGTGCTCAAAGCTGAACATGGCCTGGCCATTCTGATTTAGCTCCATTTATTTGGCATAGAGATATTACCTGTGGTTTTCTTGGGAGCTGATAACTTTAAAAATCTGGTTGCAAGGTACTTGCCCAAGGCAGGTAGCAATTCAGGATTGCAACAGGTATAGGAGTTTCAGTTCCTCTGAATTTCCAAGACGTTGTCTAGTACCTAACCTAAACCCTTGATTCCACTAAAAGCTATCCACACGCTAACAGGAGGGCCTTCAAGAAAGGAGATGGGGCTTGAGTTCAGCAAAGCCTTTAGGTTAGCGTATAGGAATGACTTAGGGCAACGTGATCAGGAGCCAAAAACTGGTCTCTGGAAGGAAAGCAAGGCTGGCTGGCTAAGTGCTGTGGTTAGAGCTTCAGTTGGTCTCTGACATCAGTAGTGAAGGCTCTCGGTCTGGCACACCTATAGCTCTTGAAGCCATTTGCAAAATGTTACCTTTAAATAAGTGCTTATTTTTAAGCAGTGGTTAAAGTCTCACCAAAGAGTTTAAAACAATAATTTATAGCAATAATATGCTAGGACATGAAATAAAGCTGCTGATGGTAACATAAATAATGTATAGAATAATAAAAAGTGCTGCTGTTGTTGAAATCATGTGGTCAGCTCGCAGCATGGAGCATGCCACAGTCGGAGAGCTGATGGCTTTCGGCATGGCAGGGGGAGGCAGGAAGGAGTGAGAAGCCTCATGAAGGTTTTCCAATCACTCCAGCCACCATCTCTAATTCTTTTCTTAAAGTATAAAATCATTCTTCCCCTGATCTCACTTGTGGTCAGAGCTCAGTACAGGCCCATCAGTCACCGCGGTGATTTGGTTCAGCAGGTGTTGGTTGTGCAATCGTTCATTTCGGGCTAATCTGCTAGCGGCTGTCAGGGGTTATGGAGTATTTATTGAGTTTGTGTCAGGTCCAGATGACCAATAGCCGGCAGCCGCTGGATACCCATTGACACTGATGATATTGCTGAATTAAACTAGGTGATGTATACAGAACTTGCTTAGAGCTAGTAATGAAGCTGGGAACCATTTGAAACACAATACAGAGGGCCCCAGTGCTTGGGGCTTTGCTCTCTACCTTTTAAATAAAAAATTATTATTATTTTCTTTTAACGCCAAAGGAGAAGCCATGAATCGAGCTCCACTGAAATATTTAGAGAGAAAAATAGAGTAGCCCAATGGAAATGAAAATCATCTTTATATTCTGCAGATTTACTGCCTGCTAGTTGGCCAGTGACTGAGGAATTTCTCAGCTGCTTTTTAGAAAGGCATCATGGGGGAAAGAGAAGTAGGGAGGATGATGAACTGATTATTGATTACGCTTCAAGGACCTGATCCTTTAAAAGGCTTTGCTGAGCACTTTCAAATCTCATTGACTTCAGCTCAGGATCTGGATGTATTTGCGTCTGGACTGTTCTGTCGTGTGTGAAGCTCCGTGAATTACACTTTACGGGGACTGCGTCTCCCTATCTGTACCTGTGAACTCAGACGTCCTCCCTGGGAGACAGAGTCCTAGGAGAGAAACTGAGGCGTGAGGGAAAAGGCAGAATGTGCCCAGGATCACAGCCCCTGTTACTGGCAGGGGTGGCACTGCTCCGCTCCGCAGCTTCTTGTAGAGACTGGAAGGGGAAGGCAGCAAACGCCAGGACAAAGCTGCGAGTGTAGTTACCCGGGGTGCTTGTGAGGGACGTGTGCTGGGCACCACCAGCTCCAGCAGCGCAGGAGGTCGGGACGGGCACAGGGCCTCTTCCAGGCAGCTCCGGGCAGAGGGAGCCTCGCGCCAAGTGCTCCGTGCTCCTCCGGGAACTCGCTCTTAGCACCGGGTGGGAGAGGAAAGTTATTTTGAGAAGATTAGGTTGGCCATCCAAAACAACAGCTCCTTCTACCTGGAGGTAGAGGAGGAAGCATTGGGCTGCAGTTTGGTCACTTGCTGGCAGGGTTAGGATCAGGGACCAGGAAAAGGGCTTGGGATGGCTGTGTCAGGCAGGTCCGAAGGTCTCTGCTGGACTAGCAAAGCCTGCAGCAGATCTGGAGGATGTCCTGTCCTAACCATGGAGGCTGAGCACCTCTGAGCAATCACAGCTTTCCCGTGAGGCTCCCTTTCTGCTGTGGGCTTGGAGAGAGGTTCCAGGTTGGTGATTAGACCATGTTGCTACTGAATTATTCTGCACAGAGCATCAGAGTTAATTTGGGGGACAGTCAGCTTGTCTGAGGCTGTCACTGCTGCTGGCTGAAACCTGCAGTGCTGGAGAAAGAGCAATCAGAGCTGTGACCTTGGCAAGGACTGGGGTTAGATTACAGGCATGATTAAATGCCAAGGAGAAGGCTCTGAAGCTGCTATTTGAATACCTGTTTACATGTAGGATAATAGATGGCCACCCGCTGCCTGCAAGGCTGTAATTCACTCTGGGGATTCTGGGACTCGGATGACACCATAAACCATGCGAGGCAGAGTGCAGGATGCTTGCAAAGCAGCGCCGAGGCCCTGCGAGTGATTTACAACCACGGGCTCACTCTATGGCTATCTAATCTATTGTCTTTTTATTGCAGACACTGCACAGAGAAATTATTATTGTAAAAATTTGTTTAAAGGAGCTCTGTAAACTCACTTTGATCTGACAATTTCACCTTAAAATCCTCCTGTTTCAGTGGCTGGAGGGGAGGATGTCTGGCATCTAAATTATCTGTAGGTACAACTCCATCCAACTCTGCAGCGTAATAGCAGGAGAGAGTTGTCACTTAGGATTTTACTTCGGTCTATGTATCTCAGGGTAGAAAGAAGCGGGGGACAGAGCTGAGGAACCCCAGCACGTGCAGACTGTCTACCCTGCAGAGCCCCAGGGGAATACGGTTACCCTGTTAGACTCGGTCTGGGCTCGTGTCGTGCCTAACTCAACCAAAGGCTCTCCCATGAGCACTTGAACCTACGCAGTCAATCTCCGAATCCCCCAGAAACCTTCCTGCCCGCTCGCAGCTGCAGGTGGTACTGCTGATGGCCCATGCTGAGCAAGTGGGGTATAAATGAAGAGCATTGCAACAAGGTACGGTTTGGCAGAGATGGAGAGAAAGGAGTTTGGGAAGGAAGCAGGCATGAGCTAAGCTGTAGAGCAGGTCACCTCTTTTTTCCTCTATCAAAAGAATAGGTGTTAATGACTTCTCTGAGCTTCTACTCCTCCTGATGAATAATCTTTTTGCAATCTTTTCTGAAAAGCGTGGTTTAGGATTAGGGTTGAAAGCTCAATTTGATTAAAAGAGTCAGGTGCAAATTAGAAGGCATTTGGTGCTTAGTCTTGCTGCTTTTTATAACAGGGCCCTAGATGAAAATATTTCAATTACTATTTACTCTTCTTTAGTGCCTTTCATCAAGGGACTGTCAGGAGCTCTCCAAGCACAGCTCCCTGCAGTGTGAGTATCTGTTCAGGCACGGGGCAGCTCTTGAACGCAGAAGGCACTATCAGCCAGGCTGCAAGAGTGGGGCTCAGGCAACTCGCATTCAATTACTTTGTGCTACAGACTCACTCTGTGACCTTGGACAGGGTACTTAATCTCAGCTCGCAGTGGTAAACAGGAGATAATATTTCTCTATTTCCTGCAGTGCAATGTGAGAATAAATCAAGTGAAAACGGTAGGCTGTTCAGAGAGGTCTGGGAGCCAATGCCCTCCTGAGGTTTGTCTCTAGACCTGCTCTCATTGCACATCTCCTCCCCTACACAGCCTGCTTTCATGCTCCATGCTGCTCATTGGCATCCAACTTTCTTCTGAAGGTGCTATTGTGCTTTTATCAAAGTCCTGACAATCTGAAACTGCTTTTTATGCAGGCTTCCTCAGGACCTTGCAGCAAATCATCAGTGGTGTTTTATACAAATGGTCAGCGCCTGTCTCCCACCTTAAATTTGCCATCCGTTGTTGCGTGATTGGCATCCACACCTGCAAACTCCTGATTCCCTTAATGTTTTCCCCTTGCTGAAAACCATGAGGGTACTCCTTAGCTTGTGACTAATTGTCCAAAGCCATTTCACACAGGGATAATCTATAAATGCGTAATCTATCCATGTCTGTGTGGCAAGCAAGGAAAAAAGCAGTTTAGAAAGATCAATCATCTAAAATCATCACGAAACACATTGGCGCCCAGGTCCCCACTCATCCTCAGCTGAGGAAATGATAGTTCTGAGAGATTAAGGCTTGAGAAGAGCTTTTCTGCATCTCCATAGCTTTTTGATCCTAAGATAGATTACCCAGAGATTGCTAACTGCTCCCTGCTCGTGCTAAACAAAGATAATAGCATTTGGAGTCACCTCCACGTAATGATGCAGCCACCAAATAAATTATCCTTTCTCTCTTCCCAGCACCAGAGCAGGGAAGGTGGCTTGGGCACCCTGATGGCTGAGAGGGGAGGGGGGAGGCTGTGACTTGTACCCTGCTCTCTTGGGACTGCCTTAAAAAAATCAAGTTCCTAAACAGCTGAAAAAACATAAAATGCTCCATATACTCTCTATAAACAAGCAGTTAGAGAAATCCAGGCTGGAAAACACTTGGTGGAATAAGGTCAAGCTTCTCATATGAATCAAATTAGTGGCCGCTCAACTAGCACCACAGTACATTAGGCTGAAGGGACTGGGGAAATGGAGCTATTTTCAAGGTTATGCTTTTGTTTCCTCTCTGAGCTGCTTGCTGCCAGGGGACCTTGGCCACTCCAAGTCACTTTGGGGGGGATATTTTCTGTCCCCTTTCCAACATCTGCTCTAAAGGTGATAGAGAGAATCCCAGTTTGCTGTAAGAAAAGAGACATAGTCTTACAGGCCAGCGTTGGCTCCCTCAGGTAACCTTTCTATTCATTGGTTTGGGAAAGATCCTTGGAAATAGCAAGGAAACGGTGGGGGAGACTTAAACCCTGAAGGAAATTACAGACAGGAACTGCAGGAGGAAATTACCTGGAGCGGCTCCCATTGTTCTGGGTTAAAAGCGTGGCACAGGAAGTTTGTGGCAGGATGGCGGTGGCGGAGGCCAGGCAAACACGCTCACGTAGCTGAGCCCCAAGGGATTTGTCTGAGGCTCGAGAGGCAATCTGGGCTGCAAGCAATAACCGGGCTGTTGCGTCCCAGGCACAGGGTGTGGAATCCCTGCGCTCACCCTGACACCCCTCGAAAGCAGTTTTGTATCTTAGAAGCCTTCCCAGCTTCTCATGCTCTTTGAAAGAGGGGGCAGGCAGGGATCTGTTTAGCCATGCCCTGTGGTTTTGTTTTGGAGATGTCTCTTGCCAGCTATTAAACACAGCCAGGGTGCCTAGCTGCCATCCTTCTCTGCCTGGTTTCAGGCAGGAGGGCCTGGTGTTTGCTTCTCACAGTAAAAGCGAGATTGAGCATTGCTCTGAATGCAGGGAGAGTTTCTTGAAACTGAAGCGTTCAATTTTACTCCACTGAGCATCCAGTATAATCCATTGAAAGGGCACTGTCCTTCAGGCCTTTCAGCTGGGCTGACAGCTGCCCACTGATTAATTGACAGGTTAAAAAGATTGATTCCACATGTCAGAGCTGTAACCCTGCCAGAACAATACGGCTGTCAATTGGGCTGTAAAACAGACGCTTACATTAACAGCCCTGACAGCAGCAGCACATGAACACATGCACCTGCCTTTATGGAGAGCCTAAACACACAGCCGGGCAAAGATTAATCATCTTGAAAGCAATGTTGTAGGATCAAATAAATGTTTCTGCAGTGGAAAAGTGGTGCAGCGCCGACTTGGCATGGAGTCCAGCTGCAGATGGTGCCCGGCGGGCAGCCGTGGAGGGCACGGGGACCTCAGGGGTGGGGTCTTGCAGTTGTCTTCAATGCTTGACTTATTATCTTGGCCACGTGTCCTCTCTTTCTCAACCTACTCAAAGGCGCGCACAGACACTGCATAAATACCTGCCGTACACAGAGCACAGCTGTGTTCAGCATTCCTTGGCTTCCCCGTGTACGTGCGCAGCCCCCCGTGCTGGCAGCCCCCGACCTCTCTGCCCCTCTCCCATGCTTTCACCGCTCAGGTGCCCGCTCAGCTGTGCGTTTATTTTGGCACAGGTAACCCAAAGCCCCCCCGCTAAGGTCTCTGGGCTGCGGCACTGCTCCGGGCTGGCTCAAGCAGATGGCACGGCTCAGGGTCGCGAGCATGTTTCGACATCAGAACAAGCATCGCTCTGGATGGGAGTGTGCTCCGGAGATTAGCGTGGGCATGAGAAAGCAAAACGCTGAAGTAAATCACTTGTTCCTTTCTTTCTCGCTCGCTTTCCTTATCAGCAAAATGTAACTCATTAATATCTATCATACAGGGCTGTTTCCAAAGATCCTCAGCTGGAGCATACTCCAATAAACTAAAAGACTATTTATTTTTCTGACATCCTTTGAAGCTGAGCAAACTGCAGTGAGTTAGAGACATTCGTACTCGCTCAGGAGGTCTAAACTGGGGCTGGGCAAAGGCTAGAGCTGGTACCAGTTCTCCATCGGAGCGTGCATGGCCCCAGCCCAGAGCATCTTGGGATGGAAAGTGTGCTGACACTGGCCCACGTGCTCCCCACCCAGTATGCTGAGGAATGAAAAAACCCTCTGCAATCTGGAGAGATAAGGAGAGGTTGAGTCACAAGTGAGCTCGGCTTTGCCAGAAGACGTTTCAAAGCTTTTATGGTGAGATTCAATACAGATATACAGAGATCAATTATCTTAAAAGCAGCAAGGAGGTTCAGCAAATATTTCCAGCTTTAAACAGGTTTATTTCCATCTGCACTTATCTGTGCTATTTAAACTCCATTGCTTGCAGTTAATCTTTTGTAATGCAGCATAAGAGGGCTTATTTACTTTCTAATGACATCAATTGGCCATAAATATTAGACATCTAAGGTTCGCTGAAGCTGTAGGGACAGTTTTCCATTCCTACTTGACATTTGACTATTTGCAGTGCTTCCTTTCTGTTTGTTCTTGTGTGACTCACTTATCGGCTGTCATAGGCCCATGTTCGATTTATTTAAATTGAATGAATAAGTACATTAGGCAAAGCTGTCAGGAGAAGAGAGAATGGGAACTCACGGGGATGAGTGATAAGTCAACAAGCTGCAAGGGAGATTCTTAGCAGAGCTGCACAAATCAAAGTGCTAAATAGGAGGAACAAAGACAGCACAGTGACACGATTCTGTTATGAGTGAAACTATAGATCTCAGGGTAAACAGGACCTACCGACCGTAATCTATGGGACACAGTGAGACATTTGTTCTGCATGCCATATCCTCGGAGCAGGCATTGCCGTAAGCCAAAGCCTGGGAGCATTTTAACAATACTAATAGTTCTAAGAGTTATTATAGGATCAAAGACTCTAGACTATTATCTGCCACTAAGGTGGGAGTTGTGCAAATACCCAGATATCTCTGTACTTGGGAAGATAGTTTTTCTTTTTAATTTTCTTCATTGCTTAGTACTTAGCTGGACTAATTAATTGTGGAAAGCTCATATCACGGCCCTACTGGAACTGTTTGCATTGAATACATTAGTGATGATCTGAGAGGGGGAAAGATACCTCGAGTTATTTTGTCATTTTTAGATTACGGAAGTAATTTTCTTTGTGTGAGAGTGACAGAGTGTAAAGACACCTTTCTCAGGGGAGCCATTTTGACTAACTGGTCACTAGTGCTGGTGCTGCAGCAAGCTTATTATGAAAGGAAACCTGCAGGTGCAACACGAGCCTTGCACTCGTTCTGCTTCTTCCATCATTGAACACCATGTCCCATTTAATCACAGCAAATTTTAAATTCCTCTGCTCCTTTTACCAAACCTTTCGGTTGTGTTTCGAACAAATTCAGAGGATCTGGAGCATCCCAGGTTTCAGCTGGAGCCACCCCATTGCTCCAGATCCTTGGCAGCTGCCAGCTGCCTACGATGAGCCGGTGCAGACTAACCCTGGGTAAGGGGCTCTGTTCTTGGGGGTCGCCCAACCTCAGCCCGGGCTAAGGCAGAAGCCTCTCAGGCCTGATGCCTGAGGCTTGTGCCAGGACAACCCGAACCTCCGTGAACCCTCAGTGGGGCTGGGTGCCAGCCCCTTTGCGAGGCTGTACAAGTGGTGAGTCTGATTTGACACTGATGGTTTATCTCAGGGAAGGGCTTGGAGAGCCCCATTCCTGTTCTTGCTTCAGTGTTCCTCTCCTCCAACAACATGCTTTTGGTTTTCACCTCCTAACCTTTGAACCCCCCGAAAAACCTTAATTGGCTGAACACAGTAAATCAGAGCTGACAGTAGTTGAATAGCAGCTGATTAAAGTAATTTGTTTTCAAACTCAGCCAGCTGCAGTCTCTTGCCTCCATGACTTTTGTGGCATTCCCTGCATTGCTCTCCCTCTCCCTTCCTTTCTTTTAAAGGAATTGCATCACATTTTTCTAATTCTTTGAAAATGAGATCCTCTTCTCACCCCTCTTCCCTTCCCCACAGAACACCAGCCTCCATTTTACAAGCCCAGCCTTGTTTATCTCCATGGCCACTTGTGAGATTCCCGCAAAGCAGTAGAGAGCTCTCCGTTTTCAGTGCACAGGCCACATCTGGTTTTGTTTTGTTTGTGTTTGTTTTGCTTGTTTTTTCCCAGAAGAAAAGCAGGGAGGGAGGGAAAAGCATTTAAACTCATAATTCCACATAGCCTGCATGCTAATTGCACCCCTGGCCAAACCAGGTCATGAAATAGTTCGAAAATAGTTTAAAAATGCTGTTAAGGAAGCAATAACCAACTGTGAACAGACAAGTACGTAAGAACTGAAATGCATTACTTGTCTGTTGAGAGCCTGAGAGAGGCGAGCATCCTTTAATGGATGCTGTACGTCCTAGAGTCTCAGATCTGTGCGGGAGAAGCATCAGGGTGCCAGGAGATGGCACCGAGGAGGAAAAGCTCAGGGCCTGACTCTGAGAGGCGATGGGTCATTGAAGTGACATGGTGGAAGAGCTCGATTTGCCGGCAGAGTCCTGGGTGACGGGACGTGGTCAGCCCTTCCCTAGTGCAGGGTGGGCGATGTGGTTGCAATATGCTTTCCTTCTATAGTAGGCCACAAGCCATCCCCTGAAAAATGCGTCCTGGCTGAGAGTGCCATTCCCCAATCTCAGGCATCTACAGCCATATGCATCAAATTAAAACCAAATGCAAAATATAAATCTCCTTGCCATTCCTAGGAAAGGTTTCACATGACAACCACATTCCTGTGACACTTTCCATCTTATGTTTTACCGCACAGACTAACAGCTGTTTCCAAAACAAACCCTGAGTGATGAACAGACAAAATCATGACTGTTTGGACAAACTTGTTGTTATTGCACTGGGATTGTGTGTGAGTGGACAATCTGTGTCTGTTGGGCTTCCATTGCAACTGGCACTGCACAGCGTGCATGCAGAAAGCTCACGTGCAGACCTGGGGCCTCGCTAGGGCTGTACCATCATCTTTTTTTTTTTTTTCCCCTTTTCTTTTTTTTTCCCCTCATAAACATATTATGAAGCCAAGTAGTATATGGTTTTAAAGAGGTAACTTGTCTTACAGCATAGGCCTTATTCTACCTTAAGTTTTTCCAAGCTGAGAGAGAAATTTGGGTCACTACTTAATTAAGACTTCTGAAGCTTCCTTATTATTATTGTCATTTTTGCTGTACTTGGAGTTGGCAAGCCCTTGGCAGTGAGAATTGTACAAGCACATACCAAAGAAGTGGCCCAACCCTTGATGACTTTACAATCCTAAGTAATCCAGCCCCATCTGAAATGAGGCTTTATACCGATGATCAGTTTTCAGTAAGCTCACACACCTTGGAGCGGTTGTGCACACATCCTTCTGCAGATATTGCTGCTCTTAGGGCCCGTCTGTCTAGGAATTACCCCACCCCACGCCATGCATGTCTTCCCACGCATGCCACAGGTTACCCGGAGGAGGGTTTGCTCACCAGTGGCCCTGGGTGCCAGCTCCAGAACTCAAACATCCACCTTTCCCAGCGCGCAGGCGAGCAGCATGAGTTCCGAAAGTGCTTACTTCTCTGGGAGGATGTTTACCTTCCACAGCCGCCTTTTCCTTACATTTAAACAGAAACGTTTCCTTTTCTAAACAGTTTACATTTCTGATTCCAGAGGTATCCAGCTTGCCAAAGCCACCAGTATTTGTCTCACTTTAAATGCATTTATATGCTAATGCAGACAGTCTCCCCTGCTTGCACACATACCACACACAACTGTATAGAAATTATTCTTTTCTTGCTAGATTTACAAAAGATGACCATCAAACATCCTTTGCATTTATCTATGTTAATCACAATCTATATATTACCTAGTGCTCATGTGATACAGACATTCCTCGTGATAAACCAGACACGCACACCTCTGGATTATCTGTCCAGACTTGACAAATTGGTGCCACGTTTGGAGGAGGAGGAGAGGGGAGGAAGGAAATGTAATTTCAAGGATACCGTTCTGTGTATGGCTGGACAGCATTTCTGCCTTTTTTTATTGCCTTTGGGATCATCTTACAACATTCTCTGTCCAAAGACTTCAGAGCACTTCACAGATATTACCTGATTACAATCTGCAGAGGTATGAAGTGCTTTTCCCAAGGTCAATCAGCCACTCATGGCAGAGTTTGTATAATCACTGCGATTTCCAGACTGCAGAGCCATTCAGTGTATAAAAAGACTCATCTCCTTTTCCTGGGGGAAGCAAGGTGATGCTCTCATCGTGTCTAGACCTTTTCTGCAGAGGGAAAGGGAAGCAGCAGCTCTTCTCCTGCAGATGCTGGGGAGCTCACGAGCTCTCTGGGAACGCTCCCAAAGACCAGGGAACCACTGACGCAGCAGCCCGTGGTGAGGATGCCTACCCTTGGCACTACTCAAGGCGAGGGGGGTTTTGCTATTGATTCAGGATTTTTATCTTGTGTCTCTATTGCCCATTTTGTCCTGTCTGTTCTCTTCTGCCCCTATTCAAACCTTTTTTTCTGTTCCACACAATTCCTGTTTCCTCACTGCTGTCAAGAGAGTTGGAAAACACCAACAGCCCTGTGCTTTGTTAGACAGTGCTTACAAGCAATAACGAAACCTGATTAAAAGGATGTACCTGGAATGCTTTTCTGTTGAAAACTGATGATTCAGTGGCATAAAAGTGTTCCATGCTTACATGTAGGTTTTGTTTAACTTTTTTCCTTGAAAACTATGAAAACATTTCGCTTTTAAAATCCCCAAATCTTTCATTTTGACTTTAGCATTCTGTATTAAGGTCATATTGTAATTGATACACAAGAAAAGGATTAGTTGTTTCACTTATAATGTAGTAACAGACACTGGCTTTCTCTCTAGATTAGGGACAATTATTCCTATTTGAAACCTCAGAACTTCTCATACAATGGAAACTCCATTTTTCAGCCAGCTATAATAGTAACACCATTGCACCAATATTAATCTTGAAAGGAGGCTAGAAAAAAATCAAATCACTTGCACCTAAGATTTAAAGAACAATGTCATCCCTAAACCACCTTTCTTCCTTTCAAGTTTTCAAGACTGAAAACTGACACTGGAAGGGAGAAAATTTAGACTCATAGCAGACAAGTTGGACAACTTGCCAAATCATCCAGGGCCCAGTAAAGTTCAGCTTTATTCTTCTGGAAAATAATGATGGAAAATTCATTTAAGCATTGTGTATAGCTTTGCTGGGGTGAAGGAGGGAAGGGGCAAATTTAATTCAGACCCAGAACTCCCCTCAAACGGATGCTGAATGTAAACTTTAGCTGCGTTTCTGTCAGACTTAATGGATTTCACTTATGGGAACTATAATAAACAGCTCATTATGGAGTCAGCTGCGGGAGCATTTTGAGCCCAATAGGGTCATTTGTTTTCCAAGGCAGATTTAGTCTAAAGGGGGTGGACAGACTAATCCAGTGTTTGAAGTGTCTATATCAATACTTGAGGAACAGTGACAAAGTGGTATTTTGGGTCTCCAGCAAAGGCCACTGTTGGATGAAGGCATGGCATGGAGCTCCAGAGGCTAATTGGGCTGCAGCTCCAGTTAGGTGGTGGGTCGCTGCTGGACACAGGGAAGCCAGTTCTCACAAAACAGATTTCAAGAAAATTGTCATCATTAAAAATCCCAGCTCCCAGAGTCCTGCTATTGCATAAAATTCTGACCTCTTTTCTCTGTGTGTGAGGAAGTTTCCATCTTTCACGCTTGAAGGGAAATTATGAGTCCCAAAAGCCAAAGAAAGCAACAGCAGAAAGACACTTTTCTTTGTTTCCCATGGTTTTAAGCCACTACCCGGTTTGAGGGAAGAGGGATGACTCGCTGGGCAAAGGGAGCCGAATTTGCCAGCCTCCCTGGTTGTGCCCCCTCGCCTCCCCTCCGCGATGCAGGGCTGCTGCCAGGATTCACAGGGAGGGAAGGTTTACTCGCAGTAAATCAGGGACGAGAAAGCAGGTGAGCAATGTCGATGCCTTCTTTATTGCCCGGGGATAAGCTAAGCCGTGAGAGCCTACGCGCCCTCCACCGTCGTGGGGCAAAAGCCATTTTCCCCATCCCGGGGGGAGCTGCAGGGCATGGCCAGCTGTGCCGGGGAGAGGAGAGCAGCCACCACAGATCTGCACTCTAATGAACTTCTTGAAAGACTGAATTTATAAGTCAATAAACATCTGCGGAGTAGAGGGCTTGGGATCCAAGTGCACCCTCTGGAGCAGATCTTCCCCTGCTCCACATCTGGCGGGGGGCTGGGAGGGGAGCAGGCATCTGCGGCCGAGGCAGCGGCTGGCTTTGTACCGCCATAAATCTCCTCCTCCCCCGCACCATTAATCTGAGCCATCCCCTCACCGGGATGAAGCCAGAGGACAGTGGTTTCAAACAGTATGACTGTCAAATTGCTCAGCACGCAATAAATCACACACAGCATCTTCCCTTTCATGTCTGCTCCGGCTGGGGGACTTGCAGACACTTCTTAAACACTTCCATACCCACGGAGATGCTCTCTGCTTGCCTGCACACTCTGCCTGGGCTGTGCGCGGGGAAACTTTTTGCCTCTGCAGAGCAGAAGTTAAATCGCTCACGGAGGGAGCAAGGGGTGATTGGCTTGTAAGCATGAAAGAGGCTTGGAGAGGCATTTGCAAGTGCTCGGTTTCGCTTGTCATTGGGTAATCCGTGCATTGTAACGTACATACGCGTAGCCTCTTGCTCTTTCATGCCGGCACAGAGTAAACTCGCACGTTTATTTCTCGTGTTAGCACACGTACGCACAAGTGTGTGCGCACACACAGGTGCACTCACATGTCTGCAACTATTTTTGAAAGTTAAAAGCCTTTTTTTGCCCCCTCCCCCCAGTAAGAAAAAAATACACTGCTTTGAGGAGCAGAGATGTGGGTTATAGAGGATACCTAGGCCAAAGTGTGTGGTTGCTTGGCTGAAACACAAAATAGAGTGGTTTATTTTCATCCTTGTTGGTATTTTGGGTTTGGAGAAATGGGGAGAAAAGCCTGCCCTCCATTTTAGTGAAAGAAGAAGCAATTCTTGTGTCAGATCTGCTAGGTGTCTCCTTTGGTGGATTTTTAGCCACATCTAGAGATGGTAAAGGACATGTTGGTAGAGGTACAGAGGATTGTTTCTTCAATTTTTCCTGTTAACAGTGCCGAGAAAAATAAAAATCCCTGTAAATTCAGTCTAGAAACCATACTGGTTAATAACCCTGTAATAAACCCTAAGACTGCAACTTGTAAATGCCGTTGCAGTTGCAGTTGTTGTTGTTGCGAACACTTTGAAAGCCTCTGTTTTCCTTGCTGGAAAAATGATTTCCACTGTGTGATGAACTTTAAAACTTACCGGTTCTAGGAGATGACAAAAGAATTGAGTGCTTGGGGAAAAATAATTAGCTGCAATAAGAACAGCCAGTCTTTGTTATAGATTAGTTTATTTTTTTAGTTTTATCCCTGAAGATGCTATTGATGTTTGACCAGCTTTTTTGAGGTCAGCCTCGTAATTTCTCATCCCTTAATTATTACACCATTTGTTAAACCAATGAATGTTATTAATCAGAACTAACTAGGCAGTGGAATAGATACAGGTCACAGTATTGTTATAGCCTTTGCACAGGTGTTTCTGTGGCTGACCGGTGGCCAAGTGCTTGTGGAGTCTTTTGTAAGCGTCTAAGAGAAGAAATAAGCCAAACACAATAGAGCAACTTCCACTCACCTGGTGGGAGCAAGCTGCCTGGGATGTCCCTGGGATGTTGCTGGGGGCAGTGGGGATGCAGCATCCAGCCCTGGCTGTGCCCAGAGAAGGGGCGAATGATGTTTTCTCTGCCTCCTGGCCAGCTGCCTCGGGTGGTCCCGTGCTGACTCTGGCTGTCTAGATCTGTGCCTCATTCTACATCAGCTTTACAGCACTCACTCCTTTTGAGAAATACTTTTGAGTAACGACGCTTTGCTCTGCTGTGAGACTCAAAGCAATTTTCAATATTAATTAAGTCTCCCAGCTCCCTTCTAAAATGGCTAGTTACTATTTGTGTTAAACCGATAAAAATGAAGCACTATTGACAAGAGCAGTGTGGTGAACTGGTGCAAGAGGCAGGAACAGAGCTGGGCTCCCAGGCTGGTAGCTTTGACCACGAGAGCTTCCCTCCTCCTGCACTGGCAGTGACACGCAGGAACACGGTGGCCCCCTTGCACCCCACCAGCCTCGGGGCCACGGCCAGGCTCAGTAAAGCAGCAGCTCTTGGTTTGCCTTGGTTTCCAGCTCCATGATTTAGGGGCAGGGACTTTATTCAGATAAGATTTCTCAACTCCTACTTGCAATTGCCCCACATTCCTGGAGAGGCAAACGTTCCTTTACCTACCTGAGTCACGGCAGGACCTGGGTGCATTAAGCACCGACATCCAAGCCGCTGCAGGACCTGGGTGCTGGCTGCAAGCTCACAGCTATTCAGCACAGGGCAGCCAGGGCTGGACACCTCTAGAAAACCAGCTTCTAGCTGGGTGCTGCCACGGCGAGAGCCTGAGCCCGCTAGTGGCAGGACAAAGGAAGAAGCTGAGATTGAAACGAAGGCCGCTGAGCTCCACTCTCATTCTCGGAAAGCAGCAGCAGCGAGCGAGAGCGCCCAGCTGGCTGTGATGTGAGCTCCAGAGTCTGATGTTCGAGGGCTCTCTCGGGCGGAATATATTTACCTTCTTTGTAGCTGGCTGTAACTCACATCCCTGCAAAGCACTCTGCCAATACAGCATTTGCTGATGTATAGCTACAGCCATTTTCGCTGTTTCCCTTACTCTGTCTCCGTATAGAATAATATGCGATTAATTGATTTTCTGTCGCTCTTTTAGTACGGAAAATTAATTTTGGAGCAACCTTGTTTTCTCAGGGTATGAATTCTCTACATGCAGAGTAATTCCACTCCTACATTATTCATGAGAGAAAATAGTGATGGAGTGTGTAACTGAGGCAGCCCCAAGGCCACAAACTGATAGTCTGCGTTACTGATACAACAATATTCCACTGATGCTTCTAAATAATTCACGGCTACAACTCAATTTGGCACCAGGCACGCGGCTCGGGATGTGACTAGTGCGGAGGGGAGAAGAGGCACCTTGGCAGGACGCTCAGCTTCCCAGCCAGAGCGCAGGACGGGGGCCGCCGGCGAGAACCCGCTGCCTCCAGGCAGCCGGAGCATCGCCCGTGCCTGACCGGTCCCCGGGGACATGGGCCACCGCACAGAGAGGGACCCAGCGCCGGAGCGTGTGGCTGGAGCTCCTGCTGGCATCAGTGGGGTTTCCAGGGACCTGAAATCACAGCAGAAAAAAAAAGGCTGGTGGGAGCACGGGGGAATGTCTGAAGGGCCCGGTCCCAGCAGTGCCACGAGACACGGGCAGCAGATAGGGCGTGCAGGGCTGGGAAGCTCGGCTGGCGGGGTATGAGTATCGGCAACACCGTTCTCTGTAGCTGGGGAGATGTCTCCTCGAGGGCATCCCCGTGGACGCTAGCAGAGCTGCTGCTGCCGTGCAGGGCTGGTGGGCACCAGCCCCGAGGGATTTGGCAGAGTTCTCCTTTTCGGGGATGTGTTTGGAGTGCTCCCTGGGCCATGCTGATTTGATTATGGAAGTACCTGCTTCGGGGTGTTACAGCAGGCACATTAAATAGCGAGTGAGGGCAGGAGTGGCATATTCCCATGAAGAAATGGCTGGTCAAAGATTTCTCCCAGTAGCAGGATCTACTAGGGAAGCCTGAAGTCTCCAGGGTTGTGTTAGGAGCGTCTTCATGAGAATTATTTAAAACTACACGGTGCAAAACAGAGGCCATGCAGGAAAAGTCTATTTTTGTGACAATTTGGGGATTGCAACCCTGGTTTCCTGGAGCCCCCCCTGCCCCAGCCGGTGCCGGCTTCTATCCCTGCTCCGTGTGTTGGGCCGATTGTGGCTGCTTCTGGTGAAACTGAAGCTGTGAAAGGGGACAGGACAAAAGCGGGCAGCTGGTGGCAGCCAGCCAAAGCCACATGCCCTCGCTCTCCTCCCGTCCTCGGCGGAGGGGCAGGCTCCATTGCTCCCCTTCCTTCCCTGCCAGGTAGCCCCAGGTCACGGGCGCCGAACAGGAGTTTTATCCTCCTGTGGGTGCAAGGCAAGGGGAAGGTGCTACTCCGAGAAGAGGCTCTGGAGCCACGGCAGCCTTGCCGTGTGCCACGAAGGTGGCTTTTCCATGTGGATTAAAGGGTTAACAGTGGCTGAGGGGCTGTGCGGGGCAGAGGCTGAGCATCGCCCACCACCAATAGCTTCTCTGGCGCTGATCCTCAAGCCTCCCCTCAGGTGGCAAAGCCGTGCGTGAACTGGCCAGGGCTTCAGGGCACGGTTCTGGGCTGCAGAGAGGGTTAATGGCCTGGAGAGCACTTTTCATGTGAGTGGAAAATGGCAGGGGCCTTCCCTTCCCTCCTTCCCTGCCTCTGGCAACGGCTGTGCCGAGCAGGTCCAGATGACGATGGAGTGAGTGAGAGCCTTGTCCTGGCACTGGTCTCCTTTTAGATTAATGACTTGCGATGAGATGCCTAAGTCACATATTGGGATTTTTCAACATTGAACTGTACCTGGCACCCTGCAGCCATTTATCACAGGGCTGCAGATGGAAGGCAGCAGCAGCAGGACTTGCGGAGGGCCAAGAAACACAGCTTCCCAGCCAGCCTGCTGGTGGGTTGGGGGGAATTTTTCTGGTGCGTGTGCTTGTGTGGTTTTTTTTTAATCTAAAATGATAAATCTGATTTCTTCAGGATATTGGAACAGCTGCAGCTGACCTGGCTATTTATCTGACAGATCTTCAGGGTGTACGATAACAGCTCTTAGAGGATGGATGTGGTGTTATAAACTGTCCAGGCACAGAACATGATTAATGGGATTCACAGAGATAAACAGATGGGGGGGAGAGCTCATGATCTAAGAAAATCCCGTCCCTGGACTGGGAAACTATTGGTGAGCTGAAGCTTTCTCGGAGATCGATGTTCCGTGGGTGCCAAGCCACCCACCTTGGCCTCCCCACCCGCTCCCACCCCGCGGCCAGCCAGGGCCTCGGCACGCTGGCGCGGCTGTCGTGGCTTGTACCGCACGGTGCAGAGGATGTTCGTACCTAATTGTGCAGCTGCTCTGCACAGTGTGAGATGAAGGCAACTGTCCTGCAGCATCTCATAGCCTTTATGGCCACTGCACTCAGACACTTCCCGGCCACCGTGCTGGCTCCCCAGCCCTCTGGTTTGCTCTTGTAGGACAGGCGTGCTGCTGCCTAACACCTTGCAGAAATGAAGCACCATAGTGCTCTTCCTTTGGCCCCGAGTCCATGCTGTCTCCCCCCCGCCCCAGCTCCCATGTACCTTAAAGTCACTTTTTTCCAGAGCTCCCCACATGAACACTCCTCAGTTAACAGCCCACCTCTTCAGGGAAAAACTGGTTTGGTAAAAGTTGAAAAATCAATCTCTCTTATATTAGCTGGCACAGAAACTTGCAAGGAATTTACGCATCCAGCTAAGATGACATTCATTTCCTTGTCTGTTATTTTCTGATGTGGGCTTAAAAGCCTCCTCTCTCCCCAGCCTCTTTCTTCTGGCTGTCCCTGCAGACCTGCGGTTGTGTTCCTGGTACTTGCTCGTTCCCGGCACATTTCAGAGGGCGTGCAGCTGGGAACCAGGAGCAGAGAGTCCTGCATCCTTCGGGGTATCAAAGGGGACTTGTTGAATAGCTCTGATGGGGAGCACCATGTAAAAGGGAGGGAGCAAAAGGAATCAAAACAGCATTAGTGCAGAAATTCTCGCTGAAAGGGATGGATCAAATAAACACTGAGATTAATTAATCACTAATGGCATGGACTAAAGGTGACCCTTCAGCATTTACAGACTGAAGACAGCAGGGTTAGGATTGAAGAGCATTAATCTTACATTAGCAGAACTCCATCCTTGCCAGAAGGGAGGAAGAAATCCCTTTGGTTCACGTAGAGGAAGCTGAAGCTTATTGCTTCCTGCCAGGTCCATGGCTGCATTTTTATGAAACACCTGCAATGAAAAAAAAGAGCATAAACCTGAGAAAATTAAACAGCCGTCCCAGAGGAGGACTGCAGCCCTGCGCCCAGGCACAGCTCTCGCGCTGCTCCCTGCGGCCGGCAGCCTGCAGGTCAGGGGCCGATGGCCACGCTCCGTGCAGCAGAGCTCAGCGAGGTTTTGTCGTTCGTTATTAATAACGCTGGATCAATTACAGCGAGCAACTGGGAAAACGGATTTTGAAATCCTTCCTCTTTACTGCTGAAGTTTGTGTGTGTGTGCATGTGTAATGTTAGCAATACAAGCCACCAGAGATGAGCTATAAAAGGTGCTTTCTTTTGCCTCCAAATTTTGCTCTGTGGTTGCTCTGTAGCATGCACCAGATGCAGCAGCAACAGCGCAAGGCCTATAACCTCTTTCCAAATGGTAATAAATCCCACAAGACCCTAACACACTTGTAATTTACAACTCTGCTAAAATGAACATTATTTCAAGCTAAGCGTATTCTCCGAGGTGCAGGAGGAATGTGGCAGCTTTCCTGCTGACAGCGGAGTTTCTTTTTTAAATGTCATGCATTCACTTTCATTACTTCCAAATAATTGCCCAAAAGATCAGCAGCCGGACGAACGAGAGCGTTTTATACCGCTGTTAGTCGATTCCATCATCATAAAAAACAGCTGCAGGGACCTGCTCTTGGTCTTGGTGAGAAACCACTGTCTATTCAGTTCCTAAAGCCGACCGAACGGACCCAGTGGGCTTCAGGAACAGAGCCACTGCCCTGCTCTTCCGTGGATAGAGAAAGACCCTTGAAATCAGTGAGGTTGGGGTCGGCTCTACCTGCCCCAGAGTGCCAGGGAGGCATTGTGACACCAAAGAAATTCATCTTGGGTTGTTGGAGGGTTTTTTCAGTGAAATGAAACACTCTTCTTGCTGTGTGGAGGTGTTTGCTGTATTGCTGGGGACTTTTCGTGAACCATCCTTCATAGGCAGCAAGGGCTTGCCACTTTGAAAAGAAAATAGTGATTTTAGCACTGGGCTGAGCTGGGATGCTGAGATGCTGCTCAGCCGCCGCGGGGCATCACCCACAGCAGGGCAGTCCTTTCTGTGGGTTCACTTCAGAGCGGTTTTCCCGGCTCCCCAGTCTGGGAAGCCCCTGGGAGAGGGGGGATGAGGGGGAGCCCCAGCACCGTAGCTGCCCCCTCCTCCTCCTCTTCCTCCTCCTCGTCTGCGTTTCTCTCAGGAACTGTCCAGAAACATCGGCCTGTGGAGGCAGCCCCACGCTTTTGCAGACCGGGTCCAAGACAAACTCCAGATCCTGACTGCGAAAGCTCTGTGGCCTGTAATGAAAGCCCTCAAGGAAAACTGTAAATATAGGAGCTATTGGCAAAATTCAGATCTCGCCTTGGGCTGGAACTCCCTCTCCCACAGTGGGAGGTTTGATCCCGGGTATTGGCGCAGGCCTGTGTTTCAGTCTATCTTAAACAGCTGGAAAACAAGATCTTTTTAATCTAGACATGGTTTTCTTCCTCCACTGGAAAGAGAAAAAGAAATGGGCGGGGGGGTGGGGGGGAACCGACAAAAAGCAAAAGCTGTAATAAAAAACCCTCCATGATCATGAATATGAAGGAGAAGTAGTAAGGAGCAAAAAAGCCAGTGCTGCTGTTAATTATTCTGCAGCTTCTAGTCCAAGGCCTCATATCATTTGAGAGCTCAGATCATTAGTAGAAAATTATGTTCTTTTTTGGAAACGAATTTCTGATTGACTTTTTGGCCAGTGCCGGTGGCTGTGTGAGCAGTCCTGGAGTCTGAAAACTCTTGTCTGATGTTGCATGCCAAACGCGTCCAGGGCAGAGCTCCCTTGTGGCAGCCAGTTGGTTCATTTCTGATTTCAAAGGTCGGTTGCTTTTTATCAGAAAATAGATTTTTGTCGGAAAACCATATTTCTGCTAGGAAATAAGCTGGTTTGGATAAAAACACAAGGATTTTAGTCGGTAAAGCAAAATGTTTTCAGTTTCACTACTCCGGCTTTCCAAAGGGAGAGGGAGGGAAAGGAATTCCTCTGGTTTTAAGTTGCTTCTCTAAGACTCCAAAAATGCCTATGGAGCATTTTCCAGGTTATAAGAAAACACTGTTTTGTCTCCTTGAGAAACCAGCTCCAGGACAACCTGCTCCACCTTATATATTATTTTGTGCATTTAGCCGTGCTAAACTCACACAGGCCTCTTGTCTTCGAGGAAAGACCAACACCCCGGTGCCCCTCTCTCCGCCGAAGCTGACTGTGCAGCATCAGTAGCAACGACGACGGCAGTTGCGGTGCCTTTCCTCGCTCCTCGGAGGCCGTCAGAAGCCGCACTGCTGTGCCCGCCAGCAGCCGGGAGCTACTGACAGCCCAGAGCACTTCTGAGCCGGGCAGCGCCAGAGCCCCAGGCGGGGAACGCGAGCTTCTCAGCCCATTCCCCTTCTCCTCAGCCATGTGCTGCTTAGCTGGGGTTGACGGCGGGTCTGTACTTGGGGCGATGTCATCCCGGATGCCTTCGGCCTCCTCGTTCTGCGTCCCTTGTTGACCCGCTGCGCTTGCAGCAAGGTTAAATCTAAAACCATGGCAGATGATGGGATAATCCATCGCTCTCCGTCGTCGCTGCTGTGGGGCTGTTGGTCCCAAGGGTTTAGATCTGAAACTCATCCGAGACACCCTAATGGAGTGAGGAAGATTGCGTCATTGACCCCCCAATGCGCGAGTTGCAGAGCCACAGTGTCCCACTCCCAGACCCCCCGAAAGCCTGCGGAGAAGGCAGAAACAGACTCCTGTTTCCTGGGACCCACCCCGGGGCTGTCATTGCAGAAATGTGTCAGTTGTGTCTCAGTAAGGGTGTAAAGCAGATGGAGCCCAAGGGTGCACTGCCTCGTGCTCCCCACCATGCACCCGTGGGAATCCAGGGAGCCCAAAGGAGTGGGGCAGGTGAAGCCCGGGCAGAGCATCCCCTGTCAGGGGGCTGGCAAAGCACTGCGCTTCAGTGCTTCGTGTCCTCTGCATAAATGCAATTTCCCTGAATGTCAGAGGAAAGCATTACAGATAACACACTGTGTGTGTCTCTGACCCAGTAAGTGCTGAAATCACAGATCTCATTATTCTGACATGATAGAATTTTTTTCCCTCCCCGCTGCAACCCTGCTGCTGTTGTTTTCCAGACTGCAGACATAATTGCCGAAGGTGCAAAGCCTCCGCAGACAAATACGTCTTGCCTACTTCCCTAAATCTAGCAAAATGCCAGTTCTGTGTGTGCATAAGAAAACACTTTTAGATCATGCTCATAAGCAGCACGTATTTCCATAGGGTGCCAGTCACAGTCAGGCTCACCTTTAGGGACGTGCAAGACGGCGGAGCAGAGCAGGGAGACTCGCTGAGCTCCCAGACAGTTTCCAGACTCGAGGTTTCAAGGTGCCACTTGCCAGCCAGTGTATGCCATCAGGGGGTGACACAGCTGAGCAGAGGAGCCCTTTAGAGAGCGATCCTGGGTATTTACTGCACTTGATCTCACGCACAGGGATCACAGGGGACCAATCTCATTTGACTGGGTTGCCCAGCAAGGGACCCTCTCTCTGGCTGGTAGGGGATGGTTGCAGCAGTCTTTGGGCTTTTGGGCTCTTTATAAGATAAAGGACATGCGAGGACACAGGCTAGCAGTGATGTGGGCAGCCCTGGCACCAGCACCAGAGTAGCTGCATCTGTGCAAGGCTACATCTTAGCTAATGAGCTCTATTAACAGACAGCACTTATTAGCTTGGACACTGTCACGGAGCAAGTCTGCTTGCAGGGTCTGTGCAAGCATCTCTGCTCTGCACCCAGGAGGTACAGCTCCCCGCACAGATCTTTGCTTTCTGCTGCCACCCAGACTTGCAGAAGTCCTGCTCAGAGACAGGGGTCCACGGGGGGACACCACAGCTTCTGGAAACCTTTCCACTCAAGTGTTGAAGAAAGGCCATTTTTTTATTATAGCAAGTTTTTAATCAAAAAAGAAGAAAGATTTCCCCTGATCTCCACCTTTGCGATAATTTTTCTATAATTTTCCTTTTAGATGGGTCAGATGAAAAGATCTGTTTGTAGCCTGGGTCTTGGAGAGATAAAGGCGCTCTTCTTGCAGGTCAGATCAGGAGGAAGGAGTAGACCCCTTTTCAGAGTCACTGTGGCCCTCTCCACACGACCATCTTGCCTGACCAGAGGACATTTTCTCACTTTTATTTTCATCTTTCTGCCTGTTTGCTTATTTCACCTCTTTTGTTGAGTTGTGTTCCTCAACAAACATTTTTTAATCAACTTTATGAATCCACCTTATTGGCAGTAACCTGAAATGTTTTCAATTGCGGCACCGTTAGTTCGGCCATGCAGTAATGCAGCAGTTGAGCACAGCCTTCAACGGAGGGGGTAGGGGGGAAGAGTTTACTAAGTTTGCTGTTGAGTAGCAGAAAGCAAGGACAAGGACCCCGAGGACCTTGGGCTGTGGAAGGCAGGCTGCTCCAGGGCAGAAATGCCATTAAGAGGATCTGCCAGGTGTGAAGTCCCAGCTGAGCCTGTCTTGCATACTCCTAGACTTAGGGACTTTCAAAGCACCTGCATAGCACGCAGAGCTCAGCAGATGGTGGGAAAAAGGAGAAGGGTGAATGTTAGCTTGAATTTCTAGTGGGTTTATGATGCCACTGCATTTCGTACCCCTTTACTGCTACTTTTCTTCAGGTATTTGTGAGGCGGCTTGTCGATCCTTGCACAGGTGCTGGTGAACGGATGGTGTGCCTCTGAGCAAGGATCAGGTATGAGAGAGAGATGTGAGCTTTCACTGCCCAGAGTGGAAATGCCTCATCTTGGAACCAGTACTGCTCTGGGAGGGTAGACAAAATAACAGAGCTGGGAGGTGATCTGTGTTGTCCTCATGCTATCCCTTCTGCACAGGTTTTCATAATGTCATCTCTGATCATTAGTCAGAGATCAAAACCAATTTCATGTGATTAAAATCACCAGTGACACACTTTAAATGAAATGTGAAAATGGAAAGACAGCAGTGAAGGCACGTGTTCCTGGAGAGCTGAGATGGGCTGAGAAACAGGATTGCATAAAGGGTTCTTTACCCTAAACCGATAAATCTCTGAGATCAATAGACCTTCAGAGATAACTCAGATATGGTTAAAAAGGAGAAAATCAGAGGGTTAAATTCATCAGATAAATTGCTCACTGAAGAGTTTGGCCAGCTCTGGTCACCAGAGAGTGCTAGGCTAAAGAAATGCTAATAGAAACTCACATATGTATATAATACCCTTCATCCACATAGACCCCAAAGTACTTAACAAACTTCACAGGCATATATTTTACTGACTTATCTTTGATGCCCCTTCTGTAACATGGGCTGTTTTAATTACTGCAAGGGCACAGGGAGCTTGCGTGCAGGATTTTAGAATGAAATACATAGTGTGAGGAGATTTGATCTCCCACTTTCAGTGGTGGCAGAGCCTGAGAAAGCCACCGGCACATTCTGCATAGCCACTTGTTGTTGTTAAAACTGCATGGGGCAAAATGAAATCAGATTAAATCCTTTGATTTAGAGTCAGGTAAAGCTCCTCGTCGTCATCCGTAAAATGGCAGCGATTGCATTTCTTGCTCGGGGTGATGTTAGGAACCAAACTGGTCTCTCATGGTGCTGGTGGGGTGGGCAGTGCCGTCACAAGTGACTGTTTCACAGGAGTGGAAGAGGTGATGTTTTCCATCATTGCAGTCTGACAGTACCAGCATTATCTGCCTGTGAACGAGGGGCTCAGGTCATCACTCGCCTGCCTCTGCCCTCGCCTCCAATAGATGCCCAGTAAAACTGGGAGGAGGATCTTTTTGTTTTGCTGCCACATCTCGTTCTGTTTGCTGCCACGGCCTGGGGGAGGCTTTTCATGTACTTTATCCCTGAATCTCCCTGGGGTATGATGGCCTTTGATAGCCCGACTGAAACGCAGACTGTGCTTTGCCTGCTAAAGCCCGCCAGCCTTGCACAGGGCCTGAACGCTAGCAGAGCTTCCCAGAAGGAATTTCTTTCCAGCTCCCCGGGAGGTTTTGGCAGTCTAGTCTCTGTCCAAACAATCATTATTAAAGCCGTGTTCAAACACGCTTTTGTTTGCAGAGTTGTGCAGTGGGGGGTCGGAGGCAGCAGAAGACGGGTTGGGGACAACAGGATGTGTTGGGGAGGATCTGAAATTGGGGGTTCCCTCTTTACCCAAGTGCTGATGAGCTGTACTAGCTCTCAGACACAAAGAATAACTCTTAAGTTACACCATGCCCTGATATTTCAGTTCCGATTGGGAAAGTCAGCGCCTCCATCCGTGTGCCAGCACAGATGTAGCGGGGTCTAGATAGACCCCAAGCCCTTGGCACAGCCTTTGCCTGTCCTCACGCTGTTCTGACTGTGAAGTGGTGTTATGATGTTAATGATAGAGCTAGGCAACTGAGGCACAGGGAGATCTAGGACCCAGGTCTTTCAGTATTCAGGCACTGAACTCCTGTTCAAAGCTGATTTGGGTGAAGATGAGTGTGAGAGTGTGAGTACGTGGGGGTGCAACCACTCGGGGATGCTGTCCTGGGCCTTTACAGCCCCAAACTGCCTTAGGTCCTGTCGAGATGCTGTCACTGTGGGAAGCCCAGCAGGCTCCTCTCCTTCGGTGGAAACCGGAGTGCGTCAGGCATCCAGGCGGTCCTTGCTTGCCCTGTGTTTGTAGGAGCTCGCTCTAGCAGGATCTGCAGACCCTGCCTTTGTGCCCATAAGGGTTCTCCATCCTGGCTGGGCCCTGGCAGAGGTGTCTCTGTGCAAAGCTCTGACTTCAGATCTCCCTGGTTAGAAAAAGGCAGAGTGCAGACATTAATGTTTGTAACAGGCGTCCCCGCACAGCTGCAGAGGGAAGAAACTGCCCGTTTCTCCTTCACCCATCCCCAGCACCTGCCCGGCACCCAGTCTGGCTTCCCCTGGCACCCTCCACGGGGGAGCGGGTGGGAAAGCTCTCCTCGAGAAAGGCACTTTGCAGGTTGGCCTGTTACCGTGCACAATGGAAATCTGGCGGCTGCATCCGCTGCTTAAGAGCCTTCCCCTCGTGCAATAACCTCTCATTATTTTTTAATGTTGTTGTAACTTTATGGCTTAATCAGTATTTGCAATTTGTTAGTAGTCCAGGCTGCAATAAAATTGTTTTCCAGGTACTGAAACATCCTATCAAGGTTTGTAAAGCAGTGGTTCTTAGTTTATCACACTCATAAAAAGCACTGGCAACTTGACAGATATAATAACTTTTTTTATCAAGTGTCTAATTTGAGAGGAAATTAAGCCATACATTACATGCCGATCTGAGCGGGAATTGGAAAAAGACCCAGCCACCCCTCTCTCCACCCCAGCGAGTTTCCTTTCTCATCCCAGCCTCTTCTGTACGGAAAAGACTATTTAAAGCTGGCCATGCTTCTGCATTGGCTCTGCAGTATCCTCAGATTGTGTGTGTATTTTTACAGGGCACTGCACACTTAATAAAAAATTATTTATGTGGCCTGCATTGATGTCACAGCAGTGAAACAATACCTTTCCTTTACTGCAGCAGAGTGGTGATTTATACGAGTGCCTGGAAAAGCTTCCTCGAAATGCAGTGCAGATGCTCCAGGCCACTGTAACAGCCACTATATCCAGTTTACTTACGGGCCAAGATTTTTAAATCAGGCAGGTGATTCTGGGTGCTTCCATTTATGGCATCCATCTCAGGGTGCCCAGGGGGGCTGGGACTTCACCAGCACAAGAGGAGCTGGTCCTTTTCGGGCCTTTGAATAATTGCATTTTTGTCCTCAAAATTTTAGTCAGTCTGACGTAATTCCCCCTATCCCAAATACATCTGCTCGAAAGAGCATTAGTGAATTGAGCGGTGTCTGCTTTGTAATTGCCCCAAAAGGCCCTTCCTCAGCGAGGCTCCTCGTGCTCCCAGGCTGCATTCTGATCCGTGCTTCAAAACGTGCCCCGGGTCTCCGCCGTCCACAGCCCCGGCCCTTGTCCTGCTCCTCTCGCCTGCGCCTCTCTGCTGCGCTCGCCCCGCAGTAGCGATCGAGGGAGAGAATACGGGCTGTCCTCAGGCAGTCATTTTAAGGATAATTATTTTGGTGTTTAATTCCAGTACTGATTTTCCCCCATTCCCATAAGTGGTACCAAAATGCCAATAAACAATTGAGCAACTAGCATGGATCACCCGGAGATAGGTTTCTAAAATCAGACTTTTAAAGCAATGCCCAGGTCTCCCATTGTCTCCTGCAGGCAGAGCGCCGTGTCCTCGAGCACTGCAAAGTTTAAACGCTTGCTGAGGCCAGACTGAATTTGCGCTGGAAGCCTGGAGTTAGTCAGATGCTGACTACAAGCCACACACTGTATTTGTTTAAATTTTCATGCTAGTGAATGTCTGTGACACAGGAGACAGGTTTATGGAGAGCGAAAAAAAAATGTTGACAAATGGCCCAGTAATCAACTGGAACATGCAATAAATCATTGGAGTGCCAATAACACTTCCAGGAGGAGTTGCGAAAGGTCATTACGATGCCACCATGTATCATGCAGCGCCAAACAAAGCAAACAGAACATGTTGGGAATAGGATTATGGGAGAAGCATCTGTCAGTTCTAATTAAGAATTAACTGTAGATCCTATATAAAAAGATGTGTGGTTTATTCCTATCTGCCTCCTTTTGCCACTTAGCTCTCCATTTTTCCCTCTCCAAAATAAAACTCAATTACTTAAAAAAACACCCTCTGTCATTTAATCTATTCAACAGCAGCAAAAATAACCCAATGTGACAAAAGAGTGAAGGCTGGAGGGGAGGGACTGGGTTCTCTCTGGCTTCTGCAGCCTCTGTAGCATGCAGGAGGGTGGCTCAGAGCCTGCCCAAATTGTCCGAAATCCCAGGAGTCCTTTGGCATCTCCAAATCATGGGTCTGCAATGGTTGCAGAAGGCGGAAAACATACAAACCAAAACACTTCAGCCCCCCCTTTGGTGTGGATGATGGGTGGAAGTGGAGAGAGCTTGGAGGCTGAGATGCTGGAAAGATTTTGGCTACTAGTGGAAGGAAATGCACGCTAAATAAGTGACAATAAAATGAAATAGAAAAGTTAGAGAGAGGAAACCCAATAGAGAAGAGGTACAGGGCAACCGAGTGATGTGTCCTCAGAGGGGATGAGGGGTCTTTGATCCCATTTCACACCACATCCTCCCCCCACAGCACGTGCTGCTCGGAGGCACCCCCCCACTTCTGTCACAGACCTCTGGGATGCTATCCCCTCCAGCTCTTCATCCGTGTTACTGGCACTGGGTCTCACCCAAAGGCGACAGAAGGGATGGCTGGAGCCGTTCACCTGATCAGCCGTTGCCGCCTTGCCAAGCTGAGGCACGTGAACAGCCCATCACCTCTGTTGCTGCGAATGACCCTCCCAGCATAAGCACCTCATAAATCCCCCCAGCACCTCCTTCCTTTCACCTTGTCTTCCCTCTCCTCCTTCAGGCTCCCCTTTCTCTCTCTCCCCATTAATCTGAGTTGCATTTTATCATGTGGGCGCCTATCCCAGGGCTCCTGCTGAGAGGGCTATGCAAGCAGCATGCTTTTCTTTATTATTATTATTTTTCCCTTTCTTCTCCTTCATATTTCCAGGCCTCTTTTCTGCTTAAGTTTGCATTTCTTCTTTTTCTTTCCTTTTTTTCTTTTCCTTTCTGCTGACTGAGACAAGACCGTGTCCTACTTCAACATCCCAGGATTTGTTACAACTTCAAGGTGCAGGTTTATGGCCACGGTTGTCCCGTTTATGGTACAGTTCTTCTTATGGGTTCTAATAAACTTTGTAGCTCCAGGGTGCTCTTAAATCCTGATATGAAAGATAGAGAAGAATCATTATTTAGTCCAACTAAATATAAGATGCTTCACCCTTGAAGGCTGAGGATAATGTTTCTTTCACAGGTGTGGAAAGACCCATAATTCCTGTGTACAGCAAGTGCAGCTGCAGGAAAAAATAATCAATTCTCCCCATGGAAATAAGTGTGCTCCCCCCATGTGGGATGGGGAGAAACAATGCCAGCTGGGATGGGTGCAGCTTAAGAGGGATCCTTTAGCATGGGGAAGTAACATTAAAACTCAATAGAAGTTGCAATTAACTGAAAGGCACGTGCTGGATAAGAAATGCAGCCCCTGGCTGCAGGAAAGTGCTGGTTGCAAAAGGGGAAATCAGACCCATTCCCCTGGCAGAAGGAGGCACGGGGCAGCGTGGTCCGTCACCAACCCAGCAGAACACGTTCAAGTCTTTGGGCCCCGTGGAGCTTCAGGACGTTACATGGCGTTACGCAGAGGCAGCAGTGACCTGCCTACGCGACAAAGCACCGGTTGGAGATTCAATGGCATATGTGTAGCTCCAGCTGCAAACAGTCCTCCCAGTTCAAATAAGGGTTGGGGGTTTTTCAGCAAAAATTTAGAGGACAAGCTCAATGGTAAACAGAATAAATAGCTGAAGGCTGGCAGGGTGGCAAGCGATGCAGTTCTCTGGGTGCAAGAGGGTGTCTGTGGTACATCCCTCTTACCTCCGGCACAACCTTGGGCCAGCAGATTTGCTGCTGGGGGTCTGGTCCCCACTCTCGAGCAGGGGCAGTAGTCCTGGTCTGTGTGGCCTTGTTGGGCTCTGGAAACAGAGATTTTGTTCTGGCCTTTGCACTGAGCGAGCTGAGCATTAGAGCCAAGCCCTGGTGCATGGCCAAGGTACACGTATCTGTATGTGTGTCTGTGGGTACGTATGTCTGTGTGCGCAGAGACAGCAAATCAGTGTATTTATTTCAGGGAAAATCCTTTTGGTTTTTTTCCCTTCCCTCGGCTTTACCAAATCCTGTCTGGTTTCTCTCTTGTCTCTGGGAAGGAGGCAGGAGGTCCAAGTATGTGGAAAGGCCTAAACAATTTGCTCGATAGGGTTTTTTTCCCCAAATGTGTATTTTCCCTCTAAGATTTCTGCAAAGTACCAGGAAAGTACAAGCGGTGTTTGACGGGGCCTGGGATCCTCCATTCCCAGCTGTACTTACCACCAGAAGGATCAGCTGGTCCCATTTTTTTTTTCAGAAATTGCCATACAGCAACCAATTATTTTGTTATGAAAAAACATCAGACAACAACATAATTGAATTGTTGTTTAGTACACTGCCCTCCAAACTGGTCACCTAATTATCATTTCTCTACAAACAGCTTGTTTTCCATTAAATTTCTGGTTTTGTTCTTAAGTAAAATGATAGCTTGTTTATAGGGGATAGAAAAGCAAATTGATGGAAGCTGCAAATGAACTTTCAATTAAACACAACACCTCTAAAGCCAGCGCTATTTATGATTATGGTATGATGAGAGGAGGGTGAAATGGATTTAAAGATGTAACCTTGTAACCACTGAGGGTTCATTAAAATTAAAATCCTGTGTATAGTGTAAGAGATGCCCTGTCAATTGGCATAGCCGTCTAATTCTGCTCTCTCCGTGGTATTATCGGAGTCGCTGGCTGGAGAAGGTGCCTCTTGTTAAAATACTTGGGTCAGAGCTGAAAAGAAAAGAATCCAACCCACATTGGTAGTTTAATGCGTCTCTCCCTGCAAAGCACTACAAGGGAACTCAGTATTGCTTTTCCTTCACGTTCAAAGCAGACTTGTATGTACGTATACATATGCTTGTACACATAGGCATATGCAGGATCAGACTAGCTTAAGGGAGGAGCTTTCCGGAAGGTTTTGGGGCTGTTGCTGAAGAATACTATGGACTTTTGAGGGAGGAATCTGCAGAGGGACGATCACAGCAGTGCTAAAGCATGTCTTGGGTCTCGCTCGTGGGTTTGCAGGAAGACACAACTCAGCACTGAGGCTCGTACGGAGAGGGACGCGGGAGGGGAACGTCAGCCCACGAGCCACGCTGACAACCCGACTGTTGGCCCCGAGCTCGTAAGCCGTCCAGCTCTCAAGCAGGGCACCAAGCACCGCTCAGAGAATCACTCAGGCTTCACCAGCCTTTTCTTCCTTTTTTTTTAATGTATCATCTGTTGTCGCAATTATTCTTACTCGTGAATGAATGATTCGGTGTCACTTTTGGCTTGGATCCGCCCAGCCGGTTTGGTCCGTCCCGCAGGAAGCACCCGGCAAACCCAGCAGCACTTAGGCAAATACGGAGACTCTCCATGAGGTTGTGGCAACAACGAGTCACCCCTGAACTGACAGACTTAAATAGCAACCTGCCAGGAAAGTTTCCTTTCCTGTCACTGATCCCTTGAACTGATTACTCATATTTTCTGTGGTTCCCGCAGGCCTCCAGCGCGGTCAGCCCCAACCATCCCAGCCTTTAACGGATCCACTCTCCAAGCAGCCAAACGCAAGAAGGCAGCGCTGTCACTAAAATACCTATTTGATTGTGCTCACAAGTATAAATAATTATTTTTAAAGCCATTGAAAAGGCCACAGTATAAGACACCAGCTTGTTTGCTTATTCAGATTTATGCAAATTTTTTAAAGGGTGCGTTTCCCTAAGCTCTAGGTGTCCTTGACACACACTAAAACACATCACAAATCATACCCAAAGTGCAGCTGTGGAGTTTAACGGAGAGGAGGGTGCAAGCCAGGGCACGGGGAGTCTGCGTGCCCTCCTGCAACCTTGGGATGCAAAGGCAACCTTTGCCACCAGGCTAAGCCACGCTGGGAGCAGTGAGACCCTCCCAAAATGTGCCCTTCCAGCAGCCTCTTCGCATTTATACCGAGCGGGCTCCTCCTCAGCAGATGTTCAAGACTCAGCACTCAGGCTTACACTGAGGAACTTCCAAAACAAACCATCTGGAAAAAAAAAAAAAACAGCAAACTATTCGCAAGCTATTTCCCTCCTCCACCGCGCCCCCCCCCGCCCGGCGTCCCCGATCTCAAAGTCACAGGGAAGGATTTGAGAGGACAGAGAGCGGAGCGCCAAAGCCGGGAACGGAAGGAGCGCGTCAGTGAAGAAATGTTCCCAGCAAGGCTGCAGCTGTTCTTCTAAAATATGGCAAGGCGGCGTGGCTCACTCGGCGCGACCCGAGGCCGGCGAGGCACCGGCAGCTGTTCGGGCACCCCCAGGGCTGAGCGGATCCAGCAAGTTTTTTCTGATGATGATGAAAAGTGAGGTCCTGGGGGCAGCGGGAGCCAGGACAACACGCAGGGGCCGGAGCTTCTCTCTCTTAGCTTTTTATCCTGGGTTCCTCCCATTTTAAAGAGGAGCTGGTAGCTTTAGCCCCCAGATGGGAAAGTCATATGTTGTTTGCCAATTCGTAACATCAGGAAAGTTGTAGCTGAGATGTTATTGCCCTCCGGCAGGTCCTGCAGTGCTGTGATGTCTCTGGTTTCCCGTTAGCTATCTGCAGCTCTTCATGCCGGTGTGCTGGCAAGCCAAAACGCAGTTACGCATTTTTCTTCCTTCAGTTTCCAGAAAACTGAGAGAAAGTGCTCCCTTCTACTGCAGGAGGGGCCATGACAACAACCTCTCCAAGAGAGGGGTCTGGACTTCATCTTCTGCATCCAGTTCCAGCTTCAAGCAATGGCCAGGAGACCCCACCAAAGGACTGGTGACTGCTCCTGAGAAGGATCTGTCCCCTCTCACGTCTCTTCAGGGACCTGGCCAAGCTCTGTGCAATGAGCAACGTGCACCTTGGTGTCCCCGCTGACAAAGGGACAAGCCCGCCTGGCCTTGCCTGCCGTCTGCGTGAGAGCCACACTCTCGCTCAGCGTTGGAGCAGTAAATTGCAGTAGGACCAAGACGGAGCCTGCTCCTCACACCTTTTATAGCATCCACAAGATCAACAGCATTTATTCTGCCCCTTGGCAGGTTTTAAATTCATGGTGCTTTGCGCCAGTGGCTAAATCTCACCACTAACCATAACAGCAGGGTGGGTTCCTACACTCCGCAGGCTGAGCGCGAGTGCATATATCCCCGTTAGCACTTCAGACAAGACGGTCCATTTGTCCCCACTCTAAGTGCTCCCGTTCTTAGAGTTTCTTATACCCATGTCGTTAGTTAAAAGCAGCTTGCACCAGGCGTAGGGCCTGGCTCACCAGTCGCCTTTCCTGCATCATCAAGTAGCCCTGGTCCTCCCTGGGGTATGGTGCAGACAGGAGCCGGTTGCCTGATGCTTCGATCATGCTGGAGGTGCTGGCTCTTCCCCTGCCTTGCTACCCGTTTCCCACCATAACTTCTCAACACCCTCTCCTAGCTTTGGGAAAAGCTGAATTTGAACAGAGAGCTTTGGGCACTTCCCGCATATGGAATTATTACAATTACTATTAATAGTGATAAAAGTGCATTAGTTTTTGTAAGACTTTCTGTTACCTCCGGTGGGCACGTGAGAGCCCATTACCGAGCAGGCTGTGATCCCAGTGTTACGCCACTATTAGATTCTCTGCTCGAGGGAGGAAGATATACGGCAACAATTGAGGTAGGAAATGTGCATTGCTCCAGGAGCGCAATGTAGCTGTGTCTGTGAAGGACACATTTGTGTGTCAAAACTGCAATGGGAAATACGTGCATGAATCATGATGCGGCGCATGTGTGTGGCGGCACATGTGTTCATGGCCAGAGTTGGCATACATGTGCCACATAGGTGCGTCTCTTGCCTTTATCTTTTTCGGTATCTCTCTGGTCCTCTGGGGTCTCCCCTTCCCTGTCTTCCTGGAGAGCTTTTTGCACAGCCTAGGAAATTGGGTAATGAAAGCCGAGTCATACATTCCTGCTTTATGTTTCCAAAGAAGCAAGTGTGACTGTCAGGTTTACAAAAGATTGTTTATGTTCAGTGGCGTGAAATGGGGAGCGAGTGTGCGGAGCAGAGCGAGAGAAAGACTGCCCTGCCCAGGCTGACAGCACTGCATTCATCCTCCACGCTACAGCAGACAAAGCGCTGGTGCTGTCTGACAGGGGCCATAAATCACCGCTGGGAGATGCTGTACCTACAGCTTATACCATTCCAGATGACAAACACACAATAATCCACACAGCACAGCACTTTTTCTCCCTTCTCTCCCTCGGACTCGCTGGTGCTCAAGTGACGACAAGAGGCAGCAAGGAAACCTGCAAAGCCTGGAAGACTCCTGCGGGGACCGCGGGAAGGAGCAGGGGAGGTCGCTGATGCAAATACCATAAAGCCATGGCTCACCGGAGCGATGGCTGTTGAGGGGGCAAGAATAACGGGAGCACCGGTTTGCAAGGGCCAAAGGGAGGGGATGCCAAGCAGGGCTGCATCCTCCCTTGCTAAGAGGGATCCAGTTAGAATGCCAACGATTTTTACTTGCTGCTGCCCAAGCAGGACCGAGCTGGGGCAGCTGCACGGTGGGATGGGGCTGGGGAAACAATAGCAGCACCCGGGGCTCTGCAGCCTCACGCCAGGACGGCCCAGGCAAGGCATGTAGGGCCACGCTTTCAGGCGACCTGGAAAAATCTTACTAGTCCACGTGCACTTGGAGAGGTGGCCTCAGCTGCAGGTGCTGGGCTTTTTTTTTTTTTTGGAGCCCTGGTCCTGACTCTCCCTGTGGAAGCCTCCCTGGCCTGTTTTCCCCAGGTGGTAGATGAAAGTAGTGGCCTTTACTCCACTTGGCCCGTTTGGTTTGTGTGCTCCCAAGTGCTCGCTGCACCCAGCCGTGGTGGGAGCTGGACGGCACCGTGGCTCCTCCAACCTGACCCTCCGGTGTCCCTGCGGACACCGTTAACAGAACCGGTTAAAGTCACGCCTCGGGGGAAGTGGGTGCAAATGTCAGACATGCCAGAAATACCCAGCGGCACGTTGAGCTCGCCAGTGTTTTCCCCACCAAAGGCATGTTGAAGCCACAGCGCTGCCAGCTCTGCCACATCACCTGGGCGGCTTTGCCCAGGTTCAGTTTTGACGTGAAAGTGGAAAGGTGGTCTTTGAAGAAGGAAGCAATAAAAGGCAGGGAGGCAGAAGCACTGCCACCACCTTGGGCTGTAGTTTGCGAGGGAAGGGAACGGAAAGAGGTCTATCTGGTTGGACAACTCTTAAATCAATGTATCCTAATTAACAAAAGATATAATTCATCAAAGTGACAGCAACTCTATTTATATCACCTCCTTCCATGGGGGCTGCTGGGGGTTTAGGGTTGGGGTTTTTTTCTCCCTTTCCTTTTCTGACAGCTTTATCTTTCCCACGCACATTTTTATTTCCCCTTTCTGGGGGAGAAGGACTGATAGTGAAGCTTTTCTTGGAAATATGGCCATTTAATAGACATTTTCTGCCTTACCCCCAAAATAGAGGGATATGTGGGGGGAACTGGGAAAGAGGGGTTATCTTAGTGAGGTACAGGTCTGATTTGGAGGGGGAGGAAGCCACTGAAAGGTGAGCAGAGGGGTATGCAGCTATGCATGGACAATTTGGTCAAATCCTGCAAGTTGGGGTTATGCTCTGAAACCACCCCCAGCAGGAACCGTGATCATACAGGAATCTTGGCTTTCATTTGGAAAAGCAAACCCTGAAAGCTTGACAACATGGCTGGATGACACCTTAAATCCTGAAGTGCATAAAAAGATATCCAACTGTTTTGTTTTGTTTTAATATCTGAAACCTCGTGGTTTGGGGGCTGGGAGAGCAGGATGCTGAATTGCCGTATAAATACAAGGACCGTGTCATTTCAGAATTGCTCCGCTGTTCTCAGTGGGCTCACTCTCGGGAAGAGTGAGGTTTGGACATGATATAGTAACACAAAAATAGTAATAATAGTAACGAAGCCCCATTCAGCCACTCCTCCCTGCTGCAGGCACAGGAGCATAAAATCCAAGATACAAAACGCAAGCCCTGTCTTGCGGGAAGAAGGAAGCTCAGAAGGTTTCTGGGGTAAAAAAATCCCCAAACCAGACCAAACCAAACCAAACCAAGGCAGCTTTGCCTCCGAAGCGCAGCCGTGTTCACAGCACACCGGCGAACAGGAGATGAAAGGGCCATAAAATGGAGCCGTCGTCTGAAGGCTGCACCAGCGCATATATCCTGATGTGCCGGGAGTACCTGCTTCTCCCGTAGCCTAAACTTCTGATGAACCAATGTGCTTCAGAGCGCATTTATATGCAAAGGCGTATAATATGTCCCCTGTATCTAATTATCTGTCAACCTGAGGCAGTTTGTTTTCCAAATCGGCCTCTCGGCTGTGACTTTATGAGGTCGTAAAGAAAACGGTGCCACTCTCGCACTGGAGCGCCGGGAGAGCCTGGATCAACAAATTACCATCTTTAATGGTGTCTCCTCGCACAAGCTCACGCCCTCCGGCGTGCCCCGGCACAGCCAGCCCCAGCACGGCGGCCGGGGAGCCCCGGCAGCGCCCAGCCCCGTGTACCCAGCCAGGCAGGGCAGGTTGCGGGCAGGGGCAGGACTGACCCCGGTGCTGCCCGCGCTGCCCTCGCTGCCCGCTCGCCCTCCTCTGAGCCCCGTGGACGCGTTGCAAAGTTTGGCAGGAGCCAGCGGTGAACTCCAGCCCATCGGCTGCGAGAGCAACACCACCGCCAGCAAAAGGCGAGCCGCAGATTCCTCTGCCCACGCTGCTCCTGTGATTAATGATAGAAAGGAATTAAAAAGAAGGAGAAAAAAAAGAGCGAGGGAGAGGGGAGGGGAGCGGGTCAACAGCTGAGTGCAAGGCAAGTCGCTAGACAGGGAGTAATTAAGATACTTGGGTAAATATGATTAATAAGCTCAAACTGGCAGGGTGTGCAGTAAACAAGGGCTAACCAGATGGTACCCTTTCCTTTCTGACAATGCTGTAAGCTTCGTAAAAATAGGAAGGAAGGCTCTGGATCCTCCCAGCGCTCTCGCTCGCTCCGGGAGGAGGGAGGATTCAGCACGGGGCAGTGAATCACCTGATAGGAATGAGAGACATTTCCCCCTGCCTCACATCCACATCAGGGACGGCTGCGAGGGGAAAACAAATGGCTGTTCTCACAGTGCTGGGGTGGCACCCGCTGCCGTGCCGCAGGGCCCGATCCGGCGCCTCGCTCGAGCACGGGCTGAGCTTTGCCTGAGACCGGCTGCCTTCGCTTGGCAGCGTGTGGGCAGCGGAGAGCCCTTGCGCTGGTCTCCGGGCGTCCGATCTCCAGCCGTAACAACTCAGTTTGAAAAGTCCTGCCTGGAGGTTGTCTGCGCTGCCAGAGCTCGTGGCTGGGTGCCGGCGAGACCCCTCGCTCCTCCCTTCCAGCCGCAGCGGGTGGCTCGTTCCCGGTAAGAGCCGGTCAGAAATTTCCCCACAAAACACTTCTCTGTCAGAAGATGCCATTTCACCAAAGGTGAAACATTTGCGGAAACGCACTGATTTTGATGAAATTGCATTTGGAAAGAAAAATCAAAGGAGAAAATCATTTCGATAAGGCCAAAGCATTTCAGTTTGACCTTTTAGGAATTAAATGGCATAGGGGTTTTTTCCATTTCAAAAAGCATTTTGTTTCGATGTACTATATATATATCTATATCTGTAAGAAACCTATTGAAACCAGAATTAAATGTTGTGATTATCCCAACATGTGATGATATATTGCAAGAAATTAAGCCCAAATATCCTTCTGCTTTGAAACAGGGAAGGGAAATCTGAGAAATTAAAAAAACCTGGTTCTTCTGGCCCTGCTGCTGGGACATGCTGTCAGCGGCCGCGTCCCCACTGGGGCTGCCAGCTCCGGGGCCAGGGAGTGGGCACTTTGGGCACTGCTGCATCCCCCAGCCGGGCGAAGGGACTGCGTGCGCTGTCCTTGGCCTCCCGCATGCTCGGCTCGTCCTCGTAAGGTGCCCAAAGCAGAAGGGATGCTCGCATCTCTCATCACTCCTTGGTGTGTACCACAGGACGGGAGCTAGCCCCTGGCCGAAGGCAGACTCTGAGTGTGGCTAAATGTCTGAGAGTCCATAAAGACGTTTGTCCACCCTCTGTGATACCCTGAGCTGGGCTTTTCATCACCTAAGCTCACACACATCAGAGCAACATAACAATATGTTCAAGGTCTCAGCGCTATCAGTTTTCATTTGACTATTTACTGTCCAGTACCTGGAAAATAAAGAATTTGCCAAGTAGCCCCAGGTATTAATAATAGATTAAATCAGCACTTAGCTTTCGGCTTCCTCAGGACAAAGATTCTCTTTTTTCCTAGCTGAAAAGTTCCCAGTGATAATGAGAACAGTAAATGTTTTATCTTTACAGGGAGACAGGCAGAACAACGGGCACAGGAGGAAATCTCTGAATCACAAAGATGTCACCCGAGGAGCGGCGTGCCGCCAGTTTCTGCTCAGCGCTATTTTTTCCTACAACGTACCATTTTCACTGCACGTAAGTTGTCTCATTATTGTAGTCAACTTCTCCTGGGCAGGGAGGCTGTCCCTCGACTGTGCCACAGACCCAGAGTGTCACTTCTGATCTCGCTGGGACTCACCTTCCCTTCCCGAATAATAATGCTGCTTCGGCTGCCACGTTGCTTTGCAGCATCCACAGGGCACGGGCTGTCTCTGCCTGTCTGCATGTACCATGTTTAACACACCAGTACCGTGACTGGCGAGGGCCTGTGGATGCTTCCCGTTGTGAAAAATGAAGTGAGACTTTGTTGGGAGGCTTCGAGGTACAGCGAGGCTGCGGGAATAGCCAGTGGCTCGGAGGAGGTGGGGTAGGGATTTAAGATAAAGAAGAAATTTCAGCTCATTGGCAGGGCACATATTTTTCCAATATAAAAGCAAATGGGGGAACCCTTAAATAAATTGACTCTATAAAAATGTCCTTTTGTATTACAGCCTCACCTTTTCAGGGGGAAAACACCAAGGTTTATTTTCATGGCTCCTGAATAAAAATATCATTGCTGCTTCATAATTTCACAGAACCAACAAGCAGTCTATAGCTATTTAAAATACACAGGCCCCCCTCGGTACCCACCATCCGCCCGGCTGCAGGAGCAGCTGCCACGTAATTACAAGTCCTCGTCACAAGTGCGGAGAAACAAGTTGTGGCATTTAGGAAAGGTCTGCAAAAATAGGTGTCAGACCTTAACTAATAGTGATTGTCCTTCCATTCTGCCGTAATTTACATTTAATTCACACATTTCATTTCCATTTAAAATATGATTACAGTGTTTTGAAGCACATCTCACCTGTCCCCTCCGATTACGGCAGGATGAAAATAACACGAAGCAGCAGGAGCAAGGCTGGCTGCCCCGGGTCTTGGCTGCGGGATGGTAAACACATGGTGCTGTTCCCTGAGCTGGAGAAAGGGACAGAGAGGACTTCCAAAAACATCACCCGAGCAGGGACGGAGGGACACACACAGACACGCAGCCCTGCCCCACCTTCCTGCTGCTCCACGCAGACAGTTCTTGCTGCAGGGTTTTAAGCACCGGCAAACACAAGAAATCAGAAGTGCCAACAGAGGGAACTGGGGTGCGGAGAAGACAACTCTCTAGGCTGTGTTTTTCCATGTTTTTTCATGGAATATTTGGGCTGCTTCTTCTGTCATGCTAGTGTGGCACACAGGCATGCAAGTTTGCAAGAAAAAGCAGCATCTGGGCATCGAGTACAGCCTGCTGTGAAACAGGGCCACAGCCTGTCCTAGGAGAGTATAACCAGGGCCTGGGAAACGACACCATGAGCTTTTCATTTTTAAGTAGCTGGTTTAAATCCAAGCCTGCTCAGTGAAAGCTGGGCTAGAGAGCCTGGTCCTGTAGTATTATTGCATTCAGCAAGTTTCTATAGAAATAAGACATTAAGTGTGGAGCTGAAGCTGGCTGGGAATTAATACTCCATAATTCATATCGTGGAGTTTGTTCTTTGTAAGTCGAAGCAATTTCCGCCACTCAGTTTCATTTCGGGTACCACTGCGCTTTCCCCCGGCCCTCACTATCACCCGGCCCTTGCTGCTCAGGGCTCTCGACGAATTTTTAGCTTGAAGCTCCTTTCCCCCAGATTTTAAAAAAGGAGGATGTGGGGGAGGGAGTAATGAGACCAAGTGTCTGGGTTTCGCTTACGCTTTATTTCTACCTCAGCGTCATCTGCAGTGACAGCTCAGCTTGGCACGAGGCTGTCTTATTGTTGTTGCAACAGGAGATGGATGCCCGTGCTGAGCTGCGAGCCTGCGGGCCGGGCGTCTTCCCAGCCCAGCAGCAATGGAATGGGCCAAAGCAGCGTGTGCCCAAGCGGGAGCACTGCTCTGCAAAGCATGTGCAAATCCAGAGTCCACGACAATCCCTCCCGGAGAGGGGGATGCTTGTCCCCAGGGGGGTCGCAGTGCTGTCCCATGGGTCCTCTGGGTACCAGCCACTGCCCAGTGCCCCCAGGGCTCATCCCGATGCCCCCAGGGCTCATCGGCACGGAGGCTCTTCCCCGCTGCACAGAGGCATGAGCTGTATTTGAACACCTCCCTCTCCAGGCAGGCGAGGTGCTCGAGGGGGACATGGCCAGTGATTCTTCACTGGGAAATTACGGTGATTTGTGCTCTCTGTCTAAATTCCAGCATATAAACCTCAGAGCTGCCGGAGCGCCCATTTCATTTTTGTGGCTGCCTTCCTGCCAGGCGGCCACTGGCCTGGCAGCTCCGGCACACTGCCGGTCGCTCTGGTCGGGCAAAGAATTTGCTATCTTTATTTGCCTTTCTCTTCCCTCCTCCCTTCTAAATGAATTTAGACACACAGAAGCTCTTCTGTGGAGAAGGAGAAGGAGGTCCTTGCCCTCAGCAGCCTGGGAAGGGGAGGTTTTACCCTCCCCTGGAGCAGATACACAGTGGGGATGAAATTCCCCCTACAGAGTCTTTCATACAACGTGGGTGCTATTGAAGCCATCAAAACAGGGGTTCAGTGGGGCAGAGGAGGAACACAGGCCATATGGCATCTGCAGCAATCGGGCGCTGTTGCAGACACTGGTCTGGCCTGATCTTGAGGGAAATTTTAATTTCTCCAGGGTGCAAAGCTTGTTGATGCTGCCAGGCTGAGGGAGTCTGCCTGCACTTGGTCTCAGCAGAGAGTATCCCGGTGCTGATCTGAAGTGCAGCAGGGGACAGTGCTGGCGCCTCTCTCAAGCTGGGTTTCATCCCGGACAGGAGCTTGGAGGTGGGAGCCAGTTTGTAAAGTGCTTTTTACCAGGACAAAGGGAGAAAGTCGAGAGGAGAAGGAGGGAACCCCGCGAAGCCCTGGGGAAGAAGCCATCCCTCCTGCATTTGGGGACTGAAGTGTCCCTGGGGAAATCTTGACATGCTTACAGTCCACTGTGTTAGTTTTAAGACATGTTTATTTGTGTAGCTCTCTGAAGCACATTTGTGGCAAGAAAAGGATGCTTTGCTTCTCTCTGTCTCAGTTTTAAGTGCTGCCGTTGCGTTCGAAGGGAGCGGGAGCTCAGGCCGATCCTTTCTGCTGCTCCAACCCTGCACCAGTGCTGGGGCTTGCTATGTGCCACCCGCCCGGAGATGTCAAGTAATACTTATTTGGCAGCAAAACAGTGAAATCCTGCAAAACAAGTACTCACTGAGTAGTGTTTCACCTGGGCACGCTGAAGGCAGCAAAACTCTTTGGAGCAGCTTCAGTGGGGTTTGGAAAAGTCTGCAGGCTTTTCTGCAACCCAGCTGCCTGTCTTAAATTTACACCTTAGGCACCCAGGCGAGGAGTAACCTGACATGGAGGTACCTCTTCGTCACCCAGCAAACCCTTGATGTGTTGTGCCTGTGCCATTGCTGCTTCCACGTTAACTTCTAAGCCAGTTTCCCTCCTTCTCGTCCCTCCAGAAGAGGCAGTGGCCCGGCTGCACCCGCTCTGTGGCTCCCTTCATGCAGGGGACACTGTGCTGCTGCTCACTCCCCCGAGGAACAAATTGAGTGGGAATTACAGTTTTCTGAATGTCAAAATCCCTCCCATGGATCAGAAGTTCCCAGCACCTGCGCAAACACAGCACAAAGTGCCAAAGATGCTACCCAGAAAGAGGAACCACCAAAAACTCTTCCAATGCTGCCCCCTCGCCCTCGGGACTTGGTGAAGGAAAAGTTTACCTCCTCCCGCAGAGGTCTTTCGGAAGATTTTTTTAAACACAAAAACTCTTACCTAGAAAATAAATCAGGCTCACCCTCCCCACCACGTCCTCACCCGGCATCTCCCCCGTGCTGCACCCGCCCCCAGAGCACCGAAAAGGCATGGACGCACTGATTAATATCTGCTACGTGTAGGGGAAAACAACAACCCCGTAAACAGTATTATTAACCCATGGGCTGGCAATAAATCAGTGTGGGAAGGTGACCTCAGCAATGCTGGAGTAATCCTGTGTGTCAGGGTAAATTTATGAGGCCAATTTTATTGGCCTGTATGACCCAGGCTCCTTGGAGATGTCTCAGTAACAAATCCAATCCATATCATTTATTAGCTTTGTACAGTGTCAGCTCTAAGCATAGGAGGGATCCCATTAAAATGTATTGCTCCCTCTGCAAAAGATGGGTGCAAATAAGCTGCTGGATAATTGTTGGCTGCAAGGAGCCCCAGATTAAGAAATTGCTCATTGTAGATCTGCTCTCAGGTCCATAAAGCTTGCCGGGACTGGAAGTGCTGGGGTTTGGGTTTGTACCGTCTGCCTCTTGCCCTCCCTACCTGCGCTGGGCTGACTACCACTCTCCGGGAGCAACGGGAAGGGTTTAGCCATGGGATCAGAGGTGCTGGACTCTGGGGAGTTTCCAGCTGAGTCCCCCAGGCCCCCCCCGGGTGCTGGACAAGGACCTGGTGGCCCTGGGGGCTGCAGCTCTGCCGGGGGGGGGCTGGGGAGGATGCAGGGACCGTGGGGTCGCAGCGATAGGTGCGGGGCTGCAACAGCGCGGGGATCTTGCGACCGCCTCTCAGGACGGTCCTGCAGCGAGAGGGATGGCGAGGGGATTTGAAAGCTGTTAGTGGCTGAAACTCCTCCTCCGAGGCAAGAAACCACTTGCACGAGGGGAGGGATCCTCCGGCCAGGCCCTGTGGGCAGCACTGAGAAAAAGCTCCATTTTGGAAGCCACTCACGGACCTTGCGGTGATGTGCGTCGTGCCCGGCACCCTGGTGATGGGAGCAATCACGCCTTTGCACCAGCACCTCCTGGGTCTGATCTCTGTTGGCTAACCAGAGTCTGGTGGAGGCAGTTTAAGTCTGTTTGACTGTCCCTGTCATCATAAGGTTTACGGATGGTTAATTTATTCTTTATAGCACAGTCATTGATGGCTGTTAAATCACAAATGAGAGCCAATAAAGGGTGAATTGCAGCTGAAATTACACTGTTTATATGACAGCAGAGTGCTGGCTAAAAGATTCATATGCCGCTGATGAAGTACGTTATAAATTTTAATTACCATAGTTTGTACAAATGACATGTTTGAAATGCTATTGAGTAATGTGACCCTGATAATGAAACTATAAAATAAATCATTAACTTTCTGAATGAGCTTTTTTATTTCCATGCTACATGAAGTAAACTTTCCAATTTATTCCATTGCAGCCTTGTTCTGAAAAAAAGTGCAGAGAGAAGAGTCACCAACCACCCCCTCCACTCTGAGGGACATTGGCAAGCAAACCAAAGGAGGGATGAGCAGGACCACATCGGAAAAGACGTCAGAAGACTGGCCAAAACCAGCCAAAGCCCTCAAACTGCTCGTGGTTTCACCCTGGTTAATACGGGATGATGCCTTGCTCCTGCAGCCACAACCAGCTTAGCTGAGGGAGTGCAGAGATAAGAGCAGGGCTTGAGAACCAGCTCCGAAGAGCCATAAAAATCACAAGCACAGAAGAGAGAAAATCTCCATTAAAGTCAGAGCGTAATTATAACTCACTCGTTGGCTGGGGGCTTTGCAGCCCGAGTCGCTGGAGATTGCCCTGCCCTCCCCTGGGAGCTCCCTGGATCTGCCAGTTTTGAAGCGAGAGCAAAGGTGCCTGAGCCCCCAGCTGCTCGACACAGAAGCGGAGATAATTCCCTGGATGGGGGTGAGGAGACAAGTTTCGGCACGACAAGGGATTTCTTGGGAGCCTGCCTGGGGGAGGAAGCACAGACCGGGCAGTTGTCAACCCAGCATCCTTCGGTCTAGCTCTGCTTGCTCAAGAAAAGGGGATGCTTCTTAAACCCTCTGGAAAGACACTGATAGCAGGTTGTTACCTTATTATATTGCCATATATTTTTTTTAAGGGATGCAGGGCACAAAACAAGATGGGAGTGTGCCAGAGCTGCTTTCTTATCCTTCTGCAGAGAGGTGCTCCAAATACCAGATACCAAAATTTGGTGCTCCTTGCCCCTGGGTGCCCACACTTGCCCATCCCCCAAAGTGGGAGAAAAGGGCTCCCACCCCAAACCCCCTCCAGAAAATCCACCAGGTCTGGGGCTCTCTGGCCCGACTCGCCAGCATCGCTGGCTTCTTCCTCATCTCCTTAATTAACCCGAGTTCTTTGCAACCTCAGGTTGAATATGAGCGTTTCCTATTCCCCAGCTTTTTCACACTGTAAATAAGCAACATATCTGTCTCACATGGCAAACAAAAGGCGGCAGCGGGAGTCTCCAGATAAGCAGCGGGGAAAGGAGAGGGAAAGGGGACCTGTGACATTTTCAGGCTGTGGGGATGCAGCAGAAGGTTGCGGTGTCAAGTACCATACAGCAGTTGGGTTTCAAGAGATGGGGTAATTTATGACCCATAATAATGTTTGTGGTTCTTCTGCGGAGGCAGAGATGGATCTTACTCTTTAAGGCTTCGGCTGCTCATCCCTGGGGTCCCTGTGTGCGAAGGAGTCCTTATCCACAGGAACTCTGGCAGATTCATGGCTGGGTGCATCATGTCCAGTGCTGGCTGACTCCCCCTTCCCATCCTTTTCCCCCAGGCAGCTGGTCTTCCCATCACTGCCCAGAGACGCTCCTCACCAGAGGACGCTTGCAATGAATTCAAATCCTGCTGAGCGTCAGGGTTTAAGTCAGGCAAAGTGTGTTTGCCGAATGGGTGGTCAGCATGGAGGCGCGCTGCCGGCACGGGTCCTGGAAGCCCGGTGCCCCCCATGGCACAATCGCCTATGGCAAAGGCCACGGCCACCCCACTACCTCTCACTGCAGATCTCGCTGGGCCTTTTTTCCTCCCCGAAAGTGTTTGGAGTTGGAGAGCTTTTAACGCCTGCTTTTGTCTTATCAGCCAGACTGAAAATATTTCCAAGCAGGCTGCTCATGCCGCACTACTTACCATTAAAAGAAAGGACCACATTATTGCTGTTATAAACCATTGATTAAGGTTTATAATAGCAATAATCCCCTCGAAATTCATTGTTACTGCAGTTAATGACCAGTTTATTAGAGCGTTAACCATCCTTGGCAATGGGCTGAGTCGTTTAATGCTGGTAACGACCAATTTCTCAAGGGTTATTGCTTAAATAACAATCCTTTGTTAGATATATGTTCAACCACCAGATACTGCTCCAGCTGGAACCTTCTCCTGTGAAATAATTGTTAATTATTTCTTCCAAGTTTTGCCACCATGCCTCAAAGTTCTAGATGAAAAGGGTTGCTGAGGGTGCAAAGTATCAGAGATGCTCAGAGCTGAGACTGGGCAAAGTAAGGAGAAGCAGCCAGAGACGCATGAGCCATCACCCAGAGGGATGAGGGTGTAGGAGTTGTGGTTTATGAGGGTTTTTTCCCTCTTCTGTCACCCATGACTGTCCCAGCCACCCACAGTGCTTTGCAGAGGCATTGGCTCGAGTCGGAAGCAGCAAAGCTTCCAGGGATGAGCCCCGGGCTCCCGGGCACCGCAGCGAGCCACCCAAGAAGGGTGAGACACACCAAAGCTCTCCCTCCCTTCTCCTCTTACATTAATATGATTTGAACATTTCATCGTGTTAACTATGTCCTATCGTGTCACGTTAGTATCATCCTTCTAACAGCATTCATTTTGCCTGACATGATATGAAAGGTACAGATACGATTACCCTTTAATTGTGTCATATTAGCAAAAATAAATACTGATATAGTGCAAGGTTGACACAAAACGATGGCAAATCCCTGGGAACAGGATCGGACTCTTGTTGCCCAGAGAGTGCCCAGAAACCTGCACGCTTCAAGGCAAGTGTGTTTGTCGAGCAAATGCAGGAGACGAGCAGGAGGGGGATTTCTGCCTCGGGTTTCTTTCCCCATCTCTAAAGGCAGTGTGCTGGCTGTGCTGCCAGCCATGCGGGGAAGCCCCTGACCACAGCTCCCTCCCCTGTGCACGGCCCCCAGTTTCTGTGAGCCATTAGCGAGGATGAAAGGACGCTGAATTGCCATGATCCGCTCACTTCCAGTCACTCACCCCAACTGCCTAATCTCTAGCTGGCTTTAACAGGCTTTCTGATGATTCTGCTATGAAAAAAAGTATCCCTGCATCACCCCCAGAAAATTACATTTCCATAGCAAATTAAATTTCAAGCTTTCCTGATTCTTGTTAAGAAACACAAAGAAAATCTGAATTTGGGGGATTAGGTGAAACTTGAACAGTGCTAGGTTTAGGTCTGGTGTTCCCCTCCCTCCTTTTGCTCTTTGTTCCTAAGTTTGTGGGGTCTTTGAGGTGTCACTGGAAAAAAAAAAAAAAAAAGAAAAAGGGAAGGAGGAATTACTCCAAAATCTGGGAGAAGTTTAAGTCCTGGGTTTGGCAGTGAGATGTTGATCTTCTCTGCGATGCTTCAGGCTCCTCCAGTCCCTGAGGAGGCAGGAATCTGCCTGAAATATATTATAAAGTAGAAAATACAAAACCTAAAAACTTTGAATTTTTTCCCCCCTCTATAGGAAGGAGTTACCATTTTCTAACTATCTCCACTGTCAGCCAAAACTGCTCCCTGGTGCCAGGCAGCTTTGAAACGGACCCTGGCTGGGAAAAGCAAGAGGCAGCCGAGCTTCGCCGGCTGCTTTGCTGCAGCCCCGGTCCAGCCAGGCTGGGTCTGTCTCTGGTCCCTGTCACAACTGCTGCGGGGATTTGTGTGAGCATCCGTGTTATTTTAGAGATAATGTGAGCAGAGTGGAGCATGTCACAGGATAATGGTCTCCTGCTGCTAGGCTGTTCTTGGCATTTATCAAAAAATGACACCAGAGGGAATATGCTCAAGGGAACTGAGGTGTCGATTCGATGACTGCTATTTCGTGATAAAAGTTAACAGAAATAAAAATGAATCAGTCACAAAACAGCTTATTTATAGCTGTGCCCGGCCCAGAAGGGGATCCCTGGGAAAGGCAGGGCAATGGCGCTCACCATGCACACCCACACTGGCATTGCCTTGCCAAGAGCCGCAGCCCCACTGCCTGTGCCCGTTCCCGGGAGGTACGGCGTTGTACCTTCCCCACCACCCTCAAAATACCCCTGTGGGCAACGGAGGGGCTGGTGCTCATTGCAGAGTGGGAGAGGAGGGCTGGTGGATAAAGTTTTTTGAGGTTGCTCAAATCAGGTGTGAGTTTCTGGCTCCCAGGACAGGATTTGAGGGAGCACAGGTTGACAGGGTGAGGATGATGTCCAATGCTCCTCTTCCACCCCGATCTGTGCTGCTCTGCCCTCGAGCTGCCTGTCCAGGCAGTGCTGCACCCTGAAAGTTCTCCCAGACAAAGCAAAATTGGGCGGCATCCCCTGGATTTCACACATTCTCCCTCCACCTCTGTGTCTCAGCAAATACAAACCCAAACCGTTTTGCACAATGCTTACAAAACAAAACACAACACAACGCTCCCGGTGTTTTCCCTAAAAACAAATATTTTGAGCAAAATGCTTCAATGTTACCTGTGTTTATACATCACTGGGGGGGGGGGGGTTGGTCTCTGGACGGAGCTGTGACCCCACACTGGGCTCGGCTGCGGTGACCGAAATCCCAGACCCCAGGGATGCAGACGGAGCCCAGCTTCAGTGATGGGGATCGCTGAGCCTGGAGCTCTTTGGGGGTCTTGTTCCCTGGGGGGGTGGGAAATCAGGTCTCTTGCTGGCTGTTTGCTTTCAGCAGGCTGTGCCCCAGGGAGCTGCGTGGGCTCCAGGGGGGCAGAGCGTGCGAGGCAGGGGCTGTGGGTTTGGGGGTCCCAACCACCGGCACCACGCACCAGCCCGGCGGGTTCTACACCCACACGAGCCTGCGGCAGTGTTCAGGGCCTGGGACTTACTCTGATGAGATTCTAGTGGGAGCAGGAAAAATGGGCAGAGCATGAGGGGAAAAAAAAGGCCAGCCTTGCTGTAATGGCTAAAAATGTCTAATCGTGGGTCTGGTATTAAGTTAAATATCCTGGCTAAAACCATCTCATCGTGGATATTGCACTAAGTTAAACATGCAGTTATTTAAGGCAAGGAAAACTAGGTGGGATTTAGGTTTCCACACCAGCCCATCAAAGGCACCCTAAAGCTAAAGGCTTCCTTCCACTTTATCAAGGTGAACAAATTAATCGGCTAATTGTTGCTGGGGCCAAGTTCTGGTGCGTTTCCAGTGGGACGGTCTGTTTTTGTTATCTCAGCTGTGGGCAGGGAGGAGGAGAGGAGGAGGAGAAGGAGGGCAGAAGAAGGACGCTGCAGCACCTGGGTTCGTTGGCCCTACATGTAATAGGAAACAACAGGGGCCACAGGGGACGCATCGCTCTTTTCCACCTACATGTTATTCCAGCCATAAATCCGAGTGACAAGCTTGAACTTTTCTCAATTGACATGTTTACAAGGGAAGTCCGCGTTTGACAGGAAAATTAAGCATATCAATCACTTAACGAGCTCGTTAATGAATGGCGCTCAGATCTCTCTGATTTTGTGCCTGGTAGCACAATTTATTGATCAAGTGTGCTTTCGGCTGGGGCCAGATGTTGCTGTGCCTTGATCCTCAAAGCCAGGACGGCCCTGGCCAGGGTTTAGCAAGAGGTCATTTTCTCCAGCAGACCCCAGGTTCTCTTTTCTGTCTTCTGTTTTCTCTTTCTTTCTCTCCCTTTTCCCCCACCAGAACAAAGAGAGCAGATGCGGGCTCGGGGCCCCTCACACCCACTCAGACATATGGAAGCGATCTCCTCTGTCTTTGTAATTACACAGGAGCTTGCTTTTCAATGGCTCCGGGTTTTATTGCACAGAAACCAACCTATTCCTACATAAAACATTTTTACGGCTTCTCCTCTAGGGGCTCCTTGGCGAGGACCTGTCAGGTATAAAAGCGCACAGGACCCCCTGGCAGCCGGCGGGAGCCGTCCGGGCGAAGCGGGGACCCCCGGGATCCCCCGGCAGGAGCACACGGCGGCCGGGGCTGGCGCAGGAGGCAGAGCGAGAGAGGCTAAGGTGAGACGTGGCGGTGGAAAGATGGGAGCCAGATCCCCCAGTAAAAACTAACAGCTTTCAAAAGGCAGCAGAGAACACAAAATAATCCTCAAACCTTAATGAGACCCATAAGTAAACCCTGACTGTATTTGCCTTCCCGGCCCTGGATGCGCCCGAAATCCCACCTGTGAATGTGTTTGTAAAAGCCCCGTTTGTCTGAACGTCTCAAAGACACTCATGAGGTTGCAATGGGATGGAGGACACTTACTCATATTTCTGTGTCGCTGACCACGGCAATGGGATGGAGGACGCTTCCACCTATTTCTCCATTGGTGACATGGGTCTCTCTACAGGGGGAATTTGCATGTCCCGTGTCCCAGCCGCAGGCACTAACCCGGAGCCCGGCAGCCGCAGGGAGGGTAAGCTGGTGGTACCCACTGTGCCAAACGCAGCCTTGCCCTGGGTCAGGCTCAGGCGAGAAGCAGCTCCCACGTACAGCGCCGGGCTGGCAGATGCAGATACACGTGTGCCGATGGACAGAGACGGTGATGGCCAAAAGACCCCTCCTTCCCCCACAGTATCTGTAGTCGAGCTCGTGTAGTAAAATATGCTTTGGATATGCTGTCAGCTTGTTTTCGGGAGAGCTTGGTAAAACAATGGAAGAGTTACTCTGCAATCTAATGGAGTAAAAAAAAAATATCCTATAGTGCATCGTGAATAGTCCAAAATGCAAAGATGACAATTTAAGTGTTTAAAATGTACTCAAGGTAATTCCAAACAAATTTTAAAGCCATTTCAGACTATAAAACCCCTCAGCTAAATCATTGGTTATATGGTGGCAGTGCTTATGTTGCAAAATATCCCTAGCATGAAAGAGAAAGTTTAAAAAATTGCCGGTTAATCCTTATAAATTACTTATTAGTATTGCAAAGCTGGAGCTGGAGGAGCCTTCCAAGTAAAGGCTGTGCTGTTTGGTCACTTCTTGCCTGGCTCCATGAGGAGCACTTGGGGGCTGGCTTTGATTTGTTGGGCTCTGTGAAGGCATTGATGTTCCTCCAAAGTGTTGCATCAGCGCTGATGTCATGGCACAGCTCTGGCTTTATCCCTCCCACTCCTCAGAGAGCCTCCCCCTCCTCCCAGCCATTTTAAGGAAGCCAAAAATCTCAGGCTGTCCCTGCTGCACGCCACCCCAATTGCTTGCAATCCCCAGCAGGAGTTGGGGGGGAATTGCCCCCCAGGGAGAGCCGTAGCTGCAGAGAAGGGTGGGCTCAGGTCCAGCGGTGCCGTACCCCGGCGAGGGGCTGGGACAGCACGTCCCCCAGCTCCCCAGGGCCGCCCGCGTTATTGCCCGCAGGAGGGCTGGTTGTTGTCTCGCGAAATGTGATTTATTCTGGGCCATCGCTGCAGCCTCCGCCTGCCAGAGGAGTAGTCGTTGGCGTCTCTCGGCTACGGTGCAGCAGCGATGCAAATCCTTTCGCTGGGTGTCCATGTTTCACACCCTGCCAATGGATTAAACCCACTGGGAAGCTGTGAAGTGCATGCAAAGAAAATAAAAGTTTATTCCCTTCCCTGCGCTTCTGGGCTCCTAACTTTTCTCCTGTGTGTTTGTGCCCTGATTTGAGAAAGCGACACAATCTCGCTCGCTCGCTCTTCTCTCGCTCTTTTCCTTTCACCAAACAGATGTAACTATTTATTCCTTATGTCCCAGTTTTCCTGTAATTTCATAAAGTGCAAATTTGCTGTCCTGCTCCCAAATGCCGAGTCGGTGGTTTGTCATAACAGTCATCAGTAACTGTCGCTTTCTGCCTGGGGCTTAATTAACCCACTCTCTCATTAGCATGTCCATGCAGTTGTAAGGAATGAAAGCCTGATTATTTTCTACAACAGTCGCAGCCAATTACTGCACTGAAATGGAACCACATTAATCAAATCTTTAGTACAGTGGCAAATTCAGAGATATCAGATTGCAAAAGACTGCAAACCTAATATGTCACTGTCAGCGGAGCTACGCAGGCATTTAGCGAATTGCATTAAATAGATGGCTTCGCTGAAACCGCATGAATTTAATATGTGATGGGATCTGGAAGCTATTAGTGTGACATGGCAAAGTACTGGGAGCTTGGCAGCTCTGGACTTTATCCATGAACTCAGGAAACTCATGCAAAAACTTGTGTGTGTGTGTGTGTGTGTGTGTAGCAAAATGTCTCGCCTGTTTAAGGAAAAGGCATGGGTATACACTAGCGAAAATGCAAGCAAAACTATGAGTAGTCCCAACCAGTTTACAGTAAGACATTGCTGCTGTTTTACACTGGAGCAGAGCTGGGGGCTGGAGAGGGTCCGTGCGCCGGGCTGGAGGGGAAGGAGGGACACAAGACACGTCCATGTGCAGGAGCCGCTCTCGCAGGCGGCTGCTCGCCAGCCTGGGCTCGAAGCCTGCGCTTTGGGAAGCACTTGGAGGCAGCAGGGCACGGCCCTGCCACTATAATAAACCATACAGAGGAATCCCAGGTGCAGAAATAATCCATGCAGAAATTACCAGGCATCAGTATTTTTACAGTGTCTTGCATGCAGAAGTGTGTCCCCGAGCACTTTACAGTGCTGGGCACTGGGGCCAGGGGAGCTGCTGGAGGAGAGATGCTTTCCCCAAGGACCTCTGCAACCTCACGACTCGTTTCCTGCTGCCAACCGCTTTTTCGGCAGCAATCGGCTCTGTCTACCCAGCGAGGTCCTGCTCATTCCAGCTGGATGTGCCCCGTGCTTTGCTCCCTCTTGCGTTGCCTTGGCCGTGTTTGCTTTGTCCCTGCCAGAGGTGTCAGCTCTGGTTTGGCCCTTGCCTTGGGCTCTCCCTGCTTTACCCACCGGCTGTAGAAGCTCCTGGTGGAAATTCCTCCTCTTCCTCTTTCCTGGCAACATCTCGGGGTGTCTTTGCTTTAAAGGCTGGGCAGCTGAGGATGCCAGTGCTGTTACAACAGCAACAAGTCAGCCTCAGCTCAAGCATGAGCTAAGAGGCATTTTCCATTCCTGCTCTTAGTGAGCCCATAAATTAATTTACTTTCCTCTGGCTTCAGCTCATTCCCCAGCACCTGGAGACACCCCGTTTTGCAGGTCTCAAGAAACAACAGCGAAGGTACGCGGGAGCGACGAGTGGACGGGTGCACTACAAAAGCACTTTCTGGCTGCAGTTTCGTGGGGGACAGCCTGGATGTCCTGCCACCCTCCGGCTCCTTGTGCACCTCCTTGACCCGAACCGCCTCCTTTTCCCACTGGGCTGGCGGCAGCACTGACGGCTCCCAGGGGCTGCGCTGGAGGAGAGGCAGCTGGTTAGATGGCAGCTGCCCCGGCGGTGGATTTCGCCTGCGAGCACGGCGCTGGCCGGGCCCCGGAGCAGCAGGTGGCTGCAGACCCGCCACCATGGGAAAGGCGGGAGAACGAGGAGGTGGTTTTTTTCAAAGCCACGTTCAAGGGCTTCATTTGTAAATCTTTCCATGTTCCCGAACAGCGGCTGTGGGGAAATTCACACTGGGTCCGGGTTGCTGCAAAGCTTGACGGGAAACCAAGATTTATGCCCTATTTTAGTCTGCTTAATCCTTCGTTTGCCGGGCTCAAATCACAGCAGCCTTCTGCGCATTCATGGGCTTCGCCTAGACAGCGTTAAATATCCCCGGCAGCCTGAAAGCAAGACAAATCCGATGAAGAGACTTGCCAGCACCGGCTGCCCCACGTGTGCCGTCTGCGGGTGCGTGCCCCCCGTGCCCGCGCAGCACCGCGAGCCGCTCCACGCGCGGGCCTGGCCGCCTGCGCCGGGGGAAGGCAGCAGACGCTGACAGCGATGACTGATGAGTCTCAATAGTCAGGGTCTGCTCTTACACAAACTGCCTTCATCAGCAACTTGCTGCTACCATCAGTTAATCTTCTTGCAAAAGGTACACTCCTGGTACATTTGTACGTTTCCTCTCCCAGTAACCTAATCTACCATCTAGTTTATGCATACATGCTCTGAGGGGTTTTTTATATATATTTTTTTTTTTCTAAGCAATCAATCTGTGTGGCTAGGAGCTGCAACTGAATTTAAATACCAGGGTTTTCATTATCTCCAACACAGGAAAAAGAAAGGGGGGAGAGGGACATTGGAAATAGAGGGAAATAAATTCCAATCTCTTGAACAATGTATTTGAAGGTGTGCATATTTCTGCAACCATATAATGCCTAGTGTATTATACAAAATCTTTTTCTGCAATAGGAATATATTTGGAAAGTAGATTGCAGAGTCCCTTTGACTGCAGTTTTGCTATCCTTCCCACTGTCTTGTGATGCATTTGAGTAGTCTGGAACTAGTTCATAGGATTTGCACTGCACTGCCTTTTAAAGACCCCCCAAAGAGACCTGGATCCTGTTCTGCCAGGTAGATACACATGCAGACTGAAAGATCTCCCCACCAGGAGACAGACCGAAAACAGTAGAGAGGAGGGGAAAGGGGCAGTTATTTGCCCAGGGTAGGGCAGAGCCAAGAGCAGAGCTGGGAGCCGCCACTGCCCTGGGCCGAACGGGCAACAGGACATTATCTCAGAGCTGCCTCAGAATGGGTTCCCAAATACACGCGATGCGGAGAAGCATCAGTTTATTGGAATTGAAGAAGCCTGCTCAGGTGACAGGTGACACTCTTTCAGGACCTGGTAGCTCCATTTCAACGAGCTTGGGACAGGCCATGTTCTCTCCTAAAATTCCGATTAGAAAAAGAAATAACTGATTCCTGGGTTGGGCTATCTGAGACTCCTATGCTATAAGAGGAACCCCCCAGTGCATGGATTAATTAGCTACAGGATGCAAATGCTTTTATGTAATAAATCTCCCGGTCGCTCCTCTTGCGGTGCCTGCAGTGACGGCTCTCTGGGGCGGAGATGCCCTGGGCAGTGAGGGGGATGCCGTGCCCCAGCTCAGCCTTCCTCCCACCGGGACCAGGCCACCTCCTCGACACGGCTGCATCTCCAGGCTGAACCGCAGAACTGACACCGGACGGCAGACAGCTGCTCGCCGGGTCCAGCACTGCTAGTGAGATGCCCTGGAGCCGTTAAAGGGCTTCGGTTGTGTAGGAGACTGGGTTTCCACCGAAAACGGTGCCCTAGAACCGTGCCTTTGTGCCAAGCACCCCTCCAGCCCCAACCCTGGGCAGACCTTTCTGCAGCCTCGTCATTCCCTGCCTGTCATCCGCTTTGTAAGTGGTTACAGCAGCAGGGCCAGCAGCGAAGCAGTTCCCGGCAAAAATAACCTGCAATGCATCTCCTCCGGCATAAGTGGCACCGCGCTGTGCCCGCGCTAGGGCGTCGGGTTTCCCGACCCGCCTGCGGAGCTGTGCCTCGTGGCCTGACCCTCGCTTCTCCGGGGACACAAACCCCCGTGTCCCATCCCTGCCCTGGCACCCGCTTCGTGCCCCTGCCAGCACCCACGTGGAAAAATCACTGCCTTCCCCCAAAGCCCGGTCCGGGGTGGAAGCACACCGTTGATATTGCATTTGCCCTTCTTCTCTGTTGTAACTAAGAAAAGGAGAGCGAAGCACCCTGAGCGCAGCCTCTGCGCGTCAGAGGAGTCTCCTGGGGGACAGCGGGGCCCTGGGGACCCGCTGCCGAGCTCAGCACCCGCAGGGGCTTAACGCTGTCTCGCTTGCTAATACATCCACGTGCTAAGCAAACATCTCCCAGCCTCGCAGCAAACCCCTGGTTTAGTAATATTGAGTTTTCAGCCACAGTTTTTCTCTTTCAATATAGCTGGTGGGATGCTGGGTTTGGAGAAGATTATTTGGACTTAAAAGGATTTGCGGTTTGTTCTACATTTATGTAGCATCTATTACAGTGGGCCCTCGGTGATGCTGGGAAGGCGAGAGCCTGTTACCGACAGCCCAGATTGGAAGCTGAAGGGTTCTCGGTATCCAGCACCCACTCTAGAGCGGTGCCCAGACCCCAGGAAGGTCCACGCCGGGGCTGACTCCCACGTGCAGAGGGCCACAGCACTTACAGATTCCTGAATTTTTACATTTCTGATCCTTGAGCAAATAATGTGTGAGTAGTAGCTTTCCATACCCCCAAAGCAGTATCTTCTGCCACACTTGTCTGGTTTTAAACGCTTACTTTCCTCCCTTGAGGTGCTACAACAGAGTCGAATGGATTTGCTGCAGCAGGAGCTCTAGGGGGGGGAAACCTCTTTTGCATTATTTAAAATTTCCAGTGTTGAAAAAAATCAATGATTGCACAAAAAGTGCTCTGAGTTCAGGCAAGTTTTGGGTGAAGTTTCAGAGAAGCCTTGCCCAGAGTCAAAGCAAAATCCCAATTCTGCAAAATCTGGCTCCTGTGCATCCTTGGCTCCCGCACCTAAGCGTGCGAGCCTGAGGCCGGTCCTGCCCCGGCTGCAGCTCCCCGGGGATGATGGGGACAGGGGACAAGCAGCCATGGTGTCCGGCCAGCATCCCGCAGGAGCACGGGGAAGGCAGCTCAGTTCATGGCACGGCTCCTCTCTTGCGTTAAATACAGCCAGGAAGGCCAGGTCAGCACGCTCGGTCGCATAAATCATCTGACGTTTTGACTGTGTGTGTGTGATAAAACAGCTCTGAACAAAGCTCCGGCCGTTAAATCACGACGCCCCGCATGGGGCCGGGTGAACCGTTCACCTGCCAGCGTCCTCCCAGCGCCCGCGTTGCAAATCCCGGGAGGACGGGTCCTTGGCTGGGGACATCATCCTTTCGCCTCCCCCCGCTTAAATGGCCCTTTTGCAAGGGGAGAAGAAATTCAAATTGTGCCTCAAAAAATGCCCCTAATTTGTCTTTTCTCCTCAGTTTCCCCCCTTTCTAAAGGACTGTTTAGCAGTGAGATGGGAAAGGAGGGTGCCTGAAGGGCAGCAAATGCTGGGGGGGGGGATGCAGGGCACTGCCTTTTCCAGACTCTGAGCCCAGGCTCTGGGCAGCCCCCAGAGTTTTAACATTAAATAAACTTTGCCCAGGCAGCGGTGAGACCCTGAGGCAGGAATTATTTGATTCTCTGACCCTGTACAAGTGGCTGGACCTACCCATAGGGAGAATCCCACTTCCCCGGGGGATGCTGCGTTGCTGGGGGCAGGACCACGCACACCGCCGGCTCCCCTGCAAGCGCGTGGGGCTGTGGGTGCACATCGGCCAGGGGACCCTGGCCCGGCGTGGCCTCAAAGAAATGTGGCCGGGGTCTGCAGGTGAGACTTTGCACGCCCATCACGCTCCTTCTGCTCTCAGTGCAGGCTCCCCGGCCTCTTCAGCACAAGACATTTCTTTTCCTCCCTCTTTTCCTTTTTTTCTCTTTTTTTTTTTTTTTTTTCCTCCCAGGGAGAATTGTACAGAGACTGATGGTTTCATTTTACATGAATCACTGATGATCTAACAAATTAATTACCTGCTCACTCCTTCCCTCCTGCATGAGGTCATGGAGGCTGGGTGGGGGCAGCCCGCCGCCCCCCCGCTTGGTGGCATCATAGCTTCTACTTTAAAGACCAGAGACAAATGTCAAAATTGCCAGTTTAGGTTAAAATCAGATTTAAATGTCTCTTACTAAACACAGAGGCACACAAACTCAATATGTCATCTTTAATGGTTCAGAACAAAGCCTAGAAAAATAGTGTCCCAGCATACAGGAATTTTATAACCTTTGATATATAGCTTTCATTATTAGCAATAATTTCTGTAACTGCATCCGGATTCACAGGAACACATATTGAATAATAATTCTACTTTTTTTGATTTGCTCCCTTTTCCCCGCAGGTCCCTGCCCCTGCAAACCCTTTGCCCGGGCAGGCTGGCCTGGGCAGCGCTCCCCCAGCCCTTCATCCTCCTCTTCTGCCTTTTACAAAAACCAGGCTTTTGTTGCCTTTTTCGTTCCTCTACTTTTTGGGTTTTGGCCAACACCCACTTCTCCCTCCCCCAGTCTTTTGTCATGATATTAAAATCTAATTACCCAGACAACTCTCTTCACCTAAGTCATCAACAGGCCCAATTATTTCTCTGGCGTGCACAGCCCCCCATGTATGCACACACAAGCACACACATAAAGCAATGAACAATAAAAAGGCGTTCGCTAACCTCCGCCTTTTTTCACAGTCAGGCTTCAAGTTCACATGTGAATTTATGCCAGTTTTGACATTAGCAGGAAAAATTAACAGTTCTCACAAAAAAAAAAAAAAAGAAACTTGCACAAAAGAGGTTTTGTGTTTCAAGCAGAATAAATTATAGTGTGATGTTATTAAAACACTTAGTTGTTAAGTTGCCAAGAAAATCCAGTATATTCACACGGACTCGAGGACCTGTCTCCATGCAAAGTAATTAAATTAGATTTATGGGCTGCATTACATCAGTGTTTGATAGTTCATTTTTCCTTTCTTCATATTTTGTCCTGCTTTATTAGAGCATGTGACAGATGGTAAAAATAGTGTGAAGTTTCTTGGCCCTGTGCTAAATCCCCCTTCGGTAGTATATCTCTCTTCTGTCAGTTCTCCCCAGCGATGATAAATTAACCTCTCCTCTTCTATCCCAAGTGTGGCAGTAAAGCACTCTTTGACACAGCACTATCACTTTATCTTAATCTGTGCTGTTCTAGAGGCGGGGTGGGGAAGGAAGCGAAAGGGAGATGATGCAATCGCTACCACGAGTTTAAAAAAAAAAAAAGAAAAAGATTTATTGTGTCAAAAAAAAAAAAAAAAAAAAAAAGGAAAGCCAGGGATAGTGCTGATTTATAGAATCTGCTTTGTTGCGTGTATATATATATATGTGTACACATACACACACGTATGTATTTGCCCATTCGCAGCTTCCCCTCTTGCAGCAGGTTAGAGGGATAAGGCTCCCTTTTGATTTACCGACATCTGGACCCCTCGGGTTCCCAGGCGCCCTCGCCCACCGCTGCCCCATCATTTCTCCAACCGGTCGATGGACAGAGGCTCTTCTCCTCCAACGAACTGGAGTTATTTATCTCCTGGGTCTCCTGCTTGCTGCTTTTGCAGCATGGCAGCGTGGCAATCAGCCCGGTCCTGCCCAGGGTCCAACAGCCCTGGAGCTGGTTGTCCCTCCTGTGTCCCCTCCAAGGCCTCGGGGCTCCGCACAGGGCTCCGCTTGGGACCAGGTTCCTGCTCTCCAGGAGGGAGCTTTGCAGAAGGAACCCCTGGAAGGCCCTGTGTGGGCTTTTAGAGCACCAGGATAGTAATTAAGTGAAATTAACTCACAGGTTTCCTTCTAGTGAGACAGAGCAGGAGCCACAAGTATTTTCAGTCAATCTTGCAGGCAGGGCAGAGACGATGAGTGAAGGCGAAAACAGGCAATGGGAGGTGTAAGAGGGAGAAAGCCCTTCCCTGGGGAATCCCCCGGTGTTCACGTGATAGCGAGGTGTTGTATTAATGGTGTCAGATATGGCAATGCTTGACATATGGTGATATGAAGATAGTAATATCCCTAAATTTAAAGTACTGAGACAAATGGAGCCAGCCCTCAGCTACCTCTAGGTCCACCCCATCCTGCTGGTGCCTAGCTCAGAAGACACAGCCCGTGTTCTGCCTGCTATTTCGGGAGCGGAGACCTCGTCTTTCTCCCAAACTAAGGATGTCCTAATACAGGAAAGATCTGGGGGATTGACCGTGTGTGGGTGACTCCTTGCTTGCTGGGGATTAGGGCTGCCTCTCAAAGACACTTGGCACGTTGTGTATGAACAGACACCTTAGCAATGCCCAATAATAGCACCAAAATTGAACTCGTGCATCCACCAGCTATACAAACTGGAGCTACAAGGCTGTATTTGGCCTGGGCCATGTGCTTCCCGGTCCTGGATGGGATCACCTAGTGGGACAATTTCATACCAGGTGTTTTGTTAAACGCTTGCTATGAAGTCAAGTCAGTCTCCTTTCCCCTCTGATGCTGTATCCCTCGCTCCCTCCATTTCAAAGCCAACTCCTGCCTGTACAGGGACCATTTACTGTACATCTTTCTTTCCTCCTCAGCCAGATTTTAACTCAAAGGAATTGACTGAAGCGTTCAGTCACCTGTACTGTAACTAAAAGACCACGACGTATCCATCACGGGCAAGACTGTCACCGCTCCGAGTATCCTCCCGCAGCCCCGAGGCAGGAGAGGTGAGTGGCAGAGCCCGCAACAGCCAGCGCAAAAAGCAGGAGCGACTCCATTTTCCTGCCAGAGGGTCGCACAGGGGTGAAGGAGTTGGGAGAGCAGAGCAGGGTCCACGTGCGAATGCCTTCGTGGATGAGGGGCGTTAATTGCCCAGGTCACCCCTCCTGTCACTCCGGGGCACCCCCGTGAGTGCTGATCCCTGGAGGGGGCTGCGGCCCAGACTGCCGAGCGGGGCAGCTGCTGTAGGTCGTTATGGTCTGTTAGATCAAGACCTTAAGGCCCAGCTATAGAATTTTTAATTCGTAGATCAATAACCAGATAATACTAATGATGGTGTCGATGCAACCTAAACCCCTTAAGAAAAACTGTGGTGTAGTGGGCACAGCCATCCGCAGCTCGCAGAATAACTGGGAAACGGGGGAAACACAGAACCAGACTGAGCCTTTGGTTGAAATGCACCCCAAACCCTGGGCCTCCTCCAGGCCTTCCTTTGGACACCCTCCACGGCCTCCATGGTGAATGGCCATTTCACTTTCGTAAATAAAAGCTGAAGGCCCTGCAGCACTTCTAGACCGGCCCCAAACCAGTCTCTGCTTAAAAGGAAGACACCGATCACTTTGTTGTTGTCATCAGCACAAATGTATTAAAATAGCAGCTGGCAACCACGTCTCACATCAGGCTCCGGACTAATAAGGAGCAAAGACTCTCCCGGAGAGTTTATGGGGTGACTAGACTACAGGCGGTGATGACAGTGGGATTAACCTTGTCCCCACCCGTCCAACTGCAGGCAAGTCAGCGCGACCTGCCTCCTGCGGTGCAGGCACCGAGCCGAGGGTGTATTTAAAACGAAAACAAAAACCCCACTGAAACCAAACCCTCAGCTGTGCCTGCAGCTCTCCCCGGGAAAGACTCAGTGACGGGTGGCATTGCACTGTGGCACGGGGGGGGTCACCGCGACGGGTGGCATTGCATTGCGGCACAGAGGGTCACCGCGACGGGTGGCATTGCACTGTGGCACAGGGGGGGTCACCGCGACGGGTGGCATTGCATTGCGGCACAGAGGCACTCGGGGTGTGACCTCAGGTGAGAATAACAGTTTGCAGGCCTGACCATCGTGTCCATCAGGCCTTTCATGTTGCTGTTCAAAACCTCATCCTGACAGGCAGAAATAGAGGCAGAAACAACCCACAAGCTCAGGCAGGGGCTGAAGCAGAGTTTTGGGGTGCACTGTGTTCCCATAGGTGCTGCCAAGCAGGGGTAGCCTCTGCCCCTCCAGCCCTGTGCCACTTGGGTCTGCAGGTCTGAGCGCATTAAGTAGCCAATCACACTGCATTATGAGCCCAAGTAATACTAATCATTAAACCTGTAATTTATTTTTTCTGTATTTCATAAAATGTGAAATATTACCACTCGTCGGGTGCCCAGAGAGAACGGGGATGCTCCATTAAGTTCGACACTGCTCCTCCATAAGATGCAGTAATTATATGCGGCTTTTTTTACTGCTAAGTTCCTACTTGCAGATGCTAACAAAAGAAATAAGCTTTTAATCCAAACATAATTAATATGAATTACCTCCACAGTACACCCTGGCTTTGCACCATTAAACTTAATTTTTGTTTTGCATGATAATTGTGTTATCATTACCATTTATAGGAGAACTCAGGGACCTTCACTTTGTTTTCAGCCAAGACCAAAGGCACTAGAAATGGCTATCGACGGTCTCTCTGCCTGCAGAGTCTGGGGGAATTATTGGCCTTGTCTGGCCTTGGGTTTATCTTCACCGTGGTCAGTCTTGTCGGGTCGGTTACATGATTCCCCCTGTGCCGTCCCTGCAGGCAGGCGGTGGGATCCGGGTTACAAACCCTCCGCCACTATGTCTGGGCTCTGCGGGCGGCCGGTGCACCAGCGCAGCCCCTGCCGCCCCACAGCTCGGCTGGGCCACCCCACGCTTCCTATGAAAAAGGGAAAAATTATCCTAACAAGCTCTTGCTGCACATCCACTCGTGGTGCTGGGGCAGGCAGCAGCGCAGGCAGGGCAGGGCAGGAGGACAGGCAGGGCCCTGGCTGGGAACCCTCCATGGACAGGGAATAAAATTCCCGTCCTTGGGACACAGCAAGAGCTGGTGCTTGGAGCACGGACCAGGATGCCGAAGCCTCCCCAAGCATGCCACAAAAACACCTGGCACAGGGTCTGGGCCCTGGACGACTGCATTTGAAAAGCCGAGTCAGTGACCCCAGAAGAAAAGCAGGGTCTGCACCCTGCAGTCCCCAAGCCCGTGGGGCCACCCTGAAGTCCCACTGGTAATTAAGTGCCCAGCCCCATGTGATGAGTTTGTGCAGTCACATTTCAGGAAGGAGGGAGATGAAATCGAGTCCCATAATTATTTATTGAAATTACAGCCCCTGTCGAGGAGGACTGAATTACTGCAGACTCCATTAGCTGGCTCGCTGTGTATGGGAGAGAGGGAATGAGAAAATGATGGATGAGAAAGACAGAGAGAATTTTTAAAAATAAAAGGGAAAGAAATGAGAGAAAGAAGGGGCAAAGAGAGGCGAGAGAAGGGCCCTTCCCCGACCTGCTTTCTCCCTGCCCAAGCGGCTCCCGAGCCGCAGTGCCCGGCGGGTGCCAGCTCGCTCCGGAGGCAGGCGCGTTTCGCAGGCACAAATCCTGCAGCAGAGTTAGCACAGCACGTCGGGGCCGATGGGCTGCGGGGGGAAGAAGCCAGCTTGCTCAGGAAAAACCAGAAGTCACCTGCAGACAGGTCCCTGTGCCAAGGGCAGGCAGAGGCTCCTCCAAGGGGTGACCCAGTCTTGCTGGCAGTTCTGAATTTGGGGCTTTAAACACAAGCAGTGCATCAGCAGGAAAATGAGAAGTTACGGCTCTGCTGCGTGGCTGAGGCAGTCGGGTGGGCAGGGAACCCCCCGGGCCTCTCCACCTGGCTGACCTTGCTCAGCATCTTCGCCGCAGGCTCCGGGGAGCTGGGTCAGCTTCAGGCACTGCTAAAAATGAGTAGTTACTGCCAGGGAGCCCTGCAATGGTGCTGGGAAGGCACGGGGAGAGGGGCTGGCTACTTTGCTGCTCAGGCCTGGGAGGGAATGAGGGGATGATGGAGGATGCAGCTGATGTTATCAAAGTAACTGGCCAAGAGAGGAGATAAACAAATGCAAAGAAATTGCACCGCTGAGCCCAAGGAAGAGGTGGCTGTCACTGTTAAAAGTTTTCTCTGCAGTTGTCTGTAATCAGCACTTTGAATGATTGCATAAATATATTAATTGCACTAATTAATTTCCCCAGGAAAGAGGCTTCAGTAGCTGGAGACAGCAGGTATCTGAAGGAGAGCATGAGCATCATTTCGCAGGCAGTGCATTCTCGGCAAATTCCTTAATTAGGGCTGCTCTCTGACACTGAAGTTTGGTCCAGGGATGAGTCTTTAAAAAAAAAAAAAGAAAATCTCAGTGCAAAACATTTTAGGAAACACAAAGAGATCTAACAGGAGCCTAATTAACGGGCAGTCTGGAAACAGCCGCCTGGTGCCTGAGCCCACCCAGCACGGCGCTGGCGGGGGGTCCTGCCCGGCCAGGGCACGTGGGGACGGGCCAGCAGTGGGACCAGCACCGGGCGCAGGATGGGCACCGGGGCACCCCACAAATGGTCCCTGAGGATTAAAGCCCCAGGGGAAAGTACAGGGGGTGACACGCAAAATAGCTGGTGGTCCCCTGAGCCCCCCAGTGCTTGTGTCCCCGAGGTGGAGGTGTTGGGAACAGACTAGACCGATCCCTGCGGCCGGGCAGCCGAATGGCATGGCCCAGGGAAAACCCAGTGAATATCTCTTCACGACTTTGGTTCCCACAGTGTTGCAAAGTCACTGTCATTCTGCAAAAAACACCCTGCGGAGTTACCTGACCCTGACTAAGGGCAAACCCAAACTTCCGTGCCCCCTCCCCTGCCCTCCTCTCTTGCCTTGTTTGCTTTCCACTCCACACCGGCTTTTCAAAGGCCATTTTTAGATGGAGCGAGTGATGCACAAGCTGCTGTGCCCCTCATCCCCTTCCCAACCTGCCTCCTGATAATAATGAGCCCAGACACTTTTATTATCATTATTAATTAGCACTTTCAAGCAATGGAATTAAATCAATATGGTGGACTGAAACTAATTTTAACAAGCCATTGAGATCAATCATCAGGACTTTTATCTACATAAATGCCACTAAACTCAGCTCGTTAGTGTAACATTAGCTGGAAAAGGGGGGGGGGGAGAGAAGGGAGACTGGCGGGGTTTTAATTAGGAAGACATAAACCATGCCACAATTTTTCTTCTTTGATTTGCTTTTAATCTCGTCCATGAGCTCTCCTGGTGCCCTGGCTGATTATCACTCTCTTCACCTCCTCTCAGGAAGCAAAGGCAGCAGGAAGGAGAACAGGGGGAGCGGGAGAGGGCAAACCCAAGGAGAGGGGCTTGGCCATGGTGACTCTGCTGAGCTGCTCACTTTTATTGCACTTGTGCGGGATGCTGCAGGATGCAGGGTGCTGTGGGATGCTCTGGGACCCAGCTGTACTGGGATGCTGGGGGATGCTGGGATCTGCAGTGTCCCCTGCACTGGGACGCTTCCCACGGCATTTCACCAGCCTGTTCCTTCCCCGACCCACTTCTTCCCCCAGTGCTTCTGAAACACGACTGTCATCCTCTTGCTATTTCCCGGCCCCAAAGCAGATGAGGGTTTGCCATGCAGGGCTCCCGCTGCAGCCCCAGCCCAGGTTTTGGGAGGCCGGGGAAGTCACTGGGGTCCCTTTGAAGCCGGGGGAGGCTGACTTGCCGCTTCGAGGGGAGGAGGAGGGGAATGAGAGGATGATGCCATCGATCACCAGAGCACCTTACTAATGGGTACCTCTGAGCTTTGCTGTGATCAAAGCAGCCCAAAATAAAGAGGAAAAGGAGGAGGTTCCTCGCAAAACCCCTTTCATAGCCCTTGGGCCCAAAGTCTTCTTTCCTTGGGCTGTAAAATTGTCAGGTGCTGGGATTAGTGGGCTGTAAATGGGGCTGGGGGGCGGATCTCCTGCGCTTCTCAAAGCCCTGGCAGTGCCACGTAGGTGGGCAAGGTGGCAGGGCAGAGCTGTCCCTTGCACCCCAGTTCTTCCTGGCCAGAGAGGCACCCTCCTGCCATTCCTCAGAGAGCTGTGATCGGCTCTGCTGTGTCCTACAGCGCTCAAAGCTCAGCATTCAGCAGGAATTTTCAATTCCTTTAGTTCAAACACACTCTGGTCTTGGACCAAGGGTAACCTGAACCCTCCGGAACTGGAGGTTTGAATCAGATGTCATATATTTTAGGTTCTTCTGCAAAATGGAGAGCTTCAAATGTTTCCTTCTTACTAAGAAGCCAGATTTCTCCACCACAGACTGATCATTGTTTTCCTCTTTCACTTAGCTGTAGGTAGGAAATAAATCCAGGGCCTCTGAGAAGGCAAGTGGGTTTCTGGCTTTCTAAAGCCACCTTTTGTTCATCTTCTGTCTCCCTGGGATAGCCCAACCCTACCAGTCCCTGGACTAAGGTGTTGCCGGAGACCTTCAGCTGCCCCGAGCCCACTTTTGCCTCCCACCTCCCTCTGGCATTGCTCAAGCCTGGCCGCTTCTGGCACGATCAAAGTCATCGCCACTCAACGGCCCCTGCTGCAGACGTTTGTGTGTGTGTGGGCTGCGCACGCAGGCCAGTTTTAAAAACCTCTTAAACCTCTCATTAACAGAGCTCAAGTAAGCGGCCAGACTCCAGCGGGGCTGTGCTGGTTTACACCACACGAGGATAGGTCCCCCGGTGTCATCTTTCCCGATGTCTCTGCCAAACCTTCCCGTGAAATATGACAGATGCACTAGAAAATATTTCCTTTTTGTTTGCTGGATGGGTAATAACTTGCCTTAGAGACAGTCTTTATAGTCAGCACAAAAGTAATTTACCTACATGCAGCGCAACCAGATTGCAATAAATCTGCCGCTCTCCAGTCCCGCTGAACGCTGTGCCTGCCCGCGCTTCCCGGCTCCCGGAGACCGGCACCGAGGATGCTGTGCCCCTCACCCGTCCCCCCCTGCCACCACCCCCGGCCCGGCGCTGCCAGCTCCGAACCAGAGTTAATGTTTGCAAGCACCAAAAAATAAATAAATGGGATGGAGAGCACCACAATGGCAGTGGGGCCCTAAATCACAAAGCCTTGCCTGTCAGCCAATTTCTCTGCAGAAAGCTCTTAGCAGTTAATTTCTGGCTAATTTATTATCCTTCGGCTTAGCCCTACAGCACCATTAGCAGTACACTGACACAACTGAGTGAAATATTGTCTAATTTATTATCTTATTACTCCTCTGGAACAGGATCAATTAATTACCCATTAAAGTATTTCAGTTGCAGAGATTTATTAGGGGACTCGGCGTTTTAACAGATGATTAGTTATATATGTTTGTTTGCCTGAGGAGCGCAGACTAGCAAATGACTGGAGGGGAAGGGGAAAGACACCGAGTCGGGAGGTAGCTAATGGATCTTTTCTTGACTCTCTGAAAATGGAGCAGTCAATGACAAGAATTATCGACTCATTCACTTGCGGTTTTGAGATAACCATATGTACAGGGAGAGAGAGAGGGGGCGAAGGGAAAGGGGAGAAAAAAAGCCTCACTCAACTGCTTTTTCCATTCAATAAATTTGCTTCAGAATATATTGGATTGGGGTTTGATGGCTATTTCGTGTTTTGCAGAGTGCTGACACTGGTATGATTCAGTAATTATTGTTTCTTTTAAGTTATTGCTGTAATTTTGCTTTCTAAGATCCCAATCAATTCCCGCCTCTCAAGGGCACGCTTGAAAAGCGATATTTGAAAACAGCCCTCTGATAGATTGTGCCGTTAGACAGTGGCTGAGACAAATAGCCTAATCTGGCACAAATTAGCTTGGCTTCCACAGATAGTTTTATACAGCAATGTAAATTATATTGTCAGGGCCAGTCACTTTCCTGCTTAGAGTGCAGCTAACAAGAAGCCATGGAGACATTACTGGTGCTGCCGCTCACTCCCAGGGCTGCTGCAAAGCCATTTGTGAGCTGGGCTGCGCAGAGGAGCGCTCGCCGGGGCCCCACGCCGTGGCAGGCGTGATGCCCACCCCATCCCCACGCGCTCCGGGACCCACCGCCCGGCTTCTCCCGGGGATGCGCCGGGATAACCGCGCCGCAGCGCCGGGGTGGCCGGTGCAAGAAGGGAGATGGGTCGCAGGGGTGTTGGCTGTGGCCGGTGCCTTACGCAGCCCGGATCAATACTTTCTTATTTGCTCTCTACAGTTATTTGGGCTGGGTGGAGACGCTTGTTAACCCCGAGTCGTAACTGATGGGAACGGTAACGTAATGATGCCCAGCCCCTTGGGCGTCTGCCTGTCGACATGCGCCGCAGCAGGTAACTGCAGGCTGCGATGCTCTCCTCTGCGCCCACCTGCAGCCCCCAGCAGGTCCGGGACCCCTCGGATGGTGGCAGAGGAGGCTAGTTCTTGACTCACATGGGAAATACCACCTCCACCTTGGTTTCTTCTCACTGGAAGCAGCCCTGGAGCGGATCACCTGGCCAGAGGGCCAGATCAAGCTGCAGGCAACAAGAGAGCGGCACGTGGAATGGAGAGCACAGCCCTGTCCAAGCCACGGGCTCCACAGCCGGCCGCGGTGCTGGAAAGCCAGCTCAGATGTCTCCTGCCTGCAAACCCAGCATGAATGTACCCCTCGTAGATCCTCCACACGTGAGCCTGTGGGCAGCCACAGGAGCAGACGAAGCTGAATTTCCCCCTCTGGTAGTAGAAACTCATTTTAGATCCTACTGGCTCTTCAGCTTGAGACTGAATGAAATTAGGATGGGCTTAAGAGAGAGGGGAAAGCCGGCTGAGCAAATCGAAATGGAGGGAGAAGCCGAGTAATCTGGAACTGCTGTCACAGCACAAGAGCCATGTCAGGTGCAAACAGGCTGAAAAGCATCACAAAAAGATGTATTTTTATGCAACTGTTAGCTAACCCATGGAATTCATCACTGCAAGATATCACAGACGACCTGAGCAGCATGAAAATGAGATGTTTAGACAACGAAGCGGGTACATAGCCATTTAATGAGACAGGTTCAATTTAAATCAAGTTACAAGGGATCCAGATCTTGTTTTAAGGCATAAGCAAACCACAAGCTAGTGGAAACAGGAGGCTCTGCAGGCTGCGGCCATGCAGGCCTCAGGGTGCGCTCCCAGGGCTCCTCGCCTCTCGCCCCCAAGGTGGGATCCTGGATTTTGAAACCCTTACTGGAGAAAAGAAGATGGAAGCGCAGCCAGAAAGCAGCAAACTACGCGGGCTGGTGAGGTGAAGGGACTCACACACCTGCTCAGCCCCTTGGTCCTGTCCGAGGAGATCCTTGGTCTCAGATCACGCATGCATTAGCAGGTCCACAACGTGCCTAAGCTGACCTAAAGCAGTTTTCTCATCCCATAATAGAGAGGGAGCTCTGTCAGGAGTGAATTTGTGACTTTAGGGAAAGAAAAAAGCAAGGAACAGCTCCCGCCAGGCTCTGCGGGAGCAGATGGAGGATGCACTTGGCCACGTCGAGAGCCGCGGGCCCTTCTTAACCTTGCAAATGGCTTCTGTACCAGGAGGGATGGGTTAGTTCAGGCTTGGAGGGCTCTGTCTCCTCAGGAAAAGCTGCTTAATTTTCACTTCACCCTCTTTAGGCTAGCAGTTTAGCACAGGGACTTGGAGGTGGAGTTGATGACTGCAGTGACGAGGCTCGGACAGAGCAGGGAAGCAGCCACCGTGCCCATCCAGTTAGCAATTATCTGATAATACTGGAATGACACTTATTTGGAAATACAGCCCCAAGGGATGCAGAGGAATTAATTAAAAACAAGTAACAGGGGGGAGAGAACGGCTTTGGAGACCTTTTAGCTCCGCTGAGCTGGTCTGAATTTTCTCCAAATTCTCTTGAAACAAGCCAAGGTCTCCTCAGTCACCTGCATGATCTGAGTTTGTGCATTCTCGGCCCACTTCCCACTGGGAGAGGTGCTTGCTGTAGGAGATACAGCAGTATATGTGACGAAGTGTTCTGCTTGATAAGTCTATAGGCTCCTTAAACCTCTTTCCGGAGTCTCCAGAAATGATCTGAGGCCAGGAGAAATGGTCTTAGTCTGGTGTCTCTTCAAAGCTCAGGGAGTCAGTGATTTAAGAGGACAAATTAGCCTCCATGGTAGGAACAGGGGATGTAGGACAACCCCAACCCACATCACCCTGGAGTCCCCACTGACTGGAGCACCCCTGGGGAAAGGGATTTTCTATCCCATTTGCTGACTCTGTGTCTCAGCCTGCTCACCCCACTTGAATCTGCAGACAAAGCCAGAAATAAGCACGGTTTTAATCTAGCACAGGGACTGGTTAGTCATAGGCACTTGCTTTCAAGTGGTGCCAGCTTGGTGGTGTGATGGGTGAGCCCCAAGAGCAACCTGGCATTAACTCATGGCCCAAAGGGCGTTCCAGTGGTTTGGGTGCTGCATTCCTCCAGCTCTCATGAAAACACCCGTGTTTTCATGTCGGAGCCTGCCTCGTAGGCACTAACGAGCAGCACCCCCAGCTGAGAACCGTGCTCCAAACTGCAGTTAGTTTTACAACATCAGTAGTAAACATCTCTGCAGGTGGGGTTCATCTTGCTTGACTTCAGCCGTCAACAGGAGACATCTCCATCTGCACTCGTCACCCCGGGCTCCATTTAGGTGGAGGAAAACAAGCATTTGCAGGGATTTGTTTGCCCTATTTCAGACACCTCTGATGGGGCTGAGCTGACTCAGAGCCTACGAGTGTTGCTTTTCTCCATGGGTAACACAGGGAGCCTGGAGCACTGAGGGTAGGTCAGTGGTGTAGGTGACCACATTTGGTCAGCCTCAGATGCCATGTCTCGAAGATTGCTGTAAGGGAGGGATGTGAAGCCGGCGGCGGCAACCTTTGCACTTCTAGCTGGAGTACAGCGCAGGCATGGCTGGTTCCCAGGGCTTTTTGCTCTGGAAAGGGGCTGGGCAGGGGCACAGCCGCTGGCTGTCCCTGTCCTGTTTAGCTCTGTGTTGCTCAGGGGGGGGGGTGTCTCTGCAGGTCACCTTCTTATCTCCTCCTTGCATTCACAAAAATCAATGCTCTAATTTGCCGGAGTGCAACAAAACAACTGTGATGACTGGAACAGAAATAGGATCATATTCCTATTTCCTAAAGGCTCTTTGCTAAAAATGGTGCCAGTTGCACAATGCTCCTGCACGGCTTGCGGAGATTTGAGAGGCACAGACTCACGCAGGCAGTGGGCTGATTCTCTGCACCCAGCCTGTGACACACTCCTGTCCTGGGAAAAAACGCTGCCTGCTAGGAACAATTCAGCCAGGCTGAAGAGCAGCGGTCCCAACCCATCTCTTAAACCTCAGTCAAATGAGCAGTGCTAGGTCCCATCCGCCCCCTTCCCAGGGCATACAATCCTTTCAGTCCTCTGCTTTGAGGTTATTACAGCAGCGTGCAGAGGTTCCCATCCACACCAGACCTGCGGGGCAGAAAAGGAGCATCCCCAGCTGTGAAACCAGGACACGTCGTCACCGAGAGGCTGGCCCAAGGTTGGCCAAGAGAGCTGTGGCAAAGCCAGGAGCTGAGCCGAGATCGGTCCCACCACCGTGTGCTGCCTTCACTGCAAAGCTGTCCTTTCTTTTTGCTGGTGTAATTCTCATTCAGTCTTCCAGCAGCTGAGTAATGGCTTTGGAAAGATGACACTGCACTGATTTAGGGGCTTGACCTTGGGAATGCTCCTGAGAAGTTGCAGTTTCCTGAGCACAGCTTCACATTGCCTTTTATGAACACTTTACAGGTTACACGTATATTTGGGTATCTAGCAACCAGGTAGGAAAAAAAAAAAAAAAACGCATGCAAGAGAGAAAGAAGGGATGAAAAAAAACCCCTTTTATATCTCCAGGCTGCCTTCAGCAACAGCATTCCTAAATAGGAGAGGTTAAATATATTGCTGCCATTACACTCTACAAGGAACACATTCCATAAAAACGAAGGTGCCGTAAATTATACAAATATGATGCTAACAAGCCAGGAAATGCACTGCTAATGAGGTCAGCTATAGAACTCCCGCAGTGCTGCAAATCATGTGCCAATCCGGCGCAGGAGGTACAGGAGCAGCCCTGGGTCAGCATTTTCTGAGCGCATTTGTAACCCGCTGTTCGGCGAATAGTTATACAGGTAGATAAAAATCCTCCTCCTCTTCTTGTTTATGTGTCAAATAACCAAGGCACCAGACAATCACGCTTTGCATTAATGTACCTTGCTATTATGCCTATTGTTCTGTGGCGCAGAGTGGAGAATTAGTCACTCCGATGTGCAAATATTGGTTACAGTTTGGAAGCATGCATGCTTTTGTGTTCCTATCAGACTTGCTCCTGGAGGAATTATACATGCTGGCACCAGGGTTTTTTTTCTTTCCTTGTACATACTGTATTTGCTAAAGCTCTTAAAAAAAAAATATCAAATAAACATGTTGGCGGCAGCTAAGTTATTAGCTCATTCAACCTTCCTCCCCTGTTAGGCAGTGGGACAATAAACACGTTGAAATGTGGCATTTAGGAACCAAAACAAGAAACCTGCCCAAAATCTGTGAGCTTGAAGAACAAGCTCAAACCCCTTTGGACTCTTTCATCCCAGAATTTGAGGCAAAGCCCCCCAAGCAGCGAGCCTGGCAGCGCTGCCGCCTCGGCTGGGAGCAGGAGGGGGCTCGGATGCTTGTGGCGGCCGGGCGTACACCTGCAGCTCCGACCTTCAGATGGAAGCGATGCTCTCCATCGGAGCAGCGCAAGCACTTGAGATAATTTTGCCGTTTCTGCAAAGTTCTGCTACTGCTGTGAGCCAGGCAGAGAGCGTCGCGGCTGGGGAGGGGGGCCCAGAGCCGAGACCTCTGCTGTGTCGTGGGCCAGGGCCTCTTCTCCTCTGCATCACGGCAAAGAGAAAAGCCCTGAAATAGCCCTCGTACCCTCAGAGCATGCCCGGGGCTCGGCTGCACGGGGGCCATTTCCATACCAAACCCTGTCTATAGGTTTCCTCGGGCATCAGCTCTTTTTTCTACCCCAGGTTTGAGCCGCAGAGTACGGGATTTTGAGCACTCGCTCGCTGCCCGAACGCAGGACACAGACCGAGGTCACACACCAGGGCCCACCACGGTCACCCCCGGTTTCTTCTAGGCAGGTGCACCCGCTGCAGGGAGCATCGCGTGTGCAAACTCAGCACCGAAGGTGGGTGTCCCAGAAGCGTTTGCCTTTGCTCACACCGGCGTGCAGCCGATGGCTGCGGTGATGCTGCCCGGGCTGGGGTGGTGGGAGGTGCTGGTGGGGAGATCAGGTGCTTGTAACAGATAAATGCTGACAATCCCCGAGCTGCGGGCCCAGCTCAGGCAAAGTATGAAATATGCATTTCTGCCTTTCATTTCCATATGGTTTTTATGGGTCCTCCATGCAGAAACAAGAGCAAAAGCCTCATTCAGAAGCCTCCCGGTTTGGCAGATTTATTACCAAATTAAGGAAGGAGGAAGCACATCAGCTGTCTGGCCCAGGTAGAGGGGATTATCTCTGCTTGAGAGGAACCAGACAAAGCCATGGCTTGAACTCAGAAAGGCTTCCCATCACATCCAATAAAGACTGAAGTTTGGAGTGCCTGAGATGAGCTCTATGGCAAAATGGCCTTTTTGTGCTGACAGTTTAAGTGGCTGCTTGGCCACCAGAGAGCCCCCCACGGCGAGGTCCCTGCCCTCCCACCCGCGCTGCCCAGGGCTCCTCAGGCAGGGACGAGCCGAGAGCTCTGCCCTTGTTGTTTCTTCTCAGGCAAATAACTGTTGCAAGCAGAAATGCATTTCTATATTTAATAAGCTGGATATTTACGTTAACTAAATAGCAGCTAATTATGAAAACATACTTAAGAGTCTGGGCAATTAAGCAATAATATATTACATAGTTATCAAGCCTCCAATACACATGTCCTTAATAATCAAAATATTAATATGCAGCTACTCTTCTATTATACAGCAACTCTGCTATTATACAGAGAGTGTCCTATTACTGCCAAATTAAATGCATAGTTAGGCGAATTTAGGACACTTAATTTAATGTGTTCCCAAGAGTTCACTGTGGCAGATTCTGCAAGACAGGCCTCTATCTAGGTAGCACAGAATTCCTGGAATTGCTCTTTACTCCAAAGCCACATGGCTTCATTTGTTCAGAGACACGGTTAACCCATTCGTGGCAGCAAATTGCTAGGGAAACAGCTAATTCCCGGGGCTGTGCTCTTAGCTACCTATAAAAGGTACCATCAAGAATGAAAGAATGACATGCGGTGCGCTTTTTAATGGATTGCAGCGGAAACGAGGTAAAGAGATACTGTAAAGCAGAGCAGGAGCTGAAGGTGAATGGGAAGAAAGCAAGTAAGGAAAGTAGTGGGCAGATGCCTATATTGTCCCAAACACATAGTTTTCATTTATCCGATTGCCAGGCTCACAGTCCAGGGATTGAACTGATAGATGCCTGTTGAGTCATACTCTCTTTTTTCCCCATATAATACTGTCTGCTTCTATCTAAACATTCACTCATGGCAGGGGGAGAGGGCGGTAAATCCACATGTAAATCCCTACTGTATAAAAACTCAGGGAGTATTTCCCCTTGCATGCTTTGCCCATTGCTGTTTGGGAGCTGCTGCATCCATGTATCCATCTGGGTGTGCAGAGCCCAGGGGTGCCCCAGCACCCCAGCAAAGGGCACCCAGCTCCTGTCCCAGAGGCAGCCCAGGATACTGTGTTTTGTAGGGCTTTTTAATTAAAACCCGACAACAATAGGCGTCATTCTTCATCACTTTACACATTTTCTTGAGTTCAGAGTGGGTGTGAAATGTAAACAGGCTGATTGGTATCAGTTTACACCTTGTTCTGCATTGAAATAAATAAGGATGGGCAGGGCAGGGATTGGAAAAAAGACCTGGGTTTGGGGTGTGCTATGTTTCCTGTGCTGCCAGAGCAGCCCGGAGAAGGAAGAAATGCCAGTTCTTCTGTTGTGAGGCTTTTTTGGTTCAAAAATCTCTAACTTTAAAGTGTGAACTTACCTCTGTGCTTATTCTATCAAAATAGCTATCTTTAAAATGCCCGTAGTTGTTTGGGGAACTGCTGATCTTTACTGTCCAACAATTAAATTCCTCAAGAGCTGGGATGTTGGTGGGGATTGTGGAGTGAGCCCTGGGGAGACAAACTGGCGTCTTCTCTGGTGCTGGGGTCTCTCCCCAGTACACCTGCCTGCTGTCTGGGTGGCAAACTGGTACATACTGGCCTCTTAGTGAGTAAAGCTGATGCTTCTGAGCCGTTTCTGGGTCCCAAGTGACTTGCGGTACGCTGGCCTCAGCTTCCCTGTCAACATGGCTTTTTCTGCCAGAGATATGATTAAGGAGTGAAATGCCTGGGGATGTACAGTCTGGGTTTTATTTTTTAGGGGGATGATTCCTGCTTCTGAGCTGCTGGTATGGGTCTGGAAAACCATGAGATACCCTTTTCTTCCTGCTCCCCAACCAGCACAGATCCTGTGGAGGGGGAGCAGGTTGTACCATGGAGTCTGCACGCAGCGGTGGGGTATCTGCCAGAGTCTGGAGGGGTGCGACCGAAAACCAAAAGTGCCCTTCTCCCCCCTGTGCCCTGCTCTGCAGAGGAGCTGCCTGCCCGCTGCTGCTCATCGTCGTATGTTTTTAAGGCCTTATCTGCCATATGGCTTCCAGTTGGGATGATTTATGGGGTGAGGAAAGCACACTGATAAATTTTACGGCTGGGCCCCGCACAGACTGGGGGTATCAACAGCCCGATCCAGACAGCCCTAATGGAAACTGCCGGCACCGAAGAGCAAGGCGTTATTTATGACTGTCTGTAATGCCACTGCTGGAAATTTATCATCGCTTCTGCTGGGCAGGCTGGAGCTGCGGCGTGGCTGGGGGAGGAAGGGGAACGGGGCGGGGAGAGGGCAGGATGGGCACTTCTTGGGGGGACGCGTGGGGAAACCAGAGCAGAGTAACCACCTGAGTGAGCCCAGGGGCTCGGCAGAGCCCGGCCGAGCTTTGCCTTGGGTTGGGGGAAAGGGTGCGTAGCTGGGGCTCAGGGTGCGGGCACCTTCTTGGGCTTGTCTTCGGCCAGCTGCGCCGAAAGTTTGACATCCCTGGCCGGCACGGAGACCCTGAGCACAGCGTAACGGGATGGCTGTGAATGTCCTTCCCAAGCTGGCGTCTCGCAGCTGGGGTTGTGCACAGGCAGAGGGGGCTTTCGGGGCATATGTGGTCCCCAAGGCTTAGTCCCCAGCCTCGCTGCCTAGCTCCAATGCTGTGAGCAGCCAGCGGGACTGGGGAGATGCTGAGGCCCAAGGTCACCCAGGGAATCCATGGGGAAAAGCAGCCCCAAGAAGGGAGCCTGGAAAGCTGAACCCCTTATGGCTGCTGCCAGGCTGGAAATGCAGGAGATAAATCAGGGAGCCAGGGAGGGGGTGTGGAGAGATGCAAGATGCTGGTCCCCCCTCTTCTTAGCCAATGCTGCATTTGCTGGAGGAATGAAAAAAATAATAAATTTTAAAAAAAATTAAAAGGGAGCAGCTATAAAATCTAGATACTAATAAAATGTTCCAGGAAGATGAATTCTTCCGATATAATGGTGATCCCTGATACTGAAATGTTCCACAAATACATTTTCATAGCCCCACTCAGTATTATTTGTAGATCTTTTTGCAACCCTTGTCAACAAATTCCTGATAAAAAGGAGACACTTTGCTGTGTGCTAAAGCTATGAATTTAAGAAGTGTCAACTGGTCCTTATTTATGGCGCAATCTTTGGCTTTCTCATTTTACTGATGTGGTTTGGTGCAGACTTGCTTCTTCACTCACACACTCTCCCTCCTTGCTCACCAGTTTGGGATATTAATACTGCAGCTGTCTCGGGGAGAGCGCTGACTTTCTCAAGGTGCAAAGAAGTTATGCTCTGCAGACAAATTTCTCCAAGTAGGAAAATCCATCCAGAGGAGGGGCAAAACACCGCCTTGGCAAACATCGAAATTCTCCCCGTGTTGTTAGGCAATGTCAGTGTTTGCTCAAGCCACCCTGTCTCCCTGGGCAGGATGATTACAGCTGCAGAGACCTGGGGACAATAGGCGAGGAAGCGGCTGGTTAAATAGAAATGTAATCCCTGGGGAATGGGTTGGAGGGAGCGGGAAGGGGAAAGTCAGGAGAGAAGACCTGCAGGGCTTTCTCACCATGTAAGCCAAGGGGCTGTGTGCTCCCTGCCCCTGCTTGCACCCTCCCTTCCACGCTAGAAAGGGGTGAAATGGTTCAAAATCCTGCCTGGAAATGCGGGTCTTACCCACGAATGCTCTGGGGTGCCCAGGGAAGGAAGGCACATTTTAGACAGCAAAAACACTATGTGAGTGAGATGTTATGTAGTGACTGCCCCCAGAATTAAGTGGAGAGGAACGGTGTAAAAGGCCTTGTTCGGGAGAGAAGGGCATCTCAGACAACACACGGCAGAGGATGAAGCTGTCAAACTCGTTTCGTTGTTAAGTTTGGCCAGAAGTTTCCAGCTCAAAGGCTGCGTTTGGTGTCCAGCTGACCAATAAACACTGCTTTGCCTTGGGAGAGTGTCGTGGTTTAACCCCAGCCAGCAACTAAGCACCACCATCCAGTGGGATGGGGGAGGAAGTCGGGGAAAACGAAGTAAAACTCCTGGGTTGAGATAAGAACGGTTTAATAGAACAGAAAAGAAGAAACTAATAATGATAATGATAACACTAATAGCAATAATAAAAGGATTGGAATGTACAAATGATGCACAGGGCAATAGCTCACCACCTGCCGACCGACACCCCGCCAGTCCCCGAGCGGTGATTCCCTGCCCCCCCACTTCCCAGTTCCTAAACTAGATGGGACGTCCCATGGTATGGAGTACACCGTTGGCCAGTTTGGGTCAGGTGCCCTGGTTGTGTCCTGTGCCAGCTTCTCGTGCCCTGGCTGGGCATGAGAAGCTGAAAAATCCTTGACTATAGTCTAAACACTACTGAGCAACAACTGAAAACATCAGCGTTATCAACATTCTTCGCATGCTCAACTCAAAACATTGCACTGTACCAGCTACTAGGAAGACAGTTAGCTCTATCCCAGCTGAAACCAGGACAGAGAGCCACCTTGCCTAGCTATAAGTCATGCTGGGGGCCTAAATTTCCCTTAGAAGTTTTAGCTCAGGGTTGATTTAGGTTCCTCTGGTGAGGCGGAGGCATTGAGCAATGGTCCTGTGACTCACAGCTTAGCCTCAGGCTCACCCTCCCGCAAACACTCCATCCAGGACTAATAAAGGAGGCTGTGTAAAGCCGGGGGTCTTGGGAAAATCTTTTCCGGTACAAATCCGTGTACAAATCAACAACAGATTATTCAGAGTTTGTGCTTGGAGGGGTGGTGACAGTAGTTACTAAAATAACTGCTAATAGGAAGTTATGCTTTGCGAGTTTGCTTGCGGAAAGCTGCGGCATGGAGAGGCCGTATGGAGCTGGGTGAAGGTCTGGATTTCCATCTCACGGCTGGAGACCCTGCCGGGGAGTGCCAGCTTTCTCCTACTGCCTGGGAGAGTGAGCTCCTTGTTGTCCCTGGCAGTCCCCGAAGCCTGTGTCGGCTCCCACGGGGGTACAGCACTGTCCTGGTGCCCTCTGGCCGTGCCCACAGCTCCTGCTCTCCCTGGCACCACCAGGTACTGGAGTCTGGAGCAATGGCTTGAGCGAAGCGTCCGGCTGGGGCCGGAGGAGGGATGCTGCGGCACCAAAAGACCTTTGAATGCTGCAAGGGAAGCTCAGTTATCATTGTGATCAGAGGCTCCTGATGAGCATCGAGGCTGTCACGGGGCTGCTCGCAGGCAGGTCTGGGGCAGGGGGGGCACGCATAGTGGGAGAGGCTGGGCTGTGATGGTTGTGAACAAGGCAGGAGCCCCGACTGCTTCCCGAGCACTTCTGTCTGCTTTTGTCTACTTCCCTTGCACTGCTGCTGCAGCAGCCTTCTCCCAGACCCAAACTGCAAAGCTAAAATCAGGAGCCAGTTGTGGAGATCAGCTAAGGGTGCCCAAGCAATGAACCTGCCTCAGGGAGGAATTTTCAGCACGGAAACTTGAAACAAAAAAGACGTTTTCTGCGTCACTGGGTCCTTTGCTCTCACAAATATCGTCTGTTCTTTTGTGCATCTCTTCCCCAAAAGGAGACGGGGTCTTTCACTGGTCTCTGTGGATGGAGATCCCCACTCGTGCTCCCTGCAAAGCACGGCTGTGCCTGGCTGAGGAGGCTCCAGGCATCCCCAGTTGCACTGCAGCCACAGTGACAGTCTTCCCACTCTTCTGAATGAACTGGAGCACCGGGATTCCTGGGGACAAAGGACCAGTAAGCATGGCCTGATTTCTCTTGCACTTGCAGAGATGCTTGGGCTCCTCGGGGACAATTAGCTCCCAGTTTGCAGATCCTGTTTTAACTGTGGCACATGTTCATAATTTAAGCTCTTTACAATGGTGCTTGGTTAACACCGGAGCCTACTCCCTGCTGCCCATACCTTTTGTTTGGGTGATTTACTATTCCTCTGTGCCCCTCTGCCCACTGAAATTCATAACAGCTTTCACACAGCAATAGAAAGCTCGTAATTATAGCTATGTCTGGTAGTGCCATTGGAGCTAAAGGGCCTGCTGGCACTTTCTTTTAGCAGGAATCCAGCTCCCAGCTGGAATGAAATTTGCCCTGCTGACGGGGTCTTTTTATTAGTTTGTTTGAGCCCTTATTAAAAAAATACTCTAGTTTTTGGCAGCGACGGTCCGGTATACTCCACCTTCGAGTCTCCTGTGCTCAGTCTCCGAGTTTTCAAAAGAGTCTTGGGAGTTTGGTTCAGCAGCACCGGGGCACTTCACCCCAGCCAGAAAGCATTGCCCTTGGGCTGTTGCTGCCCCGGACAGTGATACCGTTTGTTTGTTTTTTTATAAGAGAGGTTTATTTTTAATTATTCAAAGTCACCCGGGCAAACGTGCAAGAAATCAGGTATAACCCAATAAAAGCTGTGCTGTTTAGGTGCTTGGTGATCCACAGACCTTGCTATCCACTGCAGCTTTTTTTTCCCCTTTAACTCCATTTGTGTTTCTTAAAAGGAGGTAGTTTACCTTCTTGCAGTGAAATGTCATGTTGGAGTGACAGGGACGTGGGGCACCTCAGCATCGCCTCAGGGCTGTTGCCTGCAGCAGGGATGGGGTTGCAGGGACACTTGCTTGTGGGAAGGAATTATCCTGTGCCCTCATCAGCTCCTGCACAGGGGTGCCTTAAACCACAGTGGAGCAGGGTCCTGCAAAACGTATAACCAGGGCGAGCAGAGAGGGCTCCAGGGGAAGGAGGGAGAGGAGGCAGAGGAGGAAAGACAGAAAGAAAAGACGGATGGAAAAGCAGACAAGAAGGTGTTCACAGGGTGGATGAGAGAGGTAATGCCTGAGGAAACGCTCCAATTTTGCTTTCGGTCTCTGGTGTTTTCATCAGGCGATCTCGGTCAGGATTTGAGCAGCTCTCGGAAGCCACCAGAGGTGACAGATGTCCCAGCCTACCAACAGCCGGGGGGTTGGCAAGGGGCTGGTGTGCCATGAGCCACCGCACAGCCTGAGGAGCTCAAACACATCGTGCTCTTGGGGTTTATTACTCGCCTCTCCGAGTGAGTGGGATGTCATGGAAGGTACATTTGTGGGGTACAGGTGTCTCCAGAGCGACCCATTGCTTTGGGAAGAAGCAGGGATATCCACGGGGTATCGAACCACAGAGTTGCTGCGGGTGCCCAGGTGCTCCCCTCTCCTTCCAGTCCCACACATCACTGCTCAGGTGCTTACTAGCACCCAAAGAGTCCCTCTGCCTTATTTTCAGCCTCTCTGTTGTTGCTGCCAGCTAGTCCTTGCAGGATCCTTCGCTCAGGCACCCCTCTTGTGCAAGCCTGTAGGGTTAACTCTGAGCGTTGAGCCATCGAGCCAGGGGACGTGAAGAATCCAGTTACAGGGAAGGATATGGAACCATGAGACGACTTCCAAAAATAGAGAGGAAGACCAAAATAGTGGGTCATGAATCTCAGACACAGAAAGCAGGTCCAGCATCGCAGCAGGGGGACACACGCTTTTGATGTGCCAGCCATGCTGCAGTCAAGCAGGGGAGCTCAAAATACAGCGTGCAGATGGACTGCAGCTCCGCTCATGTTCCGCATCAAGTTTCAAGGTGTAAATTCCCATCAAGAAACTGGCTGAAAGGAGAAGCATGTCATCTGATCTCTGCACAACGAATTTACAAGAAGGGATCACGCAGGCATGGTGGGATCATCGTAACTAAGTCCAGAGAATATTCCTGGTAGCAGGCAACAGGAGAGAGCACTGCTCTTTGCTGCACGCTTGCACTGCAAAATCCTAGAGGGGTTTTAACAGCATAAGACAAGCTTCCTGAAAGTTTCAATGTCAAAAGGGTAACAGGGGAGTTCTCGGGAGTTTCTTAGTGCAGTTTGGCATTCGTGGGTTAAATTGAGTGGCAAGAGTGGGTCGAGGCTGCCTGTAGGGAGGTGGCAGCTGCCGGGGTTGCTGCTTCCCTGCTCCTGCACCACCGAGTCCTGCCACCTTTCCTGGTGCCGTTGGTGACAGAGTAGGGCTCCTTGTGCAGACATGTTTTTCTCACACAGCTTCCTCATCAGCCCCATTTGTGGAAATTTGGTCCTAAATTATGCTCCAGGATGCTACAGATACATCACTTAGAATAGCTTTGAGGCAAGACCTTTTATTCATGCTGTCAGAGGGGTTCTTTAGCCAAAATGCTTCATATTTAAGAACTTGATCCTCTGAAACAGTATCGTCTTCTTAGTGTTGTCTGTATATGATGAGGAAAAGCAGACTCTGATAGTTCTGTGAATTCCTCTTTTGATTGGAAATGCTGGGTCTTTGTTAGTACTTGTAGTTGAGGGCAATTGCTATGTGTTAAACAGGGACTACAGCATGTATTTATTTACCTCTAAAGGGTTTTATTACTTCCACACACACACATTCTTTGCTGATTTGAACATCCTGAAAGCAATGCTATGTGTGTGCCGATGCTCTGCAAACTAAAGGGCCAGTTCTCGCAAGGTTTTCCTGCTCTGGTGATGGCTCCAGGGTCAGCTCACAAAAAGAAGGTCATTCAAAAGACAAGTGATGTTTAGAAACTGATAACCACCGAGTTCTGCTGAAAGGGATTTGATTTCCTCATCTAAAAGGAGATCTTTGATTAGTGACTGATGGGGCAACTTCAAAAGCTCATGGGGTCTGGCTGAGATAAGCATTCAAACCTGGGATGCTCCTTCCCAAAGCCTCTTTGATCTGGAATTAAAGCTAGAAATCTTGCAGGCTTTATTGTGAGATTTCCAGTGTTTTTAATGACGTACCAGGCACAATAGGATCCACCTGGCTTTTTCTCTCCAGCCAGCAGTAAACTGATGGGGTATGGTTTTAGCTGGAGCTTTCCTGGGGTAAGAAGGGCTCCAGCTCCCGCGACAGATCGTGGTCCTGAAGCTCCTTTTCGAGACCAAGAGCCAAGGGGAAATAAATTAGCCAAACCCCACTGCATTAGGATGAGTGGCACCCAGCAGGGCCAGACGCTTGCCACAGCTCATGGCTCCTGTCCAAGGTTTGCTCGTACTTGCCCCAGTGGCACAGAGGGACTTCGATGTGCTGTCGGCTGCTCTAGGGTCAGTCTGGACCCCAGCCTTTGATGCTGCTCGTCTAAGGCACTGGGTGTTGCTGGGCACTCACCAGTTTGCACCAGCTAGCAGCCTGCATCGATCGGCTCACTGCAGGTTTCAGAAGGGACACCCACTCATGGCTCCCCGGCCGAGCAGAGCATTTGCTCGGGGTCTGTTTGTGCTTATTCTGCAATTATGGTTTCCAAAAGCGCCGTTGCAAAGCAAGCATCGGGCTGAGATGAGTCTCTGTTCATATCCACTCCGAAAGCAAAACCTGACAGGGTACTGCTAGTCCTGTCCTAGTTTTTAGGCGTAAAATGTCACACCTGGAAGTAATTAGAATGAATTTTTACTAATTCACAGCTAATTGCACAATTACTCTTCTATGAAAGATTCAGCTCTCGAAAGACACTTCAACACATGAAATAAGTTTCTCCAAATCTGGCTTGAAGAAATAGCATGAAAACATTAGGCTGGATCCAAAACATTATTTTCTTTTCAAATTAAGTAATTCTTTCCAAATATATTTCAAAATGCCCAGAGCTGACAGGGATGGTTTCTCCAGTAATTTCCAAAGGGGAGAGCTGGGAGGGCCAGTGCGAGCTGTGTTCCTGGGATGTATGAACCCAGGAGCCACCTTCGCCATCACGTGGCATCCCTGGCTCTGCCGGACGGGCAGCAGGAGCTCGACTTGGCACTGGCTGTGCTCTCTGCTCCTTGTGAAGGACAAGCTGAGCTCTCAGGACCGGTGTTCATCCTTCTGCTTTCGGCGGTGTCACGGTAAAGCAGTTTCTGGCAGCACCACGGGCTCAGCCCTGCAGCCCCCTGCAGCCGGTGCAGGATGGTGCCGTGGTGCGGGACCACCGGGGCTCAAAGCGGGCGCGCAGGGAGCGGTGCCGGTGTGCAAACCCCTCCGAGTCACTTGACGCGACGTCTATATCTCCTGCGCGCTTGCAAATGATGTTTACTATTTAATAAGATGTGATGAGACTGTTCTGATACTTCAAAGGCAGCTGACAGTTTTGTTAGAGATAATCAAGGAACTTTTGGACAATTACGGTGAAGGTTTTGACAGCAAGAAAACGCATAAACCTTGTAACTGTAACTAGCACCAAAGTCAAAGATTCTTCCCTGGAAACAACTTGAATATTCATTTTATCCATTAAGCGTCACTTTTTTATTTATTTATTTTTATTCCATGCTTTTTTATGTCACTTTGCTTCCTTCATGCCCAGGAGAGCTCTTTTCTTGTTACAAGATGTGAATCTTCCCACCTTCTTGAACTTCGCCAGCTCCAAACAGGCAGATGGCTTTCAGTGCTGGGCTGTCTCCCCGTCTGTCCGTCTGCTGCGCCAGCACATCCCCGCTTCTGCGGGAATGGCAGGGGGAACACCCTGCAGTCCCCACTGCAGATTTCTTGTGAAACCAAGAAAGTCCAAGACCTCTGCAAACCCTCCCAGAGCCACGGCGGCAAAGCAATGGGCTGGATCCAGTCAACAGAAAAAATCCCGAGGGACTTCCTAGGGATGGGGTTGGACCTGGGAAAAGTATCAGTAATTCAGCTGGGATCGGCAAATATCCCTTGAAAGCATCTGACAAAGCAGGTGAATCAGAATGAAAACCAGCTGAGCTCTTCCTCTGGGTCATCTGATATGCTGATTTCCCCTAATATTGATTGATGTTTAGCTTATAGACATATTGTCAAGCAGACACACAGGGCTTTTTTCCAGTTGATGTTCAGGGAGAGTGTTTCATTTAATCACAAACCTTCTATCACTCAAACCAGCGAGAAGGAAATTTGATAATATGGACGTAAAACTAAAGCCACTGATCTAATAAGACTTCTGCGTGGTATTAGCGGGAACACGCAGTGACAGATCACTAACGCGCTCGGGTGAGAATTACCGACGTGATGAGACTTTTGCAGCAGAACCAGCACCTCCTGTTATCCCATTAGCAAAGCTGAGGAGACAAAATTGCTAATAGGAGAAAACTTTCAGGTTGTGTTAGATCGGCCCTGCCTGCACTGTGATGCTGTGGAGGGACGGGGGGAATGGGTACGACAAGGCGATGATGCTCTGGGGTATTGCTGGTTCTTGCTGGGGTCCAAGCCCCATCTCTGGGTGCACCCCAAGCCAGCGGGGCTCACTGGGGTGCTCTGTGCTTCTTGTGCCCTTGGTTTCACCAGCGTAGGGTGTGCACGTCTCCTTTTGTGTTTCCATCCCCATCATGTCCTGCACTCGCATCCCTGTGGATCTGGACCCCCCCAGCCCCTCCGTGCGTGCATGACCCCCCCCTCCCCTGGCTGCTTCAGCCCAGCCGGTGGCCGCGGCGGCTCTGCTTCGCTTCCTCCGGTAGTCACTCAAAAAAGTAATTGGCCAAAGATTATTCTGTATAATTGAATGGCAGGGGCTTTGTATACCAAACAGGGACTTGTCTTTGTCAAAAAGTCTTTACAAAGTATCCAGCTCCGGGTGTCAGGGAGGACAAGTTTTTTAATCATGTTAAAATGATTTATTTAAACGTCAAGCCATGTCACCTCACTTCCTTTCATTTTTCAAACTGTTTGTGTTTTTTCTGGATGATAAATTTATCTTCAGACAGCCTCAATATGACTAATTAACTTTGAAATATAAGAACCAGATGTGTGAGCTGGAGAGCTTTCTGAACTCATGCCAGGCATTTTTTCCTCTTCTCTTTCCCTCTCCTCTCCCTTTCCCCGCTGCCTGCGCTGAAATCACTTTGCAGACACCCACAGCACATGGAAAAACCCAGTTAGAGATGGACTGACCCTCTTCCCCCTCCTGTCCTGCTCTGCCCCAGCCCAGGTTACATTTTACCACCCAAGGTGGCCCCTACACCAGCCAGGAGACAGGGCGAGCCGCAGAGGGCCCTGCATACCTGCCGTAATGATATTTAATGTGGAAAGCAAGCTGCCACGATTCGTTTGCCACATGAAAGGAAATCAAGGCTGGATGTGACATAAAGTGATTTCTTTTAAAGAAAATCCTCCCGTGTGAAGTGGGTTTTCCCCTTCTCTTCTTTTCATGAGCTGATCACTCTGAGCCGCTCGAAGAAGGGAAACATTTATGTACCAATTAATTAAGCAAAGCCTCTCAGCTTAATTCTTCTCTCTGTAACGTGCAGTCTCATCCCTGTCGCAGGCACAAGGGGCAGGAGAGCGAACCCCCCGGACAAGGATGGGAGCAGCCGCGCGTCGCGGCCACGGGTGGCCGAGGGCCGGATCCCGGCTCTGGGGTCACATCCCCTTCCCGCTGTGCCGGGGGAAGCACGGCGCACGTCACCCTCCCAAAACCAACCCCAAACCCACAACCGGAGCAGCTGGAGGGCACGGGGGGGACTGCCCTGCGTGGGGGACCGTGGTGCCGGAGCAGCACCCGAGCCCCTCGCCGGGAGAGGATGGGATAAGGGGAACAAGGACTCGATGGCAACGTGCTGCTGTCCGCAGAGGCAGCAGATAGCGAGGACAGTAAATAATGGTCTTTGCCTCTCTCACGCACTTTGCTTGACAAAACACTCATTAATCACAAAATGTGCTGAAACTGATTGCGGCGAGGGCTGGCGTTGATTCACTTTCTGTTCTGGAGAGCTGTCCCATTTCAAAACTGATGGACAAATACCAGTTTTCAGTTTTGAATTATTTTTCATTTCACAGCTCAATCAGGCATGTGTAATAAGCGGAATAAGGGCAAAGTATAAAGGTTGGAATTGAAACAAAGCGCTGGGACCAGCTCTGGACTAGGGAGAGGATTTCCAAGATGATGGTACTGCTTGAGCTCTGCCCAGCTCAGGAAGGGAAAATGAGTTTTCTCAGATCCTGGTGATGAGAAAACCCTTCCCTGCCCAGAGCCCAGGGCTGGGGCAGCATCGCTCAGCAGTGCTAACGAGCCCTTCAACTATATGCGGTCAGTGTGAGGGCTACGGGACACAATGGAGAGATGCAGGAAAATCCTGGGATGCGTGGGTACGTCTGCACAGGCACTGCAGGTCTCCGGGAAAGGTTGTCTCTGCTGGGAGCTTCCTGGGTCGAGAGATCAACGCCAGCATCTCCAGAGGAGCAAGGGGGACAGGACAGGACTTTTTCCTGCCCCTTTTTGTGGCTCTGGTGTCTTCAGACAGGCACATCGGGAAACCGCAGCAGTGAATGGCCTGGCTCTGTTGCTGTGGTCTTGCCGGGGCCGGCAGTGACACACAGCCCCTGCCCCATGCCAGGTCCCCACGTCACCAGGGGAGCAATATCGCCCGTCAAGGGAACTTCAACAAATGTCTTTTCAGCCAAAACAGATTTTTCAAACAAAGTGTAAATATTCATGTAAAAATGTTGATTTCAGTGGAGATTTTCCTGATCTTCTTGGAACTGGTAATAAAAATAATGTTTTTTAAATTGTTTTTTTTAAAGACTTTTTTTAAGTTTTCATTTCAACAATCCTAAATTTATTCCATGGAAAAACTTCAGTCAAAATTATTGGGTCAGTGTGTTAAAGGAGATGGCTGCCATTTTTTAACCACTTCCAGCACGTGGTCCTTTACGAGCGTGCTTCACATTCGCTCCTGCCTTCATCAGTGAGAGCAACAACTGGCTGGCGAGGTCAATTTTTTTAATTACAGCTTTCCAGGGTTGATTAAGCAGCGTGTATCTCTGCACACATAGATGCAATTCCTGCTACGTCTCTGCTGAACACCGCGGTCAGGAGGGTGGTTTGTGCGACCCGAGCGGTCCCCCGCTCCCACGTGCGCCAGCTGGGAGGCGCAGAGCGGCTCGAGGGGATGCAGACCGTGGTTTGCAGGCTTCATCTTCCAAGAGCTTTGCACGCCCGGCACCCCGTGTCTCCTGATGGGGTCTGCGCCCTGGGCAGCAACTGACTTGCATCAACACACAAATAAAAATTAGAAGGATGCCCCAGCCGGCCATGCGGGTCTAACACCGGAGCAGCAGATCACACAAGCGCACTTCAAGGGCAGCTGCCAACGCCGTAAGGAAAAATACGTGGATAAATCGCATTGCCCACCACGAGCTTTGCAGGGCTGGGTGCGAGGCGGCCCAGGGAATTTTTTGCGGGGCTTCCATTTCCTCCTGACAGATAAACTCTCCGTTCCAGAGGCCGCACACTTTGAAGAGGGGAGGGATGTGCATCGGGGCTGGGGGCTGGAGAGGGGACCGGGAGGGGAGCCGGCGGCAGAGCCCCCCGCTCCTCTCCCCATCGCGGGCACACGGGGCTGCTGCTTACCCGGCTGGAGCCCACGCAAGGCATTGCCCTCCGAGCCAGCTCGGCAGCACCGCTCACGGCTTGTTAGGGCGATAATGGAACATTTCAAACACAACAGCATTAAAAAACGAGCTGAACTTTCCCCTCCCCATGCCTCAGCCGTGCCCTAAATATACATAACAAGCTGCGAAAGCCGGCTCGGTGCGAGCTAGGAGCCATCAGTGGATGTTGACAGCCTTGATGTCTTGGCGGGCAGGATCCAACAGCATCTCCCACTGTATGGCGCTAGATATTTAATAAAGTAAAACCCCCAGGATCAAGAAGGCTGCAATCCCTCCCAGCTCCTTTCTTCTGCTTTGCTCGAGCTCTTTCAAGCCTGCCTCCCGTCTCTCTCCAGAAAATCCTTTCATGCCTCCCTCACCAGACTGACATTTTGACAAGTTGCCACGAGTGACATCTGATTTGTACAAATTTCAAGACTAATAAATCTACCTGTCAAAGCGGAAACTTTAAAAGGAGCTAAGCCCAGCGGGTATAGTTTAACAGAACTCAAGTTGATGAAACTGTAGGATGGAGAAATTATATCTGTCACAATCCACCCACATTAGTTCTGTAGAGATGTTGGCAACTGAAACAAACGTCTTTCACAGCCTCGAAAAAAAGGAAAAAAAAAAAATAAAAGGAGACTGTTAATACTGTGAGTAACAAGTAACAGTTCTATTTGTAAACTAGCAAATTTATTTATTTAATTTTTAATTTGCCTGTAGACACGCGAGGGAGGGAGCGACCCTCCCTGCTCCCACATGCCACCAGCAGCCCCGACCCCCGGCGAGCCCCGGCGATGCCATGCGACGCGGCCCCCCGCGCTCGCCGGCACCTCGCTGTAGTTATGACAACGTGGGGACGTGCCAGCGCGAATGCTCGTGAGGCTGCAGCACCCGTCGAGGCCACGTCCCTCGCGAGGCCACGGGACTCGGTGCCATCCCACTGGATCTGGCCAGAAAACCCGCTGGGTGAAACCCCTCCGCAGCCTGAGCCCGGTGCGATGCATGACACCCCCCCCCCCCAAGCCCTCCTGGTTTTTGCTGGTATTTTCTTCTGTCCTCTCTGCCAGCGGTTACCCACCCGCACCGAGAGCCTGGGACACCTGCCAGACTTAACCTCCCGTCTACAAACCTGAAACTTTCTAAGGGCTCTGCTCAACTTTGTCCCCTGTTTGTGGTTCATTTCCCCAGGAGGCTGCAAACATCCCCAGCCGAGGGAGCTGGTCTGGGAGCAGCGCATGGGCTTCCCCGAGGAGCTTCGTCCCTGCAGGATCAGTGCAGAGGCAGCAGTGGAGCTGCAGGGAAGGAGACACAAATCCTTTCCCATTCCCCCACCTCCCGTCCAGGGACTCGGACCCCATGGTTGAAACTTTTTGCTCGTGCAGCGTTACAAAGGCGGCTGGGTGTTTGAAGAGGAGGTTTGGGTGTTTGAAGAGGAGGTTGGAAAAGCATCCAGGCACGCCAAGGGAAGGAGATGCGGTCTCATACCCAGCTGAATTTCCTTTTTTATTGCAACTTCTGTTTGAGACACACAGACGTGAACAGCCAGTTCATTCTGCCTGTTGGAAGGAGATTGATTTGAAAGTCGCACGTTGCATGAAACTCCTGTAGCCATGTCTGCAGCACTGAGAGTGTCTTCAGGTGTATCTAATGACTGAATGAAACCTCTGAGCTGATGATTTATGACAGCTGGTTTGGTTATAACTTGCCCATCTCCTTTCATTACAGAGGAGACTGGAGTGTTAGCTCTTTTCACTCGAATCCCATCTGCCGAGAGACTCCCTGCTTTCTCCCCAGCCTGCAGTATTGCTGCCTCACCCAGCGAGGATGTGCTGGCTCTGTACGGAGAGGAGAGAACAGAAGAGCTGCCAGCGGTCGCCTTTGCCCAGTGTGGGCTCCTGTTCTGCCAAGCTCTGCACGGGAGGCACACAAAAGCCATGCTGCCCTTCAGCATAACACAGCGCCGGGCAGACCTGTGTGCAGGTCCGTAGCCTGCTGAACCTCGTTTAAATCCCACTTCAAGTAATGCCCAGGCTTCTTCGTGTGGGTCCTCTGCTCCTCATGAGTAAACCACGTCTTCTAAGCTTTAATCACAGCCGGCATTTCTGAGCACTGGGGCCCCTGGCGAGACAGGGAGCCCGGGGGATCGGCAGTGACGCAGAAAGGCGCCCGCCCCAAAGCCCGGCCAGCCCCGGGGTCTGTCCCCAGCCTGGCAGCAGCAGCTGCAGAGGGAGCTGCATGGGGAAAGGGTGTTTATGGCCCCCAGTTTCTGGCCATCAATCACGTAGGGATGGTTATGAAAGTCAAACGTTGCTGGCAAAGTAGCTTCTACCAGTGGACTTAAAGCAGTGCAGAGAGCGGTGCCCTGTCCAGTAACGCACAGAGGCGGCGCGCAGCAGAGATGGGCACCCGCACTAACGCCAGTTTCTACTTTTAGGAACACGGTAGCTTTTTTCTCTCGAGGCAGCAGGTTTGGTGAAGTTGTTGCAAGGCAGCTCCCTGGCAGGGCACGTGGCCTAGGGCTCGCTCTCCCACCCGTGCTTCTCACCCAGGGCTGCTGCCAGCGGAGAGACCCCCTGGATGGGGACCACCGACTTCAGCCTCCCAAACGCCTTTTGCAGCCTCAGCCTCAAGCCTGGCCGAGCGCCCGCTGCCCATCAGTGTGCCAGGGCCCCTCCAGACCGGCCAGGGAATGTTCACAACCGGCTCCAGGTCGGCTGCAAACCAGGAGCAGCTGCGAGGAGGAAAGGGCACGGCGGGGAGGGCTGAGCGATGGGCTGAGCCCCGATAACTTACGGCGGAGCAGGCGAGGACAGCTGCCACCCCACACCGGAGGTGCCGCTTTCCCAAGCAGCCGCTCACTGGTTCCGCTCTGCACGGCGGGTCCCAGCAGTCGCCGGCTCACTTTGGTTGGACCAAATCCTGCAAGCGAGCTGGGAAGACGGGACGCTCAGGACTCAGACCTCTCCCGTGCGGCTCCTGCCAGTTCAGGGCCATCAGTCCCAAGCCCAAAACCCCAACTGCATACCCAGGACAGGTTGGGGTTCCCAGGCTCGCTGGCCGGCCGAGGCTCCCCAGCACAGGTGGGACAGCACCAGCGAGTTGGACAAGCCGCTGCTGTGAGACCTCCGTTTTTGGTCCTGCTCCTAGAGAGGTCAACAGGAGCGCTCTCATCTTGCAGACTGGCATTTCCATGGGATGAAGCAATTACCATGCAACTAGTAAATCCCGATCCTTGTCACCCTGACCCAGCAGAGCATCTCACAGTGCTGTGAATCTCTGGAAGGTTTCTGAAACCTGAGCTCTGCACAAACGTTTTCCAGCACAGTAACAGCCAGGTTGGGATCATCCTGGGCTGTTCCTCACTTCCAACAAGTCTTATTTAGAGATGTGCTTCCATGGAGAACCAGTCAATATATTTGTTTTCCTCTAGATATACAGCTGCAGAAGCAAGCCATGCAGGAAGTTTATTAAGCTTGGTTAATTTTCTAATAGCTGCAGCAATGATGGATGTAAGCCATGCTGTCTTCCAGCTCAACTTAAAAGTCAAATAAAAATAATCATGCTGATGGGAAAGTATAATTCTTGTAGCTAAGGCGGATAATATATGATACGTTAGTACCTGCCAAGCGTCTCGTCTCTAGTAACATTCCCATGTACTTCAGCGGGGTCAGAGTTCGGCTCGCGCTATGCGCTCTCCCAGCCACCATATACTGGGGATTTTAGTGTAAACAACCCGCCGAGCATTTTTTTTTTTCAACATCTGTATTATTTCTAAAGTAATTCCTACGTCAAGGGCTCTGTTGCGATGAAGACCAAACAGAGACGCTCTGCTCCTGCACATCTCCAGCACCGGTACCCGCGCCTGCCCAGCTCCCAGGGTGGGCACCCTGCAGACGGGCGCTTGCTGTCGTGGCTGACGGCTTTGAAGACAGTTCTCACTTGCAGCTCTTTCACCCAGGAGAGGAGGCCCCAGGGCTGAGGGGTTGGTTTTGGCTGGCATGAGGAATTGCCTTCCAGCAATTTCTGCCACAAACCCAAGCACTTGCTGCCATTTATCCCAGCTCTCAGAGGCAGGCTGTGCTGGCGAGCCCTCGGCCGTCTCTTGTCGGGACTCGGCCCCGGTTCGAGCAGCCTTTGGAGCTGGGGGACCTGCACCCCTCTCCCTCAGGTCAGATCCAGCCTTCATCACTCTCCGGTCTAGAGCCACCCATTTATATTGAATGGCATCCAAAAATCTCTTGCTCAGAAAACCACAACACGCGGGGATTATCCAAGAAGAATTTAACTCACTTCTCTGTGATAAACTCTGGTTAGGGAGATTACAACTGTTTACCCAAGAAGTAAATATTGCTCAGTGCTTAACTGCCGCCAGATACAAGGGAAAGGGCTTGCGGCTGCGGGGCCGGGCTGCAGGCAATTCCGCAGCACACCCGGCCCCTCTGCTCCCCGGGCACGGTGTGAGCCCCGGCTTAGAAATAAGGACGACCCCATTTTTCTGCAAGGCTGCCCAGTGGGGAGGTTTAGAGAGTTTGGCGAAGCAGAGACGCCCGTCCTCTCCGCCTGCACACAGGTAAAGTGTTTCTGTGCTGGCTCTTGCTAATGTGATTTGCTGAGCTCAGCTAACTTGATAAGCTGAATGAGGGATGGCAGGCCGAGCCTGGCAGGTTATTTCTATTATACTTCTTCCATTGCTCTATATCCCCATCCACAGCATATGACACCTATTTATCTTGACAGTGAAATTAAGCATGGTAAGGAAAAGTTCTCCTCTTTCCCACTAACACCTTGCGGTTTTGATATCCAGCTGACACTGGTTTTGATATCCAGCTGGGCATTTTACTCTAACATGTCTACAATTTAACAGAGATTGTAGCATCGATGCTGCTGCCAGGCATGTTCATCCCTGCTGCCTGTCCCCCAGCTCTGTGTCTTTGCCTGGCTGCTGCACCCTTCTCTTTAGGACAGAGCCCGGCACATTAATGCCATATTGCACATCTGTTTAGGGGAAAAATATTGTAAACTTGCATATGCTCAGAGGTTTCTTAATGAAGCATGCCATGCTCGCTACGCTGTCCCACCTTGCTGCCTGGTCCGTATGAGGACAGCAGCCAGCTGCCCCCGGCTCCTGGGGGATTTGCCCCACTCCGAGCTCACCCCACCCCACTGTTGCGTTCCAGCCAGCACGTGTTACAGGGGCTTCGCAGGCTCTCGGGGGCTGCTGCTGCACATCTAACCATGAGTACGAAGCTGCTGCGTGTCTGTTACCATCGGCATGTAAGCTCGCATACGCTCGCACAGTGCCCGCGTCGCCGCTCGCCGCTGGCGCGCTAAAAAGCGACACATAGGCTTGAAAATCGGGTCGAATTACCCCATCCAGCACTACTCCTGCATAACACCAAACCACCTCTGGTACCTCTCTGAAGCACACCAGACGTCCTCAACTGCAATAACGGAGGGCATGCCAAGGCAGACCTTTTCTGAAGAACAATTGCAGCTTCCCATGTTCACATACTTCCAACAAAATTTATGTTGTGCTTTATCTTTGCTGGGAGCGGAGGGGTGTACGGGATGCTGCCCCGCTAATTTGCGATCTCTGCAGAGGCTGGCTGGGGAGGCAAGCGGATCTTTGCAGGCAACAGCTATGCACATCTGCATGGATGGCAGAAGAAGACAGATAGACCCCGTTGTCTTTCTAATTCCTGTTCCCTTTGTAATGTGGGGGCTCCCCTCCTCGCCTGGTGTGCTTATCTCCCCTCCAGGTTTCAAAGCCACACTAATCATATCCATCACACGACTCGCATTAGCAAGGCAAGCTCCAGGCTGTCACCGCACCTCATGCGCAGGCATATGTTCCAGCGAAGGGCCGAGTGATTTAGAGGGGACCATTCACATTCACAGTCATCGCTTCAAATAAACAGGCTGAGAGTTTAATGATTTCAAGGTAAAGCTCTTTTATTAAGACAACACAGGGAACTTTTTTCAACCACAGCTGACATCACTATAATAAATCACCATCATGTCTTGTGGGATTGAAAAAGCCAAAATACTGTCAGAACTGATTTTTCTGGCTACTCATGCCTCCAGAACAAACCATGTGTTTTTAATCAACAAATCTTTGTTTTGCATTTCTAAGACCCTAGCACTCTTTAAATAGTTAGCATTTACCAGAGGGATATTTTAAATTCAACACACTGCTTCCTTACTGAAGAGATTAGGAAACAGGACACCACATTACAGACTTACTGGGCTTGTCCGGGGCTTTTGGAAATTTGTTTTTGTTATATTCATGCAGTACAGAGAAGGGCTTTCCCATACTTGTCTCTAGTTTTGTTAGACCTTTTCTCTCCCCCAAATCAGGACATTTACTGCTTGTATGAGTCAAACTGTCTACCGAGACATCATGAAAACACTCCCTGTCCGAAGCTAGGAGGAAAAGTAATGGAAATAACACCACACCCAGGGAGTTTCCCAAAACCCCTGGAAGCCAGCAGCAATAAATACCCCTCGGCCCACCATCACATGGGCATCCTTGCACCCGTTGTCCTTCTCCCAGCAAAGCTCCAGCGGAGCAGGCTGCCGGGGGACGGTCCGAGCATCACCCCGGCTGTCCCCGCTCTCACCTGGCTGCGATGCCAGCGCTGTTTGTTCATGTCCGGGATGTGCCAGGCTCTTCCGCTGTGTTTCCCCCTATACCATCCGTGTGATCCAGGGGGGCTCACCTCCCTGCTCTGGTTTCAAGGTCAGGCTGAAAGCAGAGACGTCGGGATCCTCTTTCACGCCACGCAGGAACCCCTCCCGCTCTAGCAAATAAACGCGACATGCTCTGCCTGCTTGGCACAAATGTCAGGGCTGAGAATAAATCCGGGACCGGGCCCAGGCACAAAGATGCCCATGCCAATCAACCCGCCGCGAGCAGGCAGAGGCAGCAGCGTGCCGGGGGGAATTGCCAAAACCCCTGGGGAGCGAGCGGGCAGTGCCAGGGTGAGCAAGCCGTCCTTGAGGGTGCTGCAAGAGGGTCCCTGAAGGATAGGACCTGCAGGGGCAAATCTGGACCCAATTCACTGCATGTTGCGTGGCGGCTTTGGTTTGCAAACCCTTCCGAGATGGGGCTGGGTGACCCGAGCCCCTGTCCCCATGGAGGACACCTTGCAATGCTGCTGCCCGGGCACGCAGCCTGGGTGGTTGCCTGTTCTCCTCCCGATGCCTTTGGTTGTGCCGGGCTGGTGGCATGGGGTCATGGGACCACCGGTGCAGGCTGTCAGCAGGATGACGAGAGCGGGGAAAGGTGGGCACACCACCCTGGGCATCCCCTTGTCTGCCCTGACCTCAGCCCCCACCATCCCAGGGTACAACCTCACCAACAACCCTTTGGGCTGGAGGAGGTCGAGGGGGACAAGGTGACCTTCTCCGGGGCCAGCTCCACTCCTCCACAGCAGTGGCGGGGCCGAGCATCCCCACTGCTCTCTTGGACACTTCTCCCCCGGGGATGACAGCGAGCCCCCAGGGCCCCCAAACCCCCCGTGGATCGGGGATGAACTTTCCCCTTTGGACGAACTCCCGTCGGCCCCGGCACCTCCTGGGTTGACCCCGGGACCGGCAGCCGAGACCCCCCCTCCCACACACAACCCCCTCCCCGCCTCGCAGACCCCCTGCGGGCGGCATAAAAGCGACCTGGGTACATACATTGCTCTAACACCCTCCCACGCAGCCGGGCGAGATCAAAGCCTGCGCCGGGAATCAAAGCATGTGACAGGCAGGTGTCCGTCCCCCTCGACAGGGCCACGATTAATCACAGGGTCTATCCCACAAGGAGATCAAACCGGGCCTCCTGCCGGCTGTTGGTTAAAGCCTGCCTTCAAGTTACCCTAATTAAAGTTTTCTCTTCGCCTCCCCCATGTTTGCCCGGCTGACTGCTGTCCCATGACCGCCCCTTTCACTCCTTAAAACAAAGGCTGCTGTGAGCAGCTCTGGGCAGCCAGAGCTGCCGGCCCCGGCCATGCTTCGCCGTCCCTTTTTTCTCGAGCGGCTGCAAAACTGCAACCTGGCAGGGGAGCCTTTCCCGCGGGCAGGGCTCTGCCTGCTGCAGGCAGCTGCTCCCTGCCAAGCCCTGCGCCCACCCGGGCAGCGGGTGCTCTTGGCACCCCGAGCACAACCAGGGCAGCTTCTCCCTCCTTTGCTTTCCCAGAAATTTTGAGTGCGTTTGTTCCAGTTCTGGAACTACCCATTTTTCCTCCTTCTAAACCAGGAGAATTGGCTGAAAAGCGTTGTTTCAAATATTTGCTGGAGTGCTGGACTCAAGGAACAGCGGTGGGACCCAGAGGAACCCCCTTGACCTAAAGGCTCCTCTCCATTCCCCTTCGCGAGGTTCTCGTCTTGCCACGACATCAATAGCAACATTTTGATGAGAAGGCAAAGGAAATGCTTCTCTCCAGCAACACTTTGCTTTGATGTGTTTCAGGGTTGCATAAAAGCAATCCAGGGGAGAACCAAGCTATTTCTGTAACCAAAAACTGGGGGGAGTTTAAATGCACGTTTTAGACATGTCACATAATGAAGACGTTTTAAGGTTTTCTTTTCCCCTCTAACGTGCGTGTTCTTTCTCTCCCACAGGGGAGGGGAAAAAAAAAAAGGAAAAAATCACAGGGTTTCACTAAGAAGCCGCTTGCAGTTGGGATATCAATCATTTCAATGGCAAAAATGCTCGAAATGGAGCCCTGCCACGGCCAGGGCTCATCCCTGTCTGCGCCCGGGCGCTTGTCCCCAAGGAGGGAGCAGGGGGACCCTTGCCGATGCCTTTCGTGCCAGGGCATGGGTGAGCACGAGGCAGCCCAACTGTGGGTCCGGAGGGACGGGTCTCCCTTCGCCCGTACAGCCCGGGGTGCTCGCCGGTGGGTCGCTTGCCGCCGTCCCGGGAAGCAGCCCCTTGTTTTTGAACTTGGTTTTCATCCCTGCCAGGAGCGGGACCGGCTGACAAACGGTCGGGCTGTCAGTGCCGGGCGTGATTGATGGTAATGACTGCGGGGCAGGACGCAGGCTTCAATCGCAGGCACACATTGACTCTGGCACCGGGACAAACCACCTTTCACAGCCTCCCTGCGACCTCTCTCCCTCTCCCCGCTTGCAGGCTATCACTCAAACGCCTGGCCCAAAGCTGACCTTTTTTCCAGAGGAGCCTTTCTAAAAGCACCGTTTCTTCCCCAAACCCCACCAGAGGAATTCTGCTGGTACTAGTGGGGACACGGTGCCAAGCCGGTGCCCACGACGCTCCGCAGGGCTCCGGTGAGCCCCCGGCACGTGGGGCCGTGGCAGCCTGGCCGGCACAAACGAAGATGCAGGTACGCATCCAGGCCGCGCGGCTCCTCGCACGTATTTGTCAATTTGCACAGCTGCTTCTAATTCCCGCTTTGAAGTCCCCCCATCTCTGTTTTTCTAGCTGACGGCCTCGACGCGGGGTTCCCGGGGTCAGGGCGGGCGGGCTGCGAAAAAGGTTTTGCTGTCGGGTTCGGAGGAGCATCCAAAAGTTCAGGCTCTCGCCAGTCCCTGGCGCAGGCATCCTCCCCGCCGGCGCTGCCTGCCAGGGGCTGGGGGTCCTGCCACGAAACCCCCAGCAAAGCCGCTTGGGAATTTGGGCAGTGGGGCTCCTCTCCTAAAAAAGCTGGGAAAACCAAGCCAGCACTATGGTGCCGGTTCATCCGGTCTCACACACACGTGCACAGCCTAATGCAATGTTGTTCTGGTCTTGGCCTTGCATTATTAATAATAATAACTGTAAAATTTTGTTACCCGCAACACGCAGATTGAAGTAGCCAGATAAAGGTCTGTGAGCTACACAACCTGCTACTGGGGAGAGATGGTTATCTAAATAAGATTTTTTTTTTAAACCCAAGATAATAATGATAATGCTAATAATAATAATAGTAATAATACCTCTTTTTAGTCTGCTTCAAGATCCAGATCTTATCCTAAACAAGGAAATAAATCTAAGCCCTGGAGAATGCATTGAAAATTAATATTGATTATTAGGAATAATAGTCTTACTAGGAATGGCACTGCAATGTCTAGGGAAGGGATTCCTCCAGGGCCAGGTAATAATCACAATCATATTTAGTATCTGCACTGCACTTTCTATCCTCAAAGCAGATTAACCTCTTCTGTACTAGCTTAATTATCTGGCGATGGGCTCGCGTGGTTGGAGGCGAGCAGCTGTGCCACTGAACCACCTCTTGCCTGGAAAACTCTCCAAACCTCGAAACTCCTCACACCCCACCATGCACGGCCTCCGGACCGCTGCAACGGTCCCCAGGAGCCAGCAGCATCTCGCTGCCCCTCCAGCCACCCCTGGCCCCCGAGGAGCTCGACCCCCTCTCCTGCTCCAGCCCCCTCCACAGCTCTGGCTGCGCCAGGTTCTCCGGGAGACCACACAATGTGCCTGACATGCCATTTAATACAACACAATGAAATATTGAAAAGGCTTTCAAAACTCAACATGTTGAGGCAGAAATCTATGGAAGATGTTTAATACTAATTCTATTAGGCATCTGAGTTAATGAATCACAACTGTAAGAAATCATGATAATCCAGAAGGCATTAGTGACAGATTAGCTTCAAAGCTACCATAAAAGTGCCATAATGCTTACCTAGCGGCATGATTAATACCAGCAATACATAATGGCATTATGAGGGATGGAGCTGCACGGCGGCGGTCTGACAGCCCCTTTGCTCCGGCCATCACCCCGGAGCGCGGCGCTCACCCGGCCCCACGCGCCTCCTCCGGCACAGGGCGGCAAACCCGCGCCGGTCCCGGCACCGCCACGGCCCCTCTCCGGGCACGTTGCAGCCCTTCGTGTTATTTGGAAGGAGTAAAGGTCCCAGGTGTTGTCCACAGGACTTTCTGCTCTCCTCCACCCCAGTAACCGTCCCCGGGCAGCGGCGGGAGGTGGGTGCTCCCCATCAGGCAGTGATGGGGAGGCAGAGGGCATAAGTGGGAGCTCGGCAGCACCAGCCCCAGCATTGCTGCTGCTCCGACACAGGGCTGGAGGGGTTTCTGAGGGGTAGAGCTGCTGCAGCAGCAAAATACAGCAATGGAGGGTGCTTACAGATGGCAAGCAAAGGTCCTGTGCTGTAGGCGTTTGAGCTGGTTCTTCCTCCAAGGCGCTCACAGCTGAGTCTTCAGCAAACCCTCCTGCTGTCTCCTCCACAAGCTCCACCTGGATGCGGGGCTTGGGCTGCCAAACCCAGAGTCGATATCTGCTGAGGACCACGTCAGGAGAGCTTGGACCGCTGCTCTGCCCTGGTCTCACCATTGCTTGCACTTGCCCAGCTGATGGAGGGCCAGCTGAGCGTGTTGTCCCAGGCCAGGGTGCTGGCAGGCACCGCAGTCCTGAGTGTCAGCAGAAACGTAAGTGGAAGAAGTTGCTATTGAATGAAACTAGACGTCTCATTATGGCTTTTCAGGATTGTTTTCCTACATCTTTATTGCTCAGGTTTGCTTAATTCTAGAGTGGATGCCTGCCAAATTGTCTATCAAATTACCTACTGGCAAGTAAACCGAGATTAGTTCACTTGAGTGCAGCCCTCTTATATTTGACTTATAGCCAAGCAAAATATGGGTTTAATCAAGGGAGAAATTGGACATGATGTTTCAATGAAAGATAGCAGGGTACTATCTGTTCAGCGGAAACAGGAGAAGACACAACCTGGAGGCAGGGAGCAGAGGAGGGTTGGCCAATTCAGCTCCACAAGAATCAGCTGAGGACGATTGCTCCGAGGCTGTATGAATGGCTCGGGGACATGGAGAAACTCACTCCTCACCAAGCACATTGCTCAGCTGAGTCCTCTTGCTTCCTCGGTGGAGCTGAGATCACACCGTGACCCTGGTTGGGCTCCCCAAGCGCTTACCGTCTGCCGCCGTGTGCCCTTCTGGGAGTCTCATGATGTTGCGCCGGCTCCAGCTATTTCAGTCGTGTCCTGCGCAGATCTGTCTCCCAGCGAAAACCCTCTTGCTCCAGAAGGAGATGGGTCGGGAAGCAAATGCTGTTGCTAGTGCAAGTGCTTATTAGTGCAGGCATGCAAGGTGGGGCTCACCCCGGGGTCCTGGCTCTCCTGTAGGCTGGGCAGGTTCTCAGCAGACAGAAGTTGGTAAACTTGCTCCGACTCGGTCTCGGCTCTTCTGATTTACAGTCTGAGGATGTGCAGGAAACTATTTTGCTCACCACTTGTAGACCCAGAGTCCCTGGTAGCTGGCAGTGTGGGCTCAGGGTGGGAAGTGAGGAGGAAGATGAAGCTGCAGAGGTCTGTGAGGAGCAAGCACAGGCAAGCGTTTGGTGTTTCCCCAGGACGTAGGGTCGACACGTGTGCAGGTTGCACGTAAAATCTTCCAGTTTCTTGTGCTTTGCTTCGTGACTCCTGACAGGCTCCCAGGAAAATGAAATATCTCAGTAGATGGGCTGGCTGGGCCCAATGCGAGACACGAGGATACTGCCATACCCCAAAAGTTGTGTTGTTTTTCCCTCCTTCGCATCTCGCTGTTTTCCCAGTGGTAAACTGGTGCGGGTGGCTGTGGGCAGGTCCCTGGGCTCGTCCCTGGGTCCCCCCTCAGCTCTCCCTGCAGCTCCTGTGGGGCTGGCAGCCGGGGGGTTCCCACTCAAAGCCCCTTCCCGTGCCACTCGATGTGTCCAAGGGCAGGGTGGGCTCTTTGGGGAAGAAAGATGTGCCTTGCTCCAGGGACCCTGGGCAGGCGGTACCTGCAGCCCCTGGTTCTGGGACGTTATCGCAATCCCTATGACATGTGGTGTCATTTTAAATCCCCAGCTCCTGGCATCATGGGAATGTGGGCGCATTCCTCTTCTCTTTTTTTTCTTCCTCCCCTCTTTAATTTTAAGCTGTTTCCAACCCTCACTGAGGCAAGCTCAAAAATTTGACTCCTGAAGGCTAAAAACTGGAAGGTAAATAAAAATAACCCCAAAGTTAATTATATACTTAACAAGTCATGATTTTTTTAAGCCCGTCTCGTTCCTTGTGGGGGTCTGACTCATGATTCTGAGCACTTGCAGTTGGCGATAATATCTTGCTGTAATTTGAATTAAACCACTTGTAGCAGTGCTCTGTTCTCTAATTTCATTTAGGCCCAGTGGGTGTCCTGTCTTCCTGGAATTTGTTGGATATCTAATGAGAAGCAGCCCGGCAAACCCAGTTAATAAGTCAGGCATCTCGCAAGGGGGTGAAAAAGGGGTGGGTGGAAGTGGGTAGGTGAGAGGGGACCATGGGGATGGAGAGGGATTTGTGGGACCATGGGGATGGAATGGGATTTGTAGGGCCATTGACATGGGCTCCTCATGCATCAGGTGCCGTGTGAGCTGCATCCCTGCAGCCATCCCTGTGTCCCCCTGCTCCCTCCAGCAACCTCTTGACCCAGCGCTGAACTCAGGCTCAGCCCGGAGCTCAGCCCTCCTGCCCCCAGGCTCCAGAGTTGTGTTTGATCCTTGCCATCTGCCTGAATTTTTCCCTGTGAAAGGGGGATGTTTGCTCTTTCGGGCAGCCCCGCAGCCACACAGAGCTGCTGCCTGTCCCAGGGAGACCCGGGCAAGTCACGGTGCTGGTGAAGAGAAGTAGTTATGCCCGTGCCTGAGGTCCGCACCGAAGCCGGGTGAGCAGGATGATGCCCGGTCCCCCACTGCCACCCACCAGTGACAGGGTGTGCGATGGTGGCAGGGCATCGCTGCGCTCCGTGCGCTTCTTGTTTGCAGGTTAGGAGCGTGCAGCCTTCGCTCAAAGCCGGGCACGCAGCCTAGCAATGAAATGGTTCCTCCTCCGCCAAAATAAAAAGGCAGGGATATTTTCAATGGCCTCCTCTGTCCTGCAGGGACGTGTGGTTTCCCCGCAGTGCTCTCCAGGAGAGCCGTTTCCACCAAACCTTTGCCAACGGTTCTCGCTGGCGGCGAGCGGGCACCTGGAGCCGGTAGGTCCCTCCCGGGCTGCCTGCATCGCACAGTCTTCGGTGTCCTGCCTTGCTTTTACCAGCCGTCGCTCTCATCGATCCCATTTTGCAACTGGGGCAGGAGCATTTGCCCCAAACCCACGGCTGAGCAACAGCCTGGTGTGGTGCTGGGGATCAGGCTGTGCTGCTCCCAGTTACCTTGGGAGAAAGAAAAGGGAGGTGCTAATGATACAAGCAGATGATGCTATCCCTTCGGGGAAAAAAAATTAGAAAGAAAAAGGAGGAAAAACCTTTGGGTTTTTATATCTTAAAAAGAGCAGGGGAAAAAAAAAAAAAAAAAAAAAAAGACTTCCAAAGTCGTGCGAGTTGCTGAGTTGAATTACGGGGGCTGGGGTCGAATGATTAACAACCCTCCTGCATTTCTGCATCGCAGTCATTACTCACTCCAAACCTGAGGCTTCTCAGTTACATACCCCAGCACAGGCCGACCATTTTTTCCATTGACTGAAAACACATTCTGACTGAAAACAAACTTTCGATCCCCAAGGCTTGGCACGCCTCGGGTCCTTCACCATATTTAATCAACGGGAAGCTAAACACTTTCAATCTGTGATGGCTCATTTGGAGAGGGAGCTTTGGGCCCTCGGTAGGTGCCAGATATAATAACTCTCCCCTTTTCTTTTCTGAGGCCTACTTTTATAATTTTGCTATTTTTCAATGTCAGACCCATCTTTTGAAGAAATTTTATTGGATTTCCTGCTAGACTTCAGCGAGGATTTTTCTTTCTTTGGCAGAAATATCAAGCAGAACAGGGGAAAAACTCAATCATAATCTTGGAACGAGGATTATTATTAGTTAGGATTTCTTTGTCTGTTTGCACAAACACATTATTTAAGAGCCCCACGGGTCAGCGGGCCCCTGGCTCTCGCAAACCGGCCTCTGGTGCTGGTCCTTGCTGTCTGTCCGTCTGCCGCGGCTGCTCCTGCCGGGAGCGGGGCAGGCGGTGCCGGTGCATCACCGGCACGTGCAGGGCACGGCAAGGGTAGGCTGGGGTGCTCTTCTCCCCTTAGCTGGGGTAATTCTAAAACCTTTCCAAGATTTCTTAAGTCTTTGCGCAATCTTTCATCGCTTCAGGAAGCAGAAGAGGAGCGAACCCAGAAAGGGCAGGTCTCTGCCCACAGTCCCTGCTCGCTCAGCGCCCGGCTGTGATTTGCCTTGGCTTTTTGTGGGAGCGGGTATTCAAGGGATACCCCAGCCGCCCCGTGCCTCCGCGGGCACCGTGCTTCTGAGCCTGAAGACATGTGCTGGGTGCTGCTGGAGGTCCCTGCCTGCACCGGCATCTCCCTGCCTGCATGCAGAGGGGCTGCAAGGGTCACAGGGATGCCAGGCAGCTGGGGGGCTTCTCTCTGCCCACCAAACCACAGGCAGGTGTCTGGGAGCAGGAGGTCTGTGCTGGCTCTCCCAGGGGTGGCATCAGCGCCAGGCTGAGCGAAGCACAGGGGATCTGCAGGGACGTGCTCCTTTCTTCCTGCATCTCTCTAGTTTTGCAAATGCCGCTGGTGCCTGCGCTTCTCCGCCTCTGCGCCCTGTCCGTCCTGGTCTCCTGGGTCTTGGAAGTCAGGATAACTTTGAAGCCTGTCCTGGATGCGAGTTAGCAAACAGGCAGTGTTTTCCGCAGGCATGGAGCTGCACAGCCGAGGCCTCTCTCTGAGCTTTTGGGTGTGCAAAACCCAGACGAAGGTTTCAGCAACCGACTTCTGCTCCCAGCTTTTCCTGGCCGAGCCCAAAGAAAGCAAGCTGCTGCTGCCGGAGTGGAGCTCCTGCCCTCTTAGCAGAGTAGCTTTTGCTGTCTCAAGGTTTTCCAGGGGCTCTCAAGGCTTTCCTTCTTTTTTCTCTCGGTGTTTGAGGTTAAGAAGTATGCTACGGTATTCAATAAATCGCTTGGCATGGCGTACGACAAAACAAGAAAATGTAATTCAGATTAAAGTCACCCTCTGGCTAAAATGATAGTTTATTAAATAAACTGCAGCGCTGCCAATCAACTCTGCTGGCAAGCAATCCTTTGACATTAATCTTTTTTGATGTGATTTAGGGTACACCTGGGCCTTTGTAGAGTATCTCCCATAATTTCTTTCCCATCTCTCTGGATCAAGCTGCTGTGCTTGGCTCCGTTGACAAATTCCCCAAGTAATCCCTCAAAAGATTGGAGAAATGCTCCAAACGCTCCATTAAATTTATTTTCCGTGCTTTAAGAGCCCCAAAACTATGTCCAATAAATAAGTGTTCACTGTGATTTATTGAAATGCTGCTCTGATTTAGAGTTATAGGCGGGGGAAATATGTCACCCCTGGGAACTGGAAGACCAGCCTCGCAAGCGAGACCAGATGTGCCGGCGCGGGGTAGGGGGGGAGTGCGGCCAGGCCGGGGGGGGCTCTGCAGCCCAGGGCCTGGACCCTGCTCCCAAACCCCAGCACAAAAGGTCCCCGGTCGAGTTTTCTTGCCTGAAAAATTTATTGTGGTTGTAGTTATTGGGGGAACCATCAAAAGAGTAATTCTGGCCCTTGTTTTTGCACAGGCCTTTTGATAAATATGATACTTAGAAATATGCCTCCCACAAGACAGGAAAGCCATAGAGTTAAAATGAAGTAATCTGTCAGTAAACTTGCTGGAATCGAGGCCAAAATGAAACCTGTGAAAGCAAGAAGGGGAAAAAGGGAGCCTGTGCTCAACAGCGCGTCAGCCGAACTGGGGGGGCTGGCAGATGAGGGGCTGGCCTTCCTGCGGGTATTTTTATCGTCGCAGTTAAAAGTGACGAGCTATTTTCAAAGGGGCTCTGTTCACCCCTGGCACGGGCGCTGGGCTTCTCCGGCTGCCGCAAGGGCTCCCTGCTCCGCACCCTGTGCCGGGAGCACCGTGCCACCGGCTCCCCATCCTTCTCGGATGCATCCGCAGGGCTCGCGGGCATCTCTCCCCCTGCTCTGTACACCCTCTCCTTGGGCAGCAATGCCTGCCTGCGCCTGCCTGCCCTAGGGCTCAGACTTTGGGATGTCCCGGCTGGGTTCCTGCACCCACCCCGCACTCAGAGTCTGCAAACATCACCCAAACCCCAGGGAACGGAGAGGCAGGGGCTGGATCCTGCTCCCCTTGCGCCGTCACGGTGCATCGCTCCTGCTGGCCTGGACGCAGTTAAAAGCGAGGTGTGTTGCACCACCTGTGTTTACACTGCATGATCTGCAGTTTACTGTAATAAAATCATTTAATACAGTCATAATTTTTTTGGCAAGGGCCATGCTGGCAGGGAGCGATGGGGAGCGGAGCAGGCTGACAGCAGCCCGATGGACCTGATAACTCCTGAGCAGGGCCGCTCCGAGCAGGAGGCAACACGAAAATCCAGTCTGGAGCTCATGCTCCAGCATTGCGGCACGGCCACACTTGCCGGGGAGGCAAAGCCTCCTCTGATCCACGGCCAAGCTCCCCGGGTGGGGAAGGCGCAGGGGAGCAGGCTTCCTCCTGCTCACCGGCTCCCACCGGGTAATGAATCCCGCCAGGAGAGCCTGCGGCTCTGCAATCGAGAGCCGGGATCAGGGAAGCTGGAGCCAGCTCTCCTGGGTTTGCTCCTGATGTTCCCCAGGACCGCTGGTGCTGAGCAGGGTGAGCGCCCACCCGCAGCCCCCGGCACTCAGCAGGGTCGGGAGCACGTTGGGGTACCCATGCCCCAAAATCAGCATCGTACCCAGCACGAGGGATGCTGCTCCTGGGGAAAGCCCTGCTGTCAGTCCACGCTTCGATTAGCCAAACCAAAAACGATACCCAAGACAGATAAGGCTGCAGATGTGGAAGGTGACTGGCACCCAAAATGCCCCTCGTAAACCCCCCCAGTTAGCGCCATCTGATAAAGCAGAGGACAGGCGGGTGCTTTCGGGCAGCCTGACCCCGTGGAGCCCCGCAGCAAACAGGGGAAGGTTTTTTTTTTTTACAAGTCTGAAAGATGAGTGCTGCCGCACACCTCCTGGGATGGTGCAGAGCAGGACCGCGGGAGAGAGATGGGGGGTTTCGTGGGGGTGTTGGGACCCTCTCCGGGGTCTGGATCAGGCCCCGGTGTGGGAAGAAGGGCAGGCGAACAGAGGGGGTGAGCAGGGAGAAGAGGGGGAAGGGAAGGAGCGAGGAGGCGTGTGTGTGTGACTGTTAAGAGAAACAGGATTCATGGTAATTTCCTGCCAGATGCCTGAGCTCCTCCAGCACGCAGACGTTTCACATGCGAAATATCAAAGCGTTCCCAGTAACAAATGTACTTCCTGCAGCTCCTCAGATCTGCCTCCGTGCCAGCCAGGGAACACAGGGATGCCGGGAAGAGCCGCGCTCCCACCGCTGTGCTGGGGTCCGGCCAGCCCCCCCCCCCCAGCCCCGTGGGTCTCTGGGGGGGAGGACAGGGGCATCGCTCCGCTGTCGTGCTGCGACGCTCCCCGGCCTCGCTGCGCCGGGTCTGCGAAACGTTAGCCTCGTATTTTGGGAAGCGCTTGCCCGCGCCTCCCCGAGCGCTTGTACGCATATTGGTCCTGACAGCTTGAATTAATACGTCAGGGTGTATGATCCGTGCTGGCGACGGGCCTTTGACCCTATCAGCACAGTGCTTCCCCGGCTGAACGTCTCCCGGCCTCAAATTGATTCGGAGTTTTATAAACATCCTGACGTCGGGGCTGGGAAGGGAGAAAGGGGGAAAAAAAAAAAAAGAAAAAAACCTCTCATCACCAAGAAGCGGCTGGACTGCGCACCGAGTGGCGATGGGCTCCATCTCACCGCTGCGAAGGTTTCCCCGGCCCCTCTGCGTCCCAGCAAAGCCACCCCCAGAGCTGTGGATGCTGCTCGCCAGTCCCCAGCAGCCCAGCCTCAAAATGTCGTCTCTGTTCCTACTCTTTGGGGTTTTTTTCAGAAAATGCAATGCCTCTCACCCGGTTCCACAATTTTCTTTGCAATTCTTTTTAATGCCTTACAAAGTTGGTTCAAAATCCCAGTATCTATAAAATCCCCCCACCTGTGAACTTGATTCGATGCTGTTTTTCAAGCTCTTCCTAAACACCGTGCTCGTGGGAAAGCAGCGAAGTTCATTTGATTGAACATTTTTAGCATGTTTTAAGAGCTGCAAGATGATCCTAGCGCTCTCCAAGCGGTCAGAGGGTTCTGCCAGGTACCACTGTAACTTGCTCATCACACCCTTTCCAAGGCATTTTGAACCTTGCAGCAAATCTCTCTCACTCCTGTCCGCGTGTCTCTGTGCTAACGAACGCGTGAGCCTTGCGGGCACAGAGCTGCTTTGCCTGTGAGAAAGTCATGCAAAACCCCCAAATAATCATAAATCAATATTAACTGTGCATTGCTTATTATTTTCTATTTATTGTCTATTGGCCTGAGAAGTTAATATTGACTCAGTTGGAATAAAATGTCAATAACCGCAGACCTTGAAGGTCGGGGAGGACTGATACTGATTAAACCCCCCTGGCTGCCGGTGCGTGGGCTGGGGCAGAGCCAGCGCCACAGCGGGACGGAGGCAGCTCCCTGATGGGAGAGGGTGCAGGCGGAGAGGTGCTGCTTGTGTTTTGGCTGCTGACGGCGATGCTTGCCACACCAGAGCCTGAGGATCCTCCTCGGCCGTGGGAAAATGTTGCTCTTGGCTCTCTTTGCCTGTTTCAGGGGAAACAAGAAGACTTTCCCCAGGTGAATGCACCAGCATGAGCTGTTTCTGCCCCTTTTCGCCCCCAGCCCTGAGTGGAGCCGTGTGGAACAAGGGGACAAGGACATCACCCATCGCCCCCCACCCCGGGAGGGTGACCCAAGCTTGCGGCCATCCTGCGGAGACCTTGGCAGGCAACAGGCCATCAAATTGGTGGAATCGGGGGTGAAATCTTCACTTCTTCCCTCCAGCGCATCAGTCTGCTCCTTCCCCGCTCGCTCCTCCTCGTCGCCTTGCTTTCGGTGTGTGTGCGCCCGTGCCGCCAGCGCCGCCCCGGCACCAATTATCCCCCTGCCAGATTTCCGCCAGCTCTCGTGGCGATGGGATCACAACAAAGCAACGCGACTTCAAACGCGTCTCAGCCCGTTTCCTATTCAGCCCGTCAAGTACAACTCAATACAGGAGCTGGCAGGGGAGGCGTCACCGCGCTCGCCGTCGCACCCCGCTCGCCGCCGTGGTTGGGGGGCAAAGCAACCCAGGGAGGAGCAAATACCCCAGGTTTTTACAGACCACAGGGAAGGCATTTGAGCCAAATTTGGCTGCTTGGGGCTGTCCCCCTGCTGTACCTTTATTTTAGCTCTCCGGGCCAAGCCTTTCACAGGGATCTGTGGTACGCGGTCCTCAGCAGGATGGAGCAAGGCTGAGTTTCGGGGAGGGATGCTCAGCAGTCCCCAGCCATTTTGTGCCCCTTTGAGGTTTCCCCAGCCATTTGCCACCATGGGAAACCTTGACTCGGCCATGGCCAGATTTCCTGGCTTCGAAGCTCTGACGAGAAAAGCAGGCAGCTCCCCATGGACTTGGGTCCACCGTGGCCGACCCGCGGACGCCCAGCCCTCAGGCCGGTCCTGTCACCCCAGCATAGAGCAGAGGCTGAGCAGTGGCCCCGGCAAAGCGTCCTGTGTTCAGCAGGCCAGAGGACGGAGCTGGCGCCGAGCCACGCCAGGAAGGGGGGGACCCGTCCTCGGGGATGGCAGTGTCGCTCCTAGAGCCTGCCCGCTCCCCGTCACGTCTGTCACTTCTCGTTAGCGCCCGTCAGCCGGGTAACGCGACTTGACTGATGTAATCGGGGCTGACACACCAGCAGAGAGGATCTCCGGAAACTTTACACCACGCGGTTTCCCAGCCCGTACTCGCGCCGGCTCTTTCCTGGAAACTGCGTTTAGAGGCGATGCTCTGCCCAGCACACAGGAAAATGGGGGTTGAGGCTCTGCGATGCTGGGCGAGCCCCCGTCTTCCTTCCAAAAATGGGGGTCTCAGACCAGCCAAGAGCTCCTCAACGGGGCCGCGCTGGGCTGGGCTCTGCCAAATCTCCTGCTGACTCGGAGGGAAATAAAGGTGCAGGCAGACCCCCAGGGACGCCCGTTTGGCAATGCCAACCCCGCCGCCAGGGCGGCGGGTACCGGCGGAGCGCTGCGCGCTCTTTGAAGCGCCCGGCTGCCAGGTCCCCGCCGGCTGTAGCTCACACCGCGCTCACCCTCGCGGCTGTTTGGCCCCGGGAGCGCCTGACGCACCGTCTGCACCGCCCCGGCCCCCACGGCGGGTTCACGGGGCTGCCAGCACATCTGCTGACGGTGCGGGCAAGGGCAGAGCCGGAGAGGCAGATGCGGGAGGAGATTTGGGGTGTTTCCAGCTTCAAGCCTGGCTGGCAAAAGAGGGGTGGCGAGGCGGGGAGCACATCCATCCTTCGCACCCCTTCTGCAAGCCCGTGCTGTGCCACCAAACCGGGTCAGACCCTGGGCGAGTCCGAAGTGGGTTCAGCTGGAGTTTGCTGGAATGAGGAATAAAGGCGCTGGGGTCTGGGCAGGGTCTCATGTGTGTGGCAAAGGGAGGTGGGAGAAATCCTCCTCCATCTGTGCCGGGCACCGTGGCCGGGGGCTTCCCACTGCCCTCGGGGAGCTCCCAGCCGGCCGTGGTCAGAGCCACACACGGGTGAAGAGAGACAGGCTGGAGGCCGGCACGGGCTGTGGGAACGGTCCTGGGGAACTGGAGGTGGCTAAAAAAGGGGTTTTGAATCACCCGAGAGTTTCTGCGGCGTGGGGAACGGCGCTGAGGTCTCACCGCTTCCCTCCTCCCTGCTGTCGGGTCTGGCAACCGCACTCACCTCCAGCCGCAACAAACCCCGGCACATCCAATCCTGCGTAAAACAACATTGTCTCGGTTCTTCCAAGGAAATTCCCTCCGGGGTGGGGTATCACAAGAAGGGGTCTCCTTCCCCATCCCCACCCCAATGGAGGGAGGAGGCTGGTGCTGGGGGGGGATGCGGGGTGTCCGGCACCCCGGACGAGGGTGGCACAGACAGGCGGTACCCGCCTGGCTCCCATCACTTGGCGCAGCGGGCACACGGGAGCGAAGAGCCAAAAGCCCCGATAGCAGCGACGGTGGGGTGGCAGGGACAGTGCTGCCACTGACCCCCAGCTTTCCTGAATCAATTTATATGCCAGGTTTCGGTGGTTTATTTGCCGAAAATACTTTCTCACTGCAAGTGTCGTACGTAATGAGCAAGCACATCCGGCACTTCGGGGAGATCAATATCTCTGCAGTTGTAAATATCCTGGGAAATCAATGGGGGATGTAAAATGTATTTCGTCCATTTTCACTTTTAACATCTCTTTGTAATAAAAATGCTGTTTTAATAAATGAAAATGGGGAGATTCACCGGTGGGCCACAGGGGGTTTCTGCGGTGCTGGATTTTTGTCATCTCCACCACCGTTCCCTGAGCTCTGTGAGCGCAAACCAACCCAACGAGGCTGAACTGCTTCACTTCATCCTCTGTCCCTCTTGCACCCAGCCAAAGCCATCCCATCACCCAGGCCCCAGTCCGGCCGGAGCCCTCAGCCCCGGCAGGGAGCTGGCTCTGGGGCAGCTCCCGATGCAAACTCGTGGGTGCAATTCTCCCTGCCCAAAGCCTCCGCATTACCAAACTGCCTCCTAATCCCTTGAAACAGATATTTAATGCCATGCACAGACGTGTAGGTGTCGGGCCCCTGGCACGGGGTGGGGTTTGTTCTCTCTGCGTACCACCAGCTTTTCCCTTCCTTTCCATGCGGGTCCTGACCCCGCAGACAAGGTGCACCAAGGCGGGTGGCCCTAAACAAAATGCTTGCCTCCGAAGGACTGAGAAAAGCCCCTCGCTGTACCTTGGGCAGCTCTGGAAATTTAATCTTAACCTTTTTCTAATTACTGTGCAATAGCCACTTGTTAATTACAACATAAAACCTCTCACCGCGTGAGAGACGGATTTATGGATGAAATTCCCTGATCGACATTCACGGCAGCGCCAGGAAGAAATGTGTGGGGTAGCAGGGAATATTTTTAAATTTTTTTGGTAAGCATTTCTGTCTGTCTCAGTATTGGCTGACCTTGGGGAATGTAAAAGGAAAACAGGAAGACTTAACATTTGCTTTTAGAGGAGCCTCTCCTGACAGGTGCTGGCCGCGGGGACCTGCCGATTGAGACACCGGTTGCCCACGCAGGAGCGAGCCGCCGAAACTCCCTTGCAGCACTGTAAAATCTTCTCTTATTTCCCAAGCAGACGAGGCTGTGGGAGAGCGGCCCGTGCAGGGCAGCTCCGGGCTCTGGTGGCAGCACCCGGCTGCAGCTGGCGTTGCCCATTCCCTTTGCTGGGGAAGGACAGCGAGGGCTCTGCTGCAGGAGCGAGGCCAGATTTAGGAGAAGAGGTTGGGAAAAAATGATCCCTGCGGGACAGCCAGCCTGCTGGCATTTGCCGCAATGGATTTTGTATCTTGCCTTGAAGACCCGCTGGCATTTCGCTGCAGGGCTCAGGAGCAGATGCCGCCTGGTCTGAGCCAGCGTGGCTGTTCCTGCGGTCCAGCTCCTGTTTGCCCAGACAATAGTCAGTTATTGGGTGGTTTCAGATGTTTAACCTCTTATAAAATGTTTGTTAACCAGATTTATCCGTGCAGCTGTGTTAGCAGAACACCAGCAAACTGCTGGTTTGGATGGGGGGAGAGGAGCGAGTGAGGTCGGAGTTATCCCGGCTTTCTCTGGGAACGCAGCGCTGCCGTACCCCCCTGGGCCGGTGCCCAGGGAGCCTCACCCTCCCCGGGAGAGGGCACGGACGTGTCCAGGCAGGGTCCCAGACATTCCTGGGAGACGTGCACCTGAGTTCTGGGAGTTCCCAAGGCAATTAGCATCTGTGTGCTAACAGTGGTTTTCTCCTCTGTCTAGGCAACTCCTTCATCAAGGTGTGGATCTGCTTTTGTCTCCATGCTAGCAGTGCATCTCGGGGAGTTTAATTAGAAGCTTGGCATGTGCAGTTACAACAGAAATGCTTTGTGTGGGCGATCCCCACCAGCTAGGTCAGTAATCCCGTGCTGCCCTGGGTGCTTCTTCCCCTGGGATAAAAGATTCTGCTCTTAGGCTTATCTTCAGCACGTGCATTTTTCCCCACTCCAGCTGCAATTGTGGCGAGGTTTTGCTGGCATTACAGCCGCATTTGGAATGCTCAGTGCTGGGACCGGGTCGGATGCAGCCCCAGGACACGACACGTCTCTGAACATCATCCCGGCCCCTCTCTGGGCACCAGCTGAGTGATGCAGCAGCTTGGTCCCCATCACCGGTGAGGCAGTGGCAGCTGGCAGAGACAGCTTTCATGTCTCTAAGAGCAGAGTGGAAGTCAGCACACAGATAATTACAAGGCAACACATCTCTGTGCCCTGTGACTAAGGCAGTATGTAGAGCAAAGGTAGGAACAAACCACAAGAAGAGCAAATAAATAAAGAAGGCAGCTTTAATAATGGGGTAATTACCTAGCTTAAGTACACAATCATCTAGCATTTTGCTAAACTTTATGACACATGATGACAAGTTAATAAATGAGATGTCTTACCAGCAGTAAAACAGCTGTTACCAGCCACCTTGTATGTCTGGGTAGCCCAGAGCAAAAAAAACTACCAAGCCAAATGAAAAGAAACTGGTTATTTCTGTTTGTCGAAATAGCCCGGGTAATAAATCACCATTAATGATGCTGTCATTTATCAAAGGGAAAGCTCTTGTTGCAAAAGCCTTTGAAGTCATGGCACCTATAATTTCCTACCTATAAAAAGGTACCTTTGTATATGTGTCATACCTGGAACTGGCGGCAGCCAGGAGGTACCAGCAGTTCATTGCCATCCCACACCCCATCTCATGAGCATGGCACTAACGAGGGGGGGCTGCCGGCTGGGCTGGACAGGCCATCATGGAGCCCCAGATCTGGCAGGGATCGATTTGTGATGGTTTAAAGGTGGTTTTCCTCTCCTCCCTATACCTAATAGCTTGTTTACCCAGCATTATTTAGGTGGTTAATTCATGTTAATTAACAGGGATCTAATGTGGTTAAAATAATCAACTTGACATTTGCAATGGCAGGACCAGCCGGGAGCAGGACTCTGAATTACCGGCGTAGCGAAGCCCCTCGCTGCTACAGCTGAGCGGGCAGAGTTCGGCCCTCGCTGAGCCTTGCCGGAGGACCCTGGGTCTCCCTGCTCTCCCGTCCTTGCTGGGCAAGCACACCCATTATTAATGGTGATGCAATTATCCCATTATTGCGAGAATCGTCCTATACCGTCATGTCCTGGAGAAACACGCAGCAGCATCTGCCAGGCTCCGGCACCGCTCCCTTTCTTGCCCCGGTCCTTCACTACACAACCGCAGTGCAGCAGGAATGAGTCGGGACAACGGTTACAAACTTGGGCCCTAAAGACGAGCAGCCTGGCTGTCATCGGAGATTAAGTCCTCTGTCACCAGAGAGCAGGAGGTACAAGGCATTTGAGCTGAAGGAACATCTCCCTTTAGACTCGAGAAAGCAGCAGGCTTGCGTAGCCACTGGGGAAAGCGATAACAGGAGACACGATTGTGCGCATTAAATGCACGTGCGTGCCTGGGAGCGCTGCGGAGCCGGCGGCCACGGGGACCCCGTGGACAGAGCAGGGGTCTGCCCAGCCCCTGCCCAGCTCTGAGCGCGCAGAGATGTCGTGCAGAGCGGAGCAGCCCCGCTGCTTCCCGCGCTGATGCCCTTGCGGAAGGAGGATACACGTTTCACGGGAGAGATCTCGCCCGACCTCGAAGCAGCCATAAACTGACCTGGTGGGAGCCCGAGGCTGAGCTCGCCCCAGCCGTGCGTGGCAGCAGAGCTTTGCAGGACGGCGTCGCCTGCGACAGCCTCCAGCCAAGCGCCGACGCGTCTGCAGAGACCACCCAACAGAGGGTGAGATACGTCTGTGGTTTTAGATGCTTCAGTGGGTTTTGGCATTGGCAAGGCCAGCTGAGTGAAGTGCGGGGAGAGTCCCTGGACAAGGAACTGGTTCACAGCACGGTGGCTCTGGCTCTGCCCTGGCTGTTAATACCCCCAGCACATCCCCTAAATGATGGGCTCCGCATGCAAAGGGGAGGCATCTGCTCCCCAGAGCATCCATCTATTTAGAAGGAATGTGTTTCTTTTCTGGAGACCTAAGGAGGTGGTTTTTTTTCCTCCTCCTTGACTATTAAATGAGGCAGCTCCTATGTAGCTTTGTCATTTTTCTCCTGCTGAAGACACTTTTTCTTTTCTTCTCATCTGAGCGGCAGGCACCTCACCCGCCTCATAAGCATCTGCTACAAGAAGTCTTCACCTGTCACCTCTTCCCAACTGACTTGAGAAAACAGGATAGGAAAGCTATAAATAATTAAGACCCATCCAACACAGGTGCAGTGACTAAATATCAAATCTGCCTGAGCATCACCAACACTCCCTTGATAGCCAAGGGGAAACTAACCTAGTTTGGAAGGAGGATGAGAAGAGAGACAGGAACCACGTGCTACAATTGTGACCAAACTGGTTTCGGCTCCCATGGAGGACTCCTGACCAGGGAATAACCCACTTACATCAGTGCAGCATGCCGCACCTGGCCAAAGGTTGATATCATCCCAAAAGACCTGGTCAAGGCATCCCAAGAGAGTAAGAGAGTGGCTCTAGCACCCAGGGCACACAGCCTGCACGTACCCCCCTGTATTTCTGGGGAGAGAGGAACCTCTTGCATTTCTATTGCTTCTCCCTATTAACATGCATGATTTACTGATCAAATCCTACAGCCGTCTCGGAGCTTGTAAGAAGTTAACATCAAAGCCATGGAACGGAGGGAATGGCAAGTGCTGGAGAGAGATGTCACATTAGTGTCTGGCTCTCTGAGAGCTTCTGCATTTTAAACCTTGTTCATCAAGACTTCTACTTCATTGCCCTGCTTCGCGGGGAGGGAGAAGATGCCACGTACAAAGAGCTTGCCCCCTGTGCGGGAGAGGCTTTGGCGGCCGGGGCAGCCCTGGGACGGCAGGGACGGTCCTGCCCGAAGAGAGCTGCAGCCAAGGGCAGGACCGCTCCGGCTGGGGTACCTGGGCACGTCGAAGGATGTAAATCCTGCTGTCGTCAGGGCATAACAGGGCTGACAAGGGTGAGATAGAAACTTCCCCTTTGGGCACTTCTGTAGTTGTTCATAAGGGCGTCAGTTCAGCAGAGCATGATTAAATTCCCAAGTGAGCAACCAGGGAGATAATTAACTTTTGGAAGAAGTTACCTGTGAGACGGAGTATCCATCACTCAAGGTCTTTACGGAGCAAGCGATACCCTGCTGAAAGCTCCTGGAGGTGACCCTGAAGCCCAACTGGTGGGAAATATCCTCCTGAGATTGGAAAACGCTGATTTACCTGAATCTAAATGATCTGCAGGAATACTCCTGGCTCCAACTTGCAACAAAAGATAGGCAAGCTGCATAATGTGCTGTCAGCCTGCCCAGGCCTGGGGACAACAGGGTCACCCCGAGCCACGCGGCCGGGCAAGCTCCAGCTCCCAGCTCGCCTTCCCAGGGCTGCCGGCTGCGGCTCCAGCATCAGGCTGCCTGGGAAGTGGCCCACACGCATGCACGCCTCTTTTTTTTTTTTAAGTTTGATTCTGCCCCGGTTGGGGATGAAATAATGACCATTTTTGCAAGTGCTGTTGCTGGGGCAGGGAGTGCTGGGACAAGCTGGGACATCTCCTGCCACCTCTGAAAGCCGGCAGCCCGGAGACAGCCTGGATAGGTGGGATCTGTCTCCCCTTATATGCCAAGCAAAGAATCAAAAAAGTTTTGCCCCAGGACAAACTGCCCGTGTTCATTTGTGTCTCGGTGTGCGAGGGGAGGCAGAGGGGCAAGGAGGATGCAGAGTGCCTGGAAAACATTTCCAAGGTCTGCTGCAAACCTGCACCAAGGAATGAGCTCAGGGCTCTCCCCACACTGAGCAGAGCAAAAAACTTCGCCGGCCGCCCCATGCTGGTCTCTGCTGGGGGGGGCTGGCCCCAGCCCAAACCCCCCTGCCCTTTCCGCAGGGGGCTGGGGCCACGGGACCCTCTCCGGACACCCATTAGCCCAGGGAGCTGCTTTTATTTGGGCTCTGTGGCAAAGTCCCCGGGAGATTTATGGCCTGAGCGCCTTTGATGTGGGCCCCTGATAAGCATCAGGAATATTTTCGTTTCATGACAATGTCAGCCAGTGCGCTCTGACTGAAGGGGGTTTATGGGCAGCGATGTTTCCTGCAGCTATTGAGCCGGCTGCCACATTCCTAGGGAAGGCCAGCCATTAAAATAAAATCGTAAAACCCCCTCTGGAAGGCTTTATAAACAGAGGGAAGCTTCTCCTTTAAGGGAGAGGATCGGGGAGTATTTCCATTTCAATCAGGGGCATCTCTGGAACAAGACCACAGCCAGGGCTGCGCAGAATTTGTCAGGGGATTAGCTCAGGAAAAGAGCGAGTGCAGGATTTTTCCCCTTCGCACTCACTCGGCTGTTATTCCAAATTAGGCTGTTCGTGTTCGGCTCGGAGGAGGGTAATGAAAACCAGAAGGGAGCCGCAGCGAGAGCCTGGCTGGGGATGGGGACGGGGCACTGGAGGCGTCCAGGCGTGCACAGGGCAGCCTGGGCACCCCGTTCCTTGAGCCGAGGGTGGGCAACCCTGGTGCTGGTGTGGTTTGGCGTGCAAGAAATACACGGCGTCGCACGGTGCTGCATGGCATCGCGCGGTGCTGCATGGCACTGCTCCTCTTCTCCCCTTGATGCTCCACTGGGAGCAAACCTGACGGCAGGAGAAACCTCCACCTCGGGTGTATGCAGCACCTCATGCAGCACGACGGGTGGGGGAGCCCCATGTCCCCGCTGCCGATCGGGGTCCCAGCTGCGGGAAAGCTGCCGTGGCCTGGGTTTCCCCCCGCAGCAGCCTCTGCTCACTGTCAACTGCTTCCCTCGTGATTTATTTGAGGTTTATGCTCCAATCTGTAACGCAAAACCACCGAGCACATTTCTTCCTCCTTGTAATTAAAGCCCCCACCACCGAAGCACACACCTGGTATAAACAACTATAAAAAATATACATGTGCAGCGCCAGCGCTGTTTTTAGGCGCCGGGAACACAGCCCGGCACTGGGTGCCCGTCCAAGAGGCGGGTGAAAGCAGCTGCCCTGGTGTGAGAGGGGGGACGTGGCTGGATCAGGCCTTATGCAGCCTCCAAAGCTGAGTTGTAATTTTCCCAGGCTTTTTTTGGGATGCATTTTGGGGCCGGAATAGGGATCATTTTCTCACCCATCCCTCCCAGATGTCCCAGGGAGCTCTTCTCCTTGAAGGGCATAATTCGAGGGCTGAGCTCTGGGCTTTAAAGACAAATGATTAATGCCCAATAGGTTTGAACTGCCCAGTGGTTGGGAGATTTATACATCAATGGTTTTCCTGAACTTTACTGAAATACCATGGGCTGAAGCCAGCGTGAATACTAAAGCACACCGTCATTTGGAGGAGCCTTGGTGGGGATGGAAGGGAAAAGCCCAGAGCTGGCGAAAGCCCTTCGGTCTGGTAGTCGGAGAGAAGGAGGGCAGCAGCTCTGGGGGTGGAGGTCACCCTCCTTTTGGCTCCCAACTCTTCCCAGTGCCAGCTGGGAAAAGGGAAGGGGTTTCTGTGTATCAATCAAACAGCATCGATCGCTGCCAGTGAAGGCACGGGAAGCGAGACCCAAAGGCTGCTTCTGGCTTTGAGCAACATGCCCGTCTGAAAAATAAAGAATCTAACGAAGGATAAACACCGCTGGAAGAGCTGTGCCACTTTTCTTTATGGGAGATGTCTCTGATGGCCCTGGCCAGGGGCACAGCCTTGGCGCAGGGCTCCCTGCTAAAGGAACAGCACCACCACATCCCATCCAGAAAGGAACCAGCCTCTGTCCTGGAAGCGCTGATGGCTCCGTCCCTCCATCTCCCTGCTCAGGAGGCTCTTCCAGAACCTCACTCCCCTGATGATTTTAAGCTCTCTTCTCATTTCCAGCCTAAATCTTTTTCATGGCTAATTTATCCCCTTTGTCCTTGTGCCAACATTGTCCCTTAACTTAAACAGCTCATCCCCCTGCCCGGTGTTTACCCCCTGTGTGTTTATAAAAAGTGATCATTTCCCTGCTCGGCCTCCGCGCTTGCAGATAAACAAGCTGAACTCGGCTGCTTTTTAGTTGCTCTTTCCCCGGTGCTGGCAGCTGCCATCCTGCTGCTCCCGGACAGCCCCCCCGGCCAGCCTGGTGCAGGACAAGACCCCAACCCCACATCCCCTGGGACCTCCAGCCCCCATCCCTCCGGCTACGGCAGCAAGGAGGGAGAGCTCTGGGGTGGGAAGGACACCCGGGGAGGGCTGCATGACGATTCCTGCCAGCACTGGTGCGAGCACCAGCACAAAGACCGACATGAGATGGAGATGGGACGCCCCGTGCTCAGAGCATGGGAAGTTTCTCGCCCCATGCTCAGAGCATGGGAAGTTTCTCGGCCTCCCGGGCAAGCAGCATGGCAGGACAAACAGGTTTGGTGGGTGGCGTGGAAAAGAAAAAGGGAAGGTCGGTCCCAGCATACCATGCCGGCATAAGTCCCAACCCATCGCTGCTCCTCCTGCGAAGAAGTGGGCGCTGGGGCGATTGCCAGCTGTCCCTTTGCTGTTTCCCCAGAGGAGATGTCCCCACCGACATGGAGGTTTTGCAGGGCTTCCCGTGACCCCCTGGCTGCAGGAGCAGGACGAGGGGAGGGCAGAGCTCCCAGCCCAGCCTCCCTCTGCCTCGGTCCATATTTCACAGGAGAGCAGATACCCATCGGCCATGTCACGGTGGAAAACCAAGAACTCAAAGCAATTTTAAATGAACTTTCAAAATGATGAACAAAGAGCCCTTGTCCGTGTTATACAGCAAATAAATCACACCAAAATGATAGTTGTAATTCCCAAAAGTACACAGAGAATTGATTTTCCGATGACATTTATAATGATAAACCGGTGCAGCAGCATACAGGCACATCTTAAGTTGCAGCTGGTTGACTCCCTCCCATTTATCACCCATCCCATCTTCGCTGGCCACATTTGCACAGTTGCACAAGTGATTATTGCTACTAAGGACAACAGTCCTGGGGCCAGTTTCAGCTCACCCTGCACCAAAGCTCGGGCTGGGTTTGCCTCTCGCCCCACGCTGACTCAAGCCTCAGTCGCAGCAGGTACAGGGCGAAGAGGCGTTTTAATGGCTCGCCAAGCACGATGCCCTCACGGGCAGGCTCCTGAGCCTTGGAAACTATTTCTGGGTGGACACGAAGCACCTCTGAATTGCAGATCAAAAAACAGGTTGGATTAAGCCACCCTCCAACCCTGGGCTCTGGAGAAATCTCCCAGGACAAAGCGCCTGGAGCAGCTGAGCTGGACATGGATTGAGGGACCAGGAGGCTCCTGCTCTGCCGGGTGGAAGGAGCAGGGATGTGCCAGGTCCTTACCTAGCAGAGCCCGGTGAGCAAGGACAACCGGACTGCTTGTGTTGCAGCAAGCAGGCAGGGCTCTGCCCTCCAGAAATCGCTCAGCCCGCAGCAGCCAGGGAAAACAGCCTTGGTTTGGCCTTGGCTCTCACCCAGGAAACTCCCCCGGTTCCTGTGCTGCTGGGGCAGGGTGGATGGGGAGTATCCTCGGCCATGCTGGGCCCCAAGCATCCCAAAAAAGAGCTGGAGAAGCAGCTGGGCTTGTTAGTGAAAACCAAAACCCTTCCCAAAACCTAAGGTCGTTCTTCCAGAAAGCGAAGCCAGCTCCATTAGGATAACATTGCTTTCAATCCCCAATCAGATTTTTAAATTATCTCTGGCTGTGCCGGTGTATATATCTCCCTTTGTCAGAGCCTCGCCAGCCTCTCCCACTCGCCTTTATTTGTCTTGCTGCTGTTGCAGCGAAAATGTATTGGCTTTGCAGTTAGTGATTACACGTCATCACATACCCAATTTATAACACCATACCCCAAAGAACAGATGTAATAAAGCCAGGCCAGGAAACAGCAATGTTATAAAACAGAGCAGTCAACTCAGAGGTCCTTGCATGTGTGCAGGAAAGAAAATATTATAGACGCTGGTTTGGGGAGGGAGGGGTATGGGGAGGAAGGGGACTCGTGTGCCGGGGATGGGGGCGGCGTGTCTGCATCTCACAGGGATGTGGACGGGGGGAGCGGGGCTGTTCAGTCCCGAAGCCGCTGCCTGGGGTGCTGCAGCCTGGGCAGGAGGGATGGGGGTGGGTTTGGGGGGGGGGGTGCAGCACCCAGGTCTGGCTGGGGCAGCTGCTTCTGGGGTGGGCAGAGGGGGGACACGGCTTTGCCTCCAACCACACAGGGGTTTCTCCCAGAGCCAGGCGTAAAGTCAGGGTTTCCTCAGTCTTAGTCCTGTGCCGAGCCCTTGGCCCCCTTCTCTCCAAGGGGAGGAAAGGCGAGGAGGTCTGTTATCTCCAAAAACTTTGATTCCCCCCCCACCATCCCATGAAGCCCCCTAAGCCCTGAGCTATTGCGCCAGGAGACACTCTCCAAGAAGATTTGCCCAAAGCAACAGTTTTATCTTCTATTATTCATGGGCCAGGGAGACACAGAACTCGCGCAGCAGGACGGGCTAATCACCGGCAGAGATAGAGGCAGCCCCGTCCCGATAGCTGCGTGGCGGCAAGGGGCTGATAAACCGGCAGCGGCAGGAGCAGGTCTCCGGCGACCGGGCTCCCACTCCAAAAGCAACTGTGGAGATCCCAATGGCTCATTATCAGAAAGTTTTTGTTTAATAATCCAGGGTAATAAAATGCACCTCTGGGGGACTTTGCCCAGATAAAGGAATGTAAATCGGTGATAAAGAGTTTTGAATTTAGCTACCACAAAGAACACGTTAAAGCCTATTGTTCCCCGCGCCTCCACCGGTGACCTTGGCCGCATCCATGCCGGCGGCTGGGGCCGGTGCTGCTCCTGAGCCCCAGCGACAGCTGATGGGAGGGATCAGCTTCCCAGTTGGAAGGATACTGGGCTTTGCTGGGGGATTTGGAGGTCCCAGGGAGCTGGGGTGGGCCACATGTTGACAGTGGCAGCAGGACCACAGGCGGACATCTTCCAGGGTGATGCGATTTTCCAGCTACAGCAGAGCCAGAGCTTCGGGAAAGGGCTTGGGGAAAGCCCGTGTGCCCTAAAACTGGGTTCACCCAGATCCCTGAAGTGCTGGAGATCTGCCCCGCTGCCGATGAGCCCAGCAGACGAGCAGGAGCAGGGCCTCATCCAGGGCCTAAAATACAGAGCTTGGCAGTTTGCTGTAGGCTGCTGTTAAAAAAAAAAAGGAAAAGGAGTGAACAACAACAACAAAATAGTCTGGTCCTAGATTGTATATGTAGTTTAGAAACTGATGTTATGCAAATTAGTTAGCTTCAAAAGCTAATCACTTTGAAAGGTCAAAACTCACATTCATAATCGGACTAAACAAAAAGCTAATTAGAGGCCTTTTGTGTGCCTAAATGAAGCCAGAGAATTCCCCCTGCTCCCAGGGGTGAGTGATGCTCAGGAGGGCTCTTGGCAGGATTATTTCTTCCGCGAGGTATTTACTAGTAAAACCCTCTTGCCGAACGAATGGCAGTAACGATACAGAAATGGCACCAGACCCGAAGCGTGTATTAGCGTAACATTAAACTGCCATTACGGACCGAAGCATAAATTCGAGAGAGGCCAGAGCTGGAGCGAGATGCTCTGAGCCAGCCCGCTCTCGGGATGCAGCCGACACCCGCCACGTCCAGCCGGGGCGCGGGACGGCTGCTGCCCGCGGGAGGTGTGAGGGCAGGCAGCTGCCTGCACATGCCGGAGGATGACGATGCTCCCTCCATCCTCGCTTCCCCAGGTCTCCGCGACACACGGTGCCTGGGTCGGCAGAGCTCTGCGAGCAGGGGCCAGCAGCAAGCTCAGCTCCACCAGCCTGCACCCGCTGCGCGTTTGGTCCCTTGGCTCTTGCCGGTGCCCGGCACGGTGCAGAGCGGCACACGCAGCTACCACGGGCACCGTAGAGGCTCCGGAGCTTCCCCTGCGAGACCCCCCTGGCCGGAGCCGGGGGCCCTCAAAGTGTCTTTTAATGCTTCCCCAGGAGCAGCCCCTGGGCTCACCCCGGCTGTCAGCGGCACCGTCACTCCAGCTGGTCCGGAGCGCTGGATTCCTGTTGCCAAGATATGGATTTGGTTTTAATAACAGTTAGTGCAAACATTGTAAATTTACTGCTGCTAGAGAGAGTTTTTGAAAACGTCCAACTCTGGCTATAATTTTTCAATCGCACCAGCTGTTTGTGCTCTGCTCATACCTGACATGCTGCTTTGAAATAGCAATCACTGTATTTATAAGAAGGGAAGGACTCATAAATATGTCAGGAGTGGAATATACAACGCCATATTTCACCATTTTCTATTTTAAAATTGTGAGTTATGGCTACAGAAATGTGGTCCCATTAAAGGTGATATGATGTATTTTGTGTCTTGTTCAGGAGCCCATCCATCACTGAGACAATAAAGAAAACCGCACTTACTTTTTTTCCCTGTCGTCTGTAATTTATGATGCCCAAAAAGCTGTAACCTTTTGGCAGGCTTTGCAGAAACTGCTGCACTGTTAGCAACTAAATAACCTTTTATAAGGTTTTAAATGTGTTGCTACAGTCTCAATGCACTTGCTGTATCGATCCAGAAGATCCTGCAAAAAAGGGGAAAGGAACATGATCTATAACAGGATCGATAACAGTATATAGATTGTTGAAAGATGCTTCTAATGATTTTTGCCAGCCGTCATCTTTCAGTGTGCTGCTCCCCATCTTTTAGGCTTCAGTCTTTGCTCAAATTAATTAACCTTGCTCAGGCTCTCAGTGTGCCAGTGCTCCAGACAGAGACTGGGAACACCGCAATGTGGTTTCAGCCTGCAGGTTAATCAGAAAGGGTGGTAATAATAGCACCGGACGGGGAGACCCTCGCAGGGAGCAGCATCCCAAAACCACCCGGCGAGCACCCCCCAGCCCAGGTCCTGCCTGGCGCAGGCAGCCGGGAAGGATGGGAAGAAACAGGGTGTGCGGGAGCAGCCCTCCCTCCGCCTGGCTCCCACTGCCCATCCCTGCTTTAGGGAAAAATATTCATTTTTTTCCGCGGCAAGGCACTGGCCCTTCCACTGAGGCACAGGGCATCCATCTTCCTTCGGGGGTCGGGACCTATGAACTGCACCCAAAATCTGACACGGGGCCCGCTGGCGGCGTGCCGGCTGCCGATGCTCCGGCTGGTGGGTGCGACGGGTCCACGCCGCGGGATTTAATCATTAACCCTCGGCCCGGGTTTTAAAAGTGCTGAGTGGAAAGCAATTACAAGGCAGAAGTCTCCATGTTCACAGGGCTATTTAATCAAAAATAAAAGAGAAAGGAGCCAAAGTGAGGAGGTGCGTGGCTGGGCATTGACAGCACGCTGTTCCCATAAAGCACAGCTCCGCTTACCCTGCCCGGCCGGCTTCTTCGCTTTGTCATTTATGTTTTCCCCCCAAAGCAGCCACCAAATCATTATTAACGTTATAAATAAAATGAGAGGGCAAGTTATTAAATGTAAAATATGTGGAGTCTTCCTCGAACTCACTGCGTAGTTCATAAATATGATGGCTTAATTTCATCTGTAATCCAAACGGCTGATGAAGCATTACACAGCTCTCTGTTAATTGAAGTTGTTAACAAAGCTGAAGAGAGAGATTATTATGTATAGACTTTTATCCTTCAGGGGTATCATCATAACAGATCATAAATGGAAATGAATTCATCGCTCCCACATGCCATCGCAGGATCCCTGCATGCAGTTTTATGCCAGGCGGGTGGCCAGCGCAGCCACAGGGCTGGGATGCAGGATGGATCCCATCCGTGAGGGTCCCCCGTCCCCTCCCGCAGCCCCAGCGCAGAGCCAGCCCGGCTGAGCCCCATGGCTCTCCTCCCGGCACCTTTGGGATGAGCTTCCCAGAGTCCGGCTATCGGTTTGCAAAGCCCCTTTGAAGCCTTTAGCTGTGATGTGCGATCATTGCCATCATCTGGGGCACGCGATATATCAGGGAAGATGGAAAATCCATTCCCTCAACTGATATATCCTGGCCGAAGCGCTCACGTGCGGGAGGATCCTCTTGAGTTCAGGCCAATTAATTTACTGCGGGGCACAAGGCGAGTTTCTGTGCAGGCACCCAGGGCTCAATATATTTCTCGGCTCCATAGACAAAGGGTCGTTACTATCTCAGACTGGAGCATCTATGTTTTCAGCACGTTGCTTAAAGTAATAATTGTTTGGCTTCTAGTTAGTGATGGGTTGTTTGTTTTATGGAGAAGTGGCCGGCTGGTGTTAAAAGTTGTGTGGGAGGAGAACATCCCTTCCCGTGGCTTTCCGTGGTCACTCCTTACGCCCTGCTTCTGCTGAGCCCTGGGAGATGCTCTCCCAGCAAGCGAGTGCCAGTGTCCACCCCAGCCCCCCAAATTCACCCTCCCCGCGGCAAGGCAAGCCAGCCCAGCCGAGGTCTGCAGTGCTGCAGCCTGTATTTCTGGGCTGCTCTGCTTCCAGGTGGAGCTATGAAAACACACAATGCTGTTTCCTTCTCCTGGATCCCATCAGCTTTTTCCATCCAGCACATTATCCAGGAAATTCTCGTCTATACCTTTGAGGAGTTACCGTGATTATCTGGAACGCGTTACTTGCACACAGCAAATGCAAATTAATGTAGTCTTCACATTTCGCCGTGGCAATAAAGGGGAATGTTGACATCAGCCTGAAAGTAGAATTAACTTTTGCATTATGTGGTGTGAGAGCGAGGTGTTGAAACCCGCGTCCGAGACTTTCCAAGTTACAGTAAAGAACTGTTCTGGCAGCGCTGCAAAAACACGGCAGTGTTTCCAAAAGGCAGAGGTAAGCTGAGTGCTCTCTCTGTTCCAGGCTGGATTATTGCTTCTGCTGGGCTTTCAAAACCCTGCCATTTTGTCTCGTTACCTCTAATGTGCTCCTTGGTTTATTGCAAGCTCATCTCCTTAAGAAGAGAGAGTTACAGCGCTGTCAGGCTCTGCTACTCTCCGATAAAGAGCCCGCTCCGTTCCCAGCAGCATCAGCCTCCCCTCCCCGCTGTAATCCCTCCAGCAACCCTCCTTTCATCGCAGCCACGGGAACCCTTTGAACCAGAGCAGACAAGGGCTGGAGGGACCAATCCTGCCTGGGCCCTGCCAGCTCCTTTGCAGCCGTAACCCCGGCGGCTCGGTGTTAACACCTTGTTCGCGGCGGTGGCACGCACGTTACCGAAGCCCCTTAAATCACGCGCCGAGGCTCAATAGGAAGGGACAAGGCTGCGAGCCGTATTGATCCCTTCTGCAGTGCACAGGCATCCGCCGCGCTCCCAAATCCCACGGCGAGCACAAAACCTGGCGTGGAGCGTCTGCCGCCGCCCCGGCGAGGGTGGTCCTGGGGCTTCGTGCCCCCCCTGGTCCCCGTCCCGCTCGGGTGGGGGTCGGTCTCACCACGGACGCTTCAGGTCGCGGCGTGTGCCGGATGGGGAGCCCGGGCACGGCCGTCGTCAGGCGATTTTCTTGGAAAAGTGGGTCAGCTTCGATTTTCTGCCACCAGCCGTGCTGGGGCGAAGGGCAGCTGGAGCTGGGGGAGGCTGGCGGGGAGGAGAACAGGGGCTGCCCGGAGCAGCGCCGAGCGAGAGCGAGACACGCAGGGACGGGCTCGTCGGGTCAAGTGGGCTTCGCTCACCCGGCAATTACATCCCGTCCTTCTCTCCTCCGAGATCTGAGCAGAAGGGTAAATTAGCCTGTGTGATTTGAATTAACCCTTTGTCTGCCTCTGGCCTCGGTACCCGCTATGTGGGAGGCTGTTGGCTCAGCAGCATCCCATCCCGGAGTGGGACCCCCCCACCTCCGTCCAGCACCATCCTGTCCTGTCCTGGCGGTGGATGGTCTGACAAATCCATCGCCTGCAACTGCTCCGCTGTCTTCAAAGCAACGCTGCCTTGCAGCAAGGCCCGGTTTTATCCCTGCGCTGAGCGGCAGCTATTGCAGGCAGGGGCTTTGCTCTTGGTGGCTGCTTGCACGGAGCAGGGGGATGGAGGGAAGGGGAGCGGGAAGAGTTTGGAAGAGGATCCCTGGACGTGCCTGCGTGCACGGGGCCAGCCGCTGGCTGCGGGCTCAGCTTGGAAACGGCCTTCTTAATAAAGAGCAAGTTTAGTTTCATAGCCGTGAAGGGTGGCTGTGTCATTATTCAGCATGGGGCATATGAAACAGGTCGTTCTGCTGAGACCCTCAGGAAGGAGCAGAGCGCAATAACAGGCAGACGAAGGGACGCAGCCGCGGGACTCGGACCACCAGGACCGGGGCTTTGCAGGAGGTGCCAAGCATGCAGGCATCTGCAAAGAGCAGAGGCGAGGGGGCACCCAGCGTGTCCCGTCACCTTCGCACGGGATGGGGGGAGATGTGGGAGCAGCTCTGGCTGCCCAGGGGGGCTCGGTGTGGCCCTTCAATGGGGCAGCAACCTCCTCCCTGGCCGGGCTCCAGGACAATTTGGTCTGAGCGGGCCGTAAATGAGGAAGAAGGGAAAACAAATGATGCCAGCAGCAAGTGAAGGAAGTGTAAGAGCATTATGTAAAATATTAAATTTAATGCTATTCCATTTTCCATCTCAGTTATTAAATTAACTGAGAACTATGCTTGCACTTAAAAGATTCCTGTCATATTTTATGCACACGATGATCTCAGAGTAATTCATGTTAGAAATATGTCATGTTAAATTACAGATACCAATAAACCTTACTTAAACTCGGCATTGATCATGTGAGGGAGATAAAGTCCGCAGGGCCAGATCCCCCTGGTCATGCACCCCCAGCCCTTCTCCCCATGCAAAATTCACCTGGGTGGGAGCAGCAGGTGACAGCTGGAATTTTCTTTCCACCCTCCCCATTAGCACCAGCATCTCCCACCGCAGGGCTGGGGCCGGGCAGAACCAGCCAGGCACGGTGGGGACATGGTGGTGCTTATCTGCTGGGGCGAGCGGGTGTTGCTTGACGTGCGTGGGAGAGCCGAGGGCGCCGGGCGGGTGCGCCGGGCAGGGGTGAGGGGTGATGGCTATCCGCAGGGAGGTGATACCGCTTATCGGCAAAAGACTCGGTGTCACCATATCAAGCATGGCGCGGTGAGAGTCTGTCTCCTATTTGGTGTCACCTCTGCTCGCGCTGGCCTCGTCTTTCCAGCTTCCCCATCCTCGGGCGGATGGTGTGGGTGGATGCATCGAGGCAGCGATGGACACAGCAGCCTCAATTTCTCCACGCGCTTTGCTGGGCCGTGTAAAACCTGCTCCTCCTCCAGTGCTGAATGGGCTACTTTTCTGAGTGCCAAGGTTGCACCCACACACGGGCGCACCCCAATCCCGGCGTGATGGGGCTGCGGCACCCCTGAGGAGCCAGGGACAGCGAGTCCCATCTCACCCCTGCTGCAATTGGGGAAACTGAGGCAGGGAGAGCAGCCCTTGGGTTGCTGCCCCGGTGACACCGCACACGTCAGGGCGATGCTGCCTGCCGAGGAGCGTCCCCCAAACCCCAGCCCATCGCTGCGGGGCGAGCAGCTGCCCAAAAGCCGGTGGGAAAGCGGGCAGCAGCGGGCAGACAGGCTCCCCCAGACTGCAGCACAGTGTCCAGCCAGCCACGCTCGCCTTGGGGATCCTTGAGCCCTCAGAGCCAGCGTCCGTCCTCGGCACAGGCAGGGCAGCCCCGGCTGACAGCTCCGCGCCGTGAGAGCGAGCCAAAGCTGCATTATGAGGCGCCAGGCTCTGCGGGAGAGGGAAGATGCTAATAATAGGCCTAGGCAGAAAGGGGAGCAAGCTCCCTCCCCGCACAGCGTCCTGCTGCCGGCTGTAGGATGCGACCTTTAGTCACCAGCCACCCGGGAGATGCTCTTCTGGTCCGGGACCCCGTGCGTGGAGCAGACCCCTCCACCGAGGTGCGAGGCTGAGAAGCCCTGCCGGCGTGGGGACTGCCAGGCTCAGACCTGGCGGGGTGCGGGTTCTGTTTTGCAGACGAGAGCGGTACGGACATCCTTGGGGCGGTTATGTGCGCTCTGTCTGGAGGGTCGCGGGGTGCCCCTGCGCTGCCCACAGCCCCAGAGGTGGACGGACCTCCCTGGGGCTCTGCCATCAGGGCAAAGCCAGCATGTGGGGACCGCAGAGTCCTCGGCAGGATAGGGGCACCGAGCCCCTTCCCAAAACTCAACCTGCAGCCTCCCTGGAGCTCGCCCCGCTCCCTGTCTTTACTCCGTGGCACTGCCCTCATGTGATCTGAGATTCAGCTTTTCCTTTATTAAAACAGCCTCTACCTCTGCGTGCAGGAATCACAAGCTCCGGCTGCCCCGAGGCTGCTCCTGCCGCAGCACAGAGGCTTTTCAAGAAAGTTTGGCTTCTGCCTTCCCTTGAATAGAGCCGCTTGTTCTCGGGAGCCGATGGCCCCGGCCGCCTTCCGTCCGCTGCTGGGCTCCAGCACCCTCCTCCCCGCCAGCCCAGCCGTTTGCTCCAAAGCCCCGGTGCCGGAGACACGGTGCGTCCGGGCGGACGAGGGCAGGAGCCCCAGTTGCTGCCCAGTTGTCTTCACCTTAAGTGACCTGATGGGAAAACCCTGGTGTCCCCGGGGACTGCTGCTGCTAATCCAGGCCCAAAGAGCACCCGAAAGCTCAACCCCTTGGTTCCTTTTATCGTGTGAGTTACCGAGAGGCTCCCCAAGGTTAATCCCTGCCCGTGGTCACAGGCTTAAACACGACCTGCCCAGCTCAGGGCAGAATTTGAACCAGCCCACTAAGGACACCGCAGCTACCCACCCTCAATGGGTGAGCCTGGGGCTGTGCTGCGACCGTCCCTATCGGCAAGAACTTCCCAGAGCCACTGAGAGCCATCTTCGGAGCTGCTCCCATTTTATCTCGGTAGCCAGACAGGTGCTGGCAATACTGGTCTGGCACTGGGTGCCGGGCACCCACAAGCCGGGTGCCGAGCTCTCCGTACCACGCAGCTGAGCATCCCTGGTGCCAACACAAACCAACGTTTGCCACGGCCACGTGGCACCACCAAACAACCCACATCACAAGCCGCGACTGTGCAAAGCTCAGCTCCGGTGGGGACCCCAGCCCTGTGCTGGGCACCCCACGGCTGCCGGGGCCACGGGTACCCCTTGCTGCAGCCGCCCGCTGCCGGGGAGTAATTGGGTGCAGCAGCACATGCTGCAGGGCTGCTTTAATCCTGCTCCAGGTGGCTGCAATCCAGTGCAGGATTTACAGTGCCCTGACCCTGAGCTGTCAAGAAGGAACAGCCAGATTAATGGGGTGGGCGGGTTCGTGCAATAATCGTTTGTTTGATGTGACAAGCCTGATAGGCGTTGATTTACTTACAGACTGATAGGCTTTTAATTGAGCACCTCCGTCCCAGTCACATCAAAGGCAGAGGTTGACAAGGGGCCCCTTTTACCAAAAGCTCCCAGTGACTGACAGATCCTGGATGCTAATTCTCCTGGGGAGGGGGGTTCCCTCTTTTTCTCTTCTTGGTTTTTTGTTGGGTTTTTTTTCCCCTCTGGATTGGTGCAGAGAGAGCCCCTGTTCTTGCAGGAGGGGGTGCCTCTCTGCCCCCTCCCCATCACACTTACTCAGAGCCCACTGGCAAAACCAATCTCCCCCCTCCCGCACCATCCAGCCGGGCTTTTGTCCGCCTCCACAAGAGGTTTTGGGATCCCCCTGCCTCCTCCTCGCTGCCAGGTGGCTGTCGGCCACGATGCCCAGGATGCTGCGGGCAGGAGGGCACCCACTTCCCCATGGCATTGTCCCCGGCAGCGTCCCCATCGTGGAGATGGTCGCAGCCCATCTCATCCCTGGGAATGCCCTTCCTCTACGGGGGGCTGGCGGGTGCTCCCCACCTGCCTGGTTCTCTGTCCCCAAAACTTGGGTGCTGGGGTTTTAGGGTTGCTCTGGCTAATACCACTCCTAAACAGTGGCATTTCAAAGAGGAGGGATGTTGACCTCTGGGTTGTCGCAGGTTCCTTGCCGGCACGGTGCCACACTCCTTGGCGGCATCGGCATCGCACCTTACATCCCTCCCCAGAGCCAGCGGGGCGGCCCGGCACCTTCGTCCCTGTCACGGCATGCTTTGGACGGGACCGCGACGGTGCAGACAAGAGCATCCCACAACGGTCCCGGCGGTTAATGAGTATCTGCCCTCCACCGCCACGCTGGGTGTGCAGCAAGTGCCTGTCACCAAACCCACCTCTGGGTCCAGCGGTACCAGAAAATAGACAAAAGGTGGTTTAAATGGGCTGAAAAGCGGGAGGCAGAAGCCAATCCATGGTTGGTTTATCCGTGATTTTCTGTGTGTCAGGGAGGGTAACCTGCCTTACCTGTACGAGAGCTCGTGGGATTCAGTTACCCACCGAGAAAAGAGATTTTGTGAATTAGCTGTGGATGGGCAAAGAGAGAAAAAGTCACCGCAAGGCGAGTGCTTGGGCACACGCGTGTGACCACGCACGCAGAGCACGTGTGTGCCCATCGACCCACCAAACGGATCTGGAAAAGCAAAAGAAAAAAACCCCGAGTGGCTCAGACATTTTGTGAAAGACTTATGGGAGATTATACTCTTAATGGGAAATTTAAGGAAGCGGGTATAAATCACAGCTCTTTTCTCTAACCTGTGGTGTAGCATTCGCCTGAGCCTTTGGGCTGGATTAGCTCTGTATATTTATGTTTTAAAGTCTGATGTGTTTTTCAGTATCTAAATATAAATTATTTTTACTGTATCAATGATTAAATATTTTTCTTTGAGATCATAGAGTCCAAAAAAATAAATGTTTCTGAAAAGGCATTCAAAAAATTTAAAAGAAGAAAAAAATCCCTCTGAGAACCCCTTTTGTCATTTGCAACCAATAAAAATGCCTATTGTTATGAAGGGCTCATAAATAATCTGATTTTGGCATGCTTTCATACCATACAGAAAATGAATAAATTAAACTTGATTTACAGCCTTTTTCATTTTTATTAGAGCCGCTCCAAACATTTTATGTAACGTACATGCCAGATGAGCTACACCAAATGGTTTGAGGCTCTGGTCCTGATATTATAGAAATTAAGTTGTTTTAATTTGCATAGTTTAATTAACTAATACTGGCAAAGAAAAAAAGAAAAACAGGTAAAAGTGATTTTTTTCTTGTGGGTGTCTGAGGACTAAATGAACCCACCAAGGCAGATCCCCCACAAGCGCTTGAGCCGGTGCCAGCCGTGGGAAACGCCTGCGTCCCCACAGCACTTTTGGGTGGGCCGGTGCCGTGGGCAGCACCCAGCCACCCCAGGGCCCCTTCCCACTGCTCTCATGGTGGTGGACATCGGGGTGACTGTCAGCCCCCGGGTTTAGAGATGGGGAAACTGAGGCACATCAGCGAGACTGCTTCATACAGCTCTCTGTAGCGCTACCGTGACGTTAAGTAAGACTGGGTCATCGGGGGAAATACCCCAAACTCTCCTTCCTAACAGCCCGTCGTTGTAAAGACCATCATTCTGCTTGCAGTGGCAGAAAACTTAGAGATAAACAGGAAAAAAAAAAAAAAAGGCTTAAGTAAAGTGGCTGTGACCCGACATCAGCCCCGCTGCCTGTTTTGATCCGCTGCCCATCCCTGCGAGGAGCGCAGAGCTTCCCTCCCCTCCGAAGCACTTTGATAAGTGTGGGATGTTCTCCTCCCCCTCCTGCAATTTATCCCGTAGAATTTCACACCAGGAAACAGCTTCATTACATCAACAACAGGAAGACCCCACTGATTTGTCACACAGAAAAACAGCTGTTAGTCACACATCAAGGGAATAGTGGGGGGAAAATAACCCTCACCTTTTTTTGCTTTAATGTTCACGCTGTTCTTTAATGTTAATCGCTCTGCAGAGGAAAGCAGGCTACCCGGCTATTCAATAAGTAACCATCACCCAGTGAGTATCAGTTATTATCTAAGTGTCTTCCTGCTTTTCCTGCTACATGATTGCTTTGGAAAGAAAGATTAATTCCAACTTTAAAAAAGAAAACACTATTTTTATCATTGCCAGAAGTCTATATGGGTTTAAAAAAGAAAAAGCACTTGCTTGTCGTTTTACATCTTGCAATTTTGTCAGTTGTTTTAAAACATGTCTCCTGTAATAAATAAGATCATTTTTATGCACTTGTTCTGCAGCTAAAAGCGAGGCCTCAGCTCGCGCGGCGCTAGGGAGAGGTGGGACTCGGGACTCGAGAGCGGGGCAGGGAAACCGCTGACTCGACACGTTTTCTTCCACCGAGGCAGCTGGAGGGGCTGCGACTGCCGTGGCCTCATTTACAGGGTGGCTAATAGAAGATGCTTTACCTACAAAATAGCAGGTATGCAGCAAGCACCGACGCGCAAAGAAAAGCTTGGCTTTTAAGAAGCGTCTTGGATGCCCATCCTGCAGCGACGGCCGGTGCCGGCCCCTGACCCGCCCCCCCCCCCCCCCCAGCTCTCCTGGGCTGGGACCGCCGTGGGACCCACCGGAGCAAAGGCCACCCCTCTGCCCCGTGTCTCTTAGCAAACGTCCCCTTGTTGCCCTGTTGAGGTGGGAGATGGTGCCCATCGGCTCGACGGGGCCGGCGAAGCTGCTCCCCACAGACCCCCTTTTGCCAGACGAGGAGCATTTTCCCAGTTTCCCTTAAACCGCGTCCAGCAGCAATGAAATGGGAAAGGCATTTATTTATTCCAGAGTAAGAGCGCAGCGCAGAGAGAGACGCCGGAAGAGTTACAGTGGTTTAAATTCACGTCTTATCTTACCCCACCACGATTTTCCGTGCAGGCTGCAGCTCTCGGATGCCTCTCTCCTTCTCCACCCGCCGCTCTGCACCCCCAGCTCCGCTGGCACTCGGGGTGCCCGTGCCCGGAGCTGGCGTCTGTTCATGCCGCGGTACGGAAAACTCACAAGGCTAAGGGCCACCTTCTGCGTATCAGCAACGCAAGAACATGTTGCAAAACTGGAGAGGATTTTTCCGCTAAAGGGGAGGGCAAAAACAGAGAATAAAAGCGCCGAGGGCTAGAGAATGTGTTGTCCATAGGCGTCTCTGCACTGTTACTGGCTGCCGAAGCAGGCAGGTAAAGAAAGACACTTGACTCCCCAGGAAATACACTTTCTTTTGACGCAGTTAATATTTACGTATTTAATGCCATGCTTTGTATAATGACTGCCTCAGAAAGCAATTTCCTCAAAGTCAGGACTGCTGTCCTACCCATCACGAAGGGCACGCATCCTGCGCAGGCAGCTCCGCAGGCAGGGCTGGGACCGAGGGGGTTTCCCGCAGGCCCTGCACGTCACTCATTTCCTAATTGGCTTTTTTCTCACTCTTTAAAAATACCTGATGCATCGTGTGTGCCTTCCTCTGGAAAGCACCTTTCTGCACCACCCAGAACCGGTGGGACAAGGCCAGAAAGGGGCTGGGGGAGTGAGGGGCACCTCTGTGGTGTGTGACACCCGAAAGCCCTGCCCGGGACTCATCCCGAGTTACTGAAAGATCTTAAACTTAAAGAAAAACACAATTCCCTCTTCCACGGCCGTGCTTCGCAGGTTGCAAAAGCATCAGAGTCCATCAGAGCTGTTAAGGCTCTGCGCTGGGGATTCGTCCTTGGAAAAATAAAACCTCCTTAATAGCAGCCCAGGTGGGGCAAGCCCTGATTAGGGAGCAAAAATATCATTAGTCATTTCTGAAAGCGCTCACGGAGGCTTTTTGTCTTCTTTGGCTTTACTTTTATTCAAAATATTTTGCTTTTCATTTGGTGCCTGTGTAATTTTTCTTTGGCAAGCGGTCTCGCTTATTTTATTTGAAAACCCTTTGTGATGGGCAGTCTCTAAGCAGAGAGTGACTTGTCCTGGAGCAGAACCGAACATGAAATAGGGAAGTTTCACTTTCTCCCCCTCCGGTTAACCATTCACCTTAATGAAAACAGGACCCACGTGGATTTTAGAATGAAGACTACAACCAGAGATGGTAAGGGCACCAACACTAAGCAGGATTCATCATTATCCATGACGACTCTTGGATGGAAGTTTTAATCCAGCAAACACAAGCTGAATCCAGAAATGTTCTCCGCTGTGCCAGCAGCAGGGCAGGATCAGGCCTCTGAAATGACCCGAGCTTTGGGGGAAGCGATAAATGCAGCCCCGGAGGTATTGCCGCTTCGTGCTCTCCCTCCGTTTCAGCATCCGCCGGGGGAACCGGCCTCGGGAGCGCTGCCGCATCGCCGCTGCTCTTACGCACTCGTCCCACCTTATTTTATGTTATTTTGTTAAAGCCGTGTTGTTGTTGGCATACAACTCGAGTGACTTTGAGGAAAGATTTTTTTTCTCTTTCCTCCTTACTTGAATGGCTCCTTTGAAAGGCAGCGCCTCTCCGTTTACAACCCCGCTGTCCGGACTGAATCAATCTTGCGGTCAGCTTCGGGAGGGGGAAAAAAAGAAGAAAAAAGCCTCACAAAGAGGGAAAATTGACAGGTCCAACCGTCGGCGTGATTGATAGAGGTTGGACAACTGGGACTCTACGTCGGGCTGCGCCAGGGCGATGCTGGCACTCGCCGGGGAAATCCAGCAAAGCCTTTTTTCCTAGAACCCGGTGCAGAGGGGCTTGATGAGGGGTGACCGCATGAACTTAATAATAGCGACATTGTTGGAACATAAAGCATCTCTCAGGAGCTAATATGATTAATTAGAGGTGTCTGTCTCCCTCTCCCTCCCTGGGTAGGCAGGAGGCACTGAAACCCAAACCCAGAGAGGGCAGAGGTGGGTCCGTGCCGTGGCACGGCCCGGAGCCAGCACCCAGCCCCAGGAAAGCTGGTTTCTCCCCACCAGTCCCGGCTCCGCCGCCAGCAATCGCCGTGCAACCCGCTATTGGCAAATGATATGCCTTCAGCCAGAGGTACATGAAGGAAAACACGAAAATGTCAAATATCCAGAGTCATAAACATGCTGGTGGCACACCATGCCAGTCAGAGGGACGGGGTTACCGCACTCTCAGTAGGGAATTTGTTCCAGATAAGCCTTGATTTTAGCAGCGCAACGATGACATCACCCCCATGCACTAAACATTCATTCCTTCGCTTTTCAGTACCTGACCCGGCAGACGGGTTCAGCGTGTGCAGTGCGACACGCGGCTGCCTTGCATTGCAGGTGGAGCATCCCTCCAGCTCCCCACCTTCCTTTCCTAAAGACACCACATCGCGTTTCTCCAGGCCAAAGGTTTTCAGTACTCGCCCCAGCCCGTCCCCCACGACTTTCTCCCACGACCCCACATCCCCATCCCTTTGCGCATCTCTCCCCGAGCCCCCCTTCTCCCACCAGCTCCCAGCTGAAGCCCAGGAGAGCCAGGGGAGCAGCTCCCCACCCCACCAGGACCCCACAGCCGCCGCACGCTGGACATCGGGCCAGGCTCGGCGAGATGGGGTAAAGCTCCAAGATTTATCCATGTGCCTTGGCTCCTCATGGAAAGAGCCTGGCTGATCTCGGTGGGACGGTGGTTTTCAGCTCCCCCCCTCTGACTGTGGAGCCCCAGGGGTTTGTGAATTTAATTCAAAGATGTCTGGAAAAGGTAACTAGAAATAGGAAGTTAATTGTTGGGAAGCTTAATTAGTTCTACAGCAGTCTGCACCGTCACTGGCAAATTTTTAAGACTGCAAACCAAAGAAAGTAGAAAAGCCCTGAAAGAGGAGAGTATTGTAGGTCCGTAAAGGAACTGCTACTTTTTGTGGGACCCGGGTTAAGATCAGCCCCATTTGTTGCATTGCAGGTGCCCTGGGCGCATCCCTGACGGCTGCATATTTATTGATGGTGTGAAATGATCAGTGAACTGTTTGGTCACTGCCCCAAGAACAGAAAATGCTGTGTGATAGCCAAGCGCTGCCGGTGTTAAAAGTAATTTAAATGCTGGTGACTGCAACGCATGCAAAATAAAAAAATATGTACGCAACCCGCGTTGGCCCTTCAGGTTTGGGTGACACGACTGTCCCACCAGCAACCCCAGCGCTGCCCCAGTTTGCGCACAGGTTGCCTCTGGGACCAGCAGGGACCTCCAGCTGCCTCTGCAGGGACACGGGGGCCTCGCTCTGCCCCACCTGGGTGTCCGGCCCCCGGGCAGGGTGCTGGCAGCCCTCGCCCTGTGTGGCACCGGGGTGGCATGGGGCGCAGGGCATGCATGCTGGGTGCAGGGTGCAGGGTCTGGCCTGGGTGCAGGGGTCAGCCTGGTGGCAGGGCACAGGTGCTGGGTGCGGGTTTGGGCGTAGGGCACGCAGACTGGGTGCAGGAGCGCTGAGCCGTGCCGTGCAAAGCCGGGCAACGGCAGCCGAGCCGTGCCGCGCCAGCAGTGCCGTGCCACGGTGCACCAGCTGAACCACGCCATGATAAGCCGTGCCGTGCCAGCCGAGCCGCGCCGCGCCGTGCCGTGCCAGCCGAGCCGCGCCGTGCCAACCCACGCCAGCCGCTCCACGCTCCGCCAGCCGAGCCGTGCCGATCCCATCCCATCCCATCCGATCCGTACCGTGGGCGGCTCTCCCCCACGCGGCGGCGCGGCGCGGGGCGGCGGCGGCGGCGGCGGCGGTTCGCCCCCCCCACCGGCGGCTCTCCCCGCCCCGGGGGCCCGGCCGGGCGCGGATTGGTGCGCGGCGCCGGCCCCCTCGGAGCGCGGCCGCCATCGGGGCTATTTGACGTGTCGGTGGGGCCGGGGAAGGGTTTCGTCTCGCCGGGGCCGCCGCCGCCGCCGCTCCGCCGCCCGCCCGGCCCGGCCCGGCCCGGCCCGGCCCCGCGGAGCCCGGCGTGCGCCCCCGCCCCCCCCCCCCCCCCTCCCCGCTTCCCTGCTTCTTTCCCCCCACCCCCACCCCACCCCCCCCCCCCTTTTTTCCCCTCGCCGCCGCCCGCCCCAAATGAGCGGTGCCCCCGGCGGGCCCCGGCCGAGGACCCCGCCGAGCCGCGGAGCCGCGGGCGCCCCGTCGCCCCGGCCGCCCCCCGCCGACCCGCTGCGCCAGGCCAGCCGGCTGCCCATCCGCGTCCTGAAGATGCTCAGCGCCCACGGCGGCCACCTCCTGCACCCCGAGTACCTCCAGCCGCTCTCCTCCACGCCCGTCAGCCCCATCGAGGTCAGTGCCCGCCGCTTCCACCCCCCCCCCCCCCCCCCTTCCCGCTTCCCCGGGGTCCGCCCGGGGCTCCCGGCTCTCCTCCCGGCCGGGCTCTTCCCTGCCCGCCGCTCCCGGCTCCCCCCCTTTTCCAGCCGCTGCTTCCCTGCCTTCTCCCCCCCCACACACACCCGCTGCAGCCCGGCTCTCCCCCCCCCCCAACCCCGATCCTTCTCCTCCCCGGCCGGGCGCGTCCCCCCCATCCCCCGCGCCCTGGCTCGGCGCCGGGCCCGGCCCCGCTGGACCCGGAATTTTGGGGGTTGAATGGGAGGTAGGCAGGGGGGGGGGGGGGGGGAAAGGCCGAGCCGGGGACGCCGTCGGGGTCCCGTTTCCCCCCCCCACCCCCGCCCCAGCTTACCGGCTCCGCTCCGCCCGCAGCTGGACGCCAAGAAGAGCCCGCTGGCGCTGCTGGCCCAGACCTGCTCGCAGATCGGCAAACCGGACCCGCCGCCCTCCTCCAAGCTGAACGCCGTGGCCGCCGCCGGGCTGCCCACCGCCGAGAAGGAGCCCACCGCCCGCCCCGCCGCCCTGAAACCACCGGGCAGCGGGGATTCGCCGCCGGAGGACAAGTCCAGCTTCAAGCCCTACTCGAAGGGCGGCGGGGAGCCACGCAAGGAGGGAGGAGCGGACAAGGCCGGTTTTCGGGTGCCCAGCGCCGCTTGCCCGCCGTTTCCCCCGCACGCCGCCACCGCCGCCGCCGCCGCCTCGCCCGGCGGTTCCCGCGGCGCTTCGCCGCAGCACGCCGACCCCAAGGGTGTCGAGGAGAAGAAGGAGCCCGAAGCGGGCAAGCCCAGCCCCGAGGGGACGGGCGGGGGGCTGGGGCGCGGGGCGGCGGAGCCCGGGGCGCACGGCGAGCCCCCTTCGGGTCGCAAGTCGGAGCCCCCCGCCCTGCCGCCCTCCGGCCATGTGGCCCCCGTCTCGCCCTACAAGCCGGGCCATTCCGTCTTCCCCCTGCCGCCCTCCAGCATCGGCTACCACGGCTCCATCGTCGGCGCCTACGCCGGCTACCCCTCCCAGTTCGTGCCCGGGCTGGACCCCACCAAGCCGGGCCTGGTGGGCAGCCAGCTGCCGGGGGCGCTGGGGCTGCCGGGCAAGCCGCCCAGCTCCAGCCCGCTCACCGGGGCCTCGCCGCCCTCCTTCATGCAGGGATTATGCCGGGACCCGTATTGCCTGAGCTACCACAGCGCCTCGCACCTGGGCTCCAGCAACTGCTCCAGCTGCGTGCACGACCCCGGCAGCCTGAAGAGCGGATACCCCTTGGTGTACCCCACGCACCCGCTGCACTCGGTGCATACCACGCTCTCCTCCAGCGGCACCCCCAGCCTGCCCGGCCACCCCCTCTACACCTACGGCTTCATGCTGCAGAACGACCCCCTGCCCCACATATGCAACTGGGTGTCTGCCAGCGGACCCTGCGACAAGAGGTTTGCCACCTCGGAGGAGCTGCTCACCCACCTACGGACCCACACGGCCCTGCCGGGGGCGGAAAAACTCTTGGCGGGTTACCCTACCTCCGGGCTGGGCTCCGCAGCCTCCTGCCACCTCCACCTCCCGCCCGCAGCCCCCGGGAGCCCCAACACGTTACCCGCCTCCCTCTCCTTGAGGAGCCCACACACTTTGGGACTAAACAGGTACCACCCCTACGGCAAGAGCCATTTGCCCACAGCCGGCGCCCTGCCGGTGCCCTCCTTGCCGGCCGCCGGACCTTACTACTCTCCATACGCGCTCTACGGCCAAAGACTAACTTCAGCTTCTGCACTGGGATATCAGTAACTACGGCGGCCCCTTCCCCTGCTCCAGCCTCCTCCTCGCCCCGGCCCCCCCTCCCGCTCCCTCCTTGGACTGTGTATTTATTTACTGTATGTTAGCTTAAAGCTGGGAATATAAGTGCATTAATACACCAATGAATCAATGGTATGCAAAAAGTCTGTGTCCAAAAAAAAAAAAAAAAAAAAAGAAAAAAAAAAGAAAAAAAAATTCTTTACTTTGCAGGTGTGGGGCTTTTATTTTTCCCTTCTGTTTCTTTTGAAAAAAATTTTTTTCCCCTCCCCCTTCTTAATTTCCCTCCTGAGAAATTCTTGCATGACTCCTGACACACAAGGCGGAAAAAAGAGAAAAAGGCATTTTCCTCCTCCCCCTCCGTGCTTATCATTCTGGGATTCTGTTCTTCTTCGTTTGTAAAGTTAACAGATGTAATTTTTTTTTTAATCTTTTTCTTCCCCCCCTCCTTTTTTTTTTTTTTTTTTTTTTTTTTTTTTTTTTCCCCCAATGTGTTTGGGGGCGGCAGCGGTGGAAGGCCTGGCCGCCCCCCCCCTCCCCGACTTCCCCCCCCCCCCCCCCCCCCAATCCCCATCCCCACGCCGCGGCTTTTCCTCGGCCAGCGCCGCTCCCCACCCGCGGCCGGGCCCCGCCGTGGGCCTCAGGACCGTGCGTCCGTATGTGTGTCTGTGTGTCCGTGTGTCCGTCCGTGTGTCCCGTTCCCCACCCCCCCCCCCCCCCTCTCCCCGGGGCAGGGGCGGGGGGGGCCGAAGAGCGGCGGCCCCACCGGGCAGGACGCAGCGGGGGCCGCGGTGCCCCCTCGGCCGGAGCAGCGGGAGGGCGGCGAGAGCGTGGCGGGTGGATGAGCTGCGGCTTGGTAAGTCTTTATTTTGTTAATAAATGACTCTTGGTTATATTCACCCTGTGGTGTCTTCTCTCGTCCCTCCCCACCCTCTAAACTACCCGGACCCGCCGCCGCGGGCTGGGGGGGGGGGTTCGGGGGGCTTCGTACCGGGACCTGGGGGGGACCGTACCGGGGGGTTCGGGGTGCTCCGAGCCGGCACCGGGGTGTGTGGTGGGGGGGGGGGGGGGGGGGGGGGGAGCTCCGTGCCGGGGCCGTGGGCTCCCAGCACCATCTAGCGGCGGCGGCGGCGGTCCCGAGCCCCCCCCCCCCCCCCCCCCCCCGGGGCTGGCGGGACCCAGCCCGGCACCGAGAGGGGGCTCTGCCGCAGCCCCCCCGGGCATCGGGGTCCGTCCCGGTTGAGGGTGGGAGGGGGGGGGGGACTCGGGTAGGAGAAAAAAAGGGGGGAACCCGGCCCCTCCCCCCCTTCCCTTCGGTTCCTTCCCCCTCGCGTGTGTGTTGGCCGGGGAGGAAAGCGAACGGCGGGTTTTCTCGCGTGTGGCGGCGGAGGGAAGCTTCGAGAAGGCGTTTGAGCTGAAATCGGTGGAAACAGCCCCAGTACTCTGTGTGTGTGTGTGTGTCCCACGTCCCGTCCCCCCCCCCCCCCCCCCAGACGCTGCGGGGAGCGGATGGCGGGCCCTCTCCTAGCAGAGAATGAAGTTTTAGGGATCAAAATCACAATATAAACAGGGGCCTGCACCCGCTCCCCGTCGGACGCGTGTGGGCAGCTGCGAGATGGCGCGGAGGCTTCTTCCCCCCCCCCCCCCCCCATTTAATTTTTCTGCTGTCTGTGCAAGGGGCGCGTAGGGGGGGGTGATAAATGGCTCTGCCATGGGCATGGCTCCCATCCCTCCGGCGGGGATCGCCAGCTGCCCGGTTGTGTCTGCCACCGCCGAGCACCGAGCCTGCGGCTGGGCAGGGGGCTGCTGCCTGCCCAGACCCACTGGGCAGCAGCAAGGGGGGGGCGGCCGTGCTGCTGCCCACCCCACGCCCTGAGGAAGGGGCTTTTATTCTAGCAGCAGCCCAACCTTTGCAGCAGGACCCCCCCCCGGCCGTGCCCCAGCTCCCCCTTGAAATCCCGCGTGCGCCTATCACCCCACATCACTTTTTCCTGCTGTTGAGCGCTTTACTCCTGTTGCATTTTGGGTGAGTCATGCAATTAATCCCAGTTAATTGCCTTCTCTATATTGCCTTATGCCCTGTGTTTAAATTCCTTTGTGTCCTTTGAGTTGAAAAATAATGCGCTTAGAACAGGGACTTGTTTTGCCAAGGGGGTTTTTTTATTTTTCTGCCCGCTCCTGCAAGCGTGGCCGCAGGCGTGCGGCCAGCAGGGAGGGCCCTGGCCGGGGTCTCCTGCTGGAAATGGGAGAGGCTGGTGGTGCCGGGGGCCAGACTCCCCTCAGCCGGAGGAGGGGTGGGCAGCACCGTCCCCGAGCTCCCGGAGGCTCGGGGGAGGCAGGTTTTGCGGGTCCGTGGCTACCCCTCGCTCCACGGTGGACGTGGCTCGGGTCCAGCTCTGCCCAGGGTCTGCCTGTGGTGGTCCCACTCCTTCGGGGCGGGATATTTGCAGGGTGAGGGCATGGGATTTGCAGGACTGGGTTCAGAGCAGAGGGGGCTTTGCTGCAGCCGTTGGCTGTGCCCGGCGGGCAGCGGCAGGAAAGGGGTGCCAGGCCTGGGCTATTGCAACCGCGCCGGTGTCTCCTGTCCCCGTGTTCCAGCGGGATGCTGAACCCTTTGGCTCAGGGCGTTGCAGCCGACGTTCGCCGCGGAGCAGGGCATTGCGGGGCGTCGGGCAGAGCATCAGTGGGGCAGCTCCTGTGCTACCGTCCCCTCTGCCGCGGAGCTCCGCGGTGGCATTTGAAGGCATGCTGGGCCCCACTTTTCCTTCAGGAGCATCGCTGCTCCGTGGATGCGGTCCCCATTCCCACCGGTTATGCTGCTCGGTGTCGGACTCGCTCAGGCGCCGCACCGGCGTAAATCACTGCTCTTCAGCTGCAGCGCCAAAATGCCATGCCTCTCGTGGGTCCCTGCCGCGGCATTTTGTTCCCCCGTGCTTCTCCCTGGCCGTAGCCACTGCCAGTGCCACTGGAGAGCCTCGTGCCACGGGGCGAGAGGGCGATGCCCATGGACGTGCATGAGGTGCGATAGCTCGGTGCGGCCGACGCTGAGTCTCGGGGCTGCCGGGGCCGTGTCAGTGAGTAGCTGCTGCGGAGCAGCCCGGGCAGGAGGCGAAGGGCTTGCACAGCCCGCCGTCCTGCTGGAGTCCTTCGCCCAGAGCAGGGCAAGCTGCTGGGTGCATCCTCCCCTTACGGCAAAGGTCCGTCTCCCCTCTCCCCCCAAACCCCTCCTGTGCCAGGATGCTCTCGGCTCCAAAACCGAGCCTGTGCACCTTCCCTCCACCGATGGTGGGAGCTGGATGCTGCTCAGATATGTCCTGCTGTGCAGAAGGTTCCCTGAGGAATATTTTTTCCCCTCCCTAAAGACTGCAGCACTGGGGCCGGACTGTGTAAACACTGCAAAGTATCATCTGACAGCAGTTGACACTCGGGGGCTTTATCTGCTAGGGAATGATTGTGTTGCCAATATATTAAATAACTGCCTATGTAATGTATGCCCAGGTTATTGCAGAATTCATTTTATAATAAGAGCACTGGGATGCACTTTATTAATCATTCTGTCTAACAACCTGCACTCCACAGTTTCAGTTTGATTTGATTCAATCCTGTCTTTCTACAAAATATATGGCTGAGTGGGTCGGATAATGTATGGCTTAATTTAGAGTTGTATGGGTTTGAATTACCATTTTCATAATGTGCTGTGCATTAATGTGTTGCATCATTTATACAGAAAAATGTGCGAGGTTTCAAACCTCTCCGGGAGGCAAAAGTCACCTAAAGGCAACGCGGAGCGACAAAAAAAAGGCCCTTTCAAACCCAGGTGGTGGGGGGTGGGTTTGGGGTGGGAGGGCAGGGGCCGGGGTAACACAGGTGGGTGTTGGACACGGGCACAGGGAGGGTTGAGGCTGTACCGGCGGCTCCCCTCCCTATTGCACAACAGCAACTTTTCCAGCTCACCCCGAGCTGCCGGGGACCTCCAGCGCTTGACTCACCGGTGACCCCGGTGCCGGCGCTCGCCGCAATCGCGCCCGCCGTCAGTCACCCCGCCGCCGCGAGGAAAAAGCTCTGATTATCCAAATACAGTCATTAAAGGGGAAATGTGTTTTTAGGACTGTCAGAGTGATTAATGAGGGTTAGCAATCCTTGCAAATGCACTTGTTTAGTCTAACTGGCAGCCTCTATTTTCCTATTGATTTATTGCGGCAGTTGCCGGGGCCACGGTGTGTGTGGAAAGAGCCGGGACGCGCCGGGACTGTGCGCTATTTAAACGGCGAGCATGCAGGGCTGCGTGGTGCGCAGTGGAGGGGCACGGCACGCTTTGCTGTGCCGGGCCGTCGGAGGCAGCCGAACAAAGGCAACATTATACCTTGTGCCGGGGAAGGAATGACTTGGACGCACACGCAGAACAGCTCCGCCGTGCTGTGTGCCTTATAAATATCCCCGTTTGTAAAGCCCAAAGCCCATCTGACCACAAATGATCTGTCCACCTAATAAATATGTGAATGAAAGAGCAAGGCCGTATTTTTGTTGTTGTTTTCCTTCCTCTCCTGCACGCAAATCCCCGATGTCTTTTAGGTGATGCAGAGGTGTCTGCCCGCAGACGTACAAGGCGTTTCAGAGACCAGACCGGAGCACAGAGTCTTCGAGGGCTGGTGCGCGCCCGCCAAGAGGAGGTCAGGTCAGGATGCAGAGGCAAGGGCCGGAGCAGAAGCGATGGTGGGTGGACGAGAAGTTTCTCAGCTGCATAAAGCAGCTTTTCTTTCCATGTGAGCCCTGGTGGAAGCCCTGGAGAATACGGGCTCTGTGTTCGTTCTCCCAGCCGGAGTGGTGTGGACATCTCCTATCCCCGCGCTCATCCCGGAGGTCAGGGGTTTGCTTTTGGGGATGCTTCGTGCTGCGTGTGCCGAGAGCAGACCTGGAGGGACAGACCCACGCTCAGAGACAGCCCCGGCAGCCAACAACACCGCTGCAGGCAGAGCTCCTGCTGCCCGGGGCTACGTGCCAGAGCCGGGAAGGGAGCAGCCAGCAGCGGTGACTTGGAGCGGATGGGGCAGCCTGGGGGCACCGGGGTGCGAAGCTGCGCTCCTGGTTTGCAGCCGTGAGCGTGGCCCCGTGCCGGAGCCCAGCGCTGCCCTGGCCTGTGGTTTGCCTCCAGCCAGTTTGAGCCGCGGGACAGCACAAATGACGAGAGGCCTTGGAGGAGGCGAGTGGAGAAGAACAAAGACCTCGAGGTGCTCAGGGAGCCCCCCCAAGCCAGAAAAGCGTGGGCAAGCACCCTGGGCGCAGCGGTGACCAGGAATGCTGCGAGTGGGAGAAGGCTTTCATATGGCTTTGAATGACAGCTGAAGAGCCGCTGCCGTCGCTTCCTTGGCCATAAATCGGTGTGCGGTACGAATTCTCCCAGCGGCACCAACATCAGTTTGCAACAGCGATGCACCGACATCTTCCCCACCGTGCCAGGACACCCGGTTTTGGCTGGTCACCAGTTACCCCATGGGAAGTGCCCAGTGTGACCCATGGCCGTGGCTCCCCTCTTCTTCTGCAATGTCTGATCCCGGGTGCTGGAGCCGGCCGACCCACGCTGGCTGAGCGTGGCGATCCGGCACAAGTGCGGGGCCACTGGCTGCAAAACACCCCGGTCCTCGGGCTGAGCCCCAACCAGCGCTGGGCTGCAGCCGCTCCCTGCAGAGCGCAGCCCGGCTCGCGCAGATTTACACTGGCACTCATGTAAGTGATACTGTTCATTACTGTGATGCATGGTTAATAGTTATCTCTCTGTTTATTATCATGATGAATAACTGAAGAGTCGTAATTCTGTATACACAAATGTTTCAGCTAAATGCTCGCTGGAGAACGCTGGGGGAGACGCTCGGCTGACAGCTCAGTTTACAGAGTATATTCCTTTAGCTCAATTCACAATAACAAACAGATTTCCACCGACCGTAATGTTTTCTAACATGGCGTTTAGGGAAACCTCCCGGAGCAGCTTTACTGTGACTTCATCCCACCTTCCAGCGTGGTGCACAAGGTGGGATGGGAGGAATGTGACCTCTGCAAGGACGGACCCACACAGGAGGCACCTTTGCAAGAAGAGACAGTGAGATGCCGCTGCTGTGCCAGCAGAGCTGACCTCGACGGGTTGAGCAGAGCTGGGTGGCACCCGTGGTGCTGTGCAGGATGCAACGTAACCTCGGCCAACATCTTGTGGTCCCAATCCCTCCTGGCATCGAGAGTCAGAGCCCTCCCAGCCTGGCAAAACCCAGAGGCAGGTGAAGGACGTGCAGCATCCTGGGCATCTGGTGGCTTTAGGGGGGCTTTGTAACTGCCTGTGAACCCAGCCTGCAGACACCCCACCGGAGCAGAGAACTGAAATGGCCTTTTTTTTTGCCCCTCCTATCTGCAAGAGGGCAGCTCCCCGGCGGCACGCGGGGCCACACCGGTGCCGCTGCCCACTGCGGCAGCTCATGCATCTCCACCGGCCACCAGTGCCTCAAAGGGAGAAGGAGATGCTGCTGCTCCAAAGAAAAAGGGACCGGTGGGAGCCTGGGGGTACTGGTGCCACCTCTCTGTGAGCAGCTCCCGCAGGAGGGGTGGTTGGGGATGCTCTGAGAGTGGAGAACAGAGGAGAGAGGGGGACTGAAGCGTTTGAAGATGTGCTGGATCTTCCTTGCTGAGCCCTCACTGCTGTCTCTGCGCTCCTCTCCTGCTGGGGAGGGAGCAGAGGGGAGACTGAAGCACCCAGAAGATTTGCTGCATTTTTCTCTCCTGGCTCATTTTCTCGCTACCACCCAGATCTGGCCGATGCCATGCTCCTCTCCCACTTTCCCCCCTAGCCAAGCTGGGTCCTGCAGCCCCTGAGTTCCACGCGGTGCCAGGAGCCCTTTTCCACCACCAGCATTTGGGGAGAAATTGGCCCTTTCACCATCCCAGCTCAGGGCCAGTGCCCACGTGAGGATGGGGCTGCTCATCACCCCCTCAGTGGCAAAGCCAGTGGCGAGACCGGGAGCCCTGCTCCGCTGGGCAGAGCTCCTATAGAAGTGACTAATTGTTTCTGCTGGAGCAATGGTTACCTTCGTGGGGTTTCGTTCCAGATCCCTGCACAGGCTCAGTGACGTCCGCGGGGCTGGAGCGGGACGGTGGCCAGGTCCTCCCTCCGAGGTGGGAAGAGCCATGTTCTGTGGAAAATGTCTCTGACATGAAGCAAAGTGCGAGCCAGGCTCACAGGGAGCTGCTGATTTGTCACAGGCACGGAACAACCCGAGGTTTGCAAGAAAATTATTGCTTAACCTGTCCCAGATAACAACCCCTTGCGTGGCAGGGCTGGGAAGGGGAATTTGCCGCCCTGGCTGCTGGGAAATGGAGCCGAAAAGCCCTTTGTTCCTTCTGGGGTTTCTGCACGTCTCTTAGGCTCTGGTTGAATTTTGTATTAGGAACAACTGCTCAGAAAGGGCTCGCTGGGTGCACGCCTCGCCTGCTCCTCCAGCTGCAGAGAAGTGCTCTGCCCCGATTGCCATTTTGGTAATTCCCAAACTTTCATGACTTGCATGCACCGGCATGGCACCGACCGGGGAATCCTGCGGCATGCACCACCAGCCCCCCGCACCCGCGGCTCTTACGCCAGCTCCCATCCGCTGCTGGCAGATGAACCTGCCTGGCTTCTCCGCGGACAAAAAGCCAGGAGAAGGCCTGGGGCAGGGCTCGGCCGGGTTTCTCCCCAGGGAGCAGCGTTAAGTGGAGCACCAGGCTGTCGCAGACGGTTTCCAGGAGTCCCAGCCCCAGCAGTCGGGTCACTTGCTGGTGCATCCTAGTGCGAGGCAAAGTCCGCAGTCCTCGCAGCCACAGAGGAAGCTCTTGCAGCGTTGGGGTCTATCCTGTCTTTTTTGGGGGGTCTGGCTCACACTGCTTGAGCACTGGGAGTTTGCATACAGCACCCTGCATGCTTGCAGATGAATTTGGGGGGAGATGGAGGCCAGGGCAGAGCCAGCACAGGGCCGACAGCTCCGGGAGCTTGGCAGGGGATGCTCCGTGTGGGCCAGGGCACGGGGAGAGCTCGGCACCGAGCCGCAGCACAGCTTGAGGGTGGGCAATGGGCACAGGAGCCCCTCCAGCTCACGGCCTTTCGTTGCTTCAGGTTGCACCCCACGTTGCATGCTGACACCCCTCCGCTTGCACCCCAGCGTGGTGCAGCGATGGGCTTTTGGGGAGAGGGGCCAATTTTCTCCGCGGTGCGAGCGTGAGGTGGAGCGGGGTACCAGGGATGCTGCCAGCATCCCGCATCCCACCGCCGCCCCGGGGTGCTCCTGCTCATCCCTCTCCCCCGTGCCCTTCTCTCGGCCGCCGTGAACGGCCCTTTTATCTCTTGGGTAGGTACAAATGGAGCTGTCAGATGCAATCAGCCCTGCGATATGACAGGTTGCGGGAGCCGGGGCCCCTCGAACAGAGCAGCCTTGTCTGTCAGAGCTGCCTGACACTCCCCATAATGGCCAGATGGATGAGACTCTGAAAGTAGGGCCCGGCGCGTTTTCAACTCTATTTTGGGTGAAAACACTTCTTGAAAGATCTTGAAAGGAGCTGGCAGTTTAGTAGTTCAAATGATTAATGAGCACTGGCTCTGCCGGGTGGATTTCTCGCGCCGTGCCAGCAGCCGGGCTGCTCCAGCGGGCCAAGACACGCTGCACTCCCCCCGGCTCCCCCCGCGCCCCCCGGCTCCCCCCGAGCCCCCCTGGTTTTCCCGGAAATGACACCAACGCGACAGGCCCCGCATATGGAAAAAGTTAAATATAAATTACTGCTGAAAGAGGCCTCGCCGAGCGGAGTTAGTTAAAGATGTTTATGGATTCAGAAACACGGGCCTGCATATGTATTTAGGGATGACAAATGTGATTCAATAAGTAAGGAATTTCTCCGTGGGCTGAGGCGGGACCCGCGCGGCGCGGGCGCTGCTCTGGGCTCTCTGGCTCGGCCGCGCCAGCACCATAAATCCTACAGACAGGCTTCTTTTTCCTTCCCGGGCAGCTCAGGGTTTATTTTCGTTTTTTTCCCGGATCGGACCGAGTCATTGCATCTCCTGCACTTTGGACGTGACAGCTCTGCTCCGTGCCTGGACCCTCTGCTTGCGTCCCTCGGGGCAGCTTCAGCGGGGACTGTGCTGTCCACACCATCACCGGTGCCAGGCACGTCCCCGTCCCCAGGCTCTCCCGTCCCCCCAGAGAGGCACGCTCAGCCGAGCAGCCGGACCCTTCAGGACTGTCAGTGGATGATTAATGACCAACAACTCCGAAACTGCCCCGATTGCCAGTTTGGGTGTTGTTTGACCCGGTGCTTAATGAGTTCAGATGTACTTCTGCAAGCCACTTCACGTGGGCAGCTGGGCAGTCTCATGGAGCCCAGTGGGGTGGGAGCACACACAGGCCCCCAACCCTGCCCTGTGCTCCACGCTGCTCTTGAGCATCTCGCTTGGGACACACAACGTCAGGGACCACAACAAACTAATGCGAGAAACTCCTAAACCAAACTCCAGCTGCTGCGGCGTGGGCCAGGCAGGGATGCTGGATCTATGGCAGTGATGCCAGGTCCATGGGAGGGATACCGGGTCCATGGGAGGGGTGCTGGGTCCCAGAGAAGGATGCAGGATTTGGGGTGACAAACCCCAGTGAACCTGCAGCAATGGGCAGCACAGGAGCTGGCTCCTCAGCTCTCCCCATCCCGCTGCCTCCGTGGGGCTTGTGGGGAAGCGCCTTTTGGGGGGTCAGCGCCCGGTCGGGCTTTTGACCGACAGCCACATTCCTTTGTCCTGATTTTATTTGTTAGCAGCGTTTGGCCTGGACACAGAGACAGCTAATGAGGGACTGAGTTTATTGCAGTTTGATTTTTCTGTTAAAACAATACAATAAAATAAATGCACTTGGAAATCTGGTATGTGTTTGTACATAGTAGATTTATGGCTCTGGAGGCTTCCAGAGAGACGCAGCCTTTCATTCCCTTCCTTATTGGAACAGATCATATTGCAGAGTTTAAAGGGCTCTGGAGTTGTGATTTATTTGAAGGGAGAAACTAGGGAAATCCAACTATCTGTTCCCTGGCTCAGATCATCTAGTAACTCCCTGGCCAAGGGGATGGATCTGCACCTCCTCCACAGACTTTTTTTTTTCTCCTCCTGTCGCTTACATTATTCCGCTCTAAATATATCACCGAGACAGGGCTGACTCCTGACCTGGGCTTCAGCACCTCGCCGAGGCTTCCCCAGCCCTTCCCGGAATGCCACAAATAAATCACCCTCCTGGAGCCCTTTCCAAGCTCCTTCACGCCGTTCATGGGAGGGGACCTGCATGGGGCCGGCTGCTGCCTTGATCCAGAGCAGAGATCAAGGCAGAGATCTTGTTTTTATCTCCAGAATCGGGTGGTAAATCCGTGCCACTGGTCCCTGCTTCCTTTCAAGGGAGCCCTTTCCCCTCCCTCACTGCTCTCCCAGCGTTTGCACGGACCCCGGGGTAGAGGAGAGCACAGTGGCTTGGATCCAGGTCAGGATTCATGCCTGAAAGCCTTCTTCATGCATTTCTTAACCTGCCAGCCCCTGCCTTGTTCTTGCAGCTCAGCCGGACCCGCTGTTGGGGGGATGATGATGCTGCTCCTGCATCCGAGTGGAACCATGCTCTGGTCTGGGGCTGCCGCGGCTGCTTCCCTCCCACCCTCATGGAGGAAAACTGTGTTTTGCCCATCTCTGAGGTTTCCTGCACCCCAGGGATGAAGCACCTCAACAGCTGTTATGGGGACAACTGGAGTATCAGCGCAATGGCTCGACACTCAGTGCTGCTGCGGTGCACCCCAGCATCATCCCAGTCATCCCAGTGGTTCCCATTGGCAAGAACAGGGTGAGACTGTTCCACCCAGCCTGAAAACGGGCTTTTTCTAAAGCATTTGGAATTTGCAGGCAGGAACTCTCTGGTTTTGGTACAAAACCCCTCCTGCTTCTCCCTGGTCCCGGGTACCTCTGGGACATTTGGGAATGACCGGTTTGGGTTCCGCCAGCAACATTCATCCTTCCCCATGCTGCGTTGGGAGGCCCACGGGAGGAGATTTCCCTTCTTCTGCGCCGTGACCATCTCGGCTGCAGGGCAGACGAAGAAAGGGAAGGAGCGACTGAGGTTTCCAGCCCAGGGGGTCCCAGCTCTGGCGGCCACTCTCCTCCTCCCACCCCCAGCTCCATCTCAGCTCCAGCCCGTGTTTTTTGCAGGGTATTTTCTCCCCCTGTGCACAGACGGGCTCTGTTTGCCATTAGCTTCCCCTCCTCTGCCCTAGGAGCTGATCCGAGTGCTAATTCTCACGCATGTTTTGAGTAAATCTACTTTCTTTCCCGGGATGAATTGTGGTTTCCAAGTGCCATTAATCATTTCCCTTTAGAAAACAGCGTCGGGGGGCTGGAAACATTGCTCCTTTATTTACTGGGAGGATGACCTGGCACGCTGGCGCCCGGCCATGGGGCTGGCGTCTGTGGGACGATGTGGAGCATGGAGCAAAGCCTTGGGGTGAGCTCCCCTCTGCTGTGCTGGGACAGCAACATTGGCTTCCACTGGGATCATCCTCTCCAAGGACGAACCGCCCAGCCCCAAGGTTAGGGGTGAGCAAGAGCCTGTGGAGCAAGAGGATGGAGGATGGAGAGGAAAATTCTGCAGAAATGCTACGTGTTTTAACCCTTTCCCAAGAGCCTCTTCCCAGAGGAATTGTTCCCCTGGGAGCTTGTTAGCACCATGAGATGTGTCGTGGCGATGGCAGAAATGCCAACCCTGTTCTCTGCCTGCCCCAAGTGCTCCTCGAAATGCCTGGGACATGAAATCAGGACCCTCTGCTTATCGCCCGTCAGTGAGACACGGGTGGGCAGGGAGTCAAAGGAAACTTCTCCTGCCCCGATTGCAGCCAGGGTAAAGAGGTACAGCGAGCACATGTGAACGGTTTCCTCCTTTCCAGCTCAGGACTGTCAGAGGATGATTAATGGCCAACGCCGCGGAACTGCCTTGATTGCCAAGTGCTGTATTGTTAGCACTGACATGTAACGAGCCCGGACATACTTTAACACAATTCTGCACCGTAATCTGCAAATAACGTTCGATAGACTTAATTTGTTAAGTATTTCCCCCCCCACACAGTCCCTCTCCCCACCTCCTTTCCCTTTCAAAGCCATGTCAGAGTGGCCAGGGGCCTGGCCAAGTTCCCTGCAGCCCCCCAGCCCCACTGCAGCACTGGCAGCCCTGGCTTTTGCTCGAGTTTTCCCTCACTGGGTCGGCTGCTCCTTTAGGTTTCAGCTAGGGAGCAGCTTTCTCTCTTCTCCCCAGCCAAACAAAAAATCAACTTTTTATGCACATCCAACCCTGTGCAAACTCGGTCCCCTGCTGCCGCTGTGCTCCAGGGGGAGCTGCAATAGTTGCTGGCAATTTTGGGGTTCCACCAGATGACTTTGGGGCTCGCCATGCCAAGAAACAGGTTACCACGCCAGCTGGCACCTGGGTGAGGGTCCCTTTGCACCCAGAGCAGCTCCCAGCTCCCGGGTAAAAGCCCCAGCACAGCCGCAGTGAGCTACAGCAGCACCAAGCGCTCATGGAGCACGATTCATCCTCGAGGCACTTTACAAACATCGTATTAAATAGTTATTAGGCATCACGGTTAGCAAAGTGCTGGGTTTGCCTTTTAGAGCAGCTTCCCCCAGGAGCGCCAGAGCGGCCAAGCCTGGGGAGGAGAGCTGGGCCATGCCGGAGGGTGCTGGGAGCACCGTTGGATGGGGACAGGGACAGGGACAGGGATGGGGATGGGATGGAAATGGGGATGGAGATGGGAATGGGGACGGGGCGGGACTGGTGAGCAAGAGCTTTCCACCCCACCGCTCCGGTTGCGCATGGAGGTAACCTTAAACGCCGAAGCAGGAACCGTGGGGACAGAGTTTTTCCACCCCTATTCACAACTGTCAGGCGGTGATTAATGGCCAACAGGCTCGAAATTGCCTTTATTGCCAGCCCGGCATTGTTACTTGTGACAGCTAATGAGGTTAGACAGACTTTTACACAGCGCTTTACGCTGGTCCCGGCAGAGCAGCCCCGGGGGGGTCGGTGCCCCGGGTGGGGGGACCCTCCCCGCTCCCCAGCAGTGACCAAGCCCGGGCACGTCCCAGGGGGGCTGCCCGCCTGCCAGCCTTGGGTCTGACCCCCACAGGGCTGGGGAGAGGCAGCAGGCAGGCTGGGACCGTGGTGCTAACGAGCGCGCTCAGAGACCTTCCAACTTGTCTCAATTAACTTTGCAGTAAAACCCGCAAGATATTTTTATATGGGTTCCACTGCAGTGGGGCAGGGAGGAACGGGGCAGGGATGAAAAAGTTTTCAAGTGCCGGAGAGAAAGGGGTGTAATAAACCATTTGTTCATATAAAAAAGCCTGTGCTGTTAAAAACCAGAGAGCTGCGGCACAGACACCACCGAATGTTCCTGGCCCCGGGTCCAGAAGTAATGATTTTCTTGGCTTTTTTTTTTTTTTTTTTTCAGGATTATTACAAATAATATTTACCTTTGTGCTAGTTCACATCTTGATGCTGTTAAACACGTGGCCGCAGCTGGTTTCCCATTCAGGGTAATGATATAGCGCCGATGTTATGAAGCAAAACCTCGCCTGCAAGCCAGAACACCCCACATTTAAAAATCTATTACTTTTCAATATTATATGAATGTATTTTGCTTCAGCTCAGAGCAATTTCCTAGTTTACCCTTATTAAACTGAGAGGGGGCTGAGCAGAGGTTCTTGATTTATGAAACACATACTAGATTCATTAAAACCTTTAAAGATTTAATACATTTTATCAAGGCCTTAAATCTGGGCAAGCGTTTTAAAAAAAACCTAATACAGAGTGTATTTCATCTCTGGCGCCCTTTTGCGCTTATTTAAGAGCTGTAAAATTTGGATTGACAAATATCGCGGATATTTCATTCCTTATTTCTAAACGGCGCTGAATCCTCCTGACAGGTTTGTTATATATAACCCTCGGAGATCTATCAAGTGTAAAGATCAAATTATTCTCCTTTATTGACATTTTATACGTCTCTCCCATGTTTTTTAAGTCCCCTTCAACAATTATAGAGGTGGAAGATTTAATATGTTTTCGCCTGGCCTGTCACTTTTCCCTTTATTGCCCCTCCATCTCCCCCAACAAGGTCCAAAGGGGGGAGCGGGAAGGGGGCTCCATCTTGGCGCGGAGCGGGATCCGGGGGAGCGGGGCCGTGTCCGGGCCCACGGGCGGCCTGGGATGGCTCCCACACGCGAGCCAGAGGTCAGCGCAGGGGAGAGCCTTCCGTGGGTGCCTCCCCGGGTGCCAGGACCCCGCGGGGCCGGGCGGAGCACCCCGCCGCGCCGCCCTCCCGTTCTGAGGGGACGCGGGGCTGCGCAGCCCACCCGCCTTCCCCGGCCCTGGCGGGCGAGGGCGGGTCTCGAACCCGCGGACCCGCGGCTCCCGCTCCTCCACCGCCCCCTGGCGGGGCGCCGCCGAGGTGCAAGGAGCGGTCGCGCTGTGATGACGTCAGGGCGGCGCCGGGCCGGGGCGGCTAAGCGGGCCGCGCCGCCCGGGAGAGCCGCCGCCGCCGCCGCTACCGAGCGCCGGGCATGGCCCAGCTGGGCGCCATCGCGGCGCTTTCCCTCAGTTTCCTCGCCGCCGCCTTCCTCTCGGCCATCCACAAGATCGAGGAGGGCCACATCGGCGTCTACTACCGGTGAGGCGGGCCCCACGGCCTCCCACTCCCCGCCCGGCCGGGCCCGGAGCGGGCCGCCTCTCACGGCCCTCTGTTTCCTTCCTTCCTTCCTTCCGCAGCGGCGGGGCGTTGCTGACCTCCACCAGCGGGCCCGGCTTCCACCTCATGCTGCCCTTCATCACGTCCTACAAGTCAGTGCAGGTGCTGCTGGGCCGCTGCCCGCCCGCCCGCCGGGAACGGGGCCCTGCCGCCGGGTTGGCTCGGGCTCCGGGGGTCTCCCGCCGCCCCGGGCTCGGCGGAGACGCGGGGTGGCGGGTTGAGAGCCGTTGTGGTAAACGCCGGGGCTGGGTCGTGGTGTCGGGCTGGTGGGGGTCGTGGTGGTGCGTGCTTGTGCCCGGTACCGGGAGAGAAGCGGCTCATGGGACTGTCCCGCTGAGCTTCGCCCGAGGGACCGAGTGAGGCAGATTCGGCTCTTGCTTTCGGTGGTTTCCCCGTGGGGGGGTAAGGGGGACATGTGTGGAAAAAATCTGCGACTATTTCATATGCTTATAAGCAAGTGGGATTTGTGCAGGGAAGATCCTGTCTCTTAAGCCTCTCTTCTTAAATCTCTCTTCAGACCACGCTGCAGACAGATGAGGTGAAAAATGTTCCTTGTGGTACCAGGTGAGATGTTCAGCTGTTACTGCCCACAGTCTTTCATTTTTGCTAGAAACCTTTGGATCCTTTCCCTTTTTTTCCCCACCACTTGCTCCACCATGCTTTAAAACATGTAGATTTGCCTTCATGGACTGGATTTCCCATTGCCGTCCCAAGTGAAATCGGTGAAAGGCTCTGTAATGCATCGCCCAGGCTGATGAGCCCTGCTGGAATGGTTTATGTGCAACCATTCTCAGGGTCTGCACTGAGTTTTCCAAGCCTGGGCCCATGTTTCATGATCCAACTTCTGGAGACACGTGTAATTGAAATCAGGAACCTGGTGCAAGGAGCGGGGCATTTTGGGGTTGCCGGAGTACCGCAGCGGTGCTGCACGGCCGGGTTTGGTTGCCGTGCTCAGCCCGCTAGAGGGGAGTGTCCTCCACTCAGAGGTGTCCAGCTGCACAGGCAGAGCACTTGGCCTCTGGCAGACTTCATTTTTTTTTTTTCTTCCTTTTGCAGTGGAGGAGTGATGATTTATTTTGACAGAATTGAGGTGGTGAATTTCCTCATCCAGAGTGCAGGTGAGTTCTTCCCCTGTGACCTTGCAAATCCTGCCATCCAGAGCTGTTTGTGCTCCTGCTAGTGTGAGATGAGGTGAAGATGTTATGTGTGGTTGTGCTTTGATTTGGAGCTGGGGCATACCACGGGTATTTCCCTGTGTGCCTTCTGAAGTCCTGTACTTCCTGGGTCTAAACTTTAAAGCAGCCCTCCCAGATATTTTGTGTGTCAATTATTTCTTGCACATACTTGTTCTATGCTGCTAGTTGCTTCACTAATACCTGAATACCATCCATTGCTTTTGTTATTTGTATTATTACAGCCCCACTGGGCTTTATGCTTCAGTGAAGAACTGATTTGAATAATGAGGAGTGCAAGAGGTAGGGGAGACAGGGTATCTGAGCAGAAGGCTGCTTCTGAAGTCCAAGGAGAATGACCTGTGCAGCCTTTTTTCCAAATTCTTTGATTTTTAATGTCCTGTTGGTTGCAAGTGTGGTATAGCTGCCTGGCTCATTAGTGGCCTGCTTCAAGACCTCTGTTTTATGCCAGCTGCAGGATGCCTTTCCCTTGTTGTGCATAGACCACACAGTCTCTGTATTCTGCAGCTCAGACGCAACCCGCGCGTATTTACAAATAAAGGGCTGTTGTTAGGTGTCCTTCCATTTACAAAGCAGAATATTGGTTAAGGTATTATGAAATATTGGCAATAAATACCCGCCCACCCCCCCACACCCCCACCCCCCAAACAAAGCATTTGTTAGTGGTGCAGGCTTCCCTTGTGGGTGGATTCCTCATTTCACATTGGCACTGTCACTCTTGCTGCTGTGACTGAGCCATAAGGTTTTCACTGCAAGTGCTCAGCTCAACCTTCCAATCCTCCATTGCAGTTGTTAACACTGGTTTCTTTTGCAGTGTATGACATAGTGAAGAACTACACTGCTGACTATGACAAAGCTCTCATATTCAACAAGATTCACCATGAGCTGAACCAGTTCTGCAGTGTCCACACGCTGCAGGAGGTCTACATTGAGCTGTTTGGTGAGCTGCTCCTCTGACCTTTTGCTGTCGGATTGATGGCTCCTTGAGTGATGTTTCTGATGGATATTTGCATGGTCTGTTGGTGCGGAAGTCACTTCCTCCAACTGATGGGCTTTTTACGTATTAATCCAGTGTCTGCTCTGTTTGGAATCGGGATTGTTAACCACCTACCATCATTTACTCCTCATTATCTTTTGGTGTTGAGTGCTTCGGTATGTTGTAACAAAAAAAAAAATCCAAACCTGCCAGTAGTAGCGGAGGGCTTTAGGGAAGGGAGCAGTAATTCTGCAGTGTTATATGTGTGTTTAGCAAATGTGACTTGTTGAATCGGTCACAGCATTTGCTAGTCCAGATGGAAAAGCCAGTCTTCTGCTCTTTGCTGTTACAAAAAGTATGAGCAAGCACCCTTTGGCCTGTGAGTTTGATTAGCTTTGTGTCATGCACATTGCTGCAGTGCCCTGGCACTGCGTGTGAGCGCCGGAAAACAGGACTGCTTGGCAAGGGCCTGCTGACCTTCCCTCCCTTGCTTCAGGCCACTGAGAAATTGGGCAGCATAGACGCTGGGAGAACACATTGCACAAGAGTCTGAAGAAAAGTGGTGGTTTCTTGGTAGAAATAGACCAGCTGCTGCCAGTGCTGAGTGTTTTATGGCTTTGGAGTGACGAGAAATCCCTTCCAGCGTTTGGGCAGTACTACAGTGCTGACTGCAGGCAAAGTGTTGTTGTGAATGGTTTTGGACCCCAAATGGACAGAATCTCTCCCTGAAAACATGGGGTGTTTGCAAACTCCTGTTCTCTGTTGAAACTGAGCTTTCCAAGAAGCCTGGCTTTCCACCTTCTGACATGCCTCTGTAGAAGATGCAGAACTGGGGCTCGGTTCCCCTCCAGTTCCTTTATGGGACTGCTGGCGGCTGTACAGGTTCTTTGCTGATGGAGTCTCCAGATGTCGGCAGCTGCTGACGACAACTGCTTGAAATGGACTCAAAGCCACTGATTTGCACAGAAGGAACTTGTATAAACTCCCTTGTAACTCTTTGTTTGAACTGAATGTTTTCTGGCTCAGGAGTTCCGAAATGGGGCACAGCCCATTTTGAGCAGACTTATGTCATTCTCTGCCCCCACATCTGCAAGCAGGTGCAGGAAACTGATAACAGCTGTTTCCTAAACTCCTGGCTGAACTTCATTATGAGTGTGAGTTCCAGATAGCTAAACTGAGACCAAAGCAAATAATCAAGGAGTGCGATGTGATCACTTTCAAGGCCATTGCATTTTTATTTTCCCTTTGCACTTCTCAGCAGGCCCCAACTGGAAACACTGATCTCCTTAGAGCTTTTCATTGAAGCAGGGTTTTGGTTTGTATTTCCTTTTGAAATTTCTTAGCTATGCTGAGTTAACTGTTATCCATTGAGCCAAACAGACGTTAACGATGATTTTTTTGCAGCCTATTAAAATAAGTAATGCAGCCATTATACATGTCTGCCTTTCCATTTTCTTTGTCTCCTGCTGGTATGGATGCAGTTCCTAATCAGTCATGATTTAGCTGGACCATGTTACTTCAGGATCTAGTTGGGAAGATATCAATGGGGAAATGGGTTAGAGCACAGATTCTTTATCATAAAAGATGTTACTTCTGGCTCAGAAAGATTCCAAACTGCAGGTTATGGGAAATCAGAAAGAGTTTCATTTCATGCCTGCCATGTTCCTGTAGCCTGTCCCAAGTGTTTGGTACTGGTCAGTCCTGCTTGATGTGCTGAGAGAGATGGCAACGTGCCTTGGGGTCAGGGATGGTTTTTCTCAGCCTAGCACTTCTACATCAAACTTACATTTGTACTTACTTTCCAGGAATAAGAAATCTGAGCCATTCCATCTAATTCTGTATGTGTTGACAGCAAGCTGCCTTGTGGGGGTTTTAGTTACTTTTTTTTTTTTCTTCCCCCCAATCAGATCAGATTGATGAAAACCTTAAACTGGCCTTGCAGCAAGACCTAACAACGATGGCCCCGGGATTAATTATACAGGTAATCAGGATTCCACTTATTGTTGTCTGAGGCACAGACAATAAGGAGCAGTAAGGGCTAAAAGGAAATAGGAAGCTGTGAAACTTTTTTTGGAAAATTGCTTTATAATACAGACTTTGCTTAACTTGAGGAATGAGAACAGTATCCTTTCCATCCCCTCTTAGCTTTGATGTGTTGGGTTTCTTTTGGTGTTATTCTGAGTATTGGTTTACCCAGGTTATAATCTCCTGTCATGTCTGGAGATCATTCAGTCCTACGTTTGCTCTGTGGAGTTTGGACCTGGTCGCAATTCCTGCAGCATGTGAAAGCTTTGTGTGGCAGAGCATGCCCTAAGTGTTAGTTCCCCCTCCCTCTGCAGCCTCGGGCACCATTTGGCTTTTGATTGTTGGCTGCTTGCCTATGTTTTCTTCGGTCTCTCTTTCCAGGCAGTTCGAGTTACAAAGCCAAACATCCCTGAAACAATCCGGAGGAATTATGAGCTCATGTAAGTGCCTGAGACTTGCACCTTTGTGTTACCAAAAAGAATCGGTCATCCAGATTAATGTGTTTTCACAGCATGCAGTGATCGGAGTGCCCACTGCCAGGCCTGCTCTCAGCCTCATGCTGCCATTCAGAAAAGGTCTGGTGAGGCTGCACCAGATGAGCACGTGTCTGTCACTGTAAGTGGCTGGCAGGTCACTGCTGAGTTAGAAGGTGTTTCTCCATTTTGAACACAGAAATTATTTCTCTTGACACTGGCCCTATCTTAAAGAGGCCTCCCAGAGCGTATGAGTGAGTGGCAGGTGGATAGATTCCACCACTAATCCTGTTGTTTGACTAGGATGGAGAAACTGTTGATTCAACAGGCTGAAGACTTGCAAAGCTTTGAAATAACTTTCTTTAATAGCACTTGACATACTGATCCCTTTTCAGTGCTCTGAGCCAGCTGCCTTCTCATGCACTTGATCATTCAGAAATGCTTATATTCTCTCAGCCCTCTGCCAACAGAGCGTGTGTAGGCCAGAATAAGATCCCTCTTGTCCGTTTTGCTTCCCTAGCATTTCATATGACTTTTTGGTATCGTGGTAAGTCATGGGCAGTACAGTCATGATAGGCAGAATCCTAAATCGGCCTGTTATCTGTTGCCATAAATACGGGAGGATATGTGTTGAGAGAGTCTTGTTCTTGACTCCAATCTCTCTTCCCCGATTGGGAGCAGAGGCAGAGCATTTTATATACACACTTTTAAAACTTCTTAGCTTATGTACAAAACAGTAAGATAGAAAAGGCTTTAGCATGTAAAATGCTATTTGATTGGATGAAGGGTGATTTCAAAGCTGTATACTTCCAAATGAAGAATAGCCATCTGTGAGGGCAAGGCTTTTACAGGATTTTCATTTCTTACTTTGTTTAAATAATTTCCTCATTAATGGTAGCCCAAAAAACTTACAGATGTATACAGTCTGTGACTTGTCTCTTGTAGAAGGTATTATGGTAGCCTGCGGAGAGTAGCAGGGAGAGTTTCACATTGACTTGACTGAAAAGTCTTCCTGCTGTGGAGGGGAGGAAAAGACACTTTGGTTTAGAGAAAAAAAGCTCTGTGTGTGCAGGTACATGCACTCAATTTCCTGATTGCTGCCTGCCCTAAACACGTGCTTGAAGGTGGACTGAGCCAACAGCTCATCCTGGAGATGTGGTAGGCCACACCACTTCAGTAAGCTCACGTTTTGTAACTGGCTTCTTCTGGCTCACTAGGGAGAGTGAGAAGACAAAGCTGCTGATTGCAGCACAGAAGCAGAAGGTGGTGGAGAAGGAAGCGGAGACAGAAAGGAAGAAAGCCCTCATTGGTCTGTATATGTTTGCTTGAAGGCAGTAAGTGTAGGGATGTGTGGTGGGGTGCGCAGCAAAAAGAACTCGGACAGTGGGGAGGGGTGCACCTGGTTCACTTGAGTGATCTCTCTGCTGCATCTGTTTGCTGCTGATCTGAAACTCTTCCAGAGAAACTCAAGAGTTTTTCAGGGGGTTCCAGCTTTGCCCACAAATGTAGACTGATGACTTCTGAGGGCTGAAAATTCTTCCCACAACTTATTTCCACCAGAAGGGGGTGGTGACGACTTCCATGGGTGAAGCTGCTTCTGGCATTAGGAAGACTGTGTGATGACAACGTGGATGTGTTCTTTTTCATTTCAGAAGCAGAAAAAATTGCACAAGTTGCTGAAATAACTTACGGACAGAAAGTGATGGAAAAGGAAACAGAGAAGCGAATTTCGGAGATTGAAGGTGAGTGGTGAGCTTTCCGATATGTAAATGTTCTGTGGTGAATTTTATCTGAAGATCTTGAAGCAGTTCACCATGGAGTTAAGTAGTTCTTGAAGTGTGTGTATTCACTGTGTTCTTCAATTCAAGCTGACGTTCACAGGGGTGAAGTTACTGGTCTGAAGTCTTTCATTTTAGCCCACATATGTGGTACCTTATGTAATACACTGCAGTTCTGAATGGATGTGTCTGAATACTCAGATTCTCCCAACATTTGCACAGCCTGTTTTGCAGTAGAGTTTTCAGGGGAGCAGATCGGTCAGGATAGTAGAAGGCATTCAGGATAGTTGGGCAATGACAAAGTGAAGCTTGACTCCAGTTTCTTAGGTGATTCTTCATATAACCTAAGTGCAGGAACTAAAGCTGTCACAAGTACAGAGGAAGGGAATGGCAGGCTGGTGGCTTCCTAGAAGTCATGCCAGGTTTTGGATAATGGCTGTGGACTCTCACAGAGAAGTGGAAGCATCCTAAAATATTACTCTGCAATCTTGTGGGGGCAGCCACATCTCTTGATTATCTGCAGTAGGGTAGAATTGTAGAAGCTTTCTATCCTTTTCTTGCTTAGGATTCTTCTAGAACCTGTCTCTTTCTTGGAGGGGTGAAAAGGTGCACAAATTTGGCTTTAATTTTTTGTGTAGTGTGAAATATCTAGAAAACAACATCTGACTATTACTCTGCAACAGCAGGGGTCTGTTATGTAGCTTCCAACTTGTAAAGGTTGAGAGAAGGGGAGGGGAAGCTTCTTCTATTGAAAAGTGCGGTATTTTGCTTTAACCAATAAATCTGTAATATTTCTGGTTAGTTTGCATTTTTTGCTTTTTCATCCTCCTTTAGTTTTGCAGCGAACTACTTTTAGAAACTAGGATTGACCAGAGGCAGGAATAGGAGCGTTTCTTTGCAGACTGTGCTTCTTGAAACTCTCTTTCTCAAGGTGATCCTTCTAGGAGGTTGTACTGTTAAGATGTCCCTCCACCCATCTGATACAATGCTTTGTCAAGGATATTCCAGGACATGAAAAGGGGTCTGCATTTCCAGCTCAGAGTGGCAAGGCCTTATTTTCAATTACATTCATTATAGACCCTGTCAAGCTTTGCAGAAGGCCACTGAGGAGCCAGTTCAGAGTTTTACAGATCAGCAGCTTCTCATTAAGAAGTTCTTCACAGAAGTACAATGGGTTTTATTTCTTATAAATGTGTGTCACCGGATGTCAGGCCTTCAGTTCAACTCTATGCTGGTGGAGGATTCCTGTCTCCCTCATTCTTTCTAGTATCTCTGACTGGGACCACTCTTTTTAGCCAAAAGAGAGGAAATCGTGGGCCAAACCATCCAATTGCTTACATGATTTTTAAGTGTAGCAGCTCACAGGACTCCCTGCTAGTACAGGTAAACAAATGGTTTATCCAGCTGTGCAACTCTCAAATCCAGACTGGCATGTATTACAATCGTGTGGCTCCCTGACATAGAAGGAATGTCAAGAGATCACAGCCAGATTACACTTGTCTTAGCTGTAACATGGTGGCCTGGTATCACATCATTATCATTGGATGGATTAAAAAGTCAGAAGGAAAAAAAGGAGTGCAATACAGAAAGGGGAAGTGTTTATTTCCTTAAACGTCTGCTGGGAGTCAGGGAATTTCAGTATCCTGCAGGATCAGACCCTTTACACAATTGTTGGTACTGCAGAGAGACAGCTCTCCAACATCTGTCCAAGGGGCAGAGCCTGTAAAGGTTAAAATCGCCTGCCTCTACGTGCCAGAATCTTAACCTCAATATCCCAGTCAAAATCCCATCTGGGGAATTGCATTCACAGTCACAGACTTCATCTGTAGAGCAGTCTGCTGTGCTGTTCTTGGAGTCCTGTGCAAATGTCGTGGGTAAATACTGCTTTTGCAGTGGAAGAGTTGCTGCGTTTTCAGCACGAGAGTTAGTGGCTGGCTAGAGAAGAAAGAGTGTTCTCAGCCCGCGTGACAGGGGTAGTAATAAAAACCTTATGTTTATAAAATGCTTTGAGGTCTTCAGTTGCAGATGCAATTTACGTATTTAATGCTATCATCCTGCAGCATTTTAGATGTAAATTGAGATCCCATTTCTGGGATTTTTTTTCTGGGATCATTTTGTTCCCTCTTCCCCTTGTATCCCCTACAGTTTAGACGTGGTACTGGCCACTTTAAACATTTTCCAGCTGCAAATGGTGCTAACATGGCTGGAAATAAAAATCTGAATATGAGAGCATATGTTTTCTTCCAGATGCTGCATTTCTTGCAAGAGAGAAGGCGAGAGCTGATGCTGAATGCTACACTGCTATGAAAGTAGCCGAGGCTAACAAGGTATTGTTATTTCCTTACACTATGCCTTGAAGCAGGGCTCCTTACATTAGGCTGTATAGAAATAACTCAGCCAAAGAGCAGTCTGTGTTTATTGCTTGCTTGTTGTGTCTCGTTGTTTATGTCAAAAAGCAAAACAAAGCCATCTCCTCTCAGAAAAGTTTTCATTGAGACTGAAACAATTAGATCCTTATTTGCAAATTCATTTTCTTGTCTGGATAGATAAATTTGTGTCAGGATACATGAAATACCTGGTCATCTCTGGAGACAGCTCTGCTAGATGTTAATGGCTCCCTCTGTAGATAGAATATCAGTTTCAGTGTTGCCCTTTTACACTGTTGTAATCAGAAACATTGATTCATTCCAATCTGTAAGCTGCCAAGCAATCAAAGCAGGGACATCTCTAGAGTGACAGGCAGGCTTAGAGTAAACGAGTATTCAGGTAAAGAACAAATGGAGCTGATCTTATACACCAAACTGACTAGCCTGGAAAAGCCTTGGTACTGCAAAAGAAAAAAAAAAAAAAAGGAAAGAAAAGAAAAAAAAAAAAAAAAAGGGGAGGAAAAAAAGAGAGAGAACTGGAAACAGAAAAATTATATGGATAGAACCACCAGGCTTGTTACTGCCTACAGCAAGTTCCCAGGACATCCCAGCAGGAAGACTTTCTGTTTTGTAAGGGTCAGTGAGAATGGACAGAGGTCTGGGATGTTTGTGCACAAGTTTTGTCCCAGTTATTCTATCCTCTCTCTTATAATGTCATTATCCTGAACGAATGAGCTCTGCCCTCTGAAACAGACTCGTCAATCTAATCTCTGGAAAAAAGCCACTTGTATTTTTCTTTCCAGTAGCTTGCATTGCAAGGGCTTTCAGTGAGTTATGTGCTTTCGAGCATCTCCATCTCTGGTACATTTGGCTTGAACATTTCCCCAGCTGCTTCCGCCACTTTCTCATTTTGCCATTTAGTCACTGGGATTTAGAGCTTCACTTAGACATACTGAAAGAGAGCCTTCTTTTGGGCGCTCCGTCTTTTCAGCTGAAGAGAGGATGAGCATGCCTGCTAGCGCTGTGGAAAAGTAGATGCCTCATACGCTCGTGACAGAAATTTGCTTTTGACTGAATCCAAGCTGTTGGTGATCCGTTTTCTTTTTGTGCAGCTGAAGTTAACTCCTGAGTACTTGCAGCTGATGAAATACAAGGCTATCGCAGCAAACAGCAAGATATATTTTGGCAAAGATATTCCCAACATGTTCATGGACTATGCGGGAAGCCAGACCAAATTTGCAGAGGGACTGGCAGAAGGAATCCAAGAAGAGGATGGAGCAGGAACCAGTGAGGATACAAAACTACTTCATAATGTCAACTGAAAAGAAAGATTTCTATTAGTTTTCTATCAAAAGAAACATGAACTGGGAAGTTCCTTTTTGTTTTCCCCCTTTCCTGTACTGAACGAGATGAATCAGACTTAATCCTTTCAATCTTTTGTATGACAATTAGACACAAAGACTTTGGTATTTATGGGGTGTTTTTTTCTAGTAACTTCTAAGCAGACAGCTCCAGGTATGTCCTCTAGATGCACCTCTCCCTGCTCTTGGACATATAGACCAAATTATTTTGGAGAGGCTAGCTAGACTATCTGTTCTGCAGCCAGCTTAGATGGGTACTTAATTTTGGATTGAAGTGGTTTGTAGCAGTTGGAAGTAAAGAAATGTTGAGGTTTTGGAGGGAGGGGAACTGCTGCTACAACTTGTTTTGTTTTGTTTTTTTTCTTGTTGGAAATTTCAAGTACTTTATTTCAAACTCCTTTTAAAAAAAGGTGCTAGACTTTTGTACACTAAGCGTGTCTGCTTAAAGGTCCGGACCTTGTCCCAAGTGGCAGGTTACTGCCCATTTTGTGGAGCGCTGGGGCGATCTAACAGCCTGTCTATGCTCCAGGTCCGTCCTGAGTGCAGGGTGTAGCTAATGCACAAAACCACCTTTTACTGAGGTCTGAGTCGATGTGTTTTGCCTTGGTAGGGCAGCTGAGACCACGTGCACAGTGAGTTACGGAAGTTCAGCTGAAATCCTGCAGGTTACCTGGTTACCATGGGGGGATCTAAGCCTTAGACCATGTGTCACGCAAGTAGTGGCCCAAACTGTTCATTTTCTGCATCTTAACACTGGTTTGTTTTCCATTTGTCATATTTGGGGAGCACAAATGGAAGTCTGTATTTTGAAGCTTTTTCCAGCAGTTTAGCTGCTAGGTGAGGGATGTAGGCATGCTGATGAAGGCAGTGTCCTGCCAGTGGATAACTGGACTTGACTTTCAGTGAAACCAGACTGCAAGCATGGTACTTGTCACAGCTGTCATAGTTAGAAAAACTAGGGAGAAAAGAATTTTTGTCTCAGGGACCCTGACTTTGCAAAAAGCCTTGCTGGCAAGTAACTGCTTGAATGACTAGTCCCACGGTCATTACAGTACGTTATCTGCCTCTGTAAGACCAACTGGATTTCAGTGTTTACAGTGTCTTAGTAGAAAGAGGACATTCAGGTAAACTGAAATGAATGGAACCGAGTTACTGTTGGTTTGGGTTTTTTTTTTTCTGAATAGACCTTGTGAAAGGAAGATTTACTAGTAGCAAAGGACACAGAACGTCATACCGAAAAGTCACAGGGCAAGGAGAAGAACCTCTTGTCTCTGAACTGTCCAAAGATAAATGTTCCTTTTTTGCTCAGAACAATGCTATATAACATACCTTTTGCTTCAGAAAACTGATGAATTCTTCACGTACCAGATGCAAAGAGGTAATAGGGTTTTGTTTTATACCCGTGCAAAACTTGAGGGGGTGTTAAAGACAAAAGTTCAGGCCTAGAGAGAACACTTTTTTTCTCTCCCTAATCCATCTGCCACTTGGCAGGAGAGCCTGTTTATTAATTGCTGTTATAATTTGAGGCCAACATACTAATATGAGATGATGCAAGTGTAAGTGCTAACTTAGTTGTCAGAGACCAGCCTATTGCATTTACAATCTTGTGCCCCAACACTTGCTACCTACTACACTTGGTTTCACTCTTCAGTGTTTTAAATATGCATTAGTCTTTTTAATAAGGTGATCACACTAAGATAGAAATCTGATTAATTTCAGCTGCTGGTTCCAGTATTTTAATGTCAGTTTTCTTTTCCCTGTTAGGAGAGTGACTGTTGATACTTGAAAATGCAAAATAAAAGATAAGCATCAGTTTCTGCTGGAGAAAAGTCCCAACTCCTATGTATCTTCTTTGTATTCATTAGGAAATACGAGCTAAGGGAAGTTCCATCTCCAGACCTATGTACTACATTAGACAACCAAGCAGTCAAAAAATTGCATCAATAGGTAGGCTGTAATATTACTGACTTTTTATAAATAGGTCTCTGCAGGAAGATTATGAACAGGAAATAGCAGAAATTTAGCAATGAGGTAATAGTACCTAAACCTTTGAGGATGATCTCATTTGGGATTGTTCTACATTCATGTTAGAGATTTCCATTAGTAACTAAACCCTGCTTTTAACACAAGTATTTTTGACTAATGAAAAGACCCAAATAAGCCAAAGTGGTATTATAAACTATGTTTTTGTATGACTTCATGGTAAGATGATAGTTTGGAATAAATAGGTCTTAATGATGTTTTTAATTGAAAACATTACTGCTAAAGTATTCTTGTAATTTAGATAAATTGTAAGAAGAGTAAAAAAGCAAAAACAGAGTTGAAATCATACTAGTCTTCACAAGCCAAAATCCATTGTTGCGTTTTCATTCACGTTTCTTCATCATATGTATAATTTCCTTAATTTTCCAGAGTAGCTCTGTCGCTACATGTAAATCTTTATTCCATCTATCTCTTTAACTGACATTTTGTCATTTTGTCTTATTTCTACAATCTGAAATCTTGAAATGAAGATCTGAATTTTCAAACCGCTCTGTATGACAAAAAAAAATACAAGTTTGTGGCACTGCTGATACCTGAGAATTGCTGGCAGGAGCATGGTAATGCTTTACCAGTACAGTCTTTGATCATCTTATGTATTGAATTAAAAGCCTTTTTATTTTGGTATTTGCTATTGACAATAAAATGGCCTTCAATTTTAATATCAGTCTTTTTTTTTTTTTTTTTTATCATGGATAACCTTTAACGCAATGTGTAGATATATTTGCAGGGGAAGATTTACCAGGGGTGACATCAAGGCTGCCGCTGGTCCGGTGGGAGAGTGTGGAGCTGTGTGGTGCTGCAGATCGGTGCTGTGCTGGCAGACACACCTCTGCTGCTGCACGGTGCCAGGTCTCCATTTCCAGTGAGGAGGAGAGAGGAAAGTGGAGCTCCAGCAGAAGAGGGGCAGAAGCGTCTGTGTCGGCTCAGCAGCCAACCGAGGAATGCCGCAAGCGTCTTTTGACCCTGCTTTGCTAACCGGATTGGTGAAAAATATGGTAACAAGACTTCAGTGGCAAATAGCTAGGATTTGGTAAAGTTTGCAGAAAATCATTGTCGTGTTTTACCAGACAAAGGGCAGGAACCTTCTGGGTATTTTTAAGCAGCTGTGTAAATACTGTCATTGCTCAGAATACGGCCAGGGAGAGTAAGTTCTGCACATTAAGGCAAATATTTTAGTTAATGGCTTCCAGCTGGCAGTTTCCCATTCTTTCCATCTGACTTGCCGCGATAAAGGCTGGCATTGTCCATGGCCCCGCGGCGCTGGGGCCTCCCGTGCCCCATGGCGTCTCCGGCTGCGTGGCTGCCACGGGTGGCTGCGACGCTTTGTGGCTGCACTCCAAGGGTTCCCCACCACCCGTCCCGGCCTTCGCAGCTCAAACAGGGCGTGCAGAACAAGTGGTGTCTCCTGCCCTGGTTTTATGAAGTCTGTTTTTTTCTGAAATAGTTGAAATTTGCACCCTAGGGAGACTGCTCTTTGTGCAGGTGTGAAGAACACAATTTTTGGGGGGTGAGTTGCAGGCTTTTTTGTTTTGGGGGTGTTTTTTCTTGGAGCATGTGAGATATGCAGGTCCAAATTAGTTCGGGAGTATCATCGTGATGGGTAGTACTTGCCCGCTGAACAAACAAGGCTGCTGGCTGCCAGATTTTCTTTCCAGTCCTGTGGGCCAAGGGTTTCTGTGGATGCCTGCCTTCCTCAGAGCCGAGTGAAGGCTCTTGCCCAGACCTCTCAAAAGCTGCAGCTGGTGGAAACCTCTTCCTTTCCCTGCTCGCCCGCAGAGGGGACGTTGGGGTGCCAGTGGGGTGCCAGGGCAGCGTTACGCCGTGCTGACGCTGCTCTTGTTCGTTGCAGCCAGGACCCCCCAGCTCTCCTCGCCGCCCCTCGGAGCGGCATCGGGCCTCCATCCCAGCCATCGCACGGGCAGGTAGGTGAGTTTGGGCAGCTCCGGGTGGCAGCGGGGCCAGCCACTCGGTCCCGTTAGCCGTGGCGCGGGTGGGTGCCTGGATTTGTCACCGATTTTGGCCAAAACCCACTAAAGGTGCTAGGGGAGGGAGAGAAGGGAGGTGTGTGCGCTGCAGGCAGCCCCAGCTAGGCCCTGCGGCCCAGCCTTTCCCCTCAGGAGCCCGTGGAGGCTGGCGGCCGGCCCCGAGCCCCGCGGCCGGGCCTTCACGTTGGCCTCCGCGCTGACCGCCATGGCGCCCGCCGACCTTCCCAACATGGCGGCTCCACAGCCGGGCTCCGCCCCTCCGCTGCCATTGGTCGACGCTGCGCGGCGGGGCGATCCTATTGGCCGCGGGGCGGGGAGGAGCGGCGCGCGGGTGGGTGTGTGTGGCGGAAGGCGGCGGGGCCGACCGGGGATGTGGAGAGCGGGCATGGCCGCCGGGGAGGGTTTGGGCCCGGCGCTGCGGGCCGTCACCGAGCAGGTGCAGCAGGCGGCAGCGCGGAGGCCGCAGGTGAGGGGCGGCGAGGCCGCCCGCCGGGGTGCGGAGGAGGGCCGGGGTCGCGGGAGGGTGCCCTTACCCCGCCGGGGGTAGGCCCGTTCGCCATGGCGGCCGGTCCTCCGTCACCATAGAGACGGTCCCCGCATCGTGAGGGCAGGTCCTCCGTCACCGTGGAGACAGCCCCCCCATCGCCGCGGAGACGGGCCCACCGTGGAGGCGGCTAAGTGTTCCCCCCAGCGAAGGAGACGGGACCCCATCATCGTCCTTAGAGATAGGCCTCCCCCACACACATAGGGACCGGCCCCCATTACCGTGGAGGCTGCCCTGACCCCCCGCCATGGCAGCCTCAGGCTGTGGGGTGACCTGAGCTGGGGCCGGGGGGCTTGGCTGGACGCTGCAGGACACTGGGGAGAGCGTGGGGCAGGTTGGAGCCTTCCCTGGATGTCCCCCTCACCCTCCGGTGCTTCTGCAGGGTCTCCCGGCCGTGCAGCCACGGCTGGTGGCTGTCAGCAAAACGAAGCCAGCAGAGATGGTGATCGACGCCTACAGCCACGGGCAGCGCAGCTTCGGGGAGAACTACGTGAGTTGGTTGGGCCCCACGGGTCTGCGAGTGGGCCCCCACGCCAAAGGCAGGCACCAGCCAGCCCAGTGCGTGTGGGTAGCTAGCCTCGGTTATAACGTCAGGCTCCTGGCCTTGTGTTTATGAGGCACACGTTGGTCCCAGGAACATGCATTCTGGAGAGACCGTTCTTATGGTGCAGGCATGTCTGTTGTGGTTTTAACGAGAGACTGTCTTGAATTCTCTTAGGTTCAAGAGTTGCTAGAAAAGGCATCAGACTCTAGAGTAAGTACACAGTTCCTTATATGTTCTGTCTCCCTGTATAGCTGTGTCCTGAGAGCTGTTCAGCAGAAGTCCTTTTTTTTGTTAGGGATTTGGTAATGGAGGCTGTTTGGTCCTTGTATTTTCAGATAAATGGTGGGGTTATTCTTAGCTCTTTGCCTCTACTCTATTCTCCCTCCTTGCCTTGCTGGCTCCAGAGGGTTCTGTGAATATGTGCGCCTTAGTTGTAAAGTATTTGTCTGAACAGTGCTTTACCTTTTGTGCTTTCTGCTGTAGGAGATACACAGTCTTCATTTCAAAAAAATGGTAACATTCGGTTTGGGGAAAATATCATTTTATGACTGTTCAGTTACAAAAGACCTTTGCCTTCCCCGCTCACCTTGTAATGTTCTGCAGCCACAGCCCTGTTCCTCTCCAGACTGTGAAGCAATCTCACTATACATTACAAGCAATGCTTGAGCTGTGTCTTTCAGGGTAAACAAAAGAAGATTGGGTACTTGGTATTGTTTGTGGGCAAACTAAGGCTTAAGTACTATGTGGGGGAGAGGGAATTGTCATTCAGACCTAACTGTTCCTCTCTGCTTTTAGATTCTGTCCTCTTGTCCAGAGATTAAGTGGCATTTTATTGGCCATCTGCAGAAAAATAACGTCAACAAGTTGATCGGTAAACTCTATTTAATTTTACGTGCAGTGGCCCTGTGGGCAATAGTCTTCCAATGTTCAAATAATAACAACCTCCATGTACAGTAACTCGCCAGTGCCTGTCTCTGTAAGCGAGCTGAGTTGTAGGTACAAAAACTTCTGTGCCAGCAGAATTGCCTTCAGCTTGTGTTTCCTCCCCAGCTGTCCCTAACCTGTTCATGTTGGAAACAGTGGATTCTGTGAAACTGGCAGACAGAGTCAACAGCTCATGGCAGAAGAAAGGGTCGTCTCAGAAGCTGAAGGTCATGGTGCAAGTTAACACGAGTGGAGAAGACAGTAAGTGGCTTTTTCTGATGATATGCAGGTTTGTCCTGCTGACTTGACAGAAACAACCTGAATGGGATGGGTTGGTTTGAGCTCCTAAAGTGTTTATCTAAGCCAAGATGAAACTTGCTCCTCTATTAGCTTCTGCCTGGCTGCAGGGAGAGGAGGTCTCTGGCAGAGCTTGGCACAAATCTCTCTGCTTTTTGCCAGGTAAGCATGGCCTTCCTCCCGGAGACACCACAGCTGCTGTGGAGCATGTCATCAACAAGTGTCCAAGCCTGGAATTTGTGGGGCTGATGACGATTGGCAGCATTGGGCATGACCTTAGTAAGGGCCCAAATCCTGACTTCCAGGTAAGATTTTCTAGAAGAAAATGTCAACTGTTGGCTGGCCTCCTGTTACAGTCTGTCTGTCCCAGCCGCACCAGTATGCTGTCAAGCTGCAAGTCTGACTGTACCTTGTCAGTAGAAACCCCTTGTTCGGAGCTCTGTGAAGTATCAGTGTTAATGCAGCTGTGAGGCTCGTTTCTGCAGAGGTCAGGTGCCCATATGTATGTGGTTCTCTGAAGCTGTAGCCAGGATATTGGCAGGGGCACCTTGTGCAGCAATTACTGTCCTGGATCCTCTGGTCCTGCTTTCAGATGAGATTTCAGTCAGCCTTCCTTCACACGCCGTGTGCACAGGGCTGCATCAGGCAGAGGAACTGGGTCTGTGTTCCTCGTCTGTCATGCTGGTGTGATAATTGGATATCTTCAGAAGATGTGTAGACTTGTAAGTACCTGTGTTGTCAGTAACGTAGCCTGTAATGGGAAATCTCCAGGTGCTGTTACGGTGCTGCAGAGCAAGCTTCAGTGGGAAGTGTGGGAATTTCACATTCTCTGTGAAGGAGACTTCAAAGAAAGGCAGAAATTGTGATCTGTGAAACCCTGTAACGGAGCTGGCGTGGCTGTCAAGTATGTGATCCTCTCCTCTTTCCTCCTCCCTTCTAGATGCTGCTGTCTTTGCGGCAGGAAGTGTGCGAAAAGCTCAATCTCCCCGTTGAGAAGGTGGAGCTGAGCATGGGCATGTCCACAGACTTCCAGCACGCAGTAAGTCTGGTTTCCTTCTGCCACCCCTTCTCTTGGGAAGCAAACGTACCAGCACCAGCAGTAGGCAACCCAAAGTCCAGCCCAGGTGTCATCCAAACAGGCCTCTTAGGCCTCCCCTTGGCTGGAGGTACTGATGGTGCTGTTCCATCTCTCCTGGACCTGGGATAGCGTTCTGGGGTTCAAAACAGACCCTAGCTGTAGCTGCAGATGGCGAGTACGTGGGGAACCATCCTTCTGTGACATGGTGAGTGGACTGTGTTGGCAGGTGTGGGTGGCAACCCTGCCCTGAACTCCACCTTTCTGTCTCTTTGTAGATAGAGGTTGGATCCACAAACGTCAGGATTGGAAGCACTATTTTTGGAGAGCGAGATTATTCCAACAAAGCAGTCGATGGCAAGGCCCCTGCTGAAACTAAAGGCAAAATGGAGACCTTGATGGCGCAAGGTCATTAGATGGGGAAAAAAAATGGCCTCAACAGAGGACAGATGATGGGAGACCTCACTATGCATTCTTACCTCCCTCTGCGTCGGTACCCGATCATGATGGTGAGAGTGAATTCCTCGTAACAGAACAGAGGCCAGAAATGCCTCATAATTTATTGTGATTATAGAGTACCCATAGAAACTGGACATTTTAATAACCAACAAATTATAAGAAAATTTATGGTTGAAAGTGACTGTGGTATCTTGGCTCCTTCAGGGTCATTAAGAGCAGTGACTTTTGGATAACTAGGTTGAACAAACTAAATACTTGTCAGGATGGAGTTGCTAATGAGCAAGATGTATCTGCAGCAGTGTCGGTGACGGTGTTTTCACTGAGGACTAAATTCTTCATTAAACAAGTTATAATCTTGCCAGAGACCTATAAATGTTTCCCCAAATAAAAGTTTTGCTACGTGGTCACTACTGAGGGATGCTTACATAGAAACTGTGATAGAGACGCACTGTGACGCTGGAGAGACTATATCCATTTAAACAGAGGACAAATAGCAAGCACACAAGGATGGATAAGGAACACAGTTGCCAGCGTGAATTCAAGGCGTAATGTTTTGGATGCAGATTGTAAGTGTGGGAGTGTCTTTTCAGCTGAATTTTGTATTTGTTCTTTTCAGGCTGGCACTGCTAACTTTTCCCATTGGTTCCGTGTCTGCTCAGATCTTCTGGGATGCTTTCAACCTTCCCCTCTTGTGAAGTGTTGTTGGGAGTTATTTTCATCCTGCGTAGTAGTTTTTGACACTGCACGTTCTTTTTGGTCAGAATGGGGCTTTTCAGCAAGGTCCTTGGTCTGCCAGCTTGCTGTTGCTTTCCAAGGCAAGACACTTAACCATTTGGTGCTTCCACCATCCTATCTGCATCTGTATGAGGATAATAGTACTTGCTTGTCTCACAGGGCAGCAGTGAGGTTTGCTAGAGGCCCTTCAGGAAAAGCACTTCGGAAAGTTAGTGTTATCGTTCCATGTGTTCTAGGTTCCTGAAAAAAAGTCCTGTTGTCACTGACAGAGCTTCTAGGCTATGTCTTAATATCTTAAGCGCTGGTCTAGCTGTCGTTTCTCCTGAAAGAGGGAAAGGAGACTCTCTCACTGCAGTAACTGTTTCATTCGGATGTGAGCAGAAGCTCCTGCCTTGTCACGTGCTCTTTGGCCAACGGTAGCTATGGCAAGTCTCTCTTGTAACCTGTTACAACTACATTTTTGGGCTTTTGTGTGCTGCTAAGAGGAAGAGACATCGGTTGCCCGCAGAAACATCCTTTCCAGGCTTTTCTCTGTGTGCGTGTGGTTAAATCTAGCTGTTGGTTTTATTCTCTGACTATTAATGCTGAATGTAAATGAAAAGAGTCAACTCTAACACCAACCTGTCATAGCTCCACGGTTTAGAAGCAACATGCAGTCTGAGCTGCCCTCCTCGGCACTGCACCATGTGTTGTTTCATAGTCTATTAATAAAAAGTGGTGAATTTTAATACCATCTGTGCCGACTATAAAGCTATTAAAGATGTTATTTTTATGTTCCAGCGTTGTGAATAAACGCCCTGAGTTGTTGTTGAAGCTCTTTCCCTAACCTGGAGCTGCTGTTGAGCAAGACTTGCTTGTCTTGGGATGGAGGGAGGAGGGTGGTTTGAAAGACAGCTGAGACAGAGCTGGCAGAGAAAGTGAAGCTTTTCTTTGATCAGAAGGGGAAAAAAATAGCTGCCGCGTTGGGCGAGATGTCAGATGGTGTGAGCTATTTCTGGAGAAGCCCTCTGGGTGGCACTGCTCCCCAGGTCCGGGGCAGGGTTCCTGGTCCACCGAAGAAGGAACAACAGCTCCTCGGTACGGCTCAATAATGAGTCTCAAAAATAACTCTATTTCCCATCTGATGGCTGAAGTGAATCCCTTCCACCTCTCTCTTCCCAGAACTTAAGCACCACGCACTGACCACGGATCCTCGTGTTCACAAATTTCACAACTTTAAAAGCCTTTTGTTTATTTTACAGAACAAAGTCAGGACACCCATTCTTTTTGAATTTGATTCTGACGTGCAAAGAGTGCTGGTGTCCCTGCAGTGTTTGTTTGCTACTTGTAAAATGTTGGCTAGAGCTCTCCATAGCAAATGAGGAATAAAAGTGATCTGCTACCTGAGCTTACAGAGCTAGCCCAGCCCTGGAGCAGGCAGTTCTGAGCCTGAGGGGGTGATGGGGGACCTCTTCTCTGCTCACCCCTTGCCGGACGGCCCTTTCTCACCAGCCTGCGGTTCCAAAACCAGCTGTGCTGCTGCACTTCTTTCTGTTCGAGCACAGAACAGCGGAGCAGGTTTACATTGAGAATTATCTTGCGCTGTGGCTCACCTCCCCTCTTCCTTTTCCTCTCTCAGGCATTTTGTGTTTATTTCCCGAGTTGACCCTGGATGCTAGCCAAGCTTAATGAAGTAGTAAATGGTGTAAACTGGGAGGTGAGTGCACACTGGTGGATGTGGGGCAGGGCAAGGCTTGTCCTGGCTTCCGTGCCCTGGAGCTCTGGCTCAGCACAGCAGTATTTTAGGAGCAGACTGGCTCACAAAAGCGTGTGGTCTTCTGGTTTTCTGATCTCCCTGCATACCGTCTGCTAAAACATTTAAGGTTCCATCAGCTTTGGTGGTGGCCTCCTGCGTGCATCTTGGTGGTTCTGGAGAGCTGTGCCGTATGGTGCTGGGGATGCTCTCAGCTGTGGGACACGTCTCCCCTCCAGCCGGGCTGTGTCCGGGCCGCACAGCTGGCCTGCGGGGAGCAGCTTGGGTGCTGTGCCTGAACATCAGCGCTGGCTGCAGCTGTGGTGGCCGGTGTTGGGCTGTGACAAGGCGCTGGAGAGGAGAGCAGCGTGAGCTTCTGCTCCCTTCCTCTGCAGCTGTTTCTCTCACCCATCCCTCTTCCAACTGGCTCTTTTCTTCTGACTGCCTCGTCCTCGAGAGCTTTATCCTGCTCCTCCTGTGGCCGAGCCTCCTGGAAGCCGGTGCAGCGGGCAGTGCCCGACAGCACCTTCTGTTCCTCCTTGAGGCGCCCACTTTGAGCCCAAGCCGGGAGGGTGCAGAGCCGCCGTGTCGGTGATGCTGGACACCTGTCCGGGGGGACCAGAGCACAGACCACCCACTCCTTCCGCAGAGGTCACCCGGCAGATGGTAACTGTTGGGTCACTGGAGTGGAGCCAACGAGTTGGAGATGAAAGGCTCCCTGGCCTCTTAATGAACCACTCCCCGCGCAGGCACCTCGGCCCCCTGCAACACAAGCTTTATTTACATCTATTAAAAGCACTTGGCCGGTTTATTGAAGCAGCAGTGCTCTCGCTCCCCACTCCTCGGGGCAATGTCACTGTCAATATTTGCCTTGGAGGAATGCATCCAGCAGATGAAGGCTTGTTTTGCAGCCAGAGAGGGACGACTCCTCCCTCGTGACTTACAGCCCTTGCTGCTGGCCGATGGCGCAGGCGCCGTCACCTCCCGGAGCAAAGACACGGCCCTGGGTTTCCCAGCAGTCCCCGGAGGTGACCCTTGTTTCCACACTGTCCCTTGGGTCGGGGCTGGCCAGGCTGACCCCCCCAGAGCCATGCCGGTGCACGGAGCAGGACTTTGCATGCGCTATGGAGCAAAACTCTTCCCGAGGGCTTGGGGAGCGTCTGTGGGCAGACTTGGCTGCCCCTAAAAGGAATAAAACCGTCGATGATGCTGGACGGGCTGATGTGCTGCTGGTTCTCCTTTCCTGGTTCCTGAGGAGATGGGCTAGCTGCCTGAGGCCATCCTCATCCTCAGGGAAGCACCGGTGCCAAAGCAGCAGCCTCTCCTGTTAGAGGCATTCTCTGAAGTTGCTGAGGTCCGCAGGCTCCGGTTACCTGTTAGGTGAGAGTCCAGGCATCTTTCGCTTCCCTTCTTCCACAAAGCCAGGCTTGATTTATTTTTTTATCAGATAATATCCTTTGTGTTGCAAAGTATCCGGAGCCGAGCTTGGCCTCCCTGCCAAATCGCAGCGCAAGCTGGGTGCGTGATGCACACAGCAGATGTGCAGGGAGGCGGTGGGTGCCGAGGCCAGCTCTGCGAGCGGGGAGGGCTTGGAGGGACACGAAAGCCTCTGCTCCCCGATGCGGGGCACTCGGTGCCATAGCCAGGCCTGGTCCCGGTGCTCAGCACCCCGCCGTCTGCGGGCAGGGGCAGGGTGCTTAGCTTGCATGAGAAAATCAGGAGATTTGGGTCAGTTCCCTGCTCTGCCTCAGGCTCCTGCTGCGGCTGGGGATGCTGTGGGCAGGTGAGAGCCCGGGGACGGCCGGGAGCAGCTCGACCGGGAGGCAGAGCCCGCTGCAGCCTTTCAAAGTGGAAAGCGTGTTTATTTCTGGGATATCAGGTTTCCGGCAGGAAGGCCGGCAACTGCCAAGGTTTTTATTGGATCCCAGTGAAAGGAATTTAGAGAGTCCCGTGCTTGTTGTCTTTCCCTGTGCCTGCAGTGGTTAAGGAGCGTTCTTACCTTTGAATGGGAGTGAGGGGCATGGGGATTTGGCATCCGGCACCGGCACGTCCGTGGTGATGCAGTTTCAAACAGGTTGCCTTGTTGTCTCCCGGGCAGGAGGCATCAGGAAGGGTCAGGGCTGGGAAAGCATGGAGAGGGGCTTGGAACTAGTTGAAAGAATCTGAACTCCGTTGGGCCCGAAGCATGTGGGAAGTGTTGCTTGAGCTCCTCTCCTTGTAGTGGGGCTGGGGCCGGGTTTTTCACATTTGTTACTAGTTTGGACAAGGTTTTGACTGTTCTTGGAGGTAATTTTATAGGAGATTGAAATTCTGAAGACCACGTACAGTGGCTTGATTGCTTCAATGTGTCGTGGAGACAACTCCAGAGCTCTGACTGCCCTTGGATGCTGCCAGCACTGACCAACATCCTCCAGGGCCTGAGACCTATGCCAAGTCCCGTTCCTGTCCACGCACGGGGAGCTCTTGGCTTAATGCTGGGGTTTCCCAGGACCCCTTCTAGCTCAGCTGTAGAGCCGCTGCCCTGAGGAAGGAGAAGAAGAGGGGCAGTGGCTGTGGTTTGGATCAGAGTCAGAGCCGCACTCGGTAGGAACAGGAGTGCGAGCAGCTCCCTGGCTCTCCCTGCAGAGAAGAAATGAAATGGGCCATTAAGGCAACACCAAATAACCCGAGGGCGAGAGTGGTCTGGAGCAGCACGGCCACCCACGGCGAGGTGCGAGCCCGGGCTCTGCTCGAGGTCCCTCCAGCCACTTGGTGCGGCAGCATTGGGCCGTTCCCTCAGGGACGAGCCGCTGAAATCTCGTGTCTTGCTCCCAACTCTTTTTTTTTTATGGGCACAGAGGCGAGCAGTGCTGCACGGTGGCTGCTAGGGTCCTTGCAAGTGCTGGAGTTCTTGGAGACGAGGATTTCTTAATTTAGGGCTTGATCCAGCAAAAGAAGGTGGCTGAGCCCTGTGCGCTGCGGCATTCGGGATCACGTCCCTCTTTGGTGCTAGGTTTGGTGTGCTGTGAGTGCCTGCGGTCTAAATCGGATGTCAGACAAGCAGTTTCTTCTCCACGTTGGTGGGGACACCCAGGGAGAGCGGCGGGCTCCAGGCTGCAGACTCATCTTCTCCAGAAGAAGGAGGGAAAACCACTCTTGATTTCGGCAATGTTTAAAGTGGGAGGCACAGCTCACCATTCTGGGTTTTGGGAGGGGTTTCATGCTGTGCAGATGCTCGCAGGATCTCTGAGCGGATACTGGACACAAGCGGTTTCCTGTTGCTCTTCCAGCTTCAGCTGCAGGGTCTGGGACCAGCATCCTGCAGTGCTGAGCATGGGAGGGTAATTTCTGCAGTGGAAATTTTGCTCAGTGGAAAAAAGGAACAAAAAAAAAAAAAAAAGGGAAAAAAGAAAGAGGGAAGATGTGGGTACGCTGCTGCCGATTGTTGGGTTTTTTACTAACACGATGATGCTCGTCTCCAGGGCTCTGGGGTCCTACGACCCCTACAGGGGTGCGACAGGCCACGGAAGAGCCCTTGGGGCCGTGCTCCTTGTCCCTGCCTGACTGGAGGCAGCAAGCGCCGGGGCAGGGAAGAGATGGAATTGAGGCAACCACTGGTTAAGCAGCTAACGAGCTGTGCGGGAACTGGGCTGCTTACGCTCCCAGACAAAAGCGCATGTGGAAACAGCTTGGGAGTGTGTGCTGATGAGTATCTCCTCTTTCCGACGCCCACTGCCACAGCAAGTTGTATTTATTTGGAGAAAGGAGTAAATTTCTTTTCCCCTCCAGGAACTATTGGTCCTGGGGAGAAACCACATTCCCAGAGTCGTCTCTTGTCGTCCTTCCATGACCCTCTTCCTCCGCTCCCTGGCACGGGGTCCTGGAGACTTCATTGCCTCCTTTTGATCCCTTCTGGTTTGAAGCTGCGTGAGCCGTGGCCTCAGAGACGTCGAGCCCCGGGGGGAGAAAGGGCCGGGGGCAGCGCAAGAGGCAGCGGGGACGTGGGAGGGGGGAGCGGGAAGGAAAATATTGAACTTGGTGTAAAAACCAGTGAAGCAAACAGGGAAGGCAAAAAGGGAAGAGTGTTAACTGCGCAGCGGAGGCCAGGAGGGGATGGAGCGGTGTGCCCACGAAGGGAACTGTGTGAGTTTGTGCAGGGGGGTCCCAGCAGGCGGTGGGAGGCCACAGAGCCCCGACACGCGGGAGGGCTGGTGGGGCCACGTGTGCGCGCCCACCCTGGATGCGGCACCTTGTACTTGTCGCAGCCGGGATGCTACAGCGAGGCATCGCACCGAACGGACCACGAGCTCCGGCCCTCCCTGCTGATGCCCAGGGCTCCAGGCGGGGCTGGAGCTTCTCGCCCTCTGGGAGGATGCTCTGACCCACGGGGGCCGTAGCCCGGGGTCCCTGTGGGACCCCACGGCGCTCCAGCCCCTGCCCACGGGAGGAACTCCAGCTTTCTCCCACGCAGGCTCCAGCTTTCCAGGACCTCTCCGAGCTCCGGCCCCAGCCCACGGTTGAGGGGACGGACGGACGACTCTAGCTCTCTTCCACGCAGGCTCCCGCTCCGGGTGGGGAAAAGGGAGGAGGGGGGTGGGGGGGGGGGGGTGGATGCCCTCGGCGGGGCCGGGGCGGGGCGGGCCGGGGGAGGCGCCAGGCCCGGCGGCGGAGCGCGGCGAGCGGGGGGAAGGCGGCGCCGCCGGAGCCGCCCCGGGGAGCGGGGCGGCGGCGGGCGCGGAGCCGGAGCCCGAAAGCCCGGAGCCCGTGGCCCGGGGCCGGGGCCATGCGGCGGGCGGCGGCGCTGGTGCTGCTGGCGGCGGCGCTGAGCGGCGGGGGGGCGGCGGCGGCGGCGGCGGCGCGGAGCTGCCCCGTTCAGAGCCTGGGCTGTAAGTGCGGGGCCGAACGGCCCAAAGCACCCAGCGGGCCCGCCGCACCCCGGCGACGGGTGGTCTGCAGCGGCGGGGGGCTCCCGGTGCCCCCCGAGCCTCGCCTGTTGCCCGACGGCACCGCCACGCTGTGAGTACCGCGGCCCCCGGGCATCGCTTCCCACCCCCCCCCCGGCCCCCGGGCATCGCCCCCCCCCCCCCCCCACCGCCTTGCGAAAAGGATGGGAGCCCACGCGTGGGTCGCGGCCAGCCCGCCCCGTACCGCTCGGCGGACACACACACCCCCCCCCCCGGGAAGGAGGGGAGCTGGGGGGGGGGGGGCTGGAGCAGCGGGGAGACCCCCGTAACCCCCCCCCACCCCCCAGCCACGGTAGTGGGTACCGCTTCCCGGAGCCGCGCTCCCACGGGCGGGCAGGTGCTGGTGGGGCTAAGGGAGATGGGGTGGGGGGGTCAAAGCCCCGCGGTGTCGGGGAGCGCAGCGCAAACGGTGACTTTTTTTTTCACGTATTTTGTCACTTCGGAAGGGAATCCGTCCCAACAGACGCGTTGCTCGGTTCTGCATAACTTTGTTTAAATTGCGTGAAAGTGGGGTGTTGCGGCTCTAGAATAACGGAAAGGACCCCGCTCTCCCCACGGCGTGGCAGCAGCGCGGGTTTAAAGTGTGGACGTGAGCTGGAAAGCCAGGAAACGGGCTCCTTCTCCACGCTTCCCTCCGCAGGGTTTGCTGCCTGAGTGCCGGGAAGGATGTTTTTGTTTGAAAGTGGAAATATTTGCCGAAAAGAGATCGGGAGCAGTGAGCGGGTTTCGGGTTTGCGCAAAGCCTCTACGGCTGCCGCTTGCTTCCTAAAAACTTCCTCGCACCCTTGGTGCCGGAGAGGGTTGGGGTTTCGGCTGACGCTGGCAGCCGGCACGCCTGCTCGCTGCAGCAGCGGATTGCAGGGTTTATTTATAACTCCGGAGGAGATGTTTGAATTAAAATCTGGTTTGGAAGGCAGGGCCGGCAGTGCCGTTGCTGGAAGGAACGTCGCTTTTGCCCGGAGTGTCGTCCCGTGAGGGCGGCCGTGCCTGCTTGCCCGCCCGCCCGCCCACGCGAGCGTGCCCACGGCCTCGGCTCTCCACCTTCTGCTTCTCGGGTGGGTTTTGTCGGACGCTGCAGAGGATTGGGGCTGCGCAGGGCTGGGCTGGGGGCTGCCGTGCTCCTGGTCCCGTCCACTCTCACGTGCTTGAACCCGCTCGGTCGCGTTGCCGCTCGCGCGCCGGAGTCGCTGCTGTTTCTAAGCATCTCTTGGTTCTCCATGTGCCGTGCCGCTCGCTGCGAAGGGGCTTCGTTTTGGGGTGACGATGCCCGCTTTGTGAAAACGGGGTGGCTGGGAAGGGGACCCAGCTGACACCACCATCCCACACGTGGAGTGTGATTGTGAAACACGCCTGTGCTGCGTGGGTGCCACGAGCAGGGTCCGAAGTGCGACGGTCGTAATAAAAGCGTAAATCATCCTGGAGCAGCAGCTCCGATGTGTGTCCTGGGTTTCCCTTGGTGGGGAGACACTGGGGGGCTGCAGGGCACGTGGAGGCTGGGCTCTCCAGTCACACTCTCCCTCGGACAGGCTTTGCTCTTCATTTCTTTCCTCCTACGGCCCTTTCTTTTACGTCAGCTCCTCGCAAATACCCATGGGGACGTTGGAGTCCTTTGTCAATCTGTATTTGGGAAAAGCATCCGATTAGTTGCCTGCTCTGGTGCTTTCTCCGGCGTGAGCGAGTGTAACCGCAATGTTGAGCACGAGTCGAGCCCCAGTGCAGCCCCGAGCCGGCAGAGCAGCCGAGGAGGGCTGTGTCCGGTGGGACAGGGCGGTTTGGAGCCGTCCGTGCCGGGGCCGGCTCCCTCGGAGGGGCTGGGATGACCGTGCAGAAGCATTAGGGCATTACACGATCCCACTAAAACGTGACATGAAACCTACAGGCGTAGGCAGAAACCTACAAATATGCGGTGACCCTGGGCTCTGCTCTCGTGCAGTAAACATGATTTATTCTAAACCCTTTCCAGATGGAACAATCAAAACCAGAGGCTCCGGCTTCAGGAGAGTCTCCTGGAGCCGCTGGGGTGCGGGCAGGGAGCGGAGAAGGCAGCAGGGCCTGGGCACGTGGCAAGAGCTGCACGTGCCTTGGGGGACACCCCGCTGGGGACAGCCAAATTTGGAGCCCCACGGGTGAGCCGGGTCTGAGCAGGGTTCCTTTGCGTGCCCCAGGGATGCTCAGCATCACTCTTGTCCCAGTCGCAGGAAACACGTAATGTGTTTTGTGCAGAGCAACGCTTAAAAGCGGAGCCCCGTTCCAGTCTTCGTCCGGTCCGGCCTGGAAGCAGGCGTGCGTTAGCGCTAACGAGCAGCGCTGATGCTGCGCGTGGGGGGAGGCTCTTCCCAGCAGCTGCCGGCTGCTGTCCCGGCCACAGCTCCGGCCGCCTGGGCGATGGCTGGGGACACACGGGCGCCTGGAGGAGGTCTGCTGCCCTGCAGGTCCCTCACCCTGGCTCTCATTTGGCTTTTTCCCACACTCTCGGTTTACTTCTTTATTTATCTTTAATTATTAGGCCTGCGCTGAGGAATCCAAGGCTGCCTCTGCGGCAGCTGCTGCTTATTTACCCCCCGCGCCTGAGAAACACTCGCTGGCATCGCTGCCTGCGGATGGGCAGGGCAGGGGATGAGGGATGCCCGTGGCACCGGGGACCTGCCCTTCAGCCAGCGCCGGGCTCGGCCGTGGCGTCCCGGCATCCCGGGGGACGTGGCAGTTTCTCACGGCGAGCCGTCTGCCGAGAGGAGCCGCAGCTCCTTTTCTCTTCCCTTGGCCCCTCGCAGGGATCGCTGCTCTGGGAGAGAGCAAACCAGTGCCCGCAGATGTGGAGCTGCAGAAATTAACTCCACGTGGGGAAACCGCGGTGGCAGGGAACAGACCCGGCACGGCCGGGGGTGCTGGGAACCGGCGGCCCTGCTCCATCCCGGGGATGGGTGCGATGGCCGTGGCCGTGGCGCTGGAGCCCCTCGAGCTGCGGGATGGTGGCAGGACAGGGAGATCGGGCGTTTCGGTTCTTGCCTAAATATCCGCAGCCGTGCCGGCCATCTCCTGCCGGTCTTTGGTCCTACCTGAGAAACTCGTGCCGTGGGGAGACATGCAGCCAGTGGGTACGGAGCGGCCTGCCGGGACCGGTGCAGGCACAAGTGCTGCCTTCATCATGGAGCAGGGAGTCGGCATGGGGACATGTGTGGGGTCCGGCTAGCAGGATGATGCTCACAGGGGTGCGATATCCCCGTGCAACCCCAGCAGACGTTACAAGGCGTGTGCTCTCTGACACCTGCCCCGTTTTATACCTAGAGGTTAATTCTTGCCCCCAGCTCGTCGCAGGGAAGAAGGAGGGATGCCAACCCTAACAGACTGACTTGTCACCCCTTTTTGACTCGTAGCCCTGCAGAACTCACCCGGCTGCAGCTGTCTCAGCAGAGTTTGCACCGATGCAGCTTGGGGCGCAGCGCTTCCCCCAGCCCCTCCATCGTGGTCCAGCCTCCCAGGACCGTGGTCTTCCCGTGGTTTGGGGCTGGGGGCTTTGGCACCTCTCGGGGATATCCCTTCGACGAGACTGCGAGGTGCTGGGACTCTGCAGACGTGTATTAACAAGGCTTTAATTCCCTCCCCCTCCAGCTGACCCCTGTGCTAATCACCTAATGGAAAAAGCACTGTATCCCTAACGAGACGCAGATAGCTGCGCCGGCCGCGGCCAGCCCCGCTGTCACACGGGCGGGAGCCCAAACCTCTTCCAGATGTGGAATCCCAGCACAGGCCTCATTTATGTGCACAGCTTGATTGCACTGAAATTACAGATTGTCTGCAGGGAATAGAGGGCTTTGACTTATGACCAATTTCCAGTTCTACTTGAACTCCCCTCTCCGAGGCCGGTTTATCCTGGGCCCTGCAGATGGTTTCTTTCCCAACCCTTTTTCAGCTTTTTATTTGTTATTTATTGGGCTGCAGGTCCGGCAGATTTGGCTTTTCCAGGGGCAGAGGGTCGTGGTGCTGCCCGGAGCACCCCGGCCCTGCTGCCCTGCGCCAGCTCTGGACGTTTCGCCCTCTCTCCGGGGCTTATTTTTCCTGTGCTAACAAAAGCCGAGGGTTGGAACAATAATTTTCACCGTCCGAAATAGCCCGGCGTGACGCGAGGCTGGAGGCAACGCCCCGCGCGCATCGTGGGGAGGGGAAGAGCCCCCGAGCACCCAAACGAAGTGGGGAGGGGGTGGCCCCGGCCATGTCGGGGGGTCTTCGGCCCCATTGGGGTGGGGAGCTGCAGGGTCCCCTTGGGATGCTGCCGCCTCCAGAGCCCTTCCCAGTGCCGGAGCCCTCGGCACCTCTCGCCAGCCCTGGGGCCCCTCTTTTCTCTTCCTAAAATCCCTCTGCAAACCGGCGAGCTCTGCTCGGGGCGCAGCCTGCGCCGTATCTGCTGCGAGCATATGCTTTGAATTAATGCACTTGGAGAGCAAAAAGCATAGCCGGCCTCCCCGCCCCCACCGCGGCCCCCCCTTATTAACCTCCGTGCCGCTGCCTGTGCCTTTCCCCTGCCTGCACGGGCTGGGGAGCCACCGTCTCCCCGCGTCCTTTTTTGGTTGGGTCCAGAGGAAGTTTATTGTTTCAGCAGCCCAGTTTCTGGAGCCGTTATTTATCCAAGTGGATTCCAGCACGCTTGAAAAAACAATCTTGTTTTTTTCAGTTTTTTTGGCTCCTCTTTTTGAGGTGAAAAAAAGAAGAAGAAGGGATCTCTCTATCTCTCTGCCTGCAGCCTCCTGAGGTCCAAGCCCGGAGAGCCCCAGCGCAGGCGGGTTGGAGCAGGGATGCTGAACCCCTTCCAAGGCTGAATCCCCCCAGGATGGGAGGACGCTCCCTCCCGCCGCCCGTCCGCCCCCGTCCCCACCACGCATCCCCCCATCGTTTCCGTTTGACTCGATGCTCTGGTCCTTAATCCCCGCATTGTCCAGAGAGACTTTTCCAGCCATCGCTCAATTAGCCGATTATTGTCCCAGTGGCGGGGCTGTCCCCGGCAGGCGACGGGAGCCCACCCACCCACCCACCGCTATGCCGGAGGGTCTCGGGGCGGCCGGGTGGGCTGAAGGCGTCGTTTTGGACGGGAGAACGCTGGAGTGGCACGAGGGCGATCGGGCGTCGAGGGCTGGGGGTGCATGCCAGGCTCATCGCTCCGAACCCGGCTCGGGGGGTACCTCTTGGTGGGGCATTTGCCGGCGCTGCCGAGGTGAGGAGTCCCAGCCTGGGCTGGAGCCAAGGCACGGCCGAGCGGCGGCTCTGGAGGAGCACAGCTGTGCTTTCATGGCCTGCCAAGCCTGCGGACGGCTGGGACATGGGGGCATCGCGTCTCTTTTGCACCCCCGGCCCCGTGCGGACCCCGGCGAGCATCCGGGGAGCTGCCGCAACCCGTGCCCGGCACGCTCCACAGCCCACCGGCGGCAACAGCCACCTTGGCCACAGCGAGCTGGGGAGATTGGGGGGCAGCGGGGTTTGCTTCCAGCCCCCCATCCTCTTTCCCCCCGCAGCCAATCCCTCCTCCTGGCCAGGAGCGGGGGCAGCTCTTGGAGTTTGAAATCCAGCTGAGGGGTTTGGGTCCAGCCCCGGTCCTGCATGCTGAGGGCTGGGTCCCAGTGTGGGGCTGTGCTGCCCCAGTGCGGCTCGGGGGCTGCTTGCCCATGACCCCCGTGTGCTGGGTAGGGGTGGTCTTGCAGGCACACTTATTCCATTGTATTTTGGGGTTTCCGAGTTAATGGCCTGTAAGGGGATAATGCCAGGGACCCGCACAGGGCTCTGCTGCCTGCAGACGTGCGGGAACGGAAAATCCTGTGGAGCCTGATGAGAACTTCCTGGAAAAAAAAAAACACCAGAAAGCATTTTGGAACATAATATCCATAAAACTAGAGAAAACAAAATATAACCATGTTTGAGGATGTGAGTTGTAACGGGGGTGCGTGACCTGGCTGACTTCTACAGGATGGGGAGAAGAAGAGCCAGGGTGGCTACCCAGAAAAAGTTTTACCAGGAAAAAAACTTTCAGTCAGATCGTTACTGTTAGTGCAATTTTTGTGCACCGACCGCTCATTTTGGTCGAGGACCTCTTTTCCTTAAGGAAGGGCAGACCAGGCGCCAAGCAGCGGGGTGTCGCAGGGGTGGGCAGTGCCCACAGCTCAGGGTCCCCCCACACCGTACCGGGGTCCCGGACATTCCCGTACTCCCCGAGGGGCCAGTGGCTCCAAGGGTGGCTTCACCCTTGGCCAAAGTACCCCACGGGAAGGGTGTCCCACGGCTGTTTTCCCGGCCGTCGGCGGGCGGGTTGCTGGCCCGGCCGCCTGGCTGCAGATCACAGGGGAGGCCGATGGCATGGGGGCCGCGGGAGCGTTGCCTTTTAAGGCGGGGAGTTCTGTTTTTATGGCAGAGGCGCAGATGGTCCCAGGGGTCCGCGAACAAAGTGAGCATCCGCGGCGTCAGGGCTCAGCCCTTGGCGGGGGGGAACCGGGGACTGGGTTCCCAGCTGGGCGCAGCTCTCCGGTGCGCTGGCTCTCCGATGCAGGCAGCCGGCTGCCTGATCTCTGCCTGCCGTGCTGGAGGCATGTCCGTGGTTGTAAAACCCCCTGCAAAGCCCATGCCCTGCGAGGATGCTTTGGCATAGCTGGGTCCAGCATGCCGGAGGTGCCCGGCCTCCCCCCTGCCCAAAGGCTCCGCGTGTCCTTGGCAATGCCGGGGACCCCCGCTGCCACCCCAAGCCGGGGTGCAGGAGCAATCACAGGAGATCTGAGACCGGAGTCTCCTGCACTCGTCTAGTTTCTGTGTTTGCAGCTCATGCAGCCCCAAGGACCGTTTCAGCAGGGTCCGTTCTGCATCTCAACTTGGCCCCCCAAGCCAGGGGGGGTCTGCTTGCCCTAAGCTTTAACAGGGAGCCCCCGAGGTCCCCCCATGCACGCGCAGCCTGCGGAGGCTTTGCCGGGTTGTGAAATCTGCTGCCGCTGGAATTAAAACCTTCTGGAGCCGTTGGGGCCGGCACGGCCTTGAGCAACAGCCCCCACCGACGACGTGACGGGGAATCAAGGCACGCCATGGGGCTGCCATGCCCGGGAGCCGGGGCTGCTCCGGGAACGATGCTGCTCTGGGAGCATCCCTGCTGCCCCCCGCTCCGGGTGGGATCCCAGGGCAATGAGCGCCGTCGATCGGCACTGGTGCTCGCTGCTGCAGCGCTGGGGTGAGCCAAGCCCTGCGAAAGCAGCATCCCCGTGGGGAGGAAAGGGCGAGACATGGTCCTGGCCACGACGGCTCCGTCCGCCAGCGTGTGGAAGCAATTTGCAGGCTGGCGGGGCTGCCGGACGCTTCCGCTCCCTGCCGCCGGCCAGGTCGCAGGGCCCCACGGACACGGCAGTGCCCGGTGGCGGCTCCTCATTAGCACAGGATGCAGCACAAGGTGGTGGTGGGGGGGGGGGGGCTGCCCCCCAACCTTTCCATCCCCACCACCCTTTGGGGGTTTGGCAGCTGCCCCCCGCTGCAATGCAGCCCCCCACCCCCCGAGCCAGGTCCCGGTCCCGGTCTCGTCCGCTCCCTGGGGCAGCCCCAACGCGGGAGCCCGGCCAGGGAGAACCGAGCGTGGCTGGTGACGGCTGCCACAGGCTGGGTGTTTGGAGGAGACGGAGCTCTGCAGCACACAGCCGCCATTCAGCCCCGCTGCAGAGCCCGCCTGTGTGTAAACAGCCCCGGCTCTGGCCCTCAATGAGCCTTTTTTTCCCCCGCGCCTCTCCTCTGGCCGGGGCTCCAGGGTGCCCTCCCGGCCCCGGCTGGCGGCTGCCCCCGCTCCGCTTTTGGATCACGTTTGCCGGCGGGAGCGTCGCCGGTGTCCACGCGGCCGCCCGGGAGCTCCTGGGAAGAACCTCTGGTCCCCGAGAGCCGGCTCCCATCCCCAGGCTGGGTTCTGGCTCTGCTAATTGCCACTGATGAGCTTTAATGAGCTTCTGGCTGAATTGTCGGGTGCTTGTGCCCTCCCTCCCTCTCCTGTTACCCCACAAGGGCTCCTTTGGCCAGCAAAGGTCTTTATTTTGGGATGAAATCTCAGTGCTGGGAGGCTCCCGGGATGGCCATGATGCCATGACCACAGGGGGTCAGGCTGGTGGAGGGCAAGACCTGGGGGTGCCATGGGGTCCCCTCCTGGCTGCAGGTCCTCGGGGTGCCTTCTTGGTATGGGTGCTGGGGTGGGGATCTCATCTCCCACATGTGCAGCTCCTTGCACCCAGGCCCAGGTACAGGAGCGATACCCCAAGAGCTGGCACAGCCCTGGGCACCTCCAGCCTGGTGCCACCATGCGTGTGGACCACGGCACGGGTTCCCGACACAGCCGTTGCATCCTATGTCCCCACTCGGCCGTGCAAGCCTGTCCCTGAGACTTCACCATCGCCACCGTCCCAGCGGCACAGCCGGGGCTGCCACTTCTCATGGCAGGTCTGGCCGTCCCCACTCGCCCTCCAGCCCCGTGGGTCACCGGGGCACGGACGGGGGCTGCCTGGCAGGTTGAGTAACGGGGCTTCCCCTGTTCTTCTGCTCTTCCCACAGGCTGCTGAGTAACAACAAGATCACGGTGCTGGAGAACGGCTCCTTCTTCGGGCTGCGGGCTCTGGAGAAGCTGTGAGTGCCCGGCGGGCGGCTGGGGGGTCATGGAAGGAGGGGTGGGCAGCAGGGTGCAGGCAGAGCTTCCATGGGGTGCGAGCAGGACGGATGCCGGCAGCACCGTCTGGGTCCTGCTCCCGACATCGCTCCCGGGTGCTGCGGCGGGGTTTGCTGCTGGCACCCGCGGGCATCCCAGGGACCCCGGGAGCTATGCCGGGGCAGGAGGCAACAGGGGGGGCTGCGCTTCGTGGGGGCCGGTATGAAAAGCGACATTGTCCCCCTGAACAAAGTCAACTTTCTTATCTCTCCATGAAAGGCATCTCTATGGAGGGAGCTGTAATAAGGGGAGATTTATGGCCCCCATATGGGTTTGATCTGTAGGTATGCAGGAGCGGGGACCAGCGCACTGAGGGCGTTTTGTTCCCCACCGCGGCCCCGCGAGGGTCTCGTGCATTCCTGCGCCGAGCGGGGCCGGGTGGGCTCCCGCCGTGGGATGCTCACCCGGTGTGATGGTGGCCCAGCTGCCGGCATCTGCGGGCACTGTGCACCGAAGCTGGCTTCTTCCCTGGCATCCTCTGTGGCACACGGTTGTGGGGTCCCCTTCTGTTGGGTGGCGGGTCCCTGCCCCGCAGCGCCTGGCCTTGCATTTTCCCTCAGGGCATCATTTTGGGTGCAGATGGGCAAGGCAGTGGGGAGGTGAGGGCAGGGGCAGGCAGCATGCCCGGGGTTGCGGGGACCCCCCCGGGCAGACACTGCCTGGGCCACTCTGCGACCGCACCGTTCGGCCAGCGGTGGGTCTGGAGAGGGTTACAGCCAGGCTGAGGATTTGGGACAGCCCCAGGATGCTGGCTCTGTCAGCTGAGGGGCTTGTGGGGCTCGCAGGGGCTCCCCAGGGGCAGCGGGACCCCCAACCGTCTGCGTTTCATTAGCCCGAACAAGGAAGCGTTTATTAACGCGGATCTTGTTCGAGTTACAGGACGTGCACCTGCCCCGACCCGCAGCAGAGCCCAACTGCTCCGGTGGGCACGGAGGCTGCGGGGCTGCACCGTGGGGCCCGGGGTGCACAGTGCCCACTCGTGGCATTGCTCTGGGGTGCGCAGCCTCCGGTGGGTGCCAGCCCCTGGGTAGCATTCGGTGCACAGCGCTGTGCGTGGGGTGCACGGTGTCGGGTGGGGGTGCAGGCACCCCGGGGTGCCCGGCGCCTGGCGCGTGGCACTGCGGTTGGGGTGCACGGCGCCGGGATGGGGAGCAGGCATGACAGAGCATGCGGTGCTTGATGCATGGCGTTGGGGCTGGTTTGGGATTTAAAAGCGGTGGAAATCCCCGTGGGCCTGTTTTAGGGGAAGAGTGGGAAGCGGGTCCTTAGGGACCCTGTCCCCCTGTAGTCTCCCCTGGCCGAGTCCTCCCCAGCGCGGTTCCAAGTGTGGGGTCACCTCTTCCTGCTCCTGGCACCGAGCCTTCATTAACAGGAGGGATTAACATGCGCGCAGGCGGGGAGCAGCTGGGGCTGCCCTGGGCGCTGCGCTCGCTGGGTAGGGCTGCGGTGGAGCCGGGGGGCTGGCACCCCAGGGGGACCGTGGTTTTGCAACCCCCAGCGTGCCTGGGGTCCCCTTAAAAGTCTCCACGCTCTGGGAGAGCAGCCACCCCATGTCACCTCCCGCTCACCTCCGCCGTGCCGAAACCCCACGCGGGTCAGAGGGGGAGCGCCAGCATGTCTGGGGGGGGGCTGTAGGCAGTGCTCCCCCATCCTGGGCCGGCCAGCATCACGCTGCACCGCGCCTGATTGCTCTCGACAGGAGCCGTAATTGTTTTCATCGGGTCGGTTTGGGGCCGCGGCGCAGACATGCCCCGTGGAGGAACCGCGCTGGTGTGGCGGGGATGCAGTGGGGGCTCCGGGGCCCCTCGCTTCTCGTTCTGGGGCTCATGGGGCCCCTGCCCCCCCTGGCTGCCCACCGTGGGTGCTTCGGCATCCCAACGTGATGGGGAGAAACCCGTTCCCGGGATCTCAGCGGTGTGCAGGGTGCCCCCACAGACCACCGCCCCTCTGAGCTTGCAGCTTGGCATCTCCAGTGATTTGTAGCGGCGTAATGAGATTAATGAGTCTGAGCGGGGCCGGTATGCAGCCGAGGCGGCCGCGCTCATTAGCGCAGCCCCGCTTGGGAACGTCCTGCCCTCCACCCGGGCCAGCGCTTCCCCTCTTGGGGCTTTGGGCTGCAAGGGGGGCTCGGCTGGGTGACAGCATGGGTGACGGGGATGGAGTCTGTCCATCTGTCCATCTACAACGGGCTGCGGCGGGTGCTGCTGTGCACAGGGAGCTGTGTGTGTGGCTGCGGGCTCAGCCCCGGTGTGCCGAGCTCCTTGCAGCTGCACTGGGCTGGATCAGGCCCTCTGTGGTGGGATTTGCTGTGCGCATCGAGGCTCACTCCTCGGGGCAGGAGGCGGTTGCTTTGCAGGGTCCCCATGCATGCACGGTGGCGGGGTGGGGGGGGGTCCCTGTGCACACGTGGCACTGTGCCGCTGTCGGCTCTTGTGCCTGCAGCACGTCACCCCGCCGGGGCAGGGGGAGGAGGGGGTCCGGGACCGGCGGAAACGCGAAGGCAAACAACTGCAGTGCCGAGAGAAGAGCCTTATCGTAAATCAGCAGCAGCGGCAGCCCCGGGCCCCCGGCTAGCGGGGAGGAAGTGACTGAGCGAGGAAGGCTCCCCGTGGGGCTATGCGCCGGGCTGGCCGTGAGCCCCCGGTCCCCAGTGGGTCCCATCCCTGGCCGGTGGTCCCCTGCAGCCCCCAGCCCCTGGCTGCAGGCGGACCAGAGCCAGGGGCGCCGAGTTTTGCCAGCGGACGTGTTTTGGCCGCTGCATCCCCGACCGCCGCGGGCCGTGCTGGTGGTGTGTGCTGGGTGGGCGTCCGGGACGCGGGGGTCCCTGGGGACCTCCGGCTGGGCTCCGGCAGGGATGGTCTCCCTGGACGTGTATGGACAGGTGTTTTCAGGACGGGTGTCTGCAGGATGGGTGTCTCCAGGATGAGTGTTTTCAGGACGGGTGTCTGCAGGATGGGCGTTCGTGCAGCGGGTGTTGGCGTTGGCGGCGTTGGCGGAGTTGGCGGCGTTGGCGGTGCAGGTGAGCGGAGCTGTTCCTTCAGCACCGGCGCTCACCTGGCCCCTGTGCACACCTGCCTGCACTCCTGCCTGCACTCCTGCCTGCACTCCTGCCTGCACACCCGGCCATCGGAGCTGGCAGGACATGCTTTTGCCCATTGCAGGAGGTTGGCGAAGGCAGGCGTGGGCAGAGTTGTTGTGTTGGCCAAGCGGGGCCAGGATGATGCCGGCCGGGAAGGTGTCACACCGCATTTCTCTTCCCTTCCCCTGGTTTGCACCGCGGGGCCGTGTGGCTCCACACCGAGCCCTGCTTGTTTGGGGTCAGCTGGGGACCCACAGGAGCCACGTGTGTAAGTTTTAGTCTGGAAGCAAAGCATGTCTGCGTGTTTACAGTGTGCAGGCAGCATCGCCTGGGTTTCCTCTCCCTGCGTGGCCCCTTGCGTCTCACCAGTGGGACCCCTGCACCCGCCTGCACCCCAGAACTTTTGCAGGAGGGTTTGCACCGCTCCCCTATCCCGACTGTCAGCTTGTAGCCTTGAAACAAGGGCTGCGGCTCACGAGGTGTCCCCAGTGCCGCACACAGAACAGTGGGCGACCCAGCAAGGAGCACCATGGAGGCCACTATAGATAAACACGGCATTGCCATATGGATCCCATTTCCTCTCCCGGTCAGCACTGGTGCTCGACAGGAGCTGCCTTACCGGTCCCCTGGGCTGGATGGAGTGGCCAATGCCACCGGTGCTCCCCACCGGTGATGGCAGCCACCCCACACCGGCGCACGCCTGGCTTGCCTCTGATTAGATACGTGCCTTCAATCAGGCTAATACCCCAAACAAGCTTCCTGCGGGCCACAAAGCCCTTTTGGGGCCATGCTGGCAATTGCAGCAGGGTCTTATCCCGCACGCAGGAGATAACCCGCCAGGATACGGCTGCTCCGGAAACAATGCGCAGGAGGGACGGCAGCCACCGCCAGCGTGCGCGGGCGTGCGATGCTCTGCGGTGCGCACTCAGAGCGTGCAGAGGGGCTGGCATCCCCTCTCTGCGAGCGGCGGGGAGCCTCGCGCCTTCCCTGCGCCCTTTGGAGAGATAACGAGAGGGAAATGGGACGGAAAGCTGCTAATGAGGCTCTTGCACGGGGTTTTGCAGCGCCCGGGGTTGCTGAGGAACCCACGCGTGGGAGATGGAGGCTGGGAGGGCATCAGGCTGCTCTCGTGCCCTCGGCCCCACGGCGTTGTGTCTCCTGTGGATGGGGCTCCCCGCTGCACACCCTGAGGTCTGTGTCTGTCTCCCCGCAGGGATCTGAAGAACAACCTGATCAGCACAGTCCAGCCGGGCGCCTTCCTTGGCCTCCCCGAGCTGAAACGTCTGTAAGTGCCGGTGCAGCCCCCGAGGGAGCACCCGGGGCTGGCCCGGAGGGAGAGGGCGCAACGGGGCATCCCCAGCCCTGACGTTCCCTCCGCTCGCTTTGCAGGGACCTCTCCAACAACCGCATCGGCTGCCTGAGCGCCAGCGTCTTCCAGGGGCTCCCCAACCTCCTCAGGCTGTAAGTAGCTCCCTGGGGAGCCCCTGGCCAGCCCCGTCCTCTGGCTCTCGAGAGGAGCCCCCGGGGCATCGCTGGCAGTTTTGCATCCCATGCTGCATCCCGAGGCACGCTCCTACCCTTTGCCTCCGGCTGGCACGTTAAGGGGCTCGTTAAGCTGCGGCTGCCCCGTGCCCACCTTCGTCAGGTGCCGTGGTGGGGTGTGCAGGCACAGCAAGGGACCTGGGAGGTGTTCCACCTCCCGGCAGGTCCCCTCCACACCGCCTTTCTTTTCTGTCCCGCAGGAACATGTCCGGGAACATTTTCTCCAGCCTCCCGCCTGGTGTCTTCGATGAGCTCCCCTCCCTGAAAGTCGTGTGAGTTTGTGCCCCAGGATTTTGGCACCCAGGGGCGTCCCTGCCGGAGGGTGTCCGGGCTGGTGGCGTGCCCCGGCCCCGCGGGCGCCCCGTGACGCCGGCCCTTGCAGGGACTTTGCCACCGAGTACCTGACGTGCGACTGCAACCTGCGGTGGGTGCTGCCCTGGGCTCGCAACCGCTCGGCGCAGATCTCGGAGCGGACGGCGTGCGTTTACCCCCGGCACCTCCACGCCTTCCCCCTGCGCAGCGCGCGGGAGAACCAGCTCCGTTGCGGTGAGCCGGGGCCGGGGCGGGGGCGGCGGGGGCAGGCGGGGGCGCGGGCTCACCCGGCCGGCTGTGTCCCCCGCAGCGGGCGCCCCGGAGCTGCACACCCACCACCTCATCCCGTCGCTGCGCCAGGTGGTTTTCCAGGGCGACCGGCTGCCCTTCCAGTGCACCGCCACTTACTTGGACAACAGCACCCAGATCCGATGGTATCACAACCGCGAGCTGGTGGAGGAGGACGAGCGGACGGGCGTCATCGTGGAGGAGAGCCTCATCCACGACTGCACCTTCATCACCAGGTCAGGGATGGGGATGGGAATGGTGATGGAGATGGTGATGGAGATGAGATGAGGACAGTGATAAAAACAGTGATAGAGATGGGATGGGGATGGAGATGAGATGAGGACAGTGATGGAGATGGGATGGGGATGGAGATGAGGTGGGCATGGAGATGGGATGGGGACAGTGATGGAGATGGGATGGGGATGGAGATGAGGTGGGCATGGAGATGGGATGGGGACAGTGATGGAGATGGGATGGGGATGGAGATGAGGTGGGCATGGAGATGGGATGGGGACAGTGATGGAGATGGGATAGGGACAGCAAGGGAGACGAGATGGGGATGGGGACGGGACACTCACGGCTGCGTGGCTTGCTGGTTTGCGGGTACCAAGTGCCATGGGTGGGATGCCAAGTGTAGGCCCCTCCTGTGCTTCGTGGTGTGTGTCCCTACGTGTCCAAGCTTGGGGGACCACTGCTGTGGGTTCGCTGTGGGGCAGACCCACTGTGCCAGCCCGTCCCCTCTGCCCGCAGCGAGCTCATCCTCTCCAACATCCACGTCTCTGCCAACGGCGAGTGGGAGTGTTCCGTCTCCACCTCCCAGGGCAACGTCAGCAAGAAGGTGGAGATCGTGGTGCTGGAGACATCCGCGTCCTACTGCCCTGCCGAGCGGGTCACCAACAACCGTGGCGACTTCAGGTAGGGACCGGCGATGGCCTGGCCACAGGGTGGGTGCCGTGGCAGAGTGGGGGTCTGCGTGGTGCGTGCCACGTACAGCGTGAGCCGTGCGTGCCGGGACGGGGGGGCTCGCCGCAGGTGACCGGGCGTCTGGTAGCGATTAGTGGCTGCAGGGAGCGCGAGCGCTTTTGAAGGGTTTCCCGTGCCGACGGCGCAGCCCGGCTCCAGCAGCAGAGGTGTTGGAATTTCTCTGGCATGAGACGAAAGGCTCCGGGCACCCGCTGTAACCCCAGCGGGGCCGTTACGGAATATAAATTACTGGTACAGTCAATGTGGCTTAAATTAGCAGTGCCCCCCCTGCCGCCCGCTGCTTCCCTCTGTGCTGCGCTGAGCCGAGCGGGCTACAGGATTGGGGAGGGGGCGGCAGCTTTCTAGGGAGCATCGCTCTCAGCCCCTCTGGAGCCAAGGGGAGGCACGGGCTTTTGGGAGGGATTTGGGGGCTGCGGTGCCCATGGGCCTTGGCATGGTACTGGGCAGGGTCCGTGCAGGGGGAGCAGGCTGGGGCGGGGTGTGGGTGCCCGTCTGCAGCAGGATGGGGGCTGCTGGTGGCAAGTGCCCCACGGTCACCGTCTAATCGGCATCCACAGGTGGCCTCGCACGCTGGCAGGCATCACCGCCTACCAGCCCTGCCTGCAGTACCCCTTCGCCGCAGGGCCAACTGGCGGGGGCTCGGCGGCGGAGAAGCAGGCATGGCGGCGCTGCGACCGCACCGGGCGCTGGGAAGAGGGCGACTACTCCCACTGCCTCTACACCAACGACATCACCCGCGTCCTCTACACCTTCGTGCTGGTGAGCCGAGGACCGGGAGGGGGCTTGGCCGTGCCGGGGGGCTGGTGCAGCCGGTGACCGTCCCCCCACTGTGGTCGTGCCGCTCTGCAGATGCCCATCAATGCCTCCAACGCCCTGACCCTGGCTCACCAGCTCCGCGTCTACACGGCCGAGGCGGCCAACTTCTCGGACATGGTTGATGTCCTCTATGTGGCCCAGATGATAGAGAAGTTTATTGGCTATGTGGACCAGATCAAGCAGGTAACGAGCGCTGCTCCTGTCCCCTGCTTGCCCCAGTGCTACCGAGTGGTTTTGGGGTTGAAAAGCATGAATTGGGGTGTTTGCCGCTGGGGATGGCAGTAGCTCTTTGCGGAGCCGCTTGCTGTCCTCGCAGCTGACGGACGTGATCGTGGAGATGGCCAGCAACATCATGCTGGTGGACGACCACATCCTGTGGATGTCGCAGAAGGAGGAGAAGGCTTGCACCAGCATCGTCCGCTCCCTGGAGAAGATCGCTGCCCACACACTCAGCAGCAACTCCCAGCACATGGCGGTGGTGAGTGGGGGGGGCAAGGGGGGGTGCCTGGAGATGTTGGGGGGGAGGAGGAGGAGGTGGTTGGGCTGCTGGTGTGGGGTCTGCCTGTGCTGGGGGTCTCTCTGGTCATTCTGGGGGTCTCTGCCCAAGCTGGGGGTCTCTTGTCCATGCTGGGGGGTCTCTGGCCATGCCAGGGGGGTCTTTGGTCGTGCCAGGGCTGATGGCCACCCCGTGGCACTGTGCCTGGCAGAACTCACGCAACATCGCCTTCGAGGCGTACGTGGTGAAGCCCGAGAGCTACGTGGGGCTGAGCTGCGTGGCCTTCCAGCGGCGAGATGGGGGTCCAGCTGGGCGTCCCCCCCCAGCTGAGCGGGGGGCCGAGCCCGTGCCCGACCAGCAGCTGAGGCTGCGCTGCACCACGGGGCGCCCCAATGTCTCCCTGACCAGCTTCCACATCAAGGTATGGGTAAGCCGGAGGACCAAGGCGGGGGGTCCTGGGTGGGGGGGACTTGGCCCTTGCTCACCAGTGACCATGCACCCGCAGAACAGCATCGCCCTGGCCTCCATCCAGCTGCCGCCCAGCCTCTTCGCCAGCCCCGTCCCGTCCACGCCGCTGGCCGACTGCAAGCTCCAGCTGCTGGTCTTCCGCAACGGCAAGCTCTTCTGCAGCACGGGCAACTCCTCCCGCTTGGCTGACGACGGCAAGCGCCGCAGCGTGGCTACGCCGGTCATCTATGCTGGGACCTGTAAGGACTGCCTGTTATCAGAGGGGCTGGGGTGCCCCATGTGGGGCTTTTCTTGGGGGATGGAGCTCCATGGGGGTCCTTGGGCTGTGCCCTGGTGCTTCTGCAGAGCAAAGCCATCCCTGGGGGTCTTCATGGGGAGGTGGCAGTGTGCTTATGGGATGCAGTGGGGGGGGTCCCCTATGCCCAGCCCCTTTTGAGGGTGCAGGCAGAGGGGTGTCTCTCGTCCTGCTGACCAGATTTCTCTGTTGCTGCAGACGGCTGCGGAGTGGGAAACCTGTCAGAGCCGGTGGCCGTGTCGCTGCGGCACCCCGGGGAGGGTGCGGACCCGGTGGCCGCATACTGGAACTTCGAGGTGCTGGGGGGCATGGGGGGCTGGAGCGCCGAGGGGTGCCAGCTGGCCGCCCGGGAGCCCAACGTCACCTCCCTGCACTGCCGGCACCTCAGCAACGTGGCTGTGCTCATGGTAGGTGGGGGGCGAGCGACAGCGTTGGGAGCCTTGCCCGGGGCAGGGGTGCGGAGCCTGAGGGCTGCAGGGGGTTGATGGGGTGGGATGGGAGGATGGGGATGGATGGCACGGGGTCTGACGGGCTGTGCTGTGCTATGCAGGAGCTGAGCAGTTTCCCCAGCGAGGCGCGAGGCGCGGTGGAGGTGCTGCACCCGGCCATGTACACCTGCACGGCCGTGCTGCTGCTCTGCCTCTTCACCACCATCATCACCTACATCGTCAACCACGGGTGAGTGAGCGTCTTGGTGCCAGCCTTGGCCGTGGTGATGGTTGGAGGGGCTGCGCTTGGGGGGTGTGTCTCTGTGGGCAGCTGGAGGAGCTCCCCAGTTGCTGCCAACGGCTGGGAGGAAGGTGTGTGGGGATGGCTGTCCGGGAGATGACCATCCAAGGGGTGGCCCTTCAGGAGATGGCCCTCCAGGAGAGGGGCTTTCAGAAGATGGCCCTCTAGGATGTGGCCCTTTAGGACATGGGTTTTGAGGAGGTAGCCCTCCAGGAACGTGTTGCCTGGCAAGTGGCACTGCCACGGGAGCCGGTGTGGGGCTATGGCTGGATGCGTCCTGCCTTTATGGCAATGGGGGCCTTGGGTTGGTTGGCCGTGTCTTGTCCTGCAGCGTGAGGCATGGAGGAGGTGAGTGGGACTTTGAGGGTGGGAGCGAAGACCCCCTGAGACCTCGCTGGGTTAGAAATGGTGAACAGTGGGGCTCAGGGATGGGATCACCCCATACCTGGGGCCAGTGAGCCCCCAGGCGAGGGGACAATGGGGCGCTGGGCAGCGGAGCAGTGGGCTGGACAGGAGCAGGAGGGCCTTCCCTCTACAAAAGCAGTGCCCCATGAGCAAGCGGGATGGAGTGAACAGGGCACTTCTTAGCAAAGGGCAGGAGCAGGGCCAGCCGTGCTGCCAGAGCCTCATCCCAGGCCGGTGCTGGGCTCCCTCCACGGACAAAGGCTCTCCACCACTCCTCCATCACCCCTGCAAGGCAGCAGCGAGCAGAGCTCAGCAGCGGGTCCTGCACAGAGCCCCAGGCGCAGCAGCCCCTCACTGCCCCAGTTAACGCCGAGCCCACCCTCCACCCCCCGACCAGGATGCAGAGGGGTCCAGGGCAACAGTCGCTGCATAAGCCAGGGTGAGACCATCTCAGCAGGCCACTTACCAACATGCTGCCTTCTTTAAAGCAATAAGAACACAGTAATAGTTATACCTAACACTTAACAAGTACTTGATGAGACGCACATAAGGCCAAAGGAAGAGCCTTCCGCTCTAAGTGAAACAAACACTAACGAAGCCAAGCATTGCTCTCGGTTCACATCTGTTAGCCTGTACCCAACAGGAATGATTATATCTAACACTTAACAAGCACTTAATGAGATACATATAAGGCCAAAACATTCCTCTTACTATAAGTGAAACAAACACTAATAAAGTCAATCAACATTGTTAGCTAAATCTATTATCTATTTCTCAGGAAGAACCCAATAATAGGTATTGTATCTAACAAGCACTTAATGAGATACATATAAGGCCAAACCATTCCTCTTATTATAAGTGAAACAAACACTAACAAATTCAAGCAGCGTTATTAGCCCACATCCATTACCATTTTCTCAGAAAAAACCCACAATAATAAGTATTATATTTAACACTTAACAAGCACTTAATGAGATGCACAGAAGGCCAAACCGTTCCCCTTACTGCAAGTGAAGCAAACACTAACAAAAAGTCAAGCAGCACTATCAGTCCACATCTAGCTATTACCTATTTGGAAGAACCCAACAGTAATTATTATATCAAATACTTAACAGTACTTAATGAGATACATATATGGCCAAGCCATTCGATTTCTGATAAGTGAAACCACTATTAACAGTTAAAGCCAAGCAACACTATCAGTCCACATCTAACTACAACCCAGTTGGAAGAACCCGATAATAATTACAATATCTAACACTGAACAAGTACTTATTTAGATAACTGTAAGGCCAAGCCATTCCCGTTGCTATAAGTGAACCAAACACCAGCAAAGCCGGGTGGTGCTATCAGCCCACGCCTCGTGATGGAAACGCGATGCTGCCAGCCAAAGCCAGGAACAACCAGAGCCAGGGGCACTAGAAGAGCATCCCTTCCCTCCAGCCCAGCTCCTGCAGTCCCCTTCCCTGCGTCCCAGCACCGATGGTTCCCTGCCGAGAGCCCCGTGACGGACACGTTGCCAGCAGCTACGAGCAGTCCTTCACCCACGTGCATGCACTTACGTGCACGGCTTCTTTATCAGCCATACTCCGTTGCCTGGCTGGGGACAGGCTGTGTCGGAGCATCCCTCCAGAGTAGCAGAGGCAGGATTTGTGCTGTGGCTCTCTCACGTGCCACAAATAACTGTTCCTCTCGGGGCCGGGCAGGAGCTCACGGGTGCCCGTTGTGCCTCTCTTCCAGCACCATCCTCATCCCGCGGAAAGGCTGGCACATGCTGCTTAACCTCTGCTTCCACATCGCCATGACGGCCGCCATCTTCGCGGGAGGCATCACCCTCACCGGCTACCTGATCGTCTGCCAAGCGGTTGGTACCAGGGGAGAGGGAACAGCCACCACACGCTTCCCGGGGCTGCTTTGCAATTTGCAGAGCCCAGCACGGCGAGGTTTCACCCTGCCGAGACCTGCAGGACGGTGACCGGTGGGGACGCAGCCGTGTCTGCAGCATCTCCCTTCCCGACCGTTGCCTCTGCCCCGCAGGTCGGCATCATCTTGCACTACTCCTCCCTCTCCACCCTGCTGTGGATGGCCGTGAAAGCCCGAGTGCTTTACAAGGAAGCGACCTGGAAGGCACCGCAGCAGCCGGACGGGGAAGCATCCCAGCCGGCCCCCAGACCCATGCTACGGTATGAATGCCCCTTCCCCTTGCCCCGGCCCCACGGGGGAGCAGGGAGCCGGGGGAGCTTCCCCTACCCCACGTCCAGAGGCTGGGCAGGACTCGCTCTGCCGTACAAGCCCATTCCACCCGCAGCCGTGCCGTGCTCTCCTGAGGGCTCGCTCTGGGTGTGCGGTGACACCGTCCCCCCCCGTGCAGGTTCTACCTGATCGCCGGCGGGATCCCCCTCATCATCTGCGGGATCACAGCAGCCGTCAACATCCACAACTACCATGACAACAACCCCTAGTAAGTGTCCCTGCTCGACCATGCCTTCCTCCCCAAAACAGGTGGCCTCCTTCCACCTGGGCAAGGGGAACCAGCAGTGCCAGGAATCCAGGCAAGCTTGGGAAAGTCTGGTGAGATCTTTCCCAAGAGCTATCCCTATATTGGGAAAACAACAGCCAGGCAGCCAGCATGCCTCTGCAGAGCCCGTGCCATCGGGCCGGGGAGGCTGAGCATCACAGTACCACGATGCATGGCTGCCGGCTGTACAGGCACCCAGGTCTGCTCATCAAAGCCCCTTTCCTCCCGTACAGCTGCTGGCTGGTGTGGCGGCCCAGCTTGGGGGCTTTCTACGTCCCCGTAGCTTTCATTTTGCTCGTCACCTGGATTTACTTTCTCTGCGCCGGGCTCAGCCTCCAGTGCCGACCATCACGTCGGAAAGACGTCCCCGAGCCGCTGGAGCCGCCACCGCGGCTGGGGGGTACCGGTGACCTCCTGACAGACTCCGGGTCCATCTCGGTCACACTGAACTCAGGGCCGCCCTGCCCCGAGGCGGATGGCGTCTACTCTCTGCAGGTGCAATTCTGGGCACTGGTGATCACCCACGCCTTGTACATCGCCCTGTGGACGTTCGGCGCCATGGCCGTGTCCCAGCGCTGGTACCTGAACATCGTCTTCAGCTGCCTCTACGGCGTCACCGCCGTGGTGCTGGGATTCTTCATTTTTATTCACCACTGCGTCCGGCGCCGGGACGTCCTCAACTCCTGGTTCTCCTGCTGCCCCTCCTACAGGAACGCACTGCCCATGCAGGCATATGTCCACCCTGGGCTGGTGCCGGAGGACGGCTCGCAGGTCTTCATCGGCTGCGACCCAGAGGCAGCTCACTCCGCTGCCTCCTCCTCCTCCTCGCCCAGCAGCGCCAGCTCGGCCGGGGGCCGCTGCAAGCTCACCAATCTGCAAGTAGCCCAGAGCCAGGCAGATGCCCACCCGGCTGCCTGCCCGGAGCCGGACCCCACTGATGGCAAGATCACCGGTGCCAGCAGGCACACCAGCAACCTCCACGGCCGCAGGAACCACCGGGGCAGAACTAAACCCTGCCGGGATGGGAAGCACCACCGCTTGAAAATGCTGCGGGGCCCCTCCTCGGAGCATCCCTCCAGCGAGAGCGGGAGCCTCCACAACAGCCACTCCGAGAGCTACCACAGTGGCAGGAACAGCCCCGTCAGCAGTGGTCGTGTGGGGCCACGGCCCCCCCAGGATGGGGAGACGGTGCCCAGCCACTCGGAAGGCAGCGACGGCGGTCGGCGGGCGCCCGACTTTGCCGAGGCTCGCCGGAGAAGCGCCAGCAGGGACAACCTGCGGCAGGCCAGTGCCGCTGAGAAGGAGGCGAAGCGCCGGTCCTACCCGCTCAACGTGGCCAGCCATAACGGCGGCTTCAAGGGCAGCAAATACGACATCAACCTGGCCAGCGCCGACAGCGTGGCCGGGATGAAGACCGGCCTCTGGAAGAGCGAAACCACCGTGTAAAGGTGGGGAAGGACCAGATGGCCACAGCACCGCAGCATTTTCCTCTGGGAGCCGCAGCCGGAGCCGCTCAGGGCATCCGCGAAGAGGTGATGCTGCGGGAATCACCACGTGCACTAGTGGGGATGGGCGGCATGGCCAGGGGCTCTGGCTCTCCCCGGGTGGAAGGCGATGCCGAGCCCGACCCGTCCCCTGTGGAGGCTCAAAGCTTCCCACAGCAACGCCGGGATCTCGATGTGAAAGGCAATCCTTGCTCTTCAGCAGCCTGAATTGCAGCTGTACTTTAATCACTCCTGCATGTCACTTAAGACTGATCCTAAATGCTATTTTATAATATACAGAGGAAACAAATGTCTATTTTTCAAAGCTATATTATTGAATGTATATATGTATAGACAGATCAGTAAGTGATGCGAGTGCCTCGTTACCAACCAGTGTTCTCCGGGAGCGGGCATGCCCCCGGGCGCTTTGGCAATAGCCTGCTCGTGCCACGACTGCAATATTCCCGCCGAGGGGACCACACCAAGTGCCCTTTACGTACAGGCACTATAGCACCGATGCCTGTGTGACCCCAGCCTGAGCAAGCTGCTTCTGAGCAAGTCAGAGAGCAGCTTCTCCGTCTGAAATGTTTTTACATGCAAAAGTTTTTATCTACGTGTGTTAGACGCCAGCGTTCAGCCCTGTGGGTTACGCGGCCGCCAAAGTAAAAGCCATATTGCAAAGCAAGCACAAGGTAAGAGGAGCCTCAGCTCCAAGGCGAGGCGATTGTCTGCACTGTTCTAATGCCAGACACTAAAATCACGGCCAGAAAAGGCTCCCAAGCCCTCAGAGGCATAAGCTATGCAATGGGGTGGGCTGGCGGAGCCGTGCTGCTGCCGGAGCAGAGACTGACCCTCTCCACCAAAGCACCAAAGAGCCGAGCTATGGGCAGAGACCCAAAGCAGGTCCTCGTCCTTAACCCAGGGATGCATGCTCAGAAGATACTTGGGTTTGCTCTTAGGAAGGCAGAGAAACCCTCCAGCTCCCGGCGTCGCACTTGTGTAAGATGAAACTGCCAGGGAGCAGGGGCCGTTCCTGGGAGAGCGGGAGAACAATGCCAATTAATTAGGGGCCTTCCTTGGACAGTTAACAGGATATGTTCAAAGGGCTGGAACTTGGATAAGCACTTATTTTTCCCCATTTAAAAACAAGTCCCCTCTTTTTTCTAGCATGCATATAAAAAAGCCACACTGCAGATAGCAGCAGGCTCTGGGAGCCGTCCCCTGCCGCGTCTTGAAGGTTTCGTAAAACAAGAGAAGGTTGCTTACCCTGCAGCCGGGCAAGGAGCACCCCGTCACTGTGCTGGTACGGTACAGCTCTACCTGCTGCCTGCCCCTGCCCACACTGGACTCGGGCTGTATTTCACCCCTTGTCCAGCACTGAGCCCGGCTGACACCAACCCCAACTGTAAAAGTGATGCAGAGCAGGTGGGATGGGAGCCTGGTGCCTCCTCTGCCCTTTCCAGCCTCCCCTTGCCTCAGTTTCCTCCTGTGTGCAAATGAGTTTAATTATTTAGCTACCTCCCGAGGGGTCACCAGGACCAGGCAGGGTCCGGCGGGGAGGGAGAGCCACAGGCAGTGGAGGAAAAGGCACTTAGTGGTGGATTTGTCTTACCTGCGGAAACCCTGGGGGAACCCTCACCCCACAGGGCAGGGGCAGCCTGGGCTTAATGTGGTTCTGCCGCTCCCCACCTGCCTTGACTTCTCTTGCCCAACCGACAGCTTAAACCACATTTCACTGCACCTGGTTATTTAATACAATTTAAATCCTTATTGTCAATACTGCAGCCTACACGGTCTTGCTGATGCTGAGTTGTTATATATGCTTGCTGCACTGTGACAGTATTATATAAAAAGCTTTGTATTATTAATTACTTTTTTTTTTGTCTGTTTACATTACAAGCAAATGACATATCAACAGAGAGCTTCTTGCAATATACGTGGGGGAGGGAGGGGAAAGTATGCCAAAGAAATGTCTTTAAAGGGGTCTTTTTGCATTTTTATATAAATAGAATGTTTCTAGCAGATATGTTTTGTTTAATATATTAAAGATTTGCCAATCTGCCGAGATCTACTGTTATTTCTCACAGACTTTGTGTTCAAATACAACAGGTCACCAGGCACGGAGAGGGCACTGTTTTATTGAGTGAGCAGCATGCTGCCGTGAACAGCCAGCAGCACTGTATGCACACAATCCAAAGCTGCACCTTTGGCAGTTTCCAGCAGCTTCACATCCCTTATTTAACCAAGGATGGAGTAGTTTTCTCTCAGCAACTTAAGGTGTCTCCTTGGCTCTCACAAACCCATTCTGCCGAAGGAGGTGAAGCACAAGGCGAGACTGGCCCGGAAAAGCCGGAGCAGTGCTATGGAAAAGCAGCGCCAAGGAAGGTGCTGGAGACCTTCCCCTGGGCATCACTCCCAGTGTAAGTCCCTGGGCTCACCAGACTTGCTCGTGACACTGCCCTGCAGGACTGGGCTGCACCAAAACGCCTTTTACCAGAGGCTACAATGAGAGAGAATCCAGAAACCAGTCCTAGCACCTGCACTTCTACTCATTTCTAACAGAAACGTAACACAACCCAAAGCAATCACTCCATTAAAAAGCCCCGTTTTGGCCCAGAACATGAAAGCTGACACAGCCCACTCCCTCCCTATAGCCCTGCTCCCTTGGGCACCTTGTGATGGCTCTGTCGCTGATGGGTTTCATGCTTTTGGTCCCACAGTCCCTGCTGCCCCAGTGTCTGGCAGCACCATCCTCTGGACCCTGCTGGAGATGACCATCTTCACTGCCAGGCCTTGGCCTTCCTGAAGGCTCGGATCTCCTCCGGGCCTCGCAGGTACTGCTCAATTTCACTGTCAGAGATGGGCTCATCGCCGGTGATGGCAGAGTCCGAAGCACTCAGGGCTGCCGTCCGCAGTCTCTTCCTTGGATTGATAAGGCAGGGCGGCAGCAAGGGCCTCGGGCTGCCCTCACGCTGGCGTTTCCCTTCCAAGGGATGGCCCTTCTCCTGCGCTGCCCCTCCTGCTGCTGGAGGAGAGCTGGGGGAGCCCTCGCTCAGGGCCGTGGCACACTGCTCCTCCTCATCCTCCAGACAGAAGGCATTTTTCAGCAGGAAAATTCGGTGTTGCAGCAGGTCCCCGATGTGCTTGACCACTGTTTTCTTGTCCATGTTAAACACCCTGAGCCAAGCAAGCTTGGATGCCATTCTCAGGAGGATCTCGAGAAGCTCCTTCAGCCTCAGGTGCGCCGGCGGTGGCAGATCAACACCCGCCAGCTTGCAGAACCGCGCAAAAGTGCAGGTGAGGCGGGCAGCAGGCTGCAGCGACTGCCACGACAGGAAGGCTGCAGCCGTGACGATGGGAACAGGGTGACGGCCAGTGACTAGCCAAGTCTCACTGGCTAGCTCCACGATCTGCATCGTTCGGGCGACCATCTTCTCCTTGTCCTCCACAAATGGGGCAGGGATGTCGGCTGCGTGCTGAAACAGCCGAAAACTGAAAGAGCAAAGAGCCCATCGTTAGCACCAGGGCACAGGGAAGCCTCACCACACAACGCCTCAGTAATCCAGCTCGATGTGGGAGCTGGCTGCAGTAAGGTCCTTTAGGACAAACACACCCTGCTCCTGCGCTGGGCTTCTGCTTATGTTACCGAGCTAAGTGCCTCACTGCCGTCTCCAAACTGAGGAGAAAGGGGCAGGAAGAGAAGAATCACAGCCCAGATTGTGACAAGGGAGGCAAAAAAGCCATTGCAATTCTGTAAAATCCCCAGCACACATGTGGGCCATTCCCCCCAGCACATCAGCAAACACCAGTCCTGCTGACATCCGCCTCCAGGCTACTCTGTTGTACTACGATCACTGGCTGGAGCAAGAACCCGATGACGTTTGTCATTTGAGGGACAACAGAGCGCACTCCCAGATCACGAGTTTTAGATGCTGCCCCACCATTACTGCCACCCAGCCTAACGGGCTCCCGGTAGGTATGCCCCTACTTAGCACATAGGGCTGCGAACCATCCAAGGGAATACTTTTCCAGATGATCTGGTTTTGCCTTAGAGCACTCAGCAACAACATGGCTGTGTAAAAAGCACAGGTCACACTGTCTGTGCTTGTGGACTTCTGTCCTGGCCACGGCTGAGTTTCAGAAGGTTTTCCACCCACCAGCACCAAACACAGGACTCTGCAATGGCTGAAAGGGGCCCCGTTACCTGTTCAGGTGCGTCTTCACCAGATCCGCCAGGCTCAGGGCTGGCACAGAGAGCCCGAGCTCTTTCTGAAGGCTCAGGTAGACGCTGGCAAAGAGCTCCTGCTTTGCGTAAAGGAGGGAGCAGATCGTCCCCATTGTCAGGGGCCAGTTGTGCTGTCGGCAAGTCACGAAGACGCAGCAGCCCCCCAGCAGCTCCTTCTTCTCCAGACTGACCAGGTGGAAGGAGGTGTGCTGGAGAGCTCTCTGGAAGTACGACACCGCCGTCTCCTCAAACACTGTCGGGAGCTGGAGGACTTTACAGAGATCCCGGACCCGCCTGATCCCTGTGAGAAGACACCACCCTTAAGAATCAGCTCAAGCAGCTTCTGATACACACCTCTCCTCAATATTCCAGTGCAGCCAGCATTCATCCAGTCCCAGGCAAAGGCATGAGAGCAGCCCAGTTTCTGCAGCCCTGCAGACAGTGTGAAAATATCTCCCAAGTCCCTTAGTGCAGGTGAGGCAGTTTGCTGAAGGCAAGCACCGGCTGGATGCAGAACTAACTGCCCCCTTCATGCTTTACTTCCAGTTCTGAAAGCTTTTACCATTTTAGAGAGCATTAGAAACATGTTAAACAAACTTGAGTATCAGCAAGAGGGAATCGGTGTGTGAAGGAAACGGAACCGCATGCTCTTACCTCGCTGCAGGCAGCGGCTCAGCTGCTCTTTCTGGCCAGTGCTCTGGGAATACGTCACCTCTGAAAAACAGTCAGTGTTAGGCCAGATGGTCTCGCAGCGACTCTGGGGGACTGTGTCATTTAGATTTTGGGCAACCAGATGCCCATGGTACTGGATTTCAATTATCAGAATTGACAGGTCTTTGAGGCCACTAAACAAGGGCTGGCAGCACAGGTTAAGTAATAGCGAGGAGCAGGATCCCTTCAAGCCATTGCTTCTTCACAAACAGAACCAACAAACGGCCTCGGGGCTACTCCACTACGCTTGTAAGAGATTTAAACGCCAAAGAGCAGCACACCACCGGTTCCAAGCCTAAAACCTGGCAGAGAAGTGCTGTCGGTCTGAACCTATAACGGAAAAAACATGGTGGTCTTTTGCTTAGAGAGAGAGGGGGAAAGCGGTTGGTCTAATCCTGGCAGCACCCAGCCTCGCCCCCCACCCTGAGGCCTTTCTGACACCGAGACACCCGCAGCCGGGGCTGACTAAAACGGCTGCTTGGGGGACTGCTTCTTTGCTCAGACCGACTCAATACGCTCAAAACAAGCTTTTCACCCACGGTTTTGCACCAGACCGAATACAAACGCGACCCGCCCTGCCTCTCGGTGACCACCACCACCACCCCCCCACCCACCCCCCTCCCAGGGAGGGCTGAACCCCCACCGGGCCCGGTCGCACCTCGCAGGTGCTCCTCCTCCGTGTAGGTGGTGGTGAGGAGCCCCTCGGCGAGGACGCAGCCGCAGGCGGCGCAAACCAGCTGCTGCTGCGCGTAGTGCGCGTCCTCCACCAACGCCGCTGAACCGCAGCTGGGGCAGCAGCCCCGGGCCGCCATTACCGCCGCTGAGGGGGAGCGCTGAGGCGGGGGGGGAGCGCTGAGGCGGGTGCACCGCCGCCCACCAATAGCGACGCAGCCTGCGGCCCGGCCCGGCCCGGCCGGTCGAGGCGCCGCTCCCCCCTCACCCCCCGTACACCGCGTTCCGGGTGCCGTGAGTTCCGCCCCGGGAAGACCCACCGGCCCCGGGGCAGGCGCGGAGGGGGAGCGAGGGGACAACGGGGAAGCGTGAAATCGTAACAAAACTTCCCCTCGGGAGGCTCGTCAGCCGCAGCTGACCTCCCCTGACGTGCTGGGTGGGGGTCTGGGTGCCCCCCACCCACCCGCCTTTCATCACCAGAGGAGGACGAGCTCCCGTGGCGCAGATGGATTTCGGGCTAAATGGCCCCGAGACAGCGGGAGGCTGATTTCCTCTCTTCTCATCTGCTGCCCACAATTGGAGGGCCATTACAATTAGGGGGCCATTACAATTAGGGGGCGGGGGAGGCCGGACCCCGGTGCTGTGACTGGGGTGGCTGAACTGGCTCCTGGCCCAAGAGCCTTTCGCAAGTATTTTTTTGTTTTGCTTCACAGAAACTCTCGATTCTTGTGATGCGGATGAGCTCGTCCATCAGGTTTCCCCACCCCGGGAGGTGTTTACCATGAACTTCCTGCGCGGGTAGCCTTCAGGGATGGAACTAGCCCAAAAATAGCTTGAGGATGAGGAGTTTCGGGCAGCAGAGGTGGTCACGAGGAGGGAACGAGGCCCTTTTGCAACTGCTCTTTCAGAAAAAAAGACAAAGTGATCAGAACACTGGATTTCAGGTGTTTTTATTTTAGTGTTCCATGAAACCAAAAGGCATTTAAAAACAAATAGGTACCCAGGCTAAAAGCAGACAGTATAAACAGGGAAAAACACATTCAGATCCTTCAATAATAAAACAATACATTTGATTCTTAAGGCCCTTAGAGTCAGGGTGAAGCACCTTGCTGGACATAAAATGCCAGTCCCCTTACACCAAAGGAAGACTTAAACTAGTATTGCCAATAAAAGACTGAGGTACGAGGTTTTTGCGATGCTTTCACAGCCACAGAAGTCGAAGCGTGGCTGGTGCCGGACTGTGACCCTGCAGCAGCGCCTGTCTTGCTCTGGCAGGAGGCTCGACACCTGCAACCACCGGAGAGAACAAGCCCAGCGGCAAAAGCCAGACACAACTCAGGGTTCACCTCAACGGACACGGCTGTAACTGGCAAAAAAGGCTGCCAGGAGAGGACATTACAAGTTTTAAGGCTTCATGTCTAAGGAGACCATCAAGAGCGTGTATCACCACTTTGTCTCTGCGCATGTAACGTCAAGAGGCACTTTCCTGCCAACAGGAACGCACGTGATCCAAACTTCTTAAAATCCATACTCCAAAAGCATCGCACACAGCACCGTGGCACCTTCAGCAGCCAGCCGCTCAGTAGTACCTATACTGTTTTACAATGAGGCCAGCAAAAAGCAAGAGTCCAGTCTTACTTCCCATCTGTCCAGTTATGACTACTGATAATACCATTTTTGATTTTTTGAACCATTAAGTCACTGTTCAAAGGCACAACCGGTTTTTCTGACTCTCTGACCTAGAACATCAGAAAGCTGTGGAATAAAGTCTAGAAGACAAGTTTACTAGTGAGGTATAGGCAACCGCTTCCTTCCAGAGATCCACTGAGGCACAAGGAAGAAACAAACAAATCCTTCATCTTCCTCACTATTTCAAGGCAGGAGAAGCAGCAGCAGTTTTCAGTAAGGCCAAACAGTACCACTCAAAATTAAAACCACCAGCCAAGAGCTGAAGATGCTGCTAGGACCTTCTGTGTTTCAGACCCTTCATTCACGGAAGAGGGTACAGTAGGAAAGAAATAACCCCTTCACTGAAGACATCTGCTCAAATAAAAATAAAATTAGAAAAAAGTACCTGAAGTCTTAGAAGACTCTTAATGCTTAAGGCTTGTTTCAACTCGAGCTTCCCATGAAGGATAGCTCTGTCAGAAAAGCTCCAGACTTTGGTAGTCAGTTTACAGTAATAAAAATGTAATTAACAGCATTTTTTTAATTTTCCAATAAATGTATACATCTCTAGGCAAATATATTAAACTACTCTTCACTACAAAAATACAGTATTTGAGAAGTCTCCAGTAGTTTTCAGTGTTTTATGAAAATAGTAAGCAGACTACTAACAGGTTGATAGTCAATCCAGCTGGTCTAGTCCCTCAGTAAAGTGCTTTGCTGTAGAAAAACTGAGTTAGAAACTCACCCCTTTCAAGCTAAGCCAGGAGTGACCCAATAGACCCCTTCAACCTCCGAAGGTGGGAGTGCTTGCTTTGGTCCTCTGCTGCCAACTCTTTCACTATTTCAACTTTCTTCTAAGCCTTTTATGGATCCTTGCAACCCTGGTAAATCCCAGAGATGCAAAGAGGCATCTGATTGTTTTGATCTTCAACAAGAGCTCAGCAAAAAAAAGCCACATTTAGTTTTTCAGTGGAGGAAGCCTGTTATGGTGGCTGCTTGATAGCACTATGCTATTATTTGCTGTCCCATGAGATGGGGAGGAGAAGACACCTGTCTCTATCAAGCTGCAAAGCAGCCACACATTAAGGAAGCAGACCGAGAGGTATCGATTGTCTAGCAAAAGCAGCACTCTCTCTCAGCTACATAAAACTTTCATTCCATTCTGAGCAGCAAGTCACAAAGAAAACCAAATCAGATTTGAGCACTAGCGTTGTGACTGCTCCCATCCCCAGGAGAGGGCGATTTGGTTCCTCTCTTGGCTGTATAAGGAATGCACAAAAGAAGCGTAAGAATGATCACCTTTTAAGATTGTTCCAAGGTAAGCCCCGGCTCCAAAATCCAAGGTATTTACATTTAATAAACTGCAATGCTCCAAAAGAAGAATTGTCACAGAACTCCCACACAGCAAGAGACATGGGCCACGCACGTGTGCCATGAAATCCACACCTATTTAAGACTACAGAACAGAAACCAGGTGTAGCTTTGCCTCCCTCGTTTGAATGACCTTCAAATCAGGAATTTGAAATCAGAAAGAGAACAGCTTCTGATTCAAAATGCACCTTCGGCCCAAATTCATTACTACCATTCCTATGGTAGACAAACGTACCATGACATCTCAGTGTTCCCTATACCAAAAAAAACATGTAAATCTTCCCCTTGGAGAACTGCTTTGAAACAATATGTACTTTATGAGATTACCTAAGCTTTGCTTCTTCCTTTCCAATCTCAGGTTTAACTTGCATTCAACTTTTAGGGCATTCATTACTTTTACAATACAGCCCACACAACCCTGGTCTGAAGCACACATCTTTGGACTTCTCCAGTGTAGTTATTAATATTTTTTTTTAAACAATCAAATCCTCAAGATCTACTGTACAAGATTTTATATTGCACTAAAACTTAAGATATGGAAAGAAGAGTAATTGATCTATCAAAGGTGCTATGAAACGAAACCATTAAAAAAAAAAATCTTCATAAAGGATTATCAGTGCCTTGCTGGCAAGCAAAACACATCAAAAACCCTTCATCCCTCCTATCACAATCAGCCTTTGGATTAGATGCCTGGACAAATCTTCCCAAATAATGGAAAGAAACCAAAAAATAAATATGATAAGTTGACTCCACTTCTGGACTCCATATACAAGACCTGATGTAACTACTAATCAAACTGAGAGTTGCTCAAGGCAGAAACAGGAAAGAGGTCATTTTCTGTGGGCAGCACAACTGGTACCACCTACTTCACATCATCTCCTTATTAATCAAACTCCACTGGCGGGAATTCAGTCCTTTGTTCAACCAATGTCCCGAGAGCTTTTACATCTTTCCAGCTTTTTTGTTTCCAGATGCTGAAACACGAAGAATGTTCGGGGTTTCCTCCATGACTCTGACAAGCAAGTTATCGATGTAGTCTTCAAGCTCACGCACCTGGACATCTTTCTTGGTAATTGTATCCTTCTGTTTCAAGACCAGCTGGATCAGCTCATCGTGTGTTAGCTGAGCATAAGCATATGCAGGATCTGAAGGATCATATTTCTTTGAGAGAGAAGAAAGGCAGGGTCAGTACAGACATACAGGCATTTCAAAATAGCAACAGAACACTATCTGGTAGCTGGCTGAGGGGATTTAAAATACCAATGAACAACTTTACACACAGCATCTGCAAAACCACAGCTGCTCTTCAAAAGTATTACTGTGCTTCTTATCTTTTTAAAAATAAGTTCCATCCAAACGACAGTTTGGAATGTCAGTCATTAGCACTTCAGGATCAAGAAGAGCAGGCTGCTCAGAGCCAAGCTGCGCAATGGCCAAGGCATTAATGATGACAGGGAGAGGCTGGCAGGCCAGGCAAGCTTTCTGCTACAAAGCACCTTTTGGGCTATTAACAAATCTAGCCTGGAAAGATTCATACAAAACACTATCTATCCATGCACTTCCAGAATGCAGAATAGCTTTTTGGAAGTATTTGGAGAAAAAAAGAGCAACTGTCCTGGAGTAAGTGCATGCTACTTATGGCACAGTGACACACTTTACAGAGCTTAAGCAGTCTTCTCCCAAACAGAAGGCAGGCTCAGAGCAAGACAGACATTATGGATGGTAACCAGGCCACCGGTTTTAGCATAAAAATCTTTCCATAATGTCAGTTCTGTAATTCAACTCTTCTCCAATTTATGCTGAAAGAATGTCATGTTGACTCCAGGCAGCAGCCCACCCAGCTTAGCAAAGATGCATAGAAATTACAGTCACATACATCAACTACCATCATTTATAGACGAGCACTGGGATAGCCATTTAAAATGTTTAATATGTTTAATATTTAAATGTTTAAAATGTGTTTAAAACATACCAAAGACTATGAAAGCCAAATTCAGGTTAAACAGCAAGAAACACCCACCCACCTTTGGCATTTCCCTCTCATTGTCCTTATCACTGTGAAAACACATCACAACACAGCTTCTCTGAAAGGTCTGCTTTTAACCCTTAAGCAAACTTGACAGGTACCTAGCAACTTCTGCCAATTCCTTCAGCTACCTTCTCAGACCCTAAACCAGAATGCCAGCCCAGCCTTTTCTTTCGAAGGGAGCGGGCATACAACAGGCTCACATGACTACTTCAAGCATAATTTCTTATGTGGAATCAGAGCACCACACCAGAATACTAATTACAAGTTTTCAACTCATTCAAAACAGCAACATGTCAGTTTGAATCATTTTAACTCACATTTTCTTCTTTTCCACTTACACCAGAAGGAGGCACTACAGTTATTTTGGTACTAACTTTTCATTTTCCCCAAAAAACCCTTAGCAACAATAACAGTACCCAGGTTTTTTCCCTGCTGACCCAGAGACGCTTCTAGCCATTCTGATCAGCATGACTTTTAAGTTATGCCTCAAGCCTACAGGTCTCTTTTGAGGCCAAGATTATGCAAAAAGTTCCTTTAAATCTGGGTGATTACGCAAGCTGCACAGCTACACTCTTAGGAAGCATCCGTGCTTTAATGGCAGGCATCTGGTCTCTCAATCTGCACAGGGTATTAATGCAATGCATTACAAGGCAACAGCCACCCCGAGGTTCCTTTTCCCACCTTCTCAGCTTTAAGAACCACATGCTTATTTCAGGGTGAAACTGAGTTTTGGGCACTAATCACGTCTGACAATAAACAGTGACTAGTTTGTCCAGTCTTCTGTGCAGACCCAAGTTAAGCAGCTCCCACACGTCACCGACGGGACTGTCTTCCAGGGGTAGGACCATCCATGAGTCACCCATCGCTCCTGTCACAGCCACGTCATGGCTCACACACATCCCGCTCACCACTGGGGAGTCAACAGCACCCCACACTCCTTTCCACTGAGAACCCCTCCACAAACAAGAGGCACCAATTCTACTACAGATCAGTGTGCAAGAAAAAGAATATTTAAAGACTGTCCCCACCTTTGGGGACTGACAAAAGGAAAAGGAAAGTTCATATCCCCCGCTGTCTAATAACCACTGTTCTTTTTCTGCTCAGGACATGTGAGATATAAGCCTAGGCAAACTATACTGAATACACAAACTCTGTTCAATTTACTGCTTAAGCTTTGGTTTAAAGTGCCACTTCCGTCCATACCTTCACGTTCATCTCGAGCAGCTTTTCATTCATAGTGCTGATGACATTCAGGTTTTTACTTTGAGACTTGTTTGCTGTGGCATTCATTGGCTTCACAGGATGGAGTCTGTAACATTAAAACAGGCTCATGTTACTTAGGCAGTACACACAACACCAGCACTACACAGATCTTCAGACTAAAAGCAAATATAGCAAGAAATTGGGGAAAATTCCTACCCTTCTCTGTCTCCAGAGAGATAAGAGGTTCAGCTTTAGGAAGACAAGGCATTTCTGTCTGAGCTATAGGCTTTTTTGTAAGTATACTCCAGTTCCCTTTCTACTATCTTTACTGACTTAAGGCATTGAAAGTAAAGAAGCAGTAACAAGGGAAATACAACCTGAACGGCATGTCACACAAGAAAAGCAGAGAAGGCAGTATACAACAGCAGTTACTCTGATCTCTCACACACTAGTATTTGAGCCTGACTTTCCTAATGAGAACACATTTGTGGTTCTTGCAACACATACTACTTCTATCCTGGGACAAACATGTATTACACCTTTTCCAATCTGAACTTTTGCCATAAGCTGCCAAAAAGTGCTATCTTTATCTGCTCAGGAAGGATTTATATTGCCAATTTTAATACAGGAAGACCATTTTACTTGTATCTCAGCAAATGCTGGCCCAGAAGCGTCCTAGACCCTAGATGGAGTTCTGCAGATAAAGTACTGAGGGCTGACAGGTTAGTGGCACTGTTCCACGGACAACAGTAGCCCAGCAGGCAGGAGGAGCTGCAGACAGCTCTGGAAAGCAGCCACACGTTCTTGGGAGAGAGAGGCTTTAGCTGCATCGCTTGCTGCAATTCACTTCAAGGCTCAGGAGCCCAGTTTGGCCAGGAAAGGAAGCATCCCAGTTTATCAGGCTTCCTGTGACCATTCTCCCTGTCCTGGTTTCAGCTGGGATAGAGTTAATTGCCTTCCTAGTAGCTGGTACAGTGCTATGTTTTGAGTTCAGTACGAGAAGAAAGTTGATAACACTGATGTTTTCAGTCGTTGCTAAGTAATATTTAGTCTAAAGTCAAGGATTTTTCAGCTTCTCATGCCCAGCCAGCGAGAAGGCTGGAGGGGCACAAGAAGTTGGCGCAGGACAGAGCCAGGGCAGCTGACCCAAACCGGCCAACGGGGTATTCCATACCATGGGACGTCATATCTAGTATAGGAACTGGGGGGAGTGGGGGCGGGGTGATCACCACTTGGGGACTAACTGGGCGTCGATCGGCAGGTGGTGAGCAATTGCACTGTGCATCATTTGTACATTCCAATCCTTTTACTATTACCGTTGTCATTTTATTAGTGTTATCGTTATTAGTTTCTTTTCTGTTCTATTAAACCGTTCTTATCTCAACCCACGAGTTTTACTTCTTTACCTGATTTTCTCCCCCACCCCACTGGGGGAGGGGGGGAGTGAGCGAGCAGCTATGTGGTGCTTAGTTGCTGGCTGGGGTTAAACCACGACACTCCCATTTCTGAAAAACGGATGAATTACAGTCCATTTCCCCAATCTGATGAAATGACCCTATTCCTAAACTGCTACCGTTTCCCTAACAGTTTTCCCAAGAGGTAGCATTGTTATGAACATCATGTCCCCTCGAGTGCTCTGAGCACCCTTAGTAGCCATACAGATTTATCTGGTGCCAGCAGTGATCCTAAACTGGCGTGACAGGACTCAGGCCCCAACAAATCCACGGGCCGGAAGAAGTTAAGGCTGTACGATGCCACATCACTGCAAAGCGCAGTAAATTTCTGCAGCTGGAGAGACAGATCTGCGCCCACAGGAAGAAAAAAGCAAGGCTCACATCAGCACTGAGGTACTTTCTGTGTATTTCCCATATTCTCTCACCTGTGCTTAGGAGACACGGTTTCACCACTCTGCTGAGTTTGGTTAGGATATGTTTCAGAGGGTGAAACCCATGCCTGAAGAAGCTTCTTCTTGCCAGAATTTCCTGCTTTATCTGCGAAGCCCTCGGCTGTTGGCTTTTTCGGAGACTCTGCTCTACGACTTGGGGCGTCAGAGAGAAGACAATGAGAGGAAGAGTAGGGCTGGGAAGGACTTGACAGGGAGGAAGAGGAAACAGAAGGCTCAAAGAAGTCACACTCTGCATGCTCCTCAACACCCGCACTTATTTTCAGCTCTTGTTTCTCAAAATGACTATTACACTCCCTGGAATGAGACATCGTACCTAAGCCTGAGTCAGCTACCTGGTTATTGACACTGTGAACATCTACTCTGACAGGCAGCATGGGCGAATTGCTTGGCTTACAAGTACCAGGAGCACTTCCTCCTCCTCCTCCTCCTCCCAGAGCAGCCGGGGTTACTTGGGCTGCAGCAGAGCTATCGGAGTGCTCTTTCAGTTCTTCATGCAAAGGCATCAAATCTAGGGGCTGCTTTCCAGTCTCTGAAACATTTTTATCACCTGCAGCAACACCACGGTTCTCCTGACAGTCACCCAGCAGCTCATCATCGGAACCTCCCTCTGGAATAACTGGAAGAGAGGCCAGTTTCGAACCACGGTCTCCGGTGACAGGAATGGCAGACTTTAGATTTGTAAGACAGTCAAATAAATCGTCATCACCTTCATTTTTTAAATGCCTATTATTGCTGTCATCTCTGAGCATCACTGGTGGAGCGATAGTCTCTAATGAGACACTTTGGGGGAGGCTCCCACAAGCATCTGAGGCTTTCTCATTAGGTAACGAGAGCCCAGGTGCAGATTTTACACTATCGCCTGAAGGCGGCACATCACCACTTAACTCATCGGCCTGAGAAACCAGTGGGCACTTTTTCAGTGTTAAAGACAGCCGTGGTGCTGGCTTTGGAGTGACTAACCCCTCACTGCCAGCCCTCCCTACATTGGCTTCCTGAGGGGACTGCGTGCAAGCTCCCAAGGTTGGTTTGGCAGGTCCTGCTTGAGAAAATGAGTCATTTTTATCAAGTGGAGTTGCTTGGGGCTCTAATGTGGGTGCACATTCTTCCCATCTCTTTTCACCAAAGACCTCCTTCTTCTCTTTCAGCTCACTCTCAGAGGAAGGTGGCTGTTCAGCACCAACCCCTGGCAAGCGGCTATTACTATACTTTGAGAGAGATGCAAAGCCTTTGTCATCCTTTGCGCAGAGTTCAGTATTTACACCACCTAGTTCTGCACCACCCGGAACAGCAGACTCACTCTTTCGGATGGGACCTATGCTGTCACTAGAGAGTTTTGACAACGGGTAGCACCCTGCTTCCAGTTCATGAGTAAACCCTGCATGCTCTCCTGTTGCATCTGAACCCATAAGTAACATTTCACCAAAATCAGAGTGCTGCTTTTCATGTTCCTGCCCACCCAAATCCTCATCACCTGAAGTAACACCCTCTGATCCATCAAGGAGAAAGGACACCGATTTCCTGTGGTCTAGCCTACTTCTTTTCAAAGAAGTCTCAACCTGAAGCTGGGGAGAATCACACTGCTTCTTTGGAGCCACACCAGGGTTGCCAGAAAGAGTGCCGAGGGGGTTTGATATAGCTTTGGCATTACTAGTTAAAGCCACATCTGAAGAGCTCCCTGAAGCATCGCAACCAGAGTGTTTCAGCTCAGCAGGGTGTTCTGCTGAGGAACAGTCTTCATCACGCTGAAGGCAGAAAGGGGAAGAACTAGCAACAGCTTTGAAACCTGCTGCATCTGCTTCCCGCCCAAGCTTGGATGCAAAGGGATTATTGTCATTAAAATGACAATCAGAGGGGAGAGAAGGTGCAGGTGGGTGAGAGAGACCCCAGGAATCCCACATATCAGAGCTTTCAGGACCCTGGCCCCATGAGCTCTGCCCCCATTCAGAAGCAAAAGGATTATTACCGCTACCAGAGACCTGCCCAGGAAGAGGCATTTTGGGAACAGAGGCTGCAAGATGATGGGACGAAGGGAAACGGGCAGTGCCTTTGGGATCCAGGGCTGCGGATGCCCTGCCCCACTCGGGAGTAAAGGGGTTCTTGCCATTCAAAAGCTCTGCAGCAAAAGGAGGAGGAGAAGTAAGAGATGCAGGAGAACTAGTAATGTTTTCAGAGTCTGGCACTTGGACTTTTTGTCCCATTTTAGAAATAAAAGGATTATTGTCACTACTGATATGGTGTACAGAAAGAAAAGCAGGAAGGGAATCAGGTGCAAGAGTAGGAAGCGTGGCTTTGGTTTCCTCCTCTGAAGACACGCCCAGTCTGCAAAAAGGGACAAAAAACTCGCATGTCACTTGCGGATGCAATACGAGGCAGGAACAGATAAGCTTTAGCACCAGACTCCATCAACTCCTAACACTGGAGTTGAACTATACTTTGAAGAGACCTCAGAGCCTATCTGATAGGCTTTATGTACTTAAAGGTGTCTTTACAAAGCACTCAATTTATGTCAGAACACTTCTGCTGTAGAGTTTGCAGATGTTACTGTGGTAGCTGCTTAAGCACTATCTCATCTTTTGCACCCCAAGCAATTTTATTAGTAGGTAAGACATTTCATATGCAAGACGTTTAAACATGAGAAGCACTGAAAATAAGAGTTAGAGACAAAACGTAGCCTTATTAGTAGGACACACCCATATATATATATAAAACCAGACACATTTTATATATATATATACACATATATATATATATGAAGGATAAAGGAGCAGAATTTCCAAAAAAGCCTTGTGTACAAATTCACACAAATGTCCTTCATGTTGCTGTGAACAACGCCAAAAGCAGAAGGGCTCCAAGATTACCACTTTTGAAGACCACAGCCAAATACAGAAGAGAAAAGTGGAGATGTTAGAACTGGTATTTCAGACCCTGCGTACATTCAAGTCGCACAGCTCAGATAAGAAGTTAGTTTTTGCAAGAGATCCAGCAAGAAAAGTCACCCCTACAGTACCTGCAAAGATGCCTGCACTCAGAGAACCATTATTTCAGCGTCAATTATAAGGAACATCCCTGTATCAATCTCTTTTTCATACCGAGAAAGAACTCGGAGTTATTATTTGTTATCAAAGCACCCAATGGCCAGCTTAAAACCACCAGGTACCCTGCACAGCAACACACTTCTGCCTCACACAGGATGCCAAGTTGAGAAGCGCTGCTCTGGGGCAGGAAGCAGCCTCATTAAAGCCGGCCACCACCGCTGCACATCGCTATTTATGTCAGCCTCTGAAGCAAACGTGACTGACCTGGGCTTGACAGCTTTGGTCTTCGCCGGTGCAGTAGCTTTTTCAGGTTTCCGCTCTTCCTCAAAAGGGTTGAGCGGCTGCTTATTTGCAAAGACGCCTTCTGCGCGGTGACTGTCTTCTGAAGGATTCCCTCTGCTTAAATTTGCTGAAAGTTCAACGCGTTTAGCCTCTTGTTCACTCTTCTCTTCTGGAACTTTGTTTTCTTCATCCTGCAGGGTCCTGTCGGGAACATTCTCAGCATCACTGGTCTTCACTGCTTCCTTCTTCCCAGTGACCAGAGACAGCAAGGCAGACTTTTTGTGGTCTGGTTTTTTGGTCTCTTTAATAACCTCGACACTCGGAGGAACACTGGTTTCCAGGTATTCTTCACTGCTAAGCAATTTGTATGACGGCAAAGTCATAGATTTAAAGGTCTCCAGAGATGCAGACCCAGAGAAAGCATGACTAGGAGATGTTCTTCCCGTCTCTTCAGGTCCTTTAGTAGATCCGGAAGACAGGTTCTCTTCTGAAGCAAAGAGCTGCTTTCTCCTGAAGTTGTGAGGAGAGGGGGAAGAGGCTGGAGTGTTGTCCTTCTTCATGCTCTCTTCCATATAAACATGACTGCCATTGATACACAGACTAGACTTGGAAATGGGATCGCTTTTGGATTTAAGGCCACCGAATAAAGAGAGCCCTTCTTTCTTGGTGTGGTTAGTGGTTACTTGGTTTAGTTGCCTGCTGTCCAAAGTTGCTGTTTTACGAGATTTAAATACAGGAGAAGGAGAGGACTTCTCTTCCAGGGCATTTCCAAAGGCTTCTGGAAAAAACAAACAGGGAGAAATTCCAGATGCAAGAACATCCTTTCCTCTGACACTCCCTACTGACAACCTCAGTGCTTCACGGTCATTAATGGATTGCAGCAACAGATACACTGCAAGCGTGACTATACCAGCCACTTCTAAACTTTCTGGGTCCCCTACCACTGCCAGCCCTCAGCAGACCGGATCGCACGTGCCATTCAATGACCTAAAACCACCACAGATCACCTACTGTGAAGCTGCACTGCCAACGCGTGCAGACATTCCTTGCGCACAGTTTCTATGCTATCCCAAGGTAAGCTTAGCTGTGAGTGTCTAATATCCTACATGCATACCCGCCACCATGGACACAAGTGACTTTCTCTGGATTCATTCAGTAAGAAGAATTTAACTAGTACTCTAAAAAGCATGCAAAGTGCAAGCAAACCTTTGAGAAAGCCTTTGTGCTTCATCAGTGCAGTGAGAGCCAATACTCACTTTCTGAGGTTGGAGAGCTCTCAGACTCCTCATCATCCCATTGCGACTGGAAGTCGCTGGGCCGAAGCCGAACCCTCTCGGTGACGGGCTGCTGTGTCGGAAGGACTGACATGGACTGGGAGAGGGAGGTCTTCTGCAGGCCAGGTTTGGAAAACAGGGTTTTGAACTTTGATTTCTTCTTTTCCTTCTCTACGGACTCATCTTCACTGTCAACGGGGGAGTGAGTCGTGCTGGGAATGATTGCCGATGCCGTGTCAGAAAGGCCGCTGCTCCTCTTCCCCTTGAGCTTGTCTTTGAGCTTGCCAAAGGGAGAGCGAGACTTGTCTTTCATGGACAGATCAAACATACTGGCTGTCATGTTGCTCCTCATAAACTGGATATCCACTTCAATCTCACCTCTCTCCTTTTCCTTTTTCCCTGGTTTGGAACGAAGCTTGTACCACCTGCAGAAACAAAGAGATTTCTTTTACAAACCAGTTCTTGAGAGGCACAGGTAATTTAGAACAGAAGGTGGTTTTGTTTTAAAAAAATCAAATAACCCTACAGTGTAAGGGGGAGGGGGAAAAAAAAAAAAAAAAGAAAAAAAGAAAAGCCTTTAATCTTACAACAACGTCACGGTCATATGCCTCCAGGTGCCAAGGAAAATATTTCTTATTGTAAATAGAAAGTTATTAGTAAAATTTGTTTTAAAACCCAGACCAGGAAGAGTTAAAAAAAAAAAAAGACAGACATACAACATGGAATTCCTGCATTTCAGCTCAGCCACTCTCTTCCGTGCTTTTATCTGGCCTCCCGAAATCTGCAGAGGCTAGGACTTTGAAGTAGATGAGAAAGAAGCAGCCTCAGAGAGCTGACACTGGTACTGGAGAGCTTGCACACACATCCCACACCCTCATACCTTGCATTCCAGCTTTTCAGTTGCTATCTTAATGCCTCTTAAGCTAAGGAACCCCTAATCAACATGAGAGCCAAACCAAGCCTTACAGACCGTCTGGGGATTTCCACTCACCTCCACGAGCTCGTGACTGAAGTGCACCAGGAAGGACATTCGTTACAGACTGAACCTTATCCCTTTTCTGAAATGCAGCTCCAGAATATTAAGCACTGCGTGTTAAGTCAGTGCTCAGGGTGTCCTAAACTGCAAAACCACCATCTGCGCGACGGTACCACATGTGCTCAATTACCACTCAATAACATTCAAACCACATTAGGGCCAGCAAAGAAAATTATCAGCACTGCACACCAATAATTTGTCTATTGCTGGAGCTGCAGACTTCCCGACTCCACAGAACAGATAGGAAAGGCTGCCTGGAAAACACCAGCTTCTTCCTCCTCACCAGCTGGTAAATGAAAATAAAGGAAGCGAACTGAGCATGCAAATCTGCCTCTCCATCAAATTTGCACTTCATGCCTTTGAAGGTGCACTGGAAACAATGAAAGAGAATGGCAAAAGGCAATTTGCTTCAGAGAAAATTCAAAGATAATGAGCATTAACTGAAGGAGAAGAATTCAGAAATCTGCTACAGAGAAACACAGAGGGAAATGAATGCTCAAGCACCATGCTACAGTTAGATGTTCAGACCTGAAGTTACCAGACAACAGCATCAGCAAAGGGATCTTATAGGGAGATGTTAGGCTTCGTCAGGTCCCTAAAGCTGCAGTCCCGCAGTGGCAGCAGCGAGGGAAGCACAAATTCTTTGCCTTTAATGCAAGCCAGCACCGGGCACTTTTGTTCTAAACCGCGTGATTTCTAGGAGCATCCTGCATTTGTACAGTGCCACAACAATTCATTCTGCGCGCTCTCTGCCCTGGGGAAAGAGCAGGCCCCGTTCGAACAGCATCCAAAACACAAACTACGTGTTCAGCGAAAGGCAGCTTAGCACTGCCTGAAACACGGCCATTGCTTTGAGAAGCACAGCGCTACGTCCGCCTCGCTTTGAGCAGCTGAAAGTAAATAACGTACTGACAACCTCCCCCTCAAAACTACAAAATCTTATTTGCATTTATTATGTTAGCGTGCCCCTGTCAATCAACATGCATTTATTTTCCAAAAAACCCACCCCTTTATGGCTATACTTCACCACAGCAGCTAAGCGATGACAAAAGGCTGGGAGGACAACACTAACAATTGGAAATATCAGAAGTTTTCCCAGGAGCATCAAAGTTGGTTCCCCCTGCCCCCCACCCTCTATTTTCCTTTGGCCCAGACACAAAGAAACCAGCCAGGGAGGACCCAGGCTGACTCCCTGAACTCTGCTGACTGAAGGCACATTACGCTCTGCCATGTAAACACATTAGCGACATGACCTTAATGACAGCCACGTTATAATTAAGGCTTCACTGATGGCTTTGTCAAGAAACACGACGCAGGTCTTGGCTTCGGCCGAGCCGGTGTTAATACCTGGATCTGCTCAGGTGAGTGAGAAGAGGAAGGTGACTCACGGGCCACCTCAAGCCACATTACAAGGCTGCTGACTCCCAGTAAAACCCTCCCAGTAACCACCCCCAGGAATTCAGCGCACCGTCCCAGTGTTTATGTTCAAAGGAGCAAGTATGACACAGAGCTGGCAGTTGGTATTAAAGGAAAAGTCTTGCAGCGCAGTGTCCTGCTGACAACAGCGAAGCCAGCCCATATAACACTGAATTATCTACTCTTACGCATGCTTAGGCTCTGCTAAGCATTTATTAAGAAAAATACATAAACAGCTGGCTGTAGCCTGGGTTCATTCTCTGTCAGAAGGCGGAGGTATTTCAAGTACATTAAGTTCCTTGGGTCAATCTGGCTGTTCCCAGTGCACGCTGTTAGCGCTCACATGTAAATATTTAAAAATCAAAGCCAAGCACAAGGCAGCACCGGCTGTGTTTCCCCGGCCCGGCCCGGCAGCCACAGGTGCTAGAACCCACTGGCCTCTTCCAGGGGACAGGCACCCTGGAGCTATGGGGGGGCAGACCCCCACCAGGAGGGACCCTGCTCCGAGGGGTCACCCCATGGGCCCTTGGGGGGCTCGAGGGGTCCCCGTGGGGTACAGGGCTTCCCCGGCAGATCCTTACACCTCTGTGGGGCACTGGGTTCTCCGTGGGGCAGAGGGACATCGCACGGGCCATAAGGGTCCCCCACCAGATTCCCCCCACCCCTATGGTGCACAGGGGTCCCCCAGAGATCCACACACACCTGTGGGGCAGAGAGATCTCCATGGAGAACAGGGAAATCCCATGGGGAACTGGGGCCCCCCCATCCCTCTCCCATACCCCTGTAGGACCCAGAGGGCCCCCCCAATGCTCTCCCCAGCCCCCATGGGGCACTGATACCCCCCCCCAGCCCTCTCCCCAGCCCCCGTGGGGCACAGAGGGTCCCCCCAACCCTCTCCCCAGCCCCCGTGGGGCACAGAGGGTCCCCCCAACTCTCTCTGGCGCCCCCGTGGGGCACAGACACCCCCCCCATCCCTCTCCCTGGCCCCCGTGAAGCACTGATATCCCCTCCAACCCTCTCCCCAGCCCCCCCGTGGAGCACAGACACCCCCCCAACCCTCTCCCCGGCCTCCGTGGAGCACAGAGGGTCCCCCCAACCCTCTCTGGCACCCCCGTGGGGCACAGACACCCCCCTCATCCCTCTCCCGGGCCCCCGTGGAGCACTGATACCCCCCCCAACCCTATCCCCAGCCCTCGTGGGGCACAGACACACCCCCCATCCCTCTCCCCGGCCCCTGTGGGGCACAGAGGGTCCCCCCAACCGTCTCTGGGGCCCCCGTGGGGCACAGACACCCCCCCATCCCTCTCCCCAGCCCACGTGGAGAACAGACACCCCCCCATCCCTCTCCCCGGCCCCCGTGGAGCACTGATACCCCCCCCCAACCCTATCCCCAACCCCCGTGGGGCACAGACACCCCCCCATCCCTCTCCCCAACCCCCGTGGAGCACAGACACCCCCCCAACCCTCTCCCCGGCCTCCGTGGGGCACAGAGGGTCCCCCCAACCCTCTCTCGGGCTCCCGTGGAGCACTGATACCCTCTCCCCGGCCCCCGTGGGGCACGGAGGTTCCCCCCCCGCCCCTCTCCCGGGCCCCCGTGGGGCACAGACACCCCCCAGCCCGCGTCCCCCGAGGTCTCCCGGCCCCCCCCCCCCCGGCCCCACCTGGTGTGCCGCCGGCCGCCGTCGGCCCGCAGCGCCGCCAGGTCCACCTCGGCGCGTCCCAGGAACTTGTCGAGGCCGACGAGGGCGCGGTGCAGGACGGTGAGGCGGAGGGCGGCGGGCCGCGACGGCGGCGGCAGCTCGAAGGTGGCCTCCTCCCGCCAGAGCGGCTGGCCCTGGCACCGCTCCGCCACCGAGGTGGAGAACTTGTCGCGGCCCAGCGCCATCACGGTGTAGGCGTCGCTGCCGCCGCCGCCCGCCGCCGCCTTGGCCCGCAGACCCCGCGCCCGCAGCACCGTCACCTGCACGTGGGTGGGCACCCAGGCCGGGGCCGGGCCCGGGCCCGGGCCCGACATGGCGGCGGGAGCGGGAGCGGGAACGGGAACGGGAGCGGCGCGGCCCGGTGCGCTGCCCGATGCGCTCCCGCCCCGCCCCTCCCCTCTCGCGAGAGCACGGGGCGGGGCCGGGGCGAGGTGGGCGGGGCCGGGGATAGGGGCGGGGCCTGGGTCGTACAGGTGTGTGCAGGGTGTACAGGTGGGGTGGGCATGTAGGGGTGTGTACAGGTGTATGTACAGGTGTGTGTGCCATGTAGGGGTGTGTACAGGTGTGTACAGGTGTATGTACAGGTGTGTGTGCCATGTAGGGGTGTGTACAGGTGTGTACAGGTGTATGTACAGGTGTGTGGGGCACGTACAGGTGTGTACAGGTGTGTGTACAGGTGTGTGCAGGGTGTACAGGTGTGGGGGGGCATGTAGGGATGTGTACAGGTGTATGTACAGGTGTGTGTGGCATGTAGGGGTGTGTACAGGTGTATTTACAGGTGTGTGCAGGTATGTACAGGTGTATGCACAGGTGTGTGGGGCATGTAGGAGTGTGTACAGGTGTATGTACAGGTGTGTGGGGCATGTAGGGGTGTGTACAGGTGTGTGTGCAGGTGTGTGAGGCATGTAGGGGTGTGTACAGGTGTATGTACAGGTGTGTGCAGGGTGTACAGGTGTGTGTGGCATGTAGGGGTGTGTACAGGTGTATGTACAGGTGTGTGGGGCATGTAGGGGTGTGTACAGGTGTGTGTGCAGGTGTGTACAGGTGTGTGTGGCATGTAGGGGTGTGTACAGGTGTATGTACAGGTGTGTGCAGGGTGTACAGGGGGGTGTGTGCACGGTGTACAGGTGTGGGGGGCATGTAGGGATGTGTACAGGTGTATGTACAGGTGTGTGGCATGTAGGGGTGTGTACAGGTGTATGTACAGGTGTGTGCAGGTATGTACAGGTGTGTGTGGCATGTAGGGGTGTGTACAGGTGTATGTACAGGTGCATGCAGGGTGTACAGGTGTGGGGGGCACGTAGGGGTGTGTACAGGTGTGTGTGTGGCATGTACAGGTGCGTGCAGGTTTTACAGGTGTGTGTGGCACGTATGGGTGTGTACAGGTGTGAGTGCAGGTGTGTACAGGTGCATGGCACATATGGGTGTTTACAGATGTGTGTACAGGTGCGTGCAGGGGTGTACAGGTGTATGTACAGGTGTGTTCAGGTGTGTATAGGGGTGTACATATATGTACAGGGGTATGCAAATGAGCGTGTGTGCACAGCTGCATGCATACAGGGGGGTGTGTGCAGGTGTCTGGGTGTACGTGCAGTGTGTGTATAGGGGTGCCTGCGTGGGTACAGAGGTGCGTGTGTATATACAGCTCTGTGTGTGTACAGGGATGTGTGTATGCGTACAGGGGTGTGTGAATGGGCGTGTGCGTGGACAGGTGTGGTTTTGTGCACATATAGGCCTGTGTGTGTCTGCACAGGGCAGTATGGGTGGGTGTCGCGGAGGGTACACGGGTGCCTGTGCCTACAGGCGGGTGCGTGTCCAGGGGTACAGGCTGGGGGGTCGGGAGGGCATGCAGGGTGAGCAGAGGCGCGTAAGGCTGAGCAGCAACAATCTCACAGGAGAAACACCATTTCCAAAACCCGAGAATCAATTTAATGAGAGCTGTATGAGTCATTTAATGAAAGGGACAACTACTTCCAGCTGTCACTCCAGCAAAATGCTTTTCACCCCTTCCTCGCGCTCCCACGGGCCCATTTCCTTCATTAATTCAGAATAACGACACCACGAGGTCTCAAAGCGAAGCATGCAGCCCTCCCCCGGGCGCTGTGCCCTCTGGAAGCTTTTCTCCCCCCTCCCAACCCAACCCATCCCCTCCCCTGCTCCCCGGGAGCATCCACCCTGCACCCAGCAATGCTGGCGATGCTCCGGTCCCCCTCCTTGCTTCCTCCAAAACCTGACAGCCTCAGCGCGAGGCTACGCCAGCCCTTTGGACCACAGCATCTCAGGGTGACCCACCGAGCAGGACCCACCGGGCAGCAGCCAGCCCTGGGGCTGGGGACAGGGCTGGGGACAGCCCTCGAGCCATGCATGCTGCCCTGGGGGGGGGGGGCTGGCTGCAGCAAGGAGGGGAGAAGGCAGCCCTGCGTGGGCACAGCCCGTGGTCCCGTCCCCCCCCCCCCAGAGGTGCAGGTTCACCTATGGGACCCTCGGGATGGGTTTTGCCAGGGCTAGCAGGGTCATGGATGCGCAGTCGGGGGCAGCTGGGGTGACTTTGCAGGGAAAAGGTGCAGCAAAGGCATTTTTGCTCTTGACGGCTGCCATCCTGAAGGTGAAGGGAGCTCAGGGCATGCCGGCAGGGAGCTGAGCACCCCGCCGCAAGGCAGGCGTAGGGAAGGATGCTGCAGCGAGTGCTGCAAAGCCCTGGGCAGGCAGGACCCCCCCCACCGTTTGTCTCCGGTCGCACGGGCAAGACCGGCATTCCCCAACCCCTCGGCAGTGAGGAGAGCTCTGCCGTGCATGGGATGAAGCGCACGGCCGTGGAGGGTCCGGGGAGCGGGACCCCGGCCTCAGAGCACGCCACCGGCAGCCCCACAATTCTTGGCAGGGATAGTCTTCCTCTTACAGGTGAACATCTTCCGGAGCTCCCCACGGAAGCGGTCGTGGAGCCAGGCATAGAGGAAAGGGTTGCAGCAGGAGGAGCTCATGGCGAACCAGTGGCAGAGCAGCTGGATGAGGAGGAAGTAGTGCTTGTTGATGAGATTGATGTCGATGTCACGGATGATGTTGAAGACGTGGATGGGGAGCCAGCAGACCCCAAAGGCTGCCACCACCAGCACGATGAGGCGGAAGATCTTCCTCTTCCTCAGGCGGTCGAACTCGGCTTGGCTCTGCGTGGGGTGGCCAGGCACCACTCGGTTCCTCAGCTTCACCGAGATGCAGATGTAGGAGAGGGAAACGGCGGAGAGGGGCAGGATGTAGGTGACGATCAGGGTGCCGTAGGCATAGGCCAGGCGCTGCGTCTCCTTCTCCATCCAGAACTCCTCGCAGATGGCGAAACCCTCCTGCCGAAACTCCACGTGGTACGTGTGGGCGATGGCGGGGGCCACCAGCCCGCAGGAGAGCAGCCAGATGCCCCCCACCACAGAGATGCAGCTGGTGACCGAGATGCGCTTCTTCAGGGGGTGCACGGTGGCGTAGTACCTGCAGGGAGAAAAACGGGGGAGCCCGAGCCCCAGAGCATCCCCCCGGCAGCCCAAGGCGAGGGGTGGCTGGCGGTAGGGCTGGGGCCATGGGAAGCAGAGCCCTGCCAAGCTCCGGGAGCAGGGGCACGGCCCCAAACGGCTGCTGGGAAAGGGCTGGCTGGGGACACGGGGGAAAACGGCATCCCCTCGCTCTGCCACGGGGCCCGTGGAAGCAGCAGGCCAATTCTGCTGGTTTGGGAAGCGGGGTGTGTGGCAGGGCCGGGCACGGAGCATCCCTCCCGCAGCCTGTCTCTGAACCTGCCTTGGGGACCGCAGCCAGCACTGGGTGAATGACAATAAAAGCCGGCAATTCCTCTTTTACTTCCTCTTCCCCTGAGCATCTTCCACTCCTCTCCACGCTGCCTTACCTTATGACCAAGGACCGGCCCTAAATAAGGTCCCAGTGAGGTATCTCCAGCGATTGTAATTTGATTTTTTGCAGCTTTTTCACATACTAAATGCTCTGCCCCCCACCACAGCCCGCACCACCTGCTACTCGGTATCGCAGCGTTTGCTATTGCAATGTTTAATATTGCTATGTTTGGGCTCCGACAGCTCTTGGCGTGCTTTGCTCACAGGCTTGTGCTGAAGTCCTCGACCGGCAGAGCCCCGGTGCGGCCACATACTCCCCCACTCACTGGAGCTGGAGGATTTGGGCTAAAATTGTCCCTTTGAGATAAATCCCAAAGACGTTTTATGAAAGTCCTGAGGACAGTATAACTTGGTGGCTGCCTCTTTAGCAGGAGAAACAAGCAAATGGCTTTTACCCCCCAAAAAAAGGGCTTTGTTGAAGAGCAAAAGAAGAATGCCAGCAGCAAGGCTCTGCCAGCAGTCCAGGCCTTCTCAGCTATTCTGCTCAAATATTCCTTTTTTTTTTTTTTTTTTTTTTTTTCCTTTCCCATCATGGTCCTGCCCCACTCTCCCCCAAAGCCAGAGGCAAACGAGCGCGAGAGGCATGAGAGACACTCTTCGGCGCTGCCAGCATCACACCCGTCCCTGCAGGGTTTGGAGCATCTTTCATGAGAGGAGGTCTCTATGGAAACACGGGTTTTTACAACCACCCCACATCAGACCCTGCCCGGGCGCGCTCAGGGAGGCACAAGTGCTCTCCACCGAGGGGCCAGAACACAGGGTGATTTGGGTGCAAATTTATCCAGCAAAGTAGGAAGAACTGGGTGCAAACTCCAACAAGCCCTCGTGCGAGAGCAGTGCCTGCCGGGAGCACAGACCTGGCCGCGGGCAGACTAGATTTCGATAGAGATGACTTCATACAGGCATGAAACTGCACAACATCATTTCCCAATGCAAACCAACAGCCGGCCGAACACCCCCACTGCGCTTCCTCCACCTGAGGCCGACTCCTGATGCTAAAGAAAAGGCTGTAGAGAGACTGCAAAGATCCCTTGGATTTTTCCTTTTCCAGTTGTGAGTCTTTGGGACTTAACACCCTGAGCTGAGCAAGCAGCAGCTTGAAGGGACCGGGGGGGAACAGACACGGACCCCCAAACCATCCACCCCACTGGCACTTACCTGTCAACCGCAATGGCCGTGAGCGTGAAGACAGAGACGTAGACAGTCATGGGCTGCATCAGGAAGACGAAGTAGCACAAAAACTTCCCGAAAACCCAGCCCTGGGGGTTGAAGGCGTAGGCCAGGGTGAAGGGCACACACGTGGCACACATCAGCATGTCGGAGAAAGCCAGGTTCCCGATGAAGAAGTTGGTGACGTTGTGCATCTTCTTCGTCTTGCAGATGACATAGAGGAGCAGGTAGTTGCCGAAGATGCCGATGAGGACGACCAGGGCGTAGCAGGGGATGATGAGGGGTTTGAAGGACTGGATGAGCTGCACCCCGGTGAACTGCATGCTGGCGTTGGAACGGTTCCGCAGGGCGAGCTCGGAGACGGTGGCATTGGCCCCGTCCCCCTCCATGGCTGTGGCTAAGCCCCGCTCTGCCCGCAGGCAGGTGAGAAAACCCCTGTCTCAATCAGCTTCGACACCCCAAAATCCAGCGGTCGTGGGTTTCAGGTGTCCACGGGGTGCATCCTTCTCCTTATCACGGCTTTGCTGTGGCTGTCGTGTCCCCCCCCCCAGCTGCACAGGACCCTGCTCCACAGCTGGGGAGGCTTCTCAGGACGGCAGCTTCGTCCTGCGGGGTCCTGGGGAGGGAAACGGAAAATCGGGCTCAGAAAAGGGGTGATGCTGGTGAGCAGTCCTGCATCGGGAGGGAGAAACAGCCCTGGGCTCAACAGCAATTACGGCTCGGGGGGGAAGAAGAGAAGGAGAAAAGCAGTGGGGCTGACCGTGAGCTTGGGGAAAGCACTTACCGAAACCTGCTCTCATCAACACCCCTTTAAACGAAGCATTTGCAGCAATCTTGCCTCTGCCCCAGCCCAGCCGGCGCGGAGGGGCAGCTGCTGGCAGAAGGAAAAGGGAAGCGGCAGCTGAGCCAGAAAATAGCTCCTAATGTTTCTGGAAATAACAAAGGACATTAATGGGTAAACGAATAAAGATGCTCTGCTACTTTTGCACTGCCTCAGCCTGCACCCCGCTCATCTATCCCTCTAAGGAGATTAACCAGGTTCTCCTAAAACACTAAGTCTGGCAGCAGCCGCTGCAATTCAGAGGGCTCAGACGAGATGTTTTCATGGACCCCCAGCACAGTCCTGCTGAAAGCAACACCAGGTTTTCATGTCATCAGCCATGAAGGGAATGGGATGGGGGACAAGGAGGAAATTCAGGGGCAAAAATTAGATCAGTCCTGGAAGACAGGTCCCTGCCTGCCTGGGCTGCTTCCCACTAGTAGCCAGGTCCTGCCAGGAGCCCCTCGTTGGCAGCCAGCCTCGGGGGAGTGGAGGCAGCACCTTTCCCATTCCCGGCACACAGTGCTCACTGCCAGACCCCCAGGACCCCCTGCCCAGCGCAGTCCTCTCTCCTGGGCTGCTCCCACATCCCCTGCCTCCCTCCTGCCCACCGAATCATCTCACCACCCTCTGCAATCCAATTTCCTGGGCTATTTCCATATATTACCTCCCACTCTTTCCCAGCACGGGATTTGCCACCCTGTTTATTTCTCTCTGTACCAGATATTATTTCACCCTTAAGCCCTCACACACCAGAGCTAGTAAGACCAAAGCCCACCCGGCAGGTTTTGGAAGTCCCCAGGGGAGCCAATGGAGAGCTGCACCCAGCCACCGTTTTGTATCTCAGCAGCCCCCCAAAAGCTCCATAGTCCAAATTTGCATTAACTGGGTTTTTAGATCAACTGCCATGCACCCTGCCTGCTTCACCTCACAAGTTTGCAAGGCACCCTGCTTCAAAGGATGCATTTGGAGACAGAAGAGGCGTTTCAGAATAAAGTCCCTCTTATCAAACATTTGCTGCTGAATCCGAAGCCGTGCAACCGCCTCCCCCCACAGCCAGCCCCGCTCTTTCATCTGCTCAGGGAAGGATTTTGCCAGCTGAGCATCAGCAGGTAAAAATCCCCCCGAAAATACGTTACCGTGCGCAGAAGCCTCCTCCTGACACACATCTCAGCCCCGCTCGCCTCCCTAAGCCAAGGGCCGCTTTTCCACGTGAAGCACCGGCAGCAAAGAATTAAGTTGTGCCACCCAGCAGCGATTAGCGGCAGCCGCCTTCCCACGGGGTGGGCAGGCTCCTGCTCAGGGGCTGCCCTGGGGATGCAGAGGGGAGCGGACACCCCCCTCATCCCAGTGCCCCTCTCACCTGCTGCCAGGGTGCAGTGAGACCATAGTGGGTTTTGTCCCTGCTCTGGGAGTGGGGCTGGATCCAGCCCTCCTGGCGAGGAGGGGGACCGGGACAAAATATTTTCAACGGGGGTAAGTTTTACTTAGTTTAGTTTATTGCAATTAATGCAAGCTTCCCATCCTTGGCATGGGTATTGAGACAAGCAAAAATGTAAATAATTAAAAGGTATTTGGGGAAATGCCTCCTCCTGCCCTTTCTGCCCCGCTCCGGACTCCTGAGATAGTGGGGTTCATACCAGCACTAGCCAGGCATGCACCCACACCAGCTGGGCACCCAAGGACATTGATGGGGTGCTCAGGTTTGCACTATTTAACCCCTCATGCAGTTAGTTGGGTGCTCATGAGTGAGCTGATGGGGTGCTCATGCATCGAACAATTGCCCACTTACGCACAAAATAAAAGGGCATTCCTGCATTTATTAATTGGAATTTGCTTGCACAAAAAGGCAGGAGAAGCTGCGACTTGCGCCCGCTGGAAGTGCAGGGACCAGCCCTGAGCAGGGGAAGGCACAAACATTTCTGCACAGGCAAAGCCTGGGGTGAGCCCCAGCTCTCTGGGGGGGGGTCTTGTAGAGCTCCCCTGGGCTTTGGGGTGTGACTGTGAACGTTGGGAGGGCATGCACCCAGCTGGAGCTATATGGTACCAGGTACCCAGCAAAGCCACCCCAAAACAGCTCCCAGCCCTACCAGGCTGCGATGCTGCGAGTTCTTGGGGCTGTGACTGACTCCCCGCTGATCCCAGGACCATCGTACCCATCGCCCTGTGCAAAGCCCACAAACTCCTAGGGAACTAATTAGCCTGAAAGAAATCTCTGAAGCAGCTTTTAGCCTGACAGGAGCATTTTCTGCATTAAAATGTCATTCTGACATGCCCGTTCTCTGCCAAAACTCATCTCAGTCCCAAAAGAGTCTTTAAGCCACCAGGCACCTGGAACTGACAGTCCTGCTTTTGTGTCACAGGCTGGCATCCATCCTGCATATGAATTCTACGAGGAGCTCAGGGCTGCCTCTTCCTTCCCGTAGCACGCAGAGCCCTGTCCTTCCCACGGGATGCTGGCTGCCACGTGCCACCCTCGCAGCAGGGTGACAAGGGGACATCCCTGCCACGGTGCAACAGAGCTCATTTTGGTGCCAGCTGGGTGGACACAGCACCGGCCACACGCAGCGTGCCCGGAGGCCGCATCCTGCACCGGTGCCCTCTGCGCCCGGCTGGGCAGGCGTGCAGCCCCACACCTGGCACGCTCTATTTGTGCCCGTTTTGTCTCCAGGACATTAAGGCTCCTCTATGAATTACCTGGCAGTTACCACGGCTATGCCAAAGCCTTCCAGGAGATGCTGCCACACAGGATGCAGGACAGGGCGAGCGTACCGCTGCCAGGGGCTGCGGGAAGGGAGACGAGGGTATCTCCCCCACGGCACCCACCCTTCCCACCGTTGGGTCTACACCGGCTCCAGCCACGGGCTGCGGCTCTCCAGGGTCCCACGCTGCGTTTGTGGCCGGGGCTGGGCACGCTGTCCTGCAGACCAGGCTCCAGCAAGGGGCTTGTGGCTGGTGTGGGGTGACAGTTCTGTCCCCACGCACCCACTGGCAAGCGCTGACAAGTCAGCCAGCACCACAGCGGCTGTTTGTGCACTTTGCTGACAGACACTTCCCTGACACTCACTGGGAGTTGAAGAGGCCACTGTGCAAATTCACTGCCGCTGACCTTAATCTGCTTCGCGTTTCTTTTCTTCCTGTATTTCTTTACAGGGCTTAATCTGCACCCAGCGAGACGTCTTAATGCGGCTGCTGGATCACACTGAGCTGCCGGCATTCAGTGAGCTTTCCAACTAGCAGCGTGTTTCATTCCGGCCTGAGGAATTAGGAGCAATGCATTCATCAGCCTTTATTCCTGTTCCTCCCCGGCTGGCACCCCTGCCTGTGCCCAGAGCCTACAGAACACCTCTGGGATGGGCAGTGGGGGGCTGCATTACCCCCAGGCTCACGCGGGACGCTCTGGCCCCCCACAAGGCACCTTCGACCCGATCAGCCCTGGCAGCAGCGTGCAAGCGAGAGCCCTCACCCCCCAGGCAATGCATTGTCACAGAGACAGGTCCCGGAGCTGATCCCAGTGGGGAAAATAAGCCAGAATCACCTGTTTCGATGAGAAATGCAATGGTTGCGGCTCTGATCCTCTCTCCAGAAGTAGCACACGCGGTCTTGTGTGCTGGGAGCGAGGCGAGGGCAGGGAAAAGCCAGATGAATTAATTCCTTATTATAGTTTTGCTGTCCCCACTCTTCCACCCCCAGAGCTTGGGGTTCTGCACCGCAGCAGCTTTCTGCTCCCCATCCCAGGGCACATCTCAAACCCGCGAGGCAGGGAAGGGGCTCGGGACGCACACTTGCCTTGCAGGAGGCGATGCCCGAGAAACCTCTTGCCAGGGTGAAGGCTGCATGTGATCACCCTGCGATCCTGTCCCCTTGTGTCCCTGAGGCCAGGGCCAGGCGCAGCCCACGCCAGCGGCTGACGTGCTGCCAGGCTGCAGCCCATCAGGGCTGGCAGCTGGTTTCACCCAGGCCCATCTCCTGCCTCTCCCAAGCCATTAGAGCGTGACGACAGCAATCTTCCCTCTGCACACCGATCAGCTCATCTCTGTGGCCTTTTCTATTATAAGTGGGGAAAATAAAGAGAGACCCGTGTGCTCCCTTCCCAGCCCACCCCGCTTGCAGATTCAGGGCTCCCCTTTAAAGTCAACCTCGCTGCCAGCTAATATCATGCATGTAATGGATTTGGGCAATTTTCTCAATTAGGAGTTTTGATTATATTATTTCAGCGGCTGCTTGTTCAGGGCGGCTTTTGGCTCCATTTCCGTGGGCTGCCACGAAGATGGCAACACAACTTAGTCCTGTTGATCCAAACAGATGATGGTCAGAGCGATTCCTACCGGAACAAAAGGACCATTAGAAGGGACCACACAGGATAACTGGTGCCAGGCACAAGCGCCTTGGCCTCAGAGCATCGTGTCCTCCCCCTGAAGAAGCAGCTGAGCTTATGTGGACACACCAGCCTCGAGCCAGAGCACGGTGCAGCCTTCCTCCTCCAGACATACTGAGGCTGGGAGATCCCCCGAGCCTCCTGTCCTGGCAGTGGGCAGGGGAGCAGGCAGCAGCAGGCAGCAGCCTACAGCTCCTCAGGGGCTGCTTGCTGGGACCCCCGGCCCCCCAGACCCACAGGTTTGTGGTGTGACCTGCCACATCGTGGCGATTGCACCCAAGAGGAGGCAGGGAACCGCTGGAGGCAGCGGGCGACAACAGGCTGGCGCAGGAGTACCAGAGCACAGTCCAGACTAACTCCAGGGTATTTGCACTTTCCCATGTTATTGCAATAAAAGGAAAAAAGAGCATTTCTAGGAGCATAGTAGGAATGGAGGGGGCAGGGAGAGGAGACAAGGGATGACATCCAAAGCCCAGACAGCTTGTGTCCCCCTCCAAAGATCTGTCCCATTCAAGGATCATCCTAGCACAGGTCCCCACCATCACCGTCATGCCGGCTCCACTCCCAGAGCTGCAAAGTCTTCTCTGAGTTGCAGCTATTCTACGATGCTCTAGCATCATCCTCATCACCTGTGTCTTCCTTTGAGCTTCTTCCTTCCTTGTGGGCTTCGTACTTGGCATCATCTTCCACTGGGGAGAGAGGATGCAGGGCTGCAGCAGGAGGGGGTGGCCCTGACCCACCGAGGGGAGGCAAAACCCCCCCAGCTGCAAACACAGCCAGCAATCCCACCCCACGCTGGGAATGGGAGCACAGACACCATCCCACCCCACAGCAGCAAAGGCAGAGCAGAAAGCTGGCTCAAAACATCATGTTGAGCCCACGAATGCAAACAAGCACTACTCTGCCCCCCAGAAGCAGTGTTCCCTCCGTCCCTGGGGCAAAGCAGCCCTGTTGAGGGCACCAGGTGCCACTAAAGCCACCACGGGACCCACGGGACCACCCCCAGTGCAGCCCCTAGCCCACACACTCGCCCTGGCCCCGCAGCACTCACGGGTGATGTGCTGCCCACTAAGGTAGACTGGTCCAGCTCCACACTTGAGCACGAAGGTGACGGGAGGGACAAGCTCCAGACCTTTGAGGCTGATCTGCAAAGAGTTGGAAGTCAGAGACCCCTGACCCCAGTCTGGGCTGAAATTATCACCCCACAGCCGGGGGCTGCATGCTGCGCGTTCAGCTGCCCTTACCATGGGGAGCACCGAGGTCCGCAGTGCCGCGATGGGCACCGGCTTGTGGTCTCCGTAGGTGTTTTTTGAATCAACGGCCACCACGTGCAGCTCATCCCTGGCCTCAGCCCCCAGGCAGATCTGCAGAGCCAAGCAGAGACCCCGTGGCAGGGAGCCCAGCTGCTGGGGCACGGGCTCGCTCTGACGGGCTCTTCGGCAAGCCTCGGATCTCACTGTTTTCAGCAGGACCAGATGCTCCAATAAGTCATCGTCCTCCTTCACCACACAGGTCCGGGTGCTCGTGTTCAGCTGGCAGCCTGCGGGAACACAGCATCGTCCGTGGACACGTGAGCTGCCCAAGCTGCGCAAGCCTTGAAAGCAAAGGGGAGGCTTTCCTGGGAGCACACTCCATGGGAAAGGGGGAAACATCCTTCATGCACACCCACCCCAGGTGCCGCAGGGCACAGCCACCGTCCCCCCCACAACCGCTCCTGCCTGCGGGTCCCACCAAAGCAGCCCAGGGCGTGCAGCTCCGTACCCCACAGGACAGCAACGGGCCTCTCCTCCGACAGTGAGCTGGAGAAGAAAGAAGAGGTGCTCATCCTCCACGGCAGATCCAACGGCGGCAGCAGGAACCAGCTCCTGCGAGACAACCACCAGAGAAAACAGCGTTCGGCTGCTCTGGAGTAGAAATACATGGAAGAAATGTGACTTCAGAGCACTGAGAGCAAACTCTCTGCTCCCAAAAGACCAGAGCTGGGGCAGCAGCATGCCAGCAGCTCACACCAGGACAGCACTTGGACCAGCATCCCTTCAGCGAGGATAGCATTGCTAGGTGAAGGATAAAAACACCTAGCTGCTTGTGCATCCCTAGGGAAAGCAAAAGACAGTTAAATGCCTTTACAGACAAAACCAGCTCTAAGAGGACGAGCAGCCTCCCTGCAGCAAGGGAGCACCGTAAGCAGCTCAGGGCAGTTGGTGCAACCCTCCCACACAGAGCAGTGTCGGCGAGCCAGAGGCTCTGAGAAGCATTTAGTATGAAAAGAACACTTGGAGGCCTCCAAACGCCACGCTAGCACCAAGGACTTGGTCAGCATCAGTGTTTAATCCAGCAGCACAACCCAGCACGGGGACTGGGGTGTCAGAGCGAGCTGCCCCCCTGCCCCACACACAGCAGCAGCCCCGGGGGACCACAGGACACATCCTTCCCCACACACTGCCCAGCAGCCCGCACCCAGCAAAGGAGAGCAGCACCGAGAGAGCAACAAGCACCAGCACCTGGCACCGGGTGCTAATAAAGAAAAGGGGGACACCGAGGGAGGTGCGGTTTGGGAATGCAATGCAGGTGCTTGGGGGGGGGGGGGGGGGGGGGAGGCAGGTGGCACCAATGCACCCACCACCCCCTCATCACTGCATACCCCCAGGAGGACCTACAGCAAAGAATTAAGCCTGAAGGCAGAAGCAGCTCCATTTGAGCAAACTTGATCATAGATTCATAGAATACCAGGTTGGAAGGGACTTCAAGAATCATCTGGTCCAAACTTTCTTGGCAAAAGCACAGGCTAGACAAGACGGCCCAGCAGCTTGATTGGAGACGAGGACGCCAGCCCTGTGAGCGGGACATGTAGAGACCCCGGATCCCCCTTCACCCCTGCCTGGGGCTTGCCGGTGGTTTGGGAAGTTACTCGTTAACACCGTGGCTCTTGGGGGGGTTAACAAACAACTCCTGGGCTGGTGTTGGACTGTGTCCCCTCAGTGGGTCACTGAGGGTACCCTGGGAAGGATGAGGCCATGGGGGGCTTGGGGGCACGCAGGACCTGCTTGTGCTCAGAGTCAGCTGCAGGGATCAGACACCGGTCTGGCAAGAGCCACCAAACCGACATCTGAAACTCTAAAATGGAAACAGTTGGCAAGAGCTTCATTTTTCTCTTTATTTAGCGATTTCACGCTTGCTGGGTAAAGCAAAACGCGCCAAGGGAGGATCCCAGCAGTGGAAACCCCCAGCACCCTGGTCCCTGGGGCTGCAGCCAGACCCTACAGACTCTATGTGGGAACTGGGACTTCCCCAGCACCAGGAGGTGGCACTGGGTGCTTCTGCATGGGCTCCCTGGCAGGGACACAGTGGCCAGTCGGGGCAGCTTGGGGGGCTGCGGGTGCGCGGGGTGCCCCAGTGCTTTGGGCATCATCCTGACACAGGGCTCTCTGCCTCTCCCAAGCAAATGTTCACTGCTTGTAAACTCCCAAGTTCACACTGGTAAAAAACTCCTGAATTACAGTGGGATGGCGGTGGTACTTTCTGGTGCATCCCCAGGCTGGCAAACCCCTGGGGGGCACAAAACTCCCTGCTGGGGCACAGGGCTGGCAGATGCTGTGCCAGACCCTGAGGAGGGATGGCCCTGCCTGCCAGGGAGCCCCGGCAGCATCAGGTTCTGTCTGCCCTTTCAGGGTGCGGGGAGACACGGCAGGGCTTGGGGCTGGCACCATGGCATGCCCAGAGCCTGGCTTTTCCCCACCTGCCCGCTCAGCAGGTCCCTGCCAGCCACAGCCCCAGGAGGGGGATGCACCCCCGAGCCTCCGGCAGCCCCTCGGGAAGAGCACATGGAAGAGCACATGGAAGGAGCATCCCTCTGCTGGGCACAGATTCGAAGGCATCGCAGAGTTTCGAAGGTTTATTTCACACAGAGGGTGGGGGGAGACAAAACAGTACAAAAACTTTACAGTCACCGTGACTTATTTACAACCAACATTATCCCCAAAGTCACTGCGTGGCAGCGTGGCGTGGGCACGGCCGCGAATGTGAGCGCCCATCTGTACACGCACCCCGAGCTCTGCTGGCACCGCGGCGTGCACGGAGGAGCCACTGCAGCATCTCAGGGCTGGACTGACCCTGCTGCCACCTCCCAATACGCTGGCAGTGCAAAAGGGTTTAAAGCAAGAGCTTAATCTCCCTGCCCTCACCCCACTGCCCCACGTACCCAGAGCAGCATGCAGGGGCCTCGGGATGAGAATCAGCCTTCTACAATGCTCTCCCCACCTGATCCCGCTGCTGCTGCTCCTCCACTTCATCCATCCACCCTCCCACCCCCGAACGGCACAGAAACATGGACATCTGCCCCAAACAGAGAGGGAGAAACAGAAGGAGATTTGACAAGAGCATAATTCACTTTTTTGTGCCCAGTCCCCCATGCTTGGAGCTCCCCTTGCTCCCTTGTGCTTTTCCTTTGCTAAAGGTATCGCTGGAGTTCCCGGGATCGCACCCAGCCCTGGGAATGCAGCCGCTGGGACAGGGATGGAGCGGAGATCCTGGAAAAGGCTTGTGCCTGCAGGAGGCTCTTCTCCCCTTCCCAAGGGGCTGTCCAAAACCCGGCCAAGGCTGGGACGACAAGGTTCTTCGAGAGAGCAGAGCCGCCAGCCACCGCACCCTGCCACCAGCCGTGCCAGAAAGCACCCCCAGGTGGGAGCTGGTCCCCTGGTCCACACGGCGAGCGCCGGCACGTCCCCGAGGCTGCGCTGCCTCTTGGCCAGCAGCGTGGGAGCTTTTTCCTAGCTGGTTCCAGCTCTCCAGCACCAACAGCATGGAGAAACCGGCTCCTCGGACCCTGCTGTGATTGCGAGTGTTCCCAAGGGATAGCCCCTCTCCTCTCCGGGTCAGCGCGTGCACCGGAGGGTCCTTCCAGCGCCATCGCCCCCAGCGCTGCTCCTCCGTCCACTTCGCGACACCCGGCCCTGCAAGAAGAGGGTGGGAGGTGACGCAGCATCACCCACCGGGCTCAAGCCTCACAGCCTGCATAGCGCCGGGGATGGGGACCCAAACCCACCGCCCAGGAGAAAGGGCAGCGGTAGGCACGGAAGGGGATCCAGGACTGGAGCCGGGCAAAAAAGCACCATGCATGAGGTCTGGAGCTCCAGGAGCACGTAAGCCAACGTGGCAGAAGCAGCCGCCCCGATGGGGGTTAAGCATCCCGGGGCAGGCAGGGAGGTGTCAGCAGATGGCCGGGCTGATGCCAGGCTCACGTGCCCGAAAGCAGGCAGCTGCCTGCGGGCTGGCCAAAGGCTGCGCTCCCCCAGGGAAGGCAGCGGCCAAAGCGGGCAGAGGAGACGCTGCGAGGGATGATCGCCCCGACACCGCTGCAGTGCCGGCCGAGGGGAAGGACACTCACTCTCTTCCCGGCTCTCGGCTGCTCCCAGTCAGATGGAAGGACCAGCTGGCATCTCTCTGCCGGAAAACCTTAAACAGGACAGCACAGTGCATGAAGAGCCCAGACTTTTCCCACTATTTACCATCCCGTGTTCCTAGCGTGGATAAATCCTTCCTCAGAACATGCAAGTTCAGAAAACACTTTCTGGCACCTCCTTCTGCACATCTCTGCTGACAGCAGCTCTGCCTGTGTGTGCTGGCAGGAACCTTTCCTGCCTTTGGGCATCAGGAGGGGTTTCAGACCAGAGAAAGCCAGTTAAAATCCACAGTAACCAGAATAATTCAAATTTTGTCATACTAATAAAAAACTCAGGGGGGGGGAAAAACCCACCCTGTAGTTTGCAGAAGGAGTTATAAACCCACGTAAGGGTGCAGGCAGCAGGCTGTCAGGGCAGAGCCACAGCACGGGCGTCCCTGCCAGCCCTCTGCCCTGGCATGGGGCTGCCAGCTACGGGAAGCCCATCTCCCATCCACAGGGCTGACAGCAGTGAGGGACAGAGGGTGAAGAAATAAATTTCCTTCCCAGATTTACACTCTGTCGGAGGGCAAAGTGACCCACAGATCCCAGGCTGGCAACAGTGGCCCCCAGCTGCCACACTGCGATGGGGGTGGGGGGTGTCCCACGTTTTCCTTCTTTAAAAGCAGAAAGTGGGAGTGGGGGGAGAAGGAGGGGAATCCCAGGCTTTGGGATGCATTCCTGTTTGGCAGGCTTGCTTCCCTATTCATCACCAGTGTTTTCTTTACCCAGGAACAGCAGACCCCATCCTGGCAGGCTGGGGTGTTCCCCGGGAAGGGACAAGGCAGGACTGGGCTGGGACCCCAGTTTTGCAGTCCAGTGGAGGGGCCAAGGTTTTAGGGGAACCTAAAGGCAGAGGGCAGTGATTCCCAGCCCCGCACCCCAGCAACTCTCCTGCGCACACCAGGGTCTGCCTGCCCTCCAGCTCCGGGGTCTGCCTGCCCTCCGGCTCCGTCCTGTGCCGTCAGACCACGGCCCCACCAGCGACAGCGCCCCTGGTCGCACCCCAAAGGGCTGGTCCCCCGGAGCCCCCCGAGCGAGTGCCTGCGGGTACTTACTCGTCAAGCTGCGAGCACAGCGTGGTCTGGGTGCCCTGTGGCCGGGACTCGCCCAGGGGCCGCTGCCGCTGGCCGCTGCCCTGGGACAGGCTGGTCTCCTCCATCCAGCTGCTGCAGCGGCTGCTGCTGCCCCGAGCCTCGGCGTCCTCCCCGGGGTGTCCGGGGGCTGCCGCCTTGCTGTCCTCCGAGGGTCCCTCCCGGGGGCTGAAGGCACAGGGGCAGCGCTGCAGATCCTGCGAGACGGCGTGGAGCCGGCGGTCTGCGCGGCGCGGGCAGCACAGCAGCTTGCGGAAGGCGCTTCTGAAGTCGGGGCTGCGGCAGTAGATGATGGGGTTGAAGGCTGAGTTGACGTAGCCCAGCCAGTTGAGGAAAAGGAAGAGCTGATCCGACACCAGTGTCCGGCAGAAGACCTTGATGATGTTGGCCACGAAGAAGGGCAGCCAGCAGAGCGTGAAGGTGCCCATGATGATGCCCAGGGTCTTGAGCGCCTTGTGCTCCTTGATAGCCAGCAGACGGGAGGGCCGTCTCCGCCGGCTGCTCCTGGAGCTGGGCCTGGGGGGCTCCTGCAGGAACCTCACCTTGTCCTTGCCGATGACCTGGACGTGCCGCGTGGCCACGGCGAAGACGCGGACGTAGACGAAGATCATGACGAGCAGGGGCACGTAGAAGGAGATGGTGGAGGAGATGATGGCGTAGGTCACGTTGGTGACAAAGTCGCAGCAGCGCGGGTCGTCGTAGCAGCGCACCGCCTGCTCGTCCGCCCCGTCCCGCCACCAGTGGTTCATGATGGGCAAGAAGGAGATGAAGGCGGAGATGGCCCACACCAGGCACACCACGGCCCGCGCCCTGCCTTTGGTCACCAGCGCCTCGTACTGCAGCGGCGACGTGATGGCGAGGTAGCGATCCACGGCGATGGCGCACAGCGTCTCGATGCTGGCCGTCACGCACAGCACGTCCAGCGAGGTCCACAACTCGCACGCCATCGTGCCGTAGGGCCAGTGGCCGCTCAGCAGGACGGTGGCCCCCGGCGGCACCACCAGCAAGCCCATGATGAGGTCGGCGCAAGCCAGCGAGGTGACGAAAACGTTGGTCATGGTCTGCAGCCGCGGCGTCTTGGCGATGGCCACGATCACCAGCAAGTTGCCGGCCACGATGACCAGCACGGTGAGGCTCAGGGCGGCCCCCACCACCCACTGCCGGCTCAGGCTGGCGGCCCCGCTGCAGTTGCCGCCGCCGCCCAGCGCTGCGGCCCCCCAGGCGCTGCCGTTGCCCGCGGGCGGGGGACTCATCTCCGCCGGCCTCGGTGGGAGAGGGGGGGGGGGGGGGGGGAGACACGGCTCCGGCACCCCCGACGTGCGCGGCCCCGCTCCCTCGGCCCGGAGCAGCCCTCGGGGCGGACCGGCGGGGCTGCGGCGGGGGCCGGGCTCCCCTCGGCGGCGCTCCCCGGACCGCTGCGGGGAGGAGGAGCCTTTAAAAGGAGCGGGGGCGGCCCCGGGCTGCCCCGCTCCGGACATCAATGAAAGAGGAGAGGGCTGCGGCACCGCCTTCCCCCCCCCCCCCCCCCCCCCAACAACCACCACCACCACCCCACCTCCGGCCGGGCGCCCTCCCGGCCCGCCCCGCTCCCTCCGGTAATCCGCACGGGGCGCCCCGGCCCCTCGAAGCGTACCCTTCCCCCGCCTCCCAGCCCCTCGCCCTGCGTTCCCGTCCCTCTCCCTGCGCCCCTCACCCTGCGCTCCAGCCCCTCTCCCTGCGCCCCTCACCCTGAGCTCCAGCCCCTCTCCCTGTGCTCTTCACCCTGCGCTCCAGCCCCTCTCCCTGCGCTCCAGCCCCTCTCCCTGCGTTCCCATCCCTCTCCCTGCGCCCCTCACCCTGAGCTCCAGCCCCTCTCCCTGCGCCCCTCACCCTGCGCTCCAGCCCCTCTCCCTGTGCTCTTCACCCTGCGCTCCAGCCCCTCTCCCTGCGCTCCAGCCCCTCTCCCTGCGCCCCTCACCCTGAGCTCCAGCCCCTCGCCCTGCGCCCCTCACCCTGCACTCCAGCCCCTCTCCCTGTGCTCTTCACCCTGCGCTCCAGCCCCTCTCCCTGCGCTCCAGCCCCTCTCCCTGCGCCCCTCACCCTGAGCTCCAGCCCCTCTCCCTGTGCTCTTCACCCTGTGCTCCAGCCCCTTGCTCTGCGCCCCTCACCCTGCACTCTGGCCCCTCACCGTGCTCTCCAGCCCCTCGCCCTGCGCTCCCGTTCCTCTCCCTGTGCCCCTCACCCTGTGCTCCAGCCCCTCAGGGTGCGCTCCAGCCCCTCAGGGTGCACTCCAGCCCCTCACCCTGCGTTCCCATCCCTCTCCCTGCACCCCTCACCGTGCGCTCCCGTCCCCCTCCTTGCGTCCCTCTCCCTGCGCCCCTCACCGTGCGCTCCAGCCCCTCGCCCTGCGTTCCCATCCCTCTCCTTGCGCCCCTCACCCTGTGCTCCAGCCCCTCGCCCCGCGTTCCCATCCCTCGCCCTGCGTTCCCATCCCTCGCCCTGCGCCCCTCACCCTGCACTCCCATCCCTTTCCCTGCACCCCTCACCCTGCGCTTCAGCCCCTCGCCCCGGTCCCACACCATCTGTCCTTGTTCTCCACGCACCCTGCACCACGCCATGCTCATCCCAGCCCCTCACCATGCACCCGGGTCCTTCTCTGTGCCCCCCTCACCCTGCATCCCTCCATTCCCTTTGCGCACCCCTCACCGAGTGCTCTGGTCCTTCTCCATGCACCTCAGCGTCTTGCCCTGCGTCCCTTGCTCTAAACCCCTCACGGTGCATCCCAGGACTTTGCTACGTGTCTCTTTCCGTACACCCCCCACTGTGCTCAGGCTCTCCTTGGGCAGGACAGGCTGTCCCTGGTGGGGACAACAGCCCTGTCCCCCCAACATCAGCAGAGGGATGACAAGATGACAGCCCCGCTCCAAAAGACAGCACCCAGAGCATCTCAGAGTCACCATTTCACTTCCACATTTATTGCCCAAAACTCCTTCCCAGCTGATGGAGGAGAACGGGCTGACCTTTGTTGCTCCCCCTCCTGAATTTGGGTGGGTGCTGGTGTTCTGGAGACCCCCACCCCCACTTCCTTCTCCACTCGCACATGGTGGCAGGGAGCCACCTTAGACTGGAAGGCACTGGGCTGCTCCAGAGCCCCAGCAGCCTCGGCCCCATCACTGCCCCCAGCTCCACTCCTCCTGAGGGCCCCTGGGCAGACTCCAGAGCGGGTAATTTTTTCACTATCAGCTATTTATACAAATACTGGAACTTCTAAGACAGGCGCTCTCCAAATATGGCATTTTGAAGTTTCAGCCAAATGGGGGAATGTTGACAAAGAGGAAAAAAATATGTGTAAAAAATTATCCAGTTGGCATTTCTTCCCATTCATGAGCTAGCAAAACAGAGCCCCATTTTTACAAGCTTGATCTTTACAAGATTGTTTTGGTTTTTCAAAGCAGTCAGATGAGGGCTTGATGCAACCCCTTTTAGCTCCCAGCTCTGGCATTAATTGCTGGCTTGGACCAAGCCCTGGACTTGCTATTTACAGCGCGATTTGTCCCTCCACTGGAACGGTGCACAGCACAAACAAGATGCGTAGAGGGAATTTGTCGTCTTTTCAATATCGCTGCACATGTAACTCCAGCGTGCATCAGCACACGGAGCCGCCGCTGGATTTTGTGCCGGAAAAGTAAAGCAAGAGCATCTGTGGGAATGTCCATGGGTAACGAGGGCGTTGGGCTTGGCTCCATGGATCTGGCAGAGACCCGGCACAGGGGCAGGATGCCCGACTGTTCCCAGCTCTGCCACCACCCTGCTGGGTGACCAGGGGCTGGTGGCTTCCCATCCTCGCCTCCGCTTTCCATCCTCATCTCTGCCTCCCCAGTTGCCCACTGTGTGCCCACCCGGCAGACCTGGGCTGTGTGCGGCTCCTGGGCACCGAAAGGGCTGCAGGACTCGGCCCGGGGGGGGTTTTACAGGGTATTCTCCTGCAGCCAGTCCTTCACGGCACCTTCAGACCGTCTCTGTGCCCTGGAGGGGATCTCCCACCGCATTCAAAGTGAGTAACAGACAGACGCTGCCCATGGCGGGACAAACAGCCAGGCTTTCTTGAGGTGCCAAAGCAGGCTTCCAAAACACCACTTCTGATGTCTTCTCTCTGGCACTTAAATGAGACTTTTCCTCCCACTCCCAGACAGGAGAACTCAGTGCTCTCCTCCCTTCCCAGGGAGCCAACCCGACTGGGGAAAGGAAGGGAGAGTCCCAGGCGTTTCATCAAGGCAGGGGAAGTAACGTGGCCCAGTATCTTTGTCCCAGTTTTACAGCTGGAAAAGCTGAAGCACAGAGATGCTGGGTCTCGCACAGCCCTGACCCCCATCCCTGCTGCTCTAGAGCCCCGACCCGAGCCCCCACGGTGCTGGAGACCCCAACTGCGCCTTCCAGCCCAGGGCTGTCACCAGGGAAAGCATCCTCTCCCCTTGCCCATCCCTGCCATGGGCCAGAACCACTGGCCCGGCTCTCTACCTGCACAGCCGCTGCTGCCACGGGCAGGGGGAGGCAGAGCCGGCCCCGGAGAGACCCTGCGGAAAAGTGCTGGCCAGCGGGTCAACTGGCTGTTTAGAAAACTCTGGGAAAATATGTTTATGCCATGAATCAGAGCAGCTCCTTTGGCTGTTGCTACAGAATAAACAATGGATATTTAAAAATACTTCTTTATACATAGAGAGAAAGTCAGGATGGATTAGGGAAGATCCCTACTTGGGGAGAGATGGGATGCAGGGGACAAGCAGTGCAGCTCTCCTTGCTGGATAGCACATGGAGTTCCTGGTGCCCACAGATGTGTTCGGAGAGAGGAAAGAGATGCCTGAGCTGGTCCCAGACACATCTGAGGGAGCACAGGGTCTGCCTGGCCACGGAGGTAGAGGTGTGAGGCAGCTCAAGTAGCAGCTACGGAGCCCTTTGCAGCGGGCGTTTAGCAGCTCCTGGAGGATGCCTCATCATGGGGCATTTTCCCCTGCAAACAGAGCCTAGCACCAGAGCAAGATGCCTGCAAGGTCCTGGATTCCTCCCAAGGCAATGCTGAGGGTGAGGGGGCTGCATACCATCCTGCAGCAACAGGCTCCCCCGTGCCCACCGATGCCCAGCACTGCCGCGGCAGCGAGTAGGAGCCATCCCTTAGACCAGGGGAGGATGGAGCAGTGCCAGCGTTTCTCCTGCAAGGAGCTCAAACACCCTTTTGTAGATTCCTGACGAAATAACGTGGGGTCATTTAGAGACAGCTGGACACAAGGCCACCTTTCTCCAGCTGGTGCACGAGCATAGCCCCCCAGGCAGGGCCAGGACAACCTGCTTTGGCTGGCACTGGCATCCTGAGCCTATGTAAGGTGTAAATCACCCTCCCCAGTCTTAACGTTTTTGCATGCTGGCACTCCAGCTTAAGTGGATGTAAAGTCCCTGCACTGTTTAATCCCTGTCCCACAGCCTTATCCACCCCAACCAGGCTGCATGCGCACAACCACCCTAATTAAGTGTTTCAGGTTCACACATACAGTTCCAGTTCTATTAATCGCTTTCACCGAGGGTGTGGGTGAGGCACGATCTGAGACATGTGAAGCAGATAAATCAGGGCCTGGCATTTAGCAGATAGAGGGGAGCTTGTGATGGCTGCAGGAGCTTGGCACATGCACGGTCTGGCTCCAGCCCGCTTAGGGGAAGGGCAATGCACCCCGAGAGATGACGTACTGGTGTCGGTCACACTGTCCGGGTGCAGCCTGCCTCGGAACTGCAGAGTGAGCCAGAGCTGCGGTGCTGACCCTCTCACCTGCAAACCTGAGAGCCGGACCTTGACCAAACCCAAGGTACCCCGGCGTGCCTGTGCAGATGTGCACTGGGACAACACTGTTCGAAGGAGGACGGATTATTTCTGTCTGCCCCAGAGACAAACCCAGCCTGGGCGAGCGGTGCACGAGCCTGTGTACGGGCAGCTGGCAGGGAGGAAGGCACCGGCTATCAGATCCCTGCCCAAGCTCCCATGACCTGCCACCTCAGATATTAAGCACAGTTTTAATCCTCTATCCCTCATGTTCAATTCATAATTGCATCTGTGAGCTCACCAAAGCTGGCTGGGCCCCAAGAGGGCAGGCAGGCACCGAGGAGGGGCTGAGGCTCGATGGGAGGAGAGGAGAGACCGGGCAGTGACGGGCAAGCGCCAGCTTTGCCTCCCAGCATCATTAAACGCAGCACATTCAGACTCTGCCAAGGCTGAGCCAGGCTGATGCCACACTAGGATAAAACAAAAGCTTTTTATAGCTGGGAATTCTTGCTCTCTCCCCCGGCATGCTGTTTGCGTACTTGCCATTACAGAACAAGTGATAAAAACCAGCACACGGCAGGAGTCACAGCAGCATTGCTGCTCACTGCCATCACCGCTGCAGGCACACCGACGGCAGGGACGTGGGCATTCCCCTGCCCCCGGACCCTCACTGCTCTCCCCTTTGGTTCAGCCTTCCTCAGCTTCCCCATTGCAGCAGAGGGTCAGAAAGCAAACCCAGCGCAGCCAGGCAATTGTACTGAAACCATCAACAGAGCATTTGAGGGGTTTTACCTGTCCATCCCCAGCCCTTCCCTGGAACGTGGGTGCAGGGAACGGAGCAGGGGAGAGGCACTACCGCAGCCAGAGAGATGCAGCTCAGCTTTGCATCAGTAAGAGACCGTGCCAGAGTCCCTCTTGAGCCAGGCTTGTGTTGCAAAGCATTGCTTGTGCATAGGATTCCGAGCCAGAGCTGTGCTGGCACAAGTCCCCAGCCCAGAGCAAAGGGCGAGGGCAGCTGGAGAGGTTCACCACCACAGCCTGGGAGAACCGCAAACCCCCGCACCTCTGGGATGGGCGCTGTACCCCTACAGCCTTGTCAGCACTCATTCCCCCACCAGGTTTCCAAAAAGCATTTTCCCAAGAAACCACACACACTCTAGAAACGTGACAGCACCCTTCCTCCTGGCTCACGTGCCCCAGCCTAGCCAGAGCAGCCCGAGCGACCACTAAAGCCCTCAAGAACATTGAGGTATGATTTACTTACGCAAACTCTCTGGGGAAGCACCCAGGCAGGTACAGGGCAGCAGGCTCAGGCTCTGCAGGCAGGACTAACACCGCTGCGAACTTTCCCTGCACAGCACCGAAGTCCCACCAGCCCAGGACCCCGCAGCTTCCCCCCCATCCCCATCTGCACAAGGGCTCTGAGCAAGCCCTGCCCAGAGACCCCACAGACCCACATCACCCTGCAATGCTACGTGGGGCTGACGAGACATCCCCTCTGCAGCAAACCCACTCGGGCTCAGAACCGTCCACAGCACAAAGCCACACACCCTACCAGTACCTGCACCAGTACCCACCATACTGTCCGCTGCCACCAAGGTCTCACCACCTCCCCAGCCTCTTTTTTTTCCTCCCTCCCTAATTCCTAAATGCCTCCCAAGTGGAGGGGGCTGCATTCCAGTTCAGCATTAACCCCCTCTTGCTGGGCGGGCTGGCACAGCCAAGGGGTGACATGGAGCTGTCCTGGCTGCAGGGAAGACCCTGCCCACCCACCCAGGGCCACGGGGGACACCTGGGGACAGCACAGGAGGTCGGTGAGGACCATGTGATGCTCTACCCTCTGCTTGAGCAAGAGCTGCTCAAGGAGCATCATTTTACCCCAAATCCCCTTGGCCGCCTGGTGCGGCACGGGGCGGGAGCCTGGGATTCGGCAGGGTGGGCACGGGGCCAGGCCAGGCACTGGGCTTTTGGCAATGGGTCCTGCTCTGCCTTTAATGTCCACAGCGGTAATTAGTCTGGGGTTCTCCACACTGAGACTTTAGGAATAGTTTCCATATCAGATTCACAAATCTTGCTTTGAAGTTGTTTGGGATTATCTGTCATCATGTTTCCTTGTCAGCACATAAACACTCTGTGATGAAGCTTTAACCCGCTGGGTACTGCCTGTCCCAGGAAGGCTGGAGGAAGCTCTACATAAACTCTCGGCTCTATATAAACTCTCCTCCCCTGGTAAATGCAGCCGCAGCTCTGAGAGCCCTAGCATCGTGTCAGCTGGGGCTCAGGCACAGGCAGTGGCAGGAAGGCAAAAATTCTCTGTGTCAGAACAATTAAAAAAAAAGAAATATGTGCAGGGCAGCATATATATCACCTTTACGGGGGTTTAAGCGAAGTTTGTGCTTTGCCTCTGAGGCAGCTTATAACCCATCACACGTCTCGTAACTCATTTGACCTGGCTGCCACCCTAGCACAGTCTCCGCGGCAGCCCACGGCAGAGCACGGGGGTAATCCTGGTTCCCCGGCCGGCACACGCGCCCCGGCACTGCCATCCCGGCTCAGGGCAAGCCCTGCTTCCCGCAGCAGTGGGCACGGGAGCATCCCGGCAGGCTCCGAGCTCCTCCGTGTTTGGGAGGGCGAGCAGCCATCTCACACGCTCACATCCTGTTTTCCAAGCGAAGCTCCTGGGAGTAAATGCATCGATAATGATGAAAGAGGCAGAGTGTACCCTGGGTACCGAGAAGGTCAAAGCCCGCTGCTGGCTGCCTGCGCAGGCAGGGCTGAGGTCACTCGATTTGCTGTTTATTAGCCCGTTCCCACAGTGTTTTGCTCTACGGACATACGGTTTTGGTGGAGGGAGCCGTGGTGCCCTCCGGGACGAAGGATGGGGCTGGGCAGGGCTGGTGGGATTCCTTTTCCTCGCCTGGGGGTGGCTTTTGGGGGGACAGACAGGGCTGGAGGGGTGGGAAACTTCACACGGTGAATGCAGCTTGTTACCCCCTGCAGTGGTGAGCAGCATCGTTTCCCACCGGAGAGGAGATGGAGGCACGGATCTCGCTGCTGAGGCGGATCGTGTCCTGCCCAGAGTGGGCAGCCCCGAGGCCGGGCACGGCCGCTCGCCATCCTGGGGCTGCGGCTCTTCCCGAGGCTACGGCAGCGTTGTGAGAATTAGGGAAAGGGGCATCAAGATCCTGAAACCCAGCCAGTGTCAAAGGCTACACTAAAGCAATCTCAGGTCCTTCTCCTGCCCCCCAAATCCCTGTGCAATTATGTTTTTAGATTTAAAAAAAAAAACAAATCATAATAAAGTTGTTTTCTTTCCCATGTTGCTGTGAGGAAAGCCTGCAGCAAGAGCAATGCCTGCAGGCAGTTATTCCCAGTTTCTGACATTTTTAACACACCTCGCAGCAGGACTTTGTTTCCGACATTTCCCATCTCCCTCCATCCGCAGGTACTTGGAGAAGTGAGAGTCCTTGTGCTGCCGCCGGGATCTGCAAAGGTTTTACAGATGTTTTCACAACTCATACTCCAACGTTTCTGGTTTTCCTGCAGCTATTGCTAAAGAAAAATGGGGTGGGAGGGAAGGAGGGAGAAGTTTGCAATAACATTGGTACCGATTTCACAAAAAGTGTGGAAACTGTCGTGAAAAAACGTCAGCAACAAAAACAATATCTGAGAGTAGCTGTGCTTTCAGGCAAAGATTACCGAGGAAGAGAGGACCATCCCGACAGTGGTTTTCCCCAGCTCTGCCCCTGGCCGCAGGGCAGGAGGGTGAGGGTGCAGCCCCGCTTTGGGGAGAGAAGCGTGTTTTGGGCGAAGCCGGGCAGGGATGGAGGCCTCCTGAGGGGAGGGAGCGAGCGTCAGCAGCCCCAAACGGAGCTGCCTGCCAGCCCGGCCACGGCCACAGGACACCGGCCAAACCGACACGTGCCACCTCGGTGTCAGACCCCCATGGCTAACTCCCGCAGAGCATCCCCCTGCCCCTCCTTTGCCCCCTTCCCTGCCCCGGCACCATCCGCTGAAGCTTCCAGCTGTCCCCCCATCGCCTAACGGCAATCCCTGCTTCCCAGCACCCCGGTCCCCTCCTGGGCCTGACCCTGCACCCATCGTGCCCACGCAAGGGCTGGCCCCTGCTTGCGCACCCCCTGGGCTGCGTTTGCTTCCAGCCCGTGATGTTTGCAGGGTGGAAAAACAAAAACAACAACAACAACAACAACAACAAGGAGAAGGAGGTCAGGCGCTTCCCCTCCAGCTCTGGCCGTGGCCACTGCGGTGACTCCCATGCCATGGTGGTTATTTTTAACCCATACATTCCTCCTGCCTCCCTGGCATTTCTCAGAAACCTCCTTCTTGAGGTTGCATATGGGGAAAAGGTTCCTTCCCCTCAGACTGCATCCCAAAGCTCAAGTCCAGGTGCTGGGAGAAGCGGCTGTCCCTGCACCTTGTCCCCGCACCCAGCCCACCGGGATGGAGAACCCCAGGGCGGCGAGGGGGTCCGGGTCCCTCTGGCCCCCCCCAGGCAGGTGAAACTCCCTCCCCTGGACTGGGAGCTGAGCAAGATTTCACAGCTCCAGGTGCCCTCTTCACTGCCCAGAACCGCCTTTCACAGCCTGTCTCTCTCCCAGCCTGGCTCCAGCACCCACAGCACCTTCAGCCCAGCCGTTTCCCTTGGCATGCCGCGCAGGTGGGTGTTTCCATCGGCACATAGTTCACATCACACTCAGAGCTCAGCTTTTGCGCTTAAGCAAGAAGCACTGCGAACAGCTTGTTGTTCGGTCACTCCGGCGTGCTTTAGACGGGGAGAGACGAGAAGATGAACGAGGAGGTCCCGCGCCTGCCACGAAAGCACTGGGGGATGCGGTGGGAGCCAGGAGGAGGAGGAGGAGACAGAAGCTAAGCCGGTTTCCAAACCTTGAAGACAGAACCCGCACTAGGCAGCTCAACCTCACCTCCTGCAGCAGACCTGCCTGCATCCCGGTTCATACGGGATTCGGCACAGCCACGGGGCAGGCGGGCTGCTGAGGGCACGTTACTCCCAGTGCAGGCAGGGAATGAAAACCTTGCCCTATCCAGGCATTTCTGTGGATGTGAAGGGCAGCGGTGGCTTGCCCGGGCAGGGCAGGGTGTTGTAAGAGCGGGGAGCTTGCCAGGAGGAGCTGCCGGGCTGGCAAAGGGACCGAGCCCCTCCGAGGTCAGGAAAGGTCGAGTGAATATTTTTTTCCCAACTGGCACATGGGCCTTTTGGCTCCCAGAAGTGACTTGAAGCGTGAGCAAGGGCAGCGAGAGGACTCCGGGTGCTGGGACCCCAGGGCCGGGGTGGCTGCGCAGGGACCTGTGTCCTCTCCGTAGCCTGCCCAACCGCACTGCCTCTTGCCTGCTTCTGCCCCAGGGAAGTGCGCAGGATCCGTACCGAAGGGCAGGCAGATTGCTCAGGAATACTTTCCGTCTCCAGGCCAGTTTCCAGCCCCATCTACGGAGCAGGCTGGAGCCAAATGACACATGGCAGAGGGATGCCGGGTGCCGTGCAAAGGGCACAGATGTCAGCTTGCGGCCGACGGGCAAAGGCTTCCCTCCCAACCCAGAGATGCATCCCAGGAGTCTGACTCAGTGCCATCTGCTCTCCCTGCTCTGTTTTTCCCCTGCAGTCATTTCTGCCAGTCTTTCCCCCTGCAAGCAGCTGGAGAGCCCCAGTTCCCAGTGCAGGAGAGTCCCTGCAGCCCCTCGGTCTGGGGCAGAGCTTGGTGCGGGTGCGAGCAGAACCGGTGTCTTGTGCGAGAAACTGGTGGCAAGCGTGCCCATGCTGTGCCAGCCCACAGGGACGTCCCCACCTCTGCCAAATTTCCTTTGCAAAAGCATGAACCGGGCCGCTGCGACATGTCCCACAGGTGCGTTTTGGGGTGCTGAACGCCCCCAGCAAGTTCCAGTCCTGACCCGTGCCCAGGGGACAGGGACACTGGGGGCCACGGTCCTGCCGAGCTCTGGCGAGGGTTTTCCTGCCCGAGCGCTGCGGTCAGGGCGGAGGGCAGGATGGATTTGTTTACCAGGGGCAACTTTTATCTGCACAAACAGCCCTTGGGCGGGCAAAGTGGATATGGGTTTGTCGTTATCTCCGCTGGCAATCGGAGGGGAATGTAAACACGGATGGGGTGGAAATGCCGAGGCACAGGGACATCCTCACCGAGGGGTCGCTGCCGTGGGCAGCAGCGCCCGGGGACCCACCATCACCCCATCCTGCGTGGGGTTGGAGCTGGGTTTCCCAGCCACGGGAGAGACGGGGTGCAGCATTGGGCTGGAGATGAGCCCTCCTGCGTGGGAGCCATGCAAACGGGGAGATGATGGATGGGGAGAGATGAAAGCCGCCAGTCCCTGCTGCCCACCATGCAGAAGTTTATCCTCCCCTCAGTTTATTTTCTTCCTGTCTGCAGCAAACCCTCCTGTAATCAGCAGCCTGGTTAGTATTGGTGGAAGTGCCACCGGTGATAGCCCGGGGATGGGCAGGAACTGCCCCTCGCTGCCCGTCCCGGGAGGCTGCTCTCACGCCAGGGCAGCGGAGAAGGGGGCTGCTCCCCTTGGCAGCCCCCAGTCATCGTGCGTGCAATGCGAACTTCAGTATTTCATGACTTATAAGACAAATTTCCCTTCCCAGGACCTGCTAGGGGAGCAAATGTTTTACAAAAAGCCACACCTGCTCGGCTAAAAGTGATTTAAACCAGGTCAGTAGCAAAGACACTGCAATTGCTGGTGAGTGGGGGAAAAGACGGACACCTATGAGAAGCGCTTCTGCTTCTGATTTAGAAGGCAATAAGGCAATAACCTTGTATCACATAAGGATGACAAAGCTGCCCAGGGAAAGAGCAGATAAAATGCCCTAGAGATGAATATACTGTAACCAGCAAGTGCTGGTAGCATGGGCAGGCAAACACCAGGGCCCGATGGCTCTTCCCTGCCTGCCAGCACAGAGCGGGCAGCACCAGGGAAGCAGGAGCTGGTGTCTGGGAGCATCTCACGAACCCCCCGGCCAGGAGCATCCCTCATCCCCAGCGTGCTACTGGGAGGACCAAGCTCTGACAGGCGCTGGGACAGCGATGCTGTGACAGGGCTGGGGTCCCCACGTCCCCCTTCGTCTCTTTTCTTGGTAGTTGTCGGTGCCATCCCCATGCACAGAACTGCAGAGAAATGCCGGACATCCCAGCGACAGGCAGCACAGGGGTCCTGCCTCCCCCCGGGGAGACATCACTGATTTATTGCCTGGGGCTGGTTGTTCCCTGGCCCTGGGTCCAGGTGGTTTCCCCTTTCTTTCTTTCTTCTTGCTTTTTTTTTTTTCCATCTCCAGCCTGCGTGGGAAATGGGAGACACAGACAGATGAGGAGGAAAGGCTATTGTTAGGGCTCTGGGCTGTGCATCCCGGACCGGCTTGCTTGGTGCCAGCTATTTTCTGGGGAGGTCTCTCCAGCGGGGCAGATGGTATCAGCAGAGTCCAGGAAGGACATTGCTGCCAGTCCGGGAGAGCAGCGTGTTCTCCACGATGGGCTAGAGCTCTGCAGAGTTCAGCAAAGGCAGCAAGAGCTGCGCATCTGCATTCTCTGTCCGGGATGGGATTGGACGTCTTGTGCTGCCCAGCTCTGCTGCAACCTTTTTGCGTCTCCTGGGCACCCCAAATGCCATGTGGGAGCCCCCTACCCCTCCATGGGGACGTGCCTGCAGGTCTCAGGGCATGGAGAAGCCGTCTCTGCAGGACAGAAAGGGTCTGGTCCCCTGAAGGAGCATCTCCAGAAAGGGCATTTTGTGGGGATTTTGGCCCCCCTGGAGGGTTCCCCCCGCCACTTACCGTTGCAGCCAGTCCTTGCCCACTCCCTGACCTGCGGATGCCGCAGACACCCAGGGCAGATGCCCCGATGAAGCGGGGGCTCCTGGCCCCCTGCTCCGTCCCAGCCAGGATGTGCCCTTAAACCCTGACCTCCCCCCCAGCTCCTTGACCCCGTAATGGTCCATTCTCTGGAAGGACGAGGAGGAAATAGCAGTGGACCTTGTTATTTGGTGGCGGGATGCCTTGCTGGGTTGGGGGTCACTGCTGATGTCATTCGGCACGGCCGGATATGTTATTTTCCTGCCCCAGCACCCGGTGATCGATTCAACAGCTGGCACGGGGTGAGGGGGTCCCAGGGGGTCCTTGGGGGGCACTGCAGCCTGTCTGGGGTCCTGAGGGTCCTTGGGGGGCACTGCAGCTTGTCTGGGGTCCCAGGGGTTCTTGGGTGGCACCGCAGCCTCTCTGGGGTCCTGGGGGTCTTTGGGGGGCACTGCAGCCTGTCTGGGGTCCTGAGGGTCCTTGGTTGGCACTGCAGCCTGTCTGGGGTCCCAGGGGTCCTTGGGGGGCACCGCAGCCTGTCTGGGGTCCCAGGGGTCCTTGGGGGGCAGAGCCCTTGAAGCACCCCTCTCCATACCCCAACCTAGCAGGAGACCACTGCCCTGGCCACACAAATTCTGCCCAGGAGAAAGGGCTCAGAGCCCCCCTGGGGACCCCGCAGCACCCCAGGCCCGGACCGTGGCTCAGCAGGGATGAGGTTTTATCCCACGGGGATGGGGCAGCGGTCGGGGAGCTGCGGGAGCTGGCTCAGCCCTGGCTGGCCGGGAGCTGCCCCAGCCAGGCACGGACCAAAGCGGGCAGGGAGGGATGGAGGGCAGCGAGGTGCTGCCGGTTTGGCCGTGGCCGGCTGCAGGCCCTGGGCCAGGGTCCGGTGCGGCGTGCGGCAGCCGAGCTCCATCTGTTGGAACCGGGGTGCTGGAGGGGTTTGGGTAGGAGAGGGGCTTGGCTGTGTCCCACCACCGCCTGGGCCAGGAGAGCAGCCCCAGGCTCCTTTCCAGGGGTGATTGCTTATTGCCACAATCCCGGCCACCCACCATGGTTCTTCAATTCAGGCGAAACACTGGTGAAACGCTGCTGGCATCCGTGCTGGCTCCCTGCTTCCCTGCCATCAGCAGATGTCAGCACTGGAGCAGTGTCCCTGTATGGGTCAGCGGAGCTCTGCGGTCACTGCTGGGGGAGCAAAGAAGAACTGAAGGGCTTTTTTTCCAGCAGGTATCACAGCTTGCGATGGGAGCACAAGGAGCAGAGGCAGGATCAGGCCCTTGGCTTATAAACGGTGAGGGGTTGGCATTGGCTGCCTTGGGTGCAAGGGATAGCGGGGGCACTGGTGAGGGTCTGCCTCCTTCCCGGCCGTGCCACCCTTCTGACAAGCTCAGGGAGACCCTCTCCCTCTGTCTGGCAGGCAGGGCTGAGATGCCAGCGCTCATCACACTTGTGAGCAGGGTGGTCCTGCTCGGGGCGGCCAGGCTCTGCCCTGCCCAGGGATGCTCAGAGAGGCTTTGTGCCAGGGCTTCGTCCCTGGGCACCCCAGCTCTGCCCCCCTGCCCAGCCTTGGGGGGTCCCACACAGCGAGTCCAACCCACCCTGCTCTCCTCCTTCTGCACTTCAGCTTCTCTTTAAAAGTTTTATTTAACAAAGTTTTAAGAAAAAAAAAAACCTTGGGTTTTTTTTCACTGCCCGGAGGCCTGGGCAGCCCAGGCGGAGCAGTCTTGCTCAGGGTGGGTCCCAGCACCCCTCGGGTGCACGGCGTGGGGGGGTGCCGGCCACATGTGCAGGCGCTGGGTGCCCCCCCCCCCCGGGTCCCTCCCGCATTTGCTCTCTGCCCCCCGCCCCGGAGGCGGCAGAGCCATTTGGGATGGGGGGCTGCCACCCAGGCGGGCAGACATCTGTCCCCGCAAGGTTCACACGGGGACCACCCGGGATCTTCCACAGCGGCCACCCCAGCTGCACGCCCCCCGTGGGGCAGGCGGGGGTCACTAAGTAGGGGGGGGCACTCCCGGGGGGGGGGGGGGCGCAAGGGGGGCTGGGACCCCCTTCAGGAGCAGGCAGGGGGTAGCGCTGTCAGCATCCCCCTGCGGACCCCGTGGGGTCCCTGCGTGGAGATGGGGGGCAAGGCACGGGGGGGGGGAAAGGAGGATCGGGGGGGCACAAGGACCCGCCGTTGCGCCCGGGCGCGCCCCGCCCCCTGCCCCGCCTCCTCAATCCCCGCCCACGCTGAGCCTAAACCCCGCCCTCGTCCCCGCCCCCGCCCCAAGCTCCGCCTCTGCCCAAGCCCCGCCCACATTTAACCTAACCCCCGCCCTCGTCACCGCCCCCTTGCCCCGCCCTTCACTCTATTTCCCGTCGCACCCCACGGCGGAAGGGGCGTGTCCGGGGGCGGAAGCGGCGGGCAGGGCGGGCAGGGCGGCGGCAGCAGGAGCAGCGCCCCGGTCCCGGCGCCATGTCGGGCCGCTGCTGTCAGGGGCAGACGCCGAGTCGCGATATCCCGGGCCCCGGCAAGTGCCTCGCCCTGCCCGACGGTGCCCCGCTGCCGCCCGGTGACTACAGCACCACGCCGGGGGGCACCGTCTTCGGGACCACGCCGGGCGGTGAGCGGCGGGCCGGGGCCAGGCCTCTCCCCACGGTGGAGGGGGGGTGGGGATGCTCGAGTGGGAGCCCTTCGGGTGTGGCCCCGGTTTTGTGGTGGGAACCGGACGGGCCCTTGTTCGGGGGAGGGAGGGGGGCTCTTACCCCGCTGCGGGGTTACGGGGGGGAGGCCCTTGTGTTGGCACGGCGGCGTGTGGGGACCTCGGGGGTCCTGTTCCGGTGCGGGGGGGGGCTCTCGGTTTGACCAAGGGATCGTGCAGGGAAGCGGGGGGGCTCTCATTTTGTCCGGGGGTCTGCTGGGAGCGGTGCGGGGGAGGTCTTGCTTTGCCCGGAGGCTTGGGGGGGGGGGGGGGGCTGTTCTTGCTCAGATGGGGATATGGGGGTGGCTCCCACTTTGACTAAAGGTTTGGGGGGGTAGGCTTTTGCTTTGATTGGGGAGTGTATGGGTAGTGGGGGGGGCTCTCCTTCTGCAAGTGAGGTGTGGGGAGGGACCCCCATTTGGGCAGCAGCAGTTGCATGGGTGTTCTCACTCCAGGGCTGACTTGGAGCTGGGGGCTCTTATCTTGTGGGGGTGACCTGGGAGCCCCATGTGTTGGCTGGGGGTGGGTTTTCTCTCCCAGGACCAGGCTTTTCTCTGGGAGCTTGGCCACTGCTGCGCTATGAGGGAAAATAAAGGAACTGGGGGGCTTTCACCTTCCCAAGAGCGTGCCGGAGCTGGTGTAGCGAAACAGCATCTGCCTGGGTGTCTGTGCTGAAAAACAAGGCTGCGGTCTGTGCTCCTGGGTAGCCTTGCAGGGAGCAAACCCATCCTCTGATTTGGGTTACTTATTAATTCTAATCTCTAATATTTGTTGTTTCCTCTGGCAGTAAGTAAACCCTGGGGCCTTTTTTTTTTTCTTGTCCCAAGTTACTCTAACTTCTGACAGTGCCGTGTTCCACTACTGCAGAAAGACAGTGGGTTGGTTCCCTCTTTCTTTGCTGCAAGTCTTGTTGTGCAGCCCTATGCTGTGTGTGTGACTGCCAGGGGTGGTATCTTTCAGGGATTTGATCTTCAAATAAGAAAAATAAACTGATTGTGGGATTTAACTATGCTTGCTGCCTGCTCGGAATGGAGGCAGCTAAGGGGGGCTCCAGGTACAAAACCTGTAAGCTTAGCATTTATCTTAGCTATGCCTCATGTATCTTCTGTCTCCACATACTACGGCCGGGACGTAATGTGCAAAACTCCCTAAAGGGCTTGTCCATCTGAAAGGTTTTGCGTCTGCATTGCTTGCTCGAGTGAGTGTCTGTTTATTTTGAGTAATTTGGCTTTCGAGACAAGTGGCTGCTGTTCCAGATGATGACACCGGGCACCAGATCAGTTGTGTGTATTTCCAGCTACGGCAGCTGCCTGTGTGCCTGCTGATCAGTGGTTTGAGATAATTTTTTCCATACCTTTGAGAATTTTTTCCCCCATACTGCTACATAAAAGATCAATGTGAGCAGCAGGAATGATGAAACTGTACTTGAAGTCCAGCCAAAAGAACAAACTAAATGGGAGACAGTGGATGATGTTTTGTTTGTTCCTCAGACCTACTGGTCTCTTTACAGCACAATATTTCAGGGGTTAAAATTCAGAGAGAAGGGGGAAGTCATCATTGCTGACTCACTTGTTTTTTTTGTGTTTGTGCAGAAAAGCTTGCTTGGGGAACTGAAGTTCTTGTGTTATTTTTGCCATATGTTCTTTCTCTTCTGAAAGCAGCAAATAACTGAAGTACTTAAATAGCACTTAGAGTAATTATGCCATGGAAGATAGGAGAATGAGAATGACTTTCTCAGCTATATTCATGTGCTCTGAGTAACAGAATAGAAATGAACAATTAACAGTGCTGTATAGTGTAATGAGCCTTCCAGGATTATCATCTCTGTCTCTGGAGAGTTAATGAATGTCTGGAGTGTGGAGGAGAAACACAAATTGTGTTTATTATTAGGGTGTGTGCACCTGGCAAAATCTACAGTGCTCTTGTGACTGCGTGGTGCTTTAGTCTGTCCCCAGCTTGTGCTGCTGAGGCCTGGCTGTGGGTGCTGGCTGTTTGCCTTCAGGTGTTGGATTTGGGTGCTGAAAGGAGGAATGATTTAAAACTCCTGAAGGACTGGGGCAGGGTGGGGAGCTGTTAGCCTTGGGTTGTTGGTCTGCCTTTGTGGTTGCTATTGGAAAGAATACCTTGTCCCGTACAGTCTGGAAGAGCTCTCATGAAAACATTATCAATACATTTCACACCAAACTCCCCAGATGAATGCACTGAAGTATCACTTTTTTAAAGAGTGCTGGGGCCAGGCCACCTTGGAGTTGGAGAGCCTCTGTGCTTCCTGGGCTGTGCTCTCTTCATCTGTTTACTGCTAACCCATGTAGCCACTGATTTGGGCAGAAAACTTTGCATTACTCCTCTGCATGTAAGCCCTGACTGCTGTAAAAATAAATAATCTTGTGTTTCAGAAGCACTCGGTTTAGGTCCTGTTGTTGAAAATGTTCAATATATGTAGCCCACTGAAAAAAGTCTGAGATGTCCTGCAAAGCAGTAGGTTAAATCTGAAGAATCAGAAGAAAAGCAAATCAAGTTTGTTGTGTGAAACCTCTGACTAATTTCGGAGAAGAATTGAGGACTGTAATCTCTGAAGTCATCCCTTTGGCTGTAGGCAGTGCTGGGCATGTGAGTGATGGAAAAAGGGCTTGGTGCCCGAGCCAGAAACCCACAGCAGCAGTGCCGGGTGACTGAAGGCTTTTGAAAAGATGGTACTGCACAGCTACAGTATGTTGAGTTACGTGCATCTAACAGCCAAGTGTATTGACTTGGAAAGAGCAGGGGAAGACTTCCTTTTTCCAGTTGTCAGGCACTTGTAGATCAGCTTTTTCATTACCACCTTTACTCTGGTCTGGCTTTGCTGCTTGCGGTCAAAACCACAAGATTTTCCTCCTCTGCACAATGCTGAGATGAAGTTCTTGGGGTTGGCTGCTTTTGAGTCTCCAGAAGTGTTGAAGTGACATCCTAAAATGCGATTTGGATAAAAGGGGCCCTTCTGAGGAGGGCAGACAAGTCACATGTTGTGGTGCTCTGAAGCGTCCTACCTCTAATCCCAGTAGCAGGGGAGCAGCACAGCCCACTGTGGGACTGATGTGAGTGAGCAGTGTTTCCCTGTGGTTTCTGGGCCTTGGTGTGATGCCAGCAATTGGAGAAAAGGATGTGATTTTCCTTTTTCAGCTACCTTCACAGATCTCTCTGGGTTCTGTGAACCCCTCTGGAAGGGAAGAAATTCCCTGTCCTCTGCCAGCACATGCAGTAGCTGTTTTTCTTACAGCAGTCAGCAGAGGTAAAAAAAACACCAGCGTGAAGGAGCACAGAAGAGCACGTAAAGGTGATTTGTGACCTTTAAGGATAGTCTGTTCTCAGTATTCCCTTTGTGCCTGTCCTGGCTTCTCGCCCACTTGCCGAGGGCACGCACACACATCATCTTTAAGGAAAGCCCACGTGCAGTAGTATCTGGGGAGTCCTGCCAGCTCAGACTGTCAGAGCTGAGATGCACGGTGAGCTGCAGTGCTTGTGGTGCTTGCCGTGAGCAAGGCAGAGCAGGTGGTGATCTGCTGGTGCTTGCCGTGAGCAAGGCAGAGCAGGTGGTGATCTGCTGGTGCTCGCAGTGCCTGTTGCAGAAGGAGCTGCCTCCAGCGCTGCTGGCTTGGCCACAGAGGTGTTGGCTCTTTCAATGGGGATGGGGTGGCCCTTAGAGCAGCGCAGCTCACAGTGCCTGTGCTCTGTCAGGGCTGGAGCAACAGGGGTGCATTTGGCAGGAAAGGAAAAAGATGTTGTACTGCGCGCTTCTTCAAACCTAGTGTTTCATCCCGATGAAAATACTCAAAGTGAACCAAATTCTCATCCAGACTTCCCAAGCTGCACAGCGAGGCACTTGGGTGTTGAAGCCATGGTATAACCAGGGCTTTCAGGGAGCAGAGCAGTCCCCATGGGGTGTAGTCTTTCCTACTAAATACATACTAACCTCCCTTACAACAGGAGGAGAGCTGCTATTAACTCAGCTTTACGTGTTGGAAGGAGCCCATTTATGGCCTTGGGCTGTGCCTGTTGACAGCCCAGGCTGGGTGTCCTTCTCCGGCTGTCTGCAGGGTGTTTGCTTTCATAAGCTCTGGACATGTGACTGTCAGAGGAACGTGAACCAGGCGTGGAAGCTCTTGTCCGCCTGAACTGTGCTCCTAATACTGGGTACGTGAGCTGCAGTTCTAGGAAGCCCCGTCCTCGCCTCTGTGAACCTCCCAGGAATTTAACAGGAACTCACAGATGAGCTGCCTGCCTTCTCAAATCCAGTGAACTGCTAGAGCGCAGTTCTGTGTTGGGTTAGATCTTCTCTTGGATATAGTGAAGCAACTCAAATTCAAAATCTTTTAGTGAAAAGGTTTTCAGTGTTCTGGGAACTCACTAGCAGAACTTTCTTGAAACATGATACCCAGTTACATTATTTTATAGCCATGCTTCAAAATAAAGTGAGTTTAATGTTCCAGGACAGATGTTAAAGGGGGCTCGTTTGCTTGCACCTATGTACTTTTAGTTAATGCTTTTCAGGGAGTGCACAAGAAGTTGCCTTTCCCTCTTGCTAGAACAGGAGCAGAGCAGTAAGGGCCTGATCCAGAGAGGGGGTTTGCAGGCCTCCTCTTGGGGAAAGAAAAAATTGTTTTCCAGTACTTTATGGGTTAAGGCTGCGGTCTGTTTGGAGGGATCCCTTTTCTGTGTGTGGTTTCTGTGCTTCTTCCAATGCAATTCCTTTATAAGGAACAGGCTGTTCAGTCCAGTGGTATTCCTAGAAATCCATGCCCAGAGACGAGCTCTGTTCCTGCAGAGGCTTGCTGTAATGTGCTGGAGCTGGCTTGTTCCATGTAGGGCAGGGAGGGTAGGCTGCAGTCTGGTTAACCATTAAAACAGATGGGCATTAACAACTCTCTGTATTCGAGCCTTCTGAAAGGTGCATGTAACTGTGCTGGACAGCCAGCACTTCATATGCAAAAGCAAATGCCTGTACAGGAATTTCTGCTGGGCAATGGTCAGAGTGACATAAGGAGGCACTGCCATGTCCTTTTACCTGATGTATACCTGATACTTGTGTCTACCTACAGTTTTCAGCTCCTGACAACTTACAAAAGCCTGTTATGTTAATGAGCAGGAATTCAATTCAATCTACTCTGGTTTCTGTGGGTGGTGGTGTGACCTTGGGTTAGGTAGAAAGAGCTGGATCTGCTGCATGTGGCACCGGTCTGGGTTTTGGAGTCTTGTTCTTTCTGTGCAGCAGACTGGTAGCATTAGCTATTACTTGGCTACCTGATGCTTCATACCGTTTTTTTTTTGGCAAATACAGTGTTAATGGTATCTGGCTTTCTTGTAAGGTAGCACAAAATGAACAGAGTAAGTACTAAATAATAGGTATCACTTTAAATATGACTCCTGCTGTTGCTCTACATGTCTAGGTGTGAAGATGGCCCAGCTGTATTTCTGTGTCAAAATGCTAAAATCTGACAGTGTTTTTGTCTCCCCCCAGGTACCAGGATTATTTATGATCGTAAGTTTTTGATGGAGTGCCGCAATTCTCCAGTTGCCAAAACACCTCCTTCTCACCTTCCGGACATTCCAGGAGTTACAAGCCCAAATGTGGAGGAGTTGAAAATTGAGAACAACCATGTCCAAAACTGTGATGAGAAAGTGAGCACAGGTGAGCACAGGCAAAAAACTGGTGAAGTGCATTGCTGGTTCCTAGAAATACCAAAGTTTACACATGGAATGGAGCCAGGAAATCCCTATGAGCTATGGTCAATACTCTGATAACTTCTTGCAAAATTAAAGTGTGCTTGATGTTACTAGGTAATTAGGTTCTCATGGCTATTAGGTTCTGCTGTGGTTCCCAGTAATGTGACTTTTTTCAGTTAGTTAAGTATAATTTACTATAATCACTTAATTCTCATTAATTTAGCATTTGGGAAACTGCTACTGGATTAATAATTCTGTGGTGAGAGAATGGGTGCAGCTGTTGCTGCCTGCCTCTGTACTGGACTGTTTCACAGCTGCTTTGCATTTTTCAAAAAGATCAGCTTACAATTCAGAGTAGGATTTGCTTGGGGTTTTTAATATCAGCCTGACTTGTAAATTCCTTCTGCTCTTTTTTTGACACCAAGGCTTCTGGTATACAAGTGAGCTCAATTATGTAGCTAGGATATAATACCTTCTTTGTATATATCAATTATCCAGTTTTCTTTGTTGTCTTTAGTGGGTTCAGTAGAAGCTTGCAGGAGTGTGTAAGATAGCAAGGTAGAGATTAGTCCACAGGAGAACAGAGGTTGTTGGCCACTTTGTGCACACAAACACTTAACTAAAGGCACTGTAGTAGCAACATGAAAGTATTGCTCTTGAATGTTTTTTTTAAAGTTATGTGAGATCACTTCTTGAAGCAACCTGAAACTACTGAGTACGATTATCTTCTGTCTAAAAATAAAGATCTGAATGCTCATTAGTTGGCTTCCATGCTCAGTCTAAGCAAAATCTTTCCAGAGTCAGTATTGCTTAATGTTTTTCTACACATGGTTGTGACCTTTAGTGGCTCACTGGATTCTCTGGCAAACTGAAATGCAGGCTGCATGCTGGATGCCAGCTTGGTTGTGACTCTTCCAAAGAAGCTGTGTCTCAGGAATAGATCATCGCTGCTCATGTTGGCATTCTGGCAAATTGTGTGAGCTGTGGTAACAGCTGTACAGATAATAAGTTGTGAAATGTGCTTTTGTGTCTTTGGTAACAGAAGTTTGTACCAGTGATTGTCATCAATGTGAAGTCCAAACTGTCATGTTTCTGCAGCACAGCTGACGGTTGTTTCTTCAATAAAATATGTGGTGTATAATATGAAACTTTGAGGACTCATTTGTGGTTTTTTATCCCCCTCAACAGGTGAGGAAGAGCAGTTTGACATGGATATCTAAAGCACGTGCCCTGAGAGTGCTTATCCAGTGAAGAACCAGGACCTTGTCTTGAGGATTCCCACCAGCCAGGCTTAAAAGTAGCCCATGCCTTGAGTGCCTTCCTGCTTCCTGGGAAAGGCAGTTTATTCCCTTCTGAGAACAGAGTGTGTCCTGTTAGAAGGACTGAGTCTCAGCCTCTCTGTGTGGGTGCGAATACACAAGCGCAGCCCCTGCTGATGATGGGCCTTGGAGTGCCGGAGGAGACACTCTCAATGATTGTTTTTGTTTCCAGTTTTATGCTTTTGTTAATCATTTTAATACTGTAAAAGTTACAGAAACGCAATATAAGGGAGAAATAAAAATCATTTTGAGTCTCCTGGTATGGAGATGAATGCAATAAATATGGCTTCTGTCCTTTATTCATTCCAGCAAGAAACTACCAACCTGTTGCAGAAAAAAACCCGATTGGGTGGTCCTGTGTATAGCCTTCAGATAAACACTGTGCTTTTGGGTTTCCCCTGAAAGACAAAGGCTGAGATGCCTTAAGCCCTGTTGGCAAAACATCTGTGTTATGTCCCATGTGCAACACCTGGTCACTGCAGGAAGTTTCAATGTGCTCTGAGTCTGCTTCCAGAAATAGCTAGCAAAAACTGTCCACTGTGTGTTTCCAGATGGTTCTTTTGCAAGGTCATGGTGCAGGTGTTTGAGCTCCTTTTCTTACCAACCCTGATGAGGGGCAGGGCTCAGCCAGGCTACAGGTGGAAGTGATTGAAATTGGTTCAATAGGAGCCACCTGTAGCTGAGCACTGCACAGAGGGTCCCTGAGTCTCTGAGCTGCCTTCTCCTGTCCTGCTAGGGAAAAAACGGAGCCTCCAGCTCCTGTGCTGCAATTCCCACTTCCCAGAATAGCAGATCTCTTCCAGCATGCAGGTGAGTGCTTAACTATGTGTTCTGCTAAGTTTTTGATCTGTGCTGGAACTTTCATGCTCCTTTACACTTGTTTCTCCTTTTTGTAACTTGGTGGACAGGGATTAAGACCTTTGGAAAAGAGGGTTTAACTGGGAGGTTAGAAATAAGCCTGTTTGGTTTTGAGAGGGGAATTTTCATATGACAAAGTAACTTTACTGTGAGAGTGTTCAACATTGGCTGCTAGGGCAAGTATCTACATTTTTACTCTCAGTGCAGTTTAATAAATGTGTTACGGAGCAGTCTCTAACACTGCTGTGTAACTGCTTTGGAGGTGGTGTGGATGGTGGCATCTGGTGGTGGTGGTGGTTGAGGCATCTCAAAGAAGGAGAATGCATATTGGGACATGGCCTAAACCTCAGACTTCCTAAAAGACAATGACTTTTCAAATCAGGCTTGGTAGATAGCATTTAAATATCTGCTGATTAAGCTCAATTGTGACATTATGATATGCAAGCCTTTAATAATGAGTAACAGAACAAAGGGAGACAAAGCAATTGCTGCAGATAAACTTGCATTTCTTTAAGATAAGATTTAAGTGTTTCTCTGAAACCTTAATGGGAACAGATTCAAATTTATTGCCCTCAGGTGTCACTTTATCAGTCTTGCAACACGGTACCAGTTGCTGGGTTTTATGATGTGCATTTAGAAAGGAGATGCTGTGGCTGCTGGAATATGTGCTGTGACCTGCAGCTGAGACTGACTTCCTTGCTAAATTAATATTTTCAGATAGAAATGGCACTACTAGGCTGTCGTGTTGCTGACAGTGTTGTGCAGCAGTTCAGGTCCTCGGAGCCCTCCTGCTCTGGTCACCACACATCACAGCAACCTCCAGCTTTGATTTTCTGGGGAAGGCAGCAGAAAATGTGGTTTTAAGAAAACTTACCGTATTGATGTTAATTTGTCCAAAGCCAGTTACTTTGGGGAAGACTGAAAAAACTGACAGATGTGTGGGGTGGTTGCAATAACTAAGTCTATGCACTCAGTGCTGAGGCTTGTTTCCTGCTCTGTCCTAACCGAAATGTTTGTAATTATTGCTTGAGTGTGGCTTTACAACTGGAGGAGTTGTATTGATGTAACCCTTGGCAAATAGGTTTTGTTGGAAAAGGACCTCTATAAACAGGATGGGGTTTTACTCCTCTTAATCTCCTGAAACACCCTTCCACAACTATAATGCCTACTTTATCTACCTTTAAAATACTGAAAATGATAGAGGTGTCTGTGCAATGGACAGACCCTGCCACGTGCTCGTCCTTCTGGCAGCCTGCCTGAGTGGCTTGGACGTATCCAGCCAGGGTGCTGGGCTGGCACAGGACAGCGGGCAGGGGTCAAGGGCTGCTGTTTGCAAAGCAGCTGTGAGATCTGGTGCTTGCTCTGCGCCTGCTCCCTTTACTGGGCAGTGTCCTGCTGTGTTACTGGGGTTGAGGTTTCGATGGGGGACGCGGTGCCGGTGACCCTGGCTGACCTGGGTGGCAGAGCTGTCCGGGTGCCCCTGTGGTGGTGCCATCCTGAGCTAAGGGCTGCGTGTCCAGGCAGCGTTCTGGGGAAAAACAGGCTGATTTCAGCCTTGTTGCTTTTTTTTGTCGTGAGTTTCTGACCCACAGTGGCCCAGATGTGAACGGGAGCCTCATGGTGTCAGGGTTTTATGTTGGTACAAAAGTGGCTGCCTGGCTTTTTGGGTGTAAGTAATGCTTTTAAATCCTGTTCCCTCCCACCCCTATACTAGAGGGTAACAAGTGCTGTGAGTGTTAAGTGTTTAGTCCATGCCCTCAACAGCTTTGCATCGGTATCTGCGTGCTTATGTAGATCTGGGGGGAGCATCAAAGCACCAGGTGCCTCCAAAAGCAATTCATAGCCGATAATTCGGAGGGATGGAGAGCACCCTGCAAAGCACCCGGCCAGGTGCGAGAGGGGGTCCGGGAGGGTCAGGGCTCCTGCTGGCTTTTCGGCGCAGGGCCCTGGGGCCATGGGCACATCAGTGCAGTTACTGAGGGCAGAGCTGTGAACCCGTAACGCAGTGATGTGGCGCTTGTGTGCATCTGCTCTGGTGCAGTTTGTCCCAAGCTCATGCCTGGAACTTCTCCGCTGATGGTGGCGTGGGACCGTGCGGTCTCAGCATCCCCTGCTCCAGTACTTTGCAGTTCACCTCCTTCCCTTACACCTCCGGCCGGGGCCGCGTCCTTCTGCCGGTCCTTTTTGGATCCATCTCCCACACCTATTTGTGTTGCTAGCGCTCCAAGCTCACCTAAGCCATGTAAGGAGCAGCTCAGCGTTTCCACGGCAGATCCCTGCTTGAGTGGGCTTTGTTCCTCACCCGGCATTTGCACTAAAAGGCCGAGGAACTGCTTTTGCCATGGGCTGAGCCCCCAGGCGAGCGCAGGCTGCTGCTTGGCTGCCCTTGCACGCACGGCAGGAGGGGAAGCAGCTGTGGGTGGCTGCCTCGCACAGCTGGGATGCTCCAGGGAGGTCCGAGGGACAAGTGTTGGCTTTGTCATTGCATTTTCCATCCCTGCCCCTTTTTGTCTCGAGCAGGGCAGAGCAGCGCGCCCAGCATGCCTGCGTCCTGCTCCGCATCCCGGTCACGGGACGAACAATACTCGCCTGACCCAGCTAGTGCCTTAATCCACCGTTTGTACAAATATTACCCTGGGCCTGTTGATAAGCCCTTCGGTCTGTTTGTTCTCGCTCACTCTTCCCTCGTGCGTCCAAAGTAAACTGTGCCTATCTTCCCTCCCATGTGCTGTTCCTCCCAAGGCGCGGGCAGGTGGTGGCTGTGACTCGCTGCCATCGCTGGCAGCAGACGCCGCTCTTGCTCGTGTTCTGAGGACAGTGTGTGGGCTGCAAGGGTCTGGCCCCGTGCATGGTGAGGGAAGCTGGGAGGCAGGCAGGATCCCATGTCCCCATCCTGATCCCAGCCAGGCTCCAGCTGCCCCATGCTCTAGTGCTCCCCAAGCAGTCGCTGCCTTGCATCCAAGTCTTGCAGCGTTGGTAGACAGCGCTCCCGTAAAACCCCGGGCACTTTCCCTGCTGGAAAACCTTCCCTGCATGGGGAAGGCTTCATCTTTCCTATGCCGATGTGTAAGGATGCTAAAGCCCTTTCAAAAGCAGAGGCCCTGCCAGCTCCCCGGCACCTCTGGGAGGGCAACAAGATGTTCCACTGCCCAGGCACTCACGGCAGCGTTTCTGCTCTGTAGCAAAACTGCCACTGAGAAACTGGTGCAAAACCCGGTAGCTTCTGCCCAGGCGAGGCTCACAGGAGCATCTCTGAGTGCAAGAGCAGGGTCCGGCCACGCGTGCCAGCCAGACTGTTCCCTGGCTGTGCAGAGGGAGTTGGGCGAAAGCCTCCGTGTCCCGTTCCTGCCGTCCCACCGCCTGCGCAGCGTCCCTGGCACTGGGATGCTGAAGGGTCCTGCCGGTCGCTGGAAAGGTGCTGAGCACCGGGCAGGACCCCCATGGCAAGGCTGGAGCTGTCCCCCTGCTTTGTTGTCCTGCGTGTCTGGGCTCCCTCTGTCACGCAGCTGGTGTGTATTGGGGCAGGAGAAGAGCCAGGCGGCAGAGCTCGCTCTGCTCAGAGATTAGGCGTCCGCTCACAGGTCAAGCCTTGCAAAGCCAGGCTTGCTAGCAGATACCTTGCCTAAGCACGGCGGTGCAGCTTTATTGTCGCTGTCCGCACTTTGATGTTTTCCTTACAGCCCTAGAATCTCAGCCTTTATTTTTCCACCCGGCTCTTCCCAGGGAACGGCTGCCTGCCTTCCCCTGCCCCACGACAACTTTTGAACCCGCTGTTGGATTTCAAACAGGCTTGATGGAGGGGCAGAGATCGCAAAGATACAGCTTCCAGCAAGGCTGATGGACGCAGGGGGCTGGGGAGAGCGAGGGGGGACCCTTGGGGGGTGAGGAACTGGTGAGGTTGGGAGAGTGAAACCTCCTGGCTTCACTGCTGGTGTGACAACAATTTTTAAGAGGGAGCAGCAAACCTGCAGAGGAAAAGGAGAAAAAAAATAAAATAAAAATTTATTTCATCAAGAGCCCAGATCTCCAGATTTCTGTGTGTGTCTGCCTCCTGCCAGGAGTTAGCCCCACACCTCCCTGCCCACCCTTGACAGCTCCTGCAAATGACCCTCTAATGACGGGATGGTCCCAGTGTGAAACGCTGTTGGAATATGTAAGCGGGCCAGGGGAGGGTCTGTGCGGAGGGGGGGGGACAGGGGACACCCAGACACGCTTTGTTTATCCGCCGGTTGGGATGTGGATTGGGGATAATCAGGCTGGGCCGGGGATGTGGAGTCGGGGCTGCTGGTCCCAGGAGGGGAAGGATGGGGATGGCCACCCGCTGCCAGCCCTAACTAACGCCCGTGGTCCCGCTCGTCCCCTCCATCGCCTGTAGCTGGGGATCGGCGGTGGGTCCCCACGCGTGTGCCGTGGCCGTGGGAGGGGGCAACTGGGAGCCTTGGGGGAGCCCAGACCCACAGCCAGGGCTGCAATGGGGTGAGCTTGGCCAAACCTGGGGACTGGCCCTCGCTGCCCCAGGACGAGCGTGGCACACAGGGGGGCACGGTCATCCCCAGGGGCACGGTCATCCCCAGGGGCACTCGAGACCCCGGGCATCACCTGTGGCTGGAGGTGTCCCACTCGGGCTCCCAACCCCGTCACCCGTTCGGGTGGGTGACCCAAAGGAGAGCTGCTTGCACAGGCTGCTGCGCGTGGCTTAAAATTCATTGCTATTAGAGAACACGGCCCTTCCCCTTATCTCCAAGGGGTAACTAAAGGTGGAAAATCCCCTCAGCTCTCCTTTTCAAGGCCTGCAGGTGCTTCCCTGCTTGCTCTTGAGCAACCGCCTATCGGGGTGGGAACAGCTTCTTCGTTATCTCGCATGAACTTTCCTGTTCACAGAGCTGTTGAGTATGTTTTGCACCATTTGAGGGGACCCACTTGCTCTAGCAAGTTATGGTAGCAGCCCACCTGCTCTGGCTGCTACCACCCGGCATTGCCGGTTTTGCCAGCAAGCCATATGGCTGCAGCCAGAAACAATCCTGGAGCAGGGAGAACCTCTGGGTGCAGCAGATGCACAGAGAAACGGGGGCAAATCGTGCCCTGACAGACCATTCAACAGCAAAAATGGGCAGTGGAAATCAGCAGAATCTACCAGGCATTGTTAATATATAAAATTTATTAATGAATTATACAACCGTGACCCTTTCGCTACCGCCCCATCCAGCGAGTGGTGGAAAAGGTTTGAGCAAAGCCATGGTTTTACAGAGGAAAGCCAAGATGTTCAGGGCAGGTAGGAGGGCTGGGGGGGGGCTTAGACCCACCGAGACCGACCACAGGGCTGCCTAATTGCCAGGGGCACCTCGTTTGCCTGTGCAAACTCTCCCTCTGGCTCCTGGTGAAGGGATGATGCTTTGGAGAGGGATGTGGGAGCCTCAGGTCCGCCTTTTGCATCACTCTCTGTGTGGTCCTGGGTGAGGAGTGTGTAAGATGGAGGTCGTTGCCTCCCTGCCTGCTGCCGGCCAGTTCCTCCTGGGTCCATCCCTCCCAGGGCCACGCTCCCAGGGCTCAGGGCAGGAGTGGGCTGTGACAAACCCCTGTCTGCTGCTGTCCATGTGTGCTGCTGGGGGGGGAGCCTAGACATTGGGCTAACACGTTAACTTGGCTTCATTGTGATAGAAATCTGGTAGAGTTTTAATGGAAATATAATAGAAGTCTTAAGAGAAATGCCTAAACCCCAGGGGAGATTGAAAATCCCAATGGTGCAGATGCTCAGCATGGCCAGACACTGGTCCTGCAGTGTCCTGCCGGATAGCCTGTAGCGGCCGGCAATTCCTATGGCGGGCAAAAGGAGCGTCGCCGTGGGCAGTGTGTCGTGGCAGGGAGCAATGCTGCTGTGGCTCCAGCCCTGTGCCCCGGCTCCTGCCTCTGTGGAGCAGCACCAGCCCTTGGCTACCCTGGCACACACTGGCTGCCAGCGCTATGGGTCCCAGATAAACGCAGCCATCGGGCACCCACCACCCCGGTGCTGCCACCAGCACCACAGGGAGGTGCCTGATGGACTTTGCTGCGCGGAGCCTGGATCCATCCATGCACCGTGGCCATGCAGTGCTGCAGAACTGCTAACGCCCGGGCAACCCACTCCTCCCCTGGCACAGCCAGAGTTTCGTTGACCCACGGGCACGTGGGCTTCAGAGATACGCCAGTGCGCGTTGGTCGTGGGTTGGGCGGCCAGTCCTCGGGGATGCTTTCTGGGCAGACACGTGGCCCTTCCCAGCAGGGGACAAGTTGGCCTCAGTTGCAGCCGCACTCCTCGATGATCATGTCCTCGTGGTGGCGGACGACAATTTCGCCCTTCTCATAGTAGAGCATGGAGAGGGGACTCATCCTGACCGGGGAGCACGCAGGGCAGGGCACCTGGTTGGGCTTGTAGAGCTGCAGCAAACTCTGTGGGGAGACACGGGAAGAGCAAATCATCCCCCCCTGCCGCAGGCCAGTGGGGCTGGGGTGCGCGGGGGAGCGGAGGCAGCAAACCCCTCTTACCTGTATGTAAGCGTGGTTGGTGGGCTTGAAGGTCTCGTCCACGGGTGACGGACACTGCCCTTCGCACCGGTAGGCGTTGTACTTTTTGGGGTAGACAATCCAGCTGCCCCAGCCGGTCTGCTCGAAATCCACCATCATGTCCACCCTCCTGCACAGGGACCTGCCCTCCTCCCCTGGGATGACAGCGGCAGCGTCGCTCACTTTGATCCTTTGCTTCTCCTTCCTGTTCCTGCGGTGCCGGCGGGTCCCAACGCCCTGGGAGCCGCCGTCATGCATGACATGCTTGGAGGTCTCTGCTGTCCTGATGAGGCTGTGGTCTCCTGGAGACTTGTCCTTGGAGAAGACAAGCAGCAGGACTCCGTCCGTCACGTCCTGGGGCAGGGCTGGCTCCCCGTGGCCAGTGTCGCTCGAGGTGGGCGAGCGCATGGTGGTGGTGGCCAGGGCAGCCAACCCGCTCGCCTCCCACTGCTCCCTTCCCGTGGGACCACGGTGCCCAGGGTCCACGGCTTGGTGGAGCCAGGACCGGAGCAGGCTGGTGACCTCAAAGATTTTCCAGGAGGCTTGGGTGGAAAAAGGGCTGCCAGCCACGGTGCCCAGGAAAAGCTGGTGGGCGCAGGTCCCGTCGCCCCGGCACCTCCGTCGCTGGCTGTGGTAGATGTCCAGGGAGACGTCGCGGGCTGGGGAGAAGCTGGGCAGGTGGACACGGAGCTCGGCCAGGCTGACCTCCTGGCTGCTGGAGAGGGAGGACATGTCGAAGGAGATCGCCCAGCGGGAGCCGTTCTGCAGGGAGCCTGAAACCCAAGGGGAATGGTGAGGGGACCGCCGGCTTTGCCAGCAAGTGCCAGCGCCGGAGGGGACGGTGCCCTCACGTGCTGCTGGGGCACAGTCCCTGCCGTGGGACCCCGAGGGTCGGGGGAAAGTAGCCAGGTCCACTCCGAGCCCCGACAGCCAAGGAGACCACCGGAGAGTGCCAGTCCCGGGGAGAGGGACGCTTGGGGACAGTGCTGATCCTGGGGATTGTGTGGATCCCAGGACAGGGATGCTCAGGGATGGTGCGGGTCCCGGGGACAGGGATGCCTGGGGACGGTGCTGATCCTGGGGATTGTGTGGATCCCAGGACAGGGATGCTCAGGGATGGTGCGGGTCCCGGGGACAGGGATGCCTGGGGACGGTGCCGCTCCCGGAGACCGTGCGGATCCCAGGACGGGGATGCTCGGGGATTGCTGCGGGTCCGGGGGATGGTGTGGGTCCCGGGGACAGCTCCGGTCCCAGGACGGGGATGCTCGGGGCCGGTGCGGGTCCTGGGAACAGCGCCGGTCCCGGGGTCAGGGATGCCCGGGGACCGTGCGGGTCCCAGGTACGGGGATGCCCGGGGCCGGGACCCCACTCACCGTGCGGGGAGAGGCTGAGGGCAGCGGCGGCGGCGGCGCGGAGCGGTGCGGGAGGGGCGCGGAGCAGCTGCAGCATCAGCGGGGGGCAGCGCGGCGGGGCGCGGGTGGGGGCGCAGCCCAGGCGGAGCAGGGCGAGGGCGCAGAGCATCCAGGCGGGCGCGGAGGGCAGCGGGACCCGCATGGCTGCAGGGGCCGCCCGCAGCCGCCCTATTTGTACAGCGGCCCCGAGCACCGCCCCGGGCGGCCACGGCAGTTCCCCCCCCCCCCCCGCCCGCCCTCTCCTCTTCTCCCTATCCCTCTTCCCATCCCTCCATCCCCGGCTCCATCCCTCCCCGTCCCTATCTCTGTCCTCCCTCCCCTCCACCCCCCCCAACTGCCCCCCCCCCCCCCCCTCCGCCAGCCCTCCCCATTTCCATCTCCCCCGTTCCTCCCTTTCTGCCCCCCATCCTTCCCTCCCTGCCTCCAGCCCTGTCCATCCCTGCCTCATCCCTCCAGCTCCCCATCTCTTCTCCTCCTCCCCGTCCCTCTCCATCCCTCCTGGGATCGTCCCCACCACCAGCTCCCTCCGGCCCTGCCCGGGGAGGGGGGCGGCCACCCCCTCGCTGTTCGGGGACACCGCTGTCCCCAGCACCCTGCACTGTCCGGCACTTGGGATTCCTGCGGACGGGGGACCCCAGCACCGCCCCCCCCCCCGACCCCCAGCAACCCTGTCCTGCTCCTTAGCGAAGGGACCAGGACCTGGGGTACCCATGGACATCGTCCCCATCACCCCCCCCCCCCCCAAGCACCGTCCAGGCAGGGGCTCTGCCCCCCCTCCCCCTTGGCTTCCCCTTCTCCCAGCACAATCCGGAGCAGGACCAGGGCAGAGGGTGCTGAGCACCCACCGCCCCTCCTCGCTGAGGGACAACGGGACTCGTACCGCTGGGTGCGGGCTGGGGGGGGGGGGGGCGGGATGCCAGCCGGGCAGCGCAGGGGGAACGGCACCGTCTTTGGGGGGGGGGGGGGGGGGCTTTGCCCAAGGTCCAGCCTCGGGGGTACCCGATGCAGAGGTGCTGAGTGGGGTGCGATGGGTGAACCCTTCTGCCACGAGCCTTTCATGCTACAGAACGAGGGCGAGCGGCCGTGGGGACACATGGCTGCGCGTTTGCCCCCCCCCCCCCAAGCTGTGCCCGGCCCCCGGCAGTGCGGGGAGCCGAGGAGGGGGGGGGGGGGTCCCACGAATCCGCCGGCCCTCCCAGCGAGAGGGTTTCGCAGGGTGGTGGCTGGCCAGGCGACGCTTCTCCTTTCCGGGGGGAGAACGAAACGTGCTAAATCTTGACGTACGACCCCCCCGCGACGCGGGGCTGGTGTCAGAGAGGAGCCCCCCCCCCCCCCGGGCGCTGCTGGCGGCACCACCCACCCTGCGTGGGGACCTGCTGCCGGCGGGGGACCTGTGTGCTGGCGTGGGGTTCGTTACCCGCAAGTGAACCCCTGCACTTAGCTCCCGGGTTTCGGCTGGGTGACGTCACGGCCGAGCAAGCGTGACGCCACGGCTCCGTCCTTCCCGGCGGCCGCCGGCAGGTGGCGCCGCTCCGCCCCCGGGGTGGGCCCCACCGGCGGGCATCGCCCTTTAAAGCGGGGAGTCTCGCGAGAGCTCGTCGCGGCGGTGACTGTCTCGCGAGAGCGAGGGGGGGGGGGGGGGTGGTGGGGGAAAATGGCGGCGGCGGCGCCCGCGGCGGCCGCGGCCGGGATCGTTGCTCCTGCGCCCGAGAGCGCGGAGCCCGCCCCGGACCCTCCCGCCGCGGAGCCTCCGGCCCCGCCCGAACCGGGAGCAACCGAGGCCGAGAGCGGGTATGCTCTTCCCTACCCGCGGGCCCGGTCCGCCGGCGCAGGCCCAAGCCCCCCCCCCCCAGCTCTGGAAACCGTGAGGGTGATGGTGGGCCGCTCCCCCTCCCCCATTACCCTGGAAACCGTGAGGGTACCGGGGGTGGGGGGGGGGGGTCCCCATCCCTTCCCCAGGGAAACCGTGGGGTTCTGGGTGGTCCTTTTGCCCCAGCCACAGCGGGGCCGAGGTGGGGTCCGTCCGACCCCCTCCCCAAAAGAACTCCTATTTCTGCTCTCTCAGGGGAGATGCCGCCCTGGTCGATGTCACCACAGCTCTGGAGACAGAGTCCGCCAACGGAAAAGACCCCCTGGTAGGTGGCTGCGGGCAGCCGGGGCTGGCTGGGAGAGACCCGGCTCCCGGGGGAGAGTTTTGGGGAGCTGGGAGGAGTAGAGAACGTGAGAGCACCTGAATCTGAAGGTGCAGCCTCTTGGCGAGGGTGCTGTCTGTCTGCCCTTGCTGCCGGACGCCGCAATTTGGTCGTCCCTGCAGCTGAGCTGTGCTCGTGGTGGAGTCTGTGTGGGTCTGAGAGAGCTGGGGATCCTGGGCTTGGGAATTGGCCTTCCCTCTTGTGTGTCTTTGCAGGCTGAGGTTGAGGCTTATTCCTGGGATACCTGTTGATCAGACTGCTAGCTCTCTCCCTTCTCCCATTTGGGTGTGTTTTTTTGGTAGCGACCTGCTGTCTTTGCAAAGATGATGGGAGATGCAAAGGTGTAAGGTAGTCACGGGTTGTATGTAGTGTAGACAAAGGGCAAGTGTGGAATTTTTTTTTCAGAAGATAAAATGTTTTTGTTTGACAAATAGATGTTTGGCAATGCTTGGTGTGTTAGGACTAATAAGCATCCTCAGTTTTTCAAGATTACTAAGTCGGGGTAAGACAGAGACATAGAAGGTGAGAAGGTAGTTATTCAAAACCAATCTGAACATGTTCCTGTGGTTCAAACGAGAAGGACTTTCCATCCTGCTAGCTGTAGTTTTAGTTCTTTAAAGAATTATTTTGGAAATTAAATCCTCACCCATCCGACCAGTTCTAACTAGCTGAATATACAAAATAGTTTCAGCTCGCTCACAGCATGGCTGTGTATTAGGGGAAAAAAAATTCATTCCCTCTAAATTCTCCTGTCTTGACAGGTTACTGCACAAAACTTCTTTCCTGTCTGATTCAGTCAATCTTTAAGCCAGTCCAAGTTTGCTGATCTGCTCTGGTTGTAGGAAGCTGCCGGAGACAACTCCGAAGTCTTGGACGCTCAAGCAGGCTCAGTGGATGAAGAGAACGGACGGCAGCTTGGAGAGATAGAGCTGCAGTGTGGAATTTGTACAAAGTGGTTCACAGCAGACACATTTGGCATTGATACCACGTATGTAAGCTCTGTTTAATGCTGGGCATGAAACTTTGGTTAGCAAAAATGGATGTATTTCGAGTGTGAGTTCCCAAGGACCAGGACCCTGCCCAGGTCCTTGGACACTTGGAAACGAGTGTGTTATGTGAATAACAAAAGCTGTACCCAACACAGCAGGAAGTATTTATTTTCGTACGTTTCAACTTTAAACGCTCTTTGTCCAGACCTCAGGACTGGACTTGGTGCCTTAGAGGCCTGTAAATGTTATTTGAAAAGCAGCGGGCTTCAACAGATATTTTCAATTGGGGTGAACAAAAAAATAAAATCTTCCTGTAAGTGAAAAGTAAATTCAGCTTGCTTTCTAGAATAAATGTGGGACTGACCTTAGACTTATCAAAAACTCAACTTTTTTGGTTGTGTTTTGTCCCTAAAAAGTACTCTAGAGTTCCAGTTAAAATTAATTAATTGACTCAGATGGAGCTTCTTGTCCAGAGCTTCTGGATTGTTGTCTCTTTTTATTTTGCTGAATGAATTTCAGGACTTGTCTAAAACAAAATGATGACACTTGGCTTGTTTACGTTTTTTTTTTCAAGAGCTTTATGGCTTTTCTTGATGCCCGTGATAATCCTAAAATTTGATGAAAATATCATTGAACTCATCAGATGTTTCTGGTTTTGGAGAGAGAGAGAACAATTAATTTGTTAACCTGGAATAATTACTTTCTTACCCTGATGTAATAAGTAAGGTGTACGCCAGAACTTACAAATCAGCGTGCTCTTTTCCAGATCATGTCTGCCTTTCATGACCAACTACAGTTTCCATTGCAATGTTTGCCATCACAGTGGGAACACGTATTTCTTAAGAAAACAAGCCAGTAAGTGTGAAAGCATGAAGTTTGTTGAAATTTTGTGCAAGATAGTCCTAGAGGCTTCATTTTATCTAAAGTTGGTGGGAGGGTCCTGCTGAAGCTTTTCAGAAATGCTAATACAGGATTTTTTGGTCAACAAGCATGTGTGGTTTTTTCTAAAAGTGTTTTGCTACTAACTTATTAAGGTGGTGAAAATCTTCTATTTAATGAGGGCTGCTGAGTTAGGACAGAACTTGTGAGGGTTTCTCTGTTATTATATAGCATGGATGCTCTGTGGTTAGTAATTGCTGTGTACGTGGGCGTATGTTTGATCTTCCCCATGAAGTGTAATTCTAGCTCTGGTATGTTTTTGTTTTTAAGATCTCAAGGAAATGTGCCTTAGTGCTCTGGCCAACTTAACGTGGCAGTCAAGGACACAAGATGAGCACCCGAAAACTATGTTCTCAAAAGATAAGGTATCGCTGTTATAAAAATCATCACAGATTTACATAAGCTATGATTTCAGTGAAGAGCAAGTTCAAACAAATATTGGCAGCAAGACTTTCAGACCCGCACTCTTAAGACTCTATTTTTTTTACAGGATATTATTCCATTTATTGATAAATACTGGGAGTGTATGACAACACGACAGAGACCTGGGAAAATGACTTGGCCTAATAATATTGTCAAAACTATGGTAAGTATTCAAGAGTTAAATTCATGGAGGATTTTCTGCAAATGGTACAGTTGTCTGACATCCGTGTTAGTTCTAAGTCCAGACCTCAGCAAAATGGTGACAATTCTAATGCTTCTTAGGTAGTTCATATACATACTACATATTAATAGTAAACACTAGGATTTAAACACTTGTTAATGAACTTGATATGATCTTACCTTGTGTAACTTAAGCTCCTCCTCCTATTTTAGTGTAAAGAAAGAGATGTATTCTTGGTGAAAGAGCATCCGGACCCAGGGAGTAAAGACCCAGAAGAAGATTACCCCAAGTTTGGGCTTCTAGACCAAGTACGTAATTAGAGAGGGAAGGAAAGTGCACCGTGGGGCATTGGGAGGAAGGGGGTGAGGGTTCTTTTTGCTGGTGGCTTACACTCGGTCAAATGAGCAAAACTTAGCCAAGTCACGCTGTGAGCCTGTGTTGTGCCAAGCAGTGTGTTGGAGTACTCCAGCACCTGGAATTGTCCTGTACAGGCTTTGGGTGGTAAGTTTGACCGAGTCTATACATCAGGTTTTTTATCTCTTTCAGGATCTTGCCAATATTGGTCCTGCATACGATAACCAGAAACAGAACAATGCTGTATCCACAAGCGGAAGCTTAAACGGCAAGTTCTTTTGATCAGGCGGTTTTTGAATATTTGGGACCAAGCTGTATTTTCCCAGTCCTATAGCTGGGTGTCTGTGCAGTTACATCGGTTGAGATGCTGCAGTTAAAGTTGTTGTGTGAACTGAGGTCACGCTTATTATGGTCAAAACACGTTCAGCTAGTCTTACTGTGTCTTTCTAAAGATAGATTAACTTTACCTTCTTGTGAAGGTTCAACTTTTTTCTTCATGGTGGCCAGCTAAATCAAGATGCTTGCAAGAAAGCTGAGCTTGTCAGTTTTCTTCCTTAATGATTTTAATTTACCTACTTGTATTATTCAGACTTCCTGTTTCCCGCAGTCTGGGATTTGAAAGTAGTCAGGGAAAGCATATATTATTCCTTACAATCACTGTTTGCATTTTAGTGTTGTTCGTTTAGTAGTTGTTTTTTGCGGAATGACAGCTGTGCTAACAACTTTGCCTAGCTCTCTGACATTACTTATGGAAATCTTACTGTAGTAATGTTAACTGCCCATGAGATTTCTTTGTGCGCAAGGCTGCGCCATTCTATATTAAACACGTTCAAGTAGGACCTAACAGGAGGTGGTTTAGGCCTTTTAAAACAAGATTATAGATATCTAAGGCTGCGTTGTCTCCATTTCATGCGCTGGTTGTTTTTTATTTAATTTCCGGAAGATTGACAAATATGTGGTGCCACTTCTGTTCTTACAGGTGGAGCCTCTTTGGGAGGTGAATATTTACCTTTCAGCTTCTAAAACTTAAGTATTATTGTTTGCAAAGCTTTTTTGCTCAATTATCTTAGAAGCTAAAGTCGATAAAAAATAAAAAGCGTGCCTTGATGTGATTGCAATAATACTTTAATACAAAACAACAATTTCACTTTTTAATCTTTAGCAGTTAGAAGCTTTTAATTATCATATTCTGCCCCACTTGACTGGTTTAAAGTTTTATTTTCACTTATGTTTATTTTTACTTTGTACAATTTGACCTGATATTGTTGTAGTTTTAAATCTTAATGCCTAAATAAGTGGTCTGAATCTGTGAGCTGATAGGATATTGTGATTGTTTAGGCAAATATGGGATGACAAACTAGAGACCCTATATGTTTGTCTGCACTTAGACTAGCTAGTGCAGCTAAGATCATGTCATGTTTGTGCAGAATATGGTATTCCTTCAATGTTTTGAATCCCTTACACTGTAAGGGGAATGCTGATAATTTAAAAGCTGACTATATTTTTAGTTACGACACAGTATGCAGTTTGTAAAGGTGTTTATCTACAGTACTTAAAAATACTGTAGTTTTCCTTGTAAATCAACAGTGATCTTTTTTGAAATAGTGTAATGATAAAATGCATGTACATTTTAATGTATTAAAATGTTACACTGGTATTAGTTTGATGACACTTGACATGTAGCTTTTCCTATACTATAGTTTTATTTACAAGAAAAATTGGGTGCTGTAATACGAAATGATGCACTGTTCAATTGTAGTACTGATTTTGGTAATACTGGAGAGAAACACCTCTATTGCTTTTCATTTTTCCTCAACTTCGGTGTATTTTATTTTATAGATGGAAATTTAATGTTAAGCGCTTATTGGTGTCAGAGTGTTTCTCCAGCATAGTGTGTCACTGGGATGATGACTTTGCTTAAAATCAGCCAGTGTGTGCTGTAGGTTGGGTTTTCTGCTACTTTTGCAGAGATAAATTTGAACTGTGACTGGAATCTCCATGAAAGCAAATAATAATGCTATTGAAGTGGATCCCAATGCTGCTGTCTGTAGATCTTTTGATGACAGAAAAGATTCTTAACTCTCACCTTAAAAGCTTGAGTTGAGCTCATTTTGTTGATAAATCTCACTTAGCTTCCACTCTAAATTTAGACATTTCAAAAGTTGACTAGAAGCTACATAAAAGTTCTGGATTTTGCTGTGCTCATTTTCAGTAAAGTCTGTTTCACACCTACCTGTGGAAGAATGTACTCGAGCTCATGAACTGATTTTAATTTGGCTGCTTCTGCCCCTCTCTATTTGTGGAGATTCCATGCTCACGGGGTCTTTCTAATCATCAGCTGCTTAATATGCCGTGGTTTCTGTGTTAAGGGGGAATTGCTGCAGGAGGCAGTGGGAAGGGACGGGGAGCAAAGCGCAAGCAGCAAGATGGAGGGACCACGGGAACAGCCAAGAAAACCAGAAGGTAAGAGGAAAGATGACGCCGTGGCAGAGTGATGAGCGTCTATGGTGAGGTGTTGTACGCTAGTCAGAGGGGCAACTTTGCTTTTGATGCCTTAAGCTGCCTCCCACCTGTCTCTGCCCTTGGTAGATTTATGGGGAGTCATGCCATAACCCTGTGATATTACTGATAGGTCACATGCTAGAAATTATTTGAAATAGATGGGTATACGCTTGTTTCGTAGACGAGTATGTGCTCATTTTGCACAGACTCTTGGAAACAAAGCAGTGTGCAGGCCGTGAGCACTGCAGGTACAGCTCTGTAAGAGGTTGTCCTGGGATGACTTGTGACTGAACCGTAGCTGCCGAGAGATGCCAACCTGTAGTTTTTGTGTTTCGCAGTGACCCGTTGTTTTCTGCTCAGCGCTTACCACCCCACGGTTATCCTTTGGAACACCCCTTTAATAAAGATGGATATCGTTACATCTTGGCTGAGCCTGACCCCCACGCACCTGACCCAGAAAAATTGGAGCTAGACTGTTGGGCAGGAAAGCCTATTCCTGGGGACCTCTACAGAGCCTGCCTGTATGAACGAGTCCTCCTAGCACTGCATGACCGAGGTACTACAAAGCTTGCTGATTGTATGCAAGTTGTATAGCCAGCTCTTCTTAAGAGGGGCCGTCTTCTGGAACCTCATGTTACTGGTTATTAAAGTTTCAGACGTAATTGCTTTAAGAGGTGCAAATGTTAAATCCACTTCTGTATGTTCACTTACCTTTTGACATCGCCGCGCATTAGATATCACAAATGAACTGCTTATACCATCTTCTCTCGCCTACCACAGCTCCTCAGTTAAAGATTTCTGATGACAGACTGACTGTTATTGGTGAAAAGGGCTATTCAATGGTACGAGCCTCGCATGGAGTACGGAAAGGAGCGTGGTACTTTGAAATATCCATGGATGAGATGCCTCCAGACACAGCTGCCAGATTAGGCTGGTCACAGCCGTTAGGTAAATAATTTTACCAGATATTTATCAGTGTATTCTACCTGGTTCCTATATTTCTTTCCCTAGTAATTTAGACCTAAGGAGCATAAGTCATGTTCAGCTTGCCTGCTTCTTCACTGCTTTTCTTAAGGGGAAACTCTTTCTGCAGGTGATCTAAATTGTGCAGAACTGCAGTACGGGTGGATCCTTTATGCTGTTGCATGCTTCGCCTTGCTTAACACTGTAGTCAACACGTTTGTACTAATGGTAGTCATATTTGTTAACTGAATGTAATTACTGTTCCAAAACTTGAAGTGGGACACACAAACGTGCTCCTGCTATGCTGTGTATGTTCATGAAGAAATGTTGGTTTCTGCAGGGAACCTCCAGGCGCCTCTGGGATATGACAAGTTCAGTTACTCCTGGCGCAGCAAAAAGGGAACAAAGTTTCACCAGTCGATAGGGAAACACTATTCATCTGGCTATGGACAGGGTGATATACTGGGATTTTACATCAGTCTTCCAGAAGATACTGAGACTGCCAAATCACTGCCTGACACTTACAAAGATAAGGTGAGGTGTGGGGTTCACTATTGATTGGCTTAAGTGTTGGCTAGGACAAGTGGAAAGCAGGTTGCTCTAGCCTCACTTTTTCCCCCTTTGATTGCATCCTTTCCATCCTACCTCTGGGTACCAGTGTGGTTCATAACAAAGAGGTCCAAAATGTTGATCTCCAGAAAAACAACATACCTAGAATTACCCAGAGGTTCTGCAAGGAGGGAAGACTCTGCAGGGACTACTGAATGAGATTGCCCACATCTCATTTCATCTTCTCTTCCCCTCCTGGTTCTCAAATATTTGGGATGTGTGAGTCACACTTTTTCTGACACAACAGGCACGCCTATCCCACAGCAGGGCTCCTCCCGTAGGTCTGCCGTTCTTTAATATGTCACTAAAGGTAACAGTTTTTCTGGCTTACTTCTGAAGTGGTTGTCTTCTAATATTTCAGGCTTTGATCAAATTCAAAAGCTACTTGTACTTTGAAGAGAAGGATTTTGTGGACAAAGCAGAGAAGAGCCTAAAGCAAGCACCCGGAAGCCAGGTAAGTTAAGCCTTGGTAGGTGGAGTGAGTGGGAGGATGTAGAACTTCAGGAAGAATGGAGAGCCTGCTGAGACTGGCTTATTGTATGTATTAATTGCTTACATTTAGTGAGCACAAAGGGAGGCTGATCATTAGTTCTTCATCAAAAACAAGAATGCTTTTATTAAAGCAACAATAAACACGAACTTAACAAACCAGCTGCGCCCTTTGCTTGCCATGTTATTGCTTTCACTGAAGTAATTGTCTGGCATCAAGTAAAGGGGAGTGTAGGTTAAGCTGCCTCTTGAGGATTGCTTTGTAGTTCACAAGTAAGGTCATGAAAGTTAGCCGCAATGGAAAAAAACCTCTTATTTTTTCTTTTCAGATAATATTCTTCAAGAATGGTGCCAGCCAAGGCATTGCCTTTAAAGACATCTTTGAAGGAGTTTATTTTCCTGCTATTTCTTTGTACAAAGGCTGCACGGCAAGTAACATATCTTTGAAAGATAATTCCCAAGTCCATCATAATTTTAGTAATGCATAGAGTGTGGGCACTCTGGGAATGTGTCAAGCAAGTGAAGAGGAAAGATGGGAATTATCTTAGTGAAGTGACCCTGGAACAATGCTGCTGCTGTTCACTTGTGTGACGTAAATTTATCAAACCATTGAACAAATGCTCTCCTTTCATGCCAAGGATGTTTGTTCACGTGGTCTTGCACAGGGTGCTGGTAGGCTTAGGAGTAGAAAGTAAAGAAGACATTTGCCCCCTTCCTTTTTTTTTTCATCTAATGACAAATGTGTCTTCCACAGGTTTCTATAAACTTTGGGCCGTATTTCAAGTATCCACCTAGAGATATCACTTACCGTCCAGTAAGTAATAACGGAAGCTTATTACTCCCCACTTTGTGATAGCCTCACAATATTTAAACAAAAGGTGGTTGAGATTTTTGTGGTAGTGGTGGTAGTTGATTATACCAAGCTTGTATCTGTCCTCTTCACTCTTTGTACTTAAATACAATCCCTTTGGCTACAGTATTCAAAAATATTTAAGGACTGATAGCCTAACAAATAACTGAATTTTAACTAAATACTAGATGCTGTCTTGTTCCTCTTGACAGATTGTAAAGTCCCTGTTCTTGCCTATGTTAGCCTCTTTATATCAGTAAGAGGCCTGAATTCTTTTTTAAGGAAACACTTGGAAATTTTTTTCCCCCCCACTAATGTTTTCAGGAGGGAAACAGTCCTGGAATGCTGCTGTACAGCAGGGCTAGTCACTCTTTGTCCTGATCCTGTACTTCGTGATTCAAGCTAACTGTCTTTCATTTCCTTTGCAGATGAGTGACATGGGCTGGGGTGCTGTTGTAGAACACACTCTGGCGGATGTACTGTATCATGTAGAGACAGAAGTCGATGGAAGACGAAGTCCACCCTGGGAGCCATAAATGAAGTGGTGGTGCAGCGTTAATAAAAATGACACAGTCGGTATCCAGTCAAGTGGTTTTTATTATAGAGGAACATGCATCACTCAGAGCGATCAGCCAACAAGCAAACAAGCTGAAGCCAACGCAGCTCTTGATGGCAGGCCTTATGTATATTTGTTACCTGCTGAAGATTCATGCTCTACCACTATGCTGGAGTCTAAGTGAATGCAGTTCTAGTATGTATTGTGCTATTTGTGGGCATCTCGGAGTCTTCAGTAATGTTTACAGTGTAGCTAGCTGAAGAAGCAAGTATTGTATTGAGGTAACTTCTCATGTGATGTACCTGGGTTGTAACAGTCAATTTGTTCAGTGAGAGCAGGCTGCAGTTGGACAGACCTGCTCTATGTACACTTGCAGAAGGAACAGTGACACTTCTGCTGACCTGTGTTTGGCTAATGGTAAACAACAGCTTCCAGCCAGAAGGATTGTGTTGTAACAAGACTACTGCATGTAAGACTGAAATTTGGGCTTCTGTCCAAACTGTATTTTTTTTCCCCACAAACTGGAAACCAGTTTAAAAATAAAGGCTTTAACTCTTTCTTTTGGTTTTTTTTTTGTTGTTGTTGGTTTTTTTGTCTTGTGACTTGTTATGAATGAGATTTAAACGCAAAGTAGCTACACATTAGAGATCACTCAAGCTGAAGATCTCCTTCTGCTCACTGCATTGACAAGTTAGTTACACAGAGCTTTGAATGAATAAATAATTTGACACTTTGTTTGTGTCTGTACAGGAAAAATAAATTAGAGCTGCTTCTGCCCCCAGGTAAGTGTGTGCTGTGTTTGTGTTTTGGGGGAAGGAGTGAAGTCAGTCAGTCCTGTGCTGGTGCTCCTGCTATTCCTAATAACTAATTAGCCAAGGCCTTTAATAGTAGACACCACTAACTACTAATTAAAGCTTGCTTTATTTATTTATTGAAAGTAATTAGCTAGGGAGGTGGCAGGAGCCTGACTGGGCCAGCACAGGCTATGGGGAGCAAATGCAGGACTTGCCTCAACTTTTTGGTCCTGCATTTGCACAATGAGCATGTGCTGGCCCCGTCAAGGAGGTCACAGAGGCCTAACTAATTAGTTACAATAATCACAGCTTTATTTCTTTATTGAAACCATGTATTAAGTAGTGGTATCTACTATTAAAGGTCTTGGCTAATTAGCAGAGGCTGTAATTAAATTGTCTGACTTGACTTACCCCATTACGTGATTCCCTACTTCACCCCTGATCAAAGCATTACAACACTAGTCACTGTGGTCAGCAGTTCAGGGCCACTGTCCGGGCCAGGCGGTCCCGAAGGTGGTTGGCAAAGTCGACCTGCGTCTGGGACAGGACCTGGTTGATGATCGTCTTCGGTAGCCAGCCCTGGAGAGGAGCAGATGCAGCCCGTGAGTGGAACTTGCCTTGAATAAACTCCTGCTTCTGCTTTGAAATGTTCGCTGCAAAACTTACCTTCAGGTCAATGCTGAGAAGCCACGTTAGCTTGGTTTGCGAAGGACTGCCGGGCAGCGGGCGCAGGATCATACACGTGGGACCGTTCTCAGCTCTGTAAGAGGACAGGAATGCACACCTTAGAAAGCAACGTTGTGACTTAGCCTCAAAAATTACAGCCGTGCTGAAGCACTTTGTGAATTAGGGTTTACTTAGTGGTTCCTGCTAGTGAGACAAACCTCACGACTCTGAGCCCATACTAAAAGCTAGTGTGTGAATCTGACTTTCATTACACACACTGTAAGTGAATGCAAAAGGTGATTACCTTATAAATCCTTCCTGTTCTGGCATAGCTCCATATTTTGTGGACATGCCGGCCAGGACGCAGGTGGAGCCACGTCTCTTAGAGCACCGGACGCTCACAAAGTCCCGTGGTCCAACAATGTTACCAGGGGTAGCGGCCGCCTTCTCGTGGGTGATCACCGTGTCCTTTCCAATCTTCTGGAGAATCTGGACAGTTTAGAATTAAAACACTAATTTGAAGCATTTACTGCAAACATAGCTAAAAGCTAGCTTTGATTACCATGTGTTCAAACACACGCTCTTAAAAAACCCTCAGTGTTTATAGTGAGAAAAATCAAATATCTGCTTCATCCTAGAATGCAGAACATGAGTTTTCAATACCTGAAAAGGGGAGGTATTTCTCTTAACACTTATCTTTTTCTAGACAAGCTGTGGAATAGCAAAACGCTCTTCCCTGCACGTTGGGGTACTGTGCTATTTCTCCTCCAGTAACAGCACAAATTTAACAACAGAACTGGCCTGCTACCTTGCAGTAAAGTGCAAGTGCGTTTCCTACAGAAAAAGTAGCAGACAAGCTGCTACAGGCTCACTTCTGCTGCAGCGGCGACGCGGTTACTGCAGAACAAGCCCTACTGCTCCGTTCCCAAAGAACGGGTGGAGAAATCCCTGTGCTCCTTCTGTGACAGGCAAAGCGATTCTTTGGCACTTCCAATGCCACTCAAAGCAGCACACGTGTGCGAACCCCTGGCTGAGACAGGTCTGACGTGCGCTTCCTACCTTGACTTCTTTGACGTTGGGATTCCAGTCTCCCATCTGCTCCATGTTGTCCACCAGCTCACTGTACACCGCGTCCAGGGGCTGGTCCACCACCACCTCGAGTCGGAACACCTTGCCCACGTCTGGGAGCACCTTGCTCAGCACTTTGTCGCCGTTATCCTAGAGAGGGAAAGGCAGAATTAATATCGCGCATATTCACAGGAGGACCGCGTCAGTCTGCCGCAAAGCAGAGCGCCTACCACCACTGTCTCTGTCTTCCAGCCGTCCTGGTCCCCGAGGATGCTGAGCGATTTCTGGAGAGCTTCCTCTCCTTGCTTGACGTAAGACATTTCCATCTCACTGAAGGGCTTCTCCTCCAGCCTTGAGCCTGCATGAGATCAGACGAAAGCAGGAGTGAGTGTACAAACACTGCACAGTTAACTAACACATCGTAACACCAGATAAGCTTTATCTGCATCAAATACGCTTCTCCATGCCCAGGGACTAGGGAAGTAAACTCAATTCCCGCTACTTGCCTGCCTTCACCGTTTGTTTAACAAAAGCATAGGCTACCCACGAGCAGGTTTTCCTCCAACCACCCTCCCGAGCCCTGACCCACGATGGCACCCACCACCTGGCAGAAAGGGGCAGACCCCGTCTGCTGGTCACTTACTGAGCAAGGAGCTTCTTCTGCGAACCTGGTTAATCCATGTGCTGGGTCCCGTGCTGTGGCAGGCGAACTTGCTCAGCTCCTGGCTGATGGTGACAGCAGCTTGTCTTCTCAGACCTGAGAGCAGAGAACGCATCACTCGCCGGCACCACACTGCACGGGGCTTGCTAATTTTTTTTTCTCTCCAATTTAAACATAGGACATTGAAAAAGCCTCTTTTTGCCACCTTCACTGAAGTTCCTACAGGCACAGAGAGCAGTTGGCTGCCGTTGCACCGCTCTGGGACAGAAGCTCTCCTAAACAAACCCAGGCTTTGCTCCAGGTTCGAGTCACGCAGCATGCAGGGAGCAAGATGACAGCCATAAAAACACTGAGGAGCAATCGCGCAGGTGCCCAGGAAAGGCCGTAGGAAATGGAGCACAAGAATACAAAATCCTCGCAGCCAGCGGGACCGTTACCTATAGCTACCCTCCACGTTCACCAGAGGCACGCAGCCATCCCCCTCGGACCCCAGCAACAGGTCTGGTAGCAAAAAGGGTTGTGGAGACAGTAAAGCATGAAACCTAGAAAGCAACGTGGCACGGGATGGGGAGAGCATCCCCGAAGCTTCCAGCCTCCTCTGGCCCCGTGAACCCTGCCGGCGCTGCCCACCGCAGGCAGCCCACGGAGAGGGGTTCCCCCAGCTCCAAGTCCCGGTGCCCCGGTCCCTCACCGGTCATGTTGCGCAGGTGCCGGTAGGAGATGGCAGCGCAGAGCTTGAACGTGGCGGGCAGCATCTTCCTGGTCCAAACGGAGCTGCGGGTTGCGGGTGGGCGTCTCTGCGGCGAGTTCTCCTCTGCTCTGGCCCTCCGGGCGCTCGGCCTTAAGTACGCCCGCTGAAGGATGCTGGCTTGTCAGCAGGGAGATAAGAGCCATCACTTACGGCAGGGCCCGGGGGGCCAAGGCCGGACCCGGCTCCTTGCGCATCTGCCGGGGGCCCACGGGTCACCGCCGGTGCGTCCGGCGAGCAGATGCACGCACATGGGCGGACGCGTGCTTGTACGCCGCGCTGGCACGATGGAGCCCGGCCAGCCCCCGTCCGCGGTCCAGCCGTGGAAGGGGGGCACGGGCAGCTCCTGTAGCGAGACAGGGGCAAGAGACCGAGGCAGAGCCCCCCCTGCCCAGCTCGTACGGTGCTTTGCAGGCGATTCCTGCGCCAGGGACAAAGCCCGCCGCACATGGACCTGGGCTCCACGGCAGGGCTGCCCCCCGCATGGATCATCAGCCATGGATAACAATGGATAACGCTGACAGGTAACAACGGGTAATGGCAGATAACTAAGATAACAATGGATAATGATGGACAACGCCATCTCACAGCACAACCATCCTGGAATAACTGGAGTCAGCCTCAGCGCAGCCTCAGCTAACGCTGGACGCAAGAGTCGGGGCAGCCTGTCCCCACCTAGGGACCGGACCCCACGGCAGAGCCCTCGCTGCAGCGGCAAGTTGAAGCTCCATTGCACAAGACCAAACCCTGCAGAACGGGACCTCCCGGCATCACTGGCACCTGCAAATACACGTGGGATCTGTGGGCACCCGGGATGGCTGTGCACGGCAGGAACACCAGGGATACTTCACACACGTCACGTGGACAAGAGCGTTTTGGAGAGCGCGCAGCCCTCCTCTTTGCCCCGCAGAGCACCACATTAACGCAGCTGCTCTTTCAGCCCATATAAAGCTGAATATTAGGTATACTAAGCCGCCAAGCCCCGGGCTGGGAGCGAGGGACAGCCCCCACAGCTCACCCAGAGGCCGGTTTATCTGCCGTGGGGCTGGGAGCAGTGGGCAACAGCAGAGCAGCGATAACACTCAAGGATGAAATGACATTTCTGGGATGAGTTACGGCCCCAGAGACCAGCGCTCCCAAGAACCCGTGAATCACCAGCTGCATCCTTTGACGTCAGCCCCTGCACCCTCCTGCGGGGAACCTGACCTTCCTCCCCGCTGTTGCAACAACTTGGCCGAGGGGGAGGTCAGCCGCTCTCCGCACCGGGCACCCCGGTCCCAGGGAGCCCCTCGCCTCCCCCAGTCCGCCTGCTGAGCCCCTGAGAGATGATTTGGGTCCTACCTGCCACCCGGGAATGGTCCCGCTGCTCCACTCCATCATCGGGGCTGCTCTTCTCCATCACGGGCGAGAAGTGACACCTCGTATTCACGTCAGCGATGTGCAATCAGATGGAGGTGCTGGTGGGACCAGGAGGAAGCCGAAAGCTGCACCATCCCCCTCCTGCATGTTTTTACTGGGAAATCCCTACTGAACCTGTGCTCCTGCTCGCCAACCAACGCTGCAGCCCCACGCAGGCGTGATTCCCGGATTCCTGCTGCAGCTCTCCGCCTCCGGCTGGGCTTTGTCCGCCAGGTCCCCACATGCCTGCACACACGGGGAGGAAAAACCAGGAGGCTTTGAAATCCCTGAGCCGCTGCCGGGAGCTCCCAACCCCGTATAGCCCGGAGCTCGTGCCAAACGCGTGCCGAGCACCGACGGCTCTGCAAGTGCCCGGGGAGAGTGGGTGAGACCCTCCGGCAAGGTATCACCGCCGGTCCCCTGCAGCCCCCCCACCTTGCCAGCAAGGAGGTTGGAGCACCCTGGCTGGGGAACGCAGCACCGGGGACCGGGACGGCAGGGAGACCCCCCGGCTGTGAACCAGCTGGGATTTGTTATCCTGCTCCCAGGCACAAGGCCTCGGCACAAGGACACGCTGTTGTTTGTGAGAAGAACCAAAACAGCCCGGGCAGAGCCACCCCTCCGGCTCCGGGCTGTGGGGGCTGGAGGGGCACAAGCCCCTCTGTGCCCCTGAGGAGGGGACACGGGGACAGTCACACTGTGCCATGGCACACAAGGCAAATCCCAGACCAGCACAGAGAGACAAATGGCCCTGGGAAGCCGTGCCGAAAAGGCACCCAAACCCTCAGGAGGGTCTGGTTAATTGGGACACCCCCAGGACACTCACTGACTCCTGATGTGACCTCAGCATCTCTTCCAGACATCCCTCAGGGGTCTCACGCTGTCACCGTGCTGCCCGCTGCATCTGCCCAGCCTGCAAGGGCAAGGGACGGCAGCCCTCCCGCGGCACCGGGGACGGGGAGCAGCAGCGCTGCGCGGTGCCGCAGGCATCGGGGATGGGATTCAGGTCCCAGCACCTACCTTGGGCACCGGGAAGGTGCCTCTCCGTCGGGATAGGAGGGAGCACAGCTGGTCCGGCTGGCGAGCCCACTCGTGCTCCAGCATCGCTCGCCTGCCCGGGGCAGGATGAGGTGCTGGCAACAGCTTGGACCTGCCTAGACCCACCTGGACCCTTGGCTGGTGATGCCGAGCCGGGTCCTGCTGAGCTGGGGGCAAGGGGAGCACGTGGCCGCATCCTGCATGCCAGCAAGGGGATGCCCGGGAAAGCGGCACAGCCCTGGTCCGGGATGGGCATCCAGCGCCCTCCCACCCATGTCCCGTGGAGGCAGAAGGAGGGAGAAAACGCTGAGGGAGTTAAAATGGCTGAGAAAGCCCCCACTGGGTCCCCGATCCCCCTAAAACACCCCCCCATGCAAAGTTACCACATGGCTCCGTTTGCAGCTTTTTGCTTAAAAATGTACATCCAGGCGCTCAACGTACAAATATTTACAACTGTTTACAAATGTACAAAACCGGATCGAATGTAAACCAAAGGCGCCGGAGGCAGAGATTCACCGGGACGCCCAAAGGCCGGGGAGCCCGGGCGCCCAACAGCACCCACTCACCCGCAGCACAGCCCCCCCAGCCCACCTTGCACATCCACACGTGCTGTCCCTTGCACACTCTACCCCACGTGCACCACCTGCCCTTCGCACACCCACACGTGCTCGCTGCCCCTCGCACACCCAGCCCCATGGGTGCTGTGCCCTTGTGCACCCCACCAGTCCTAGGCAAGGCTGGGGCACCCCGAGGCTGCCCTGAGCTGTCCCGTGAGGATGGAAGGAGCCCCTGACCCCTGTGCCCACCCCCAGTTCAGCCACATTCGAGAAAACTCCCTTCTCTGAGCCCGTTTCACACATTGTGATGGCTGGAGCAGGAGGGGAGAGGCTGTGTTTCCCCCAAAGAGGGGGGGGGGGCTGTCAGGGCGACCCCGTCCCTCCTGCTGTAGCATGGCCAGGGGGAGCCGGGGGTGTCCCCCCCACTCCAAGGCTGCCTTTGTTTCTATTTGGAGAGCACAGATAAACTCGCAGCCCCCCCCCCCCCCCACCCTGCCCGCAGAAGTCAGGCACTGAGCCAGCGATAAGATAACGGGCTCAAACGCAGCAAAAATAGGTCCCTGCTCCGGCCCCTTCCCCTGGCAGTGACTGGTGGGGGCTGGTCCTGCAGCGGGAGCCCCCAAGAACAGGTTGGATGCGCTGCAGGGCTGGGGGAAAGGGGGCCGGGAAGCTGCCAGGGTTGGGGTCGGGCAGATTCTGTTCCTGCCCCGTTGCCCCTCCATCACCCCCTGCCCGTAGCCCGCATCCATCTGCGCCAGCATCCCGCCTCGCCTCTACGAACATCCCTGGAGATCCCGGCCCCAGCGCTGGTCCGAGATAACCCTGAGAGGGCCTGGGGGGGGGGGGGGTGCTGGGGGCTGCCTGGCCTCGGTGGCTCCCCCGGGATGCTAAGAGGGGTCAGGATGGTGCCGGTGCCGTGGCTCGGCAGGCGGAGTTGGCCGCGGGAGGGTGCGAGTTCACAGCGGCCGGGTAGGAGGGGTGGATGGTGGTGCCGATGGTGTAGTCGGCTGGCTGCGAGGGACAGACAGACAGATGGCAAGCAGTGAGCCAGGGGGGTTTCAGGGAGACCCCAGGGCAACCCTTGTCCAAAAATATCCCCCCCGCCCCGTCTCTTACGTGGCGTCGGAAAAGCCTCTGCAGAAGGCTGCGCTTGGGGGGCTCGGGCAGCTGCCTCCAGTCCAGGTCAGGGGAGCGGGTCCCGCTGGGTCCGAACACATTGAGGTCCTTGAAGCACTCGGTCTCGATCATCTGGGGGGGGTCGGGTCACTGTGGGGGCAGGCACAAGCAGCCCCGCAGCAGGGTGGAACCCCCCACCCATGCCCCGTACCCCCGGTACCTCATTCTGCCAGGGGATGGAGACGCTGCCGGTGGCAAACTTGGCGTAGAAATCATTGTCGGTCTGGTCCAGGTTGACGCCCTTCACCGTCGAGAACTGCTCGATGTCCAGCACGTCCTTGCAATAAACCGCCCGGGGCTGCGGGAGCCAGAGAGCTGTCAGCGGGGGAGACTGGGGCTTGCCCCCCACCCCTGCAGTGGGTGCCCACCCCTGCCCTGCCCCTCACGTCTGGCACGAAGGAGGGCGTCATGATGCCGGCCTCCAGGCGCTTGAAGTTGATGGTCCTGAAGAAGGGATGTCGCTTCACCTCGGCCGCCCCGTCGGCCCCGCAGCCCAACCGCTGCTTGGGGTCCTTGGCCAGGAGCTGAGGAGGGGGACGGGTGGTCACGGCAGGAGGACGGAGCCCACCCCAGCCCCTGCCGTGGGGACCAGCAGGTTCCCGGGTCCCCAGCTCACCAGCTTGCAGATGGCCTGAGCATCCTTGCTGAATTTGTCCGAGTACAGCTCCTGGTCCTCCTGCACCCGCTTCTCCACCTCCTCCCGCTTCACCCGCTCCTTGCGGGCACGGAAGGGTGACTGCCCCTCGATCATCTCGTACACCAGGCAGCCCAGACCCCACCAGTCGGGGCTGAAGGCGTAGCGCTCGTTGTTGATCACCTCTGGGGCTGCGAGACACGGTCCCAAACCCATCAGCGGCCAGGCACACCGGCAGCACGGGGACCCCCGGGCCAGCCCAGCCGGCGCGGCCCCCACGCTCACCCATGTAGCCGACGGTGCCCACGCGGCCACGGATGGTCTCGCCCTCAGGGATCTTGATAGCCAGCCCCAGGTCGGAGATCCTGATGTGACCTGGGGCAGGAAGGGGGTTGAGGGCAGCACCCCAGGGAAGGGCCACCCCATATCCCTGCACGTCCTCCCCAAAACACAGCCAGAGACCCCCCCCAGGAGGCACACAGAGACCCATCCCCAAAGCCAAGAGCCTGGGCAGAGCCAGACCCAGCACCTCCCTCCTCACCATCATCATCCAGCAGGATGTTCTCCGGCTTCAGATCCCTGCAGGGACAGACGGATGGCTCAGCACAGAGCGCTCCTGTCCAGCCGCCCCACCGGCCCCGTGCCTACGTCCCGCTCACCGGTAGACGATGCCCTCCTGGTGCAGGTGCTGGAGCCCGCAGCAGATCTCCGCCGCGTAGAAGACGACGCGCTCGTCCTCGAAGCCGGGGTTGCCCATGTTGTAGATGTGGAACTTGAGGTCGCCGCCGTTCATGATGGTCAGCACCAGGCAGAGCGCGTCCTTCGTCTCGTAGGCGTACGCCAGGCTCACCTGTGCGCCCACCCCGGCCGTCAGCACCGACCCCGGCCCCCCGCCCCCAGCTCCTCGGCCCCCCAGGAGAGAACGACACGCACCACGAACCGGCTGTTGACTTTCTCCAGGATCTGTTTCTCGTTCAGGGCCATCGCCTCCCCTTTCCGCTTCTTGATCCGCTTCTTCTCCAGCTTCTTGCAGGCGTACATCTTTCCCGTGGCCCGCACTTGGCAGGCGCACACCTTGGCGGGGGGACGACAGCGGTGGGGTGAGCCCCCACCAGCCCGCCATCACCCCCCACTCCTTCCCCCCATGGCCGTACCTCTCCGAAACCACCCTTGCCCAGGATCCGGTACTGCCGAAACGTGTCCTTGGTGACCGACTGCCTGAAACGCACAGCCCAGGGCACATCAGCCCTGCTGCCCTCCTGGACACCCCCCAAGACCCCTCGGGCCCCCCAGACCTCCCCTCTCACCTCTCCAGGTACTTCCACTGCAGGAACCGGTCAAAATACATGCTGTCCCGGTAGTCAGCGAAGGGGTCTCCGCTCAGGTACTCATGCAGGGGGCTGTGGGGGGAGAGGGGATGGTCGGCATTGCCCGCAGCCCCCCCAGACGCCCATCCCCGGGCAGGGCACTCACCGCAGGCAGCTGCTGAAGAGGTCCTTGCAGGCGCTCTTCTGCAGGTCCTGCAGGCACCGGCTGGCGTGGGGCTGGCCGACCTCGGGCAGGAAATCTGGGGACTGCCGAGGGGAGCAATGGATGCACACCCACACCCCACGGTGCATCGCTCCTGCATCCCACCCACGATCCCGGCTGGGCGATGGGTGCCACCGGGATGCCCGGAGAGTGGGGACGCGGCTCTGTGGCCAGCAAGGGACCCCCCACCGCTGCCACTGCTCCCATCCCATCCTCATCCCATCCTGCTCTGTCTGTCTGGGGTGGAAAAGCCCCCCAGCGACTCACCTCCTGCTTGAGGAACCGGCGGATGATCTCTTCCCCCATCTCCTTCCGCTTCTCGTCCGGGGAGAGCTCGTAGTCCGCCTGGGATGCCCGGGGAGAGGAAGATGCTGCAGACAGCGGTACCGGGCACGGCTCTGCCCTGTGCCCCCCACCGAGCCCCCAGCCTCCCCAAACGAGGTACGCCTGCCCCGGCCGTGGGGTGAGGGATCTGTCTGCACCCATGCTACGGGCAGCTGCCTGTACTGGGGGGGGGGGGGGGGGTCCCCCACTGCTCCCCCCAGCAGGTAGAGGAGCAGGCTGCCAGACCCAGGCCTGCTGCAGCCCAGGCAGCTTTACTTATTCAAAAGGGGGAAGAAAACGTCCTGCAAGAGCTCTAAGAGCCGGCACAAGCAGGGACCGTTTTACAGGCACGTGTTTCCCATTAGCAGCCCCCAGAGCTGTCAGGTCTCTGCACACCGGGGAGGCTCCGGCTGCTCCCCCCTATGTCCCCGGCCCCCCCTGGAAAACCAACCCCGCCGTGCAGGGTACGCACCCGCTGCTGACACAAACCGTGCAGTAATGGGAAACGCGGATCATTTTATGAGGCTCTTGTTTCCCATTCGCCAGCATCTGAAATCTCCCGGCACCGGGGGAAACCTCGCAGCAGGCGTGGATGGGTTCTCCGGCAGCTTTCTGAGCTTGCTGGGACAGAGCGCTCCCTTCCTCCAGTACAACCCAGAGAGAAACCCACAGCGCACTGGGATGGGGTGGTCTCTGCCTTCCCTGCAGCCCCCCTACCCCCTTGGTACCTCTCTCCCCAGCCACTACCCTGGGGCTAACGCTGCAAACCTGCCACGGGACTCGGCAAAACCCCGACCAGCCCCATCCCGGGGAAAACGCCTCTGCGTGTCACCGTCCCCGAGCGGAGCCGGTAAGGTGGCATCCCGCGGGGGTCCCTCACCACGGCGTCCAGGAAGCGGATACAGCGCAGGAGCTCCGGCCGCGTCTCGCAAAACTGCCGGAAAAGCAGGCGGCCGATGGGCTGCTTCTGGCACAGGCTGCCGTAATCCTGCTCTGCAAGGGAAGGCGGGATGTGCCACGCACCGTGCCGAGCACGTGCCGCGGCCGCGCGCCCGCCGTGCCACCGGCGCGGCCACGACCCGGTGCCGCGTCGGGACCCGTCAGCCGGTTGTCGGTGCCCTCCCCGGCTCACCCAGGCCCTTTCGCAGCTCATCGCACTGGCTGATGTGCGGGAACCGGAGGATCTCCCTCCACTTCTTGCTCCTGCCTTTCCGCTTGCCACCACCTCCTGCAGCCGGGGGGGGGGGGGACGACGACACAGGGAAAAGAGGTCACGCCGGTAGGATGAGCATCGCTGCCCCAGCCCGGCCGGCGACAGAGGGGAACAGGGAGACAGAGCCTCTGCCCAGCCCTGCAGAGCTGTCTGGTTTGGGGTTTCCCCCATCCCACCACTGCTGGTCCCCAAAACCCATCACTCACGCACATACCCGCACACCGCCAGCATCGGGGCTTTGGGCAACTCTAAAGCCACGTAGGAAAACAGACCCTCAGCCCTTGAGAGGGCTCTGACCCCCGAAGGGACCCTCACCCCAAACAGCCGAGGGGATCCCCCACCCGGTTACAGCCCCCAGCCCCGCTCCAAGGGGGCAGGAACGGGATCCCCCTCGGCATCGCCCGGCGCCAGGGGAGGCCGAGCCTGGCGGGCGCAGGCTTCCTCCCCGAACAATGCTGCGGCCCCGCGTCGCACCCTCCCGTAAACATCTGGTTTCCTTATCTCCCCGCCGAGCAACTTGTCCTGCACGGGGACGCTGCAGCAGCCCGGCCTCTGCCTCCTTCGGGACGGGGACCCCGCGGGGACGAGGAGGGGGCAGAAGGATGACCCCCCCCATCCCTAGCAGCAGCCGCTCTTGCCGGGCTCACGGGCGGATGCTTGGCGCGTGAAGTCATCCCTGCAGGGACCTGACATCAGCGCGGCTCCGAGCTGGTGGCCGGCCAGCACCGCCCGCCGCCGGCCCCGGTGACGCCGAGGCGAGCCCGCTGGACGCCACGGTGCTGGACGCCACGGTGCTGGGCTCCAGCGGGGCCGGCGTTTCAGCCGGGCAGAGCTTCCTGCCGTCGTCGGCTCGCTTCCTCCGGCAGGAATTGCCCCGCGCCAGCCAGCGGAGCAGCCTGGGCGGCGAGAGGGCGCGGGTCCCCGGGCACCCTGCTCACCCCGACACCGGCGGCACGGGGTCCTGAGCGCTCGACGCCCGAGGAAGAGGAGCGGCCGCAACCCTCGCCCCGCGGTGCCCAGGCTGGAGCCCTCTGGGTGGCTGGCAAAGGGGTGATGCCCAAGCAAGGACCCTCCGCCTGCCCCAGGAGCCATCTGACCGACCTCACGGGGATGCTCAGAGGCCGCAGGTTCGTGGCGGGGCTCAGCAGCACGCTGCCCACGCGGTTCCCTCCCTGCCTCTTCCACAGACTCTGCAGATATCAGCCCTGGGCACCCCGCACCGCCCAACGTTTTACGGCGCTCCTTCCAAATTTCAACTTGTTTGCTGAGACAATAAAAATGAATTAACGTTCATCACCCGCATCCCAACGCATCTTCCCCGGCTGAGCCCCAGGGACGTGCTCTTGGCCAGGCTCCGCCAAGAGCTCTCTGTGGGCCGGGACGGTGCCGCTGGGGAAAGGCTGGGGGCCGGGTGGGAAGGAGGGGAGCTGAGCACACAGGGAGGTTCAAGTCAGAAGTGTTTTGTGTCCACACAGGCTCCTGCTGCAGCATCCTCCTTCCCTGGTCTGGTTCCCCCTGTGCCAGGCACGGCACAGCCAGGGCGAGCAGGGAAGAGCATCGTACCCCCAGTGCATCCCTGGGTGAAATTGCACCAAACCCAACCCGCGGCAGAGCCACCCCAGCTCCCACCGAGGGCAAAGGGGGAGTGGGATCCGCTTCTCCACCCGTAGTGTGCTCAGGCAAAGCAAAACCCATCCCATTCCCTCCCCAGCCGGTCACCGCAGCGAGGGAAGCCGAGACATGGGTCCCACCAGGACATGGAGCTAGAGCCTGTGCGAGACCCAAAGACCTCAAAGTAAAGGGGGAGAAAAAAAATCTGTACAATCCTCGTGCTGAGCTAGCACAAACCCCCCCGGGCAGGCGGCAGCCCCGGCGAGCGCTCAGTCTGCTCCTGCCGCACACGGCTGCTCCCGGGGGTTTCAGGTCCCCCTTCTCATCCCAGAGCATCAGGCTGCACCCCACGGCCCCGGACCTGTGGAGTGGGGGTCCCCCCATGCCATGGCAGCCTAGGTGGTTTTCCACACCGGCTGAAAAAGGAGACACGGTTGCCATCTCCGCTGCAGGCAGGGCACCCGTGGGGAGGTGCAGGCACCGAGCCCCAAGCCCAGCGCGCCGTGGGGCAGGACCACCCCAGCCCACGTCCCCCACTGCCGCCCGCAGCCCCCCTGCGGAAACGACCCTGCCCTCGCCTTGGCTTCCTGGGGTGGAGCAGGATCCCGGCAGGCGACGGAGTCACACGAAGGGCTGGCAGCCCTTCCCGGCCTGGCACGGGGTTGCAGGCAGGGCAGGGGGGCCCTGGCATAGCCACCCCCTGGCCAGCACGGACCCGTTGGTGGTGGACAGCAGAGCACCCGTGGGGACATCCCGGAGAAGTCCAGCCCCTCTCCTACAGCATCTTCTGCAGGATCAGGGCAGCCGGGAAAGAGGACATGTAGGGAGCAGCCAGCAGCCATGCTGGAGCATCCCACCGCTGCCTGCTCCCTGCCTGTACAAAGGAGAGCCAGTCACCTGCCAGGCAGCGGGACACGGCAGGAAAGAGAAAATGAGAAATCAGAGCTTGCTTCAGCCTTGCTCCCCCCACAGTGAACCGTGCCGGGAAATCCTGCGAGGATGCTACCGAACTGACCGCGACAACCAGAAAAGCTGCTGAAAGCAAAACAAGACCGTTCCTCAGCGGAAAGGAGCCAACGTACCAAACGGCATGGCACGCACGAGGAGGCGCGTTACACCAACACAGCTGCTGGCAGCGAAAGCCCCATGGCAGGCAGGAGCGTGTCCCCCCCAGGTCCCCAATCACCAACCGGTGCACGGTGAGACGGCATCGATGCCTGGTGAGGTGCGGACCCGGTTGCCCCCACCCCGGTGAGCCATAAAGCCTTACTCACCGCCTGTTATCTCCTCTGCGCCCGCATGCTCCTGGGTTTTTATCCCGGGCACTTCCGCAGGCGGACAAGCCCTTTCGGCTCCCTGAGCTTTAGGAGCCCTCGGGAATGTCAGTTCTCCCTCGAAAGCTCCAGCGGCCCCAGCAGAGAGCGGAACACGAAGCCCAGGGAGTCCGGCTGGGCAGAGACCCCTGCAGCCCTCGCGGGGCCGGGTAGGGGGAAAAGCCCCCCCTCAGACCACCTTTTGTGGGGCAAAGCCCCCGGGTTCACAGCAGGAAGGGTCACGAGGCCAAAGCGAGGGGTCCTGCAGCACAGCAAGGCCCTTCCGAGGGGCGCAGCGGGTGGCAGCAGCTTGGGGAGCCCCTCAAGCCACGGAGACCCCAAACCCACGGCCCAGCCCACCCACACCAGTGGGTGCTGGCACCCACACACGCCGCGTCCGAACGCTGGGTCTGACGCTGCCTGCGGTACGAGACCGCTGCTGCCAGCACCCCAAAAAAGCACCAGGGATGCGGGGCCGCCTGCCCAGGCCGAGCCCCCCCAGCACACCCTGAGGATGGAGGAATTTGGCCAAATGCAATTACAGGCGGCAGCGACGGCTGCTCCGGGGTGCTGGGGCTGGACCTCACCGAGCCCCCCACGCCTTCCAGCACCAGGCCAGCCCACGACCCCCAAGTGTGGGGACCTCTCAGCCACGGCCGGTGGGGTCTCAGCTTTCCGCTGAGGCGGCTCCGGTCCTCCCCACGCTGCCCGGGAGGGAAGCAGCTGCCCGGCCAGGACCCAGCCCTCGTCCCGCTCCGCTTCCCGGCTTCCGGCAGCCATCGCACACCGACATTAACCCGTTTGGTGCCCATGGCAGCAGAGCTCCCCTCGCTCCCGAGGCCAAAACCCCCTTCTCCAAGCTCCGGCTCGGACAAGGGTCCAGCTCACGCTGGCGGCCGTCGTGCATCCCACGGGACAGGAGCAGGGTCCGGCCCCGAGCCAGGAGCATCGGTGCAAACGCCTGGCCGGCTGCTCCGAGCTCCCGTCGCCAAATCTCTCCCGCCTTGGCGAGGGCACCGGCACCTCTCTGGCCCCTGCACATGAGCCATCCCCACGGCATCTCCAGTGCTGCTGGAAGCAGCTGCGACGGGGGTAAGGAAACCTTTGGAAGACGAGGATTTAAAAAAAAATAATAAATAGGATCACCTCCAAGCCGCCCCGTCCCCCGCCTCGCCTGAGGGCCGTTTGCTTTTTGGTCACAAAGGTTTAGCGACGAGGGCGCCGGCTTTCCAAAGGAAACCAAAAGCAAACAAAGGCGCCCGCGTTCCCCCGGGAGCCCGTGCCAAGCCCCGCTTTTGCAGGGGAGCGGTCGCCCGTAGCCTTTTGCCCCCCCAGGCCTCACCCCGGCTCCTGGCAGAGCTCAAACCGGGACGGCGGCGCCAGCACCACCCCGACTCCGCCGGCGCACCGGCAAGGCCATGTTTTTCCTGGCAGCGCCCGTTTCGCTCAGGCCTGCACCGAGCCGTCCTGGCACCAGCAAAAGTTTTGCTCGCGCGAGCCCCGTCCACGCCAGACACGTCCCGCTGGCACGGACAGACAGACGGACGCACGAGAGCGGCTCTCGGCCGACCCGGGGTGTTCTCGGCACACGCGACGGCTTGGGGAAACGGCACCTCAATCGCTTTTTCAATTCTCTGCCCCGCGTCCCTGGGTCCGCAGGGTGGGACAGACAGACGGACGCGTCCCGCAGCCCCGGGCACGGCGGCGGGGCAGCCATCCCCTCCCGGGGGGCTGGGTGATGCCAACCGCGCTAAACCCACCCAGGCACCCACCACCCCCGACGGAGGGGTCCCGGGGTGCCGGTGGGGGGGTGCGTGGGGTGATCCTAGCCGAGGGTGCCCGCGGGGAGGTGGGGGGGGTGGCGGTGCAGAGAGGGTGCGTGGGGAGGGGAACCGGGATGCAGCGTGGGAACGGGGACCGGGACGGGAACGGGGACCGGGATGGGACCGGGGGGACGCGGTACCTTCGCGGGCCTTCAGCAGGACGGTGTTGGCCACGATGTTCTCCAGCTCCATGGCGCGGAGCGGAGCGGGGGGGCGGGGGGGGCCGGCGGAGCAGCCCCGCCGCCCGCACACCATGCCCGGCGCGGCGCTGCCCCGGCCCGGCGGCGCGGGGCGGTCCGGCCGCCTCCCGCCGCAACCGGCCGCCTCCGGGGGTGCGTCACCGCCGTGACGTCACGGGCCGCCCCCTGGCGTCACGGGCTTATGTAAGGGGCAGCGCCGCGCCCCGCCGCACGGGAGCGCCCACCCCACTTTGGGGCTCCCCCCCCCTCCCCCCAAACCGTGGGGGTGGCGGCACCGACCCCTGGACCCCCAGCAGCAGGCTGCAGCAGAGCAGCCTTCCTCCTCCTCCTCCTCCTCCTCCCACCCTGCAGCCCCCAGAAACGAGACCCCAGACCGACAGGGAGGGCAGCCCCGTCCCACCCGCACCGCCGGGCAGCAGAACAAGGAAACCAAAAGAGCCGTTTCCTCCCGGCAGAGATTTTCCAGCTGCAGGAGCCACCACCATCTCCATAAAGCCTTTTTTTTTTTTTTTTCTTAAGGCAAGAAATTGCATTTCCTTGTTTATGCCTTTTCTACCACCAAACTCACAATATCCCACTTCAGCCTACACAAGTATACACGACAGGGAAGATGCGTTTTCTCCCCAAAAGCGAGAAGCCCACACCACAGGGTGCAGGGAAACGAGTTTCTGGGCTGCCCAGCCAGCGAGGGGGGGGCCAGCCCTGTCTGTGTTGGCTTTTTGCTTTGCAGGAGGGCTGCAGTCAGACCTGTTCGTAGTCGGTGCACGCACCAGCAAGCAGAGCAGGGCTCATCCCGCAAAGAAATGAGCCACTTTGGAAGAGAAAACCCACCCGTGGGGACCCCCCCTTGCCCCAGCACAGGCACTTCCCCCAAAGAGTGTTTCACTTTGCAGGGAAATGAACTGAAAGAGGTTTTGCAGGGAAAGCCCGCTCCGCTCGCCACCGAGGTCTGCTCTTCCCTTCCTGCACGCAGGAGGCTCCCACGGCCTGGCAACTGCCCAAAGCCAACCCAAAACCAACCGCTGCCGCTAACTACCACCGCCACAGCACAAGAAGCCTCCCACCCGCTGCCGTCACCAAACGCCCCGAACGGCATCAGGACAAGCTCGACACAAAGGACTCTCCTACCCGCTCCAGCCGCGCCAGCTCCTCCAGAGCACTGAGGTGAGGAGATGCTGCCAAGGCAGAGGGGCTGCCCGTGCCCCAGGTGCAGCCAGTACCCCAGGTGCAGTAGCTCTTCCATCAGTAGGTAATTAATTAGTGGGCTCAGCTGCAGGGGAGCAGCCACAGCCTGGCTGGGGGGAGCTGGGAAGGGGGAGCCAGCAGCCCTTGTTGGGGTACAGCGGATACCCCAGGTCCTGCTCCCCATCCCAGAGGGAGGAATCTCACCATATCCTTAGCTTTTCCTCAGAGCGAGCCCACCCCATGGCAGGACCAAGGGTCCCGTTTCCCCCCTGCACAGCACCCGGCTGGGACAAGAATTGGCACGAGGGTGGCTGTCCCAAGAGAGGAGAAAGCATCAGGTCCCGAAGACAGGCAAAACCATCATTGTCGAGATCAAGGATTTATTTACACGTCAAGGAAAACTCTCACCCAGAGTCACGTGAGGAGGAAAAAGCAAACAAACCCAAAGGACCAAGCCATTTGCCTCCTGAATGCAAACGCTTGCACTCCCCAGCGCACCTGGCCACCTCACAGGGCAGCCGAATGCCTTCTCTCCTCCTTCTCCGCAAGGAGAAACCGAAGGCATGATTTTTTTTTAGTTATCTGCGCCACAGAAAACACAATCTGAAAATAAAAAACACCTTTCCAAAGAGATCCGCCCATGGGTGGGCGGATCACGGAGCACCCCTCGCTCTGCCACGGAGGAAAGGTCCGAGGGGCAGCACATCTAGTACTCGTCCAGGGTGTCTGCCCGTGGGACGGAGAGGCCCCGCTCCTTCAGCGCCTGCACCTTCAGCTTCTCTGACTCCTGCTTGGCCTGCTGCTCCACCCGCTGCTCCTCCAGGATCTCCTCAATAGAGACCTGCTGCAGTGGCGTGTCGCTCTCCTTTTCCAGGTCCTGCAAGAGAAAGAACCCGTTTAGCACCGTAAAGGAGTCGCCGTGGCCGAGACACGCAGCTCTGCTCATGGGATGCTCCGGGCACCGCTCTGCCCGCGGCACAGCTTGGGGCTGGGCCAACATCACCTCTGCTGAGAGCATCTCACCAGCCAGGGCAGGGCTGGTCTGGAGGGGCCAAAAACCAGTGGGGATGGCAGAGGTCTGGGGTGGATCTGCACTCACGTCTCCGCTGGGACACTGACAGACACCCCTCTCGTGTGCTTGGGCTTCGGTGATGTCCGAGCACTTCCCACAAGCGCCTGGCCAGGCTCCGTGCTCCTGGTGGGGAGGGGAGCAGGCATCACTGCGCACAGACAATGTGCTCCATCGCTCCTGCCAAAGTTGTTGGAGCGGGACGGTTCCCAAGGTGAGCAGCCAAGCCATGGCAGGGCCTGCCTCTCAAGCTCTGGGCTTACTAGCTCAAAGGCAACCTGGGGATTTGGTCCTGTAAACGCTCAGTTCTCCCTGGGTCACGGTCACAGATTTGTGCGTGCAGGACAGTCTCCTCCGGGCCAGCCCTGGAGGCCCCCGGCCTGCGGTGAGCCTGTGCCCTCACGTCTTCCACAAGTCCCATCAAAAGGCAGAGGCGATGCAGAACAGAGGTGCTGGAGGCAGCCCGACAGGTGGGCATGCGGGCAGAGACCCTCGGGACAGCCGGGGACAGCCGGGACAGCTGTCCATGGCAGGGGGCTCCCAGGGAGCTCAGCCCAAAGGGTTGAAGCAAACAGCAAACGAGACGGCACTCAACTCTTCCAGAGCCCATCCCAGACGGTGTCCCCTGGTGCCAAGCCAGCAGGGAGGTGACAGCCACACAGGCAACCACTAATGACACCCTCCAGCAATGCCACACACAGGCCAGGGCTTCCCCACATCTCCCTCCGCTTGCCAGCCTACATGTTGCTCTTTACCCCTCACATCATCCCAGAGGAGCTGCAGCTGCGGGACAACACCTCTACCCCCCGCCCTCGGATACACAGGGACATTCTTCAGGATGGTTCAGCTTGAACCAGCCCTGGGAGGGGCCTCAAATTTCAGCCCCTGCAACGGGACAGTGACTGTATTTCACAGCAGACAGACAGATGGACACCCAGCTCTGGTGTCCACCTCGGCACTACTGCTTGGAGTCGCATCACCACAAACACACCAGCTCAGTCCCAGACCGCAGTGGAGCCACTGCCCCGGGCCGGCAGCAGGCAGAGAGCAGGCAAAAGGAGCCGCTTACTTACTATTTCCCCCAGCAGAACAACATTCTCGCCTCTCACAACAAAGATGCCTCGAGGGATGTCCCCATACTTCTTGCCCACGTGGATGCGCTCCACAGTCTGGTGCAACACCAAGTTTGCTGCAGCAGTCAAGAGAGAGAGAGAGAAAAAAAAAAAAATCTATATTTTGGTGTGTTTTCTAGCTATGAAGAACGTCTCATCCCAGCCAGGCAGAAAACCCAGAGCAGTGATAGCAACGACATTTTCACACCTCTCAGCAGGTCCTCTGAGCCAGATCACCGAAAGCACCGACCCCCCCCTCCCTGGCTGAAACGCGGTGGCTGCAGCAACGGATGCAGCACCTTGGGAGCAGCGGGGCAGCTCCCGTGCCATGAGGCAGCCTCTGCCTGCCCAGCTCCCGCAGCCTGCGCAGGCAGGGCAGCGAGCTCCGACCACCGGGGCCCGAGCCCACCCAAGCATAACGTGCCGAAAACAGCGGAGAAAACAAGGGCTGTTGGTGCTGGAGGTTCTGGGCAAGGACCAAGGCACTCGCTTGTGAGCACAAATATCACCCTCACGTGTCTCAGGCTGTTTCTGCCCAAAAAGGGATGCCAAGGCATCAATGCTGGATACAGTCAGAAGGGGGGGGAAGCACCCAGTTCTGAGAAAGTCTCCGAGAAGCACCAAGTCCGGGGGGGTACACGCAAGCAGGTGTTTAATCCACAGCACAAACACGCTCTGAAAACACGACCTGCAATCACGTCGCTCTGTGCGCTACTAAACTGATTTCTTGTAACGCTCGTGTTGTTTTTAGCCAAGGAAACGCACGCTCCCGCACAGGCACGCGGCGGGGTCGTTACCGCAAGCAGCGCGGCTGCTGTACGAAGCGGGGGCCACAAAACGAAGAAACTCTCTCACCGAATCCAAACTCCCCGTTTACTGTTAAGTCACCGTTCGGGAAGGGAGCCGCTCCGGTCAGCATGGCCCCGGTGGGCAAAGGAGCATTGCCCAGCTCATGCCAACGGGCACGGCGAGGCTCTCCTCCTCTTCCTCACCAGCCCCTGCATACGGCTGGCACCGGAGCGCATCCAAAGCCCGGCCTAAACCTTCGGCACCCCCCAGCAGCCCCCCCTCCCCCCCCCAGCCCAGACATACCGAACTGGTCGATGCTGCGCAGGTACCCGATGAGCGTCCGGCCGTCCCGTAGCAGGACCAGGTGCTTCTCTGCGGCAGAGGGGAGAGGGAAAGGGTCAGCCACGGCCACGCGTGGGCATCAGCACCCCCCGTGTCGTGTCGCGTCCCCCAATACAGCGTGGGGAAGCCAGTGGCGTGCGGGTAACTGCCCCAGCAGCGCCAAGGGCAGCGAGAACGCCTGCTGCTGCAGCCCCACGCGGGACCGCTGCCCACGGCGTGGGGGGAAGCAGGTCCCTGGGGAAAAGCAGGGAGTCCAAACCCCCCTCCCCGGGGGGACCGGCCGTCCCACGGGAGACGGTACCCTCGGGGAAGGGGGGTCCCCAGCCGGCCCGCTGCCGGAGGGGCCCGGCGCCGCGGAGCACTCACTGTCGATGTCCTGGATGAGGCTGGCCGTGCCGGGCATGTAGTTCATGGTGCCGCCGCGCCGCCCCCAGCGGAAGCGCCGCCATGCGCCGGTGCCGCCACCGCCGCCGCCCCGGAACCGCCCCGCCGGCGGGCGGGGCCTACGCTGGCGCTCCCCTTTTAAGCCGCGCCGGTCGTGCGCGCGGGGCGGCGGCCGATTGGTGGGCGCCGGGAGGGATCTGACCGCCGATTGGTGACTGGGCGGGCGGCGGCGGCCATTGGCGGCGAGACGGGGCGGGGCGGGGCGGCCATGGAGCCCCGCGACCGCGCCGCCGAGCCGGGCCCGCCGTGGCCCCCCGGGTCCCCCCGCCCGCCGGCGGCGCAGGTAACGGCGGGGGCGGCGGAGGCGGGGGTGGGGGCGCGGGGGTGGAGAGAAGGCGGCCGCCCCGATACCGGCCGTTGAACCGAGCCAGCGGGGCCGGAGCCCGCCCCGGCTCTCCGTCCCCTCGGCCCGCAGAGGGGGCCGGGGCAGAGCCCCGCGGGGCGCGGGCCTTGGCCGGCCGGGTGCCGCCGGTTGCCCGCCCGGGGCCATCCGGCGGAGGAGGGCTGCAGCCCTTGTCCCTGCCCCTCCCCGTTAACGGGCAGCGGAGTTCTCCTCCCTACAGACGGGACCGGGCGGGTTCCGCACCCCCCCCCCCCCCCCCCCGGGCCGGGCAGCAGTGCGGGGACGGAGCCCGGCGGTACCGGTCGGGTCTGCGCGGCCGGTGCCTGTTCCCCCAAAATGCAGCCGGCCGTGACGGACTGTCCCCATCGTCACCCCCGTGCCTTAAGTCCGATCGCTTTATTTTTCTTCGCTCTCGTCGCTTGATTTCCATTGGCACGATAAATCCGCTCTCCCGTCCCGTGGGGTTCCGGCAGGTGTTTTAACTGGAGAAAAAAATACCTCAAACGACGAACGTGGTGAAGTTTTACCTTCGTATCCGGTTCAAGGTGACATTTCTAGGGCATGTATTTTAATGAAGAGATCACCGGGGAAATGCCGCCGACCTCGGCTGGTTTGCTGCCGGGATGACTGGTGAGAACTGGGCATCCACCGGCCAGGATGCGTCCCGGTCCCGGCTAACCAGCCCTTCACCGACAGACAGGACTGCCTCTTCTCCGGTGTGAGCGTGGGGCTTGGGGATCCGATCCCCGCCACGTCCCCCTCTTTCCAGGCACGGCAGACTAAAGGTGCCAGCCGCAGGAGCGGCAGCATTTGTACGACACATCCCACCAGCAGAAAGGAGCCGGCAGCTCACGGTGGAGGGGAGTAAAAAAGCATTGCCGGTCCCGCTGCGCCCCGGTCCCATGACTTGCTCTTCCCGGACCTATTATTTGTTGTTTTTATTGCAGGAATAGCTTTTTTTAGGGGCTGTTGCGCAAATACCGTGTGAAGAGAAGGGCTTTGCTCTTTCCAAAGAGGTTGTCTGCTGTCCCGACATAACTGTGGTTTGCTTTAATCCTATGGGACATGTAGGTTTGATCCGGCTCTTTCATAAACGCCAGCACGCAGGTGATACAATCTCTCCTCCGTGAAACAGCTCGCGGGCAAAAAACTGCTTTGCCCAAAGCTACAGGGAGTCATCCGTGCGCTCCTGAAATCCTGACGCTTCATTGTCTCCTCTGTGGTTAGGTGGAAGCTCATGTTCAATATACATTGATTACCTGAATGTATTCAGGTAAATTCTCACAAATGTTCTGGACGTACAGACCTTTCATACGACAAGTTCTCAAACCTGACAGCTCCCGCGGCCGTAGCATGACCTGCGGCTCGGTGATCTGAACACCCTGCTCCTCGGGCCCCAGAACTGGTAGATCTCGTCCGCTTGCATCATTTCTGTTTGCATGACTGAAAGAGGAAATTAACTTTCCTGAAGTGTTTTTCATCCACCAGTCAGTGACTACATTGACGTGGTTGAACCTCCTGAGAGTTGCTTGCTGTGAGAAATTGTACGCTTGTTTCTGAGCAAAGCCTAGCCAAGGGAAGCATGGTTAAGCTTAGTGTATCCCCTCTCTTCCCACCCTCCAGACAAGTCTATCCCCTATAGTGCCCCTGACACTGCCTGTCTCCCCGAGCGTGATGTGAGGGCAGAGGGACCAAAGCGTGAGGCAGACAGGCGTTTATTGACAGTGGCCAACAGAAAGCCACGTTAGAGCAGGAAAACATAAAACTGGGGCGAATCAGCTTGGGGACAAAGGAATCCCGTAGTTACACGCTGCAGGAGGGGCCAGTCCTTTTTCTCTGGGCTGCTGCTGGGCCAGACCGGAGCCCCTCTGCCCCATGTCTGTGGCCCATCACCTTTTCTCTGCTCTTCCCTTCTCCCCAGGCCATGGATTCTCCCTATGCAAACGGAGCCTACAGCCCCCCGTATCCTCCGGCTCCCGGCGCTGCCCCGCACTACACCGGCCTGCCGCAGACACGGGGGTACTACTGCTCCACGCCTTCTCGGACCCCCTACCCTGCGGAGTCCACCGGCATGTACCGGCCCTCGTCGCCGGCTCCCCCCTGGAGCTACGCCCCGCCGGACTGTCCCGCCGAAGGGTCCTCGCTCAGGAGGCAGCATGTTCCTGGCTACTCCCCACCGCAGGTAAGAGGCCGGGCACTGGCCAGAGTAATTTCCAGCCCCGGTGTTGGTGCAGCTGCCGGGCTTGCAGTTCCTGGGGCACAAGAAGTTGTTTTATGGGGCCGCAGCGGAGGGAAAGCCCACAGTGCCTCCTCCGATGGATCCGTGGGTCCTAATGGCTCTTGTGCCTTGAGCAGCTTGCCCTGCCTGGTTTTATCTTAGAAAAACTGGTGGTCACCCTGTTCTCTAGAGACTCCAAGCCTGTGGGCTAGGAAAGCAGGAATCGGGCAGCAAGCTTGATGCTGCGGCTGTTCCCAGGGCTGTCTGGAGGGAGAGGTGCTCAGCGTGACTCCAGGGGTCATGCCTGTTCCCCCCTCTTCTCGCAGACCCCAGGAATGCCCATCCCGCAGTATCCATACGGAGACAGCAATCCAGGGGTCACGGCGCAGGGGCCTCCACCACAGCCCAGACCCCCAGAGGACACGTGGGCTCCCCCCACCGTCTATGGGGTGCAGCCACGTTACGCGTGGCCGGCTGCTTCGGTGCACGGGAACCCCTTCGTCTCCGAATCGCATCCACCCTGGACTGGCAGCGGAGCTTCTTCCCACCCTTCCGTGTGGGACTCAAAGGTACAGTTGATGCTTCTACAGCATGTGCTGCCGTCAGACCTCCTAGATTATATGGCTTTCCTCAAAACCTGCCTCTGTCTCCTGGGAATGCCCCTTTCTCCAAGCATACCTAGTTTAGGTAGAAACAAAGCAGCAGGTATCCAGACTACTGCCAGCAAAATCTCCTATTTGCATACAGAAGACCAAAGTCCACGGCTGTAATTCCAGAAAGGTACTGGAGATAGCAGCTGTCCCAGGGCAGGTCTTGAAATGGGTCAGACCTCGTCTCGCTTGTCCAACTCTTCTCTCTCAAGCAGTGAACACTGTCAGAAATCCTCCAGCACAGAGTGTGGGACTAACCTGCATGTCAGTTTGCAGACTCTGGTATAGCAGACTCTAGTATTCCTCTACAAGTCCTTGCTCTGGGCACAGTGATCCTCTACTGAGGAATGTTTTAAGCAAAAAATAAAGGAAATTATGCATTTGGTGGCGCCTGTTCAACTCAGCTTTTCCTGTGTTTGATCAGGAGTCAAATGACTCTCCAGAGGTTTGGTCCCCAGGCAGCAGCACTGGCATGTGCAGCAGCAGCCCTGATGGGGGGATTTGGGGATGGGGGCTGCTGTTACCTGGGAACAGGTCAGAAGCGTGCTACCTGCAGAGAAGTATCTTCTCTGGTATATCCAAATGGGACCGTGCTGAAATCTAGTTAGCATCTCGCTATTCACAGGTAGTGAGCATCCAGTGGCTCAAGCTGTTTCTTCTAGACACGTGCCTCTTGCCGGGGATCTGCTCTTTAACAGCCAGGGACTGGAGCGTGGGTTTCGTGTTCCTCTTTGGGACTTCTCGCAGAAACCAGGCCGCGGGGACATGATGTGTTACGACATCACGGTGTGTGACAGTCTAGAAAACGCTGCCCAAATCCCTGGTAACGTCACGCCTAACCCGGTCTGCCCTGTCCTCCCAGGCATGCACAACTCAAAGCAGTCACGGTGTCACCTGTCGCCCAATTCCTTCAGCCCTGCCTGCCTTTTGAGTGCAAGATGAGAGATTAAAACCCTGGCTTTAAGAGAAATGCACTTACTTAGAAATTTTTTCTCCTTCTGACCGTAGGATACTGCTTACAACAAACCTGAGCAAAGTGCAAACCAACACAACTACTATTCTGATGTCAATCACCAGCACTCTGGGACAATGAATGACCACAAGCCAGCCACTCCACTCAATGCCAAGCCATCCCCCTCAAATGCCAAGGTGCAGTACAGCGCACAGCCCCAAATGTACGACACTGCATCTCGGAAGCTTTTGGCTGGGAACCGGGAGGCTGGCTTTAAACCTGGTGACCAGCCTTCAACAAATTCTGCAGCCATCCAGCCAGAGATTCAGAGAATCCTCCACGTTATGGGGGAGGCTGAACAGCTGGGGCAAGAGGTGGATGAATTTGTAGGAAAAAAGACAGATAAATCCTACCGGCTTCTGGAGGAGATGTTGACCAAGCTGCTCTTGGAACTGGATTCCATCGAGACTGGTGGCCAGGACAGTGTTCGGCAGGCCAGGAAAGAGTCCGTCCACAGAATTCAGGCCATACTGGAAAAACTGGAAAGAAAGGGATTGTGAAAGCACATCAGCCACAACACACAGCCTGTTGTTGAGGTTCCAAAGAGTTTTAGTTCTGTTAAATCTCAGCTCTTTCTGCTACGCACTATTGACAATGGAATAGCAATAAGCCCTGAGTTAAAAAAAAAACAAAACGAAACAAAACCACCAAAAAAGAAACCTCAGAAGCCCAGCCCCAACAAATAACTTGGCAGTGGACAAATTAAGAGAGGTCTGAAGCAGCAAACTGAATTGTTTGTTTGTTCCAGGCTTTGGAAAAGCAGAATCACCTGAGGTACTTACGCTGTAGAGTTCTCCGTGGGGGTCCGCATCCTCTTCATCAGCAGGAAGAAAATCACTGTACAAAGTTCCCCAAACCAGGCCCAATCTATAGGTGCCTCCTGCAGCCTCAGCAGTTCTTTAAGCCGGAACACTTGTCAGATGTGGTCACAACGGCACTGCAACGTGCAGCCACAAACCAAGACTCTGGGCTTTGTCAGTCACTGCGTGTATTTTCAGCTTCAGCTTCCTCGCCATAAAAACTTGTGCGTCGTCGTGGGGTTTTGTTTGGTTTTAGTGCACTCAAGTGCTGCAGAAAGGGACCACGCTGGCAGCCCATCAATGCAAGCAGATGTCACGTCGTGCTGTTCCTCCTCTGTCATGAAGAGCCAGTCCATGGTGTCCCCTGTGGACACGGGAACACAGCCTGGAAATCTTAGTTCTGCCACTCAAAAGGATAGGTAGAAGCAGAGGAACGATGTCACAGCAGAGCAACTGGAAAAGGCAGGATGCTTGGAAATGCTTTCCAGGTCACTTGGGTAAAAATCCACTTTTTAATTGTAATGTCCTTCCACATACTGCAAGTTTTGTATTCCACTGCAAAGGCCATACTTGTGGCACTGTACAGTACAGAGGGGAAGGGAACAGCTCAGCCTACTGTTAACCTTTTGGTTACAACATGTTAAGCGAATCATTACTGTGTGTGATGAGATAATAAACCCTGACAACTTTTAAATGTTATTTTGTAATTAAGACGTCTCAGAGTCTCTTTTCTTTCAAAAGAAGTTGTGGGCAAGGTTGCGTAACTTAGACCTGCCTGTAACCAAAACACCAGCCAGGCTGTCTCGGCAGCTGAGATTAGGGATAAATGCAGCAAGTTACCTCAAGAATGCTTGTTTGGGGGGGTGCCGGGGTACAGTGGCCCCATCACCTCCCAAGCAGTGCAGAAGCTCCAGGAGCCTTCAGCCGTGGCTCTAGGGCCGTGGCCGTGTTTTGGAAGGGGTCATGGCGCGTCCAAGGCTAGGAGTGCCCTGACCCTGTGCTCTGCAGGCTGACAGCCAGCTGATGTCCTGAAAGCACCCGGCAGATCCCACATCATTCCCAGACAGGGCTGCATACACGAGACTGACCTTTGCAGCTCGTTGGATGTGTCTGTGATCACATGTGGCGGTCAGCCTACAAGAACGGCTGTGTCCGAGGTGAGCCAGGAAAGAGCTGAATGTCCTGGGCCGGGTAAATGCTTGGTTGCTATTTTGTTTCATCCATCCTCTTGTCCGGCAGAGAGCAGTGGGCCAAGCTATCCATGCTTCGGGTACAGCATGAAATCTGACTTCTGAGGATCAGTGGCTACAGTGGGAGATAAAGCAGATGACAATAAACAGACTGATGCCGTGTTACTATACCGCATACAGAAAGCAATGGCCCAGCCCCAGTGAATGCCACTTTTCTTCCTCTGATAGAGGCAGCAGTGTCAGCAGCATCTCCAGGAATTAATCCGTGCTTTGGGTTTGTTTCTTTTTGTGAAAATACTTGTGGTAGGGGTGGTTTCCACACAACTAGCTTTGCTACTGGTGGCTCTTTAAACCCAGAGGAACGAAGAACAGCACTGTGGTGTCTCTACCCCTTTCGTTTTATCTTATGGTTGAAAGTCTTGTTAAATGCCGCCTCTAATGTCCTGAAATCTTTCCCAAGACACTGCTGTGGGTTCATTGAATTAGCTTGATAGGTTTTTTGAAGGGGAATACAGGCAACAAAAACGATCAACCACTCCAAAGAAATGCTTGAGGTGGGGGCAGAAAGCTGAGTCCTTGTGCTACAGGATTGCTAGCTGTCTCAATTCCAGAATTACTGAGTCCTATTCTTCTGATCCTTTAGCACTTCCCACAAGGTTTGTCTATAAAAGGCTACGAAGGAGATGAAAAAGTAAAGAAGGAATGTAAATACCCAAAGAGACCTAGCTTGTCACTTCCTAGAAAAGAACTGAAAAATCCAGACGGCGCAGCGGGACGAGCTGCTGTGCTTGCAGCACGCGGGTGGCAGCCCGAATCATGCTTTGCAATAGGCCAAGGCTGCAGGGGAGGCTGTGTTCTTGTGAGGCACAGGGAAGCTTGGAAGGAGAGTACTGGTGATGCAGGAGGGGAGGAACAGCCTCTGCTGCATTTCTCCTTGGTGCTCGGGGCATGACTGAGCTCTGAAACCACCCGTACCTGGCTCGAAGGCACTCCTCTCTGCTGGAGGCAGATGCACATTTGATCCCTGTAACTCATATTTGGGAATAGAGCCAGCCTTGATGAAAAGTCTGACCACCCTACTGCACCGCTTCACTCTGTGGCCATTTCAGGTTCGGCACCAAGTCCAGGCCACAGCCTCACCGCATCTGTGCCCTCTAGGGGATTACCAAAGAGATAATTTCTTCCTCTGTTACCACATTTGTTTTTTATTTGGTTGGCACGGCTGTTGAAATAAAGGTTTGGATTCCCTTTGTGCAGGATCTAGCTAAAGTCTGAAATTTGTTGTTGCAAGAGATGGTGTAAGTCATATTTCAGCAGAGAAAGTGAAATCATTCAGCTTGTCAATCAGCGCATATTGACTTCTAGAGCACAGAGAGCTGCTAGAGCTGTAAAGGACAGCTTGCGGTGTAGGCAGTCCTCCTTCACACCCCTCCTAACAGCAGGGTCTCCCCCTGCTTTGCCAAATCAAACCCTTTATAAAACCATACCAAGAATGGGCAGAACTGCAGCCCAGCTTTAACCTGCACACAGCCCCCAGCGCTGCTACACAAGCACGACGGCCACCCGCCCTAGAGCAGGTCTCCCTCCCTGCTACCGACGCGCTGTCGCAGCTCTTTCTGCTACTGTCACTTGAGTAAGGTGGCAACAGGCAAAACAGGGCACTGATGTGTCAGCCCTGCTGCTTTTTTGAGGACGTGGTGTTATCAGCAGAAATGCTGCAGCAAGTCACCGCTTACAGGTACATGAAAAAAAGAAGCCAGCAGCCAGCTTCAGTTAGTCTGGAATCTGTGGAGCTGGCTGAAACTTTATTTTCTGTATTTGTTTCAGTAGCAAGAATTGCATCGGGAACAAAACTGCATTGTTTATTGCATCCTGTTTGCTCTGATACTCATTTCCCTCCTCATCAGTTGCCAGGGAAAAGAGGTAAGTAGGTTCTAGCTGTGCAAGGAGTGTGGAGCAATCCTGATACCTTGCAAACTCAGTAGCACTGCAATGCAGTCAGCTAGGAGAGAAGAAAAAAACCGTACACTCAGCTGCTGTATCACCAGTGCTCTGTGGACTGGGACAAAGGTTTCCTGCTGTGGAGACGTGGTAAGAATGATACCTCTATCTGTTCGTAAGAAAAACTGAAAGTACGTGTGTGGCATACAAGCCAGACAAAATCTGGGAGGAAGGAAGGTTTCTTCTTCGGTGTTTTGGTGCTGAACCTGTCAAGGTAATGTATTCCTTTACAATATTTTCTCTTCTGGAGTGTTAGTCCCTGCATGTGGGAAGGACTTGGCAGAGGGTTATGTAAACCTCTAGTTAAAAGTACATGAAAGAACATTAAAAAGTGGGCTGAAACGACAGGTTATCATTTCAGTGGGGCCAGTTATTTGAACAGCTCTGTGACAAGACCTGGCTGTGTACGACGTTTCTGCACCCCCAGGCAGATGGTGGGTTTTATCCATTTCCCCCAAAGCTGAGCCGAACCGAGGGCAGGGATCAGGCCATACCTTACACACCGCAGCCTGCAGAAAACTCCCGCTGATGTAACCGCATCTGTCCCCGCTGCGTCCCCGCCACCTTCCATCTCCTTCAAAGCAGGACCAAAGTGGGTCATGGCTCGGACGGCGATCTGAAAAGAGAAAGACGCTGCAGCAGAGGCGCGGGCAGGAGCTGGGTCAGCACCAAGCTGGCGAGGGCCCTGCACAGGCAAGGCTGCACGGACAAGGATTGCAGCCGTTTGCTCTACAGATGCAGAACTGAGGATTTTAGCTCTTCTGGCCTTTAGTCTTCCTAGCCAGTAACTGCCGTGGTGGAGGTGAGCACTGGGATGACAACTGGTTTATCTTACAGCATCCACCCACATCACAAAGCCCCAAATTAGAAAGCGTGTCTCTGTATTTATCACGAAGCTCATCTCTACAGAAACCAAACTCTTATTCTGGGGTTGCCTGTCGCTTCTACGAGCAGCACCTGCCGTCAGAAGAGGGTTTCTCAATCTCCACTAAGGCGAAAGGGGCACAGAAGGACTGAAGAACAAACATTAAATCAGAATCTCGTGGTTTCTGCTGCAGAGCGCCCTATGCTCAAGCATTTGTCCACACCGCATGTGGGAGGCAACTGGCACGAAGGCACGTGCTTCCCGGCGATGCTGTGCCGACGCCGCGCACCCCTGCCCACCCGCATCCGGCTTAGGGGCGTAACGACCAGCCTAAAGTCAAGACGTAGGCTGGAAAGTCCTAATGAGCACTGGCATCACCTGCCTGGGATGGAGTTTGAGCATGGATCCACTTGAGCCGCTGCGAGCTGCGAGGGCTGCGGCTGCGGGCAGGGGCTGCGGGCAGGGATTGCGGGCAGGGCTGCGGGCAGGGATTTTGGGCAGTGGCTGCGTGCAGGGGTTGCAGGCAAGGATTGTGGGCCGGGGCTGCGGGCAGTGGCTGTGCATAGGGGTTGCGGGCAGGGGTTGTGGGCAGGGTTTTTGGGCAGGGGTTGCGGGCAGGGGCTGTGCATAGGGATTGCGGGCAGGGGTTGCGGGCAGGGGCTGTGCATAGGGATTGCGGGCAGGGGTAGTGGGCAGGGGTTGTGGACAGGGGCTGTGCATAGGGGTTGCGGGCAGGGTCTGTGCATAGGGGTTGTGGGCAGGGGTTGCGGGCAGGGTCTGTGCATAGCGGTTGTGGGCAGGGGTTGCGGGCAGGGGCTTTGCGCAGGGGTTGCGGGCAGGGGTTGCGGGCAGGGGTTGCGGGCACTGTCTGCAGGCAGGGGCTGTGCATAGGGGTTGCGGGCAGGGGTTGCGGGCAGGGGCTGTGCATAGGGATTGTGGGCAAGAGTTGCGGGCAGGGGTTGTGCGCAGGGGTTGCGGGCAGGGGTTGCGGGCAGGGGCTGTGCGCAGGGGTTGCGGGCAGGGGCTGTGCATAGGGGTTGCGGGCAGGGTTTGCGGGCAGGGTCTGTGCGCAGGGGTTGCGGGCAGGGGTTGCGGGCACTGTCTGCAGGCAGGGGCTGTGCATAGGGGTTGCGGGCAGGGGTTGAGGGCAGGGGTTGCGGGCAGGGGTTGCGGGCAGGGGCTGTGCATAGGGGTTGCGGGCAGGGGTTGCGGGCAGGGGCTGTGCATAGGGATTGTGGGCAGGAGTTGCGGGCAGGGGTTGTGCGCAGGGTCTGTGCGCAGGGGTTGCGGGCAGGGGCTGTGCATAGGGGTTGCGGGCAGGGTTTGCAGGCAGGGGTTGCGGGCAGGGTCTGTGCGCAGGGGTTGCGGGCAGGGGTTGCGGGCACTGTCTGCAGGCAGGGGCTGTGCATAGGGGTTGCGGGCAGGGGTTGCGGGCAGGGGCTGTGCATAGGGATTGTGGGCAGGAGTTGCAGGCAGGGGTTGTGCGCAGGGGTTGCGGGCAGGGGTTGCGGGCAGGGGCTGTGCGCAGGGGTTGCGGGCAGGGGCTGTGCATAGGGGTTGCGGGCAGGGGTTGCGGGCAGGGGCTGTGCATAGGGATTGTGGGCAGGAGTTGCGGGCAGGGGTTGTGCGCAGGGGTTGCGGGCAGGGGTTGCGGGCAGGGGCTGTGTGCAGGGGTTGCGGGCAGGGGCTGTGCATAGGGGTTGCGGGCAGGGTTTGCAGGCAGGGGTTGCGGGCAGGGGTTGCGGGCACTGTCTGCAGGCAGGGGCCCGCTCCTGCCCCCGCCCGCCTCCGCCCGTGACGGCAGCGCGGCGGGGCCGGGCCGGCCGGGCAGCACCGCCCCGGGCTGGGCGGTCGCCGGGGCCGGGAGCGGGGCCTGCGCTGCCGCCCGGGCCGGGCCGCGCCGCCGGAGGAGCCGCCTGGGTAACGGGGGCCGCGCCGGCAGACAGCCCGTTGGTTTTTCTTTTTTTTTGGGGGGGGGGGGGGGGGGGTCGGGGGTCGCACACCCACGGACACGCGTGTGCGCAAGGGGAGGGGGGGGGGGGAGGGTCCGACCCCCGTCGCCGCTGCGCACCCGCCGCGAGAGACGGGGATTTTTTATTTATTTATTTATTTATTTATTGGGGGTGGGGGGGGTGGGGGGTGTCGTTTTCCAATTTGAGAGAGAATAAGCATTTCTGAAGGGTTTTTAAATTCACCCACTCGCCGCTCCCGTCGTCTCTGTGCAGGAGCATCAATCATGTCTGCTCGGGAGCAGCAGCAGCCCCCCCCGGCCGCCCCCCCGGAGGCTGGAGAGCTGGACGCCGGCAACAGATACGAAGCGGTTGTTCCCCACTGGTTTTACTGCAAGGTCACGGACTCCAGAGAGCGCTGGGTCCCTTTCAGCACGCAGGATTCGGAGAGGCTGGAAGAGGCTCATGGCTCAGGTAGGGTGAGAACACCCTGGGGAGGGGGCTGCCCACCCCCGCAGATGGAACTCCATCCACCTCCACGGGTCGGACGGGGGATTTCACAGCACTGCTTGCCTTCAGCTCCCATCGTTCTTAAATCCCCCTTTGCTTTTAAATACCTAGCCCCTGCTCTTAAAATCGCTGTAAGGAGCCGGCCTGGTAACGTCAATGGGAGAGCATCAGGTGTGCGCTCAGGGGAAGCACCATCCGGGTATCAGAGGGAAATTCCCCGGACACATCCACGGCTTCTGCCTGGGATGCAAAATTTTCCCTCGGGGAATTTTAAATCGGGACTTTTTTTGGCAATGCGCCTACTCCTAGAGCTGTAGACGCACGAACAACTGAACCGTTTGGGTGCATCGAACAGTCTGACCTCGTTCATTTGATATATGCTCTAAATTATATATAATCGTACTGCAAAGCACCCTTCTGGGGTGGACAGGAGAGTGCTAGCAGGACGGCAGAAATTCCACTGGGGAGATTTCCCTCGTGCGGACACATGGTGCTCTGCCTGCCTGCTCCCGGAGCGTGCTGCCCAGGCAGCCGGGTCTGCTCTGAGCGGCACTGCTTGCGATGAGGCCCTCGTGCTGCCAAATATCGACCATCTGTGCAACCCCCGCTGCCAGGATGGTGCTTAAAGCACCGCTGCTGCCGACGGCTGTGGGCACAGCACCAATTGCCCTGGGGTTGCTCCCGTCCTCCCTCTCCCAGGAAGCTTCGGATTAGAGGCCGTGCTGCCGGTCCTCAGTGCCGCAGCCGAGCCGAGCACAGCCTGGCACGGGGCGCTCTGCCGGGAGCCTGGCCAGCGGGCAGACCCAAAAGGCGGCAGAACAAACAGAATTTGAAGTCCGTATTGGGATATCTATGCGGAGTTCTCCGTTTTAGAGGGGAGTGGCTTAGAGACCTGGAGACCAGCACCTCCACCGTTAAGCAATGCAGGCCACAAATTGACGTTTTACCAGCTAAGCAAGAGTTCATGTAAGCCTGGGCCTGAACTAGAGAGGAAGACAGTTGTAGCTTAATGCCTTCATCTTACCTTCTGCCTCTGGGGAAAGTTTGACTTGGGGCATCTCTCCTAGGATGGCCACCAACGCTGTTCTCTGTGCTTGAGTACGGAGACCATTGGTGTCTACTGCCATTGCTCATACGTGCTCGTGTGTGCTGCCCACAGAAGATGCTCCAGTCTCATCCCTCTGTTCTGGTGTGGTATACAGCTTTCTGGTAGCATGCCTTTCTGGTCCTCTCACGATTAATTTCGGGCCTTGGTTCCTGCAGGGAGAGACAAAGAAGACCTGGTTGTCCCAACATCAGGGGGTAGGTATGACGTGCATCTGAAGAAGAGGCAGCGCGTTGCAGTGTACTGGGAGGAGGAGGTATCTGAAGTGCGTCGCTGCACCTGGTTTTACAAGGGAGACAAGGACAATAAGTATATTCCGTACTCAGAGACCTTCAGCAAAGAACTGGAGGTAATACACGCCTTTCCTGGTAGCGTCCATCTTGCCGAGAAGCATCTTGGCTTCTCATTGTCAAATACTGGCCCTGATGTCCCAAACTCCATATGGGGCGACTGGCACCACAGTCACGCCTGAGGACATGAACTCGAAAGAGGCTTTGGCATGGCGTTTTCGCAGCTGATTAACATAACTGTAAACACTGCCACTGTCTCCCTCCCAGCCTGCTGTAGCTGGGCGGCTTTCCCTTCCTCCTGCCCTCATCCAGCCGCGTCGGCATCCTTCTGCTACATGTTTAAGTGCCCGGGTGCTCTCGGCATGCCAGGTGGCTCTGGCCTTGCTTGCAGCCTCGCTCTAGCAGCTTTGCTCTGTTTTTTTCCTGACCCTGTCTGCTTTGACTTCAGTTTGACTCTCCTTGTGAGAATCATCCTCACTACGCTCATAGTTTCACCAAAGCCAAGGGAGCTGCAAATGCAAGAAAGAGAAATCATCGTTATGGGGACCCAGTGTTAGACTTCGGTGGTCTGTGTTGTTAATGGCTGGAGACATTGGAAAGATATATATGTAGAGCTATATAGATATACATATAAAAATATACATCTTTGCAATAACCTGTATTCTGATATACCAAAAAATACAATTCTAAATTGATGGGGAAGTCTGCTGCTGCTATTAAAGTGGGGGCTTCTTGGAAACTCTTTAGCAGGCGATACTCAGATGACCCTGTTGCTCCTCCAGCCTGACCTGGCTGATTTCTCTGCCTCTTTCGCAAAATGTGTTGATAAGAGATACCATAAAATGGGTGGGGAAATCCCAAGTGGTTGAATATTCATGGAAATACAGCTGACTCACACAGGGTGTTCTTTTCCTTAGGAAGCTTACATGATTGCTGTGACCCTGGATGAGTGGAAGAAGAAACTGGAGTCCCCTAGCAGAGAAATCATTATCTTGCACAACCCAAAGGTGAGGAGGGCCTGGTGATCTTTGTGTTGACCAGAAAGGACATCCCTTCAGTTCTCTTGATGGCCTGTCTTTATACTCTGGCTTTACGCTGTTTCTTTTAACCATGTCTGCTGAGAAGTCGATTCTGTCCAAATGGCATTCCCCTCGCCTACCTGCGCCAGAGTAGAGGGCAATGCTAGCAGAGAGTCTGCTTTACACCTTAACGTTTCTTTTCAACACGCCTTTCACTCTCTTTGTGCAAAGGGCTCATACCAGCGCAGTTAAACATCGTGGTCTGGCGTCACCCCATATCACTTACCAGCTGTTGTAGCAAAATTTCTCCTCTGCTTAACTATGGTATGCAGCGCAGCTTAATGACAGGCTCTTCTTGTTTACAAGCTGATGGTGCACTACCATCCAGTTGCCACCTCCGATGACTGGGGCTCAACTCCTACGGAACAAGGTCGGCCTCGGACTGTGAAGAGAGGAGTAGAAAACATCGCTGTCGAGATCCCCAATGGTGAGCTCGCTTCTCCCTCCTCTCCACCTGTCCAAAGCTACAGAGTCTGTTTTCCAACCTGTTTTCTCAAAAAGACAGAAGCTTCCATGATCCTTTTAACAAAGGACACGTCTAAAAATTTTGTGCTGAAAGGAAATGAATGGTTTTCAGAAACTTTCCTAGCACCAGAGAGATGGTAGCATAAACGAACATGCGGAGGAGGCAGACATATGCAGTGCGCTTCCAGCTCCTGCACTGAGACCAGACCTGTTGAAGGCACTGCAGTGCCTGAAATTACCCCTGAGGTTTTGGCATGTGTGTTCACAAAGGAAGAGTTTCTTTCTGTGGTAGGGACACCTACGTGCAGGTGACTTTCTGGTGCATGTGCTCTCCCCATCTCTGAAGCTGTGCATCAGCTCTGCCCCCTCCCAGCTGTCCCTGAGCTCCCGGTCAGGCCTCAGGACTTGTCCCCATGGCAAAGACAGGCAGTTACTCCTGTCTAACCCCTTCATTTTCCATGCATGCATGCCTTCAGGAAAGTATGTATGCAAACTATAGTGTGTGGGAAGTAGAGAACAAGACATAACTCCACCTCGTGCCTACCTGAGAGATGGAGCTATGCGTGGGCCGGGTGGCTCAGCAAAGTGGGTTGGGCACAGGGCAGCTGGACCGAGTCCTCCTGGTCCTGCTGAACGTGCCCCACAGCCCAGTGGGTGTGAATTGTGAAGATGAGCCACTCCTGCTGAAGTGAGGATGGTGATAGAAGCGGGGGACGAGCCGCCTCACCTTCCTCTACTGTCCCGTCAATCTGGATCCATCTCAGGGCGGGCAGCTGAATTTAGCAGGACAAACAGTTCAGAAACGTGAGAAATCCCACTACCCTTTAGGCATAAAATCCAGGCACTAACTCAAGGGTTTTTTACCTGGCTGAGGTGAAGAGGGGAGGCTCCACTCTCCTGCAGAGCATGTCGTTTCAGCAGGTCACTTCCCCATTAAGTGATGTCTCCCGCAGGGCCTGTGCTCTGAACTCTTCTTTCCTCCTTAGGAGAGCCACTGCAAATTGATCACCTGGTTTTCGTGGTGCATGGGATCGGCCCAGCTTGTGACATTCGGTTCAGGAGCATCGTCCAGTGTGGTAAGTGTGGAGCCCGGCCGGGGTGCTCTTGCCATATGCTGCTTTTAGTGGAGCCAGTAAACTCTCATCTGCGTGGACAATGTGAAATGCTGTGAGAGTGCATTCAAACCATCCCAACACTCACGTTGGCAAGCTGCACGGTTGAATTTGCTGACTGCAGTGGGGAGCATGAATGCAATGCTCGCTAACCCATTAAATCCTACCATCTGGAAAGGTTTGGGCAACCACTTTTCATCACTGTGTTCTGCTGCTGCTCAAAATAGTGAGTTTCCTGAACTGGATACAGATTTTCCAAGTAACTGTCTAAACCTGCTAAACTAATTAGGAACCTGCTCAGTCTATTGCTATGAGTTAATCTCACTGGGTGAAGTCTAACAGGCAACACCCCATCCAGCAGCCTCTGGAGTGATTTTGGACCAAAACCAGGGATGCTGCTTCTGGCTTAAGAAATCCCCAAGCTGCAAATGCCTGGAGGTTAGGAGAGCGTGTGAGAAGTATTGCTGGTCTTACACGCTCCTCTAAGCACCCACTGTTGATCAATATTGGAGACAGGGTACTAAACCAAGTAACTCTGGTCTGACCTGTTCATTATTATTTGCTCAGAGTGCTTCAGTTCTGTAGGAGAGGTGATCACTGAAACTGCCTGGAAGCCCAACATGATTTAACTTGTAGAAAGCAAAGGAGCTGAGATTTTTCACAGTAGACTGTCTTTAGTTCCTATAAAACATACCTCTGCTTTAATGCAGTCTATTCTTCTACATGTTCATCTTCTGAAACTATTTTCAAGGCTGCTGACCATCTGAAATGAAAGAAGTCAGCCTTTCTCCCTCAGAACTGAATAATTTCAAGTTCATCTCCTCCCTTAGGATTGCCTTTCTAACACGTGTATCTTTGCAACAGATTTTTTTTTTAAATACCTTAAAGTACCTTTCTTACCCTGACTGGTGTGTTAAAGCCCTGCCCATGCAGAAAAGAGGCTTGTTACAGATGGGACAGCAAAATCCAGTAAACACACGTGGAAGGACATGGAGCCTTCCCCTGATCTTGTAGTTAAAGATTCAAGGTCTTAGGGTAGCAGCAGCAGATTAAAGACCCTGGTGGGATTTCCCCTGGTAATGATCTTTTCTTTTATCTTATTAAGTGTTGTTGATGCAGCAGGCTTGCCCTGTAGCCCAGTGGATCTCTGTAAGAGTTCATGCTCTTTTCCAGTGAATGACTTCAGGAATGTTTCCCTAAGCATGCTGCAAGCACACTTCAAGAAAGCCCAGGAGCAGCAGCAGATCGGCCGGGTGGAGTTCCTACCTGTGAACTGGCACAGCTCCCTCCACTCCACCGGGGTGGATGTGTAAGTGTCCTGGACAGCCATCTCCTCCTGTGCCGGTGTCCATGGGAATGGCAAAGCACACAGACAGCCTCCTCTGCTTTTTCTGGTGGCCACTGCAGGCAAAGGGAAAGCTGTGAGTGCTTAGGGCTGTGAGCACACAGGGGTAAGCAGAATGGATGGGGTCCCATAGAGCACCTCTGTGTTAGACCCCGTCCCCACTGTCTTTTTGCAGCCCTATTTTGCAGAGCACAGCAGGTGCCTGCTCTGATCAGCATCCAGCTGGAGAGGAGAGGCTTCTGCCTTTCCCTGCCTAATATCAGGAGGGACCGTGGACATCCATACCTTGCTAAAGGCCTCTGGAAACAGTACCATGTTTCTGCACTCAAGCACTGCTCTGCAGTGCCCTAGGAAGGGGAGAGAGCAGGTTAGGCTCCTGGGAAGAAAGGCCAGGCTCCTTACTCCTCCCTGGAGTGTAAGAGCACAGGCCATGCTCTACCTTCGGTCTTGGCATGAGCTGAGGGTCTAGATTACAACATTATGTCCTTTGAGATGGTGGCAATCCTCTAACTTACGTTTTGCTTTAGAAACGTGGTGGGGTTCACTGGCACCCCAACTGCAATTCCCTCTCTCCTTTTCCCCCCCCACAGTGACCTGGAGCGAATCACTTTGCCGAGCATCAATCGCCTGCGTCACTTCATCAACGACACCATCCTGGACGTTTTCTTTTACAACAGCTCCACCTATTGCCAGACCATCGTGGACACGGTGGCATCCGAAATGAACCGCCTGTACCAGCTCTTCCTGCAGAGGAACCCACTCTTCAAAGGGGGGGTCTCCATTGCGGGGCACAGCTTGGGTACGGGGTTTTATCCGCGGGTGCCATGAATGTCACCGTACCGTGGGAGCAGGGAGGGTACTGGTCTTTTGTCCCAGAAAGGAGATGGCTTGGGGCTTTTCCCCGACGAGATGCTGATGGTCTGCCTGCCTGTGCCTGGTTTCTAGGGTCGCTCATTTTGTTTGACCTCCTGACAAACCAGAAGGCTGCTCCCGAGGAGGACGAGCACAACGAAGAGGTACGCGCTCTCCGGTGGTGCATGGACCCGTGGGGTACTCCCACAGCACTTGCACGGGTAGCTGTGGCAGTGCAGCGTCGCACCAACCTCCTGCTTCTGCAGCTGCTTGGGGAAGGGGGAGAGACTCCAAAACATGCAGGAGAAAATAGGTGAGCAAAAAGCACGATCCCTCATGGCTCTATTCACAGGGGTCCAGGACAACCTCAGGCAACAGGGGTATTGAGGAAGTAAGAGAAATCCTGAAGAAGCTGGAGCTGTCTGAATATTGTGAAGTTTTTGAGAAGGAGAAAATGGACAGGCAAGCACTGGTAAGGACCTCTCCTCTTTTGCTTTCTCTTGTGTTTCTTCTTTGCTTTTCTTCCCAGTCCTCCCACCCATTGCACATCTTCCTGGTACCGAGTCATTCGCACATGAAATGTCTCCGAGAAGTGCAGCAGGAACAGAATTACAAAGAACAGAAATACCTCACCACACACACACCTCTCTGCTCCTGTACTAATATCTGGGTTGCTTACTTTCCAGTTCTTGTGCACAGAGAAAAACCTTAAAGAAATGGGAATTCCCTTAGGACCGAGAATGAAGATACTCCATTACATCAACTCCAAAGAGGAGACGCAGGTTTGTCTTCTGCATGACTTGTATTCACCCAGGTCACATCCCGTTGCTCTCAGACAAGGACCAGTCTTCACCACTTACAATCAGTCCCCAAGCATCCCAACCTCGTCGTTCCTGGCCATCCTTGCTTAGGCAGCTCACAGGCTTGTATTTGGCAGTGGCGACAGAGCTGCTTGCTGCTCCTGTGTATTACGCTGGTGTTACAGGTGTTTCCCTACTGCAGGATCAGTTTATCCCATAGCCTGTAAGGGTGATCACAGAGCAGGAGGACTTGTTAGTGGCGGTAAAGACTGAACTTAACTGATGAAGCTAGAGAGGATGGTACTGCCAAGACTGCTCTAGTTCTGGAGGATATGGGATGCTGGGCAGTTTGCTGCCTTGCATACTGGGTCATGGGTGGGTAGGACAGGCCGTGGTGTGGGCTCGCTGCAGGAGCTGTGCTAGCAGGGTTTCCCGGTTGTGTTGCCGCAGGACCAGAGCACAGCAGCTCCTGGACACAGCAGGGAACATGTTGCTGAGCCTGGGTCCCCGTCGCAGCACGACCCGGACAGCACAGACGATGCCAGGAATTGCCAATACCGGGACGTTGGCTTAGGACAGGTAACTCTTGGCACCATGCTCTAACCCCAACAAGGCGCTCGTAATGCCAGCATGGAGTTTGTCTTGTGAAACAAATCTGAAACTTCCTCCCTCCTAGGTCTCAGCAAACTATCCTCAGCTAAACTACAAGCCCACCATCTTCTTTGCTTTTGGGTCTCCCATCGGGATGTTTCTCACAGTGCGAGGAGTGAAGCGGATTAACCCAAACTACAGCCTGCCCACCTGCAAAGGCTTCTTCAACATCTTCCACCCCGTAGGTATAAGAGCCAGAGCCTTCCTGCGTGAGAGGCATGGAGCACGAGCCCTGGCTCACTGTCCCCCTCCTCCGTACAGTTTGACCCAGTGGCATACAGGATCGAGCCCATGATCGTCCCAGATTTGGAGTTTGAGCCCATGCTGCTGCCTCACCACAAGGGCAGGAAGAGAATGCACCTAGGTAAGGGAACAGGCAGCCCCTCTCCCCCAGCCCGGGGCAGCTGCTGTGGCCCCCAGTCCGATGCTGACCCCTCCTGCCTTTCAGAGCTGAAAGAAGGGCTGACTCGCATGAGCGTGGACCTGAAGAACAACTTGCTGGGGTCCCTGCGGGTAGCCTGGCAGTCCTTCACTCGAGCCCCGCTGCCAGCCGTGGAGGCGGCGAGTACTGACGCTGAAGCGGAGGCAGACGCCAGCGTGGAGAAACAGCCAGGTCGGTGGTGCACAGGGGGTGGTGGGTAGCCGGGGGTGCAGCATCGTGACCTGCCCACGGAGCAGTGTGAAGCCACGCCAGCAAGGTGCCCGTCCTGGCGTCAAACCCAGGCGCTGCCTCTTCTGTGCTCAGCAAAGGGATTGCCTTTGAGCTGCGGATGTGCTTCGCTCTCCAAATGCTGTGGCCTTCCCCCGTTACTCTGCCTGATGAAGGGGGAGAAGAGGCAACCTGCCTGGTCAGTAAAGGTCTCCTGGGGGTCTCAGCAGACGCACACCACTTTGTAAGCCTGCGAAGCCTGTCCCCCTTGCCTAGCTGTGTCTTGCAATGCTGTTTTCCAGAAGTCGGAGAACCCTGAGGGGGAAGGACCCAGCACTTAAGCTGCCTCTCCTCTGCAAGAGCCCACAGTAGGGCAAAGGGAGGGCACGGTGATGCTGTTGTATTTCCATGGCTGTGGGTGCGCCTTGGCTGAACCACATTGCTCTTCTTCATTCCTTCAGACACAAAGCCAGACGAGACCCCCCCAGCAGTGAAGGAAGAGGCCCCCCTCATTAATGTGGGGAGGCTGAATGGAGGGAATCGCATAGACTACGTGCTGCAGGAGAAGCCAATAGAGAGCTTTAACGAGTATTTATTTGCACTACAAGGGCATCTCTGCTATTGGTAAGATTCTGCGTAACCATCAAAGCTTCAAATTCATGTCTGATGTAAGCAGAATGCCATCAGTTTTGAAGTCAATGTAGTAAGAAAAGCCTTAACTGAGTAAACAAGATACGCTCCTGCCTATAGCACAGACACGGAGGGTGGGTGGGGACAGAGGAAGGAGCCTGGTGTAGTTCTCCTTGCCTAGCACTGCCTGCATTTGCTGAGTGCTGCGTCTATTCCATAACCATCACAGATGTCCTGACAGAGTGGAGGGAAGTGTCCCTCTCTAATTCCCATGTCATTCTCCTCCAGGGAGTCAGAAGACACTGTTCTGCTGGTTCTAAAGGAGATCTACCAGACACAAGGCATTACACTGGATCAACCTTTGCCAGGAAGCCAGTGACCAACCTGTACTGTCCTGGCTGCTTGAGGTAAGGCATCTTGCCTACGCCTTCCTTCCAAATTTCCTAGGACACCTCAGAGGACATCTGGTCCGTTTGAGGGAATAATACTCCTTATTTACAGCTGTGTCTAAGGCAGGAGTTTGTGTTGGGGTTTTTTCTTTGGCCTGTCAGCATGTTTGGCTTCTTTCCTCTCATCCTCCACACAAGCACTATTGGACACGACGAGAGCCAGTAAACTACTGCTGCTGAAGATAAAGGCAGCAGCAACTGCGTGTGGTTACGATCAGTTCAGTCCACCAAGAGAATGACCAGATGCGTGGACCGTAATCCAAGCCTCCCGAGCTAAACAATTCTAACAGACAGGTTGCGAACCAGAGCGTGGGCCCTGCGGTTCTTGCAGGGGTGCTTTCACCCTCTGCTGCTAATTGCTGGCCAAGAGTAGACTAGGGGTAAGGCACATCCTTAGGTTTTCTTGCCCTCGAAGCCTCATGCTGGTCATTTGCTGGGTACAGGAGGCTGGGCCGGGTAGATTTTGGTCTGCCCTAGTGCCGCTATTCCTATGTTCTCCTTTTGCTTTCTTAGATCCAATTCAACTGAGTACTCACCAGGAAAGTCCAGATTTATTCTCTGCCTTCCTCTCTCCTCTGCTGCTGTGTCCCGCATGCTGCTTCCCAAGTACTTGCTGCTACCTGGAGATAAGGATGATTTTCCTCCATTTTGGGTAGGGGTGGGGGGAAATATATCAAAGGAAAACACTTCTGCTCACTCACAGCACTTGCACTGTGACTCCCTGTGGCAACATGTACTTTTAACCCTCCACCTTATAAGTTATCACACTAGCTCCTCTAGCACTTAAGCAGACTAGCTGTCTGGGCTAGGAACCGACACTGAGGGCCTGACTCCGCTCCTGGCTTAGCGAGGAAACTCACAGCTTGTGACCTTGAGGAATAAAAGCCTTAAACACGCAGCGTGGAGAGAGCTATAGCAGCCTTGTCGAGCAAAGATCGCTGACTTCTCCCTGCCGTAACACAGAGCTCCAGGCGCAAGGACTGCGGTCTTTGGGAGGTGAAGCCCAGGGCACAGGCATCTGCTGTTAGGTGAGCAGGAATGTGTCTACCAGCCACTCTCATCTCCTTCAATTGCTGCTGCATGGTCTGTGCACTCCTGGGCTCTGCCAGGCAGGACTGCCCCATAAAATGACTCGTGAGAGTGGCATGTTTGCGCACAGTTGACCCAGGCACTCCTGCCTGCTGTAATGTGTTGGTAGCAACTTCTTAGCATCCTCACCCAGCCCATGGCAGCCAGCAAACCAAGGGCCTCCCTTGAGGCACTGCCTGCATCTTGTGTAGGACCAAGTTAGTGGCCAGGTGCAACTATACGAGAGGGAAGCTCAAACTACAGCTAGACTGGGGGAAAGCAGCTGCTCCTCAGCAGTGTCCAGGCAATTTGGAGGCCTGGAGGGACAGCCATCCTGTGCTTTGCAGGGGCACGGAGCAATGCTACTGTCCTGCTGCAATGTGGCTTTCAGGGTGGCTACAGGGATCTCACACCAGCCAGGCTCCAGTCATTGTTTTTGGTTTTAAGTACACAAAATGCGGCCAGCAAAGTCGGACCACGGATCCGTAGGGTCTGGACACTGTGTCCCAATGACCCGACTGACAAAAGGACACCAGCTCTACAGGCAGTTCAGTCTGGAGCTGCCTGTGGCCTGCTAGCTCTGCTCCAAAGGGAACAGGGCCAGAGATCCTCTGGCGATTCCCCCCTTGCGACCAAAACCAACCAGACTGACTCAGTGGCTGGGCTGAGGCAGACACTTCAGTGATGTGTAAGGTCGTTACTGTCACAGCCTTTGGAAGAACCAAACCACCTTCCCTCCTGCTGACTTTTGCCCTGCATGGGGTAAGAAGCCTTTTTTCCACAGCCTGTTTGTTTGTCCCCCATTGTACTACATTATTTGCACTATTTGAAAGGTTTGGTTTGCAGCCTACATCCCTCCTCCCATCCCAAAGGAACACAAGCTGTTCTTTTACCTGACTGCAGAAACAGATATGCTGCTCAGTCAGCACCTGAACTACTGATTGCTAAGGTGTCTCCTACAAGAGTAGGAAAAGGAACAGTCTTAACACGGGACACTCTCATGATCAGCTTTTTAAGTTATGCACTTTGTAAAAAAAAAAAGTTAAATACATTTTAAATGTTATTTAATGTCTTTTCCAGTAAAAGCCAAAATAAATAAGTAGATGACTGTGGTGTGTGCATGTTTGGGGGGAGAGGAAGGGGAGGGGGTTGAAGAATTCACGTGTGCATAATTTTAGGGGAAAGTAAAGCTATTTCTATAACTTCTACTGAAGCTGCAGGGTCATAGAGGGCTTACGCAGCCCAAACTGAAGATTATGGTGTGGCATTTTCATTACTGTCAGGTCCTGAGCTTGGCAGAGCCACACATGCCTTCCTCTGCTACAGCCTCACATTTGCTGTTTGCATGTACATACACTTTGATCAAGAATACACATATTTATGGAGGAGACCAGTGACAAGTAACTACTTACAACAGTCCTGCCATACAGCTATGCCTTGGATTTCTCAGCAGCACTCTACCCTTCCATTTTCTGACAAAACAAACCATGATGTAGAGAAACAAGCACCTCTGAAGGGATGCTTTCAGACACCATTTCATTTTCTGCTGATTGTCATCTCTTTACAACTGTATTAAAGCTGCAAGGGAAGAGACAAAAGATGAACACTCATCTAGAAACCCCTGCACACACACCAACGGGAAATGGTTTATACAGCAATAAACCCACTTCTTGAAGTAAAGCTTTTAGTACCACAGTTCATTAAAAAAATTGAACTCCTTTATTTGGCAACTTAGAAAAAATCAGGGCTAGCACAGTAACACAAATAACGATCATACTAGTTTCATCTTCCCTCTCCCCCACTCAATCCATGGTTAAAGACTGCAACTTTGCACTCATTACTCCAAATTAGCTCAGCTGTAATTGAAAAGACAGACTTAAACCCAGTGCCAGGAGCAGGTCCTGTACTTCATTTTCACATATGCTTCCCAGGAGAAGGAATGGCACAGCTCAGCTGGATTGAAGGGAGATGACTGATGGTGCTTTCTTGACTGGACACAAGAACACCCACCGGATGGGGCACACCAAATTGTCATATTTTGCCAGTTCTTGCTTCAGCTCCTTTTGTAACCAGCTGTCCTCCCACAGGCTTGCATGCTGACTGCCTCGCTTGCTTCACAGCAGGCCCAAAGGGAGGGACACTTACAAAATTTGGTTAATGAATCAAAACAGGCCCCTGAGCAGGACAACTTACCAGCACTGCAGAGAATGCCTGCTTGGGTTTCAGGTTCATCCTCATTTGAGCCACTTCTTGCAGTCCACGACCAACTCCCCTAAAGCCTTCCCCTGACCTAGCACTGAAGGAGCAGCGGGAGAGGTGCTGGCAGCACAGAGCCCGTCGCTATATATCTAGGTGAAAGCTGGAAGCTGCAGGCTTTTCTTGGTGTGCTGGCAGTTGTTTGGATTTGTACAGAAATGGTTTGTGGCACATGGAGTCCATCAGAGGAGGGTAATACTGCCTGTAGCAGAGGTACGCAAGCATGAAGCCGATCACTGAGCCAACCAACACATCTGTAGGCAAGACCAGAGGAGAGTTAACTTCCCCTTACCTTCCCAAGCTTCATGATTGAATTCTCCAGCAGGCAGCTTTTCAGCCTGCTCAGAGCTGAGCTGGATCAGCGACTTGACCCTTGGCTATAAAACTAAGCTTGGCATCTTTCAAAAACAAAGAAAAAGGTATTATCACCTTGCAGGCAGCAAAAAAATTACTACTGGAGGAGTAAACAAAAAACCCAAATTGCCATCGTGGGCTCTGAACACCTCTGTGGCACCGTGGACCTCCCCCATGCTCAGAGTGCCCCCCTCAGGGCCCCTGGTTGTGCCCCCCCCCCCCCCCCCCCCCCCCCGGTCTGCAGGCAGACACTGACCCACCTTGCCAGTGGTGCTTGTAGTCACAGGTGCGGGACACGGCGATGAGGGTGGCGAGGAACAGTGGGAGAAGGAAGGCGCAGAGCCGCAGAGCCCTGCCTCCCCGGCCGGGAGCAAAGCAGCGCAGCTTCCCAGCTATGTAGAAGGCAGAGAAGGCAAGACCAGTGAAGGCAACTGAAAGAGAAGCATGTCACTTCAGAAACAGCTCCAGGCTCTGCTGTGGGCCCTCAGCCAGACCTTCGCTCTTTCCCCTGCTGGGGTGGAAGGGCTGCAAAAGGATGTCTGTCCTGCCCACGCAAATCAAGGGAAGCACCAGCTCATGAGCGATGGAGGAGCCACAGATGCTGGTACTTGGCAAGCATCCCTCCCTTCCAGGAGCTACAGCCAGCTTCAGATTACATTTGTTACCGCATTGCTTTGCAGAGGGAAAGTTGAGACCCCCAAACAGACCAATGAATGTGGACAAAGCCATGGGGTGCATGAAAGCAAACCCAAGCTGCCCTCCCCACGGGCATCTACTCACCATGGTTTGCTGTCTAGGGCTGCAGCAGGTAGGGGACATGGAAAACTTACACGAAGCGTGTCCACTGGGGAAGCTTTTGCGTCCCTCAGTCACTATGCCAGGGTCGCCTGTGCACACCAGCTCTGCGTTCGCTCGTCCGTCAGGGAAGCATCGATAGAAGAAGTCCGGCCGTGGCCTAGGGCAGAGAACAAGGCACGTAGTCCTCAAGCGTGCAGCGCTCCCAGCACGGTGCTCAGGAGAGATCTGAGCACCCAGCCCTCCCACGGAGCACCCACATACGAATGCGGTTGCCAGCTACCTTGCACAGCTCCCCTTGTTGTGCAAAGGGAAGGCGGTGTGACCCAGGTTGTGAGAAATGCAAAACTGAGCATCACACCCAGCTCCGCTCCTGCCTGGGCAGGCAGGGCTCAGCAGACGAGAGCCAGGCTGCAGCAGCACACCCTCACTAGCCCACCACTGCTTGGCAAGACCCGGTTTAGACCCTGAGGATTAGCATTCTGCTGATCCTCCCCGTCCAGCCCAGCAGAGCAAATGCCTTACAAGAACCAAACGCCCATATGGCCTTAATATGCCTGGGTTGCACAGCCTGCGGGCACACCAGAGCAAACTTCTCGGGCTGCGGCTCAGCACAGGTAACTTTTTGCCACCCTGACCACCTGGCCCGGGGAGATGAAACCATCCCATCCCGCTCCCTGTATGTGTGCCAAAGTGCTCCTCCCTGGTGTTGGCCTGAATGAGCCCATCTAAATGATGCCCGGAGACAGCAGGTCCCCACCAGTGCTTGTTCTAATATTCAATTGTCTTTATAACCAGAAAAAACACTAATATTCAATTGTCTTTATAACTAGAAAAAACACATTCTTTCCAGGCTGAGCATGTCTAACTACAGCTTCTGGCCCTTGCTCCTGCTGCTGTAGCTCTGCCACTACGCAGCCGTGCCTCCCCTCCCTGCATGGCGCAGCTAGGAAGGAGCCAGTTTCTCACCTCCCCACAATGAGCTTCAGGGCATTTGTGAAAACCCCGTTCAGGGCAAGAGCAAGGCTGGCACCTAGGAGAGAGCAGAGAGATCACGTCAGCATCATTCCCACCTGAATGCGCAGCTTTGAGGCACATCCAGGCACAGCCAGTGCTCAAACTTCAGCTGGAGCCACACAGCTCGGCTTTGATACCCCCGGCACAACACTTGTGCCCCAGCAAGAGCAAAGGACTCATCTGTGAGACTCCTAGCTCACAGCCACAGCATCAGGGCAGACCTCTCAGGGGGCTGCAGCTCTCTGGGACAGGGAGGAGCTCACCTAGGCAGGCTTCCCGCGTGTCTTCTCGGTCAGCATTCATGAACACCCTTGCCAAGACAACGAGCAATAAGGGAGACAGAAATGCGATGAACTGTTGCAAAACGAGAAGATTGTTAGGTGTCTGTTAGCAAAGCAGATTTAAACACTCTCATCAGAACACAACAGCAGTTGCTCAAGAAGACTATACACTTTCCTTTGCCAAAGCCAAGCAACAGCCTATCCTCTCCGCACACAGTTACATTTCCATCAGAAAGCAAACTCAACCCCAGCTACAGTCACAGCAAGCCCTGACTAACCCTGCGCTCCCCAGAGCACAGCCATTCCTCCTGTCTGTCATCCAACGGCAGTGCCTCACGTACAAAAGCCCACGGGCTGCTGGACATTGCCTGTGCCGAAACACGAGAAAAAAAAAATACCCCAAGCAGCATAAATAACGCAGTGCGCTAAAAAAGCCCCTCTCTGCATCCCACTCCTTCCTGTGCTTGACCCACTCAGTGCACACACTCAGCAGAGCAGCAGAGCCTTCCCTCCTCCGAGGAAAGCCCAGCACGTCCTCAAGCCCTCCCCTTCACAGTATCAGCCGCAGCACCTCAACTCTCCCCATCCCTGCAAGCACAAGGATTAGTTCTTTGTCAGCAGCACCCAAGCTGCTCGTCAGCAAAAAATACAGGAGCTGCTGATTCAGAGAAAACCAGTTACCATTCACATCACCTCAGCGGCGACTGCCGCTGCGGGATTTCACCCCGGGGACGTCCACGGTGTATCTGACAGGCTCCCAAGGAGTCTGCTACCACCTGAAGTCTGGCATATGTCATGCTTTACACCGCCAAATCCAAACGCTACACCAAGGTTTTGTCCTTTAACGTTTAGTGCCCACCTCTTGCGGAAAATCACAAGTGCCATTTACTAAGGAAGTGGTTGTCTTGCCCAACCCAGGAGCCACAGCGTCTCACCAAAGCACCGCTGCTTCAGAGGAAGAGACAACCCCTTTAATGGACTACTGTCTACTTGAAATCCGCCACTTATGGTTTTATATTAAAGCCTTTTAATAGAGCCTAGAGACCTAGGAAAAACATTTTTGCAATAAAATGATAACAAAACTTTGCTGAAAACAGCTGCTTTCAAGCAAAATGCTCCCTGACAGTGAAAGATACGCTATAGTCCATGATCATAGTAATCTGGTTCTGAAATTTATTATGAACAACAGCAAAAAGTCCTCACAAGTTTTTATAAATTTAGTTACGATCCCAAAGACAAGCCTGGATGGCAAAGCCTAAAAAGATGACACAAATTGACGGGGAACGTTATCTTGTTTGCAGCAATACATCGCACTTTCGGTAACACGCCTTAAGAGCTATAGGCATTTGCAGTACAAGTCTCCTAGCCAGCAGCTTTACTTTAAAAGGCTGTTTTGTAATTAGAGAAAGAAACACGTAAATGCAGGAAACCGCTGAACTTACAAACATGGGTACCGTGGGTACGTGGTCCACTTCTACGTACGGGTTTTTGTAGAGCCACATCTCTTCAGGCTGCACCACTCGCTGGAACGGAGGCAGAAACTCCATGACCCTGGAAGGGAAAAACAAAAAAACAAACAACGAAACGCATTTTTGGGGCAGGCAGCACCGGCAACGGGTGAGAGCCGGGCCGGGCGGCGGCTCTGCCCCCTCCCACCGCAGAGGGATGGGGACGGTCTCCCGGTGCCGAGCTCCGGGATCGCCGGGCCCGGGGCCCAGGACCCCCCGTGTCCCCCCCCTCACTCACACGAAGGCGGCCAGCAGCAGGGCCCGCACCGCCGCCTCCGCCGCCAGCTCCGCCGCGCCGCCCGCCCGCCTCATGGCCGCCCCGCCCCGCCCCGACGACGTGGCGCCGCGGCCCTCCCCCGGCCGGGGCGGGCTGGGCCGGGCCGAACCGGTCCGGGCCGGCCTCCCCGTCCCCTTCCCGCCCGCCTCGGGGTCCCGGCTCCCCTCAGGAGCGGCAGGACGGCGACACCCCCGGCCTTAACCCCCCCCCCCCCCCCCTTCCCCGGCAGCGGGGAGCCCCTGCTCGGCCACCGAGATGGACGGACGGACGGACCAGGCTCTGGTCGTTTGGAACATTCAGAACAATTTATTGAAGTCAACCTCAAGCAAAAGTTCAGATCAGTGGAATGTCATTAAAAACCTTTCCAAATTAATCCTCACGGAAGCAAAAACACATCTGAATTCCAAAGTATTTGTAAAATAAAAAAGGCAACATCTCAGTAAATATAATGTACAAAAATTATAGGTTCCTACCATCACACACATTCAGTAAGAAGCTAAAATATTACAGGCAATTCTAGATACGCTATAACTAGTCAACAGTAAGCTATCTATATACAGGTTAACCAAGCTTTACAGGTTTCACACTATGCAAGAGAACATAGGCCGAACAACAAAACCCCCAAAATATCGTATATCTCAAAGTCTATGCGGCAACATCAAGTCATAATACAGTAATGCCCCAGTGGAACATCGCCAGGGAAATTTAACACTACTTCGTTAGTGTCAAGAGCTTCTAGTCAACTTCCAAAAACTCTTTAAGATATCGACTTCAGTGAATATTGATGCTTTGCTCTTAAAGACTCGAGTGATTTTGTTAAAATAACATTTCACAGAATCTACAAAGTTTGTTACAGATAAACAAAGTCTACGGAAATAACGACTCTACAAAGGTCATCCTTACAGATAAAGAGTACATGGGAATGGAAACGGAATCTGCAGGTATCTGTGTTGTGCAACATCACTCGCGTGGAAACGAACGGGTGTCGTTTCTCACAGCCACCCCAGGTATGCGCACACCCCTATGCGGAACAAAACCCCTTATTACCAGCCAGCTGAAACAGTAAGTTATCACCTTGCCTTCCGTGGCAACGTGATCGGTTTGTTAGAAAAGGAAAAGTAACGCCAGAAATGAGATACAGCTCGACCAGTGAATAGGAAATGTTTTTTTGTTGTTTTTTTTTTTTTTTTTAATCCAGTCTCTTTATAACCCAAAAGCGAGTGAGAACTGCTCAGGAGGGTCCAGTGCCCGGCTGCGCGAGGATGTTCTGGGGGGGGACGATGGGGGGACCGCGCACAGCCACCTCGTCTTCTGGAGCTGGAAGAGACAGCGCTAGGGAAGGCAGCTCGCTTCTCTCTCGTGCACAACCCCCCCGGGCAGTTAGTACCACACGAGAAACAGTGAATGAGTGAATGGCTTTGGCAAATTCATACGCGATTTCCCTTTTTGATTTCACATGAATTACAGAAGTCTTCTATGCAAAGCACAGATAGAGTTTCAGCTTAACAACTCCCCTCTCTCCAGAGCAGTGAGATAGCCCCTCACAGGGGTAATAAGGACCTGAGCTTGGCACTCAGGAATAGAATATAATAGGAAACAGCTTTTTTTTTTTTTTCTTTTTCTTTTTTTGCCTTTTTTTTTTTTTTTTTCTCCTCAGAACAACATTGTGAATACATCCAAAGTGTAGGAGTGTATCATAAGTGCAAATGTTTTTGCTACACAAAGATAAATGGTAAGGGAAAGTTGATGGAAAACTGAAAGCAAACGGACAGCATTACTCCAAGGTTGCCGTCTCTCATGCAACACACTTCTTGAACACACACAAGTCTGAGACAGCTGCTTTGAAAAACTCTCCCATTTGCCATAGATTCACTGTACAGCGGGAGCAGAAAGTAACTTCAGGGAAGTCAAAGACATTTTCAATGTAGTATACAAAAAAAGTTATGTATAAATAAAAAAGCTGTATAAGGAACCGCAGAGCTTCAAGTACATTAAACCCTGAATTCAATGAGGCAGAGGTTTCAATGTTAAAGTGACTACTTCGTACCAGCGTTGGACATCCCCCCTCCCACCCTCCTCCCCCACCCCACCCACATATTTCTGTAAAGTTTCAATATATACAGATTTTATGCTCATTGTTAATTACGTCTAGTAATTGTGTCTTTCCCATTCTATCCTGAAATTAAGATACAAGAAGTTTTTTAGCAGAAAGGCCAAAATTAAACATTCCAGCCCTATTACTCCATTCTAACAGATTCTCTAAGACCATGGTGGTGACCAGAGAAGGTAATTTGCCCACAAAATTGCCTTTAACGTTATCCTTCCTGAGCTGCAAATGCCTTCAACAGTCTATTGATAGGACAAGTCTATACTAATAATCTGAAAGCTACAATAACTAATGCTTGCACCATGTATTTAGAAAATGGTAGTAACCAGCCATTGCACCATTTGGCCATGGTCTGCAGAACGTCTGCGCTGTGCTAAGGTGCAAACTGTAGAGTAAAAGCTCCAGTAAACAACAAAATCCCGTTAACTTTGCAGAGCAGCTCGGACACTGCACTATAGAGAGCGCACAGGCGACAGAGCTGAAGTCAGGTGTTCGCCAGAAGCGTGGTGCTATCTCAAAAATTTAAAACAAAAGTAAGGGAAAAGTGTGACAGTGCGTTCCAGTTAAGGAACAACTGACGGTCTTAAACAGCAGATTTAAGTTCTCAACTGAAATCACCAGCAGTTCTGTGGACTTCTTCCAGGCCTCAGCATGAAACGACCAAACTATCCAACGCTACTTATCTCATTTTAGAGACCATACAAATTTAATTCAGCACCTGACTCCCCCTCTGCTGATGCCAATTAACCAAAACAGCTGCTAAATCTTTTCCTTACAAAGGAATTCCATTATTGTTATTCAGATTGCAAAGATGTGGTTAAAATGTGTATTTTAACATTTTGTGTTTGGCATATAGAACAAACCCCCTACAGCTACCAAGATACTTTGAATTAGGTATTTTCTTATCTCAGAAGGGTAAAAGTTTTTTTGAAAGATTCACCTTCTCTCCAATAGCGTGAAATCCAGCTCACACTTTTTGTTCATAAGCTGTACAAGCTTATAAACCAATCTCCTATTTTCCCTTTTAAGTCCAAGCCCAGCTGCTGGCTATTACTAATCTTTTTTTTGGTGGAAAAAAGGAGCACCTGTAAGAAGTTTGAAAACAAAGTTAACCAAGACATCAAGTGGCATGGCACAGGAGTAGCAGCAGGCCTCAATTCACAGCATTTTACAAGTTTTTAAAAGCCTTCTGTGAACCTTCACATGTTCTGCGATACTCAGCGCACCAGCACATCACAGCAGTACGTCTCACGTGGCGACTGACGGTCCATGGCTCTTCTCTGCTCCCTGCCACGTCAAACGCTCATGAGGGCGTTCTGGTGCTACCGCACCATTTCCCTCCAGTCAGTAAGTCACCACGGACACAGAATAAAAAAGCATGTAGGTGCACTCACACAATAGTGTATCTGCAATATTCAGAATGCTCTGACTTCCTAAGAGAAAATCATTTGAACATTACCAAGCCTAATAAATAATATAAAGTAAACACATCGGGCCTTACAGACACTGTAGCAAGAGCTATGTTTGGAATTTCTGAAAAGGGTTAAACACCCCCAGTAAGAGCTTAAAAAGAGACATTTATCACACAAAATGTTAAGAAAAATAAAATCCTTTTTGTAAATTTTTTTTTTTTTGTAAAAAATACTAAAATATAGCACTGCTTTCAAGCAAGATTAGTGTTTCAGACATTCACTGTAGTACGGACCACAAGATGAAGTGCTTCATAGATCCCAATAGCCCTCTGTACCATGAACTGACCCACAAGATACCTGCAGTTATGCCACCCAAGACACCCCCAAGTTTGTAGGAAAGGCATCTGCAGACGTTCAGAAGACGAACTGCCAGATCAGTTAAATGGCACAGTAGCAGCTTAAAGAGATTGTAGTGTATTTTGTAATTTTACAATTGCACACGAAAAAATTTCCCCCCAGTACATAAATTTGAGGACGAGAAGGACACCAGCCAGATGCAAGACATGTTCTAAAATCCCACATGTACTTTTTCGGCCTACTATTTTCTTGAACTGAGAAGTCACCATGTTCCTGTAGGTTTATGTAAGCAGTTTTCCAGAGACAAGGCTCTTAAGTCAAAGGCTTAATTTAGCCAGATGCCAGCAACACTTGATATTAGTTCTCTTCATTCAGGATTATTTTCAATACCCACTAGCAAAAAGCTAGCACGAAATTAGCCAATATCAGTATACAAGTCAAAAATACACTCTAACTATACCAGGGCAGGGGGAGATGCACAGTGCTTTGTAAGATTGTGGGCTAGGGGAGGAGGTTCACCAAAGACTAACTTCAGCCTGGGGAAACTAGTCCCTCTAGGCTCCTTGGACAAGAAATGGAGGAGGATAGGTTTTCAAAAGAAAATCTGGAGCAGGAGCCTACATAAGCCACTTCAAAAGCCTCACTGAAGGAGCCTGCCTCTCTACTGATTAACAGAGGAAATCCAAGACAGAACTGTCTCATGAAGCTAAAGTTGGCTGCTGTTGAATGCGGCCCGTTATCCAGACAGAAAATACCCTGTTCATTGAAGAAATGCTGAGATTTTTCTTAGCTCCATTAACAATGAAGATTAAAGTTAGAAGAAGATCTCTCTCAGCAAAAAAATCTAAACATTCAATCAAAACAAACACGCACATGGGTCAGATTCCTTAAGCGCCCAAATTTCCTTTGAAACTAATGGGAGTCTGAGAAGGTGGCAGTAAAGAATCACACTAATATAACTGCCATAAAACAAGTGCATACTTGGCAGATGACAAATACACATGCACAGAACAATCCTCCAACTAAAGAAGTCAACGGCAGAGCTCCCACTGGTAGGATTAAGACTTCAGTTCTGAGCGTGCTGCAGTGTATGACCAAGGCTGGGAGGCTCTCCTAACTAGGAAGGTTTTCCAAATTAGGCGGGATAAAGAAATAACCATTGTGCAGTTAAGCTCTTTCTGAATTTCCACCTGTCTGCAAACACTGATTATAGCTCTCGAGCAAGGAACCATGATTTCTTCCCTCCTTAAACAATGCTAGCTCTCGTGTTACAAGCACTTCCAAGAAGTCTTACACCTGATTTCTCATAGGAAAAGCTTTACAATAATTTTAATAAGTTAACATGATATATAACCTACCTTCTCAAAATGCCTTTAAAAGTAAGTACGGGAATGGAGGCATTTCAGGGTCACCTGGTCTGAAACCCACATCTGTCTTATGGCATCTCAATGTTACACAGAGTGGGGAGGCTTTACTAGTTTTCATAAACTAGACATAAAGGTTATGTTGGCTTTGCTATTTTGTTTTTAAAGACACACTGACCGATCAAAACCAGATCTTCAATACCCTTTAAAAATTAAATAAATAAATATGTTGCTATGCTTTGCTTTCTACACTCAAAGAACATATTTTAAACAGAATATTCTTTTCACTGTCAAAAGGTCTACGTTTTTCTTTGAAGGCCAAGACGTTTCTGGTTTCCAACAGTAAGAGCTGCTGTAGCACATTCGAGGGTAAAAGAAAGACCAAACAATAAAAAACAAACACCACTGCCTGCTTCCGCTTGCTAAGATTAAATGGTCCCGTTGCCAGTTCACACACGATGGCTCTGATGACAAAGACTGAATGTGTCATAGCAGTCTCTTCAAGTTCATCACCTGTATGCCTCTCTTCTCCCCTGCCTTGTTTGTTTTTAACCAAATTCACTCCTTTGCTTCTTCTACAGGATTCTGTGATTCCAATTTGCACTTTATCTTGCTCCAGTACTCAGGTGCCACAGGAGATGTGGGGTCATGTGCAGAGCAGCAGAGACGGCCATCCAGTGCTGATGCCACCAGGGCTCCCTTCTCATGATCTTTACAGAACGAATGAGGGCAAAACTCACAGAACGAAACTGCAGGATTGCTACAGACGTCGCACTGATGCCATGGACATTCCCACTTTCCTGAGGATGGGAGGGGAAGGGAGAACAGAGAGACAGGAAACAAACTGAAATTAGTGCATTTCAGGGACAGCAGTGGCCTTTAACCCTTACTCCATGTTGTAATTGTTCAGATGAAGTTCAGAGAAATCAGCTCTTACTGTAGTTGCTACTTCTGCTTCTCATTTACAAGAATCTGACTGAAAACAGTTCTTAGTAATTTTCCATTTTTCAGGCCTCACTTGGCTCAAAACATTGCTGCATGCATAACCAGAGTTTAAAATAGTTAGATCAACCTCCTTGGGCATCAAGACACCAAACGTCCTTGCAAGATGGACAGTTTGTTTTGTACTTTTTTCTGATTTGTGAACATCTCTTACTGATCTGGACACAGTACTTGCTTAGATGAGCACCTCCAAATTAAGTTTTAGTTCAACTGCAGTGTACTTTAATGTAGAAAAGTGAATGCATTAGTTTTGAAAAATAAGTGAGAAATGGCTCAGGAAAGAAGTAGTTGTGTAAAAATATGTTTGAGCATAAAAAAAAACCAGATCCCCCAAACCATTCAGACATGTGTTTGTCTGACCATGTGCTGAATTCTCAGACTGCAAAAGGTATACCGAACATAGCAAAAACAGAAAATCAAAAGCTTCTTGCTGCTGTGTCCAAGCCCTGCTGAAGTCCCCTTTGGCTGGGTTACTGTTGAGAAACAGAGAGCAGTCTCCTTCACAGGGACATGACACACCGCATTTACAGTGTGTCAAGACCCACGTCACAAAGAGTGAGAATAGCACCGAGATGGGACTCCAGACCTCTAATGAAGTTGTAACTAGCCCATCTGGGCCAGGCTAACCCCAACACTCCCAAACTTCAAAGAAAAACAAAGCCAAACAAAAAAACCCTAACTCAAGTTGCTCTTGGTGCCAAGATGCTACCATTTCTTTCTCCAGCAAATAAGCTATTTTGAGGATAGCTTCCATGTTTCTAATCTGCTGAAAAGGCATGTGACAGATTCAACTTCACTCATGGCAGCCTTTTGGTTAATATAATCATAGACTAATCTGGACCTCTAATTATTTTCACCAAACTCTTTGGAATCAGGAAGATTAAAGAGATAAGGGCTTCTACAAAATCCTGCAATCGGATTAAGATGTTGTATTGCTGAATAATTTGAGCCCTAGCTAACAAAAGGCTATGCCTTAACATGGAAAAAGTCACATGGAAGAGACATGCCGTCAGGATGCAGTAGATAATTTAAACATATATACTGATTAATTGAGCCTTACACATCACACTTCCTATGTCAGTGATTTCACCTGCCATTTGATTTGTGCTTGGTGACTTTGGGACATCAAGATGTTGTTCATATTTCAATCAAAAATAAGAGGAGGAAATTTGATCCAAGAAAGAGGTGCAACAAGAAGAACATTAAAAAGTATTACAATGCCTCTCTGTCCATCAGTTCTCATTTAGGAACACTGCTGCCTGATGTATTTCTAAAAATGAATGGTATTGCAAAAGCAAATATGCTGCATTTAATGTAAATGAATGCTGCATTTCAGCTCAAACATTGTTTTGCTGCAGGAAAGAAAAGATGAATAGGAAGCCATATGATTGCCCTTACCAAAAGGTGGTTGAGTCAGGTTAAGGCATAGGAGGTGGTATGCTTTGGGACAGTCCTTTTTATCACACATGACCAGTTCTCCCCCATCTCCACACTGGAAACAATTGTCTTCATGCATCTGCTTCTGTTCTGTTTTTATTTTCCGTTTCTTCTGCTTTAATTTTGCATTCTTCACCTTCTCTTCATTTGCAGTTGCAAATGCTGTCTAGCAATTACAAAGATCACAGCATACAGTCACTTTATAAACCCCTTGCATTAAAATTAATTTAATCAACTTTGGGTTAGTTTTTGCATTCACTATGCTTAAATTAAATTCACTCAAAGTTTTTAAGCTATAAAAGCCAGAAACGCCCATCCCCGTGTATCTGAATTAACACAATTTGGTAAATTAACTTCACCCTAGACACTATAGCACTACAGTGCATAACTAAAGTCTTTAGAGACTTTCAAGGGTAGAAAATATTACACAGACTAAAGTTAAAAGTTATATAAAACAAACAACCTCTCTTTGCCCCACTCTCACTAGATCTCTGGATTTGGGAAGAAATGCTTCAATTTTCATCCACGTACCTTTGGACGCACTCCTAGGAAACCACTGCAGTTTTCTGCTCCACAATGACATTCGGTCCTACCATTGCCCAGGCAATCCAAATTATAATTAAATGTTAACTCCATTCCTAAAATTTAAAGAAAAACAATTCACCCACACAGACACTGAGGAAAGACAGGCTTGTGACAATGACATTTCATTAGCATTTATCTCTTCATAGTCTGTGAGATCTAGCAGCAATATGTTTTAAAAGGGCAAGCTTGAAATAGTGCATTGATTTCATGAACTCTGAAAGTAACAAATCCTGTCTAGATCAGACATGAGTAGCAGCTATACTATCATACAGACCCAGTTAAAATGACAGATCAGGCAAAAGACTTAACATGGAAAGAAAATACCACACCAGACCAATATTGGTGAAAGCATCAAAGCTATGGTAAGCATTTACATGACACAGAGTTAACACTGTAGTTAGCAGCAAAACTGTAGTTAGCTTTAACAGTAGCTTTCAGCTTCAAACTATTTCTAATTATAAGATCCCTGTTAAAACTGCAACTCAAATATTTGTCTCCAATGAATGACAAAGTTCCTATAAATGTCACTAGTACTAAGTAACTCCAGAGAAAAAAAAACCCGTGGCCAAGTTAGGAACTTAGCCATTGCAAGACAAAAGTATACGTGCAAAATAGTGCCATTTTTTTACCTGCAGGAATATCACAAAGAGCAAATAGTCCAACTCTAATGTCACCATTCACTGTCCATTTCTGTGTTTCACAGTTTGGATTACAACTATGGTTCATAAAACGAGAATAATTCCCCTTTGGGCCAGCATCTATTATCCGGTCCTTCAAATAAAAAGACAAAGACGTATTTAGTACTTACAAAGAAAAAAAGGTTGCCTGCTGACAAGTGGCCACTAATGGCTAAGGCAGCAAAAAATATGCCTATTTTAAATTAGTTAAAAGCGGTAAGTTTTCCCTGCAGTGTTAGTTTTATAAAAAAGTGTCTGACTGTTTCTTCTTACAGAATTGAAACAGGCACAGAGTGCACAACCTCTGTTTCATCTCTTCACCCATTCCACTTGGAAGAGAAACATAGATATTATCCTCCTACCAACACCCCAGTGGGTGGAATGATACTTCTGCCAGCAGTTTGCCCCTAGTTTCAACCACAAACAGTTTATATTGGACAAGACATAATATTTACCTTTGTTACAGTTAACATATAAAAATTGGTTACACTGTTTTCATGTGCACGTTTGATCCGCAATCTGCACTCTTCTTCGTCAATTAGCTCGCCAACATATTCATTCACAAATTCACCCTGAAAAAGGAAAACAAAGAAATCCATGCTTACCACTTCTTATGATGATAAAGGGAAGCAGCACAGAAAAAATCATTTCCTATAAAAATATACTCAATCATCACAAAAAGCATTAAACTTTAACCATCCAGTAGGCAAGACATGAATATGTGCACCAGGTATTTGTTGTCTAAACAATAAGCCCACTCAAAATAAAAAGGCAGCAGAGCCAAGCACTGTTTCTGCATTCACTACACAAGCCATGTTTGTCAGTTCTCTAGAATCCTTTAAAGTTTCATGCTTTCTTTTAAAAAAGACAGAGACAATATTCATAGACTCCTAAGGAAACGTGAACTATTACAATGGCAAGTATTTTCACTACATACTTCACTTTTATTAGGACTTTTAACAGTCAATAAACTCAGAACATTTGCAGTAACAAAGTTTTAATGAAACACAGATTATACAAAAATTGTAAACTTAAAAAACCTAATTGCAAAAAAAAAAAATAAAGTTTAAAAGTAGCCCTCCAGGCCAAGAGCGTGTTCCCAACTTTTACCTGATGGAATTCAGAAGAGCTGGGACGTGATTGATACCTTGATACAAGGGAGTCAATACTCAGCACTCTGAGCACCACTTTATCAAGACAGCCAGTTGCTGATGGTTTACAACACTTAAAAATAGCTATTTGAAATACTCAAATTCAAGTGTCCAACAAGCACCTGATATTTCAAGAAAAACTCTTGTAATGTACAGTACCGACACATTAACAAGTGCTACCCTGTCAGCCATGCTTGGGGCAGACGCCTGGGCAAGCGACTTCTGAGGTGCCCTGAAGGTTGCGATGGGGCTCCAGGCAGTAATGCCTGTCCCTGCATGCCCTCGCCCGTGGCTGTCACAACCCAAACATGAATGAAGAAAGTGGTAAATGAAAGGGATAAGGGTGGAAATCAGGCAAGTTGCATCACGTTTCCGAGAGGTAAGTCACCTAAATGACTTGGAAGCCTGGCACTCGTTAAAACTGATTTACAGTTTGGAATAGTCTAAGTCTTATCTGACACACATTCAACTTGATAAAAATCACTTAGATGCTTCTGAAAATTTTAGCCCAAATCCAAGGGTCAAAACGAAAGTCCCTTCACTGCCAAGTTGCTTTCGGTTCAGCCTGTGTGTTTGGGAACACCTGGACAATTCAACAGAACTACCAACAGTTTTCAGTAAAGCTCTTAGAGGACACAAAAGCATTTATAAAGTTTGCATATTAAATTCACAGGAACTCTACTATAAAAAAACCCCAAACCTGCTATAAAAATTCACCAGGTACTTGGGACAGGAATAATTGTAGTGTATTGAAAGACTTTTAAACACAGCTTTTCTACCCACTATTCCTCTAGCTACTTGTTGTCAAATCAGTCAGGTGTGCATAGGTTGGAAGAAGTCCCAAACGCAGTCAGAAGTTTCCACCTATAACTGATGGAGTGGTTAATGGCATCTTCACCGAAACTGGTCTGTTAAAACACCTTCAGTATCACCCTACTTACATGCATGCTTGTCACATACCACTACATAGTATTTCTCTATCTCTGATTTCTAGAGACTGTAAACTACGTTTTAAAAAGCCAGGGAGGTAGATGTCTAGTAAAAAGAGACAAAAGCAAGAATTCACAGTTGAAATTACTATATATAAGCCCAAATCTTTCATACTGACATGGTAGGACCTCTTCAGTGGATTATCCTACACACTACCTGTGCATACAGTTAAATACCATGTTGCTTAATGGTAAAGGAATCAGTTGAGGATCTCTTTGCTTCTTCTATACTTTCTGATTACACTGGAAGCTAAGCACAGCATCCCACAGTGATCATCCAATCCAAAACGCCAAGCAGAATTTCCAGTCTGGAGAGCAGCCACTTTCTCTCTACAGAGCAGACCAGTGTAATCCTTGCATCAAGTTCGAGTCCACCAAAACTATGGCCTGTTTCCTCATCATGAGGAGCTCCAGCATATTGTTGCTGTTAGGATGACTACAAATTCAAGCTGAAGAAAATATGAAGGCAACCAAGAGCAAAATTGTTCTCTAGAGCAGAGTCTTGAGGATGTGGGTTACGTGACAAAAACAACTTGTCCTGAAGTCTTAAGTGTCCAATTCCATCCGTGGGCATAACTGCATCTTTGACTCTTCAGGTACGCTCAGCCATCTCCTTGTTCAGAAACAACGAAGCCTGCATGAGTAAGAGCAAAACACACATCCGTCCATCAGATCCATTCCTCTGCCTGGCAAGTTAAAGCAGTGGTGAAATCCAGGCCAATCATCCTCACGCTTGCCTCGAAGTACAGCGAGACTGCAATCCAGCTAGACGAGGATTCTCACACTTAGATATGCAAGTGTAATGTTTGCTTTTCCATATCAACTGCTGCGTACCCCACCTGAATCCCCAAATGGTATCCCCAGCAATACAGCGTGCAGCAATACAGTGTAAAGGTAAACCAAAGCGATCCACATCCAATGGCTTTCTGACAGTCAGGGAAGAATATTCCCACTCCCCCTCCTCACTGATCGTACCCACTGATCCTCTTAAAGACGCCAGCCATTCCAGTATTTAAGCCAAAGTCTGTAATGTTTCCTGAGGCTCATCAGTCCTTGCTGCTTTTTGTTATAATAGCAGCATCATTTGCATCAACAGAAATCTCTGTATCTTCATTATTCTTCTCTGCATTCTTGAACTTCTAAGAACCTTTAAAGTTTGTTGTCCAATGCAGCCTGATCACCTCGAGCCTTTCGTTAATAATCCCCTGTGAGTTCTTCTGAAACAAATCCAGGCTGAAGACTTGAATGTCAAGAGGGTGAGAAAGCTGACTCGTTACCACACGTCTGTAAGAGTAATACCGTAAACTCCCCCACTCCAAGCAACCCACTAATGGAAAAATGCCATCAGCATGTTGCTGTGTAACAGCATAAAAAGAAAAGGCAAAAGGAAAGACTTAAGAATAACCCCCTGAAAAGGCACTCACAATTCAAGCTGACTCCACCCACCCTTTGAGCTTCTCTCGTTTTGCGATTGTCATTTGCTGGCTTATGATAAGGATGAGGGGAAGAAAAGGAAAAAAAAAGAAAAACACAGGCAACTTATTTTGCCAGCCCTCTAAGATTTCATCATCTTCAATGGCCTTATTTACAAAAAGAAACCATCATTCAGACTACTTTTTCCCAAGACCGCTCTCTCCCTTTTTGCCCAGTAGACAGTGAGAAAACACATGCATGCTCTTTCCCTCCACCAACAGAATTCACAAATTCACAATCACCTGGAACTAGCTTTTCTTCCATAAGTATCCAGGTTAAGACGCTTCTGTCAAAACAGCTAAGCAGATTTCACCATTACTGCTTCACCTACAGAAGTTTCATGTCTTTTTAACACAAAGCATTTACTTGCAAGTACTGAAATTTTTTTATGCATTCACTTAAGGTACACAGAGTTGCAGTGTTTTCACATAAAACCACACTGATGGCTATCACAACCTTTGTCTTTTGTAATTCTACCTTTTTAATGCTCCTTTTTGTCCTGAGACCCCATCCACGTCGATCAGTTTTTATGATTTCAGCATCAGGGTAGAGTCTTTTGGTGAAACACTGGTTCTGACACCGCTCTCCTGCTGGGCACACCTGGGGATGGCACTCATACTGCAGCATCCTGTTCAGACACTCTGACTCCAGGCCACAGGGGTTCTCGTCCGATGGCTTGCAGTTACAGCGAGGGATTTCTGACAGATCAGCTACCTGAATCTGAACCTTCCCTATTACCTTGTTGGACTGCGGAACAAAGGAAAAAAGAATAAATGATGAAGACAATACGCAAAGGACACAGACTTAATAGCTTTATTGGAGGTATATCATCAACTGACATGAGAAGGCAAGAAAATAATGATTATGTCATTATTTTTCCTCTAGACCCTTTTGAAGGATAGTGTGTCACAACAAGTATACTTCCTGCAATTCAGCAACAGACGCATGCACTTTTACAGATGGTAGTTGCCACTCAACTGCTAAATGGGGACATACACTGTTCAGAGAAGCCAATAGTAAGCAGTTTAAGCGAAGGTCATTAAAACTTGTGACTCTAGACAGTACAGCATGAATCTCTCCCCAGTAAAATTACTGGTTCAGGAACTCAAAGCACACAAAGTTTATCAAGTACATCACTGGGATTTCTTCCAACTGAAACTAAAAACATTAAAGGAACAAAACCAAGTTCTATGTGTCCAAAATTGCTGGCAAGAGGTAGACCCTGCAGTCTGCAGTAGGATGAGCAGCCGGTACTCCTACTAATATTGAGGTCAGTGTTAACAAAGTTTAGTAAGTTGCAACAGCCAGCATGTATCTAAGACACATAAGAGGAGCTTGCAACCAGCAAAATTCTACTTTAGGTAAAACTGTTCTTCAACCAACTCCTTCACAAATACTCTGCTAAAAGAATGTTTTATGGTACTGTAAGACAGAACAAAAGATTCTTGAAAAGAACACCAGAATGATTTATTTGAATTTCCTTAAGCTTTAATTGTTACAAATATTGGTTTAAATACATAGCTAGCTTATGCATAGAATAAAAATAGGAAAAGAAAGAAGCCAACTCACTTTAATGTGTTTGTAAGGTGGAGGTTTCCTTGAATTCCTTTCAATTTCTAATGCCTCTTTGCTTTCTCTTTGTGCTTTCAGCTCCTGGAAGCGCTTTGCCGCTTCTTCAAGTGCTGTGCAAGGGAGTTCAAAATAGAAAGCAATTAGCACCAGCTGCTGTTAATCAAATATATACATATATGTATTTAATTATTTTTTTTAAAAGCTAGGAATAGAACTCTATAAACAAAAACACAAGCTAGAAATGAGTTATTGCAGTATAACATGAATCTATCATCAGGTACTTTTCAGCAGGTACTGAGATACTGAACAATGATCCCATGCAGCAGAGCCCAAGCTCCATCTTAACATGGCCCAGTTTGTGGAAGAATTGAACTTGCCCACAACAATACACAATGAGTAGGCACTTAAAGAAACACATTTTTATCTGCAGTCAAGGGATCTACATAATGTTTGCAATTTTACGTGAACACAGAACACTAGTCACATAATATTCCCATGCAGGTTAAGTGGTGATGGAGACACAAACACGTGGAATTTTTGTCATAAACCACTATAAACTTTGTTTGATTTTACCTTTCTTGAAGGTCTTGTTAATACTAGTTTGCCCCTCTGCAAAGCTTTTATCTCCTTCAACATAAGGGAAAACTCTGCCCTGGTGTACCCAATAGTAGTCATGTGAACCAAAGAAAAATACTGGGAAGTCCCCGATATCATGTTTGAGGCCCTGTATGTTGAGAGGCACAGACCTGGGATTGCAGATCTCTGCTGGCCACCACCTGAGAAACAGAAAAAAAAAAGAGAAGAATATAAGTTCCTTGAACCACAGCCTTAGCTCCTGAGTTTGCCTAACTGGCTCAAGAAATAAAAGCCAGTTTCCTTCCTTAAAGAAATAACTCCTTCCTTATGAAATAAAGGCTTCCTCTGGCAATGCTTGGGAAGCACCATGCAAAACACAAGAAAAGTTCTTAATCCAAATTTTGGAAAAGCCTTTTAAGAACATATGTGGCATGAGAGTGGATTTCTAAGATCACCTATAAATGCTTGTATTCCTGCAGGTGACTAACAGCAAACACAAGCTAGGACGTTTTGGTTCTATAGGACAGCCCCTGGTTTTCCATATCACTATTATGCTCTACAGAGCAAACGTAAGCACAATGAAGTATCCATCATTGCCTGGAAAAAGCAAGAGAATTTAATTTCAAGGGCGACATTGATGTCTGACACAAAGTAAATGTTCTAGTTCTTGTTTACGAAGACTGAGCTGCTTTAAGTTATCTTCCTGTAATTCTAATAGTACGTTAAAAACATCCAAAGCATTAAAAACCAAAAATAGCGAACTTGCCTGTAATTTCCAAGCTTGACCCAAACGATCTGCTTGTAACGTAGCTTCTTGCCAGCTTTACAGTCATTGCAATTCCAGCATCCTTCAGGCATTTCTATGTTGAGACACTCAGGGTGAAAGGAAGCTGGGCAGGATTCACAGCACAAGAGTTTTCCACCTTTAAACAAAGAAACCCTGCTTGGTTTATAGAAGTAAGGATTTGCTTCCCCCTGTGCATAGCAATTGACATTCATTTTAAATCATCCATTCTACATTCTCGTTTGCCCCACAGAAAAAAATGGCAAAAGAAAGGGATCAAGTCAAACTTAACAACGTTGGTTAAAAAAGACTGTGCAGTGCAATCATCTGAAGTGCAAGCTGTGACTCTTAACTGCATCAAAGGTAACACAAAAAAGCAGCTGAGTATTTTGTAAACATGAGGTAAGCTGGCAGGAGAAGCAACATTCCCAAAGGAAGCACGGCATCTGAAAGCAACACCGCTAGCTTTTATTTCTTTAGTGATGGCCAAAACTTTGGTTTATTTCTTTGGTGACAGCCAAAATAATGACAAATAACCAAATTTTTAAGAAACACTTTTTCAATCAACATTGTTATGACTGAATCCCCCAGCAATCAGTTAGTGTGCATTAAAAAAACTCCGCAGCCTATAGGTTGATCAATGCTTTTCTGTGCCAAGGACATTATAAAATAATTGTAATAAGTTTGTTCATTCCACAAAAAGAAAAGTTTACCAGTATGAGCACAGTATATAATGCAGAATGAGACACCACACAAGTTGTCCCCATCCCAAGTTCCTTTTGAGCACAAAGGAAATCTTAGCATAGTGGTTAACATTAATTTCTGAAGTTTACACTTATTTGGACAAAAGTTGTTTTGGCTGGCTTGTATTTTGGCAGATGTATTAAATGTGGAGAGCCACAGCACATCTCTAAGCCACCCTCAGCAAACAAAGCAGCTCATACAATAAGACTTGATACATTACACATATTGTAATATTTTATATATGTAAGTATATAAAATATATATATATATATGCATTTTTATAGGTGTATAAATTTTTAAAAAATTAACAAGTTTTCGTGTCCCAGATGGAAAATCTGGGATAGACTTGACAGTATTTAAAGCAATTGTCAATCACAATATAAAAAGAAGTATGAATAGTAGCTTTCAAACATTTATCAGAAAATCTTGTCCACCTATAGACTTTCAAAAATATCATTGCATTAATTGATTGTTGCATGTCACAATAAGCATTCCTTAAACAAATCAGTTGCATGACCAATACTGTATTTCCTCTGCTAAAAACAGTAAAATCCAGCCATGTGGATTTTCTAGAACTCCCCAAACCCATAACAGAATTTTAACTTTTAAAGTATTTGTTTGCAAGTGTTATTTCAGAGGAAATACAGACCCAGTGTAAATTACTGAAACATTATCCAACATGGTAAAATGCCAAGAGATGCAAAAATCAAACAAAATCAAACACAAAACTTTCAGTGCTAAGCAAGAAAAAAACCCAACACTTTGCTCTCAGGATGCATTAGTAAGATATTGCTCAAGCTAAGCAGAGGGCTCAAAATAATTTTTGTTTTCAGGAATTACAGGAACTACTGAAAGCCATCAATCTAGCAACGTTCAAAGTAACCTAACTTTAGAATGGTTAATTGGGCACCGTTTCTGAACACTCTCGGGAAATCAAATTTCTGTGGGGAATAAAATATTACATCTGAGTATTTTATACAGACAACAACTTATCTCCCCGTAAGGTTTTCTGAGATGCTACACCACCACCCACACCAGAACGAAGTGATCCCTCTCTCCTGGAGCTGCAGGGTTTTCTGCACAGGACAGAAAGCCTGTCCGCCCGCGATCTAGCATCTCCTGCCGCTCCTACGTGCAGCACTGCTTCAGAAAGCGAGTACCCGTCCCACGAGGAGGGGAAGGAGCACTGGCTGTCCCAGGCTAGCGGAGGCGGAACGCGAGGCCCAAGGACTAATGGACGCATATGCAGGCAAAACCTCACTGCCTTCCCCCTTCGGACATCCTCTGGATGGAGACAGTACCCACCCTCGTTCAACCTGAAAAATCCTTTCTTCTCTCAGGCTCTGCAGAAGCTACCTAGAAGATCTGAAACGGAACATCCCCCCTCTTCTTCCATACATAAAATCAATTTAAGAAGCTGTTTTACATCATCCTGGTAAGTACTAAGCTGCAACAATATCAAGCTCTATTTGCCTCCCCTACACACTACTGTGTAAATAGCTGCCCTGAGGCTGGAACAGCCTAGGCCAGATAAAAAATGATTTAACCTCTTTCAAGGAGAATTTAGTGACAGCAATTATTTTAAGCCCTTTTGTAATAAAAAAATTGCCACAACATGAACACACGCTCACAATAATCAATGAGTGAAGTTTACTGAAAAGCAGTAAGTGGTGCTTGACAAGCAGACATTTCTCATTTGATTTAAAGAGAGAGAAATAATAGAAAAAGCGAAAGTAAATTAAAGAGAAAGAAACTATTTTGGTTACCTTTCTCACATTTCTTTTTGGAAGCTGACGAAGGAGGAGGAATCATAGGTAATTTCATCAACTCAGCACGATTTGATTCATTCAGTAGGTAGTGGGACTTATAGGCATATGAACTGAACAGGGGGTCTGAATGATCCTGCACTACCAACCCTATACGAAACAAACAGAAAGAGATGAGTTGCAATGAAACTACCCATGATTCCATAAAGGAGAAAATAAAATAAATCAAATGAACACCTCTAATGCATATATGTGTGAATGAAAAAAAAAGATAAAATGAAGAAAAAGAAAAGTCTGACAGAAAGTTTCTTCACTAAGAAAGAGGTTATGTATTGGAGAGACTAAATTAAACTTAACTGGAAAAGCTTATGATGAATAAGCTGCTTCTAAGTGGATTTTCAATTGTGCTTTTACCCTTAATTTATGCATTTATAGAAAAGCACAAGAAAAGCAACCAATTTTAAATCTGTGTGACCCACCCTCCCTCCCAAATGAAAAAAGCAAGCTCATTTGAAGAGCTGGGGGATGATGGTCACTGCATCAAAGGTCATGCTGTTAGTTGGGGCTACAAACTGAAAAAGTGGATGTTGTACAGAAGAACTCACCACCCCACTTATTACAAATCTATCTCTAAGATCTTATCTATGAAAGCGCTTTGCCTTTATAGTTGTGTTGGAAAAAAATAACAAGGGGGGGTCAGCGATTCTGCAAGGCACCAGAGGGGAAAGAATGGATGAAAAGTTCTGCCCTACGCCGTTTGTTTTAAGTAAAGCTCCACCAACCCTGCCCTCCCACAGCTACTTTGAGCAGTCAAGCACTCTGTTCTCCTATACACCTTTATTTCAAATTATGTGTTTGCATTTCTCTGTCTTTCTCTACCAAGAAGAGTTTTTCCTTATTGCTCCAAAGAGCTAGGCAGCCCAGGTGACTGCCCCATAGCTACAGATCAGAAGCACTGGGCCAGTAATTCATGGGAAGAGCAGAGCAACTGAGACCCAAAGAAGCAGGAAAGATGAGCTACCAAGAAAGCCACCAATTCTTCCCCTTGTGGGACACAAGCAGAGCTGAGTCCTGGTAGAGAAGCTTTCAAAATGGGGTGCCTAAAAAACTGCTGTAAGGAGAATAGTGTCAGCCTACCTGGAAAGCATGTCCTCAGGAGGATTGATAAAACAAGTATGACCTACGCATGCAATTAGGTGAACTATAATGTGCTTAATGAAGGATATTTCAGGAAGGTGAATAAGAAGTCTTAAAATATACCGTATCTGAAGTACCTCATGATAAGCAAGTTTGTGTATTTTATGGATTGTCTCATATCTACATTTTCTCACTTCAGTAATGCTTTGCATCCAAATACAAAGTTCCTCCTTCTGACACCAACTAAAACTAATTAAATAACCGTTCTCACGTACAGATGCCCAAGTATTTCTAAAGCATTCAGTTCCCCATTTCTTTCTGAGCAGGTACTCTCAGTGCTCCTGCCACAGATGCTGTCCTCACCTTATGTCCCTCATGCTGACCACATATGACTAGACAGGACTCAATTCAACCCATCCGGGGGAGTTTGCTAAATGTAAACCTCGCACAATCTTTCTTCAGTGAAGCACACTGGCTCCCGATTCCAGCTATGCCTAGTAGAAACAAACCCCACAAAAATTTTCTAGAAGAACAAGTACATAGTTGCTGTAAAATACAGAGGATTCAGTCAGTGGTAGCGGTTTGTAACTTTTCAAGTTCTCATTACTAAGACTTAGTGAATATACAGGACAGGAAGTTCCATCTGCTGGGGTTCAGAGGTTACTTATATTGCCAGGAGAAAATACAGACTTCTATAGTTTCATCTCTGATGAAGCTAGATTCAGGTATAAACAGAATTACTAAAACAATGTCAAATGAAAAAAAAGTAAAAAAAAAGAAAAAAACCATGAAAACTTTCTTCTACACTTCATTTATTTTTTAGAAATAAATGCAGCTCTGCATCTCCAGCAAGCATAAGACTCCTTTACTGTAATTCAGTTTTGAAATTCTACTCCTAAATTCTGATTTCTGTGTCACATATATAAGATGGATGCCAAATAGCAGGTAGTCCTTTTCATAAAGCTTTTAAATAGGTTCTACTCAAGAGAAGTAGGAGGGCTCTGTTTTACACCTTTGTGTCACAGAGTCAGTAGCCAAAACTTGGAGAAAAAACTCCCAAGGAGGTTCACCTTCATATGTACCTGTAACAAACTACTGCAGATTTATAATCTAAGTAGGCTCTTCCATGATATTTGGATCTTAAGTCAGCTTCAGGCATCTGTAGTAGCTGGCCACAGGTTTAATAAAGTACAACTTTGAAGAAATTTATTTAGCTGGTTTGTATCATGCAAGATATTTGGATACTACAGCTTAATAGTGTTTTAAAATTGGTAGAAGACCAAATATTTAGGATAAGCCCAATGGCAAAAGCCTGCCATTGCTTTCCATTCACATCTTAGTACAAACACAGCTTTCATAATTGAGATCAGCGACATCCGCCTCAGCGTGGTTCTCTAATAGCTAAGATCCCATGACCTACCTCATATAGGAGCAGAGCAGCAGGACAAGACATCATCCTACTGTACAGAATTCTTCACGTTAATACTTACAGGGGCAGACTAAAGCCACTGTTGGACCTTGCCGAGAGACATTTCTACTCTGACATTCAAACCACGGAAGATCCACAGAAACTCTTCTGTCATAAACCTATATCTGATCCTGGGACCAGACTGACTCCGGACAACTGAGATAAAAAACATAAAACCAAAGTGCTGAAAATATTATGGAACTGCTCTACCTCCCACAGAAATTGTTTTTAATGATTCTACTCTAGCTCTAGAAAACAAACAACTTCCTTCTATGTATTTACGTTGGGCTTTTGGACATAACCATTGGTTAAATTAATAATGTTGAAGGATAGGTACTCGTTTTTCTCAGAGTTCGCATCTGATGCAGAATGCCCCAAAGCATCTGCTAACAGAATGCTACATCACACATTTTCAGCTAGCTCTATTTCAAAGACATGGAAACTGGCCTGGTTTTGTTGTTCGGACTGTGCATTTGTACATGTAATAATACCATCAACCAAAATTAAAACACTAAACATATATAAGGCTATCTAAAAACCTAAAATAAAAGAGCATAAAGACACATACAATGTCAAATTTGCATGTGTACATTTATGCAATGTTGATGTGAGTCACATCACACATATCCTGTTTTGGGGTGGCCCCAAAACTTTTAAATAAGCCCACAAAAGGAGAAACACTGAACCTTGTTGTAAACATCTTTTTACACATTCAGAAGAGCTTTTTTCTTTAGAAAAAAGAGAAACTTACTGTTTCTCTCCGCGCTTCTGGATTTTTTAAATATTTTATTTTAAACTTGATCCTTTGTGATGGCTCCTAAATTACTTGGAAATGAGGAAAGAGGAACAAAGGAGAGAGGTAGAAAGGAAATGATGCTGGGACCATCTTTCCCTTCCTATTCAAAGATCTTTAATTACTAGTCTGCTCTTGCAAATTCAAGGCAATCTTTCTCATACTCAACCTCCAACTGAATGAACACAAGTGAAAACATGTAACTTCAGGATTCATCTCATTTTCACTTCCTTATTAGTGACTTTCAAAGCTGCTGAAAAGAATATATCTAACAAACTTTTGAAATACTGTGTAAGATACATACTTTTATTCAAATAACTAACCCTGTCCCTTTGATTAATCTGAGAGAATAATGGTATTTTTGCATTATGAGACTAAAGCAACTGATGCACCAAACCTTTTCAACCTGCTATCTGGCAGAAGACTAGTGACTTAAGAGCCATAAAAGTAACAAGTGAAAGGGGGGGGGGGCAGCAGAAAAAAGAGAACTTTGGCACATGGAAAATCTCAGCATGAAACTTGTTTATACACTATTACAAATGCTTTTTCTTTCAAAGTTCTCAAATGCAATGGTAGTTATAAATTAAAATGAGTTTTTCTAGTTTGTGAGTAAATCCTACCTTTCAGCCTTAAAAATTTAAACAGTTTTAAGTTTGTGAGTGGTGAAAGAATCCCATTCTGCTTAATAGACAGCAAATAAAAACACAGCATCCATTCTCAGCTTGCAATGGCTGGAATTAGAGGCTTGGCATCCACTTTTTCCTACTGGCAAAACAAATAGGCCTTCTGAGTACCTATCGCTGTTTCTGAGTATCAAATATTATGGACCAAAATAGCAAGTGGAAGTCTCATGAGAACTGCTGACAAATAAAAAATTAAAAACAAAAAAAAAAAATCACAGGCAGCATTTAAATCCCAGAGAGCCCTAAGGGAGGAGTCCTTTATGAAATACATTATTTTTATCACTAAACTGCACAAGTGACCACAGAACTATAAAACAGGAAAAAACAAGTGTGCTCACCTCTTGCACAAACGAAACAAAAGCCTACATTTACAGCTGATGAGGAGTGATTCCTTTTGGAATGGTTACTACAGATGAGAATGTGGGATGACACAAACAAGCTTCCTGCAGCAATACAGCCATCTCCTGAGTGATAGGCAATGGGACATCTGAAACATCTCACCATGCGACCTGTTTAATATAAATGCAGAAAAATGCACCATGTCACCCTGGAGTCAGGATATGGTAGAAGACACCACAGACAGATGCAAGGCTGATTTTTATTCCAATCAGAGTACTAGATTAAAACAAACATTTACATCTTTTAAAAAAAAAATCCACAAAAATTAACTCTTAACTTTAAAACTCTGTTAAGAAAAAATACATTGTTCTAATCATTCTACAGTCTACTTGTTTTGTTTAAATATTTTGGTTAAATTCTAAAAGGATTCTTTTTTCCTTGAAAAGTAATTGCTCTAAAGGCCACTACCAACAGTCTTTTAAAAAAAACCCCAAACATTCTTTGGCCTTGCACTACTAACCCTTGGCTTCCATTAAACCCAGCAACAAAAGATGACTTAAGTGTTGCGGATCCAGGTACACTTCAACAGCAGTCTCAGGCTGCTAGCTTTTTTCCCCACCCACGATAGACTTAATGACCTCATTAAGAAGGAAACCCTTGTTCCTTGCTGAATGCTGCATTACAGAGGGTAGAGTTATATTCATTGTTATTGTGATGACGCATTTCAGTTTCCTCCTGTTCAAAGCCAGCTCTGTTCTCACCTTTGCTTGCCTTATGAATATCCTTATCCATTGAGCAGGCACTACAACAATGCTGCGGGCAACGAAATCCTCGTGACTCGAACAGAGCAGTGGCAAACTTGCGAACACAGGCCTCGTGATAAAATTTACCGCATGTGTTGACGGAACAGCGCTTCACATCTTTGCCAGGAAGTTTGCATGAAAAGCACGTATGTTCTCCTTGTAAAAGAAAGAATAAGGAAGCCCAGCTGTAACGGCCCATTCTTTGAGATAGATGTTGTTAAAAAAACATTATGAAGTGAACTGTTACACTGGCTTGAGCAACCCAGGCTCCTTCCCTTCAAACAGGTAAGCGAGTTACTAGAATCCACAATAACTATGTAATTGCTGTTAACATAAAAGCCCCTTATTCTGAGTAAAACCTTAAGCCATTTATTACTTTTTTTCTTACCAGGTACTTGCTAAGTGGGAAATGAGAATCTGGCCTCAGAGGTTAAAAAAGTAATAGAATAAATCAAGCCCACTCCCAAAACCTAGAAACTTACCATCTCAGTTTGCTCTGACCAGAATATGGCTCCTTAGCAAAGTGGGAAATCCCTCCCCATTTTTCAGACACAGGACCGTTTTTTTCAGACACACTCACCATTTTTACACTCAGTGCAGATGAACTTCTCATCGGGCATTGACTTGAGGCCGAGACACTCCATATGAAAGACGCTGCAACACTCACCCTCGCAGGACACCAAAGACTCGCCAGAGCTCTCGCAGATCTTAAACAAGCAGACAGCTAATCAGAGAACTAAAGGTACCTGACAGACTTAAACGCAAATGACTACCAGAAGTTAACATAGAATCTGGCTGAAATCTCTTCAGAGTTAAGGATAAGGCAAGAGAACTGGCCTACATCCCACAGCAGACCTGGAAATTCTCTGGGCTGGAGACAATCCCAGCACGTTCTGCATCTTGCTCTGATAACAGTGTGAGCCTGGACAGAGATAGGAGAGGCACTACAGGATCTATCTGGACTCCTTGTTTTCTCATGCACCTGAAGAGCAAGAGAAGCTTGTTCCTTTACAACTGACCAGGAAACTCGTCAGAAGATTCCAGGATTTTCTCTCCAAAATACTGGAAAATTCTCACTCTGCCCTATCTTGAAAGAACATCTAGAATCTCTGAATGGAGCAGAAAATGGCATCTACTTTTTCTACTTACTACAGCAGGTATGGATTAGATCCCACTTTCTAGCTTTTGAGCTTTCTAGCATGTGGGAGAGCCTATAAATCATTTCCAGAGCACAAAAACTCCTAAAAGCCTAAATATTTTATCTGAGATGTCGAATTATGAGACATGGTTAAAACAAAGTAGTGTAATTTGAAAAGTCTCTCAGTTCAAACTAACAGAAACGGATGATACATCTTTAGTTTTCATTTCTTTACAGTACCATCATTTACCTGACAAACAGTGTCTTTTTTATTTGTTCCAGTTCCTCTCCTGGACAAGCTAGAGTCTACCGACTGCACATCAGAAGCATCAGCATCGGCAGTAGCTGATGGGCTGTCTGAACGTTTTCCAAAACTACCCTACAAAGAGGAAAAATCCAAGACACTCAAACAAGACACTTCCAAAGGACAACCACATTGTGAAAAAATATTTATGTCACCACTGATTAAAGGATCATTCAATATGTCAAGAGATGCAAAGGTCCTTGAAAGTTGCTGAACTTCGTTAGAATGATAGAAGTGCTGCCTTCTTGACATATCTTTTAGCTGTACAAGCAAGGTATCTATCTTACTTTTTCCAGACACCTCTCAGTTTTACACCAAATAAAGCAGCATCCCCCAATTCCCAAAGAATCTAACAACCTTCCAAAGAGCAAACCAAGTCAGTGATCTAAACCAATGTTTTGCCAGACAAAGAAGTAGGAAAATTTGTAAAGAAAGATTGCAACTTTTTTTATATCAGTACAATGGAGGGGATTAGAAAGAAAAAGACTAGGCTTTATTTTTTAGACAATGAGACATGAAATTTGTAGAAAATAGTGTTCACATACTTAGCAATATGCAACTGAAAAATCTATTATACTGACAGATGAAAGGAAGAAGTGCCTGTGAGAAACAGTATGCCTTTACCTGTAAATCATTAAGTCCTCTTGAATCAGAGTCAGATGTATCTCTGTAAGCTGAACTAGTCAGTTCTACATCAGTTGAGGCACGACTCCTTTTCTTTAAAGGTTTACAAGAATCTGAAATCTCGCTGGCACCTTAACACAACATACTAAAATTAGTTTTAATATATGTTCACAACTTTTTGCTTAAAATTAGTAAAGGAAAAAGAAAGATGAGAGACAGCCTGAAACTGTACTTTGTTTGCTAGCCTTAATTTTCAGTCTGCAATTTTGATACCAGTTTAATCCTCCCTGAAAAGCTAATTAACTGAAAACCACTCTAGGAAGACCTTCTGACAAACTTCTGAACATGCTGACATAGTGGAGGAAGCTACTAAATTGTCTATAACAGACGATAAGCCTTTAGAAGATTACTTCCTCATCATTCATCTTCAAAATATGGCTAAGCAAAGGCTTTTTTTTTTTAAGAAATACCCAGAAGGACTTTCTATTATGTGCTTACAGCACATTAACAAACACTATCTTTCCAACTAGCAATGCACAAATGAACAACAACCTCCCCCCCAAAAAACCCTCACAAGAGAAATTAAGATCAGCATCTATCATGTTCATCACCAGAAAGCATTAAGACCTCTGCAGTTTACACAGAACGAAAGCCATTGCCGAAGTGTGATGAGCCAGGAAGTTTTAATGAAGCTTATTTTCGTATGTAACTCACCTTTCTGCAATCCTGTCTTCACTGCTGTCAGTGGAACCATTTCAACCTGTTTGAATAGGAAAATCCATAGTTAAAACCAGAGGAATTTTTCTCCCTAGTATTAAAAAGAAAACATTTAAGTTTAAGCGATTAGCATCTCTGAACTCAGATGTAGTCTGTCATCCCCTTCTTAGCGTGAGCCTTCTTGTCCTGTTGGATTTAATCCTAGCTGCCTATGCTGAATGCCAGGAGACAAGGCAGCCACACGTTCACTAGCAAGGTCCTTTCCAATCACTCCCTGTGGGCATGAAGATGACAGGAAAGCTTTATCCGTGTCCAGCAGGCGGGAGCGGGGTTCGTTTTGGCAGCCAACCCTGATGCTTTTGTAAAACCCCACACCTGTGTAAGCACAAGTTCCCCTTAACAGGTATGACACTCGGGTTAGTGAGACACTTAATGCACTGCCATTTAAGGCACTTCCACCAAGCATGCACTTTTGAGCTCCTGGGAACAGACTTTCTCTCTGTATAGAGTGCTGCAAGGCGCCCAGCAATGGCGAGACGGACTTCGCACACAGCATTGCAGGGCTCTATACAGCTGGAAACTCAATGTCAGTATACACTTAAGCAGACAAGTCTACAATCTTGCAAAAGCGCTTCAAGTTCTTGAACCTATATCAGAAGTCTAGAAACTGTTCTGCCAATGTACATGTAACACGTGAGAATTTGGTGACTGTATAATAATTATAGAAGAAAGCTGTTGCCTAAATTCCTGTTTTTAAGCTTAAGAATTACAAGTAATTTCTTTACAATGTGGTTACATATGCATGTAGAAACACATTTAGTAAATATTTAAGGATTATTCTATAATTTTTTTAAAAAATATTTTATTTTGTTGTACAATAGGTAAAAACATACAATAGAAGGATTTGTATAGGATACATTTCGTAATACAAATATAAAATCTAAACAATCACTTTTATTTCTCCACTAGTCACTGTAACAGTAGCATTAACATTTTGTTTTTCCCATTAATTGTACTTGTTCCAGTTATAATTTTATACCAAGTTGTTGCAGACTAATTTGGGAATCAGTTGCAAGAAAACTTGACTTTGGGTAACAAATATTGTTGCATAATTGTAAGAAGTTAGTAAGATTATTTTTTTTTAATATAACTTAATACATTCAAGGTTATGCGCATTACAGTGCATCTGTGTTTAATTTTTAGTCATATACTTTTCCTGAGAAAAGCACTTTAATGTTCATAGTCTTAGTTAGCTAGATAATATAAGCAAGCAAAGCTAACCGGGATCCATGAAGTTCATATTGTTGGTTCTTATACCTTTGTTAAATTAAGAAACATTTACAAACATAAAATAACTCATTTGAAAATAGGGAGGCTGCAACACCTCATGACAAGAGGCTTAAGGGACTACATCAGGTATCTTATGCCCAACATTTAAGTTGCTTCAAAGTTTCAGCAAGAAACTCTCTAGAGTTAGAGCATTCGTCTGCTGAACACAGATGTAAATGCTATGGCATCAAAAGAAAAATATGAAAAAAAAAAAGAAAGCAACTGGGTCCACTTTCAATCTCTGAAGTGAAGGAAGTGCAAAACAAAGCATAAAGGGCAAAGAATAAATTAAAATAAAAGAGATAAAACCAAGTTTTTCCCCTTCCCATATAAATCTTTAGCCTGACTGTCCCTTTTTAAAAATTCTCACTGGTAAAAGCTATACTATGAAAAATTTTATATAAAATCTCAGGTTTCAAGTGGAGAGGCCCTTGAAGTGGGAAAATCAACCATGTAAGGAAAAGAACCAACAACTTTGACAAACTTGTTAAAAAGTGTATTCAGTTTTTAATATTAATGTCCATCCGCTGAACTTTCCTACTCATTTCCACGCAAAATTTTTTATAATTTTTTTTAAAGCAACAACATTTGTCTGTCTGACATCCAGATTAAAGGAATGCCCTGTACATGTTAGATCTACTTAAGGAAAAAAAAAAAAAAAAGTATATCCCAGAAGACCTGTTTTGCTGATGTCTGCCAACATAAAAGTCTGACTATTCATCTTTAAGTTAAATCATTCTTAAAGTCCATTTTCAAAACTGGTCAGATTAATCAGTCTAATTTCATTTGAAAAACAAAACCTCAATACAAACCAGCAGCTAAATCAAGAGCAAAAGGAAGGAACCTGGTGGCAATTCCATCAAATAGAAATTACTGAAACAAAATCATTTTGCTCGTAACAGAAATCTCAAAGTAAACATGGCAGGTTCATTAGGAGTCTTGCATCATTGAGTTCCCATTTTCCATAGCCTGACTGATACTGTGAAGATGCCAGTAGCAGAGTCACAGCAATGGTATTGACAAGGGGATTTCATGAAGGATAGTCCAAAACGAAACCCGATGGGGAAAAATGGAGAAAAATAAAAAGGCACCAATATAAGCCACAACATTTATGAATACAATATATTTTAACTCTCTACATGGAGGAAGCCAACCTGCTCCTTTTTGATCTTCTTCTTTGGCACAACTTCAGTGGATTTCTCAGACTCTGAGCGGGTTCGAATCGATCTTCTCTGTTGCTTCTTTTCTACAGAACCTGAAGAAGGAAAAAGGTTTCCATTATATGATTCCTTGTATTTCTGAGGTACAGCAAGATGTTCCACACCAAAACAACAGATAAAGTAACGAAACCAAGACTCTTTCCTCTTTTGAATGTTTTATTTTTAAATTCAGTTCCAAGCTATTTGCCAGCTGGTGCTGTGGTTGCAGACAACACGTTCTGATTCCATAGACAGAGAGATCAGCTTCAGAAAAAACCCACCAGTAACAGAGCAAAACAAAAAGCTGGAATCCAGTTTAGGGCAAACAGATTTTCATAACACATCTCTCAAGCACAGTCTTCACTTTGGTTAATTTTTAACCAAATAGTCCATCTTTGGCATTTATGGGAAGGTATCCACAATCAACTTCTTGAAATAAAACAAGCTAGAAATTTAAGACGCAAAACATAGCTTCCAAGTTTTTACTCAAAACACCAGTTCTGTCCCCCTGCTCTGCAGCAAGATGGCCTTCTATCAGAACTGGCTAACACAAAAGCTTCAAGCAAGAACCACGCTATAACACGTGCCATCAGTATGAAATCTGAACACAACTACAGATTTCAAGAGGTGAAGAAAAACCCAACACAAACAGAAGCAGTGATCATGATGTGTTATTATAATTAATGAAAGTAAAAAAACAAGTTTTTGAAAATATTACCATGGAAAACAAACTCAAATTAATGAAGGTTATTATGACATTTCAAGGGATGAAGTAGGAACTACTGTTTTTTTTGACAACTAAGGTTGGCAAAATCAGAAGACCTTTCTATGATACGGTACCTGTAACAAAGGGCATATCGAGAAACATGTACACAATACTTAACACCATGCGCAACTTTTGAAGCAAAGTACACACTTGTTGCTGTACTGACAGAAAACTGGAATTTGAAGATTTACAATTATCTGTTGTGACGCATTATTCTTGTTTTTCAGTTTGGGGTGTTTCACCTAAAGAAGACAGGAATGTAAAATACTTTGTATTCTTCCAAGCAAAAATGCAAACTCTTGGGACCAGAAATTAGCTTACTGTGTCAGATGGACGTACTCTTAGAAGTTGTAAACCTGTGTCTTCTCGTTAGGAGATAAAATATCTAGAGAGATAGGCAGGCTTTAATCAGACGCTGAAAGAAAGCCTTTCAAAAGGACTCCAGAAACAAAATGAAAATTCATCTTGATTAATTCGATAGGCGTTTTTATCAAGGTTGCATGGCTCCGGAATATCTCAGTAACTAAACTTTACAGCTGAAAAAGATGTTGTTTTACAATAACTGTATTTCTGAGGGGAAAAAAATTGTTTTTCTTCAAGGGAAAGAAAATTTTTACAGCATATTAACTAATTAATAACAGCAATGAGTTATTAATAATTCAGAAATTAATAACTCAGCTCAACATCCTTCATGTTAGCACACGTGTAACTTTTGGTTCCAACAAGCTGCATCCTTTGAGAGACACACACAACTACAACAGATCTCAACACTAAAGCTAGGGGCCATCTTTTGTCACCTTTGTGTTCGGCCAAAATTCTCTGAGCAGCTTAAAGTAAATTTGAGCAAGTGTGACCAAACAGTTCATTTAATCAACAAGGTATTTTCTCCCTGTGCTGCCCCGCTGTAGTAAAGGAAATAAGATGCAAGCCCTGTATCAGAGAAGCTCCAGAATCAGTGCATCTAATAATGGCTGAAAGCAATATTGATCAATGCAACAGGCACTTTTTCCTCTTCCCGCTCTCCAAGGATCCAGTGCATCACCTCCACAATGCTCCTATCCCGTCTTCATGCATATTTTGATCCAGAGTTTCAGGACAGATTTCAGACCAGCAATCTACCTCACTACTGGCCAGGTCAGGTTAATCCTGTTTCAGCTGTATGTGGAGACCAGAGGCACTATGAATTCTCATAGCTGTTCTCTTATTATCAGATTTCAAGTTACAGAATTATTTTCCCGGCATTATGGAATTCTGTATATCTAACTGCAGGTAATTAACAAGGACTCCCAGAGTCATTCTGTAAAATACTTTACCGTAAAGGTATTCTGAAGTTCCGGTGACCTTAAATTTGAAAAAAGGACTTCGCAGTTATGTTCCATGAGAGGGGACCAATAACTGTCTGGACTTTGGAAATGGCTTTGAAAGTGACTGTTTGGAGTGTATACTGAAGTAAAGCTCATGCACTCTATAGGGTGTTATCAGGTGGAGTTTTACGTATCCAAAAAACCTAAGAAAATGAAAAAAGAGAGGCTCAGAATTCTCACCCCCCTACGTCTGAAGAGCCATTGTGAAGGTGAAGCCTTTAGTTCCCAGGTGAGAGAAACAAAACAGCGATCACCTCTCCTGCTGCAAGGCAATTAGAAGTAGCAACTGTTTGAAAAAACAGAAGTAGCTACAGCAACTAAAACTGGAAAGAAGAACCACTGTCGACAGCAGCAGAGGAAACCCCACTTGCACCAGAATATCCGGAGTACTCAGCCTGTATTGTAAAGTCCCCAAATACAGTCCACAAAACAGTGCATATAAAAATAAGCCTACCTAAAAACTATACAAGTACAGAAACTGAAGTGTGTTTGCAGAGGACAGTGATCTCATGTAAGCTGACCACTGAGGTTTTTGACTTGGGAATCTCAATTTATTTTACATTTGGAAAGGGAGAAATAACCAAACAGATGGATAGTTGAAGCAGAAGTGACACTTGGCAACATTATGAGATTTTTTTCTCAAGAAGAAAAGAGGGGGGGGGGGGGGGCTCAGCATGTGTACTTCCATCTTTTTTTGCTTCCATACCATGAGCATTTGTACATCCTACTGTAACAGAAAATCAAGGTGTTCTGCTGCAACCTAAAATTTATTTTTACATACCCAATGTAAAACTAAGTATGTTTGAGACTCTACCAAGAATATGATTACAAGCACAGTAACAAACATGCAATAGTTAATGGGGATTTTACATTGCCTGCACAAAATCTGTGGTTGAAAAACAGAAGTCACTGTAAGGGCTGGAGGAACTTGAAAAGCTCTTGGTTTAGGATGACTCAAAACCGCCTCTTTTCAGGAACCTCCATCCTTTCACCAAAGGCTATCTGTCTTCTCTTGAGGATGATGAGAGGACATACTGCAGGGAAATTTCTGCTGGGTGGGGAAAAGCCCAATCCCTCTGGAAGCATTCCCATCAGCTATTTCTCAAAAATCAAAACATGAAAAAAATGCTTTCCTGTTCCAAGTCTAGAAAGCAGTCATCCCACTTATCTTTCTTCATCTTCTCTACTACTGTACTACAAATTAAACTTCAAATAGCTTGTTGCAGGCTTTCCCTCTTCAGCCTCAACCTCCATTATCTGCTTCAGTTAATTCAAAACTTGGGTGCTTTATAATGGGGCCCCTAAAATGCCTTCAAGAAGTCAAGCATTATCTCATTTTGCTGATGGAGTTAGTTGAAGCAGTTTAAAAAAAATCACTATCCTTTACAAAGGTCATGCAGGAACTCAACAACAAAGTCTAGGAAAGCACCCATCCTGATTCGGAGCTATTCCTTATTGCACTACGCCACTTCCAGATTCTCTTCCTTTGATCCCAGCTGTTGTATTTTACATTTGGTGCCAAAAGCCATTACAATACTCTGCTAACACACATCCACTGTGTTGTCTTCTAAAACAGCTTGCCATCTGCTCTCCACAAGGCATCCACCTTTCTAATATGTTGACTTAGATACTGTAAATTGCAGACGCTAAAAGTTCAGAGGCCAAACCAGCTAATCCCATCACAAAGACATCCTGTGTTTCTCAAGCATCTGGGCTCATCATGTTAGCCATGCTTGTTACAACTATTATGTAAACAGAAAGATGTTAATAATTTTCAACTAATGAGAAAATGTTGGGTTTGATGTTTGAATTTAAATGCTAGATTGCTAAAGTTCAGACAAGGATTCTGCAATTTTGCCTACCTGTTGACCCAGAAGTTGTTTCAGGAGAGGACACATTTTGCACTGCTGATTTTTCATTTCTCTGATTTGATGAAGAATTAAGTTTCTCTTGTCCTTTGACACTTATTTCTGTTTTGTTACCAACTCCCTTAACAAGAAAAAAAAGAAAAGATTGTCTTAACCTATTTATATATGTGTTGTTGCTACCAGGCATATTGATCTACTCCTAATTTTCAGAACAGAAACATTCAACGCTTTTCAATGCAACACATACACAGATTATATCTACTACTGAGCTGCTTCCCTGCAGATCTTTCCATCCCTCTCAATCTCTCCTTACACACAAGGAAAAAAAAATACTCCAGTGACTTTTCTAAACATTACCTTCTCTATAATGCTTAGGATGAAATAAATACTCTCCAGGTAGAGAGGCAGAAGAAGGAGGCAGAGAAATAGTCCTAAACCTTTTCCTTACACTGACTGTGAGAAGCTGCTGTGCACCTGAAGGAAGCTAGGAGGCAGAACTCATTTTAAAAGTCTGTTATACAAAATGTAGTTATTTTTTAGTACATTATTAACAGTTTTGTCATCTCATCTGTTTCCCACAAATCCACTGATTTTAAGATTTACGGAGAATTTCTGGATTATTTCAGCTAGGAAGCTGGAATTAAACAGCATTAATATTTTGAATGTGTTATGAGCAAAAATGTGACCATCTGTCGGGAGTTCCTCTGCCACCAGTCAAAATGGTTACTGCCAGAGACTTTTGGATGCACTGAAATAAAGAGTTCAGTGCACTATAAGAGTCTGTTGTCACATCTGTCCTTTGTTAGATTTAATCTCTCCAATGAAAGGAACATGTATTGTGAAAGCTTGATGGACACAAGTTTAAGCTCCACAGTAAGACAGACTCGGGATAATTTATGAACAAAAAGAGGAGTCACTACACAAAGTGCATACCTTAGTGGAATAAACAAACTGATCGATGAGTTTTCCATCACCAGCAGCATTCTGAAGGGCAAAAACCTGTTCAATTTTAACAACTGGAGACATGTTACATTTTTGAAGATCCAAGTTGTGCATGGTTATTGAAGCTGGTAAGGATTTTCTAGCTGCAGCTGTTTTCCATGCAATTTTTACAGGAGGTGGCTCCTCTTCTTCCACACTTGACTGCCTCCGTTGGCTTTGTCTTCGCACCTCAGCATTTGAAGGCGATGTCGCTACCACGTTGGCATGTTCTGGTTGGGTGTTCAACGCTGGCTTCGGTCGTCGGTTCTTCTTGGTCTCTGATTTAGAAGCAGCAGTCTTTTTGGCTTTTGACAAAACCTCCTCTGGCTCTTTGTCTATATAAATGAAGGTGTATTGTTCTATCCTTTCTTCCCGAGTCATTTTCAATGCTTTCTCAGCATGGGCAATACCAATATCCCACTGAGCACGCTCCCTTTGCGGCCTTGGTTTGCGAATCTTAAGGAACAAAGACAAGCAGCTAATTACACTGAAGATTTTGCCACGAATAGCACTTAAAACGCAATCCTGAGGTTCTTTAAATCTCTCAGGCAGCAGATTTAAGTTTGCTCTCCATTTACAGTGTATTTTTTGAAAGGTGGACAGTGAATCCTCTGCTCAGAGTACAAGCAGACACTCAAGCTGAATCAGATGACCATCACAACTAAAAGTGTCTCCCCTGAGTTACAACTTCACTAAAGACAAGAACAGGTGGTATTCAAGCCCATAAGTCTGTTATGAGACACAGAATTAATACTAATTTATCTACTTTTTAAATCCTCCTTGTTTTTCTATAAACACTCTTTTCCTGCCACATCAATATTTTGATTAGCATAAATAGGGACTGAGGTAAGCTAACACTTCCTTTCCAATAAAAAAATGGAAAAGAACATATCTACTAGTATCAGGGGCTGGAAGAGTATCCTTTAAAAACTACATTTTCCAAAGAAGAGGTTAATAGTGAACACACAGGCACTGTTTTCAATATTCTAATACAGATGTAAAATTATCTCAAATGGCCAGGATGACTACCATCATGAGGAGGCAACAAAGTAGGTTCAGCCATCAGCCTTTTCACATTTAAGTCTTAAGAGTATGGAAACATTTTCATTATCTTTGTGAAAAACACTTCTGCCAGGGAAATGCAGACAACCTTTACAGGGTAAAGTACTACAGAGTTTCAGAACTGCCCCACGAGAGTTTCACTTACACAGGCACTGTCGATAACCCTCTACACAATTAGTGTTCATCATACCTTCTGTTTCTCAGAGTGGTTGCTGGCTTGCTTAGCAGCCTCAGCCAATAATTGCTCATACTGTTTGTGTCCTTTGTACTCTCGAACCCGCTTCTCGTGCACCCACGCCCTCTCTGGCTGGTTGCTAAAAAACTGAACATGGTATTCACGGGCACCTGAAAATGAAAAACTCTAGTCAGCAGTTTTATCAACATTGCTTTGCTGGTTTAGTTTATGCTTTCGTCCTCCACATTACTCAATTCCTGCAGGTGGAAGTACCTAGCTAAAGTTTAGAAATAAGATGGGCCTAGATTTATAACAGTTTAAGATGGGAAGATAAGTATACCTTGCCCACACTGAACACTCACATGCTTATCGGTGTCTTCTCATAAATACATTGACTTGAGAAAAGTGGGAGTATCTGTGCACAAGCCTAGTTTGCACAGGCTCATCTGTAGAGGCAATTTAACAGGTACTGGTTTTATACATTTCAGGAATAGTCCTGTTTAGCATACATACAAGCAGAATTCATCCCGCAAAGGGAGTTCAAAGATAAGATATCTTTAATAAAGGAAGAACTACAGACACCTGATATACTCTGGAAAAGATATTCCTCCCTTACCTCTTGTATTAATTTTGGTATGAACATCAAGCTGTGGATCACATGAAACCATGCAAGGCCACCACGGGTATGTTCCCACCTTGGACCAAACTAGATCGCCAACCTGAAACTTGATGTCATGGGTGACTTGTGTTGGAAGAGAAGGCAAGAACTGCTGGACCTACAAAGAAAATGCAAGCTTAAAGCCACAGAAGACAATTTAGTGCACTCAAGAGATGCACACGCTATCCACAGGGACTTGTTATTTTTTCCTCAGGTATCCCTGAGGTTTGATAATCTAACATGAGAGAAACATTTCTTAGAAACATGACAGAAAGGAGTTACATCCAGCTATGTTTTACACAAGATAGTCACTGACAAACCAAGACACACAACAGCAGCCCCCCACCCCGAAAAAAGTTTGTGCTTCATAAGTTGATGAAGAATGTTGCTTTTGGGATAAAATAAAACAATAGATACAGTGCAACAAGAGATGTTTTGTAGTAAGAGTTTCAAAGAAATGGCAACTGCTTTATCTGACAAATTAAAAGAATCCATGTAATAATTAGTCCAAAAGCAGTAACACACTAGAAGTTCAAAAAGTGTTAATTAGTATATGTACTAACCGGGGTTTCCTCCAACACTGTATCTTCTCTTGGTCTTTCTGATAGCAAGGTAAGCCTCTCATTTGGTCTCTAGGAAATGGGTAACAATGAAGAGAAAAAAGGAAAACAAGCACAAACAAGGTAAGGGGACAGTAAAACTAAAAAAAGCTAATAATGAAACCAGGCAGAAAAAATAATTCACAGAGAGAAAGGCAACCATGAATCAGAAAATATGAATATGATGACTCCTTAAGCCCCATTCAAAGCACAGTAGTATCACAATCAAAAAATACCTTTTTTCCCTATACTATTTACATTACTGTCGCACCTACGTACAACAACGTTCCCCTGTTATAGGCAATAGAAGAACATACACTCAGGGACAGTAAACCCAAATACCTTTCCACCTAAATTAATATACAACTTCAAAGAAACAGAGAAGAACATATGAAGGATATCCATAGTAACGTGATGAGTCTCACTGTATACCAGTTATTTGCAAAAACTACATTACAAAAATCACATTAAACATACAATATGAACATTGTAAAAATCAATGCTAAATTGCATATATTCGACAAATATATTTGGAGGCTCAACAGTCAACAACATAAAGCCTATGGTGCAATTATAAGCCAGGCTGAGGCACGCACGCAGTCTATTCTGGCAGAGTAGGACAGGAAAAGGTTTTGACAGAAGCAGGATCACCACTGAACAGAAGCTAACACCATCGGTGGAGGGGCCATGATAGGGAGTGTGATGACACAGCAGCTGAGAAGATAAGAGGTGGGCCGTGAACTATCTAATGAGACAAGAGACCAGACATTCGCTTTTACTCTAGCAGAGAAGTCAGTGGTCAAAGGACATAAAGAGCAGCAAAAAGAGGAGTCAGACACACGCAGTGAGAAACCAATAATACTGTTAATCCAAATTATACCTAGCTGATTTAAAAGGAAGACCCCATGTTAGTCAATACTGCATGCTTCAGCTCAGAGAAACCAGGAAACACACGTGTAAACACCATCTAGAACAATTAAGGTCAGTTCTCGCATAGGTCAGTATCTCATTTAGAGCTATCTGTAGAAAACAATCATTTAAGACCATTCATGTTAGTATTTGCTGGGCAGAAATCATCCCCCCCCCCCCCCCCCCCCCAGTGCAGCAGAAAGCACAGCAATGACTCCTGCCTTTCTTTTGCTACAGTGAGTTAGTGGAAACTTCACCTCTGCCAGGAGAGGCAAGCTGATTACACAGATTGCAAACTTCCAGCTCCTCACAGAATACAACTAATGAGCAGAGCAGCTTATTCTTAAAACAAGTATTCAGAGCTTAAAGTTCAACAACGTTTTCATAACATATTCATTTCAAATCAACCTTTCAAGTATGAACATCCCCGCACAGTCAGTGGGTTTCCACAGAGATTACAGTGTCAGAATGAGGAAACAATTGCAGATCATGGTACTTTCAAATACCCATGCTGAGTATAAAAGTGTAAAACCACCAAAGTTGTACCAGGAGTTTTGTTTGTTCCTATTAAGATGATCCTAAGTTACAAGTCTCATACCATTAATAGTAAAGATGACGAAAGTGTACATGATGAACGTACATGAAGATGAAACTGTGTAGTGGAAAGCCAAATGGTGGGAGGATAAAACTGAGGCTGCGCTGGATAATTCATAATGAAAAACACTAGCACAAAATCCTGTTCATGTCAGAGTGATCTGTTGTCTGAAACAAGGGTGAGTAACATGGAAGCTTTTATTGCAACACCACCTTTTGAAAGGGAAATGGAAGCTACAAGGAGGACAAAAGCAAGACCAAGATTTCTGGTGAACTCTGGATGACACATACAACTAGGAACTTGGAATTTGAGAGGAAAGGTTTTAGTTCAATCTGGGAAAGACTGCATGCTGGAAAAGACAGAAGATTATGTTCTCATGACAATCAGGTAACATGAGTCAAACAGAGGGACAGGCACAGGTGAAGCTTCAAGAGCAGAATCAGAGGCCCTGGTAACAAGGAGGACAAAGTGGTAAGGCAAAACTGACAGCCTGATGCAGGGGTGATGGATGTCTGGATAGATAAAAGACCGTGTCTGTAGCTGAACTCTGAAAGAAGCAAACTCACTGAGGTTTGATTTAAGTGAAACTTGGGGGATAAATGTATGATTACAGCAGCAAACAAAGGACAGGTGGACAAACAATATACGAGCAGCAGAGGCATTCAGCAGAGAGCTGACCGCGAGAACAGACCCCTTTTTCTATCTCTCTACGCAGGTATAATGCCAGCATGAGGGAGATGCCATTCGGGGCATTGCCTTCCCATTATAACTGCCTCCTGGTAGCATGCTGCCCGCTGGACACGTCAGTTCCTACAGCCACTTGAAAGTGGCTTCAAACAGCATTTCCAAGATCAAGCAAATGATGTACAAATGCCGTCACAGATGGCTCGTGTTTTAATTGGATAGTCCATTTCAAGTTTGGATTACAATGTTTATTAAGATCTTACTGAGTTTCATTAGAGTCAACTATGGTAATCAAATATAGTAGAAGCTCAAAATCTTGATACATCACCAGCCTGATCTCTGGAAAAGGTCCACTTACTAGAAGGGAGATACAGCAGTTATAAAACTTGTAAATATTCCTTGTAAGGCTTGTGTATGTGAAATCAGCATGTCTTCCATTAAAAATAACAGCAACAACAACAATACTACTACTACTACTACTACTACTACAAGCATATGAACCTGCTGTACTAGATCAGAGTCCTGATCCCTACAGGACAGGATCTTCTCCCAAACCTACCAAAAGAGCAAGTATCAAGGGGTTTCACAGGAACTTACAAGAAATTCAGCTATATACTGTAACAGCCCAGCCCAGCCTGAGCTGGGCAATTTCTGTCCTGGCCTGATATGGCAACTTCCCCATTCCGGACGTTCACCACCCCTCTCTGCTACCCACTGCCCTCAAACTGGGAAATGCAGAAACCAGTGTCACAGAGTTGGCAGGAACAAGCAAGAGAAAGGGAAACAGAAGTAATGAAGTGACTTATAAAACTGAAGAAAAAAGAATGGCTGAGAGTACCAAAGCCCAGTAATTTGTGTCTCTACTTCCTGGAATCTAAGTTAAAACACCACTTATACACACACACCTTGTGTATGTACAGCCATATTGCAAAACTTGACAGAAACAGTAATAGCCTTCAAAACTGAATTTTCCCAAAGTTTGCTGAGTCAACTGGCACTTCTAATTTGCCTGCTGGTTTAGAATACTGATTTCTAGTGGCTTCTACATATGCTACATAACTCTTGGGTTTTGTACATCACAATATTTAGAATATCTTTCAAAAATTAATTAAAAGCTGCAGTGCTGAATATTCCAAGTAAGCTGACTTTCCACTGAATAACCCAGCATTATTTTGAGAGGCAATTTTAGGAATGGGTATGCTTGTATGCTTTTGGCCAAAAGCTCCATCTTCAACACTGTCCAAAGTGTAGCAAACTCTGAACACGCTAAGACACTGAGTAATATTTAAAAATATTATATAACCTTTTCTAACATTTATTTTTCACATGCAGTCTTTTAACCAAAACTGTATTGTCCTAGAAATACAGTTCCTAGCAACCCAATATTGAGCATCTGACAAGTAAATAAAGCCTCATGACTTTAAGTATGTATACAACTAGAAGTAAGGAAAAATACTGCCGAAGACGCATACTCCATCAACAAAATCAGGTATACAGATGGCTGAAACTATTATTCCACTTACATTTTGCTCCTCTGGTTCTAATTTTGGAATTTTGTGCGACTTGCGCTCTTCCGATCGGGAAGAGTCATGCTTGCTACTTTTTTTCCTTTTCTCTTTTCTCCCTTCATGTTTTGCCTTAGCATACTCACTCGCTTGTACTTCATTTAAAAGGTCCCCACACAGAGAGGACTCAAACAATTCCCTGCCGTTCTGGATAGTTTTGGTTATTTTTAATTTGATCTCTGGTGAGCCAGTCTTCTTTGGAATCACCGTTTGTGAAACTGATGGTGGTGGTGGAGGTGGTGGCTGTGGAGGGGAAGGTTTTTCCAGAACTTCGTGCGGCCTTGCGTTAGAGTTTTCCATTTGGTAATACTCTGGGGGACTAAAGTTTCTGACGGTACCAAAACCATTGGCTGAACCATTGGGATATTGACTGTACGTCTGGTATTTGGCTTGAGGTTCGTACATATTGATTGTTGGTGGGTAGCCATTAGTGATGGGTGGAAGGTCCTCTGTCGTGGGTGTAGGGTACTGAAAGCCTTGCTGTAGGGCAGTTTCGTATGGCGTTTGTCCACCATCTTCAGCAATGTCACTGCTGGCATCAAAGGCATCCTCTTGGCGGATGTTGGCTGAGTCAATGAGTTGAGGTGGTTGCTGAATTGTGTTTCCCATGATCCCTTGCATGAAAGAGAAAGAGAAATCCATTGTTCTGCTCCAGCATCCTTAGCTTTCCCTTTTTCTCATAGGGCCTAAAGGCAGGGGAAAGGAAATAACAAGTCAGTGTAAATCAAAAGATAGTAATTAAGCAAATTAAATTGTTGAGAAAAACAATAAAGAGATCTAAAGACCAATTTCCCCCTCTCCATTCAGTAGCCACCCTCTCCTGGATTTAGAGACAACTGGTATTACTGCATCTTTAAAAAAGGCTATTTACACATTTCCGCAGCTGGTATTACTGCATCTTTAAAAAAGGCTATTTACACATTTCCGCAGAACAGCTTTTTTGGCTGACCACTTTCTTCTTTTCCAAGACATTTAAAGAAAAGTTATAAGCACCTGCAAGTGCTTTAAAACTATGAGCCCAAATGTTACGAAGTCAGAATAATGGTGCCAAAATTCCAACCACTCTCTACAGCCCTCCTAGTCTGGCGTTAGGAAGCTTTACTCTCACACAAAGCAGTAAGACAGCAGACTTTGACCCTCAAGCATACAAAAGATACCAAGTTCTCTTGACACCATAGTCACTGCAAACTGAACAAGCCAGAAAAACCACAGAAAGACCACTCGAACAAGAGAGAAGCCTCTTCTCTTCCTCCCCACCTCCTTGCCAAAACTCGAGACAGATGAGCAGCCCTTAGGCCAGCAGGAGACCTAAGCCATGGGCTTTTCTGAACAATGGCACAATTAAAGCGAATAGGTCATTCCACCTCAGCTGCTGGGAAAACCAGCTCATAGCATATGACAGCCTCAGATGGAGTTTCCCAACCTGTTCCCTCACCAGAAAAGCAGAGTAGAGGTTGCACTCCTTGGCTCTCAGCAGCTGACGAGGGTTATTCTCCTTACTCCCCAACTCCCAGCCTCGTTTTAATATTAAACACTTGAGGGCTTAAACGCTACATGGTTCCGAGGGAGAGGAAAAAAGCCTCGGCATCAAAAGATCTCCAAAACCTGAGGTTATTCACAGGATTAGATTACAGCTGAGAAAGCTGTCGTGCAGTTTCAATTTTCCATTGCATATTAAAACACCAAAATCAGACTAAATCAAAGTTAGATTTCCAAAACTCAACTACTGGCTCAGAGAAGGCTTTTGCATTCACCTAAATAATCTCAATGTTCAATAAGAAGAAATATACAGTGACCTAAACTTCAGGTAAGAAATACAAGTTTGCTTCCAAGCAAGGTCAATTTAGCCCTTCCAAAGTAAACATAGCCCTGTATTGTTTATTCTGCCTTTGTGTAGGCATAAAGGAGGGTTACTGTGCCCTTTTGGTCAGCATTTGAAACGACATTAACACATCCCACAGATACTTCTCATAACAAGAATCTACATATAACCCTGCCCACATTAAATTCTCACCCTCCCAATGCAATTCATCTCAATACCTTATCTAATAGTTTTCAAAACACTAAGAACACTTCCCTCCCTGAGACTGCAAACAGAAATTGAAGTAATAACGGCAACAAGTAAGAACTTGACCAGAATTTTGCTGTATGTTTTGTGGACTTCATACTCAGATTATGTTGATGGTTGTATTCAGTGCAATCAACTAGGGGCACATTTGTCACAGTAATTAAGCGACTTAGGAAAAGAACTTAATAGCACAATGCCATGCAGCAAAATTCACTAATTGCAGTAACTTTAAAATCTTGTGGCTTTAAAACCATCCCTTTTCTCTAGCAGCTCTCTGCACATCAGCCACAAAACCAACACAAAAATGTTACTGTCAAGGGGACAGCATGTTTGAGGGACAGCATATGGAGCAAACAGGATTGCATATCAAGGTCAAAAACACAAAACCACCACCCATTCTAGGAAGAGGAAGCGGGACTCTTTGTAGTATTTATCAATTAATTGTTACTTTACATCTGCCAAACTGAAGAGCAAACAACAGATTTCTCACACTAGTAAGAAATGGCACCCTAGGCTGCTTTTATTTGTTACTAAACCCAGGTTCAATCTTTTTTTGATTCTGAATATTTAAAAAAAAAAAACAACAAAAAAACCCAAAACCAAAATAACCGGACTTATCTTGAGAAGCTGCAACAGTGCTTCAGTCATCCTGGCATATCCATTGCTGGATGTACAGAGTCAAAGCAGAAACAGTTTAAGAAATTTTAGAATTACTCGACTTCCCAGTTTTTTGTTGTTGCAGTTTTCTTTTAATAGTAATTAAATCACTTTCTTTTACCCAAATACTCTGAAAGTAAGACCATAGTTTAGTAGAACTAAGCACCAGAATGTTAAATAAGGATTCTGTTAAAGTACATCACACCAGGACCCAAACTTAGGGGTGGCCACCATAAACTACAAAAAGCAAAAATCAACTTGCAGAAATCGAAACTTAATAAAACAAAAAACTATACAGCATTCTGTGCTTTGTTAAGAATAACTTTGCTAATGTCACATGTTATTTGAATAATTATGCTTTATGTTTTCCTGCTTGTAAGTCTGATTAAGAGTGGAAACTTTTTAAGTTTTGGGTCCTGCTGGAGGTTGCTAATCTAATGCAGTAAAATAATTTAAATGCTTTTCATTTCTCTCTTCAGAGGGAAGAGAAAGATGATAATTAGTTTAAAAGACTTTTTCCCCCCCCAGGTGCAGGTTCTTTGGCCTTACTTACAATGTCAAATATCAAGGCAGAACACTCATTTCGCTAAATAGTACAGTTCCTCTAACAATCAAGTATCTCATGGTGTAAGAGCAAAAAAAACCCCTCACTGCTGCTACCAGAACAACTAATCCTCATCCAGTCAACACCATCAGATTTAGAGCCTCCACAGACCCTTGTTTTCAAATCAGCAATGGATATTTACATTCAGGAGACTGCCTTGAAACTGTACATCTGTATAACCACCTTCTAGTCATACAACTCACCAAGTACAGACTGATAACTTGTGCCTCAACTGTTGTATCAGGGAGAAAAAAAACCCTCTCTCTCCTACTACTGTGACCTATGGGTTACACGACTTGGTCTTGTAACCAGTTCATTCCTCTGGCAGCCATTTAATGGCACATCACTGTGGACAACGTTATAGAAATTCTGATTCATTGCCCTGCTGGTATTTTGAATTCACTTAAATCTTCCTTAAAGACTTCTCTAAAATTGAGCCACAACATCAGGTGAGGCTGCATTCAGAACACCAGAAAGCTGTTCATACAATCCACAGCCAAGTACTTCAGTTTTAGAATCACTGAAATCGTACAACAGCCCAAGCAAAAGATTTCTGCCCTAAAAAGCATTACTCTACACCATTTCTTTGAATTAAGAACAGACCTTTTTCTATTACACTGGCGACTTTCAATCTTTTCTTAAAAGAGCTCCCACACTTTAAAAAGTTGGGATACAACCTAAACTATTTTGTGCAGCATTTCACTGGGACACCAAGGTTTATTTATTCTCTGGGATGTTACAAGCGTACATCTGGCCACTTACAACGTACTAGTATTAGGCTACTCATATTCACCCATTCTAATTCTATCTACAAACATTCAAAAGTTGATGATCTACAGACTGCCGAGTGATTTAATAAAGACTGTTTATGAGCCTCAGCCCTAACAGGAAGAACTCCCTGTCACAAGGCTAGAGCACTAAGCCATGACAACACTACAGGCTTCTTGTCATGGTCATGTCCAATCTGGGTCTACAGCAAGATGCAATACTTGATCAACGTAGCCAGCAAAAATCCTTACCCGTATGCAGACAAAGAACGCTCTTGCCAGGACAGCTTATTTTTCTCAGAAAGGCTGAAATAAGGTATAGCAGCAAAAATGCAGTTTTGCTAGTGTTGAGAAGCAGAAGTTCTCTGCTGATACCTTGGTACAACTATCCCACTGAAGTGGTATTAACGAGATCCAGACGCAGTATTAACAGAATTCAAAAGCTGCACGACAGCGTCTGGTCCCTCTTATCTCCTCCACATACAGTCCTCCAGGTCAAAGTCTGCCCATGCTGTATCAGTCCCCAGCTGTGACAGTTCCTAAAGCTGTCAATGCACTTGCTCTCAGAAGCACTAATTGAAGAGGGTGGGTCATCAGTGTGCTTCATTTTGTTACGTGACAAAAGTTGTGGATTAACAAACTTCAAAACACTCTACCTACAATGAATTTAGGAGTTACCAGTAAAAGAAAATAGTTTTTTGGGGGTGGGTTTTTGTTTTTTTTTTTTTTAAAGTAATTCCTTTCTGAAGCTGACCTGTGTAAAATAGTTCTCGATGCCAGCCTATGCTTCATGGCCAGGACAATTTGTACACCTGCCTTATTATCTTCCTATAGAGGCTGTAGAAGCAAGGATTATTGCTTCACTGAATTGCTACTGTCAACAGTCTTAAAACACTCCCACAGAGCTGACATCATTGAGAGCTTCTTCCTTCAGAGTCTTTCGCTGTCATCATGGTTATCACACCCAGATTTTCCCACCCTTCTTCCTTTCCAAAACTCTGCATCAGTTTGTTCATTTCTCAGTTGCTACCCAGTGAGACAGCATTGGGGCTGCGTTACAGTGAAAGGACAGCCCCTGTAGCCACTGAAATAATAGAACAAAACGATAAATCCTGAATACATAGGAATATCAACATTTAAACCTAAGGAAGGATTACTTTGTAAAAGTCACTTTCAAGCTCTAATGCAAAGAATACCCCACTGTTGTTGAAATATCAACAACAGGCTCAAGACAGCTGTACTTATCCTTCCTCAGCAGAGGAACACTACATAAAACCAGAAGTGAATGTGATTTTCAGTGATACGCGTTGATCTTGCAGACAAGTATATCAGAATAAATTCTTCGCACTACAACAGCGATCACTACATTAAATTACAGTATCAGCCTCCTGCAAGCTGTAGAATTTAGTTTCCAAATATGACCCATAACAGATACTGCACCGATATGACCTTGGAACTCAACCAACAGATAAAGAAACAATTTATTTCAAGGTTTATAGGAAATGGATACTGTATAGCAGCTGGGTAACAACTTGAAATCAACCATACCTACAAAACTCAACTCAATTTCCTAATGAGAGAAAAAAAGGTTGCTCTCTAAAACTGGGTAGCCAGCATTCTATACTTGTCCTTTCCCACAGCTGTAGGATCTTCTGGCCAAGGAGGAAAACAGTTCAGAGACACCGCAACTCTAGACGTGGATGCTGTTTGAGCAAATATTTTCATGTTGCCCATGGGAAAGTCACAATTCAAAGTATCAGAGGAACAAGTAAATGAAATAAAAAATATAAGCAGTACGAGATAAGATAGGTCAACCTAGCAGAGCTCTTATAGTGCTCTTTCTTAAATTAATACCAAGTTTGTTTCACTTCCCATCCCGAGCTTCTTAGCTTGACTGAGCCTAACTTGAAAAAAATCAGTTACACCTTCAACAGTGAGTGCCCAGTCATGGGAAGTTTCAAAAAGATTAGCAATCCTCTGGGTTCACATTTTTCACTAACAATTGCACTTATCTAAAGCCATTTTTAGCACAAGTATTTCACAACCTCACTCTCAGAAAACAAGGTACTTGCAAAGTTCTCAAATATTGCTTTCATGCTGCAGTAGACTAAATAATAACTAATCTCTCAGATTATCAAACAATTCTGAACAATGCTGACCCCACTTGATGGAAGCTTTTCTTCCTCCCAAAGAGGGAGTTTTGTAGGTTTGCACAAAATACAGCAACACGGTAAGACTTACCTATAAAATACGCAAACACGCATCTATCCACTGTATTATTGCTCAATCGGGAAGAGCTCAAAAAAAGCGAGAAAAGATCCAGTAACTATGCAATGCGTAAGAGAAATTTCCTAAATGTCAGAAGCACCCTCCACTATTCATTACTGAACAGAAGCCCAAGGTAAAAAATCCCAAGCATGAGGAGGGAGGACTGTCTCCAAAGCCTGCTGGGTGCAGAACTCAGACAAACTGGCCGTACCTAGCCAGAGGCAGCCAGAAGCTGGTGCAGAACAACAGTGCTTTCCCTGAACGACCGAAAGCCACAGGGTTCTGTGTGCTTTCTGCCCACTGCTACCAGCTGATGAACCCCGCTCGGACCAGCCCAGATGCCTGTGAATCCGAGGCTGGCTATCGCCACAGTGGTGAGCTGCCACAACATCTACTGATAACAAGTCTAGCATGTACATATTTTAAACCAAGTTTCCCCAAAACCTTTTTGAATTAATGTCACTCTTTTCTATTGACAACCACCACGTGGGTAGCCCTGCCTAAAGCAGCTGGGTTAGCACTTGGGTAGAGGCAAGGCATTTTACATAGATCGAAAGTATCTGCTGTGAGAACAGAAACTGTCCTACTGGCTCACTGAGTTGAAAAAGCAGTAATTTGAGTCAGCCTTATGTGTTCAGTGAACGGTGCCACTGCCTCGTCACCCTGAGCTGGAGTTTCTATCAACAGTCCTGAAAGCAGAAGTTCTAGGCCACATTTGTGCACAACCAACCGCTCAGCTCCTGTCCACATAGACATTCCACATAGAATCAGAGAGATTCAAGGATCTGTTCCTACCCTACCACCCCTTCATTACCTGAGTCACCACACATACGTTTACTGCTATTTTCCACGCTGTTTCATTCCAATGTATGCCTGTATCTAACCTGCGCTGGTAGTCCTCATCTCAAAAGTCTAATCCACACAGCAGCTATTCTCAATAGATGTTCACTGCTACACATGTTTTACAAACAGACAGCTGTTCGGCTGGAACAGGCTAGGTTGGTTGGGTTTTTTTAAGCGATGCAATTGACTGCTGTCATGTTTCCATTCCTCCTCTCAAAACTTGTAGACTGCCCAGCTGGAACCCCATGAAATGTACAACTTGGCTTTTGCTGAATTTCAGCATACACACCTGCCACCAAACTCCTCAGCAGAATTGAACATTACCCACGCTTTTTCTACAGTCATGTCAAAAATCACCTGGAGCGCCGCCTTTATCAACTATAACAGCATCCTGTGGTGTTCAAATGATATGAACTGTAGACAGAAATAAAATAATTACTGATTCCTGCATTCAGTCTTTGCAGTCTGCTTTGTCCCACTTTGTTCTGGATGTCCTTAAGAAATCATGCGTGGAAAATTTTATTTACATATGTTAAGACAATGCCAAGTTTTTCAACAGCATGTAGATTCATTAGCAGAAAAACTGTAGCCTGTGGATTTCTACTGACTTAGCTGGACTGAGCAGTCTCTTCTGGCAGACACTGATGGTGAATCAGAGGCCTCTTGACAAACTTTAAATCATGTGGTAAGGCTGACTACTTCCCTGTATACCTTTTTAAAGGTGGTTTGTTTGTGTTCTGGGTTTTTTTAAGTGCCAGAAGAAATAGTCATGTCTGTAATATGGTTTTGATAAGGCCACTTTTAACAAGCTTCCCATGGTGACATGGAAAGAAACAACTCGGACAGCAGCCAAGAAAATGCTATGCATTAAAAAGAAAAAGAAAAAAAAAAAAGGAGAAAAAGGGTTTGTCTTGAAAATGAGCTTAGAGTACTCATTTGTCTTTAGAACCTCGGGATTCAAATAGGAAATGTCAAGGAAAATCTTTTGTTCTTCAGGGAAAGTCACGGACTGATATTCACGTAAAACCAGAAATCAGATCTTTGGCAATACCAAATATTGTAAGAGTTGTGACATGCTTTCACGTATCAAAACCAGCGCAATAACTGCAGTGTATCTCATGTGAATCCCTTCAAACTCAGGCAAACTTGCCGAACTGAAAAATGCAAAACACAGTTGTATTAAAACAAAACATACAGTCTTTGATCATCCTCCTCTACTCTTACTCTGTACTTCATAAAGCACACGCTCACTTTTTGGAGTAAAATCTTTTCAAGCAGTTCATTAAAGTTTTGTTTTGTTTTTTAAATCTAACTGCCAAAACATTCTCTGGGCATCTCTACAATAAGCCACTGGAACACCTGAACAGTCACCAAAACAGGCTACCATTTTTTCTGCAGCTATGATTACAGACTACTTTATGTAGCCTTTTAGGTTGGTTACTATATATAGAACTGTTATCAGTAAGATTTTTTTTAACAACAAATTTAAAATCTTAAACCTGTATTAAAATAGCCAAGCTTATTGACAGCCAAGAGAAAGCAGAGTGAGACACAGAACAAAGTAGAATACAATGCAACAGTACCGCAAAAAATAAAAATTCCCAGAAACGACAAATCCTTCACTTACATGCAGTTGTTAAGAGCACGCAATGAAAACCTTTTTATCCGAGAAGTTGACAAGTACGCGGTTCGGTCACAAAGAGGGCTTTGCACCGTTTCGGAAGAGCGCGGTGCAGGCTCTAACCCCAAGTTTCTCCCCACCAGAAGGTCTGGGACTCGCCGAGACGGGCTCCTCCCCGCCGGACCCCTCCAAAACCCGGCCGCTCGCCCCCGTTACCTGCCGCGGAACCGCCCGCCGGCCGGAGCGGGGAATAAGGAGCGCAGGGGGGGCCGCCGCCTGCCCGAAACCCAGCCGGGTGGGACAAGCGAGCGGGTCCCGCTCCGCGGAACGGAGCCCTGCCCGCCCCGGCCCTCTGCGGCCCGGCTCCGCGCCTCCCGGGGACGGCGGACCGCCGCGCCGCCCTGCCCGGCCCGGTGCGGCCTCTACCCGCGGGCTCGCCTCGGGACGGCCCGGGGCCCACCACCGCCCCCTCCCTCCGCGGGGGCGGCCCCGGGGACCCCGCCGCCGCAGCGCCGGCAGCAAACATGGCGGCCGCGGCCCCTTTAAGCCCGGGCGGGCCGGCGCCGCCGCGGCCGCCCGCTGCCCTCACCTTCAGTCTGTTCCATTCTAACTGCCCCCGCCGCGTCCACCCAGCCCAGCGGAGACAATAGGCCGGCGGCGGGGGCGGCGGCGGCAGCGGCGGGCCTCCCCGCCTCCTCCCGCAGCAGCAGGCCGCGACGGAGCCCCGGCCTCGATTTCCGCGCCCCCGCCGCTGGCGCCGGGCTCCGCCCCGGGAGGCCGCCCGCCCCCCCCACCGCCCAGCTCCCGGCCGGTGCGGCCAAGGGGAGGCGCTCGGCGGGGCGCGGGCGGGCGCGGGCGACCGCTGGCGGCGGGGGAAGGCGGCGCTCCGTGCCGCGCTGCCCGGCTCCCGGCCCCGCTTGCGCGCCCTCCGCCTCCGCCCGCCCCCCCCCCCCACCCCCCGCCCCACCGGCCGCCGCCGCCGCCGCCGCCGCGCACGGCGCAAGCGCGCACCGCGCAGGCACCGCCCCCGCCCCGCGTCCCATTGGCCGCCCGGACGGCGCTCAGCCGCAAGGCACGACGGGGGATGTAGTTCTCCCCGCCGGGCCCGGTGCGCCGCCGCCACCGCCGCGGCGGTCAGCGCGGCGGGGACCCGCTCGAAGGAACCACGTCCTTGAAATACAACGTCCCCTGGGGACGCACGGCGCGTCCCCGGGACAGTAAAACCCGCGCAGGGTGCCCCGGCACCCCGGGAGTCCGGCTGCCGGGACCGGGGCAAAGCGCCCTTCGAGCCGTCGGGCCGCGTCCCGCTCCTCGCCACGCAGAGCGGCGAAGCCACAAAGAGCTGACAAACCCGCAGGGGCCAAGGTGGCGAGAGGACGGCGGTGCCAGCAGCCCTGGCGGGCCTCGCCGCGTTTACCGGCGCAACGACGGCGGCGGGGTTGAGCGACAAAGACGCCGGCGGGTGCTGAGCATCAGGCACGGACAGGCCAAGCCCAGAGCGTGCCGAGGCATCGCCCACCCGGCCGCGCCGCTGAAACCGGCCCACCAAACCGTGCCGTGCCTTCGCATCGCCGTCAGGAGAGACGGACGGCACTGCCGAGACGTACCGCGCGCGTTGAATTATGGCCGAGCAGCACGTGGCCTGGGAAGAATCCCCATCCTGCCGGAGAGATTGTAGTGTGCCATGCCGACGCTCAGTCTAGCTGCTGAGGTCTGGTTGGATGGAGAAGGAAAACGCCGTCATCCTCAGTAGTTTCTAATCCTATTTTGGCTGAAAAATTATGCATTGATATGTTTGCAATTAATTCCCCTCCTCCACAACCCTCAAGTCTTTCTTTTGCAGAAGAAAACACAACTGCAGAGCACACAATAAATCTTTCCTGCAGCAAAAACATTAACATGCAAGGAAAAAAAAAAAAAAGGAAAATGTAAAGCGAGAAAAGCACAGGAGAATGGAAAGTAAGCAAGATGGGAAGATAAGATGACATCTGTTACCAGGAAAAAAACCCAAGCCAGGTAATAAAACAAGAAGAATTAGGTGGAGAGAGAGACATGACCCAACGTGAAAGCGGAAGAGATATGAGCTTTACGAGTCACTGAGCAAAGGCTGTGCAGTGATTTCCAAATTCACAGCATTTCCCACCGCCCAGAAAGCAGAGGCTCGGAGCCCACAGTGAGGAGGCGTTTTTCTTGTCGGGGGCGGGGGGGTGGGAATTGCTGTAATAAAGTGAATTTTAAAAGCAATTCGCCTCCTCCTTAAACACAATAAGGCAGCAAAAATGGAGGTGACCTAGAAAAGGCTTTCTCTCCCTCTTCTCCTCCTTTCTGTAAATTCTAAATGCTTAACATTGAGCATTAGTATCAAGGTTAATGTTAATATGTGGGGGGTCCTGACGTTCCTGCCACTGAAGTAGTCAAAGGATGAGAAGGTATTTTCCTTCCTATTCCTTTTGACAACCAACGAATGTTCTGACAGGAATTACAGTTTTCCCTCCCTTTTTCTCTTGTTCAGTTTTCTTCCACATTACTTTTTCCTGCTCCTGAGAGTTTTTACTGGAAATGATCTGTTGGTTGGGAAACTGCATGCAAAGCTAAAGCTAAGCACAGATGAGGGAAGCACCACAAGAGCAACCCCGCCTGTCTCAGCCCGAGGAAGGCTGGATGATCCGTGCCTTGGCCAGCAAAGCACATGGAATAAGGGAAACATAACACGCCGTTTTGCTTGCCCTGCACAGGGACTACAAGATGTAACCAGCTACCAGAAGCACACACAATCATGGTAATTAGCGACCATTCCCAGGATCACCACTCAGCCTGTGCTGATGAACCCGTGGGTACTTGACCCCAGCCCTCGGAACGAGCTCTTCTGTTGCTCTGCGGGTGCTTGGGACCTCACCGCCAGACTCCACATTTCCAGCTCCAGGAGATCATCGCACGAGGTTGAAGCCAGCAGGCGACCGCAGCTCCATCAGTAACAGACCCCAGCATTCCTCGTACGCCACACGCTCGAGTGCTTTACAATAACCCCAAAGATGTATACAAGAGAAAACAATATTCTTGAACAATCAAAGAGGTGGTGTGTTCTCCCTGAAGAATGTTCCCCTTTAAGGGCAGCACACTAATGGCTTCCAGAAGCTGTGCCTCAAATCGTGCTGCCTGCGTGTTTCAGAACAGTTCAGAACCGACGCCAGTTCCTGAACAAACACTCTGTGCCCGGTGCCGTTCCCAAAAAGAAGGGGTGGTGTGCTGAGGGGGCTCCGAACAGCAGCGCAGAGGCTGCAGCTCGCTAACAGGGCTTTAAGCGGGCAGTGTCGAGGAGGGGCTCTGACCCCTCAGCACTTTAGTGACTGTCCTAAAGGCCCAGTGCTTAACACAGCGAGGCAGCATCCATGTAAGAGTCTCCTTTGAAACAGGGGTGCTTAGCCCTCATTCATGCAGGAAGAACTCTTGAAGACGTAATCTAAGTAGGTTAAAAGCATGGTTTTGAACACCGTGAAAACTAGGAGGTAAGTAAGCACATCCAACAGACTCTGGTCTGCACTGTCTTAGAAGCCGTCTCACAAATCCACGTGGAAAGATATCTCTGAGAAGAAATCAGCGCTTCCAAGTTGTTGAAAGCTGGAGCACTAGTACAGTAACGCAAATCTCCCACTCTAGCGCGATGAACTAAGGATACCTTCTTCAGCTGGGTTCAGAGGACAGGAGTTTGTCTCTGCCTGTCATCCAGTTTTAATTTCCTATTCTGTCACTTCCTCAAGCAAGAACCTCTCCCAAGGGAAAAAAAGAAAAACAAAACAAAACCCTCTTCTGAAATCCTGGGGGACATGGTTTAGCAGAACCAACTCTGGCAGAATAAAGCACACAGGAACTAAATTTTACTATTACACGGTCTGCATTAACAATGCAGAAATGTTTTTGACAGCAAAAAAGTATTTGGATTAATAGTGGGGTGGCGTTTTTTTCAGAATGTAAAGGACTTTGAGACCAGCCCTTTATGGGAAATGTGCCTTCCAACTGACGGAAAACATAGCAGTGCACTGAGAGCTCTGCTGGCAGACCTCGGGAGCTTTCCGCCCTGTTTCTTACCCATCTTTCCCAATTTTATTTTCTACTTCTTAAAACATTGTTCATCTGTTTAGGCACCCATTAGCAAAGTTGTCAAAGGGTCACAAACCTTCTTCGTCATAGGCAATAAAATGTTTTTTTCCCCACTAGTCTCTCAAACACACAAGACGTTTCGAGAGACCGAGTCTCCTGTCACCTACCGAGAATGTTTCTCCAGCTGCCTACGTGTTCCATCAGATCCGCAGACCCACAGCATTTGCCTCAAACATGTCAGGGCTTGAAACTTCCTTCTGACACCTAATTCCATGCAAAGCTGTTCTCAGGCGATAACACACAAAAGAGGACTCTACCCTTACATGCCACGTCGTACACGCAGCTGCTCAGAATATGTTCTGCTCTATATATAGATACAAACTGCAATCACCTAAATGGGAACCTTTCACGTAAAAGCAAAGTTTTGCTCCATACAAAAAAATGAAGGGACACCATCAACGTTTTGCTGGATAGTGTGGGCTAGCTAGCGTGGGCTGCCGAACTAATTGCTGGCAGCGTTTTCCTTTTTGAAAACCCTATAAATGCACCAGGAAACATCCAACGTGGCCGCCGATGAAATGACATCAGCGTGCGAGTTAACTGCTTAACAAGCTCTCCTACCTTTCGCCAGGAGTCCAGCCAAGCCTTCGCGGGACGCAGCAGGCGCACAGAGCAGAACCAGAGATTCCCTTCCAGCCAGGAGCCCGTCTCCGTGCATGGCTCCCTGTTTCTCTCCCGCTCTCCAGGTGCTACATAAATAACAACGAAAAGGGCGCGGGTGACGATACGTCACCAGCGCCGCTCCTCTGGCCTCACCGTTTGGGCAGGACTGCTGCCGATCCTGGGAGAGCGCCGGGGCAGCCTGCAGCAAAACTGATGAGAAGTGAGATAAAGAGTGGGGGAGGGGTGTGGACATATAGACGGGGGTCCCCCGGCCCCTGCGACCCCACGGCCTGCGCCCGCTCCCTGCTCCGGGCCGGGAGGAGGCCTCGCCTCAGGTCTCAGGCCCAGAGGCCGCCCCAGTGGCTGTCACGGGGCTGATCTCCCCAGGCCGAGGGCGACCCCTCCCTCACCCTCCCTTACGTCACGAGCAGCCCCACCGCCTCGCGATGGCGTCACGCACCGGCCCGTGACATCACCCGCCAAGGCCCACCCTCTCGCACGTCGCCGCCGCCGCCCTCTCGGCCAATGAGCCGCCCTTCCTGAGGGCACCTCGGGTCAAGCCCCGCCCCGCCCCGCTCCCATTGGGTGGCCTTCGGCAGGCTCGCAGTCCTGCTTTCTGATTGGCTCCCGCCGAAGGGGCTGTGACGCACCGCGATGGAGCGACGGAGAGGGAACCATAGAGCGCTGCTCGGCGGGCTAGACTGCCGCGAGCAGGGGCGCGATGGGACAGCCTGGGAGGACTGAGGCCGGCGGTGAGCGGGGCGGGCGGTGAACGGGCCGGGACCGGCACCGGGACCGGCACCGGGGAGTGGCAGCGCGGCTGGGACAGCCCAGCCGGGGGGGCGGGGAGGGACCGGGACTCGGCCCTGCCGGGGGAACCTGCGGGGAACCCCCCGGTGCCGGCCCCGGTGCGGCCTCGGCAGCCGGCGGGCCCTGTCCCCCGGCCAGCCCGGGGCGACCCGGCCCGCCGCGCCCGCTCACGTCTCCCCTCGCACCCACGGCAGCGGCACCGACACCGGCGGGAAGGTGATGCGCCAGAGGCCTGGCGGGCCCCCCCAGGGCCCGTCCCGTCCCGTTTCCCCCCCGCACGGCCGCCTCGCCGCCCGCTCCCCGCGACCCCCCGGCCGCTCGCCGCTGGAGATGAGGGTCCCTCCGCTGTCCCCGTCCGTCCGGAGCCGGTGACTCCGTGGCACCCCGGCCCTTCTACCGCTGTACCATGCTCCTGGCAAGGGCCCGGTTGAGGTAAGCGGTGGGTTGAGTCTGACGGGCGCTCCGTGCCGCAGCACCTCGGGGGGGGAGGGGGGGGGGGGCAGGGGGCTGCCGGGCCTGATAATGCTTTTCTTCAGTGGTTTATTTACGGTGCCGTTCCCATGTTGGCTGGTGTACGCGTTCAGCGCAATACCCACGCTTTGAACTAGAGCGCTTACTTCTACGAAAGATTCCCTGGCTAAACGTGAGAGGCACAAGGCTTGATTTAGCTAACACTAAGGGATTTCAGCAGCTGTCGGAATGCACAGCAGTCTGCGAGGTCTTAGCTTTTTTTATAAACAGAGATCAAGCTATCTAACCGCTTGCCTCTCTCTAGTGCTCAGCCTGTGTTTTCCAGCTGACGCAGGCAATACACAGAACTCTGTTCTAAACGGTTGGCGAGAAGAGAAGGGGCTTTGGTTTTTCTTTGTTCACAGCTGGCAACTTTCAGCCAACACAGTTGATAGAAGGGCTCCCTAGGGCCAGTCTGAAGTCTTGAGTTATTCTCCCCCAAGAGACAAGTTGTTAGCATGGGACAAATTCTCAATATTTTATCCATTGCTGAGGGATCAGAATCTCAGATACTGAGGCAGCCACAAGATCAATTTCACAAGATTAATGTGGCACTGAGAACGTTAATTTGTGCATAATGCCTGGGTACCTTAGCCACAATGCGCTCTCCCTTGCTTACATACCTCTCCAGTTTCAGAGGCTCCCATCTTCTTGCGCACTCCAATTCTCCATACGCTCCAGCAGTTGCTTTTGTCCAACTAGTGGATTCTCATTTAAACCGGGCTTGCGTAAGAGACTCTGAAAACCAGCCATTGCCGCACTCCACATGGTTGGGCACCGGTCTACCTCACTCGCCAGCTGAAGTTGTGCGAACGTTTCACACGTCCGCCTGCTTGCATCAGCAGCTCCGAGATGAACCTCCACCCCACCGAAGTACTGTAAACCAGGGTACTCAGCCTGCTAAAACTCCAACAAAACAAGTCATAGAGACTCCTGTGGGCAAAAAGTCTGTACGCCAAAAAATTGTGGATGAACTGAAACATTATTACAATGGATTCCACTTGCTTTGGATTGACACTAAGGTGGCTGCCAGGATGGTGTGGAGGCTGTTACACGGTCAGATCCTCACTAGGAGGGAGAGACGAAGGGTAAGTGCCAGACATACGAACACCTTGCTAAAAAGGTGCTTTAAGAGGCTTGCTGTAATGAAAGAATTTTAACCACTCTGTTTCCACACTTCTTTGGAACACATTTTTTTTTTTTTTGTGTGTGTCTGGCTGAATAGTAATATCTGCTGTGCTCTTCTCTGTACAGTTGCTGAGAACTTGCGCAGATCTCTTCCGGCTGGTGCCCTTCCTGGTGTTTGTCATTGTCCCCTTCATGGAATTTCTGTTACCTGTGTTCTTGAAACTCTTCCCTGAAATGCTGCCCTCGACGTTTGAGACAGAGTCAAAAAAGGTTTGTGTCCTTTCTGAAGATGTAGACTGTGCTCTTCAGCTCAGTAGAACACGCGTACAGCTGCATAAAGAGCTGTTGTTTCCTGCCTGCTGCTGTAAATGAGTATCAGCCTCACACACATGTCTAGGTCAGACATTCCTAGCTTATTCCTATACAGGACAGCAGAATTCGAAGACTGTGTTGTAAACAGTGATTGGTAGGAAAGTGCGCACCAATTTCATTTTCTACACTAACCAAAGCCTGTTTGCTTTCAGTACTGAAGTCTTACTTCATCTCTTTCCCAGAATCCCCTCCCTTCTGATTTTCAAGTGGAATTTCTAATTGTTTTATTTCCTAAATGAAGGAAGAAAAGCAGAAAAAGAAATTAAATGCAAAGCTGGAATTAGCAAAGTTCCTGCAGGAGACCGTTGCAGAGATGGCCAAAAGGAACAAAGCAGATACAGGACAAGGAAAACAATTCTCTTCTTATGTGCACCAGGTAAAATGGGCTGCGCTGGGGATGACAGCAATAGTAGTTACACCAGTTTAGTGCTGTCATTTTGGGCAGAAAATATGGGATTTATACAAAGATTGCAGAGAGTTTTGACAGCACAGAGCTGTCAGGTGTTACTTTTAACTGGATACACTCTTGCAGCTAATACCCTACTGACACTAGCTTTTGACCCCATCTGTCAGACCAGCAATTTCATCCTGGAACAACAGTGAAAGTTTTACCCTGTGAAATCCTTTAAGTGGCCACTTAAGAACACTGTTTCACTTTGGCCTTTTAACTGTATCATTCTGTTTCCATCCAGAGATACAAATACCAGCCTGAGAAACAGGAAGGGCTTCTTCCTTAGAGGAGGAAGAGGATTCACAAACTGTGATTCTCTTCGGGTTTGGCTTTTGCCCCTGATGCCTGTGCTTTGTTTAGATTCGTCACACTGGCCATCAGCCCAGTACCCAGGAGATTGTACGTTTCTCCAAGCTCTTTGAGGATGAGCTGACCCTGGAACACTTGGAACGGCCGCAGTTGGTAGCTCTTTGCAAATTGCTTGAGCTGCAGCCCATTGGCACCAACAATCTGCTCCGTTTTCAGCTGCTGCTGAGACTCAGAACTATCAAGGCAGATGATGAAGTAAGTTGAAAATAGCACAGATGTAACTTCTGTGGTGGAATGCATGCTTTTCGCAATCTCAAGTTCTGCCCTCTGAATCACTGCCTGCTGTACGTAAGGCATGTGTCACAGCCCACACTCCCTCCTCAGATGCAAAGTTAATATTGATGGGAGTTGGATTCTCCTCATGAGAGATTCCAGAAAAAAACAGAATCAGAGTTCATCCTTCTGCACTCTTGCTGCCTTTGGTGAACCCTAACGAGTGTGGCACTGCAGATATTGTCACTTTAGAACACCCTTATATTTTTTATTCTGGAGTCATATGAACTTGTGAAAAAGGGAGGTTCCAATTTTGGAATAAATATTGTACGGAAACACCAGATTTTAACCAACTGAATTCAGTATGAGTGTGTATTAGTTTATAAAGTGGCTGGATTTATCTAGCCTGGAGGAGGCCAAGGGAGAGTCTGCTTGCTGTTTTCAACCGCCTAATGGGGTTATTTAGAAAATGAAACCAGACTTACAGGTGCATAGTGAAAGGACAACAGGTAGCGGTCATAAGTTGCAGCAAGGGAAATTCCAACTTGATAAGAAAAAAAATTAAAATCAGTGAGGGGGTAAACAGAGGAACAGGTTGTCTAGAGGTTGTGAAATCCCCATCCCTAGGGAGGCTCAAAGCATAAATGGAAAAGGCTGAGCAATGTAAAGAAACTTTTAAGTCAACCCTCTTTTGGACAGGAGGTTGGACTGGGGAACATCCACAAGTCCCTTCCAGCCTAATTTTATGATTGTGTAGGAAATATAATTTGAAATGGTGTTAAGAATCCTATTACGACACAGAAGAAAGACCGGAAGACTTCTTGCTAGTTAAGAGGTGACCAGTACTGAAAGGCATGTGCAACTAACCACAGGTTCAGCTTTAAAGCCTGCAGTCTTGACAGTTCTCAGGGTGACCTGCCTTTGAGTGAATTCTTCAAACCTGTAGGATCACATGTAAAAGTGAAATTCTCAGTACTTGGGGCAGGGGAGAAACAATAATCAGGATCAAAGTTTTTCATCCTCTGTAGCTGAAGACTGTCAGCTTTCAAGGACAGAAGAAATTGTCTACAAAGTCAGTTCTGTCTCATCTTTGTATTGGTATGACTTTACACACATTTACCTAGACAGACATTTCTTTGGGCTGAAGCTCATCAAGTACGTCAGGGTTTTGGCTTACTCTGTGCCTAGATAGGAACATTCCTTTTCATTTCAGATGATTGCCAAGGAAGGAGTCAGTGGCCTAAGTGTGTCTGAACTGCAGAGCGCGTGCAGAGCCAGAGGAATGCGGTCATTGGGTCTCTCGGAGGAGCAACTAAAGGAACAGCTCAGACAGGCAAGTATGCTTTGGTCTGGTCTCGTTTGACAAGGTTCTCCTAGGACAGAGTGGTGTGCAGTGTTCAGATAGACCAGGCACAATTTCACTAAGAATTAATGCAAGTGTTTCTAGATGGATCCTCACCTGCATAGGTGAGCATTAAGACATGAAGTATCCAGATTATGTCTTAGACTAAAGAGAAAACCAAGAAGTAGCATCGGGGCCAGCTAGAAGCAAGATGAAATGGCGGGGGGGTGGGGTGTGTGTGTGTGTGTGTAGAATATGTTTTAAGCTTCTAAAGTAGCCAAGACTTGTAGCAGGGCCAACTCTGGTCTTTTGTAAGCATTCAAACAGATTACAGATACTGCTGTAGATGCTCTATCTCACATAAGCTGTGGGCAATTCCAAGTACTTAGCTTTCACTGTTGGCTTTTTGTCAGCAGTGATGTTGGTAACTCACTAGTAGCTGGAAACTTCCTCTCTAGTGTGTATTTCGTACGGTGTGCTTAACTCTTCAAAACTATTTCTTCTCATTGTGGTAACTTAAACCTGTATTAGCCAAACTCAAGATAGCTTTAAGATCTTTGAGGACAAAGAGTGCTATATAAAAAAGTACTGATGTAGAGCCAATATGAAATAACTTTTCCTTCTGTTTTCGTCTAACAGTGGCTGGATCTGCATTTAAAAGAGAATGTTCCACCTTCTCTGCTTCTGCTTTCCCGTGCCTTGTACTTAATAGATATAAAGCCACAATCTGTTCCGGTTCCACAAAATAAGGTGAGCTGTTTGAATAAATCTTTCAGGTTAATAGTTTAACCATTAACACGTTATAGAAATGAAGCCCTGTGATATGAATCTTGTTCTTTGATCCTCCAAGTGGACTGAAGTTATAACTGTGCTGAACTATATGTTCTTCTGTAGATAGGTGAAACTGCTGAAATCATGACATCCGTTCTCGAAGGTCAGGAGACGCTAGTGGATCCTGCCCCCATTGTACAGGGAAAAAAGGTTAGAAAATAACAGTCTGCAAGTGGGAAAATGAGTGTGCTGTAATCTTTGGGAAGAGCGCGTGAACAAACCTTTCCAAAGCTAGACAAAACCCAATGTTTGACGCCATTGCACAGAGCACATAAGCAATGTATATTCTTGCATTGTGTACATGTTTTTGCCTGAGAGCTTCACAGCTGCGTATTCTGGCTTAAGAGACAATGAAAGGGTCCAGAGATCTGCTGTGGCACATCTTGTCCTCTTGCTGGAAACAGCTGGTTATTCAATACCATGTTACGGGCCTCCCACAGAGGAGCACTCACAAGCTTCTAAGTTGCTTTATTCACATAAATACAGAGACTTCAATCCAGGTACATTTAGCTCAGAGAAAGTCAGTTAAAGGTGACTTGTTTTCAGCAGTCCTAGTGAACTTGGGCTGAGTTGTCCAGGACAGAAAAAGCCAAAATATCTAGAGTAAGAAAGCCAGAGCATATGGTTCTCAGCATAAGGCTGAAGTGAATTGCTTAGATTAGTCCAAGCTGATAAAAGCAGCAACAGAAGTTAAAGGAGAATATTGTGTCTACTGCTAGAAGTATTTCCAAATAGCTCCGTTCAATTGCGTAGGGGAAATGATGGCAATGCCGACATACAGCTTTCACAAACATGCATTGCAGGGAACAGCCTCATTCAGAAAGGAGAAGTGACTGAAGGGGATCTGGCTAGAGCTTTGTTTTCTGAGAGGGTTCTGTGACTTAAAGCTGCTTTTTCCTTAAAGAATGAAGAATTTGTATCTCAGCCAACAGAGAAATTGCCAGTCTCAGAAGTGTCAGTTAAGCCTCCCCCACAAGAGGTAAGCTTTTCAAATTTCTTAGACTTTCCAAAGGAGATAGTTCTTCACACAGCTTGGAGACAGACTGTGAAAATTTGTGCTACAAGATGGTGTGAATGTGAAGTTCAAGGAGTGACTGGAGAGATTTTGGATAAGAACTACATTGAGGGCTGTTAAATACAAAAATACCATGTGTGACTGAGAGACTGCAGTCAAATCGGGGAAGGTAGCAGACCATTGTGGGGAATTACCAGTATGTCCTTTCCTTGTACTCTTCCGTGATAATCTGCTTTGGACCACTAGGCTAGACCAGCCTTCGGTCAGAACCACCGCAGCGTTAAGTGCTATTTTGTATCTGTAAAAGTATTTCTACAGTGACTTGCCTTTCTTTTACCTATTTTCCTTTGTGAATATTTGATTTCAATTTACCTGCTTATGTATACATCTAGGACGCCCACTTGAGGCAAGTTTGGGAGTCCAGACTGACTTTTATCAACAGGAGAATGCTTCTTTACCCTGAAGAACCTTGTTCTTAGTCAGCTGTTATTCTCTAGAGCAGCTTCCCATAGTAAATGGGAAGATACCGTCTTCAAAAAAAGTTTTGAATTTCAAGAAGCATTTGTATTGGTACTGCCTAAAATCTGTAACTTTCTCTTACACCTAGACTAAAATGGAAGCATCTCAGAGCAGCAAGGCTGGCGCCAATGGAGTCTAACCTGAAACCAGCAAGGACTGTCATAACAGTGGGAGAGAAGAGCTTTTGTCTCTGCACCTCCTTAAAAGGAAAGAGTGACTTTCCAGGAAGCTGCTTTACACAAAAAGGTGTCAGTAGCCCTCAGGGGCTGCTCTGTCTATTCCAAGCTTATGAGCAACTAGGCCATGCTAAGGCTATCTGGATGGCACCGGCTTCTCTTTGGTACCAGATCCCCTGCCCCCAACATTTTAACTTATGTTGTAAATATGTTAATAATGACGCTACTGTCTGTGCTGTTACTGAAGAGGTGTTTGTGCTCTTAAGCCTTAGGAAAGGCAGCTTTTTATTGTCATAAAAGCCTGGGTGCAGAATGAGCTAGGCTGGAAGTCCGGTAAAGCCTGTTCTACAGTTTGAAATCCTCTGCAGGAACATACCCACACATCCAGGGCTTGCAGCTTGTCCTGCTGCCGCAGCTTTACAAGCTCAAGCTCTTGATCCTAGTTAGCGTGGTTTAACCAATAACTAGCACACAGAATGACCTGTGTAGCTGTTGTATCTCACGATTGCGTTTGTACCAAGGAGAATAACCACAGCAAAAGGAGGACCATCGCTCTCCTCAGTGGCGTGGTTGAACTTAACTGGTCAGAAAGACTTGAGAACTTGCTGGACAAAAGCAGAGCAGTGAAGAGGACAGCTTCCACTGCGTAAGTGTTTGCATTCATCAGTAAGAGCTGCATCAGGGGCCAGACACTGTTATAGAAGGCAGAGGCTTGCATTTTTAGGATCTCACTGGGTCCTGTGAGGTGGCAACCTGGGGACCCACACACATTGCCCAAGTCCGATGCCAGACTTGGCTGAACCTCACCAGGCTCAGAACTACACATCAGCAAGTGCTCTCAGACTTGCTATACTTTACAAAATGATTCTCCACACACTCCAGTGTTGACTGGTTTTTTTGGTAGACTCTATAGGAGGATGCTGAAAAGCTGTTTTTAGCATTTGTTAATTTTTTACTTTGTCCTATGTAAATGTTCAGAAATTACTCACATTATGGGTTTTAAATATGTATATTTATACTTACTGTAAAATTAGACTTGGTGCTAAGTAGAATGAAATGTCTTTTCTAGAGGTCAGACAGCCTTTAGAACAATCCAACTCAAAAAAAGCCAGTCATCTCAAGGTCAGGCGTTATCAGCACTTTAAACATGTGACTTCAGGCTCTTACTAGCAATGCAGAAACAGCTTGCAGAAGACAGCTACCGTCGTACTGTGTTCTTAGTTCTGTACCTGCACCCCTGCCTTGTTAGTACAGCCAGTACGCAATGCTGAATATTTGTATTTAACTGGTGGTTAGTAAATGAGAACAAATGTTATTTCAATAAAATAACCCCGTTGCTCAAGTGTTGCTCTTGCCTCTGCGTAGCACAGATGAGATGTTGCTGGCAGCCATTGCTTTGCTGATGGGGCTAGAACAGCCTCTGGCTACTTGTCTATTTAACAGAAGCCTTGTCTCCTTGATAACACTGACAGTTGCTGTATTTGAACAGAACTGGGACCAAACATCTGTAGAGCCCGCTTCGTCTAGAAAAGCATTTCACCCCCTAAAGAGTGGAGTACAAATGTTGTTCAGTGCAAGATTTCACTGGTGTTGAGCACTGAGATTAGTGTGCAGGAGTAAAAGAATGCAAGTAATTTCTGTATTATGGCTAAAGCATGTAAATAGTGAGAGGGAATTCCTGAGTTCAAGGTGAGTGGAAAGAGCTATGCGAGGGAAAAGTCTCCCTGTTTTAAAGCACACAAACTGGGCTTGCAGAGCCAGCCTAGTTCACTAAACTGTATCAAAGCAAGAGTGTCACAGACAGGAGGAAAATTAGTATTTTTGATGAGGTAAGGAAGCTTGGTGTAACCGTGGATGGGATTTCTTGAAGTGCAAAAGAGAAGAAATGGCAGTGAAAAAAGCTTGAATAACCTATTGCTGTGGGGACTGAGACAACTCCAGCCAAGCCATGCATTTAGGAACAACTTATCTTTGAGCCATTTACTGAAGCTGCTGTGTCAATTCAGGAGCCAAAGTTGCGTGTGCTTTCATGGAGCTGTATGTGTAGCTTTGAGAGAAGTAGGAAAGCAGGTACCTTTAGCCAAAGGGTCACTGCCACAGACCCAGCGCTGGAGACTCGCTCCGATCTGTTTGCAAATGGTATCAGCTATCCAACTGTGGCTCCAGAGCCGACTCTATAGGATGGATGGATAGATTGGCTAATGTAACGCAATCTGAGAGATGATCCCTGTCCCACGCTAGCAGACACATACAACGATTCCATGGCTATGGATGATTTTTCCAGCTCTGCCACACCACCCCAAACCCCCGTTCTTTGCCAGCAGTTTACATTACCGAGGGACGTGTTCTTCTAGCACAACGTGAAGTTAATTAACCTGCGTACAAGACACGCAAATAAACCTCTGCCGCTGCTTTCCCTAAGCTGGAAACCACTGCCGGTATCGCAGCAGAGGCCGGGCTATGCCGGGCTCCTCCGGGCTCTGCCCGCAGCCCACCCAGCACGGCTGCTGGCACCTGCACGCCCACCCTTAACCCCTGTCCCGAACACGCGTGGGGCGGGCCGGGCCCCCAGCGAGCCACAGCCGCGGGCTGCCAGCCCTCCCAGTGCCACTTCCCACCGGCAGATAGCAGCACCGTCCAGTTCTTGCACCGAAAAAAACCCCAAAATGGGCTGCGCGGAGTGAACGCGCCTTGTCTGGGAACACAGCACCCTGCTCGCCCGCCCCAGCACCCTGCTCGCCCACCCCAGCACCCTGCTCGCCCAGCTCCATCCCGGTACATCCCGGGGGGGGGGCAGCGGGCAGGGCTGTTGACCCACGGCCGGAGAGCTGAGGCTCCGCAGGGCCAGGCCCAAGGCTGCAAAGCCCTTTAAAAACAGATGCAAAACCCCTTGCCCGTCCTGCCTGCTCGTACTGCTCTCGGTGAAGCCCCTCGGATTTAAGGCAGGATCCTGCCCGCGAGTATAAGTGACGGTCAGCAACCAGTCTTAAAAACACCGAGATCTTGCGAAGACAAGTCAGACTGGGAACTGCACTGGGATCTCGCTTGCTCTTGCTGCTCCCCAGTATCTGGGGCTACCTGAGCCAGCGTGGAGGGCAAACAGCCCTGTGCGCAGCTCTCTCCTCCAGCTCAAGCCCAGCCAACAGCCCTGTTGGGTTCAAGCTCCAGCTCCCCAAGCAACACATAAAAGCCACATGTACGAGGTGCGTTGTGAGCCCTTTCTCATTTTAAAGAGCTGGCTACAGCCCTGTAACAACAGAGCAGCACATGGAGAGTCTGGTCCTTGCACGCAACCCTCCAGTAACAAGCCAACGTCTGTGTCGGGGAAGGCAAAGTTTGGTTGAGAATTTGTTTGTATTTCCAGGGGCAATTAAGAGCCACAGGAGGCAGCGTTACCCAGAAATGCCCTCTCGACAGAGCCCCTCTGAAGGCGCCCATCACCGCTGAGGAATTTCAAATTCCCAGAATCAGCCATTCACTAGCGCAGGGTAATGAAGTGTTTTCAGCACCAACCAGACTTCAAAGGTTTCTGTTTTCTCCACGCCTGCAGCAGCAGCAGCTGAACTTCAAAGCTCAGACCCCGGCCCTGCTTCCAGACCCGTTCCAGCCAACAGAGGCAAAACAAACCCACTCGGACGTGCGCGCTGCAGAGCCAGCCCCGCTCTTTGCGGTGCTGCCTGTGGGCAGGGCAGGCAGGGGGGAGATGCTGCCTACGATCGGTGGGGCGCAGGCAGGTTGGAGATGGGCTCCCCAAGGCTCCCACGCACGCGTGGGCATCACCGCCCCGCTCGCTGATCCTGCGGCCTACCTGGGAGCCAGTGCCAGAGCTGTGCCTGACCCCAGGCCCCCCAAAAGTGAGCCCCTGTGCAAGCATCACCAGCACGGACACGTTTCCTCCGCACCTAACCACTGCTCTCCTTGCAGCCCATGGAAGCAAGCCTGCCTGGTGCAGTGAGTCCGGCGAGTACCTTCTGCACAGCAGCAACAAGCTCATCTTTCCTCTGCCTCAATGCTGCGCCCGACACGGAGCAGTGTGCCAGCAGCACTAACAGCTGAGCAGGATCAGGCCATCAGTTTCTCGGTGTAAACAATCCAACAGGGACAGGCTTAGAAAAGCGCATTTTGAACCGGTACAAACACTCTGTTGCAAACCTGAGGATGCCTGAGCCTACCTGGGCACGGATTGCAGGGAGGAATATGTACCGCTTCGTTGCAGCAGCCTCAAGGCTGCGGGCAGCCCTGTGCCCGGGCAGGGTAAGCCATGCCACCCCTGGGAAGGGCTGTTAGGGAGAGACGGGAGCACAGAGGAGGAAGGGATTTTCTGTCCTTGCTTCTGGAGCTGTAGAACCAACACTCTCCTGTTCTCTAACCTGCCTACAGGGAGGTGAGTCCCTAAAGCAGAATTATCTGGGGTGTCTGAACACCTGACTCTGGGAACAAGAGTTTTGAGTAATAGCACATGCCCACAGCCCTCTGGAGAGGCGAGGGCTGTGCACTGCGTTTCTCAACAGCCAGCAATGGGAGTTAACAGCAGCAGTTCACCAGCAACATTTCCAGAGAAACCCCTGCTGCCAGCAGCTGAGCTACTTGGGCAGAGGCAGGAGCGAGCAGCTGCGGGGAGGAAACCCCGCTCAGCCCATTTCACAGCCTCAGTAACACACACCAAAAAAAAAAAAAAAAAAAAAAAAATCCATTCCTTGGAGAACAGCAATATAATAACAAGAGCACACAGCCCCAAAGCTGGGGAGCACTTACCGGTGGTGTCCGGGATGCTCTGGGGGCTGCAGGCTATAGGGCAGGAGCCCTTCTCCTGCTCAGGGTTTAAATGCATCCACCTGCCCCCCCCCCACCCCCCACCCCAGCACAGGGCTCCCTGGGGGTGGCTCTGCCTCCCCAGGGGCTTCTGGCAGAGTCAGGGGGTCCTGGGGGTGAGGAGGGGAGCAGGGCTTTGCTTTTGGAACTGTTCCCGCTTTGCAGACAGCGGGGGAGCAGTGCAGGGGGGCTCGGCATCCTGGGGTGCACCCAGCCTGGGAGCCGGAGGAGACACCCCCCCTGCCAGGGGTCCTACTCAGAGCATGGAGGTCCTGGGGGGCAGCGGGGGGCTGTGACAACGTGCAAATCACCGACAGCTCGTGGGTCAGGTCACCCAGCAAACGAGAGCAATCCTGTCCCCAAGAGAGGGAGAAATGGCTCCATCCTGCCCACGCACACTCGGAGCACGGGGTGGGGAGGGTGCTGGGGCTGACCCAGGCTGATGTCCCAGTCCCTGGGGATGGGCTGCTGCAGACCTGCCCCTGCGGACATCTCGGAAGCGCTCCCCAGGCCTCATCCCTCTGGGATGCTCCTTTCTGGGGATGCTGCACGGTTCAGCCCTCAGCCTGCCCTGTGGTGATCTGCCCCACGCAGCCAGTGGACTGTCATACTGGGACATCCACCCGTGGCCACACAGAGGCTTTTTTGTCCCCACTCCTGACCGCTGCAGACCTCTCTGCCCCAGCTCCCAGCACCCAGGGATGCTGTTTGCTCCTGCCCTGGTACAGATGGGAGTCAGGACTCAGCTGGGGAAGAACAAGCTCCGCCAGCGAGACCTTTAGCCATGGAGGGGCAAAGATATGTGTCTCCCCCTCCCAGGGCTGCTTCAGCTCTGCCAGGCTCGCGGGAAGAGGATGCCAGCCCCAGAGAGAGCCCAGCCGGCACTGGGGGAGCCCACATCACCCCCGAGCTGCTCTGCCTCCCCATCTCGGGGTGGGATCCCCTCCCAGCGCTGGGCTCTGCGCTGCACGGTGCGACGGCAAGACTGGCTGGGTGACAAGAACCGTGTTATTCTGGCAGCCTGGAAAGTTTTCAGGGTGTTTGGAGAATTTGAGTTGAATTTCAAATTGTCGGGGGCTTTTCCGGTCTTGGTGCAAGAGGTAGGCAGAAAATTACTGAGATAATACCCTTAATTGCCTGCAAAAAGGTAATGTTGCCTTGAAAGACTGCCGCTCTGATAGTCCTTAAATACATCGTAGGAGAACATCTTACACCACGTAATACATGTAATGAGGGAAGTCATCTTCTCCCACCTGGTGTTCCAGGCCTGCGACTGCTCCAACTTCTGAATGTGATTGAACTCCTCCTGGCAGTATTTAGCAACCACCTAGGGAAGTTTGAGGTGAAATGATCAGGTAATAGCTCCTTCGGTGGCTGCTTTGCCAGCTGGGCTCAACCAGCCCAGAGAGGAGCAGCAGCTTTGTCCAAAAGGTCCGGCAGCCCTTGAACATCATGCGCTGCATGAGAGATGTCTTCTGGCTGGGGATGGGTCCGTCTGCCGTCAGAAACTCACCCACTGCTGCCATTCTTAAACAGGAGGGCTTAAACACAGCATATTTCCCCCGGGTAACCCAAGATCCAGGCGAGCTTCTCAGCTCCGCAGCCTTGGCAGCTTCACCAGAGTGTCAGGAGCTGCGAGTTACCTGGCTGAGGTGCAGAAGCATGAGAAAGCCTGTTCTCTGCTGGTTTTATGGTCATTAATAGTAATTAACATGGGAAGCAGTGGTTGGCACCTAGGGCCACGGTGGCAACCCAGCCCCGGGGCTCAGCTCAGCCCCTGGCAAGCTCGCAGCAAGCCGTCCCCATTACCTACCTGCTCCCTCTGAGTGCCGACCCCGTGCCGGCTGCCAGCGGTTCCCTCGGGATGCTCCTGCCCGGCAGCCCCTGCTCGAGGCAGAGGGAGAGGAGGAGGCTGGCGAGGTGTCCTGGGGCGGGACGAAGGCAGAGCCAGCCTGCGCCTGCCGTGGAGGGAGCAACGCATTCTTCTGCTGAGAGGTTTTGCAGATGGAGAGCGAAGAGGAGCTGGCGGGGAGCCTGCGGCATCACTTGGGCGCTGCGCTTCGGCCGCCCAGCCGCGGGCGAGCTAAGGGCGAGCTAAGGTGCTCCCCGCGGCCCCGGCCTCCTGGCTGCGCTCTGCTGTGACCACGCCACGCTGGCGTGTGTGCGAGGAGTCACTTCGTGTCTGTTTTCCTCCTGTGGTTTTAATTTAGAAAGATCTGGAAGCTGGGGCTTGCTCTTCCTCGGTTTTCCTGCCGTGACCCCCAGCTGCACAGCAGGGTCGCCAACTTCGGTGTTTAGCCTGAAAGTGAGCACAAGTTGTGAACAAAGCCACCCTTCTCCCGGGGGGGGAGCAGGGCACTGGAGCCAGGCAGAGGGGGATGAACCCAGAGCAGTCTTGGGCCACTTACACATCTCTGAACAAACCCATTTTCAGACCAAAAATCCCCCCTGCCCTGCTGCTTCCCCCCAGCCCTTGCAGGTCCCTGCCTGCTGCAGGGCTTTCCAGGGTGATGGAGCTCCATCTCCTCCCCCAGCCGTGGGCAGCCAGCCCCTAGGCTGGGAGAGGCAAGTCCTTCCCGGGTGGATTTGTGCTGCAAAGCTGCAGAGCAGAGCTCTGGTCCCCCATACCCTCGGCAGGCGCCTGCGGATGCTGCGGAGCCGGCGGCATGTGCCCAAGTTTTGGCTCTGCCTGGCACGCCAGGACCCCAGGTGCCTTCCTGGGACCCCCTTACCCCACAGGCACAAAAAGGGGAGAGTCAGCGGTTTTGCTACACGACCCCCGAGCGAGCGGAGGAAACGAACCCAGCAGAGCCCCATAAATTACTGGATTCTGTTCTGCAACATCGGGCAAATTAAACGCTGCAGAGATCCAAAGCCGTGTGTGCTTTGGCGTGGGGAGAGCTTTTCCAGCCACGCTGGTGCCAAACACCTCTCAGCCCTCCCCTCGACTCAGAGAGCCGGCTCCTCCACCGGTTTATCCTTCCCCCGGGCATCCCCGTGCTATCGCTGCTCCCAGCTTGGAGCTGGGCTTTATGGCATCCATGTCTGCCGCCATCCTGCCAGCGGACGCTGTGCCGGTGTGGGGGCAGCGGCTTGCCTGGGCGATGGGGGGATTTCTGCTGGATGCTGGTAAGAAACGTCTCCCGTGCCACAGCCAACCTTGGTCCTTGCGTCAGCCTCTTCCCCAGAAAGCTGTTGGGGAAAGATGCACTGGTCAGCACTTTTATAGTAGATTAATATTCAGAGGGAAAAGCACTGATTTAGTGAGGCCCAAGCACAACAAAGGCTGAGATTTATAGCCTCCTGTATTCGAGCACTGCATTCCTAGCAGGCTTTCTGTCTCTGTTATAAATTTGTAACAAAGGAGATGGAGGCTTACACCAGCTTCAAGTAACGTAGAACAAGGGCTCGATAGCCAAACCTTGAGCGGAGCGTTACGGGGCGCAGACGACAACGTCCCCAGCTTGTCTGCCGGGGATGGTGCGGTCCCTCCTTTGCCCATCCTCGCACCCCCAAGCACCCCGGCTGCACCCGATGGAGCCCCGGTCGTGGTGCGGGGATGCTGGGGGGGATGCTCATCCCCTGCCCCTGCTGCAGGGCTTCCCCCTGCAGCTGGAGCTGAGCCGCGGTGCCGCTACCGGCCTGGCACGGGCTGCGCTCAGGATTTGGGAGCATCCCATCCCAGAGCTGTGACACGAGGCCAGCCGCGGAGTGAGGCAGCAGGCAGGGGTGCAGAGGGTGCAGGATCCCTTCGGAGCCCACCGCACAGGAGCAGGAATTGTGGGCAGCTGCCCCGGTTCATAACTGATGTTTTGTTTGGATGAAATGAAGCCGATCCGTGGTGTTTGACAGGGTCTGGTGCGCGAGCTGTCAGGGCGGTGATGTGCAGCAGGGGAGCCTCGCCGAGAGCCGTGCCAAGTTCCCACCTCGGGAGGACCCGAGCGGCCGGTGCGGCCGGAGCCGGGATGCGTGCCAGGACACCGACAGCCACTGCAGAACTGGGCGGCCCCCCCAGGGCACGGGGCACAGACCCCATGTGCGAGTGGCCCCTTTCCAGAGCTGCCCTCCTCTGCCCCTGCTTCGCAGCCCCCCTGCATCCACCCCACGGATGACGCTGCAAGAAGGGGCAACCACTCATGGACATCCCTGGGGTTTTGGGGAGCACCGCTCCGAGCCCTAGGCTGATGATGATGATGGCTGGTGGGGACCACGGCCGTGGCCCCGCTCCCACAGTCTCCGCTCGGCAGCCCCCCACCTTTTGAGGGGGGGGGGGGCAAGGTTATTCCCTCGCAAGGAAGCAATTTACGCCTGGAAAGCTGCCCCAGCTTCGCCACCACGACCTCTTCCCGGCTCTGCTCACCATCGGCCATGCTGCGACAGTGACTGCGTGGGACCGTGCGGTGCCAAGGGATGCCGGCACCCCTCTGCCCACCACACTCGCCTGAGTGAAGATTTTGGGGGGAGCCGCATGCCCCCTCGCAGGTTGCCTCCGTCACAGCTGCGCACATCTGGCTCCATCTTTGCTCAGCTGTGGGTGGCCGGCGGGGAGGGGGGGGGGGGGTGATTGGAGCCGGACCCCCTCCTGCTGCCTTGCAGCGGTGCTGACCCTGCAGCTGGGTGGGATGTACGGGGCGGCCGGGGGCGGTGATGGCCCTGGGTGGGGGGGTCGCTCCCCACGAACCCGCTGAGCCGTGCTCCAGGAGCCGGACCGTGGGACCACGCATCAAGGTGGAATTGCAAAGGTTTCCTGCCACGGCTGGCAAGCGGACAAAGCCCAGCTCTGTGCTGAGCAGAGCAGCCAGGTCCTGGGCCCGAGCCAAGAGATTGTCTCGGTCCTGCACAGCCGGAGGGCTTTAAAAGGAGAGAAAGAGGAAGGCGAGGAGTGGAAGAGACAAAGGATGCTGTGAGAGCCAAACACGCCATCGTGGGCTGAGCGCTCGGCAGCCACCAATGCCCAGTGTCCCCAGCCACCCTCTTGGGGGGGGGTCCCGCAGGCAGTGACTCCGGATGCCCCGTTGTTTTGGGGTCATTTCCCGAGGGACCCCATCCCACTTACCTCCTAATTTCACTTGTAGTGGGGAAGACCCGGTGCTGGGCAGTGCTGGAGGGGTCACAGGCACCCCCCGGGCAGGGACCCAGCAGCGTTGGGCGATGCGGACGGCTTTGGTCCCGCAGGTGCCTGTGCAGCCCTGAGCAGGGCTTGCCGGGGTGTCCCGCACAGGGGTTGCAGGATAAGCTCCTGCAGCCTTGTCCTGGGCTTGCTGCCACCCTCGGGGCTGATAGCTCGGGGTCCTGCTCCATACGGGGTTGTTTGGCGGCCACCCTCTGCGAGTGAAGGGTGCTGACACCAGCTTTGGGGTATCTCTATCTCCTGGAGTTGCCCATGCAAAGAGGATGCCGTACCGGGAAGGGCAGAGAGGAGCCAGATTTCCGAGACCAGCATCCAAGCAGCACCGTCCCTCCAGACCTCCAGAGCTTCAACCCCACGAAAGGCAGCACAGTATTCCCAGCGCTCTGCCAGAGGGACCGGACTGTCCATGCCCAGGGCACTGGGTCCCCGAGGGGATGCAAAGAGGGCACCAGGCTGTGCGTGCCCAGCCCTTTCCCAGCCCTGCAGTGTGCATTAGCAGCGCTGCTGGAGTTGCTCTGCTTATTATCATATTTAATTGCCCTCCTGGTAACCTCAGGAAATGAGCAGAAGATTGTGATAGCAGCAGTTTCTGATGATGTAAACACGAGCTCCATCTCTCCCCACCGCCTTGCCAAGTCAGTCCCAGGGAGAGCGGTGATTTATGGAGACCCCCAGCCCCGCTCCCCCCGCTCCCGGCTGCCTGTGCTGCGAGTTTAATCCAGGACTGTGAATTCAACATAAATCACTTGATTAAAAGCTCTACTTAATTTAGGAGGGGGGGGGGGGGGCTGAGCACAGCTGATCGATTTAATTTACACAGGAAAATAGCAACAAGCAGATGCTTTTAAAAGGGCCAGTGAGGCCGATGATGCTGCAGCCATTCATCTTAACTATTTAAGTGCTCTGTAAAGGGGCTGGCAGCCTCTTGCCCCCCCTGTGTTAGCCACCACCCAGCACCCCTGCCTGGACCCCGCACGCCCGAGCAGCTCGGGGGGCCGTGGGGCGCAGGATGCCCCCGTGATGCCCCGACTGAGGGTCCTCGGCAGTATCTTTAACTGACCCAGGCTTCTTGGGCGATGAAATGCCTTTCCCAGGGCCAGCGGTTTCTGGAGGCAGCAGGTCAAATTTAAATGCAAACAGGCTGGGGCTGGCACTGGCTTCTTCCTGAGAAGAGAAAAAAAGACTGGAAAAGTGGAGAGATTGAACCAGAGCTGCAGCGGTTTTGTCAGGAGGGGACGGCTGCCTGGCTGGACCCCCACGGCCCCAGCCCCGCTGGGGGGGGCTGCGTCACCCAGAGCCCATGGGGGTGGTGGCACCTCCTGCAGGGTCCTCACCCGCAGGTCAGTGGGACCCAGTCCCTTGGCGGGGGGGGGGGGGTGTCACCCCCAGGAAGGGACCCACCAGGCGACACTTTCTGACAGTATCAGAGTTGCGCATGCGTTGTTTTGGTTGCAAAAAGGAGGCAACTGGGTTTGAGTTGTTGAATGGGAGAATACTTTTATGGGGAATGTTGGAGCCATGAAAACAGAGTTCCCACAAAACCAGCCGCCTTTCCTCGCTACTCTCCAAATGTCGTTTTCCCAAACCAGTTGCTTGGATGAGCGTTAGTGCCCAGACCCCTTACAGCCCCTTCCCCATCGCCCGCCAGCCCAGAGCATCTCCCCCCCCACCCCCTCCGCCCAGGGACGGGGTCATGGCTGGCAAAGTCTCGGTTAAAGTCTTTAATAATTACAAGAATTCCAGATTCATTACAGAAGAGTTTACAACAAATAATATTTCTCCATACAAAGGCAAAATAAACTTTTCAAGTAATAGCGTCCTGGCTCTGGAGTCTCAATGCCAGCGACAGGGAGGGAGGGGGGGCACACGTAGCCCCTTCCCCGACGAGGGGCTGCCCCCGGCCAGGGAAATGCCCCGACCTCCCGGGCACAGCAAACCGGCACCAGCTCCGCAGAGCAGAGCTCAAGCAGCCGGGCACCGCAACCGCCTCCGGGACGGAGACCGGTGGGCACGGACGGGCAGAGCCGGGTGGCACGATGCCCCGGACGAGGACGCTCCCCCGGGCGCCGGTAAGGCACTGGCGGGCATCGCCCGGGGAGCGGGGGCTGCGCAGGGGGGTGCAGCCCCCCCAGCCAGGGCACAGCGGGGCTGGGACCGGGCACCGAGCCGGGCTGGAGGGGTTGGTGCCACACGGCACAGCTCCGGTGTCCCGGTGCTTCGGGGGACCAGCATGGGGACGTGCGTGACCCCATGTCCCCCGGCTCCTTCCCAAAGGGAAGCCCAACCGCCGGGACAGGGGCTGCAGCCCCCTCCCCAGGGCACCGTCCCGACCCCTCGCCGGCACTGCCAAAACCACAGGGCACGCCTGCGCCCCGGCACCCCACGCACCAATATGGTGCCGCGGGCACTTGGCAGGCGATGCCCGGCCCCAGCCCTGCCAGAACCCCGGGAGGGTGCGGGGGGGGGGAAGCAGGGGCCAGGGAAAGGCCAGGCACGTAATGACAACGTATTCCCAAAAGGCATCGACACATTATTATTATTGTTTAATACAACCCCATATAAAACTGAAGCAGCAGCAGCAATTCTTATTGAGGGACCTAAACTGAAATAGGTTTAGAACATAATTTAAAAAAATAAAAACAGCAAAAGTAGCAAAATATATGAACTTTTTTTTTTTATAGCAACTGATATCTACCAGCCACTAGTACCTTACTACCAAACTGGTATATCTCTGGTAACAACCCTTTTAAAAAGACATGTAAATATATATTCATATTTATACATATTTTTAGTTATGTACACAGGACTTTTTTTAGCACTGGTGTATTTGGCTGCCTCTATTATCAGTGCTGAGCAATGTATACGCTGCGTCTCCGACTTCCAAGGTACCAGGGGTTTGGTCAGCAAAGCCCATCGGTGCTGGCACTGCTGAGCTGCGGGGCCAGCCCCAGAGCATCTCGGGCAGCAAGCGCCGTGCTGGCAGGATTCCCGCGCCGGCGAGGCTTCTGGCACGCTGACGCTCCCCGGCTCGCACGGCTGCAGAAAACCGGCGCTGGTCTCGGCTTCGCGAGTTCTCCGAGTCGTAGATAAGCCCGGCTCTCCAGGTCCTGCCAGGACGTGCCGTCCCGGGAAGGGTGGCTGGCTCCCTGGCAGGGTGCTGCCCACAGGACAGGATTTCAGCTTAACCAAGTGGAAATATCCAAGCACAGACTTCATGGAAAAGAGTTTTGTTTTTTTTTAAAAAAAAAAAAAGGAAACACCCCAAAAAACACCAGAACAAAACCTTTGGGCTGCAGAGAGCTCACAACTAAGGCGGCAGGAGAAGCTGGCATGAGAGGTGGGTGGTTTTGGTTACGTGAGATGCTACGGTTGTGTCTCTGAACCCTTTCTGCAATAGCTCAGCACGACCGGGCTGCGCAAAGCAGCGTCCGCCGGCAGCCCGTGGGCACGGGCACGGCACGGCACGGCACGGCACGGCACGGCATGGCATGGCAGTCCCTGCTGGCAGTGCCACCCTCAGTGTCGCTTCAGTCCACCGTTGGTGTGCTGAGGGGGGAACTTGGGAAGACACGGCTCGTCCGGAAGAGGGTCGTGAGAAAAAACAGAGTCCTCTCCCGAGGAGCAGGTGGAGCTGCGGGTGTCCGGGAAGCCGGGAGAATACTGATCCAGCGGCACGGAGAGGTCCAGGTACTCCTGGGAGGGATGAACCCCGAGGATGGGCTCAGGAGGGGACCGGGCATCCCCCGGGGAGTGCCAGCCCCAGGCAGGGTGGGTGCAGGTGGGGGCTCGTGGGTGCTGCCTCTCCTACCTGGTTGGAGGTCATGGCCACGATCCTATCCAGGTCTTCCACCAGCTGCTTGAAAGTGGGTCTCTGGGAGGGGACGGCGTGCCAGCAATCCCGCATCATCATGTACCTGGCAGGGCGGAGGGGAGGCGAGGGCTGAGCCGGAGCTCCCCGACCCCCCCACCCACAGGAGCGGAGCAGCACCCAGGGACGGCCGCCGGCACTCGGGCTGGGACCCGTGGCCAGCAAATACGCTATTCTGTGGATTCAGGGCTAATCCCCTGCGTGGAAGGGAACTCCCCACCCGCCCTCCCGGGCGCTGGGAAGGACACAGGGCTGTTTTGGGAGGAGGATGTACGGGGAGCTAAGCTAGTGCCTGCTCTGGGGTCATCCTGGGATTCACTGCTGCCGAGAAATAACGAAGGGAGATGTTGATTATTGCAAACAGATTGAGCTGATGTTTTTGCAGGGCTGGGAACTGCTGGGAAAGTAACTCTGAACATCTGCCTGTCCCCCCACCCTGCACCTGCCTGCACCCTGGGCCGGGCGGTCGCACCGGGGGGGGCCCGACCCCGCGCTGCCGCTGCAGCCCAGGCTCTGGGGGCGCAGGGAGGGCAAGTGTGTCCATCCCCGGCTGAGCGGGGGGAATTGGGGTGCCAGCATCCCCCTCTTGCCCGGTCGAGCGCTGCACTCACAGCTCGTTGGTGCAGTTGCTGGGCTTGTCCATCCTGTGACCTTCCTTCAGCAGCTTGAAGAGCTCCTCGACCGGCACGCCGGGGTAGGGCGAGCCGCCCAGCGTGAAGATCTCCCACAGCAGCACGCCGAAGGACCACCTGCCCGGGGCAAACACAGGGCAGACGCTGGGGCACCCGGCTCCCGTGGAGCTGACGCCCCCACTTCAAAGCTTTGGGTACAGTTAGAAGTTCGTTTGCTGGGAGGGACAAGCACTAAGAGCTTTGATGCGCTCTGCAAGACAAACGAGTCCCAGCGCCAAATATAATTTGGATTCAAAATATTTTGTCTGCTGACGCTAATTATATTTTCATTAAATGGAAGACGAATCACATCTGGTGCACTTTGCCATGGCACGTATCGTGTTCACCAGCGGGCGCTGCTACGTGAGCTGCGGCAGGGTGGGACACAACCTCAGCAGGATGCTGCGAGATGCAGGCAGCGACGCAGGCAGCAAGAGCGTTGCTGGATGGGGTGGCCAAGAAGGGCCACGTCCCCCAGCTCACAGCAGAGCACCCAGCAGACGAGCGAGGGTTTCCCCCTGCACCGGCAGTTCTGGCTCCCTGTCTCCCCTCGCCGCAGCCCACCGCTGGTGAAGCTGGGCAGGGAGCACGGGTCCCGTGGCTGCTACTCACACGTCGCTCTGGTGAGTGTATATTCGGTCGAACAGAGCCTCTGGGGCCATCCACTTCACCGGCAGACGACCCTGGGACACAGAAAAGCCCCACATCAGCTCCGTGCCGGCACCAGGGAGCGGGGGATCTGGTCAGGGCAGCCCTGCACACCCGTGGTATCACCCGCACGGGTTGGGGCATCCCCGGCAAGAAGCGTGGTGCTGCCTTCGCCCACCCCGCCGAAGCCCCTCGCCCACCACTCACGTTTGTCGTCTTCTTGTAGTAATCTATGTGGTGGATGTCACGGGCCAGACCGAAGTCGGCGATCTTCATCACGTTGTCCTCGGTCACCAGGACGTTCCTGGCCGCCAGGTCCCTGTGGATGCACTGACCGAGCGCGGGGCCGTCAGGCGGTCCCCAGAGCCCCCGGACGGTTCCCCACGATGAAACGGGCTGGGAGGGAAGGGTGCATCCCCCCCAAGCCCAGCCGCCGGGCTTCCCATCCCACCATGGCCCCCTGGGAGCTCCTCACCTTCTTGGAGGCCAGGTACTCCATGCCTCGGGCCACCTGGTAGGCGCAGGAGACCAAGTCCTTGAAGGAGAGCTGCTCCTCGGGGACGCGGGTAGGGTTGTAGCAGTACTCCATGCCGGGGGGCCGCCGGGCTTGCAGGTACTCCCGCAGGTTGCCCTTGCTGGCGTACTCCACGATCACGTAAAGGGGTCCTGCAGGGATGGCGGGATGAGCGGTCGGACCACGGAGCGGGGACTCCCGACCCCGTGGGTGCAGGGTCAGCCCCCTCCCGGCACGCAGACGGACACCCCCTCCCTGCTCGCGCCCTCACCATCCTGCGTGCAGGCTCCCAGCAGGTTGATGATGTTCTTGTGCTTGCCGATCATCTTCATCATCTCCATTTCAGAGATGAGGTCGGACAAGTCCTTCTCCGTGGCGTCGGCTAAAGCGGCGGAGAAGGCAGCGGTCAGGGTGGGGGGGCCAGGCTGGGTCCCCCCCCCCCCACATTGCACACACCCGGCCCCAGCCAGGACCGTGGCATCGTGCCGGGACCCCCCCTTCTCGCCACCGCTTACACTTGAGCATCTTCACCGCCACCTTGGTCACCCGGTTTGGCTTGTCCTTGTCGAGGCCGATGGCTTCTGCCAGCACCACCTGCCCGAAGCAGCCTTCTCCCAGGGGCTTGCCCAGAATCAGCCTGGTGGGAGAAGAGACCCTGACGCGGGGGCCGGCGGCCACGGGGGGAAGCCGGTCGGTCACCGGCATTGGCAAACGGCATCAGCAGCACCACCACGCTCCCACCCGTGGCTGCTCCAGCAGCTCGTCCCCAGGGCAGAGCTCACGCAGCGGGGATGCGACCTCACCTGTCCCGGGGTAATTCCCAGCGTGGATCCTCGGGGAGCTCGTACTCAGAGACGCCAGCCAGCATGGGGGTGCCGCTGGAGGAGAGCCGTGAGGGCCGGACCAGCATCACGCCCGAGTTCATGGAGGAGCTGGAGTCGGCCGACACCTGCAGTGGGGACCGTGGGTTACCTTCATGCAGTGCCGGGGGCCACGGCCGGCTGCCCCCACTGGGAGGGAGATGATGACCAGGAGCCTTCGCACCCCGACCCTGCCCGCAGCCCCCCCTGCCTGCAGGCATGGGGCCCCATCTGTGCTGCTTCCATATTGGACCTGGACTAAGTGGGTTTTAATTAATTCCTGGCATGCTGATACCACAAAATATACAGCCTGGGAGTCCTCCTGTCTCCTCAGCGTGTAAAACAAGTTCTTCTGCTCAAAAATTTCAATTGTTGTAAATCCTTCTGGTCCTCCTCATCGCCCCCGCTGAGCTGCGCCGAGCTGGGGGCGAGGAGGGGCTGTGCAGCCCCCCCTGCTCGCTGTGCTGCCAGTCCGGGGCAGGACCCACGGACGGTCCCCACGCCGTGCCATGCCCGGGCACAAGGCTGGAGAGGGTTGCATGTGCAGCACCTGGGTCTCCCCCCGATCCATCCTCATCCAGAACCTCCCCACCACGGGAAGGACAGGTCTCCCAGGAGGGGCAGTAAGCGCAAACAAACCCCCTCTCTACTTTCTGTTACCTGTCTGCGCAGAGGAATGCTCTTGGCCAGCTTGTGCACGGCCAGCTGGCTGTTGAAGTCCGTCTTCTTGGTGGTGCTCTTCATCTTGTAGATGATGACGGTCACCACCATGCAGGAGATGAGGAAGGCCCCGGTGCAGTAAATGATGATCTCCAGGTAGAGGGGGGACGTCATCATGGCCGGGGTGTCTTCAATAGCTGGGTCGGCACGAACAGGGCGTTAGCACCCGTGAGCCCACCGAGGAGCCAGGAGCGGAGCGGTGCTGGGGGGAAGCCCCCCCGGCTCCTCCCCATGCTCGGCAGGGACACGCTCTGCATCGCCAGAGGCCTCGGTGCAGCAGGCAGCAAGGACCAGGGGGGCTGCCCGCCCACCCCGGTGGGGAAGGTGTGCGTGGACCCCCGGGTTCCTCACCCCCGTGGCCGTGGAACGACTCCGCCGCGTCCGCAGGCACGCGACTGGGGCGGGATGGGGCCCTGGGCTGGGAAGGGGTCGACTGAGAAAGGCGTGAAGTGGGGGGGACGTGGCCCGTGCCCCTCGCCTGGGGCCTGGGGTTGCTCGCCCATACCACGCTGCAGGGACGGGTCCCCTTCCCAGCTGCTATGTTCTGCCTGCGCTTGGAGCTGCAAGTCTCTCGGGGTCTGGGGGCTACCCTGAGGATGGTGGGATGGTGGGGGCTGTCCAGCAGTGCCCGGGGCTGTGGGAGTCCAGGCGTTATTGATAACGACCGGGGAGAGCGCAGGGTAGAGCAGCCAGAAGCACCTCCAGTGGCAGGGATCTGCCGTGGGACCCCTGGGCTGGCAGGGAGGAGGGTCCCGTCCCCGCCGTGCTGCGGAGCAGACCCCGCTTTGGTGGCCGTCGGTGGCAGAGGAGGTGTCAGTGCCGTGAACGGCTCAGAGCACAGCGGCACAGTCCAGCGTGGCCGCAAACCGTGGTGAATCTGGCAGGATGGGAGCTGTCGTTGCACCCCCCTCGGCAGCACCCCTAACCTGACCCCCCCCCCCCCAAAGAACAGAGCCTCAGAGAGAGGTGTAAGAGGGAGTCAAAGATTTCTGTCCCACCTCCGAGCACACCCGGCTGATAAAGCAGCGACTGATAACGGGGAAAGTTTTTGACTGAAAAGCAACAACCACGCAGTACCCCAAAAACTTTCCCGGCTGCTGTTATCAGGCTTTGGTCCGTGCAGCATTGATGCCCGAGGAGCAGCATCAATGGGGACTGGGGCAGCCGTCCCCGGCAGCACAGCAGAAGCGACACACAGCCCCGGCACGGGTCCTGTGCCGCAGGGCAAGGCCAGCTCCCCGGCAGGCACGCAGGCAGCGCTGCCAGGACCCCCCCCCCCCCCCCCCAAATCCCGCTGCCACCCGGGTGCTCTGTGCCCCCCTGCACAGGCAGCGCTGGCCTTGCCCCGGGGCACAGGACCGTCCTGCTCCAGCGGAGCAGCCCCTGGTTAAATTCCCCTGGGTATGCATTGCCTGGGCCAGGGAGAGAGCGATGGGGGGGCAGACCCCAATCGGGGGCTGAAAGGGGGGCACACAGCGGGGGGACGTGTGCTCCATCCCGCTCCGGCTGCTGAGAGCAGCCCTGCAGATCTCCTGCTGCAAGTTAACCAGCACCGGGTGGGCAGGGGCTGGGAAGCGCTCTCTCCCGGACCACAATGCATACATTGGAAAGGAGGGAGGAAAGGGAGAGGAAGAGGAGTATATACCTTCGAGAACTGTCAACCATGCAGAGTGATGGGAGATCCCAATAGAATTACCCGCCAAACATGTATACTCCCCAGCATCCTCAAATGAGACATTCCTTAAGTGAAGGACTTCCATTTCTTTGTCTGTTGTGTTAACGCCAGCCGTCTAGAAGGAAAAATGGAAGCAAAAAACGGAGAAGCAAACGACATGAGATCTTCTGGGAAGGAGGCCAGAGAGGAGGGAGAGCCCAGTCTCATTTGCCAGACCCCCGGGGAGCAGACAGAGACCACTGCAGACCTGCTAGAGAGACCCTCAGGATGACCACTCATCCAGGCGGACCTAAGGAGATGCTGGTTAAAAACCCTTCACCAAACGGAGTGTCCTGCCCATCTGAACATGCTGGCAATGGGCCACATGGAAAAATAAACCTCAGGCAGAGCCGGCTGGTTGACTTGCACGACACGGGGAGGCACGAGGACGGAGACGGGAGGCTGGAGACAGGAGGGCAGCACAGACGGGGGATGCAGCACCGTGTCGTCCCCAGCCACGTGCAGACGGGGTGGCCGGGCTGGGTGCGAAGGTGCGGGCTGGCCCGATGGCAGCACCCGCAGGGACCCGGGTTTGGTGGTGCCGGACCCACCAGGTACCCGGGCAGTCCCGGTGTCTGCGTGACGGGGTGGGAAGCACACAGGGGAAACATCGGGACACACACACACACAGAGCACAAAACCTAGCCGGCCCCGCTGAGTATTTTTCCATGGCTTGTCGCACCAGAAACACAGCAGAAACAAGAGAGCCCAGAGTTTTGTTTTCCACCGCCGGGGACTGACGGTCCAAGGAAACACCCCGCCGGGCGTTCTTCCGATTACCTTTTGCCAGAGGTCTGGTGACAGTGAGCCACGCAGACTGGTTGGCCTCGCCAATATAATTGGAAACCTTACAAACATACTCCCCGCTCTCCGCCTCTGTCACATTATACAGGGTCAGCACCTCCGCATCAGAGCTATTAATCCCCGAGTGCTGGAACAGACCAACAACATGGAGTCACAATGACGCGGTCAGAAACGGGCAGCACCCGGAGCATCAGCACCGGCTCTGCCGGTGCGGGGGGCTGCTCCCCCCCCCCCGCCCGGTACCCGCTGCCCGGTGGGAGGGATGGGGCTGTGCACGGGGATGGGGGTCACGGGAGACAGGGGCAGACAGTCATGGGGCTGTAATCCTGCAAGCCGGCCAGGAGCACGGCTGGGGACGGCTGCGAGCTCCGGGGGTTTGCACAGCAGCCGGTTTACTCACTGGGAGCAGGACCGCTGGTGTGTGCAGAGGGAGCTGCTCGTGCTGGGACAGATCAGGGGCTCAGCTCCCCACCTCCAGCGCCATTCTCGCTCTCCGGGCTAGCCCCAACCAGCCCCACGGCGCGTGCCTTTAGGGCTTCCACGGGATTGCGCTCCCCGTTACGCAGCCGCGGAGCCGGGCAGCCCTCCCTGCCCACCTCTCAGCCCGTACTCCTCCAGGACACCCCAGCACCGAGCTGGGCAGGCTGGTGACGGCTCTGGGGCTGCCAGCCGGTGGTCCCCAGCCGCAGGTGGCTCCTCTCGCCCACCAGGCAGCGTGGCCACCATCATCCCGCACGGCTCCCACTGCCCCGCTCCTGCCCCACGGGACGGGCAAACCTGCGGGGACGTGGGTTTGGAGCAGCCCGGCGTGCGGCTTTACCTTCAGGATCTGCACGTAGGGCAGGTTGTCGGGGCCGATCTTGCTGCCGTTCACCTCGATGTGCTTCAGCCACTGGATGTGGGGCTGGGGATCGCTGTAGACTTTGCAGACGAACTCCACGTTGCTGCCCAGGGCTACCGTCTTGTTAGCAGGCAGCCCTGCCTGCAGGATGGGCCGGTGCGGGGACCGCTCTGCAGGACCCGGGGAGATGGGGCACCTTACGAAGGGGATCGGGGTGCTCTGCCACCCGCCCTTGGGGAAGCACCTGCTTTGCCCAGGGGTGCACCCTGCGGTCCCCCCGAATCACGAGGACCCCCGGCTGGGGGGGGGGGGCACTGATGCACCCAGCAGAGCCGTGGCATCCCCTTCCCCGGGGGCCTCCCCCCGCAGTGGGGTGAGAGCAGCCAGGAGGGGCTGGGGACAGGGACAGGTGAAATCCCTGCGCGGGGACGGGGACATCAGTACCTATTCGGCGGGGTCAGAGGTCAAACAAACCTAACGAGGGCCCCGGCCGTTAACAAAGCGGCTGCCACTGTGGTGAGTCAGCATTAACAAACCCCTTTGTTCACCTCGCTGACTGTTCCCTTCAGTTTGCTCAGTGTAATCAAATTAAATCACATTTTTAATGGTTCATTTACTGGCATTTAGAGCAGCTCCACATGTGGAACTGCTCAGACCAGCCTTCCCAGCTGGGAATTATGGCTAATAAGGCGATTAGAAAAAGTTTCTGTCTGGTCTATGAAATTATTTCCACCACAATTAAAAATCCCCAGAACGGGTTGAGGTGAACCTTCCGCCTCGCCTCCTCCTCGCGGACCCGCTGTGCCGCAGAGGTGCGCACCGGGGCGGGCGGCCGCGGGGACGGCGAGCGTGCCCCGTGCCCGTGAGCGTTCCCCATCCCCATCTTTGCAGGGTGCAGCACCCGTTTCTGCTCGGGGAGGGTGGGACGGACGGGGACCCGGGGTTTGCCCTCCCAGCCCCGCGCTCCTCACCCACGACATCCAGCTGGTAGGTGTGGTTGATGCTCCCGTATTTGTTCTCCACGATGCACGTGTAGTTGCCCTTATCGGACGGCACCACCGAATCCATGATGATGCTCCAGGTTGCGTAGCGGACCTGGGGGCACGGGGATGACGACAGAGCTTGTTACGTGCGAAGCGCCGTCGGGCTGGAGCACACCAGCCCTCGTTCCCATTCACGTCAGAGCTGGCTCAGCCCCCCGGCCCCCGCCGTATAGGCAGGACATAAATCTCCCTTTGAGGTCACCTTTCCCCTTTCCTACAGAGGGACCGTAATTGCTCCCAGCTGTCCCAGGACAGCCTCGCCACGGAGCCAACTGCGCCGAGAAGCAGATGTTGTGAGCTGAGCGTGATGGGCTCGCCCGGTGCGCAGGGACACCCCTCTCTGCTGGCCCCAGCGTGCGGAGGGAACAGACCGGCATTGTTCCCCTGCCGCTGCCGTCCGGGAAGAGCTGCTTCCCCTGGCTGGCCCCGGGGCTCGGACCCGCGCTGCTCCCCACGGCCAGCCCCGCCGGCGAGAGGTCACCGTGCCGGTCAGCAGGCAGGGCGCAGCCTGAGCGTTTTACACCGTGCACCCGGGGCACGTCCGTGGGTGCTGCTGACCCAGGCGTGTTTCATCTGGGACGGGTCCCGGCGGCTCAGCTGGGCTGCCAGCGCTCCCCAGGTCCCTCCTGGCCACGGGGCACAGGGACGGCTTTCCTACGCCCAGCCCCTGCTGCTGCCAGCTCTGGCTGTGGCTCCTCCTGGCAAGACCTCCCTAAAGCCCTGCTCCCTGCCGGGGCGGCCGCATTCCTCCTCCCTACTGGAAACTGGTTATTTCCACAGTCCCGCATTTCAGCCCCATTAGCTATCCAGGGCATCGTGCTGTCACCGTCCGGGGAGCCGCGGTGCTGCCAGCAGCCCCTCTCCTCCCTGCCTGTGAGCCCGCATCCCTCTCTGGGACGTGCTACACAGAGCCCAGAGCCGTGACGTGGCCGCATTCCTGATGCGTGTCCCTGGCACCTGGCTGGAGCCCGCGGCACGCAGGACCACGGCCGGATCCCATTTGCGCAACGCGGCGCACGACTGGGTGGCGAGCGAGTGCCCAAAGCCGTGGCCCCGCAGCACCCAGCCGGGCTGGCTCGGGGGTCCCACCTGGGGAGACACCCACCGAGGGGTATGAGCCCCGTGCAGACTGCAGCTCTGCTCCAGAAAACTAACTGAGAGATGAAAAATAGGGGTGGTGTTCCCTCGTAGGGTGACCCGGAGGGGTCCCTGGGCTGCAGCTGCTGCCAGCACGATAGCAGCCCCCCATGCTGGAGAAGTGTGGTCCGCCCTCTCCTTTGGGAAGGGATGAAGCTTGGGGGTCCTGGCATGCTGGTTCCACCACTAAGGCTCTTCTGCAGCAGCAGCAACCCCGCTGCAGGACCGGAGCCATGAGAAGAGAAAAGCTGAGCCCCCATCCCACCCTACAGCCTGGACCTCCCGCGGGTGCTGGGTGAGCAGCGCTGCAGCCCCCTGCCCAGCTCAGGGAGCGAATGTGGCCCCCGTACGTGGGCCAGGGCACCCTCCCCACCAAGCTGGTACCCCCAGGCTGCTGGCACAGCTCCTGCCAACGCTGGAGGGGCTCCTCCACCCTGGCAATCCAACGGCTGCCAGCCAGCCCTGGGAGCCCCCGCGCCTGTCGGGGACGCCCAGACCCCCTCTCCCCGGCGGGGGGATTAGGCGAAGCCGGCAAAGGCAGGCTGGCTTCGTCCGCCACCCCCTCCCCCAGAGGTTGAGCTGGTGCAAACATGACCCAGAAGCAGGTCACTGCCGTAGGGCTATTTTGCAACAGGAATGTCAGAGGGGCCCATCTGCCCCCGCCGGGGGCTGCGCGGACAGGGGGCTCGGTGCCTCTTAAGCTGCAGAGCCCCTTCCCGGTCCTCCCCCTCCCCAAGCCGCCCCAGAGCGAGCCCTCCAGCCCTTTGAGGTGCGCAGAGCCTGCACTTGGCCGGATTGAGCCCCACTGCCCGCAGCGTCGGCGCAGGGGCTGCCTCGACAGGGTGCTGCCCTGCACCGCCCTAGCCCCCCAGCTCCGGTACCTTGTACCCCCCGATGCGGTGGTCGGGTTTGAACTCCTTGCCGTTCTTTAGCCAGCGCAGCGTGGGGTTGGGCGTCCCACTTGACGGACACTTGAATTTCACCGTTTTGGCGGCGGGGACGGCGTGGAGCTTCTTCTCCATCTTCTCGGGATAGGTCCAGTAGGGAGCAATGGCCTCTGGGGAGCAGAGCAGGGGGGCTCAGCATGGATGGCTGGCACGGGGCACCCGGCCAAACCCACCGGCCAAACCCACCGGGGCTTCTGCCACAGGGAGCTCCGGCATTTTGCTCAGGGTGCCCAGGGCAGGAGTGAGCTGGGAAGCTGGAGAGGTGCGGGCAGCTGAGGCTGGCTCTGGCAAGGAAAGGAGCTCCCGGACATGGGGTGTTATCCAGGAGTCACAGCAGTCCTGTGGGGCCCTTTCTTTGCAAGGTGCACGCTTGGCATGCGTGGCCGTAGCAGCAGTTACCCTGATGTAGCCGTGCCAGCACCCTCCCCTTGCTCTGACCAGGCTGCTTCACCTGGGTGCAGCCAGAGCTGCTCCCCACACCGAGCCCTCACCACCACTGGGTGCCCTGGGCTGGAGCGGGAGCCCCTGGCCACCCTCGCTTGCCTTCCTCCATCCCTGGGCGATGCTTGCAAGTGTGCCCAGCTTCCCCTCGCCCCCCCCGCAAAGGCCAGGGCAGCACCAGGGGCAAACCCATCTCGCACGTACGGTTCGGCTTGGTGTTATCTGCCTCCTTCTCCTCCGAAGAGGAATCATCTTCGTCGTCATCATCCTCCGCGGACGGGAGCGCGTCTGCAAGAGAAGAGACAGCCCAGCTGAACAACCGTGCATGGACCCTTCCCGAGTGGGGCCAGTCGGGGACCGGAGCATCGTGGGCTGGTGGTGGTGGGACTGTGCCCAGTGGGGTGGCCGAGGCAGGGTGGGGAGGTGCGGGGATCCCGGGTGAACGCCGTACATGTCCACCAGCACGGCCAAGGCTGACAGTGCCTGCCGTCCCAGTGCTCACAGCCCGTGGACATTGTGGAGCAGTTTGGCCCCAGAGGTGATTTCAGAGCTCCACGCCGCGTGTCCAAGCATGGCTCCTCGCCCCGTGCCTGGTGCCACCAACCCCTCTGCGGCAGCAGCCAAGACCATGTGGGCCAAGAGATGCCCCAAGCTTCGGCGGACACCTCCCAACCTCGAGCGTTCCTTCTTCTCCGGCCTCACGCTCCGTCAACGCCAACGTGGACCTTGGCTCATGCCCAGCGTGTGCCCACTCCCGTGGGCAGCCCCAAAGCCCCCCCCCCCCCAGCCCCATGCAGACAAACAGGCAACCTCCAGCTGCTTCTCCCTGCACTGCAGCAGGTAGGAAGTCACCGCACCACGCCGATAACTCCTCCGGGCACCCCCAAATCACAGGTCCACCCCGAACTCACCGCGCAGCCGGACAGATCCGCGCGTGGCCGGTGCACGTGCCGGCAAGCATGCAAAGGCGTGCGGAGGCAGCCTGCTCCTTGCTCCGCAGTCCGGCCCCGGGGCTGCCCCTTCCCTGCGCACCCGGGGCCGCTACGAACCTGAGACGTTCACGGAGAAGTAGGTGGTCTCGCTTCCCGAGGGGCTGTTGGTCATGCAGGCATAGAGCCCTGAGTCCTCGGGCACCGCGTCCCTGACCTCTACCTCCTCCCCGGTAATGCGCGTCCGGTTGTTCTCGGCCAGCTGGACGCCGTCGCGCACCCAGTTGATGCTCTGGACGTCATCCCTCAGCCGGCAGCGCAGCTGGAGGAGGTCACCGGGGTGGGCCGAGTAGGACTCCACTTCGATTTTTGCTTTGGGCAGAACTGGAGGAGTTAGGAGAGAGAAGAAGAGAAAAAAAGAAAAAAAAAAAGGAGAAAAGAAATAGAGACCAAAGGAAACCATGCTGCTGCTGCTGCTGCCGCCACTGCGGCTCTGTGTTAATGAGGCAACATGCGCTGCTGGGATGTTCCTGCTGCGGCACCGAGGTCCGGCTGCCCCGGTGAGCCCAGGGCAGGGGAGCCGGCGGCAGCAGCCGGGGCGGCTGCAGAGCGGAGGGGAGGCAGAGGCAGAGGCTGCGAGCACCCCAAGCAGCACCAAGCGCTTCACCTCTGCGGTAGCACCCGCTCGGTGGCCGGGGAGTTCAAAAGCACTTCCGCACCCCTCGGTCTCTTACTGAGCACCGTTTGGCCCAGAGGGAGCGTGCCACGGCAGGGGCTTTGAAATGGGGGGAAATGGGCAACCTGAAACATCTCGGGCAGTGCCAGCTCCTTGGGCAGGATTCAGCCTCTCCCAGGAGCATCCCAAATCCCTGCTGAGCTCTGCCACTGCGCAGGGGTCCTGGGATTCCCACCACCGTGAGCGGGCAGCCAGCAAAGCAGGCGAGGGTCCCCATGGCACCAGGACCCTCGCCCCGGTTAGAGCGCTTCGGGGCAGGGGCAGGAAGGCCAGGGGGATGAGGGGGCTGCGGCAGGACAGCAGGCAGGGGAGCGAGGGTCTGCGAGAGCGGCATCGCTGGGAAAGGTCAGCCCAGGGGAGCTCCGGCAAAACAGGTGCCGGCCACGGCGCTCCTGTTCGCAGAGACCCTAGGCAGGGAGAGCTGCAGCTGCTCCCCGATGCGACATTTGTGTGAGCAGCACAAAGATCCTTTCTCTCCATCCCGCTGCTACGTGATCTTGTCTCTCCTGGCCCTGGTAGCGCAGACACGGCTCCATCCTCAAGCGAGTGGCTCTCTCGGTCCTGGGCTCGGTGCAGACGTCCGGGTCTCAAACCTTCTCTTCAAATTTCACAGCCCGAGGAAGGGTTCAGGCTGCTGCAGCTCCGCAGGTGCTGGGGCTCCCTGCGACAGCGTGGGGCAGCTGCAGCGTGAGCATCATCCCAGAACAAGCACCACGGGCTGGAGTCCACGGCTCTCAGTCCGGAGCAGCACGAAGGGGCACACGGTGCTGGGTTGGGGGCCAGAGCTGCTCGGCAGCATCCCAGAAGGAAGCACCGCATTTCCACTGTACCTCCGGGTCAGTGGCGGGCCAGCTTCGGGCAGGCTGAGGGCAAGAGCCGATGGTGCCGCGGGGGCAGAGCCGAAGGTCTCCACAGAGCAACTGCTCTGTGTCAGAGGGGTCCAGAGCGGGGGCTGGAAAATCCCAACAAACCCGGCACAGCCAGTCCTGCAGAAACAGTCTGGGAATGTTCAAACTTCAGCTGATGCGTGGGTCGAGGGCTGTTCCCCCCAAGGACCAAGGTCCTTGGCGGGCTCACAGCCCGCAGGCACCGTACTCCGGCCACCGGGACAAGAGCAAAGCCACAGCTCTCCCTTGAGACCCATGCAGCCCCCAGGCAAGGAGCACAGCAATTTGCAAAATAGCAGCTAATTACGAATGCCCACAGCATCCAAGCACACGTTGGAGGGGCTGTCTCACTGCAGAACTAACACGCGCTATCACCCTTGGTGCCCACCGTGCCAGGCAAGTGCAACCTCTTCCCCCCATCCTCTGCGCACACCCCTGAACAGCCATGGAGCAGCTTGTCCTGGGCCCATCAGCTGCCGAAAGCTGGCACGGTGTCCCTGCCTGCGCTTAACCCTCCTGCTCAAACATCCCCCTGAGCTGAGCCAGCGCAGGCAGGGAGCGCAGGCTGGCAGCGAGCAGTGCAGGGCTGGGACCGTCAGCAAGGCACCGCTCCTCCCAGGACCCACCAGTGGCTCCGTACTGCCAGAAATGAAAGCTGAGCTCTTCAGAAACTCTCATGTACCGCATCGTGATCTGCACTTCACTTTCTGGCCACTTTTCTTTTCCTTGTACTGATGAGAAGCTTCATGGGGAAAACATCTACGAGCAGCTCCAGAGTTTCTCCTTTTTCTTTTGCTTAGCACTTGAAGGAAAACAGCGTGCTGGGGAAGAATTTCGCTTGACAGAAAGCCAGGGCTCCACATCCATCAGTAAGAGGTTACATAGCATTTTAACACGGAAGGTGAAGACTGGTGGGAGTCCCTTAGGTGGCGGGGGAAGGGTCATGCTTTTGCAATCCTGTTTCCCCTCCTGGTTTTCTCTCGCAGCCTCGCAGGATGGGCAGTTCTAGTAGCTCTGATGTGTGCTTCAAGTGATTAGTCACAGGCATCTTCCAACACACACAATGCAGCAGTGATGTCCCGTCACCGTCTGCCTGAACACCACGGGACTCGGTAACACAACGTCCTCCTGTCTGTCCTGACTCCCTTCTCAAACAGAGCAAGGTCAGCGAGTGATAAACAGCCACAAAAACCCAAACCAACATAAAACGCGGAACTGCAGCCACAGCCGTATCTGCCCTTATCTCGTTCAGGTCTGCCCTTCCCCACGCACCAGCAAACTTATTTCTTATCGAACAGAATAACCTGCAGAAGGTGGCTGGAGCTGCAGAGGACCCCCACCGCCCACGAATGTCCTTCAATGTCCCTGTCGCCTGGCCCTGGCCACCCACACGCCAGCACATGAGGAGCCATGCGCTGGTCTGGGGTCCAGCGTCCCACAGCCACGGTGCCGAGGTCCGTTGGGCGCTGCCGGACCTGCAGGGTCCCACCACGCTGCAACTGAACCGATGCTGGGCCAGGATCAGTTCTAGCCAGCAAAACATTGCTGTGGTCCAAGAGCTCGTACAGGTCACCTCCTCACCGAGCCTGCCCTAGGGACCACCACGGAACTGCCACCATCAACTCATCCAGAAAGGTCTGTAGGAAAAACCTGCCCATGCTGGTGCAGGGAGAGAAGCTCCTGCCAGCCCTGTGCTTCACAAACACCTCTCGGCTGGACCTGCAGACTGGGGAGGAGGCAGCCTGGGGGTAGAAAAGGTCTTTGGAGGGAGAGAAAAACTTCGAGCCACCCCAGTCTGATGCTGGGGCTTGGGGAGGCAGAGTCCCAGGCTCAGGCAGGTCCCTTCCCACGGGCACAGCATCGGGCACAGCATCGCACAGGTCCCTGAGCACCCCATGCAAATGCCACCGCTCCTTCGGGCCATGGAGCCGCAGGCTCTGCTGTGCCAAGGAGCCCGGGCAGGAGGGGGCCGGGGTCCGCCGGCGTGTGGCCAGATCGCCTTTCAAAGGCAGCGGCCCCCTCCGCCAGCCCCTCCGAATCAGAGGCTGTTTTGCATTAACAGCATGACCAGGGAGGCGCGGAGGCATCGAGTGTGATGGACGGGAGAGAGGAGGCAGAGGGCAAGGCAGGATCCTGCCCTTTGGTAACCCAAAGCACATCTCTGGCACTCAGGGATAAGGCGGAAAACGCAGCATGGTGGGAACGGCCCGAAAACGAATTCACAGGCTAATGAGCATGTCCAGGTTAGCTCACCCTCCGAGCTGGAGCGGGGCCGGGCCAGCACACGGGTTTGGACGATGTTGCTGAGGGGTGACCCTGGCAGGCAGACGGTGCCGTGGCCGCTGGGATGGCAGCCCAGCTCGCACGGCAGCTGATGCACAGAAGTCCTCTCGGAAATGCAGCCCCTGCGTAAAACCAGGGATTGCAGCGGGCGCACCAGGAGCAGCGCAATCCCGGGCTGCCCCTTGCCTGGGAGCAGTCAGCGGCGTGAGCCGTGTTACCGGCATGCCCTCCACGTATGTTAATTAGGGTGAGCCCGTTTGATCACTGGACTCCATCAGCCTGAAACGTCTCTTTCTCATGTTCTGCTTTTCTGTAACCTAAACCAAGGCACCAGGTGCAGCCCCTCCGCAGCGCCGCCAGCCCGGCCGGCTGCTCCCATCGGGGCGCGAGCAAGCCCCGAGCAGGCCACATTAGCAAAAGTTTAATCAGCCAGACAAACGCTTGGCTCTCCTCCCCGGGCCCTTGCCTGCCCTTGCGCTGCAGGACGAGGCTCTGGAGAAGTCACCCGGGTTGCTCCCACCATCACGCAAACGTTGACTGGTGCTGGGCAGTGCCCGGAGCGGGTGGAATTTCTCTCCCCAGCCAAGCTGCAGCAGCACGGCCGGGAACTACAGGGGTGCTCACAGCCCCCTTTGAGCAAAACAGGGCAACAGCGAGGGGTGCAAACAAAATACCAGCAGCGCTTGCTGCTCGCTTGCCTGGAGAAAGCAGCAAAACACACGTTAGGTCTGGCACGTGTAAACTCTCTGCTGTTCCCTTTTTAACTCAAACTCTTGACGCCGGGGAGGTAGCACCGGCTTCCCAATCCGGATCCCGCAGGGCAGAGCCCCGTCCCTTCCCGTCCCAGCAAGGACAGGCGTGCTCCCAGCTCGCGGGGAGCCCCGACGCCCTGGGCGAGGCGATGGGCAACTCCAGTCCGGAGTCCAGATGGGCAAATCCAGGCGATGGGCAACTCCAGTCCCGGCGGATTGCGCCTCCGCTTGAAACGAGCCCCAAAAGTACCCGCACGCTGCAACGGCCAGAGCAGCCCGCGCTGGTTTTATTCCTTTATTCCAGCTTTGAAATGGAACCGAAAGCGGAGCCGAGCACGGACCAGATGGAGAGTGTCACCGAGCGCACATAACTGTCACCGACTCCCCCGGGGCTGGCCCCCCCCGCAGGGGACCAGGGGGACAGAAGCGGCACGACTTAACCCCCCCCCGGTTCTCCGTACGGCCTGTGGCTCCCCCCCCCCCCCCCAAAAAAAAAAACACCCCTGGGCACCCCCCAAAGCCCAGACGGCGGAGGAAGCCGCCGTGCAGCCCCCCCAGAGCGGCGGGAGCCGCGGGCTGTGCCGGCGCTGGCGCTGGCAATAAAGCGGCCAACAAAGCGGCGCGGGGACAATGCGGGCGGGGGGCGCGGGGCCACGGCCGCCGGTTGCCCTGGAGACCCCAGCGGGGCTTTCCGAAGGTATTTCCTGAAGAAAAAGCACACACATGCCCGGCAGCCCCGCTAATCCCAACAGGAAGCGCTTACCGGGACGCGGGGATTGGCTTCTTTCTTATTTAAAAAGCTCCTCGCCCTGCTGTCCCCCCGTCCCCCCCCCCCACACACACACACTCCCCGCCTCGACGCCCCCAGCCCGGGTTGTGTTGGGGGGGGATGCCCCCAGCAGCATCCCCGCATCCCGGGCTGCTCCCGGGGAGGGATGCACAGCCCCGGTGCTCCTTCCCTGGGGAAAGGCTGCAGCAGGGAGATGCCAGCGGGCAAGGGACAGGGGCAAAAGGCACCCATGGCTCTTTCGGGGGGGCTCAAGGCACCCATGGCTCTTCCTCGGGGGGCTCAAGGCACCCATGGCTCTTTCTGGGGGGCTCAAGGCACCCATGGCTCTTCCTCGGGGGGCTCAAGGCACCCATGGCTCTTCCTCAGGGGGCCCAAGGCACCCATGGCTCTTCCTCGGGGGGCTCAAAGTACCACTGGCTCTTCCTTGGGGGGCTCAAGGCACCCATGGCTCTTCCTCGGGGGGCTCAAAGTACCACTGGCTCTTCCTCGGGGGGGCTCAAGGCACCCATGGCTCTTCCTCGGGGGGCTCAAGGCACCCATGGCTCTTTCTGGGGGGCTCAAAGTACCACTGGCTCTTCCTCGGGGGGCTCAAGGCACCCATGGCTCTTTCTGGGGGGCTCAAAGTACCACTGGCTCTTCCTCGGGGGGCTCAAGGCACCCATGGCTCTTTCTGGGGGGCTCAAGGCACCCATGGCTCTTCCTTGGGGGGCTCAAGGCACCCATGGCTCTTTCTGGGGGGCTTAAGGCACCCATGACTCTTCCTCAGCGGGCTCAAAGTACCACTGGCTCTTCCTCAGGGGGCCCAAGGCACCCATGGCTCTTCCTCGGGGGGCTCAAGGCACCCATGGCTCTTCCTCGGGGGGCTCAAGGCACCCATGGCTCTTTCTGGGGGGCTCAAAGTACCACTGGCTCTTCCTCGGGGGGCTCAAGGCACCCATGGCTCTTTCTGGGGGGCTCAAGGCACCCATGGCTCTTCCTCAGGGGGCTCAAGGCACCCATGGCTCTTTCTGGGGGGCTCAAGGCACCCATGGCTCTTCCTCGGGGGGCTCAAAGTACCACTGGCTCTTCCTCAGGGGGCCCAAGGCACCCATGGCTCTTCCTCGGGGGGCTCAAGGCACCCATGGCTCTTCCTCGGGGGGCTCAAAGTACCACTGGCTCTTCCTCGGGGGGCTCAAGGCACCCATGGCTCTTCCTCAGGGGGCTCAAAGTACCACTGGCTCTTCCTTGGGGGGCTCAAGGCACCCATGGCTCTTCCTCAAGGGGCTCAAGGCACCCATGGCTCTTCCTCGGGGGGCTCAAGGCACCCATGGCTCTTCCTGACCAAGCAAGCCCAGGAGGCAGCGGGCTTCTCCCCACCCTCTGGTCCCCGGATGCTTCCTCCTCCGGCAGCAAGAGGGGGATTTATGTACTGCTCCAGGCACTCCCGCTCTTCCTAGCCTACCCGTCAAATGAAGCAGCACTTAATTAACAGGCACGTTGGTAGTTTGCAAAGCTGTCAGTATAAATCCACCCCTTTCCCCCCGGGACACCCCCGGCCACGCTCAGAGCTCTGCAGCAGAGAGGAGCCCTCGAGGGCAGCAGCTCGGGGCACAGACACTCACCCACCAGCTCCCCAAAGCCGTGGGACAGCTGGGGGTCCTGTCCACCCCAGGGGGGCACAAGCGAACACCCCAATCCACACAGGTGCCTATGGTTTTTTGCAATAAGCGATGGCTTTGCCTGGGCCCTGGCTCACTGCCGGCGCAGGCAGAGCTTGCATTCCTCTCCCCACATCATTCCCGAGCATCTCCGGGCTGTTGCACATGGAGGGGTTCGACAGCCAGGCAGCCCCCCAGACACAGGGACACCCCCCTGCACCCCCCTCGCGTGGCTCCGCTCACCGTGGGGCAGCTCGGCAGCCCAGGCTCTGGCAGAGCGCTGCCGCTTTTCCCAAAGACTCATATTTCTTTTTTTCCTCCTCAATTAAAAGCCGGAGTGACAGCATCCGAGTGGAAAGGCGGGAGGCGGGGAACAATGCCTGCTCAACAGGCTGGGAGGGGAAGGCCAGCAGTGTGATGCCCCAGAGGACACGGCGATGCCCCGGGGAGCCGGGGACTGAGTGGCTGCAGCAATTGGGGTCTGGGGGAACCCAGGGCTCAGAGGTCTGGGTGGGGGCTGCTGGGCTCCCCCCCAAGCTCCTGTAACGATCCTGGGCTGCTGCCATCAACAGCAAAAGTGCAGAAGGCTTCACCGCTTGGCAGGGGATCTCAAAGCTGCTCAGAGGGCTCCAGCGAGGAGTCAGCTCCTCCAAACCTGATCCCCTACGGCTCCCTGGGGCAAGGGGTGGGGAAACACCGAGAGCTGCAAAAACAAGGCGGGAGCTGGACAGCGGGGAAATGGGGAGATGGGGACAAAGCTGAGGGCCAGCCATCCACCCAGGGAGCAGCCCGGACAAGCCAAGGACCCTCGCTGTGCCGCCTCTGGGGATGCTGTGGCCGGTGACGGCACGTCCCGAGCTACAGCTGTGCCAAACGGCCCCAAACGTTTGCCGCTGGGGGCAGGGGACACAGATTACAGCCCCCAGGTTCACCTGCAACGTTCCTGCCAACGCTGAGCAAGATTTGGGGAGAGGAGGAGGCGGCAGCAGCACAGCCCCATGCTCGCAGAGGTCCTCAGAGCTGCCCAGGCTGAGCACGCTTCCAGCCCTGGACTTTTGGCTCCTGTTGGGCCTGGAGCAAGACCCCCTGGATGAGCTGGGCACAACAAAGCCCCAGGAACCAGGGCCCCCGCTGGCCCCGCAGATGGGGCCGGGGGGGGGGGGGGGTTAAGCCTGCGGCCAGCTGGGCGGACGGCGGCACTGGGAAATGGGGCAGCCCTCTGCCCTCCGCCCCAACGGGGGCTCGGCCACACTGGGAGGGGGCTGCAGCCCCGAGCTCCTCTGCCAAACCCCCCCTGCTCCGGAGGGTTGCATCCCTCTGGAAAGTATCTGCTGGACCAGGGCGGCCATAGGGGCTCAGCATGCCCCAAAATGAGCTGCCCAAGGCAGGACGCCCTCCCCAGGGACACGGCAGTGCCTGGCTCCCCACGAAAACCTGCTTGGCTGCTTTGCACCCCCAGCACCCCCCAGGCAGGGATGAGGCAGACTCCGAGCGGTGGAAATGCCTGAACAGCAGCGAGGACAATAGCAGACAAGGAGAGAGGAAAAAAATCCTCTCGGCAATTTTCTGCAGGTTTCTATTTAACCTGAAGACAAAGACCGGCTTTGTGAGGGAAGGGGTTGGAGGTTGCTCATGGAAATTTCTTGGCTTTTCCCCTTAACTAGGGGTTTTTTACCACCTCCAAATTTAGGTAACTATAAAATGCAGTAAGTGCCCATTAATATTTTATTTGCTGCAGATTTTTCAGTAACCGGAGCGAGCCCTTGACAAAGGCAGACTTCCCAAGCCCCCTCCCCATGCCACGAGGAGAGGCGGGCCAGTGATTGAAAATCCTCCTCTGCAGCGAGGCAGGGGCCGCTGGCCGGGCGCGGGGGATTACTCGCTCCCTGAGAAGGGAGCTTAGCTGCCTCAGAACCGGGAGTAAACTGAAACCCCATAAACATCCAGAACAAAGTCCAGGAAAGCTGCTGCCTCCGCCACGGAGAGGACCCGAGCTCGGCCGCCGCTGCTCTCCGGCCGGCGCGGGCGATGCTCGTGAGCGGCAATGTGGGGCAAGGACAGCAAGCCCAGCCCCGGGGACACGATGCCCCACGGCACGGGAGCTGAGCCCCCATCTGCACCCTGCGGGACCCCCAAACTCCCCCCAGGGTCAGATCCAGAGCCCATCCCGGCAGGCGACCGGCAAGGTGCCGGCGGCACGGCCCCGGCTGTGGGTCCTGGCCCAGGACCGGCTCTTCCCATCCCGCATGTCCTGCCGGGAACATTTTGTTCCCACCAGCCGGCCCCGAAGCCAAGGGACGGACTCTGCCCCAGCCGGGCTCCTGCTGTGGCACTAATTGGGCCGCCCTGGTGAGAACCGTGTCGGGAAACGTTTCCAGAGGTTATTGTTAGCCCTGGCATGAGGCTGGCGAGGAACCAGCTCCCTCCTCTCCAACCTCTCCTCCTCCACCGCCGCGGCCTGACACGGCTCCCCAAACCCTCCGGGGGGCTGCAGGGCTCCTTAAGCACCCCAAAATCCACCTTTGCTCAAATTAGCCCTTGGCTTGAACACCCCAACAGCTTTCCCAGCACCATAGCCAGGTCCGGATCCGCAGCACCGCTCTCCCGGTGGCACTAGAGCCATCCTTACCCCAAACACCACCAGGAAACCTCTTCCAGGAAGAGCAATCTCCTGAGAAAAACATGTTTACCACTGTCAGCCGTATTATTTACAGAAGCGGGGAGTGAGCATGCCAGTGGAAAAATCTCGGAGATGGTCCCCGTGAGCGATGCTCTGCCCAGGCTCCTCTCTGGAGCCTGCAGCTCCCCAGGGACCGCGCGCAGCTCCGGCTATCTCATGGGATGTGTCTGTGACCAGGGTACCTGCTGCTCAAACCAGAGGCATTGACGCCAGCCTGCCAGCCACAGCATCAGGGCACGTTTCCAGGTGGGATCACCCAGTCGTCCCCCACCGAGGCCAGTGCGGGGACCCCGGCCGCAGCACGGTTTGCTTGCCGGTGCCAGCTCCCACCTCATCCTGAGCCGTGAAGGGACCGTGGGCACGGGGAGCACGGCTGTTCACCGGGGCACCACGCAGCACCGTGCCCACACCAGCAACACCAGCAATCAGCCTCTCGGGGTTTTGGTGGGAGGAAGAGGGAAGGGGGAGTGAGCCTTAAAAAGAAAAGCAGTACCCCACAGACCAGACATTCTTGGGTAATTAAAACCAAAAGGCAGTAAGTCAGAAAGTCCTGCGCGGCGCTGCCTGGTCTGTTTATTCTCTGCCTCACCGAGGGAAAGGCCAAGGCTTTGAAATGTTAGAGCAGTGCTTTCTGTCGGGGCCAGCTGCCTCCAGGGCCAGGTGACCCACTCAGACCATCCACCACATCTCGGGGTGTCGCCGGGCTCCGGAGCTTTGCAGGGCTGCGGCAGGAGCAAACCCCCAGCCTGCCCGTCGTGGGCCACAAGCTCTTGCAAGGCTTTTAGGGGAAAACAGTGATGAAAAGCGAGGGGGATGCCCTCGTCTGGGGCCGTGCTCTCCAGCCCCAGCGATGCCTCGCAGCGGTGCAGAGATCAGGGCTGCAGGAACCGCCTGAGCCAGCCCCGGCTTTGAAGCCAGCCCCGTGGGGCATTCCCCAGCCAGGAGCAACACTGGAGCATCCCGGGGGTCTCGCAGGGTACGTTCAGCCCACACGCTGCCAGCTAGCAAAGCCTCCACCGGTACCCTGCACCCTAATTCTCGTTCCCACCTGCTGAGCCCAGGATCACCCCAGTGTCAAGGAGGGGTGGGAGAAGGCTTCGCCCACATCTCGGGCTGCAGATCGTCACAGGGAAGCGAGCGTCGTGACAGGCAACGACCCCGCGCTGGGGGGACAGCCCCCGGGGCTTTGTATCCCTCTCCAAACCAACAACGTCGGGTTTTGCCAGAATTCCCCTCCCGGTTTAAAACGTCCACGGGCAACGCCGGAACCGCTCACGCCCTTTTTTGCGCCCGCGCAAATTGCTCTCAGCAGACAACATGAGCCGCATCCCCGCCGGCACCAGCCGACGGCTCCGAGGCAGCCCGGCGGCCAGGCAGCACCGTGCTGCTGCCGGGGGACGAGCCCGTGCCCCCCGCCGCAGCCCCCGTGCCCGGCCCTCGTGCCAGCCTCTGCCTCTTCTGCAAGGGAGACCGGCTATCTTATCGCTAGAAGCGAAACGCAAAGGACGAGGGAACCGGGCGTTCCCCGGCACGGCCGTGGTGGTTTGTTCGTCTTACCTTGGTCGGGCAGGGTAGGGGCCGGCCTGGCAGCTGAGAGCGCGGCTGTGACCAGCACAGCCCAAAGGATGAGGCACCGCCAGGTAAACATCCCACTGCTGCGGCTACTGCTCGGCGACTGGGCTCCGCAACTCCCACTCCATGGGGACACCGGGCTGGCCCCGGGCGGGCGCGGGGGGGGTCTCCGCCGGGCCGTCAGCCCCTCCGAGCTGCGAAAGGAGGAAAACAGAGTCAGGACAGGGTGAGATGCATCCCCACGTCCCACCATTTAGCCCCCTTTGTGCACAGCACAGCTCCGAGGGTGGGACGTGCTCGCCACGGCAGGCGATGCTCCTCGAGCCGCCGGACAGCGAGATGTCCCTGGACCCGTGGTGGCAGGTCCCCACGGACCCCTCCGCAGCCTGAAGCGACCCAGCGCTGACTGGCAGGGTTATGTTTTCCTGCATAAAAGCGCTGATGTGTCGAGAGTAAAACCGCTGGCGAAGCAGAATCGAATGCAGCAAAATTTCCCAGAACGGTGGGAGAAATTTTCAATTGCCAGTTAAAGGAAAGGATATTCCTGCTCTCCTGCTTTCCTTGTCCTGCACTTCAGGTTGTGCCGAAAAGAGGAACTTCCGTACAGATCAAAACGCCACAAAATTTTTGATACAAAACCCCCCCGTTGGCCCAAGCTGGGTGATCATGGTGTGGCAGCTCCCAAAATTTCTTAGTTTTCTTTAACTTCCCTCAGATGAAAAATAATCTCAAAATCTTGACAAGTTCTGTGGGACAGGAGAGATGTTTCTGTTGGGCTCCAAAAGGCCACTTCTCCCCTGTGAGCACGTCTGCTGGCAAATGCCCTCCTGCCTCTCTCCCTTGTTTCCACATCATCTTCTGCCCCACATGCCCCAGGCGGTGCCAGGACCCAGCCCAGCACCCCTGGGTGCTCCAGGACCAGCAGCACCCCGCACTGCTGCAGCTGACCCAAGACTTGGCCGCAGCAAATCCCACATATCCAGACCAAAATCTGATGTTGTCCACATCATCGTGCACCCCCGGCAAAGCAGATCCTGCTGCAAACCCCAGCCCCTCCATCTCCTATAGGATCTATAGGGCATGCACACAGCCAGCCCTATGGAAACGCCTTCCCGGAGCCGAAGGGGTTAGCCGGCGCCTCGGCCCCGCTCCCACGTGCGGCAGATCTCTTTCCACCGACAGCTGTTTTCAGAGCGGCCGTTTGGGGAGAAATCCCCCGGCTTCCACAGCCAATACTGCAATTCACTCCAATACGGCAATTTGCTCTCGTCCCTGCCAGCTCTCACACCGGGCTCTGCAGCCCGCCCGTCCCCTCGGGTCCCCATCCCCTTCCCCTGCCAGGGGACCGCTCCACGCGGGGAGGCATCAGAGCCGGGTTCTGGCACAGGGAGACCCAGCAGAACCCGATGCCGGCTCAGGGTACCCCAGGGATGTACCCTCCATGGCCCTCATCCGTCCTTCCCTCTGACCGTCCCTCCTTCCCGCCACGCTGGGAGCGCGGAGCTCTGCCAAAACACGTTCGAGGGGGACGCTGGAGCCAAAGCCCAAGCCCAGCCGCCCCTGGCCAACTGCTCCCAGCAGCGTGGATGCGAGCAAACCCCCGCGCTCCACCCCCGCGACACATCTGCAGCTCCGCAGAAGCCTGGGACGGAGGTCCTGACACTGGCCGCCGTCAAATTGTCCCACTGAGCTTTGCCGAAAAGCTCGCCGGCGAGATCCCTGCCCAGTTAATTGCACAACCCGAGCACGGCCGTGCTGCTCCGGCCAGGGTGCTGCTGGCGGCAGATGCTCCGGGAGAAGCGCAAGGACCAGGGCGTGGACAGGATGATACCATCGCCGAAACCCTCCTCTAGGCTCCGGCAGCCAGAGGCCGGAGCACCTCCCCGGGGCGCAGCCGTTCCTCCGTGCCCCGTAGCCCTTGCTGAGTATCCCGAGCTCACCCCGTTCCTTTCCCGACCGACTGACGCTTCCCAAAGCCCTGCGCCGAGCCGTTCCCAACCTGCCATGTGAACAAGCACTTGCTTTTGCCATAAGGCGCCCGTTTAAAGTATGTGCTGTTAAAAACAGTGAGTAATAATTGTAGTGAGTAATAAGCCGCTACTCATCTTCCCCACGCACTCGGTCCGTCGGAGCTCCGGACACCCTGGCCGCTGCCTCTCCTGTTCCAGCGAGGGAGCGAGACCTTTCATTCCCCTTGCCTGAAGCACTGGATTTTCCCTGCGGATGGGCTGAGCAGCCGCCAGAGCCAGCCCCACAGGGCTCCTGTTTAACACCGGGGAGCTCAGACCCCCTGAACAGCCTCTGCACCCCAAGAAAACCCAGCCAAGGTGCAGGTCTGGGGGCTCTGGCTGCCTTCTCCCTGCCCCAACTGCTCTGGCTCTGGCCGGCGCAGGAGCATTTGGGACTCAAAGTATTGACACAAGCGGTCGGGCAGGGAAAAGCAGCACCCAGCAAACACCGGCGTTATCTCCAAGCGCCAGCGCTCCCAGGCGCCAGGCAGCGCGCTTTAAAATAGTTATTGAATGTTAACAATTTATCAGGGTTTGGAAGGGGGAGGTGGAATTCTTCGTGGAAAAAAAAAAAAAAAAAAGTCTTCTGGTATTTCTGGAAATTATTTTCTGTCTCTAAGTGGTTTTGTTTATCGACAGCACATGCTCCCCGGAACATGCCCTAATGCGGAGCGTCTGCGTGGGCCTCCAGAGCCGGCCCCGCGCCGAGGGGAGGGAGAGATGGAGGGATGGAGGGAGGGGAGCGCAGCGCCTCCAGAAATGGCAGTTCCTGAAAAATGAGTCAGTGCTGGCTCGGCGCACAGCAAAGCCCTTCTCCAGATACACCTCAGAGCGAGCGCCTTCCAGCTGATTCAGGGGCTCGACAGCAGCATATTTCCATGGCATACGGATCGCTCGGCAGCGAAGAACTGCCCCGCTTCCGGGAGAGTCACTGGGAGGGAGAGGGAGGGAGGGAAGGACGCGTGCCAAGATCCAGAGGGAGTGCACGATGCTCGATGCTCGGCTCCCCGGGGAAGAAAGGGAGGTCGCAGCAGCTACGGCTTTGCTAAAAGGCAGACAGGTGTAGGGCAGGGACGCATCCTGCACATGGGGGTCAAACCAAGCATCCTGCCTGCTCAGCAGCACCCTAGGAAATCCTGGTGTTCGGAGAGGAGTGGATGCTGGAGGGAAGAGCCAGCAAAGACTCTTCCCTCCTTCCCAGGAGAAAAGGGAGCCCCGGAGCCTGCCCCTGCCCCCCCCGGGGCTCCTCTGCACCCACTCGGCAAGGAGGCGAGAAAGCGGGGGGGAGTGCTCCTACCTGTGCAAACAACGGCATGGGTCTTCTCCGTGTTTATATGGCTTTTATATAAATCCCAACAGGAAACCGTATGCTCGGGAGGACGGCAGCTCGAGCAGGGTGGGTCGCCGGCTCCTGCCGGGCACCGTCCCCGCTCCCCACGGCCCCGGCACACTGCAATTTACTGCTCAGGGGTGGATTCAAACAACTAAAAATGGAAGCAGTAAGACAGGAGCCAGGGCTAACTGCCCCTCAGAGACCTGCCTGCGAGGCTGCAATTACAACTGGCCATTACACCCACGGAGCTATTTCGGAGCGGTGACGGACACCCCTGTGCCCACCTGAGCACCCTCCCGGGGCGCACGGTCCCCACACGCCCGCGCGTCGGGGAAGATGCCCGCGCGTCGGGGAAGATGCTCTCGTGCAGCCTTCGTACAGCCGTGCGTTCAGGAGAAGCAGCCTCTTGCAACCTGTGTCCCCTGTTGTCCTCGGGGACCCCGAGGGCTGCACTTTTGCCTCTCGCCTCTCCCACGCCCATGAGTCACCAGGCTGAGCTGTCCGGGGGACACGGCACAAGAATGGGACCTTCCATGCTCAGGCGGCAGCCTGTGCTGAACATTTGTGAGCTGAGTGTAGCAGGGAAGCCCCTTCCAGTCCCACAGCTCATCCCCAGGAATGCATTCAAGGTGCCAAAAGCAGGAGCCGGTGCTGGAGCAGGGTGCCCGGCTGCGGCACCCGGAGGAGGTCGGAGCCCAGGCTCAGCCTGGGGTTTCCCGCGATGCTGTGCCGTCCCGCAGGGGAGCCCTGGATCTGATCTCCCCGGTCGGCTCCGTGGGACTGGGTGGCTCTGGATCGGGGCAGCTTGGCCTCCGCTCACGCAGCCGCCGCCATCCCATCGGAGCAGAGCTGGCCCGTGCAGCATCCACCACGTCAGAGCGTCCCGGAGGCAGGCGAGCACCGGGGTGCCTCGGCGCCAGCAACCGGCGTGTAACGCAGGAGGCAGAAAAACAACAGGGCAAGGCCAAATACAACAGGGAGAAGAGGCTGAGCTCGGCTCCCAGGTCTGCAAGGCTTCAGGAGAACCGTGGGGGGGGGGCTGCAGCCAGCTCAGGGCCGCGCGTCCCTCGGGGTGGAGAGGTGGTGACTTCCAGCGGGAGACCTTGCCTGGCACAGATGCCCTCCAGCTCCAAAACAAGGAAAGGAGACTCAATTTTTCTCTGAGGCTCAACACAAGCAGCCCTCCAGGCGCCCTTGGGGAAGAAGGGCACGCCAAAGGCAAAATTTGCGGGTGACACGGAGAAAAAGCCTTTCCCTCGCCCAGCGCTCCTTGCCCCAGCCTGCGGCTCAGGTCAGGAACTAAGTATTTGCTGAAATAAAAAGCAAACACAACTGCAAATGTAACTATAGGGAAAAACTATAATGCTTAAAGCAGACGCATGCTTGGAAAAATAAATATCCAACTGTGCAGCACACATACTGTGTTAACCCTTCCCAGCCATATGTGCCGTGAGGCCTTACAGCTACCAGGGTATCTCTAACCGCTGAGTTCACTGCACGCTGTGGGCATCCAGTGGTGAGGGAGATTGGCACGTGGGGCAGGAGGGATGGGGAAAGGCCCAGCTTCATCCACAGATGTCTGTAAAACCAGTTCAGTTTCAGAAGCATCCTCAAATTCAGGGATCCCTACCCAAGGGCTTGATTTTCAGACCTGCAGAGCATCCATTGATACCCACAAACCTCCACCCGGTTGGTACCACCGACTGTTCTGGGAGGGGACTGGTGGAGGACAGGGACACTGGGACACAACCACAGCCTGCCATCACCTGGAAGAGGCAGAGGCCTGTTATCCAGCCTGGGAGAGGGCTGGATGGGGTCTTCACTACATTCAGCTCCTCCGAGGAAAGCTGCTGGGAGGCGAAGGACACACACTTCTCCAGCAAACATATCCTCAACTGTTCGCCTTTGCCTTCGTGCCCAGAAGCAGAAGGTCCCCAATGGGGGAGAAAGCTGAATTGCTGGGATGGGATGAGCATCCGCGACCCAGCCCCAGTCGAGTGGCCCCTTCTAGCGGCCAGGGTTTGGGGGGCCAGAGCAACAGAGGGAAACCAGCTGGGGCTGGGGGCAATACAGCTCCCTAGGTCGGTTTATGTTTTTAGGTAGATAAATAAACAAGGAGCTCCAGTTCACACCTCAAAGCAACCTGGGCTCCTTCCCAGCACGCCTGGGGCAGGCACCTCCCGCGCAGCAAAGCCCGGAGCCAACGAACGCGCACACGGGCTGCTTTTGCAACGGTGCCGCTCCTGCCTTCGCCCCACCAGGGCAGGGACTATTTATTTTAATCCTCTCTGAGCAACACAACGAAAAGGCAACAGTGCATGCCAGCCACCACAGAGATTAAGGGAGGAAGCGCTCCTGTGTGGGGGAAAATGGCTGCTAGCCAGAGCAGGGGTCTACGGGGTCCACGCTCCTGCAGCATCCCCAGGGCTGGGCAGGGTGGCTGCCCCCCCCCCCCACGCCCCCGCACGTACACTCGCATCCAGCTGGTCAGCACCCAGAGATCTCCAGCCAGAGCAAATCACCGCCTCCGCCTGAACACAAATCCCAATTTTACTCTGGCTGGGACCCTGGCAGCAGAGCAGCAGCCTCCGAGCCTGTCTGTTTTATTAAGGCAAGCAGTTGGGCGAACCGCACCGTTAAGGTTTAAACATTGACGGGAAGGAAGCTGCACCAGTCAGCCGCGACACTCAAGACACGGGGCAGTAACTCAACAATCCGGGCAGAGAAGGGAATCGTGAGGCGGCTTCGCTGCTCCTCGGTGTAACCTGAACGTGGACACGCTCTGCTCCTTCCTTGCACAAGGCCAGCTGGCTGCGACCGCGGCTCACGGCCCCAACGGCCAAAATCCCAAACGCCGCAACCGAAAACGCCCCCCGAAACCCACCGCGGTGCCGAGGGCTGCGCACGTCGGCCCAGCAGATTAACTGGGTATCGCACGCGTAGTCGGCCGCCACGCCGCGCTCCCCGCGCGTTCGCCATGGACGAACGCGAGCGATTCCCAGAGACCCGCAAAGAGTTTGGATAAAGGAGGGTCTCGGAGCCCCCCACTTCCCCGCGGGCAGCTCGCAAACACAAAGGGAAACGTAAACTCCAGGACCGCGTTATTCCGAGCACCTCCGTCCTCGGTGACCGCCGCAACGCCCCAGGATCCGAAATCTTCAACAAAACCAAACGCAGCTCCTTTTCCATCTCTTTCTGGAAGCCGCGAGGCTCCCGCTTGGGAACTTTTTGGGAATAAGGGACGAGGCGGCAACTCGGAAAACAACCCCCAGCCGGGCCCCCCCGCAACCGGGCCCCAGCCCACCCCGGGGCCGGGGGCTGCGGGGAGGTTTCCAACCTCGGCTCTGCCCCAAGGACGGGCTCGGCCCCGCCGCGTTTCAAAACTGCCGCCCGCCGAGCGGCTGCAAACCGGGGGCTGCAAACCGGGGGCCCCCCCACCACAACCACACCGGACGGCCCCCGTGTCCGCAAAGCTGAGGCTTCCCCCCCCCCCCCCGGCCGTCGAGCCACCCCCCAAACGGGCACACCGGGGGGGTGCAGGGGAGAAAAAGGGGTTGGGGGGTCCGGCGGTGGCGGAGCCCCGCGGGACGGGGACGGCCCCCGGTCCCGGATCGGGGCCCCCGGTCCCGGATCGGGCCCCCCCGCCGCCAGCCGCGGGGAGCACAAAGCGCTGCCCCACCGTCCCCCTTCCCCTCCGCGGTCCCGGTCCCGGTTAGCCCCGACCGGAGCGCGGCGGCGGTACTCACCGGAGCCCCGCTGGCGGCGGCGGCGGCGCGGTGCCCGCCGCTCCCGGGAACAATGGAGGGGGAGCCCCGGCCGGGGCGAGAGGCGCAGCCCCGCCGCCGCCGCGTTTACAGCGGCCGCCCCATGGTCGGGGCCGGCCCCGAGGTGGCGGCGGGAGGCGCTCCCGGAGCCGCGACCGCCCCGACGGCCGCCGCTGCCGTTGTTGCCGCTGCCCCGCTCCGCCGCGTCCCCGCCGTGCGCCCGCCGCCGCCGGACTGAGCCGCTCCCGCACCGCCCCGCCGCCTCCTCCCGGCTCCTCCCCCGCCTGCCTTCCTCCCACCCTCCTCCTCCTCCTCCTCCTCCTCCTCCTCCTCCTCCTCAGCGGCCTGATGGGGCTTGTAGTCACCCCCGGGGCTGCGCTGCCGGCAGCCTCCCGCCGGTATTGGGGTCCCGGGGATCCCCGCGGGGTTCTGCGGGCGGTTGCGGCCCCGAAATCGGCCCAGGTTTGGGAGAAGCTAGGCGTTCGCCCTGCCGCCCGCGGGATGCTCGCCTCCGCTGCGAGATCTCCGTCGCAGCGGGGAAACCTCGGTCACCGTGGTGTGGGCAGGGGAGAAGGGACCGCTGCACCCCACTGTTCTCCCCACCCGGCACCCAGCCCAGAGGCAGCAGCACGCAGGCAGCAAGTGCGGGCAGAGCTCCGGGCAGCCCGGAGCTCCCAGCCCAGCTTTTCTGCAAAGCAAGGGCCCGGGGTACCCACTTTCTGTGAGCGGATATTCAAAGGGTCGCCAGACCCAAATCCTGCCCAGGAGCCAGCCAGGAGCCACTGCTGCTGCAGCCTCTGCCCTTCCCAGCTGAGTGCATCGGGCAACCTATCCCCGAGGTTCGGAGCAGGAACGCGGCAGCTCTAACTCGGAGCACCCCCAAAACTCCCTACCTGCACAGGCAGCACGTGCGCCTTCTGCTCGGTCTCAGTTGGGACTGGGCTGGGTTCCCGAGCCGAAGGGCAGAGTGGGATTTTGCCACACCAGTGTAGCCAGCCTGTCTGCTGTACTGTCCGACGTGGGAGCCCACCGCAGAGCTCCCCAGTTTGCGCGGCTCAGACAAGCTCCCCCAAAAGCTGGACCAGCTCGGGGTGACACGGATGGTGCCGGGCGGTTCAGCCTCCGTGCAGGAAGCACTAGTACAGGAGCAGCCTCGAGTCAGACTCCAAGTCAGGGCATCCCAGAATGAAGATGTCTCTGGCTGGCAGTGAAAGACCTGTGCGAGGCAATGTGTAAGTGATTAAGTTATAACAGGGAAGAGGACAGGCTGAATTAGCCCTGTCAATCACCAGAGCTATATTTGAACCAAATGCTGGGCATCCATCTTCAGAAGCAGCCTCTTGCCTGTTCAGGCAACTGTTCAGCTGGCCATGCCAAGACCCACTGAATATTTTCTTTCCAGGATGACAGATGTGTGAACAGGGAGAAGGGGGGAAGATAACACACCTGCTGGGATGCTATTCTCCCAGCAAGCTGAACATGGGGAGCGTTTCGAGGACAGCAGGGAAGCAGAGCCGACCCCAGCCCCCCACAAGCACAACTCACCCCATGCACCTTTGGGGTGTCCCGGGCAGCTGCTCACCCCCACCCCTGCTTTCGTCTCCCCTCATCGCCCAACAGCCGGGAGCCAGGCCGCTTTGTGCCGAAGGTGCCCTGGTAGCAAAGCTGCTGGGGGACCGGCTGGGGCACCCCCACGAACTGGGGGAGCTCCCCTGCACAGCACCTCCTGGTCCTGCTCTCCTCCAGAGCAGCCGTTCCTCCTTTTGTGCCAGGGTTGTCAATGTTGGCCCAGAAATGGACCTTACGGGATTGCACCATAACACCTCGCGATAGAAGGGGGACGGGCTTGCACCTCTGCTGCTGCTGTTCCTTGGGGATGGTTTTCTGCTTGACTGCATCAACAGGATACCATTTCTTGGGCCTTTTTAAGTAAAGGTGTTTGCAAATGGCAGAAAATGGGGAAAACCATCCCTTGCTCCCAGGAGGTTTGAGGATTCAGCTGCATCCCTGGCCTCAGCATCGCATCGGGGCTCAGCGCAGGAGTGACCACGAGCTGTCACCATCTGGTGGCATAAACGGAGCATGAACAGGTCCTCCAGGATGGACAGGGAGATGAATGCTCCCCCAGAGTGGATGGGGGACTGCTGAGGGCCATGGCTGAGACTGAAGAGCAACAGGGCCCCAAGGACCAAGCTGGAGCTCACTGCCTGCCTGTACTCACAGGGATGGGCAGAGGGCTGGGGGCTGTGCTTTGGCAGCACCAGGCAGCACCACGTCCTGCTGGTCCGTGCCCTTCTCCTGGACTGGGGGAGGTGGGGAGCGATGTGCTGGGCTCTTCCACACTGGCATTTGCACTGGTGATGCAATTTCGAGGCAACGCAGATGCTAATTTCACATGAACCTGGGCTTGTTTCAGTTTAGCTGCAGATAATCAAGAACAGGATTAAGAAAAACTTAAAGTAGGTCTCAGTTACCGCAACAGCTGAACAACTTACCGTGTGTCAGGCAAATCCCCACGACAGCCTGTGAGCACCAGCCAGTGGGGAGCATCATCAAAGGCGCAGGTTCCGCTCAGCTGGGGAGGTTTACCGTGCCATCGGGTACTGCGTGGTGCTCAACTCTGTCGTGGAAATCAGAGCACTTAGCCGGGGCTTTGCACTGGTTTAGCAAATCCCATTTCAAACCCTATGGGCAGCTCGCTCCCGTGGGATCGCCCTGTCCAGGCCAGGCCGAGGAAGACAGAGGAGGCCATGCCACCGGGCTGGCAAAGAAAGGGGCACTGGGCTGTCCCGCTGCGGCTCCCCTGCTCCCTGGTCACACCACTGCCTCCTCCAAAGAGTGCTGTGGTTCCCTGGGCTGAGCCTGGGGGTTTTCCTGTGTTGCCGATGAACATTTTTCCTAATGTGGGAGCAGCAGGTTCTCAATTAAAAAGTAATTCTTTCTGCCTGGGAGAGTGAACCAGCTGCTGCCGAAAGCCAGGAGGTGGTAAGACCCACAGCAGGCTGGCACGGACAGGATGGCGAGGCGTCCCCTCTGTTGCAGGGGAAGGTCTGCATCGCAGCAGAGGGGTTCCTGGCCTTGGGATGGCCGGTGCGCAGCCGTGGTCCAGACCCTGCCTCCACATTCGGTCCTGCCCCGGGCTGGCGGCTGTGTCTCGGTCATCCACCTCCTTGAGAGAGCGGCAGAGAGGTGGCTGGGAAGGGGGAGGCGTGCTACAGAGCTGCCTTGACACAGAAAAGAACCAGAGAAGAAAGAGGCTTACAAGGCCAGGGCTTGCAGGGTTTTGTCTTGGCTGTGGAGGAACAAAGGTGTTTGGGGAGCAGCTCCCCGGGGACTTTGCTCCCAGAACCTGCAGCTTTCACAGCCTCCCTGCAAGCTCTCCTTCCTCCCACAGCACGGGATGGAGCGTGGGGCAGGGGATGTACCTGCCGGCCTGCACGCACCCTCGTACCCTGCCCGCAGGGACGTGCACCGTCCCATCTACATCCCTGCAAAGGGTCACACATAGGTGTGCCCATATATATTGCCCTCCAGGCTCCACGTGTGCACATCCACACGCTCAACACCGTCAGGTTGCCCACCTCTGCTCGCCAGCCCAAGGCCGTGGGGTGCCCTTCCTTTGCCGCCCACATCCACGCTCCAGCTCCCAGCTGCAGCACCGAGAAGCAGCAAAACCCACCACTGGGCGAATCTACACCATCCCTGCGGTCGGGCATGGGAACAGTGGTGATGACAGTGGGCACCAGCATAGCCCCTGCACTGGGGCTGGGACTGGGGGAGCAGCCCACCCTCCCTTGCCCGCCCAGGCGGGTTTCCCCACATCTCCACAGTGGTTCCAGTGGAAACCGGAGTGTGAAGAGGGGGCACAGAAAGGGCTGAGCTGGAGGAGGAGAGTCCCAGCACAATAGAGCAGCTCCCCCCTGACCTTGCGTTCCCAGTTAAAGATCTGCAGCTCTCCCCTCCTCCCCACTACAAAGGGGCTCTTTTCAGTCCCTAATTCTGCATTTAGAAAACAAAAGCAGATGCATCTAGTTTAGGTTTGGAGAGGGGGAGGCAAGAGCAAATGCTGAAGAACAAAGAGCTTTCCCTGACAGATCTGACTGACAAAGACTTTGTCAGCTCCCGTCTCTCCCTGAAAAGGCCGGAGCACATCAGGGTGCGGGGCTCCTTGCAGGCAGCTGGCTGGCTTGTGGCTTCGAGCCCGTGTGAGAACGGCAGAGCCCACATGTGCGCGGGCGCTGCTCCCCGCGGGACGTGCACCAGCCCCGCCGCGGCGAGCGCCGAGCTCGCACAAGCGTGCGCTCGCCTTAACGGCTGTGCCGTGGGATGCAGTCCGACCCCGGGGTTCAGGCGGGACGACCCTGTCCCTTCCCGGACGGGAGCCAGCGCCGAGGGCAGGCTGTGCCTGTGCCACCCTCTTTCCTGATCCCCAAGGCACGACCGTTGCCTTTCCCCGGCTCTCTCCTCCCGGCCGAGCAGAAGGGTTTGCTCAGCGCTCTGCAGAGATTTCCAGGTGCATTATCTGACCTTGGCAAACAGCTTGCCGGAACGTTTGAGTCACGGAGAACAGCTCAGCGTACTGCCCCAAGGCCAGCGGCTTGCCGGTCGGCAGCCGGGATGCATGGACATAGCTTGCCTATGCCGCTTCAAAAAAGTCGAGCCCCTCTCGAGAGCCAGCAGCCGGCCAGGCCACCCTGCCACCGGCCGGCAGGACCCTGCAGGGAGCTCTCAAAACACCAGCTTTCCCAGGGAAATGCAACACATGAAAATCAGCAACACCAGGGATAATGCATCAGCTCCCGGGCATGATTTGGAAGCAAAATGCTGCCTTTTACAGGAAGCCCCCTCTCTTGCCTCTCCAGTCCACCTCAATAAAGCATTATTAGTGGCTCTGGCTGCGGCTACAGGCGCTGCCGGTGCTCAGCTGGACTTCGGCTGCCCAGCCAGGCCGGGTCGGCGCCCGTGGCAGCATCGCTTGGCTGCATGCGGCCCCGTCCCGGCCCACACCACGCCTGCCTGGGAACAGCGTCTCTGGGATGCTGCTGTGCCGGGGTAGAAGCCTTGGCATGGGCAAAGCACTGGCAGCAGGGCCGCAGGCTGGCTCCCCAGCACTCTCCTTGCTCAGAGGTTTCTCTGCTATCAGCATCAACCCAAACTGGCTTTTTCCTTCCTTGGTTGCATCTCAACGGCACTGTAATATCCACCCATCTGCTGCTACTTGGCTGCTCTTCTGATGGTGATGAAGGGAAATGCATCCTTCGGAAGCCCCTGCCTGATAAACTGCCCAAGCATCAACTCACTTGCAGAGGAGAGGACCAGCTCCAGGGCCAGAGATGCTCAGGACACCCACCGTCACACTGGGGTCTGCCCACAGACGCGGCATTTCAGAGACCAAGCAAGAGCGGTATCGAGCAAGCTTAGCCAGGGAGAGGAAAACGCCAAAGCCATCTTGCCTTGCCTTCAAAGGGCCCGAACCCAGCTTTTTTTTGCCACTTCCCGGACATAAGTGCGGTATCTTGTTTTAAAGCGCAGCTGATAAGAATTCTCTGCCCCCGCCCACGACGTGCCCTCGCAGGGCAGAGCCAGGGCAGACAGGGCTGAGGGTCCTGGCCAGCCGGGTCCCCCATGGAGCCTTCCCCCAGCTCGGGCAGAGCAATTCCTCCTGGCCTCCCACACTGAGCCGCTTCACAGCGACTGCTCACGGAGAAACCAGTGCCGGGAGCCGGGCAGGGTCCAGCCCCTCCAGCCAGGGCAGTGAGCTCTGCTACCCTGCAATTGTCAAATACCAAGGAGCTCATTAAGACATCACATGATATTTTATTGTCTGCAGACAACAATTGGGGCAGACAGTTGCACAGCGGTGTTTGCAGCCAGGCCAGCAGTTAGGCGCGTCCCCAGACTGGTGGCCCTCCAGGACAGGCTCCCACTGCCACCCCGGGCTCCCCCAGGGCTGCGTGGGGCAGGGGGAGAGGGGAGGTGGGGGCCAAGGATGCTCAGTGCTCTGCATCCCCTTGGGCACTCCCGGGACAAAGGTGCAGCCTTCCCCCTGCTGCACTTCTGTTAGAGCCGCCAGGTGAAGGAGGTGAAGGACCAAACCATCCATCCGAGAAACCTGTCGCCCGAGAAAGATCTGCCGGGTTTGGTTCACGCAACCTGGGCTCATCACCGGGGAAGTGCCCTGAGCAGCTCTGGCAGGCGGTTCAGCCCCACAGTAACTCACTGTGGCAGATAATCCATCGCGGAGGGCCTGCAGCCTTGTCTTGCCGTCAGCCCAAGGGGGAGGCTCTTTAATTTGCTTGGAGGCGAGCAGCACGCCCTCAGAAGCGCGGCATGGATCACCCGTCCACGAGGACAATTATTCACTGCAGTGTATCTCCTGTACCAGGCGGGCTTGACTTCTGGCCCCCGATTGATTTGCAGAGGGAAATTAATTACGTTTGTTTGACATTGCCCCTCTTGCACTGAAGCTGAGCTGGTGTATGAATGTCACACTGTTCCAGCCAGGCTCTTTCGCAGGGCTGTGATGTTTAATAAGCTGTCCCAGGGGATACCCAGCACTTCCCATTAGCTGCACTGACGCTCTACTCATCCCGAGGCTGCTCAGGCTACAGGGAAGTGTCGGCACACCCGGGCAGGCTCAGAGACCTGGGGACAGGGCGGTTCAACCCTGGGTTCGCTCCCTGTGAGGGGGAAAAGGGACTGGGCTCTCTGGTGGGCACCGGCTGCCCTGGTGACTTGAAATCAAGGTATGCTGATGCTGACCCAGGACAGCCGCTATCTCAAGAGCCGGGGCAGGGACAGGGCACTGCCCGTCCCGTTGGCTCTCCACCCTGAGAAAGTCTCCTGCTATCCTTGGATCAGGCCCAAAAGATCTCCAGGGGTAGATAAAGGTGCTGAAGTTGATCACAATAATAACAGCAGCCTCCTCTGGCTGTTATCTTGCCTTAGCAGGAGGAGGAAGCTCCAGATAACAAATGCCAATAATTTACAGCATTTATAGTGATACAGGCAAAGAGCAAAAGACAAATCACTTGGGCAGATCTCCTCCGGCCCTCGAGGACAAGTTCTCTTATCGCACCCCTGCAGAGCCCAGCCCGGGTGCTGGCCCATGGGGGCTGCTGCATCCCCTCTCCTTGCTGGGAACTGGGGACACTGGGACAGGTCCCTCGAGCTGGCGGGATCAGTGCGAGTTTCCAGGGGCAGCAAACAGCCTGTGCGGCCACAGAGATCCGTTCGGCTGCAGGATTTTTTTCCCTGGGAAGGCTGCAGCTCCGGCTCTCGCACTCCCATGCAGGCTAGAGCCGAGGATGGTGCTGCCTGCTCTTCCTCCCCAGGGCCGGACGGGCGATGCGTTTTGCCTCCTTGCTGCTGCAAAGATTCTGCCACTAGGATAATCTGATAATAGCGTTTTCTGCACACTGTCATTTAGGAGCTCAATGGCAGCTCCTTTCATCAGGAGAAAGGCTGTAATTATGTGTCATTACCCATGGGCTATGATTTTTCTCCCACTACCTAGAGCTGGTTTTTTCTTTCAAGCAATGCTTGGATATTTATAGTGAAAAAAGCCACAGCCAGGAACAAAACAACCGGGATGAGGATTTTCCCCTGCAAGGGTATAAAATGAAAGCAATGCAAAGCAAACTCTAGCAAGTTCAGAGCCTGGAAGGAAGGACCCAAGCAGCTGGGTCCTTGTGTTGTTTCCCAGGCTCCGATGAGTGAGGGATCCAGTGGATCCACTGCCTAGAGCTGCTCTCACACATGCTGCTTTGCAAAGCTCAGCGTAAGGACAGGAGGCAGAGGGGCCGGCTGGGCTGGGAGGGAGGAAGGCCTGGGGATGGGATGGAGGGGGTGGTTGCGGCTGCACTGGTGGAAGTGCTCCATGGCATGGCCACGCTGCCTCCCCATCCTCTTCCACCTCATCCAGGGCCTTGGATCCCCTGGATTTGGAAGCAAGGTGCTTGCTGCAGGGCTCTCCCCATTGCCAGATATAGGAAGAAGAAATTTTCTGGGAGTCTTCGCGCCCTGAAGTATGGGACACAGAGGGCAGGAGGAACTCTGCGCTGCCTGCAGCGGCAGCAGGGCATGGGATTCGGGCAGCAGCTCCTGCCCAGCTGATCTAGGGCCAGGACTTTACTGCATCCAGGCAGCCTGGCAGCAACCAGGCTCCCGGGCTCTGCAGCCCCTTTCAGAGGAGCTTCCTGGGCACACCTGTGCATTTCGGTAGCCAAGTTTCCCTGGGCTCCCAGCACAAGCTGCCGGTCCCCTTTAACACAGGGAGTTTTCTCCCAGTTCGCAGGCTGCTTCCTGTCTAGACAGCCCCGGAGAAGCCGCTGTATTTATAGACCAGGGCAGAGAGCTGTGCCCGCTTGCTTTGCCAAACCCACATGAGCCTGATGCTGCTGGTGAGGCCGGACGAAGATGCCTCCCACACTCTGGAAACAGGAGGAGGAGGAAGGCAAAGCAAACCACAGACAGACCCTAAACTCTCTAACCCCCTCCAGATTGCAAACAGCTCCTCTCGCCTTCCCATCCGGGACCGCTGGGCTCCTGTTGCCCTTTCCCCGCTTCTGCAAACAGCCAAGCTTCTCCATCCCTCCCTGGAGGAGCATCACTCCCGAAGAAGAGCCAGTGTTCCCACTGGGCTGACGCACACTCTGCCCAGAGCATCTTCCCCAAGCACTGCCAGAGCACGCCTGTCCTCCCCCACCACGGCTGCCCCTTCTCCGGGACCAAGCCCCCGTCAAGCTGCCCTACACCGCGCACCTCCCAGGTCACGCACTCCCGCTGCTCCTGCAGCGGCTCTGCACCTTCCCTGGCTGCAGCCCGGCCCCACGCAGGAGCCTGTGGGTTGGAAGCGCTCCTTTGGGTTCATGGGTGCTGGAAACCTCCACAGACATCTGAGGGTCATGGCTGGGACCAAAGGCACCCTTCTAGGAGTGCCTCCAGCAAGGAGAAAGACTGTCCCTGCTCACTGAAGAGCATTAAGCTAGAAGGAGCCTCTGGTGATTATGTTTCTTTTTTTTCCAGCTCATTTCTTTCACCACCTGCTTTCAAAACCCTTCCTGCCTTGCTCACCCTGCCCCGAGCAAGCCCATCCTCTGCAACAGCCCGTTCTCCCCATCACCTTCTCCAGCTCCTTGGAGACCTGCCCAGACCCACCACTGCCTGGAGAGCCACCAGGCAGGGCTGCAGCACGTGTCCACGCAGCTGAGGTTTGCTCTCAGCCAAGGGGAAGGATGGTCCTCACACCAGCCCCAAGAGGGGTCCCTGCACCCCCGCTGCCTCTCCCACGGCAGGGACCTGCCATCCCCTGGCCAGCAAGGGACGAGCCCGGCTGCCCCTGGATCCCACAGCTCCCACGTTGGCTGCGGCCGTGACTTGTCATCCCTGGGTTTCCTGCGGGCAGGGCAAGCAGTAAGGAGGCTGGGGCTGCCATATCACATTTCCCATCACACAGGAATGTAAACTCAGGAGCAGGGTTAACCCCTTGGGAGGGGTGGCAGAAGATGCACGCTTGCTCCCGCATCCCCGAGACACAGCTCCGGCCCCCCATGTCCCTGCCCTTGCCTGCAGCATCCCTGGCAGTCCCCAGGTAGGCAGGGGAATGGCTTAGCAGGGTACCTCCAGCCAGAGATGAAGCGGTCACCAAGCCTCCCCAGGGCCTTATCAGCAGCTTATAAAAGCACCTGCAGTGCTGGGGTAGCCAAGTGGTATAGAGAGAGAGCGAGCAAGAGCTCCACAGGGGCATAAAAGCTTCTTAAATTAGACTCTTATTGATTAATTCCTTTGGGCTTAATCTGCAGGGGTAGGAAGTATCCTCTGGTATGCTCACCCACCAATATTAGACTTTTAAATATTTATCCTTCTCTTTGCTGATGGGCTGTGATTTCCAAGAAGGCTTTAAAGCTTTTTTTAACTGTTCGGTGCTAAAGGACACAGCACAGCCTGGCTCAGAAGATGGCCCTGGCAGAGGTTTCTGGCTGGCTCACAGGGAGCTGGTGCAGAGGGGTTTGGTGCCCAAAGGGTGGGAGCTCCCGTCCCCGCTGCTGAACACTGAGAAGGTGACACTGGGGGGACCTGGCCAGACGGGCTGCAGAGATGCGATGTGTAAAGCCCCTTCAGTTTGCCCTGCCTCTGTGCTGGCAGTAGTAGGGGCTCTGTGCGAGAGGAATTAGAGGAACAGAAGCCGAACCGGGTTTCCCGGAAGCTTCCCTGTGATGGATTTATAGGCACAGTGCCCTTTTTACAGGAGTTCACGCTGAAAACAAGCTGCAGATGCTCTCCTTGGGGTCTCCAGCAACGAGCCCAGATTTACTGCTGCCGTCTCGCAGCGAGCACTGGACGGCAGCTGTGCTCCGGGCCGGGGGGTCGGTGGCTGCGCCCGCCGTTCCCAGTGCTGCAGCTACTGGGGACGGCTCTGCAGAGCTGAGCTCCAGCTGATCGCATCGCCCGGGGCAGCTCCCCGTGTCTGTCCTCCTCTGCAGCCGTGTCCCCATGCTGGGAGTGTGACCACTGCAGCCGCTGCCGCCGGGTCCAGGCACCGTCATGGAGCACAAGGGTCTCTCTGTGCAGAGCTGAGCCCCGTGCCCGTCCCAGGGGCAAAGGTTTTCCCTGTTGTTCCTGAGAGACCTCAAGGTCAGGCGTTTGCAGGGAGAGCGTGCCGGGCGGCTGCAGGGTCGGATTTGGTACGTTGAGGGGGGCCCTTTGCCTGGGGGTGTCTTTCTGCTCCCGTCAGAGGACCTGCGTCTGCCATGCAGACTGCAAACATCACCAAGTCCTGGGGCTGCGCTTGCCCTTATCCATCAGGGAATTACCGCAGGGCTCCACGCCTAACCTGGCACTGGGAAATCTCAGCTTGAGCGTTAAACTGAGACTCGTAAGACCCTGCTTTTGAGCAGCCCTTACCCCCAGCAAACCATCCCTCCGTCCGTGGCTCTGCCCGGCTTGAAGCACTGGTTCCAGCGCCCCGGCACGCTGCAGGGCTCTGACGACCGAGCAGCCATGGCGGCACGGCTCTGCCCAAATTCCCCAGGGAGCATAGTGGCTCTGGGAGCTCGTGGTCAAGCCATCGGCTTGTGTAGCAGCATGCACTGGTGGAAGAGAGAGCAGGGCAAGCCTGGCCAGGGAGGGAGCCCTGCACGGTCCTGCCTGGCCAGCCAGCACTTTCCTGGGTATTTTGGGCAGAGGACAAAATGCAGGCTCTGTGCGGGGCTGCATGTGGGGGAGGCAGGTGATGCTCCAGCCTCTCAAAATGCAAACCGCCCTCGTCACAGCAGCCTGAGTGACGTGAGGGGCGACCCCGTTGCTGCGGGGTGTCTGCCCGGCTTGCTGACCCGCTGCGGCCCCGTCTCCGGCAGCTCTGCGTGCCGGGCTGCGGCACCGCAGCTCTTCAGAAACGGTGACCCCTGGCTATGCCCTGTTCAGTAACAAAGGCAAATTCATGCTGAATAATCATGCAAATCACTAGCCCGAGAGCCTGGAGGGGTGCCTGTGTGAGGGGCTCGCTCCGGTTGACAATGCTGCTGGGCAAAACAATCCCTACCCTCTAGCCGGGCAATTCCCAGCCTGGACAATCATCTCCCTGTTTGTGTGTTGTAACAACCTGCCGATGCCAAGTGGCCCAAACCTTCCTGTGGATGCACCCCCGGGCCTCCTGGCCACAGCTCTTCAGGATGCGCCACCTCGGGTGACAGGGCACGTGGGGACAGCTGCTAGCGAGCCCCGTTCCCACGGCTGCCCGTCCTGCCTGGGGGCTTTTCTTCTCCAGACTCACCCATTCCACTGCTCGCTCGCCCGGCTGCAGGGCTGCCTAGCCACCAGTGCCCCAAGATGCCCTGGCAAGCTGCAGAGGGACCAAAACGTGGAGCAGATGCTGGGAACAGTGGTGACAGCCAAACCCTGTCCCGGTGTCCCTGCGCTCCCACGGCAGCCAGAGGTGCAGCCGCCCGGGGTTGCAGCATCGCCTGCGGTGCGCTGGGTCCTGCTGGACCCGTGTGAGCTCTGCAGCCTTTCCTGCCCAGCTCCATCCCTCCTCAGCCATGGGGGCTCACCCTGTGCCCAGCCGCGGGCTTTCGGGTGGTCCTGGGGACCGGGAGGTCCACTAGCACTGTGTGTGCATGGATCCCAGTGCTTGGAAGCTCTTTCCTGAAATGCCTGCGAACAGGCTTCATCCCAAACCGGTACTTCCCGCGCTCCGGCCATGCGGCGAGCAGCTGCAGCCCTGGGCAGGAGGAAATGCTGAGCCACTGGCAACTCTCAGAAATTCCCCAGATGTGCTGTTTTGTCCTGTGGTGACCGGCGTAGCGCGGCACAAGCGGAGGCGGGGGAGAAGCCGCTGAAATTGTCCCTTGAGCACGCTGAGCACTGGGGCAGGGCTTGCAAAGTCCCCTGCCTGCCCCGTCATAGCTCCATCACTGTCCGGCAGGCTACAAAGCTGGATAAGGAAGAAAAGACCCCGAGGCCGGGGCCGGGAGCATCCTGCCTGCCCTGCCTGTGTGCGGAGCTGACAGCGGGCTCAGTAAACTAAGGAGATTAGCGCTGGGATTGGAGCTGGTGTGAAAAATGACTCCCGTTTTGAATGGATAAAGCTGCTTTTCTCTCCTGTGCGCCGGGACCGCAGAAGCAGATTCAAAGTTTAATCCCTTCCGCCTGATCCTTCTCGTTAGACATAATGTAATTAACGGGACGGCGAGGAGCTGCAAAGCTGTTTGTGCTCCAGGGTCACGTCGGAGAACAACAGGGCACCAACTGCCGCTGGGGCAGGGCGGCCAGCGGAGGAATTTGGGGGACTTGGCACACACGGAGCCTCCGCGCGGAGGGCACGCCGCACGGGAGGCAGCGGCCGCGGCAGCGCCTGCCGAGGGCTTGCAGGAGCTAAATGAGGAGCTGACCCCCCTCATTAAGAGAAGGACGTGGGGCTGCCCCACAGAGCCCCCGCATACTGTGAGCCGGGGCAGGCAGCCGGTGCAGGCAGCGGGGACGGCCGCAGGAGCTTGCCTGCATCCCTGCCTGCACCCAGAACGCCGCGGTCCTGCCGCGCTCGGAGGGCTGCGGCCGTGCTGGGTGCATCCGCCTGTGTCTGGGTCCATGCCAGCAGCCACCGTGCCCACCCGAGGTACGGATAGCTGGGGACCGGAGGGTCTCTGGCATCCCATGGTGCGGAAGATGCTCTCCCCACCCTGGGCAGAGGGACCCTGGAGATGCCAGCTGGGAGAAAGAGCCACCTGCGAGCCCAAAGGCAATCCCCCCCGACCCCCCGGCACACCGTCCCGCGCTGCATCTTGGCAGACGGCCGCTGGGCTGGACCATCAAACCCACCTGGGGCTGGGCTGGGGGTCCCGGCACCAAGGGCCCCTCGGGTGGACGGAGTGCCGTCTTCCCCCCCTCAACAAAGCAAGGGGGGAAGGTCTGAGACTCGGCAGGGAGCCCCCAGCCCCCCCTGGGCTGCCCCCATCGCACCGGCCCCTCCCCACCTGTCACCCGCCGACTCCGCAGCCCCGCTGGAATAAAAGGGCCCATTTATTTGAGGCGTGCTAAATAACTCGGCGCGGCCCCGCTGGCCTGGCTGAAGACACCCCTGGCTGTCCTCGGGAATGCTCCCGGGGTGCCAGCTCCAAAGGCAGCTGTGGTGGGCCTTAGATCTTTATGGCCAGTAAAGGGGTCCGTGGCTAATTTATGCCCCTCCTATAATTTACAGCCTCTTTACAGCTGCTGTAAAATGACCTATAAATCACGGGCAACATCATAGGCCAGAGACAAAGCCCCAGCATCGTCACCTGCCAGCTGGCCCCGAGCAGGGGGTGGTGGCTGCCTGGGGACTGAGAGGGGCCGAGCCCGCGGCAGGTACATTCACGCTGCAGCCGGGCACTGGGAGCACTGGTCAGGGTTTATATAGCTGCGAGCCGGTGAGCTTGGCGACAGCAGGGGTGCCCGCAGGCGTTGCAAGATGGAGAGCCCAAGGTCTCGTCCGTCTGCACTGCGGCATCGCGCAGGGACACGCGGTACCTCGGGATGCTGCAGCCGCATCCCACGTGGCGCTGGCCGTGGGCTTCCCAGCTGGGGGGGTCCGGGGTGGCCCGGGGTGCGGGGCAGTGGGTTTGATTCCTCGGCTGCAAAGGTGAGGCCATTTGTCCCCTCGTCTGTGCAGCTCAGGCAGCAGTGTGGGGTCTGAGCATCGCGAGCACGACGTTCCTCGATTTCCAGCCCCAGGGAGCGCGGGTCCGGCCCCCGCAGCCCGGCACTGCACGGCGAGTGGAGCACCACAGCCAAAAACCAGCGCTCGTCTCACCCTGCCCTCTCGAACGGCCATGATGCGCAGGACCCGGGCCGCGGCACTCGTTAGCACAGCTCCTCGTTTGCCCAGACGCTCTGCTGGCTGGCGGCCAGCGGCTCCCCGTCCCCCCCATCGCTGCCTCCACCGGCCAGGGGAGCCCGTTCGGGACGGGGGCCGCGGCTGATCGTCCCCGGGGCAGGGACGGCAGATTCGGCGTGGAGGGTCATTCGGGTCCTCGTGGGGTCCGGGGGTGGGACCGAAGGGAAACTCGGTGGCTTCGCACGGAGGTGCTTGCGGAGGCTTTTTGCTCCCAGTGCGCTGCAGAAAGGGCTGACTCAAACGATGGTGGGGAGGAAGCAAAAACCCCCAAAGCCACGGCATCCGAACTGGCAGGAGGTGGTTTGCACTTGGGCCTGAGCGAAGGCTCTGAACTCCGCTCTGCCTCTTCCCACAGCGGCAGCAGCCTGTGTTGGCTTTGGCAGGGTCCGGGGGTTTCTGTTGCGCAAATCCCCGGAGAGGACGGGGCTCAGCTGGCGGGGGTGTCGCGTTCCCGGCACAGTGGCTGCCTTTGTGCCCAGGTGTAAGGGCAGAGCAGGTGCTGCCGGGACCCCCCCCCCCCCCCCCCCTCAACGTCCTGGCATTCAGCATTTGCTAACGCTAAACGTTCCCGGGGCCGGTGCTGCGCAAGCCCAATCCTCCCGTGGCTTTTGGGGTGCTGCGGTACTGGGGTGGCTGTGCCCCTTGGGGGGAGATCCCGTCGGATGCAGCTGGGATAGGGGGTTACCCGCAGCTCTGCCCCTCGCCGGGGCAGGTGCCGCAAAGCCGGACTCGGCTGCTCCCCCCCGCGCCATCTCTGGTGTTTATTTAAACTTCCTCCAACCCCTACGTACGCTCCTATTTTTGCCAGGCGATGGGTCTGTGACCCTGGAGCGCAGCCACCGCGCTGGGTCTGTGTCCTCGGCTTGCACCTATGCCCCGTTCCTAAAAAACGGGCTTGGCGCTGGTCCTCCTCCTCGCCTGGGCTTTAAATAGCAATCCTGCTCAGCTGTGTTTCTGTATATATATATATATATATATGTAGATATTTATATGCACCAATTACAAACTACAACAGCGTTGAAGGAAAACACAGGTGGTATTTTTAGGTGACAAACATCCTAAAGGGACAATGGCCCAAGTTTACATCTGGTGTGACAAGGCTGGAGGCACCTGGCTGCTGCCTAGGGGGTTTCGACCCCAGGTTGTATAAAAAAGCCGAGGATGGAGGGTCCTCCCACGCCTGGGGAGAGCAGGGAGCAGCGGTGTTGGTGGCTGGAGGGACAATTGGAGTGCCCAACGTGGGACCGGCCCCTCTGCCCACCTCTTTTGTCAGGCCACGCAGGCACCGCGCGGCCGTCTGAGCTTCCAGGGTTTGATGAAGGCTCCTGCTGCAACGCCATTACCGGGGGCGTTCAGGAGAAGTAACGCCATTACCGAGCTGCAGCGTGCGCGCTTTGCCAGCCGGGGAGTAGGTAGACCGGGAATAGCGCTGCCAATAGCACTGCCGCCGAGGGGGTGGCAAAGACCCCAAATACGACCCCCTGTGCTGCAGGCAGCGTCCCCTGCTGTGCCCAGCGCTATGCAGGCGATGGAACGGGCTCAGGCTCCGTGGAGATGTCCTGCCTGGCGCAGGCACCCGGCTCGTCCCGGTCCAGCTGGTGCGTGCCGAGCACCGAAGCCGGCAGCGGCTCTGGCAGCGATGCCGAAACCAGCGGTGGCGGGAAGAGGAGAGAGGTTTTGCTCTCAATTGCAAGACCACGGAAATATTAGATGGGCAGGAGGGGACTGCCCGGGGACGTGTCCTGCTCTCTCCAGCTGCAGCAGACTGCGGTTGCATCTGGAGCGCAGGGCAAGTCCGGACGCCGCGATACCCCGCTGCACCCTCGCACCAGCACGGTGGGAAGCGGTGGGGAAGAGCGGTCTGGGGCCGGGGCTGCTGGGGTGAAGATGCTGGTAGGCATCTGGGGCTGGGCTATGGAGCACATTTCTGAAATGTTTTAGGTTATTCTGGTTAAAAAACAACAAACCAGAAAGTGAAATTCTATCTGCGAGAGGGAATGTGAGGTTTCAGTAAAAAAATCTGCAGATTTTCTGTTCTGCTTTGTTTTGACAAAAAGGCCAGCTCTGCGTGAAAACATCTCGGTGCCTTCTCGCTGCTGCCAAACCTGCAGCAAACTCCTCGTCCTGCTGTGCCAGGAGCCACCGGCGTGTAGCTGGCCAACTGGATCACCCTGGATCCTGCTTCCCCAGACCCTTGGCTCGGCTCGGATGCCCCACGACCCCCCCTTCTCCCCCCTGGCTTGGCTGGGCTGAGCCGCTGCGCCCGTGTCACTGCTTCCCCCGGCACGGCACGGCAATTATCTTTTGGTTACTGTGGCTTTGCACAAACACTTCCATGGGGAGGCACGGTGGCTCTGAAGTGGCCACCGATGGTTTTGGTGGCTCACGCAGCCCTCGGCGGTGCCTGGGTGGGGGCTGCGGCCCCCAAAAACAAGTGGCGTGGGGGTGTGGGTCCATCCAGGAGGACACTCGCTGCTGCTCCTTGTGCATTGCAGCCTGGAAATGGCTTTCACAGCCCATCCGTTAGCAAGATTTATCGAAGGCTGCGCATACACGGCTCCCACTGTCGGGAAGGTCTCGGTGGAGCCGAGTCATGGGCCAGAGGCTGCTGCCGGCAGCCACGAGGTGAGGACCCGCGTGGAGGCTGCAGGCTGAGGAAGAGCTGATTGATGGGCAGAATAATTTTTCAGCATCTTACATTTCTTTTCACTGGGTTAGCAGATGCTCAGCCTCACTTTCCCCGGTGTTTCTCTGTAGGAACAACCTGCCACCCTTCAGCCATGCCGTGCTCATCTCGGGCAGAGATAACAGCCCCTGGTCTCCTCTAGATTTATTTTTTTTCTAAATCTGGGTGCTTTGCCTTTTCCCTCTTCAGGACAAAGGCTCCAGCGGTGCCAAGCCCATCCCTGCAGATGCTGCCACTGCCTGGGCACTGGGGAAGCAGCCACTTGGCTCCGGATGCCGACAGTTCCCGGAGTGGGAAGCAGCCAGCCAAACCCGGAGCGGCCGTGGGGGCTGGATGGGCTGCACGGCTGCTAACGGGCCGTGTGGCACGGAGGAGGGCGATCCCTGCTCTGGCACCCTTGGCATGGCACCCCACGGTGCCTCCTCCGGGGGGGGTCCTGGCACGGCCAGACCCACCGCGAGGAGCTGAGGGTTTAGGGCTGGGGCTTGGGATAAAACCCAGTTTGGCCACTCCTGCATTCCAGTCTTGTAGAGCTGGAAATGGGGCTGCACTGAGCAGAAATCTGGCACAAGGTGCAGGGCAGGGTGACGCGTCCTGCCGCTGCCACCTTGCACCTCCACCTCGGGGCGAGCTCCCGCAGGTGCCCGAGGCTGGGGCCCTCGTCCATGTGGTTTCGTGGGCAGGATGGGGCCCCTCTGCCTTGATTTACACCAGGGAGGAAGAAGCGTGTGCAGGGCGTTCATTGCAGGGATGTGCTTTCAGAGCAAAGCTCCTAATTATAAGGGCCGCTCTGCACTGTAATTTAAGATGAACTCAACAGACACATCTAATTTGTGGCCAGGGACAGATTTAACCTGCAGGACGGGTGCCAGGAACCTGCTAGCCCTGCCCCTCCGCAATTTCTGGACTCGGCTTCAGTTGGCAGCGGAGAGGAGCCGCTGCCCATGGCAGCCGGGCTGCGGGCAGGGCTGGTTCAGCCTCTCCCCGGGATGCTCCAGGGTTATGTGGAGGCAACGTGAGTGTGGGCTGCGCTGGGGGAGGTCCTGCTGCTCTCCTTCCTCACCCCGGTCTGAAATAGAAATGCAAAAGAGGGATATAAGGGGAAAATGATGTCACAAAAGTTGCTGGAGGGACGGAGGGAAAATCAACAGGCGTGTTATTGGAAGCGAAGCCACCCAGAGTTTTCCAAGCAGCTCTTGCCAACAGAGAGCTTGCTGAAAAGTGGATACCATGCTGCAGCCCCGGCTCTCTGGGGTCTGCTTGCATATTTAGTCTGTTGGGCTGCTCCTACCACTCGCTTTTGTTTGGCCTTTTCTGATGAATTATTTAGCAATTACGCTATCTGTCGCTCTGACACCTCCGCTACACGCAGAGTCTCTGGCAGATGGGCGCTGATGAGCTGACGTGTCCTGATCTCTGGGCTAGAAGGTCGCAGTTTCCAAAAGCAGAACCTGTTTTCCCTTCTCTGCTTTCTCTCTTACCAGCAGACAGCTGAAAACACTCTGTTTTCCCTGGAGCATGACCCGCTGTTCTGGGAACTTCTGCATTTCCCAGGTGAAGCTTTCCTTGTTTTGCACAGCAGTTTGCACCCGCGGGCAGAGCTGCTCGGGTGCTTTGCAGAGGAGGGGATGTGCGCATCCATCCCGGGAAAAGGCTGCCACGGGGATCCAGCACGCTTCACAGGCGTGGGGCTGCCTGTGCTGCCCCGGGAGAACTTTCATCCCCCAGGGAGAAGGCAGGGGTGGGGTGTCCTGGGAACCCCGCAGCTCTGCGGTGCTGGCGGCAGTGCCATCCCAGGCTGATAGGGATAGGATGGGTTGCATGGAGCCAGGCTCATTGGACTGCTCCTAATGGGATCATCTCTCGCTAATGCACAGAGCGCTCCGAGACAGACATCATCCCTGATACTTACCAACTTATTAAATAGGAAAGAGGAAATTAAGAGTGAAAAGCACAGTTTGTGGGGAGGAAGGAGCCCAAGGGAGGGGGGAGATGCTGAGCTTCTGTCTGCAGAAACCGCCGCAGAGGGAACAGCAGCCGGTTCTGCAGCCCCAGCAGCAACACAAAGCAGTGTGCTGGGTTTTCAGACTCTTGTAAGTGCAAACTAATGCATTATTTACAAGACGCAAGTAAAGTGGCCTCTCCCGCCTCTCCTCCCTTCCCACGGCTGTGCTGGGGGGGGGTCCTGTGGTTCAGCCTGCAGGATCAGGGCAGGCTGCAGTGCTGGGCTGGAAGTGGGGTGGCAAGAGCCTATTTTTTAGAAAGCCCAAAGGAAAGAGCATGGAAAATTGGCAAAAATGTCCATCCCAGTGCACCCAGAAGGCTGTAAGGCAGCCAGCATCACCCCGGACAGTTGCAACCTTGCACTGTGCAAGCACAGGTATCCCATGAGGCCACCACGGTGTGCAGGCCAAAAAGAGCTTCACAGCAAACTGGGAATGATGGGAAGAGGGTCTGTGCTGAGCGCTGCCAAAGGCAGGCACAGCACTCCCACCCTGGCCTTGCTCCCTGGGGAGATGCTCACAAGTCCTTGCTGGGACTGACTCCCAGCTGCCGCTGCTCGGTTGCATGTGAACGTGCAGGTCGGCAGTTTCAGCCTGGGTTAGTGCTCCGGCTCGTGTACCGTGTCTGCATTCCTGCAGCAGCACACGGGTGAGGGTCCCGCAGCTCCTGTCTGCAACGGGCGCAGGGCTGGCTGAGCAGACGCACGCCGTGGCACACCGCTCCGGGCGTGCAGGTGTCTGTGTGGGCAACGTCTGCCTATAAACCAACCCGATGGTGTTTAATTGCTTCCTTTTAGCGGGTGCTAACAGTGCAAAGGTTAACATGAACTGTTAAACTCGTAGTTTTGCGCAGGCTTTTTTATGCTGCCTGACGGATGCCGTCAGCCTCAGGAGCGCTTCTCCCTCCCTGGCGCTGGGCATGACGCTGGGTACATCCCTACGGTCCCTCTGGTGCCGTTCAGCATCCAGGGACCAGCCCGGGAAGCCATCCAGGAGATGCAGTAGATGCAAAAAGCTCTCCTCTGCATCAATAATCTCATGCACCGGTGCCGAGAGCCTTGCAGGCAGGAGCAGGATCCCCAAAAGCCCTGCAAGCAAGAGCCGGGAACTCATCCTCGGGAGAATATGCATCCATGGGCATATTCCCCTCCCAGGAGCAGGCATGTGGCTGTGCAGTCCCCAGCCCGGGTCCGTCCTTCAGGCACTCAGTGCTCTGGCCCTCGTCCAGGGACGCACTTAAGAGCATCTCTTTCTTTAAATACAGGAAATTCTTTGAAAATACTTAAAGTCTGTGGTTTCACAGATTGGAAGACCAGAAGCAGCCATGAGGTGGGTGTGCCCGAGCCTGGCTGATGGGTCTCCCGCAGTCCCCCGTGTGCTCCAACACCCAGGGATGGAGACGGGACTGCTCCCTGCCCTTCCTCCCCTCCTCATCCTCTCTCTCACGAGCGTGCGTTGGTCCCCAGGCACATCCTGAGTGCTCTTGGCTGCTGGCTCTCGCTGTGCCATCTTCTGTGTGGTTTGATTGAAGAGCTCTCCAGCGCCTGGCATTTTCTGCCCACAGAAGTACTTAGTCACTGCAATCAAGTCGGCACTTCGTCTCCTTTTGATTAGCTGAACAGACTGCGCCCTGCAAGTCTGCGGAGCAGGGTGATGCCTGGGCTAATCAGGCTGCGTGCAGCACCCTGCAGAGATGCAGCACCCCGTGGAGATGCAGCACCCTGCGGAGATGCAGCATCCCACGGAGATGCTCCGCAACACCCCGTGGAAGTGCCTCGGTGCCGGCAATGCTGCTCCCGCTCCCTCTGCCCGGCCGGGGGACGTTAGTTGGCTGCACAGGCAGCTCCCTGGGATGGGCAGGAGGGATTTCTCAGCCTCCTGGCTTGGCTGAGAAGCAGCTCAGAGCCTGCCCTCAGCCCCGGGATGCTGCAGAGCAGCCAGAGCTGCTTGTATAAGCAAATACCCTGCAGATAACAGGGAGCAGTTGCTAAGCAGAGGACAGACTCATTAAGGGTGCAATTACAGCACAAATATGGCTTGTACTTTAGAGCTGCTGCTTCAGCCATGGGGCTGGAGATAACCCTGACCCCAGAAACCCGGGGGCCCCCAGAACCCCCTCCTCACGAGCCAGCAGCTCCCCACTTTCCCCAGCCCCGTGGGTGGGCAATCCGCCACGGCAAACCTCAGGAGCGGCAGGGAAGGGGCTGGGGGCAGCTGGCAGCCATGGGGTTTCTCCAAAAGAGAATTGCTAAAAAGCAGGAAAAGTTTAAACCCTCCTCTTGGAACGAATGCAGGGGGCCTCTGGGTGCCGCCGAGACATGTTGCCTATAAATTGCCAGTGTGATTAGTGGGTTTATAATGCTGGGGAGCATCGATCCGGGCTGGAGTGCTCAGCCATCATGCCGGGCAGCCGACCCATCGAGCAGGCGAGGAGCCGCATGCTGGCCTAATGGACATTGATGTATTTGCAGAAACATCTTATTAGATTGTTGTTGTGGGGTTTTTTGCTTTTCCAGAATTGTTAAATCAATCGCCCTGGCCTGGCGTCCGTGTCCCCGGGGTCCCACGCTGCCCGCTACCGGCCCCACAGGGCTCTTCCCAGCCAGCGCTGCGGCAGCTGATTTTGGGAATATGATACGGATCTTCTCACCAAGAAATGGGAAACTCAGGACTTTTATACTTCCCTTCTAATTTTTTTAGACCAACTTTTTTCTGCTGGAGAAAGGCCAACGTCCTTTGCTCTCCTGTGGGACACAGCTACCCAGACGTGCATATTTATGTGTGCACATTCTCATATACATTTCAATGCATGCATCTTTAAATGTGTTTTTTATTTTAAACCCCCAAGTCTTTATCTGAATGTTAAATAAACTGCTTGCTGTGAATTGCACCAGTCGAATCGGCAATAGCAGCAGACTGGGCATTACCTCCTCTGTGGGGTTTGGGTTATACTGGTATGAAGTCAGACCCCTTTTCTGTAGCGTGCTAAAAGGCTTTTTCCACGATGACGGGGCAATTTCTAAAGGCAGAATGAGAGGACAGATGGCTCTTTTGGGGGAAGCTATTCACTGGTGAAACGTGATATTTTCTGAATGAAGTGCCCAGCCCATTCGACACATCCCAGGTAGGGATGCAGCGTGTCCACGACGTCTTGGTCCCTCGGCTTTCCTTCATGCCAGGCCATGCCCGGGCACCTCGCGCTGGCTGTAGAGCCAGAGAGCGCTGCCTGAGTGTTTTTCATGTCCAAGTCTATTCTCCCCATGTGCCAGGTCGCACTGACGTGGTTCTTTCCCGCATCCCCGTTGGAAGCCCTCAATGGGGCTATTGTGGATGGGGAGCAGCTCCTCCTCCCTCCCCAGCACCGTCTCGGGACCTTGTGCACGGCTGAACCCTGTCAAAGCTGGGAGCGATGCTGGGACCCTTTGGTGAGCACCGAGCACATTACCTCAGTAGCACTATTTCCTTTCCTGAGGCCTAATTAGGGTCTGGAATCAAAAGCATAACGACCCTATTTCCTCTTGCTCAATGGAGCTGTAAGAAGTAGGAAAGGAGCTTTTTGGTTAAACTGCCTGGGTGAGTAATGTCAACAGAAACGCTGCTGCGCAGGCGGCGGTGGCAGAGCCTTCGGAGGCTTGTCTCGCTAGTGCGTTTTTAAACAAGGTTTTCACCTCAACTGTGTTTGGACACCTAAATAAGGAGCAGGTTTCCCAACACCATCCGGGCTGCTGCTGTTCAGGATTGGAAGGAAATGGGGAAAATCTCCGCAGCTCTCAATGGGAACGGCTGCGTGCTAATGGCGCGCTGGAAACCTGAGCCCGTCTGACCAGGAATTTGCTGGCAATAGCATAAAACAAAGGCTCTGTCCTGGGAAGTCAAAATGCCGGCAGAATTATTTAGATGAATACTTCAGATTGTCTTCAAGAGAGACGCTTCGCAGCGACCGGCCCAGCGGCTTATGCAAAGGGCCATGCAAATCAGGCTGATAAATATGTAGTAGGACGCAAAGGCGACAAAAGGTGTCTGTGCTCTGCCGGGAGGGCTGCAAATGCCGCACGGGCATATGGCCTGTCCCGGTGGGGGCTCGTCCCTGGTGTCCCCAGCGCCCCGACACGCAGCCTCCGCTCTGCAGGAGCTTCTCTGCTCCCCAGGGGGAAAGAGAATCTTTCACATCCCCGGGACACTGGGAGGGGACATGAGCACCTGCAGGGCTGGTCCAGGCTCAGGTGCATTCTCACCAGCATCCCCTGCCCTGCAAATACCCCCGCTGCCACAACATTTCAGATTTTGCTGCGGGAGAATTACCCTGCTTAGAAACCCCACCTTGAGCTTCTGCACAACAAAACGTCTGTCAAAAACCAGCTGGCGGTGGTGGTAAAAATCAGGCGAACACCGAGTGGATGCTGTGAGAGGATGCAGAAGCTGGCTAAGAATAGAAATGCCTCCCCGGCCAGCACACGTAGAGAGGCCAACTGCTGCCATCAGCAAGGGACTTCTTCACTTAACAGGTCCGTGGGGACCGATCGTGCAGGCAGCGACAGAGCTATTAGGAGGAAATGCACTGCTGGCTGAGCCAAGCGATGCCAGGTTTCCTTCTTTATTCTTTCCAGTAATCTGTTAAAATAACAGGAATAAATCAATAGCTGTATGCTTGATCTCCTCCTCCTCCTGCTCTGCTCTCCGCAGAGGCTCCCGCAGCCCGGATGGCCGAGGGACAGCTCTGCTCGCACCGTCCTGCCCGTGCACCGGCAGCACCTCCTGCCCGAATGTGCCAGAAGTTCCAGTGGGCTGTGGGGGGAGAGGGGCCGCATCCAGCACCCCTACCCCGGGATGCTCCAGGCCCGCTGCCGCCTGCTCGGTGCTGGCTGGAGCACGGCAAGGGGCTGTGCGCTGCATCGGCTGAACCAATCCTTTTCCATGCGAGACGCTTTCTTCCCTCATAAGGCTCTTTGCCAAAAAGAAGAAGGAAAAAAAAAAAAAAGCCTCTCAGGAGCTGGTGGCAGGGGAGGCTTCCAGGTGGCATGGAAAGCAAAGCAAGCTATAAGCCTGGGGTGGGTCAGCCCCGAGTCAGGATGGGAATCTGAGCACCCTAATTTGCACTTTTCCTTTTACCCTCCAGGAAAACTATCCTCCTGCGCCGCTGCCTCCGGCGCTCAGCTCTGCGGCACGGCCAGTGCAGGGGACCTGGTCTGCTCCCAGTGGACGTTTTTCATGCATGGAGCTGAAATTAATGTGCATCCACAATAATTCCTGATTTTTTCCATCTTGGAAATGCCTTGTAAATCCTGACGTAACTTGGCAGAGAAAAAGATCATGTTTTATTGTGCTACACCCCAAGAATCTTCCTGGGAACGGGAACATTTAGGACGGCCAGAGAGTCTGCTTAGCTCACGATGGCAGTCCCAAATCTGCTGGTGTCAGCAGCCCCTTTCCTTTCATGCCCGTCCATGTTTTTCTTGCATTAGGGGAGGAATGGGAAGGTTCGAGGAGCCGGGGGTGGGACACACGTGGTTTTGTTTTGAGCTCTGAGCAGCAAACGACTTCCCAGCCCCGCGGTACTGGATGTCCCGGGCTGGAGAACTCCGGTGTGCTCCGAGGGCTCCGGGAAGACCTTGCAGGCAGTAACTTTTGCACTCCTCGTAGGCAGGATAAACGATGATTTCAAGATGTGCCAGCTGAACTCCCGGCTCCTCTTGGTGGTTCTTCAGGTGATGAATGCGATCTCAGACTCCAGCTCCCCCCATGCCAGGGCGTGAAGCCCATCAGGAGCTGTGCTGGAGGAGATGCCTCCCCTGCCAGCGGCTCCGTTTGTGGACGGGGTGCTGCTCCCAGCCTGGCTTCGCTGCCTCCAGCATTACACCGGCGAGCCCTGCTGCTGCGGTTTGCTGTCCAGGTCTGGGCAAGCCCGTGCCCCACTCCGGCTCGCCCCCGGCTCGCGGGCACGGCGATGGACCCGGCAAAGCTCCCCATGATCCCCAACCCAAGGAGGAGGTTTGGGCTATTGGCATCATCGATGCCGGCTGCGTTCGCGGCCAGAGTCGGGAAAAAGCGGGTGAGTGGCCTGGGCCAGGGCACCCCCGGTTTCACAGCAGGCTGCTGCAAGGTCTGGCTGCGGGGTGAGCTCTGGGTTTGCACTTGCCTTGGCTCCAAGGAGTGGGTTAGCAGCCAAAGCCGGGTGTGATTTCCTCCTCTTTCCTGCTCTCCAGGCTCCAGAAGTGGCTTTTCCCCCTGCTGCTCTCCACCCTGAAACCATCACATCCTGGGTCGTGTCTCCCCCGCAAAGCAACGCGTTCAGGCTGGAAAGAGCTCGGCGCTCGCCGCCACCCACATCCATCACTCCCCGCGCCGCGGGCACGGCTCTCAGCACCCGCTGAGCTCACAAATGAATGATGCACCTTGCTGAGACCCATTTCTCTTTTATATAAGCTCTCTTTCAGGCCCCTGTGGCTCTGGGGAGAGTTTTACAGGTGTCTGGATTGCAGTTCCCCTCCCCAGGCTCAGGAAGCATCCTCCGAGGTAGCCCGAGGGCGCTGGCAGCACGCTCCTTCCCAAAATCTCCCCATGAGAGGCTGCCCCAGCGTTGCAGGAGACGGAGGAGGAAGCTGAGCAAAGCCATCTTCTTCCTCCCAGCCGCCCACCATGGGGAAGGGCTGCGGGGAAGGGTTGTGGGAGCCGCCTGGGTGCCCCTGCTCCTGGCAAGCCCCATCTCCCGGAGGGTTTGGGCGCTTGCTGCAGCCTGCGTAATGCTGCCTGTCTCCCTATCTGTGTTATCATCTGAGTTAGGAAAGGGCTTTTGTTCCATTTGCCCTGCCTCATTTCACCATCTTTGTTTTTCTTGCAAAGCCAGAGTTCTTGATTTATGCTAAATTCAGCTGGCCGGATAATAGCGTGTGTGTTTGCATAAGTTATCACCTCCCAGACTCTCACACCCAGAGGGCTGGGAGCTCAGGAAGGCTTCCAGCTCAAAGCAGCCCCTGTTCCTATAGCACGCCAGAGAAAACACGTCTTCCTCACCGGAGAGTGACGGTGTTAGCAGGTTTTGCTGCTCGTAAATCAGAATTTCCCTCGCTAGCACCCATCTGGTATGTGGCCCCTATTCCCACGGGCTGGCAGGAGGGTGGGGACGTCCTGACCCCCCTGGCCATGGTGAGATTTGGTGCACAGGCAGCACCACGGCCCCTCCTGGCCTGGGGCTTTGGGGATTTCTGGTGACGCTGGTGCTTCCCACCGAGAGAGCACCTTGCAAATGCCCCAGCAAACATGGATTTGCTCATGATCCAGTGGATGAGGCTCCGGCAGCCGCACGCATCCCACCTGACAGCACAGCCCAGCCTCTCCCACCACCCCGGGCACCCAGAAATTCCTCCTCGCTCCCCCCCTCGCCCTCCTCTTGCTCAGACATTTGCTTCACAACACGTGGCATGAAAGCAGCTCTGAAATCAGCCCCTCTCCCTCCACCGCACCAGTGTCATTTTCTCCGCAGAGCTTCCTCCCCATAATTTACGGCTGGATTGCAGGTTTTGACACTCCGATCACTGAAGATAAGAATTCTCCAGCATTATTATGCAGATGAGCTTATGAAAGCCCCTAAGTGCTTCTTGCCTGTGCAGCGAGGGGGCTTAAAACAAAGCGGTGTTTATTCCTCAGACGTTGGGGGAATGCTAAGTGGTAGCGCCGGGCTGAGCATCGTCTACCCATGACCAGAGCCAGGGGCTGCCGCCCTGTAGCCCCCCAGCACCCCCAGCCCTACGGAGCCTGCAGGCTGCTGGAAGGGGCCAAAAATGCCTTTTTCCTTACTCCCAGCTGCTTTGCTCGGGAAAGCGGCGGTTCAGCTAACCCTTTGAGATTGGTAGCTGGTCTCAGATTAGTTGAAGGCGTCTGGGAGGGGTTTGAGTTACAGCAAAGCCATCCCATGCCGCAGTCCCACGCAAGGTGTCTGCAGACAGGGAGGTGGGAGGCAAAATGAATTTACAGTCCAGAGAGGGCTGGGGGGGGGAGATGGATGGGGCACGAGATGAACAAGACTGTTTTCTCCTCGCCGGTACGTCCCTGTCTTTGAATTTACATGGAACACCTCGAGTGCTGATAAATAAAAGAGAAATATGCTTCCTGCTGGGCGCGGGTGATTGCGGCATACATCAGCATCACGCCGCTGCTGGCAGGCGGAGCAGGGAGTCGCGCTGACAGATCCCGCCTGAAGACGGATGGGACGGCTGGGCACTTTATTCAAGAAAGATGGAAGAAGTGAAAGATGTGTTAAATGGCAATAACCCCTCGATGAAGTATTTCACCATGTCAGGCACCAGTAAATGATGGCAGTTGTATCCAGCCTTGATTATTTCACGTCTACTTGCAACCCTCCATTAAAAAACGTACATGCTCTCTAATTTAGCTCCCCTACCCATATATTACCTGTGTGGTCGATGTTCTACACAAATGCCACAGATAATGAAATTATAAGCAGGAGGAAATCACATTTTAATAGAAATCCTATCAGGCAACATGCCATGCCAGAATCACATTAACAGGGCAAATTTTGTGGGGGAGTTCATTTCTCATATTAGGCTGGAAAAAAAAGCCAGCCACGGGTTGAGGGGACCTGCCTTTCCTCGAGTCCGCAGCAGCAGCAGCAGCAGCGACGTGCTCGGAGCAGGCTGGGGAAGCCGCCGGTGGCACAGCAGCCCTGCTGGGACCGTCCCACCGGCGCTGGGCTGGGCGGATGAAATTCCACTTTCGAGGGTTTTTGCTCTGTTGCCGTCTCCAGGTCATTTTCATGGAAAGTTTCGCTGCGACGTGCACTTTCTCCTAGAGCCAACCTGGGCCTATTTTCCAATTTTCCATCGAAAAATTGGGCTGTTTTTCAAATAGAACAAGGCCCATTTCCAAGTGAATATGGGCTTGGCTTTGGCCTGTTTTCCAAGAAAAAGGGGATTTTTGCCTCAAAAACATGCCAAAAGATTGTTTTTTCAAGGTTTTTTTCTGCATAAAAATTGCAGTTTCATTGAAATTGAAGAAAGAAGGGAGTGAAAATCCTCACCCGAAGCTCTTTGAAAGAGGAGCCGCGGTGTGGGGGGCTTGTCCTCCCCAGCGGCACGGCCACCCTCCATGCTGGCTCCGACCCGCCGCTCCGGAGCAGGGGCACGGGGTGCCCTTGCCTAACCATGGAGCACGGGAACGGAGGAGATGCAAGCCCAGGCCCTGAGCATGCCGAATTTTTCCTTTCCTTGCCCACTTCTGGATCGTGGTCAGGGAGGCAGAGCTCCAGCGCTTCCCTTCGTCTCCGAGCGTGTTCCCTCCCTGGCAGGGTTGCAGCAGAAGGTTTCGGGTCTGCCCACCTCCGGCATCCAGCCGTGATCGTCTTCCCGGGGTGGGTGTGAGGTGGCACCGGGGATCTTGCCGGAGGAGCACTTATGCTGCTCCGGCATCTCCGGGTCAGCCCAGCCATGGGAAAGGTGGGCTGGAAGAGGAAAAGTGCTGCCGGGGTGCATCCCCATCCATCTATGAGTCCTGAAATGACACACTTGATAAAGAGGTGGGAACGGCCAGCGAGGGTCCTCATCACCAGCCATGGCACATTCAGCATAACATGAAAGCTTAGTGCCCAGCCCTGCGCCCCGGTAAAGCTCTGCCGCACCGTGCCACCGCCGCAAGCCAACTCCAGGAGCTTCGGGGGGATGCTTCTTACCGTGATTTGCCTCCTGCGAAAATGATTACTGAGCACGAATGTTAGCTGCTTGGTTGAAAGCTGGGGCCATTTGGATTTTCACCCCAGCAGCTCTGCCCTCCCTTGCGATGCACGATGCTGCCCGGGCACGGGAGGACCGGGAGCTCTGGACCACTGCTCTGGATCCTGCTGGTGAGCATCAGGCAGGGAGAGGGGAGGAGGGGAGGTTTGGTGTCTGGGCCTCTCCTCCTCCCAGGTCAAACAGCCTCAGCTCTGTCCTTGACCTCGCACTCCGAGCAGAGCTCTTGGACATTGCTGAGCACATTCCTGCTCGGCGCACCCCCACCTCCCCAGCACCTCGCTCCTCTGCTGAGCCTGTGCCGCCATTAGCGTCAATAATTAGATCCATTTCTGCTCCAACAGGAACTTTCTCATGCGCAGCCCACGTAATCAAATCACCCTCGAGGTGCAGGAGACGTCATGGCCGTTGCCATGGCCCCGGACAGGGATGGAGGCTGGGAAGGAGAGGGGCAGGAGGGGAGAGGGAGTGTGGGTAGGGTGCTGCATCCCAGCAGTGCTGGCCATGGAGCTGTAACTGCACGGGACAGAGCAGGACAAAAGAGAGAGAACAGGGGGACCCACTATATTTGCACAAAAGCTTTTATTTTATCGGAGTTTTTATTGACTTTGAGCACAGTGGTGTCAGAGCTAAAGCCAGCATTCCTGCGTTGTGTAATGCATCCGTCGGTGCAGATCACAGCACCTCCTCCTTGCAGGCACCCCAGGACACCCACGGGTCTGGTCCCCATCACCCCAGCCAGCCCATCCTTCCCCAGCCACCATCCCCTTCCCGATGGGATTCTCAAGGGATTGCCCAAGCAACTGCGGAAAAATGACTAGGGAGGAGCATCCTACTGCCCGGTGTACAGCAGCCTCTGGCTGATGGGGATCAGGATGAATTATTATGGCAGATTATTCTGTAATTCCAGGATCAGTTGACTTTTCTCCAAGGCATCTGGCCTGGCCACAGGGGCAGGTGGGATATGGGCTCAGAGGAGCCCCGTCTTGCTCCTTATGGCCATTCCAAGAGGCTATCACCAACCTCGGTGCTTTGCCCACACTGGGGGCTGCTGGTGGGGCAGCCCGGGGGTTTTGCACCGCTCGCCATGGGGAATCCCACTGGCAGCCGCCCCGGTTTGTCCCGCACATAGCAGCAGCTCGGCCCTGGGGGCTCTGGGAGCACTGACCGTCTATGGGAGAAACCCAAAGTTTGTCAGGCTGCGAGGAGCAGTTGACAGCAAAAGTACTTGTCTGACAGCAAAAGCAAAGCTCGGCTGCGTTTCAACGTGCCATTAATAACGGGCTGCTGCAGAAAGCGCTTGGCAAGTGGCAGCCGTTCTGAATTACAATGAAAACTACTGATAATAACAACCACCTGACCACAATTGACTCCAGTCGCTGAGCTTTCTTAGGGACCTCTGGCAAGCTCATGTGGAAGGGGGTTCACCCTGGGCACCTGGCTGGGCTGGGGCAGCAGCCAGGGCTGGAACTGTGCCTGCGCTGGCAGTTTGCGTCGCTGGAGAGCTGGGGTGAGTGTGCTGCAGGGCTGCCCGGGGGCTGCGCTTGCCCGTAGCGGGGCTCAGCCCTCTGTGCTTGGGTGCACGTACCTGGTTTATCGCTCTGGGGTGCCACTGCGGTGGGATGGGAGACCCTCGGTCCCTGGCTGCCAGATCTCCCTGGCTCGTGTGCCCTGGTGCAAAGCCACCCCAGGGAAAGGCTGGGTTTGCCCCCCAGGCTCTCTGTGCATGGCTTTTCACCCCCCCCCCCCATCCCTGAGGGGGTCTCTCTGCTCCCTCCTGTCTGCTGCGGTGAGCTGCGAGGGGGAAAGCAGCAGCCTGCAGTCCGTGGGTATTTGTGTCTCTTGAAGCTCTGGAACAGATTTATAGTCAAAGGAAAGAATTTGGCAGTTGAGGGCTCTGTAATGAGGACTAAGTGCTTTGCTGTTTCTTAACAAACTGAAAACAGGCTGGGGCTGGGGGGAGGAGGCTGCTGCCCTGGTCCTGGAGCCCAGCAATGCCAGGGCACAGCGCAGGTGGGTTCTGTGTAGGGTTTTGCGTGCTGTTGCCAGCTCTCTGAAGGGTTTTGGGGGTGGCAGCGAGTCGGGGCTGCGCTTCCCTCTGCCCACTCTTATTTTGGTATTGATACAGCCCCTCAGCAGGGTGGGGGAGTTCCCACCGGCCGGTCTCGCTGTGGGATCACTGGCCATACCCCTGTGATGTGATGTTCTGTCTGCTCCCCCTTCCTGGGGAGCTGCCCCAGCCCAGCTCCTGTCCCCTTCACCACAGGTCCCCCAGAAAGGCAAAGCCACGCCGTGACCTGCTGTCCCCGAGCCCTGTCCTTTGCAGCAGCCTTGGATCAGCGGGGCAAGCAAGGAAAAACTGCCTCGGGTCAGATTCTGGATGCTTCCCCCCCCCAGCAGCCTGCAAGTCTCTATTGGTTTAATAAGAAAGATGATTCTCTGTTTGCTTTGATTTCTCTGAGGAGCCTGAAACAAGTCAGAGCAGCTCCTTTGGGGCCTGAAGCTCCCCTACAATGCAGGAGTTAAAAGGGGTTGAGGCTGTAGCTGAATTTAGTGGCTCCATTTTCCCAGTGGAGCATTTAAAGTGGGAAGGGCTCGCAGCAAAGCAAGGGGCTCTCGCTCTAATGGGAAACATCAACCGAGATCCCTCACCACGACATCGGTGCTGTGAACAAGTTACGTCAGAAGTGAAATTACTGACTTGCATCTGCCAGACCTTGCATTTAATGTAATAACTGTTTTCAGGCAGTTTGGGAAGTCTGGTAAATATGCCCCTTGCTGTAATTCACGTGCACGACCTCCTCTGCGTGGCAGAGCCCATCCCGCAGCGCAGGTGCCCGTGGCTGGTTGTTTTGCTCGTGGACATTTGGAGGCGATGCCTGAACCCCCTGGTCTCTTTGCAAACTGGGAAAGCCCCGGTGAGGGGGTGCAGGGTGTCCAGCAGACACAGGATCCAGCCCCACAGGGGAGGCGAGGACGGGGATCGGGGCAGTGCCCATCAGACCCCCGGGCAGCCCTTGGGCAGCACTGTGGGGTCCCGGGCTCTGCCCGGCAGCACCGGGTTTTCCATCCTGCCCTCCTGCTTGGCTCTGGGGACCTGGTGCTGGTTACTAACAGTATTTGCTGCCAAGTCCTGCGCTCGTCCGTCTGTGAAAGGGCTTTATTGCCAATTTCCCAGGTTTAATTTCTGGTTGATATCAATCTTCCCCACCAGAAAGCCCTGAAGGTGAGACGGGTACGATGAACCCTGTGCTGCTCAGAGGGGCTTTTGGAAGACGACCCCCTCTGAACCCCTCGGTAGATGGGGACCAAAGGCTTGCCGAGGAGGACACAGGCAGGCAGGGATGCTCCCTGGCACCGCTGCCTCCGCACGAGGGATGCGGGGAGGGAAGAGGCCGAGGAGGGAGCGCTGCAGCCGAGCCCCAGTGCCGAAGCCCTCTCCGGCGGGGGAGACCTGCCCCGGTGCCGCCTGTGTGTGGCCTTTATGGCCCGTGACCAATGGCCCCTCTTAGCCTTTGCCGGCATCGGCAGCCACGGGCTTTCATCCTGGGCAGGAATGCCAATTAAACTTTGACTTTCTTGGTGTCGCTTACCCAAGAGCTCAACTCTAACCCTTTGCCTTTCGTATCGAAAAACCGAGCCCTGCCACGCCTGTTAACATCTGCACAGATGTTTGGGGAGGGAGACGAGAGGGGGAATCCGGCCTCGAAGCAACCTCACTGGTGCCGCTCCACCCTTTGCCGTCCCCAGCGGCATTTGCTTCGCTGGAGAGCTGCAGGCAGGGTGCAGGCAAACACCCGATCCACCCCGATCCAGGCAGGAGCTGCAGCAGAGGTGTGGGTGTGCTGCCGGCTGCCACCCGCTGTCTCATCAACTTTGGGGTGAAAACGGGCTCTGCCCAGCACTTGTGTTATTTTAATATGACTTTGATGCACGGGCGGGAGCAGAGTCCCCCCCCCCCCTTAGCAGCGCCGCAGGTTTTGCTGGGCGAGGTGGTGGTTATTGGGGTACATTGCTGCGTTTCCATCGGGGAGGAGAAATTTCCAGGGATGTTCGTGTCCCTGTGGAGTTCAGGCCATGCCTCGCGTGTCTCCTGGCTGATGGGTGCCAGGTGGCAGCGGGTCCCTCCGGCAGAGGGTCTGCCAGGGGGAGTCTCCTGGAATTCTTACATTCTTGCACCTCTCCTGCCTTTATCTCTTGAAATCTTAATGGAGCAGATGTTGTGTGTACGACCATAAGGCAGAAACTCTCTGGCTGGATTTGCAGCCTGAGTTTAATTAGCCACCTGAGCCCCATTCTTCCTTTTGGCAGCAGACTTGCACTTTAATTAATCATCTCATTTTATTTACAGTGAGAACACGCACTCTGCCTTTGCCCTGCCTGCATCACAAGCCCTGTCTGCTTTTATGGCCAGTGTGATGTGAGTGCACGGCACCGCTCCAGCTCCCGGCAGGAGGGGAGCCTGTGGGGGTGTCAGGGCTTGGGGAGTGGGGGGGTGCCTGGTGGCTCAGCAGCCTGGCTCGACCCAGGCGTTGCTGCCGTGGGACCCCCAGCCCGTTGGTCTCCTGCCCGATTTGCCACGTCGGGGCAGGAGCTCAGGGCTGTCGCTTTCTCTCCTTGAGTTTACTGCCCCATGCAGAAAAAGGACGGGGTATCGTGGCTAGAGAAGCCGCAAGCAGGATTAAAGACTGTTGGTACATGGACTGCTCTCTTACTCCCATTTGGCAAGGACAAATGTCTCCATGACACCTTTCTAGCTCCCTTCCAAGCATTAGGCGCTCTCTGAAGTAGGAAATATTTGCCCAGAGCCTGATAAAGTTCACTTGCTGCTGCTCTTCTCGTCTCCAGGATCAGCGTGCTCCCCGGACCCTGCTGATGCCTCTCCGGACAGCCGGACATGCTGATGCATCTCCCACCAGGTCAGGCTCCTGCACGTGTCCCTGCTGCTGCTCTGCAGGGATACATCGACGTGGTGGTGAGGGCAGGTATGTGCTTGCTCTGCCCGGGGCAAAGTAGTGTAGTACTGAGCTGGAGCCTCACAGGGAAGGAGGCAGAGGACTGCATTTGCCAGCAAAATATCCTGAATACACATCCAAACAGGTCCAGGATCCATGGCTGGTTCCTGCAGGTAGCACCAGCAGTTTCTGTGTAGAATAAAAAATAGTAAAAATCCTGTAGTAAATTGTTCTCTCATCGCAGAGATTTAATAGCGGGGATGTGGGTGGGTTCAGATGTATCAGAGCAGGGATTGCGTGGGAAAAGAGAGTCTTGTGTCCTTTTCTTCTTAGGAAAGAGGAACCCAAATTCAGCTGGCTGAGCCCAGAGCTGGTGCTCCTCGCTCACTGCTGTGACTTTGTCCAACCTGCTGCCCTCCGCTATCTGCCCTGGCACTTATGGCACAGGCGGGTGTGCTGGGGGGGATACACAGGCAGGGGAGAGGTGGGTGTGCTCGGAGGGTGCTGGCTCCTGCTGCCTTCTCGTTCTCCCTGGCACTGCCATGAGCATGGGCTCACTTCTCCCCTGTGGTTTCTATACCAGGACATTTGCTGCAGTTGGGTCCCAGTTCCCTGTGGCCACGCAGCCTGTGCCAAGGAGGGCTTTCCCTGCCCAAGAAATCCCCGTGTAAGGAGGTGAAGAGTAAGTGCGGGGAGGGAAATGGCGATGTCCAGTGCAAGCATAGTGGGTCTGGGCTGATGGCAAGGAGCAGAAGGTTTTGGTCATGCTCCAGGGTCCCCATCAGAGGACCTCAGGGTGGATCCCTGTGCTGGGAGCTGCAGCAGAAAGAAGGAGGAGTGCAAAAAATCAGGGACCTGTCTGTAGGAGAAGCAGAGTTGCTCCTGCCTGCCCCTTCCTTCTGCTTTTGGTTTCCTGCTGGAAATAGACTTTGTAGAAGTGATTTGCAGCAGTCAGGGAGAGAAGGGAGGGACCTTGCAAGAGGTGGAAGGCTCAGATATGGGTCTCCCTCCTAGAAAGGGACTGGGAAGAATGGAGTTTGAAAGGCTTTGCACAGGCTCCTGCAGACACAGGCTTGAAAGACCTTTGCAGGGGAGAGAGGAGGAATTATATGGAATGATATTGGGACTGAACAAAAAAAAGGAAAGGATTGCATAAAGATGATTATAAAAACATAACCTGTTCCATATGTGACTGGCCGAAAAAGCGCGCAGCGACTGGGGCAGGAGGTGGGTCTGGCACAGGCAGCCATGCTATCACTAACTGCTAAGGAAAGGCAGGCAGCAATCTGTGAGAGCAGGGTACACGCTGCTCCCCACCATGCCGAGCCCCTGGCACCAGGGAGCAAAGCAAACGTGGCATGAAGGGCCTGTGCCAAGGGGACCTGGCTGCCCCCGTGCCTGGCCCCAGCCCCAGCATCTTCCAGCTGTAGAACTTTCCATGCAAACAAGGGTTTTCAGGAGAAAAGTGGGAAGGAGAGGAGGAGGAGAAGCAGGAGGAAGGCTGGCTGCTGCACGGGCAAGGGACCAGTGACCACGGCTTGCTTGGGTCACCCACACTTGAGCCATTGACTCCCAGCCCCCGTCTCTCTGTGGCGGCAGAAATACTGGGGGGAGTGAAAGAGCAGCAAGCGATGCCCAGCCTGAGGGGGCTGCGTGAGCCCCAGCTGCAGCATGCAGCATCACCTGCTGCTCCCTGCTAATGAGCCCTTGGCATCCAAGTGGCAATGATTTTGGCCATAAAAGTCTAAAATCAGATCTTTTATTGACCCGGCCTGTAACTGGATCCAGCACGCAAACAGTAAAGGGCCTGTTCCTGAAGCCTTTCCAGGCTGCCCTTGCTTTCCCTGGACGCTGCTTGGGGTCTTGCAGCAAGGCAACCCCCCTGGTTGCTGCCTGGGGCAGGGGCAGCACCTTGTAGTGTTTCCTGGCCCCTGCAAGTGCCTTGCCTGCAGTGGGGCAGGGATGCCTCAATCCTTGGAGCAGAGCTGGCCGGGTCTAAGCACAGGGAAGCGGCGCTGGCTGGCTTTGCAGGTGGCTTTCTGGGTCAGAACCTGCACCAGGCCTTTCAAAAATAGATCCTCTATTTTAAACTGTTTGTTACTTCTTCATGGTTTGCACAAAGCACTTGTTAGTTCTGTGTATCGTGTCCATTTATCTTCCCCCTTCCAAACCTTCCTACTGCCAAACTGACAGCCTGCAGTGGCAGGACAGTCCATCTCTGCTGCAGATGCTGCTGCAGGAGCTCCCAAGAGCTGGGTGGGGACTGTGGGTTGGACCCCGCACTGGTCCAGAGTCTGCCAAGGCACATGGCTGGGTGCTATTTAGAGGCTACCGTGCCCCATTTGGGCATTTTGGAGAGACTCCTACCTCCTTTTCCTCCTCTTACATTTAGCAGCTGAGTCTGGAGTACCATCTGTAGGCTTCAGAGTGCACATTCTCTTGGCTGAGCAGGGGTGTTGCAGCTCTTAGGATGAAAGTAACACTGCAAGACAAATTGTCTGGCAGAAGAGCAGCTGACTCCTGGACAAATGCAGCAAGGCCTGATGTCCGACCACCTTCTCCAAATACTTTTCCCTGTGCCCTAAAGCAAATGTGGAGGTGTGTGTGCAGAGGTGCACAAAGCCCCTCTGCCCCCAAACAGGGACCGGTGCTGGCTGGTGACTTGCCCCACTGCTGAAAGCACCTTGCCAGCCGCCCAGCGATGGCAGTTTTTATTTCCTATCGGATCTGGTGGGTTTTTCTTCCCCATTTCAGTCTGTTGTGTTGTTTTGGATTTTTGGTGGTTTTTTTTTTTTTTCCTCCCTTCCAATAAGCCTTAATAGCTGAAAGCCCAGGGCAGAGAACAAGGGTCTCTTGTCTCCCCTTCTCCGCAGTCTCCTGGCTCCCCACGAGGTGAGCAGCCAGCCCCTGCCTGACCTCGGGCTTCTCAGGATGGTACCCAGAGATGCTTTGGAAGATGGATGAAGGGGCAGTCGGATGAGGAGAAAGATCTCGCTGCTGCCAGGAGAGCAGGCTGGGATGCTTTTCCCCTCCTGCAGAGAGGCACGTGGCTGCCCGCTGCGGCTGCCCGCTGCTGCTGCCTGCTGCTCCAGAGGAGGCAGGAGTGGAGGTGCTTGCTAGGAATCCCCCTTCCCCCAGCAACCTGCTGCCAGCACGGGTTTACAGCTCTTCTCAAGGTTTTATTAGTGCCTGGTACAGACCCAGGCCTGCTGCCTTTGCCAAATTGTCAGGTTGCTCATAAACCAGAATGATTTAGAAATAACTAATGCTGAAACTATTCCATATCATAAAGAAACAAGTGCTCCTTCCCTGCCAGAAACGCTCCATGGTGACTGCGTTCCCGAGACCTGGTGAGCTATAGAAAGCACGGGACAGTTAATTAAATGGAAAGGCATCCCATTCCCGGGCACCAGAGGGAAGGGCATGGAAGAGCCCACCGCAGCGCAGGGCTTTGCTGGCTTGGCAGAGCGTTTAAATACAAACACCAAGAAGGTGTGCGGCCGTGCTGGGCTCCTGGAGATGCCTGGCCACAGCTGGGAAAGGGCTGGGTCCCTCGGGTTCTGCCCCATCCCGCATCCATCCTGCTCCGGCACGGAGCTGGGGGTGTCTCCGGCCCGAGCTAGCTCCCCACCATGGGGCTCAGCCCCATCCCTCTTCCCGATGAGGTGCCGGTGCCACGTGCTGCCCTTCCTGGGAGGGGCTCAGCACCCGGCAGGATCCGGCTTGCGGCGGGGGATGCTGGTGCTCTTCTCATCTGTTGGAGCGGGAGGAGGCTGCTGGGCCGAGGTATCGGGTTCTCCTCTCTGCGGTGCAGTATCTCCTTGAAGCGTGACAGCTGCGATTGCTTCCAGATGTGCGCCTCCTCGCCTCCAGCCGGCTGGGGGGGATGTGGTAAACTCCACGATGGAAACCAAAACCCGGACCAGATGTACCGTGTCAGCCTCGGTAACGCGCACATCTGGCTCCAATGCGCGGGCACCGCCAGAGCTGACGGCTGGTATTGCTTCTGCGTTGACGGTGTCGGTGTCCGGCGCGGCCGAGCCAACCTCGCGGCGCTTCCCACGGGATCCTCCATCCCGTGGGCACTGGCTCGCTCAGCCCCTGGGGCTGACGGGGAACGTTCCGGGGGGCTGTGCAGCCTGTGAGCCGCTGCCCTGGGTTTGCCAAAGGCTCCTTAATGCCACGGAGAGCAGGACCTCGAGCTGCTTGGTGGGCCAGGATACGGCCGGCCAGTATCGTGCCGTCCTCCCCTGCCCAGCCCCGCTGCTGCACCAGGGACGTGGGGAAGGACTTGTGATGTCACCGGTGATGTCAGGAGCGACTGGGATTGGTGACATCATGGGATAAATCGGGAAGGAGGAGGGACCTCTGCCTGCACACGAGGCTCTTGGCAGGCAGCAGCGATTAGGGAAAAGCAGCGGGGAGCCTGAGGACAAGCTCAGCGCTCGTCCGAGGGAAGATGCTCGGAGGCGGGGGGTGCCAGGCACCCCAGGGCTGCGGCTCTGCCTTGGCACCACGCTGCCCGCCTGGGCTTTGCCTCCCCCTGAGGAGCTGCGGGAATATCCATTAGAGATGGAGCCCAGCCACGATCCTCTGGGTCCTCTCCTGCAGCTCCCTCGTCCTCCTGTGCCTGCAGCCTGCACAAGCCCACCCTCTCCCACCGGCACTGTGACAGCTCGGGTCCCCGCTTTTACCTTGGACCCTGCTTCTTACCTCGCACCCAGCACTAATAACAATTATCCCCATGTACCTCCTTCACAGAGGACTTGAGAGAAGCAATTAATCTCAGTAACAGGCTTTGAAGAGAAGAAGTGCTGTCTAAGCACTGTGCTCTTATCCTTTTGATGGGGTTAGCTGTGTTGGAATACGAGTGAAGACATTTGGAGTAAATTAATAAAGAGTTTAATGACATCCAAAAGTTAGGGAGATGAAGCATTTGAAAGGAGTTTATAGCTTTATGGGGAGGGAATTGCAATGCAAAGGGCATGTTTTCTTCATCAAGTCTGCTCTTCGGGCTCCAGCGTGACTGAGTCTTTGTACCTTTTACCAGGGTGCATCCGCTCACCCCGGGTCAGCCCACGCTCCCGTGTCCTCCCCGGCGGGAGCCCAGTGACCGGTGCTCCCCTGGCAGCACTGCCCGTGGAGCCCATAACTGGGTAGGATCGAGCAGAAGCGCCCGGGGAGCTGGGATTTCACTCTCTGAACCACCCTGGGTGCTTTCTCGGTGATGATGGTCCCCAATTATAAGACCTTCTGTCCCCAGTTGCTTGGGAAGCTTTGTGCAAACAACCCAGCCCGCAGAATGGGAAATATTTGGGGGAGACGGCTGCCCCATCTGACAGCTCCTACCCGGGCAGCCGTGGCCGTGCCAGGGGAAGAAGCTCTTTCCTTCATGCGGGGATGCAGGACACCACGCAGAGCAAGGCACGTGACCTCTTGCCCCTGTGCTCATTTTTTGATGCTCCAAAATGGGAGTTTTTGTGCAAATGCACCAGGTGTACCCGGCCAGTGCTGGCACTCCCAATGCCGGCTTTCCCAGAGCCGCGGTGGGAAGGTCAAGGCGGCTGCAGGGCAGTTATTTAAATCTCAGCGTCCCTATAGGTGATGGAGAAGAATCATTAAAATGCAGCAGGTGCCTTGGACTGTTTTGCCCTGAAATCTAAATGGTCTTAAAGCACTCCAGAGATAATGCATTTTCCTAGCGGTGTATTTATGAGAGAGTCAAGATACGAGCACTTGGCTCAGCTCCCAGAGCGAGTGTCCGATGCTGCACACCCCATAGATGGTGTTTTTCATGTTGTTTTTATATTTTCAGCCTGATTAATACCCTCGGGGTGGCTGGAGTGTGGGGACCACTTTATGTTTTGCCAGCAGGCTTTAAAGCCAACGTAATTTACACAGCGGCTGGCGAGGCAGAGAGGCAGAGGCATGCAGCGAAGCGTTTTTCATCCGCTTCCTCAGCACCATCCTGATGAGTTAGCCCTGCCCATCAGCTGGGATCGGCTGGCCAGGGCATTTGCTGGGACATGACGCTATCCCTGTACCAAATTCCACAGCACGGGTGATTTCACAGCCCTTCCAAGAAATGCCTTTTACTCATAATCCCCGAGGTGCTCAAGCAGGGTCTGGGGCTGAGCAGGCAGACGGTCCTTCCCTGCGGATCTGCTCAGAGAAGCGATGGAGGGAGAGGGGAGCGGAGGCGGTGGGGGGCGAGGGGCACCCAGGGTGCCCTCCCTCCCCTCAATGCCTACAGCTCTGCACAGGCGCCCAGTAAAAGTCTAACACCCTGGCAAGGAGGGGGGAGAAGAGCCCCCAGGGCACGTGCCTCAGTTCTGGGCGTCTGGGGCTGCTCCAGAGGTGCTCCAGATGTCAGCCCGAGCACACGAACATTGGCAGGTCTTCTCGAGACCTTGGCACAGGGCAAAATCAACCTCATAGTTAGGAACACATGTTTAGGGAGTGACCAGTTTAGCTTTTTCAGTGGTCCTAATTACTCTGAGTTAATTAGCAATCAGTTACCTCTAGGCTATGAAAGCCCTCCTTGAATGCAAAAATGCAGGTTTTGTGACTTGGGGATGGTGCTTTATGGATATTTTGTTATCTTCTTTGTCTTTCTATCTGCTCGGCTGGGGAAATAGGAAGGCAAGGAGGGACTATAAGGACTTAATGTGATCCCAGCTGTGATCAGAGAAGTGAGTGGCAAAGAGAAATGTTGCTATGGTGTATTTAGGGATGCTGGCTGCAGGCAAGACGGAATATTGCTTCCTGGAGAGCACAGCTAGCTCCCAGTGGTGGAGTTAGAAGGAGGCAGCCCCAGGAGGAGAAATAGAGATGCGAGTGATCTGTGATGGCTCTGGTAGCTGTGGAGGAAAGGTTGTCTGCTCCCAGCTCGGCCTTTCACGTAAGACACTCAGGAGCAGAAGGAGCTGTGTGTCCTGGAGTCAGATGTGACTGCGGTGAAATGGAGGAACTGGGGGACTGCGAGATAGTGCTGCTGGTGTTCTGAAGCATGGCTGTGTCTGAGGCACACGCGCCTTTGGGTGTAATGGGTGCGTTAGGTATGGGCATCTCTGTAAGGCACACAAACGTGTGTGTATGTATATGCATCTTCCGAGGTGCTGACAGAAGAAGCACGTGGCTTTCTCTGTGTCTTGTGCCAGCAAAGGACAATTTGCGGGTTGTTCGAGATGATTTCCTAGCAGGTAGAGAAGAAAAATGAATGTGCTCATGTTGTACAGAGCGCCGGGTGGTAGGAACCCCTGTGGAGCTGGGCTGGCAGGGGCAGGGCGCTCCCCTCGCCAGTCAAGGAGCTACAGCAAGATGTTTCCTTGGTTTCGTGTAGTTGTTGGCACTCTGACGTGGTGATTAACGCTGCTGGACAACGGCTGTCGGTGGCACATATGCGTGGAGAGCGTATCACTTTTTCCAGTGGTTCTGCCTAAATACCTTCAGCCAAAGGAACTGGGATGTTTTCCAAAGCAACCAAGCTTTCTGCAGGCAGAGCACCGCGCCATGCCCGGAGGCTCTGTGACGCCTGCTGCATGTTCTCCAGCCCTGCCCAGCTGCAGGGGAGCGTGGTGGGACCGGCCTGAGGATGTGGCTGGAGGAGACCCAAATGAAATAGCCTGTAGCTATGAAGGCGCCCTGAAAGGAGCAGCCCTGAGTAACCCCCATGCTGCCTCTGATGTTGGCTCTGCCCAGGTAAGAGAGGAGCAGGCATGGGCCACGGGGCATCTCAAATGCCATCCGGGCACCAGCGAGTCCCCGTGGTCCAGCTGCTTCCTTTGGTGTTGCATTTGTTTTTCTTGCTGCGATGACTCTGGCCAGACACGGGTGACAGAGGGAGTGAGTGGGACCCGAAAATGAGCCTGGGAGGAGCTGGGGGAGCTGGGGTGGCAGAGCAGAAAGTCTCTTCTGCGGTGGGGGACCACTCAACGTATGGACGGTGCCTTCCTCCCTGGGATGGGCAGGTTCCTAAAAGTGGGGTCTGCTGCGGGGTGACCCTCTGCCCAGGCGTGTGCGGTCCCCTGGGGCCAGCCAACGTACGAGGAGCAAACCTGAGTCGCACAGTGCAATCGAGGGAAATGTTGGCTTGGAAAGCCAAAAAGGACTTTGTGTCCTGCTGCTATGTCCCGGGTCCGGTACCACGGGCCTCCCCGAGCCGGCAGGTTCGTGGGAGGCATTGCAACCACTGCTGCCCTGGGCTGTCAGCACCGCTCTCTGCGGAGCTTTTGGTGCAATGCAGAGGGGGACGAGGCCACTTTCAGGGGAGCCCTGAGCTACATGAGGGAAAGGTGCTCCTTCAAGACCTTGCAGGTTTCAGCTAAAGCATGTTGGCACAGTGAAAACCTGTTAGCTGGATCTTTAAAAAGCAAGTGGGAATACATAAAAGGCACATGCACATTTATATAAACATACAGTTATGTACTTGCATATATATATATACACACACACACATACGTATCTGTTAAAGAGAGAGTCCTATCATCGTTTTTGCAGCGAAGACATCTGTCTTCGCTTGGGCTGGATCGCTACCATGTTCCACATTACTCCTGCCCTGATTTTCACAGCACGTCCTCTCCCACCTCCCAGCCCGGCCCTGGCTCTCGCGCTGCTCTGAGTGGCTTCCTCGGGCTTTGTGAGCACTCAGACCTGGCAATCCGCCTCCGAACCCCGAGCGTGGCTTCCCAGCACCGTGACGTGCCGGGGGCACGCTGCATCCTTGCCCCGGCAGCTCCTTTGTCTTCACGCAGTGGCATGGGCTAAAACTCAGGTCCTGGTTTTCTAACTTCGTGGCTTCAGCAGTGAGCTTAATGGGGATGTTGGCGGTTTGTCCTCATCCCCCATGCGTTGACTGGGTTGACTTGTGTTTAACGTGCCATCCCCTCGGCTCTGCCGTACTGCTGGCGGGAACCGAGCTCTGGGACCCTGTGCTGCCACCCAGGTGCCTCTTCCCTGGTCCGCTGGGTTTTGTTGGCTTAATCCGAAGGGAGATCCACTGTGAGATATGAGCAGGGCTGGGTCAGACTCTGCTGGAGTCTTCCCTTGGGCTTCAATGCACTTTGGGGCAGCGGTTGGCAAACGGACGAAACTTTGCAGCCAAAACGCACTGTCCTGCCCTTTCCGTGGGGCTGACGCGTTGTGTTACAGATCTGCAGTTATTCCTTAATTCCAAGCTGTAACTATGCAATCAAGCTCTCCAGTGCAATAATTCCAAAACCCTTCTTGATTCCTGTATTAAATAAAGTACATTTACAGAGTATATGAATTCCAGATTCAGCCCGGGACTCCAGGGACGCATATTCCTCTCCTGGAACTTGTATATCCGGCCTGAGGATGAAAACCCCCCGAAGCCCCAAGCATAACAAGCATTTCTTGTATTTTTTCTGTCTCCGTCACATCGGGCATGTAGTATATGCTCGGACTGATAAACAGCATCTGGTTAGAGTCAGGTAAGGACCTCTCCGGGGAGTAGGTTTGTGGTCAGCTGCCAACCTTTCTCTCCCTCCTTAATGTGCTTTTGCAGATGGATGAAAACTGCAGCCAGTCAAGGTTATGGTTTCGGATAGCGCTGGGGAAGGGGGGGAGAAGGTCGGGCTCAGTCTCTGCCCCATCGCACGGCTCTGCTGCCAGGGCTGTTGCTTAATGCAAGGCACGTGCACCGCTGAGCCCTCTCAGCCCCTTGCGGGGGGGGGTTAAGGGAACTCCACCGGCCAAGCAGCTCTGCGGAGCAGGGGCCTGGCGAGGGCGCGAAGACACCCCAAAGCCCGTCTCCCCTTTTGCGGCTCGCGGCTTCGGTCCAGGAGGAAGGTGCCTGTCTGTCCGTCCGCCCTGGACGTGGTGGCCGAGGAGCAGAAAGGCGCTGAGCAGCCGTGGCACTCGCTGTCCCTGCCGGTGCCGGCTCCCCTCGCCAGAGCTTTCGAGGAACAGAGGAGCGGTGTGCTGGTCCACTCGGTTTTTGTTGGAAACCTGGAAGTCCCGCTGGCCCGCACACGCCTCGTGGGATGCTTCGGAGCTTGCTGCCAGGTTCTGGAGAACTGTCCGAATTTGCGTTTCTTACAAGCCCTTTCTTCTGCAGGAGGAGGAGGAGGAAATTCTTGTATAAAAATGGAAACGCACCCCTTCTGCCAAGCTATTAATTCTGCTTCCTATGGAAACCGAGAGGTCCCTGCCTTTACTCTGTGTTTCTGCACTGAACTTGCAAGCTTATTTTTATGCCCAGATTTGGCAAAGCATTTAAGCCTGAACATAGCGTTACGCGTGAGCTGAAGTCCACCCCTGCGTGAGGGTGTATCTGAAACACCTTATAGCGCACACAGACACACGCTTCAGCAAACACCCTGCACTGGGTTTGTTCCTTACTACAGAGACTTTCTTTTTTTGTCCTTGCCAAGTTATCATTTGCTTTAATTAATTTCGCACGGCGAGCCTGGGAGCTGACTGGTGGTTTCAAGCCTCTAGAATAGCCAGAGAAACCAATTTAATTAGCTCAAGTGAGCCAAAGTTACTTAAGCGATTTGTAATAAGTTCCAGGCTCTCCCACACCAAAGGGGTTTCAGCCGAGGACAGAAACTTCCTGAGCCTGTTCTGCAGGGCAGCAGGGACAGGGCTCTTCGTGCTGCAGCCGATGAACACTTGTGCAGGGACACGGAGCAGCCCTGGCTGGGGAATTCAGCGGGTGCTGTCACGGGTTTTGCATCCCTGATGACGGGGCTGTGTTTTTGGGTGCAGCGAGTGTCGCTCCCCGCTCTGTGGCCCACGAGAGCGCCGTGCAAACGCAGCAGTTTCTCATTTCTGCATGCATCGCTTTTCTCTGCTGTCTCCTCCGCAGCGAGGGAAGGGCCGGGAAGATCGTGCCCGTGGCAAGGGGACCCCTCGTGTGTCCCAACACCCGCTAAGGGCTGTCCTCCGCAGCAGCGTCAGCTTTCGGCTGCATGTGTTTATGTTAAAATCTATGCTCAAAACACTGTCTTCCCTCTTTCTCTGCTTGCTGGGAATTCCGCGTGGGTTTGTAAATCTGTACGTGGCTCTTGCTGTCGCAGGCTGGCTGACAGCGCGGGTGTCCTGGCTCCGCCGGCATCGGGGCTGCGGGATGCTCCTGTACCCCGATGCTCTTCCCCGCCTTGGAGGTAGGAGCTGCCGCGGCGCATCAGCAACCGATCCCTTGACCCTCGGCGCAACCGGTGCCGCCTCGGTTCAGCCCGACTAATTCAGCGAGGACTCGCCAGGTAGGCTGGAGCACCACCCCACATGTGCTGCGTTCGCGCCGCGACGTGGCTGCGATATCCGGCGCAGGCAAAACCGCCACGAGACCAGATGCTGTTCTTGAGGGCTTCACTTCATCTCCCCATCCTGCTCCTGGGGGAGCCGGCTGTGGGCTGCTTTTCACGTGATAGCCGAGGGGATGAGCCGAATCCCGTCCCCAGAGCTCTGTGCTGGGGGCTGCAGAGCTTCGAAACACCTTCTGCCAGGGAAATAGCCCAGCCGGCTGCAGGGAAGAGCCGGGACATGTTTCCCCAGCCTTGGCAGCGGGGCTGAGACTGCAGCAGCAGTGCTGAAGGCAGCGGCACAGGATAGGTGCCCGGCAAGGGCTGGTGGACCTCAGAGCAGCCACGGGGAGAGCTCCCATCTGTGGGATCGGGGTACTGGCGTGAAGAGGATCCCAGGTGCTGGCGATGGGCACCCAGCTCCTGCGCTCGGTGCCCTGTCCGGGGAGGACAGCGAGAACGGCAATCCCTTGTGTCTGGCCCGCGGTCTCCATGATTCACTCTCTGGTGAAGCATTTCCAGCTGTTTGGACATGATGGGGGGAAAAAAAACCAGCTTGGCTCTGCGGTTGTGACAAAGCTGTCCTGACCCTGGGGGGCAAAACCCCCTTGGGGAATGGTAGGGCTTCCTCACCAGGCTGCTTTCTGGAGTTCCCCCCATGCGTGCTGACTGCCTTTTCTTTGGGAAGAGGAGAAATTCAGGCCAAGGCACACTTCTGGCCATGCCCAGCTTTATCTCCAACCCTCTGCAGAGGGCTCCTGTGGGTAACTGCAGTCCTGCGGCTGCACCATGTCTTCACCCCTTCCTAAACGCCGGGTTTAGGGACATATTTGGCCTCTCTGCAGAAACCGCCAATAACATGTCCAACTGCAACGGCATGTTTGTCTCCCTGGCGCCTCTTGGGAAGGATGGAGCAGAACCAGGCAGATGCCAGCGCTGCTCCCTGGCACGCTGCACGGCTCGGACATGCCGGTGCGACCTGCCGGGAGAGCTGCTCCGAGCTGGTGCAGAGAGGCTGGAGCTACAGCTGGGGCTGACCTTGCCTTGCAGCCCTGGTGCTTACTGGGGCCAGCTGTGAGCTCCTGCTTTTTGCTTTTCCGATTGCAGGGAACCCGACTTGCTTTTCTGCTGCCGCAGAAGTAGCGGCTGGGCTTTGCACGCCGAAGCCTGTTTGCAGCCCTTGCGCGGCGGCGCAGCCGTTGTGTGCGGGACAGCCCTGCCAGAACCCTGCGCCGTCCCTGGCAAGCGCCCCGTGCCCAGCTCTGCTCAGGTTCGCTGTGTATTCGCCCAAAGGCCACGCTCTTGCAAGAGGTGTCGCTTTGCAGAGAAGGCTGGAAGGGAGTGTAAATTAAACCCACGTAAAAATCAGCTTAATTATTGGGGAATAAAGATCCCATTATTCTCTCTGCCCTGAAGCAAGAAAAAGAAATTTCTCTTGTTTCCTTCCTAAATTCAAATGAGAGTGGAAGAGATTTATAGGGAAGGTGTGCCTGGCACAGGAGCAAGGGCAACAGCAGCGGCACGGGAGTCGGGAGGAGCCAGCGATGCACAAGCCTGGCGAGGACCTTGGGTGGGCTGGCGGCACAGACCCCGGCGCCAGCACCCCGGCACCACGATGTGACTTGTCTGCATGCCTCGGGGAGAGGAAGGTGCTGCCAGGACAAACTCCTTTGGCTCCAGGCATTTCTGTGATTATACCCTACCTGCACGGGCAGCTCGAGGATCTCATTGTGCTGGCGCCTGTCTAATAATTCACATTACGTTTGCACCAGCCTGGAGCCTGTGCAGGGTGAGGTCCAGCTTTAGCTCCCCAAAACACAGCCCTGTGCAATGGGGACAGTAGTTGTCCCCACCAGCCGGGCAGCTCCAGAGTCCCCCGCACGCCGTCTTTGTGGTGATGCTGTTAATTAAGTGGTGCTTTTCCCATGGATGTGAAAACTCCCAGTCTAAGCAAGCCCAGCCTGCGCCCTCGATTGCTGCTGGTGCAACCCCTGGGACAGGCCTAGGGGACAGACACACACCTGGGGTGACAATAACCATCAAATGGGCAAAACTGGTGCTTTGGGAAAAAAACAGCTGAAACCACATTTTTCTGGCAGCACAACAGTTGCGTCTTAAACAAGACATTTTAAATTTACACTGCGAGCCAAAAAAAGTTGTAATTTGACTATACAGCATGGCACATTCCTCAGAAATTGATCATAAAGTTCTGTTAAAACACAGGCACAGCCTGAGTAAAATAAATATTTTTGCTTCCAGAGAAGTGAAAGGTCTGGCCAGCGACCCAATTTATAATATTTTTAGCAGGTGATTCATCGAAGAGGGAAAAAAATACCCAGGGCAGCTGAATCCAGCAATGGCTCTTTGTCTCAGCAGGGCTATCGCATCCAGGCGTGCCAGTAGCTGGCTGCGGCAAAACTCCTTGGCCGGGGCTGCTCCCCAGTGCTGGGGCCCCCCACAGCCCTTTCCCGGGGTCTCCCTGAGCCCCCCAGGACCTGCTGCCTTTGACAAAGCTGGATAATCTGTGGCTGCAGCTCGTCCAGAGAGCCAGGCGCTTCTGGCCACTTTGGGGACAGGGTCATCACCCGTGGCAAGTGCCAGGGCTGCACATCGGTCCTGCCGTGGCTGGGTGCCGCTGCATGGTATGGCCCAGGGTCCCCGGGTGCGGGGAGACAGTGCCAAAGCCCCAGGAACGGGTCCCTTCTCCCTCTCGGAGCGGGAAATGTGGCAGGCAGGGACAGAAGTCCCTTTCGAGGTGTTGTTTGCCCAGAGCAACCTCAGGAGCTGTGGGTTTGGATGGGGTTTCTTGACCGGGTTCCACTCACCACACTGCTGCGGTCTGGGGATGGAAAACAAACCCTTTGGCCTTTCCTATCTCCGGCTCCAACAGCAGATATTTTTCTTTTCCTCCCCGCAGGTACTGACTCTCCCCAGCTCGCTGCAGATCTCGCAGCCTCCGGACACGTGGGCGCTCTCTGCTTGCACATATCCTTGTTCATGCAGTGAAGGTGAGCACAAACATAGGAATTGGAGGAAAGTACAGGCAAAAAAGAGGTTTTTCCCAGCCCTGTTGCTGTATTCTTCATTTTATGCACGTGCAGGTCAGGCCATAAAGCCTACAGGAGGCTGCCGTAGGTGCCAGAGGTACCAGCTCTGAAGAACGTGAGGAAGGTGTGGGCATACCTATGGCCCCGTGCCCCTGGCCGGGGGGTGCCAGGCGATGCTGCGGCTGCACTCGGAGCCCACCCTGCTGTACAGGTGAGAATCGGGCGATGCAGCCGTGCAGAGGCGTGAGGTGCTGAACCACGGCCCCACGGGGCACCCGAAGGGTGTTTCTGGAGCTGGTGGGCATCGAGTCGCGGCCAATGCCTTCGGACTTCTCCAGTGCTTGTGGCCAAATGAAAAGAGCGGTCTTTAAACTAGCTGCTTGTGATGCACGAGACACCTGCTCCCAGCTATAAAAATGGATTAGCTGCATTGCATCTGGAGCCCATCCAGGCAGCAGCGCCTTCTCCAGCATCCCATTTGGCACGCAGAACCCCCCGCCTGAAAACGCAATGAAGGGGAGCGAGGGGACAAGACGCAGAGTTAAAAGGAGGGTCTGGAAGCTGTGATCCTCTCTAGGTGGAGAATCAGAGAGCTTTGAGCAGCCCCAGATGCAGCGCTGTCACTGAGGGCTGGATCCTGCCTCTCCATCCACCCCTCACCGTGCCTTCCCATTGTTCTTTGTACTTGAGCCTGGTCCCAGCGTGCTCCCAGCTGGCCGGGTTTTCAGCCTGGATACAAACTCCAGAGCAGCAGATACTAACTCATTGTATTCTGAGTGCTGGAAGGACTCCATGGTCCAATGCAAATTGAGTGGCGATGTATTAAATAGGAAGGAAGCCCTCCTCCTTAATAGAGCATCCAGGATGCACGGTGCTGAAGGTGCTGCCTCAAGCCCTGCCCTGAGAACCCGCATCCAAGCCCATCCCTCTACGCTCCAGGGAGATCTGCTGGGACCTGCTCCTGCTGGTGTGATCCTGGCGTCCCTGTGAGAAGGAACCTGTCGTGCCACGGGTGCTCAGCCGGCTCCGTGCCGGAGCGGACGGCTGGGCGCAGCCTTGACGGCAGCGGTCTCCTGCACAACGGAGGAGCAAATGAGCAGCCCACCTCTCTTCAGCAGTGTTCAGAAATATCCGAAACCAAGAGTTATATGCATTTCTTTCATTCACCTGGAAGGTCTCATTCCCCTGCTAGACAACTGCCATAATGCAGTCCTGCCTGGATCGGGAACCACACGTGGAGTTTTATTATGCTCTGAATACCAATTACTTCAGGTACTCATGCAGCAATCTCTGCCCCAAATGATGCAATGAGGGAATTGGAGCTAAGCTGAGACGGTGTTTGGGTGATTGCTATAAATCTGTTTTCATTATAAGCTTTCTGGTCAGTGTGCCACTTGGTCCTCGCCGTTCTGGTTTTGACTGACACGCTCTGTGATCTTTCCAGCTCATGCAAGGCCAGATGCTTGGGACCAGCGCTTGGAAAACAACTGGCAGTGTCAGGGCTGCAACCGAAGGCTCAGGTTTCTGACTGATTTTCAATGCTTGGGGAAGCTCCCAGAGTTGCAACATCGTTCTGCAACACGCCAAATCAAAGGTGGGACGCTGAAATGTGCTGGGATTGGAGCAAGCTGCTGAGCAGCTGAGGAAGGCACGGACCTGGGGAAAGAAAAGATGGAGAGCTGCAGAAAACCAGATTTCTCTGAATGCAGACCCAGGAGGGACCCCTGCAGCTTGCTGGGCAGCGTGGGCCACCGCTGCCCCACAGCACTGGGTTTTTCTCCAGGGCTCTCGCCTGGGGCTGAATGCAAGCAGCGTCCCTGAAAAGGGCAGATAAACAAAGAGTGGACGGGAAATTAATGTGGCACAAGGCTGAGCTCACTGACCGAGATGTGGCCAGGGTGATGCAACGAGGGTCAATTAAGCTGCCACCACGCAGCCTCGCAGGGCGAATTAAGTGCCAATTTTCTGCACTGCTGAAGGGGTAAAGAATGAAAATGATAACTAACAGGAAGTTTCAGCTGAAAAGAAAGAGCGAGTTGGGAGATGGGAGTTTGAGGCTGGACTCGGGCCAACGATGAGACAACCAGGCGAGCGGCACTGCCCTCTGCCGAAGCGAGCTCCGGGGAGCTCCGGCGGCCGGGACCGTTTTCTTGCCCCAAACCTTGGGGAGACAGTGGAGTCCATGGGTCTGGCATGGCCAGGAGGGCACCGGGGGCTGGCAGGTCGCAGAGCCAAGCCTGGGCGAGCATGGGTTCTGGTTCGGGTCGGACACTACAGCTATCCAAGCAAGATGAAGGAGTGGGACCTCTACTCCTCGGCCGAGGTACCTGCACTCTGCCCTTCTGGCTGGAGGGAGCCATGGGTGGCCGGGATGGGTGCTCAAGCATCCAAAAGAAGACAGAAGTGATGGGAGCTTGTGCGCTGTCACCCCCCACCCTGCTCGCCCCGGACACGTCCCTCTCCATGCGAGACACAGCGGCGTCCCTCCCAACCACTGCTTTTTGCAGGAGGTGGGAATGCAGAGAACTGGGTTTATTCCCTTTGCACGGCTGCTGCAGGTCCCCGGGTTGTTCGGGAAGGTAATTCTGGACGCAGGGCAGGGACCAGAGTCCCGCCCAGGGGTACGGGAGCAGCCTGCAGAATTTGTTTGGGGAGGGAAGTTCCCTGTCTGAGCAGAGTTTTTCTCTCCCTTTGGGAAGCAACATCCCTGCTTGGTGCTTTCCCGAGGCTGAGATGGCTGCGGCACAGCCCGTCGCTCATTCCCGCTCCTTGCGCTCCCTCTGCAGGAGCGGACCGCCGGCCTGGAAGGGGGGGGACCGAGGCCGCATCCAGCCCCACCGGTTTGCAGTCAAAGTCAGGCTGGCACTTCTCGCAGGACCCTTTTGGGATGAGGCCAGGGGTTTGTTTAATCAAAAGGTTCGAGCTAATTTCCTTGCGTGTGAGCGGGGTTGAGTCCCGCCCGGTGTGCCCTTCGGGGACCAGGCTGCGCTTTGGGCTTGGGCAAACTGGGGGGTGCGATGGCCTCAGGGGGCTGGGAAACGGGGTGGAGGTGGGGTCTGCCCCAGAGGGGACAGCAGGAGCTGGCTGGAGAGGAGAGGCTGCGGGATGCGGGGATGCTCGCCAGAGAAGCTGCCCCTGCACCCCGGCTGTGAAAACCCTTTGCTGGGGTGAAGCCCCAGCCGAAGCCTTCGAAACCTGAAAGGAAAACATCTCCTCTGTTCCAAAACGCATCCCCTGCTATTCAGTTAAAACTCCTGGCTGTCCCAGCGCTGCCCCAATTCTGGTACCCTGTGTGCCGGGCAATGCCACCTCCTGTTCAGCCTCTCTGGGGAACTCAGTGGCTCTGTCCGTCCCTGTCCTCCTGTCTTGCCCTCGCGCGGGGCAGCTGAGGGAAAGCAGCATTCCAAGGTGTCAATCCGTAGGCACATCCACTGCTCCCAGCCCTCCTTCCCGAGCCGTGCGGGAGCTCAGGCACAGCTCCCCATCTCCTCTCCCCGCAGCTCCGGGGCCACAGCTCCCGCTCCTTCTGTAAGCGGAGAGGTTCCCTCCCCGCCAGAGGCCAGGCTGCCAAATTCCAGCCAAGAGCACATTTTTACAGCATGACACCAGCGGGGCCCCAGCAGGAGACGGCATGAGATCCAGGCGTTCGCCCAAGAGGCTCCGGTACCGGCACGGCAGCAACGTTGCGTGGACGGCTCGGCTCACCCAGCACCGTCTGCCCCGCCGGTTTCCTCTCCCTGCCCGTGAAAGCGCTCGCCAAATATTACAAAACATCCTCCTTCCTTTCCCCCAGGCTGCAGGGTGCACTGAGACACCCCGCCGCTGCCTGGCCCTCCCCACGCTGTCCATCCCCTTCCTTCCTCCCTGCTCCTTTTCCAGGCAGCTGCTCACACAAGCGGCTTTCGAAGGAGCCCCGGGACAGGTAGCAGAGAGTGACGGAGCCCAGGACAAGGCTGCGGCTACAAAGGTAGGAAGGAGAAGGGAGCTGAGGGCCGGGATGCTCACCGAGAGCTTGCCTGCATCAGGCTGGAGGGAGGAGGAGAGCAGGGAGCGAGGGCTCCTCGGCCACCCCGGGGTGCAGAGCTGGTCTCCAGCTCCCCCCAGCCCCCCTGCCATGGCAGACCTTGGAAGACACCTTTGAACAGCACAACCTTCTCCCCGCTTTGCCCTGCCAGAGAGCTCGATCTCGTGGTGCTTTCCCAAGACGGAGCAGGACAGCGGCACCTGCCAGCCGGCCGGGGCCGCGTGGGCACTCCGGGCTCCCGGCCAGAGCTTTTGCGCCGGGCTGCGATCGTATCTGCCTCCAAGGTCCGTGTTGTGGCTCTGTTTGTGGTTGCTAAGGAGGAGCTGCCAGAGCACGACGCGATGCTGTGTGCTGGCACGTAGCTCCGCTCTGCCTGCCCAGCTGGGCCAGGGGCTGCCCTCCCTCGGGACCCCCTTGGGAAGCCGAAAGGGGAGATTGCCGTCCGTGCTCCAAGCAAGTTGCAGGTGGAGAAGGGCTCGGGCAAAGCGTCCTCCCTCCGAGGCGGTTTGCTGCTGCTCTGCCGACGCAGGTGGGTGCAGGTTGGGGTACCGGGGAGCCCACCGCAGAGGTGAGGTGCTCCGGGTACTCCCCCCTGGCCACCTTGCAGCCCAGCGGTGCTGGCTTCGGGCAGGTTTGGAGCCAGCGGTGTTTAGATGGGAGGCTCCAAGGAGGCATTTAAACACCATCCATGTGACAGAGCCGGCTCTTAGTCACAGTCCCCGGAAACAACAGTGAACCTCTGCCCCAGGCAGCGGCGAGGGCTTGGTGTGCCTCTTTCCCAGGCACATGGAAATTTCCATGGAATTAGCGTATGGGTAATTATTACCATCTGCCTCTGCAGACAGCAGTCACCCGGCCCAGCCGGCTCTGGTGCTCCTCAGGGTGCCGGACGGGCAGGGGATGTGGGAACCCCACCTGAGCCGAGCTCTGCCAGCAAAGCAGCGGGAGGGCCCCAGAGTGAGTAGGACCCCACAGCTGGGGCACATCTGGCTGCTCTGCAGCTCTGCCTGATCTCTGCCTGCCTCTCTCCGCAGCGTGCCTCCTGTGCCTCCGTCCCACAGCCTCCGTGCGCATTGCCAGCCCCTGTCCTCAGGGGAACGGCTTTCCAGGCAGAGTTTCGTGGCCCTGAGTGACTATTAAAGGTCTTGTGACACTTTGCGCAGCTGGGGAGCAAAGCTGTCTCCGGCAGCTGTGCTCGCCTCCAGACCGTCGGAGCGGGGCCGTGCCATGGCTGGGGGCTGGACTGGGGCTCTTGGTCTTGAACGAGACCTGTCACTGCTCTGAGGCTGAAGTTGTGGCTTGCAGGTGGTGACACTGACCCTCGCTGTTGTTCTGAGGGGCTGCGAGAGCTTAATGAGGTTTTTGCCAATGTCTGTCAGGCTGAGGGAGCTCTAAGGAGGGTGGTGTGGGATGGCACTCTGTGCTTCTTGGTGTTTGGCAACCAGTTTTCTCTTCTGGGGTGCTACGTAATCCTCGTTTAATTTTGGTGCCTTCCCCCTCCTGATTTTCCCTTGCAGCATCTGACCGGAAAGCCTGCAGTTTCCCAGAGTTCTGTATGTGTTTATTGCTCGCAGGGAGCAGCCCCTTGCCAAGGAGCGCCGGGGCTGCAGATGGAGCCGAAATAGCCGAGCTCCAGGCAGAGCCGAGCACAGAGCAGCAGCGCTGGCACGTTACCTGCTGCGTGTCCCCCAGCTTGCTCAGCATCCGACCCAGCATCTCTCAGCCCTGCCCAGCGTTCATGATGCCCGTTTGCCAATGTGTGCGTGTTGCTGGAGCCTTGGCTCCCTTGCCCGGTGCCGGGGTAGCCTGATGAGGAGAAAGCCGCTATGTTACGTTTGGGTTCACCTCTTTAGTTCAGATCCCTGCTCCAACAGGACAGATTTCTTAGGGAATATTGAATTCCTGTCTTTTGGCAGAGGTCCTTGGCTCAGCGAGACCTCGTGAAAGCCTATTTCTGAGATGCATCACTGAAGGCTGGATGTGGCATCCCAGCTTTGCCGCCCACACGGGTGCCAGGCAGCCCCCCAGTCTGCTTTGGGAGGTCTGAGTTGAAGCGCGTCTATAAACCGCAGCGTTTCAGCATCTGCAGGCACACCGGGATTTTTGCCTAGGCAAGGAAGGGCAACATTTCTAACTGCCCCGCTTGAAAACATCTGCAGGAAATTCTTTTGAAACCAAAGGCACAGAAACAAAAGGGCCGAGCCTTTGGGAAGGCTGCCCGCGCCAAAGCCCGGCCCTTGGGCACGGTGTCCGCACAGGGATGCTGCACAGGGGACCACAGCTCTCCGGTGCCGCACAGCCTTGCGTGGGGGTCGCTCCTGCCCCATTCGACAGGCAGGGCTGCGCAGAGGCAGGGCAGTGGAGGAGGTGGAGGAGACGGGCAGTGACGCAAGATGCAGCACATCACGGATGTGGCGGTCAGTCTTTCAAACACATGCAGAACATCAGAGCAGCCAAAAGACCGCTCTGAGCTCTGCGTCTTGGGCCTGGGGATGCAAAAAATCATCTCATCGCCTCCTTCACCCACCTGCCACAAGCTGAGTCAGGGCTCTGGGCTTCCACGCTCCAGTTCAAGAGCCCTCATGCGCTCCTCTCCCAGCACGGCCAGATTCCCCCAGCAGCAGTTGGCATGGGAAAGCAGAGGGGCCGGAGCGAGACCCATGCTCCCCTGTGTCGCTTGCCAGGTTGCGGATTTGGGGCCGCGGTGCATCACCAGGAGGCTGTGGGCATCGCAGGGGACATATCACCAGCGGTGCAGGCAGCTGCCAGCACCTCCCGGAGGGCTCAGGAGTGCCTGGGCTGTACGGCAGTGCACGGGGGCTGCCTGCCTGCTGCCTGCACCACCGCCAGGGATTATGCAGCCACATGCAGCAGGCAGGGGCCCCACGCCACGTCCCACATGGTCATCACCTGACTCGGCCATGGTGACCGACGGCAGCCTCCAGCCTCTCTCCTGGCACGCCAGCAGCAGAGGTAACGTTCCCTTCTATCGGATGTCGTGGGCTTTGGGGAGGTCGGGGCCGTTGGAACGACTGCGGCAGTCGCAGGAGCCCCCGTGCAAGCGGAAAAGGGGGTTCATTGCGTGGGTGTGCGTGGCTGCGGGCACGCTGGGTGCTTGCACAGGCAGGAGGGCGGTCGAGCTGGTCGGGACATTTTTTCATCCGAGGAAGGTTTGGTTGGTTTTGATTGGGTTTTTTTGTGTTTGGCTTTTTGTTGGTTTTTCTTTTCTTTTAGGAAGGTGAAAGCTTTCAAGGGTGTCAACACTTTTCTTGCCAAAAAATAATGCAACGCAAGCCAGAACACCCTGACCGACAAAAGAAAGATTAATATTTGAGTTTTCAGTTTCTCTGAAGTAAAAAGCCCCAAATGGTGTCAGAAATGGATATGTTCTCTCAGGCACTTTAATTAAAATAAATCCAACCAGGACGTTTCCTTAGCAGGGTCACCTCTGTGCTTTTAAACCGCTGTGTTAAATCTTCCCCCGCGAAGGGGTCTGGCTGCTGTCTGGCACGGGGGCTTGCTGTTTGTCTGGCTCCCCCTTCAAGGGATGGTTTGAGGAGAAACTGTTTTAAAGGGAGAGGCGGCATCGGTGCTTTATTTGGGCTTCTTGACTGAGGTTGAGAGCCCCAGAGAAGGGGCTCAGACCCCATTTTCTCATGGAACATGCAGTATGAGAGGGTGTGCTGGTGGCTGGGGTCTGGTGGGAGCCCTGTTAGGTGAGGAAGTTCAGCCCCTGCAAGCAGTTCTGGGGTACAGCGGGAAGCACTCTGGTCTCAGGACTAGAGCAAATTTGCGTCGTTAAAATCTGCGTCATGTCAAATTCACTGGGTGAAAGGAAAGAGGGAGAGAGACAGAGTAAGTCCAACAGAGCTGATGTGAACATGCGCGGGATGCTGGCTCCTCGACGCCAGGCTGTGCGCTGACCTGTTGTTAATAACCTGGCCGCAAAGTTGCGTCCTGGCAGCTCTGCGGTGGGATGCAGCTCCGGAATCTTTGCCGCCAAAGCCCCAGCCCCAGCAGTGCGCTCTGGGGAGTGGGGAACATTACCTGGGAGCCTGGTGAATAGATGGTCAGATGCCTCGGTGATGGGCATCTGGTATAACCCAGAGAAGCCGTGCCGATAGCTAGAGATTTCAGAACTCACGGCTGATTTTTGTCAACCCAGGGTGCTAGAAGTCACCGAGAGCCGAGGCCGGATCCCAAAAGCGGCGTGTAGGTTGCGACCGCAAAACAACCAACAAACCAGCCTGCCTGCAGCCTTTACCTTTGCGAGGAGTCAACTACCGCAGGTTGGCATTTCTCAGGGCGAAGGTGAAAAAAAACCCAGTGCGGGGGTGCTGCCTAATGGGCAGCTGCCTGCATCCTGCCTGTGAAGGGTCCCAGTACCAACCAGTATCCCCGGCCCGGCGCGGTAGGGGGGGGAGGCGGCTGCCCGGGGCCGGGCAAGCCCGGCCCCGGGCAGCCGCCTCCCCCCCCTACCGGGCCGGGCCGTACCGTACCGTTCCGAGCCGCCCACCCTCCCACGGAGGCGGGGACGCAGCCGGGGCCGGCCGAGAGCGACCGCTGCCCGGTCCGGTCCGGGCATGGGGGCGGCCCAGAGTCAGAAGCCACGGGAGTCCGGGACCCCGCAACGCCGGTGAGTGCGAGTGGGGGGTCCCCTTCCATTTCCCTTTCCCCTTTCCCCTTTCCTTTTCCCCTTTCCCTTTCCTTTTCCCCTTCCCCTTTCCCTTTTCCCTTTCCCCTTCCCCTTTCCCTTTTCCCTTTCCCCTTCCCCTTTCCCCTTTCCCTTTCCTCTTCCCCTTTCCCTTTCCCGGCTGCAGGTCAGACCCCACCACGGTTTGGGGAGAGGGCACCCAACGAAGAGCTGGGGGGCCCCGTGCTGCTGTTAGAAAAGTGGGTGCCGAGGTGGCAGCTGGCTGGAGGGTTTTTTTTTTGGGGGGGGGGGGGGGGCTGGTGGAAGCCGGGGTCGGAGCTGGGGGAGCTGCAGCTCACCAGCCGGCTTGGGGAGCGTAGAGAAAAGGGGAAGCACGCTAGCTGTGACCGAAAGGAAAACTGGAGGCATCTTATCTGTAAATCAGCCAAAACACTTTCTGGAACATAGAAATATTTTCTTGGAGCGAGCCACCCTTGCGACGCAGAGGGTGAGCTGTACTCGGGGGCTTTGCTGCTGCTTTTCAAACCAAACGGTGTTGGCCGGTGCTGCGGGGACGCTGGCCCCGCGTCGGGACCTGGTGCCCGGCTGAGCTCTGCGTTTGTCCTGGAGCCTTTGCCAGGCTTTACCGAGCGGGTGACCTGGAGCCTGGCTGCTGCTTTTCTGAACACTTACAAACACCCCTCTGTTTGCAAACACTGGGTTCCGACAAGGAAAACAAGTGCGTTCTCCCCCTTGTAACTGCTCAGTCCTGCCTTTATTTCCCTGCAGTGCTCTCCTACAAACAAATTAGAGGGGTTCCCAGGCAGAAAAAACATCCTGTTGTTCACCGCGTGCGTTGGAGCCGCTCCTTTCTGCCCCGTCAGACTTGGCTGCTTCTCCTTCCCACCTGTTTGCTCCACCTTGAGCAAATTTTGTTTTGTTCCCCCCCGCCTTTATCTTTTCCCTCACCCTGCTCCCTGTGCCAGCTGCTGTCCTCGCTCCTCAGCTGCCCCCCATCCCTGCCAGCACCCCAGGTTATGGGGCTGAGGCGCTGCCTGCATTTCCCAATATCACCGAGTCCTGACTAAAATCAGGGAGCCAAGGCCTGACAAACACCTGATAAGAGCATTCCTGCCACATAGCACTGATATTTTTAGCAAACAGAGCAAAGTTGTTGATAGGGGAGTAAAGAAGCACCAAGACGAAGGCAGATGCTTGTGTTCATAAACCATCAGTGTGAAAATCAGGCTGGAACTCTCGTATCTTGAGCCAGTTCCTACTGAATTGCTTTGCATGAGCTCGCATCCACGCGAGTAGCATCAGTGAGATTAAGCTGTGGCTGTCGTTTTTAAAATGCAGGAATAGCAGTGCATTCGGTCCCTTTTAATGCAGCCACAAATGTTTGTATTTATTAATTTGAAGGTGGTATGGTGGGGAAAGACAGCTGGAGCCTGGGGGCGGCTTGGTGGTGTCTGGGCTCATATGTGACAGTTGTGTCCTTCACTTCTATTTTTGTAGAGCTATTTTGATGGAATGTGTAGCGATGGGAACTGTCACATCCCAGGGCTGTGAAGGGTCCTGGGGGAGTTGAGCTGCTCAGCAATGATGTCCCACGCTGGGCATCGCTCTAGTGCTGCGGGGCAGGGCCGCAGCGTGCGACACCCCGGTTCCTGCTGCGCCCTGGCAAGCAGACGGCAGCAGCAGAGCATGAGATGGGAAGAAATCGTGTTTTCTCTGCCTTGAATTCCAGGGCATTCGGTATTGTGCTTCTGGGTCCCGTGATCCGTATCTAGACTACGGCTCGGCCAAGGTCAAGAGAAGCAAAAGGAACGCGGGAACGTTGCCGTTGCGGATTTGCCCTCCCACCGTCCTGCCTCATCCCTTGGCAGTCGCCTCCTCGCGATGGTGGGAACGCGCCCCAAAAGGCCAGTGGTTTTGGGTCGGGTCGGCTGCTGCTTTCCACCCCGCAACTGCCAAGTGTTAGGTGCCTGCAGTTGCCGCAGATCCCCGTGCGTGGGGCTGCGCTTGGCCGTGGGCCGGTTCGCACGCACGACTGTTGCGGGGAGCGGGTTTGGGGTGAGGGGCTACGAGGCAGGAGAGGGCAGGGCAGTGCGGGAAGGAGCTCGGGGTGTCTGCCATGCACCTGCCAAGGCTGGTGGAGATGATGCCAAAGGATCCTCCAGACTGCTCCGAGGGCATCGGCCCGGCCCTGGGGCTCTGCTCGGCCGCCTCCCGTGCTGCATCGCACGGGGTGGGGGGCATCGTTCCCGCAGGCTGCCCGGCCAGCTCCTCTATGCACACCCGGGGACACGGCAGAAGCCGGGCTTGAGGGGTCCCGGCCGTTCCCGGGTCCTGCGGGGCGAGGCGAGCCCGAGGGAAGGCGCAGAGCCCCAGCCCCCGCCTCCCGAAGGGCCGGAGATTCTCAGCAGCCCTTGGAAATCCCATCCTGGAGTGCCCTCTAGCGAGAGTACCTCCCGGCCGGCCCCGGCCCCTCCAGCCCTGCCCCGCCGAGCTCCCCGGGGGATGCTCCGGGATGCTGCTGAGCCCCGGGGATGCTCCGGGATGCTGCTGCGGCCGGGGGATGCTCCGGGATGCTGCCGCGCTCCGGGGATGCTCTGGGATGCTGCTGATCCCCAGGGATGCTCCAGGATGCTGCTGCGCCCCGGGGATGCTCTGGGATGCTTCGGGATGCTGCTGCACCCAGGGAATGCTCCGGGATGCTGCTGTGTCCCAGGGATGCTCTGGGATGCTCCGGGATGCTGCTGCACCCGGGGAATGCTCAGGGATGCTCCGGGATGCTGCCACTCCTGGGGCCCACCGCCGCCCCTGGCAGGACCCTCGGCTGATGCTACCACTCTTCCCGTGGCCTTGGTTTTCTGCTTGCCCATTGCTTGTCCTTTCCTAGGTCCCGATTCCCTTTCTAACTTGGGCTGTTAGGGAAGAGAGAGGTTAAGCCTCTCCTCGGATGTGCTCTGTGGCCCGAGCAGGTGAGTCACAGATGGGAGGTAGCAGCATTAATCTTTTCAGTGTCACTGCAAAGGTCAGGAAATGTATTATGAAACCATCCCTCTCCGCAGCGTTTGCTGCACGTCGTCACTGGCACGCATGAGCCTGCGTGTATATAGTTCTCTTAATTCCCAAAGTTTGCATTTTTCACAATGCAATGACAGAGAGTAATTTACCTTTTTACTGATGCATAGGCCTGCTTTAAACTGAGGAAGACATGATAAATAGAATAGGGTGGCGTAAAAGACAGCCACAGAAAAATGTTCTGCTGAAACACCTCGCACCTTCTTTTCTGGAGGAGATAAATGTTGTGTGGATAAAGTGCTTATTACAAGCTCTTAAGGAGACTTAAATAGCAGTGAAAGATGGATTCATATTTTATCTGTGTGTGGATCTCCGGGCTGTCCCCACGATCCCCTGCCGAAAGGCCCCTCTCACCGGGGCACGGGTCGTGGTGCCGTCCTGGTGCCCTGTCCCGGGGCTGGCTGTGGGGACCTCAACCCTTGTCCCCGCGGGGGAGCGAAGGGCCCCGCTGTGGAGGAGCAGAGCGGCGGGAGTGGCAAAGAAAAATGAAAACCCACAAAAGATCTGAGCTCGAAATGGAAGCGCTGGCTTGCTGTGCCATACCCAGAAAAGCTCCGCAGTCAGAAATAGATGTTCTTCTGCCTAATGAAAGGGCCAAGAATGGAAACTCCAGGTGCACGCCTGCCTTTAACCCGGGGCGCTGCAGCTTCAAACATGACAAGCGTGGCTGTGTGATACCTGTTCTGCAGAGTATCACCTGCACCCTTCCCAGGGACTGAGGTGTGGTAACAGCGAGAAAAATCAGGCACAATGTGTTTCTGGGACAAGGCAGAGGCACTGCTGCCAGACAGACAGGAGGAAGTTCATCCCAGTATAAAAGAAGGGAAAGTCCATCTGGATGCAGAGCTGTTATCCCTGGATGCAGGTAGCTTCCTGCAAGGATCAGCATAAGACGTGTGAGCAAGGTTTTGCATCTTTTTGCAGCCTTTGTGACGCCGGGGCTCTTCCGGCTCCAAAATCTTTGGGACTTCACCTGTTTGTTCTGAAGCGGAGTGCTGCTGCTCTCCCCTTTCCCTGGAAAGCCAAAGCGGCGTGTGAGCTGTGGGTGGTTTCTAGGTCATTCACTGCTCCCGCTGCCAGAGAGATTGTGCTGTGCCGCCTGCTCCCGCCGCTCCTTCCTGGAGCAACTCGGATGGCCCTTGGCCAGAGCCACCCAGAGCGGTGATCCGCAGGGAAAGGGCTGCAAGTGCCCGAATAATCCCTTCTCGGGGTATCTGCTGCCCACGTGCTTGCAGAGCTGAGGGAGGATATTACTTACGTAACCCACAGTGTTTGTTTAAAAAGAGGCAAAGCCAGGGGAAATAGTTATGAAGCAAGGCCGGGTGCCCACAATTAGAGCCTCCTGGGGCTGGGGACCACCATGCTGCTACATCAAACTCTCCTCCTGCACCCACAGATCTGCCCTTTTTATGGGCTCCAACCGGGAGAGGCTGGGCGCTTGGGCAGGAGGGTGCTCGGCTGTACATCGGGAGGCTGTACATCGATACGTAGGCTGTACATCGGTACATAGGCTGTACATCGATACGTAGGCTGCTCATCACTGCCTCTCCCTGAGCCTCTGCGTTTGTGCGGTGCTTAGCACAGTGGAGTCCTGGGCTGCGGTGGGAGGTGACAGCAGCGCAAAGGACAGCCCGTCCAGCTGCTGCTTGTGCAGGCTGCAGCTCACCGTGCAGATGGAAACTGCTGGCAGGTCTTTTTTCGAACAGGTCATCGTCCCCTCTGCTCTGCAGAAATGTGTCTGCTGACTGCGCCAAGCAGTGTTTGGCAGCCAGAGCCACCGGTGTGTGACTGACAAAGTCAGGTTATCTCCTCGGCGTTTGATTTGCAGCCAGCGTTGCTGCCAAGCTGGGTCGGGTGCCAAGCCGGAAAATGCCACTCGAGGCATTTTCTTAATTGCTCGTCATAAACAGCAAGTGGAAGCAAGCTCTGCTCCTGCACTGCTCTGGTATCTTCCTGCCCCAGAGCCCTGCAGGTCAGGAGCTTTGCAGCCGGTGCTGGTGCCGGTGTGGTTCAGTCCTGCTGATCCTGTTCCTGCCGGCCGCTCTCCTTCCTCTGGGCGGTGGGTGGGAGCGGGGGGGTCCTCGCTGGGGGCACTCTGCACGTGTGTAGCCTTCACAAGGGAAAGATGCTGCCGATTTCCTCCGCTCATGCGCCCTAATTCCCTCGCCCAACAAGTGTGGGGGGGGCTTCTAGAAATCAGTCTATACGTTTTTCTTCGCCTGGTGCGGCTCCTTCCCCTCTGCAGCACAGGCAGCTCGCTCCTGCCGCTGGCACCCACGCCAGCTGCTGCTCCCGCATCACCACGTTTCTGTTTGCTCTGTGGCATCCCTGGCAGAACCCAGGCAGCCGGTTTGAAAGGCGGCGATGCCGTCGCGCTGGCTGGTCTTCTGGGTCAGCGGGGATTTGGGCAGCGACTGGTGGGAAAGGAGAGAGGGAGGAGGAGTTGAGGCTGCAGCGAGCGGTGCCGCAGAGCGACTCATGCTGAAAGATCTCCTTATGTAAAATTCATCTGCAGAAATCAGCCCTGCCACTTCAGGTGGTGGGTGGGAAGTAGGCTGCTCGTTTCTGCTCACAGCAGTCGTAGGCAACAGGATGTTGAGGTTCTGCTTTTGCTTCAGCCTCTTGGTTTTTGGCTAAGCTGTGATAAGCGTCACTTAGTCCCTTCTTGCTCGGTGTCCTCTACGCAGCAGCGGGGAGGTTTGCAGGGCTCCTTGTCCACTGGTGATGGGGAGGGCAGCATTGCGGCCGGGGTGTTATCCCGGGGTCCGGACACGTCGGCTGCTTCTGCCGCTGACCTGTGGTGGGAACTGGCGGCACCTTTGCTTTGCCTGAGCCAGAGGTACCTTTGGGGAAGTTTGGAAGCGTCGTGTAAGGGGGTAAGAGATTTTCTTTGTCCGAGGTCAGACAGTAAAAGCGTGCAGCAATGATGCGTATATTTAATAAGGACACCAACAGATGGATGCTTGGAAGAAAGGATCCCTGTAGGGAGGTTATTTGAGATGCTCCGCAGTGAGCAATGAGCCCTTTGAAGTACCTGCTGGAGGCCGGTGTTAGAGGTAGCCAGACCAGATGGATGGGTCTGGTCTGACCCAGAGGCCTCTCTGCCCATGCGAAGGCATTTCTCGCACTCGGAGCCGGCTGATGATTCACAGGAAAGCATCGGGCTGCGGTCTCGGCCTGCCACGTGAACGCTTCGTGTCCTTACTGAGGGCCAATAGCACTTCTTCCCACCGGGCCGGGCAGGTTTTGCAGCGGGACGGTTGTCTGCCCTTTCCCAGGTCATCCCTGGGATCTGCCGCCGGCAGCGGGGTGAGCCAGCCCGGGGCTGCGGGGAGCTGCGAGCTCTGCGGCAGCAACTGCCCAGAGCCGGTAACGCCGCTCCCTGTAACAGATCGGTGGCCAAAGCCCCGGACATTCCTCGCAGCGCTTCGGCCGCTGCGCGGCATCAGTAACGTTACGCTCCTCTCTCTAGCGAGCATGTGGGAGGTAATAAATTTGGGAGTGGGAGCCCCCGTTAGGGGGAAGATTCCCGAGGGAGGCCAGCATGGCAGTGTTTATTTCTGCGGGGACTGCTGGCTGTTATTTTTAAACAACAATAGTTTAATAAATAAATGAACTTGCTGCCACGGAAGGATATAGCATCAGCCAGGGCTGTTGAAGCCGGCATTTCCTTGGAAAATGGAAGGGGCAGGTGTTTCCCTGCCCCTGACCCTGCGCGCAGCCCCCCTGCCCTGGGAGCCAGGCTGCCGGGGGGGGGGACACACACACACACACCGCTCACCCTGGGGGGGGGGGGCAGCTCCCCGTGAGCGTGGGGTGTTCGGCGTGGAAGGAATCCACCGGCTGTGGTAGAGCACAGGTGCAGCCCCGATAATAAATCGGGGGGGGCGATCTGGTTTCACAGCCTCTTGCGCAGGTGGTGGTGGTGGGGGGGTGACAGCGGCTTCGGGGCTGGCCCCTGGGGGGGGGGGGGGGGGGGCGCAGCGGCAGAAAGAAGCGGGTTGGAAAATTCGCCTGGGGAGGGAAAAAAGCGAGGGGAGGGTGCGCAGCGGCGGCCGCCTGTCATCCATCGCCCCCCCCCCCCCCCCCCCCGCAGCCCGCCCCGCACCGGCGGGCGCGTCCAGCGGAGGGAACGGGAGGGCGGCGGGGCCGGGGAGGAGGAGGAGGAGGAGGAGGAGGAGGAGGAGGAGGAAGAGGAGGGTGGTGGGGCTCCGGCGGGCCGGTCCCTCCCGGCCGGGCGGTGCCGGGGGGGGGCGGGCGTTCTCCCTGCCGGCGAGTTAGTACAGTCCGGGGGGGGAGGCCCTTGGCGGCGAAGCGGCGATGGGGGCGGCGCGGCCGCAGTGAGCCCGGCGGGGAGCGGAGAACGGAGAACGAGAAGGGAGCGGCGGGCCGATGGCGTTCAGCGCCTGGCAGATCCTCTCGCCGGTGCAGTGGGCCCGGTGGACCTGGTCGGCGGTGCGGGGCGGGGGTGGCCCCGAGGGGGAGGACGGCGGGGCGGCGGAGGAGGAGGAGGAGGAGGAGGAGGACGGCGGCGGCGGCGGCGGCGGCGGCTCCTCGCCGGCCGAGGGCACGGTCCTGGGTTTCAGGCAAGTGAGCCGCTGCCGTTTCGCCAGCGCGTCCCACGGGGAACGCGGGACCCACGCGTGGACGGCCGTGCGGGGCTGCGAGCGCGTCCTGCCTGCCATCTCCCTTGCAACCTGCCCCGCTCGCTGCCCGGCATCATGCTTGGTTGCCCCGGGGGTTTGGGAGGGTTTTGGGGGGGGGGGGGGGGGCCGCATCCTGCACCGCGCCTGGGGAGCCCGGGGTGGGTGGGTGGGGTGGGGTGGGGTGCGAGCGGTCCCGGTGGCTGGAGCTCCCCGGGAAGCTGCCGGTGGGCACAAGGTTGGGAGCGTCGAGGCTCGCTTCCCAAATTCGCTCCCGGCAGGGGAAGATGCCGCCGGAGCTGTCGTGTCCTTGGAGGTCCGTGTCGGATGCTCAGATAGCTCGGGAGAGACCCGGAGGAAGCAATCCTGGAGGCTCGGCCGAGAGGAGGGTTTGGGGGTACGCGGGGGGGACGCTCGTGATGTTGTTTCACCTGCTCTCCCTTTTCCCTTTGCTAGCGTGTTCCGCTGGACAGGAGAGAGCGGCCGCCGCAGGATGCCCATGGCCGGCCGGCCCGGGAGCCGGTCCGGCTGGGTGTGTAGGCAGTGTGGAGGATTTCAGAGCTAGCCTTGAAAGCGGTAATTCCTCACTCTTTTCCCCCCCTCCTCGGCAGCTCGGACTCCGAAGGTAATTTTGAGACCCCTGAAGCAGAAACGCCAACCCGCTCGCCACTAAAGGAGTTCTGCGAGCCGCCGCCGGGATCGCCGGAGCCTGAGGCCGGGACCCAAGGTAAGGAGCCAGCGTGCACCTTCTGCTTTTCGGCTCCCCGCTCCGGATGCGGAAAGGCAGGGTGGGGTCAAGGAGGAGAAGTCGCTTGTTTTGAATAATGCCTGCCACATTTTTTGTGGTTAATGGCCTGGATGGTTCAAATGCCAGTACTCGGGGCTGTGCGCTCTGCAAAGGGCTGTTCTCTCACTTGAGTGAAACGTCGATTTTACCGAAGCGCTTTGGAGGGAGGGGGCCGCGCTGCAGGCTCAGAAGGGTCAGTTTGCCCCCCTCGGCTCATGCCTACGCAGTGCAAAATTACCATTGTGCTGTTTTGCGACCACGGGTGGCACCCTCCTCTGTCCCTGAGCCGGGGAGAGAGCGAGAGGCTCCGCACGTCGGGTTTTGTGAGCTGCCGAGCCGGGCTTGAGGCTGCGCCCAGGGATGCAGAGGCTGCAGCCGGGACAGCTGCGATGGATTGATCGAGAGGAACCGAGGATGTTGTTGAATCATTTTGTCAGTTCGACTGCCCTGTGCCACTTCCCCCACAGACAGCACGGTGCCCAGGGCAGCCTCCCGTCGCTGCCTGAGGCGGAGAGTGGGCTGCTGGCCAGCGGGAGCTGCCCCACACGTGCCCCGCATGCCGCTCGCCCTTGGCTCTTGCGCAGGAGCTGACGTGGTGCTGGGTTTGTGTCCTGCCCCTGGCCGGTCGGTGATGGAGGTTTCATTGCACGGGTCTCTCTTCTCTGGAGTTAGCGGCCAGGTGTCTTTGCTGTGTAGCTGCTGTTAAAGATGTAAGAGCTCGACGCTGCTAAACCCCGTTTCTGGAGAAATCGCGAGGGATCTGCTGAAAACGCAAAGGGTTTGCTTTGCCAGCGGGGTCCCGTGTTGTTGCTGGTTTGTCCTTGTGTCTCACGCTGGCCGCTGCTCCTCTGAGTGTGGCTCCCCATTAACCCTTGGCCTTTTGGGGACCAGCTCCCCCCCCCCCCCGTTGTCATACCCTTCTCTCCAGGGGGAATTGCGGTTGGTGCCTGTGGCTGATTATGTCTGGTTTTGTGCTGCCAGGAGGAGGCTTTGAAGCTCCAGCACCTCTGCAGCACCGGCTGGAGGTTATCAGGGCAGGGCAGGGAGGAGACCTCCCCTTTCATCTGCTCTCTCAGCAGAGCAGGGTGACTGGGCAATGTCAGGACGTCTGGGAGCCCCCGGGGGTGTCTGTGGGAGGGCAGCCTCTACAGGGCATGGGGCAGTGCAAGGCGGGGTGCAAGGTCCCGGACAGGCCATCCTGAGCATCCTCTGCCCTTTCTTGCCCGACTGCCTCTCGCTGCTGCAGGGCCCCCGGTATGCAACTTGCAGTATTGTGTGTTTCTTGAATGCTCGCAACAGCAGGCTGGTGGTGGCTTACGGCTCGGCTGGTTTCGGAATGTGGTAGCTCGAACCAGACCCTGGGTCTTCCCTGTGCAGGAGCCCAAGTACTGCGTGACCTTGGCAGTAACAGGGTGCTGTGGCTCTCCATCTCCTGCGGTGGTGTTTCGCTGTTGGGATGGATCTGGGTGCCCATCCCTCCCTGTGGAAAACACAGATTTGTTTGCCTTGATGGAGGGAGCGCTTGGTTCACGCCTCCGATAATCGCAGCTCTTGGAATAATCCTTCCCTTTTGAGAAGGGATAATAGAGACATCTTTACTTTCGGGGAATAATGTCTGGGGAGGGGGAGAGGGGAGATAAAGGCTTTCCTAGCAGGTATGAGGATCATTTCTGCCAAAGCTTCTGCTCAGGGAAGCACGTTGCCTCAGACTCCAGGGTGTCACCGTCCCAAAGTGTTCCCGTGCCCCTGCATCCTGGGATGAGCAATTCCTCGAGGCCAGCCTGGCACAGCAGCGAGGGAGCCGGCCGCTCCCGGCACCCTGCGCACAAAGGTCGCAGTGTTGTGGGGCTGAGGAGATGATCTCCGGCAAAAGCTGTTTTTCTGTGCTGGCTGGTGGAGAGCAGGATGTTGGAGACAGCAGGGCCAAACCCGCTGTGTGACAGCACCCAGCTCCATCCCTTCCCTGTCCGGGGCTCTGGCTGCATCTCTTCAGCGTCTCTGAAATGGTGGAGGGAAGGGCTGCGAGTTTGTGGTGCGCAGAAGGCATCCTGGGATGTTAAATCGCCGTACCTTAGGTAATCTATACGTTAAGCCCTCGTCTTTGCAATGCTGTTCTGCAGCAGCACGTACCCTTTCGTCTGGCTGCAGCTCAGGAGCAGCAGCGGTAATAAATGCCGCGATCGGGAGGCAATCCAGCGTAATGGCTGCTTGTCAGTACTGAAACAGCCGAGCTGTTGCGTGTACGGCGAGAGCCGCTGCCCTGCAGTCGTTGGGGAATAGCTGCTGCCAGTGCCTGTGTACACCTGGGCCAGCATGGAGCGGGGGGACCTGCACGAGCCCAGACCCACGGGCAGGCACACGGGTGGGCACGGCATCTCCCAGGCTCGGGGGGACTGGGAGGAACAGACACTCGTCTGTCTTACAGCTGCAGTCTCATCCTTACTTGGGAATAAATAGGGTCAGGAAACTTGTGAGGCAGAAGCTGTGACTCCGGGGGCTGGCTGCTCTGCGCGCAGCTGAGAGGTGGCCTGGATGCTTTAAACCCTGTTCTCGGGGACGAAAATTCAGCCGGTCCCATCGCCGTGGGAAGGGGGTTGCAGTTAGGCTTTATGCCCATTCAGTATCACTCAGTTTTCCTCTTGCTGTCTCGGCCTAGCGGAGGCTGTAATTCTGACCCAATCTGGCTAAGGAGTATCTTTAGTCATCTGCCAGAAGAAGATCGTGTGTGCAGGGAAACGAGCAGAAGCAACAAACGTGGAACCATCAGTGATGGGAGCAGCCTCATCAGCTTTTACTTCTGTTACCCTGATGCAGGGCACGTGTTTTCCGGTGCGTTAGCGGCGGCATCGTTTGCCGGTATGCTAATTCTTAACAGAATAGATTTAAAAATAGATCAACGGCTGTTAAACAAAAGCGGAAAGCCAAAAGAGGAAAAAAAAGTCGTTAGCTACGTAAGCCTAAGCTGAATGTACCGGCCAGATATCCTGTGCTCAGCCTGCGTGTTCGAGTGAGCTGGGAAAGGGAGAAATGCGTGACTCATGCTGTGCACAAAGCATGAGCGGAATCAAAGGCTGCAGATAGTGGAGGGGTTGTTCTTGCCTGCGTTTGGCATTCAGGGCCGTGCAGAGGATCATTGCTGCTTCACTTGGTTGCTGTGTGTGGGATGAAAAGGGCGCGGAGCCTTTGCATCGCAGCGCTGCTGCTGCCAAGTTTTTCTGATTCATTTAAGGGAGCGAGGGATGGCATGTAGGAAAGCTGTTTAGTTAGTCGATGTTTGTGTTTAATTTCAGCCTAAGGAAGACAAGCGTAACGATTATAATGCACACGCACAAAGTGCCTATTACTGTGGTGCCAGGCTGTCCTGTCTGTATGTTTTCCTTTAGAGAGTATAAAATCTTCGTTTTCACTTTGTAATATCCCCTCGGTGTACACTGGCCGGACCAGAAGCAGGTTTGCACTCCGTGCACAGCTGGTACAACTCCTGTTTTCAGGGATCCAGAGTGCCTTTTATTGGATCTGTGTTTGGGATGGATCCTGGAGTCACTGAGCATGCCTTGCTGTTGGCAGTGTCCGTTTTCATGGTGGGACGAAAATGTCCTCACCTGCAGGGCACAGCGCCGGAGGGAAAACGGGAGAGCTCGGGCTCACCTTTTCGGTGATGCTGAAAGGCATCTGCTGGGCTGCCCGTGAGAAGAGCTGGTCCGAGGGGGAAACCTGCGTGTGGTGGGTCAGCAGCAGCCTGGCTGCCAGACCCCCTTCTCCTGGGGTCCCGTGGGGCGTTCAGCACAGTTTCGGCCCAAAAGGAGGGTTAGGGCAGCGAGGCGGCTGGCGAGGCGGCTGGGCTGGGGAGGCACTGGCTGTTTCTGCAGGCTGGTTTCCCTGGCAGGAGACGTGAGCTGAGGGAGTGCGTGCTGAGCCGGCGCGGCGGCTCTCCAACGTGACTGCACGGGGGTGGCGGGGAGCTGGGCTCGCTTCGGGATGTAAATGCATGCAGAGGCTGTGGAGGAACAGGGAGAGCTGCGTGCAGCTCGCCGGGGTTGGGAAGGGCTCCCTTGGGAATAGGCAGCGCTGCACCGAGGTTATCGCGATGCTCGTACCCGGCAGAGCAAGGGCAGCTGCGGGGGCCGGAGTGCAGACCTCGGCTCTTCCCAAGCGCCCAGAGGCCCTTCGGGTCACTGGTTTCTGTATCCTGTGGAATTGTTCCCGCGGGAACGCGTTTGGCAGCTGATGGGACGCTGCGTTGGAGGCAGAGGAAACGCACAGGGGGAGGAACTGCAGCCGCCTGGCTGGGGCCAAGGGGGCTTGGGGCCAGGCTGTGCCCCCCCAGCCCTTGCTGGGCAGGAGAACCCGTGTGGGGTGGGTTTGCCCGGGATGCCATCACCTTTGGGACTGCTTTACAGGAGGGGGTTTTGTCCTGCTCTCATCAGCAGGCAGAAGGGGCAGGGGCTGGCTCTCCAACCCTGCCAGAGGCAGCTGAAGCTCCGGATGATGCCCCGGGAGCACCCGTGGTCCCGGCAGGTCCCTGTGGCGAGGACTCTGCCCCACAAACCATCGCACTTTTCATCCTGGCAGCGCTTTCTGGAGAATTGACCTTGTAGCCTTGCCTGCCTCTGTCCTCTGTATGGGTCTCGGTGCCGATGCGAGCCCGTCCCACGGTGGCCTCGGCCCCCAAGGCTGTGGTCCTCCAGGGACCTGAATAGCTGAGCCCAAGCAGAGCTGAAAATCGGAACTCTGGGGCATTGCATGAGCGTTTGGGGAGGGCAGAGGTGGGATTCTTGCGGTGGAGGTGGGCAGGCTCCTTGCTGCCCCTTCAGCTCTCGTTCCTTCCTCTCGGTTCCCTCGGGCTGTTGCTCAGACACAGCGCTGAGCGTGGCTGTTAACTCGCACAAGTGATTAATACCTGTCTCGTACCCAGGGCCTCTCCGGAGAAGGAGAAAAAACCCACCGAGCTTGCGGGAGGGACGGTCCTACTTCAGAAGATTGCCGAGATCGCAGGCGGGCTCCTGAGCTGTCTCTCGCCTGCACCTCCTGTCTCCCAGTATATTCCTGTTCTTCCACTCTTGGACTGGCTGAGTGGGCAGCTGCGCTGCAGGCAGGGGCTGTGGAGCAGCTGAGCTGTCTTGGGTGCAGAAAACAAGCGAACCACAAAATTGGAAGACCTGGGCAGGTGGTTCTTCTAATTTTTATGAAGAAATGGTTGCTCTGAGTGATGGTCACATGCACCATCCCTTCTTCTCTCCCCGCCCTGCAGACATCCACAGCAAGGAGAGGTGGTTTGCATGCTGACTGCTTGTTATTCAAGAAGTAATTACTCACTGCTTGGGTTAGAAACCAGGATGGGCTTATGTCTGTGAGAACGGCGGCTGCAAAACCTTCCGGTGGGAACGTAAAATGCATTTAAAAGGTGCCTTTTGCCCTGACTTTGAAGTCTGTTCTTCTATTCAGGGCTGTCTCAGTGAGGTTTAAAACATCTGAGCAACACAGCAAGTGTAATAACGTTTTCTTTGGGGTCTGTTAAGGAGGTTTTCCTGGTTCCTAATGATGGAAGGGCCTGGCAGGCGCTGCCTCAGAGTGTTTTCTGGCCGCACTCCAAGTACATATCCACTGGATTTGTGTTTACTGATGCGTTTTCTGGGGCAGCGAGGCGACGTCTATTTGGAGGGAACTTTTTTGCAGTTGGAGGGAGTTTTTTTGCAGTCTCAGGGAGCACACAGCCCCTCATGATTCATTTCCATGGCTTTTAGCATCCTAGAGATCAATTATGCAAACCACGAGCCATCAGCTGACTCAGGGTTGTTGGCTCAGTGTCCTGGATTAGCCCGGGGACCAGATTTTTGCCTGATTCACTCTTCTTCTTCTGCCAGCCTGTGACTCGCTCGGTCACCAGCAAACGTGAGCTGGTTGCAGATGCCCCGCGATAGGAAGAGCCTTTCCAGGGAGACGCGCTTGGGGCGGCGGGAGCTTGTCATTGGCAATGCTCAGCCAAACCTCCCTGCGAAACGAGGGCACGCTTGATGTGACCCCCCTCCACGGTGCCAGGGCAGGGTTGCAGCAGTGGAAGGGGGAGAGGCAGGTTTCCCCGGCACAAGCTTTGCATCCCCCGTGCCACCGTTCCCAGGTTTTCAAACCAGTTTGGTCCTCGGGCGAGGACTGGTTTCGTTCTGCCCTTGGAGGACCTGGCTGGGCTGCATCTCCCCAGAAAGTTGCCAGCGAGAGCTGCGGGTCCTGCGTGCTCCCTGATGGGTGCTGAGCACCCCAGCATCCTGTTCTGCCTTATCCTGGGAGTCTGTGCAATCGTCCCTGGCTGAGATGCGGGAGAAGAGGTGCAGCTGAGCTGAGTGGAGGTGACACTGGGTGTTTTCCTCTTGTGCCTTTGCGTGCCAGTGCTGAGGTCCTGGCTCTAGGTGCTTGGTGGGTGTAGTTTTCAGGATGCCTCGGTAAATAAGGAGCTTCCCCATCCCTTGACAGCAAAGAAAAGATTAAAAAGTAAAAAGATTTAGGGGAAGGGATTGGAGTAATAGCGATTAAGTCATGGATCAGGATTTGTGATTAAGAAACCCCGACAGCAGCGCGGTGAGCCTGGCATCAATGCACAGGCAGGATTTCTGCAGGCAGAAGTGCAGGCAGCGTGTGGCCGAGTTTCGGCAGGCAGGATGGAAAGTGCAGGCAGGCAGGGGTGCTGAGCAGAGCAGCTACAAGCACCTGCACCCCGCTGCCGGCAGGCCCTTTCCTGCGGGCTCGCCGCTCTTTGGGGCTCTCATTGCTCTGCTGTGCCCTCCTTCCCTCCCACCCCATCAATAAATGCACACAGGGGTTTTTGCTCTCCCAGCGCTTTGGCTTCTCGCGCTGATGCATTGCAGCGACGGTTTGTGAGCACCGACTGCGTACAGCTGCTGTATCTGGAGTTTCTGGTTTACAGGGGACCCTCCAGGTTTACAGGGGACCCTCCCGATGGCTGCATGTCCCCGGTAGTGGCCGAACGGTGCTCTGGTGTGGGCAAGGACTGTCCGTACCGCACGGCAGCCCCGTGTTGGGTGCCTGTCGGGACCGCTGAGGGTCTGCGGGAGAGCGAGGGCTGCGGTGTCGGGGGAGAGGAGCGGTGCTGCCAAACCCGCTCCTGCACCTCAGGGTGCAACGGTTGAGTCCTGGGGAGCAGTTTGCGTCCGGCAGCTTCCCTCTGCCTGGTCCACATCCAGCTCCACAGCCCTGGCACCAACCACCTGCGGGCGGCTGACCCCCAAATCCCCTCTGCAGCCTGTTACGTGCTCATTCATTAAGCACAGCATCTCGTTCTCATTCACGGAATTCATGTTTCACGGTGTTTTCTCATGTCAAGCTTCCCTGAATTCCTCACGGTAATTCTTAACTCTCCGCCCAGGTGAGCAGTGACTCCCTGTCGCTGTCATTCCCACTTGGATGCGAGTGTTTCTGCCCTGGGAGCAGCTGCCCCACGGTCAGTCCTGGCCAGTGTCAGGCCCTTGGGAGCCTCGCTGGGATTTGCAAAGCCCCCCTGGTGCTGCCGCCACCCTGGGTGGGAGCAAGTGGTGGGGAGTGGAGAGGCATACATGGAGATGTTGGTAGGTCTGCCGGTGTGCAGACAATGCCTCCCTGCGCTCACAACTACAATTCATTTATATAACTGCAAGCTGCAAACCTAAGATTGCAGTTGGCAACACAGCACATAATTAGGGATGCTCTACCTTGTGGGATATATTAATGAATCGTATTAAATAAAGAGTTCTGCACTCACATTAAATAAGAATATTCATGTACTCCATTACATGACATATTAAAAAACCCCAAACAACCAAGCAACAAAACAGAGAACAATGCAACTTGTGCACACCTGAGAAAGGAAAAGAAAGAAAATATGTTGAATAAGTAGTGCTATAAAAGGCAGTAAAGCTTTTGCCAGAGACCTTGTAGTCTCTTGCACAGATTTACAATTGTGTTTGATCCTCCTCCTTCAGTTTCTCACGGGACCCTTGTCTAGCTTTGTCATTCTTTACTATGAGACTGACATCAGTCAGCTGGTTTGTAGCCAGTTGCACTAATAATAAACTGGCAGGGCTCGCCCTTGGCGTGCAATTTATGTAAATTTTCTCCACTGTGTTCATGGGCTTCAAATTTTACAGAAAGTGCTTGAAGCCAGGGTTACACGGTCATTCTGGCAGGTAGGGAAGCTGAGCTTTGGGTCAGTGGATCCCCCGCAAAACTTGACCCTGGAGCAGTTGTGAGGAGGGGAGAGGAACCGCTCTGGAAAGGGGTGCTGGGCAGGTGGGGGTTTAACCGGTTCCTTTTATCTTTTCAGAGCCAAGTGGCCATGCCAACCTGCTGGTAGGGGAAGCCTGCCGGGACATCTCACCTGGGACGCACCCCAAAGATGAGGTTCAACCGGAGATCGGAGCCCCTAAAGCCAGCTTGGGTACTAAAGGGGAAACCGACCCCGAAGACTCAACCCTGACACAGCCGCCGGCTGAAACCCAGTGTCCAGCTGCGCTGGGAAGCAGGGCTGACGCTGGCTGCGCTGCCGTACCTGCTGCAGCGCCAGTGCCGGTGCTCCATGCGGGCAGAGCTGCCCAGGAGCGGGTCATGTCCGGAGAGGACGCGGCGGATGCCGGCACGGGGCTGGTGGAGCCGAAGGCTGATGCCCTGGCCCGGGAGTGCTCGCCCAGCCGGGGCCAGCTTGAGAAAGGGAAAACACCTTTGCTGGGGAGGAAAACAGAAGAAACCACAGAGGAGACCCCAGTGCCCCAAGCGTCCTACCAGTTCAACCCTGAGCAGTACGATGAGAGTGTAAAGCCCTTTGTGGCAGAGGGCTGCCGGCTGCAGAGCTCTCCCCCGGCAGCCCCGCGCAGCCTCTCCCATCCCAGCAGCAGCCCTGGTGAGCAGGGAAGGGACCTGGTCCCGGAGCCCAAAGGGCAGGTCCCGAAACCCGAGGTCGATTTTACGGAGGGGGGAGAGAGCCCGGAGGCCAGGAGAGCTGCGCCCAGGAAGGGCAGCAGGATTCCGGCCAGCAAGCTGACACCGAAGAGACACCGAGAATCCCCCAAGAAATCAGCTGAGGATGCGGAGAGGGGTCCCACGGAGCCGCTGCCTCCCCGGGGCTCCCCCCGGCTGGGTCCCGTGCTCTGGGACAACCCGGGTCTCAACCCCTTCAGTGGCAGCTCAGCGCTGCAAAACTCGCCGACTCTCCCCAAGGGCTCTTACCAGTTTGACCCCGATCACTTTGACTCTGTGGATCCATTCAAGCCCACCAAGACCCTCGCCGGCACCGCTACCAACTCCTGCCCCACAGCCGATAACAGCCTCAACGAAATCCTCGAATCTCAGACGCTGGAGGTGCAGGACGATCTCGTGAAAGGCAGAGACTCCCCGAAGAAGCCCAAGTCGCGCCTGATAACGTGAGTGCTGGTGCGTGCGGAGCGGGGGGCTGGCAGCCCCCTCCGTTCCCCCGTGAGCGGGCAGAGCGGCAGTGGTGGTGATGGTGCTCCTGCTCCCGTGCCTTCGGAGCGAGCCCAAAATACCGACGTGTACCTCGGGTTCTGCTGCCGCCCCGGTTTTGTCTGGCCCCTTGTCCTGGCAGAGAGGCAGCTCCCCACTCTCTGCCGGTGCCCTGGTCGCTCAGGAGTGGATGGGAGGAGAAGGATGGGTGTCCCGGAGCGGTGCCAGTGTCCCGGGTCCCAGACAGAGAGGGGAGGGCTGGATCAGGACCCGCTTGGCAGGATCACCTCTTTGGAAAACCCCTCGGGGCTCTGGCTCGTGGGGTTGGGGTGCAGGCACTGTAGGGTCGAGGAGTCAGAGCAAAGCTGTAATGGAGGCTTGAGCCTGTAGAGGGTTTGCCAAGCACACAGGAGGGTTTGTAGGTCTCCTGGAGCTTGTGGATGCAGGTCTGGTTGATCAGATGCTGCTGGGACATTTTGTGAGCTGCCACTGAATTTCTCTTGTTATAACAGGGGAAGAGAATAGAGGTTGAACAGGCAGATTGTTTGTTGCTTTTACCACATCTGCACAGGCAGTAGGGAGCTCGTTGTCCCTTGCTGAACTATTTAAGTGCATTTTTAGTTCCTCAACCATGCTATTTAAAACCCCCTTATAGATGATGACATTTCACGGTATCTCCTGGGAATGCAGACAGCATTACCCTCCTCCTCTGGGTACAGGTTTAATCGCTAAACCTTGCTATTTTCTTGGTATTTCACCTGTTTTATCACAAGCGTCCTCCAACCTGTGTCTGGGCAGTGCTGAAGTCTCAGCCTGACATTTAAGACAGCAGCTGCTGAGCTGGGCTCGGCTCTATCTGCCCTCCCTCCGCAGGCTCTCTGAGCGGGCAAGGGAAGCAGAGGGGATATTGCACAAGGGAATAATTGCCCAGCCAATTTTGGGTCCTTCCACTATAATTTGTGATTGCGCTTAACACGTGTAATTGGAACCAGTTGAAAGCAACAGCGAGCAATAAGCTTAAAAAGGGAAATTTTAGGAGCACAGAGTTTGTGGCTGATTTGGCAGTAAAACCAAAACAAGCCATCATTCTGCTGACGGAGTCTCCGGTGGGAAAACTAGAGAGTGGGTTTTTACAGAGAGAGCAGATAAAACCTAGCAGGCACAAATAAGAGTATGTTGGGTGTTTTTCTCTTAGAAATACTTTGCAGAGACTTGATAGGGATTTTTCAAGAGTTGGCATTCCCGTGTATGACCGTGGGCGAGCAGGAGCTGGTGGAGAGGGGAAGCGGCTGGGAATTTGCAGGCTCCCTCTGAGCAGCAGGGGCTGCTCAGGGCGCTCGCCTCCCCGGCAGCGGGATTTGTGGTTGAATCTCACCCTGCCGCCGCAAATAGCAAATGCAGAATCAGAGCGTCCTTTATCTGTGTGTTCGTTCCAAAAAGGCAGAGCTGGGCAACTCACTGTGCTTCTCCAGATGAGAGTTAATATCCAGGTCTTTTCACATGCTCTTCTTCTCTCCATCTGTCTGTCTCTCTCCCTGTCCATGCTTTGGTGCATCAGGACCACTGAACAAGTGAAATTTCTCTGTTTTCTGTTGTAAGTACTCTCTTCTGTATTTCTTTCTTCTTTTCCTTTGCTGGTTTTTGTCCTCTCTCTCTGGGTGCGTGCTGGCCCCACTCGTCTCCATGGCATGCAGGCTCCTTCTTGCCCTTTGACTCGTGCTCTCCGCTGTCTGATTTGTGTCCCGCACCTCTCAGGCTGGATCCCTGGGGCAGCTTAGCCTGGCGAGTGCCTGGGGGCGAGGGAGGAGAGGCGAGGAGAGCTGCAGCCGAGGCGTGCGCCTGCGCTTGCTCTCGCAGCATGCCGACTCGCAACGCCTTTGGATGATGTACAAGTACTCGAAACCGGTGCACCGGCTAACGGAGGGGGAGCAGGTTTCTGTGCAATCCAGGTCCCTGGAAATGGGTAGATTTTAGTCCCAAAGGTGAGGGTTGTCTTTTACCCCCTGCCACGCAAAACCACCGGGCAGGCAGCTGCTGTGGAGGGGTAGGGTGGAAGGCATTAGCTGGGAGGCGAAGGAGTCAGGGGGCTGTCTCCTCCGGCGCCGGGATGTGTCAGATAGTCCCAGGGGAGCTTTGCCCTCCCAGACGGCTCCTAACAGGGCTTTCTTTAGATCTTTGGTAGCTCTCCCCCGAAGCATCCCTCCTGTGCCCAAATCCGGGATGGTAGAGCTGGTCTGTGAGATCCTGGACGGGTGAGAAAGCACGGCTCGAGTAAAGCAGCCTTCGTTCGCTGCCCTGCGACCCGCACTGCTGCAGTGGGGCTGTGCTGTACCCCTGGCAAGAGCAACCCTGCGGTGGGACACCAGTGAAATATCGAGTGCCCTGTGCTGTGCCCCCCCAGGGCTTGCTGCTGCCCTGCGCTTCCATCCCACGGGGAGGGCGAGCAGGAGGGACCGGGGTTACCAGGGACCGGGGTTACCCCCATTTAGTCTCCTGGCAATGCTCCGTGTCTCTTACAGATTGTCAGCCCCCCCAGACCCTCTGGGCTTGTCTGGGCTCTGCTCTCATGCAAGGAGAGTCAGAGGAAGGAGCACGGGCTTAGTTCCTGATCTTGTGCCGTCCGTCCCAATGCCCTTCTTGTCCGCTTAGTGCCGCCTGCCATATGCACGAACAGAGTTAGAGCTGGGCTCAAGCACTGACATCTGTGTCTCGGCTGAGAACTGATCTGCCTTTTTACAGCACGGTGTTCAACAGTGGATGTCTGTCTCGTAATGTGGGCCCTGCAGCCCGGCAGGTTTGCCCTTAGCGGGGCAACGCAGGCAGCGCTGCCTGCGTTTGGGTTTATCCAGCTGTGAACACCGGTAACTCCTGCATGGGCGGCTGTGCGTGTTCTGGCCTCGGGGGCTGTGGGGCAGAGCTGGGGCCATTGGCCTTGGCTGTCTTCTCCCTTTTTCCCCATCCCCTTGAATTACAGAGCTGTTATCTTGGGGTTGGGAGAGGGGGATCAAACCAGCTACCAGATGGTGTGATAACACCGGCCCCGGGAGAATGTGCAGAGCAGAGGTGGGTAAGGACATGGCGAGCTGCGGTTTAGCTGTTCGCATTAGGGCACGGTGGAGAAAAACAGTCAAGAGCGATTTTTCAGTCTGACCCAGGTGTGCATGTTAGCGTGCAAATGAAATTTCCGTGTGCCGTGCCACGCTGCTCGGTGTGCTCTGCTGGCGCACGTGTGTGATGGGACGGGGAGGCTGGAGAGTGAAGTGGGTGGGGGTGATTCTTTAAACCCAGGAACAGCTCGCTGCAATCCTGCTTGAGCCTCTGCCCATGTTCTTGCTGCGGGGAGCGCTGAGTCTGGAGGCAGAGATCCCTCCCCAGGTATCCACAGCGGGCTGTCACACGAGCTGTCTCCAGCTTAGCGAATATGTGTCTTCTGGGGGGTTTGGACGTGGCAGCGAGCCGTCGGAGATCGTTAAACGTGGAGTGAGAGGGTGTTGAGAGATGCGGGAGGAGAGCTCGTGCTCTCCTTTGCGTGCCGGGGTGAGAGCCGTGAGGCATGTCATCTCATCGCTGACTCCCTCAGCCCCCGCGGGCTTCGGTGGCACGGACCCTGTGCCACGCACGGCCATTCCTGCTGGGATTGTCCCTCCGCCTCCTCGAGCCGAGTCAAGATGCGGATGCCCGGTGTGTCAGGACGTGGCTGTGCCCGCAGTCCTGTGCAGATGGACTCCGGGATGGCACGCTTTGAGGAACGCGGGACAAAGTTCCAGGGAGAGCTTCCTCACTGGAGGGTATCCAGCCAACGGGACCACCTGAAAGATCAACCTGAGCTAAACCTTCTCCCATCCACAAGGCCCTTCTCCTTGGGACAGCATTTGCATGTGGCAGAGGGAGCGTTCGAGGCACAGCGGATTGCCCTGGTGCTCTCCCGCAAGCAAAGCAGAGCTCTGTAACCAGCAGGTCTCTGCCCCGGCTGTGCAGGTCTGACGTGGGAGACACGTGGATGCTGCGGGGACATCCCAGACAAACCTCCAGCTGCAGGGACAGGGTGTGAGACGGCCTGGAAATGGTTCGTTCCTGCAGAAAATCAACGTGCACTCAGACCTCGGGATGCCGTCGGACTGGATGCATAGGACGAGGGTGCAGCAAGGGAAATCTTTCTTTGCCGGCTCCTTGGCCATTGCCTCTATCACGGTCAACACTTTGAGGTCTTTTCTCCCATCCTTACCTTCAACAGGAATAAATGCCTCAAAGACAAACCCAATTGCTTTGTAGTCGTGTGTTTTGTTTGCTTGTTCCTTCTGTTCGTTCCAGAACTTGCTCTGCCTCGATATTTCACTGGTGAGTGGGGTTGCTGGCACGCAGCGGGGTGCAATGCTAGCGCTGGGGCTGTCTCCCCTTGCTTGGGCTGTCTCGCACGTGCCCCCACCTCCTCCCCACGCCACCCACGCGAGCCCACACCTCAGCCGGCTGCTTCTCTCTCCCCTGCAGGAGCGGCTGCAAGGTGAAGCAATATGAGACGCAGTCCCTGGTCCTGGACGTTTGCACTCAGGTATGTGAGATCCGACCCTGGGAGCCGCTTGGCTGGGCACAGGGATGCTCGGGTGGCAGCATGGGGAGGGCTGGGCTGGCTCAGCTTTGGGCTGGCGTGTGCCCGCAGCAACGCCTGACCAAAAGGGCCAGTTCCCTGAAAGCAGCAGCTTCCAGCCGTGGGGGGAACATCTTCCCCCTGGGCAGTTTCTGGTGGGAAGGGAGGGAGGAGGGCTGTGCTTGGTGCTCACCCCAGAGGGGGAACTTGTCCCTGGGGGTTTCCTGGCCAGGAAACACTCTCTGTTTTCCACGTGCTTCCTTAGGGACCATGTGTGTGCGGTATCTTAGCCCTGTCCCCAGCACGGGCCAGAGCAAAGCACCGAGCTCTGTGGTCGGGTTAATAGATTTTGCGTGTTTGTCACGTCTGTCCCTGCTACCATGTGTTTCCTTCTCCCAAAACTTGCTGAGGAGCTGGCGGGGAGCAACTTGTCAGTGGCTGCTAAGCCTCCCGTGCTTCCCATGGACTGTCCAGCAACCTGGTTGCCTGATCCCCATGGATTAGCTCAGTCCTGCTTAACCGCATGCCTTGATCCTACAGGATGAAGGAGCGTTGATCTCAGAAATCCCAGATATTGCAAATCGGGATGGACATGCCACCGATGAGGAGAAGTTGGCCTCCACCACCTCCGCACAAAAACCGGCCGGGCTGGAGAAGAAGGGCGAGCCAGAAGATGACCTGGAGTACTTTGAGTGCTCGAACGTTCCCGTGCCGGCAGCGAAGCACGGCACGGAGGCAGGTGAGGAGCATCCCCGCTGCCTCTGGCCCTGGGGACGCGTTGTGTGTGCACCCAGGCAATCTCTACAGCTTCTGGCAATGAATTGGTGCTGTTGAGGCAACGCAGCTTGGCCACAGTTTATTTACACCGACAGGGCTAAAGGCTGCCGCAAGTTATAGTGAAACCTCCAATTGCTCATCTGCACTATTTCCATTACGGAAAAATCACAGTACAGGCTGTCTTTAGACTCTCTCGGCACAGACCCCCTCCCCACGGTCCCCACGGCGCTGCGGCAGGACGTGACTCAGGTCGGCGAGGCTCCCTCCCCGCGGCACACGCTGCCCCAGTCCCGGTGCCCTCCTGAAACTGGTGTTCACTGGGGAGCCGAGACGAGGGCTGAGCCGAGCAATCGCATGCCGCTCGGCCGGGATGCTCCCAATGCGTGGCCTGCCTCCCGGGTTGCCTTGCTTAAACCCTGTGCCAGGAGCAGAGCTGCCGGGACTCGGTGTCCCCGCACAAGGGCTGTGGTTGATGGAGGTGTCCGTGTCGCTGCAGAAGACCTCCGCTAATGCTCCTGGTGGCATTTTGCTGTCAGTCTCATATGTAATTAGCCTCTCTGACCAATCCATTAAAAAATAATTAAAAGCCAGGCAACATGACATTTAATCAATAGCAATGTTATAGGTGCAAGCAGGAGAGATCACCACACGGAAGGTTTGCAGCTCTCCCCCGTGCGGGTACCCATTAATCATTTCCCCTGAACGCTGTGCAGAGCTGCAGGCTCTCGGGAGAGGAAAACAGTCCTTTGTCTCTCAAGGGAGGAAAAATCTGACAGTCAACAGAGAGGCTGGGAGGTTTTATTTATTGCTGCTCGTCTCAGAGGGCCAGGCAGGGGTGCACAGGCTTGATGCCGGCTGCAGGGATGGTGCGGTGAGCTGTGGCATGCAGCCACTGACCAGGGCACAGGGATAAATGGGGGGAAATAGTAGGAAATCTGCAGTCACCAGCATTACCTTGCCTCCTTCCTTTCCTAGCTGAGCTCTCGCAATACGCTTTTCTCTGCGCAGTTAACACATGAATAGCCAGTCATGTCTGCAGTTGTCTGAGTGAGGTTCATAAATTATCTCCCACGCTATGTGAGACAGCAGGGTGTCCCGCGCCTTGCAGACGAGAGGAGATGGCTTTTATCTTCTCTCCGCTGCTGTTAATAGCAGGGGCCATGTGGCAGCTCCTTTGGAGGGTGTCAAGCCCAGTTGACGTGGGCTGAGGTTTATGCTATTCGGAGTGGTCCGAGCAGCTGGGCTTCACCCCAGGGATGCATCCTGCCCGCACCGGCCACCAAAGTGCAGAATGTCCCGTGTGTCTTCATTCCTCCTCCTCGGCCCTCCACGGTCCCAGGGAACGGCTGGTGTGGGTGGCAGCTGCGGGGACACGGGGCTGAACTGCCACCAGAGGGAAGTGTTGGTTTCCACTCCAGGGAGTGCAGGAGGAGAAGCTGGCAGGGGTGCAGGATGCGTCCTCCCTGCAAGGGCAGGAGCCGGGGACAAAGAACCCCTTTGGGAGGGGAATCTCAGGGGATGCAGAGACTCGGGGGTACCCCTCTGCATCCCGGCAAATCCACATTTGCCGCCAGGCTCTTGCTTCCAGGTAGCTAAAAGGTTGTATTTCCTTGTCTTTAGGCTTTGAAAAGGAGATCTCCAAGCAGATGGAAAAGGATGGGCCTGGCATCTTCCCCGTGAGTGTCTCTTGCTTCCTCCTCCCTCACCTGCAGGGAGGCTCAGGGCGGCTGTGCCGGTGCGGTGCTGGAGCGGCTGTGCCGGTGCTGGTGTGCGGCTCGGCGGGGCAGTGGGGCTGCGGGACGGCTGATCCCCCTGCCCCACAGCTGCTGCCTGCCCCACCGCGCAGAGGGCTGGAGGGAAGCCGCGGCAAACGTTGCTGCTAATCCCAGAAGCGCTACCGACACCTCCCCGAAATGAGCTTCTTTGGGAGCTAAAGTTCTTGAAAAGCCCCACGCAGGGGCTCGATAAAAATAGCCGTGATTTGCCGGCAGGCCAAGAGGAGCCTGGCAGAGGACGGCTTTCTCCCGGGTGGGTGCCGCCGCTTGTGGCATGGGAAGGAGAGATGGTGGGGATGGAGCAGGGCTGGTGAGGAGCCAGGGCTGCGGCCGTGGAAGGGCAACGAGAGCAGACCCTGCCTTTGGAAGGGGCTGAATGACGGCGAAAGGGCAGAGGAGGTCACGGGGAAGGGACGAGCCGCAGGACAGGGGCTGTGTCTCACGTGGAGGAGTCCAGGGCTGGCTCTGACGGCCGGTTGGTGCCTGTGCCTTTTACAAGGGATCCTCAGACGCTGCTTTCAGGAAGGCAGCTGACAGCAGAGAGCGGGGGGGATTAATAAAAAGAGCCCTGGCTCTGCACCCACAAGTGACCCTGGCACCCTGGCAGTGGCACATCTGCGTGGGGACACCCCCGATGTGCCCCGAGGAGCCGTTGGAGTGTCCCCAAGACTCCTCTGCTGCAGGGGGGGACCCTGTGCCAGCTTAGCCACCCCTGGCCAAAGCTGCTCAAGGTGGCAAGCAGATGACAATGAGATTAGCAACATCAGCAAAATGAGCTTCTCTGAGACAGATTTAACTATGCTAAGCCCCACAAGGACATTAGGCGAAGCGAACCTTTTGTTTGGTGCTGGGGAGAACGTGGGCAGACTCTGCTCCTGCAGATGAGCCAGGGTCACTCCAAAACCACAGTGTGGGAGGATTTGCTGTGGGACAGGCAGCGGGCAGAGGTTCTTGCAGGTGTTCAGGTGCCCGCCTGCTTTTGGGAGGTGATGTGGGAGGCTGCTGCCAAAACCACAGGGGGCTGAACCGGCTGCCCGGACCCAAACCTGCGCCCGGGGGTGGCTTTGGGGGTGGCTTCTGTCACCGGCCATCACTTGCCCGGTGCTGCGGGCAGCAGAGCTGTGAGAGCCGTGAAGGGCTTGGTCGTGCTTGAACCTGAGCAGCAGTCAAAGCGCTGGGGAGGAGGGGAAAGAAAGAAGTGCTTTAGTGCTCTCGTTTCCAAAACACAGCAAAAGCAGACTGCCTCCTCCAAAGCACTTCTCTATTTATGGCCTGGCAGCCGGTTCCCAAGGAGATGGCTGCACAGGGCTGTCACTTCAGCTGGGATGATAAAAGGAGGAACAGGCGGTGGTGTAAGCCTCAGTTTGAAGGAATGCTGTTCTGGAGGCTTTTCAGGCTACAGGACCCCCTCGAGGGAAGGGATGGGGCCGGCATCCAGGCAGCACTGGGGGGGCTTGGGTCACGGGGCTGAGCTCTCCCCCCCCACTTTGTTCCCTGCAGCTGCAAGACTGGTGCAAAGGAGCTGGGCTCTGGGGAGAGAAAGCAGGGAGCGATGGGGGTAAAACCACCTCAGACCCTCATGGGAACACCCATAATGGAAACAGGAGGGTGCCGGGAGCCCTTTGTGAGCATCTCCAATTTTGGAGCTCTCCTGAACAGCTGGGGAACTGTGGGATGAGCAGGGCTGTCCCTCGAGGAGGGGAGCAGGAGCAGCCTTGGAGCTGGGTCAGCCAGACCCCTGCTTTGCCAGCGAGTGAAGCTTGCTCCCTCCACCAGCTCCCTTGTGCATTTGGGGTGATCAGCAATGCCCAGCAAATGTCCCTGCAGCTGCCGGCAGTAATTTGGATGCGTCAGCTGCAGCGACATCTCCACCTGACCGGGAGGTGATGGAGACAGGCGACCCAGACCCTTGCAGATCCCCCACGTGTGGGTCACAGTCAGCAAAGATCCCCCAGGCTGGAGATATTTTTAAACCAGCCACAGGGAAAGTGAAGGGATGTCAGATGTGAACACATCTCTGCTCAGAGCTGGGTCTCATCCTTCCAAAATGGGCCCTTGCTGGGTCTCCTCTTTGGGATGCTGCTTCCCCAGGGCAGCCCGTGGGTGTCCTGTGGCGCAGCCCCAGCTCCCAGCATGGGACTGGGCAAAAAGTGCACTAAAATCCCCATATGGGCTCTGCCGGGTGTCTGCCACCAGGCTCTGAGCTGTCAGTGTGCAGGTAGGGAGGTTCGGTGCCTGAACAGAGGCTGATAAAATGGGGGAGAACACCCCAAACGGGGGAGGCAGGGTGAAAAGAAAACCCACGCAGCATCCCAGCTGGATAATTCCCCCCCAGGGCAATCCCGGGCTGTGCTCCATGGACAAACCCCCCGCCACTGTCACCAGCGTGAGCAGGAGCGAGAGTCCCCTGGACGGCATCTGCCTCAGTGAATCCGAGAAGACGGCCGTGCTCACCCTCATCAGAGAGGAGGTAACAGCCGGGGACCCCGTTTTTCCCGGGTGCACCCCAATACAGCAGCCATCCCAGGGCTGCCCCTTGCCAGACCCCGTCCCCGCTGCTGCTGTGGTGGGGAGCAGGGGCAGCTCTGCTTTGCCTTGGGTTGGGGGGGGTCTGGTCCCCTGCACATCGCAGGCACGGGGCAGCAAGGGAAACCACGCAGAGCGCGTTCCAAGGGTCCTGTGTCTGCTGCAACCTAGATCATCACAAAGGAGATCGAAGCAAACGAGTGGAAGAAGAAATACGAAGAGAGTCGCCAGGAAGTCTTAGAGATGAGGTAAAAGCCTTCTCGCGTGTTCGCCTGCCTGCTCCCCTGCGCGGTGCAGCGCTGTGCTGTGTTTTCCCTGTTGGGAGGTGGGTTAAGCGGGGCCGTAATGGGATGATACGGCTCGGCGGCATCGGGATGGGACACGTTAGGAGACATGTACTCTTTGTGCTTGGGCTGCGTTGAGCCTGCCGGTTTCTTTGTTGCGGGAATAAAATCCCATTAGCCACGCGGGCCGGAGCGGCTGGAGGGAGGTGTTAGCGTTGAGCAGCGATGATGGGCATTGCAGCACCAACGGCTGGGGCTGCTGCTTGGGCTGCCTTTCTGGTGTGGGGAAGGGGCAGCACGGCCCCGGGGCAGCTTGCTGGTAGAACAACTCTTACCTGCTTTTTTTCTCCCTTTCTTCTAGGAAAATCGTGGCCGAGTATGAGAAGACCATTGCCCAGATGATAGGTAAGGTGCTGTCGCCTGGCTGGGCGTGCGGGGCAGGGAGCTGGCTGCCACAGCCGTCCCCGCTCAGTCACCATGTCCTCACTGTTTATTCTCCATCACAGAGGATGAGCAGAGGACAAACATGACATCTCAGAAGAACCTGCAGCAGCTCACGATGGAAAAGGACCAGGCTCTGGCAGACCTAAACTCAGTGGAGAGGTCCCTCTCGGATCTCTTCAGGAGATACGAAAACCTGAAGGGTGTCCTAGAAGGCTTTAAGAAGGTCCTTTACCTTGGTTCTCTCTTTCTCCTTGCAGCCCTGGTCCCTGGACACAGTTCCTGTGCAGTATTTGCCCCACTTTGTCCCATGCTGCAGCACCGTGGCTCTCCCATCCCATGCAGTGCTGCTTCAAATGCCCTGGCCCTTGCTCAGAGGACCGCTCGCTCCCTTTCCTCTGCCCGCTTTCTGCTAAATGAGCAAAGAATCTTTCAAATGCCAGGGGAAGCCAGTGCGGGGAGACCAGTTCTCCGGCTCTTCTCCACTCTTCTCCCCGCCGCTCTCCTCCTGACCTGCCGGCAGCGGAGCATCGTGCCCTGGGCAGAGCTGCAGCCAAGGGAAAAGCAGGCGCCAGGGCAAAGCGCCCCGAAAACCCCTGCCGCCTCCTACACACCGTTTTTCCATGCTGTTGAGCTGGATAAGGGGCTCCAGCATAAGGGAGAAGCTGGGTCTATTTAAAGCCTTTTTCTTTTAGACTCAGAACAGGATATATCGTCCCATCAGAGCAACATCTCAGTGCTCAGTCTCCATGCAGATGGATGTACTTTTTTTTTTCCAGAATGAAGAAGCTCTGAAGAAGTGTGCTCAAGATTATTTAACCCGGGTCAAGCAAGAAGAGCAGCGGTATCAGGCCCTGAAAGTCCACGCAGAAGAAAAATTAGACAAGTAAGGTCATGCATGAGATTGCTGGGTGCTTAAAGACCTTGTAGGGCAGTGTCTCCATTTGGCTTTCCTGAGGTTTGAAGGCAAGAGCTTATTGATGTGAAAAGCTGCCTCTTACAACCTCAAGCTCAAATGACTTTAAATGGTTGTAAGTAAGCCAGCACAAATCCCTGAACAGATTCTCTGATCTCTGCTTAGTTGTTTTTTTTTAATGGAGAACCTGAGGTTCACAGTCTATTTACAGTCCCTTAACAAGTTCCCACCTTTCAGAGGGCTCCTGTTAGTGGTGCGCGAAGGGGTCCTGCAGCTACCCAGGCTCGGCTGATGAGCAGTAGCTCATCGACACGCAGTATCCCCGAGCGAAGCGGGTGAGGAACTGTCTTCGCTTTGCTCTGAGAAAGCAGAGTTTCCATACAGGAATTTGGAGGAGCTGAATCAATCCAATTTCATGCAGGTTTTCCATAAGGGAAAACCACCTCTGAGGCATCCAGGCAAGCAGGAGCCGGGCTCTGCCGATGCCGCGTGGTCTAACGTCGCGCTGCGGTGCTCCTGGCTGCGCCCAGGCGTGACCGCCGTCCCCTTCTCTCCAAACCCCACCGCAGAGCCAACGAGGAGATCGCGCAGGTGCGCACGAAGGCCAAAGCGGAGAGCGCGGCGCTGCACGCCGGGCTGCGCAAGGAGCAGATGAAAGTGGAGTCCCTGGAGAGAGCCCTCCAGCAGAAGGTAATGCGCCCGCCCTGCCTCCTTTCTACAAGCTCGGCTGGCTTTTGCTCTGAATTTCCAGTTTGCTGCCCTGAGCATCCTGTTGGTGCTGGAGGTGTCCTTCAGATTTTTGGCCCAGAAAGCGTTTTGTGGGTTTGGTTTTTCGGGTATTTTTTTTGTTTGCTTGTTTTGTTTGTGGTTTGTCTTTTGGGGTTTTTGTTGTTGTTGTTGTTGTTTAAATATGCAACTGCGTCTTCTAGCAAGGAAGGAGATGCAAGCTCTGCCCAGGTGTAGGAATGGCTGCGTGCAGCGATGTGGCTGCCGGTTCAGGGCTGCCATGCGTTTGGCTGTCTTGGAGCGTGGGCAGAGCTCGCTCACGTGTGCCCGCTAGCAGACACGTGGGCTGAGCAGAGCGTGGTGGGCTGCAGCTTGGTAGCTGCAGGTCTCTGTGCAGCACCGGGGGCTGTCGGGGACGAGGAGGGGTGAGCCCAGGAGTCCTCACAGCACCTGGATAATAATGCAGAGAGGAGCTTTCGCTGGGGCAGGCGCGGGAGCCGGCTGTCCCTTCCTGCGCTGGCTCGGTGGCAGATGGGTCTGGGTGTTCCTGCATCTGTGCCGCTGGGGGGGTCCTCAAGGTCTGCTTTTCTTCCAGAACCAGGAGATTGAGGAGCTGACCAAGATCTGCGATGAGCTGATAGCGAAGCTGGGAAAGACAGACTGAGTCTCACCGCCCCTCGTCCAGCACTCTGCACTTGGCCGCTTTTCTCGTAACGTCAAGCACCTTGCCTTACCACCCAGGAACCCCCCCCCCCCCCCCCAGCAGAGAAGCACACGCGTCCAGCTGCCTGCTCTGCTTGGCTGCCGGACCCCACGGCCCCCCACGTAGAGCCGGTCCCCACACTGTCCCTGTCTCTGTTTCCCAAGGGCTCTGGGGCTGGGTTCCCTGCGGTCAGGCTGGGCGCGCGTGTCCCTCCTGGGGTCCGCAGCAAGCGGCTGCCGTGCCGTCCGTCTGCACGGATGCCACCTCCCAGTTGGGAGGTGACGCCCCGGGGCTCTGTCCCCCTCGGTCGGGCTGGGTCTAGTTGTGCCCCTACATGCTCTGTCACTTACTGTCCTCACGTACTTAATTGCACAGGTCCAGCCGCACGGTAGGTCCTGTCCCGGGACGCGGGTGATGCCAGGGTTGGAGCCACCAGCCCTTGCGCTGGGGAAGGGGACCTGGCATGTGGGTGCACGGCTGGGGAGGCGGTGAAGGTGCCCCAGGCACCCCCCACAGGTGGTTTGGGGCCACCAGCGTAGATCCCCTGTAGATCGATCAGTTTTGGAGGAGGCGGCGATATTCAAGGGGCTGGTCCCAGTCTCTGGTACACGGGGGAAACACGGCACAGCGCATCCTCATCCCTGGCTGTGCCAGCCTCGGAGGAAGGAAGCCGATGTCTTTACATTCGTGCACTTTATTAGCATTTTTGAGCGCTCGGGCTCTCTGCTCACTTCTTCCAGTCGGGCACGGTCCTGCTACACATCTCGTTCCCCCAGGAGCACGGATACGGCCACTTAAGCGGTAGTAACTTAAGTCGTCTCAAAGGAGAGCCCGGCCAAGGGGAGGGCAGGAGGCTTCTGCACCCAGAGGTGTTTGAGAAACGGGGGACATGTCGGTTCTGGAGAGCTGGGACTTGTCCGTCCGTCTTGCCCGTGGCTGTCCTGCCCGCAGCCCCAGCACCTCCTAAGGCTTGTTAACGTGGGTTTCTAGTCCGCTTTAAAACGTGCAAAGCCAAGCCCCTTGCTGTTGGCTCCCCATGCCCTAGTGAGATTAGTTCACCACTTTGGACGTTGCAGGAGAAAGGAAGCAAACCCTGAACTGCTTCACAATTCTGCTGACTTAAGGCTCTTTTCCCCAGTCAGTGCAGGAAGGCAAGGAGGAGCGCAGTACTGCCCTGGGTCTTGCGCTGCTGTCAAAAATGCCCTTACGGCACTGGATATTAAGAGAACCAAACAAAAGCCAGCCTTCACAGGCAAAGGCAGATCCAGACAGCAGTAAAATACACTTTGAAATCTCTCTGGATGCAGCCCAAAATCTGACTTTCCATGCAGGCTGGCTGCCTGCTCTATTTCAGAGGTGTTTACGGGACGTGCCAAGCTCCAGCAGAATTGCTGAGGTTGCCTTTGCACTGTGCTTTGGGGGGGCTCTGGCGTGATACGATGTGTTTAAATCCGTGCGTAGATCCCGCGTGTGCCCTCCTGGTAACACCGTTGCAGGAACCAGCCTTGCCCGGTGAGTTTTGCCGTTTTGCACGCTGCGCAGTGCCGCGTTTTTCTGGCTGCGGTGCCCTGGGCAAAGCGCTCGGCATCCACGAGCAGTAACCGGTGCCGTGGGCCGGGGTGTGCCGTGGGCTGTGGGTGCTGCGCCTCGGGGTCGGTGCAGAACCGTCCCATCCTGCACAAGGCAGATCGATGGGATCGGGCAAGAGCTGCAGTGGTGGAGGATTCTCTGCTATCAGCTTGAACAGTTAGTCGTAAAGCGTCAAATAAGGGAAATATTTGCTGTTTGGACTGTTTCCTACCCAGCCTATCTAAGACTTTCGCAAACCTTTTTGCTGCTACCTTTTTGTAAAAGATTTGAGCTGTTTTCCTTCTATTTTCTAATTCCCTGTGTTGAGCATGCAGTGCAAACATCTGTTTAAATCAGAGCCATACACCTGATATATATTTTGTTAGTTATATTATGTATAGAGAGAATTTATTATACACTTAAGCAGACAAAGATGCCGGCAGCCTGCTCTAGCACACAGAGTCCAGGCCTGTTCACCGCGCTCCCAGTTATCCCAGTGAACGGGCTGGTAGCTGTGCAGTAGGGAAGCTGATGGCTGATAACTACTTGGAGCTGTGCACCTGCAGCTGTGTGCTGAATATTCACTCCTTTGCACACCTGACAGAAAGGAAAAACATTTTTTTCCTGTTTTTTTTTTCCTCCCCCCCCCCCTCGCCCCCTTTGTCCCTCTAACGGGCTGGTAGAAAAGCCTCTGTCAGATGATCTACAAAGACTATTTCTATTTGGGGAGTCAAAAAGCCAGCCCCAGCCCACTGGAGCATGACTCCCTTTCCTTGCATTTCATCAATGTTTGGGGTTTCACAGACTATAGCACTGGTCTTTTCTTCTTTTCCTCGCATGTCCCACTCCAAACCAGCATTCCTGCCTGGATGTGAGTGACCCTTTCCTGGCTGCAGTTAGCTGGGCTTCGGCAGAGTGGTGGTGACAGCAGGGAGTGACCCCCAGAAGGTGCTTTCCCTTTGGACCTTCTGAGAGTCTGTACAGGTCAATTAAAACCCTTGAGAACCGGGGATTTCTTAGGGAGTTGGGTTTTTCTCTTTGCAACCCTTCAGAAATGGAAGGGAGCAGGTCACCAGAGAGCAGCCTTGCCCAGGCTCTCGGCGCTTATAAAAATTTGATTTGGGGCTAGTTTCTGGTTTGGCACGTAGGTTCGCTGCCGTGCCCGGAGCAGCGCTCGAGGTCCCAGCACGAAGCTGATGGAGCCGAAGCGCAGGAGGCAGGTCCCGGGAAGGGACTGCAGGGCACAGCAGCCCTCATCCTCATCCTCTGCATGGGACCGCGCTGCGCAGCGTGCTGGCTTTACACCAGCTATGAACGCCCCAGTCCATCTGTGTGAATGTTTACTTCCCGCTCTACCTGAAGGGATGAAATTTGGGTTCTCTGTTTGCTGTGGCCAGCCAGGGCCAGGTTTGCTCGTGGCGGGGCGGGGATCAGCTCCGAGGAGCAGAGCACCCGGCTCGGGGTGTTGGGCTCACTGAGAGTCTGACCGGAGCATGTTTGAGCTCGGTCTCTCTTCAGGGGGGGTTGTTCTGGCCCCAGAGGTGGCAGAGAATTGCAGAAGTTTTGATTTCACCACTCGGCACTTCCCCAGACCCCCAGCCTGCGTACAAGCGGCAGTCTTCCCTCCCAGGCAAAGAAGAGCCGCCTGGAAGGCCAGGCTGGCTGTGGAAAGCGGCTCCCACGGCAATAATCCGCTCCGGCAGTATCTTCCCCGTCTCTGCTCCATGGCATCTCCCGGTCCCACTTTCGCTGCCTCTCTTGCCCCAGCGCTGTTGCGTTCCTGTGCCTGTCAGCATGCACTTCCAGTCTGGGCAAAGAAGATTCCTAAGGAATGATTTATTAACTATAATATGGTTATAGTTACATATATATAAATATATATATAATGGTTATAGTTATATATAATAGAAGGTGTGTGTTTGTAACTGTAAACGGGCGGGACTGTCGCATCTGGCGGAGGCGCGACGCCGGCGTTCGCTAACCGACGGCGCGGGGGCCGAGCGGGAGCCGGTGGCAGGAGGGGTGCACGGTGACTCCCTCGCACGTCTTGCGAAGACAACGGCGTTCGAACGCCGCCCTTCCAGCCAAGATGTGTTAACCAGCGCAGGGAAGCTCTGCGGATACCCATGCGTCGGGGTCGCAGCCTGGTTGTGTTTGTTGTCTTTTTCTTGCGGTAGAATTCAAATATTCCTTTCTGACAGCGGCGGGTGCCTGCCCGTAAGCCGCTAGTGTTGCCGTTAGCAAGTGTGCATTTGCCAGCAGATCTTTGTCTACAACGAAAGTGCCAACGAGTAACCACCCTGACTGCAAATCGCTTCCACCCGTCCCTCCAGCGTGCCCCCCCCTCGCCCCGAGGCAGGAACTTTCTCTGCATTGACTACTACCCCGATCGCTTTGTACCATGTGTGTAACTGCCATCGCCATCAATTTTATATGTACAATAATTTCCCTTTTATATGTCAGGTAAATATTTGTAAGAGTTATACTCACACAAATGAGATTATTATAATGATTACTAATATATTTTTTTTCCATGTTTCATTGCCTGAATAAAAATTGTGTTTATCACTCTTGAAAACTTTCTGGGTTGTTTGTAAGGTCAGTGAAGGGTTTTTGGAGAAGTTGGCTTTCTCTTCCAGGATGGGCCATATTCTGCCTCGTTTTTATTAATGTGCTTTACAATGCGGTTGCTTTCAAATAAGTGTGGTTATCATCTGTTCCTGAAACGTGCATTCATAAACTCTGAAATTCAGACCTGAGGCCACTTTGATGCCCCCTTGACTCCTACCATGCCGCAGCGATGCTCCCGGCAGATTCCGCCAAACCGTGGTGCAGCCAGCGGTGAGCTCGGCCAGGAGGAAGAGCTGAGGCCAGTGGCGAGGTTTTAGGCAGCGGGACTTGGCTTAATCCCCACACTGACCCTGATAACCTCTCGTGGCCTTGGGTAAATCCCTCTGGAAGGATGGAGACCGCCCTGCCCAGCTGAGGGCTGGGGAGTAGGTGAGCGCAGGGTCGACTCCGCTGGGCTCCCAGCCCCATTACGGGTTTTCAGTTGTTCTCTTGCACTTCTCTTCTGGTGGGTTGGAAACTTTGGAGGGTTATTCCCCAATTTGACTGCTGCAAACAGCAAGAAAGGGGTTATTCACTGGATGGAGCAGATGGGCTTGGGAGAGATCTTTGAAAGCCAACCAAGGTAACGTGTCCGGAGATGGAGAGGGTTCCCAAAGCAGGCGCCGGCAGAACGTGGAGCAGAGCCCAGCCCAGCAAACGTGGGCAGGTCCGGCCACCTCCACCGGCACCGGGCCGATGCTTTGCCCTGCTCCCATGCCCCAGACCGTCCCATGCCCTTGGGGACCCACGTCCCATCCTCCCCTGCTAAGATGGCATTAGCCAGGGGCTGCAGTAAGTGTGTTATCCCCAGCCCAGTGATCCAATCACCCAAGCAGATTAGCTGTAAGACCTTAAGACAAAACAGAGGCTACGCGACCCGTGCTGCACACTGCTGAAAATGTCCGCCCTGAAGACCCTCCTGGCCCTGGCCATCGTCACATCCCTGGCCGGAGAAAGTAAGTGTCCCGTAGCTCAGGGCAGTGCTTGGTGGGGTAAATGGCTGTAGCTGCTCTTCTGCTTGCTGGCTGCCCCCGTCCCTGCTGCCTGCCCACAGGTTTGTGTGTGCCTCTTGTGCCCGGGTCCGACGCTGCTCCCATCCCTGCAGAAAAATGGCATTTGGGGGGGGGATGGTGGCTTTCTCCTCCTAACAGCACCCAGAGGAGCACCCTGCCCCTCGCCCTCGCCGGCGCTTGCACAAAGCGCGGGCATCGGTGCCCGGCAGGGACCGCAGAGCCTCCCGGTCTCCATCTCTGACGGAGCCGAGGAGGTACCTGAGCCAAAGAACAGCAGCTTCTCATCACCAGAGCGGTCTTTCCCAGCTGAAACTTGGTTCCTCAAAGGTGGTATCACAAAAAGCCATCTTAAAAGGCTTAAAGGAAGGTGGTTGTGCTGCTCAGCAATGCCATGAAGCGTGGGCAGGTCGGGGCAGTTTCAGGATCTTTGCACCAGGGGAAGATGAATCCCAAACTGGTTTTAGCTGGTGGTAAATGAAAAGTTGTACTGTGCTGCAAAGAACCATAAAGGAGAAGTTCGTGACAAGCAATCCCGGTGTGGAAGTCGGGGGCAGTGCTGGTTAATGGCAGGCATTTACTGGCATTTGGCCCCATGAAATCCCAGTTTTTCCTGAGACACTGGTTTTCTCCTTTCCCACGCGATGAAGGTGGGAGCTCTGGCCTCCTGCAAGATCCGTCCTGCTGACCAGGAGCTGGGCCCTGCTTGCCACGAGAGGGCTCTGCTCAGCCAGCAAAGCAGATACCAATCTGACTCCCAACATCAATGGTAAATTAACCATCACCATCAAAATCGAGTATTCATAATTTCAGGCAGGAGCAGGATCTTCAGGTTTGGTTGGGTTGGGGTTTTTTTTGGGGGGGTGCTTTGTCTGCAATTATTTAAAACAGTGCTGTTTGTTAGTTAAAAAGTCTCTTATTGTCTCAAAACGATAATAACGCTTTCACATTTGTTCAGCTGGTTCCTAAACTGAGCTGGGACCTCTGGCAGTTGTGCATTTTCCTCTCCTAAAGGGTCAAACAGCTCTTACAGCTATTATCAGCTCTGATGCACAGGGGGCCGGCAGAGGTGAGGGGCAGATTATTACCTGACATGCCTGTGGCCTCCTTTGAGGAAAATTTGGAGATAACTTGTCCTTCCCAACATGGTCACCTGCCCAGTACTTTGCTGCCGGTCGCTGCACTTCTTCCCCTGGGCAGTGTCTTTGGGATGCGCTTTCTGTGCAAAATGTTGCACAGGGGAGCTGCTGGAGTTTAAAGACACACAAATGCACAAAACCTGCTTCCACAAGTGAGATGAATCCTCCGTTCTCCCCCAAAAATGAGCATTAAAATGAAATTTGTCACAAGAAGACAAAGATTTAGTTTGGTTTTAGTTTTTTTTTAAAATATTGTGTCTACCTATTTTTACTGTAAAGGGAATTACAGGACTCTCAGTTTCAGGAATTTTTTCAGAGCAAGGACTCAGAAGAGCTAGCCTGCCCAGTTTAGCTCTCATTGTTTTGAGTCACACTTGGAAGAGTTTTGCATTAATTTCATAGACAGGAGGGACCCCCAGCCCGAAGCCTGCTGCGTGCCGTGGTCTTGCCGATTCCTGGCCGGCAGAGCTGCTCGGCTCCGACCGGTGCTAACCCTCACCCGTGACTCCCTGCCCCTGTGCTGGGGGCCACCGGTGGCCGTGGAGACCCCCAGACTGCAAAGGGCACTCGGGGCTCCGGGGCAGCACGTTACCGCCACTCTCACTCCTCCTCCTCCCCGTCTTCGCGCAGGTAAAGCTCTGAAATGCCACAAATGTGTTGCATCCAACGAGAATGACTGCAACAAGCAAGGCTCCCACAGCTGCCCCCAGTACGCTGACGCCTGCTCCACAATCACTGCGCCGAGTAAGTTCCTTGGCTGAGGAGACTGGGGGTGCTGGGGGGGGACTGGAGGGGCTGGGGGGGGGACCAGAGGTGCTGGGGGACCAGAGGGCGAGGAGAAGCAGAGGACCTGCTGGGGCAGACCAAGAACTGGCTTCCTCTTGTCCCTGCGAAGCAGGAATAAGCCACCTGGTTTTTTCCAAGTTTTTAGTCCTCAGAAACATGCTTTTGGTCTGAGACAACTCACAGCCCTTTCCTGACATGAGGGACATCCTTCTTTGTGGCATCTTCTCCCATCCACCAGAAATGCTTCTCCACCCTCGGTGCAGCCTTGCGGCTGCAGGGCCAGCAAGACGGAGAGAGATGGTTCCCAAAACCAACTCTCCCCTCCTGCCTTGGGTTCACTCCATAGCCTGGGCTATACATATTTTCACATGTGGCTATAAATATTGTGGTCACTATTTCACTGTGGAGCTGTGCGATGTGCTCTGCAGTGACTTGGAGCGGTGTGACCATGGGGACATCCCTTGGCCACCAGACCGCCGCTCAGCTCTCCCAGCAGTCCTGTGGGCAGGAGGGTGACCCTTTTATTCCACAGCCGTAACGCAACGTGCTGGGACACGGCTCTGCTTTCCCCCTTTCCTCCCCCAGCTTAGCAGGGGAGCACCGAAACCCCCGATGCCTGGGAGTACCTGACCCCCCCACGTTGCGCGTACCTTTCCTTGCAGACAGCGTCATTAAATCTTGCTCCTACAAGTCCTTCTGCGAGCAAGCACGGCGGGGCGGCTCCGGCGGGGCCACCCTGCAATGCTGCTTCAGCGACGACTGCAACGGGCCACCGCGGGGCTCGAGGAACGGCGGGGGGACAACGCTGCTGCACCTCCCCAGCCTGCTGGCCACCACGCTGGTGGGGAAGATGTTGCTGAACTGGCTGTGAGGGTCCCGGGCGAAGGGCGACCAGCCCTGGGGTAGCTGCTTGCTGCAATAGTCTAGGGATGCGCGCAGGTCAGCGGCCGGTGGGTTTGCTCTTTGCTTAAAGCGTGGGAGAGGCCAGGCTGCCATCAGTCAAATAAACGCTGCTGTTGAAAACCGTGTTCGCAGCCACTGCTTCTCACTTACAGGAAAACGATAACCTCGCGAGAGAACGGCCCGAACCAAACCGATTCGGCTTGCCGGTGCTCCCTCTGGGAACGGGAGCTCATCCTCTAGGAGGCTTTGCCGGGCAGAGCCGGGGGGATCTGGGGCAGAGCTCCATCTCCCAGCACGCCGCCCCAGCAGAGATGCTTTTGGGCTGCTTTGTGCTCACTTGAGATTCATGGCTGTGGGGAGCGGTTTCTTTCCTCCTGTGGCTGCAGAGATAGGGGCCTGGACGGATTATAAATATTTTTGGTGTGAAATATTGACCCAGCCTGTTCACTGCAGCTCTTTGCGCTGCTTGGCGGGAGGAAAACATCCATCGGGACCCCCTCGCCTCTGCAGCAAGCCCCAGTCGCACTGCACGGTGGGGTGGGTTTGTTCCCAGACCAGCAGCGCTCTGTGTCTGCGGTTGCAGAGAGATCAAACTTTCGGGTGACTAATTCATCCCCTGGCTGTCACCCCCACCTCCCAGAGGGAGATCTTGCTTTTCCTATTTCCACCAGGTTTTTCCTTTGAACCCCCTCACGATGGGCTGTGTCCCCCAGGTGCCCACTGTTACTACCTGCTGAAGTGTGATTTTAGGTAGAAGTCCTCCTGCAGCTCAGAGACCCCCTGGGGCTGCTCTAATGCAGGCATGGGGGTCTGGCCCAGGAGATTCTGCAGTCTAAGGAGAAGAAAAGCGGGAGCCTGGTTGAGGTAAGGAGGAGATGAAATGTGTGGGCTGGCTGGGGAGGATGCAGGACCCAGGGGACTCCGGCTGAGCTGCCCTGTGGGAAATTCAGCTGTATGTTGGGATAAGAACAAAGCTCCCGAGGCTTTTGGAGAGCAGACGGCACTCTGGTGGCACTGCAGGATCCAGGGCCAGGCAGGAGGCAAGCAAACCACTTTCCCTGTTATTTTCAATATATGATGCTTATGAACGTGAAAGCATCCACACCGAGCAGGCAAATGCCAGTGCTCTGCTTGCTGCGGTGGCCGAGAGCACCTGGAGGAAAGTTGTCCAAGGAACCATCGGCCAGGCGTGGGGAGGGTCCTCTCCCCCCCGCGCAGCTCAGCGCAAGCTGGCCAGCAGCGGTTTGGGGCCGTTGTGTGCACGGGGGGGTCTTTGGGGCAGTGAGGTCCCGGGTGATGCTGCCATGGGGTTTGCAGAGGGAAGCGTCGATGTGGGGTTTGCTCTGGGGTGGCTGGAGTTTACACAGCCTGAAGCTCTGCTAGAAAGACCCCCCAGGAGAGCTCGGTGCTGCTTTGTTTTGTAAGGGAGAATGGTAAAGTGAGTGAATAAGAATGAGGAGGAAAGAAAGAGGAATGATGAAGGGAGGAGAGAGAGAAGGATGGCCGGGAGCGTGGAGAGGCAAGTGGGAATTTCACTGCAAGAAATATAATGCAGGGCAAGTTAGCAAACTGCTGACTGAAAGCCCAGCCGCTGCTTCTCCAGCAAAGCAATCTGCTGGGAGTTTCCCGTAGTCATAATGCAAGAGAAAAGGGAACAGGTACTGAAACCAAAAAGAGCAAGGTCGAACAGAAGAAAAGAAATAATTCCGCATGCTCAGATCCAGCCGTGGAACTCCCTGCTGCAGGATGCTACTGAAACAGAGACCTCGGTGAATGCTGGAGGGTAAGAGGGTCCAAAGTCCTGGAGAACATGGACATCGAGTCTTGTGAGGGTTAACACCAACCAAGAGGGATGCTTGGCTGCTGCCACTAGAGGGGAGACGTCCTGAAAGCAGATTATTCTGTGTCTGCTGTGGGCCCTGCTCCTTCCCCTGGGTACACGAAGGATGTTTTCCCGCGGGGGACCCTGGATGCTGGTGGGACCCTGGATGCTGGTGGGACCTCTGGAGGCCCTGGGACAGAGACGGGCCCTGCTCTGGGAATCCCCTCCTGCCCCTACGTCTGCTGATGGGGCATCTCTGTGAGTTCAAGGGGCTGCTCGCACCCCCAGGCAGGCTACAGCAGCAAAATATATTGAAAAATATAAGAGGAGAACTGAAAGGCTCTCCGAATAAAGGAAGAGCAGCAGTGTGACTAGCTGCCATGTGACTGTGCCCATAGAAAACGGAGCTGCTTCAGAGCCAGGCTCTGGTGCAAGTCACAAGGTCTGCAAGAGATGCCCCAGTACAAAAATACTCTATGGAACAGTTTAGTCTTTGCAAAGCAGGCAGGGATGGGGAGGGGGGAAAAGAAGACAGCGGTTCGCAGGGCAAGGCTAGAGAGAGCTCCAGCGAGAAACGCTGGGAGGCAGGCAGTGCAGCGAGCAGTGGGAAGGAGAGAACACGCGTGGGATGGATGAGGGTTGCGGGTACGTGTGGGTGAGGCTGTGCTGAAACCCCAGCACTGAAGCTCTGCGTCTTGCCTCTGCTGTTATACCCACATCTTGGTGTGCGTGTGCTGCTCCCTGCATGTGGTAACACCGAGCCTGCTCAGCCCAGGCACAAATGTGGGTTTAAGTGGGCAAGCGCTGCAGCACGCTAGTGGGTATCCACTGCTGAGACTTCCAGAGCTTGCCTGGACATGGCCACGTCCTCACCCGATGGAGCGGCCAGCCCTGCTTTGAGGCAGGAAAGTTGCTTTTCCAAAGTCCTTGGTTTCCCTTTGTTTTCTTTTTATTATTATTATTCTAGGTATAACCCAGTTGCTGTGGCCTGCATTTCCATAACTGGTGGTTTTTCACGCTTCAGGTTTTGGTTCCCTGAAAGCATCTTTAAAAACTCTACAGTGAGCGCTTGGCACTTTCAGACCCTGGCTCCATCAGTGTTTGCAGCTGGGCGAGGATGAGCTTTAGGGTCTGTGGCCATCTGTGTGCGTGGGGAGATGGGCAGTGCAAGGAATAATGCACCAGCTGCATTGAGGGATGATCCTTCCCTTAAAAGGCGCGTGAGGGGCAATGCCAAAATCCTGCTCTGTCACGCATAGCAAAATGGGCTTCCAGGCTAGAGTCACCCTGGGTGTATCGGCTTGCAATTATACACGGTCCCGTCGGGGCTTTCTGGAAGCATTGGCAGGAGGAGATGCGGAGGGAGGTCATCACTTCTTTTCTCCTGATGTAATTAATAAATGATGCATTTTGGGCTGCAGCTTCTGGCTGGGTGTGGGGCCGGACTGTCCCCCAGTGGGGAAACTGTGGAGGGATGACAGCGGGGAGGGAAGCTGCTCCTCCGACACGTGGTCACAGTCAGCTGGCAACAGTGAGGAGAGCAGCCGCGACCGTGGAGCAGGGCTGTGCATTCATTTAATGCTGCTGAATGCTGTGCTTTGAACAAGGATCGACGGGGCGAACAGCCCCGTCAGGGTCCAACAGGAAATTTTGGGAAAAAAAGCCAACCTCTCGTGCAAAACGCTGGGAAAGCATCACTTGCACAGCGTCTCTGAGAGCAGGGCTCCCCGTGCACCCTCGGCAGTGCCGGCAGGGCCAGGATCGGTTTCACCCGCGCTGGGAGAAAGTGCTTTGGGGCCAGATGCAGCTCCAGAGAGAAAGCAGGGACTTTCCGAGGGTGAAGCCGTGGGGAGCCCACGCTGTCCTGGGTGGCACAAGGGGGAAAGCGAGTGTTTCCTGCTCTCCCAATCCACCCTGAATTTTCCCAAGCGATGCTCCTGCAGGAACTGTGACCCGAACCGGGCGACTCATCTCCATTCAGTGCCACACTCCAGCAAATGCTTAAAAGCCTGGTGAAAGCAGGACCCCCCCCCACCCCCCCGTGGGCCCACGCCTGCCGTGCTCCAGCACGTTCTATCTGCGATGGGCTAAAGGCTGCTCTCTGCCGTGACAGACTGTGGTTTCGTCTGCTCCTCGGGCGGTGACACGGGCCCGGAGCAGAGTCACACAGAAACGAACACACATGGTTTCAGTAACAGCGTTTGGGCAATCTTCTGCAACATGGAAGGGAAAAAAAATTACTTTGTTCTAAAAATGACCCAGGCCATAGGAAATGCTGGGGGTTGAGGCAATGTGTTTACTTAACAACATTTTGTACAGCAAGTGCTGAACGGCGTGCAATGGCTCTGGGAAAAAAAAATAATATCTTCAAATGAATAGCACTGGATCCTCAAAACTAGAGTCTTGCCTTAAAAAGAAAAAAAGGAAAGCCCCCCCCCTCGATACACCAGCAGTGAGGGGCACAGAGCTGGAGGTTGGGGTCATTTGCATTGCCTGGAAATGAGCAAAGCTGGTGACAGTTTCCAGATGAGGACTCGGCAGAGCCGATCCTTGAGGGGGGTGGGTGGCTACATCGGCCGGAGCCAGGGACCCTTCGGGTGTGGGTGATGGGCTCAGCTAATTGACTGACAAACGACTGATCGATGCAACCATGAGGTTTTCTGGGTGATCGGACAGCACCTGCATGCCCTGTACGTGCCTGATTGCCCTCGGCTTTAAAATGAGGCGCAGCTTCCCCACGGCACCGTGCAGGAGGTTCGTGAGAACGGCAAGGACCCTGAGATGGTATCACAAAAGGGAATAGTGACTCGCACGGCTTTCAACAGCCTGCCCACTCAAAACATCAGTTGTTAACTCCAGGCTTCGCTTTTGCAACTTTCTCGGGTGCGGAGGAACCGCAGGGCTGTACGAGCCCAGGCGCTGTAGCAGACCAGTATCTGCTCACAGATTTCACTGCTGCCTCGCTGGAGACCTCACCTGCTGCGAGGGTGTCTGCCGTGTTTTTGGGGAACGGTGCGCCATGGTTTGGGCACCCAACGTGTCCGTTGTGTTACGCGGCAGGATTTACCCCCCATCACCCTACGAGGGTGATGTGTCAACCCCGTCGGGTGCTTGGTCTCTCCCAGTTAGTGCCGTAGGGTTTTTGCAAGGTCCGGACTGGGGCTCATCCTCTCCGGCCTCGCTCCCTGCCTGCAGCGCCGGCTTTGAACTCCGCAAGTCTGTGTCTGCGCACAAGCAGAGATCCGGGTGCATCCTCAGGCTGGTGTGAAAACGTGCAAGCACTCAAACCGTCGCTCCGGGGGGAAAACTCCCAAGTGGGGTTGGGTTGACAGGACCTGGATCTGAACTACTGACAAAAATGGTGGTGACGAGCCCGACGCAGAAGCTGGGGCAATTCAGCCCAGCTGCACGCCGCTCTCACCCGCTTGCTTGTATTTGCTCCGATGGTGCCGTCTTTGACGTTACACCCCACGATAAGGCCACGGGAGCGGGGAAAGGGTTTGTAAAGCGGTAAGGATGCCCCACGTAGTTTGGAAGCCCCGGGACTTTGTGTCGATGTGAGGGCTAATGGTAGAGCGGGACCACTCTGCCTACCCTGAAAAACTTCTCTTGCGTGAGAATCCACTTGCTATTTCGAGCATCTCGGCTAGTGGCACAGATGCTGCTCGTCGGGCTCTCGCCCCGGGGCAGGGTCTCGGGTGGGGGTGGGGGGGGGATGCAGCCGTCCCCGGGGGAAGGGGGGACAACCCGCAGGAGGGGCCCGATCCCCGCTTTGCCGAAGTGTCCCGGTCCCAGAGCAGGAGCTGTCTGGAAGACGTTGATTTACCGAGAGATTTTCTTGTGGGGTTTCGGGGGGGAGGGGGGGGGGGAAATTTGCCACGAAGGACCCGAGCCCGGGGCTCTCCCACCCCCCGGCGAGGCTGCAGGGGCGGGGGACCGGGACCGGGCTGGCCCCAACCCCGCTCCGGGACCCACCCCCCCCACCCCACGGCGGCTGCCCGGGGAGGGGGAGACGCGGGTCGAGCCGGCCCCGGGACCGCTGCAGGTGCGTGGGGAGTGGGAGGGGGGAGGGGAACACCCCGCCAACCACCCACCCGCCCCTCGGGGACTCCCCCACCCCCCCCTAGAGCCGCCCCCGCGCCCCGCACTCACATCCGGGGCCGGGTTTGTTAATGGCAGACGTAATTAACCCGGAAAAAAGCGACGGCGGAGCCAGGGGCACACCCCCTCCACCGCCCGGCCCCCTCCGCCGCTCGGCGTGGACCCAGAACCCCGCAGCCCCCCCCCCCCCCTACCCCCAGCCCGCTCCGCCGGCCATGCGCGGGGGGCGCAGCCCAGGGACGCCGCGGGGTGAGTGCGGGGGCCACGCGTGTCCGTGTGGGTGTGGGCGTCCACGCGTGTCCGTGGGGAGGGGGGGGACGCCGCCGTCCCAGGGCTCTTCTTTGGGGACCCGGTGGGACGGGCTGGGGAACCTTTCGCTGCCCCGTCCTCCCTCCGTCCCCACTCGCGGGGGCTGCCCGGTAGGACTCCAACCTTCCCCCCCCACCCCCCCACCCCGGCAACACCCCACGAAGGGGCTTCCCTGGGAGGCGGCCGTGCCTGCGAGGCCCCCGGGGGTCTGACCCCGAGAAGGGGTGGGGGGGGGGGGGGAGCAGCCTCCGTGGGGCCGGTTTGCCGGTGCGGGGATGCGGCAAGAAGGTGCCGGTTCAGCGGCTGGAAGCGTCCGTGTCTCATCGGGTGGGAAAGAGGCCTCCCCGCCGCACCGGGGCTCGTCGGTGCTTGCAACGAGGTGGGGGGGGGGGGGGGAAAGGTGGAGGTAGCGAGGGTTGCTCCTGCCGGGCTGGCCCGTGGCTGGGGAACGGGGTGCCCGTGGGAGATTTAGGGCACCCATCTCCGCTTGGGGTCTGCGGGATTGGCAGCAAACGCGCGGGGAGGGTTTGGGCTCTGCAGCTATCCAGAGCGTGTTCCCCCTGATGTTGGTTTTTTTTTTTTCTGTGGTGAGGTGAAGAAACGCATCCTCGCTGCTCCCAGCCTGCCTTTCAACAGGTTAATTATTTCATTAAGGCAAATGTCTGGAATTAGCAGGAGTTAGTTGCTGGGCTCTGCCTACACCGTCTGTCTCGTGTGTCAGCCGCCGGATAGACGTCGGCGGGGCGAACTCTGGAAACTCCTTTGCAAGACCAGGTAAAAGGAAGTGCTGCTGCAACCGCTGCGGCTCGCAGCCATCGCCCTGCGCGGCCGGGGCTGTCTCGGAGCTGCGTGGGGGCAGCGGGCATCGCAGCTCGGTGCCGTCGTGAAATTCGGGTAACTGTCTTGCGTGCCAACCCGCACCAGGGCAGCTCAGACAGACAGGCGTGAGAGGAGGAGGAGGAGGAGGAGGAGGATGCTGTGGCTGCCCACAGGTGCGATGGGCCGTGGGGTGGAGCGAGGTGCCGAGGAGATGCTAGTGCCGCTGCGATGCTCTGAATGTCAGGTCTCCCGTTGCCTTGGCTTTTTTTTTGGCTGCAGGGTGTCCCTGGGTCACGCTCCCCTGGCTGTAGCTGTGCCGGGAGCAGGACAGAGCGGGGCACGGGGCAGCCGTGATGGTGCAGCGAAGCGCAGGCGTCCTGGGGATGCTTCCCGGAAAGTCTGGCTCTGCGGCTGCCCACGAGGCCCTTGAGCCAGCAGTGACGGCAGAGAGGGGGCTTGGGTGCCCTGCACCTTCTGCCTCTCTCTGGGACGCGCTTAGCTGTATCTCAGGAGGCAGGCAAGAAGGTATTTTTGCTGTAAACCTTCTTCCGTAGCCTAATTGCTGTTGTCATCTCATTCACCGAGCCAGAAAAGGGTTGTCCTTTTTGTGGGATATTATGACTCTGAAAAGCTGGGAAGTCAGTTGCTTTAGAGGTAGGGAAGAGCCCCAGAAGTCTCCAACGTGCTTCGCTACGAAATGGCATAAATTCATAAACACGATCTGTTAATGAGATCCTGAGGGCCTGATTTGGTGCGATGCTCGGGAAGTTCAGATTGTCGTTGGATGGCAGATGAGCCCCCGTGAATCGGGCGTGGGCATCATCCATGAATCGTAGCTCCCTGTGCCCGGCACCAGTGTGATGTCCATCACGTTTTCGTAAAGGACGTCCTCTGAAGTGCCTCTTCGCTGCGAGGCCTTCGGGGACTCATCTGCACTTTTAAATGATGCTGATTTTCTGTGAGGTCTCTCTTATTCTCCCCTCTGAGGTACAGTCTTGTGTCTTTCCCACAGCAAACACAAGTTTGGGTCCGTCATGGAAATACTTATGACTCGGAGTTTACGAAGTGCTGTGTAAATAGTAAATGTTAGTGCAAACTGAGCATTTTTTGGCCCTCCCAGGATTTCTGAGCAGGGGGACCAAATACCCACATGCTGATGGAGCTGGAGATGCTGCTTTTATCCTTTTCCTATGGAAAAGTGCAATTCTCAGTGGCTGCAAGGAGACAGACAGGTCATGCCCTGCAGGCAGTGGGATGTGAGGGAACAGGGAGCCTGGCTGGCTGGGGGGAGCACAGTCTGCAGGGCAGAGTTTGGAGCAATTGCAATTTCCTCTGCCCAAAGGTTTTTGCGTATCCAAGTGCAATCCGAGGTCAGCTCGCACAGAAGAGTTGAGCCGGTTTGTGGGCTTTCAGCCAAGCCCGTATTAATTAAGGATGGCAGGGGGAACGCAGGGAGTCCCGGGGGGTGTCCCGTGGGTCTGGCACCGCAGCCCCGAGGGGCTGGGGGCTCATCCCTGTGCTGCTCCTTGGCTCTTTCTCATGCCTCTCATAAGCAGAAATCTCTGGACTTTTATTAGCAGCAGGAGGAAGAGTTAATTTATGAGGCCTGGTCTGAACGTGTCGGTATGGTTGAAGGTACTTGGGAATCTGCTTTCGGCGTGCTTCCCCCCCGCCCACAAAAATAACCCCACAAAAAAGCAGTAAAATGTGAAGTGCCCACATAACCTTTGCATCGGGGCAAATGTGTTGTTTTAGAACAACCTCTTCTACCGAAGCAGTACGATTTCCCTCTCAGCAAAGCCCTGATACCCATCTCTGAAACGCTGGTGATAAACTCTGAGATCCTGACAACAGGTTGACTTGGTTTCTGCCACCTCTACCTTTGCAGCTGCACCACAACTCTTGCACAACACTTGCCTCTCAGGGCCCCACTCCACTGCAGCTCCTCAGCTCAAAAATAGTATTTCCTCCTTTTCTGCATGAGATCTTTTATTTGTGCAGCCTCCACTTCTGGCACCTGCGCGAGTCACCCCTCTTCTACCGGACAAACCACACCGGGTTCAGCTCGCATCCTTTCGGTAACCGCTGCCTCCATCCCTGCCCGTCCGCCCCGAGCCGTGGTGCGGGGGCTCTGCCCGGGCAGAGGGATGTGTCCTGCCCGCCCGCGCCTCTCGGTGCTGCTTTCGCTCCCCGTGCGTGGCTGGAAGCGACGGTACGGAGACCCGGTCCGCTGCGGGGGTTCTGGGGGGGCTCCCCTCCCCGTGGCTCTGCAGCGGGTTCTGCTGTGCAAGGTGGGCGGGAGCCGCTGCCAAATTAAAGCGGTGGCACCGTGCACCCACTCCCGCTGACTCAAAGCGGCCGCTGCTCTTGCGGGGTGACCGAGAGCAACGTTCGGGCTCCCCCACATCTTGCGCCCACGGGGGGACACAAGCAAAGCCCGTTGACGGGCACCGCGGCTGCCGTGCTCTCCAGTCCGGCTGCTCAAGGGTCGTCGTGCCCCGTGCCCGTGTCGTGGCAGGCTCAGCGTGGCGTTTCTCCCTGCTTCTGCAGAAGGGATTTGGGTGCCCGGGAGGTCGGTGTTGCAGCCCAGCTCTGCTCCTCTGCAGCTATACGTGGCCGAGGTGATCTCGGAGGTGACCTCCTGGCTCGCCTTGGCTGGCCGGCAGCACCGGGGAGGGTCCGTGCCCGTGTGCCCGTGGCAGACCTGGTGACAGGGCTTGGCCCTGCGGCGATGGGTCATTGTTTTCCCTGCTGACTCGGCATCCTGGCTGCACAGATTTTCTGCTGGAGTTGCAGATTGTTTTCCATTTCCTGGGAGTGTGCTCGGGCTCTCTCTAGCGCGCAGTCTGCTTTGGGATTATTTTTTGTCACGGTTCCCAGGGACCCGGTGTCTCGCGTCAAATCCTTTGTGGCTACTTTGTCCTCTCTCGGTGGGCCAAGCTGTGGTACGGGGTTGCCCCACATTGCTGAGCTTGGTGGGACGCAACCGCCGCTGTGACAGGGGCAGTTTGGGGCACAGAGCTGTCACTCGGAATCGGTCTGTCGCTGCCCCGGGGACATCCCGGTGGCTGTGGCGCTGCCCTGTGCTACGAGTGGTCTCGGAGCCGGACCGGCGAGCTTTTGTTTGGCGGAGCGCAGCGATTGAATCCGTCTGCAGGTCCCGGTTTTCCAAAGTCCTGCAGTTCCTTACTGAGCCGTTTTGGTCCTGCTCGCTGGTCTGATCCTGCCTGCACCCGGGGCCGTCACGCTGGCACCCCTTCTTGTCACAAAGGCGTGCTGGGTGACGTTTGTGTTTGGCAGCTTCCCCACAGTGTGAACATGCGGCGGTAGCAGTTTGACTTTGTTTTTTGTGTGTTAAGCCGTGGGCTGTGGAGGTCTGGGAAAGGCAGCAGGAGGTTTGGGCAGGTCGGGAGATCGGACCTGAAGGAAGCTCGGCCACCGGCCGTGGGACACGGTGCGGAGGAGGGAGCTGGATGGGGAGCGAAGCCCCAGCCCCTCCTTTGAGCCTCGTGCTTTTCGCACCTTTCGAGCTCCCTGGCTGCGGTGGGGTCGGCAGCTCTCGAGGCTGGGGAGCAATGTGCACCTCTGTGGGGCGGAAGATGTTTATGAAAATGCCTCATTTTTCAGCAGGGGGAGGCAGCGAAAGTGCTCCTTTGGACCAGCCCTGGAAGGTTGTCCCTTCCCTCTCCCTGGTGTGAGCTCGAATGCAGGCTGAGCGACTGCGCTGGCATCCCGGCACGTCTGGCACCGATGGGTTGAGATGGCTGTAGGTGCAGGAGCAGCTCCGTGGGGAGCTGGGGCTGCGGGATCAGAGCACCCACCTCTCCCTGCCTGTCCCCTCCTCTACAGGGTGATGTGAGAAGGAGCCCGGCATGCCGTACTTGGATCGACAGAACCGTATCTGCGGGTTCCTGGACATCGAAGAAAATGAGACCTGCGGCAAGTTTCTGCGGAGGTATTTCATCCTGGACACCCAGGCCAACTGCCTCCTGTGGTACATGGACAACCCCCAGGTAGGGTCCCGCGCTGGTCCCAGCTTCACACTGGGCATGTCCGTGGAAGTTGTTAGCCAGTCTGTGGCACACCCCGGCCTTCCTGGGCCATCCTGATGGAGGTGTCTCCTCCGGGTCCCCGAAGGAGGACGCTGTCTGCTGCATTGGTCGTCTGTCGGGGTCTCCCATGGCTGAGTGTGGCCATGACCAAACTCCAGCAGAGCAGCCCCCTGGCCACTTCTGGGGTTTCCAGGACTGTCCCAGCAGCCTCTTACACCACCAGGAGCCATTGACACCTTAGAGAAGCCTGTAGAAATGCTGTGCCAATGTGAGGTGTTACATCTCCCTATTGTCTTAGTGTAGAGACAGAGGGTTGTCAGACTTTGGAACAGGCTGCCCAGGGAAGTGGTTGAGTCACCATCCCTGGAGGTCTTCAAAAAGCGAGTAGATGGGGTACTCCAGAACATGGTTTAGCGGGCATGGTTGATGGTTGGACTCGATGATCTTGAAGGGCTTTTCCAACCTAAATGATTCTATGGTTCTATAACAAGAAAGAGAAGAGGTTAGACCGGGAGCCGGGCAGCTGGGGGAGATGGAGCCTGTGCACGTTGCGCCCGATGTCTCTGGGAGCTGCCCTAGCGCTTGCGGTCAAGCTCAAAAGAGCAAGAGCCAAAGCTGAGCTCTAGGAAGACCCTCCTGGAAACCCCACAGTGCTTGAGCACTGCTTGTAGGCTGGGGAGGCACCTGCCTTCCTGAAGAGCATCTGGCAGCAGATTCTTCATTGCCTTGTTAAAAGGGGAAGGGGAAGCACCCGGCCACCCGCCTGCACCCTCTTGGCCAGCGTTAGCACAAACTCCTGCTCTCTGGGCCATGCGGGGTGGGAGTCGGAGCCCGTCTTGCACCTGAGGTGCTGCTGCACGGGGCGGTGAGCAGGGCAGGCGGCTCAGAGTGGGACCGAGGAGGGCACGGAGCTCGGGTGCAGCGAGCGTGGCCGGTCCCAGCTGCTTGTAGGGTGCAAGTGCACAGGGAAGGGAAGCGGCCGAGGCTGGCAGCGTGGCTGTAGCTTTTGCTGCCTGACCCCAATGACACCGAGTGACAGCCTGACTCACCTCTTTTGCATTCTCCCTGTCATTTAACTCCCGTCGCTCATTACGTGTTTTGCAGAACCTGGCTATCGGTGCGGGTGCTGTCGGATCTCTGCAGCTGACCTACATCTCCAAGGTAATGTCGGGGTGGGGTGGAGAGAAAATGAATGCTCCCTGTTGTCCCCTTATCTGTGCGGCTTTCCCGGGAGAGGCGATGGCTCAGCCCGGCAGCACCCGAGGCGAGGTCCTGCCCGAGCCCACGCCATCCTCCCTGGGAGAGGAGCCGGAGCGGGTCTGTGGGAAGCGGGGAGTGTCCCAGCGGCGCGGCCGATCCCAGCACCGAGACCGGTGTTCACCTTCACCCGCAGACCAGCACGGGATGGGCTGCAAGGTCGGGGTGCAGGAGGAAGAGGAACTGCTCTACCATGAGGAAGGACACGGGGTGGCCGGGGCTGAGCGGGGACGGGAGCGCGGTGGTGGTGCGAGCAGGACGCGAAGCTGGCCATCGGCACGGTGTTGCTGCTCCGGCACCGGACCGAGCAAGGGTTTGGGGTCGTAGTGGGGTGCCCGTCTCGCTTTGGCACTCGGTCCCCATAACCCCGGCACGGTGCCTCCCGCTGCGGGTCCTGCCGCAGCCCCAGGTCTGCGGGAGGGTGCTCATCAGACCCGGCGAAGATGGGGAGGTAGAGACGGTCCCTTTTGTGATGGGTTTGGGGGCACCCGTAGCTCTCCCCTTCTGCTTAGAGGGCAGCACCCTGAAGGATGAGACCTTTTGGAAACTGAGCCTTTTGCGTGTCTTAATGGCATTATCCGGCTTCCACGGGAAGGCAAAAATAGTGCAATAAATGACAACTGTTGCAGGGCTGGTGACTGGAGTGCATGGAGCTGTGGCTGCGAGCACGGCCGGGGAAAGCAGAGCTGCCACCGTCCTTCTGCCGTGAGCTGCCCCTCGGCTGCTGCTTTGGGGGACGGGGGGGCTCGCGGCCGCCGCGCCGGGCTCAGCTCCGAATTGGAGCTGGATAAAGAAACGGACGGATCTCTGTGTTCCTGCTGAATCATGATTTATAAATTAAGTGCAGATGAAGCAACGCTGGGAGGTTGAGCCTTCCCCATTTCGGAAAGAGCCTTACTTCTAAATTATATACGTTTTAGTCTAAATGGAAATTGCCCTAGGACAGCATTTGGTCACAAACTGCAGGATTGGGTTATGCCAGCGGCTTTAACTACCAACGGTAAATATGCCAGAAAAATGGAGGTTTGCTTGAGAAAACATATTTAAAGCATTATAGGCTGTCTCCGAAGGAGGAAGCCTGTCAGAATAAATACTCCATGAATGCTGTGCTTGGAGCCCTGGGGAATATTATTCTTATATAAATGATTCCTACTCTTTAGGGAGAAACCACTGCTATTTTCCCTCAATTTTCTTAATTGCTGACAAGAGCGACTGCGTTAGTCCAGCAGAAACTCGCGTTTTCAAGGCCTTTGAAAGCTTTCCGTTCTTTGCTTTACAGTGCAGCCAGCGCCGGGGGGGACAGCGGGAGATGAAAGCCCCGTCTCCGCGCTGACCTTCCCCTGGGACCGCGCGTTCGTTGCCGCATGTGGTCTGCGTTACGCCCGATACGGGCCGGTTCCCGAGAGCTCGCGCGGCTGCGCTGCAGCTCCCGGGCTCGCGCCGTGCGTGTCGTCCCCGTGGGCACGGGACGTGCCGGCGTGCCGAGGGACGTGCTGCCCCTCGGCCCAGCGTCTGTGCTGCTGGGGGTCCTGCCCGGCCAGTCCCAAAAAGCCTGGGGTGGCATGCAGGACGGGGAAGACGTGCCCGCCGGCCACGTTCATTTTTCCCGTGACTTGAGCCGGCCGGCTCTCCTCCTCGTTTGTAGATGGGGGTAATTGCAGGGCTGGGGAGGGCAGACGATGCCTCCCCTCGGGCCGCCCAGCGTAACAAGGCTGCGGCCGCATGCTCGCTCCTCGGCCCCGTGCTCACGCTGCAGCATCGGTGCTTGACTGGGGGCTCAGAGGAACTGGGAGCGTGGACTGGGTTGGAGCTTGGGGAACACCGGCTTCCTCTCCGCCACGGGCATGCGGATGGAAACTTCCAGCTCTTGTGCATGCCATTAGCATGTGCTGTTACCTTGAACTTTTTCTTTAATTTGCTCTGTTGCAGGTTAGCATCGCCACCCCGAAACAGAAGCCGAAAACTCCGTTCTGCTTTGGTGAGTGAGGGGGACCGTGCCCAGCACGTCGTGCCAGAGGGCTGGCGCAGGGTTAGCGTGAGCCACAGCCCCGTATGGTGGTCCTGTCACTGTGACCCCCAACGCGAGATGCCTGGGCAGAGCTTGGTGAGGGAGGCAGGACACTGTGGGTCCCCTCCGTGATGGTCCCCTGCTTTTGCTGTGCTCCTGAATCCTTTCCACGTGTCCTGTTGTGCTGCACTACCTTGTGCAATACAGGGTTTTTTTTTTCCTTTTTAATGCCTGCGTAAGCTTCTGCTCCTTTTGGTGCAAGGAAGGGGTGTTTTGTGTCGAATTCCCCCCTACCCAAATGGCCTCAGCCCAATTTGGTCGGCCTCAGTGCCTCCCGTGTGAGCCATGAACTCAGGTTTAAAGCAACAGAAATGACGGCACAAGCACATGCTTGTCCCAGGGGAATGGTGTTGCCTTTGCAATATTTTACTACAACGGATGTAGCCCAAGACAAAGACGGGAGCGCACGGCGCAGCCCCACGCGAGGGCTCGCACCAGCATTTCGGATGAGAGTTAAAACCCAAGCGCTGAGCGAAGGAAGTCCCAAGGGGCCCTCAAACGCCCCACGCAAGGGGCTAACTTCAGCGCTAGATGAAGTCCTAGTTTGGGCCGTGCCACAGCCTTGGTTTAAGCCTGACTTCAGCCCTGCCCTCCCTACGCTCTGGTGCCAGGATGCATCCAGCTGACCAGCTGCCACGTCCCTCCTCCACGCCCCTCGGCCGCTTTTCCATGTGAGAGGTTGCGAGACCGCTATCTGCAAATCGCTCTGGGACTGGGAGCTGAGGGATGCTGTCGTGTTGATTTATTGTTTAATTTATTTTAATAATGCTAAGCAACTGTTCCCTAACTCTCCTTTTCATTCCCTTCTTTGATAGTTATCAATGCTTTATCTCAGCGCTATTTCTTACAAGCCAGCGATCAGAAGGACCTGCAGGACTGGGTGGAGGCACTGAACCGGGCCAGTAAGATTACGGTAGGTTGCATTAGGCTCGTCTCTGGTGTTGCTCTGTCTTGCCTTGATGGGCCGCTCGATAAGCATCTAGAAGAGCTGTGCTTTTCCTTCTTGCTGTGTTCTCCTCCTCCGTCGCCTTCCCGGTCCCACCTGAGGAGCAGCGATGGTGGTGGCCGGGTTGTCCCCAGCCTGGGAACAGGTCTGTGCCAAACTTGCCCGGCTTTCTTCTGGGTTAGTGCTGAGGCTGCGCTGGGGAAGGAGGGAAGCGCAGCTCTCGGCTGGTGGCTGCAGTGTCTCCTGTTTCTGGAGCCTGCTCTGCTTCTGGTGCATCCCTTGTTTTGCTGTTTGATCAGTTATAGTACAGGGCTGTAGGTCCCCAAACCCCCTCGTTCCCAGGGGAGCGTGCCGTGGTCCCCCGGACGGCCCCGCGAGAGCAGAGCTCTTACACGGACGCCCCGGGGGCTGTGCGCGGTTCTGCCAGCACGTGGGGCCGAGCTGGTTTGGATCTGAGGGAGAAATGCTGCGAGCAGAGGAGGGACACGCTGGCGATGCAGCGTTTTAGCGTGCAGGGCTGGACGGCTTCGCCGTGTCCCTTCGCAAGGCCAGAGCTGCGTGGTGACCCATCTCAGGAGTCTGGCTTCGGACAGGAGACATTCCCTCCACCATCACCAGGGATCCTCCTGGTCTGGGTTTATTTTGCTGCTGTTTGCTCAGGCGTCTTCACCCTCCCTGCCCAGCTGCTGCGGGGGACGGCGGCTGCACCCTGGGGAAGCTCCTGCGGGAGCCGTCCCCATCCCTGCCTGCTCCGGGGACGTTTCCCTCCTGTCACTCCTGCTGGCTGGGATTGTGTGTAACCGACCAACTCCTCGCCGCGGCTGTCAAAGGGCGTCTTTCTTCTGCTTCGATAATTTATTTACTCAATTTTTATTCTTCCTGGAACGCCGGGTCTTATGACGAGGCGTAGCAAATGCCCCGCACTGCAGGGCATCGCGGGGCGGGTTGTGCCTGGATCCGAAAGAGTTTGTCTGCCATCTCCTCTCATTTACTGTTGTGTTCATATAACCGTAAATGAATGGTCACTGACCCAGAAACCCACGAAGTCTATGCTCCTCAGCTGCCCGGCGCTCCTGGCGATGAGCGATGCTGCTGCGCTCCCTCTCTCGTGCGGTGGAGCAGGAGCATCGCCTGCGCGCTGTGTGGCAGTGCCCGTGCGCCAGGACTCCTGCGTTGGGTGTTCGCAAGGCGGCTTCTTTCTGGCCCCGGGATGTGGGGGATCCCTGCGAAAGGGTCGGGGCACTGCAGGCTTCTGTGTGCCTGGCGTTAGCGGTATGGCTGATGTTTAATGCTAGTAGGGTTTTACTAGGTCATGCGCTGGTGCGTGTTGTTCGTGGTTTGTAAACTAAATATAAGGAAAAATCACGATGAGCAGTTTAGGAATAGGTCCTATCAAATAATCTTTTTTCCTTGAAGTTTTTGTTTCAAAATCACTGGAGTGCTGTGTTGTGTCTGTGGGAAACTCATCTACAAGACCAGACCTGGCTTGTATTTTCTTTTTATATCTGCAAATACATTAAATGCGACAACCTCTGTGCCTGAAGCCACCAAACTGACTGCCCAGGCTCTGGCTTGTACCTTCTCCTTTATGGGTTCAGGTGATATTGGCCGCAAAAAAACCCACCTCCAAAACCAGGTAGGAGTTGTAACCAGAGCGTGCCAGTGACATTTGTCTAGCTGTGCCACCAGGGTAGTTTCCTCCAGGGTAATTGCCTGCAGGCAGCCCGTATAGCTGATTTGCCAGGCTGGCTGAGGTGGGAGCTGGTGCGGCGGTAGGAAGAGATGCATCTTCTGTTTCTGCAATAAACCGCGGTGATTTTCATACCCTGATATTGGCCAGCCCTTCCCGACTCTGGCTGTGTCCTGGCTGGCCGACCGGCTCATCCAGCCCTGCAGGGAGGAGTTCTCGCAGGCTGGCTGGGAAACACGGGGCTACTGGGATGCGGGTGACACGGCTGCTCTGCCCTGCGTGGGAAATCCCTCTCCCTGCTCTGCAGCTTCCCACGGGTCTCCATTTGTGCCTGGGTGTCCTTGGGCTGCTCGGAGTTGCAGCAGCTTCATCACCTTGGTGTGGGTGGAGGGGCACAGAAGGGCATGGGGAGACGTTCTGGCTTTCGGCGGGGTTTGGACCCTTACCGGCCTCTGGTCTCCGAGAGGTTTCCCTCTTCCCCTGGGCTCTGCAGGGCTGCTGGGCTCCTGGATGTGGGATGCATGGCACCAACCATGGTCCTGCGTGGTTTTCGCAGGTGCGCGCTGCTGCCGTCTGAGCCGCTCGCTGCGGTGGGACGGGAAGGATGGGGCAGCGGTTCGGGTATTGCTCTTGGTGCAGAGAGCTTCTCACGGAGACTTCTCTGCTCTTGGCAAATCGCTTCCTGCATTTCTTCACCTTGCACGCCGCTTTTGTAGCCAGGGCCTTGGCGGTTGAAGGCTTGAGGTGTACAGCGGGCTGGTGTGTGACCACGACGAGGGACTCTGCTCAGTTCTGCACGAGGAGGCTCGAGTTGGTGGCAGCGCTCTGCCCCGTGCCGGGCACCCGGCAGCACCTTCCCCCTGGCATCGCTGCCCGCAGAGAGATGCAGCCCCTTCCCTCTGCCCCTGCCCCCTGCACACGCAATGTCTCCGTATCGGCGTTGTGAAAGCGTTTCCTCTGGCCGGGTGGCCCGCGCTGGCTCCCCAGCCTCGCCGTGTACCCGCCTCGTGCTCGCCTGCCTTGCCGGTGCATTGCCGGTGCCCGCGGGCGCTGGTGCTCAGCACCGGCCGTGCGGCACAGGCGTCCAGCAGCCTGCCACGGTCTGGCCGCTCTCTTTCGCGGCAGCAGCGTTTCTGAAGCGGGATGCGATGGCACCCGAACGTGTCGCTGCTGCCTGCTCCCTGCCAGGCACTGCCTGCCCCATCAGCTGAGCCTGGCTGGTGGAGAGCACCCAGGAGGCACAGGCAGCGGGGCCGTGGGGTGGCCAGGATCTCGTCCTTGGCCCTTCCTCCTCTCCTCCCTATGGGTTTGTGAGGTCTTAGTGCAGACTTCTGCCCCGCAAGACTTAAGCCAGGTCTCAGGTTGAACACCAGTCCAGCCGTCTGCTTCAGGAGGGACTTTAGAGCAGCTGAGAGTTCTGCTCTGCCCAGCCAGCAGCCGATGCATGGCGCGGTTTGCACGGAGAGGACCGCGTGTCCCTCCCCGTGCGCTTCGGGGTGGAAGGCGGGAGGGTGGGTTGGAGCCAGACACCCCGATTAATGGCATTAGAGAAGTGGAAGTGCGGACTTGGGGAGGAAAACTTGGAAACCTGCCTTTCTGTCCAGAGCCAGGTGCTGGAGGGAAGGAGCTGGGAGGGGGAAAAGGAGGATTCTGGGGCTGGATCCCTGCAGCGTAGCCTCTGCCCGGTGATGCGGAGCTGCTCGCAGCGAAGATGCAACCTGCCCGGCCGCGAGTCGGTGCAGGACGTGCAGGCGTTCGGCGTGTAAACTAGCGCCCGGCCATCTGCTGCGCCCCTGCGGACGTGCTGCAGCTCAGCCTCGTTAGGCAGATGAAAGCTCATCATTAAGCCTAGCTGTAAGTAGAGCGGGGACAATTAAAGGAGCAAGTGTCCCACAAACGCATTGGGCTGCAGAGGCGAGTCACAGACTCATGTGAGTTGATGCTTAATTATTCACCACCTCTCATCTCCCATCTCAGTGCCTCCTGCAAACCGCCTGGGTGGGGCCCACACCCTCCTTAATTGGGGTGGCTCGTTCATTTATTATTATTTAAAGGGACATTGCTGCATTTAGGCTGGGAGGACAGAGGTGATGGTGCCCCCGTGCAGGCGTAGGGCTGCCCGGCACGGTCGCGCCAGTGCCCTTCACCCCTTTCTTTCTCCCGTAGGTGCCAAAGGGCGGCAGCGTCCCACCGGCCGCGGAGATTGCGAAGCCTCCAGTGGTGCCCCAGGCCCAGGAGAGAAAGCCCCAGGTGGCCTACAAAACCGAGATCATTGGGGGGGTGGTGGTCCACACGCCCATCTCTATCAACCAGGTGAGCTGGCAGGATCCGCGCACCGGGGAAAATCCCCGCGACGTCGGCACCCCGCTTTGGTCTCTCTTTTCACCGCCTTTGAAGAGCAGCTCCTAATGGGGATAAGCAGAAAAGGTGGCAGCTTTCTCCGTGCGTAGCTGGGCGAGGGCATCCCCACCACACCCCACTTTGATGTTCCTGCACCTCGCTGCCAGGAGCCCTTCGGCGCTTGAGCCGGGCTTTGAGGGGTCCCTGCCTGCTGGCTTTTGTGTCTGGCTCCTGCCAGCAAGGGTGCGCTGCCTTCCGAGTCGAGCGGACTGAGGGTGGCTGGGTCTGCAAATCGCTTTTTGCAAATGATATTCAGATTTCTGCTTTAGGAAGGGTGAGCGCAGGGAAAGCGAGTGTCGGAGCGTTGTTACTGCTTTAGCCCCGCCAGTGTTGAGCAGTGCAATGGGTAGAGAAATGCTGTTAATACACAGCAGCGATGGGCTCTGTCGTTCTCTAACCTGCCTGTTAGAGCAGCAGAGCTCGTGGACGTGGGTCTGCTGCGCTGGGGCATGGGGCCCGGGGGTCCGGGGAAGCTCTGGGGGTCCGGGAATGTCCAGCCGTGGGGCTGGAGGCAGTTGCTGGTTTGGGCTGTTGGGGAGGCTGGTTTGCACTTTCATTTCTGGAAACCAGCTTGGTGCCTGCAAACCCTTCCCACTCAGGGATGTATAAATAGCTGCACTTAGCACCCTGCAGCACCTCTCCTTTGTCTCGCTCTGAAGTGTGATGAGACGAGGGGGTGTGAGGAGGAGGAGGCTATGAATCCGCTCCCCTTCCCGGCCATTCCGCACCATCCACCCACACGTCCTGGGTCCAAATCCCCCATCGAGGTGTCCGGGGCAGAGGGACCCCGTGTTTTTGCCCCCATCAAAGTGGCCGAAAGGACTGACCCATCCCGGAGGCGGTGTCCGGCCCCACTTGCCGTGGCTCTGCAGCCCCTTCCCTCGGCACGTGGCCGGGTGCGCACGTGGCCATCGGTGTCTCCCACTTTCGGGCGCTCATCCGGCTCTGGGTCTCACTTCAGCTCTTATCGGTGGCAGCACTAAAAATAGAGCAGAGAATTAGATCATTGGAGCCTTTTTTTTTTTTTTTTTTTTTTGTGTGTGTGTGTGTGTGCTGTCAGGCGATTTTAACGCTTCCCTGGCTGTGGGGTTTGTTGGGGTGCGGAGGTGTGTGGGGTGCGGAGGTGTGCGAGGTCCTTCGGGCTGGCAGCCGTCCCATCCCGGTGCCGCTGCCCCATGGGATGCTGCTGGACCCTCAGCCCCGTGCGTGGGGTGGGGAAGGGCAGGGAAGGGAGGGCTGTGCCTCCCCCCTTGCTTCCATGCAGCCAGGGCAGCCTGTTTGCAAAGAAGTGGCAGCAGCCAGCCTGTGACTTTTCTTTTTTGTTTCGGTGAGTAAAAGCTGCTCTTTCCTCCTGACTCTTGACAATACCTCCCTCTCCTCCCCTGCCACCACCTCCCGAGAGCCGGGACCTCCATCCTCAGCCCTCGCGCAATTTTCTTCTTTCACTCAGGGGTTTTTTAGAGGTGGTGCATCAGCTGCTGGACCATTTTCCGTGCTCTTGCAGCTTGCCCCATGTGAAATGGCTATTTTTCCGCTGCAGCTTCCTGGGCGCGTCCGTGGTTTCCTGGCTCTGCCCTGGCCGGCCAGTGCTGCCCCACAGCGGCTCTGGGACCACAGGGGGAAGCCCCACGCTCCGGCTGCACCCCCAGACTGGCCAACAGCATCACCCCGGCTCCCGGGTGTAACGGTCCCCATTGCAGCAGCATCCCCATCTCTGGTTTTGGACATGTAACATCCGTAACGCTCGGCAGAGCCGATGCATCCCCGGGCAAGGGGAGCGGGCAGCCTCCCCTTCCCAGCTGGGCTGGAGCTCCGCTCCGCTGCTTTCCGGAGGTTCTGGGTGGCATTCTGGGGCCAGCCAAATGGCTGCTCGTCTCTGTCCTGGAGAAACCGAAGCAGCTTCTCGAAGGTGCTGGAAGGAGCAGCGCAAGCAGGTTGCTGGTTAACCACACCGGCAGTCGCACCGGCGCGGGTGCCAAATAAGGCTGGTGGTGCCGAGAGCCACCCCGGCTGCCATGGCAATTCTCAAACCTCAGCGTAGGGTTGGAGGAAGGGGTTGGAGGGACGGGGGAAGGAGATGAGCACAGATGTTTCATCTCAACCATCCTCGGCGCTGCCGAGGGGGAAGGGAGAAGGGAGGGTGCTGCCCGGGGACGGAGCGGGGTGCGGAGGAGGGAGGGGGTGATGCCGGCAGCGGGGAAGGGTCCATCCCTCGGGATGCGCTTGGGAAGCGCTCGGGGTGAGCCAGGGGATGGGTGCTGGGCGCACGGCCACGTGCACAGCCCATCCGTGCTCGCAGCAGCGAGCGTTGCGCTTGGGGAGAGACGGCTCGGGGCCAGAGGAAGCACGGGTTTTCTACCTGAACTCCAAACATCACAGTTTCTTTTGGGAGAATTTGGCTGTGAAAACGTGGAGTGGAGACTTTACAGCTTTTCTGACCAGTTTATTCCCACGATATATTGCCTTCTCCAGTTGGAAAGCATGCCTGCCTTCTAACTTGGGTTTGTCTGGCTCCAGCTTGCAGCCGGTGGTTTTTGTTCTGCGTCCCTCTGCCAGGCGAAAGAGCTCCTTGTACCTTGCGCTTACTCCAGCGAAGGTCTGTGGTGCAGTTGAGTCACCTCTCGCTGTTTGATAAGCCGGGCAGATGAGGTTCTTTAATTTCCCTGCTGCAAGGGATTTTCTTCAGCCCTCAGATTACTTTTCTGTAGCCTTTCTAATTTCTTAACGTTGTTTTTAATGTGTGGGCACCAAAAACGTGGCTAGCACTCAGGCAGCAGTCTGAAAAGCTGCATGTGACGAGATAAAATCAGCTCCTGACTCTGGTTCATCCCCCCGCTTGTGTCCAGGCATTGCAATTAGCCCTTGGCATGCAGCTCCGTGCTCAGGGCTGCCTTCGGGTTGCTTTTCCCTCCAGCTCAAAGTGTCCTGCCTTCTAGCAGGGAATTCCCCCCACCCTTCTCTCTCCCGGCTCCCCAGTAACTCTGTGCTCTCCGCTTCCAGAACGGAGGGGACGGAGGGGAGAGCAGCGATGTGGCCGCCCACCCGCTGCTGCGGCGCTCGCAGAGCTACATCCCCACCTCGGCCACCAAGCCGCCCGCCGGGCCCCCCATCCTCAAGAGCGGCTACTGCGTGAAGCAGGGGAACGTGGTGAGTACCGGGGGTCCCCTGCGCCGCGGGCAGCGGGGCGGTTTAGCTGGGTGCGTGGCCGTGGGCTGCATGCTGCCCCGTGGGTTGGGGATGCTCCGGGGATGCTCTGGATGCAGGACCACGACAGCGTGGGGAGAGCGCCGGAGCCCAGCACCGAGCTGTTTCCTCCTCTCTTTTCCAGAGGAAGAGCTGGAAGCGCCGGTACTTTGTTCTGGATGAATTTTCCATCAGTTACTACAAGTGTGAGCAGGTGAGCAGTCCCTGCCGCCCCCCCAGCCCCCGCCTGGGACTGACTGCTCCCAAGCAGAGGTCCGGAGCTTCTGCGCTGCCGTGCCGGCATGGGAAGCACATCCCAGTGCTGCCAGCCCCAGGAGCCGGCCAAACCCATCATCATCCCCTCTCGTCTCCGCAGGACAAGGAACCCTTGCGCTCGATTCTCCTGAAGGATGTTTGCAAGACCCACGAGTGCCTGGTCAAGTCTGGGTAATGCTCCCATCCGTGTTTCCCTGAACTGCAGCCCCAGGTTGTGCCGGGGCCGGAGCAGCTAACGGGAGCTCCGGCTGCTCCGGCTGCTGGTGGGAAGCAGCTCCCCGAGTTGCTGAACCGGAGGAAGGCAGGAAGGAAACTCGGTTCCTCCTCTGGGGAGCCCAGAGGGCCCCAAAAATCAGTGGCTGCTGCTGCGGGCCAGGCTGAGCGGTGCTGCCGCTCGCTTTTCTTTTACGACCCTGTAACCCAAATATCTCCTCTTTGGTTTGCTTTTAAGAAATTTCTTCCCCTTCAGCTCCATGAGCAGGTTGGGGAAATGTGGCTGGATGCAGGATATTGTCCATCCTCTGTTCTCCTGGTGCTGATAGCTATCTCTGCTGGGCAGGCGTGCTCCTACAGCTCTCTTATCTCCCTAGATTAAGGAGTGTGGGGCCCTGCACAATAAACAGCAGAACAAAGGTGTTCATAAAGCTGCTGAAAGCCTCATATAGGGGTTTTCCTTAAACTAGCACAGGTGGCTACACAGTGTCTTGGGAACAATTTATTGCAGCGAATGCTGATAAAATCAAAGTAACTTGAAGACTTGCAATGAAGAATGAACTAAGAAAACAAGCCTCCTTAGCTAAAGTAAAAATATAATTTATTAATATATCTTTGAATTGTTTATTCTTAGTAAGTAATAGAAAGCTCATGAACTGTAAATGAGATGGATTACGGGTCTGGGGAGGGGCCGGGATTTGCCTGCAGATGGCAGAAGCTGGAGTGTGTGTGTAGCTGAAGGTCTCTGGGGAGCTGGAGTCATCTTCTTAAAATCCCGATGAGATCCAAGGTTTGCCTTCAATATGTTTTTCACGAGCATAGTCTAGAGATGAGGATAAACACAGATTTTGATTTTGATTTTTTTTTCCATCCATGATGACTTCTGGGTAGTGACCATCTTTTTCTCGCTGTTTCTAGTGACCTCCTGATGCGGGACAACCTCTTTGAAATCATAACGAGCTCCAGGACCTTCTACATCCAGGTGAGGCAGCCGAGGCCGGTTTGCTTTTCTGGGCAGTGAGTTCAACTCGTGCGAGCCACACTCCTGCAAACGGGCTGTTCCCCAGCAGCCTCTCGGCCAGCAAAGACGAGCAGATGAGTTTGTAACAGCTTCGCCTGGTGTCGGGGCACGGGTGGCGAGGGAGAACTGCCGGGGGTTTCACTTCTCCCCTTGGGTTTATTTATAATAGCCGCTATTTGTGTGAGCAGGAAAAAGCAGAGACAAAAGCACAGGGCGATCTGACGAGCATCCCGAGTACGTGGGGCTGTGTCTGCACCTTCCCGGTCCTGCAGATTTGGCCAGCCCTCTCCGCAGCGTGCAGGGGTATTAATTAATTCTCCCTGTTGCGGCTGAGCTGGGCAGGAGGAGGCGGCAGGCAGGGGATGCCGTGCACGGGGCTGTCGGCACGACCCCATAGCACTTGTGAGTCCCCAAAGAGTAGCCAGCACGGCGTGCCGTGCCGTGGATGCTCATCCCCGTGTGCACGGGCAAAAGCCCCAAATCCTGCTGCCCACAGGGGGCACGCTCGTGGCGGGCTGCAGACCCCCGAGCCTCTGCCGCTGCAGGGGCAGGGCCGGTCACATCCCGACAATTATTTTGTTCCTTAAATGCTTTATCTATTCCTGATACAAAAATGCTGCAGTGTGGAGAGTGGCTCCCCTTCTGCGGGGGATGATAGGGTGGTGCGGTGATTTTTAAGCGAGGATAAGTTAGTAGCAAATATCCTGGGAACCCTGGTAGCCTGTCCATCTGCGTGTCCACGCTTTGCTGTGGTGGGGATCAACTCTGGCTGCACCGGGGGCTTGCAGAAGGCAAAGTCTGATTTGGGCTGGTGTGTTTTGCAGGCAGACAGCCCTGAGGACATGCACAGCTGGATCCGAGTAATCACAGGGGCAGTCCAGGCCCTGAAAACTCGCCCAAGGGTAGGTCATGTCCTTTCTGCTTCATATATAGTGTCAAATGAAGATTATGCCAATGTACAAGGTATTTATTTAGTGGCTTGTGTAAGCGCTCAGTTAGCCCGTTTCCAGGATGAGATCCCTGCCCTCTCTGAGTTTGTTTATCAGTCGCTGGAAAAGTTTCCCTGAAAAGATTGAAAAGTGAGATTCAGCCATCAAACTGGACCTGCGTGAACCCTGCTCTGCTCCAAAGCACAAGCGAGAGCCTGACTGATGGCAAAGGGCCATTTAATTCAGACTTTCAGTTTGCTGAGGGGTTGGGTTTTTTTGGTTGTTATTTTTTTCTCCTTTCTGCAGAGCCTGGTCCCCAGAGCTTTGCAAAATTGCTCACAGCATTGCATGCACGAAACCCCAACCTCAGCCAGCGCTCACCCTGTGTCTGTCCTTGCAGGAAATGTCCTTCATGAGATCCACCTCCATGGTGAAGTCCGGGGGCTCCTTGGCCCTCTCCCAGCAGAGGCAGGCGGCAGAGGAGAGGAGAGCGCTCTGCAAAACCCCTTCCACCTCCTCCTGGCAGCCCTGGACACCGGTTCCGCAGGCAGCAGGGAAGCAACCGGTGCCGGAGGAGGTGCCCGCGCCGCTGAGAGACTCGGTTTTCGTGCCGGCCTTCACGGAGCGCGACGCCGGTGCCGTGCTGGGAAAACGCGTGCGGCACAAGTCGGAGCCGCAGCATCTCAAGGAGAAACCGTTCGCCTTCGACCTGGACGATGAAAGCATCCGGACCTCCGACGTCTGACCGGGCACCGAGCCATCCCCCGGCTCCGCGTGCCGCTTCCCCGGCTGCCGGGAGGGTCCCTGCGGGGCGCACCGTGTCCGGGACGGCTGGTCTCCGTGTGTCCGCTCAGCGCCTCGGACCGAGCTCACCCCGTCGTCTCGTCGGGGGTGAGGTGGCCCCTTCCCTCCACCGCTGCTCTTCCCTGCCATACAGGATCCGGCTGGACCCGCGTCCCGGTGCCTTGCTCTGCCGGGAAGCGGAGTCCCTGCCCTGCTCCTGCCTGTGTTTTTGCCCCCGGCGGCTCTGTGTTTCGGGAGCTGCCTCCAGACAGGGCGACCTGCGGGCACCTCGTGCTGCCATCGCTCGCTGTGCGGGGTGGGAAGCGCCGGTTCCTGGCACGGCTTGGATGAGGGGGCATCCTCCTCTGCAGCTGCATAATTTGCCCCCAAAACCAAGCCTGGAGGAAGCGGCAGGAGGTCTCGGAGGCCTGAAGGGGAGCGTGGCCTTTCCTGTGATTGGAAAAACATTTTTCTCCCCTTTCACGCTGCTCAGCCTTTCCCCAGCAGCTGGGCAGAGCCGGGGAGACGCCAGCCCTCAGCTGCCTGTACAAGGGACACGCTGCAACTTCCCGTTTTGATGACTTTTTCCCTAGGAAACCAGCTCTTTACACTGCCTGACTAATGGCGTATCAACAAATCCATTGGCTTTTAATTATGTCTTTTTATACCTGTAGCCACTGTTAAACCCCGGCACTGGCAGGCTCCCCGCTCAGCCCCTCCGAAAAGTTTATTGGTACTTTCTGAGCGTGAGCCTGGGCAGGCAGCCGGTGTGACGGTGGCTCCCAGGGACGGGAGGATCCTCAGGTACGGTGTTGGTTTTGCACTGTGTACATCTGGGCACCAGAAAGCCGTGCCCGGGTGGTGAAGTGCTTTTAGCAAAAAGCAGTGAAAGCCGAGCATTTAATGAAACTGGGAAGACTTGTCCAGCCAACTTGCCTGCTGCCTGCCTTGAAATGAAAATGAGTGTAAGTTTTTAGAGCGACGAGAACTCGTCATTTCCATAACCAAATAAGCTCCTGTAGGAGTTGTGATAAATAGCGTGTAGAAAATTCAGGTATTCCCTAGGCAGCGAGATCGTCTGATATCTTCACCCCGAAATGTGTGCGTAATCCTTGGGTACCGAGCGAGGACACACCTCCCCGTCCTTGCTTGCTGTCAGCAGCAGGTTATGTCGGTGTGACTTTGTGAGAGCAGCAGCAAGCCCATCCAGGCGTCGGTGCTGCTTCACCCTTCGTTTGAGGGCTCTTACCCAGACCCAAGGTGGCAGAGTGAGGAGCGTTGGCTGGGGTGGTGTCCGTGAACCGTGGAAAGCAGCACGTGTTTGGGTAGGAAAGCTTTCGTCCGGAATTGTGTTAAGCTAAAACAAGAGCAAGCGATGGCATCCCTGGCATTGAGCTGCTGCGCTCTGCCGGCATCCCCGGCTGCGGTGCCCTGCGGGCAGGAGGCAGCAGCCTGGGCGGCAGCAGCAGTGCCCTGGCTGGGCACCGCAGCCCTGGGCAAGGCTGCAGGAGGTTCCCGGGGCTGCCCGGGGCTCTGCTGCTGGGCATGTGGGTTTTTAAATGTGCTTGCTTTGGCCCAGCTGCACTGGTGTGTCCCGTGTCAGACACAGGCACGCTCTTTGCCATCTCGGATGTACTCCAGCTGATAAATCTGGGTGGCTGGTGTGGGAATGGCATTGCAAGCTTAGCAGCGCATGGAGTGGTCCGGAGTTAACAAGGCTTCTCTCTATTGAGGACTAGTTACTTGTTCTTTTTCTTTTTGTTTTTCTTCCTTTTTTTTTTGGCATTACATGTTCCTGCTCTGCAAAATCAGCTCAACGTGCTCCCCAGGAGCGAAAAATATCTGGTTTGTCCCTGCTTTTTCCAGCTCTCCAGCTGTTTGACAGCTGTGCTTCAGCTAGCTCAGGCTCAGCCTGGGATCGAGCAGAGCCTTATCGGTTGAGCTCCGAGGCGTTGATTAGCCCAATGGATCTTAAGATTAAAATTGCATCTTCCTGCATCGATCCCCTCCTGTGTCGGAGGGGCTGCTCCTCCAGCTGGGCTCCGCTGGAGCCCGGGGCAGGTGCAGCCAAAGGGGCCTCGGTGCAGCCGGGGGGAGGCGGTGACGGGACCTCCCAGGTTTGGGGCTAAGAATGGCTTCAAGGGGGATGTGTGGAGATGCTGGGGAACACTGAAACTATGAAAACGAGTGGGAATCGATGCAAACGGTACAGGGCGAGTGTTAATATTTGTTATTTAATTGTAGAAACCTAGATCATGCTGTTCCTTTTCCTTCTTTTTGCTTTATTTGCACTAGTGTTTGAAATTATATTTTTTTTTTTTAGGCTGACTTGCTGTTTGGCTCATAACATGGGGTTTCAAAAATGTTTTAATAGTTTGGTAAGCCTATCAATCATAGAGTCACTGTATTTGGTGATAGCGCTCTGACCTCATTTCTGGAGAACATCAAATGCAGAGAGACAATGGTTACTTCATGCAAGACTTCAAAACCATGGAGTACCAAGTATTTTTGTTGCTTGATAATTGCAGTTTCCTCAGGCCTGGGATGGTAAAGCAGAAGCTGGTTGCACAATTAGGGTTAATCATCCAGGAGGAGAAACTACGAGTGGCTCCAGCGCTATTGCAACATTCCTGTTTCTCATTCCCACCCTCCCCGCATCCCCAGGACAGCGTAAAGGCTGAATGTGAGACTGAAACAAGTGTGTTTAAAGTCAAACTGGGCTCCAGACCCATCCCTGATGCAGGTGGTGTTGCGGGGAGGAATTTCTCTCCCATCCCAAAGGACCAGGTGGATGCAGCCAGACCTCGATGGAACTTTGCAGCAATTTTTAAAGCAAACTGGTATCCCCTTATCTCTGCGCTTGTCGCCTGGCTCTCCCGCGTGGGGATGAACGATCCCCCGTAGCTGCTTGCTTTTGAGAATGAAGCGTGTGCTGCGAGTTTCCCCGCTTTCCTAGGGATACGTGCAGGTTCGAGGTATCTTGTGCGGAAAGAATGGTGCGAGAGATGGGTTTGCTCTTTTCTATGGAAACTCCCAAGTGGTTTCAGCCGTTTCTGTGAGTGCTGGCTACGGATTTCAAGTGCTCTTAGGGCCAGGGTGCCTCGCGCGGGCGATGCTCCCTGACTCCCATGGTGTCGGTTACCTGCCTCCCACCCCTCGCCTGTAAATGCTGGCTGCAGGAGATGGAACCCCTTTTCCCCTGTGTTTTTAAATAAAGAAGGAAATCCCAGTTGCTTTCCCAGGCTGTCTGTTTGCATGGTGTATTTTGGGTAATGATTGCCAGGGAGGGTTGAACGCCATCCCCACCAGGTCTGGGAGACAGGGCGCAGCGGCTGGGGGGACACCATGGGGGCCACCGCCAGTTGCTGCCCCCACGTGCAAGGGCAGCAGCTATCGTGTGCTGGGGCAGCTTTTAGAGACGCTGCACTGAGCTGCCAAAGCCCAGCCTGGTGTCTCTTGTGCCACGCTTACGGCTGGAGCCCCTCGGAGGCCCCCGCTGCCGAGCTGCAGCCGGCTGGGCTGCCCACCCCACTGTGCCCCACCGGACACCCTGGTCCCCCCAGCCAGCTTCAGCGGGAAAGAGCACCGAGGGGAGGGCAAAGGGCCGTCGTGGCCTCTGCTTTGAAGAAGTTTTTGATCTTGTTTGTCACTGCTAGAAAAAGAGGGGACAGAGATTAACGGGGCGAGAAGCATCCCTTGCTTCCAGGGTGTGTGTTTGGTAAGGAACACGACTGCTTGGAGCAGAAATTGTCCGTCTCCAGGCGGTGTGCATCATCCTCCCAGCCCGAGGTGCAAGTTGAATTTCATAGCTGACAATGTTAAGACAGCTCCAGCTATTGCTCATCTTGAGCCCTTCAATAGGTAAGTGTGTCCCAATAAAACTCTTGGTTTAAACACTTTGTTACTTTTTTTTTTTTTTTTTTTTTTTTTTTTTTTGCTTTCAGTGTCATATTTTCCAGTGATAATTGGCTGAGCACACTTCTTGTGTGAAGTGAGCACAGATGCTGCTGCCCTGCACACAGGTCGGTTCTGGGTGTGAGAGAGGGTGAGTGCATGGCAGTGGCAGGGAAGTCACAACAATCTTTGCCTTTCTGGATATGCGGGCCAGAGGAAAGCTGTCGGACCGATACCCTGATTTTCCTCAGCGTAGTCCATGACTGCCTCGTACGCAGAAGGAATTTGAGGTCCTGCTGTTAGCTGGCAGCTGCTGGGCTGAGGACGTGGGGAGATGTTAATGATGATGGGCTTTTGCACATGGGATTTTTTTTCTTCTTTTTTTTCTTTTCTGGCTCGCTGCATAATTCCAGCCCCCCTCCCCCCACCCCCGTGGGTTTTTCAGCCCTGTTGTTCCACTGGTCTGAAGAATGTGGTAGTTTCACGATGAAGCCTCCCCTGCCACCCTACTGCCCTGAGACCTATTCAAAGCTGCCAAATTCAGATTACTTGTGACCGAAATGGGATATAAACCCCATTCCCCAAAGAGGAGGAGTTGTTGCAATAAACCGCAAACCAAAACTGGAATAGGCAGAATTCCCAGCCAAACTGAACCCCATTGCAGTGCTATTGGAGGCAGAAGTAGAAGTAATGGAGGCAGAAATTAGCCAAATGGAAACAGCTGGAGGGTCCTCGGTTTGCAGAACTGTGTGAGAACGGAGAGTGTATGGTTGCTGTATTTTACGTCAAATGTGACTGGACTTTTGCAGATACGGATTTTGTGTCTGCTTCTGGCCGTGACTTACTGCAGCTTCCTTTTCCCATTTTTATTCAGCTCGGTAAGTTTTCAGACTGCATCTGGTGGTGCTTCCTCTTTTGGGTGTGCGGTTGCTTGAAGCTCCCACTCATTTTGGTAACGCATGCGCCCTGTGCTGTGGGCTGGAGCCAGAGTGGTGACCGGCACGTGGACAGGAGTTACCCCTTGGCATCTCTGGCCCTTTCCCAGCTCTCCTACGACTCCCATCTGTTCCCTGCAGCTCCGGGTGGCAATGAGGTTTCCATCACTAATGAGGCAAGGCTGGTATTTAACAGTTTTGTAAAACACAAATGGTTGCCACTGAACGGTCGTGACTTTAAAGAATACGACTGTCTGGCAGCAGGGAAAGGGAATGCAACCTGCTGCCCTGAGCAGCACAATGGAGTATGTTTTGGAAAGCATGCTTATTTACTAGGAAGGGCAGGGGCCAGGAGACACAGGTAACTTTAAAATAACACATAGAGTGATTGCAGTGTCATACAGATGATGTTTCTGTAACATGTGCATGGCAGGAAGACTTACATCAATAGACGCAAGTGCTTCTTTGGAGAGGCCTCAATAGTAACTTTACCTGCTGCACTGTGACTTTCCCTGCCTGCGAGAGGGGAAAGTAAAGCTCTCCAAAGGGTGCAGTTTCTACTAAATGTAACCCAGCTTCCCCTGCAGCCAGTGAACACAGTTTTAAACAAATAATGTAGAATTAGAGCTCGTGGCTTTGCCACAAAGTCTCTGTAACATTGTGTTGGTTTACTCAGCCTTAAAGGTTTACAAAGTCTAGTAACACAAAACCACACGCTGGTGGCCTGCGTCTGTGTGGCCATATGTACCCTAGAGATAGTGAAAGTACGTGGAGTCCGCTCCTTCCAGGCTTTATTAAGATTTGTTTGACCACCTCTGTTCGCAAGGTCTGATTTCTTAAACTGTCCCTGCTTGGGGCAGGTGGAAATCCAGATTATTTTAAACAAGCAAAGTATATACCAAACAATTTTGCATCCAAGGCTTGCACAGAGGAATCAACAAGAACGACTGTTCCGCGCGTTAAGTTACAGCTTTGGAAATCCACGTTTACGCAAGGCAGAAGTCCGCTCTGGCGCTACAGAACAAGCAGAGGAGTCCATCTCCCCTCCTCGGTGAGGCTGTCGACCTCCGTGGGGGCCAGCTCAGCCCTCTCAGTACACCGTGCACCAGTTACTGCCGTCGCTGGGCATCAGCCCGCCGGTGATGAGGAGAATCAGATCCACGAACCACCAGATCCCCAGTCCTCCCAGCGTCAGCAGTTTCCCCACGGCGGTCCCGGTGTGGCCCAGGCAGAACCGATCCACTCCGAAGCAACCCAGGAAAAACGAGTAGAGCAGCGTGGTTATGAAGTAGTGCCCAGTGTACCTGCAATGGAAGGGGTCGGGTGGGGGGGTGGGGGGGTGGGGGGTGCAGGGGCCCGGGTAAGTCGCTGGTTCCTTACATCGGGGCTCCCTCCCGTGGGGGCCGGGAGAGGCGCAGGGCCCGGGAGGAGGGGATGGGGGGTTGTTGGGGGGGACAGGGGCCCTCCCGCCCCCCCCCGGAGAGCGCATCCTACTTGACGCAGGGCCTGCTGCCCCGCAGGAAGCTCCGCGGCTCGGCGCACTCGATACCGTCCAGCGCTCGGCACTGCACCCGGGTGCGGTCCACCTCGCCGTAGGCCTGTCCGCCGAACTGTAGGCAGAGCGGGTGCCCTCAAGCACCGGCAGCGAGACCCGGGGACTAGGCCGAGCCGTCCGTTTCCCCCCCCCCCCCCGCCCCGTTCCCTTCCCGCCCGCCCGGCTCCGCACCTTTACGCAGCCGTGCCCCAGCTCCTGCTGCGCCGTGGCGTTCCCGCCGTGATCCACCGGCTCCTCGCACTCCACGAACTCCTCGGGGCTGAGGGGAAGGAGGGGGAGCGGTGAGGGAGGGCGAGGCGGCCGCTGTTTCCCCGTCCCCGCCGCCCGGCCCGGCGCTCACAGGTAGGTACAGAGGACGAGCGGCGCCCGCGGGTCGGTGTAGGCCCAAGTGGAGGCGGGGGACCCCGGCCCGGGCGCCTCGGCCTCGGTGCCGTTATGGGGGAGGCCGCGGGAGGAGCCTTGCAGCAGCAGCAGGTTACCGAGCAGTAACGCGACCTGCCCGCCCAGTAACGCGTAGCCCACCGGCCCGCCGCGCCGCGGCGCCATGGCGGCGGCCGCTGCTGCTAGGAAACGCCTCGCCCGCCCCGGCCTAGCGGGCCGTCCCGCCGCCGCCAGCCAATGGGAGACCGCCGCCTCGCTCCGCGGCCAATCAGAGCGAAGGCGGAAGTAACTGCGGAGAGACGGCTGCCAGGAGAAGAGGCGGAAGAGCGCGACAGATCAGGAGGCGATTGGCTGCCGGGGAGGCCCGTCAGCCTATGGGTGAAGGAGGGGGGCGGGGGCACCGGTGTTGGGCGCGGCCCTTCCCAGCCCGGGCCTCGCCTCAGGGGTGGCCGCTCGCCCCGCCGTGAGGGGAGACCCTGGGCGGCGGTGGTTGCGCCGTGGGGGCTCCGGTAGGGAGGGGGCTCGGGACGCCGCGGTCCCGTTCGGCGTGAGTTGCTGGTTGGTGGTGGGAGCTGAACGGCCGCCGCCGCACGGGAGGCGAGCGGCCCGGCTGCTGGCGGAGCGAGGCCTCGCTGCCTCTCGGCCACCCCCGGCCGTCGCCCCGTGCCCGTCGGAGGTGCCGTTGGTGCCCGTCCTGGTAGTCGGGGATTTCTCCCTACAGGTGGGCGCACGCCGTGCCCTCCCAGCCGCCACCGCCACCGGGAGAGCTGCTTCTGCGGCGGCCGCTGCCGCCTGCTGTCAGCAGCGGGGAAGGCCTCGCCTCGGGCTCCGCTCCCGGCTGTCGGAGTGTTTGTTGCTCGGTAGCAAGCAGAGTGAGCTCGGCCGAGGGGGTCGCAGCTTCCCCCGGGCTCGGGCTTAGCCCTGGGACAACAGCTCCGGCAGGTACGGAGAGCAGCTTCTTCTCCCTGTGCACTCGGTGGGAGAAAGGGTTTAGGCAAACGGCTCCCCCGGGGGATTAGGCCGAAAGCGCCCCGTGTGCCTGGTGCAGGGTGATACCACCTCCCTGAAGGAGCCGTGGCTTTGCCTTTGTCGCTGGGGGTTTGGGCTGGAGAGCCGTCTGTGGTACTGCTGGAACCAGATTTCCCCTGACCTGCGGCAGGAATGGGTTTGTCCGTTGGATGTGATGGCCAGCTGTCTCATTAAGCCCTTCTGTAATGATTAAGAGGCTTCCAAGCAGCTTTAGAAATAGCTTAAAGATTGCCTAGCGTGTGGGCTGGCTGGCAGTGGATTTCGTTGGCAGCGCTAAGGAAGGCAGAGGAAAGATCACACATCGAGTGTGTGTTTTACTTGGGTTTCACACCATTCTGTCAGCGTAAAGCATCTTGGAAACAGGTGTAAATGAAACTCATGCTTTAGGGCCTGATGTTTCAGACTTTACCACATTAATTGCTGGGGGAAAGGTCATGTCCGAAGGGGCTGGGAACACTGTTGCAGGCAAGAGGCAGCAGCAAGGAAATACCAGCCAGGGCAGCAGCAGGTCACGGTCAGGAGGGAACTGCACAGCCAAGTGCTGCTTGGAGCAGGCTTAGAGCCAGGAGGGCTGAAATTGTGGCTCTGTTCCCTTGAGCTCCCTGAAGTGTGACTGGAAGTCTTTTGAAAAGAAATGGGCCTCGACCCCTTGAGCAAACTTCCCATTGATAGGAAAACAGGGAAGGGATTTCAAGAGTTGTCTAGACCATCTCCCTGCCCAGAGGAGGAACTAGTCCTGCTTGGATAGTCAAATAGCAGATATTTTTTATCCTAACTGCCCTACCCCTTGTACAAGAGCTCCACCTCTGAGTGCTTTGTGGACGAGACTCGGTGATTAATTGAAGAGAACGGCGCACTCGGCTATATAAAGGTAGAGGGTTGGAGCCAGGGATCCTGCTATTGACCCTCTACATCTGGACAAGCTGCTGCCTGTGTCCATCAGTTTTCTTCTGCCTCATTTTCTTCAACCTCATTTAATCCCCCTCACAGTGTCCTGAGGTCATTAGATTGGAAATGCCAAGCGCAGCTGGAGACAGGTACGTGGCAATCATTAAGTCCAGCTGGAAGCCAGGCAAAACATGTAATTTGATAATAATGCATTCGGGAAAGAGCCATTAGCGGGATTTGTAGGTGCCCATCAGCCAGCAATCACTGGTGCAGTGTTAATGAGTGTGCTTCCTAAGCCAGCTGGACTGTTGCTGGTGATGTCAGTGAAGTCCTGACTGCATCCAAAATCCTTAATCTGTCTTATTTACAGTGCTTATAAGCAAACACCATGCACGTGGTATTTGGAGAGGATGTAGGAGCCAGCCGGGTTGAGGTTGGAGGGAGAACATGACACGTCTGACTTTGCTATTTAAAACCACTGTTACATGCTCAGCCAGTTTAGTTGGAGCCCTCGTACTCTTCAGTCTGCCAAAGGTAGATGTTTGGCATTCACTAGAAAAGGGAATGTAATGGCCAGCCCCATCATGAGGGTTTCTGAGAAATTTCTTTTCTTGCTGATTCTACAGCTTTGTTACAAAGAATTGTGAAAATAACTGACAAACAGTAGATGCCCTTTGGGAATTCACTCCGTATCCTCTCCCCTGCCCACACTGCTCGAGCGCAGTATGGCCCACTAAACCACAGCCTGGCAATGTCTGTCGTCCAGCTCACAAAATGTCAGTGAACTCCATGAGCACCCACATGTACAAGATTTACGCTCTGATACACTGGACCGTACTGCTGCTCGTGTTGTACACCGGCCTTGCTCCCTTTAGAAACCAGTCTAAATATCTTCTAAAGCCTCCAAAGGGGATGGGAAGTGCAAAACGCAAAGGAGGAAATGCCTCTCTGCGTGGGCTTTCCTTACTGCTGCAGAGGAGATGCAAAGGTCCCAGTTCTTTGCTGGTCATTACATCTCTGGTCCTGCACGTCCCCTTTGCTGCCTTTCTTAGGAAATGGGGCTGCTGTCCCTGCTCTGTCAAAGGGTGCTGGAATGCTGTTCCTTGAAAAAACACCAATTTTTCCTCCTTTCCCCAGGCATTGAGTGGGGTCCTTTTCAACATCTACCACATAAGCTTTGTTATTGCACTGGATACTGCTTTGCCTTTGGTGTAAATAGTTGGCTTTGCATCTTTTTGGCTCAGTGGCCACATCAGCGAGTGATTTCAGCTGGCCTGGCAGCTGTATTGCATGGCTTACTCTTGTATTACCAATGTCCTGTGCAAATGAGATGTCCAGCACACGTATTTGGTTTCCATTTGTGTACATTTTTCTAAGTAAATTCACTTTGAGATATTTCCTGTTTCTGCCTATTTAAGAGAGTATCTCTTATTTAAGCCTTTGAAAGAATGAAACATCCTAATTTTAATATCAAGTAATCTCTAAGGCTCTTGCCTTCCATGGGTTTTCTCGCTTCGCCTTATTCTAGTCATAAAGTCTGTGCTGAAGACAACTGACGGCCTGAATCCCAGTGCTTGCCTTTGAGGTTTCAGTTGTGGCTTAAGACATTGCAGAGCTCCAGGATTTATTGGTTTGTTTCACCTGGTTCTTTTCCAAAAGCATCTTCCACTGCGTCTGAGTGATAGCTCTGCTGATGTGGGCGTTTCAGGTGTGTTTCAACTGGTTGATCGGATGAGCGGTTCTCCAGATTTTTTGTTTCCAAAGTTGGCAGGTTTGCATTTGACCCAAAATGTGGATTCAGAGGCTGTCCTAGCTTTCTAGCCTCATTTCTGGTTTGTTTCCAGAGCTTTGAGGTATGTTGTCTTCAATTCCTTGTACTGCAAGGCTGTGACAGCGGCAGCGAGTGACAGGAGAGGCCAAGAGAGATGGATATGGCTCTTGCTAAATACGGACCTGGGAATCTCATGCCCCTCAGGCGGGAACCACTTATTCATGGGATGATTCATGTTTGTGTGTTATTTCTGCAGTGCACAGTGGTATCCATACTTGATCCATGATATTATCATCATCCATGGGAAGCCTCCTGTATCTTGGGTAACACCCAGCTTATGGGAAGCACAAGGTATGACCTGACACAAAAGCTATGTGCAGCTTCCATAAGGGTTGGCGATACATAACCTATATGTTGTTTCTAACATTAGGTGGGAGTAAAATCCCCTGTCCCACCTTACAGTATTATACAATTTAGTGTGCTGGCTTCTTGCATAGCTTTGTGATTTGGTCTGTTAGGATACATAAAACTGGCTTCATAGAGTCGAGTTGTTGCCTCTTTCCAACAGAAACAGGAGGTTTTCTGGTTGCTGGAGGCTGCGAGGGGGGGAAACCTGAGTTGCAGGTCGTCTTGCTACAGCTCCTGCAAACACGGATGCAGAGTTTTGGAATGTGAAGGACCAAATGGCTCTTTCCTCTAATTGTTCACTGTAGCGACAGCAGTATGAACCTCTTACAAAATCTTCAAGAACTCATCATTGAGGAGAGGGGGAAGACTTGTGCCAATTGCTCAGCCTGTTAGGTGTTTATTAATGGCATCTTTTGCATTATGTGAATTCAAAAGCAACTTCTAAAACATCGTAGATATCAGTCAGACCCCTATGAGTGAGAACTTGGGTGTGTAAGGATGTTTCTGTCTGATAGCGCTCAAAGGGCACTCATGTGCAGTTGTCTGTTGTTTGTGCTGATGAGCTGTGTGTGGCCTTTGGTGCAGGTCTGGCGCTGCATGTGTTTTGTTCCAAGAGCAGCGACCTGCCAGGGAAAAGAATGTGGACGCTCAAAAATCCCCGTGAAGTACCACACTCAGAAAACCGAGAAAGGTTATCGGTACCTGAGAAGTTGTTGGTAAAACTGGGTCTTATTTGTCTAGGCTCTTGTACGCTGCTTATCGCTATAGCATGAGGGTGCTTCTCCATCACCCCTTCAGTCATGTGACTGCTGTGTCACACGTTGTTTATTCCTCCTTCTCCCGGAGGAAGACGCCGTGCTCCACGGAGCGCCTTGGCAGGGCGTTTAATGGGTCAGAGCAAGAAGTATGATGCTTGGAACGGAGGGTGAAGCCTGTGACGGTGTTCCGTTCTGGAGAGTTTTTGTCGCCTGTACCCCGTGGTGTTGCAAGGCAGAGCGTGAACGTGAAGTTGTATTTCCATGCGCTTCAAATCTGTAACGTGGGTTTTTTTTGGAAGGAAAGGCCAGAAGAGTCGTGGTTGTCAGCGGTCAGTGCTGACACCAGTTCCCTTTGGCAAGCTCTTTCTTCGGGACTTGCTTGCTCTCGGGACTTTGCTGCTTTCCCTCTAAAAAAAAAAACCCCTTGGAAATCCTAGGACTGGCTTTCATGAGGACGTGGTTCGGCTCTTTCTGGAGCGCGGCCCTGCCCCCCCCCGCCCCCCCCCCCTCCCTCCCGTGGGGCCGGTGCGCGACGATATGTCTCGGGTGGGCTCCGGCGCGGCCGCTTCTCTGCGGCCCTTACGGCCCGTTGATGTCCCGCATCCGAGGGCCCGCCGTCGGGGTCAGCCGGGCCGGGGACCGCCACCGCCGCCTTGTCCGCGGTGCTGCCGGGCGGGCGGAGCGGAGCGGAGCGGCCCCGCCCCGGGGCGGCGGGCGGCGCGGCGCAGGCCCCGGCCCGGCTCCATAAGGCCGCGGGCCGCCGGCCGGACCCAGCGCCCCAGCCGGGAGGGGCGATGCGGACGCGGAGCGCCATGGCCTGGGCCAGGGCCCGGGCCCGGGCGGCGCTCAGCTGCCTCTGCCTCCTGCTGCTGGCCGCGCCCGGGCAGCCGGGCCGTGCGGGTGAGTGCGCCGGGGCCGGGGCCTGCCGCCGGTACCCCCTCCCTCTCTTCCCTCCTTCCGGTCTGGCAGGCGGCCTCCGGACCCAATTCCCAGCCAGGGCAGCGCCCCCGGACCCCTTCTCTGGCCCCGCCGCGAGGATCGGGCCCCCCTCCTCATTCCCCCTCCCCAGGGCTCGGCCTGGCCCTGGGGGCCAGCTGGGGGGGGGGGGTGTGGTCTGGCAGCCCCCGTCCCTTCCTCGGAGCTGCCGGGGCCCGGCCTGGCACCGAGGGCTAGCAGGTGGGGTGGGAGACACCCCCCCCCCTCCCCCTTCCCTTTGCCAGAGCAGGGGATCCTGCCCGGCTGTCCCCGTCTGCCCCCCCCAATGCAAGGGGATTTCCCCCTCTGCGGGCAGCACTAGCGGTACATGGTCCCAGCGTGGGGGTCACAGGTGTCAGAAGGAGGGTGCTGTGGGGGGTGACACAGCCTGGGCCCTGACCGGGACCATCTCTGCCAAAATGTGCCTGGTAAATGTTGTGCGTGGTCAGAGAGGGGCCGAGAGGACAGCAGGGCCTTTGTCTTAACCCTGAAACGTGAGGAGGCAATCTCGGCCGGTGAGCTGGTGGGGTCCCGTTACACCTGCTCAAGTTTGCAGGCGTCTGGGGAATGCCGTCACTTTGCTCTCCAGCCCTCCTGTGCCAGGCTAGGCAGTCTGCTCTCCAGATGCTCTTCTTACGAGGCAGGTAGCAATCCACGTACAGGAAAGCCTGTTAAAAGTGCGGTGGGGTGGGCAGCCTGTTCACGGGTCTCCCAGAAATTTGTGCGAGCGGATCCCGAGTACAACTGTGTCGTTTCCCTGCCCGGAGGATGTTGCGTTTCTCTCTTGAGGTGACAGAACACCCACATCGTTTCCATTGCGTTTCAAGGGACACGTGCAGGGACCTGTGTCTTCCCCCTCTCTCTTTGGGTGACCTTAGCCATCACGGTGCCAGGGCGCTGCCTGCACTGGCAGACCCAGGGACAGGGGAGGACCCCGGCTGGCTGTTCTCCCCCGAGGAGGATGGAGGCTGCATCCTGGGGCAAGAACTCTGCACATCACGGTGTCATCACTAACAGCAGTGAACGCACACCGTGCTCTCCTTACGGGCTTTTAATGAGTTGACGCTGTGCTGTCTTTATGGGCTGTTCGTGAATTGAAACCTTTCTGTTTATGGGCTTTTATGATGCTGATTCTGATGTTAAATATACATGATAGGCAGAAATGTCTCCTCTGTTGTTGTTTTCCTTCTCCTGAAGGAATATATGGGCTGTGTTAAACTTCTGTGTTTATCATTAATGCGTAGTTTTATAGTCAGGACTTCCTAATTGAGGAATCTTTTCTAAAACTAATATTGATGCTTGAGGCTGAGAAACAGTGCTCTTGTGGTGGGTATCTCTCCCTGAGGGATTCTGTGCTGCGAATCTCTTGCCTCTCACTTGGTGTGTTGTAACTGGCAGTTGTGAGCTGTGTGCTAGACGAAAGCCAAGCTTTGAAAGGTGGCTGTTGGCTTGCGGTGGAGGTAGCACGGCATGTTGGAAACTGCCTTGCCAGAGCACCGAGGAGCAAAATCTTAAGTGACGCATCTCCAGGATATTGGATGCTTGGGCTTCCAGTGAACTGGTCAGTGTTTTCAGGAGTAATATTTTAGTTTCTACCTGTGGCTGGGAGGAGACGCAGGTCACGGAGTTAACTGATGGTGGGAGGCAGTTTTCCTCTCTGCCTTCTCAAGTCTCTGTCCCAGCTCATAATGCCAAATCTGCGATGAAAGATAACAGGCCGCCTTTGTCTCAGCTCTGAGCGTGAAGGAGAGGGGAAAAACGAGTCACCTCTTTCAGTTTATCCAGGAACTTCCAACTTTGGGGTTAGAATATAAGTGCTTTGGACACTCCCCAATTAATAGGGATATGAGGCAGAAATGGGGTATTACAGGAATCTACTAATTGAAAAATTCCTGAATGAACATAATCTTGTAGTGATGTGTAGCCTTGAGGGTTTTGTATAGTGTAGATTTTCTTCTCCTGTTTGTGTCCGTAGGAGGCCTCAACGTTTGGCTGTATAAATTCATAAAGAAACCATCTGGCATTGCCACAGGCAAGAACTGTGTTTCTTGCTATATGGTCTCTTCCCCAATACTTGGTGTCACACATATACCAGGATGTTTTAGCCATGCTTTACCAGTTTTTAAAGGAATTCTTAAAGCATCTAAACACTTTGGTTTGAATTTCTGGAGAGATGCAGTGTTTGGTTAAGATAAGTCCTTTGTTCAGCTCATGAAAAACAGCACTGCCTCACCCATATTTCAGCAAATCTGGGACAATCGTTCAGCAGAGTAAAGAGGGTTTTTGTGGTTATTTCCTCCATGTGAAGAATAAAAAGAGGAAAGAAATTTCAGTGTAGCTAATGTTGCCTCTTGTAGTGCTTTGTTTTCAGAAAAAGGAAGTTTGAAACGTGACTTTGTAGTTTTTGCATGTCTTGATTATTCTCAGTTCTCAAGCTAAAATTAAAAAAAAAAAAGTTTATTTGCTCAACTCCACCGAGTTCTGTGATTGAATTTGTATTGCGTGGTTTCCTTTGGTGGCCAAATTTAAAGATAGCAACATCTCCAAAGAGAAGCGTTCCCACGAACCTCCACTGTGTGAAGTGAGCTGACATCTACACAGCTGACGAGACGTGGAGGAAGTGAGTGGGCTCTGTGTGCGAGGAGCTCCTATCCACGGGCAAGGCTGTCATGGATGGGTGGGCAGAGACTCCAGAGCCATTGACACAGGAGGAAGGGTGTCCCGGTGAGATTAATCATCTTGCACCCAAGGATGGTGTGGCTTGGCTCTTTTTCTCCTTGTAAGAAGGTTCCAAGGTGGAGAGGATGTTGTGACAGTACCAGAGAACAAGAGCGATAGTCCTTTTTGTGGAACAAGAGTAGCTGTTGTCTTGCAGACAAATTAGTGTGGCTTTAGAAAGGGCAGAAGGAATAGTAAAAGTCTAGACAGGAAACACTTACAGCATGGGTCAGGATTTCAGCAAGAGGGAGGTAAGAATATTCTAGGAAATATTGCTGTAGAAGAGCTCAATGTCCTCATTAATGTCCAACACCCCCAGTAAAATACTAAGAGAAATTACATTAACCATTCTTGCCAGCTTTAATGTTAAATATTCCAGGTGAGCAATAAATCAAGTAGATGAATTTACTTCTCTTGCCATGATAGTTGGTCATCTTTTCCTACCTTCTAAAAAGGCACTGTGACACAAGGAGACCTGCTTGGTCTGAAGATTTAGAGCAAGGGAAGGAGGAGACAGAAAGAAAAGTCACAAGGAGGAGTACCCTGTAGAAGAACAGCTGGCCAGATGCTCCTGGGTGCTTTGGAGATGGAGCACTACCAAGGCACTCTTAGCATTTGAGGTATGGGAAGAACTGGAACTGCTGGCTTCATAGGAAATGTTCCTACTTTTAGCAGAAGATGTGTTAGCTTGGTGTTTTGTATAAATCTCTAAATATTTTTAAGTGGACTTGGATAGTATTTACATAGTGAAAGTGAAGGAGATTTTTGCTTCCAGTAATCCAAAGAGTAAATCTTACTAGAGCTGTCATCTTAGCGGACAGGTCAACTGCACCTAAAAATGTTTTTCCTACTATGTAATTGATTGGAGAAATACACTGAAGAAGTAATAAGAGTTTATGTGTCATTCTGGAAGGACGTCTGTAAGCCAGTTCACAGAAGTTTCTCCTCAAACAGATACTGCTTGGCAAAGTCCTTTATGATGTTGAAAATGGGATATAGAGAATGCATATTGAGTTTGCAGTTGATACCCTTCCAGTCAGATAGGATTTAGGCTCCTCAAATAAAGAGTTAGCAATCCCAGTAATGTGGACACATGAGAGAAATATCTGGCAGAAGGATGCAGCTTTGAAAGGATGGGTGCAAAGTGTTCTGCTGAGGTGGAAATAATTGTCTGCACAAGTACGAGAGGGTGAAAAACAGGGTGCAGGAGCATGTGAGCAGGAAAGGAAATGAGTGTTAGAGTAGTTTAAATGCCAAGTGAATCAGCCATGCTGTCTGTTATGGAAGAAAGATTAACTTGTGGACATACATCAACACACAAAGCATGCGAACCTTGATACTTGTGAAGCCTCTCTGGACTGTTGTGTCCTGTTTTGCATCCTTTTTCAGGGTAGGTATGGTCTAACTAGAGAGAAGAGCCAGTAGAGCCTCATACGAACAGTCAGAGATCTAATAGGGTCCACAAGGAAATATTGAATATTGGCCTTTATTTAGTTGAAGGAGAGGAGAGGGGAGTGTGACAGCATAGTTTGGAAATGTAAAAATTTCCAGCCAGACAGGAGTAAATTGTCCACCTCCTTTGGGGATTAGAGATATGGCTTAAAACACAGCGAGGGAAATCCATTGGACATCAGGGATGCTTGTTGGAGATGCTTTGTGTGAAATTGATCCCACCCTGGGACCCAAGGAGGGACTACTAGATGGCTGTGTAAAGCTTTTATCACTTCTTCTAGTGAGCAGTCTGCTGCCTAAGCATCAAATGACTGGCGCAGCTGACCTCATCTATTAATTGTAATCAATTATAACAATGGTGAATTTGAGTTTGTGTATTTAATGCTTTAGCAATGTGCATCTTTTGACTCAGACGTGCACACAGCTAATAGAAGATTAATGCTCGTTGCTGCTAACTGATGCTCTAGGTTTAATATGGTTGTGGTTAAGCCTTTACATTTATAGTAAAATGGCTAAAAGTTGCTAGGGTGGATGCACGCATGGGATAAATCCGAAGAGAACGTTAGTGGTATCTTACTTCTGTGCGGTGCTATTTTTTTTCCTGGCTCTGTTTCCATGCTCACTTAGGGATTGAGTAAATTGAAGTAGGCAAATATGAGTAAATGGTCATGTTGGGTGTCCTCTCTCCAAGTTTTGCTGATAGACAGCTGTGAACAAATTTGGGTAGTATCAGAGAATTTTTATTGTTTTGCTTATTGTACAGAATGATGCTCTTTGGTATCATTTGTGATGCTGAAAGCAGTGGGGGATCCGAAAGCGGTGATCATAGCAGAGATCAAGCCCTGCAGCCATTGCTGGCAGTACCAGTGCACTGCTGGAGCCTGTGATGCTGCAGGTGGGATAGTTTTGAGCCTTGTCTCCGTGAATCCAGTCCTCTTTGGTGTGGGAAGGGTGGTTTTTTGCACGTTCCTTGTTAGTGTCTGTCTGCAGTCTGAGCTGGTCACATGCTGATAAGCTTGTTTTTATGAAATGAGTTTGTTTTGTGGTGCGATAGGCTACAGCCTAAACTTTCCTATTTCTCTCTTTTTTTTTTTCTTTTTTTTTTTTTCTATTGAAGAGAGTATCTTTGACCTCACTTTAGTAGGCTTGGGAAAGAGTCATGGTAAAAGAAGGGTGATAATTGGGGTGAACTGTTCAGTGTGGGTGGATGTAGCTGCATGCTGTATTTCTGTAGTTGAGCCAACCATCTGCAGGCATGCCAAGGTCTATGAAGACCGGAGATGCAGCTTGACTTTTGCTGAATATAGATCTTACCTGTCGGGGAGTGAATACCCTAACAGCTTACCTCAGCGTCTGGAAAGCCGTAACGGCTATGACACGTTTCGATGGTTTTCAAGCTCCTGCACGACATGTAACGTACATGAAATTCCTACTGTGGATTTGGGGCGGGGAGGGGAAGATGAGTCACATCTTCCTAGTTGCCTCCAATGCTTGGTAATTAAAGGCAGTCTTTAATAAGACAAGATAAATACAGTGGATGCAATTGTTTTTTTTTTCTCCTTGGAAATACAATCTTAACTAGTGCTACACCCAAGAATGAACGATAAGAAGCATATTCTCAGTAGTGACATGTAGCACAACCCAGGTAGTAGCCTTGGCCGGTGGCAGGAAGCACCTGAGTACAAGAAGTCCTGTAAGTTACTGAAAAATTTATTGCAGACAGCGTGCTTGAGAACCATACTTACTATATTGCAATGAAGTTTCTCAAAAGGGGGTGGAGGAAAAACTACAAAAAATAGCCTATCTTAGGAAAACAGAATATAAATGTCTTCAAACATCTTACGTGGAAAACAGCTGAGTATCTGTGTTGGGTTTTTGCTGTCACTTCTGCCTTTCCTTAATTGCTATGAATTAAACCACCTTTACTTTGTACTGAAATTTATGAATGAATTCTCATGGACAGTAACCATCTTGACTGGAGGGTAGCATCTTAACACCAATGTGGTTGCAGGAACCTATCTGATGATGCCTTCACAGCATGCTGGAACCTAGCGCTTATCTAGACTGCTGCAATAGCTGCAAACTGCCTTATCCATGCTGGAATTTCGCCTAGTGCTAATTGGGTCAGGCTATGTTTTTCTTCACTGGGTGAGATAAGGTCTGAACGTGTTAGTCACTAGAAGGAGCGTTGGGTGCTAGGTGGGACTAGGGTGGCTGGCCAGTGTATTGGATTAAGGATGTAGCTCTCAAGGTTTGTGTTTCTTGGTAGGAAGAAGGCCTGTTCCCTAGTAACTAGCCTTTTTAAGAGGAAGATTTAGGAGCAGGGTTGTCTCTTGCATGTTCTAATTTCTGCTTCGTTGCACTTGTCCCTTTCATTGGATTTTTGATTAACTAGTCTGGTGCCCTCTTTGAGGGTTGCTAGTGATGCGTGAAATGTTGCATGGGACAGTCAGCATGGCAATAGGTTCTTTATAAAGTGAGGGTCAGTGCCATGGAGATACCTGCCAGAATGGATGCTTTTGTCCTGGGCAGTGCCAGTGAAGCAGTGTGCTGCACTTTCAGCCACTGCGGAGCAGTTTTGTCCCGGTGAGAATCCCACAAAACAAACTCTTCTGTACATCAGCAGGCTTGTTGTCAGTTTGATCTGTACTGAAACGTGGGGTGAGAAAGGACGTCTTTGCCAGAAGAGGAAAGAGAACTGAAAGTTAAAGGGAAAGCTGTTTGCAGTTCAAACTTTTAATGTGAAGGCTGCTTTTCTCTTTTTAGTTCCACTAGAAAGGAAGGTGGTGCCTTCCTACCCTTATATTTTAGCTTGTAGTAATCGGAAGCACTTTGTTAATCAAGACAAACACACCCTTCTCCTCTGATGAGTTGTGCCCACAATGAAGGGAAGAATAAGGCATTGTACCTGAAATCACCTCCCAAACTGGTGGTAGTGAAGGGAGGGAAGGAGAGCAGAAAGTGGGGGGAGAAATGTCAGAGTATTCAGAGAGTTGAAAATTGTACTCTTTCAGTGCCGTTTCTCTAAGAGGAAGCCTCTTGGTGTTGCACTCTTCCCAGAAATCCCTCCCAGTTTTCCTAGCTTTGTATGATGATTCACTCCTTTGTCTTCTGCTTCCAAGCTGCTTTTGGGGAGGCATGCCCCTTTCTGAGCGCTGCGAAGATTAACCATGCCCTGCCGTTTCTGTAGCATGTGTCCCAAGAGAGTCTCCAAAACTCTGTCCAAATGTCACCGGGTCATGTCCCCCCCCAGATAAAGGCACTTCTGGATGGCAGTGGGGAAGTAACAAGTGCAGAGCAGCGACATGCAAGAGCTCGGGACCGGATACGAGTGAAATGTGTCTTTGGAAATGACAAATGTAGAGAAGTGATTTGCCGGAGTATGTACTTTTTTGGTGGTTCATCCCAGGGAAGGAAGCAGCCCTTCCCCTGTTGTCGGGGCCAAAGAGGTATTGACACTGTACTTTCTGTAGTCTGGGAACATAAGGGCTATTTTCAGGAAGTTTCTCTCTGCTTTTTTAATACCTTTTTTTCCAACAATCACAGTAATTAATGAAGCTTCTGCTGCAGTATGTGTACCATGTTATTTCTTGAGAAATAACATAGCTCTGCCTGTGCTTGTGTGACAGAAGTGCTGTATTACAAGTAGGTGCACTGCAATGCATCTGTGTTCTCCAAACGGTTGTACGTGTGCACTGTAACAGGAGAGAAGTTGAAAGCTGAATCTAACTGCTTTTGCTTGCTCTTTGGGGATATCGGTGGAGAAAGTGCAGAAGTGGACCTACTTTTCACTTGGGCAGTCACTTACCGGGATGCCTGTTTGGAAATGCTGACCCAAGGTGACGTTTGTAGCGTTGAGGTTGCGCGGCAGCTCGTGCTGGGGATGGGAAGAGATGCTGCAAAAGCATCTGCAGGAGCCTGAACGTCACTGCAGCTTGATGGTGCTGGCTCAGGGAGGCTTTTGGGGAACCCATGGCATATAAAGCCTGCATGGGGGCTCCTGCCCGATTCCCAAATGATGGAGCAGGTCTCCGACGGAGGCTTCGAGCATACAGCGCCTCTGTGTGACTTACAAAGCCACCACTGCCTTTGGAATTGCTGTGTGAGTTTTGGCGTTTTTTAAATGAATGGAGGATCTTGGTCCCACTTGGAGAGTTTTTGGAGGATCTCAGAAACTAAACACACCCTCACCACCCCCCAGATTTGGTGATTATTTCTGGAGACAAACGGTGACAAGGAGGATAACTGTTCCCTTCCCCCTACCTTTAGGTCAGGAAGCTCAGGCTCCTCTGATGAGCTCACTGATTCCATTGCCATGAGCTAGTAAAACTGTTGCTCTTAATCCTGCCTGCAACCCTGGGCGACCAACCTCCCGCTTTCCCGGGGAGCGGCTCCTGAGCCAGGCACAGGCAGACAATGGCTGTTGATGGAAAAAGTAATTTACATGTGCAATTTATTATTGTATACATGGTCAATATAGAACAGTTGCTTGCAAAAACTGCTGCCTTATAAAGGAAACTTGGACCGTAGGCTTTTGTTTGGTTCAGAGATCTGTCTGATGTTGCATATGCAAATAATTTATAAAGTGATCTGCAAAAGGGCACTTTGTTGCACGCATTTGTTTCACCTCATTTGTTTTTATAAGGTCCTTAAGAGATCTCTAAGAACAGAATGAGTAGTATTGGCCTTGTGTCAGAAGTTTGGCTGTGATGTGCAGGGCGAGGGCGTAACGCTGAGCTCTGCTGGGCTGGCTTTGTGCCGCTGTGCCATTAGGTAGCACAGGAACTGCTGGAGCCCCTGGGAGCTAATCTGGAGAGGCTGCATGGTCGAGCTGGTGCAGTTCTGCAGCTTTGCAGCGCAGGACACCTGGTTTTGACGCTGTCTTTCTGCGTGTCCTTGAACAAGTTCTCCCTGTGCTGACCTGCTTTGTTCAATGCTCTGATTCCTGCTGATAAAATGTGATGGTGTAGGAGGTAGATACTTGTAAGACAGTAATTGGGATGTGAAGCTTTCAATTTGAAACCTTCTGGAAAATTTGGTGTCTTCTCTGCTATTTGTGTGTTGTTTTCTCTGGCCTTTTACAAGGCAGTCCATGTGTGCTTTGCTCTGAGATTTGCTCTGTGCTCTCCTGTGTGCATCAGGGCCTTTGGCTTTTTCTGTTTGGGTTACAGGTCTCTAAATGCGTGTGGTGCCTTCTTGGCAATGTGGTGCTATGCTATCTCTTAAAAGTAGAGCTTGTAAGTATGCGATAAGAAACGATGCCAGTCTAGTGGCAGAGGGATCTGCTCTGTGCAGTGCTGCAGACGTGTACTGAGCAGCCCAGTTTCAGGGGTCTGTGATAAGTTGGAGGCCTAAACTGGAATCACAGGCTGCCTCATTCCTACTGACAGGGCTTTTCCTGAAATAGTGTTTTCTTCCTTGTGCCTTGTCCTTCTGATTGCTTTGTTTCTTTAGCCAGTGTTTCTGTTCTGCCTTCTAGGTTTCCAGCAGGTTTCTCTGTTGTCTTCCTATGAAGTTGTAATCCCGCAGAGGTTAGGAAGAGAACGGCGAGAGGCTTCCAATGTCTCCTCAGTACAGGTACTGGGCAGTCTTAAAAATGCCTTCAGTTTAGCATCTGCTTCCTAATGAGGTCCACCCAAAACTGACCTGAAATTCTCACAAAGCACTATCAGATTCATCTAGCAGCAAACAAGTATCCATCCTTACAAAAGGTATTACATCTAGCTTTGCCTTTAGCTGAGTTACAGTAAATACCTCCCTGCTCCAGACGTTACAAGTTGCCACAATGGATTTTTGATCTGGGTCTAAAAGTTGTGTAATGAGAGTTTTTAAGCACTGGAACGAGTTTCTGAGAGGTGGTGGAATGATTCTGCTGGGAGATGCTCAAAATCCAACTGGAGGAGGCCCTGAGTAGCCTGGGCCAACTCTGTAGCTGGCCCTGCTCTGAGCAGGGGGTCAGATTAGACAACCTCCAGCGGTACTTTCCAGCCTATATTATTCTGCTGTAGCCATGTAATGAAAGACTGCATGCTTCAACGTATTTGGATTAGACCAACTGTGTTTAGTCACAAATCTTGTAAATATTGACAGAACTTAATATTAACAAAAATGCCTTGTGGTTTATTGCAGTCGTTGACTAGTACTCCTGCTGGGATATTTAATGTAGTGGTCAGGCAATTCAGCTTATCCACTTAATATTAAGGACCCTAGTTGCTGTCTGCAGCACTTGGCTAATGCGAGGCTGTGGAGGTACTGGCTCACTGTGAATGTTCAGTAATAAAACGGTATTGTCCTTTTCCAGCTGTAACTAATGTTTTTTCTATGGAAGTCTTAGGAACAAGGGATAAGAAAACCACAAAGCTATTTTGAAATAGCTTCCTTCATGTGACTTTTCCCCAGTTACACAGGAAGGGATGCCAGGTTCCGGAGGTAGGGACAATTATAAAATAGGTTTCAGGCTCACCCACACGTGGTTATTCCTGGTCTGTTGTAACTAGTAAGATTTAAGAAGGAAAGTTTATTAGCTCAGTATCTGGCAATTTCAATGTATGGACATGGCAGTCATTTTGTCTGCTGGATGTCGGGGAACCAGAGCAAATCATGATGGCTGTGGTCAGCTTCTCATTGCAAAGCCTTGTGGGCGCAGTGAAGTTGGCTAGGAACACAAGGAACACCCCTTCCCCCTGACCAGCATTGGGGTACCAGCAAGAAGTGTGATGGCAGAGGCCACTCAGATCGAGAGAGTTCTGCATCCCTCTGGGAGGTGGTTTAAATTTTGTTGATATCAGCTGCATCTCCAGCAGGGTCTTTGCTGCCACATCTGTATCTGAAAGGGCTAAGAGTACAGACTAGTCCCAAGTTACGGAAGGTGACAGTAGTGATTTGAATGCTATAGTCATAGCAGTAATGAAACTCACAGAGACTGTTTTCTGCCAAACTTTTGTTGATTTCAAAGAATGTTTTATTCATTAACATGAGTAAAATTCAACTTTTTTTTATATTCAGGACAAGGTGTCATATGCTATTGAGATAGAGGGAAAAGAATACACAATTCATCTAGAAAAGAACAAGTAAGTGGCTAATTTCTTTAGATTATTAAATTCCATCTATTGTGTCCAAATAACAAGCTGGCAGGTAGCACGCGAGTTCCAATTCTTGAGGTTGTTGGTGAGAAGTGCAGTTACATGCTAGCTCTGCAAAATCTGCAGAGAAAGACAGCGAAAGTGGATTGAATTACAGTGTCTTGGCTATCAACCAGAAGTTTTGTTGAACTCCTGCAACCCTGGTGATCTCCTTTCAGTGAAGGAAGCAGTAGTTTGCTCGAAGGGGATCTGGGGAATCGTTGAAATGACTCTCTCTATTAACATCTAAAAATAAACAAACTGAACTATATTTCAAGTAAATATTTTTGCTTTCTTCTGGGTTTTGTTTATTGTTTCAGGGTTTTTTCCTGTCTCAGTAGCACAAGAATACTAATAAATGAGGAAGCTGACTTTATATCCAAGGCTTTAACACCCATAAATTACAGACAATATAGATATTGTCTCTCTTGAGTTTAATTTTTAAAGGGCTACTTGCAGCAACAGCAAGTTACCATTTATCAGGCTATTGCTTCTTAAAACTACCCTCATAATAGAGAAAAGAGACAGAACTATTTAAATGTAAAAGCCCCTGGGGATCTCTAGCAGCCAGTTGCCAAGACCCTGACCCGCAAAAATATGGGAATTCAGCTATGCCGCATCAAGGGATTTACCAGTATGGGTCAGCAGTCTTAATCGTGGGAGACTTTCCCAATGCACTTCCTTCCAAAACTGGGAAAGAGAAGTCGTATGCAGCAGAGTGCTGTGGGGTTTTTTGTTTGTTTGTTTTATTCTGCATGAAAGCAAGCTTTTAGCACAATTTAATGGGTTTTGATGCTTGTTTTACTATTCCATGCTGAGGTGGTTGATTTGATTTCATTAACGGTTCCACCATTCTGATATCTTGGATTTTGCTGTGGAAATGCACAATTTCTATGCTAATTTGAGGGCGGGGGGGGGGGTGTCCTTTTGAATGTTTCCTTATTTAATTGCAATTTACATATTTGTGACACTTTTGATTAGGATCATCTTACTGCCCTGCTATAGTGTCATAATCATTTCATGAAATTCCTCTTGTATTCCTTTTCCCCTTTCCTTCCAGAGAACTGCTGCCCAAAGATTTCACAGTTTATACCTATAATAAGGAGGGGAAGTTGCAATCTGAACATCCAGATATACAGGTAGGATTTCTTTCTTTTATACCCTTACTGAAGGTGACTTGAACACTGAGCATCTACAGGATGAAGGAGTTGTGTTGCAAAATGATAGTTGTATTTTCCACTGGGCCCTCCTCTAATCCCGTGTATGCACTGCACTCTTCCTGGAGAGCAGCCTTGATTTTGGATGAGGCTCTAGCCTGGAGCTTGTCATAGACCTGTGTTTTCTTATATGGAGGTGATTGCTGTCTGATTAAAAGCTACTCTTCTCTAAAAAGGAAATGCTTTTCTTAGCTGTCAGATATCTTATCCGAGAGTGGTGCTGTGCTTGCCATACAGCACAGTGCAGTGTTGGTATCGCTTCTGGACACAGGCCTTGCTTCTCACGGGGACCAGAACACGCAGAGCAGAGCTGGGGTGGTCTAGTAACTGAATATATAGCTTTTACTTTTACACACAATGGTCTTCCAGATTGGTCCACAAGTCAAAATGAGCAGTCAGCTGCTGACCCATCTTTTCACTTGTGCGAGGCTGTCTGTCAGTGACTCTAAGAATTTTTGAGGGTTGACGGGCTATCTGTTAGTCCAAAAATTTGGGAACTACTAGAAGGGATGGAGGAGATCAAGTCTGGCGGACCTTTGAGAGGGATGCTATCTGTGTAGCATCGGAGTTACTCCACTGAAAATGCATTTGCAGCCCTCCTTTTCTGTACAGGCAGGCTGCCTGGTAGGTTGTCTTTTGAAAATTTAATTGCTTCAGTAGAGTAAGAATAAAGACCAGCTTGTGCAATACAAAAAGGATGAGAGTATTCCTAATGGTTTTACTCTTCTTATGTGTCAATGTTGTTCCTTTGAAAGGGAAGCGTTAGTCATATATGATTCATAGGATCTCGTTTTTGAAAATAGAGCACCTGTGTCTAACTTCCTAGTTAAAAGTAATTGACTAAGAGGAAAAATGCTTTTTCTGCGCGAGGTCGTGAAAATCACAGTGGCCCTGAAGGATTAGCACATGCCTTCAGTGCTTTCTGCATTCATTGCTGAAACAACAGGCGACATAATCTACCTGACCCCTATAATTATGTTCAAAAATGCACTTGCCAGAGAAAATGGAGTGTATTTTCATACAGTAGTATTCCCATACTACCCCCTTGTCTAGTTTCCAAAATATGTATACACAGAGGACAAAATGGAAATATTCTGCCTTATCAGGGCTGATGAGGGGTTTAGTGCACAACCAAAAACTTCTGGCAGCACAGCGCCTGTTGGTGAGGATAGCAGGTGTCGGCCCTCTTGCTAGAGAGAGGTTATGTACAAGTCAAACATTCAGCGGGACTGTTTTCTAGAAGGCTGAATGGTGATTTGGCCCAAATCAGTAGGGAGGGGCTGGCCTCAAAATATTTGAGGCAGGGTGGAGAACAGAATTTAAGAGTGGGATGGTTTACGGTCAAGTTAAGAAATCCAGTTGCTAGATAATGCTTCTGAGCCCTGCTTGCCTGGTATTGATAATGTGTTGGTAGCGCTGGCTCTGAATCCGGCTTCAGGTAGAATGACTGAGTGGGTGAGTGGGATTTTAAACTGAAATCTGTAATGAACTGCTGGCCCCATGGAGCTGTGAAGAGTATCTGCTCTACAGGATAGGGAGGTAGGGATTCAGTTGGACTGCTGTGCCCCTGTGGCATCTTGATTAGCTTCATATAAGTAAGTCCTTGTGGCAGTAAGGCAGGTGAGGAAATTTTTAGATGAATGTTAGCAAAGAAAATGCTGTTATATTGTGGTAGAGCTAGAAGCATGTTAGAAGCTACAGACTGTAGGTAAAAGGCATGTGGTTAATTTAACTTAAAGCATATTACGTTCTCAAGTTGTAACTACTGCCGGTCAGTGGCAGGCATAACAACTACACAATCAGAGATACTGGGTGTGCAGGTATGCGTGGAGTATGTGTGTAATGCACCCTTGTTTTCCCATGTAGGATCACTGTCATTACCAGGGATACGTGGAGGGGACCCTGGATTCTGTGGTTGCTGTCAGCACTTGCTCGGGGCTCAGGTAGCACAGCTCTGTCTTTTGTGTCCCTGTTGTCACGTGAGTCTCGCGGCTCACTGAACCTGAAACAAAATTCTTGCTCTGTTTTTAACTACTGTTCAGCCAGGCGGGGATTCATTGTCTGGGGCCAAGCTGCAATAGTGTATGCCTTTGTGCAGTCTTTCTGTAGTATCTTTTATTCACGTGGTTAATAGATATTTGAAATACCATTAAATAAATTGATTAATGCAGTTTGTTATCAGAGTACAGTAAGTTGTTCTTTGATAAAAATTTTGGCTTATTTTCTAGTTTATATAGATGGTCTTTACAAAGAACTGTACATAGTGCAAAAATGGAAACTTGAACACGAGTCTGCAAATTTTACAAAATTGGCCCTAGAGCTTGTGCACTTCAAATTTCATTGGAAACTTTTTCTGCTTTGGGCTAATTTCCTTATGTTTTGGGACACTGATTTTTTTTGCAGTGCCATGTCAGACACCAGAGTGGCAATAGTATATTTGAACTAAAGCATCTCTTTTTAAGGCTTGTGATTTAATTTCTGGGGTGTTGCAGGCTTATAAAGAAAATATTTAATTTACTGTATTTGTGAAGGCCATATCCAGTGAAAGCCTGCTTTCAGGCTTGAAATGAAGCATGCTGTTCTGCAAGGACTGAGATATAGACCTGCCTTTAGTTATCAAAGAATGACTGGTTTTTTGTCTTACTGTAAAAATCTGGGTAACTATCCTCTGTGCTTAATGCAAGAATTCTCACACACTACCATATTTTAGGGGTTTGGTGACAATAGGGAACATCACCTATGGGATTGAGCCCATGGATTCCTCTTCTGGTTCTAAACACATTTTATATCGATTGGATAATGTGAAGAAAGAGCCCACGATGTGTGGAGTAACCACTGAAGACCATGAAAGGGAGCATACAGAGGAAGATCACCATCCCAGTATGACTCAGCTGCTGCGAGTAAGTACTCCACTGTTTTCTCCACAGTCCCCTATAATGGGTTTTGTGAGTGTTCAGCTAAGAATATGGAAGCAGCTTATCAGATTTCCTGGGGTTTAACACATACTAAAGGTTTCTGATTCAGAGGGCTTTCTACACTGCTGAAAAACTCAGTTGCTTCGACAATGCAGTTGCAATTTCCTTCTGCTTCTGCACACAGCAGTGAGAGTTGAGTGGCTAGTTAGATTATTCATGGGCAGAGCTTTTTGGGGCTTTTAAGGGCAGGAACACTACCCTCATTGGAGAGGCTCATTAACAAAGTATTGCATCAGAAGCTAGGAGAATATCGTGTTGTTTATTGCACCCTTCTAGCCATCAGAATAACAGTTTGCTGTGAAGGTCCCCCTTGTCATTTAAAGACTGGCTGTACAGGAACAAGATTGCAGTAAAAGCAGGAGAATGAAAAACATTGTGTTTCACTTCAAGGTTGTTGGCATTTGCTTATTAGTATCTTTCTGCTCCTTTATAAAAGTGTATACTGCCTTTCCAAAGAAATCTGTGTGAAAAGTAAAGTTCCATTGCTTTTGAAACACAACGAATCTTTATGCAGCTAAATTTTAGTGTAAAATACTTAGACAAATTGTCATTGCATTGGATTACACTTCTTCGTTTTGGCTTGTTTTTGTCTTGGCACGGTGTGCTTTGGGTGTGCCTCTCAAACCACTAGCTGTATCAAGTGAAATATGACAATGTCGTGATTTTTTTTGTTTGTTTACACTTGAATTAATAAAAATGAAGTTGGCTAAAACTTTTTTCCGCAGAGAAAGAGAGCAGTCCTACATCAAACAAGATATGTGGAGCTGTTCATAGTTGTGGATAAAGAAAAGGTAGGGATTGTGTGTTGCTTTCCCTTCCTTCTCCCCAGGAGATGGCTTGAAAAGCCCTCAGTCTTTGTTACTCCCAAATGGATTGTTGAAAGACACTGACACTTTAGCCAAGGTTATGTAAATATGCTGACCTAAAACTGAATAAGCATGTTCTATGCAATACTCTTCAGGAAAAGAGTGAACCGTCAGACATGGAGAGTTTCTATCAGCAAGGAATCTAATAAAGTAAGGAAAACATGTGGCAAAAACTGCCTTTGCTGTTTTCTCTTGAATATGGAGCTGTCGAGCCATAGCAATGAAGATGTTGCTGTCTTGATTAGTGTCTTCTTGACAGGAGATTTGGAGCCAGGCAAAAGTGTTTTTCATGTTGCTAGTCTGAAAAAGTATTGTTCCTTTTTCTAACTCTTGTCTTTATCTCTTTATGACTAAGTTTCTTTGTCTTGTAGTTTGAAGATTTTGGGAAGAGCGAAACAGAAGTAAGAGAACACATGGTGCAGCTGGCAAACTTCCTTGACAGCGTAAGTTAAAGCTACGCTGAGTGTAAGTGGGAATGATGCTGTGTGCAGCAGCCCTGCAGCTCTGTTTACCTTTGTAAAATTCCACCTTGGTGTCTGTTCTGTTAACACTTTGGTGAGAATGAAATAAAGGTTTTTATCAAGCCAGGAGCTAACCTCTTCCCTTGGCCATCAGGCTGATGACTGATGGAACTCAGTTGTGCCTGCACATTGTGCTGAAGGAGGGGCTGCAAAGCAATGGCAGTAATTATTGACAGTGGGTTTTGGTGAATGCATCACTATGAAAGCTTCTCCACCTCTAAATTCATCTGCAGTCATCACTTGAGAATTAATTTAGGGAACTCTTCCAACCTGCATTACATACAGTGAGAGACAGGACAGATTGTTGCAATTATTGCAATTCTTAAGTATTTGTCAAGGTAGAGGAAAAAGCATGTCTTTCAACTATTTCAGACAATGTTATTTGTCAGGATTGAGACTCCTTTTTATTTCTGTTCTGGCTTTTCTCATTGATCCTGTGGCTAATGAAAGTCTGAATCACAGGGAAAATGCATTCTGGTGATTTGAATTGTGTACTAATTTTTAAAAAAACAACCAACCAAACAAAAAGCACACAAAAAACCCCAAACAACCCCAGACAGAAAGAGTAGATTCTTGCAATAAGATACATAATGCCAGACCACTTGTTCTTATCTGAAGGCCTTCAGAAATACTACTTTTTTTTTTTTCCTCCCCAGATGTACATCATGTTGAACATCCGCATTGTGCTGGTTGGTCTAGAGATTTGGAAGTATGAAAACATAATTAGCACAGACGGAGGTGCTGGTGATGTGCTGGCAAATTTTGTACAGTGGCGAGAGAAGAATCTTGTTTTGCGCCGGAGACACGACAGTGCCCAGTTTGTTCTGTGAGTTGCAGTTCCCTCCCTTTGACTCTTAAGAAGCTTATTCTTTTCCCGTCTGCTTAGCCGTGCTCTAGTATCAAAAGTGGCTGTTGTATTTCAGCAGAGAACCCAGTGCAATCTGCTTTGTTTTATGTACTTGTTAAAACATTCCAAGTCAACTTAAGCATTTTTAAGAAGGTTTCTGTGGTCCTTGAATTCAGTGTCCTCTCTGACAGGTATATTGCTAAATAACAATTTTTTTTTTCCTGTCCTGCATGTCCTGCAATGTTATATGTTATATTATATAAAATTTCCTTTCAGATAATTCTTTGTCAGGTCGTACACCAGTTAGACTTGTAACCTCGGGCTTTTTCCACATGAAAATGAACATAAACCTGGTGCAGAGAGTTGCATTTTAATGCAAAAAAAGTTGTTTCTGCAGTTGGTATCCAGAAGCTAGCTACGTGGTTTGAGCTTTGACACGTGACGTTAATGTGTCCATCCCTACTGCCTTAAACTAGCACAGAGCTTCCTGAGCTGTCGTCTCTGCCCCGCTTCCAGGACGCCTGCCCCTGTGCACTTCCTGCTCCTGCAGATAGTGCAGTCCTTAGGAAGTCACTGCCCAAAGTAGAGAGAGGGCAGAGGCGAGAGCACTGCTTCGCACGGGACAACAGCCCAGCCTGCCCTTGTGCAAAGCAGTAGCTCCCCTTCCTGCAGGAGCTGGGAGCCTCTTTTCCTCTGAGGCAGAACAGCACTGTTCAGGTGATGAAGGTGATAATGGCTGAAAAAATATTAATTTTTAAAATTCTTTTATATGAAGTAAAATGTGGTGCACTGTGCTTTTGCACTTCAGCTTTAAGAACTGCATAGAAACAAAATAAGAGAGTAATGGGAAGGAAGTTGACAAGGAAAGAAATCTATGGAGTTTGGCAATAATAGAAAGGCAGCTAACAGCCAATTAAAACAAATGATTTTAAGGGTGGACCACTTAGCTCTCTATATTTGGAGGGAAGATGTGGAAGAGGCTAACTTTCTCTGCAAACTCTTGTCTTAATTTAAAAAAGAACCATGAACAGAAAGATAAAGCTGAACTGGTAGATTCATACTCACAGTCAATAATAGCGCTGCTAGCAGTGCTCCTTTGTTAGTGTTGGAAGGCTGGAAAAGCAGGATTTTGTGCTCCACAAGCAGAAGTGATGTATTGAGTGGCTGTATGGATGGGCTGTACTGTTGGCGGTATCATGCATCTGTACAGTTGGGATGATTGCCTTTCCTTTTTCTCCCCATGGCTGTAGGAAGAAGGGGTTTGGTGGCACAGCTGGAATGGCCTATGTTGGAACAGTGTGCTCCAAGAGCCACGCAGGAGGCATTAATGTGGTGAGATATCTTTAGTGATACTGTGAATGTGATCAAGATAAAGAGTGTTGCACTCCAGAAGTCTTCCTGGAAGTGCAAAATCTTTAATAACAAAGCTGAAGTGGCTTAGTGGGGGCTTTTATGTGGTCCCCAACCATTTCTGGCACTTCCATGATATCTGGATCACAACTTTTCTGTGGTCTCGTGCATCCTCTGCTCAGTGTCCCCTCTCCTCAGTGTGCAGCACTCATGAAAAAGGAGCAGGCTTTCTCTGCTGACATTTTAAGTGCCCCTGCCTTATAAGTATGTGGGAGCTGTGGATGTTCTCAAGTCTGTCGTCTCGTGTCTGCTTGACTTCCACAGTTGTGAACTCCTAGAGCAGTGCCGGTTCGCTGCCCTCTTTATGTGAAATTGCAGAGCGTTAACAAACTGAATTGCTGGTCTCGGATAACTGGCAATTCCAGCAATCTTGTTTTCTTGGACTAGTGACACAAGTACTGGATTTGGAGTTTACGTGTTTAAGGCTATTTGGGCTGGTGTGGAGAACTATAGTTTCTGTGTTAATGTTGCAGCTGTACTGGAAAGTAGAGGTTGTTAGGTTGTGTCCCAAATATGTTTATCTAAGGGCTCTTATTACTAAGTAAATGACATGCACTTGGTTGGAAGGCAGGCACAGTTGGTCTGAGAATCCTGTTAACGTAGAGACAGAAGGACAGAAGTGTTTTTTTGGCACAGAACACTGACTTTCTCAATATAAGCTGTCCGCTAATATTCTTCTGGTTTGCTCTTGTGCAGTTTGGAAGAATCAGTATACAGATGTTTGCATCAATTATGGCTCACGAGCTGGGACATAACCTGGGGATGAACCATGATGATGAACGCGTCTGTCACTGCGGAGCAAGCAGTTGCATTATGAGCTCTGGAGCATCGTAAGTGACTGACAAAAGGAAATGCATTTTCCGAGGGTCAAAACACCCCACCCATGCGCTTAGTTTTTACAGGTTGCTTTCATTTTCAAAGTAGTCTCACAAAGAGTCTTGTCACACTTGCAGCTTATGGGGAAAGTAAATGTTACCCTTGTTCTACAAACTGAGGGAATGCTTGTGGGTTGGCTTAGTGTAAAGATAAGCTCATGTTCTCTGCTGCAGGGGATCGAGGAACTTCAGCAGCTGCAGTGCAGAAGACTTTGAGAAGCTAACTCTCAACAAAGGTGGAAGCTGCCTGCTCAACGTTCCCAAGCCTGATGAAACCTATAGCGTCCCATACTGTGGGAACAGGCTGGTAGATGCTGGGGAGGAGTGCGACTGTGGTTCACCAAAGGTTGGTAGCTTGTGTGTTTTACAAATGATGCTAGGGTAGTCTTGCATGCTTTTCACTGGAGAGGGGACTGTGCATGGCGGAGGCTGCGATTTCTGGACATTCACAGCGCTTCTGTTTTCAGGAATGTGAAAGTGATCCTTGCTGTGAACCAGGTACTTGCAGACTCCGATCCGGTGCTGAATGTGCTTATGGCGACTGCTGTAAAAACTGCCGGGTAAGAGACTCAAGTGTGTTATTTGGAAGTGTTCTTCAGTGGTTGAGAAAAGGAGAGCGTTGGCCTAGCCAGTGCATCTGAGAGGGAATTGTCATGCATGTACACAGCACCCACTGAGGGCTTCAGACCAATGCCCTTTTGGGGGGGGCATATTGCGGGTCAGGTGCAGTGTTTGTCTCTACTGTAAGGTTTCTATTTTCTGACACAGTTTCCCCTTCCCCTCTCTCTTTAGCTCCTTCCTGGAGGAACCGAGTGTCGGGCGAGTAACAACGAGTGTGACCTTCCAGAGTACTGCAATGGCACGTCCCAGTTCTGCCAGCCGGACTTCACCGTTCAGAACGGTCACCCATGCCACAACGAGGAAGCCTACTGTTACAACGGCGTTTGCCAGTACTACGATGCACAGTGTCAGGATATCTTTGGCTCAAGTAAGGAAGAGCACAGTGTTACAATTTTTCTAGGAGATGTAGCTAAAACAATAAGTTTATTTAAAATATACTTACTTGTTTTCCTGTAACAAAGACCAGCTGGCTTTGGCAAAGGATTTGAAATAGTGATATTTATGGTTTAGCCTTCACATGTTCTTCCTTTGTTACATTTAATGCTGTGCTGGTGATTCAAGTAGTTATTTTCTTGCACTGATCATTCCTATTACAGTGGGGCTCCTGGTGTATAGGGCTGTAAAGAAGCCATGAAGAAATATCAAATAGTATAATTGACTCAGTGTTGAGTGACTATTTTTCTCTCTTTCTTTTTAAACTTGCAACCTTGTAGTGCTGACATTTTCACCTCTTTATTGTTTTGATGGGGTTCTTAAGCTCTCTGTGCTGCATGGAAAATACTACATGTAGGAGGATAATTGCTCTGAGTAAAGGAGACATGATAATATGAGATGTTTCTGTCCCTTTGTAACTTGGTTCCTCTGTCTGGGGGGTGGGCTGTTGTTTGCAGAAGCCAAAGCAGCTCCCAACATTTGTTTTGCTGAGGTGAATTCCAAGGGTGACAGATTTGGCAACTGTGGTTTCCATGGCCATGACTACAAGAAATGTTCCAGCTGGTGAGTTGAGCCCAGTGCATCAAGAAGTTCCTCAATGTATCACTGAGAATCCTTATTCGGGTGCTGTAGTATTAGTTTGGGGTGTTTTAGCAGGTGGACTGGGGAGATGCATGTTATCCCAGAATCTAACCTTACTGACATGTATGTACCATTGTGAAACCACGGTGAGATAGCTTAGAAAATATATGTTTTATCCTAATTTCTGAAGCTGTTATTAGTGCTTAAAGCCCCCACACTTACGGAGTTCTAAGTTTTGTTGACTTTTGTTTTAGATTGTCTGGGTTTAACTCTTGCACATGATAGTTGAAATGAATTTGAATGGTCAGGCAATTCTTCCCTAGCTGGGTTTGAAACTTTCAGGCTCGTGCCACGGTTTCCTGTGTGTGTGGTGTTCTGCGGCCTCAGTGGATCTGTGCATTGTGCGTTCAGATGTGGAGCTATGGCAAGGAGAGTGTGTCCCACATCTCCCATCATGGATTGTTCTTATCCTAAGGTGTTCACATACAAAAAAACCAAGTAGCAAATAGTCATGTTTTCTTTAATGTAAAGATCCCAAGAGCTTACAGAAAGAAGGGATAAATCCATACTCTTGCAGCACTGAAATGAAGCCCAGCTCAATTTTGTTTGGCAAGTTGCCTCAATTTTATTTTCAAGTAGTGTCTCCCAGTAGAAAGAAAAGATCATACCAAATGCGTGATAGTTAGTTTTTTTTCTCAGAATAAATTCAAGTGTCACTGCAATATTCACGTGTTGATGTTGTAGGAATGCCATGTGTGGGAAGCTGCAATGTGAAAATGTGAAAACTATGCCTGTTTTTGGAATTAAGCCTGCTATTATCCAGACTCCCATTAGAGGCACCACGTGCTGGGGTGTTGATTTCCAGCTAGGCTCTGATGTCCCGGACCCAGGAATGGTGAATGAAGGCACCAAATGTGATACTGGAAAGGTAATTAACAATTAAAAATTGATTTCTTAAAGTAATAATTTGGGGTTTTCATGTGAATAAAATTTTCAGCTGCATTGTTTCATGAATATTTATGGCCATGAATTTTTTTGATGCCTGTAGTTAATGCAAAACTGAGCGAGTCCATTGTTTCCCCACACTGCCTAGTACTGCAGTGCACGTGCATAAAAATGTAATGAGCCTTTCATTTATAGATGAAGCAAAAGAAATTAAGTTTGTTGAGAGCCAGAATCTTTGCTCTGTCAATGACCAGGAAGAGCTAGGTACGCACAAATGCCTTTAAGACAACTTTGAATTAAAATCCAACTCAACTAAAAAGCCTAGAAGCTTAGCCCCAGCAGAGGAATGTGCATTCCACATACCCTTACTGTGCACAGTTTAATTGCTATTCCTTTACATTCAGACTAGAGACAAAAGACTTCCAGTGACGGTTCAGACCCCATACTGAGAAGCCTTTTGTAGAACAGACGTGTTTCTGTAGAGTTGGGGTTTATCACATAAGAGTACGGACTTGCTTTGTGGTCAGTGAGCAGAGCCGTGTGCTGTGGAGCGGGCAGCCAGGGGAGCGCAGCAGGGGGAAGAAGGGGTAAGCCAGTGAAATGCCATCTTGCTTCATTTGTGTGCATCTCTCTCTATTCCCCTAGATCTGCAGGCACTTCCAATGTGTGAGTGCCTCTGTTCTGAACTACGACTGTGACGTGGAGAGGCAGTGTCACGGGCATGGGGTAAGCAGTGCAAGACCTTCCGCTCCTACTGATAGTCCACTTACAATGAACACTAAGTCTGTAAGTTGTGGTATAAGTGGCAGTATTTCTACATGAGGACCTCTGACGTCTTTGTTACGACAACACTAGATTTTTAGAGCCAATGAGTGTGCAAATATATAAACAAACCTTTTTTATCAAGATTCCCAGTTTGAGCCAGGTACACTGTAATTGTGCTTAATCAGTAGTGTCTATATACTAGTCTTTTTTTTGCACCTAGGAAGTCTTTTGCCCTTCTCTGTTTAAGGCTGTAACTAATGTGAAATAAAGTAATCATGATGCTAGATGCAGTGATTAAAAATATTGTGTGGGGTTCTTAAGGATGGGTTTTGCTATTAAAAGGTGCTTTTTGGCACTGTTAGTGAGAAAAGTGCCTTTAACAGTCAGCAAAAATTGGACCGAAGTTATGCAAGCTGAGCAAGTTTTAAAATGGTGGATATTGACTTAATTTTTCTGTTTTGTTTAACTGTAAAACTCTCTATAAAATGTCTCCGGGCAAGACAGCCCATAACAGTATCAAAAAAATCTTTGACAAAAGTTCTTAAGATGGTATTTTTTTTGCCAGGCAAGAAGAATTCCCAATTCCAGTATTACTAATGTAACTTGAAACTCTGCATCTCAAAAAAAAAAAAAAAAAAAAGAAAAAGCCATGCTCTTTAAGCCGTTGGGATAGCTAATCTTTGGAAGCTCATCCTGAACAATGCTGTGCTTGCTCAGTCATGTGAAATCTTGAGATGCCTGGCCAAGTACTGTTTAGAATTGACATGGGAGTTACCAGTTAAAGTTCTCCAGGCTGAGTGATATGGAAAGGAAAGAATAGACGGTCATGGCTACTGCATGCTGCTTTTAAATATATGGAAACTTAAGTTACTAAATATCGTGGTGTTTGTGGTGTTTAAATACAGGTGTGCAATAACAACAGGAACTGTCACTGTGAAGCAGGCTGGGCCCCTCCTTACTGCGACACTAAAGGCTATGGAGGAAGTCTGGACAGTGGACCGCCTTATAATGGCAAGTAGTTGAAGTGCCGGTGGTTGGCTCTTGACCAGGTTTCATTTGCAAACAATTCTAGTTAAGGTTTTGGGCTCAAGGTATTGCACTACTCTTTTTGGGGATGTTGGGGATCTGTAAAGAAACTGGGCTGGTTTAATTGCCTTCAGGTGATTTCTGCCATCTTGAACCAAAATCTTCTTGGACTTCTCTGTATCCAAGCTGGGAGCTGAAGTCGCTTCCATTCTTAGATCCAAACAAAACATGAAATTTGGCTGAGGATGTGGGCTCAAATCCATGGATGTGAATTTGCATCTTCATAAGGACATGGTGCTTCTAGCAGCAGTGGCAGAGATGAGTAGCTGCCCTATTCTGGTATCTGCAGGTATTTGCATGTGCACCTGCAGTGCAGTCAGGACTAACATCTGGCTGAGGTGGGTTAGGGCAATGCATGTTGACAAGTCACTGTTTTATTAATGTTTATTATTTGAGTGCAGATAGCATGCTTCATTTGGTAGTAAATACAAATGTAGTCCCTGCCCCAAACAGCTTACACTATAGAAGAGGTACGTGATAAAGAAATGGGGAGATACAGAGGTTTGTGACACAGTATTGTTTGCAGACTTCTGGTTTGCCTTTTTTTTTTTTTTGGTGGAGGAAAAAGATGGGTTGGGGATGGCATTTTGTGGATTTTTTTCATGTAGTTTTTCCTCCAGGAAGGGTACTAGGTCAATGTTTGATGTGGCAAGATGGCGTATCTATGTACTTTCAGGAAATATGTATCTATGTTTGAATGTGAAGAGTGGGAATATGGTGCCTGGGACAGGGGAGTACAATCCGTGCGTGTGAGAAAGCAAACTGAAAGAGGCTGTGAAGCTTACTTTTCTCACTGACAGTTTGAAGATGAAATAGGAAGTCAAATCCAAGCTGTAATTTGGAGAAAACTTGTGCAATGCCCATGTGGAGTATATAAAGATGGGATTGATGTAGTCCCTTCTATGAGCTGCAAGAATGATCCTGGTGAAGACTGTTTTTCATAAGATGGTGTGGGTTTTGGGGGAAGATAGACACTATGTTGATGCAATAACAGACTGGTGAATCATGTTGGAGCATGAACAGATGCCTCAAATCATCAGACAAAAAAAGGGAAAGGGTTTTTTTGTACACGCTGCAGTGGAGAAATTTGTTGCATATAAAAGTGTAGAGATTGTTAAGAACCTGAGTTCTTTGCCTGCAGCAAATGATGGTAGGAGAAGAGGAAGATTTAGGATTAGACCAAAGGGCAGAAACTCAGTTTTCCTCTCTTTCAGTTGAGCTCATAAGATCTTCACAATAATGTAGTGGAAGAAAAATTAGGTATTGATCTAGTAATTCAATATGCTGTTAGAGCCCAGGGTATCATGGCACACACAGTTCTTTCATCTTTGACCAGACAATCCCTCTGAAAAGATAATTAGAAAAGAATATATTTGGGCATATATCTTGCAGTCTTACTAGATTCTTTAGTTTTTTCTTCTATGAAAAATGGAAAAAAGTTGTAGAACCAATCCTACCAAATACTCACTGCTACAATGAGTCAAGTGGTGGTAACATCGTGTAATACTCTTTTTCTTCTCCATCGTTTTGTCCCCATCAGACAAAGACACCTCACTGAGAGATGGCCTGCTGGTATTTTTTTTCCTGGTCCTCCCACTCCTTATAGCTGCTGCTCTGGCATTTGCTAAAAGAGACAGACTGAAGCGATCCTGTAGAAGATTAATGTCACGCTGCCATTCGTAAGTACATTCTCCTTTCACCTTCTCCTCTGCCCTTTTGAAGTAGTCATAGACGTTTGTTTACACAAGCCAATGCCAAAATATGGAGATGTATTCCACTCCCAAGATGTCAGGCAAAGGCCCCTGCATCAAATGATGCATTTAGCTTGCCCCAGGCAATGACAGAAAAGATAAATTCATCTTAAATTGAGGGAGCAGAGAACTTTCTTTTTACCATTATGTTTGTTGTCATGCATTGGTGATGGGTTTTATATTTTTGGGTCCTACCTTTGGTATAAAGTGGGAAAATGAAGCTGTCATAGTCCTAAACAGAAAAAGGGTTGTTCATTAGATACGTGGCAAATACTATGTTCCTGACATTTGATATACGCTAAGATAGTATAAATCCATCTAACGGGTTCAAAGCACTTGGATTCATAGCCTGCCTAGTCATTCTGTCAAGGTTATATGCTCACACAGTCCATATCAATTGGATTTCAGGTCACTTCAGTCACCACCTCCTAGAACAGAAACCGAACCGAGAGACTACCACCACAGAGGCTTTTCACACGGCACGCCTTATGCTCCCAGAGGTGTTCCCATGGTAGGAATGACCCACTTTTCATTACTTTATTTCCTATCTGTTACTCTAAAGTAACAGGTGAAGGCAGTTTATATAATTTTTGCCCTAATAAAAGCTTCAAAGTTACTTTATTTTTTCATTTCTGCAAATTGGGTTTTCTCTTTGCTAGGAGGCAGAGAATAATTATTTCCTAGGGTGTGTGGGGGGAACTCCTCACTTTCCCACTGTTTAAGCTTTTTTATGGGCTGTGCTTGGCTTGCCAAGCAGTTTACCTGCTTTGCTACTCCCCTCCCCCTTACACTGGAACCCCCTTGCCCCACCTGAGAAGGGGAGCAATCCTTGCCAGCTCGTTAGCCCCACTCCTTTGCAGGTCAGTTATCTCTCCGAATGCAGTAACTAGCCAAAGCACACTTGCAGAACATATCAAACGCTTGTCATGATCAGCCTTTCTGTTTTTCCCAAAACATAGTACTTTTCAGACTGCTGTTGCTTCTTTCTACTGAGTTTCTCAGAAGGAAGAGCAACTCTGACATTTCCAAGTTTGTTTGCAAGTGGTCTTAAATGTCACTTAACTAATGAAACAAATACTTTAATTCCCTAAGTGCAATTTTGTGAATGTTCTCATTATGTTGTCTTCGTAGGGTATGGAACCAAATACCTTTCCTGTTCCATCTTACCCAGTTAACCAGCATCCTCAGCAGGCTTACCACCAGTCTTACTACCCATCTCCGCAATACCAGGCACTGCAGCCACAGAAGCTGCCGACAAGGTTGGTTGAGTTATTGCAAATAACAACTGGCAGTTGCGCTGATGTATATAGATTGTCATTGCCTTCATCTCCGTAAGCATTAGGGTATTTCATCATGTATTATATGCCAGCAGGACTGACCTTTTATTGAAAGAAGTTTCTCCTTCATTTCACACTGTGGAACTAAAGTGCTATTACCCGTAGCATTCATTTTACATACTGTCAAAGCTACATTTTGATTAACAGGTTTCAGAATGCTTTTCTGGGGCCAGATTAGTCCTGCATACAGGTGAATAAAATGCTTCTCAAAACAGGCAGTTTAAAAAGAAATTACTCAAAAATCTGTCATTTCACTGATTTGTGAATGTTATTGCCAAGTACGGGATCATTTCTCATTAACTTTGAACAGAAAGTTTTCCTTTATTTTTCATTTTACTTTTTAATTGTATTTCTAAGATGTAATGCCTGTGCCATAAAAAATGCGTATCCAGAAAGCATGAGGTATCGAGAGCGAGTACTTCAAAATAGCTTGTGTTGGGGGGAAAACTCAGGGGGGTCTTTAAACTATTTTGGGAAAAATGGTATGTAACAAACTGGGGTTCCCTGAGGACTTCAGGCAATGGAAAGCAGAGTCTGACCACAGCGTGTTTGAAATGAGTCTTCAGCGTGGAAGCTGAGATTGCGAGAAGCAGCGTAGCTGGCCAGGGGCAGTCTTCGCAGTGGCCGCAGGCGAGAGGGAGAGGGACATGCGTACAGATGTAGTCACCTGGACTGACGATGGCTTCTCTGTCCCCTTGTAGGCCGCCGCCTCCGCATCAGAAATGTGCACCTCAGGGACCTCCTCCATCACAGCAAAAATGTTTACCTCAGGGACAGTATTTTCCTTCTCGACCGGCACCTTTGCCTCCCAAATAGCTTTTGGCTTCTTTGGAGCCTTCACGTGAGCTGACCTGTTCACTGAGACAGAGCTGAAATTGCAGTTATCCTTCTTGCATTGAGTGGCCCATGGTAATCCTGGAAAGCCTTCCTTCTGCAGCCTGGGATAAGGCAAATGAGATACTGAAACGAGGAATGTAAAACTTTAAACTAAATACCTCTACCAAAGCTACAGGAACTGAAAAACATCTAACCCATTCTTAGATCTGAGTATTGTGGCTTTGTAAACTGCAGCAGGGCTGTCCAGCTGGAAGTGGAGCAGCCTGCAGTTAAATAATCTTTAAATACAGCACTTGGGAGTTACTTTTCGTTTCCCCATTTCTGCGATGAGCCCTGATAACAAAATTGTCTGATTTGTTGTCGTCTTTCTAAATGTACAGTGAAGAATTGAAGTAACCCATACCATTTTCAAAACAAGGAAATCTGGCCAATTAATTTAAAATTGTTTTGCATGGACTGGAAAATGTTATCCATTTACACATTAATGGCACAAGTGAAATAAGGTATCAGTGTACTTTTTCAGAGGAAGATAAATATACTGTAAACATGTTTATGCATGTATATATGTCTATTGATGTGTAATAATGCACTTAAATTCTTACTTTCATGCTGACTGACACTAAGCTGTGCTATATGAGCACTAATTTTAGTGGTTTTAAATTAGTAATTGTGAGTTGCTAAATGAGAATCCTGTACTAATTTCCACTAATATCATGAATAGGCAATGAAAATAAAGGTACGAAAAGACACGGCCATGTTTTGGTTTTAAAAAACAGGGTGCTCTTAGATTTTAATTTGGGTCTGAAGACTGAGTAGCAGTCCCTGCAGAACAGTGAGAAGCAAAAAATGTCTATCTGCCTAGACCCCCTGAGCTTCTCTGAGCACTTTAAACAGGAACCTGTTGACTAATGCAACCCTTTCACGTAACCCTCAAGCCTTTTTAGTGTCAGTCAGGATGCTTACAGGCTAACTTGCATTAGATCGGACTGCCATCTGTTTTGACCACTGACTAAACTAGGTTTTAAAACCGTTTCTGAAAAGCGTTTGGTATGCTGGCTGAGGAGAGGAGATCTGTTAATGGTGATAGTTGTGCAGTGGGCAGAAACTGGATGCTGGTGGTCACAAACAGAAAGCTGTTGCACAAACCTGCTAAAAGTGAAATAAGTACTGAAAAGAGTGCTTGGCTTTTTCACTTTGTGCTAGCCACTGAGTACAAACTCAGTCTGTAAAATCCCCCGTAATATTGCCAAAAACCCCCCTTTTCCTCTGTATATACATATATAAAAATATATATATATATAGTGTTTGCATTTGCAGTAATAAAATACTTGAACTCCTGTGGTTTCCCATAAACTTAGACTAAGATTTATAACACTATTAAAATATGTAAAATGTCACCTAGAATATCACCAGGCCTATTTGTGGGGGTCTTCTGTTTGTTCCAAGATAATCACTTCCTAATTCTTGTTGTATTCTGCTCAGTTTGGGCTGGCTGGCTGTAACAGTTAGCTTTGCAGCGGAGGGAGGCAGGGGTCCGGGGGAGCCTCTCCAGGCAGCTCGGGACTCGAGTTCGGAGGGTGGGGACGACAGGAGGGAATCCAGGGAATGAAGTCATCCGAGAGAGAGAGAGAGAGAGAGAGACGTACTTAATTGTATTTGAAGCTGTATGTGTGAACTAAAACTATGCTGAAAATGGTGCCTTTTAACAGACAAAAGAGTTTTTATACTTCCAGCATGCTCGTTAGCAATATTTGCAGGGTGGTGGGCGTAGGGCAGTGAACACGCTGTTTTTAGAAGCGATCCTAGGGAAAGGAAATAGCTCAAATTTTACATGTGTTGAACACTGAAGATGACTACTGACTTTCTTTTTTAAAGTGTACGCTTATCCCTGTCCCCCGAGTAGGTCTGGAGAAAGCGGAGGCGATGTCCCCGTCCGACCCGCGTTTAAACCTCTGCGCTCCGCAGAACCGTCCCCGCTCTCTGTGCGGCGACGCGCGTCGCTCCGGTACCGTCGGGCTCTGACGAAAAGGGCTGTTACCGACCCCCTTTGTAAGAAACAAACGAGCAATAAAGATGCCGGTTTTGTACAAGGCGCTTTCGTCCGCCTCTGCTTTCCGCGGCGGGGCGGGGCGGGGCCGAACCGGCGCGGCGGGGCCGTTACCGGCCGGGCAGATGGGGCCGCGCCGGGCGCTGCTGCCGCTGCTGCTGCTGCTGCTACGTGAGTCCGGACCGGGCCCCCGCTCCCGGTGGTCCCCGTGCCCCTGGCGGTCGTCCCGCATGGCCGGGGGCTGGGGTCGGCAGGGCGCGGGTCTCTCTCCCCTCCAGGCTCGCAGGCGCTGGCCCAGATCACGGTCCCGCTGCGGCTGCCGGCGAACGCGACGGGGGAGGCGGCGCTTCGGCAGGCACGTTGCTCCAGGGGTCCCCGGGATGGGGTTGCGGAGGAGATCGTGGTCTCCAGCTGTAGAGGAGGGAGGGTACAGATGTGCTGGCAGCCGGAATGGAGGCACCACAGGCTGTGCCTGCTCCCTGGGGAAGGGCCGAGCCCTTGCGCTCGGCGTTTGAAGACTGTCCTCGGAGCGTGCTTTCCCAAAGGCAGCGTTCCTAATTCTCCCTTTCTCTGCTTTTCTGCACGTGCAAGGACGCGGTGTCCTACGTCCTCAGGATAGAGGGGAGGCCCTACACCATTCACCTGCAGCAGCAGTAAGTTGGCCGTGGCATTGCCTCTGACCGCTGCCGTGCTCTGCCCCCAGCGTGGGATGGTGCGGGGCTGTGGGGTGATCCCCACTGTGGGCTTTGACACTGGCACCGCTCACTTGGGCTCTTTCCAGCTGCCAGGATGGTGCCCCGCTGCAGGCACGTCCCAAAGCCCCGAGGGAAGGTGTGCGTGTGTGCCACGAGCCCGAGTGCTGAGGGGTGGCAGAGGGCTGGAGGAGGGTTTGAGGGATGTTTGTGCCTGTGAGCCCTGATGCCAGCGAGTTCTGGATCAGTCAGTGCAGCAGTGCAGGCTGCAGGAGATGCAATAAGCTCAAGAAACCAGGTAAGAGATATTGCTTTAAGGGTTTCACTTTACGCCTTTCTTTTGTAGCGTCTTTTTATCTGAAGATTTCAGGATTTACATGTCTGATGAGAAAGGATCTTTGCGTTTTGATTTAACCCCTATCAAGGTAACCTTGGATTTCTTTGGTGGTTTTGTACCCTAAGTGTTGCAGTGCGGAGCTGCTGTCTAGTACGTGCAGTTCAACTGTTTTGGCTTTGGGCGAGGGAATTGCCTTCACGGCCACAGAAGGGGCTCCTTGTCCTTTGTTGTAATGTAGGGAGGCTGCCACTACCGGGGGTACGTCGAGGGCTTCCCCAGCTCGGCAGTGACCCTCAGCACCTGCTCGGGGCTCAGGTAACGAACCACCACCTCCCCGCGCTGCCCTGCCCGTTAGTGCCGGTGGGCACAGCCGGGCCTTTGCCGCGGGGGAGCCCAGGGATGCCCCGGCAGCCTCCCCACCGTGGCTGCCAGTGCCTGGTGGCAAATGGCTGGTGCCGTCACCTTGGCAGGGGCTTGCTGCAGTTTGAGAACGTGAGCTATGGGATTGAGCCCCTGGGTTATTCTCCTGCGTTTGAGCACTTTGTGTATCGAGTGAGTGACGAGAGGACAGCAGGTTCCCTCTTGGCCAACAGCCACCCTGAGAGCGGGCCAGGCAGGCTGACAGCAGAGATGTCAACCAAAGCACGTGGAGGTGACGAAGTGAGTGTGTGCCTGTTGTCTTGGGGGTGCTGATGTCCCCGTCACGTGGGGAGGGGTCCGATCCCGCAGGAAGCTTTGGCCGGAGTCGTCTGGATGGACAGAGATGGGGGAGGTTTAGGAGTGCCTGTGCTTGCGCTGGGGTGTCGCATGGATCGTTACTGATCTAGTGCCTACAAAAGGCATCGCCAAGGTAGAAGAGCTTCTGAAAAAAAGTCAGAAATGGCTAAGTTGGAATGGCTTCTTACATTATGCTAATTTGGAGACAGCACCAAAGCATTGCTTTTGAATGGACACTTGAGTGGTCTAGCAAACCTTAGGAATAAGGTGACTATAGAACATAGAAACAAATAGCATAGGAGACCATTTTCTTTTTCAGCCACTATCAGCTTCAGCACGATCTCCTAAATTCTTGAAAATGTACGTAGTTTTGGACAAGGCTTTGGTAAGTCTGTGCCAGTCATTTTCTCCTTGTGTTTGCCTGACTTCTATGAGCATAGAAATGGTGCCATTTCACAGCTGTTATATGTATTTATTTTCTCTTCTGAAAAGTTATGTGTATTGTAGGTTCTGTAGGAAAGAAAGAATGAAAATTCGTAGCTCGCATTTACATGGCTGGATGTTGGCAATCATTTCAGTGTTTCAACATCGTTCTGCTTCATCGTGGTAAATGCCTTGTCTGCTCTTATGTCCTCTTGGATTATTTTTCAGTACAACTATATGGGTTCAGATACAAATGCTGCAACACAGAAGATAATCCAGGTCTTCAATTTAATCAACAATGTAAGTTTTAAAGTCTGATTTGTATTGTAGTAAGATGATGGAGGGGTTGATGTTAGTAATGGCCACCTACTGCTGCTTTTGGTCACAGCTTGCTTTTTGGCCACAGCTGCTTTTGGTTTTAGGAGGAGGCTATGTAAAAAATTCCAGGTCTTGGCTCGCGATGTTCTGGCTGTGATGGCCGGAGCTCCTAGCTTCTCGGCAGCCTGGTCCAGACTTGGTCAGAGGTGGGCGAGGGGTTTAATCCCAGTGGGCTAATAAAAAGGTTTGGCTTAGCAATTGTGAAAATGTGCTTTTTCAAAGCTATAATGGCTCTAGCGGTATGGTCTGTGCTAGAGTTATGGTTAGCTGCTTGGGGCAAGTCTTGAACCGTGACAAGTTGGTATCAAGGGAAGTGCTGTTCAGCAGAACGGAGTAGGAATTCGCAGGACCTGGCCACTGTCCCCCATTGCCTTTTCACAGGAACCGGGAGTAAGCTGTCTGGTATTTATAGCCTGTAAAGTGTTTCCTGGGGAGTTTTTCTCCAGATATATCAATCTGCTACAAATTAGCATCCTTCCATATGTCGTGGCGATGTCTCATGCAGATGTACAAAAAGGCAGGCAGTTTGCCTTCAGGCAGCTGACGACCAACGTTTTGAGGCTTCCTAGATTGTTCCCCTCTCTGTGCTGCAGATCTTGTCTCACTGATCAGCCGTACAATTAATCTGTTTCCACTAAGGTGGTTATAAGCAACTTCTAATGGTGTTCGTCACTCCACTGGTTATTAGGCTTTGATCTCGTGCCTCTGGGCGTATCTTTCTATTTTTTAGGTTTGTTCATTCTATTTGTCATACAGATGTCACTCAGTGACTGACAATAGCAATTGGCTTTTCCTACGTGATTTTTTTGTGTATAGAGCTGTAATTCTGCTCAGAAGGAAAGGTATGTGAGCAGGCGTTTCCTCTGTTATGCTTTCAGATGTTTAATCCTCTTAATGTTACCATTGTGCTGTCCTCCCTGGAGCTGTGGACAGAGCAGAATAAAATATCGACAGCAGGGGAAGCAGATGACCTTCTACAGCGATTTTTACAGTGGAAACAGTCACATCTCACTCTTGGATCGTATGACATAGCTTATCTATTACTGTAAGATAAAGGTTTTCTTACTCGTTAAAGGTTACATGGTAGAAATCAGTTAAACCAATGTAGGTTGAACTACAAAGATTCCGATGAAAAGTGCTTTTTTTAAAAGAAACATATTTCTTACATATTTCCTAATTCCTTAATATTCTGAAAGTATTTCTTTCAGGACGTACCTTCTAGCCAGCCTTTGGTGATGTAGCATGTCCAGTTGTGCCACCTGTCCCTGCAGCCTGTGGCTGAGGAGAGGCTCCACTGCTGCCCTGGCAATGGGAAATCTGCAGCCCCAGTCCCTGCCTGGCACTTGGCACCGGCACCGGCTGGCACACAGGCCCTGCCAGCGGCTCCACTGGGCCGGCGGGGGCACCGGGGGACAGTGGGGCAGCCCGTGGGGACTGAGGGGGACGCAGGCTGTGCAGACGCGGGATCCCCCACTTACCCACAGTGACCAGCGTGTCCCGGGCTGGGTGGCTGGTGTACGTGCGTGTGTTTCAGGTACAGGGACCAAGCAGCGTTTGTGGGTGCGACGGGTCTGGGAAAGGTGTGTCAGAGAGACGCTGCTGGCGCAGTGGCCATGGTACGGTGTTGCCTGTCCCCCCACTAGCACGCATGTCCGTGAAGCCGGAGCTCGCTGGGAAGGATGGGTGGGAGCATCCAGGGCCAGAGCTGGGGTCTGCCGGGGTCTCCGCAGGGAAGGCACCTCCACGGCAGCCCTGCTCTCTCCTCCCTCTAGTACCAAGGGGCCGTGACGCTGGAGTCCTTCTCAGTCCTCCTGGCGCAGCTTCTGGGACGCAGCCTGGGCATAAGCTACGACGACTCCCGAGACTGCCGCTGTCCCGGGCGCGTCTGCCTCATGAGCCCGGAGGCACTGTGAGTTGGTGGGGTGCTGTCCCTGCCCGCGGCGTTGCCCGTGCCCTGCGGGGGCTGCGGTTGGCTGGGGCAGATGAGGTGGGTGGGCAGGATGCACTGGGGGAGATGGGGAGCCGGTGCCCGTCTGGCTCGTGCAGCCGCGTGTCACCCACCACCTGGCCAAGCGGTCGCAATTGTGTGGCGGGGATCATCATGGGGTGTCCTCTCATCAGGGGTGTCCTTGACGAATGTCATTCTGTTGCAAAAATGACAACAAATCAGAAATACCTGCTTTTATTCCTTCAGGAAGGAAAAAAAGAATAATTAAATTAGTGACTGAGTGCTTAAATTGAGAAAAGAGACCTTTTGTTTCCAAAAGCAAGGTATTTCTGAATGTTTCTCAGCCTGTGTTAATAATGTGTTGTAAAATGAGGTTTGGCAAGTAACTGAAAGACACCCAGGGGACCGTTGCGCCTTGTTCCAGTATGTGAGCAAGTCCTGGAATTGCACAGAGATTTTGAGAGAGTGAACGGCAGTAGATGTGTTAACACAAACAAGTATGGATAATTGCTTTATTTTAGACATGTCAGCGGGGCAAAAGCCTTTAGCAGCTGCAGCATTGGGGACTTTGAAACCTTCCTGAAGCACAATGGGGGCACATGCCTTTTCAATAGACCGCGCTTGACCGGACTGTCCTACCGGAGAGTAGCTGTCTGCGGCAATGGCATCGTGGAGCGCGGCGAGCAGTGTGACTGCGGGGCAGCAGAGGTGGGTGCTGCAGGAATTATGGCTACATAAGTAAATTTATACTGTTCGTATGTTTAGAGTAATGAAACCTCGAGGCTAGTGGCAGAGCTGAAGCAGAGGCCGGCCCAAGAAGGATTATGGTGGGTTTTAGATCGTCTCTATGATGGCGTCGATCTGACGGCAGCTTTGCCCAATTTTTTATGCTGGATATTGCCCACATGTAGCTTTGGGGGAGAAGAAGGAAGAACCTCTGACAGTAAAAACCTCTAGGGGAACAAAGAAATAGAATAACGTGGTTTTACAATGTGTCCCCAGGCATGTTTGAAGGATAAATGCTGTACTAAAATGTGTCGGTTTAAGCCAGGAGTGAAATGTTCCTCTGGATTATGTTGTAATGAATGTCAGGTAAGGCATGTTTTTATTGTTATCGCAAGGTCGTTTTTTTTTTTTTTTGATAAATAGTATGTTCCCATGCTGAAGGATGGAGACAAACTTACAATCAGAGTGCTTCCTGGGGAAGGGCTTTCCAGCTCAACTCCCTGAAACCCCCGGGGGGAATATTACTGGGGGAAGAGCGTCCTGGATGGCGTAAGGTGCATGTGGTGACCCGAGTGCCTCAGAGGTGGTCCCGAGGGACCAGGGATGTGTCTTCGGACAGCATCGGGAGGGGCTGCGTGGGGCCTGAGAGGGGACCCCTGCGCCGGTGGGTGCGGAAGGATGGAGAGAAGAATCATTTCTGCCTTCTCTGCCAGTTCAAGCAGAAAAACTCACCGTGCCGCCCCGCCGCCGACGCGCAGTGCGACCTGGCCGAGTTCTGCAATGGGTCCTCCGCATCTTGCCCCCCCGACCTGTACGTGCAGGATGGGCACAGCTGTGAGCACGGCACCGGCTACTGCTACAAGGGACGCTGCCAGTCTCCAGACCTGCAGTGCCGGCGGCTCTACGGGAGAGGTAGCAGAGGCTGCTCTGGTTGCACTGGTATTGCTGGTACTGCCCAGGTGCTGGAGGTGACCACAGGAGTAACAATGCTCAGTTTGTGTCTTTGCTCTTTAATGCACCGATCTCAGGTCGGTCTCATTGTGTCTTTTTGGCCTTGTTTCAGTGGAAATGAGGGTTTGTGGTTGGTTGGTAACTTGTTTCTGATACTTCCCTCATGAGCCCGAACCCAATTTCAAGTACCTGTTGAAGCAGGAGGGGTTGTAGGGACTGCACTTGCACATATCTAATAGGAGTAATGAGGCACAGCGCTCTGTGGAAGACTTGTACCTTGTGTCCCAGCTTCTCCTTGTGCATGCAGTTAGCGGGCAGGAGGGAGAGCAGAGACTGTGGTGCCTGGGAAGGGTAGGTGCAGTACCTGAATGGAGGGCAGAGAGGTGGAGTGGGGCACCCGAGGAGGGAAGGACACAGCTTTAGGAAAACATTTCAAGCTGAGTTTTGATTCTGGTAAATATGCACTTCAGTAGCATGTAGTTCTTCCGATTCTTCAGAGATAACTATGAAAACAACAACAGAAAAAGCAAATTATTATCTGTGAGTGAACTTAATCAGAGAGCTAACCTACTGTTTGCTAATCCTGTGTTTCTGGGGTTCAGGACTGCTGAGGGTTTGGCAGTTCAGGGACAGGTATTACATTTTCTCTAACTAGTGAACAGCATCTAAGTTCTGCTATGAACAGGATGAAAAATGAAGAAGTTATTATATACCATAGTATGTCCCTTTGTGTTCCTTTAAATGATAATAAATATTATTGCTAAACTTGTAGGTTCAAAAAATGCTCCTGTGGCTTGTTACGAGGAGCTCAATAGTCAGCGGGACAGATTTGGACACTGTGGGTTCCAGCCCAGACAAGGCTATAAGTCCTGTGCTTGGAGGTATGCTCTAGGGAAAGGGTGCTTGCTCTGCTAAAAATGCATATTTAATTGGGACTTTACAGTCAAGGAACATATCAAGACTCCAGCTGACAGTAAGATTTGTGAAGCAATAAATAGACAGTCACATGTGAGCTCTCCTTGTTAGTAGTATGGTGTCTCTCCTTATGTCTCAGATCGTCTCCTGGACTTCCCAGTCCTGCTTATTTTTTCTTATCATGCAGTGCTCCAGATTTGTGTTCTGCTGTTTAATGTTTCTAGTGTTTCATCAGGGAGCATACACATATATATGTGTGCGTGATACACAGTCTATGCAAATTGATTTTATAGGAATCTCAGATGTGGAAAGTTAATCTGCACATACCCGTACAGCACTCCATTTCCATCAGAAGCTGCTGCTGTTCTTTATGTCCAAGTGCGGGAGCATTTATGTATATCTTTGGATTATTTGAATGCACCAGCGAGGCTGGATCCTCTTCTGGTTCCGCCAGGTACAAAGTGTGGTTCTGGAAAGGTGAGAAAACATTTTATAGTCATCTAAAATGCCACATATAAATTGTAAATATTAACAAGATTTTAGAAATACGTGCTCCTTTGCAGCATAAGTGTACTCGATATTTACAAACACTGTAAAAATATGCAAACATTACATTAAAGGTCTGGCATGGTGTGAGCATTAGACATAACCCAACCCCAAGACAGTAACGAGCTTTTTAAAAGCACCATTGTTGTTTTTTTAGAAGTAGTATGTTTTCACTCCCTTTTGACACATCAGACTGATGGGCCAAGTGCTGCAATGGCAAAACAATGCTGAGCCAGAACTGCTTGTGGTTTTTCCTAGGTGTGTATAAACAACACTTGTCACCCACATTCGGTCCTGGGATACGACTGTGACAGCAAAGTGAAGTGCCACGGCCACGGTGTAAGTGATTCCACGCAGCGCGCACGGTGCTGCGGAGGGCAGGTGGCTTTGTCGTACAGATTTGCTGGGGCTTCTATGGGAACTTATCGAAGACCCATTTTAGGCTGATACTCAACAAAATTGTGACCTTGTCAGCTAATACACAGAGTAAAACCATTTAAACTATTGAAGGCAGCGGAGCTAGTGTAGATAAAAAAATGTTGCGTGGTGGTGCATGGAGCGCTGCTGGGCTCTCCAGACCACTGCCTGGCTCTGCAGTGCTGGTGGCTGGGGCGAGCCGCTCCTCTTTTCTGCTCATCAGAGAGAAGTGCCTGTGGGTTTTGCAGGAGGGTGGTGTTTTATGCTTGTTTGACGTCTCAAGGCTCTTAGAGCCTGCAGTTTATGGTGCATTCCTCGTCTGATGCGCTTCCTAAATTGCCAGAGTGCTGCTAAGCGCGTGTAGCCTTGTCCCAACCCGACCAGTGGCAGCGAGACTGATGCCGGTCTGGGCATGAGCGTCCGTTTCATTGAATTCATTGTAAACTTTTACCACCCTTTTACCACCGGGCTTTTCAGGTGTGCAATAATAAGAAGCATTGCCACTGCCACCCTGGCTGGAAGCCCCCCGACTGCCTGCAGAAGGGATCCGGGCCGGGGGGAAGTGTCGATAGTGGCCTCCAGCTGATGGACGGCGGTCAGTACCCGCAGCGGAGGTGGGGGGGACGGGTGCTGGGCTGGGGTCCCTGGTGCAGGCAGGGAGGGTGGTGGTCCCATGGCCCCCTGCCCGCTGGGCTGTCTCCTGCCAGGCCTCTCCTTGCAGCGAGCGCTGGAGGACGTGACGCTGGCCTGGCCGGTGCTGGGCTCCTGCCTCCTCCTGCTCCTCCTGACCGGTGCCGTCTGCCTCGTCCTCTGGCGGCAGGCGCTGGGCCGGCAGCCCCCAAACACGGAGGGGTGAGTGGGGCCCTCCCCGCCATGGGGGGGACGGGGGGATGCGGGATGGGGCCATGGTGTTCCCCTGGGAGGGTTGAGGTGATCCCTGGGGGAGGGTGGGGGCTGAGGTGATCCCCAGGGCTGAGGTGATGATTCCTGGGGGGGGGGGGGGGGGGGGGGGGGGGGGGAGGAGATTCCCAGGGGGCATATGAAGCGATTCTCAGGGGGGATATGAGGCAATTCCCAGGGGGATATGAGGAGATTCTTGGGGGGGGGATTAGGTGACTGCCAGGATGGGATATGAGGTGATTCCCAGGGGAAAATATGATTTGATTCCCAGGGGGAATATGAGGTGATTCCCGGGGGGGGGGGGGGGGGGGGTTGTATGTGAGGCGATTCCCTGGGAGGGGATATGAGGAGATTCCTGGGGGGGGATATGAGACGATTCCTGGGGGTGGGGTGGGGTGGGGTATGAGATTCCTGGGGCAGGATATGAGGTGATTCCTATGGGGGTTATGAGGAGATTCCCAGGGGGGGTATGGGGTGATTCCCAGGGGGGATATGAGGCGATTCTTGGGGGGGGATGAGGTGACTCTCAGGATGGGATATGAGGAGCTTCCCGGGCAGTATATGAGGTGATTCCTGCGGGGCTATATGAGGGGATTCCTGGGGGGGGAGGGGGAGGTTAGGAGATTCCTGGGGCAGGATATGAGGCGATTCCCCGGGAGGGGACGTGAGGAGATTCCCCAGGGCCGAGGCGATCCCCAGGAGGACTGAGGCGCTCCCCAAGCCAGGCCGGGGCTGAGGCACCGCTCTGGCTCTCCTCACAGCCCCGCGGCCGAGGAGGGCAGCGACGGCCGGGACACGGACGTGGACACGGACACGGGGCCGGGGCCGGGTCGCGGGCTCTAATAAAGGCCGTTGGGCGGATCCGCGTGTCCGCGCCTGTGTGCGGGGGGCGGCGGGGCCGTTACCGGCCGTTGCGGGATGGGGCCGCGCCTGGTGCTGCTGGCCGCGCTGCTGCCCGTGCTGCGTGAGTGGGAGCCGGGCCGCCCCCCCACCCCACCCGGGGCAGCACCCACGGCCGGGCGGGCCCCCGAGGCACCCCCCCCCCCCCCCGCCCCCCCCCCCGGCCCCTCACCTCTGGATCCTGCTGGTGGGGTCCCTCCTGGCCGGGCACCCAGGGACCTCACGGCCTGGAGACTGACATGTGCTGGAACCTGACATCACGCCCTGGTGGCTGATGTCACACCCTGGAAACTGACATCTTGTGCTGCAAACTGACGTCATGGCCTGGCAGCAGCTCCCCATTCCCAGGCCCGAGTCCCCCCCCACAAGCCCTGCAGCCCTGGCCGGGAAGGGCCACTGGGCCCGGGGCAAGGTTTGCTGGCGTGGAAGCCCATCTGTCCCAAGGCTGGCATTGGGCCGGGGCGGAGGGAATTTTTCCTCCTGGCTGCTTGGCAGGGATACACAGGGATGGTTTTGTCCTCCTGGCACGGCATGCCATCCAGCAGGAATCCCGTGGAAGGGTTTTAGGCTTGCTTTGTGTTAAATCCTGCTCGCGGGGGCTGAGGGGCTGCAGCCGTTGCGAGCACCTTGTTTTTTTTGTGTGGGCACGTTGTGGTGGTTGGGTTTTGTCAATCTGCTAAGCGCGTGAAGCTTCATGATGTCGGCAGCTGCACTGTGGGGATGGTGATGCTCGTGGGGAAGGAGCAGGTCTTGGGGGTCCTTCTGAAATAGGAGTTTATTGAGTGGTTCTGGATGTGTGTCAGTGACTGGCCTCTCTGAGCCCGACTTCGGTTCCTGATGCAAGGTGGGTTGTTTCAGCCAGAGCTTGCTCTCATGCTCCCATCATACAGTGTTCGTATTCCTGGGCTCTGATCCAACAGTAGTAAGTGCACATAATTTTGCTTTTTCTACATAGGTGTCTAGATACTTTAAAATAAATCGTGGGTGAATGATAGGGTAGGAAGTAGAGTTGGTGAACCTGTGCAGGTAGACACCTTTATAGCCACATGGACAGATGCGGTCCCTGTCACAGGCATATGCAACTCTGACTGTGGCTGGCAAGCACAACCGTGGTGATGATAATCTCTAATTATAACTAAGAAACAAATTCTTTCTTTAGGTTCACAAATGCTGCTGCACATCACAGTTCCCCAGAGGTTGCTCTCAAAAACAGCTGGAGAGACGGTACTTAAGTAATCAAGTTATTTGGTGTTCGTGTGTGTGTGCGAGTGGATATACACGCACAGGAATGTGATGTGCAACAGCCAAGGTGTGACTGGTAGAGGGACAGTTTTAGGAAACCACATTCTGCCTGTGCAGGTGATGGGGGGACCATGCTCTGCAAAGCCCTTGTGCTTGCCCTCGGCATTTGAAGATTGCCCTTGGAGCATGCTTTCCCAAAGCCAGCGTTCCTAATTCTCCCTTTCTCTGCTTTTCTGCACGTGCAAGGACACGGTGTCCTACGTCCTCAGGATAGAGGGGAGGCCCTACACCATTCACCTGCAGCAGCAGTAAGTTGGCCGTGGCATTGCCTCTGACCGCTGCCGTGCTCTGCCCCCAGCGTGGGATGGTGCGGGGCTGTGGGGTGATCCCCACTGTGGGCTTTGACACTGGCACCGCTCACTTGGGCTCTTTCCAGCTGCCAGGATGGTGCCCCGCTGCAGGCACGTCCCAAAGCCCCGAGGGAATATGTGCGTGTGTGCCACGAGCCCGAGTGCTGAGGGGTGGCAGAGGTCTGGAGGAGGGTTTGAGGGATGTTTGTGCCTGTGAGCCCTGATGCCAGCGGGTTCTGGATCAGTCAGCAGTGCAGGCTGCAGGACATGCAATAAGTTCAAGAAGCTCTGGGTGGGACGATTGCAGAGCATTTTCAGAGGATTTTTTTGGTTTTCTGCTCTAGATTCTTTTTACCTGATGATTTCAGGATTTACACATACAATGAGAAGGGATCCTTGCGCTCTGACTCGCCCCATATCAAGGTAATGATCACATGCTTAGTGTTTCTGTTGCTGTGCTGCTCCAGGGTAGCCTTGCTGTTTGGTATTTTGGGGGATGTCACTTGTTACTGCAGGGGAGCAGTCCTTCCCCTCTCTCCACCTTTTCGCTTCCTAATCACAGCAGGAGGTGCTGGGGTGAAACAAAAATTTTCCTTGCAAATGCATGGTGAAATTCTTGTTTGTGAAAGTTTTTGGAGTTGCTGCGTTTGCTCGGTTCAAAGCTTGTAATCCTGACCATGGCTACCCTTCCTGATGGAGAGACCAGGAAAAGAGCACCCACACCCAGCAGTGTGGCTCGACACAAGGCAGGGCAGTTCCTTATCATAAGGATGCCACATCCTCATGCTAGGATTTGTTTTTAATGACTCAGGCCAAAGAGAGATTGTCCACAAAATCCTTGTTGTGCCATCATTTGACGGGGTTGCCTTTACAGCCACAGAAGGGGCTCCTTGTCCTTTGTCATGATGTAGGGAGGCTGCCACTACCGGGGGTACGTCGAGGGCTTCCCCAGCTCGGCAGTGACCCTCAGCACCTGCTCGGGGCTCAGGTAATGAACCACCACCTCCCCGCGCTGCCCTGCCAGTTAGTGCCAGTGGGCACAGCCGGGCCTTTGCCGCGGGGGAGCCCAGGGATGCCCCGGCAGCCTCCCCACCGTGGCTGCCAGTGCCTGGTGGCAAATGGCTGGTGCCGTCACCTTGGCAGGGGCTTGCTGCAGTTTGAGAACGTGAGCTATGGGATTGAGCCCCTGGGTTATTCTCCTGCGTTTGAGCACTTTGTGTATCGAGTGAGTGACGAGAGGACAGCAGGTTCCCTCTTGGCCAACAGCCACCCTGAGAGCGGGCCAGGCAGGCTGACAGCAGAGATGTCAACCAAAGCACATGGAGGTGACGAAGTGAGTGTGTGCCTGTTGTCTTGGGGGTGCTGATGTCCCCGTCACATGGGGAGGGGTCCGATCCCGCAGGAAGCTTTGGCCGGAGTCGTCTGGACGGACAGAGATGGGGGAGGCTTAGGAGTGCCTGTGCTTGCGCTGGGGTGTCGCATGGATCGTTACTGATCTAGTGCCTACAAAAGGCATCACCAAGGGGTACAAGATTTATTGATGGATTTGTAAAAGCAGGGGGTTTTCTCCCTCCAGTTTGCAGACAATTGGCAGCAGTGTTCTGGTTACTTCAGCCACGGGGTTCATGTGAGCGTCCCAGGGCCCCAGTGTTCATCTTCGCCAAAAGCTGATGTTATTAGTGAAAGTCTTCAGCGTTGTCCTAGGTGTTAATAAACAGCTTTTGCTTCCTGCCCTGAAAACAAAATCAGCACATGGCAATGCCTTGCAGAGGGTTTAGTGTCTCAGAAAAGTCAGCATTTCTTATGCCTCGCGACTGAATTAACAGTGAAGGATTTTTTTTCCAGACAGTGTCCAAATACCAGAGAGAGATGGCACTCCATATAGTTTTGGAAAGGGCTTTGGTAAGTCTGTGTCAGTCAGTTCCTGTTCTGTGTTTGTTTTATTTGTCCTTGGTCGAGCTGCGATAAACCTTTGCTGTGGTCGTCTACATGGTCCTGCCTGTCTCCGTACAGTCTGTGCCTTGTGGCCATGTGTCAGTGGGTGGAAGCCACTCTGAGAAAGATCACGATAAGCCTCTGTGCTTCAGCGTGACAAATAACATAGATAAAATCTCATGTCATTTTTCAGTATGACTACCTGGGTGCAGACGAATATGTTGTGACACAGAAGATCGTTCAGGTCTCCAGCTTACTGAGCAGTGTAAGTTTTTCCTGGTTTATACGTACCGAGATGGAAATTTTGACACCTTATTTCAGCCAACTAATGGCTAGGTATTGGTAGGATTTGTCTAATTTTTGAGAAGATAATAATTAAATGTGCTTTCTGGAAATATGGAGTCTCAGCTTGTTAGCTTCTGACTTTTTGGTTTAGTCTGTCAGAGCTCCAAGTGTGTCTAGGGCCTGTCCAGACTGGGGTAGGAGATGTGGAGGGGATTTTACACCTCGCTGTCCAACACAAACACATGCTCTAAATCAGTGCTGCTCTAGAGTCCAGCAGTGCCTGTTCAGAAAACCTCGGAGATAACACACTGTCCCACAGTACATGCTCCACTGAGGGGCCATTGTGTGCTCAGGCAGGTGCCAGCAGCCACTGCTGCTCGTTTCCACCTCTCTGTCTTAAGGGAGTGATTTTATTGTTTTCCTGCCTGTGTAGTGCACAGCTGAGTGAGCGTTTGACTTGAAATCACAGGGAATACTGTTTCTTCCTGGAAACATAAAAAATGCAGACAAGGGCAAGTTTGTGTATTCTGTATGTTTAATTATTTAATATCTCTATTCAAGCTTAGGTTGTCTTTGGGTTTATTGGATCCTGCTTACTGAACTAACTTTTTGTGCTCTTTTGGACACACTTCTGTGTCTTTCCATTCTGTGTTTCCTACACCTTTTTCATGACACATATACAAAGCAGTCATCAGTTGCCAACTGCTCCTGTCTTTTCCAGAAGCAGCGTGGCTGCTTATAAGAACAAACATTTAAACAGCACTTGAAATGAAGCATATGGGAGCAGCCACTTCTCTTGTTAAACTTTCAGATGTTCAGCTCTCTTAATCTAACAGTTATGCTGTCCTCCATGGAGGTCTGGATGGATAACAGTACATTTAAGACAATGGGGAATGGAGAAGAAGTGCTGGCGCAGCTGTTGGAGTGGAAGCAGACCAGCCCCATTCTGCAGCCCCACGAAGTGCCATATTTGCTCCTGTAAGAATAAATTGTCATTGTTATTTAAGAGAAGACAGTAACAACCTGCTGAATGCATGTACTCTTGAGCAAAAGGCTTTGCTATGACTGTGATGCCTCTTGTAAAAAAATTAAGTGAGAATGCAGTCTGGTATTGCAAACATAAAGTGAGCCCTACCCAAGCTTGGTATGATCAGCGGGCTCTGGCCAGGGCGATGGGGCGTCCTGGGCTGGACGGCTGGTGAACACGTGTGTGTTTCAGATACAGGGACCAAGCAGCGTTTGTGGGTGCAACGGCTCCGGGAAAGGCGTGTCAGAGAGATGCTGCTGGCGCAGTGGCTGTGGTACGTATTGCTGGTCCCCCCCCAGCCCATGTGTCCGGGAAGCTGGAGCTTGCCCACAGGCAGCAGGGACAGATACAGGTGGGAGCATCCGGGGCCGGACCTGGGGTCCGCTGGGGTCTCCACAGGGAAGGCACCTCCACAGCAGCCCTGCTCTCTCCTCCCTCTAGTACCAAGGGGCCGTGACGCTGGAGTCCTTCTCCGTCCTCCTGGCGCAGCTGCTGGGACGCAGCCTGGGCATAAGCTACGACGACTCCCGAGACTGCCGCTGTCCCGGGCGCGTCTGCCTCATGAGCCCGGAGGCACTGTGAGTTGGTGGGGTGCTGTCCCTGCCCGCGGTGTTGCCCGTGCCCTGCGGGGGCTACAGTGGCTGGGGCAGATGAGGTGGGTGGGCAGGATGCACTGGGGTAGATGGGGAGCCGGTGCCCGTCTGGCTCGTGCAGCCGCGTGTCACCCACCACCTGGCCAAGCGGTCGCAATTGTGTGGCGGGGATCATCATGGGGTGTCCTCTCATCAGGGGTGTCCTTGACGAATGTCATTCTGTTGCAAAAATGACAACAAATCAGAAATACCTGCTTTTATTCCTTCAGGAAGGAAAAAAAGAATAATTAAATTAGTGACTGAGTACTTAAATTGAGAAAAGAGACCTTTTGTTTCCAAAAGCAAGGTATTTCTGAATGTTTCTCAGCCTGTGTTAATAATGTGTTGTAAAATGAGGTTTGGCAAGTAACTGAAAGACACCCAGGGGACCGTTGCGCCTTGTTCCAGTATGTGAGCAAGTCCTGGAATTGCACAGAGATTTTGAGAGAGTGAATGGCAGTAGATGTGTTAACACAAACAAGTATGGATAATTGCTTTATTTTAGACATGTCAGCGGGGCAAAAGCCTTTAGCAGCTGCAGCATTGGGGACTTTAAAACCTTCCTGAAGCAGAACAGGGACTGCCCTTTCATCAGGCATGCTCTGCATGAGCCTTCCTACCGTGCGGCTGTCTGCGGCAACGGTGTCATTGAGCCCGGCGAGCAGTGCGACTGCGGGGAGGCACAGGTGGGTGCTACGGTCTGGTGGAGGGCTGTGCTTTCTTCTGGTCCTGAGAGCAGGTGGATGTAAGCTAGAAGTGGTCTTAGGTTGTGTATAAAGCATTTCTGCGGTAACGTGCAGAAGCACAGCATTCCTGCTCCTCCATCGGCTCCTCTGAGGTGCACTGTTTGTTAAAAGGATGGGGGTCAGGGCAAGCAGTCATCCTGCAGATGGGGAATTTGCAGCAAATAATGATTTCTGGTGTGTTTGCAGGCCTGTGCATTAGACAAATGCTGTACTCCCCAGTGTAACTTCAAACCAGGAGTGAAGTGCTCCTTGGGATTGTGCTGTGAAAATTGCCAGGTAAGGTATGTTCATAATTATCAGAAGTTAAGGCCATTTCTAAAGCTTGGAGCAGTAGTAGTTTCTACAGTAGCACTGTCAAACCAGCTTTCTGGTTTTGCTCGGACAGGCATCTCCAAAAAAATTTAATTATATTTGTGCTGCATTTTCTCTCTTCTGGTTTTTGTTGTAATGAATGTCAGGTAAGGCATGTTTTTATTGTTATCGCAAGACCGTTATTTATTTTTGGAGAAATAGTATGTTCCCATGCTGAAGGATGGAGACAAACTTACAATCAGAGTGCTTCCTGGGGAAGGGCTTTCCAGCTCAACTCCCTGAAACCCCCGGGGGGAATATTACTGGGGGAAGAGCGTCCTGGATGGCGTAAGGTGCATGTGGTGACCCGAGTGCCTCAGAGGTGGTCCCGAGGGACCAGGGATGTGTCTTCGGACAGCATCGGGAGGGGCTGCGTGGGGCCTGAGAGGGGACCCCTGCGCCGGTGGGTGCGGAAGGATGGAGAGAAGAGTCATTTCTGCCTCCTCTGCCAGTTCAAGCAGAAAAACTCACCATGCCGCCCCGCCGCCGATGTGCAGTGCGACCTGGCCGAGTTCTGCAATGGGTCCTCCGCATCCTGCCCCGCCGACCTGTACGTGCAGGATGGGCACAGCTGTGAGCACGGCACCGGCTACTGCTACAAGGGACGCTGCCAGTCTCCAGACCTGCAGTGCCAGGCACTCTATGGGAAAGGTAACAGCCTGCTTTGTCATCACTAGTACCAACGTCGAGCTCCAGGGCTGGTCTGGGGCAGAAGGTGGCATCCAAGCATGATGGATGCCCACCCTCTCTCTTATATGAAATTGGGGAAGCTGGGGACTGCTGGGAGTGTGCAGGGTAGGGAAGGGCAGAGGCAGCTGCGGGTGGATTTCCCACACTTGCAGAGAGGGGAAGGGAATGGGCCATCAGAGGAGGGTGACAGTTTCCACAAGGATTTCAGGCTGAACATTGACACAGCCGGTCATGCACACCTCACTGCCTCTCAGAGAAAAGAACAAGCCGGCAACATACCCTGATGCTGTTGTGGAAGGTGTTTTGTACTGGTCAAACCATTCCACTGTCTGAGAGATCTGCCCCACAACCCAGAGGTGGCTAGTGATGGGACTGGAGCACTAGCCAAGTATTCCGCTGTCAGAGGCTAGAACCGATAAGTGTTAAAGACAGCAGAGGTATCTTAGTCTGTACTACCCTCAGTGGTAACCAGTATTATTTCTAAATTTTCAGGTGCAAAAAATGCTCCTTTGGCCTGTTATGAAGAAGTCAACCATCAGCAGGATAGGTTTGGACACTGTGGCAACCATCCAAAGGATGGCTATCAGCCCTGTTCCTGGCCGTAGGTTTCAAGGGACTGCAAAGTGTTGAATTGGGAATATATATTTAATTTATGCTTCCCTTTGCTGTCGCTGCAAAGTAATAATCTGTGAGAAGGTTGCCTTCAGTATGTTTTTGTTTTGCTGGGCAGAATTGACTTGCAGTATGAGCTCTAGGCATTCTTTAGAGAAACAGTGGTGTAGAGAAACTGGAGACTTCCGATGGCAACCTCGGCACACACCTACTTGTGCAAGCGTTTCATGTTCTGATGGTTCATAGGATGGCTTCTCCCCTGGTATCAAGGATTCAACTCTTCTGAACACCATATGCTTGTGTCTTTATCTTGTGTAAACCCCCCTCCCTGAGTTGTGCATCTCAAAGTCTCCAGCACTGTGATAAATCAGATGCTGTGTGTAGTGCTCTAATTTATTGTGCTAATGAATTTTTTAGGAATCTGGGATGTGGAAAGTTAGTATGTACGTACCCGAATCGTATTCCCTTCACAAAAGTCAAGGGTGCCATAATTTATGCTCAAGTGCAAGAACATCTGTGCGTGTCTTTTGATTTTATGCGTGGACCCACAGCGCCTGATCCTCTCCTGGTGAAAGAGGGCACAAAATGTGGTCCCGGAAAGGTAAGAAATAGTACACAAGCATCTGGAAATAGCATATAATTATCACGACTGTAACCGTTTTAGAAATAGTTGCCATTTAGCCGCACGAGTTAAAGGTGGTCTGTACTTATGTTTTTAGTAATTATTACCTGTGCTATTAAATTTGATCGTTCTTTAGGGCCAGGAATCCTTTTTAGAGTTATGGCAAGCATGGTAAAGGCTGATGAAAAAGTGCCCAGTGGGATTTTTTTTTCCTTTTGGTCTTTCAGGTTTGTATGAATGGCACGTGCCACCCACATTCAGTCCTGAAGTATGACTGCAATGTGCAGAAAAAATGCCACGGGCATGGAGTAAGTAACAGCAATGCGCTTAGTTAAGTTAGTAAAGTTAGTGTTATTGGTTTGTAGAATATTGCTGAAGAAGAGAGAGTGGTTCTGTTAAAATGCTCACTGGGGCTTGTCTGTGAATTGCCTAGACCTATGTTTTGGGCTAACACTTTTTCCCTGCAATCATCATGCAGTAATGAGTTACCAGGGGAGAAATTAAGTGAGACCACCCAACTTATTTTCTGACCCAAGCAAAAAATAAGTGAGATAAAGGGGCTTGGAGTATTTGCTTGTCTAGATTAGCAGAAAACTGGAAAAAGAGTATCTAGAGAGGATTTAACTGCACATAACTGAAATAGTGTTGGAAATGATCAGCGTAGCTGTGCAAGGCGAGAGGCAGTGTGGTGAACAGTGGAGCGGGAGCACAGGGGAAGGCTGAGGGGACTCTCGCAGAGCGGTGTCTTGCGGTGCCGGCAGGCTGGTTGTGATGGCAGCATGGGAGCAGGGCATGGGGGTGTGTGTGGAGGAGAGCAGGGGCGGGTAGGAAAGCAGCAGTCCCGGTGGAGATGGAGCACTGTTCCTCAGTAGGGGTTTTTACAGTGGGGGATGATTTCTGCCCACCCTGGTGTCGGCAGGTGTGCAATAACAAGAAGAATTGCCACTGCAATCCGGGCTGGAAGCCCCCCCAGTGTAAGATTCGAGGATCCTTTGCAGGCGGCAGCATCGACAGCATGCTGGGCCGCGGTGAGTGCTGCAGCTGGGCTCTGGGTGCCCTATGGCTTTACCGGGTGTAACAGCGGGTCCCACAGCCCCACAAATGGCCCCGTTGAGCTCACAGCTGAGCAGACGGCCCATGGCATTGCCTGGCCCTTACCTAGAGCTGTACCTTTGCTTCTCTTGCCCTAGATCATACCGCCAAAAGCTCCATCCTGGCTGTGCTGAAGAACCGGCTGCTGCTGAGCTTTGGCAGCGTCTTCCTCGCCCTGGTCTGTGGCACCATCATGATTATGAAGTGGAGCCAGCTGAAAAGCTTCTGTGCAAGGAGAGCATCAGAAACAGATGGGTGAGTTGGTATTAGTTACTTAATGGAAATTCTCCGTTCTGGGTGCGGGAGATGGGCAGGGAGCATGGAATTACTGGAAAAGCTGGTGAGTGGGATTTACAGCCTGGGCAGAGCAGGGAAAGTGGTACTTGGGAAAGAGTAACCATTTGTTGGTAAACTGGGAACCGTTTGTTGGTCATCAAGGGAAGAAGCTAGTAAACAGATGTCTAAAATATACAAATGTAGGAGAAGCAAAACTAAGGGTGGATTTCCTGGCACCAAGCACACTCTGTGTGCAAGAGCTGGAGGAAATAGGTTTCCTTTTGCTAATTCTTGGGGAAAGCAAACTGTAAAAGGGGAAAACTAGGATACAGGAGAAGCTGCCAGCCCCAGGCAGCTTACTCGGTCTGATGTGGAGGAGGAGAGCAGGTGGGAGACAGAGCTCGGGGGAGCAGGGCTGGCTCAGAACACGGGGGGCGTCAGGACCGGCAGGGCCGGGGCTGAGGCACCGCTCCGGCTCTCCGCACAGCCCCGCGGCCGAGGAGGGCAGCGACGGCCGGGACACGGACGTGGACACGGAGCCGGGGCCGGGTCGCGGGCACTAATAAAGGCGTTGAGCGGAGCCGCGTGTCCGCGCCTGTGTGCGGGGGGCGGCGGGGCCGTTACCGGCCGGGCCCTGGGGCCGTTGCGGGGGCGATGCGGGCGGCGCTGGGGCTGCTGCTGGGGCTGCTGGCCGCGCTGGGGCCGCGGCGGGTGGGGGCGGGCGCTGCCCCGCAGGTAGGTGCGGAGCCCGGGACCCTCCCCCCCACCCCACTCTGCGCCCCCGGCCCCCCACCGGCCCCTAACGCTGCTCTCCCCGCGGGCAGCACGCCCGGACCTACATCATCCCCATCGAGGGGATCCCCCGCACCGTGCGCCTGCGGCAGCAGTAAGTGGGGGGCAGTGGTAAGTGGGGGGCAGCAGGCAGGCAGCGCATCCCTCCCCCCCCCCCCCCCCCGGCCCCTCTGCAGCCCCCCTGGGCTGTGCAGGCTGGTGGCCGGGGACCGGGGAGGGCCGCTGCTGCCTCTTGCAGTGGCCACCATGTGTGGCCAGTGTTGAATGCAAGGGGGTCACCTCTGGTTTGTACCGTAGAGTGTTTTTGCCGGAGGATTTCCGGATCTATACCGATGGACGAGGGGGGCTTGCGAAATCCGAACTGGCGCATATCGAGGTAATAGTCATGCCCTGCGTGCTGCACCCAACATCCCTGAGGACAGAGCAGCTGTGGGGAGCGCTCCAGGAGGAAGGTGCAGAGGAGAGTCCCCTCTGCAGCAGTGCTCTGCAGAGCCTTGCTCTACCCCAACACGGTGCCAAGCAAGAACTTTCTCAAGGCACCAAACCCATTCCCTGGGACCACAGGTAACCAAGCCCGTGGTGTTCAAATGTTGATGTGGTTGGTACCGTGTGGAGGAAGGTGGGCAGCACCCAGCCAGTGGTGTTGCAGAGGGGCAGGGGTGTGGGCTCAGCCTCTAGCTGACGCAGCAATGCAAGCAATCTCATCTCCCATGATGGAGCTTGTCCTACAGCGTGTGTGCTCGGGCTGTCTGGGGGGCTGCGGCTGCTGCCAGGCAAATGGCCGCATCACCCAGCCAGCACAGCGTTTGGGAGGACAGCCACGCTGAGGGCATGCATCAGCTCGCACCCTGCCGCAGCGAGGACTGACACGGGGGTGTAACGGGTTCCTGAGGATGGTAGGGACAAAGACCAACCTGGGGGCGGTGCAGGTGTCCGTTCCCAGAGGAGGCCGCAGTGCTGTGCTTCTCCCACATGCATTGCATGCCCATCCTCTGTGGGGACGGGGAACACGGTGCAGGCGGTAGCAAGGTCTGGTGCCTCGCTTGCTGCAGTGTTCCCCAGGTCTCTCGGGAGAAGGCACTGAGCCATTGATACAGCTTTACTCCTTCCAGCGTGACTGCTTCTACGAAGGCTACGTCGAGGGTTTCCCTGTTTCACTCGTGGCACTTAGCACCTGCTCTGGCCTGAGGTAAGGCAGTTGCCTTTGCGTGGGGGACAGGTGTCACTGCGAGCACTGGGCGGTGTTGGTGCCATCCCAAGGAGGAGCCATTCCTGCCACTCTGCACTTTTGCTTTCCAGCGGGATCCTGCAGCTCGTGAATGCCAGCTATGGGATCAAGCCTCTGGAGGTAGCATCTGGGTATCTGCATCTCGTGTACCCAATGTGGAATGAAAACATAGAGACTCGGCTGTTCATAGAAAACAGCTCTCTCGCCTGGACTGTGGAGGTGTCACTGGAGCCAGAGGATGCAATAGCAGTGAGTACACCTCCTGGCTGTGTGGTCTTCGGTGGGATGGTAGCCATAGACCTGGGAAATCTGTAGCCGAAGGATGCCTCAATTTGTGCAACAGTGTGTTGTTTCAGAGCTTATTTGGTACAGAGGAAGCTAAAGGGCTTTGTAACTCATCTGTGCTAAGGATGAGGTCTTTGCCTGTGATGGGTGGGAGTTGTGAGGGTGGTCTGAGGCTGGGTGAGCAGGAGAGGGGTTTCTCGGCAGTGGTTGTCATGCAAGAGTCAACCCTGCCTGCTTATGAATGGGGCAGAAGACAGCCAGGCAAGCGGGGAGGGCACATTCCTTCGCTGGAACTTACCCACTGGGCCAAAGCCACCATGGTGTGCAGTGCCAGGAGGGCAGTGGTTGCGGCAGGCAGCTGGTGTGTGGTATTGCTGGGCGACTGGGTTGCAGAACTGTTGTGAATGGGGAGGAGTCAATGCTTGCCTCTGCTCTCTGTTATAAGTTGCTTTTTTTTCCACTGGTCTGTGGCCTTGCCAAAATGTCTGTTGTTGTAAATATGGCTGGAATCTGTGGCTGAGGATGTTGTGTTGTAGATGATGTAAGAACTGTTTTCCTGGGAGTCTGGGGCTGCTCATCCTACGGCTCCAAATGGCCATGAAGTGCAGTAACTGACCCTGGAACCAGAGGTCTCCTTTGCAGAGCTGCTACAAACTGCAGAAGCTCTGCAGTAATGTGTGCGTGGGGTGTTTTTGTTGTTTGGTTTGCTTTTTGGTTTTCCTATAGAGTAAGCAAGCTGTCCGTAGATCCTTCTGGTATCTGGAAATGCATGCAGTTTTGGACAAATCTTTGGTAAGTCTTTGCACCCTCTCTGCTGTAAATTGTTGCCTCTAGAAAAAAAACACTTCTGCATGCAGCAAGTCTGTAGCTCCACAAGAATATCGAGGACAATTTGCACAGGACTTGAGAGTCTCCATGCAACAGGAACAAACTCCCTTGGGCACGGACAAGAATATGTTGTGGCAGGGACCACAGCCAGTGCTCTTGGAGAGTTTGCCTTGCACGGTGCCCTGACGTGCTCTTGTGTTTGTCTCCTTTCAGTATGACTATATGGGAGCAGACAAGGATGCTGTGACAGCCAAGATAGTGCAGCTTTTCAGCTATGTGAACAGTGTAAGTTGCTTTTGGTTGCATCCTTAACATGTGTGGGAAATGGGTGGTAGCAGTATGGATAAGGCCCTGTAGCTAAACAAGTGGGAGGCTGCAGAGCACCAAGGCTCTGTGGACCAGCCATGGTATCTGTCTGTCTGTCTACCTCCAGATGTTTGCTCGCCTCAATCTGACGATAGTACTGTCTTCTCTGGAGCTTTGGACAGAAGAGAACAAAATCCCAGCCACGGGAGATGTTGAGGAGTTGCTGCAGAGATTTTTGCAGTGGAAAAATGTGCATCGTGTGTTGCGGCTGCAGGACATAACTTTCCTATTTGTGTAAGAAGATGATGGCTGTGTCAGCGTGGAAACAAAAGGAAGAGGAAGGTGCCATTATACAGTGTGTAGGACTGAGTCTGGTCTGTTCCCCAGTTACAGGGAGCAGTCCCATTACGTGGGGGCATCTTCTGTGAAGAAGCTGTGTCTCAAAAACCATGCTGGAGGCGTTGCCTTGGTACGGTACCACTGAGCTGTCTGTCTGTCCCCATAACCTCCCATGCCTGCAGGTAAGGTGGTGAGCGGTGCCTCAGGAGCTAAGCCCCATGCACAGCCCGAGGCTGAGGAACCCCCGAGCGAGGCAGCAGAGGTGCCAGGGAGGTGCAGACTGGGTGCCCCCCAGGCTGTTGGTGCAGGAGCCCTCATGCCCACCAGAACCATGAGGGAAGGAGCTTGGGGGTAGCAGTGACGGCAGGCTGAGGCCAGTCCTTGTCCCCTCCCCGCAGTACCAAAGGGCTATGACGCTGGAGGCGTTCGCAGTTGTCGTGGCTCGGCTGCTGGGACTCAGCCTGGGGATGGCGTACGATGATCCGGGGAGCTGTCATTGCGCAGGAGCCGCCTGCATAATGCAGGCCAGCTCAGTGTAAGCCTCCCCCTGCCCCCTCGGCACGTGGGTGGGTTTCGGTGTGATGGCACAAGTGGGACACGCTCCCGCTGGGTGTGCGCGGTGCCCGTCTGTGCGACGCTGCCCGCGAGGGGCAGAGCAGGGGCAGACAGCGGGCAGCTCCTGGGGGTGACCGCAGCGGAGAGCAGCTGCCCCGTGTTACTGATGTCTTCTACGGGTGGGAAAGGCCACCCAGCCCCAGACACAGACTGTGGTAATGGCAGCCCTCTGACTTGCAGGCGCTTGGCCGGTGTGAAAGCCTTCAGCAGCTGCAGCATAAGAGATTTTCAGCGTTTTCTCGCCACTGGGGGAGGGCAGTGTCTGCTGAACAGGCCAGCTATGGATACAGCGTATAAAGCTCCCGTGTGTGGCAACAAAGTGGTGGAGCCAGGAGAGGCTTGTGACTGCGGTACCACCAAGGTTAGTTGTGGAGCCTTGGCACAGCAGGAAAGAGCCAAGCCATGTGTCCCAGGGTGGGAAGAACAATCCCAAGAGAGCTTTGAATTGCTCCTGTACCCCCCAGACCTCTGTGCAGTGCAGAGAGAGCCCAAGGCTTTATGAAACCCTAAAACCATGCAGACGCTTGGATATGCTTGCCACCGCATCCGGAGCGGCTGTCATAGAGGGATGTTGTGTGCTGTTGGTAACGGATGGAGGGAGTTTGTAAGCAGTTGTAGCTGTAAAGAGGGGCTGCCCCAGCCCGTCACTGCAGGGACAGTTGTGGGGAGAAACTCTGACCGCAGCCTGCCAAAAAAGCAGGGGTGCTGTAGCAGTCCTGTGGTTTGCTGGCAGGGCATAGGCAGAGGTGAAGGCAGCAGGGAAGGTCTGGTAAAGGAGCAGTACTCCTGTTGTAGAGTACTGGGGAGCAATGGGTGAACTCCCCTGTCTTGCTAGAAGCCTGCTGGTTTTGTGCTGTGCACGCAGATCTGCAAGCAATCTCTGTGTCCCTGCAAGTGCTGCCAGCACCGGCAATGGCTCCCCCATGGCCGCAGCCACGTACGGTTTTGAGAGCAGAAAATATGGTCTTGCTGTGGGAGCATGGATGGCTGGCAGCAGCCAGCGTGGCAGAGGGCTCTGCCTGGGGACCACGGGTGCCACCATCCACAGGAGAGCTGGGAGATGGCTGCCTCAGATGACAAGGGCTGCTGGAGGGAAAGGCCAAGCTCTCTGGCTTGTTCCCTTGTCTTCCTTGGGAGAAGCGGAACCTTGCCTGACTGTGCCTGCTGGTCACCTCCAGGAATGCCAGCGTGACCCATGCTGCACCATTGGCTGCAAGTTGAGGAGAGGGGTGCAGTGCCTGTCGGGACCATGCTGTCGGAAATGCAAGGTAAGCCGTGTGGTGGGAGCGGGCAGGCTGCATTCCCTAGGGATAGAGAGCCCCTGTGCCGGCATCATTCATGTACGTGCCTAACGTGAAGCGGGAATGTAATGGGACCCAAGGGGAAAACAGGGACTGTGCATCCAGCCAACGGTACTGCCTAGGGTGCTGATGTGGATGGTCAGCAAATGTTGGAAAGTGAAGTGAGCGCTGTGAAGTGCTGGTGCTAGTTAGGTGCCTGTGTCCCAGGAAGGTATTTTTAGGGTGCAGGTAGTGTGCCTACTCCCAAAGTCCTGAGGTGAAGGAGATGCCGACTTTATGGTTACACGCAAGGCTCGTAGTGGCATCCCCCATTTGGCCTTCCCAGCTGGGCAGTGCAGGATGCACGGGGCCGGGTGACTCCTGTCAGTGGTGGCACATCTGTCCTCTCACCAAGAGCCATGCAGGCTGCAGGGGAGGGCAGCGGGGTGCAGGAGCGACCTGGGGCCACAGGAGCTGGAACAAAGGCAGAACGAGCAGAAATCAGCACATGAGAGTTGTGCCGTGTTGGGCTGTGTGGGTGCCAACTGTCTTGTGGGGTGCAGGATTTGGGGGGGTTGCAGCTGGAGCTGGGGCTCCAAAGTACCAGCAGCTTTGGTCTTGCAAATGTACAGAGGGGAAAGGGTGCAAGTGTGGTCAGGAGCCAGAGGAGCTGAGACTTCCCTTTCTGGGGGAGAGCCAGCGTGATGTCTGGAAGGTATGTATTCTACCTATTGTGCAGATCAGGCCAGCTGATGTTACGTGGGAGAAGCTTTGGATGTCCTTTTGTTTGTGTCGCTGGTTGATGCAGTTGTTGAAAATGGCAGATAGAGCGGTTGGTCTGAAATCTCTCCCTTATGGGCCTTGATTCCAGGCAGTTGGAAGCTGTGTGGTGGAAGCAGGGGGTGCTGGGTGGCAGCAGGCTTAACAGGAGCCAGCAGTGTGCCTGAAGTGGTCAGGCAATTGGATGAGATGATCGGTGTAGGTCCCTTCCAACTGGAAAATATTCTATCTCTTTCCTCTCTCCCTCCCTTCTCCCTTCTGCCTTCTCCCTTCTCTCTCTCTTTCCTCCTAATTCTGTTGTAATCTGTTCTATTGAAATTCTGTTCTACTGAAATTCTATTCTAATCTAATCTGTTTTCTTTCCTCTAGTTTGTGAAAAAAGGCACGTTATGTAGAAGCAGCTCTGAGGATGAGTGCGAGTTGAAGGAATATTGCAATGGCACTTCTGGGGAGTGCACACCTGACCTCTGGGTCATGGATGGGCATCCCTGCAGCAGGAACACTGCCTTCTGCTACCGGGGAGTCTGCCAGACAGCCAACAAGCAGTGTCAGAAGGTCTTTGGACGAGGTAAGGGTGATGGATTGCAGGAGAAGGGTTGGCTGTCGTGTGGGGAATGCAAAGACCTGGAAAGGAAGCATTGAAGTGGGAAACCCTGGCGGCCCAACCTATGTGCACAAGCAAAAAGGGACAGGAGGCACAGAGGAAAGGGAGGAAGCGTGTTGGGTGTCTGTCTGTTGGTGTGTTGCTGCGGTGCAGGGTAGTCGGGGGTGTGTGTAAGGGACAGAGACCCTGTAGCCAGAGTGGAGATGTCAGTAGGAGAAGAGATCTTGTGGAGGTTGATCCAAGCTGGGTGAAAGAGCAAGTGGCTGAGGGGCTGGTGGAAAAGCCCGTGTGAGCACCGTGGGAAGGGTGTCCAGGCACAAGGGTGAGCAGCTGGCCTGGCTGTGACTGGAGTAACTGAAGTCAGGGTGGCACAGCGCATCTGCCAGGAGACACAGGGCTGCTTTGGCAGGTACGATGCACTCGTGCGTGTCCTGGACACCTCGAGAAATGGCTCGTAATGAGCATCTGCCTCGTGACTGCAGGGCAGTATGTGTACATGTGGTGTTGCAGCACTGATGCTGTTCCAGGGAGGCTGGCAATGAAGGAGCAGTGTGTAGTTGGAAGTGGCGGTGGGAGCAGTTGGTGGGGGACACAGCCATGCAGGATGAGGCTTGGCTACCTGTGAGCAATGTCCTTTCCAGCCAGGTGGTTGGTCTCATTCTCTGGGAGGTGACTCCCAGTGCGGAAGGGAGGCAGCCGGAGCATCCCACGGAGGCAGGCTGCACGAGAGCAAGCAGGCTGGGTCTGGGCTCCTGCACAGCCATGGCTCCGAATGCCTGTGAGCACGCAGGTGGCCCTGGGCATCACCGAGTAGCGTGTGTAGTGTGTGGCCTAAGTGGTGATGCCCAACCCCGAGGTGGAGACAGGCTGTTGGACAGACCACGAGTGTTGTTATGTGTTTGCAGGTGCCAAGAACGGGCCCTTGGCCTGCTACGAAGAAATCAACAGCCAAAGGGACAGAATGGGACACTGCGGCTCCAATCGCCATGGTTACCAGCATTGTGCATGGAAGTAAGTGCTGTAGCAAGGGTGCTGGGGTGCTCTGGCTGCAGTGTGGTCTGCCACAGAGCAGGGAGCCTGGTCCCACGGCAGGGGAAGAGGCAGAGTGCAGATGGGCTCTCCGGCTCAGCCACCCATCAGTGGAGAGAAACATGCCGTCCTGGGGCTGGGTGAACAGGGGCACTGGACATGTCCGTGCAGAGCTGGTGAGCACACGGGCTGGGAAGGGGGGATGTGGAAAGTGCCTGTGGTGGACATAAGCGTGCCATGTCCCTGTGCTGGGAATTGGGCATTTGGGGTCCAATTTCCAAGCACTCGCTCGGTGTTGGCAACAGAGCTGAAATGGAAGGATGAAGGTGGCCGTTGTCAAGTCTTTGCTCGTGATGCCTTTGCAGGGATCTCCGCTGTGGGAAGCTCGTGTGTGAATATCTGGGCTCCAAGCCTTTTACCAAGGAGAAGGCTGCGGTGATTTATGCTCGGGTGCAGAACAAGCTGTGTGTAACATTAGACTACATGAAGCCTCCCATGGAAAGGGACCCCATGCTGGTGAACGATGGCACTGTCTGTGATGACCACAAGGTAAGCGATCCTCTGACGTGTAGCAGCTCCCTTGGGAGAAGGGAGGACTTGTAGAAAGTATTGCTGTCAGCTCCATCCCGCAGGAGTTGGGATAGATGTATGGGTGGTGTGACTCCCTTCAGATGGGGTCTGGCCCAAAGCCTGATGCTCCCTTGTGAGTTCCCAAAGGATGTGCAGCTCTCCTGAGTTGGAGCTGGGTGCGTAACTGCCTGGCTGGCTGACCCGGGGTTGCCTGCGTGCTTGTGCTGTAGATCTGCCTGAACCAGCAGTGTGTGCCTGCCACTGTCCTGAACTATAAATGTGAGATGAAGACAAAGTGCCACGATCACGGTGTAAGTCATGGTGCTGCGCATTGTTGTTTGTGGTTTGTTCAACCCTCTGGAGATGTGGCTCGCAAAAGTGGCATCTCAGGTCGTATTTGTGGGGAAGAGCAGCCAAGAGGGGCTTGGTGGTGGAAGTGCCGGACCACCTCTCGAGGCTGCATGCATAGCACCTCCAGCATAGCTTCCTCATGGAGCCAAGTGGCTTCTCTTTGTAAATCAGCCAAATGGAAAGGGTCTGAGCCTCCTGGAGGCTGGAAGAAGTAATAAGGACAGGGAGAAGGCAGTGCCCCAGGAGGTGACAGCCAGCATTGACCAAGGCAAAGGGCCAACTGTGGGAGCCCTGGGCGAGTTGTGCCCAGGGAGGCTTTGCCTGGTGCGAGGTGCCCTGACATCTGTGCCCAGTGTCTGGTGAGTGAGGACATGTGGGCATGATCCTCTGCAGCTGGCTATAAATCCTGTCTCTCTCTGTCTGTCATGTAGGTCTGCAATAACCAAGGGAGCTGCCATTGCCATCCTGGCTGGAAACCACCAACTTGCCAGGAGAAAGCTGGGGCGATGGGTGGGGGTAGCAGCAGCCCATCTGGAGATGGTGAGTGGTGAGGGCAGCGGGTGCTCGGGTTCTCACGGGAAGAGGTGGTTCTGGGACTGGGGTGACAGAAGCCCATTCCAGCACTGGCTTGCCAGAGCAGAGCTGTGTAAGGCAAGTGGCTGGGTCCTGTGGTGTGTCCCAGGATGGGCTCAAAGAGGTTGTTTTGTTTCCTGGGCCTAGATGAAGCAGATGTCAGGAGCAAGGGCTTGCTGAAGTTGTGGCTGCTTCTGATCTTCTGCCTCTTTGTGCCTGTCACCATCGGGCTTGTGCTCCTGGTGCTAAGGAGAAGCAGCCTGAGGCACTGTCTCGCTGTGGAGGAGTTGGATGAAGACAAGTGAGTCTGTTATCTGCACCGAAGGGTGTCAAAGTGATGGTGTGTAGGTGACATGGAGGTGGCCGTAGGCAGCAGGAAGGCTGGAGCCCAGACAAGGACTCTTGCCATGCAGCATGCTGGAGGCAGGAAGAGGAAGCGGGAGCAATGGATGATGAAGGGATGAGGTGGCGGTGCTGCCATGGGGCTGGCAGCAGTGCTGGGAGAAGGTTTTTTGCTTATTGCAGCTCTAGGCAGCTCTGTGACTGACAGGAGCTGCCTTCCCGGTCCCACTCTAGGTTGGAAGACAAGGATTGTGTCAATGAGGAAAGAGGAGTGTCAGATGTGTAGCGGCACAGCAGGGAAGGACATTGAAATGTAAGTCATTGCCCAAGTGGCTGATTGGTTTTTTTGTGCTGCGCTTGTGCAGGGGTGCCAGTGGAGCTGGCAGTGGAAATAGGGGAGAGGGAGCCATTTTGTGTGCCTTGACATTGGCAGGGAAGCAGCCTTAGTGTCAGCATCGGTGTAGGGGTCAGGGCATGGCAGGCGGTTGTTGGAGCCACAGGCAGGTGGTGGCAGGGTCTCTGTGGCATGGTGTCTCCCAGATGCCTGTATATGTGGCCAGTAGAAGCCATGGGAGTCAGAGCGGTTAGTTAGGAGGTGGCAGGTGGCCAGATGTCCCGGGCATGTGTCAGCAGACGACAGCCTGGCTGGTGGTGAGTTACCACGAGCCCTGAGCAGTGAAGCTTAAAAGGTGCTTGCTGGGAGAAGGTGTGTGAGTGTAATAGGAAAGTAGGGTGGAATAGAGTGGAGTAAAGTAGCATAGAGTGGCATGGAATAGTGGAATTAGTTGGAAGGGACCTGCTGTAGTTGTTGTAGCTTGTGGGGCAAGTCACCGTAATGGCTGTTGGTGTGATGCACCAGCAGGCGGGTCCCAGGACGTGTCCCAGCAGTGCCGTGAAGAGGCCAGCCGAGGGGGTGTGCGAGTTGGGCACCATGGCCAGGGTCAGTTTCAGGAAGGGTGTTCCCCAAGGCTCAGTATTGGGGTCAGTTCTGTTTAATATCTTTCTCAATGATCTGGACGAGGGGATCGAGTGCACCCTCAGTACGGTTGCAGACACCACCAAGTTGGGAGGGAGTGTTGATCTGCTGGAGGGTAGGCAGGCTCTACAGAGGGATCTGGACAGGCTGGATCGATGGGCTGAGGCCAACTGTATAAGGTTCAACAAGACTAAGTGCCGGGTCATGCACTTCTGTCACAACAACCCCATGCAGTGCTACGGGCTTGGGGAAGAGTGGCTGGAAAGCTGCCTGGCTGAAAAGGATCTGGGGGTGTTGGTTGACAGCCGGCTGAATATGAGCCAGCAGTGTGCCCAGGTGGCCAAGAAGGCCAATAGCATCCTGGCTTGTAGCCAGCAGGACTAGGGAAGTGATTGTCCCCCTGTACGTGGCACTGGTGAGGCCACACCTTGAATACTGTATTCAGTTTTGGGCCCCTCACTATGAGAAGGACATTGAGATGCTGGAGCGTGTCCAAAGAAGAGCAACGAAACTGGTGAAGGGTCTAGAGAGCAAGTCTTATGAGGAGTAGCTGAGAGAACTGGGGTTGTTTAGCCTGGAGAAAAGAACGTGGTAGCGAGGTGGGGGGGTCGGTCTCTTTTCCTAAGTAGAAAGTGATGATAGGATGAGAGGAAACAGCCTTAAATTGCACCAGGGGACGTTTAGCTTGGTTATTAGGAATAATTTCTTCACTGAAAGGGTTGTCAAGCATTGCAACAGGCTGCCCAGGGAAGCGGTGGAGTCACCATCCCTGGAGATGTTCAAAAGGCATGTGATGTGGCACTTAGGGACATGGTTTAGTGGTGGACTTGGCAGTGCTGGGTTAGCAGTTGGACTCGATGATCTTAAGGGTCTTTTCAACCTCAGCAATCCTATGGGTGGGCGGTTTGTCAGGGGGATAGGGGAGGACTGCGGTGGTAGAGAGTGTTGTCCAAGTTGGGGAGTTGTTGGTCTTGGTGCTCATGCAGGGGCGGGCGGCAGCGATGCGCATTTGGCAAGGATGCGGCGAGGGGGCCCTGGGGGGTGTGGGGTGCTGAGCGGCCCTGTGCATGGAGGTGCCTGCCCATGCAAGCAGACTCAGCGGGTGAGGTGCTGAGGGCTGTCCCTGTGGTGGACTCTCCAGAGAGCTAGCTGGGGTGCACGTGGTGGGACCGGTGCCCAGACAGGGTCCATGTCTCTTGGCACGTGAGCCTGGAGAGTGGCAGCAGCATGCGTGGCAAGCTGCCTGGGCAGTCCCGTGTGAAGCAGCCCATGGGTGGGCAGGGACCTTGGGGTGGTGGTGGCTGGGGGTGGGTGCTGCCCAGAAGTGATGCCTCTGTGGTGTTTCCCCTCTGGCAGTGGGTGTTGGAGCACAGTCCATGGTGAGCACCGCAGGGAGGACGTTGCAGTGCAGCACGGCGGTGGAGACGCCCACAGCCCCAGGCTTGGGAGCAAAGTGGCCTGCAGTCTATGTCACGATCACTGTAAGCGTGTGTAGTGTGTCTCTTGTTGTGGTGTTCGTTGTTCAATGAAAGGTATCTACGATCTCTGAGGAGTTGTCTGATCCCTGAGCGGCACTATGTGCCAGAACTGTGCCTGGACTGGGAGGCCCCTAAATGGGTGGAGGAGACCCAGCTGTGTGCTCTGATGGTGTGGGCAAGGGCTGCTCCTGCCCACGACACGGCCAGGAGATGCAGCCAGCCATGACTGGCCTGTGCCCAGTGTGATGGCAGTGGTTGACAGATTGACTGAGTGAGAGGTACCTGCCAGCCCTGGCCCTTGTTGGACTTAGAGCTAGCGAGGCAGGAGGGGGGCAGGCCTGGCCACTTGTCAGTCAAGCAATGGAGCAACCACAGAGCCCCCGAGAGCCTGCATCACTCTCTGTGCCCGAGGAGCACCCATGCTGCAAACCTGCACCCTTACATCATTTGCCATGGATTTCACTGTGGAGGAGTTGCTCCTCACCTCCCACTGACTATGCCCTCCAGGACCCGATGGGACATTGCCCGCCCCATGCCCACCCTGTCCTCCCCTCAGATGCTGCTGTTTGGCACCCAGGACCTGGGAGCTGCCTCTGCATGCCTGGCTCTGGCCTTTATCCAAATAGGATAGGTGGGGCAGGGGGAGAGCAAGTACGTGGCACGGCTTGGTGCTCCCCTGCTCCACTCCTGCACTGCCCCAGCCACCATGTTCCCATGCAGGGCAGAACGGGGATGCAGCTATACAGCACTGTGCCCAGCACAGCAAACACAGAGCTGTGCCCTGCCAGCCCTGCCCCTGCACACAGACCCCTGCCTCTAGCCCATCTGCCCCACTCTGCTGGCCCTCATGGCCCCCTCCCATCCCCGGACTGTGACCCTGGCCCCTACGCTCAGCCACCCTGACCACAGCACCCACCTCTCCTCCTGGCACCACTACCTGTTGAGCCCCAAACCCATGGTGGGTGCTGTGATGCTGTGACAAGCCCACGGGCTGGTGCCATCCTAGCCCGTGCAGACCGCCTCTCAGCCAGCCAGAGAAGGAAGGAATCTGCACAGGCTGGCAGCGCTGACAGCTTCAATGCAAACAGGACAGACACAAGAACACTCACTCCTGTCCTGACCCTGCAGCCGTGGCTGGTCCATAGAAGCAGGGTCTTGCACTGTGCTGCACACTGAGAGCATCTCAGAAGAGCTAGAAAATTGCTACTGCGATCCCAGAGCATCACCTGCCTGACCCTGGGGACACCATTGCATCCCACAGGAACCTGGATGCCCTCCTCTCCTTCCTGGGTGGGGACAGTGGCATGAGCTGCTTCCTCAGGTCCCTGCTGGTGGGGGCAGCAGTGGCAGCAGCTGGAGTCGAGGTGTGGGGCACTGGCAGTGACACTGACCGGGTGATGCTTTCTACCCAGCACATCTGCCCTGAGACCATGGCTTTGCTTGGTGCATTCGGGGATACAAGGACTGGCAACAGTTTTGTCCCTCAGCATCTCTGCCAGCCGGGATGGAAGCACATCTCGTACAACCACACCAAAACTGCCTGGGGCAAAACACATCTCCACTTGAGGAGCAAAGCACTTTCTAGGCTGAGGCTACAGGGGAGTTTATTAGTCATACAGACAGGCAATGTAGCCCAACACTTCAGAGCATCCTGTGCTGGGAGGCTCCTGGAGTCTGGTACCACTGTACTGATGTGCTCTGCCAGCGCCAGTGCTGGCAGATGCCTCCCTGGTCCTGTCCCCATCCCGTGGCAGTGAGGATCGTCCAGTAGCGCCAGGAGAGGGGCTGTCCAACACCCTCCGGTGCAGCCGACTGACCCGGTGCGGCACAGCATGACCACCTTAGCCTGTGGGCCAGGACACCGCCAACCTCCACCCCTGCCCCGGCGAGGGGACACCTGTGTTTCCTCCAGTGCCCTCAGACCTGCTACCCCACTGATATGCCCATCTTGCTCTCCGTGTCGTCCCCCCCCAGCCCTTCCCTAGCACCCATGGCATCTCCAGCCCTGGCCCCTGGCACAGGAAGCTTTCTGCGCAGGCAGCACTCACGGTGCTGATTTTCCCCCAGGAAACCAATGCATCCTGCCAAGCCCCCCTTGGATGGGGGGGACCCACTGGCCTGCTCCGGTGACCCTCAGCCATGGGGACCCTGCCCTGCCAGGCGCCGGGCTGGGGCGGCTCTCGGCGGCGCCGGGGGGCTCACGCCATTGCGGCCGACACACAGGAAGAGCGTGGGGCGGATGCACAGTCCCCGCTGTGGCGTGGCTGCAGGCTCCTTCCCGCTGGCGTGGGGAGGGTGGGCTGGGGCAGCGGCGGCGGAGGAAACCTGACTCATCAGAGCAGGCGTCACGCCAGGAGATCCCCTCGTGCCCGGCTGTCCCCTCCTTGCTGTGGCTCTGCAGCCCCTGGACAGGCAAACCACAGCACTCACCCTCAGACTTGGGTGGGCTCAGGGTGCCCTGCCCAGCACAGGCACACCGTGGCACACAACACCCTCCAGCCTTTCCATGAGAAAGACCTACACAGTTGTGCTCCTGTGCATTGCAATTAGGTCAGAAGCCTGCAGACCCTTGTTGCAAGGAGGTCTAATTACCCTCTGTGCATCACTGTCCACTCAGCCTCCCTGGGAGTGGGTGTGTGCAGATGCGAGGAGAGCACGGCTGGTGCTCCGGTGCAGGCACACTACCAGCACACCATTCACGACTGCTAATTAAAACCGTCATTCTGGTCTTGCTCTTTGGCACTAGGAATTTAATGACACCATCAGCTCACGTTCAGCCATTAGACAGCTCACTGGAAATGCAGATAAACTCTTATGTGACATGAAATGCGGATTAGGGAGTTTCACTCCCTGCTGCGCAGCACTTAGTTCTGCTGTAGCTGCTTTGGATGTGGCTCCCATTAATTTATTTTGGCTGTGCTGGGCATACTGTTAGTGCATACATCAGCGGCACATCATGTGAGCGTGGGGCTGAGGATACAGTGTGTGCCTCATATATCGCTCCTGCAGGGACAATGGTCCCTGGGCTCTGGCACTTGGGGGGTGTCACGCAGCCTGCCAGGAGCTGTGGGCAGCTCCCAGAGCCCCCCCCACACATCTGCCCTGCTGGGCCGTACCTGGTGCCTGTGGTGGCTGCAGGTCTGTGCTGCGGTGTGGGCTCCATGCTGCACTCACGGTGTACCTGGGCTCTGTGGTTTCCAGCAAGATGAGAACACTCCTTGGTTCTTGCATGGTTCCTGCAGACCAAGCACAGCCCCACGGCACATGAGTTTGGCATTACCAGGATCCTGGGGAAACCCAGCTGCAGAGACAGCATCCCTGAGCTGTTGCCAGCCTAAAGCACCCCAGGCTGCTTTGCTGCAGCCTCCCACGGGAGCCTGGAGCACGCCTGCGGTTCCGAGGGGAAGTCCTGGCAGCGGGGGAGGCAGCTCACAGCCCCTACTTGGGTCAAGGGCGCTTCCCTGAGCCTTCCCCATAGGTGGATGCCCACAGGGATGGAGATCAATGTTTGCTGCGCAGCAATGCCTTCTCAGCAACCTTTAATCTTGTTTGCTCGGACCCTCCGGCCATTGGGCAGCCAGGCCCTGGCTCCCCCCAGGACAAGGTACGCGACCGCAGCACACGGTGCTGGCTCAGCACATACCGGGAGCGGGGCAGCCGGTGCGTCTCCACCGAGCCAGAGCACGTCCCGACCCTACAGCCAGCACCAGGCGATGGAGGGCGGCGAAGGCACAGAGGAGACCCCGCTGCCTCTGGTGCTGACACGGTTTCAGCTCTCCGAGGAGTATGGCTTCCTTCTTCCCGATCCTCTGGTAGGAGACGGCTGTGCCACCGCGTCTGCATGCTACAGGAGACAGAGAACAGGAAAATAGAGGGGTTGGTGAGCGGCTTTCTGGTTGAGTTTCAATTCAGTGCTACTCAACAGTTTATAAAAAGCAATGAGGAAGGCACATGTTTTTTTTGGCTTAGACAGTTTCATAGGACAAACCCCTTGCTTTAAAAATTATTAAACTGGCTGCAGCAAGCGGCATAGAAGAGAGAAGGAGCTTTGCAATTCACACATTGGCCTTGGCTTTACAGGATTTCAGGGAGTACAAGGAGAGAAGTCAGACTGCAGATCTCCTGTGCTGAAAGCAGCACCATTTATCGCTGGGCTCACCTCGCAGTGGGAGCGCTGAGGGACAGGCAGATGCTTGTTTATCATCTATTAATTCGCGATCACGCAGGCTGGTATTACTAGAGGGGGAACCAGACACAAACCATTAGCCACAATGTGCAAGGCTGGATGGATGCTGGAAGCTGGGGCTGGTGGCGTCCGCTCGCCTCCTTCTCCCCTGCCAGTGCCCCAGGAAAACCTTTTCGCAAACACACCAGAGCAGGTCGGTGAAAGCCCCCTGGCTGGGCAATGTCCGGCACAGCCCTCCCTGGGGCTGCCCAGCCCCAGCGGCGAGTCACAGCCCTGCTCCAGCTCCCATCGCTCCAATTCCCTTTTCTCCCCAGAAAAGAGGAGAGACGGGATGCAGCCTTATGACACCCTGTGCAGCCAGACTCTGTGCATTAACAGCCCTCCCTCTTGCCTCTCTCTACCAAGACGGAGCTGCCGGAGCCCTACGGTCCTTGGATGGAGATTGCCCATGATCTGCCTCAGCTGATCGCGAGCCATCAGCTCCGCTCACAAGTTCACCAGGTACCCGTGTTATCTTTCCTGATTCAGGAGCTCTCTCAAACCTTGGTCTGACACAGCAGTGTCTGTAAAAAAAAAACGCCTGGAAAAGCAAACCAACAGCAAAGCCGTGTCCTCAGCAAGGACTCACGCAGACAGGACTAATACTGTGCAAAACATCGGCACAGAAATAACTCCTACGGCAGATCCTACAGCGCACCGGCCAGCCGAGGCAGCGAGGGCTGGAATGTGTCGAGCAGCATGCGGTGGCAGGGGAAACCCTCTAGATGTCACGAGAGCCACAGCTTGTCCTGGCCATGATCCCCACTGAGGATTTCAGGCATTCCACAAGCCCCCTGGCCTGGCCGGACCCCTCTGGCACACAGGGATCGGCCGCTCTCACGAGCGAGGGAGAGGAACACCTTTTGGAGTAAAATCCTACCGCTTACTGTCCATGCTCGTGAACCAGCTGCAAATCTTGCAGGTGTGGGAGGGAAGGGAGGCTTGCAGGGGGAGGGTGAGGGCAGGGAGAAGCACGAGGAGGGTCTCTCCCCAGCTGGTGGGGCAGCCCCCCACTGCGGGGGGCTCTTGGCATCGCCTGCGGTGCCCGTTGCTTCCAAAGGTCTCCCTGGCAGATGCCGCAGCTGAGCACCCGGCACCTCCGAGGGCGTGAGGAGCTGCACTTGGCGCATCTGGTGCTCAGCTTCATCACGATGGGCTACCTCTGGCAGGAGGGCGAGGAGGGCACCGTGAAGGTAAAAGCAATGTGGAGCAGGTTCAGCTGCTCCTTGGGATCTGGGGCTGATAGTGCTCCCCTGGGACTCATCCCATGGGAGCAAAGCCTCTTTCCTGAGGCTGCCCGTAGACTCCTCCTGCCTGGTTGGGTGCTTGTAGACGGGCCTCTTTCACCAGCCTGACAGTGTCGCCATCTTCTTCTGTGCTTTGTGCCCTTCAGGTCCTGCCCCAAAATCTCGCTGTCCCCTTCTGGGAGGTCTCTCAGGCCCTTGGCCTCCCCCCCATCCTCAGCCACACGGACTTTGTGTTGGCCAACTGGAGGAGGAAGAACCCCAACAGGTAAACGGGCAAACATGGGTGGACGGAGGGCAGCTCATCCCACAGTCGGGGCAACCGCGATGAGCCTGAGCAGGTCCCATCCAGCACACAGGGCAAATGGTTCCAAAACCGCTCCCATTCTGCCAAAACCCATTGAAAAGCCACCATCACTGGGGGGCTGTCTCATGGCTGCAGACGCAGGTGCCCAGTGGGGAACTGGCTGCCTCTGGGAGCATCCCCGCAGGGGACGGCGCTTCCCATGGGCCAGCGAACTCCTTTGTCTCCCAGAGAGCACAGTCCATTACTGAAACAATTTATAACGTCTCTCTTTCTCTCTCCTTTTCTTGTGCATTTGTTGGCAATAACCGAAATGCCTTCAGGCCTCTGGAAATTGAGTAAGTATTTAAGATGCTTATTTATTTTCTAACAGTATTAGTTTTGTTTGAATTGGCTTAGCACTCCAACACTGCAGGGCTCTGCTTAGCTTGAACCTATCTCTTGATATATGAGCACAACAAAAACAGCTCAGTCTTTGGCACGCAAATACCACTGCAACAGCAGCAAAGTGCCATGACCGTAGCTGAACCGTGGGCTGCTCTAGTCCACGCAGAGCCTGGCTGTCATGGACCAGACTTTTAGCCCAGCGAATGCATGGGGAGGGTCACGGGTCCCTCAAAACCAAAGCAGCCCCTATCCCCTTTTGCTCTGTGCCAACTCATCTCTCTGCCCGTGACGCAGATAAGAGGCTCTGCAGCCGGGAGGGTTTTGCTCTAAGGACTCAGTGGGTCCTGGGGCGTGCGGGGAAATCCAGAGCAAATGTCCTCCTAACCCCCACACGCTCGGCCGCTCTGCCCATCGCCCCTGCAGGAACCTGGACACCATCATCTCGCTGCCCGGTGGAGAGAGCCTGCGAGGCTTCATCCTCGTCACCCTCCTGGTTGAGAAGGCGGCTGTGCCTGGGATTAAGGTAGGGTACCGCCGTGCCCTGTAGCTCTTTGCTCGCCTGGAAAACACCCACAGGCGCACACCCATGGGGTGTACCCGTCCCCTGCACGCTTGCTCACGGGCTGGGGGAAGGGGCAGAGCTGGCGTGGGTGGTAGCGGGTATGCAGAGCTGCTGTACACAGACATTCCAGCCTCCTCAACACTTTGTGGTCTCCCTCCTCTCCTCTTGCAGGCAATCATTCAGGCCATTCGTGCCATCCTGCAGCTTGATGAGGAGACCCTGCACAAAGCCCTGCAGGAGCTGGCAGAGGCCATCGGGGACATGAGCAAGGCTTTGAAACGGATGCATGGTAACAGCAGCCTTCAGCTGGAGGGCAGCTCGTGTCCTCACATCGCTGTGCACGCTTTAGCTCATAGGATACATTAGCGTAAATGTGCTTGGCCCATAAAGCATCTCTGGAGGGAGCGAGCGGGAGGATGCAGGAGCAATTCAGGGGAAGCTCAGTGCTCCCAGGATGATGCATAGTGTTTGAGCACCCAAATGGGCCCGGGGTAAAAGTGTGGGGTGTTTTGGGGCTGAGTATAGCTCTAAGCAATGCTATACTGAGTACAGCAGTGCCCCAAGGAGCCCGGCCAGGCGAAGCCCACTGTGGGGGGGAGCATCAGCACCGTGGAACACAACGGTCCCTCCTGCCGGGTCCTTCTCAGGGCACAGATTTGGGGTTGCCTCGGCTGTGGCGGTGCGGGGAGCACTCCCACACGGGAAATGCCGACGCAGTGGGAACTAATTGCCTTTTGCCCGCAGTAACATCTGTGATCTGATTTCCTCCTAGACTATGTGGATCCAGCAGTATTTTATGCTGTGATCCGGATCTTTCTCTCCGGGTAAGTGTGGCACATTTCCTCCCAAAGCCACCGTGTTGGCAGCTCCTGGGGCTGGGGGGAGCAGGGGATGCGCTGGGAAGGGGCAGTTCAGATGGGGCACAGAGTCCCCCAGGCAGGGTAGGAACCAGCGCTGTGTCCGGCAGCGGTGGCTCTGAGGGCGATGTGGTCCTGCCCCTCTCGAGGGATGGAGATCCCAGGCGCTTGATCCGCCTGCACGGAGCTGGACCTGCTGGGCAAGGACCGTGGCAGAGGGCTGGGGTCTGCCTCCCCACCAGCTTCTCTCCATCCTGAACTTCAGCTTGGCTCCGGCACGGTCTCTGTGCTGCAATGGCTGTAACTGTGCAGAAATGAATCATTCCTGCTCTTGGCCCGGACAGTTTTGACAGGAGACTTATTTCTCTTTACTTTGCACACTGTACACACAAAGCTACGAAGCCAAGTGGGGTCTCTTCCCCCTGTGTGTTAAGGAAACATCTATAACAAGCCTCTTGCTGTTGCTCCCTTAGCATTCCATTAATTAAAAAAACCTATTCCCCTGCAAATACTGAAAAAAAAGTCCATTGGGCAAGGCAGAAACATGGCCATGAGAGCCCAGTGCTGTTGGTATGCTATCCCTCATCTTCCCTGTGGGTCTGCAAGCATCCCCAACTGCTCTGCTCCTGGGCTTCTCAGGGGGTTTCTATTTTTATTTCTCTTCAGCATATCTTGGCATTCCTAAGTCAAAAGTCTCCATGCATCCTGATTATGTTTCTCTCATTTTTTATCCAAGCTGACCTTGTCTTGATGGTCATCAGCCTGGAAAAACATGCCTTTTAAATTCTCTTCTGCTTATAAGAACTTCCCACTAGTAAAGGTTACTATAAATACATCCCTGGGAGAGCTAAAAATATTATGGTATTTGATAATGAATCTATTTTCTCTGCAGTTTGTGCAAAATCTGCTCCAGCAGTCAAACAGCCTTAGCAGCCAGCACTGAAAGCTTCATGAAATGGTGCATTCTTCAGAAGGTCAAGAGATATTTTTGTGCCAGGCACATTATCTCTCTGAAATTATAACTGCTCCTTCCATTTGTGAGCAAGCATTTATCCATTTTTGCACAACAGGCACATAAAGCCAGATGACAGGGGCTGTGAGTTAATGGTGTACGGGGGGGAGGCACCGACGCTGCCCAGTTCCTGGGCTTGCTGAGGACGAGCAGCTTTATGGGAGGGAGGAAATTACATTACAGGCTTGTTCTCTGCTGAAATAAATAAAGGCAGGCTATCCTGCGCTGTCTTTAAAGACATCATCTCAAGAGTAACAAGAACAGAGAAAAATCCAAAGTACAAACTTCAAGGGCTCGGAAGAGCATTTGGGCGACTCTATCTGCCGCAGAGGCAACTCAGCTTCTCCTAATGGCCACTGAGATTTCAAGAAATTAATGTTAAGTGCCACTATTGCCCAGATAAGTGCCTCCTCGCCTCTTGCACACCCGAAGCAGCTCTGCACATGCAAACCACCATGTGGGACCTGCCAGAGCCAGGACCCGAGTCGGGGATGGAGGTGCAGCCAGGCGGAGGGCAGGGTGTCCCGGCACCACGCTGTGGGGTGCTCACCAGTGCGCGGCAATCCCATAGAACCATCCTACCTCCTCGGCAAAGGATAACTAAGGATTTCTCCCTACACCCATGTCCTTGTCGTGTGCCTCGACACAGTGTTTGATTTCCAAGTTTATCTCGTGTTTGAGGATAGCTGGCAAGGCTGAGCGAGGAGGAGGAGATCCATGGGCCAGGTCAGGAAGGTTTCACTCAATCTTGCCGGCCCAGGGTCCCTTCTCGCAGCATCCCCCTGTTATCAGCCGCCCCGCGGCCACTCCCTGCCTGACTTCCATGTCTTCCCCCTCAGCTGGAAAGATAACCCCGCCATGCCGGATGGGTTGATATACGAAGGAGTATCTGACGAGCCCATGGCGTACTCGGGAGGGAGCGCGGCACAGAGCACCATCCTTCACGCTTTTGATGAGCTCCTGGGGATTCGCCATAGCGAGGAGAGCAGTAAGTCACACACTTTTTCTTTTTCCCGAGCAAATAAGGAGCGGGGGAAGAACTGAGCCAGAGCGATTCCCACAGCTGTGGGACGGCTGTGCGTGGCAGTCGACAGGACACGCGCCCATCTTGCCCTTGCAAAACCCTCGCAGATCCCAGCTGGGACGAGGCTTTACCCAGTTCATTAGGGAGGAAGTCTATAAATGAAGCTCTGGCAGGCACTTCCTCAGTGCTATAAATTCCCAGATGGACAGACTTTGCTTTTTGTGTGTCAGCTTTTTACTGAGGTTATATATGGGTACAGAGAAGAGGGAGCAGAGTGCACCAGCATCTTGCCAGTAATTTAGCTCATCCATTCACATAGATTCGCATTAGTCTGGCCCACAACAGAATGTATTTATCAGAAATTAGCAAAACCACTCTAACAGCAAAAAAACCCCTAAACAACCCGAAACCGAAAGGCTGAGAGCAAGGGCTAAAACCTGCCTTTTAGGGTTAAGACCGAGCCTAATGGAGCATTGACCTAATATGGGGTTTCTTTCTCAATTAATTGGAGGCACGGAGACAGAACAGTGGAGGGCAGGAGGCTGTGCAGGCTGTCGGGTACCACCCAGCGCAGTGGTCCCTGCAGACCACGCCAGCACCAGTCCTCCAATCTGGCCGCTCTTTGAGAGCATCAGGGTGCTTTAACCCACTTGCCCACAACTTAGTTATCTTTTTTTCTGGTGTCTTGCAGCTGCCTTCCTGCACAGGATGAGGGACTACATGCCCCCACCCCACAGAGCCTTTGTGGAGGAGATCCACCGTGCCCCCTCCCTGAAGCAGCACGTGCTCTCCTCTGGAGACGCACGGCTCTGCACGGCTTTCAACCGGTGCGTCTCGGCACTGGCAGAGTTCAGGTCCTACCACATCACCATCGTCACCAAGTACATCACCGTTGCGGCGGCCAAAGCCAAGGCTGGGCAGGCAGACCCGGGTGACGGGGCTGGCCCCTCTGTGGTGAAGCCCCCGTCTGCACTGGAGGCCAAAGGGACGGGTGGGTCCCACATCTTCAGTTTCTTGAAAAGCGTCAGGGACACCACCAGGGAAGGGATGATAAGTGCCTGACTTGCCCTGAGGGTTTGCAAGGCTCTGCTCAAAATGGTTGCAGGAGGCCAAATGGCTCCAGCGTGTGTCTGCAGCGCATGAGCCAACATCCGACCACAGCGACCTTCGCCGAAAGCCTCCTCTCAGCAGCGCCTTTCCTGCTTGCCTGCATCTGGGACATGGGGAACGTGCTCTGGGTTGTTGAGGGAGGAGAGCACTGCTGCTGATAACCCCCCAAAGGCACACAATGAGTGCAGCATCCTTCCACGGTACCGGGATGGGCACAGAATCCTTCCACAGCACTGGGATCAGCACAGCATCCTTCCACGGTACCGGGATGGGCCCAGCATTCTTCCATGGCACTGGGATGGACACAGCATCCTTCCACAGCACTGGGATCAGCACAGCATCCATCTGTGGTACTGGGATCAGCACAGCATCCTTCCACGGTACCAGGATGGGCACAGCATCCTTCTACAGCACTGGGATGGGCACAGCATCCATCCATGGTACTGGGATCAGCACAGCATCCTTCCACGGTACCGGGATGGGCCCAACATTCTTCCATGGCACCGGGATGGACACAGCATCCTTCTACAGCACTGGGATGGGCACAGCATCCATCCATGGTACTGGGATCAGCACAGCATCCTTCCACGGTACCGGGATGGGCACAGCATCCTTCCACAGCACTGGGATCAGCACAGCATCCTTCTATAGCACCGGGATGGGCCCAGCATCCTTCCACGGCACCGGGATGTGCACAGCATCCCTCTCCAGCACTGGGAAGAGCTGTGTCCGTCCAAGCCCTGCTTGCTGCACCCCCCCAGGCTCTCTCCCTGCCACCCCCCCGGGGGTCGGGGCTGCCGGTCCGCTGCAGGGGTCGCAGGGGGGGGGCTGGAGGCGGCTTGGGGTTCCCCGGCCCTAATAAAGCAACGATTCCCAAACCCAGCCGTGCTGCCGGGTCCTGCGTCCTTCGCGAAGCCGCGTTCCCCGGCCGGCCCATCGCGACATGCCAGCGCTTCTCCATCGCGAGGTGGCGACAGAAACCTGCTTTTGGCTCCGCCGCAGACGGGCTCCCTCGCAGCAGCGGGACGGCGCGGGTGGGGGAGCAGGTAAACCCAACCACTAGTGGGGATTTGGGAGGGCTGGGGGCTGCGGGGGGCGAGATGGGGCTTTCCGCTGCGACCCACAGCCCTGGGCACCCAGACACGGCTCTTCTCCCCCCACACCAACCAGCCCTGTCGTTTTAACTCCGGGACACGATGTCTTTCTTATGTGCCAAGGGCTGTCGGGCCCCTGTGGGTCCCAAAACACCGAGGCAGTGTCCAGTCAGCAATTGTCATCAACCTTTTCAGCCTGATCCTGATACTTGGGCTGGTAACAGCAAGCAGTCGGGTCTAAAAGTCAGATTCTTGATTGCCCGGTGTTTCACAATTACTTGTTTCTGTACAAGACGGACAGTTTTGTCTGCTGAAATCCCTGCTCCCAGTTTGAGTAACAGGCAGAGATCTTGCATAGCTCATGCGTCTGCAGCGGGACCACAATTACTCACAGGGGAAGTCTGCTGACAAGCACCAACTCTCCAGTCATGGGAATGATGCTGAAGTCACTCAAACCCGACTGAGAGGGGAAAGTGGATGAGAGAAGTGAGCAGAGCATGTGGGAAAAACGCAGCACGGCAAGGAGGCTGGTGTTCACCTGGAGATGCTGCGTTAAGGTATAAGGCTTTACTCTCCGTTGCCAGCTTCATTGCAGCTCCTGATTTATTAAGGGCTCAGGATGTCACAGGGGCAAAGCGGCAACATTTGGGCACACAGAGGCTTCACTTTCTTAAGTCTCAATGAGCAATGCTGTGCTGTGGCAGGACGGGGGGACATACGGTTTCCTCGAGGGGCCGGCAAGGGAAAAACAGCTCAGACAAACCCATGGTCCTCACCGGGTATCTGCAGCAGACCAACACCCAGCTTGATGCTGGGTTCAGCCCAGGACTTAATACGCAGGTTCCTACGATACAGAGAGCGCAGCAGACGAAGCAAGAGCAGCAAATAACCCTGTAGCTCGGCACAGCTGCCAGGGCTCTTGTCTGCTCCCCCATGCATCGCTCCCCAGCCCAGGGTGGTAGGACTGGGCTCACCTCACCCCACCGTGCTGGGGAAGGGTGGGCAGATCTTTGGGCCAAGAGCAGTGATAAAGCTTTTTTTCATAATGCCAGGTGCCCAAGATGCCCTTTTATGGTGAAAGAGCACCCCCAAATTCCTTGGAATCGGCATCTTTAGGGAAATCAGGCCATATGGCTCCGTGTTTTGCCTGCCCAGGTTTTGCTGGCATGGCCACCAGAGACAGGTTTCACACCCAATCAGTGTCTCGGTGCAAAAATAGCTCTGGCAGTGCCACTTCTCCTGCACTATCAGAAGACAGTCAAGGTCCTTTGAAATGAGGCTTTGTTCCCATAAGGGCAACAAAAACCTCAGCACACAGCAGCTTGAATTATTAAAGCTCCTTGCTAAATTTTATTTTGTGCCCTCTTTTGAAAGGCAGTCTTAAAACTGGGGCTTAAGAGAAGATATCTTCAGTAAACAACCTATGGGAATGTGTCAGCACCTTTAAATCTTTGCCTGGCAGCCCTCATTCCATTCAATCTTCATTTCTGAATAGCTGCTGCATATTTTATGTAGGAAATATTTCATTCTGATGATTGTCTTGGTCTATTACATTTCAGACCATTTCAGGAAAACAGCAAACTTTGAGGGGAAAAAAAAAAAAAAATCCCTCCAGCTAAATGCAAAACACAATCGAGACTCGCAGGGAACTGGCACAGGCTGGCACTGCAGGGGAGACGCGTGGGCTCCATGCGCGCTGTGGAGTGCCCAAACCCGTACTGGTCAGCAGCGATGCTGGTGCCAGGAAGGGGCAAAGGGCTCCCGGGGAGATTTTGTTGCTGCTGCAAATCCTTGTGAAGCCCCAGGGCCCTTCTCCGCACACACTGCCCCTGCCCCAGACTGGTAGGGTGACAGCAATGCTCCAACTCAGGAGGAAGGAGAGTGAATTCGGGCGGCCTTGGAAGAGAAAAGGGGAGCTGGGAAACCAGAGGAGACACACCAGAGGGCTCTGGGGGTACCCCACACCAGTGGGCACGCTCACCTTCAACACACTACTTTTTTGGGACATGAAGAAGGTGCGTAAAGAGCTGCACAGAAACAGAGTCAGACCATGGCATTCCCAGGTCAGCAAACTACATAGCAAGGGCTCACCACCTTTGAGTTCACTTTACCAAATGCTTTGTGAGAGACACATCCAGCGCCAGCACACGCATTAATCAGATTCAGCTCCTTTAAAGTTGGATTCAGGGAGGATCCTGCTGCACTTGCAGCACCCAGACAGTGATGCACAGTGATGCACAGACCCTTCCCGTCTTCTCTCCTGGCAGGCTGGGACAGCTCCTTCGTGAGAGCTTTGATTTCTCTCTGTTTCCAAACCACTGCTGTCTAATATTGATCACAAGGCACAAACGTCTAAGGTCTCAGGTGCATTATGCCTGGAAGTACCTTGCATTTAAATAATTTACGCCTGCGCCTAAAAATGCCACAATACGGTTGAGAATAACACAATGCTTGGCATTCATTTTGCGTGCTGCCGTCAGGAACCGCACTGCGATGCACTGCCCGCAGCCACGCAGCACGACGGGTCTGCGGACCCGAGGTCCCGCTCTGCCCTGATGGGTTCGTTTCGGCAGGCTCTGGGGGAGCCCTGGACGCATGGGGTGGCACGGCCGTTCTGCCACCGAAGGCAATACGAAGAGCAAAGGAAATTCAGAGCCGTGCCACAGTCGCAGCCCAGACCCCAGCTGGGACAACCAGTGCCTGTGGGACACCCGAGATGCCCTGCACTGCTGCCTGCACTGGGACGGGCAGAATTAAGCTCATTTCTTAGGCTCCACACAAACGAGACTGGGATTTTGCACTGCTTCCCCGAACACGGCAGCATCTGCTGGGTCAGCCAGGATAGACGCCTGATGTCTGGGAGCTGATGCAAAACCAAGAATGATGTTGCAGCCCTCGGCCACAACCAGAACAGCAGCTACAGACCCAAATTAGCACCACCCACACAGAAAACTATCTTATCATTGCAAACAGAGGCCCTGCCCCTGCAGCGCTGATGCACACACATTTCCATTGTGAATTTTCGGCTCTGGAGCCACCCAGCAGCCTCGGCACGGCACTCCCAGCCCCGTTCTGGGGGTGTCCACCTTCTTGGCACCTCGCTACCCCCTTTTATTAAGCAAAGATTTTTTCCATGGAGTGTGATGGAGAAGGAAGCCTGGTGCACACTTGAGGGGGGTGGCGGGAGGAGACCCTGCCTGGGCACACCTTCAATGCCAGCAAACCTCATGAGAGCTCCCGTCAGCTGCACCCGGCTGCTGAGGCATCAACACGAAGTCCGAGAGCTGCATCCCTTTCCTCTGCAGCCCGGGCAAGCCAGGGCCTCTTATTCCTTATCACAAAATTCCCCGCCTACTCTGCTTGAGAGCACGACGTTTTCCTTTGCTACAGCCTTGTGTATAGTGCATTAAGAGGGTAAAAGGAGGAAAGGTGCCTGGGTGCCCCGCACTGAGGCTTGTTGGGTGCCCACCACCCTGCCTCAGGGCATGCACGGGCAACAGTCCCCGGCTCCTTCTCCCAGCCACCTCTCCTGGGCAAGGGGACATACCAACAGCAACAACCTCTGCAGGGTCCCGGGGCTAGACCCGGCTCAGCTTCTGCCCTCCCCTCGCAGCCAAAATCTTCCGCAGCCCTGGGGAGGGCAGCGCGAGGGATGTTGGTGCACAGGGTGTTTCTCAGCTGTAGCGCACAACAGCACCCAAGGAGAGACCCTCGCTGCAGGGTCCCCAGCAGCACCCAGCACCCCACACCACTCGTCTCTGCCTCTCCCCTGCCCAGCACGGTCCCCAGCCTGCCCGCACTCGCCTGTCACCACCCGTGCTGTGCCTAGCCCGGCAGCCGCCATCCCACCCACGCTGCTTGCTCAGACTTTCTGCTCTGCTCCTCAATTGCTTCAGCCTCTGGTTCCCTCCTCGCCTGGCCCAAGTCTCACCCAGGTCACCTTCTACCACTGTGCAAAAGTTCCTGAGATGCCTCTGGGCAGCAGCCGGGCTGTCGGCCCCGCTCCCCAGGGCGTCTGACAGCCCCCGGGCAGACACAGCCAAGCGCTTTGCTGCGATTCCTGCTACCGCTTTTGTCCTCGTGAATATTTGAAATCAAACAAGAATACAAACATTGGGATTCTAGACACTTCCCAGCCCCAACCTTATTTATCATACTTGGCTCTGCTCCTGGAACCAGGGCCAGGAGAGGCTCCGAACGATCTAAGTTATTTAACATGCTGCGCATAGATCAATCTCACTCCCCCCTCTAGCCACAGGTTTCCCTTTGTGGTTTGCTGCACACGTATTATGTCCATCAATATCCAAGTAATTAAAATCCCCCATTATCTGGGTCCTGGCTGCCTTACGAGCTCCTCATAAGCTATAAAACCTTTCATGATCAACCTTCCGTAAGTGCCCGGGAGGTCTGCAGCCCCATCTCAGGATCCCCAGGCTGCTGTTATAACCCTGAAGGTCCCACCGAAACTGCCGCCTGCTCCAGCCTGAAGCGTGTCTGCCATTCCTCGCCACGCGTTCCTGTTCTGTGCCAGGATTGCTCATTTTTATCCCCGTCTTTCTCTGTTTGTTGGTAAGTTTATTCAGAGCAAGCCCCCCAACTCCTGCTTAGTTCACATGGCTGGAGGTTGAGTACTCGACCTGCTGCATTCCTGGGAGCACCCGCAGGCTGCCAAGCTCCGGACGGTCACATCCCAAATTTTGCCCTGCTGCATAACCGCTCACCATACCCTGGAAAAGCAGCGAGCCCCCAAAACTGTCACACCTGCAGCCCCGCTGTCCCTGCATCCCAGTCAGGGACCGTGCTGGGGCTTTTCTGGGGACATACTGGTCGGGACGGCCGCTCACGCTGCCCTTCACACCCCAGCTCAACCCCCCCCCCCGCCCCAGCCCACCAGCAGGTCTCTGTGGAAGCAGCCGCTGACTTTCCCGGCTCGGCACGTTGCTCCGGGCATGGAGATGACGGCACGCTGGGCAGGGCGAGCGGCTCACGCCTGTGATGGACGTGCACCCGCATCGACATCTCTACAGACAAGTACTTGTCTCCTAGTCGGGCTCTCTCCTGCACAGCTCAGCCACAGGTCTCAAAGCAATTTATTAATAACAGCCAAGTTTGCTTTGCAATTCCCCCTCGGGAGGGATGGGAGGGCACAGAAAATAATTGCCTTCACCTTCTTTCTGGTGCTTGCCAGAGACCTGACGCTGCAGCGGGTGCATGGCCTGAGCACCGCATCCCTCCGAACGCTCGACCTGGCGAGAGCACAAGAAACGCAGAGGGCTTTATCTCTGCCCGGGGAATTACTCACCTTGGCAGGAGTGACTACAGTCCAGATATGATTGAAGGACGTGACTCAAGCCAAAAAGTGCTAATTACGGCATTGAAGGAGGAGGAGAGAGGAGCTGCTAAATTACCCCTAATATGGAAAGGGAGTTAGGAGCAGATTGAAAAACCATCACTGCAGAGATGATGAATATGGGGCTGTCCCAGCCCAGGGCCACCAGCACCGCTGTGCTGGGGACATGCGGACCTGGGACCTGCCACCCCGAGCCCAACAAGTCTCGGAGGAACTCTCTGTCAGGGAAGGAACGGGTTTGTTTATGCTCCTTGTGTGACCTTCAGCAAATCTGTGGGTTTCTCCCGTCGTTTGGCTTTAGACCTGTTTCAGACCAGGCAGGCAAATGTCTCTACTCTGCCTGCTAATGGCGTGAGGATCTCTCTCCTGCTCTGCTTCACTCCGTCCGTTTGGGCTGCATTCACACTCTCCATCACCTCCTGCAGCTGCCTCTGTTGCCGAATCCTAACGCCGCCTTCTCTTTTGCTGGCTCGTCGCTGCAGCGAGCGATCTGTACAAATGCAGTGTCAGCGCTGCAGTGGCACTGGGGCGAAGCGACAAGGGACACGCAGAGCCACATGCTCGCTCGGCTGCAGCTCCCAGCACCTTATGTTTCTGACTGCTGGGAAGCTGTAAGGACAGCATGGCCGGTGTCAGACAAATGCTGGTCGTGTTTTCCCATGGACGGTCAGTGCTGGGAAAACGGCACCAGTCTAAAGCGAGTCACCAGATGGAAGGATACCCAGAGGGACCTTTGGGAAAGGGCTTTATTTCAATCCGTGAAGTCCCCGATGTATAGCCAGTGTTTATAAAACATTGCACTGTTAATGCTGTTTGGAAATAGGAGGAACCAGAGACTGAAACATCTGCATTAGCATAAAAATAGCTTTGCATGGGGCAAGCACAGCTTGGAAACAAGCCAAAGATAGGTCCTGACAAAGGTCTTTGACCTTCCCTTTTAGGATTACGAACATCACAGTAACTGCACGCTGCTGCTGCTGCTGCAGCCTCCGTTGCCTGCAGCCCTGCACCGAGCTCTCCGCTAGCAACTCCAGCGCCTCAGTTGGCAGCCAGTGTTTTATGGGTTTCTGGGACACGGCAGAAATCGCTTTCCTGTTCATAAAATGTCCAGCAGAAACACAGTGCATGGCAGGATATAGGACTGGGTTAGCAGCCTCGTCTTTAGGACATACACGCCTGGATGAGAGGGGTATGCTGTCCACCTTCCCCTCCTCCACAGATTGGGGGGTGCATCAAAAATACATCGTGATTGTGGCCTAGAAACCTCTTGTGTGTTCAGGGACAAGAAACCAGCAGGGATGGCTTTAATTCCCCCTTCTGGGCATCCTTTTGCCTGCGGTGAGGTAGAGGAGGAACCGGGATCCCCACTTGCCCCGGGGCAGCAAGGGGCACCCTGGAGGCAGCCAGGCACATGCCCCCCCAGCCGGCTTGGCTCTCCCAGCTACGCATGGATGCTCTCCCGCTGGCAGAGCAGCTCCAGGGCTGGTCACAGCCGAGAGGAGAGGTGATAAAATCCACAGGCTTTGAGTGCAAGCTCTCTGAGGCCGGGGCTGTCTTTTTTTTCCCTGTATTTACTCAGAGACCAGCACAGTGGGTTCCTGGTTTATGATGCTGTGCTAGAGTAATTTGAATAATAAATACCATGAAGAAAGTGCATTATTATGAAATATGGGCTTTTCCAATAAATAAATCATGGCTGTTATTTGCATGTATAATACCAAGGGAAGGTATCTAGGACAGTTGGTGCTGGCTGGAGTGGCTGACACGAAGCTTTGCAATAAACCAACACCCCCTTCCTTTAGCTTGCCTGTTACTCCAGCTCCCCTGGGTTCACATTTTAGGATTCGAGGGGGGTGACGCTGTCAGGGCAGACCCCATTTCTGCAAACCTTTCCTCACAAGGAAAGGAGGACCATTTTTTTTTTGCCATGCGGACACCCTGGGCAGTGGTGCCAAGGTCCCGTCCTCAAGGGCCTGACCCGAGCCCCGGCCACAGGGTGCACGCTCGGTCTAAGGAGGGGAAAGCGGGCGGACGGCTGGGAATGATTTCTCTAACGCTTGAAGCGGCCGTTCACGCCAAGAGTCAGGGTTTAATCACCGCCCGCGCGGTGGCATGTCGCCGGTGCCATGCGGAGGAAGAGCCGCGTCCGCCCCGATTGCTGTTTGCAAAGTTAGTCACTGCAGCCCGCGGTTGCTAGACCGGGTAAACAAGGGCAAACAAAGGCACTGGCGTTCCAGGCAGGCACGGTGAGCCCATGAAGCAATCTGTACCCTGCTTCCCAAGAGCTCTGTCAAACTGATTTCTTAGAAAAAAAGATAAAAAAAGGAAAAAAAGACAAGGCACAGCAGTAAGAGGCTGTCTCATGCTGGGCTCCGCTGCTAAATATATTCTGTGTTTACTGTACGCAAGAACAGTAGGAAGCCTTCCGAAACAGCACCAGGGTTGCTCCGATTTTTTTCAGCAATCAATCACGCTTGGCCTGAGCCATTTTTATCCTGACACAAATGGAAAATATTTTCCTGGTTTAATTTCTACTGATCAAAGACATTTCCTCAACAGAGAGGAGCCCCATGGCCCTGGGCGGCGGGGGGAGAGATGTCCGCAAGGAAACTATTTCACCGAGGAGACCCGGGGAGCAGCTCGCTCGCAGTGGGACGCCCCGCGAGCCGACGGGGTGAGTCAGGACACGATCCCTGCAAGGCCAGGAGCGGTTAGCAAGGCTATTCATCCTTTTTCTTCCCAATTAATTTGGGAAAAGAAGAAGAAACTTGGTGTTTACTCACATGCTGGCCAAACACAGCACCTGAGAGTATCCCGTGCAGGCGGCGGCGATGCCGGGGCTGGACGCATTTAGTCGTGGGGACGAGATCCTGGAGCTCCAGGGGGTGGATGGTGGCGGGTGGGTGAGGGGTGGTGGCACAAACGAGGGAAGGGCATGGGTCTCCCCCCGAGCATCCTTCCCTGGGGCAGCTCCCACCCGCCCCATCCCGTCCCCTGCGTGTGGCTGCCCCGAGGTTTGCATGGGGGGCAAGCGCTGTCCCCTCTGCTGCACCAGGACCCTCTCTCCCAGCTGCTGCTGCGATGACAGAGGCCTGTGGAGGGACAGGTTTTTGGGGTCAGAGATCTGTTGGGTTTTGTTTACTTTCTTCGTAAGATTTCCCTAAACAATGTTGGGAAACGCTCCTTCCATGAACCTCATCGTGGCCGGAACTGACTCAGCTTTCTGCACAGAGAGGATTCTGGAGATGAGCTCGCCGGCCTCGTTAACCTGACATCACGCTCGACACTGTTTACGGACAGACGCTGTATTTTATTTCCATTTGCGCCTCACGTCAGCACGCTGCACGCGGAGCTGCCGACGCATCCCCGCTGGCCCCGCGGCATCCCCGGCTCCTCCAGCCCCTCTTGCACGATGCTGCCTAAAGCACGACAGCTCACCAGGTCAGCGCTCACCATTCAAACAGCAACTTGGGATTTAAGAAGCAGCAGCGACCGCCCCCATGCATGATAATACCCAAACCTCGAAACCTTGAATTTCCCTTTCCCCTGCCTACTGCAGGGGCAGAACCTGCACTGTCCTTCCAGCCTTCACCTGCGCCTCTCCTGAAAACACAGGGCGTTGCTCAGCTTTTCCTCCTTGATGCTTTCGTGGAGCAAAAAGCGAGCAGCTCGGAGCAATCCAGGCACTCAAGTGCATTCAGATCAGCAGCAGACAGCCCACACGAGAGCTGTTTTACCCGGCGTTCTCCCTCTAAACGGTTCTTTCATGTATTATGGAAAAAGCGCGCAGCTCCACGCTGGCGTTTCGGCACATTAATTACAAGCTGCAGCCGTCGGCCGCTGTGGCGGGGGCCGTGGAAGGCCACGTCACACACGGCTCCAATGCCAGGCCAGGCAGGATGTCAGCAAGATTGAAAAATCCTTGTTTTGACCCATTTGCCTTTCAGGGTTTCTTATGTAAGAGAGAAAAGAGGGAAAGGGGACATGGCTGGAAGCAGCACCAGGGCTCTCCCATCCACCTCTAAAACAACTTTGTATTGACCAACCTGCTCGGGGTGCTGGTCTGGTCCGCGCCAAGGCCACGAAACAACGACTCCGAATGCAGAAAAGTTAACAGCCTCCGGCTGAGCCCAGTGCTGCCACGTGAGCTGCCCCAGCACTCCAGCCCCAGTAAAAAACCAGTCGCCACGCTTGTCTGCACGACTGGGATGAGGCTTTGCGGCGCGGTGACCTGCAGTAAGGAGTCTGCGGTGTACGTACAAGAATTTCACCTATTAAATATAGAGCGCAACCTACATGAAGATTTGTAGCTAAGCAGTCAGGCTTGTAAGACCTTATAGGCAGCTCAGAGACCTTTCTCTCCCCAGATATCTTCCCCAGGCTGGAGGGGCGGCTGGTATCGGTGCCGGCTCCCGCTTTGCTCGATGAGTCTCAGACAGACCCTCGTGACGGGCAGATTTCCCTCCCGAAGGCAGGCATAAAGACAAATCTGATTTCCTTCTCCCAGGCAGATGCCGACAACTTCAGAGCACAAACTGCGAACTGGGCTGGTTTCTAGTTTGACACCAAACCTCTGACAGATCAGAGCTGAAACGGGAGCAGTCACAGCTCATACTCTCAATTAGCACCTTGCTGATCAGCCGGGTCTCTGTCGGAGGGGCTGCAAAGCACTTTTTACCATCCCTATATACATCCACACAGCATCATCTCACTCCCCTTTCCTCCTTTCCTATGCAGAGCTGAAATAAACTTGCAGTTCTAGAACTTCTCTTTTGTTTGAACTGCCTGTATAAATAGCCCAATGCAGACAGACCAAAATACCCATAAACCAGCGCTGACACTTGACAGGGATTCAAGGGCAAATCTCGAGAACAAAGACAAGGCTCCCTTGTAAACAAGGCATCAGTCACTTTTAGATTATGACAATTAGGCAACGGAATTATTGGGAAACGTCTAGAAGGCATCACTGCAAGAGCTAAACAAGTCTGAGAGCAGACACTGTCAGCGGGCTGCTGCTCGGAAAGCCTCGGGAGGTTTTCCGCTCCGCGGCCGTACGGAGCAGGTCTGTGTCCCGCTGTGCTCTCGATGATTCAGGGATCGCGGGAGTCATCCTGGTCCCATCTCCTCCCGGCACAGACCTCAGCTCGGGCAGGCGATGCCAGCCCGGTGCCCGAAACTGCCAGCCTCGCCTCGGTCCTGGAGATAGATAGGCTTTATAGTCCTGCTATCACTTTTCAGAGTGGGAGCTGGCGTGCACTGCCGACTGCTATTTGTTGGGGGAAAAAAAAACCTGGCAGAAGTTCCGTAACCTGTCACAAACCCATGAACAGCCGCAACGGTCCTGGGAACAGCCCGAGCCCGGCTCCGGCAGCTGCACGGCTCTTAAACCCCTGCAAACCCATGCGACATCCACGCAGCACAGCTCCTGTCCCCCCCAAAAAAGCGGCAGGGGCACGGCCAGACCTGGGTACACCCTGGGAGGATCAGCAGCAGGGTCTCAGCATGCAAAAACCACCCCTAAAAAAAACAACCCCTGTGATTCGGCCGGTTGCTGGCGTAGGCATGGTAAAGGCAGGGTCCTGCAGAGGATTCGGGCTGCAGTGCCGCCCGGGTGATGGGAGGAGGATCGCAGAAATTGCTTTTCTAGGGGCTACAAAGCAAAAGCTGTCGGGCCACGAGAGAGGTTGATGGAGGCAAACATCATCTGTTTTCTCCAAGGAACTCTTTTGTTACGGGAGGAATGAACTACAAGGCTGATAACACCACAATTTCAAGCTAATCTCCCACACAATCTACGTATTGGCTGATTTCCTGGTAACTCTCCATAGGCGCAGGCTGGGTGTTTCCCTCAGCTCTGATGATCAGTTTTCTTCTAACAGCAGTACTTGGCTACAAGTCCTCAAACCTCGACTGCACGCTGTTCCCAAATACACGCTGTTCTTCCCCAAACCACAGCCAGGACAAGAGCTACCTCTGCCACATGACTGTTTTGCTTTGCCACAAGATTAGGGAACTGAAAACTAAATTTGCAGTTTTTCTGCTAGCAAAGCCTGTCCCTCTAAATTGGGACCCAGCTCAGCTCCCACTGCACAAAGCGAGTGCTTCTTTCCTCACTGGGGGAAATGGTCTTTAATTTGCTTCTGGGTAGATCACAAACCAGCACTGCATTTTGCAAATCAGAACTGAAAACCGCCTGAAAAGTGTGAGGGCTCGCTCACTGCCCATGCCCCAGAGCTGGGAAATAGCCTTATTGCTACCCAGCAATTTACTCCAAGCAGGCAAATAAGCAGCAGATGCAGCTCAAAACCAGATTTCAGGCTGAGCTCACTGGAGTGAAGGTATCTTGCCATTTTAACTAATTCTCTTGCATCCCGGCACGGTGCCTCTGTTGCTTTCCCAGCCACGCTGGCCCGCTCGCAGAGTCGCAGCATTGCACAGAGGTCACCCAGGCTTTCCCCTGTGTCATGGTCCCAGGCAGCCCCGAGCCTTTGGTGACCCACTGCCGAGCCCAGAACCAGCTCCGCACCGTCACATCCCTTACCCCGTACCGCAGATCAGCGGCTCAGCACCCCCCTAGACCCCTACGTTTCCTCGCTGCCGCGTCTTGCCGCCGTTCTGCCTCCACCCTGTCTGCTTTAGCATCCCGCTCCCCGAGCCCCGTGGGAGGCCGTGGGTCGTGGTTTAACACCGTGCCACATCATTTTGCACATCTGCCTCCCGATCCGGCGCCTGGGCTGCAGCCTGTGCGGCTCCGGGAGCGATGTGGGGCACCGAGGGCCCCCAGGAGCCGGAGCAGCACAAAGGCACGCATCCTGTCTGCCATCCCATTTTGCGGCAAAGGAAGCGGCTCGGCAGAGCCGAGAGCCCTGATGAGGGGGTACGTGTGTCTGGTACCGTTGGCCGTGGGCTGGGCTGCGACAATGACCCGAGCCAGCCCCACGTCCCAGCCCCAAGGCAGGATTTCCCGTGAGCCCGTCCCCTCGGCACCAGACAATGAGCTGTCTGACAACTGGAGACGGCTCTGCCTTCACCCTTCTCTAGCCAGGGGTACTCGGGGACCTTCAGGAAGATCAAACAGGAAATTCAGCGGAGAAAGAAAAAGGTTGTTCGTGCTTGAAAGGCTAAACTTTCATTGCCACGCTCAGTCTTGCTGACCCGGGAGGAAGGTGCCGAAGTCAGGATATTAAAATACTTTCCCTGACTCCCATGGAAAGAGCAGGACATGGGGCGCGGGTCTGCAAACGCGATGGGTATGTGCCATTTGGGGATGCTGATCCTGTCGGCATACGGCCCGGCTGCTCATTGCAGAAGCTGCCCGGCTGCGGGGTCACCCCAGCCCCTTCCAGTGACCCCCAGCAAACCCACTCACTTCTATCCTCCCCGTGCGCTCCGAGTGCATTGTTTGCCTGCTGCTGCCTGCATCCCTGCTAGACTTGGCATTTTTCTTTTTTTTTTTTTTTTTTTAAACAAAGCTTTCAGCTGTACCGCACGCTCTGGCTGGCAATCTGCCACCAGCCTCTCTAGTAATTATCTCCCACTACAAGTGGAGAGCACCACAGTTTGAGTTTCCCTTTGCAAGATGGCTTTGGGAAGCCTCAAGGAACAGGAGAAGCCACCCGTGGCTTCCTTACCCAGCCAGTCTTCCCTCCCCAGCCTTTCCAGCCCCCCGTGACAGTAAGCATTTCATGCCAGAAGTCGATGTGTCCTCAGCAGAGCTTTGCTGAATGCAGGGCTTCTTTAAAAGGGTACTGGCTTTTAAAAGTGCCAGAAGTTTCTGTTTCTGTTCTGTTTCTTAACAGGCATGATTTACTTACTGTAACTGGCTATTCATTATGTCCTGCACTGCATTATTAACTCAGTGATCGTACATTTAGCAGAGAATTTATGAGAAATGAGGAGACATTCATTATCAGTAATACCACAAACTTTACTCTTATATGGTCTCCCTGCACAGAGAGATGCTCGGCTCCCACGGCTGAGCAGCAGCATCCACACGGCCAGGCAGCTTCGGCGTGTTCCTTGGCCCCGTGCAGCACGGCACTGCTCTGCAAAGCTCCGAGGCCGTGGTCCCCCTTGCCCAAACCAGTCCAACCCGCACCCTTGGTGTCACCGAGCAGGGACGGACCAGCCCGCAGGGACACCGCTGCCAGAAAGCCGCAGCAGGCTCAGCGAGGGGCAAGGCTGTCTTCTTGTTTTGCGCGCCTGACACTTTTTACCGACTCTTCTTACTGCATCGACACCATGAAAAGTTATTTTCTTTAACTTGTCAGCAGCCCGTGCTGCCCTTAAAATGGCGCAAGAGCTGCAGAGATCCCCCTCACACCAGCTGTAGCACCAGTTCGGCTGCTGCTGGTTTTCCCATGTGTCACCAGGACAAACGCACGGGTTCCCGGCGAAGGAGGCAAGGCACGGGGCAGAGGGAGCCGGACCGAGAGCCACCAGTTGCAGCTGAGTGACAGAGGTTAATAAAAAATACTCTTGCTCACCTTGGCTGCAGGAGGCTGGGGAGCAGAAGTAATGGCATGCAGACTGTGCCTGATATAACAACGCCTGGCTTAGCAGCCTAGAAGCCAGCATCTAATTTAGTTTTCACAGGTAGGATAAAGAAAAGTATTAAACAGACACGGTGCAATTTTTTTTCCCTAATAAAAACTTTTCTGATGCTATTTAACCAGCTTAATCGTGCCTTCTGTTGTCTGAAAACCTATAGCTTTTTTTCTGGCTTTCAGGCAGGTGGCTGTGTGAGCAGGATTGTCCGAGAAAAGCCTTTACAGCAAAATGTCTTTACAGCAACTGAGCTGCAGCAGAACTCCCATTAAAATACACCCCACTGTACCGCACATCTGAACTGGGGCCCACAGGACAGTCTCAGGGAGCACACGGCCATGTTAGACTCTTGGGTTTTGTAAGCAAAGGGCACGGTGTCCTGCCGTGAGATCTGGGACAAGTGTTACCAGATGCTCTATTAAAGAAACAGCAACCACAGAAAAACCCAACCAACAACCAAACAAACAGAAAAACCCACGTGGAGCCTGTGCTGTACAGAAAAAGGCACATGAGCCACAGTGGGAAGAAGCTGTTGGCAGGTTGGAGAGCCGGGGCAGACACTGCCATTCGCACGACCTGGATGTCTGACAAATTCCCAGGAATTTGGATTCCACGAGGAACACGATGAACCGGTTCCTCTTTGACCTTACAGCCATCCTGCAGCTGTGTCTGCTGCAGAGCCCTCCATCTCATTTCCCAGCGGAGAGCAAACATAAGGAGCGGCATTTCTGGCTCCTGAGAAGGGCAGGGATTCTCCAACCTGCACGGCCAGCGGCAGAAGCGAAGGCTGCGAGTGAGCCAGAGGTTGAGCCCACGTAGCGAGGGAAAGGATGGGAAGAGAAGAGATGGCCTGAGGCTCCTGGGCATTTCAGATTCTTAGATTTTCCACTGAATGAGTTGAAGGCAAAGCACACACACACACACACACATATATATATATATATATATATATATATAGGCAATAATTTAACTTTCCTCTCCTGTTCCAAAGCCTTCTAGATGCCCTTCCAAAGACTCAGTTCCTGAATATTTTGCATATGGCTGGGAAGGTCTCTGCAGCCCCAATGCTCTCCTAGGGGACCGCTGCATCTTTCAATGCCAATGTGGTATTACAAGCCGTGCAGGCTTAGGCAGGCTAGTGAAAGGAAAGCTATGCAAAACATGCCCTAGCAAAATGCAAAGGCATCCCAGATTACCTTCTTTGGAGTGATTTTGGATGGTTACATAAATGCAGACTAAGTTGTCTGCAAGACTTTGCGGGAAAGGCGCTGGCTGCTCCCGGTACCCCTGTCACCGAGGGCAGCCCTGGCCTTCCCCCCACCTCCTGCTTTTGGGGTTGCCGGCTCCTTGCAGGGGCTGGGGGCTTTCCAGAGGCCCCTACAGTGGCTTTTGAGCAGGTGAGCACCCAGCTTTACCTGCCTCCCTCCTACAACGGTGCAGCCGGGGCAGGCGGGATCCTCCAGCAATTCGCAGCTCCGAGCTGGAGATGCCTCTGGACTATTTAAACTCGTTTTGCATTGCCAGCGGAGCGCAGACCTGGCCGCTGAGTCACCATCCTTCCCGAATCTTTCCCTTCGGCAACCGCTTGCTCCGATTGCGAGACCCGGAGGCTTGGTTGAGCCTACAATAAATCATGAGCACTTCACCTTCAAAACCTCCATGGCCACGACCTGGGATGAGATGCCTGTGGGGCGCTTGGCAAGAAGGGCCCCCCGCACCCCAAAGCTCAGCACGAACCTGCCCGTCCCCCCAGCAGAAAAGCCCCCGTGGCTGGAGCGCTCCAAGCCCATCACGTCGTGAGAAGCAGAGTGCAATTAGGGATGTGGCAGAGCTGTTCTGCAGAGATGGTGGGGATAGGAATTAATCCTCCCATTAATGTGTGAAACAGAGCGTTTGCATTTCACAAAGCAATTATACAATAATAGCAGGAGAGCTATGATGGAAATCGCATCTTGTCTGAAGTTTCGCTCCAATCCAACACATGAATAATTCTTCCTAGGCATTACTGGGAAAGTGGTATTAAAAGACCGATATAAACAAAAATTACTGGAAAAAAAACAGATGAGGCATGCTTCATCTATCAGTCAGAGTTGAACACAACTAAATTTATACAAAGTGGGCAGAGAAGCTTGAAGGGGCAAAGACATTTGTTACTGCTCAGTGCAAGATGAGCTCACAAGAAAACGCATGCTTCATCTTGGCAGCTTTCTGATGTCTTACTCCCAAAGCATCGGCTTTATTCTCGGTTTCCATGGCAGATACTTTTCTAAGCTTGTATCTTCCACAAATATTGCTAATTTATTCTCTCAGCCATGTCTCTGCAAATACCTGCAGAACGATTCCATGTGCAATAAGAGCGGTGAAAACCAGGCATATGTTAACATGCCTCAGCTCTTGTTTTCGACCAGGCAAAACAGAAGAAGGGCTCGTTTTCTACAGCCACAAGATCATGGGCGATCTTCTGGCACTCTTTTTTGCCCTAAGTACTCTGAAACTATTATCTGTCCAGTGAAGCAAAGTACATTTAGCATTTCAGCCAGACCTATTTACAGGCAGGTTTTCCCCTCACGCAGTGCTCCAGGCAGCACTTTCCACCTGAGCAGGAGGGGACCAGCGACGAGCGTGGTCCCTGCTCCTACGGCTCCCCCCTCGTATTTCGTGTTAAAGGGACTCCAGAAAACATGAGGCTCTTTCACAGGCAGAGACCCAGGAGCCAGCCACATCAAAAAGATCCTATTTGCAGGGTGGATTTACCAGCCCTGCAAATGTTGAGCAAACAGTGGCTGATGTGTAATTCTCACAAATTCGGCAAGACTACAGCGAAGTGAGAGGCTTTTAAGTCTTTCTGGCAGAAGGCGAATCATAGGGTTTTGCAAAGTAGTTCTTTACACACTAACGCACATAACAGCTAGCACGTACAAAAGAAATTCGGACAAACTTGTAAAAAGTAACCTGCGCAACGACAGCGATGCAGAACTGGTGGAAAAAAAACGGCAGGCATATACAGGGAGAGGTTGTGCCGGTAACAACGGCCTGGAGCAAAGTCCTGGCAGCCGTGGGGAAAGCCCGTCCTCCGTGGGGGTGAACGCAGGGCACAGGGCTGTGCCAGGGCGTGCCCAGCACTTACGGATGGTTCCATAAGTCCCAGATAGGAAAGTGGTCAAACACTGAAATGTGGCCCACTCCCTCTCCTAAAGATAAAAGCCTGGCAAGCGCCGGCCAGCTGGAATTTCATGAGAGCCTGGATGAAGCCGGGACTGCCAGTCGCTCTGGGGGCCAGGCAGCAGCCTGCCCCGCTCTGTGCATTGCCTGGTGAGCAACAGCTCACGAGTAATCCTGTTCTCTGCTCTGTGCCGGCACAAACGCCTGGCACGTGGACTTCAGGTGCTCTTACCTCTCCCACGGCTCCCGCTGGCCACAGGAGAGCGGGTTTGCCGGGGCTGCGCTCAGACACATCCCCTCGCTCTGTCCGAAGGAACAGAAGTTTTAAAGGCAATGTGAAATGACAAGCAACTGGGCGATGTTACTTTGGATCTGCTCATCGCTGCGGTCAGAGATCACCTCCACAGCTCTCCGGTAAATAAGGGAAACCCCCTGGGGCCGTTGGTCAAACTGGCTTGGGGACAGAGGCTGTTTTGGGGACTTATTCCGTAGGGATGAGTAATAGGGGTCATCAACACAACCAGTAAACAAGCCACTAATTTTCCAAACAGTGCCTCTGCAGCATCTGGCTGCTTTTAAGCCGTTAACCAAAATACACCTATATCTGGCTCCCTGGCCTCAAGTGACTTTTGAACCCACTGCTGTTCTGGACCAGATTTAGTTGTGCTCAATAATACCAGATTTCTAAGCCCAGCAGGACATTCCAGTGGTCAGAGCTGGCCCCTTGCAGGCAGCTGTGCCCAGTCCACAACCTCAGCGAGAGGGAGTCGCAGAATCATAGAATATCTTGAGTTGGATGGGACCGATAAGGCTCATCGAGTCCAACTCCCTGCTCCTCGCGGTACTACCTAAAACTAATCCGGATGACTAAGAGCGAGTCCTCCCAGCCCAAGGGCTTGGCGTTGGCCGAGGGTGGGGTGGAGAGCACAAACTCTTCTGAAGCAGAGGAGCTGCACCGGTGAGCTGGAAGTTAAAGAAAAAGGACATTCGCAGCAGGAACGGGGCAACAAACCGCTCGGTGCTGCTGCTGCTGCAGCGCAGGGTACACGGTGGGACAGAGGGACTTTACCTGCTGCGGGCATTGCCACGTGCGGCTGGGGTGTAACGTCCCGGGGAAAGTCACCTCAGAGGACATTATGGATCAGCTGCCTTTGGTAAACTACTTGCCACTTAGAAAACACAGCTTTGTGAGCGCTAAACGTGAGCTGGATCATCTGGGAAGCAGCAGAAAGCATCCGATGCGCAGACCTGCGCAGGTTTTGCTGTGCTGCTGTACTTCTGCCTGCCCGAGACATAGACAAGTGCGTGTCTGCAGGCACAGGCTGGCAGCTTGCACCTCTGGCTAGTATTGCAATAGTTCCCACCTGGAGTTTTAACTGTTTATTATATTACATGTATTCTGAATGCAGAGCTTTTCCGCATGCAGCAAAGGCCGAGGAGCAGAGTTTGAGCTGTAGTAGCTCAAAGCGACGTTTGAAGTTGCACGAAGCCCGTTCTACGGCAGGTTCAGAGAAAAACCATCCCCGTGGCAGAAACAGAAAGCTTTTCGACTCGGTTGCGCGGCAGAGGAAAGTTGGCAACTTAACTGTTAAACTCTCCTCTGACTGTTCAGCGTTGACATCAGCGTGATCTCATCACTGTAACTTGAGCCCTCCGGCTTTTTCTCCAGACTGCCTTTAAATACCAGTGCTGGGAGCCAGCACAGCACAGATCCCTCTGACTGGACCCGAGGGCAAACCCGGCAGCACCCCACATAGATGAAAGCAAAGAGAAGCTACAAAACTCCAGCCATGTCCACATCCCTGCGAGTGAGCCCCTCGGTCCACGGCTACCGCTTCGACACAGCCCTGCGCAAGAAAGCCGTGGCCAACATCTTTGAAAGCATCAACGAAGAGTCCCTACAGAAACTCTTCAAAAACTCCGGCGACAAGAAGGCGGAGGAAAGAGCCAAGATAATCCTCGCCACCGACCAGGACTTGGAGGAGAAAACGAGAGCGCTAATGGCGCTAAAGCAGAGGCGAAAAGACAAGCTGCTCCAGTTCCTGACGTTTCGGAAATACTCCATTAAAGTTCACTGAACACACGGTGCAGGGAGCAGAAATGGAGGAGACCACATCGGGACAGGACTGTTTGTGAATTCCCACCGCTCCCGGCACGCTCCGGCTGCCCCACGAGCTGCTGGTGGGATGGGGGACCTGACAGACGGCCCGCAGGGCTTCAGCCCCACCGAGCACGCGGCAAACCGCAGCGCCGACGGCAGCATCGGCGCCGACGGCAGCATCGACACCGACGGCAGCATCGGCGTGGCCGGCAGCATCGGTGCGGCCGGCGGGGTGGTGGCCGGAGGCTCCCAGAGGAACGGCAGCTCCTGTCGGGAGGCACCAGGCTCCTACGTGGGACCGAGCCGTGGGGGGACCCCGCATGCCCGGGCACGACTCGAGAGAGCCCTTCTGACGGGCTCGGTGTTCACTGACTTCAGCTGCGCGCTTTGCCTTTTCAAACTCGTTTCCTTAAAGTCCGAGCCCTTGCTAAGCCTCGCCGTTAGGGGCTAGGAGGGAGGTTCCAGAGACTGATCAGCTACTGATCACGGATCACTTTGCATTTGTTAAAATGCATGTAAGTGCACCGGGTGGGTGCAGCGAGTTCAACTTTCAGGGAATGCGTTTGCTCTAGAGACACACTACGCAACTGTACCTTTTCTTTCTCAAGCTGTATGTGTGCAGTCTAAATTGTTTGCACAAAACCAATAATAATGACATATTTCCCTGAATTTACTGTGAAGTTCCTTAATATTTTGTTCACTTCTCATTAACACTAAAAATCTGAAGATCATAACTACAGTTCTTATTTGTATAGATTACAATAGCTGTTAGACAACTACTTCATGGTAATATTTTATGACAATGTTATTATTATAACAACTATAATTTATTGCATATGATGATCTGAACTTTAATAAATTATGAAGTAAATATAAATTCTCTTGTCTGAAATGCTCAGTTTTCCTGGAGGAGTGGGGTTATACTTTTTTTTGGTCATTTCATACAGATTTCCGTTTTAGGATCTGACCTGCACCTCTCCTTAATTCCCCAAGTGTCGATTTGGTAGCCTGTTTGCAGCCTCCAGCAGCCCCTGCTTTTCCTGCAGTCCCACCATCTAGTCCAGCAGCACCAGAGTTTGACCCAGAGTTACTGTGGTGACTCTGGCATCCCCAGAAGACCTCACCAAATTTAGCTGTAAATCAAACTCAGCTGTTAGTTTCCCCTATGTAATAAAGGGGAATTACATCTTTTGCAATAGTGTGACAGAAAAATCAGTTTAGAAAATGGCCAGTTCTGAGCCGCAGCGAGTGGCACGGTTTGTTGGGCTCTCGGCGTTCCTGCAAAGTAGGCAGAGAATCAGACTTGGCTTCCCGTCATCCAAAGAAACAGAAGTGAGTTATGAACGCTTTGGCAGCGGAACTGGACTCAGTTTTTCTGCAGGTTATGCCATACTATCATGATAGACTATGTTGAAAATACTTAAAAATAGCAAAGACTAGTTATTTATAAGTATGTCCTCTAATAACCTGCCGGTTCAGAAAAAAACATTCCCATGACTCTGCCTACAGCAACAAAGATAAAACAATTCAGAAGAACGATAGACCAGCTACAGTTTTTTTGCCTACAGTAAAAACTCCAAATTGCCTGTAAGTCAGGGAGACTAGAAAGAAGAATCCTTTAAATTACTTAATAGAATGGATAATTGTAATTCTTTATAGCGTGGTGAAGCATATCCAAGCATTTCCCGAGACCACCGGGTTGGGGAATGCAATGCCCAGCGTGCGGCGCAGCACCGGCCTCCGAAAGCGGGCAGTGGCAGAAGCGTCTGCAGCCTTCGCCGCAGCCGGGAGGGCGGCAGGAGAGCTCCTCCGGCTTTACAGAACTGCCCTTGCTCAGAAAAATCTGCTTCAGAGCGGGATTTGCTCCAGAGGCTGTTGCCAGTTTTCCGGCATTTGACCTGTTCCGGTGCAGTGTCCCACACTCAGCTGTGGCTGTTTCACCCGCTCATGACACATCCCCACAAAACCATCCATAGCGACGCAAATTGCCTCAAACGGGTTGTTTCCAAAAAAGGTCAAACGGGGCCGTTCGGCGGCGGCCGCCCGCAGCCCGGGACGCTGCCGCATCGCCCCTGCCGCCGCCTCCCCCCAGCCGCTCCAGGCATTCGGGATGCAGCGTCTTCCCTCCCGCTCGGGCAGGTTTTCCCATCAAAGCCATTTCTTGTGTGTCAAACACTCAAAATAGAAACCAGCGGGGCGATGCAGCCACCAAATCCATCTCTCTCTGGGGTGTGTTATATGGTGGGACCCCGACGACCTGCTGCAAGAGGATGCTCTCAGACCCCCCCCGTGGGTACTAAATGAGCTTTATGTTGTCCTGCTGCTTTCCACTTCTCCGACTCTGCTGCCGGGGCTTTGCTCACCCCCCCTCTCCCCTGTCCTGGACCATCCAGCTTTCCACAACGCACCTCCTGTGCCAGGACCAGCTGGGGCTTTGCCAGAGCCTCACCACTCTCTTGGCCCCCGCTACCAAACCACGCACCCCGCTCCCAAGGGGCCGAGGGAAGGACCGATGCTTTGGCACCCCGTGCGGTTTGGGGAGAGGGGGCCGACAGCTGCCCGTCACGGGCCCGGCGAGGCAGCTGGGCTTTCTGCCCTTACCGTCCACACCACGACCCGTGGCCGCTCACACGTAACCAAAATTAAAGCACACATCCAGAACCTGCTCACCACGAGGCACGGGTCTGCAGGGGGGGGGGTGACAGTCCCAGTCCTGCTCCGGGCTGTAGCTGCCCATTTTCCCTGGATGGAGAAATCCCCGTGCCAGGAGAGCAGCACCCTGACTCACGCTACGGTCCCTCCGATTCCCTGCATCCACCTCTTGCCCAACGCTACCAACAATCAGGGGAACCCGATGGATCCTCTGCCAACTTTCTTTCCTCGTAGAAAGCAAATCTGAAGGAAGCCACGATTGCGGCGGACTGAAAGCAGCGCCAATTGAAGCAGTTGCTGCTGGCACGTCCGACCATTGCCCAGGCATTCCTGCTCACAAACATTTGCATAACATGATTGATAAGACCCTGTGACTTAGGGACTTTACAGTCCCTCTTGTCTCATTACATTTAAATTATTGGCCCAAGTGGCATCCCTGATAAATAAAGGCCGCTTACAAAAAAAGTTACGTCTTTATTGGATTTTTACAGTGGAAAAAGGCAATTTTCCTTGGTGGCAGCCCGTATGCTGCTTTGGCAGGTTTGCGCTTCCTGAACGGCAGCACACCTCACAGCGGACTCAGGAAAAATCCCGCTTAATTATGAAACATTTGTCAACTGGAGTTTAAGGTACACACATCCAAGCATCCCTCACGCTCACGGTGCTGCCTTCTCCGCTGCTGCTTTCCAGGGCCGCACAACGGACGGTTCAGAGCCCCCAGACCCGACCCCAGCGATCCGGCGCTCGCGGCAGCCCCTGTGCTGCCGAGCAGGGGTACGGCCGAGCAAAGCGCCGCTGGTGCTGCTACCCGTGCTGCGCCTTGCTCTTGCGATCCCGATGGGATCTGTGCCGAAGAGGTGCAGGAGGGCAGGTCACCCGATTGTGCCGGGCCCTTCCTGAGCACTCGGTGCCGCAGACTCGGTGTCTGTCATCAGACAGCCCGGCAGCAATCCTGCCAGACGCGGGGCCCATTGTCAGCCTCCCAACGCAACAAACAGAGGAAAAGGCTGTTCAAGGAATTTCCTCCCACCAGGAGCCGGGCGTTTCCATTAATTCTTCTCCATGAGTCAAACTGGCTGTACTGGGTGTCCCTCTGACTTGGCATCCTGAGGAACGTGCGTCTGAACAGCTAATTTTATCTAGCTTTTCTAATGCTCTGCCATAGACAGGAGGACAGCAGAGGGGGTGGCTGTGGACCCCCAGCTCGTGTGGCTGTGCCCAGGAGCACACCGGTGGGCTCCCCGCTGCAGGCACCTGGGGACAAGCCGCAGAAAGCCAGGACAGAAAACAAGCAGAAGCCTTGTTCACACAAGTTCTGGTTTGACAGACTGGGAAGGTGGGGAGCAGCCCGCAGGGTGCCGGAAAGAAACAGCCCAGAGCAAAGCGGGGGGGGGGGGTCAGTTACAGCAGATGGCACAAGGTCCCACGATCTGTCCCCCCCATCAAACGCCCGTTCCCATCTCTCCAAAAAAACTACTCTTGCAAGCATCCTGATGATAGGAAGATGGGGTTGGAACAACAGTCCAACTCGGCCTGTCCACTGTGTTCAGGAGGAGATGGGGATGTTGCCCAGTGTCTGAACACCCAGTACCGTGACCTTCTAATTTCTGGTGAAATCAAATACACACAACATGAGCAGAGTCCAAAGTGGAGCTGGGCCAGACCTCACACGGCAGTGTTTGTGTGCGGAGGGACAGGGTGCTCCAGTCAACGGCATCACCTCTCGGGCAGGTTTCCCTTCCAAGCCATTGAGCAATGGGGCAAGTTAAAAATTGACCGTTCAGCTGAACTGTACATCTGTTTTGCCCGGAGGTACGGACTCGCCTTTGCAAACAGGCCGTTCAGTACTTTGGGTGCACCTGGGGAAGCCGGTACTCACGGGCAAGCACCTGAGCACGAGGCATCTGCTGGCCCAGGGCAAGGCAAAAGCCACCCCCTCCCCGACCTGCCCAGCCACCCCCGGACAGCACAAAGGGAGAAATCGGAGGTTGGCAGCACCTCTGCTTGGGAGTGACAGGCGGTGAGCAGGAAGAAAAAAGATTTTTCTGCTTGTACAGATAAAGTTCGGCAGGAACAACACCCAGCCAGTGTGCAGTACGGCACGCTGCCTGCCCACAAAGGGCTCAGGGGGAAATCCCTCCGACCCACGAGAGCCTGGAAAGGCACAGGGATAGATAGCGGGTGGGATGGAGGTGTCCCAGCCTTGCTCTGTGGGCAGCCGGACCGGTCCAACCTCCCCCGGACACGGATGAGTGCGAGCGCAGCGGTGCCCAGGCAGGCAAACGCGGCTCAGCATCGGTGCAGGGCGGTACCACGTGCTGATAAAAAAAGGCATAGCTGTATTTCATCTGTGGCTGCAAAAGGAAAACCTTCACTGTAAAGTGTGTTAAATGTGAGTGAAGAGCTATAAAGCGGTGAGATTTATGGTTGGGTTACTATGGTTTTCACGGAAAAGACCTGCTCTGGGGTTTCAAAGCATGACTGCCTCACATGCAGCAAAACAATGCTACAGTGTCACTTTGAAGTGATAGACAAGGCTATTTATGAGAAGAAAAGCCTCCAAAATACTGTAGCAAACAGGAGATGGCACAGTTGCCGTATATCTTTGCTAAAAATTAAAAGTTAGGCTATGACCAGTTTCTTAATACACAGCCCTGAAAAACCCCCCATATTTCCACAGAGCTGCACACTGAATTAGTGCACATGGCACGGCATGACGATGCTTTCTGCTGTGGTAAGCAGTGAAGTCATCCCCATCCAACAGTAAGCACTTCAGAAGCCACCGCTTACAAGGGAAGTCAAGGTACCGAGACATTTCTAAAGCATCAAAACCTAAATGCCATCTCTTACAGGATTAGGAACTCCATGATGTTTATCTGCACCTCTGCTCTGCACAAGGGGCTCGCGAGGGCTCTTCAGGCGGGCACGGAGGGGTTTGGAGCTGGGAGGGCTGGCACGGAGGCAACCCATGGGCTTCCCTCGCATGCCAGGAGGTTTTTATGGTGCATGCCTCTGGGCTGTGAATCAGAGCTGAGCCAGCAAGCCGTCACCTCCCGGGCTGGGGCTCCTGCAGGCGCCCACGCACAGGGAGCATCATCGGCGTGAGGGGAGGCAACAGTTGGGACTCAGCATCGCCTCCTCCTCCGTGGAAAACCCTCTTCCTCCGAATGACTGAGCACGGGCCCAGTGCCGAGGCGGGGGGCTCACTGACTCACGCTAAAGCGACCGGTTCCCAAAACACCCGGATGGAAACAACGTGGAGCAACTCCTCGGCGCTGCCTGCACAACAGGCAGCTGTGCTGGTCCTGCCGAGCCCTGCCTGCTGCCTGCCTGCCTCCCTCCCACGGGGCATCGCGCTGCCGGACCCAGCCGGGGTCCTCCTCTGGCCGTGCCCCCCTCGGCCAGGACCCCGTCACTCGGGGGGGAAGATATTCCCCACGGTAGCAAGACATTGCGTGAATGCTCGGAAGGGGCTGAGGCGATGCAGCAGTGAAGTTTCTCAGGGGGAACGTGGGGTCTGAAAGGTCCGTGAGCCTGCTCACCCCAAGGCAGAGTTCTTTGAGGAGCTGCCCTGAGGGGGGGGGGGGCGTTCAGCAGTGCTTGGGGTCCTTTGGCTGCCCCAGCCCCACACCGACTAGTCTATCCTGATCCCAGCAGCCAGACATGTCCCACATGCCTGGGGTAGCAGAGATGCAGCCGGTTCTTGCCCGGGGAGGTGATGTCCCTTTTGCAGTCCCTTCCCACACTACGGCTTGGTGCTCCAGTGCCCACAAGCAGGAGCAGGTCCCGGCACCGTGGCTCTCGGACCGGCTTTTGTGGCACCGCGGTCCGAGCAGGGCTCCAGCCTTCCACGGTACACGGCACCCTCCTGGGAAATGCACCCAACCAGGCCGCTGCTCCAATTTCTCCTGCTTCTCTCCCACATTGGAGAACAATTCCATTTTTTTAAACATCTGTACAGAAGAAAAAGTGGATTTCCATTGTCTTTGTAGGGTAAAGATGCTTTTATACCTCAAGGAAGTAGGCAAAAACTGGCATACAACATCTCACAATACCTTGACACAACTCAAGGTACTTTGCCCACCTGCTGCTGTTTCTGCTTTGACATTGCATAATCAAAAGGAAAGAGAAAATTGTCAAATTATGCTTTCCAGATTGGACATATTCTCCAACTGAGTTTCTATTTAAAATTCACCTGCCATCCTGAATGGTAAAAAAATTCTAATCCAGACGCATTTTTTTCTCTCCCTCACACTGAACTGTAAAGTACGAGATGCACTTTATCATTTCAAGAATGTGCTAGTGAGCCAGCAAACCCTTTGCCTCTGCCAAACTTTTTGGGAGGCTCTGATTTACATCCAACCACCCTCGCCTAAGTGTCATTTTCTGAGCCCATTTGCAGAATGACTGCACAGGGCTGGCGGAGAGTTCAGGGACAAACCTACAATTCAAAGGCGTATTGAAATCTTGACCCGAGTGAAGTCCATGGAAAAAATCCAGGCAACTTGAAGGATTTTGTACAGAACTAAAAACCTTGAATATATTCTGCAGAAAGTGCTGCCAAACACTTGCTGTTTTTATTGTTTGATTCAAACAATAAGCCTCTTCCCAAATACCGAACGTTTTAGCTGCAGTAAAAAGTATGCAAAAATGCATTATGACGGTGGAGAGACATTTATGAAAGCCAAGGACCAGGTTTTCCTTGGCTAACTGGCCAAAAAAATAACATAGTTTTTTGGTAGGAAAGTGAACGAAACATTACCTGCCTTCTGAAATTAATTATCTGCAGGTCAGATAGGCAAAAAAGACCCGTGTTACCTTGACCCAGCTCCCACACGATCCTTGCAGACAAAACCACACAGGTACATTTCTGCTTGCTGTGGCATTGCAGGCCCCCTCCCTGTTTTGCTCATCGTTGCTGGGTGCCACCCATCAACAGCCATTCCCAACCACACTCCCTTGCAGCGATGAAGTCTGTCACTGCTAGCTTGATCTCTGCTAGAAAGGGTGTCCTCATGAAGCAACGTGCATCTAAGCATTTAATACATAGATTGGGACATTTTAACAGCCTGTTTCCATCTGCCTGCATGAACTGATACACATTTATTTCCTATTAAAGCTAAACCTTTTACATTTTTCCCCCCCCTCTATTTTTCTTACAGCAGTTCACATCAGTCATATATTCAGCCAGATGGCACGTCCTGCAAAACCCCATACGTGATAAAGAAGAGCAAGCACTCAACGGAGTGAAACTCAAGACCGCGCTGCCTTTCAGGCGTGCAGCCGCCGCACTGCAGATGTGGGAGCCTGCACGGTGTGGCGTGGGTGACGGGACGCAGAAGTTTTTTTTTTTCTGCTTCAGAGAGGCCATGCCTGCAGCCCCACTTCGCGTGGGCACGCACCACGCAGCCTTGGGACTCAGCTCTCGGAGCTCACGCAGGATTACAGCCAGTTTCGCTGCCCACTGGTCACTGACCAGGGACAACCGGTGCCTCTGATTTTTAAGCAGGCCACCAGCCAGGCATGAGCTCAGGGACAGCTTTGGAGGGCTGAGGGGAGGCTCGACAAGCTCCTTCATCCCACACCACGGGTGGGAGCAGGTAAGCCCTAAGGGAGGAAAAATCTGCAGCACACGGGAGCGGAGGGCAAGCTGCCCGCTGCTCGTCTGCCCGGCTGAGGCTGCCCGGAGGGGCTGTGCTGTTTCGGTCTCTGCAGCTGGGAGACCCCGGTCAATCCCCGTCTGTGCCCCCCCCCCGACCGAGTCTCAGAAAACCCTTCCCGGCGCTCTGCCAGGCATGTCCCCTCGCTCCCAGGAGTGCTGGAGTTATAAACCTTTACACGCTTGATTACAGGGCTTACGGTTTGCCATAAGTAAATAAATTAGGTATAATTTAATATTTGATTGTAAGATTTACTGTTCTATTCTTTACAGGTTCTCAGGCGGATGCCCAGTAATTGAACTAAATGAAGAGCCCCATTAATTCCCAGCAGTGTGGAGTGGCTCCGGGTGCCGGCTGCAGCACCGGCTTGGGAAACCTTCCACCACCTCCAGCCTGATGCCAGTCCCCCGGCATGGGGGACGAGGAAACCTCTTTTCTGGGCTTTGAGAGGGGAATTATTGCTCTTTGTATGTAATTAATTCAGAGAGCCACATGCACCCGCCCCATCACAGGGCAGAGCAGAGTCCAGAGTCGCCTTACATAAACCCGGGTTATTTTGGCACAAAACCCAGGGGCGATCTGAGGTTCGGCTGTTACGGACCAAAATTTCACTTTGCCGTTACTTTTGAGACCCTTTCATTCTGAATAATGTAACCTATTTTTTTGTAAGTTATTAAAGCTAAGTCAAGCACTTGAACTTGAAACAGTATCCTCAATATATTTTAATAGCGGCCCAGCGCTGAATCGTGTTGCATACCAGCAAAGGCTGGCTTACAGGCTGGGTTTAACTCTCTTCTGCTTTCAGCTATGCATAGCAGGTTTTGCTTACTACAAAACTAAAAATGTCATCCTTTTGTGTACTGTTTTAGGTCAAGTGCTCCTCTCAGTTCTCTAATTATGTTAATCTCTGTTGCAACACTATTCTCTGCAATCTGTTGTGTAATCGGCATGTTTGGGTCCTTCTTCAGAAACGGTGCAAACACGGGCCTTTAAACAATTATCCTATGGGAATTACATTTGCAGCATGATCTCTTCCCACTCAGCTTCAGACAAAAGTCCGCAGGTATCAATGCCAGGGGAAAGCTGATAAAATGATTCCAATTTCGTACTTGGTTTTTTTTTTTCAGGGTTTATCGAGTCCCAAGTGCTGCCCCTTGTCACTTTATGCCAGTTCTTGGTTTAACCTTGAGCTGTCGCTCTGGAGGACAGAGAGGGACGGGCTGTAGCCCCCGGGCCGCACAAACGCCTCCCGCTTTCCCAGCTGTTCCCGTGCGAGTCCTCGGTCCCGGGAGAGCCAGGGCCGGGCGGCTGGGGCTCTGCTGCGATCCTCATGCCACGGCCACGCTTCCACGGACATGGGCGTTCTCCTCGCCGCTGCAACCCTCGTGACTGAGCTGTTGCAGGGATCTTTCTCAGAAACATCTCATTTCAGCTAACCAAACAAGCCTTCTTGGAAGATAATGCCCTTGCTCTGTTGCTGACTAAGCTGAAATTGTCTTTAGCTGAGGAAAATATCACTGAATCTATACTGGCCTGGACTTACCCTTACACACCCCTTCCACAGGCAAAGTCCCATTTACCTGAGCAGGAATTCAGGTTAAACATCAGCTGAGTACTGAGAGCCGCAGAGCACAACAGCACCTGGCTAGCAATTCCACATTTTCCTATAATTTATACCATTTATCATTTACGCTACTTATGTAAAGCATGAATGCTTTCAAGCCCACCCCTGCAGGCTCTTCTCTCGCTGCTGGGGCATCCTCAAGCCCCTGCCACCCCCAGGATAGCTGCACCGTGGAGAAATCCACTGCCAGAGGACAAGACTCAGCTTCTCAAACCCCCAGGGTCTCCACACCCACACTGCGCTAGTTTTCTCTTCCTATTATTTTTCAGGCTGCCGTAAACACACAACCAAACCAGCCAGCAATTTAAACCTTTCCCCCTCCACAAGAGACATTTAAGACTGAAAATACTTTTTGCATATGAATAGTGCATTAAGTCAGAGTGTCCCAAGTCACCTGCAGTAAACTTTGATCATGGAAAGGTCCCAGAAATAGCTGTCCTTAAATCCCATTGGCTTTCCAGCCCCTTCAGCCTGCAGAGGAAACAGCTTTCTCTTCTGCTAGATAACTTCATGGGGTTTTGACCTTCCTTTGATACTCAAAAACTGATTTAGTGGGAGGAATCTTGGTTTGAAAACTAATTAACATTTTCCCCTGGATGCATACTCCTAACACAGCCCACGCAGCCTGCTGAGGAGAGGAAAGGCTGCGAGCATCTCCTGGTTTGCTGCTGGGGACTGCTCCGCCAGTAAACCGAAGTCACCGAGGGGTAACCTGGTAAACCCCTGCAGCGGGCTCGTCACTGGTTCCCAGAGGCCCTGCAGGGAAGTTTTAATATTGTAACAGGAGATCAACCTCCTGAGCTGTGGCTGCTCTGCTGTTACAAACCGTGGTGCTAATACAGGCGACTTGTTGTTCACACACTATCAGTCCGTGCATGCCATCGCTGTCCCGCTGCATGTGCTTTTAGGGCTGCCCGAAGTGGATGCTCGGGTTTGCCCCAAACTCGATTGCAGTTTGGGGAAATGCCTACAGCTCTACCTGCCTTGCGCCCTCCCATTTGAGTTTGTAATTCAAGTTTTGGGCATGGGATCAAGCCTAAGTCCAGGATAAGACCCTGAGGTTCAGTTCATTTAAGAACAAATTAATTCCCTCCTCACCGCTGCCTGCCTGGCAATAGCACTGGGCTCAGCCGATCACACCAGTGCCGTGAAATTCTCCGGAGGAACCCCGACGGCGGGAGCAGAAGCTGGGCAGTGGGGCCAAAAGGGATCGGCTGGACTGGGCGATGCTTTTCAGAAGCGTGGCGTGTGTAATGCCTGCGTATGCATCCTGAGTACTGTGGATGGGTATTTGAGGATTCCCCCCTTTCTTTCTGTTAAGCAGTATTATTTTCTAAGAAAACCGGCCGTTTGGGCAAGCTGGAAACAGCCTTTTTACAGCTTGCGGCGGTGCCGCCCTCCTGTGGCTGGAGATCTGCTCCATTTGGAATAAAAACAGCTTAAAAATCTGATGTAACATAACCAAGTAACTCAACCCTACAGTTACAGCCTTGCCTTTGGTCTGGCAATGCTAAATACTTCAGCTTGGCATCTGAAGCCACAGCAACTCAGCAGTAATGTGAGAAAGAGGCTTATAAGCTGAAGGGGGTTTTATCCTCAGTTATTGTTATGATCTTTTAGCTCAGCGACGGGATGCTGCTGCAGAGGGTGGAGAAAGCGTTGAGAGAAAGGGTACGCTGGTGGATACACGTTGCTCTGCCACCGACACACCTCACCATCCCGGGGGTTTTACTCACTGCTGTGGTTTTGCATTGCCATGGTGGAATTTATGCACAAGAAGAAATAAACCTTCATTTTAAAAGTCCCGCAAATAGCGTTACTCCAGGCTGCAGCTGATCCAGGCATCACACTGATGAGCTCTGAGGTTTCAGCCTTGCACCCCGACACCGCCCGATTTGCCCCCACCGAATGGGAAGGATCCCAGCGACGACATAAAAACTCATGGCCAAGCCCAGCGCCGCGGTGCCAAGCAGGGTTGCTCGCTCACCGCGGGCTGCCTGAAGACTCGCAGTGAGCGCTAGCAGTCTGAGCACATACACAACTCATTTGCTGGGCAGGATGGAAAGAAATAGAAATTGTATGACTTATGTAAAGGAAAACCTGGACATGAGCTGTACTCCCAACACTACCCTCGCTCTGCCTTCCCGAGACGTGCTGCACCCCAGCGACTGCCTCCAGGTCCCTTCTGGGGACACAGCGGGGTTTGCAGGGCTGGACACAGCAGGATACAATAGATATCCATCTCCTTATCACGCACCACGCCGTACCAGGCAGGGCTGAGCATCCTCAGCTCTCCCAGTAAACACACAGCCTGGAGGAGGCATCTCCCAGTAGGCAAACCCCGCTCCTACCATCAGGGCTCGCACCAGAGGTGCAGGCAGGATTGAGGGGTGAGGGAAATTCCCCCGCTCCCCGCTTCCGCACGTCTGCCTTGCAAAGGTACCAGCTGCAGTTGCAGCCGATGTTTGAAAAACATAGCCATGTCCTCAGGAGGAAAGCTCTGAGATATCTGTTCTCAGTGCTGGAATAACAGTTTGCCTTCAGAGATGAGTGGAAGCAGTTATTTTCAGTCCATTAAAACCTGCTGCTGCAGAGCCCTTCGCCTTGCGAGGTGGCAGACCCTGCCAGGCTCAGCAGCAAGTCAGTAACTGGTCCACCATTAATCACAGGCTGTTACTCTAACTTCATCAAAAAACCATATTTGCTAGTAGCAGTGACAATTTCCAAATTACTTTGGGCCAGGTAACACCAGAGGTAGGTGGGTATGACTAGCCTGGACACGCTTACTGGTCCCACTAACTTGCACCAAGGACTACTGGCTCTGTAAAGGTCATACACGCCAAAAAGTTTCCAGGACAGGGGGATTTGGGAGAAATGCTTCACCCCAGTGACTCACCAACTTCCGCAACACATTCTAGGTTTCCTACTTGTGCTATGGCAACAGCAAACTCAACACATTTTTTGTAGGGTGGTTCATAAAATAACCCTTTGCTGAAGCAACTCAAATTGCTGAAGAGACCGGGCATGCCACAGAAAAAGCACCATAGCCAGTGCCCAGCAAGGGGCAGCAACCCACACAGCTACCGACACGGGCTTTGGAATAACGTACGGCCACATCAAATGTTTTGCAAAGAAGCTGGTAAAACGCTGCTGCCGCTCCTTGGACATTGATCCAAGGCTACGGCACCAGTGAGGCAGCTTTTGGCCGCCGAACGGGAATTACCAGAGGGGAAGGGCAGAGCTGGCGACCAGCAGACGTTAGTCACAGGGCAGGGAGAGCGGCTGTGCGAGGAGCGTGGTGGAGAAATGCTGCTGAAGAGCTGGGAGCTCACCTCCACCGTCTGCCCCCAGCACCGCGCCTGGACTCTGCTGTTGCTGCCTCCAGCATCTTGGGAGCAAAACCCGTGTTTCACAGACTCGTCTCCCATAACAGCTGAAAAAAAGCTCTCTAGCAAAGTGGGTGACTGACGAAGCCAGGGACACAGATAGGATGTTTTGTATATTGTCAATGTAAAAAACCAAAATATATAGGAAAATGCTCAATCAATCAATAACCCAGCACAGGAGTTCTCTCTTCACATTCCTAAGGAAGGAGACACAGACCCTTTCTGTCCTAATAACCCTTTCGATTTTTTCTAAAATATATATGATATCAATGCAACTATACATCAGCAACACACACCTAAAGGCAGCGGCAGCCCAGGAACACGTCCCAATGCCCTTTTGACAGCTTCACCCACCACATCCTCGCCAAGGCGCAGCCGAAGTTCGTTCCCTGACGCGCGGTACGAGCGGGGATTGTGTTCGGCAGGAGCCAAGCCCCGGGTGTTTCACAGTACCTGTGCACTGCTCTCAGCCCCAGCGATTCCAGGGAGTTACTCAAGTCCCCTCTGTGGACGTGTAACCCATCAAAAAGGGATTTCAAGCAGAAGGAACATTTTGCAGGGATGTTCTCTCAGCTCTTACCTTTGGTGCTAAGCAGGGAGTTCACGGTCACTTGGAGCGGGTACATTTCTTTGTTTATTCTCACGTTAGCTTTGGTTTTTTTCACTTTGAGAAACAACATCTATCAGAACAGCTAGCACAAAGACTGGGACGCTAAACATAAGCGTGTGAGCTACCACAGCACTTGGCAAGAACCGAGGAGAGCAATGATTAGCCAACGGCCGGCAGTGCCGGCACTACCCCGGAGCCCAGCTCTGCCGCAGGCGGGTGGAACTCTGGAGCCCACCAGCACCCCCAGCTGCTGCCAGCATCACTGGCCATAACCACCCCCGGGCCAGCTGTAACCCTAGTTATTCTTTAAAAGTGACACCTGTGCTTCTGTTAATCTCTTCCTCAGCTTTGCCTGCTCGACACCAGTTTCTCCCACCCCCATCTTCTCCCTAGGGTGCTCACAGTAGTCACCCCAAAGAATGACAGCAAGCTGCCGTAAAAACCACTGCAGCATCCAGCTAAAGCCCCCCTCAGTGGGAAATGTCTCCCTGAGGTCTGTGGTGGGCTCTTTGCCGGGTCACACTCCTCAGCCTGGAACGGTGCTTCAGGACTTTTTGGGGACTGGTTTGACAGCAGCATCCCACTGCCAGGGCTTGTGCGTTGGGGGACGTCTCCCCTCTTTGTCTTTGAGGGGCTCAGGGGTGGGTGCTGTGCAGGGAGCAGCAAGTTAACCTGCACTGGGGTCTCTCTGGGAGCGCTACAGAGGAACAGGGACAAACCAGCAGCCAGGCACATTGCAATACACTTTATTCTCTACAGCAGAGGTTAACTCGTTCAGCACTTATCCCATCACGCGCTTATTTGTTTGCGATTGCCCCGGTTTATTGCGTACCTTCCCAGCAATTATACCATACTGATACCCGATGCCCAGCAACCAGCCCTGTGCAGGGCTATGTCAGCGTATGTACAGTCACTCGTCGTAAACATGCTTCATTACCTTCCACAGGCTAAAGGCTAGCCAGCTTTCTGCAGCGAGCACTGCTGGAAGCAACAAAAATTATGCAACCACTCTCCAAGAATGTGCATGTTTTATGAGTGTTACAAATTGCAAGGGACCCAGGTTGCATCAACAAAATCCTGCACAGATTCAGAATTAAAAGCACCCTTGATTCACTTAAAGGGACATATCAAAGCCTCCCTTAATTGTGATAAATCCCATTCTTTCATCTGAGAAGGTGACGTTTCATGGCGAATAAGCCCAAGAAATTGAGTGGAACAAGGAAGAGCTTCCTGTTTTCTAAGTGATTTCCTATAATGAACAAAGCTCAGCATGAAAACAGTAGGCTGCATGTCTGGTGCTCAGTTTTTTTAGGTCTTTGTTGATCCCAGGCAGGCAGATGGAATTCATCACAAGAAGCTAATCAGGGACACTGAGACCTAGTTGCATTTACAGAGAGAAAATCTCAGTTTGGGGAGTCATTAGAAACCTGCCTCTCATAAGCACGTTGCCTGCAAATTTACAGACCATTTCCCAGCGAAACCATTCTGCTCAGGCCTGGCGGTAAAGACCAAGAGGAGAGCGATGGGAGTTGTGCACAGGGGTCAATTAACCTGGGTCTGTCCCTTCTTCTCCCAGAGCTGCATCATTCCAGCAGTCAGGGGGTGCATGACCTGAGGAAAAGGCTAGCAAGAGCACGCAAGTAACTTGGCCTTTAAACCATCTGGCACTGCACCGGTCCCCACCCCAGGCTAGACCCTTCCCCCAAGCTCCTAGAGCTTAGAGGTCGTCTTTTTTCCCTAGACAAGGGAAGAAGCCCTGGAAGCCTCCAGGACCCCCCAAACACCCAGCCAAATCACCAGCTGAAACAACCATGCCAGGGCTCTGAGACAGGCAGCCTCTACCCAAAGGGACCAAAGCAACCCCAGATGTTTTAGGGACAGAAAAGAGCAGAGCTACCCTACTCCAGAGCTACCCTCACCTCCTTGCCTCTTCCAAGACTCTGCTAAACCTTCTACTGCTCCAGCATCCCCCTTACAAAGGGCGAGACCCTCCTGCTCCTCACGGGAGGCTGGTCTTTCTCAAGGAGCTGCTGGCCCTCCCAGCCCTTCTTCCACCCTGCAATGACACCCTTAACCCTTCGGTCTGTCCCCCCTGCCCTCTCCATGCCCCTCCGGGAGGGACCGGTGGCTCTGGAAATGGCTGGGTTGGTTCAGGCTATGCTGGTGGGAGGGGTGGGGGGGCTCCGGGTCCCTGTGGGTCCCCGCTGACCACAAGCTGTATCACAAACCATCGCACAGCACGTCCTGGGCAGCCAGCAGCAGCCATGGGGGTCTCGTCCCCATGCAGGGAGAAACCCCTTTCTAAAGGGCTTTGGGAAATCAGCTTTACAGCGAACACGCAGAGTCCTATACAAACAGGTTCCCTAAAAGTTACTGTAGGGTTTCATCCAAATCCTGGAGCTCCAAATGAGCTCGTAGAGCGTGCCAAAACTTGAGGGTCCTTGCTGGGTCCTGAAGTCCCGGATGGATCCTGGCTCTCCATCCCTGCCTCCTCCTGCCAGGGTCGGCATCAGTCGCCTGATGTGCACAGCTGGAGTCTGCACATGCCGCAGCATGCAGGGATTTGCAAATGCCCTCCCTGGGGCAGTGCATTCCCTGGAGAGCTGTGCCTTTGGGAAAGACCTGGAAGGGAGAGGAAGGATGGCTTCCTAGAAGAGAGTAGGTGCCATGAATATTGCCTTTTATTCTGCCTGCAGGTTGCATTCTGGCAGGCAGTGATTTTCATACGTTGGTATTTACTGTTACCTGATAAACGGATTTCTGGGTAAGGTCTGCTGTGCCCAGGGAGCCTGTGGCATGAGCAAGCTAAGAGCTGTCTGGAGGTGAGAAAACAGGGCTGGTGGGGTGTTCCGTCCCCTGACCAGGTTTACTGTGAATACCTGCACAGAGCTTGTATTTCATAAATGTTCCCCTCCATACCTGTGAATGCTTAAACCACCACTGAGAACCAAACGCAGAAGCGAAAACAATTTGCCAAAAAAGCCCGTTTGCTTCAACGCTCAGACAACTGCTTCCAAATCAGCCTGGGCACAGCCGTTGCCTGCCTCCGCCTCTGCTCCAACACCGCTCCGGTTGGATGCACACTGGGAACCCTGCTGCCTTCCCGGTGGGACAGGCAGAACTGCCCATGCCACGCTCCGGCCGAAGGGCTGCCAGACATCGGGGGCCATGGGAGGCTGCCAGCCCGGCACCGGTCCGCCTTCAGGGGAGCCTTTTTTTGAGCTCTGGTAGGTGGAATTGCAAACAGGAAAGTGCTGAGCCAGCTGGGAACAAGCTGTTCGCCTGCCCCCGGGTCTCCCTCCCAGCAATATTTTAATTTCAGCTCAACCTGCCAAAAAAAGGAGCTCCTTAATCAGCAAAGCCGGGAGGAAGGGCAGCTCCCGTTCCCGCACGCCACGGCAGGGTGTCCCTGCGGCCGTCCCTCTCCCTGGCCACCACCCTTCCTTCCCCTGCAGCCGCGATACCCATGGCCGTACCTGTGCCAACCGTGCAAAAAACCCTTCCCGTGTCCTCGCGATGGCCGGCGCACACCAAATCTGCCAGATGCTGCTGCAGCTCCTGGTCTTCCCTTGTTTCCCCAGAAAGAGGTGCTGCTCTGGTGGAGCATTGAACGTCACATGAGACCTGCGAATTTCCCTGGTTTATTTCTTCCAGGAAACTCATTCTTTGTGGTTTATCAAATGCAGAGCGTTTCTAGATAGAGGAAAACAAGCTCCCCCAATTACTCTTTGCCATTTGTCTGATGTTTTCGTTATCCCCAATGCAGTACCCATCAAATATTGTCTTGTACTGAAAGCCATTTCTGTCAAATTAAGTTAAAAGGAAGTAGTGGAAAACTAAAAGCTCCACATCTAATCCTGCCACCTGGAAAATCAGCAGAGAAATATAATTTTGTAGTCTTTCAAATTAAATCAGATTCCAGGCTCTCTGCTGATGAGTTAATCCAATGCTGAGTGGAATAGCTCCGCTCAACCATGACTAGGTTTAGGCATGTTCAATTCATGGCAAAGCAGTTCCAGTTCAGAGACACTGCTTTAATTGTAGTCTCACCCTATTTCTTTTAATTTTATAATTTGCCTCGACCGTTCCCCATTAAGAAGCTATCAGCAGGAGGTGTCATTTAATTGCAGAGCTGATAGCGCTGCCATGGAGAGCGGTGGCTGGGGACCCGCGGGCAGGTCGTGACGTCTCTGTGCTTTTCAGGTGCCCATCGCCCTCCCGGACACCTGCAGCACCCACCACCGCAGCTGGATCCCCAGCGGATCACGTACTGGTGGGCTCCCACCCACCCACTGGGGCAGGAGACCACCGTAAGCAAAGCAGCTCGAGATGTCTCCCAGCAAAACAAAGTGAGACCGTGCTGGGGTGGTCCAGGCAGAAACGTACCTGCACGTTCTTGTGCTTAACCTCTGCAGAAATCTCAGCGTGCGATAAGCCTCCTCTGCGGTCAGCCCGGTTTGTCACAAAAAGTAAAACTCTGAGCCCGTCGCTATCGACAGCGATCACGCTCAGTCTCCCCTCCGTGCCTTGGGTCTCTCCCAACCCCAACCACGTGTGGTCCAGCGGCGTTCCCCTCCGAGCTGTGGCCGCACGTGGAGCTGGAGGACACTGGAGCTTTCTGACCGCCTGCCCCAGGTAGAGCTGGACTACATGGGCTTATAGGGACATCAAGGTTGAACTGGGATTGCACCCTAGCGAGAACTGCTAAAAGAAATCATGAAGGAAACGTTCATTGCACTAACATCCCGCTTCCCAGTTGAATTTTAACCATCGTGCCCCCCCCCCCCCCCAAATCAGAAAAATATCTACATAAAAATAAAAATTATTATAAGAAAAATAAAAGTGAAATCTTTACCCAATACAGACTTATTGAGTAGGGCTAGTAGGAAAATGAGAAAATTTTGAGCGCTTCAGGGGTTGGTTTTGTTTTCTGTGACAGTGAAAATTAGTTCCTTTATAGATCTTCGATCAAAAAATGAGCGTGGTCACAAACCGCACTTCAGCATCCCAGTGCCTTGGTACAAAATAATTCATTCACCATATGGGAAGTCAGACTTGAGTCCTTGGTCTGCTTCATGACTGGCTTTTTCTGCGGTTCACCCCAAAACCAAGCCTGAATTTAAGAAAATTTCAGACATTTACCGGTACAAAAGTTTTATTATTTTACTTTTTTTTTACATTATTTTACAAAACAGTTGCCTCTTGTGGTACATGTCCATCAGGCTCGTGACCAGACTATTATAAAGACTTACAGTTACTAGCTACAGGAGCTCAATACTTAGTAAGTACAGGGCTTGCGATGACTTGTGCAGACAGGCAGAGCCTGGGGGCTGCGTGGTCGGTTCCCACCGCAGGAATGACTGCTCCCCTGACGCTCCAGGGGTTTCTTACTCGTGTGGGAGCACACGGACACTCCTCACACAGACGTCCCCAGTATTTTTGTTGGGCTCCCTGGGCGGCTGTGCTTTGAAACCGCTCCTGGGCTGCTGCTGCCCTGTGCTGGCAATCTCGGTGAGCAGTCGCTCCCACCCCTCTTTCATGTTTTGTGTAAAATTGACCTGCACGTGATTTTGTGTCTCTTTATTCTCCTTTAAACGTATGAAGTATAACCAGAAGTCTCTTTCATGTTTTATTTTACTCTAATTTTTTTCCCCCAATTGCTTTTCATACGAGAAGCCCAGAATGTCACGTCTGATCCTCCCCGGTTTTCCTACGGGTCTTTTGGGAAATCTTAGACCAGTTGCATTAGAAGCAGCAAAAATAGTTGAAAGTGTGAAGGTGCTGAATAGTTAGCCAGGGCTTCCTTTCCCTGCAGCATTAGTCTTTGAAGTTAGTGTCTTAACACTAGCTGCTGAACGAGCCCGTCCCATATGGTACGCAGCTCCCACACTCCTCTTGGTGACAGTATCATGTCACCAGACCTCTCGTCGCTGTCACTAGACCTTTTGTCGCTGCTGCCCTCCAGGGTGACGAGAACCTCAGAGAACCCTCACCTCCTCTTTTTCAGCCCCTCCTTGCGTATACTCGTATAACAGATCAAAAAGGGCAAAGAGCTGCAATTTTCTCCTTTTAATGCAAGCCAGAAGGCTCTCTCCAGCTACCTTGAGCAGTTTTCTTAAGTAATTATGGACTGGATTCATCCCTCCTTAAGCTCGCTTTCTCTGTAGAGAAACAACAAAGCTGGCTGAAGAAAACTTACCTGCGGCTGCTGAGGTTTCTGTGTGAGCCTTTTCAAGTTTCAAATTTAACGCGTTTAAGGATCATGAAATGTTGTTTCTTTTCTTCGCCAGTTTGCCACAATTACTGGAACACCCACGCTAACTGAGACTGTGAAAAGCTACTCCGAAACCCGGCAAAAGGACCACTAACCTTCCAGATTAAACGGCCCTTCTCGGTGGGTTGCTGCCACGGTCGCTCGCCGCTCTCCCTGCGCGTTTCTGCTCTGGCGTTGAACCCGGTGCTCAGCTGTTACGCCGCTGCACGGGTGTGTAAAGACACATGGGAACCACGCGGGGAGGCTTAGGAAGAGTTTGGCCAAGCCACGTTCAACTGCTGTAGCCTGACCGGCCTCAGCAGGGAGAGACTGGGGGAAGAGCCTGGGTGCAGGACACATCCGAGCATCCCGGCCAGAGGCTCTTGCACGTCTCTGGTGATGCCTGAGCCCGCAGAAGATACCCTTTCCCTCTGGCAGGGAGGTCTGAGCAAGTCCAAGCCGGGTAAACCTGTGGTGAAGTTCCCGCACCCCACAGCTGGGTGCAGGGCTCACCCACCCCAGCTGGGTGGGCAGCGAGGGGCTTTCTGCTCCTCCTGGCCTTGGACCAGCATCTTCTCCAGGAGCTGGGTTGCCAGCACCCTGCCAGGGCTCTGCCTGGGACTGCTGACCTCTGCAGGCAGCGAGGCAAGACTGCAGAGATGGTATTAATGACAATAGCTATTTTTATAGAAAAGCAGAAATGAGATCATTTCTTCAAATTAAAAAAAACCAAACAACAACAAACAAACAAGGGTAAACATGAACGAGGTTGTTCATTCTGAGAAGCTTTTCTGGTATCAAGAGAAACGATCTTAGCACAATATGGTGTTTTGGTTTGATTTCTGGTTTGTTTCCCTAATTTACAATGTGTTTTAGGATCTTTGTAAAATATCCCTCAAGCTGCCAATGGCAACAGGACCCAGAGTGGTGATTTAACGTAAGAGAGTATGTTCTCTGACACCGTTTATCCAAACTGTCCCCTTTGCGCTGAGATGTCATTAAACCATTTTAACCAGATCCAAAGGCTGGATCTGCATCCTGCACCTCCTCAGGCGGTGGCAGAGGAGTTGTCCCTCTGCCGCACACCTACAGACCGATGCTGTCATCTAGTGGCACCTACCTGTTCCCTACAAATGCCACCTGGCACCTTGCAGAATCCCTGCCCCTCCTGGGCGCCTGGCTGTGAGCGATCCTGACAGCCTGCCCTGCTGAGACGAGGAGGACATCTCCCCTGGGAAGCATCGCCCTGGGAGGGTGCACAAACCTTGGGATTACCCGAAGATATTTTGCTTATGAGGACGGTGACATTCATCGAGGCAAGCTGCCTATGTCGGCAAGGACGTACAAATATCACTCGAGTGGACGCACGCTGCTATTCCAGAGAATTAACCACCCATCATAATAACGAATCTAAAGCAAAGGCTGAAAAGAAAGCAGGCAATAATTTCTGCCAAACATTGCAGCTGTAAGTGCACAATGGGAAAGAGCTGCTGGGGGAGCGGCCTGACTCAAATCAATCGTGACAGGAGGGGAAGGAGAGTCTGAAAGCGGCTCCCTTTGACCCAAGTCTGGCTTTTTTTCACGTGCAAGGAAAACAGTTTGCACTGCTGTTCCTCCTGCAATCACGATGGATGCTTGAGAAGAAGACAAAGAATTTATCACTCCTTTCTGGGCAGGCGGTGATAGATTATCTCTGGAGCTGCGGAATTTCCCCAGACCCGATATGAAATCAATCTCCTTGAAATGTTTCACTAGCCATATAGAGGGCTATCTGGAAAATGCAAGGTCCTCCAGGGTACGGCTTTACCTGCAATCATCTGGGCTGCAGCATTTTAATTTGTTTCCTTTAAAGAGACTCAAGGGTGCCATAAGAGGCAGTTTCCAGGATTCAAAGGAGATGGCAGAATTTGATCTCTGTCCATGGCCTTGTATGTAATTACTGGAAAGAGTGAGGGAGGCAATACAGATGCAAAGGCTCAGACAAGTTAAAAGTTATTCAAAGCAAGCAGACAGAAACCTACCTCTGCTTGGATCTGGGGGAGGCGTGCGGGAACTGCTAAGCAGGGAGGCAGGACCAGGGCCAGTAACAACCACCTTGCAAACTCCAGTAGTTGCGGGCGTGTTCCCTGGGATTGGTGCACGGACCTGGAAAGGAGGAGCAATTACTGCCTTCAGACTGCAGCGAGGACAGCCGGAGGTTCAACACCATCCATCCACGGCCTGCATTTAATTTTCTCCATCCTTTTCCCATCCCCACTGGCAGAGAGCTGGTCCAGCCTGGGTACCAGGGAGCGTGGGCGTACGAAGCAGCGTGCGATGCTCCAGCAAGCCGTGCTGCAGTGCAGCCCTGGGGCAGAGACTCTCTCCAGAAGAGTGATGATGCCCTGAGCATCCCACAGAGAAAAGCACAAAAGGGTCGTCAAGAAGCGAAGTGGAAGGGACCAGGTCCCGCAGCATCCTTCTAGCATAATTATCCTGGCATGAAGATAATTTTCAAAACACTTTTTTAGTTTCTTCCTGAAGGCATGTGAAAAAACAAGTCTGCCCATAGACTGAAGAAAGGCGAGCCGTGCGGGGGTTCGCCACCCAGCCGAGGGGGGCTGCTTTTCCTGGAGCTGCCTTGCAAGGTGTTTCTTTGCACTGAGTAATTGCAAAAGCTATGCAACTTGTGACATACCCCCAAACAGTTTGTTTCTTTTCTGTTTTAATTGCACCTTGCCCCCGGGCATGACCTTCAGCACCACTGGTGGCTGGAAAACCATTTCAGGCTCTTGGCAATATCAAGCTCATCTGTCTTTAACTTCACCGCTCTGGATTTTAACAGCCTAAGTGACTCCTCAGTGCTGCCACTTTCAGAGAATTTCTTACATGTCATCTAGTTTTAGTGCTATTCTATCTCCTTTGCTACCTTACCTTAATCATTTTTTAACACTCTTTCAGTTTGCGTTTCTCTCTCTTTTCATCTTCATCTGTTCCTGATATTTTATTTTTCCAATAAACTAAGTAATTTAATGGCCCTAATCCCAAGCCTCCTATTTAGAGCATGGATGTGGAGGCTGCAGAAAGTAGTCCCAATTTAAATCTGTCAGTCAAACATAATTTAATCTATCATCTTCTTTATATCTAAAACTGCTCCATGGGAAGGAAACCATGATTGGGATTCGGTTTACCTTTAAAACATCCAGCTTTACAGCTTTCTAGTGCTTGCTTTTCTTATGCAAGGGCTAGTATATAGACTTCGGACAACACAAAGTCACAACTGCTTAGGCACAGGCTTTGAAGAGCCCGAGGACGTATCCACAGTGCCATCGCCGCAGTACGTGGACTGCGTCAGAGCTGCAGTGCTGCGGGGCAGCGCTTTCTATTCTATTTCCATTTCTGGACCTCTAAAAAAAGTCCGGGGAATTAAACATACTGAAGATAACTGCTGCTCTTCGGTACCTTTCCTGTCCACTGTCAGACGGCCCATGGACTTACCGGAGGCTGTGGATCAGAGCTGAAGTGCAGCTGATGTCTGGGCTGCTTCTTTCCTGCAGATGCATCTCCATGGACCATACGTGCTGCGCTGGAAATTAAATCTGAGCAAAGACTGCCTTCATCTGCCTGCCAGCGATGAGATCTGATGGAAGAAAGCATTTGCTGCGCTGGCATTTCCTAAAGCCTGCCAAAAACCTAGGGCGAGGGGAGCATCTCTTCACATTAGTCTCAGAGTTGGGGCACGGAGGGGTGCGACAGTCACGTCCCCGCGCTGGTCCCACTGGAAGACCCTGGCAGCCCAGTCCATGGGCTGGCGCAGCCGCAGGACCGGGCTGCTCTGCCTGCTCGCCCCCCCCCCCGCCCCCAGGGTCTGCAGCTTACAGAAACACCTCGAGTGCACCGACGAGGGTCCTGGGCTTTCTCAGAGCGAACACCGGCAAAGGACGGCCGAGCCCTGCATCGGCTGCGCGCCCCAGGCACGTGTGGCGTGGACGGAGTCGAGGAGTGAAGACACTGAACGGGGAACGCTCTTCTCAGCTCTTCCCATAGCTCCAGTTCCTTCACCCTGGTTCAGTAGTGGGCAACGATCACCTTTAACGATCAGCCCCGGGACACGTGCAGTGTCTGGAGATCCGCCTGTGAGAGCAGCAGAAACGCATACCTCACTGACAGCTGCAACATTCATTTAATTAATTACCCTCCCTGGTCAGGGCCCATACGAGGAGCAGTATCAGGCAGCAACAGCAAATGTTCAACAAGACTGGCTGCGCAAGACACGAGCTCCTGAAATCAATCCATGTGAAACGGAGCAGCTAATTACCGCGCAAGCACACGGTGCTCTTCTCAATCCCGGCTCCCAAGTCCCCAGGGGTTACGCATACGGAAAGGGGTTTTCGATGGCTCAAGCACCTTGGCTCAACAGGCTGCCGTGGACTTCCAGCACTGCCCAGGCTCCTCTGCCACGTTCGTTTTTTGGCACTTTAGTCCGATTTACGTTTTCCCAGTTTCACCAGGATCACAGGAGACCCATGTAACCCACCCCCTGCGTTAACAGCGAGGATCCTAAACGCAGCCAGGCTGTGTTAGAGAGCTGCTGCGAGTTGGACGGCTCCGAGCACAGAGGGATGGGCAGGGAGGAGCATTAAATCCTGGCTGGGGTGGACAGAGCAGGAAAGCGCAGCCCTCGGGACGGCTGTGGTCAGCAGCCCTTTGGGAAGCGAGATGGGGTGTCAGAGCTGCCCGGCATCCACCCCAAATGCTGTCTCCTGAGGGAGCCTAGGGTATCTCCGGGTTACTCGGGTTTGAACCTGGAGCACCCGCTCAGCCGGACAGCTTTGGACTTGTCTGTGTTACGACCTGTACGAACAAATTCTGCCTTCTTCTTCTATGGGTGAGATCAGAGGTTGGGAAGAAAGGTCACAGTGTTAGAAGAACCCATTACCCTGGAGCATCAAGTACTAAATGATTGTACTCCACCCATGAGATAAGTTGTGTAACGGAGATGTCATTCTTCATGAATAATTAAGGAACTTTCATAAAAATTTTATCAGCAGCTGGATACTAAACGGGTGGGTGAGGGATCCTTGCTACCTCCAAAGTTGGCAGCAGAGCAGTACGTGGCACACACACAAATAAAAAGGCTCAGGATCACGAGTCCCAGTGTCCCAGAGCCTCCCTCAGTACTGCTGACCTCTGTGGAGCACCTCTGCTCATCTGCAGAAGTGAAAACACCTGGATGTGCCTCAGGGTAAATTTGCAAAACCGGACCAAGTCATCGCTCTCTAGAAAGTTCTCACTGGTTGTTCTTTGCTTCTTTTCATGCAGTCAGTCACTGCTGGCTGTGTGAGAAAGGCTTAGAACCAGGTCTATTAAAGCCCAGAGAAGTCACGGCATGATTTTCACCCAAGCTGGAGCATTCAAAAGCCGCGACAGTCAATATATTGTCGGCTGCAGTAAACAGCCTGACAGTCAGGCGCAGCAGCTATTTAGCAGATGACCACATTTTATTCTGGCCCTTATTTCATCCTGCAGCAATTAGCCAAGAAAAAAAGGGCCTCATCACACTATCATTTCAGCCTTATGTCTTCCAGCGTGTTTAGGGAGACAGAACCTAGAGGTAGGTACCTTCTGGACCCTGAATAAAAATGCTCTTAATGTCTGCTAGTGCACATCAGACTTCTCACAACTACAGCATGAGACAACAGCTACTCATCCCTGCTGGGTTTTAGCCATCTCAGGAGATGACTTTTGACAAATCTGAGGCAATCCTGAAAACGTGTGTGTGCCGGGAGGGGGAGAATATGCAAAAGGGTTTCGTACAAGGGATCAAACCGTCCCGACAGTACGAGAGCACCGTATTGCACCAGGCGCGCTGCAGAGCAAGCAGTTGCTTCTGATCCCCATTTGAGCCTGCATCCCAAAGGACAGGTAACAGAAAACTGGAATTTCCCACCTCCAGCCTTTTTAGCGCCTATTAGCCCGCCCGTGTGAACGTGAACGGGGACCCCTGTCCCGTGGCCGCCTCCTGCTCCCGAACAGCGAACTCCACCTCGGGGGTCCCTCCAGCTGCGAGGAGGCAGCTGCACCCACAGCAGCGCAGGGCAGCCCCCCCACCCCGTGCTTCGCCCAAACTGGGGTTGAGCCCCACACCAGCACTCAGACATTTAACAGATGTTAGGCCCTTCCCCTTTGCTCCACCTCGAAATAAAAAACATCAATCTGATGTCCATGTTCTAGTTTTCTGCAATAATATCTTCCCCATAAATATCTTCTAAATAGTCCCAACCTCAAACACAGTGCTAATAAAAGCACTCTTTATGGTTATTAGACAAGTGAAATGTCCCTGGACTGAACAATTACCTTCAAATATCTGTTCGGAACTGGCTGGGAGTGGAAATCAGTTTCTTCCTCCCCAGGTACAAATCCATAATGAGGATTTATTTCTGAGGCAGTGGGAATGAGGTAATCCCTCTCCTTCTTGAGGTGAGATAAGGAGAAAAAAAAAAAAAAAGAAGAAATAAAATCATACAAGTTAATACTGAAGCATCTGGAAAACCAAATGATTTGCAGGAGGAAAGGGCAGGAGGTCAACAGCATAGAAAAGCTTTAAATAATAAGAGGAACAAATGACTGGTTTGCATAACACTGTCCTGCGAAGGGGAGAAGGGAGGCAAAGGCTGGCACGGACGCGGTGCCAGCCTGGCCGAAAGCTGGGCAGTGCTGCACGGAGCGGAGGAGAACCGTGTTGGGGTCTCCGAACCACGCAGCGCAGCACAAACCTCCCTGCTCTCTCCACCGACGGGATTTCTGTCCGGTGCTGCAAATCTCCTTCTTACCGAGGAACAGGACTTGAGAAAGCACGATGAACGGGCACTCTGCAATTCAAAGGGACCTACGCTTCGCGATGCCGCCACTGGACGTGAATCAATTGAGCGACAAATGGCCCCAAACCCCCCTACCAGAACAGTCTGGGGTTTAATACAGGACTTTGACTATAGTTTGCAAACCCCTCCTTGAGTTTAGCCTCCCTGGGGCAGGAGGAATCCTGCCTGCAGGGAAAAACCCAGGAGCGGGTGTCAGCCCCCTGGGACAGCCGACACCCCCAGGACCCCCCCGGGACCTCAGCCCTCTGGAAAGCTTTGATTTCCAGCAGCATGCCCTGGCCTCTGTGTCTTAATGACTCCAGACCACACAGCCAATGCTGTTTCTTCCTTTCCCGTACTATTTTATCTTGCTCTCTCCCACAAGATGAGCGATTACCAGTAACAAACACCTGCTCGGCAGAGGAGGGAAGACAAATGTGCTTTTAGACCTGGAATATGCAGCTACTTATTACAAATATTTGACAATGTTAGGACAGTTACTATCAGTCTCTCAGTTATTCTCCATCCCTCTAACATCCACCAAAAATAAATCAAATACCTAAATCACCCGTGAGAGCGTTGAGAAGCGACCTGCTGTTCTAGTCCTGCCAGGTGGCAGACAAATGCTCAGGACGGACGGACACGGAGCTACACTGCAGCCCTGTAACAAGCTGGGGTTGCTCTGACATAAGATAAACCCGACCCTGCGCAGGGTTAGTGCCAGGTCTCCGCTGGGCTGGACCCGAGACGCAGCAGCCGTCCTGCTCCGGTTTCCTGGCGAGCGGCTGGATTTCTGCCTGGAGAATTGGTACGAAAACAAACCGACGTGTTGTATTTTGCAGGGACAGCTTTTTTCTGTCTATTTTGTTTCAGTAAAAAGGTTACTATAATAATCCTACTTCAGTAAAACATATAAAATTGCCATAAAATGAAGCAGATGAGGAGAAATTGTTTCATCTGAGAAACAAGACTGTAGCCCAGACTCTGTCCTTCAGCAAAACCACAGCGTATTGGTAAAACTGCCCTATGCAAATGGAATAATTCGAGAAACAGTGTAGATTAGGATAAAGGTGTGTATTTATGGGAAGCAATTGAAGAAAAGCGCCGTGGCAGTCTCCAGGGATTTGTGCTCTGCATTTGCTGATCAGCTTTGTTTTCTGCTGAACCCCCTGGTAGTTCTGTACTACGCAGAAGAGGAATTTGTTGATGCTACAGAAAATGAAGTCCTGCACAGCAGTCAATAGGAAATAAAGGATATCAATTACACAGCTGGAACTGCTGACTTGATCAGATTTTATAACTCTTTACTCTAGGGGTCTGCTTAATAAATCCATTGGGAGAACTGTCATATCTTTTAAAGCAATATGTTTCAACGTTTTATCTTCTATGAAGGAGCAACTGGCAGTTTTACAAAATGCTCCTCGGAGTCTCCCATAGCCTCATGAAAGTATCAAAATTGACAGGAGATGGACATGAGCTATTTGTTCTCTAATGCAGGCACCAGTTTGCCATAACTTTTGGAAATTGCCGCTGGAAACCAGATGGATTCCTTCCTTTCTGCTTCAATCCCGTTTACAGCACGGGGGCAGGCTCCCGACGAGTGATTTAGTAAGAGCCTCACAGCAAGATGCTAAAAGATCGGGTCACCTAAAAGCAAATCGCCCGTTTTGGAGTACCCCAGATTTTGTTGCAGTCAGAAAACAGCATCGTCCCGTGGGTGTGTGTGAGCAGCTACCTGGCCCTGCGAGGAGGGGTTGCGCTTGCACACGGCAACAAGAGACACATCCACTTAAACTAGACTGAAAAATTATATTGAATAGGGGAAAAAAAAGCGCTCACTTTTGTCTATTACTTGTAGTCCTTTATCTGCATTTTTATTTAATCCAGCCACCATCTCAAGCGCTGAAAGCAGAAATGCAGCCTTCTTACGTGGCATCTTCCCTATGGTAAATCTAATTAAACAGCCATTAAAATGTGTGTTAGCTCGATTATATCAAGGTGACCTGCAGCTCCTGCTAAATGTTAATAACAGCATTCCCCACTAACTGGCATTCAACAGGGAACAGGCAGTACTATTTCTACTGATGTAGCCTTTAGATGAATATGGTTATTAAAGTGCTTTGTGTACTACTGATTCCCAAATAAATGCGTAACTGGTTTTCTGGCAGCTGAAGTGTTTCGTGTGCCCCTCCAGCACTCCCAGCCAAGGCTGGCAGCCCAGCGAACGCCCCGGCTGGGCTCCTGTTCCCGCAGCACATCGAGCAGGACACCAGCGGCAGCAGGGGATGCATGCACAGACAATAAATGCACAAGCAGCGCCTCTAAAACCTTGGCCAGAGGAAAAAGTGCTAAAATGTAAGAAAGGAGAGGAGAGAGGTCACGCTTTTACCTGCAAAGAGCAAACGCCGCTTCCTACCCTCATGGCGGGCGATGGGAGCCTCTGATTGCAGCGGCTGTGGGACAGACCCCCGGAGTGGGTCAGTCCCTCCACCTGTAGACGACAAGGTTGATTGTTTCCCAGCCCAAGTGAACATCCATGAATATCTTTAAATCCCCAAGCCTCAATTCAAACCCAAATCTGGAATAAGTTCCCTGATTTACACTGGCCTGACCTCCGATCTCAGAACCACACGTAGTTCATGTTCGCAAAACTCTGTAGACCGATTTCCACATCCCTATCCGGAACTGGACCCGCTAATGCTCAACAAAGAAATACCTTTTTTATAAGCAGGTGATTTATCCTGTGAAGGTTAATGATAGCAAAATGCTAATGATGAGACTGATAACCGAGGACAGTGTCTGTCCATTACTGCAGGTTTTTTATCATGCACCCTAAGAAGTATCATTATGCTAAAGAAAATCTTCACCCTTTACTAAATCAAAGTCAGACAGATCTACATCTAAAAAATTACTTCCTTTGGTTGTTACATTATGTTTGACTTTACAAGTTTATTCCTTTAACTGCAGCTGCAGTTAAAAATAGGAAATATCCCACCACGCTGCAAAATAGCTGACAGGTGGAAAATGTCTCACTTCCCCCTTGCACATGTTAGCAGACATGATTTGGACACTCGGGCTACATGACTGCATAAACCTCCCCCCATCAATAATTAGCAAAGACAACGTTAATTTACCATCTTTTCCAACCATTCAGTGGCATCAGACTGAAATAGAGAGAAGCCACTGGGGCTCAGAGGGGATAATTACTGTCTCCAAAACCTCCTCAGGAGCCTGCTGGTTCATTCCCCCACCTGATTATAACTCGCACATGTACCTGAGAAAAAGTGGGTATAAAGCCCTACGTGGGCACAGGCCAGGCAGTGTTCATAGTCCTTCAGAGCTGGAATTTGTGAGGAATCTCACCCACCCACCGCTCTAGCGTCGACTGGTGGCTTCTTCTGGCAGAGGCAGCCCTAGATAACGTGGGTCTGACGATGCTGGTAGTGCAGGCAATTGCATTTTACTCTTACGGCTTCTTGAAAGAACAGAGATCGTTTTGCATAATTATGCAAACAATCACCCGTGCTAACAATTGAAGAGACAAACAAATAAGGTAGATCAATGCTGAAGGACGGAATGTAGCACTAATGAACCGGGCTGAATTTCAGTGTTACGGTCCGTTAACAGTCCTGTTAGAGAAGGGAGGTAAAATGCAGCTTCAATTCTTGTACTACGGGGGATGCTGCTGCTGCTGCCCTTCCTGCGCTGGGTGCTCCTGGGGTCCCAGATTCCCGACCTCCCTTTGGGGGAGTGGGAGTCACCATGATTTGAAGGAGGATGCTGATGGGGGTCTCATCCCAGCTCTGAGCTTCTTTCCCTTTCCTATACGAAATGGAGAGCCAAAAAGAGCTTTTACAGATCCTGCTGGAGCGCTGAGCACGTGGACAGGCGCAGGTCACCCAGCAGAAAGCGGCTGCTCCAGCCGAATTATTCCACACCCCTTGGCAGGACCGATTGCTGTACTGAGGATTTCAGTCGCCTGGCGTTTGCAGCATTGCGGGGAGCCCTGCCTGAAGAACCGTACAGCCACTCTTGCGAGGAAATCCGTGCGTGGCCGTGTTTCACGGGACTGCCATCAACACGCTGTACTGCAGGGGTGCTGGAGGATTCGGAGACACAGGAACGATGAAACCCCCTCCCCGGGTGCAACGATAAAGGAATGAACTAAGGTTAAAAAACAAAAAAGAAAGAGGAGAAACAGAGCCAGGCTAGAACACAGAGAGCTTCTGTTCCCTGGGCTTTGGCAATCCTTCTAAAGGCAAACATGCCTTTTCCAGTGCCCTTTTTCACGTCTCCTTTTTCATACATCCAAAATAGGTTTGCTATGAGCACTTTGAGAGTGGTCAAATATTAAACTCCGTGCTCAGCACAGAGTATGATAAATGTGCTTGAACAAATGATAGTATGCACCAATTTAACAATAATTCAGGGATAAGCATTGCGTAGTCATTTTGAGACTTTGGTGCAGCTTGGCAAATGCCCTTCCCAATGTCAGTGTGCCTCCAGAGAATTCAATGTGCAATCTGGCGTTAGCCAGGTCAGAGTTGAGGCTTCTGGCCCACAAGAACAATTCATCGGCTTACTTTTAACGGGAGTACTGCCTGCCTGTTGCACTGCAATTTCATCTGGGCAATTTTTAAAGTCTGTGTTTATTTTCAGATTTTTGTTGTTCTGTATTATTTTAAGTTTGAATTTCTGTTTAAAGCACGCCTTTGTATTAATCCTTCAGCTATTAAGATATATCTCTGCCGAGTATGGAAGGCACAGTAAAACTAATTAAATAACATCCAAGAGCTTTAGCACTGCCATTTATTACTATTACAGAAATACATTAAACTGTGAGGAACTGCTCTTTAAGAATCATTGCAAGAGGTGCACAACCAGCTAATTTTTTCCCATGATGGACTGTCGTCTTGTACACGGGGGAGGGAGGAGAGAGCAGGCTCACGGACGAAGACCTGGGTGCTACGGCTACCCCGCTTTGCAGGGAGGGGACACGCATCTGTAAGTTGAGCAAGGATGCAACAAGGGAAGGGGATGATTTACAAAATCCAAAATCACTGTCTGCTCAGCTACAGCACAGGGTACATCCAGTGTCTGGGGGCCACAGCCCACCCCTCCCAGGACGAGGGTCTGCTGGCAAGCTGGGTACAGCAATGTTTTACCCACCGCCTTCATTTGGAGCGGAGGACGTCCCAGGCTGCTCCGACCTGCTCCCATCAAACCGCTTTGTCACTGCCAGCCATGATCACTTAGAGGAACAAAAACAAGAGAAAGAGAAGGGGTAGATGTGGAGGACGGCTGTTGAAATGAACATATGTGATATAAATGAGCAATTCTACGCAGAAATCTACTGACTTTCACAGGGGGTAATGAATTAAATGAAGTGGAAAGCATGGCATGAACTGGAGATTTGCTGTAGTGACTAATGTAGTTAACCTCTATTGAAATAATTAAGCCTCCTAATTTGTGCCACATGAGTAGCCCAACCGAAAGGGCAGGTATGAGCCAAACCCGCGCCGGCGGCACGCACCCGACCACCCGAGGGTGCTCCCTCTCGGTGACGGGTTTTGGCTGCGTTCGTGGCAGCTCTCCTTCTGCTCCGTGGTGCCGCTGCTCGACATGTGCCGGGGATTTAGCTGGAGCCAAGGGCAGCTTCTGGCACGGCCCCCAGCACCGAGCGCAGGCACCGCGCTGCGGGCAGCAGGACCGCGTGCACGGTCCGTGTTGCCCGAGCTGTCCCAGATCCGTGTCTCAGGGTGGTTTGCTGGGCTTTGTGAGATGTCAGCGCTCAGGGGGAGAAGTAGGAGCACCCCAGGCTGCAAAGCTGAGGTCCAAAGCCTGGATCGGCAGCCTCCAAATCCCCTTTTCCTAATCCTGGCGTGCCCTGTCTCAGCGGGATGCTGCTTTACAACTCTGCTTGCGGCACAGAGGGAATAAACCACACAGGTTTGGGAAAAAAAGATCTTGGTCACAAACATCCCACAAAATTCTGTGGCCCCTCAATTCCTCTCGGGCTTGACCTGTCTCCTCGCAAACTGTCGCATTTTCCTACCTTCAGCAAAGGATTGCTTTATGCCAGTCAGTGAAGCAGGGGTTTGTTGTCTCTAGTTATTAATTTACTTTTATTGGCTGCAGTGCCTTTCCACGTTTTATTACCAAATAGCTCACACTAGCAAAATGGCTTTTCTTTTAAGTTATATACAAATGTTTGACTTTCCCAAACGGGCACCAAGGAGAGGCAAAACTCTGCCGTGCTGCATCCCGGCGCCTGCGCGGTGCATCTGCTGCCGCCTGCCCTCCTGCAACGCTCGAGAAGCACACAGACCTCCGAGCACAGCATCAGGGCATCGTTACTAAACTTTTTTGAGTATCGATAATCCCTCTTTTGAGCTAAGGAGGGGCAGAAGGCGTAGGCAGGTCATTAAGTAAAGAGTCACCACCACCTTTCTGCTGGTAATGAATATAATCGTGCGTGAAGCACGAGGCTCTTGCTGCGCTTTCATGTTTCCCATTTTACCCAGGTACGGTTACTGCTCTGCAAACCTCCCCCTTGCCCCATGGCCAGCAGGAATGGGCTGCAAATGCCCGCAGCTATTTTTTTGGTGCAGGAACTGCTTCATTTTATTAATGCTTCTAGGTTACCTGGCACTGCAATAACTAAAAAATGCAAACCAGTCGATAACAAGAGGAGTTTGCTGGGGGTTTTGTTCTGTTAGTTCTCTTCATCATCTAAAAGGGCATTTGTTCTTTGTTTCACTGTCTGGATGAAAGGTTTTACTCTCCCTCTTCTGCAAGTGCATGTGCTAGTGGGATCCATTGAATCTGGCTGTCTCCTGAGTTTATTTCCCTGCTAAAGACTGGCTGCTGGTGGAGAAGCACTGCAAAAATGCTGATCCTTTTCCCCTCTTTTCACTGCTCAAGGCATATGATGAAAAAGGCATAAGATTTAGATTGATTTTTTTTTCTGTCCTAAAAATATGCTCTGAAATGCTTTCATTGTCAAAGCATTGCTCTCTGTGATAAGGCATATTTTTCCTCTATAGCAATTATTTTGAACACTGCTATTAGATTGACTGTGAAAACCCAAAAGCATCACATGAGGTACTAGCGATACTGAAATACGTTCACTGTTCCTGAATAACACATCCCCGCTGCGGTGTGTCCCATCAGTCTGGGTCCTGCTGAAGCCAGGACAACAAGAAGGTGGTGAGATTTTTTTTTTTCTGAGAAAACTGACACCTCAAATGAGTCCCCTGCATAGACACCCATTTGTGTTAAAGTTAAAAAATAAAAGATACCTGAGGTGCTTTACTTGCTTTGAAGCCTGACAAAAGAACTCTGCTTCCCAGCAGCTGTTGGGAACAGGCATCTCACCTAGGTATGACACGATGGCTCAGCGGAGCAAGGCAAGGAGAAGGTGCCTGGAAGCTTTGACCCACTTCCCACCCACTTTTAGGGATTTACAGGACCAAGCTGGGAGGAGCAGCACCGGGGACAAAGGATTAGCAATTGGGTGCTTCCAAGGTGAGGGGCAGAGCGGGCTCTGGCGATGCCTGACGCTGCTTCTGGTGCGATAACGAGCCTCATGCCAAGGCCAGGTAAGTACATCACTGCCAGAGCCAGTGGACTGTTGCTAAATTAATGCAAAAGGCAAGCATAAATTCTCATTCACTGCATCCTTGTCAACTGCACTGAGCAACACAGCTTCTCGCTAAATTTGATTATAGCTATATCACTGCTGAAGATAATTGGGGGACATGTCATTAGTCTTACAGCAAGTACAGCATGTATTTTTCTTTCAGTCATATTTACTTTAACTTCACAAAGGAATAAATTAAGTTTGCAGTGATATTCAACAACTGTTGTGAGAAGGTTAGAATTCAATTGAGCAAAGGAAAGAGAAGGAAAGACCACAAATGGGGAAAAAATGAGGTCCATCAGATACTAGTACTGTCTGATCCACCCTTTCTCGCTCTGCTTAGGATGATTTTCCCAGTTCTGCTGCTGACCACAACAGAGTTCCTAGGAAGAAACTTTGGAGAAATACCTTCAGAAGAGCTCTGCTGCAGCCAGAGCCGTGTGAAGGCACCTGGGCTGGCATCCTGCTGTCAGTCCTGGACTGATTTTCCACAGAAACACACTTGTTGAGTAAACACCTCAAGACATCCGAGTCAATCTGCAGGAACGAGAAGATGCACTGCAGCCCTTGGCACACACGATCCAGGGACGCGGGGGCAGCCCGCACAGGGCAGCGTTCTGCCCCCCCAAGCTGCGAGAGCCCAAACACTGCCCGACCCACGCTGCAGCACAGGCAGCTGGCTGGGGCCTCAGGAGGGGTTTTTCTGCATTTCAGTACCCTTTGCACACACCTATTTTCCACTACTTACTAGTAATGAAGTGCAATTTGTAGGAGGAAACCTCTTCTACGGAGGAGAGGCTCGTTTTCAAGACACGGCCATCCCTTGTGTAGTTGTGCTTGTAGCGTTTTCCCACCCTTTTGGGGTTGGGGTTGTTTTTTTTTTTTGCAGATTTTAAAACAGAGATGACTATTTTCAGTTAGGCAGCTTCTGTTTAGATAGGCAAAGGACTGCAGAGCGGAGAGAGGTCCGGGCACTGCACAGTGCAAACCAGCAGCTCTCCTGGTCCCGTACCTCCAGCAACTCCTGAAGGACAAGGCAGGAGCAGGAGAAATTCTTGGTGGGTGAAGCTGAACACCGGGCACGGCATCTGCTGGCATTTAAAGCCCAGGACACACTCTGATGGCTAATTCCGCTTTGTACAGCCCCAGATTTGCCAGTCTGTGCTGCAGCGCTAAGGTATATACAACAGATGTGAAGAGTTTTCCCTCAGCCATCTGTACTAGCAGCTAACATGTCTCCTCTGGAAAAACTTCTGTGCCAGGCGCAGAAGAAACCCTCAGACGCTTCTCCACAGCCTTTGTCTCTGCTCTTGAAAGAGGCAATCTGAAGATTTTAAAGGTTTGTTCATTTGCTTGGGGGAGGGGGGGGGGTGTGTGTTCGTTTCCCTGGAAGATTGACAGGCTCCTACAAAGTATTTATATGAAACTGTTGAGTCTCTCTACATTTAATTACACTTGACTGAGTGCATTAACACAACCATGAATTTTTAAAAGCTATCAGTTTTATTCTGTTTGACTCCAAACCTGACAGTGTGAGTTGCTTTCCAGCACATCCTTCCCCCCAAGCCCTTTTCCCTGGCAGCTGCAGCTGAGCTCAGGCAGCTCCGGATCCCGAGGAGACCCCCTGCACACCCCGCTCCAGCAAAGCTGCATCGCCAGCGGGAAAACACCGATTTCAGCCCACAGGCCTCATAGGGGCTTTGCTGCTTGTTGATAATGCATCTGCCCCGAGTCATGATAAGAAAGGCCAATAATGAGGGGAGAAATATATTAACGAGACCAAACTGGCTCAGAAATCAGCACCACGCACTAGGTCAGCAGTACCTGCCTCCCTAGACATTTTGCTCCATCAGAAATGGCCTTTATTCAGGAATAAATGAATTTAGTTCCCACGTGCCCGCTCAGGGCATGGGAAAACGCACAATTCCCATCCTCAGGGACCCCTCCGGTCCCTGGCCAGGATCAACATCGAGTGAACGTCTCCGAGGATGGCTCCGTAGGACATGGCGACAGCAAAGACTGCCCCGGAGGGGAGGGATCCCGGGGCTGTCCCATTCTATGCTACCCAGGCACTGGCACAGACATCCCCATCCCTGCCCAGCCTCGACGGGCAGGACAAGGTGATGAGGAGCAGAGCAGGATGGCTAACGGCATCCACACAAGGCGTCCAAGGGAGAGAGAATGCGGCTTTCTGCAGCCCAGTGCCCAAATTTTGGGAGTGCTCAGCCTCGTTCATCTCTGCTCCTCTGAGCACCCGATCAGGAGTAGGAGCTGAGTGAATTTGAGAGCTTGGCCATATTTGTGGGTACTGAGCTCATACGACTTGTATTTATTTCCTGCGGGCTGGCAGGAGCCCAGGTCGTGCACGGCTCCTCTCTTACTCGCATTTTGTGACTCTTCTATCTTCCACATATTTATTGCAGTCCATTTCCTACTCCAGTCTGCAACCCTGTGATAAGGCATCACCCGGTCTTTACAGCCTGGATTTTATTGTCTCTGCTGCTCCTTGTGTACTTAGTTGCCACCTTTTTCAATGAGAATTTCTTATTTTGGCTAAGGGGTTTAGGGAGATTGTTTTTTGAAACACAATGCTGGCAGGTTAATTGTAAGGGGTATAAAGTCCTAACGCCAGTAGCAGAGTAAAAAGCTTCGATACCTTTAGAAAGTCACACACTCAAAATCCACGCAATTATCCGGGATGCAAGGCTTTCTGGTGGCAGCTACCCTTTGCTGCACGCTCATCAACAAGCAGTTTCCAAAACAGTCACCGTGGCAGGGATGGCTGGGCTAAAAATCTGGCAGTGAAAAAGACAACTGATCATCAGTGTCTCACCGTGCACCAGCGGCACAACACCAGCAAAAGGCACATCCACCGCCTGCAGCAAACCCAGACCAAAATCGGGGTGGGACAGCAGTAATCAACCAGCCTTGTCCAACAAGGTTCTGCTGAGAGACTGAGCCTGGAAAGGGATCTCCTTTTTCCCCCATCCCATTTGTCATCGTGTCCATCACTTTGCTAATTAACCCTCTCCCTGGGCACATCGCAAAGCAGGGGTCTCCAGAACAAGGGACACAGCGACTGCACTACAAGTGCACATAATGCTGCGTTATCGAGGAAACCAAAGACCTGACGTTCGCACGCTCTCGTTACTTCTGCAGCACGGTGTCATGTCCTGGCAGAAGCAAACAGGGACTTAAGCCAGTAGTCCATATGAAAATCACTTGGGTCTCAACAGGTTCCTTTTCCTAGTTTATCTCTAGCTGCAGAGCTGCATATAACATAAGCTGAGGCTGTTAAAATCGTTGGTAGTGATAATCAAAATCTGTTATCTCTGACATCTAGCACTTAGCCCTGTAAGGGTGATATTACTTTTGTAAACATAGCAGCAAGAGGCTTGAAAAAGCAAGTGGTAAATTCCAGATCATGGGACAGTAAAATACAGTTCAGCCAAAAGGAGTTGCAAGAGAAGTTTATAATCAAGATCTGCAGCACTAGGAAGGTTATTTGCATTTCATCTGGACAAGAAAATATAACTGAATTTACAACAACAGTTCTCTTGAGACACAGCTTGTAGAGCAATATTTTATCTTTTGCCTCTGTGTTGAACTCAACTGCTATGACAGAAGCAGGAACCTGGCTGATTAGGGTGCCTTAGCATTCACAGCTATTAAGTGACAAATTAGCATATTCTCAGGAGCCATCGGCAGCAGGATGGATGGTCCATCTCACAGACTACTCCTGGTTGTTGTGATTAGCGTAAAACCTGGGGTATTCAGAGAGCACAACTCGAGTGCTCGGGAGGATGCTCAGTGCAGCAGCTGCAGAGTGACCGGGACGGGTAGGGGATTTCTCCAGCCAAATTCTGGAGCCCCAAGAGAAGTTCTTCATCCTTTCTGCCAGTGGCAGGTATTTATTTTTAGGTTTGTGCTGTGAACAATTAAGTACATATGTGAGGACAGGAGCACCCAGGCTGTGCAGCCATTGGGGTTGCTCCGAGGCGGCTACACACACTGTGCCCCAGCTGGAGCAAGCACCCACCCATCGAAAAACAGTCCTAAGGAATGGTACACAGTATGGTTTAATACTGAATTTCGAGCAGTGGCTCATTCATCAATTCATATTCCGGTCAAGCTCTGTGACAACGATGCTGGAAACATTTAATGAATGCAAGTGAACACAGTTCTGCCTGTATAATTTGCTTCTCTCTGGCTCACACACACCTATCATTTTCCTGTAGTTTGTTAACAGTAAGTATTCACATAATTCATTTCTCTAAGGACAAAACAGAGAGTGTTACTAATGTTTTGTTTCCCTTCACGTATGTGTCAGGCATTTATTGAATACAAACTTGAATAAGTAGGTGCCATCCAGAAACATAAAGCAGTATTTCACAGCGAACAAAGCACAGGTGCTGGTATACTTGGAGTAATTTTGCAGCATTAAACCCCATCAATTGCATATAAATAATGAAGTAGTAGGGATACCAATTCACAATTAAAAATGACTAATCCCCTATGCTGCCAGGCACCCCTGGAATACCCCGCGGGATTGCAACACTTGGCATTCACTTCTGCAGAACCGGCTTTTTGCTCGTCAAGCCTCACGAACACCCAGCCCCTGCCAGCACCCTCCTGCAGCCCTCAGCACCCACCGGAGGGGACCTGACCCAGGCTGGGAGTCTGCTGCTCCCCCTCCTCGCTCTCGTACAACCGCCACGCGCTCGCAAGAGAAAACACGAGTTACAACAGATCATCGTACTCCTAGCTGGGAAATTTTGATCTTTCTGGTATTAGACATAATAGGATAATACTCCAAAGATTTCTTTGCCTCTGACCGGCTTTTTTTGTTTAAGATCTTTTTGTAATACTTTCCTACTTAAAACAGATACAAACCCTGCTGGTAAAGCCACATGCTTTGTAGGTAATGGAACGATGTTGTAGAGCACAACGCTGGAAGCATTTACTTTTAACAACCCCTTTTGTGTGTTTAGGAAGACAGCACAATAAATGCTATGAATATATATATAGGACAACACAATAAATGCTATGAATATATATAATGTTTTTTCCTGATGGTGAACAACAGACTGGTAGCCCACAATGAGAAGTCATTTACTAGGAATAATAGGAACTATGGTGCCTGTTAAATGAAGATGTATCTTTTATATCACTACTTTGCAGGCTAAGTGTAGGTCTCCACATAGACCTTTAAGGTTTTCTTTCGGATCTTAAAGAACCTACCAGAGAAGAAAGTTTACTTCCAACTTTAAATGTATCTCTTTTGAGATAACATCATTTACTACACAAAAATGTAAACTCTCCTGGGAAGCTGGTCTGGTTTTCCTAGATAAATTTCTGAAGTTTTTAACTATAAAACAGTTTTCTTGGAAGGATTTCAGTATATGGTTGTGAGGCTATCTTTTTCATACACCTATTATTTGGAATTTAGTTCTGTGTTTGCCCCGTGTAGAACTAGAAGAATTCTGAAATGTGACCAACTTAACTGATAGTGACAACATATTTTGATTTTGATAAGCCATTAATTAAAAAAAATAATGAAATTGCATGAACTACAGCGGGAGGAGAATCTGGCATCAGCAGGAGGGACCAGGAAATTTTCCTATTAACTGAAGTCTTTCCCACAGCCTGGAGACAGGTGGCATTTTGTGTTATTTTTAATCTACTGAAACTTATCTTTTAAATGCTGCAAACTTTAAGTAAAAAAGGACATCTAATAAACATTAGAAAAACCTGCAAAAAGTGTATTCCAGGAAGATAAAACAATACACTGGCAATTAATAGCACCTCAACTTTCTAAGAGATGCACCTAGAATGGCAATAGAGCGGTTGTTTCAGGCTGTATTTCCTTGTACCTTGTTTTCTGCTGGTTGGGTAGCCAAGTCATGCTTTAAAAACGTGTTTAATAGGTTGGTAAATGGTGCAGTTTATTAACTTCTTGCGATTTTGCCTTTCACCTGCACCGCTCTTCTGCAGACTGCAGCAAAGCAGCACATCTGCTGTACTACAGATATTCTATACTTATATGTAGAGATACCTTCTTGAGCGTTTCCCCAGGAGAAAGGGGGGGGGGCAGATGAGGGACCACCTCGGACACCCTTCGAAACAGTTACACTGGATGATGACTTGAACAGTATCAAGTTCTTACGGCTATAAAATCTCTTGAAAGTTGCCCTTAAACCTTTTCATAACTTAATGGAATTGGAAAAGGGCTGTGTTAATGCAAGGGACTGACATTTAGCTTTGAGCAGTAACGAGCCCTTGGAAGGCTGCTCCTTCTGCACAATTAACGAGGCAGCCCGGGCCGATGGGCAGCTCGCTCCGCATCTGCCTGCCAAGGATGCGGGATGCAGAGCAGACACAGCCCGTTGGTGAGGCTGCTCCTCTGCCTCGGGGCTTCGGGTAGAATTGCGACCCACCCCAGAAAGCATCCTCCAAGCCCGCGCTGGGGACAGCCTGGAAAGCATCCCCAGCATGTGACTGTACCATCACCTGGCTGTCACCACGCTGTCTCTGGAGCGTCTCTCCAGCCTTAATAGTGAGAGATTTCCATCTGCTCCCTGGGCACCACACCAGTACTCGCCCTGCACACGGTGCTAATTATCAGCAGGGACCGATAAGCATAATTAGAACTGGGAAAGTAACAAGGTATTACAAGTGACTCCTTATCAAATAAGTACAATTCTTAAGCCTTTGATGTGGACAATTTTATAGAATTGGTAATTAACTTTGTCTAAACGTGTCAGCATTTGACCAGCCAGCGCTGCACCTCTACACGCAGGAGGCTCTGGAAACCACCAGGAGCAAACCCTGCTGAGATCAGGCGTGGGATGTGCTCATTGGAAATGCACGTCCTGGCCTCCTTCCACACAAAACATGAGCAGGAAAGACAAGTGATGGACAAGACATTTCTTTGTCTCCCTGTTTTGTGCCTTATCCGTAGCCCAGAAGACATCTCTCCAGGGAATAAACTCATTTGCAAGCAGATGAGAGAGTGATGGGGAGACAGACTGGAATGCAGGGGTCTGCTCCTGCAGATGCATTGCATCTGAAGAGTAATTAAAAGCAGTGAAAAAGTTGCTGCTAATAAAAGAGCTGAAGCCTCCAGTGTCAAAATCCCAAAACAATCCAGCCAAGTGACAAGCAGTTTTCATCCTCTTAATTTAAGAGGACAATGGACAAATTTGTTTTCCTGCTTTAAAGTATATTGGCTTTAACAAATACTCTTTTCCCATTAGTAACCTATAAAAGGGCTAAATTCAGTTAAACAGAAGGTGATGAGGGCTCAGGCAGCAGCAAGGACACCAGGACAGCATTCACACAAGGCTAGAGGGCACTATGGAAAGGGCACAGCTGATTTATATTTTCCATTCTGTATTGTGCCCAGATGTTACCAGTTTTCAGGGCTTGTGCCCTACTGCTGAGCCTCTGTATGCCAAAAAGATGCTAAGCAAGCTGGGTCTCATTTCAGTCCCGGCATATCCACATAGCCCTGACTCCCACAAGAAACTTTCCCACTAGATCTCGTATATTCTGCTGAGCAAGAGTTTGATGCAATAACTTAAATGGATATGCTTTCTCCACCACTTACTGAACTTTTATTCCTCAATAACTATTATTTAAATGCGTCTCCCCCCTTTCACGCTTTTTTCATGGAAATGCACAATTTCAGTGAAGCAGCCACACTTTTCTCACTTTCTGCAGTGACAAACAACCAGACTGAGTCATCACGGGAGAGTGCACGATTTGTCGGATAAATCACTAATGCATGCAGACGCTCTTATAGAATAATTTTGGTGCAGTTGCTCCGAGGTTACCAAGCCCGAGATGCTATCAGCAACACTGACATGTGGCCCATTTTTTTTACGAGAGAAATGTAACATTTGGTGTAAATCCAGGAGGGAGGTGTGCAATAACGAATGAGCTCGGCCTTCAGCAGTGGCCTCTGCGCAAGGCAGGGTATTGATTTCAACATGATGAGAAAATGAAGAAGGATGATACGTTTCATATTATTGATCCTATCTATTAGCAATAATGGCAGGTCACTCTATCCTCCCCCTCCACACGCAGTCTGCATGGGAGAGGACAGGCAGCCTTGGAGAGGTTTATTCCAAGAGGCACTCGCCTGCGGCCAACACGAATATTTAAGGTGGCATGTGGCTCCCTCCGAGGAGCAATGAGCCTCCCTCTAGTGCAAGGCAGCACAAACAGTGACCAGACTGACTCAAATCACAACATTGCCATCACTTTTTGCATGCAACGCATTGCTTCAAGAGGCTTCTCACTGCCGGTCAGGAGCAATTTCTCCCCAGGGTCACCAGGATAGGAGACAGTATCAGTGGAAGGATCTTGGTCCCTGCAGCTGGGGCTTACCAGTAACAGAGCAGTTAAATACCCTCCAAATCTGTAATTATAATGATTTGACAGCTAATATGGAAGATGCCAGTGCTGGCCCAGGGGAGAGGAATCTCTAAGATCTCCCCGCTTTAATTGAAATCCTTTTACTATTTTGAAAACAACGCAAGTTACTCTAAAGAGTAACTTCTAAAACACTTATTAGTCAATGCATTTAGCCAAGAGCACAGAGAACAAGCCCTTAAGCAGAGGTGGCAACAACACCTTTATCTTTATAACCCTTGGTGCCAGATGCAAGAGGGAGCAGCTCACACACAGCTGGGCTCCCCTGTCAAAACATCCCATGAAACCACGAGGAGTGAAGCAGCAGCTGCCTTATTACCTCATTTCAGCCCTCAGCTGAGTCCAGAACTCCTCTCTCTGCCCCAAGCAGCTGAGCCGATCACTGGCCAGAGCCAGGGCGAGGGCAGGGACAGGCAGGACCTGTCCCCAGCCCGCAATCACAGCACCTCTGTCCTGCAGAGCCCAGGCTGGACAGGGACCGATCCTGGGGTCCCAGCCCCCACCACGAGGCCACATGCACAGCACAGGGATGCTCCTGCAGGAGTCTGTCCCGGGAGCATTGTACCACCGCCACAAACCACAGATCAGAGCTGTACCTCTGCACAGCTTTGTTTCCCTTCGATAACACAAATCTATTCAATCTATTTCTCCCCCCCCAGTCCTCTGTGATTTGGTCTCATTTGGTCTGATCATGAGAACTGAAACTTGGACTTATGATGGACTCCAGATTAGAAGCAAGTCATTTGTGAATGGCAAGATGATTTTTTTTTTTTTAAAACACATTACAAGTTATAGTTCACACACCACAGTTTAATTGCATTTGCCCTCCAGCCTTTCAATTAAAAATAAAACAGAAACCAGCGCTTTCAGAATGGAGATGAGAATGAGAACAAATTCTCATAAAGAGAAAAATGCTATGTTTGGAGAGGAAGAATAATTACCCTCAAAGATATAATAAAGAGGGAAGGAGTATCATTCTGTGTCGTATCCAGGAGCCAAACATGAGTTATTCAGACCTTTCAAAATGAGGTCATGCCATCACTGAAGGCAAAATGAAAACGGCAGATTATTGCCTAGCTCAGGGATCACACCGTTTTACCCGAAATGCTGAGATGCGATGGGGAAAACCCTGTGCTGGGAAGAACTCAAATTAATGGTTTTAGGGTACTTTCCCTGGAATTCTGCTCCCTGACTTCACTGACACTCAACAAGGGAAGCTACTGGGAACCGCTCTGCCTGGCTGCTGCTCATCCCTGGCCCTTGGGGGAGAGCTGGGCTCTCATTCAGGCACTGGGGGCTCCACACCACAGCGGGGGGGGTCAGGGACAGCAAGGAGACATTTGCCCAGCACCCTCCCTCATCTCCAGAAAGAGGAGGTGCGAGGAAGGCTCTGCCGAGGGCACCGAGCAGGAGCAGCAGTGCTCCTTCCGAGGGCTGAGCAAACTCACTGCCAAGAGGTTTTGCAGCTTCTAGCAGCATGGCAAGCAGCTTTTACCAGCTGTTGTAAGAACACACATCGCAGCACCATGCATCCTGGCTGGGTAGGCAGCGATAGGTACCTACCGGAGTTCATCAGTGGTCAAGAGAAAGGAGTATATTTCCAGGCTACGGAAATGGACAACTTCATGACAGATAATGAATAAATACCAGCTGTAAATAAATAACCTTCTGCTATTTCCCAAGGGATCTTTGACTCTCATTCTTGCCTCAAATTTCTGCAGTAGAAAAATAAACCTACAGAGCTTTGTGTAAAACAGCAAATACTTCTTACTCCAGGTTGTCTCTAGTTACTTCCTACCACCTTGCTTGGCAAAAGATTGATTTCTGATTAGTGTTTGGTTTTCCCACGTATTACTGCTGCTGCTGTGTGCACATCCCAAGTAAAAGGCCCTTTTTCCACCCCTCCATCCCCACCAGCAGCTCTTCCCCTGGCTCCCCAGCCACCAACATCCTCAGAGAGAGGCTCCACAGTGGCTCATAGATGGACAACAGCACCATAATTCATCTCCTTCCATTAAACACACATCTCACCCTATTCTTGCACCCCACTGCCTCAGCCACTGATTTCCAGAGCAAAGTGGAAAGGAGAACCAGCTGACCAAGCCTGTAAACACATTGCCTTCATTTGCTTTGCCCCCCTCCTGGACACCTTTGCAAGCCAACAGCTCCTGGCAGAGTATGAACAGGCATTTGGTGAAATCCCACCACCTCTCCATCAGGAAGCCCAGGGCAGGAGGACACTTTCTAGGCTGGTTGGGGTGACCTGAGTGACAGCCGTGAGCTGTGCCGGCATGTCTGGGCACTCCTGACTCAGGACTACAGCTCTCGCCTCATACTTGTGACCCAAAATCTTGGAGGCTCGTGGCCATGAGTATTAACCACCGCAGTGCCCGCTTGCTACAGCTCTGGAATATTTAAAAGAATTCTGACTGTACCTTCAGATAAATTATATCATGCTTTCTTGCAGAGCTATGAATAAAAGATATTTTCATAAGAAAACCAGGAGGGAAGACACCCTTTCTTGCTATATGAATATGTCATCCCAAACCTAGACCTTGTGGAAAGAAATAAGTCACTGTGCACAGACTAAGAAAAATCTCATACAAATGACCTTCTAATCACCCTCTCCAGTCCCTTGCTTGTATTCAATTTTGCTCTTGCTAAATATCTTTAAAGCCTTAACTTGGGACTTCTCCACACTTATAAAGCAATCGCCTGGAGGGATGCCTCCACCCGACTGCAGGGCTTTTCCCATGCTCCAGCTGGGCTGAGCCGCATGGGGACCCTGTAGCTTCTCTGGAAGAAGGTCTCGACAGCAAAGGGAAGGCTCAGATATCCCAAACCTCTAGGAATAAGCACCGTGGGGAGCACTAAAGCACAGGGAGCCTGCTGGAGGCAGAGCTGCCATTCCTCAACAGCTGCTTCCTTGTGTTGTCCTCGATTTGTCCTCGAGGTTTCCCACTGCTGGTGCTGCACCAACAGCTCTGCAGCTCATCACCGCAGCCCCGGCCTGACGTTATCCCAGCTCCTTCCCAGCCTTCAGGGATCTGCTCCACTTTTGGTTTACACTGCTGTCAACAAGCACAAGCCGAACAGGTCCTTTGCCTATTTTTCGTGTTTTTCCTACATTAACAAAGCTGCCAAGGGACCAAACAGGAGGAACCCAGGAATCGCAGATGGGCAGCAGTTTGGGATCTGCTCCATCCATACAGAAAAAAGCTGACCAGGCAATCAAGCCCCAGCCACCCATCCCAGCACCTCTGCCCTGGTACTAACAAGGGGGGAGCAGGAGGGACCACCGCACCGGGACACAGCCACATCCTCCCAGCCGGGTCTTCCTCACCGCAAAAAAGCATGACAAGGCCATCAGCAGTGTCTGGAGAACAGACAGCTGCTCTCCAAACTGGGTTCTCATCTAGCAAAGTGTGGTTAATTAACACAGGAGGTTTAATTAGCTAATATTTCTAAGGAGCTCTGAGAGCCTGAGGTGAAAGACACCAGATAACTGCAAAGCATTATTATTACATTTCACCAGCAGTGGTTTATTGCCCTCAGCTTTCCGCACTGCCTCTTCCCTTTTCTCTCTTCTTCCCCGTTTTATTACATCTCCCTAACGCAATAACCCCCCTCTCTTTTCCTCAAACTCAGCGTTTGTCCTTTGCTCCTTCTCCAAAAGGGGCTGTCCGCATTCGGCAGCTATTTCCCCACCGGGGACTGTGCGTGGCACTGGCACAGCCCTGGAACTGGTGGGTCTGAGGGTCTCACGGTGGACCATACTGGGGGGGCTCAGCTCCACTCCCTGGGCAGCTGGGAACTTGGGGGGCACAGCAGACACTGCGGCACGGGCAGCCCCAAGAAGCATCACTTGGATTTGCACTCTGGTAACAGAGATCTCAGGACTGGTTGGGGTTTTTTTTTTGCTGCCATTAATATGTGCTTAAGCCACAGGGAGCTTCTTAAGACAAACTAACTCCTTTTCTGCTTGTGACACGGAGCATTTGTTAAATACGTACTTTTTTTCCTTTTCTCCCGACTCCCTGCCCGGCAGGGGCAGCTGCACTGCCAGCACCCATATGGGCTGAGTTTCAGACCACTTGTCTGTAAAGGAGGCACCAGACTTGGTAAGAGTAAAACAAAAGGCAGCAGCTTTCTGCACAGCAGGATAAATACATTTGGAAGTTAAGGGGGGACAGGGAGCATTAGTTATAATGGATTGCAGGGGCACAGACCAAACCAGGCTGCAGAAACTCATTTGCTGTGTGGACAAGTTTTAGACAGCAGATTTGCAAACTTTGGTGCCTAGAAACCAGTAAGCATTAATGTCACTTTCTCCCACCCCAACCCAGCCCAAATGAAAAAGCAACCAGCAGCTTCGAGTTCGTGCATCTAATCAAATACATATTCTGAGTTCATACAGCATTGGAGGCACTATCCATATGCAGAAAGTATTGCTAGAAATCCGCTTCTGTAAAAAAACCCAAACACCATTGAAAAAAAACATGCCAAAAGCAAGAGGCCCTGCTACTGTGGAGCAACAAGCAGTGTGTGTTGGCAAACAGATCCATTTCAGAAGGAAAACAAATGAGATAATTTAGCAAACATTAAAAACATCTCAGCAAAGCACTTCTAATTGCAGAGGAGAGGCCAGAAGGAGACAAACAGAAAACTAGCTGCAAGGAGGTTATTTGCAACACGCAGGTTTGCCATTTAAGATACTTAATTTTCCTGCAAAATGCACATGTGGACTCATTGCAGACGGGTGCAGCATTGGACCTTTTCAGCTCATCATGTCACCTGCCTGTCACCCCAGGGAGCAGAGTAATACATTCAAACCGACAGCATCGCATACCTTAGATCTGCACCCATCTGATTGCACTGATTGTCTTGTACTGAATGGGAACATTCAGTCTGGAGAAGGGAAGACAGAGGAGACATGCTAAATCCTCAAATACGTAAAAGGATGAAGCAAAAAATACATCCACCCCCCCCGCCATGTGCATCTTGGAGAGAGTATAGATTCAATTTGCAAAGACAGTACAGGTTAGACTTAGGGAAAACAGCATTTTAAGGGAAAGAACAAAGCAGCCCTGTAACACTCTCTGGAGAGGTTGTGTAGTTTCTGTCATTGCAAATTTAAGGCCATTTCAGACAATGCTCATTAAGGGACATGGATGTGATGACCCTGCAGCCCTGTGAACCCCAGCCTTTCGGATCGTGCCCATAGAGCAGGTAGCACAGGGCTGCCCCGCAGGTCTGCACCGCGACCTTGCCGCAAGCCTACGAGCGGCACAGCCGTGTCCAGAGCACCGCACAGCACCGCTGCACCCCTGTGCCTGCCTGCCAGAGGAGGCTGGATGAACCCACCAGACACAGCTTCCTTTTAGGGCTGCCACTGCAACCTTTATAAATTTGCTGCATTGCTCTCACCTGACTTGTTACACAAATACCACTGGTTTAAATTTATTGCAGGAGGTAATTAACACTAGGGAACCTGGCTGCAAGGCAGAATGGATAGGTCCAGCTAACGACTCCAGCTTCTTACAATCAAAAGAGGTATTTGATTTTATCTGGCCAAGGCTAAAGCTGTTGCAAAGTTACTGCTTCAGTCTGTGGGACAGGATCCTGGAGTATTTCTAAAACCGCGCTTCTCCCACATGGACATTATTCCCAGTTGTTACAGAGAGGCATAAGTTTTTCCAACCTTCAGTCCACCCTCATACACTCTCTCTTGAGAGGTGACTGCAAGCATTGGGAGGCTCGAGTGTGTAACTGTGGCGTAGCAACAGGCGAGCATTGCTCCAAGTAAAAAGCAGAAGCCCAGCAACCCAGCTCACTCCACAGGTTACCACCCACAGGAGCCACCCACAGAACAGACTAACCTACAGGAGCTGGGAGAGACAAGAAGTAATCAGGTATTCTGCCTCTTCTTGCAATAGGATTTCCCTAGCCATTCTGCAATTCATCTTTAATTAACTCATGGTGCTATCAACTGCACTCTTCTGGCTGAGCCACAGTGCCCATCTGAGGTTCCACAGCGCATTTACTGATGGCGAAGACAGACAAATTAATAAATGCTCCATACAGGAGTTTCCAAAGGGCTTATTCTGTGTCTTTACAGCACAAGCCCAGCAGAATTCCGTGTGCCAAGTAGTGCCTACAAGTGCCTGGCAGACAATCTGTTCTGCACACTCAGGGGAGATAAGCAAGTTAATGAGCATTTCTTCTCCCAGCCATGACCATTGCAGCAATCCCTTGTGAACCCTGTGTTTCTCTCTCCTGTAATGAAAGCAGAAACTGACTTTATAAAACTGCCACTTACAACATTTCTGGCAGAGATTTTGCCTGATTAGGACTGTAAACACTGTCACAACTATTATAGTAATGTTAAATGCAAGATAATTTTCAGGTTTAAGGCAAAAGCTTCTGACGTGGCTCGCAGCTTGCAAAGCATGTGCCCGTGTGGTTTATTCTTTGCAATGACACTGCCTGAACCTTGGGCACTCTACAGTGGTCATATAAACGGGTGCACTCTCACAAGGTACAGCCAGCTAGCACGCAGACTAAGAAAAGCCTCTCTTGAGGAACAGAGGGACCTCCGCTCTGCCTTTACATCTACCCCAAGCACTAACCCACAAAGGAAAGGCTGCCCGGGCACTAGGGCAACATCATTAGAACCTCCACAGACAGCAACTAAAGCACAAACAGACCGCGGGCTTCAGGAATTTTTTTTTTTCTTTTTTTTCTTCACATCACCCAGTGTCCCATCCACACTACAGAGCCAAGGCCACCACTCTCACCACGTCCTGTCTGCAGCCAGGACCAGCTTTCCTCCTTCCCCCATTCACACGCGATTTTATTTTGGCACCAGTACGCTGAAGCTACCAGACAAGAAGGATGCCACGAGGCTGGTTTACGTGGCCAACGCTCGCCGCAGCCCCGGGCTGGCCAGCACTTGCTGCTGGTCTCACCCACTGCCCTGTGCACTACCCTGGCCCCACATGGCACAGCAACCTTACCCCCTGCCCAGCACCTGCCCATGGAGCAATTGCCTTGTTCTGAAGGATACAAAATATTCCATGCCTCTGCTAACAATCCTAACACCAATGATTGCAACTTTTATGCAGCAAGTCCCTGAATAAACTGAATAGCGAACGTTGCTGAGAAATCCTGAATTGTAACTAAGCCAGCTCAAGCACAAGTAGTCTGTGGACATCAGAATAGTAAGAAAAACAGCAACAGCAAAAAAAAAAAAAGTTTCAATTACTCACCAGGCCTCATCTGCTCAAGTGCAGGCACAGCCCTTGTGTCCATACATCTGCCCAGGACCTCCAGGCTTCTGCCACCCCTGCTCTCCCCAGCAGGTCTCTGATGCTTCTCACCGCCCGCCTCACCAACGATCCGATCCTGTCCCCGGCTCCATCAGCGTATTCCGGTCAGGTACGCGCTGAGCCGCAGCACCACGCAGCCCCACTTGTTCAGGTCCAGGTCAGGCGGTGCTTCCAGCCCTAAAAGCATTTGGCTGCAGCACCTGGAATTTAATGCACCGACCTGGGAGTCACCACTCGAAGAGCTATTTACAGCTCGACTTGTACCACGCGCAGAATGATTGCAGCTCTCGCAACAAAGTTATGTACCGCTGGCTTATTAATAAACCCCTGAAACGGCAATGCCAGCTCGTTTAGCTCGGCGCCAAGGCCGCTGCTGGCAGCTTGACAGCCCACGTTGACAGAGACGGCGCATCCGTCCCAGAAGATGCGGCGTGTGAACTGGACCTGGGCCACTGCCCCGTGGGGGTCCTGCAGCACCATCTGCCCACGCTGACAGTGGCGATAAACATGCTTTTAAGAAAATAGCCTATCTTGGTCCTCTCCTATCCCGCGGTCTCCTGTGTCCCAGCAGATCAAGAACTACCGGGGCCCTCTTGCCTGTCATCCTCACCCAGAGCCCCGGGGTCTCGCTTGGGGCGAAGCTAGGTCCCCCCAGCAGCATCTCTGGTGCCCACGAGGGTGAGCAGCCAGGGGCTGTCGCAGGGCTGGACGAAATGGTCCCTCTGCATCCTCCCAGCAGAGAAGCCCAGGTCAAAGCTCCCGATGCTCCGGAGCAGCCGGCTCTTCCAGGGCCAGGATCGTGCCCACAGCACGTCACCGCTGTCCCCGCACGCTCCCGAGCGGCTCTGCATTACCCGCTGCAGCGCTGCCAGGCTCCCTGCCCCACGCACAGCCATGCCAACAGCCAGAGCCCCTGCCAAACAGCCTTAAGAACTGGGTACCAGCCCAGCAGCTTTATGGGCATGCCCAACGCTGGTGGTAACAAGCCTGGCTCATCAGGGGCCAGCTGAGCTCAAAGGTGTGGGCAATCCCTCCTCGGGACCTGCTAACAAGCAGAAACCTGGCTGTGCCTGTGAGCGACACGCAGCCATCGCCATGCAAAATGAAAACTGAGCACAGCTGCTAAGGGTAGCAGCAACTGTTCTGCGGATCAGACAATCTCTGCTAGACAACAGGAACATTAATGTTACGAGCTGATGAAGAGGAAAATACTAAATATCTACAAAGTCTGCTATTTTTGGTTGAGGCATGGATAAACACTAGCACAGACAACAAGTGAAAACCAGCACATTTTGCACTCTGCATTCATTCTATGGCCAATATTTTCTTTACAGAAGTCACTCAAGCTAATATCTAGGAAGCATAAAAGCACCATTTCTGCTTTACTGATTAACAAATGGGTTTGCGGTAGCCAAAGACATGCTGGGTACACATTGCAGAGGCGAAGCAAGAGCAGTGCATCTGCAAGACTGCAGGATAGCAACGAGTTAAACAGTTCTGCAGCAGATCAGGCAAAAAGCAAAGTTCGTCATCACCCTGCGTGGTGCTATTCTGTGCTGAAATTTCAGGGACCGTGACCTCCAGCATGCGTGTTGCATATGTGAAAGCACTAGCAGCGATATGCCGAATTTCCAGTGTCTGTCATTACAAAGCCACCTACCCTGCCTGCCGGGGTTTGCAGCAGATCCTGATGTTTGGCCATTGCTGCTCTAAGAGGCTATGAGAAAGGAAAGACAGTAAGTGAAAAACCATGCAATGTCCAATTGAAACTGCAGGAGGAATTACCTGGCCAAGAAAAATGAAGTAAAGTTTGAGGGGAGAAAAGCCAGGAGGTATTTAATGGACCAGACTGACTGTCTGACACAGCATCAGAAATAATAACACATCCAGCCCACAGAAATGCTGTGCTGGGCTATGGGGCTCATCAGTGACACAGACGGAGGTGCGTCATCTGCACTCTGTCACAGGAATAAATCTTTCTAAAAAGGCCAAATGACTTAATAAGTCTTGGGTCCTTCTCTGTACAGGTCTTTGGCTGCTGAGGATCAAAGCTGTTTCTGAGAACAAGCGGCGCACGTGGGAGCTGAGATCCATCACACCTTGCCTCGCACCAGTGCAAACAGCGTGAAGATGTGACAATACTCCTTGGAAAAATTGTATTTCCGCTGCACAGTCCCAGCTGCGGCTATCGCAAGCGATCAAACGCTGAAAATAAAAGCAATGGGAGCTGTCGCATCCGAGACGGCGCACGGCGAGGTGCACGGCACGCAGGCTCAGCGGTCGCGAGCTGCTGCTTCAGGGAGGTCAGCATCAACGCTGCCCGACGGCTGCCCGCAGCCCCCTCACGGTTTAAGGGGACTTTGCAGGAAAACAAATGCTGAAACCACATGTCTTTTTTCCCATCTAGCCACCCGCTTCTTGCAAACGATGGTCCCAGTGGTGCCAGGACAGCCGGGCCGGCTGGAAAGGCCACGGGCAGGATCCCAGCGCCTGGGGCGGTCAGGGCAGGGACCTGGTTGGCGTTTCTCCCCCCGTACAGCTCCTCTGGGGGAATGGGGGAGTTGGTTCATGGGGCAGCCAGCAAGAGAGCCCGAGTCCCCTGCGTGCAAGAGCTCCGATAGCTGCAGAGGAGCCTCGGCTCGTGCTAAGTGCAGCCACCCTCTTGTACCCTTGCAAAAAATTCATCCAAGTTGTTTTGACGTGAAAAAGCCTAGCAGAGCAGGGTGTGCCTCATGCAGGGCTACTGCTACCTCTCAGTGAAATGCAGGGCTCAGTCCCTGCTCTGCCTGGGGTAGGTGTGAGGTGACCCCCCCCACACCCCCTCCCACTGCTTTTCTGTCTGGCTGCTGCTATCCTGATGCTGCCCCTGGCAGCTCCTGCATTTTTGCCTGCTGTGCTGGAAGCATGCAGAGCCCTTCCCACCCCCAGGCTTTTTTTGTTCTAAAGCCTTGCCCTTTTGCTCCATTGCTCTTTCAGATTTACTGGCGTAACTGTGACTCCTCTGCTTTTCCTCCTTTGCACACCTGACCTTACACAGGCTCTTGCTCTTTATAGCCCTACCTACAGACACCTCCTCTCCCCTCTCCTCTCCCTGGGTCCCAGTACTCTCCTGCCGAAGTGCCCTTGACATTCTGTTTCTCCGTAGACCATTAATATTTTCATTACTAATTACAATAAGAATTTGGATACTGACCGGGTAATAAAGCAGAGTTGCTGAAGTGGTGCGCAGCAGGTGACAAGGTTTTGCAGACAGGTCCCCTTTATCATAAATCGCCAGCTCCCTGATTCCCACCAGTGCCAGCCCCAGGGAGCTGCACCACGTCCCAGTGCCCAGGTCACCTGAAGCCACTGGGCCATCTGCCACCGGGCAGGACCTCCCGTGGGTGCCTGTCCTGTGCCTGGGCTCCCCAAGGACACTGTGCCAGGGAGAGTGACTCACCTCCGGGCACTGGTGCCATCCCCACGGCGCTACTGGTGCTGCTGGCGAGCTCAACGCGGACCAGCAGCACCGAAGTCACTGCCTGCTTATCGCTCGGCGAGCTGGGGAGAGCAGCACCCTGGTGATCCGTTAAGGTGCAGAGGAGCCACAGAGCATCCCTCTGCAAGTTGTGGATATTCTTAAACTGCGTGTTTAATTAAATAGAATACTTGTGCTTTATATTAAAATCACACAGCAGCTGACTGTTTAAAACACATGTATCGAAGCCCGCCAACAGGGGAATGGCTCCGGAGCTGCTCTGTGGATCAACTTTCAGGAGAAAATGCTGCTAAATTTCTCTGAGGCCTTTCCAAATGACCCTCCTGGGACCACCATCCTGGTGTTGCTATGCAAAGAGAAATGGGTCAGAGCCATCGGTTTTGAATTTTAAATACTACTTTATCGCTCACCATGAATATACGGAGGCGAGCAGCTCCCTGCCACCGCAGACCTCAGCTGCTGCCGCTGCCGACGTTCGCACAGAGCCGCTGTTCTCTCTGGAGGGTAAAAAAACCCCAACAAACCCCAAACCCTAAAACACGACGTGTTGGGGGAACAACAGGTACTCGCTGGGATCGATGCTGCAGCAGTCAGCGAGTTGGCCGGACCATCGCGCTGCGCAAACCAGCAGCGTGGTGCTGGGGTCGTGGTCCTGGCACCGATGGTGCCTCCGTAAGGCAGCCCACGCGGGAAGCACCCGGGGCGATCTAGCCACGGTTTTCATCTCCCCGTCCTCCAAATGACTGCTGGGTTCATTAAAATGGTGAAAGGGCCCCCGTGGTAAGGCCTGAATGTGAGCAGGTCCAAATGAAGATGCTGTTGGCAGGAACGGGTTGTACTGGAGCCTAGGCTGGGTGTCCCTTATTAGTGGGTGAATGGGGGCTGAAAGATTTAACGTGCTTTTCCAAATTGCTCTTCTCCTGGCCTGTGCTAGCGTTGCATTGTTCAGAGGGAACGGCACGGCTTTGTTTTGCTGTTCTGGCAGGAGGCGAGGAGCGTTCACAGAGCGGGTGCGAATGCAAAACCAAACCGAGCACAGAGGGTGCCCGGGGAAGGGGTCTCAGCTGGTGAACGGACACGGGGCTGACGGATGAAACCAGCTGGGCCAGCCGGGGAGACACCAGCCCCAGTTAGCACTGGTCATCCCCCTGCCCCTGCACCCCACTCCTCCCATCCTGGGCACCGGTCCCTGCTCCCAGACCCCAGCCCTGGGCAGGGAACGCTGTGCGGCATCGCCCAGAGCACAACGGGTCTCCTCGGGCGTGATGGCACCCGACCGTGCCGGGGTGGACTTCTGCCAGATATAAATCCCACGGGGACAGCTTTCTGCATTCCCCCCAACAGGTATTCCCTGCAGAGCTGGGGCAGATGCAGGTGATACAAGTGGAGTTCCCATTTTAAGCACAGAGGAAACATTGGAGAGGTGCGGGTGGGAGAGGGAAAGGCTGGTGACTGCCAGGTGTCTGTGCGAACCAAATGGCATCCCACCACCCCAGAGCATCTCCGAGGTGAGCGCTGCTTGGCTGGTGGAAAACAGATGCAACTGAAATAAATCCTCAAAAGAAAATAAATCCGACTATATAGCACAGATTTCAAATTATTTATTTTTAACATTCCTTTTGAAATACATGTCTATGATTGTGCTCACTTTAGAAATGGTACATACACAAAAACCCTGTTCTCAGAACAGAAATTACCGGGTTGGACATTCTCACATACAAAACGCACGACGCTGAATGGCAACAGAGAGGATTGTACAAAACCCCCTAAACACAAACCACAACATGTGCAATTCACATCTGTCAAGTGACAGTTCCAATTTTCTGTCCAATTCAAAACAATAAATTTATTTCAAATCCTTTGAAATTAGGTGACGGTTGTAACACTATATAAAGCTCCCAGATTCGAAATAACACGAGGTTTATAATACTTAATTTTACAGGTGCTTACTACCTTTTTCCTCCAAACTGCCTAATTTGTTGCCATAATTATGTTAAACTGAAGCCGAAATTTTTTCCAGTCTGCATCTAGCTTGAAGCTTATTGTTCCTATTTCAGACCCAAAGAAGAATCTGTGTGCCCTAAAGCTTGTCCATTTTCTAGCTATATTGGATACTCTAATAAAAAAGCAGTACATTTCACTATAAACTTTAATTAGCCTATATCCTTAGATCATCACTACTACAACACTGATATTAAATTACATAGAACCCATTACGAGGGTGAAAGTCGACGGGAACTCTAACAGACATCACTATTGCTATGACTGCAGCCAGAAAGAAATCAGTAAGTAGAAACCTGTGTCCCAAAGGCAGCGGCGTTATCTGCCAGCCAGCACCGACCCGCCTCGCCGTGTCGCAGGGACGGGCTGACGTCTGGCCGCGGGAAGGCTTGTGCTGGGTTTATTTCTGCGCTCTGCTGTGGAGGCCGTTTGCTCTGCATCCATCACAGGGTCATTTCTAGCCGGTTACCAGTTGAGCTAGTGGGAGAGCACGGACAGATCTGACCCGGAGCTAGCAAAAGGCAGCTGGGTCTTTGGAAGCATCTCTGCCGCAGAAGTGCACGCAGTGGTTTTAATTAGCGGGAGGAGCGGGCTTTCTGCATAGCAGCCTATTCCCACGCCGAGCGCGGTGCCACAGGCATGAATAATCACCAGCTGGTGCCTTTCCTGCCGCTGGCTGTCACCATCCTGCACCCGGCCGAGCCCGGGATGCGACGGCCGGCAGCACCATCGGTGCCAGGCAGGTGAGGACTGGGGGCTGTCCCCCACCCCACAGCCGGGACCCGGCTTCGTCCCACCAATAACCAGCCCCTTGTGTAGCCGCATAGTCCAGGCTCTGAAGGCTTTTACGTAGGAGTCCTGGAAAGAAACGCTCAGCACCTGATGCTGTTATCGTTTCGCTCACCGCATTGCATTTGATTATATCACTGCGCTTCTCCAAAAGCGGTTCCAAAAATCACTGGGCCGGCTCCCGCAGCCCAAGTCAAGTGTGAAATAACGTAGATCCTGTGGGCAACATCTTTGGATCAAGCAGTATTTTATTAGCGTACTGTCCTCCAAAACAAACCAAAAGAAACCCCACCCCAATGCAGAAGCCAGGAGGGTTTCCTCAAACCAGTCCCAGCTCTGCCAGGCCACAGACTGGTTGAGCTTGGAAGGGACCTCTGGAGTCATCTTGTCCAACCCCTGCTCAAGCAGGGCCAGCTACAAGCTTTGGAATATCTCCAAAGATATTCTCCAAAGAGACCCCCCCCAGCTCCCTGGGCAACCTGTGTTATTGCTGAGCGTGGTTTTTGTGGTGGGAGCCACAGCTGTTCACCGAGACTAGGCTGGGACGCCTTCATCCACCAGCATCCTTCAAAAGAAAAGTGTTATATACAAGTGCAAAATACTACTCGTTGTTACTGTCCTGTGGGGTGTTTGCAGCACCTGTGGATGTGCTGGGAAGGGCTCTGGGCCAGTCCCCTGTCCCTGTCCTGGGGACTGGGGGTGGCTTTGGGGCAGCATCTCACTGGTGAGCACCGAAGGACGCACGGGCTGCCCAGCCCTCCGCAGAGCTCACTCCCAGAAAACGTCAGCAGGGTCCTACCCAAGTAGTGCTGGGGAAAGGCAGAAGCCAGGGTATTTGGACAAGGAGATAAACAGGCCTTTGGTCACAAGAGCAGGAAAGTCTGTGATTTTGCCTTCTTGTTTTCTGAGCTTGTAGGCACTTACTGGTAAGTGGCCATAGATGTAAAGTTCAAGACAACATTCAAAATAAAGATGAGTTTTACCAAAGTGCTGGTTCACGCTGGTAAAGCAAGGCTTGTCTGCTTTTCTCATTCAAATGACTTAATAGCTTGGCTTAAGGAGCTTTCCAGGTCACATCAGTGCATGCTGGGCTGTACCAGAGACTTTGCTGATTTATACTGCCCTGCTCATCAACTGTGCTTCACTGCCCACTGAGTAAAATCGGTAGAAAAGAGCACGTTATCTCGCCTTTTAGCTCTACTCTGTAAGGTTTTAGCTCAGTGGCGATTCTGGTTTCCTCTACAAGTAGCTTTGCTTCAGCCCTTGCCAGCCGAGAAAGCGTACTTCTCCCTTTTACTCTGCCTTTTCCCATTTGACTCACGGGAGTAACACACCACAGATCTCCATCTAATTCCATCAGCGCTAAAGCAAAACACGATGGTCTCTCGGTCACCTTTCGGTCTTGTTCCAGACGATGGGTCCTGAAGCCAGTGCAGCACCAGCACCCCTACAGTCCTCGGGGCTCGATACAGGACCACACAGCGAGCACCGGCTGACGGCTTCAGCAATTGCAGCCAAATGCAACGGACTCTGCCAGGGGGACTCCCCTCCGCGACCAGTCCGGGCAGGAGCCCCTGGGCTCAGCATGAAGAAGCCATTCGGCTGCACCAAGCTCCACCCGGGATCTGGATGGAATTTTCCAGAACATTGGCCCTTCCCTCTGCCCGAGTCAAGGCAAAAACGAACCTGAGAATTTGGGCGGAGGGGAAGGAAATTGTTTGGGTTTTTTTAAATCAGCATTGCCTTTTTACTGAGATTGATTTTAATGCATCACCGCGCTAATGAACTAAAAATCTGCATTAGGAAGTGACTCATGGGCAGGGGGGAAGCAATCGAGACAGCACTCCTGGTGATTTAAAGATGCATGATCTAAGCTGGACTCAGGCCAGACGTCTCTAAAGGTGCACGCTGCTTAAACGTACAGAAGCGGTGGAAGGGGTAGACTTGAGCAGTCTGTGCCTCACACCGCGTTCAAGGGCAGGCTCGAGGAAGAATCCACAGTGGTACCTATTACAAGAGCCCCCCTCCTGGCAGCCTAAACCAAAACGCCCGGTGGCACAAGCATCTCAGTCTTTGTGCTCCGCAAGACGGAACAGAAAGGAAGAATCCTCGCAGAGTCCATCTGAGGGCCCCACTCATCCCTGGCACTGCACCATCATATTCCTGGCACTAGCAAAGTTGCTTTTTCATTATTTAATGCTGTGCACCTGCTAGATTCCACATTCCCTAACAAAGATAATAATTTCCTCATTAAGAGAAGCTATTGAATCAATAGCACAGAGCTGTGAGTGAATTGAGGTCATTTGTCTGTTAAGACCGGCAGTAGTCTCATTAAAAGGTACATGCGAGCGGGACTTTACAGAAGATGCTATTCTGAACCGGCTTTTCGCTATTTCTTCCTTTCTGATCTATTTCTGAATACCAGCTATCTCCAGGCCTTTGAAAAATCCCCTTCCAACCCCAAGGCATTCATGTCACCTCACAGAGCAGCATTTTTCCACCACAGCCCACCTGCACGGAGCCTGGAGACGCTGCTGGGATGGGCATTTTGCTCCAGCAAGGGGAGAAGCCCTGACCTCAGCAGAGCACAGGGCACAGCCAGGACAGACAGACAGACAGCTCAGGATCTCGTGTACTCCGGCATCAGGAGCTGCTGCTGGAGCAGACTTTGCAAACGCCCTGGCTGACACAGCGGGGGCCGCTCTACTTTCCCCCCGCCTCACGTGGCGAGGGTCCCGCTTCCAGCATCCACGGAGGTGTGGAGTGGGAATCTGGATGGAGACTAAAGTCCCCGACAGACCGAGACCCAAGGCAAACCTCCACTAGCAACCGTGCCACGTGGGGCCACGGGGTCTGATCCTCTGTGAGGGTAAGAGCCCCCCACCGGCGCTAATTCGGAAGGATGCTTCCTCAGCCGGGTGAGGTGGGTCGTGGCTCTGATGCCCGTCTCGGATGCCGCTGAGGGCTGCCACATCCTATAAAAAGTAAATTAAGGTTAGCCTGGATATTTGTTGCTTTGGGCTGACAAGGTGCAAAACAGCTTTTTAGTATTTTCACCATAACGTTATTGCTATTGTTACAGGCTATAGCAATGCAGCAAGAGGCAAGCTGCCAAACTGCCACATTTTTTGATTCAAGCAATTTCTTAACGCATGAACTTGTAGGAGGCTTTATGCTTTGGAGACTATAGCCCTCATTTCCAGGAGTGAAAAAACATCACAAAATATGGGCCTAACTAAATGCCTAAAGGATTGTTTAAAATATTGTTAGATTGCCTGATGAAATAAAGGCCTTCCACAAGAATTCAGCATGTACTCACAAAAAGCCTGTGCTGTCAAATACTAAATTTGAACTCATTCAGTTATTTACTTTTACTATGATAACAACCGTGATTATATAAATGGATTGAAGCTCTGGAGTGAAACATCCATCCCACACCTTTGCTTGGTCTCATTCCTCCAGCCACTTTCTTTATAGCAAATGCTCACAGGCTTTTTTTTCTACCTCATACTGTTCCTTTTGTCCCGCACAGTCTGCAGTGGGTGGCTGCAGAAGCTGCAGACTGATTTCAGATCAGCAGCCGCACTTCTTTTCTTCTGGAGCTGGTGTGATTGAAAACCCCTAATTCTGTGCTGCCGCCCTGCTCACAGATCGCTGAGAGGTTCCTCTTTCAAAATATTGTCACTCAATATTTATGTAGCGTTTACATGAGCGGTGCCTATTGTGGTCTCCAGTCACGCGCCCGCTGCTGTCATTTTGCACAGCAAACGGGAATGCTCCGGAGAGAACTGACAGTGGCTTTCCCCGTCTTCTGCTCTGCTCTTTCCAGAGCAATAGGAGTTAGGAGCAGGGGGACCTTGTCTCCTGCTGCAGGAACTCGGTGCTCCCCCCTTGCTCCTCCTCAGGATCAGCAAGGGCAGCTTTGTTGGCAGAGGAGAGTGGAGGAAAAAAATATATGTATCTCCCTGTTCTCCCTTCCAAACGCCCTTTACTGTCTGTGTCCTTTGATCCCAGATTAGGAGAGCACGCTTAAAATTTAGTGATGCTAAACATGAACTTGACTTAAAGCAGCTCCCGTCTCCTCAGCACACTCGGCACGCTCCCCAGCACCCACCCCAGCACCCACCTCAGCACCCACCCTCGCTGGCCAACAGGGTTTGCTTCTCCTCCAGCCCCTTCTCTGGTGGGGAGCTATGACAGCAATTAGTGGAGCCAGGCTAGTGGGGATGTGCTTTTTCTTCTGGATTTCCCTCCCCCTGCCCCCCCCCCCCCCCCGTTTCCCATTTCTTTAATTTCTCTCTTCATCTCTCTCCTTTCAGTCTTGGCTTTTTGCCTCCAGACCATTTTCCTGCAGAGACACAGAGGAGGGAAGGTGGAGCGCAAAACCAGAGCACCGAAAATCACCTCCCGAAAAGCAGGGAGAGCCCCGGGAAGTGGCTGCGTTGAAAGTCTGTGCATCTGCAACAGCAGGGAACAGCCAAGGAAGGGGAGAGGAAAAGCAGAAAGAAGACAAGATAAACAACCTCCTCGTGCTGCGATCTGCAGAAAAGCCGGGGATGATTTCAGATTAAGCACAGACAGCGGGGGATGCGAGCTGGAAGCCCACGGAGCTCGGCTCCTAAGTCACCTAGTCCCACGTCAAAATATTGCCCCTTTGCTCAGCCCGAGGACCTGGGACAAGAGCATCGCTCCTCCTGCGGTCTTACAAAGTGAAGGTGTAGAAAACGCTGTCAGCATAAGGAATTTGTACTCGGGGCTTGTTCTGGGCCATTTCACGAGCCCTCGCTTGTCATGCTCCCCCCTGCACGCCTCAGTGCTGCACAGTGCCACGGTCCATCTGCGCCCCCCCATCTATGCCCCCCCGGCACCGCTGCGGCCGTACGGACCATCCGCTGCCGCGTCCCGGTCACTGGCACCGGGCTGATGAAGGCAACACCTACGGCAGCTGTGAAATGCCAAAACCTGGAGAGTGAGCAGTTCATTACTGGCATTTTAATTATTCTGCTGGAGTCGGCTGCAATAAATGGACTCCTAGACTGGGTCAACCTTTTGCCATTTTACAAGTCAAAAGCAGCCAGCAAAAATGTGATATTTAGGCTAGCTTGGAGCTGTCACAACAGGCATGAAATTCTGTCTTACTCTCCTGTTAAATGATCCTTGTTCTAAGGAAAAAAAAAAGATTAATGAATCCATCCATGAGAGCTATTAAGAGGAAAATAAAGACAGCGATAAAGAAAGATAGAGGCAGAGAATGGTAGATGCCAAACATGTGTTTTCTGCAATTTCATTTTTTATACAATAGATGCAGTTTCTTTCTTTCCTCGGACTGGAAAGATGCGCTTGACAACCATCTCATCACCAGCAGCAGATAATAACATCTCCTTGCTATTAATATGCAAATTGAAATGCACACACTGATTAAAAACATATTAGACAAAGGCTATTGTGAAAGACCTAAGAGCACGCTACAAGGCTCGATTAGCGAGCAGTGGCCCGTGGAGGGGATGCTGCTTAAACTGCTCCCTTTCAAGCACTGGCATGGCAAACCCAGCCTACACCATCGAGGCGAGCGAGCTGTCACCAGCCCTGCTCCACCAACATAAGCAAAAACTCCAGGACGGTATCTGCAAATAAGAGTCCTCCCATCCAGGCTTCTTACAGAGACTGATAAAAATCCACTCAGCTCTGCATTTAAGCTCAGGTGCTGCCGGCAGGACCTGCTGCAGCCGTCAGCCCTGCCTGGGTACCTGCTCTGCCGGTGACGATGCTGTCCCTCCGGCGCAGCTGGGTACCTGCAGCTCCCTCCTTGGCATTCCCAGGGAGCAGCCTGGCTCTTGCAGCTCCCAGTAGTCGGCTCGAGGAAGGGCTGGGGGGACAGACGGGGCTTAAACGCAGCTCCAGGACCCATGGGCTGGGGATGCGTAGGGGGGAGCAGGTGAGGCTGGCTGGGGTGATTGAGGACCCTGGTGCATTTAGGGCTCTCACATTGTACTGATGACAGTAAACAGGCTCCTTCACAAGATGGGGTGTGTTAACAGTCCCGTCAAAGATGGGATGGGATTAACGCTACTTCTAAGGCTTGGCATCTGCGGCCACCACGCCAAAGCGGGGGGAAAGCGGACAAGACCATCATGGAGAGATGTCCGGGATAACTGTTCAGCATCAGCTGCTCATGTTCTGCCCCATGCCTTTAGCAAAACCCCAATCTGCAACCCCTCTGTTGAAGGATATGAAATGAGGTCCTGGCAAAAGTACAAGCTAGCTGCACTCAGAGATGATTTTTAGTAGTACTGGCAGGATTACGAGATGCACAAAGGTGCTGGGGAAATGAGGATATGATATAGAGAAGGAATTTTATAGAGTTTGCTTTAGATCTCCTGTGACTTAGGGTACAAGTAATATGTAAGAAAGCGGTATAAAAGCGCAATACATTGCTCTGGCTTGAAGAGTTCTGCAGCTGTCTCCCAACCCAGCTCCTTAAAGCCAGGAGAACACACTTAGTGAAGATAAACATCACTGGGTCAACAGGACCAGCTCCATCATCCCTATTCTGACAGTGGAAATAGAAATTAGACTAGAAAATTTATCCTAAAGTCTTGCAATTGAGCTCAGTGCAGTAATTTAATTAGGGAACACTTTGCAATGTTAATAGATATTTGCTTTCTCTCTCTCCCGAGATCCTGAATGTTTAACCACCAAATTGGGTCTTCCCTGTCTTGCAGATCTGCAAGAGATCTGGAGATTCCCAATAGCCTCTCACTGGGGGGAGAGGACTTTCAGTTAACGGTCACATGCTTGAGGAGTTCAGACGAACCCAGACAAGTGCAGAGAGCTGCTAGCACAGCCAGAAGGAGGAATGCAGACTTCCACATACATCATTTGAGGATTATGGAAGGTGCTTTTAAAGGTCAGGACTTGCTAATTAAGTTGATGCAATAGGAACTTAACAAAGAAAGTACCACTTACGTACTAGGAGCATTCTTCTCCCATGATTAATTTCTTTGTATTAAGTAGTATGTCTCACGATAGAGTTACTTTACACACTGTTGCCATAGAGCTCTATTGCCTTAGCACAAGCAGCCAGTTAAAAATCATGCATTATTTGTGTTGTATTATGTCTGAGCATAGGACACTACAGAAAGTTAGCGTCTTGCCACCCAAAACATAACCTTATGTATTTGCGCCAGAGCCTGAAGAACTGTATTAGTATGCACTACAAAACCCTAATGAAACATGTCTAAAAGATTACAGTTTTGGTGTTGATAATCACATTTCCAGCTGTCTCCCAGTGCCAGCGGTATTCCAGTTAGCACTGCTCCTTAGAAGTGTGTGTGTGGCAAGACGCAACCAGATTGACACTTAATTATTGAGATTTACTTTCTTTACAGAATATCTTGCATGGAATTTTAAGCTGGGAAAACATTTGGCCAGAACAGACAAAATTAAATTCTGTAACGTATAGGTGTTCTGCATCAAAAATGCAGAGTACGTTTTGGGTTTTTTTTAAAATGAAAAAACATATATGCAAATGTTTTCACCCTTCAATTTAAAGTAACCTTGGGGCATGCAATGGTTGCGCTGCATCCATTTTCAAAGATCTCTAACATATCTGCACACAGTGTTTAAGCCTGGGGTTGTGTACCGATCTCAACATCAGAGAAGAGCATGCAATCTGGAGGCATTTCTGCAGGGATCACTGACTTACCACTAGGAGATTTGTCTTTTTATGTCTTGCTTTGAAGGCCTAATGAACTTAGGAAAAGCAAGAGATCAGAAGGATTTAGGGACCAAAGCCTGATTGACTGGACCAGGACAATATTGGCAACAAATGCAAATATTGTGCTGCTCTAGTTACTCCAGTTCGAAACAGGACAGAGCAGGGGGATGTCCTCTGTCTTTGGTCATTCTCTTCGACCAAGCAAGCCACCAACTCCAGGCCAAGCAGGACAGCCAGGGGAGAAAGGCAAACAGACTTGTACGGGCCGGGTATCAGAGGCTGAGTTCAACCCAGCTCACTGCAGCAGCATCAGGGCTGTCTACACACCTGCCTAGGGAAAGAAATTGTGTTTGTGCTGTAATTAATTTGCTGCAATTAGCTTGTAGTGATTACTTGAGCACACAAGTTAGAAGATTTTTATTTATTTTTTTTCCTCTCCTGACAAAATAGCCTCTGCAGCACCCTGGGTGCAGCTTGCAGGAAGGCACACACAGGCTGCAGAAAGGAAGAATTTGGGGGGAAGGAGGCTCCAAAAAGTCAGGCTGCACATGCAAGAATGATGTGCCCTATTTCTGTAAATCATTCTCACTGTAAAAAGGCAGTTTAGCTTCCGAAACACTGGCTTCTTATGTTACTACCCAAACAACAATAAATGAAACAGCCCCACAGCTACGAAACCTAAGGAGATGCTTACTCATCTGTGAACAACCCATTCTCCTCCACACATGAAAGGCATTAATGCAAGAGCACAAATTAATCATATAGAGCTTCTTCAGTATCTTTTACCGTCCCCAGCGAGTAAACAATCAGATTCTGCAGTGCATCTGAGCCTTCCCTTCTCAAGACCGAAGGCACAAGCACACCCCGCAGCCCAGCCGGGGCCGATGCTCCCGAGGAGCGGAGCTCCAGGCAGCCTCCGGCATGTGGAAAAGCAAAGGTCTCTCTTCCGACTCGGTTCCTTCTCTCTCTTTAGATCCCCTTAGCAAGGCAGAGGAAATGAGATGCTGCTGGCTGGTGCACTGCAAAGTACAGACCTGGAGCACAGCGCAGGGGATAACTCCATTTTGCAGGCACCTCCCCTCTGCCATGAGCTTTCGAACAGGAGAAAGCTGTAGGCGCAGGAGCCTCCGAACGCAACTGCAATGTCGTATACGTAAACCAATGCAGGTATTGCATATGTGAGCGTATGCAAAGAGAGGCACACAAGTTACCTCACTTGCATATAAAATATTTCTTAAATACGTAACATGAAATCAGCAGGAATGAGTGAAGAAGAGGCAAGAGCACCGAAGGGAAAAGATTTTGTGATTAGCTCCATAGGTTCCCACTCGCCCCCCAGCAGTACAAGGGAGCAAGGTGAAGGGAAAAATCACTTCCAGACTGACTGTATGCTAGAAGCTTTTGTAACTTACTTCATTTGTCCCTTTTGCAAGCAGAAAACATTCTTCAGGTATGTAACAGCATCCTGTACATCTATTTGAAACAAACCTCAGCACCGGTCGGAGTCTGTGCCCGCTGCTGTCACGGGTTACGTGGCCAAAGCTCCGTAGGTGTCCCCTGGGCCACAAACTGCCATTGCTCACCACACACGTGAGTGGGGAGAGTTTTAAAAGCATTAAGTGCTAACTTCGAACAGGTCTGGTGCTTCTCTCTCTCTTTCCCTACGCCACTTCAGCTAGACTAAACCAAGCACAAACAAAATGCAACAGGAAGGATTTTCAAAGCAGAGAAAGACAGTGGGCAAACTTTAAAATTCAATGTGAGTTTTGTACCTGTCTCCTACCTGTCACAGCTCAAGTGTACGAGTCAGGGACTTTGCCCCACATTGCCTGTAACCTCTGTCATCACACATGACGATATCCATATTCATTTCATCCAATATGAAGATGACCAATTGGATTGCTCTGTTCTGTCAAGTCAATTAGCCCAGCTATTATAGAGATGTAGCATGTCCCTTTGATTAAATGCCAAATGAAGATAAAGCACTGAACATTGCCTATTAAGTATATTTGCCAACAGATTTCATATGTTACGGCAAAAAACCCCACCAAACCCAAATCCCAGGAGTCTCATTTCTCCTAAGAAGGGGTCTATTTAGTCTTTGCTGCTGGCAGGCAACATAACATGGGTTTCTGTGGAGCAACGTTTATTATTGATCTTCCTCCTTATTTAGGAGAATTATTTCCCTTCTCTCCTGAAGATTTGGAAAGAGTCTTTTAAAAATAAATCTGTTCAGTTTGGGCTTTAATTGCCTTTGCAAGGTAAAAGAATTATTTCCACTGACAAAAATAGGTTTGTTTTCACTAAAAGGGTGACCCTAGCAGCGAGGTAGTGAGGGATTTCAGAGTCCCAGATGAGATGGTAATTAAGAAGCCAGTTACACAATATTATCATCGTGAAGAAAAGCCAAAGCAGCTTTCCGTGGCACTGGTCCCTGCGGCGCGTGTCGCGGAGCTGCAGCAGGAACGCCCTGCAGCTGCCTGCAGCCCATGCTCCGCTCCAGCCAGCCTCAGAAGATGAACTTCTTCCCCCAGTAGGGAAAGAGATGAAAAACAGAACCCTGTCAGCAGCAGATTAAGACTATTTTTCTTCCTCTGGCATCACAAGGTCCCCCTCCACAAAAAGCCTGCTTCATCCCACTTCATCCCACGGGCTCATTTACAAGTAGAATGGCTTGTACTGACGGAGTCCTACAGGTACCAGCACTGGCTTCAGGACAATTACTTCTTAGCATGTTCTGCCTGCCACTTAATGACTTGAAATATTGCCTTTCCCCAAAATATGGTTCAGCATAGGCTTACAGTGAAGCTGCCCTGATTTCACATGCACGTCTGCCACTCCGGACTGGTCTGCCGTACAAACCCTTTGGGTGTTGCTTCCCTCAGAGTGAGACAGATCAAGGTTACCGAGCAGTGCCTACAGCATCCTCTGCTACAGAGCTTTATATCTTATGGGCTACCGTATTACAAATATACAATAATAGTAATAATTCTATGAATATATAAAATGACATTTGCATCACAACCGCAGTTTTCCAACTGACGTGCCCAAACATCTCTCACCTGAAGCACAGAGCGCTACTCAACACCCAAATGCAGAGCTTTGCTTTGGTTTATTAAGGTATAGAGAAGCGGATGGAGGACACAGATTAATCATCTATGTACGATTTGTTAACTTGGCAGAAAATTCACAAACCTGCAGGCCGCGGTGGTGAGCTGTGGATTAAATTAACTTTCCCCGATGCAGAGCCAGTAGCAGCAGGTCACTGCTCTTCCTTGAGATGCTGGAGAAGTGAATTTGCACCTTGCTGGGATTCCTGGCAAATGAACTGATGGATCCATACACATCACTGCTCCCTTCCAAAGACACAAGAGAGCCTCTAGCCGAGTGTGCACAAAAAGGAAACGTCAAAGCCTGTTATTTCAGAGATGCAGAAGCAGGGAAATGGCCACAGTCTCAGAAGAATTGTGCTACTACACATACATAAAACAACCAGATTGCTCTTTAAAAAGGTGGTGCTGAATCTCCAGCAGCATTCACAAGACAGGTTCTCTGCATGCAAAGTGCACTCACCGAGTTTGTGTAACAGGGCACAGCGAGGTTTGTTTTGCATTGCTCGTAGTACCTACGTGAAACTGGATCATGTTTATTGCAGCTCTTTGCATTGCAGCGGGTTAGGTAAGAAACCTGGTCTCTTTGTGCTGACTGCAGCAGAAAAACTAAAATCCTTATGAGCTCCCTCTTCCCAGTGGACGGAATTACTTTTTTTTCCACTCACCCCAAAGCCAGTGAGGAATAAACACCTTCCCTATAGACGACCACCAAAATGCTGCGGACTGGGATCTGGCTGGGGTCTGCACAAACAACGTTCCTTTTGAACAGTTAAGGCTGGTTTTCGGTTGATTTTTTTTCTCCCTTCGAATCCTTTGAATTTTTTCCTCCCTGCGAGCAAGGACCCCCTGAGCCACAGTCCCTGCCACGGGGCCCCTGGCTGCGGAGCTGTCGGCCGGGGGTCCTGCACGGGCGGTGGGACCCCGGCTGGAAGGGGCTGCCAGAGACCCCCAGCACCGGGAGGGTCTCCAACCCATCCAGCTCCTAACATTCCCTGCAGACCTTGACCCAGCTCAACGCTTCGGCTCTGCCGGCGCAAACGCGGCTGCAAACTTACAGGGTTTTCCGCTGCGGGGAGAACAATTCGGTCCAAACCCTCTGCCCACCTGGCAGGGAAACGCCGGAGCTCAGTGGGAGACCCGCGGCTCGGCAGCGCCGGGCTCCGACGGCGAGCGGCTGGGGAGGCCGCCCAGTGCCGGCCGGTGCCTCGGCGGAGGTCTGCCAGGGCACGGAGGAGGATTTTTGCCCCAGCACAAAACTCAGCGCCGGTAACACCCAGACGCCGGCGAGGGCTCGCCGTGCCACGGGGCTGTGGCTTCCAGCCCGGAGCCGGCCACACGGCGAGGGCAGCTCGGGGGAATGTGTGACGGTCAACCTCGGTGTCCTGAAACCAACCTCCGCACGCCGCCTCTCCGCCGTGTCCCGGCGTGCTGCCCGCGCGCGACGGCCCGGCAAGTTCAGGCGTTGCCGCCGGTCGGGTCCCACCGTCGTTCCCGCAGCTCTCCCGGAGGGCTGCCCGCTCCCAGGAACGGCCGGTGGGCAGAGCGAGGTCTGGCTTTGGGTTCGCATCAGCAATAGTCGATAAAGCGAACGGCTTCCGTCTAGCCTGTAGGAATCCTACTGGCAGGGAAAGGATTTTACGCTTTCGTTTTAGTTTTCTTTGCTCAGTGAACCGTTTGTTTCTCTGAAGACAAAGAGGGAAGGAAAAAATTCATCCGTCATACAATCCCCGTGATTCATTTTTTGCTGCTCTTTATGTGTTGACACAAACCATGCTGGAGAAGGTGAAGAAAGTATGTTTATTTCTGATTGAAGACTGATTACATCACTATCATGGATAATGTAATAGAATAATTTCATACTCTTGGGAGAAATCTAAGAATAAATATGAAAAAGTATTTGTTTCCACTGTCTCTGAAGATGAGTGATGATTAAGTGCTGTATTTACAGGATAGTTATCATACTCTAGACTCTGTGCTGAATAAATATTATCTTGAAAGGGTAAAAAAATCCATTGAAATATTTTAACTCACCACAAAATTAAAAAAAAAAAATCCATGTATTTGTCCAAAGCGAAGGTTAGTTACATGTTAATTATCGAATCCACACAGGATCATTGTCCAAGAAAGCATCCTCTCCTCGCTGACCAGCTCCTCTCCGCAGAAGAAGCCTTGGTGGTTTTCTTTGTCTCGACTGACAAACTACTACTGGTTCTTCAGGCTGCAAGACAGACACGAAGCAGAAGTCACTCCCCACCCTGCCATTCCTGCTCCAGAGCTGGTTTCTGCGCACCCCCCGAGTTCTGCCCACGCGTCTGTCCCCATCTTAGCCCAGGCAACCCCAGCAAAGAGCCTGCCCAACCCTGCAAAACTTGCCTGGGTCGTGACCCAACGCGGTTTTGGCCAGTGAGGAATTTCTCATTCAGCGAGCGTTGGCGATCTCGGGTTTACGCTCCAAGAAACCAGGCCGCTGTTTATGCGTTGCGTTAAAATAATTAATCTGTACACCCGACACCGCGAAACAAAGTTGCGCGAGCCATTCTGGGGCTTTCAAATTATGATCAAACCAGAAGATATCAGAGATAGCTTTATTTTCACTTACATTAAAAGGGAAGGGAGAAAATGTAATCCTATAATGAGAGAAAGTATTACACACTCTCTCTTCATAGGCAGTGTAATTACTCAGCTGCTCTCTGGAACTGAAATAATGACAAATTAAAAAGCCTTTCAATTCCATCTACCTTTTATAACTATTCATCTTCTGGAGTTATTATCAGTCTAAAGGCTTCTTTATATTTTAGGCATCAGCCACTATATGTTACAGAAAGCGCGTGGAAATTGTTACATCTCCCGACAAAAGTTGCTGTCGTCAAGGTAAGAAAAAAATCATTTGGCTTGGTTGTAAAGTACACGGTACCACTCAAGTATTTACTATAATTTCCTGAAATTTATTGGAAATCTTACATCAAAGAGTGCATTCATTCTGGGTGAGGATGCGCAGGAGGGAGCTCAGCACCAGGGATGGGGCTGGAAAAGCCCGGGGGGAAACAGAAATAACATTTTCCATAAAGCCTGACACAAACAAAGTCAGTCCCGGAGCCACCAAAACCTTCCCCTAGTTCTGTCTCCTGCTTTTCAGCATGTAATAAACATCCAGAGCCCCCGGAGCAGGGACAGCCGCAGAGGCAGAGCACCCACCCCATGAACGAACGCCCAGGACCCGCATCCGCAGCACCCGCGGAACGGCCCTGCCTTCGCCGCTCCTCCTGCGCGCGCGTTTGCTACGTCAGGTGCCGCAACCGGGAACGTGTTTCAGTCCCACCAGGCTGTAAATACTTGTTTATGCTTTCTTAAATAGATTGGAAAAAATATGGAAATGCAATCATGGTGAAGGGTGACATTTCTCCAGGCATGATATTTACAATATTTTGATTAGCTCTGATTTCTGAATAGCCAAGCGGCTTATGTTAATAAATACCCTATTCCAATTAGACATCTGTGTTCTCAATCTGAAAAAAAAAAAAAAAAAAGGGGGGGGGGGAAATGCACAGGCACCAAGCCTGCTGTCATTTGCTCCTCAGCAGGCCATGAATCGTCTGGGCTTTCACAGGGTGCAACCCAACGACTAGGTGAAGGGCTGCGCAGAAAGGTCTTCGAAGCACACCTTCCAAACCAGAAATGACCATTCTCAACCCCTAGGAATTCATTTTGACCAGATACTGCGCTCCTTTGATAGGTTGAATTGATCTTACCCTAACGATAGCTGCAGGATCGGGTCCCCTCTCTGCAAAAATCCTAAAATTAATCAGAAAGCACGAGTTTGAAAGGGAAACCTAGACGTGTGTTAGCATCTATGAATGTGTAAATGAGTGGTTATAAAGCCCCACAATACATTTGTGAGCTCCAGATGTGGCAGAGAGGTCTGGCTGATCAAAGAGACAAAATAAAGGCAAGAAGATAAAAATCTTCTTTATGGAAGTGGGAATCATTATACTCAATATAGTCAGACTCTTAATTACTAGGGCTGGATCTCAGCCTCCAGTCGCTGACAGCCAGAACGGTGGAGGACAGCTCACAGCTCTCGCTATCCGGCACATTATTATAGCATTTGATATATTTGCAACCAGCCCAGAGATGGCACTTACATCAAATGTGGGTCTGAGCTCTGGTACTCTGCCAACAGCATCTTTGGTCCTTTCATCCGCAAGCCCCTCAGGAGCTACTTCAGACCTGGAACTGGGCTCTCCGATGCATCGTCCCCACACACAGCTCTCTCCTCCTGGATGCAGTGACGAACACAGCACCCTGTGCCTGGTCCCACTGCCTGCGTGTGCTAATTAAAGGAGGGAAGTGCTTTTTGCAAAGCCCTAAGTTAATATTCCACGCAAGCGTTTCTTTGACGCCAGAATTTGAATATTCTCTGGCTTCTTCCACAACTATCCGGGACTTCAATTCTGTTGTTTGTTGCAAATCACTTTTAGCAGTGATTTTTCACCTTTACAGTTTACACAAACCAGGAAAAGAGAGAAGTTTTGTTTCTTGCAGCCTATGGCAAGCAGTGAGGAGCAAGGCTGGCATGTGATTCTCTCCCAAAATTTCGGAGATAATGTGCCCTCCTTCCTGCAGCTCCTCAGGAGCCGGTGTTTCGGCTGCCACTGGTCCCCATAGAAATGGAGCTGCTGGTGCTGACCACGGTCCAGCCGAAGTGGGCACCGGCACCTCGCTGGTCATTCTGCTGCTCTTCTGCTCGTCACAGGGAGGAGGAAGGGAGAAGGGGAGATTAAAAAAAAACCCCACATCTATTTCTGGAAAGCAAGTCAAACAATGACTCAATCATCTCCACACAGTTCATAAATCCCTAATTAAAGGTTTAGCGCTCCTCCCCGCCGCAGATGTTCCAGAGTCCAGCCACATTTCAAAACCTTCTTCTGGGCCGGCGCGTGTGCATGCAGCCACCAGCGTCGCTTATCAGAGCGGCGAGCTGAAGCTCTGCTTTCCTAGCACATTTAAAAGCAGCCCTCGCTCAGCTGCTCTGTGTGAATGCACGGTGCCATCAGAGCGAAGACGAACACTGCCTGACCCCTGACGTAAACAGACTGGATGCCAGATTTGTGATGCCTTAAAAGAAATATTCTCCCGTATCCGACTCTCACCCCAATTCCTGACTTTATGATAGGATAAAAAAAGGATGCGTTTTTCCTTTCTTTTCAAAAATACGGCTTGAAGTACATGCACCCTGAAGAAAAAAAATGGGAGCTAGTAGACATTATCTTGCTTTGCATATTCATTGGCCAGAGGGATAAGGACTAGCTCAATATTAGCTACCTCCTCCTGCATCTTTTATTCAACACCAAAAATAGCAGCCAAGACACTTTCAGCTTTCCTCCCCACCCCCCATTTTCCCATCTTTTGGTCAAACAAATCCAGCCAGAAGCATTCCGGTGAGCCCCTGAAATTCCTGTGAGCAAAGAGCTGAGCTCTCCCTGCCTGACACCCCCAAAGGAAGACCAGGTCAGCCGCAACCTTGAATTCGTGCTTTGCTAATGGAGCTCCAGCACCATTAGCGCCCGCGCTGAGAAGTGGTGGAGGTCCAAATAACATGGGCTGCTAAGCAGTAGTTCAAGGGCTGCTATATAGCGGGTTATTTAAAGCAACTCTAGCAGCGGCTCAGTTGTGTGCTGCTCTCTGGAGAGCTCTCAAGAACTGTAATAAATATCCACAACTTGACTCATTCCTCATAAAAGTTCTTCTCTCCTAAAGCAGCTTTTCAGAAGACTCGCCTACCTGCTATTTTTTGGGTGCTACCAGCTTCCAGCCTGCAATCACCTTCCCTGCTAACCTGTCCCAGAGCAAACCCCCTTTCCTTTACAAACTGCTCCCCCCACCCCCCGCCTTATTTTTTTAATTATGTGAAGTGTGACAGCTACATAAAATGTTTTGTTGCCTTGGCAACTGCAATCCACTGGCTTCAGACCGAGTTATAAGGAAGAGGACAGTCTTGACACTAACCAACAATAATGAGAACAGCAAAAACCGGTGGGCAAAATACTCGCCAAGGTACGCAGGAGGGCTGGCTCCCTTAGCTGGCACCCCAACGCGGAGCCCATTTACGTTTGCTTCACCCCGCGCTTGAGAATCAAAATGCTGCGATGACCCAGCCATGCTCTGCGCTTCGGCAGAAGTACCAGGTCCGGATTTCAAAATTAACTTTCTTTGCACAGAAGAGGTAATTGCTTGTAGAAAACTCCAAAACCTGGGTGCAGCCCTGTCAAAATCTGTTGTGTTTCTGCTGCCCTGCACATCCCCTTGCCTTGGAAATAGGGCTGAGCTGAGGGCACGCGTACCTTCAGTCACTCGTACGACAGTCAAGACACCGTGTACGATAACTTTCCACAATGTGTTCATTTACAGCACTAGAAATGAAGATTTCTTTGTCTTCGTCTGCGCTGTAGATGATTTCTGTAGTCAGGAACATGAGGTCTATGAACTGCTTTACCTTCCTGAATTCTTTTGCTACCTGCTATTATCACAAGTGCCCAACCTGTGCAGCCGGCTCTGTACAAACACCATGTACAAGGTCACCTCTGCGTACGTGGCAAATAGAAGAACTATGGTCGTGAGACCCCCCTGACTCATTCTGGGGCTGCATCTCTGGGTCCAGCCAGATTTAGCAGACCCCTTAGACTATGGGGAGAGAACTGATTCAGGATAAAAGATATGGGTAACTCATTCCCTCAGTCCCATATAGAGGACAATGAAGCTGCAAAAGCAGCTTTGAACAAGGAGAGTAAAATCTGGTTACGTACTAATTACAGGGTGGGAAGAGCTTTTGTTGTGCCCAAACCCAAGCTGCCAATCTATTGTCTCCCATGCTTCTGCACTTTCCTATAGGCGCTGGAGCGATCTCTGCTGTGCTCGGATACTTAGCCTCAAAGAAAATTGTGTAAGAATGAACAATGGATGGAGGAAATAGAATAATCAGAGCAATTTCCCATAGAAATTGGTCAGACGAATGTCTCTAATTGGCACTCCATTATTACATTTGTAGCATACTTTCTTTTGAATGTATTACTTTGTTTCCTCTTGTACTGAATACCCATGAAAATCTCTTGGGACCAGATTTAAGTCATTATGAATAAATGATAAGAAACTAAATTTAGAAAGACTGATAAGAATATTAATTTGCAGAAGAGGAAGGTCCTTCAAAAAAAAAAAAAAGCGGGAGTCCTGCAGGCCTCTGTGCCACTCTGGTGTTCCCTGCACAGGCTGGCTTGATCCTCACCGAGATGAAAGCGAAATGGGCCTTCCTATCAATAATTCATGTGCTTTCAGAGCTCCGGAAAGCTCTGGGAACGGCTGTGACTTCCACCAAGCCTTGACACTAAAATAGTGCAATGCCATTTGGCTTGCTGGCGTCCCAGTGAGATGGGCTGGGACACCGGGAGCCTCCGTAAACCAAAGCCAGCCGTCTCCACACCGCGTGCTGCTTCCTTCCCGACCACCCCGTGTGTTCAGGATAGCATTTGTCTGTACCCTGCTGCTTTATTACCACCCCCCTGGTTCCCCAGCGTTTCTGCTCTGGAAGAGTTGTTCTTGCGAGTTTGAGCAACTGCGGGAGGTTTTTCTGCTGAACAGCAGCAATCCCTCCTGCCACAGAATGGGATTCCCGGTTTCCCCATCCTACAGCCTGGCCTCCTGCCACACACGCTCAGTCGGGGAGTTGAGGGTCTTTCTTCCCCATGGGCAGCAATAAACAAATGTGAATTATTGTCTCAACTCCTGCTGATTCTTTACCCAGATACTCCCTTCAATCCCGAGCTCTGCAGTGAATGCACTCCCTGTTAGGCTCCTACTCCAGCTACAGAACAAGAGATGAAGCAGAAAGATCCTTAGTGTTTGCAATTTTTGTCAGAGTAAGTTGGAAGAAAACATTTGGGAAAGCAATAGATGCAGAAGGAATTATCTTTCTGCAGAACTGTCTAAGGGTGGAGATGACACTCTTCTAATTGCAGGTGATTGAACAACAAAAGCAGAAGGCATGGGTAAGAAACAGAGGATGTGAGGCACCCTCTCGACACCAAAAAGAAGTAGCGCATCTTTTCTGCACATCTCTATTTCCCATCCATGGGGCTGCTCTGATTTGAAATGAACTCCTTTATCCTTTGCAATAATACCAGCAGCAACAACAGCAATAATAATACAAACTCAGAAGGACTGGCAGGGGAAGGATAAATTACAGCTCTGTGCCCACATCACAGCTGCTCTCATTCCAGGTTTCCGACGGGAAGAGCTGTCAGCTCGATTTTCCAGCAGTGGGAATTTGTTGCACTGGGTACGGACACCAATCCCGCCTGCACTGTCCCGCACACTGCGCACGTAACCTGGAGGAGCAGGGATGCGCTAAAACGTAGTTAGGCGTGCTAAAAAAAGAAAGGGAGATAGAGGCAGCAAAGGACTTACTGAAGGTCCCGGATTGCTTGTGGCACAGCCTAAACCCCCGTCTCGCTTGCCTGACCCCAGCCCTCTTCTCCACAAACCATCTAGACCGGGAGGCGTGCTGGATCACCGCGGCCACTCAACAACTGCCTCTCCTTCCACTTCACCCATCCTTTGCAAAGATGGCGAGGGAGAACACCACCTCATCAAAAAGTCTGATACCATCAGTTCCTGCCGCTAATTGAGATCCCGACTATGACTCCACGCTGAGGTCCAGGAAGGGTAGCATTTGGAAGACAGTCAAACGCTCCGTGAATAAATAGGATAGAGCTAACGTTAATAATACTGGGAATCTTTGAAGGTGTAACATCAGCTGGGGAAGGTCTGCATTTATCCTTTGGTAGCTTACGCAAAATTAGACATTAGTACTTATTGCTGGTTCTGATCATCCTGCCTCATCTTTCAGACTGCCCGTAAAGCTACCTGAAGTATTTCAGTAAGTAATGACACCTTTTATGTCCCTCTTCTAATCTGGGCAGTCCTGAGTGCTTCAGCCTGAAACGGTTCCCAAAGCTCACATGTAAGTGTATTAAGAGAGATTATTTCATTAATCTACTCTCTGGTACCATGTATCTTTATCACTTCATTTTAATAATTTCTACTAATTGACAGAGCAGACTCCCTCCAAGTCTCAAAGTTGGGTAATACATAACTGCTCTAAATCACAGCATAAACATTTTCACTTGGAAACACCTAATGCCATTACACTCCCAGTGTCTCCTCTGAGGTTTAACACATGAAAGATGCTGCAAACTTGGGATCGCTAAGCACGACGGCTTGTGGCATCAGGACCAGACATCATTAACGTCTTCGGTCACTGCTGCCCATTTCTTCTTCACCCATCCCAGACCAGCAGGCACTGCTCAGTTTGAGGAGAGGATGGGCAGATATTTGGGTTCCCCAGCATCCTCTGACACGTTTCAGTGGGGAGGGACAGCAAACCTATAGGACAGGACATGGGGGAAGAGATGTGTAAAGCTATAAGGTACTCTGTGCTGTAAGTGCATGCGGTGCTGTCTCAAGCAGAAGTAAGGAGCGCTCCTGCCCAAAAGCCCAGAACCTCTGAAGGACAAGCTGAGGGCAAGGGGCATTCCTGAGGACGTGCAGAATGATAGCCATGGGGGGGGGGGGGGGCGGGTCCTGAGAAAGGGGGCTAGAGGAGAGGTCTGCAGGGGAGAAGGAAGATGTTCAGGAAAGCAGGACATCCCCTTAACACACCTCTCCAGGCAGGAGCCCCCGTCCCTGGGACATCTGCAGGCTCACGACTCCCCAGCCCCAGCCGAGCCTGCAGGACTATCCCAGAGTCTGCAGGCAGAAACCCAGGAAACCAGGACAAACCTCCAGCAGCAAAACACAGCAGGCTGCGTGGAAAGCACGAGGAGCTGACAGCAGGTCTCACTGGGGCATGCTGTGACTGGCAAGGAAATTAAGAGCAAACGGCACTCGGCGCTTCGGTGGGACTCCGGGAATCCCATCTGGGCTCAGCCCTGCGTTTCTCAAGCTGGAGGTGCCTCCCATATCTGTGTTTGCAAAACACTCAGAGCTCCTCAGATGAGAGGGCTATCAGAGCGTAAAGCGATATTTTATATATATTCATTAAGCAGACACAGACAGACAGGAGGCCACCGGGAAAAGCACGAAGATACCCACTTGGTCTGATGTTTGGAGCCCTTCAGGTGCGCGTGGTACTGCTCTATCGAATTCAGGGTGACGTTGCAGATGTTGCACGTGTAGCTGCGCTTCAGGCCTGCGAAGAAAACCCAGAGTCATTAATTGTGCGCTGGCTGTGCATTTCGGTGTAGGCTGAGGGCAAGCTCAGGGCTGCGCCGGGAGGAAAAACATCTGCGTGCTTGGGCTAGAGACTATTCAGAATCAAAATGGCAGCTGGAAAGTACAAATGAGTGAAAATGGCTGAAGAAAGGGGGGAAAAAGGAAAAAAGAAAAAAAAAAGCATTAGTCCTTGCCCCCAGCAAACTTCTAATTAATTAGAAGATACTCAGATCGCAAATTTTATTTCCAGTTTCCCAGATGTTTCTCTTTGCAGTAACCCATCTATTTACTTTTCCAGGCCAGGGTATCCAAGCATTAGTGAAGCCTAAAGAAAAATTTTTAAGAGACACAGACCAAGCAGAACAAAGCAGCGTTCAAAGGCAAATCCCTCCTGGAGACCGCGGTCCCCACAGTTCGTCAGCGCCGGCATCCCTCTCTCCTGACTTTCTCACGAAGCATCGTTACACTCAGACTAATGAGCACACAAGGCCCCATTTATTCCTCTGTTTTTTTGGGTAGCGATCGCAGTTCAGGGCAATCCCTCATTAGTGTGTTTAGGAGCCAGATCACTTAGGAACTTGATTTTCCCCCAAAGGGATCCGCTCTGATTTATCCATCGAAGTGAATGGCCGTGTTTGCCGAACGCAGCCGCTGGTGTCCCAATGCCAGCGAGTGGGCAGCCTTCGTCTGAAGGTCAGAGCTGGAAGCCTGGCGCGGGTACCAGGTGGCCATCCAAAAACTGGAAGCCAGGAACTCATTTGCCTGACGGATTTACTCTTGGCTGCGGTACCTGTCTACAGCCCCTGACCGCAAAGCAGCCCTTGCTTTGTTAATTTTAGCCCTTCACAGATGCAATAACAAACAACTATTTATAAAGCTGTTGCTTTTGCTGCTGGCCAACTGAGTACCGCTGAACTCAAAATAACATCTCAGTGGGTTCGCAGTAGAAACGTTACGACATTTGTTGGTTTTGTTTTGTGGGGGCTCTGGGGGGTTGGTTTTGTTTTGTTTGGGGTTGTTTTACCTTCTAACGCATCTCGTAGCTGCCTCTGCTACTTTCCATTTCATTGTTTGTTTGATTGCCACAGTTACAAGTCATTTTCTAAGTAAATATACCGCATTTTATTTTATTGCGATGTAAATTGCAGAGAACGTGATCTAAGTGCAGCAGTGCAGTTGGCTGAGCAAGTTAAGGCAGCAGCAGGCAGGGCAGGAGACTGTGCCGAGCTCCGGAGAAGCACACAGGTTATACACGCAGGCAAAAAGGAGACAAATGGTATCCGCAGCACCCAACCAAACCACGCAAACACCCCCAGAGCAACAAAAATGGGGGCTGCGGCCCATCCTGCTCCCTGGGTGATGGAAGGGCAAAAGTTGTACCCTCGGAAGGGGCCACCGGACCCACGGAAAGGACCCCCCCCACCCTCCTGAGGAGCCTGGGTTTAAACAGCATTGCTCTCCTAATTCACTGCTCTGCCACTGGGCACAGATTGCAGGGAAGAAAAAAACCCAGGCAATTAAGCAGATTCATGCATATCTCGAACAGAAGCTGCAAAGCGATTTATAAGCAAAGTCAGAGAAACAGTCTCTCGGCACATTCACTAGAAAACATCCGAGCTGGAGAACTAAACCCAACGATATCAGCCTGTGTTTTGCTTATTCAGCTAAGCTCAAACTTCACAACTCTGAGACATCCACTGCAGACAAGACATTTATTCACCTGAAGAGCGTGCACGCACAGAACACCAACAGGAGACTTAGCAGGATTATTATGGCAGGCACTGCCGACGAGAGCATAATAATAAGAGAAGAGCTACTTTTCTCTGAATGCAACACAGAAATATCTCCAAACCGTGCTCAACTAATTGTCACATAAGGTTAAAAAAAGCAAGAGACAGGAGGTGATTTATGGATACAATAAAAATTGCTCATTTAAACATTATAATAGCTTTTACGTCGCTACCGAAGTTCAGTTTTTTACTGGAGATTGATACTCAGGCTGGGACAGTTATGATGGCTTTTTTCCCTGTACCATCCTTTCCACTCCATATTATTTCAGACCTTTTAATAAAGTGAATTGTCCTGGGTGGGTCTCAGGGAAGGGGGAAGAAGGTCAGGATTAAGGAAGAATTTCAGGGTTACAGATGCAACCTCTGCACAGAGTGGCCTGAGAAAAACAGTCACCTGAGATAGGCAGAGAGACACAAAAACGGCTGTTCTCAACACTAGGAAAATTATTTCTTCCTCATTTAACAGCTTGCATCTCAGAATTATAATTTAATGACTTAAGGCTGAGAGTATTTTCAGTTCTCAGCAGGACAAGGAAATCAAGACTTTTGTCACCTCTGAAAAGCTGAAAATCTAAAAATAGGAACCCAGCAGACAGGCAGCAATCAGAATTAGAGGTGAAGGAGAAAAGGCCTTTTCCCAAGGGAGTGTGCTGCCCAGTGGCTGCTGAAAATGGCTGATATTATTTTTGATTCGTGTCAGTTTAGATTTCCTGGAAAAATGCAGAGTTTGGTCCATTTCCGAAGCATTTATTCTTAGTGCCCTGGATGCACTCCTCTTTCCCTCTGGAGAGGGTATTAGCCTGCCTAGCACATTATAGATCGAGTAATTATTTATACACTAATGTTCTATTTTGCCTTCTAGACAGGTTTTCACCCAAAACATTCCTCAATGACTTTTGCAATCACAGAAAAACACAATGCTGCCGGGGAAGTTCCTCCACACCTGCAAAAGCTGCAAAAGCAGATTTAATTTGGTTTTTTTCTCTCTCTCTTTTTTTTTTTTTTTTAAATTTCTTTCTCCATCCATAAGGAAGTGACCTGGGCCAAGAGAAGGACCACTAGCTGCGTTCGAAATCTATTTTTTTTGTGGAAGAAATGAGAAGTCTCTTTTAGGAGCTACAGCAACAACAAAACCAGATATTGCAGAAGGCAACAGAGTGTGGCTGAACGTACATTAAATGCCTGTTTCCCTTCTGGACATCCCTGAGAGAGCGAGGAATCTGAGGGCTCTTACTCCTGGTATGTAGGGCAAAGCCTGACATGAATTAAGCATATAAACGCAGATCTAAGTGTTTCCAGACCCTGATTCTGTTGTCTCCCTTACTATGCTGAGTGTCAGAGAGTGGTTTCTTCTCTCCTCCTCTCTTTTGTATTTTAACATCCTAATAATTCCCTTGGCATCACAGACTGCATTAGCATCACTGACATTACACGTACATCGGCATTTCAGTAAACCATTGATGCTAAAGTAATTTCTGTCCTGTCCTCCTAGAAAAAAAGAGAATTGCAAATTTTAGAGTCTCTGCGGTCGTGTTTCTGCTTTGCACTGATTCACTTCCATGAAGATCTGAACAGACCGTTTCAAGCTTAATTGAAGGGCTGCGCTTAAAAATACCAGAGTTGTGGGATTCTTAGCACAGGCTGCTGCTCTCTTTAGGAACAGTTTTAATGTACCATGTAATAGTCTCTTTTGACTTTCTACAGTATTATTTCTTTGCAGAAATTGCTAAAACAATTCATTTAGAACAAGTAATGTATGGCATTCTCAAACCTGATCAGTTTATGCGTACCATAATTAACTACATAGGCTATATACACACTTACCATTCCCCAGCTGTACCTACAGACTCCCAAAAAATCACTTGTTTGAAGTTCAAAAAAACCCCCACTAGCTATACTAACAGTCCCACTTTTCTCAAACATCTCTTACATCTCTCACCTAGAAATTTGGCCCAACGTGAAGTCAAACATCTTCTTTAAAAAATATTTCAAAAATATTCAGGTGAGTACTTGAAAACATCAAGCAAGTGATAAAGCAGAAGCATTTAAATAGCCACCTATATTTTTATGTGTCGTGATGTGGCACGGAACAAAAATCAAATAGCAAATATGCTTGTGGATGCTCTCCTTGCTGAATTTATTCTTGATGCAGCAGCAATGGTGTCATAGTCAAACCCTCTGTCCACAGCTCCTGTTTCCTTTATTAAGCCAACAGGCGTCAGAAACCACATATATTCGTGCCGCAACACAGGGGAAGGGATGGAAAAGGTAATGCATGGCTGACACGGGCGGTGCATTAGCACCTTGCTGCAGACTGAGCCCTCGGACCATGCCGTGATTGCTGCATGGCAGAGATCAGGACCGGGGGAAATAAGAAACCGGTAATACTTTAAATTAAGGTAATAAGGTTCTAATGCTGAGCAGCTAATTTAACAGCATACATTAACAGCAGCCTTATTGAATCTTAATTACTTGTGTAGGTGGAAATGCCATCAGCGATTACAGTTCCTAACTGGGGACACTGATTTTTTTCCACCAGCATGTCAAGGCTGCTCGTGATGATGAACAAGGGGGGAATCCGGTCGTCGTCCCCCGTGTCCAGCGCTGGCACCGCTCCGCTGCAGCAGCTCTTCCCACCGGCTGGAAAACGCGGCCAAGGAACGGGCCGATCCTGTGAACTCGCTCATGCTCAGGGGGCTAACACGGCTGCTAGCGCACACGGCTACGTTTTTAGCTGGACCGAAACGTTGCCGGGGCTGGACCAGCCGGTTGGGAAGGTGCCAGAAGCCGGACCGCGCTCCCCAACACCGCGCTGTCCCGGCGCAGCCGCGCTCCCGCTTGCCTCGCACCCCTGCGCCCGGCATCGTTGTTGCTGCGGCAGGACCTCTCCGCTGAAATCCAGCATCCCGAAATGGACTTGTAGGGGACAAGTCTCGAGCGTGACACGAACTCCACCGAAACAAGACGCGGAGAAAGGAAATCAGCCTCAGATGAACCGCAGGATGAAACCACAGGCACCAACGACCTCCAGAATATCAAAATTAACAGCGTGTGATCTCACTGGAGCTCACCAAAGCTGCCAACTTGGCCAAAACTGCGGTTTCGTCAAATGCACCCAACCAAAGCGCGTTGGAGTTGAGTATTAGCACAGCAGGGAGTCTGCAATAGGAAGGTGGTCCCAACCAGAGCAGCCGGTGCTCTCTCTCTGTTCACATTTACTTTGGCATCCTCATGACACAGCAGCATTCCCTCCCCTGCACCATGACATGCATTCATGTAAAATTGAATGTGCCCCTATATCCATTAAATAAAATATTAACAAGTCAAGTCATTAATGTCCTTATGCATAAAATGCATTAAAACACATTCCAGGGAGTACGTGTTAAATTGCTTTTTACTAACCAAAAGTGACAGCACAGAATGAAAAGTATTTATAAGGCATACAAAGAAATTATGAGCTGAGAAGGAAAATGAAAATCAGCTCTTTGCCTGATTTTGCAAGATAGCATCTGCAACTATGACAATTTACCTGAAAACACAAAGGCTTCAGGTGACAACATCCCCATGCAGCCATCCCGATCCTGCTTTTACTGCAGAGGCTGCTGTGTTTTATTTTAGGGATTCACAGTGTAATCCCCTTGAGAGGCACCAGTTTCTGCACCAGGGCCTGGTGCTTTTCTTGTTCACCAGGGACCAAGTGCCCTGGGAAAAAGACCCACGTTCCTGCAGTTTATGGGATCCCATCTAATCCGCTCCAGGTACACAAGGCTGGCCCAGAATCTGTCGCCATGGCTATGTAAAATTCAAGTTTTACTGGCCCTCATCGAAGAGAGCCCAGGGTGCCTTAGCAAGTCATTTGTTTTCACGCAACAAGGTGCTGAAGCTCACGTTATAAACACTGATGAGGTGACGGAGGGTTTGTCTGTACGTTAAGTCTTCTGCTCATTTTGTTCATTCAAAGGTTTACATATAGGGAAGGGAAAGGCCAAGGGCACACCGAATCCGTGTAACGAAGCCCAGACTTTCAAACACTGTACCAGCCTGCAGAGAGAGCGCGTTTTTGCTGTGGGGTTTTGGCTCCGCACCAGCAATAAGCAGGGTCCGTTATTAATTAAATTCCCCACGAATGAGATCTGCCAGTCTCTGCTGCGAAGCCTCTGCCCCTGCAGAGCCCACCTGCATCAGAGGAGGAACGAAAGAACGCTCAGCGACGGATAATGCCAGACGTGAAGCAAAACTGGTGAAATGTGACCCGATGGAGCAAAACCGCCCTTCTCTTTCTGCCTGGCGCAGGCTGTGGGAAGGCGAGAGCTGCCAGACGGAGCCGCGCCGGTGCCTCCGACGGAGCAGCTTCTGCTCAGTGTTGCTGAACAGGCGCAAGCTGTCGGGGGAAGAGCCCAGAATTCAGGGCTCGTTACCATACCACCGCTTTTTTGTCTTTTTATGATCCGCTCCAGGATCAGGCTGGGGCGCAGCGGCAGCCAGAGGAGGCAGCTCTGCAGGAAGAAAACTCTTCATTTCTGCATTTTTTCAGCGTATGTCCGTGTGCTCTCCTAACGAGTAAGAGCAGAGGGGTTTCCAGGCCAGCCCTGGGAGCAGGGAGTCCTGGACCGGCTCTGCTGGCGAGGCTGGAAAGCCACACGAAGCTGCTCGGATTGACGGAGCAGCAGCGTGCACTGCCCATCACCCAGAAAAAAGCACCATCCACTCGGCCAAAGCATGTGCGCTGCGTGACCGTGCACTCGCCCGTATTGCGGCTTTAGCTCGAAACAGACTGCAGAAATGGTGCTGTTAGTGAGGTTTCTTTTTTCTTTTCTTTTTTCTCCTCTTTCTCATTTCTGAGAAGAAAATAAGACTTCAAAATTGCAGCATGAGCACTTGGCGAGAAGAATCAATGCTTTTGTTTCCTATAAATATCAGTTGTCCAAAAATATATCTCTATTCTTATTTCTCCAAATAGACATTCATATTTATCAATAAATATTTTATTATAGTCATTATCAAAACATCAAAGGCTGCTGAAATGTTGTACTTCAACTGACACTGCTTGTTCCAGGCTCACACAATGCATCAAATGTTCGTCTCCCACAGCAGTCAAAATAGAATTAATATTTAAGTTGTGATGGGAGAAGCCACTGGGGATACCGTGGAAAGGAAATGAGTTTGCGTTCTAGCGAAGACCGAGGTAGCAAAACAAGCGGAGAGCAGGGAGAGCACACGGCTATAATCCCTACCACGTACTGCCAAACACCAAACCCGCCGGACATCGAAAGCGATGGTCAGACACGATTTCGCTGACAACCTGGGACAGACCGCCACTGGCTATCTCTGAACTGCCACTGTTATCATTTCTCTTGAAGTCAGATACGATTTTACCTGCCGAGGTAAGGCTATTTTCTCGGACAGAAGGCAGATCTTGTTCTACGTTGGCTGTTGCAGAGATCTGCTCTAGCCTCACAGCTAAACACATACAGGAGAGCGTATCACAGCCCCTAGTTAAAAAAAAACCTGTGAAAAAGAGGATTACCCAGCCAGACTGCTATTCCAGCAGCAGAGGCAAACTTTGCAGGACACCATCGGCAGGCTCAAGGACATCTTCCCTGGCTCACCGAGTCTGGCTGTGCAGCTTGTCGACATCCATGAACCGCAGACTCCAAAATAACAGCCTGGAAGTGTCCAACCAGAGACCGAAGCTGCCTTCCCGCTGTACCCGGGGCTGCGTACGTACAGCCACGGCGCAGCTCTGCAGTCCCCCTCTCCCGTGATCGATGGCCGCTGGCAGGACCACACTAGATTCAGCTGCAAATCTCAACCACGCGCAGAACCACCGTAAAGTTAAAAACCAACACGGGCTGATGAGTACGTAAAGCCCTCCAATTTCAACTCTCCTAGGCACCAGCTAAATGAATAAAACACTTCACAATTGATTTATTTACAGTTAATGACATCCTCAGCCACTCTTGAGCTTGGCACAGTTCAAAGTACTAAGCACTTCCATGTTATTGTCCCAGGTTTTATTTCCCTGCATATTTTCAACAGCGGGCAGTGACTCAGCCACATGAATCATTTATGGCATTGTGAGTCACACTAGGTAGCACACGAAGGATCTGGATAACCATTACAAGGTTTATTTGAGATCAAGAAATGCACAATATACTGCATAGTCATAAGTATTTAAAGGTAAATTATTTCATTTAGCAAAGAGTTTAAAAAAAAAAGGTATTTTAAAATGTTAATGCAATATCTTGCTGGCAAACCAGACTTTCTCTCCCGCATGGTTTTGAAAATCAAACCTGCACTTTTTCCTCAGCCTGCTTCAGTCAAATACATTGAGCGCACAGAGGATTATAATCAAGACCACAGAGAAAAATTTCAACAGGAGGCTCATACCTCTCCTCCTGCAATTACCCCTCTATGTTAAAGAGGCGCTTTGTTCAGAATTCAGTCTTAGCCGCATCCTCGGATGGTATAAATTAGCACATCTCCATCGACAGGCACAGTGTGATGGAGCTGGTCCTTCATCGGTGCCAGGCGGCGGCTGCGACCCGGAGGGACCGGGGATGCTCGGGGGCTCCGGCAGCCACGGCGGGGCTCCGCATGAGGTGGGCTCCCTCCAGGAGGGATGCAAAGGCCAAATCCAGGTGACCCCAGGGCGCAGCCCCCGCAGGGACCCCATGGGTGCCAGGACCCACAGAGCTGGGAAGGCACACGGCTTGACCTCCCGGCGGGGCCGGGATGGACGGACGGACAGATGGATGGATGGACTGCTGCTCTTCCTTCAGTGGGAATATGAAATACTTGTGTTTAACATACCCATGGCAAATGCTCGGTTTCCCTTTTCTGCTGCTGACCCAGGGCCGTTGCAGTGTTTTACAAGCACTAATTAAATCACAGAAGACAGCTAATGCCCGGCTCTCCATCAGGGAGATGTAGGGAGTGCTCTGCCTCCAGCAACAAATGTCCCCATCCCCATTTCCCTGCGGGGCCGAGTGCTTTAAACGCGTTCTCCTCTCTCAGCAAACAGGGATAGCCCTGGAGGACAGAAGCGTGTGCTAATGGAAGGGACTATTTTGGGAAGAGGCAAAAGAAATACCTAGGAAACAACTTGCAAAGGATGCTGCTAAAACTGCGGACCGTCATCTTAGAGGAGGGGATTTTTGGGGGTTTCACGGTAGCGGGAACCTCGTAAAGCAGTAAGAGCACCACGGTCACCCCTGCACCACTTGACCAGAGGAACAGTGACTGCGGCAAGGGCAGCATCGCTGCGGTGCCCAAATCCCACGGGGAGCAGGTCCTCGCTCTCCACGTACCGGCTCTCTCACCTCTCAGCTCTCCCAGGTCCAGGGTCTTTCCCAGCTGCTCCAGGAGGTCGGCCCTGGCCGCGTTCTTCTTGTGCTTTTTGCCATCGTAGTGCTGCTGTGCCATCATGGGGTTGTTGAACCAGGCTGCGCAGAGCTGGCAGTACCTGTCCGAGTCTCTCCGTTGATGCGGTGACGGTACCACCGGGGGACTATCCGCGTGCGGCTGCTTTAGGGAGCTCAGAGTGGTTTCTGTAAAAGAAAACGTTCAGACGTGAGCTCTTCCAGGCTACTGGTGCTTGTCTGAGTAACAGCAGACCCTGAGGCAGATCCCACATTAGACACGGGGAATAATTAGCAGCAGTTACAGGGTCCCACTGGATATTTTGGATGGTACGGCTCGGAAATCTACCATTTCTCATAAAAAAAGCAGCGTGAAAGGGACTGCTCCTCAGCTATCTGCATTTCACTAGCTGGCAAAGGAGGATGCTCTCATTGCGGTTACAGGTCTTATCGCTGTTGTGACTAAACCTGCTAAACCTGTCCTGCTTAAATTGCTACTTCCAGGAAAAATTGCCAGTGGAGAATAAACAAAACATGCAAAGCCATCTACTTCTCAAGACAGACAGATTTATCGTTATCTCGGGATTCTTATTTTTCACTTTATTTGGTCTCAGAAAGAATAGGGAAAGTTGCACTAATTCTAAATTGTGACAGATGAAAAAAATATTCAATAGTCAGTCCGCTCATCCACGTATCTTCACATTGACAGGTACCGGCAACCCACAGCCTTGATTTAATCCCATTTCCCTTCAGATTTGCCAAGAGGCCATATGGGAACACAAACAGGATCCCCAAATAATTTCAGAGAAAAATGGGCAATTAAGTCTTTACACAATGGAGCTGCACCTTGCTTGCCAGAGTTTTCCTACTTTGTACAACAGAAGTCACAAAGCCTTGGAAAAACAGTTTAAAGTAAAATAAAGTTCAGTTAGCACTGGGATACAAAAATATACAATGACTAGGACTTAATTATCGCACCTCATTCAAAAATTCCCTTTTATGTGGTTTTCCTTTTCCAGATGAAATGTCTGCTATCTAAATAATTAACAAACCACTCTCTCCGTGACACAAGAATAGGCAAATTTTAAGGTGGTGAAGAGGAGCTCGATCGCTCTCCTTTGATCAAGAGGCTCCGTGCTATTGCAGCTGAGCCCTGATGAGAGCACGGGTTGGCAAGTGACGAACCCACCTCGGCGTCTGATACCGGGAATGGCAGCAGCGAGCAAAACAGGGATATATTTAGACGTATAATTACGCCTGAAGCCCACTGTGATGGACCCCACGGCTCAAGGAAGTTAACGTTGTTATAAATCTTCTGCTGACCCGCTCGGGAAGGGACGTCTATTAACTTTCCGCAAGGAAATTGTATCTTACATATAACATTACTTACAACCTTATCAATTTCCAGGGGTTTATAAGCTTCTATTGTTTTTGATGACAACTGCCAAGGTATCAGAGTTTCCCGGGCTGGATGGTTGGCCGAGGCACCATCCTCCTCCTCGCCAGGCTGCCTCTGGAGAAACACCTGGAGGAGAGTTTCCCGGCTTCTGCTGCCGCCGCCAGCGCTCTGCACAGCACGGGCTCTTTCGGGGATTAGTTAATAAAGCGATTACACAACTGGCTCCCGCAGAAGATATTTCTTCTCCTCGTTCAGCTGTCTCGCGAACCGCCCGCCCGCTCATTTGGATTCATTTCACCCCACCAGAGGATTCCGCTGCCTAATCTCTGCCCGCCCTCCATTTAACTAGCCTAGTTAGAAACCAAGCACAACGCCAACAAAGAAAACCAGTTTTTCCTTTGCCTTCGGCCCCGCTGCCCCTTGCAGCATCACTGGGGCCGGGACTGAGCTCCGACACATCCCGGCTCTGCCGCATCCTGAAAAACCTGCTCCCGACAGTGCTGGCGGGCAGCAGGCAGGGCTCGGGAAGGACCCAGCTGTATTTTGCTCCTAAACCCAACATCTTTTCTAACACCTACGCTTCCAGCACAAAAGACTCACCCCCAGCCCCTCCGAGGTTCATGCAACATAAATAACAGCGCAACTACACCCAAGAGCAGAGCCGGGGGCCAACGCACGGTGTCGAAGAAGAAATTTCGGAAATAGCAATATCGCAAGAAGACATTTCGGAAATAGCGATATCGCCTGCCCAAACTAAGATCGCGTGAGGCTTTGCATACTCTTGACTGGTGAAAAGCAGGAGCAGCGTGCCGATCGCTCGCGTATTTTTGCGACCGCCCGCAGGCACTGCCCGAAGAGCCTCCGTGCAGGGGGGAGTCGTGCCAAGAGCTGCCCTGTGCGGGGACCGCGCACAGCCCCGGAGATGTTTGGGCATCTGGACCGTTATAAACAACCAGTTATTACTGCAGTCCAGGAGCTCTGAGATATACTTGACTTGCTGCTCCGCAGGCCCCAGGCTATAAAGTTAAATCTATCAGATCTTTCGGTCAGCTTTCTCCTTGTTTATATGTTAGCTGCCGCCAGAGGGGAACCAGGGAGGCTGAAGTTCACAGAGCTGGTGGTGTCTGCAGGAGTTATATCTCCCGCTCGCTAAAGAAATACGACTGAAGCGTTCTCCGCTGCTCAGCCATCAGCCGGCCCGCCGGCCCCGTGGCTGCACGTCCGAGCCCCTCTCGATGAGGTCGGGGGCTCGTGCTCACCCAAATGCAGCGCAGGAGGGAGGCTGTCAGTGGGAGCAGCGCTCCTGCTTCGGGGGATCGCGCCAGAGCCCCCCCACACTCACCCCGGCCCTGCTCCGAGCCCACCACCGTGCCTGGCTCCCCTCGACCCCGCGGGCTGCAGCCCCCGCAGCAGAGACCCCCGGCCGGCATCGCACGGGTGCTCCCGCGTGGCAGGGATTTCCTCTCAACGTTCACAATACAAAATATTTTCTTGTAAAGCCACGTTCCTCAGGTTCTGTTTACAACTACCAGCAGTCCTAAGGTGTGCTGAACCCAGCCTGGCAGTTAATGAAAACATCCCGTGTCTTCCAATTCCTCCTTAAGAGAAATAGATGAAGGTTGACTTCTCCGCAAATGTGGATTTATCATTTTGATATGAGCTACCTAACTACTACAGAACAGAAAATATCATCATTCCCTGAGCAGCGACATGAAAATTAATAATAAACACTCACAAAACGTCAAATGTTAAAAATGTTTCTCCATCTAAAACACAAACATAAAAGCTGCTAGTTTGACTATTTCAAGTATTTCAAAATGCTAAATAGCTCATGACAGTCTGCCTTACGTTCCCTTTTGCTGTGGGAGGGAAGTGAGAAAGTCTTACTTTGCTGCAAGAAGCAAAATATAAAGTTAGAAACACTTTAACACTCTGGCAATGAACTAATGTTTGACTTATTTCTTGCATGCAAAGCTTTTTATTCATAGCTGTATTTAAAGGGCACCCAACTTCTTATCATTGCTACTCTCCAGGAAGCGAGCATGAGAACGTGTAAGTAACTGAGCCACAACAACAGGGCACTGGAGAAATTCCGTTTTCTTCAGAAGACAAATCTGGGGCTGAGGTAGACTCCAGCTGCCGCCGGACAGATCCCCGCACCCAAACCTGAAAGCCATTTGCTCTGTCCCCTTCGGCACATCCGAAACACAAACCCCACGCTAGGAACTAGAGAATGAGGAGGTAAAAAAGCCAAGGTAACTTTTGCTGCCGACAAAATCACGCCTTTATTCCTCACCCTGAACGCGGGGGATCCTGGTGCTGGTATCACCCCTGGCAGCAGCCGGCGCACACCAGCCCCAGCACCTCCCGACGCCGTGACTCACGTCGGCACCGCGGCACTGCCGGTGCTCAGGGGCCAATTTCCACCTTTCCGAAATGATGCCTGCAGGTACCCATGCTTTGATCAATGAAGGCAGCAGCTATTCCACCCCCCTCCCCCCAATTCTTTGGTTTAGAACTCATGCTGATGACTGGATGCGAGCTGACAGAAGATGTTGGAAATGACTAGAGAAATTCATCAGCAATAGCGGTGACATAAAGCCTCTGAGGGCTACAACCTTGTAGGAAGGAGCAACGGAAAAGATCACAAATACTTCACTGTAGCCATGAGACATCGCTCTCCGATTGTGAAAAACCCGACTGTTAAGACACTTCTCCCTCTCCTGAAAGCACCAGCAGAGAAATGAGAGATCTGTATTTCGTTAAGACGATAAAACTGAAAGGGAAGGTGTAACTCCATAAGGGGACTGAGAATAGATGTCACTTTCTACGAGACTGGCGAGACAGAGAACCCAGAATATCAAGCAGCGGTCTGTTCGGAGGCAGATGCGTCCACATGGAGCCGTAAAGCAGATCCGAGCCCTCCCGAAGGCAGGTGATGGGGTTCTGTAGCTTAAGGTGATCAGAAAGCGCATCTGAATTATCTGGCAGGAATGGGAGGGAACAGAACTGTCAGGGCACAGAGTAGGATGTACGCTCATGTCTTGCACCGCTTTATATACTGCGCAGAGCACAGGTTCCTCGGAGCTTAGGACTGATGTAACCTCCACGGTGACAAGAGGGAAGTCTGTTCTTTACCAATTCAGCAGAGTTGAGATAAACATTTCACCTTGTGGCGCGCAACTCATTGGGAAGCCCCTGAGCTGCTCCCAGGTTCAATATTAAGCAGCGCTCTGGCACCGCGCTGCTTGCAGGGAAGAATGCTCAATACTCAGACACACACGTTGGATGTCAGCACCAGAGGACATATCTGCAGAAATCCTTCCCTCTGCCGCTTTCTGGCTGGAAACGGTTGCGAGTCCAGGATGAAGCCACAGGGCGCTGCATTTGGAGAGGAGCTGCTCTGCAGAGGGGAAGCCTCAGGGAATTTTTGGCCACCGGCAGTGGCTCCAGGTCCCACGGCAGCCCTGCAGCACAGCGTGTTCAGAGCCGCTGCCTCCAGGAACCACGGCCAGGATCAGAATTCCAGTTGCAGGCATTTTTCAAATTTTTCACCTTTGCTGAGAGTATTATGTATTTTTCAATGCTGCTTTTTTTTTTGTTTGTTTGTTTACATTTACTGGAAAACGCTGCTCTTCCAACAGCTCAAGAATTCTCCTTAAATTTCCCCTGCATTTTCGACTGCATTCATTAGTCTTCATTTTGTCCCCTAAATTCATTTTGTTACTGTGCAATTTAAAGAGATGCTACGCTCCACAGAGGCAACCGTATGTCTGTGTGAATGAAATGACTCCCGTGAAGACAACTGTGCAAAGAATTTCCTCCCTTTACACACAGATGCACTAATTAAGCAAATGGTCAACACAGAATTTCACAAAAATTTAGGGTAGCAGAACAAATTTTTGTGCAAGGCTGAAAATGAAATCTGGAGGTTATTACCTATTTTTGCTTACCTATTGCCACTAAAATACCTTTTCAGATTAACCATGTTTAATCTCAGCCATAATAAGAGCACTTGGGGAACTCTGAAAACATTTTAAGCTTTTTTTTTTTTTAATTAAAAGATTATGAGACTTCAAATATTTGTATAGAGTCTTTCTCACTTTTTTTGATCACACATGAAAGTTAAAAAATACTTTCCTCTTAAGAGCTTAAGGAAACAGCAAATAAAACATTCAATCCATTTAACCATCTGAAGGATTACCGTGTTATGATCAGAACAGCAGCTTGATCTCTTTTAAAGATGCTAACCCATTACACTGCAAGCATGAGCTCGTGCCTCCCAAATCTCCAGCACCTGCTCCTCGGTTATTGGGCTCAACTTCCAGGTCTCCAGATCATCAGAATGGGCTGGATCCCTCAGCAGTGACACGCTGGTGATTATCAATACCTCTTAACTGCTGCGAGTTAGCCGCTTACTTCCGAGCAGATAAATCTTATAGTAAATGTTATTTATCCCCCTTATGCAAATCAAAGGGAAAACAAACCACAACTCATCCCAGCGTGAGGTGATGTGGAACGTGCCGCGTCCCTGTCCCGCAGCTCCCGCAGTGTCAGAGGGGGCTCTGGGACTCAAAGTGCCCAACAGCCCTTTAATTACAGACGGCCGGAGCGAAGAACAGCTCCACCACCGGCACTTCCAACCTCCATATCTGGGGTCTCAAAGCTGATGCTGAGACGCTGACAGGGCTTCTGGCAATCGGGGCCTTAAGGACGATGCACAAGAGCCTCTGGAGTGCCTTTCCATGGAGCTGGGGAAGAAAAATGGCTAGATAATAAATTCTCCTACCGAAAACAGCTCCTGCTCAAACCCTGCACAGCCAGCTGCAGCCCCGCAGCCACGCTGTTGTCACAGACACGTGTGAAGCCCCCGAGGCTTCATGTGAAGGTCCCCGAGGACCCTCCTCCTCCTCCCCAAGAGCATCCAGCACGCTCAGGGCTGTGCGTGGTCAGCTCCCAGGACTCATGAGCACAGGAGTCTCGGAAGCTCTGTCCGAGAGACTAAATGCCCCCCGGTGCCAGCTGTGAAGGACTGCGACAAAAATCCAGTGGAAAAAATGCTGAGCGACTCTGTAGGAAGCCCAGAAAAATGCTGTGTCCAAAGAGCACATTTCTGACAACTGCTGGAGAGCAAGGAGGTGCTTATTAATGTATTTCTGCAGCTCAGCTTCATCTTCCAGATCAAGTGTCTGGAAGAGCTGATGAGTCCTTGAGTTACTCTCTCCTAGTGATTATGACAGCTGAAGAGCCCATTACTCTCGGAGCATGCAGCGCAGCTCACTTAGAGCCTTTGCGAGGCTGATCCAGATGATTAAAAAATTAGACGAGAACACGATGCAAAGTTGCAGTTCTTGGAAAGCCCTGCCTTGTCAGGGCCCTACAGCCTCTGCATGGATGGGCAGCACGGCAGGGCTGGTCGCTGCACGGTCTTGCACAGATCCCATAGTAAGTCAGCCTCGGCGCCGCTTCAGAGAGGTCTCTAACTGTTAAAGAATTTATGAACGTGGGTTTCTCTAGGTTTGCTTTATTAACAACTCAGAGTTGGGCCGCCACCGCAGTGAACTGCAACCCTCCAAAAGTTTTCAAATCTTTTATACCCTTTTGCCACCCATTGTCCGATCCAAAATCTCTGTAGTTTTCCAGTCGATTCTCTGTTCTCATATCGTTATCATCCACCATCTTATCTCATCCATTCTCCATTCTCATGTCTCAGTTCTTCTGGGATTGGTGGTCACGGGCAAAAAGTCTCCGGTCACCATCATCACTTATCTTCTTACACTTCAAAGGTATCTATGGGTCTCCAAAGAAAACTACTCAGGTTATTTTATTAATTTACCTTATTCTAAAGTTAATCACTTGTCTTGGGTCTAAGATGTATGATCTTTTCTCTGTTGATTCAGCTTGACTGGATTTTAAGCCAGCCAGGAAGAGGGAGTCTCATAAAACAATTAAGCAACTCATAGATATTGTTTTATATGCACCTGCATTCTATTAATCTTCTCTAAACCAATTTCTAATCATTAGTTATATGTCTAGTATGAATAGTCTTATGCAATAAAGCAAATAGTCTTAAAACAATGAGGCTTAAAGCCTAGTTCCTTTTACACTAACGAAGGAGAGGGTTCTCATCTGGTTCTCGTCTACCTATTGCCAGTCCACGCACGTCTCCAATTCCGTTTTCAACAGAAATGTTGGTTCACCAGAGGCCGAGATCTCCTGCTGGGCCAAGATCAATTCTCTCCTGCCATGGATCGAGAACCACTGCCCACAGTCTGTCCGTCCGCCTTCGCAGGGCTCCAGGTCCGCAGGCAGACCCTGGGATCCCGGCTGCTCCCTCGGACCTGCCCGAGGAGCACCAGACCCACAAGGTCTCGCCTGCAGTGAGGATCCTGGAGGTGAAAACAGAAACTCTTTCCCTGCTGGCGGGTGAATCTGAGTCGTTGACTTACGTGGGAATGGGTCCACGCGCTATTCCCTGAAATCCAGCACCCCTGCGACCCTCAGAGACTCGCCGGGATTTAACCAGAAATACGAGTTTTTGTGGCAGGTCCTTTGGTGCCAGAGGAGAAACTGCTGGAAGGCTGCACACAAGGGATGGGGTTCTGAGCACTAACACAAGCACTGGACAATTAAATACCATAAACGAGTACGCTACTTCTCTCGGTGCCCTTGTAATTATTTGCCAGCTGCAGAGAACGGCCTGAGGAGTCCAAAAGCGAGTCAGCTGCAAATTATCACATTAGCTTATGTTAGATCCGTCCTCCCGGCTCGCTGTGGGGGTGGTCAGGAGCTGCCAGCACCCCCTGCCACCCGCGGCTGCACCCTCGCCTCCTGCGGGATTCACACCTGGTACCCAAAGCACCGGGGCAGTTTTCAGATGCACCTCAGCGACTCATGAACTCTGCTGCACCTTCACTTAACGAGCCTTCTGAGAGCCCACTTGTTAGTTAAAACAAGTAAGCCACCTTCTAAAGCGATTCCCCATGTTCCCTCAGGCAAAGCGGATAATGTTTCCCAAGCCAATCCTGGTAAAGGACAAATGATATTCTATGCACCAGCATCTACAGTCTGTAAAGTTAAAAAAGCAACAAAAACACACACAGAGCCAACCCCCCCTTATTTAATCATACCTAGGATTTATGCACATCGCGTTAGGCAGGATGTAAAATGCACGGCCAAGTTTATATTCTGTGCCGAAGGAAGGGCCCCTGGTAGCAATACCGAAATACGTCTGTCCGCAGGACCACAGCCCAGTTATCTTGCCTGGTTAGCATGAAGAATACTTTGTTCGAGTATCCTCTGGCCTGACAACCACAGAGGAAGTTTTGTTTCACAGTATATTAGCGGTTTGCAGGGACTTTATGGTTAAGCAAACAATAAGACGGTTAAATTATCCGATTCCAACGTTTGACTTTTTAAATGTGAAAGTTAATAAGCTTGCATTATTGGAATCACTGTGGAGGAAAGCATGAATCCCCATCTGGGCAAAAATCAAAAGGCAATCGATCCAACAGTTTTTAAAGACCAGATTTCCCTCTAAGGTAAAAGCAAATGATATTCTGTTCTGTACAGTAACACGAAAGGTTTATTAAACATATTAGCTAAGCTGTCGAATAACTTCTGATAATTAAAGCGAGGCTTGGCTGTTTGTGCCCAGAGGAGATATTGCCTTCCACCGCGCAAAACATTTCAGAAGCATGGAGCCAGAGATAGGACTCTCGTACAAAGGCCAGCCCTGGCTGATAAACCACTAATCTATGGGAACAAAGCAGGCAATAATGAGCATCAGCAATTTTTAAAGGTTGTTATGACAGCAACACAAATGAATAGCTGCTTCTGCCGGCCTCCATCGCTCAGCTATCCATTTTTTGCCGCGCAGGCACCGAGCCGGCACCTCGGCACAGCGAGCCCGCTCCGCCCCGCGCCGGACCCTCCTGCTCCGGCTCGCTGCCTCCGGACCTACCTGTGGCCTTTAATGCTGGTTGTTCACCTAGCAACAGTTTTAACCTTTTGGCATGGATTTTCCCTTGGTAATGCGATTCGGCCACCACTGCTGAGGTAAAGGACATGTTACATAGTGTGCAGCATTTGTTCTTATCCACTGAGTCACCATCACTGCCCTGGGTGGAGACAAAAAACACAGACAAAAAAAGAGGTGTATAAGCCCACCAAGCACGGTCAGGGAGAAAGAAGAGAGAGGAATCCAGGTTGTTATGCCAAGGCCGTGGTTTCCAAGGGGTTTCCCTTCCTTGTCTCCCCCAGACTCGCTCCTGCCTGGTCCCAGCCCTGCTCAACCTGGGGATGGCTCCGAGCCCCGGGTGGTCCCGACACCCCAGCACCTCTGCTCCCATTCGCACGCTGGGAGCTCATCCCATCGCTTTCTGTTGCCCACGCCGTGAGGTTCACCCATCATGTCCACCAGCCTGCCTTCCTTTAGTCTTTATTCCTATTCTCTGGCTGAGGGAGCCATACAAATCTGGTGCTCTCCCTGCCGTCAGACACTTGCGCTTCCTCCTGCCACACTTCTGTAAGAGACCCCAAAGCAGCCGGGGGGATGGGATTCGGGTGTGCATCCCTCTCACCAAGTGGGAGAAACAAATAAACCAGCAGGATTCGTGCAGATCCCCCAAACAGGATTGCACACCAGTCCCAGATGCCTCCTGCTCCTCTGCCTTTGCTCTGCTGTTCTTGAGCCCTGGGGGGAGACCCCCTTATCGCCCTCCTCATGCAGAGACCGAGACTGAGATCAGCCGGAGGGGCAGGGAGCCCTGGCTGCACCCCAAGTGTCTGCTATACTGGGCAGCAGCTCCACGAGGTGCCTGGCCATACTGGGCTGCCCATCTGCTGGCCCTTGCAGAGGAACCAGGCTCATACTTCACAATAATTTACTACCAGCTACTAACAAGATAAACCCGAAGGCATGAGCAGCCTCATGGCACGTACTACAGACAGGAAAAACCGCTTGCTGTAGGGTTTGCACAAAAGGAAAAAAGAACAAAACACCTAAAAAACCACATTGGCGTCCTGCTCCTTTCCTAGAGATGGATTTTGAGCTCTCGAACGCTGCCGGATGAGTAAAGGCAATCACAAAAGTCCAAGACGCTTTGCACCCAACAGTAAAAAACACATTCCAGAAACCGATGTTGCCTAAAGCAAACTCAGGGCTGCAGCCTGTAGCCCTGTTTGAGGATCTGCACAACGAAAGACCCCGGCGCAAAGGGGATACCCCCTTGCAAGCTCCTAGGTGTCAGAGGTGTCAGCTAAGAGGTGACTGGAAATTTTAAGAAGTTATGAACATCACCATTCAGTGTTTCAGTACCAGCAAGAGGCTCTCATGGCTGCGGTGATACAAGTAGGGGCCATCCTTCACAGTCACTTTATTTTGACAAGTAAACCCTGATTTAATAAGAATATTGTCTCCGACCTTCATTACGGTTGTTCTCGTTAGAATAAAAACCAGCATGCCTCTGCCCAGGTATGTGGCTGAGCTTAGACCTTCTACTCGAAGCAAACCCGGTGAGGAGGAGGGGATGGTGGAGGCTGAACGAAGGCACAGAGACATTCCTGCCCGGCCGGGAGGAGCTGAGGAGCCAGGGAGGGCTTGGGAGAAGAGCTCACAAACAGCCCCTGGGCTGAACGTCTGTCAGCAAAACATAACTGCTGCTTCCAGCAAGTGTTTACGAACAAATAGCTTCCACAGATACAAGGGTACAAACAACGAACAAGCAGGGGAAAAAGGACGTTTGCACCATTAGTCGCAATTAATTATTCAATCCATCCCGCAAAGGAAATGAGAATCACGTTTAGGGCCATATATAAGTGGTTTCGCTTTTCCAAAGATCTCAGTATGTTGTGTTGGCAATTTATAAATGATCTCTTTTGAAAATACTCCTCTGTGCAGAGGAAGACCTTTCCAAAGCCGGGAAATGACCCGCTGTGTGCAGGTAGTTAGCATCCCGGCTCATTCCCTGGACAAGATGGTCAGATCTGGCCCCTGTGCGACAGCAAAACTCCCTCCAGTGACAAGCCATCTGGAGAGTCGTGCACTTTTTTTTTTTTTTTTAAAAAAAAAAAGCAAGTATTTCAACTGCTGGTATACAGTCAAACCAAGAAAATAGCCTGCTTTAGAAACTGCAACCTTCATTTCACACCAAGCTGTAAATGCACCCTGCGGTTCATCCCCGTGTGAAGATTCAGGCACCCATGGGGGCACCCCACCGCACCCCTGGGCACACAAAGCACGTTGCACAGCTGGAAACGATAGCACTGCTGAAGGGACAGCAGGGGCCAAGGGAAAGTCAGATAGCATCCAAAAGCCAGTTCCCTTTTGCAAATGCCATGCTCGTCCTCAGACACAGAACGAAGGGCCCAGCTCTTCAACTTCCCCAGCTCAACAAACGGGTGAAACAACTCCAGCACCAGCACCCAACCCTGCCGTCCTCCCACCGAAGACCAGCCCCAGCAACTCCGGCAGCACCCGACCCCTCGGCGGCAATGGGCACCGGCCCCATGGCACCGGGTACGCCAGCACCGGGGGAGCACGGCAAGCCCTGGAGATGCCCCCCAGCCTCCGGGCAGTTATGGGGCAAGGGAAGGGCTCTGCAATATTTGGGAGAGCGAACCCACCACACGGTCGGCACCCAACCCGCTATTTAAGGTCACTTTCTCCCCCCCACATAAGCACGATTAGGAAAAAGGACCGATTTTCATCACTTTGTTGTTGTTGTTAACTACAAATCAACTTAAACCTTAGGGAGAAATCTCAAGAGGTGGTAAGTACTTTTCTGAGTGTAATTTGCACTTCTTTTAAATAGGTTTCTCTCAAGATATTTTATGTCTTCAAAGGGAAATCACTTGAAAGTTAAGAGCAGAGTAAAAAATTCCCAGACTCTATTGATCATCAGTGGTGGTAACATATAAAGAGCCTCCAACAGAGCTCGTCTGAAAAGCTGATACACTTCGGTGTTTGTTCACCAGGGTCTCTTCTGCCTGATTGGCTCTTCAGTGACATTTTTTCCTTTACAATCTACTTCCAAAGATAGACTGCAGTTAAAAAAAGCAAAAAACATAAAAAATTTAGACACCCCCCCTCCCCCAGACACCTCATGTAGAGCCCAAGGTCCCATTTACACCGATCCACAGTTTACTGCGCAGCTTATCCGAGTTCACCCAAGTCTCGGGGCAAGCGCCTGGATGGGGATTTGGCCACCAGACTGGCACTCGCCTGCAGGAGAGGGGTGTCCCCAAATTTCTTTGTCAGTCTGAGAGTCCCAGCATCTGCACAAAACACAACAGACCTTTGCTCTCTTACAGCCAGCCATTTTTCATACACTACATGCTGTTCCTCAATGCAGGACGGAGGAGATGTTTGGGCTCAAGTGCTATTAAGCATTTACCCAAGCCTGCAGCGTTTGTCAGCAGAATTGTTTCCCTTCCCTCCTCCACCACCCAACCTCCCTGCCCAGAGCCGCCCCGGCGCTCGAGGCTGGATCCAGCCCTGAAGGGTAATTATGCCTTCTCATTTGTCAGCGGCTGTTTTACCTGTAACCAGATGGGCTGGTGGGGAATCTGAGCCGGGTGTCTTTTGTCACCCGTTGAATGACACCGTGTTGACAGGATTGTGCAGCCAGGTGGTAAAATAACATCGCTTGTCGATCAGGATGCCCGGGCGAGCGCTGGGGCACAGGGCTCGGCCAACCCGCAGCCCACTCGGGGCAGACACCCACTCTCCAGGGATGCTCTGCACCCACGCGTGCACACATCCATCTCTCCTCGCCTCTTCCCTTGCTCCCGCACCCAGCTCAGTCTAAAGCAGCAGCAGTAAATAGGCACTAACATCTCAATTTAGTTCCCATAAAACCCACACAAGCAACTCTCTAACCCCGTGCTGCATAAAGCCAGCCAATGCGCAAAGAATATTTCTGCCATTTGTTTTTGCGATCTTCTCCAGGCAATCCGTTCTCGCTAACCTTTGCAGAGATGCAGCACTGACAGGGGCGAATGGCCTCGCATAAACCGAAGCACAACGAAACACGCCACGGGCTTGGAGATAAAGCGTCCGTTTCCCAACGCTGACATCGATCATCTTCCCCCCACTCCGTAGCGGTGCCAAGCCAGCCTAATTTATAGGCCTTCTTTTTGTAATGTTATAAACTTCAAAGCAAGTCTTGTACATCCAGCAGAATTAACTTCAGTTATTCAGATGCCTGTTAACAAGCTGCTAAAAGGCATAATCCTCACACAGGACCAGGCAGTTGTAGTCCTTTGCTGGATGTTCCTTAAGCAATACTCGGGAAAAGTAAGGATTTTATTCCACAGATACAATCTGCTGTCTTCATTTCCTAGGTTTTACTAAGAAGAAAAGATTATACAAACCCTTGAAATATAGCAATATAAACCATAGCACTCAAGGCACTGCAAATTATCTTTTAAATTTGAGTTAATTTCCTATGCATGAAGGTGGTGTTGCTAAAGAGCTATTTTCTGTAACGCTCTGTATAAAATTTAGACCACTTCCATTTTGGAGCCTGTTCTTGTGGTACAAGCAAAGAGCAAGTACCAGTTTGCAGCTCTCTAAATCTGAAACGCTCCTTGAGTCTCGGAGCATCTCAGGACATATACGTTCTCCGAAGAAAAGGCAGCCCTAAGTTAAGCAAGGGGAGTGTTGGATGCGCAGTAAGCCCACGTCCCACGGTCCCCGCTCTGGCAGCTTGTCGAGAACGGGGCTGACTCCTCGGCCGGAGACCCTGGCTTCCACCACCCAGCTGTGGCTCAGTGGGTGTTCAACACCTCGCAGAGCAAAGCCTGGGAGAAGAAGGGAGGACTGGCACGCAGAACACACGTGGGGCACTCCACGGAGCCACCAGCGGGCTCTGCCCCACGGCCGGGACGGGGCATCATCCCCCAGGGGACCAGCCAGGGCAGAGAGCCCGTCACAGCGACAGCAGCTCTCGGCCAGTCCCAGCCTTCCGTCGGAGAGTAAATTCAAGTCTTCCATCACTAATTTCTTTCATTGAAACCAATACCTGACCTTTTGGTTGAAAACCTCTGATTGGGTACAAAACACACAGTAAGAACGTTGGCCCTAAAACCAGACATTTCATCTTAGTTTCAGTGTAACCGCTGAAGATTTAGGTTATAGCATGCAGTAAATTTTGCATCAGAAGCTGTAAAACCTGTGGTTTGCTTGCTGATTGGGAACTGAAGCCCAGCCTCCCAAGGCAGCCGCCGGCACCGTTTGTGCCTCAGAGAGGCACAGCTCTTGGCTTAACCACCTTCAGCGCCGCCCTGCAGGACGTGCATTACCCTCAGCAGCAAAATCTAATCTCCTATCTTCCCTCAAACAATTTATCCTTGCTGTTATGACCCCTTTCTTCTTTAAGGAAGGCGATGCTGGTTAAAGCAATTTACTATCTTATAGTACGAATAGGACTAGAAAGAATTTAAAGGCTTTTCTCCCATCTCAGAAAAATGTGTTTCATAGCATATCAGAAATTTTCATCATGTTTGTCTTGATCACAAACAAGGGTCCTATTTTTAAAGGTAGTGAGAAAAGGCTGATTAAAACTGCTTCACCAATCCCAGGACTTGAGGATGTAACTCTGAATTTCAGCGGGGCCCTGACACAGGCTGCAACCTTTCTCAGATTACTTTCAGCTGAAATGTTAAGCGGAAATTTAAAATGAAAGGTCAACAGTCCCTCAGTACACCAAAGACATGAGGTTTTTCCCCTCCCCCACAAAAAAATTAAAACAATAACGAGCAGCCCAACAACTGAGTCGTTATCCAGTGCGAGACTAATCGTATAAGCCTCCTATTTCTTACTATGAAAGGATAATGGGTGTTTGGGGAATGCAGAGTATTTTTATAGTACTCAAACAACAGCAAACACTACCCTTCGTCTCACCAAAAGGTCAGGTAGCAAATGCTGTTTCTAAGCCTTTTGCATTGAGTATCTACAGCTGCAGCAGCTTCTCCTTCCTATTGCCATTTGGAAGAAAGACAAGGTGTCCAGTTTTCTGGTCAAAAGGACACAAATCAAATGGCATACAGTCATGTAACCGTGCAGGTTTTGATGAAAAAAAGGCTAATACTCCCTTTTTAGTTGCAGATGCTTCTACACAGAAATTTAATTGCTTTTCACGGATTGTTTCTAATACTCGATAAAGTCGGTGTGTCACGGCTTGACTAACACTGCTGGATACCTGAATCGGGCAATGCAGCTGCACTCCGTACGTGGCAATGATGTAATCATGCAGCATTAGAGATGTCCTAAATATTTCTGTTCACTTTAAATGCAAAGGCTTGGATCGTATCTCATCAGCAACAGGCCTACTTTGAGCTGTAAATTTTGGCAGATTTTCCCTGCTTTATTTTTATAACATAAATAATTTTCAAATTTAGGTCTTGCACAGCCTGTCATTCACCTAGTGCCTAAGGACTTGTTAATTCATCCCCCACTAAGGGCTGCCCTTGGCACAACCAAGCATCAGCAAACACAGAATTACATTACTTCTCACTGTTGCTTTTCACAAAAGAAGTGGCAAGTGGTTCAGCTCTGACTTATTTGAGATCTGTTTGGCTGCCTGTCCACCATATCCTCATACTAAGGCGTACATGCAGCTACGTGGTTTCTTGTTAGATGTAATGAAGCTCATTAGAGGACCGCGTTCCAAGTCTATATGTGCATGTCCACTGTACCTTTCACACTCTATAATTAATAACTCAATAAAAATACTGTGAGATTCTGCTGTGAAGGGGTAGATTGCATCTGCAATTACCCTGTGTTCAACATAAAAGTTCCACTAAAATTTTAATTACTGTGTGAAGGAGCTTTCAGATTCCTTTGGCAAAACTTGCACACTTCTCCCTTTAATTAGAAGATACCTCACTAAGTATTGATAGCATTAAGCCGCAGCCACACTCCCATAGATGTGAAATAGTTTGGATGCTATCTGCTGGGAACCTCATCAACAGCTCTCACACCAGCCCCAGAATATGGGAAAGAGCTGAATGAATAATTCACTGTGAATCAGTCCCTTATAAATTTAGTCTCCTTTTATTGCCTGACAAACGGCTGCAAGCTGGTCCAATTCCCTCACATTCATTTGTTTATTCGAACGCAACTGAGGAACCCGATTGCCGTTTTTTAAAACTGCGGACTGACCACAGTCCTTTGTGAGGAGCCTTTCGGATCCAGCACTCCATTTTCATCAACTCTCAGAAAAAAAAATCAGGTCAGGAGAGACCTCTGGAGATGACTGTGCTCTCCGGTGACCTCTCCGCTCATCCCAGGGGATCTCTGGGGGTTTTCAGCCACGACGTGCCGATGACACTGCGGGCACCCCCTGACCTCCCACAGTCCATACGACAGCTCCATACCCCGGGGGTCGATAAAACAGCTCCGTATGCGGCATCGCTGCCCCACGCCGCTCCCCAAACGCTGGCCAGGCTGTAAGTCCTGCCCTCTGCCCGGGGCCCCTGGCCCTTGGGAACGAAGTCGCTTACTGAAAGTTGGGTGAACGTGTCTGGAAGCGACCCGAGTGCTGCTTCAAGCAGAGCAACCCCAAAGCCCCCACCAGAGCCACCACAGAGCAGCGTTCAGTGTGATCCCAACCGCCCGAAGGCACAAGCCTCCGGCAGCCCTTGCCCTGGCTTACCCGCAAAAAACTAGCCATTGCACTTCAACTGAATAAATGCCAGATATTTGCTATTGGCCTATTTTTTTCCTATGAAAGAACATTCGAATAACTAAAAATGCAATTACTGTTGCTGATGCACGTAATATTTCTTGTACAGTTTATTGAAAGTTATTTCCAGTCACTTAGCATTTCAGCTAATCTAAATGTTACCTCTGGGTACCTGATCATCTGCGGCTGTAACAGAAAAAACAGTTGTAGCAGAGAGTCAATGATTCACAAAGCAGTTGAGTAAACAGGGACTTAAATTATACCCACGTTTTCTGACCGGAGCTTTTTAGCTGGGCAGCCTCCATCTATGGGATGAAGCATATAATAGAGACGAACTTTGCTGGCATGTTTCCGACTCTGGAGAAAAAAGGAAAAAAAAAAAGAAAAAGAAAAAGCAAGAAATGAAGTTACAAAAAGCAAGAGGCTCTATTGCTGTGCACACAACATCAGTCTGCAACAAGATTTCGCATCCCCTTGATATACGTATCCAGTATGGGAGGAGAAAAGGGGGAAAGACCCAGGTGAGGAACATTTGCATTTCAGGGAGGTTTCACAGAACTCTCCACCAAGATGAAACAAACTGTGGAATGATTCTGACACCTGCCATTAGCAGGAGAAGTGGTCCACCCTCACCGCTCGCTGCTAAGCCCTGTTGTCTGCAGCCCCTTGAAGATACAGTGTGAATAAAGGCGGCGAGAGAAGAGCAACATTTGTTATCAGACCATTTCCATAGCGGGAGAGATTGAAAAGATCAGTGTTATTTAGCTTTAGGGGGAGACAGGACGGCATCATGAGGGATCAGATGCGCACACGAACAGAAATCCACAGTTCCTACACTTACAGAAGAATAAAATATACAAGGGACATAAAACCTCACTCTCTAGGAAATACGCCCACTGATACCTGCCAAAGGTTTGAAAGAAATTTCTCCCACGGGTAAATTATCAGATAATTGTGTATTATGAAATCTAATGTTTTCCTCGTACGCAGCTGATGCTGGCCCTGCCGAGAGGGGATAAGGACTACACGGACCCCGAGCCTGAGCCCCTTCTCCTCTCTCGAGCATTTCTAAGGGGAGTTGAACAGTAAAACCTTCCAGACGGCTGTGAAAACAGGAGGGTTTGTGCTCCAGGTTAAGCAGTGCCAGGAGGGGAAAGCCCAGGCTCGACCTGACATTTGCTGCTGCAGAAACCAGCCCCAGGAGCCCGGGCACCGCTCCGAGGTAATTCTGCTTTCCCCAGTCCTGCCCAGCATCACCCTCCACCACCACAGCGGACGGGCGCAGACCGGGCTTTCCAGCATCAGCCGTGGTCACCGGTCCCAAAACCTTCGTACCAAATCCCAGTAAGCAGCCTCCGTTCAGCCCTTCCCGCAGCAAAGCCGACCAGGTAGTTCTGGTACTTTCTCCCAAGAAATGCACCCGGCCAAAACGTTATTTATACCGCAGGAAAGTTTTCAGGGGATCTGTTTTTTTGTAGAGGTATCGGGGAAGAGCTGAGGGATGCCTGGAGGAGACTTTTCCCCCGAGGGACACACCGGGTGGGAAGGGCAGGTTTCACACTGCCTTCGGGCAGGATACCAGCAGGCGAGGATACGGAGAGACTAGAGATGTCCTGGACACGCCAGCATCAACAGACAAAGCAATCCTTGTGATGTGCAAAACATAAAGGAAGATTTAAAAGCTTCTCCAGCAGGAGCACAGACATAAACCTTCAGAACACTAACTTACAGCCAGCTCTTGTCTTCCAGTAGATGTAAGGGGGGGCGGGGGGGGAAGCCTGCAACTACTAAATACCTGCATCCAGAGCCCCGACGTGCACGGCAGCTATTATTATGCAAATGTTTTCTCTGAATCTCCATTTTTGATTGCCTCACAGAGCAACGCACCATAATATTATAATTTCAGATCACAGATTTGCAATTTTAAAATATTAAATTATCATTAGCATGTTCTGGAACATTCCTTTTCCTGTGGTGTGAACTTGGAGCTAAATTTGCAGAGAACTATATTTGTATGCATAAGTGTGACTATGCAATAATTTTTTTTAATGAAGCAAATCAGTCAAGATAAATAATGTCAAATATCTTTCCCTAACTCGTCTTCCTGCATTCATTTAGAAAATGGGACCTGCTGTAGTCAGAGCTAAGCACAGGAAACCCCAAAAGCTTCAGCTATCAGTGATTAGCAGTCCAGACAGTGATGACGTAATTAAGAAATGACAAAATAAACGTTCGAAATGCAAAGGACAGATATGCAAAGTCAGTCTCAGAGTTTGGCAGCGCTTCTGCTTTCTGCCTGAAGGGATGCTCGGCTGGTTTCACCTCGCGGAGGTTTGCACGCCGGGAGGCAGGCGAAGGCTTGGCCCCTTCCCGCAGGGCAGGGGACAGGACAAGCCACCACGGTCCCTCGCACCTACGGATGGAGGAGAGTCAAACACACCGTAAAGGCGATGGGGCCGGAGCTTTTCAGCTGAATTCCTTTACTGAACACTTACACCCCTCGGAGCAGCCAGCCAGCCTCAAATCATCCTTCCCACAGTCACGAGGCTCTTCCCTCGGGTGAGTTAATCCAGCACTTCAGGATGCCTACTCGCGCAGAGCCATAGCCTGCCGAATTTAGAGGTTAAAAAGTTTGTGGGGTTTTTGTTGTTTTTTTTGTAAGATGAAAAGGCAAGATTTTAACGGTAATCATTTTTAGTGTTCTTTTCTGTGGCACTCAGCTGCGTCGTAAACGATGTCCAAATGTCAGCATTAAAAGGCAGCGAAGTTTCAGCCTTCTGTAAAACACCTCTCACCTTTATTTATGCATTTGTTTGGATTTATGAGTGCTAAGGTAAGGAAATAACTTATGTTTGGCGTAATTTAAAACTACACGGCTCCTTATGCAGCCTTATTATCCTACGGTTATAAAAGCAGAGCTTAAAATCATCCCCGGCCTTTGCAAGTACGTAGCGAGCATCTCATTCCCTCTCAGGGAGCGGAGGTAGCACAGCCCATTTGTCACCCATTTTATCTCTGGTGTTTTCTACATTTACATGTGTATTTATCATCCTAACACCACGGCAAGAGCAAAGTGATTATTCTTAGCGCGCCGCTCGCAAACAGCCCTGCGGGTTATCTTTTCCCCTCCGCAAAGCAACTTGAAATCTGCAGCTCTGAGGCGCGAGAAGGGCAAGTGCCAAGGAGGGGGTGCCACAGCCCCCAGCCACCCTCCTGAGCTCCAGCCAGGCTCCGCCGTCCCGGTCAGAGGTCCCACAAGTCCGAAGGAGCTCTGGAGGACACGGCAGCGGGAGGATACCCGAAAGCAGCGGGAGGATACCCGAAAGCAGCGGGGAGACGGCAGCGAGTCCGGCTCGAGCATCGCTGCTTCCCAACCGGCCGCCCAGCCCAGGCAGAGCCGGTCCCTGCGGGTTGTCCTCGCAGCAGGGGTTGGCTTGGCCAGCTGAGCATCTGCTAGCAACCACCATCCGAGTTATTACAGCTACACCGGGCAAGAGGGCCGAAGGAAAAACCACGTACAGGAGTCGGGGAACTGTGATAAAGGGGGAGCAGCGCACATCCAGCTCCCATTCTGATCCATTTCACCACGTGTACAAGCCTTAGAAAAGCCAAAACCTTGACACGTCTGTCAATCCCCGGTCTGGAACAAGAACGCTGCCTTTGGAGATACCTGCCTGTTCATCGACAGCCACCACAATTTTATCTTGGGGTGCGCTAGGAGAGTATTCCTGTGCCTGTGAATATTTGTTTTGTAGCTTTACAGAGTGTTAGGCCAAAGGCATTTTCACTCGAATTCTCTGTCTCTAGTGTCTGGAAACAAGTCCTTTAGAAGGCAAGAAATCTAACTTAATACTGTATGCTTTAAAAACAACCATCCCTACGCAGGGAGGAGGGGAAAGCTCAGAAAGAGCCTGTTTTCACATAGCAACTGCAGACTTCTCTTACGTGCTATTGTAAGAAGGCTCATCAATAAAGAGAAATAAATGGATGATTTCTGTCTATATCAAACCTATTTTAATACCGAGTCTTCTGGCAGAGCCAGCAGAGTCCCGGCAATTCAACCCTAAAACACGAAAGGGCAAAGCGGAGCTAAATTGTGCTATGAAATGCAATTTGCTTTTGCATAAATCGAGTTTTGCAGCGCACTTCTGCCCAGAGCGAGCAGCAGCACGGCGAGAGGAGACAATTCCATCTCTGTGGAAGCAGCGGCAGCAGCTGGCAGGACCCCGGGAGCCGCGGACGAGCTGGTTTCAGATGCAGCAGCCCCTCTCGCCCTGGCCTGCAGAGGGTTCGCTCGCTGCCGTCATAACTTCGCAGCTTCTCGGCAAATTTACCAACGGCAGCAACGTCCCGGGGGAGGACCGAGGCACGTCTCCCTTTACAAGGTCACAAGTCCCCAGTGGAGGTTTTAGCCCCCGGGTTTGCTGGGCTGCACAGACACTCTGAGATCCCCCCCGTAACCCCACAGTCCGCCCCGGGGGGACGCGGGCTGCCCTCCCGTCAGCCGCAGCTCTGCAGCCCGCACCGGCCCTGGGATCCGCTCCCACTTTGCACCACTGATTTAAGCTGACCTGACAGTCTAAAACACTTCACCATCTTGCGAGGGATTTCTTCGCGTACCCCCAACCCCCTCGCCAGGTTCAAATCAACCGTTTCTGCTGCTTTCCTCACGCTGCGCTTGCATCTGATCTAATTTCTTTATTCCCCATAGCTCCCTTTATCATCTGCTTGTTCACTCCTCTGCTGGCAGCACCATGTTTTCGGTCGGTCTGCCTTTCCTCTCTTGCTCTCCTTCCTCTGTGCCCTGTTCTCCAGCCAAAGACCAGAGACCCACCGCACCGGGGGACACGCGGCCGTGCCCAGCACAGGCAGAGAGACAGAGGTGGGAGATGAAGAAAGGAACTGTCATGGCAGCCCGAATGGCTGTGGCTTCTCTTAGTTTGTAATAAATTCTTTTTCAGAAGAAGCCTGTTGGTTGGATTTTAATCCTTTTAGCACGTACTGTGTTGATTTTTTTGTATGCTGGCAGTTTCTTAATTAAATTGCCATGAAACATGCAGTCATATGATTACACCAACTTTATTATCTGTATTGGCCCTACTTGTAATCTCATCAAAAGAGATAAAGTTATTTTGGCTAGACCCAGTTCTCTAAACCTCATGCAGAATACCAATTACATTGTCCTCCCGAAGCTGCGTACTCCAGTCCCTTTCCAGAGCCTGCTTTGCGCAGGAGCCATGCCAAGCTGGGAGGGCTCCGCTCCCCAAGCCGGTCCCCTGGTGCTGCCATGCCTGGCTCCACACTCGCCTTCCTCCTGGAAATTTCCTCCACTTCCCAAGTCCCATGGAGGATCAGTGGTGACGACGCAGAGCACGTGGCCAGCTCTTCTTTTCAAGCACTTGCTTGCAAATTACCGGACCTGCTGACTCAAAACCCAACATTCTAGATTTCATAATCGCTGCCTAACAAAGTTCCAAATTTCTGCTGGAACAGAACCAATTTATTCCTCATTCTGTGATATAACAACATCCTCTGCTTTTTTTTAAAATAGAGGACAGAAGTATTTTCAGCAAACGCCTTCCCTTTTTTGCCTCTTCTACCCACACGACCAGCAAACACTATTGTCGAGATCCCCGTTGTTCGCCGCAGAGACAAACTCCCGTCTGTTATTCCAGACGCTGCTGGGTGCCAATGTCCTTTTTCTCCCTTTGTAATTTTTGCAAAGCCTCATTTATAATTTATGGTCATTTCTATTCACTTCCCCTTTTCCCTCTGTGAGTTAATTTTTTAAAAAGCGTCTACTCGTGCTCGTGACTTTCTGGGCACACAGATACGTGCCCGTAATTCCCAACTGCACACAGCTGAATTTTCACCCCCATGAAACTGGCTTCTTCAAAGCAACAGGTTTGAAGACATGTTACTGGTTTGGACATTGATTTGCTTACATGCCAAGGCAATTACTGGTGATCTATTCAGCCAAGCAACCACTAGCTCACTTCATTTTCTCTATATTTGTGAGCATTTCTCCCCTGCTCACTAAGCCAACTCTGAGCGTGGATCCCCTCACCGGGGTCACCGACAGCCTCACGGGAGCATTTCGCAGGCCCCAGCAGCTTCTCCCAAATCTTGAGCACTGCAATTTTAAAAATGAAAAACCAAGACGTCAGAAGCTCCAAGTAAAACAAACAGCAGCCACCTGCTGCCACCAAAGGCAGCGACTCACAGGGGGTGAGGGCCTGCCGCATCTCCTGCTCCGCAGCCGGATGGGGTCAAAGCATCCAGTCCAAGCCTGACAACTTTAATTATAATTATATGATATATGATGTTGTTACTTCAGTCACCTTCATGAGAGAAAAGTCTCACCTGCTAGATCCTCTTGTGCAGCGTGAGCTCAGAGCTCCCGTGGCCGCATGAAATGCGTTTCCTCCGGGAGAGTTCCCAAACACCCTTTCCCGTCACCTCCCTCCTGCTGCTCTTGAAATACTAAAGCTGCAAATTGCTGGAGAGGGCTCAGGCAGCCAGCCCAGAAGACCCTTGAGAGAAGGGTTTCTAAACCGCACTTGTTCAAGGGAAGAGAAAATACTGCCTTTGGTTTTTTCCCCCTTGGCGCATTCCCCATCACGCAGATAAACCAGGTGGATGGCACCGGTACCCTGCGTGGATGGGTACCACGGGTACCTCCTCCGACCGTCTCCCATGGCCGGAGTACCACCCCGGGACCCAGCCCTGCTCTCTCACAACTGCCGATCCAGATGGATCCAGGCTCGGCTCTGCGACTCCCGGTGTGGCAGATACCTGCAGACCTCCGGAACAGCGAGGCAGGAATTTTCTGTCTTGGGAATCACCGTTCCAGCTATGATCTTTAACTTTACCACTTCCTATATTGATTTTGATTGTAGTCAAAGTATCTCTTGTCCTAAACATTGCTGTGTACCCTGCCAGGAGGAAAATAAAACTCTCTTTACAGCCTGTTGCCAGAGCAGCGTAGCACGAGCAGCAGGGCTCAGCACCCGGCTCGCAGGCTTGCTGGTACCCCCGGACCTGCCTCCCAGCACCCAGGATCATCCCGGGATCACCTGCAGGCTTCTGTTCCTCCCCAAAAGCACTGGCAGTCCCTCCTCATCTCACGTCCTCACATTTCTTCTGCAGGTGGATCTTACACCTAGACTAAGGCAACCATGAATTTACTTCTCCATTGGTGTTTAGGGGTTTTTTTTTCAAGGCAGCGCACCTCCCCATGAACACGCCAAGGGAAAGGGGATGCTGGGGATGGAGTGAGCAGGGTGGAAACCTCCAAAATGTGCTTCGCACGGCAAGCTAAACCTTGCTGTTTGCCCGTAGCCAACAGATGTCAACCAGCTGCAGCTCAGGTTTCTCAGCTCGGGCCGCTCTGCTGTTGGGTACCGACGCTCAAGGTGCGGATGAACTTCACTGCTGGTACAGAACTACCATCCTGGTATCAAGCGGGAAACGGAAGAGTTAACACAAACATAACGTCTCCTCCGCGCACAAGCGCCCAGCACCGGCTCTGCAGAGCAGGACGAACCAGCAGCGCTGCTGTTGTTCCCATTCTATCTTTACGAGTCTGAAACAAATCACTTTTAAAGCGCATCAGTGCCAGTCACTTCTGAGAGCCCGCTCAGCCCCGGCGCAGCGCGTGGGCGGGTTTTGTCACAACACACGACGATAACTAAAGACTCTGCTTTCAAACACCTGAAACCCAAATTCTAACAAGGATTGTGAGTTTAAAATATTAAAGAAAAGCAAGAGCGAATACCTGGAACAAAGAGGTGCCCTCCTGTGCATCGGGAGCAGAAAGGGGCTGCCACAGGAAAGCGAGAGCTGCAGGGATTTCTCCTGGGGACACGTTGGCCAGGGCAGGGCTGTCGTGGGGAACAGAGCAACGTTTCGTTCCACGTAGGCTTAATGTGGCATCCCTTGTGCCTCCCCATTAATGCTAACCCCAGGGTCTCATCCCCAGCGCATTTTACTAGTGCTGTGAAAGTACCTTTTTGAACTTCAGCTATTTTTAGCCAGAAATGAGACTCTGCACAGAAGTACCTTGGAAGGGAGCTGTATGATAGGGCTTTATCTGCTCTGCTGTTGCTGCTATTTAGTGATAGATTTTTGACACTAGGAGTGCATTAAAAATAATGTTTAGCCATTAACGTTGACAACAGAGTAGTAACACGGAGCCTTGTAAAGTACCATTTAATCTACATCGGTTTCCTGAAGCACACTGCGACCCAGCAGCTAGTGCTGCCCTGGTGAGTCTATACTTACTGTAGGCAGAAAAGGGAAGAGACAGTGTGAGCACCTCGCCGTAAAACAGACATCCGCGTATCTCTTTCCTATACAATGTGTGGCCACATTTACCTCAACGTATTTTAATTGCTACTGTTAACACGACATAACCGGGTACCAAGGCAATCTGCAGAAGGTCTATGTGTGCACATACGAAAAACAGAACAGCACCTTCATCATCTTTGCGACTGAACCACAAAAAAGATTTCTTGAGCTGGGTTTTTTTTCTCCTCAAGCCAAGGTTCTCCCACCAAACACCAGCACAACCTGCAGAATAACAGTAATGTTCGAGCAGCCACTAAAAAACATATAGCACGCGTGGACCATGGCAGAGCAGATTCTCAGCAGTTGTGGGGAAGGACATAGGAACAACAGGTAGGACATCCCCTCCTCCTTCATCCTCTGAAGTATTTACAGATTACTGCCACTTGGCAAGTAAGCAGCAGCAGTGGCAGAAGATATGAGAGACAGCACTGCTTGCAAACATTGCATTCCCTTCAATAATACACAACTAACATGAGCAGACTCCCTGACACACGAGAGCCCTGTGTAGTCTTTATTTCCAGCCGAAGCATGTCCTTTCCATTCCTCCATCCTGGAAATGCCTGCAGCATCTCGTGTGGGGAGCTAACAGCAGACACAGAATATTCCAGCTCCTTGTGTTCTAGCGCAGCATTTATTTTGTTAAATAGAGTATGTGCTCTTCCACTGCATTAATATTTCAGACACAGGATTGCCTTTCTGAGCACACACATCTTGATCCTTAAGGCGCTAATGTGCCAATAGTAAACAATGTTTATTATTCCTTCAGACAAGCCATCATTTTATGCAGTTTCCCAGAGAAGGATGGCCCAACTGGAAGCAGATTAACCCGAGCACCACTCCAGCCCCGCGCAGACAAGGAGTATTGATGAGGCTGTCGATACCGCTCGCCTGCTTCGCTCGGGAGACAGTGTCTGAAATTCCAAAGAGCACTCGGCTCCGGAGATGAGCCAAAGGGCACGGCACTTTATTTGTTCTCCCCAGTTTCCTCTGCATTTGAATTTTAATACACTTTGCCTCTGCCCTCCCCCTGCCATTCAGGCTTCACCGCAAGCATTTAAGCACCATTCCTTCATCTCACGACATGAACCACCATTCACACGACACCTTCCTGGGCTTCTCTTCCCACAGACCCGGCGTATTTCTTAATTTTAAATGAAAAAGCAAAGCGCCATCTGAACACCTGAAGCAATAAAGATTACAATGGAGAAAAGTGTTATAGCAGCTTGAGGAGCAAATGTGGTGATGAATATGCAGCTCAGGGTGGAATCTGAGAGCAACTTTGCATATTTGGTAATTTTCCTGCAGGATTTTCAAGGAGAAACTTGAAAATAAATGGCAACATCTTCCTAATGGCTGTGAACACTTCTATATAGAGATGAGGACTCGGAGCTAACTAAGAAAGCTTAGCTTTTTAAATTTACGGAGCAGCTCACCAAAATGATTGATACATCCCCTCCCAAAGACCGAGCTGGAAGGAAGCATTAAATTATGGGTGATCTAGAGAGTATCCAGCAGCAAAGAGGCTTCCCACTCCAGAGGGAGGCAAGATGCAGAAATACAGAAAAGGAAGAACTCATCTCTGGGGCACAGACTTTCAATCGCATTGCGGCAAGTACATATTATTTTTCTTCTCATTCCTGTTTAGCAAGCTCTGGGGCACCAGCCACTTCCCAAATCACTGGTGCCCTCTGACCCTCTCCGATTCCTCCTACCCTCTTCCCTGTGCAGGGGGAAGCAGCCGTTGCTGAGCATATTAAGCAGCTGGTAAAGCAGCCACACAACGGTGAGAGCTCCTGATCCCAGGGCAGCAGCCTCAGTTATTTCTTGGCAATACCTTTGAGGGGTGAATGGCATTTGAATAGTGATGCTTTGTTGATAAAAGTTACAGGAGCCTGATGCAAGAGAGAGCTGCAGGGTGCTCTGAATCTCAGCCTTTTGACAGACTCTCCCAACTCCTCAAACAGGGTTCTGCGTGAAGGTGCAGACGCTGGGTAGCTGCCTTCTGGTTCTCCCACCCACAGATGTCATTTAAAAACAACAACGACGACAACAAAATCAATCCCTCCGTTTCAAAGTTGTGCTCAAAAGACACACCGTCTGTGCCACCGAAGCAGAGCAAAAAGGTCGATGCCTGCGAGACGCTCCCCGTCTCCGCGGCCGCCACCGAAGATGCTGCGGGAGGAGGGTGCCGGCAGACGTGCCCTTCGCCACGCAGCCGACCCTCCCCACGGTGCCAGGAGGAGGTGGCCGAGGAAAGAAGGAGCTGCCGTGGCACAATGTGGGCATCTCCCCGCTCCACGGATGCCGCAGGAGCCGGCCGATGCCTCCGAGAATTAAAGAGCGTCAGGGAGAGGCTGGTCCCAAGCCGGTGCGGATCAAGGGTCCCTGTCTGGAAGGGATCTGCCAGTTGTCCCCCCACACCTGAGAGCAGGCAAAGGAGCAAGAGAGGAGGCTTGAAATACCCTCCCCTCCACCAGACAGCACCGCACGTTTGGCCACCACCTGCCTGATGCAGCCAGCAATCGCCTGGAGCGTATTGCATCACTCTGCCCTTTTTTTGTGATTCTTTATCTAATCAGTCATCCCCTTGCTTCTTTGTTCCTTCCGTGGGGGGAAAGGGAGAGCCAATGCACATGAGAAATGCTTGGCACATCACAGCAGCACAGCAAGCTATTACCTAGCGGGGATTTTCTCAGACATCCGTGTTTGGACGCTTTATTCCAGTAGCGGAAATGGGAAGGGAGTTTTCTGATACTTCAGGGGACAAATTAAGATATTCATTTGCTTTAAGAATTAAAATATTCAAATGCATGATCTTTCAGGCGTTGACAACAACCAGTAAGATCGGTCTCATCTCTTACTTACCGCTGCGTGGAAGCTAACCGATACCTTTAAAACAACCTCCTGTGATACTCAGCATCACAGTATGCAGAGAGCTTGTTAAGGCATTTTCTCATTGGGGCACCTGCGACTTCATTACGAGTCAATATCCCAAGGCCAGCTACTCAGAGCAGCTCTACCCTAAGGTGAATCCCGGGTAGAAGAGCAGTACCTGGCAGTTTCACGGGGCTGGAAAGGAGAGCAAAGGCACAGCAGACATATCAGACAAAGCCAGAGATACAGTTGCACAAAGCACATAAAATAAGGGCAGTATTTTGCTGTACGTCAAGTTGGAAGCAAAAATGTGCTGCAAACACTCTGATTCTTTTGTCATTTTTCCTCTACACTTGCCCTTGGAAATAATACCACTTAATATTGTGCGACTGACATCAAATTATTTTTTATTCCTGGCAAAGTAGCGCAGAAGAAAAGAAGAGTTACTGGTTGATGATTTGGAGAAAGAGACAAGACAGCGATTGGAACCGACTATTCCTGTTTGGCAAGATAAAAACATCCCCCTTTCATACGCTGTTTCCCTCTATTTTCTTACAGAGAAATGTCTTATTTTGCATGCACAAAGAAGCCAAGATTTTAGTGCCTGGCACAAAGGCTGCGGATCTTATTCGGCAGCAGCTAAATTCCCTTTCTCTCTAAGCTCCGGCTCGGTAAGGGTAAGGGCACTGCTGACCAAAACAAACTACTCCACGGAGGAAGATGCATTACCAGCACCATCCAGGAGCTTGCGATTGCTGGTTTCCAGTACGTTCTTCTGCAGGTACCTCCACCAGCTCCGAGCGTTCAGCGCACTGCTCAGCTTGCTCCGCACACCCCTTTGCTCTCCCTCTTGGGGCGGACAGAGCCCCAAAGCCCCAGCAGCCCCCCAGGGCTGCCCCAGTACCAAGGTGGACCAGTGCCCATCCTCCCCGTCGGATGGTGCCTCCTTCAGAAAACCAAAGGAAACGAACGCTCAGGAGCACGGCGGGATCCAGGCTGTGTGAGAAGCTTCCCCACACGGCTCTCCCGACACCAGCGAGCACGCTGAGCCGGGTGGAAACACTGAACTGTTTTGATTAAGCTGCGTGCACCATACCAGCGCGGAATTTCTATTTTGCGGTGTTTCATTTTTCACCATAAAGTTCAAGTCAATTCAAAATGAAAAGTTTTGCTCTGTGCAAAAAGTTCAGTTATGTTGTGGTTTTATCGTGTACTTTGATATTGACAGTATTCTTTTTCAATCAAAAAGCTGAAACAAAGCAACTTCAGAAGATTAAAAGAAAATTTATTTGCATAAAATCTAGACTTCTGAGGTTGGTATTTTTCTCCTATGAAAAGAATCAGTTTTGACCAGAGGGTGCTTTTTAAAAGAAAGAAGGAAAAAAAAAAAAAGAAAAAAAAAAAGGTGTGAAAGTTGTGACCAGCTACTTTTTAATCAGGAAGAAACAGTGAATTTTACATTCCTGCTATTAACTAATTGGCTTGCAGCAAGGGCTGGCAGTCTTGGGCAGGATGGAGCTCAGGTACATTCAGCACCACAGTTTTGTACAAGAACAGTGTGTTGCAAATCCTGACGTTATAAAAGTGAACATTCTGACCACAGACTTGATCTGCTCATCTCACCAGGGAGGAGAAATACCTTCGAAGCAGGTGCCTGGCAGAAAGAACAGCCCTCTCCACTTGCGGGACAGATGCTCAGACCAAACTCCTTATGAAACAGCACCAGAGCAAGAATTATTTGCAGAAATTATTCTCCGATAATTTTCCATGATTAACGTACATGGGGAAATCGCATCCTGCTTGGCCAGCGTCTGACTAGAAGAAGAGGCCAAGTTCTCCTAACAAGTGACTCACTACAAATTATTTGCTCAGGTCTCTCGAAACCCCATCCAGCTCGCATCGGGCAGGAGCCAGCAGCGCCGCAGAGCAGTTTTCCGTCCACATTTGCAGTCAAAGCACATGGACTCGTGAACCTGCCCCGCAAGACTCGATGCTGCACCGAGCTGCCGGCAGCCCGAAGGCTTCGCGCACCGGCCGCGCCGAGGAAAACGTCGAGGGCACGGCAATTCTGCGCCCAGCGAGGGCTCCTCGGGGGCACGCCTGTCACCCAGCACCACCTTCCCCGTAAAACCTCGGGGCAGATCTTCAGCCCTCTCACCGGGTCGGGAGGTTTCTTGGGACCGGGGAACGAGGAGAACGTGCGGAACACGCTCCAAGAGCGGCGACCGGGACAGACGGTCCAAAGCGCCGAGCCTCCCCGACGAGAGCAGAGGCTGCTGCGGGGATACGGCCAAGCGTGGCACAGAGGCACCTTCAGCCTGCGGGACCACCAGAGGAGACCCCCGGCCGGGGCCGGACCAGCCCCCCCAGCCGGCTCGCTCTCTCCATCCCTCTGCTTCGCGTTGTGCAACCCAGCGGGCAAGGTTAAGTAATGACATTATTGTGCCGAACGTCTACAGCGTCTGCTGGGATTTCACAGGGGATGACAAACGAGCGCACCACCTCACGCTAGAAATACACAACAGAAAACCCGTGTTTTTGCCACATTTCAAAAACATCTGCTGTGAATTAATGATTCAGCTCATACCTACAATTACAGGCGCGGGAGAAAAGAGATTGGCTGAGCATCCCCGTCGCTCACCAGTCGCTACTCCTGTTTCTGCGGCAATGCTTCTGCCTCCTGTAGACAAGATTTGGCATCCGCATTGCCCATTATCAAGATCTGGAAGGTGTCCCTAAAACTGCAGCCTGAGACTTCACAGCGGCTGCCAGGGATCCGTGCTGCACACCGAGGGCAGCCGAGGGAGCGTTTACAGGAGGTGTCCTAAGAAATTCACCAAAACAGACACATAAACTGCCTTACAAGTAAATGTGCGTTATCGTTCACGTTGTTTACTAACGCCGCACAGCATCCTTGGATACCGTACGTTAATTAAGCTTCTTGCATGCCTCCACTAGCCACACTGAGACAAACTTCTCCCCCGTATACCCATTGCACATCAATAAACACTCGAATCAGAGCAAAAGTTGGGGAAAACCTCATCTTCCAGCCCTCTTAGCACAGATTCTGATTTTCTTGAAATACTGCAGACACCCATAGCCTCTGCGTATCCAAAAGCAGGGGAAAAAGGCAGCTAAGCCACACAGCCCCCACGAATGCAGAAGTCCCTCATCGCCAGCCTCTCCACGTGCATCACGGCTTCTCCTGGAGTCCTCCAGGAGAGACTGGACCATATCAGAAGTCCTTCCTCCGCACGGCACTGACCCCACAGCCAGGCATCACCGGGGGAGGATGGTCCTCTGCTCCCTACACAACTAATACCACGCAAAGGGTGCCTGACTGCACCCCAACCCCTTGTGCACAACCATCACGCAAAGTGACCCTGCGCCCTCCTCTTCATCTGGACACGGATGAGAAAATTGCTGTTTTCTTGTCGGGTTAACGCTGAGACAGCCCCTCACGGCGATGAAGATTTACGCCGCGCCGCTGCAGAACTGCTCGGTGCACGTTTCCCACGCCCCAGGGAGCCGGTGCCGAGACACGGAGAGGCAGTGGGTTTCCTTTCTTGAAGAATTTCACAGCAGCGTATCCCTCAGTAATTTCCTCCCTTGTTTAATAAGAATTTATTTAATTTTGTTTTGAAGATATGCAGTGCTGTTAATTGCTGTTCTAACATGTCTCTAATAATATATCCGTTCTAATTGTTTATTGCTTGCCTACCTCTTAAGTGCTTAAATACATTCACAAATACTAATCTGTTCTCTGCACAGTCAGTGATTCCTACTCGGGAAACCATAGTGCAGCACTTTTAATATTAAAACTTGAGTTCGTTTTGCTGAACTGTTAATTGATCTCCTCGCTAACTATGTTTCTTTGAAAACTAGCTTTCAGTCCTGTTCAAATTGCAGCCTGACTTTGCAAATTTAGACAGAAGAAAAAAACAGACATGCAGCAGACAACGTTGCAATGACATCATTTACAGAATAAGATGCCACCAGGAAAGATAGCCTTTCAAATCTTGAGTTTTCGGGGAGGAACATTAAATGCTGGTGTTGCTACTTCCCGGGAATGCAGCAGCTGATGCCACCCTGCAAAATACGCAGCTGGAGAGGCAGCGACAGAGGAGTTACAAACCCACAGAGCCGAGTTACCAAAGAGCATCCTACCTCGTAATGGGCCACGCGCTGGGACTCAGATATTAGCTGAGCGCTGCACACTTTGCAGTAACTTTCAGTGAATAATTCCTGGTCGATGTCGGACGATTTCATCTGTTCACGACAGAGAGAAGAGACAACAAGCAGAATCAGTTACAGAAGGCAGGCAGAACAGGGCACGTTTGACGAGGGTCCCTACAGAGACACGGGCAAAGCAACGCTCGAGTCGAGCGGTTCTCGTCGCCGCGAGGGAACGAAACCAACTTTACACGGGCGCAAATGCGAAACACGGACGGTCCCCACCGCAACCCCAACATCTGCGATTCAGAGTCCCCGGGTTTACACACAACCAGCCTGTGCCCAGCATTCGGTCCCAGCCCCCAGGCACTGCTGGAGCCCAGCGGGGTTTCCCCTGGCCCCACGTCCCCACCTGCACCCAAAGAGCACCCGAAACGCTGAACACCCTCGCCCACAGACACGGCACAGATTCCTGTGCTGCTCTGCACTTGTATTTCACGTGTGAGGTACAGCTGTAAATGGCTGTTCTTCTCCATTACCTTTCATATCTAGAAATACCATGTACATAACCAGCTGTAGCATATATCACTCATGGCTCGAAACACGCTTAACCATTTGTTATACAATATGGAAGAGCCGATAAAGAGTTTTCTATAAAACACAAACATCATTACAACCTGCAGTAAGGTGGTTTTAAGCTGGAAGGGTGCTCTGCTATATTTCTCAATTTAGACATGGAAGGAAATTGCTTGAGTGATTTACGGGGCTGTGCTGTTCTCAGGCAGCTGTTTAAATATTCGTGCATTCCCCACAACTTCCAACAAGGACGCTTGCACTTACAAAAACAGCTCGCCGAGTGATCTGCTTCACAGGAATACTTTAGTTCTCTGTTCACACCTTCCTCGTTATGCAAGCAATTGCAGGTATCCAACTCTGAATTGATAACCAAGGTGCATATCAGGAAGGTTGAAGCTTTCAAAAGACTGAACCCAGGCAGAGCCAGAAAACACCAGAAGTAGCTTCATAGACAGGGTAGTTAAAAACAAACAAAAAAACCCCAGCACGATTCAAGACAAAAAATAAAGGCCAGTTCCTTCTGACTAATGCCACAATAAAGTCTATTAATTCACAATTATAACAAACCTGGGCATAATGAAGACTGATAATACAGTTTTTAGAGTTTATTCCACTGATTAGGAAGAAAAACAACATGGAAATGAAAAAGTTATGAGATCTCATTAGCAGAAAACCAATCGGGTGCAGAAAGACCTGTCCTTGCTGGGCTGCGCAGCGGAGCTCGGGGCAGCACTGGCTCCGCCTCGGGGCTGGGGACGTCTCAGACCCCCGCGATGCCGTCCTGGGCCGACAGTGCCCGAGCCCTCGGGCTCGGGGAATGAGGTTTTCTGTGCACGTCTGCCTGCCAGCCCTCAGCGGGAGCTGCTGCACTCCAGGTGGTTGCACCGAACCCCCAAACGTATTGCAGTCTCACAAGCATTAAGATCCCTGCACGTTTTATGAAAACAAGCAGCTGAGTCGACACCAGAGGCTCCCAGCCTGGAGAGACCAACTCGCCCCCAGCTCCAGGAAAAGGTTTATTTGGGTATTCATGGTCTAGCAGACAAAAGACACAAATCTCAGAGCTCCTCTCCTGGCGCCCTTGCTCTCTGATTCTGCAGACACTTGCTTGTTTTCTCTTGCTATCTCCCTAGGTTTAATCTTCATTTACTCTGTCTAGAGAATGCTGCATTAAGAAACTTTCAAAGACACCAAAAGACGCTTTTAGGAGTACAAGAAGCGTTGCAAAATTGCATCAAAGGCAAAATAAAGCGGGGGGAAGAAATCTCACTTAAATACAGCAGATTGACATAAAGCAAACCAAAGAATCTCATTAAACCTCAATCCAGCAACCAAGACAGAGGCAGGTAATATTGCCTTCATTTGCATGCAGTTTGCCATGCCCACAGTATAAACTCTCATTGCAAAAATCAGAGTAAATCAAAAGCTGCTCAGTATTAGCTTAGCCCTTCATGCTCTGATAACAGATCCCAAGTCTATTCTGCCTCTAACATATGTGCATACAAATGGAGTTCTCTGTCCCCCCTCTATAGCAGCAGGGGCTAAACAGGCTTATCCAGGAACAGGATTTAACGTCTTTTCTCTAAGCAGTAACTTCTGATACAGGTATAGGATTTGTTAGCCTCAATATTGCCTGTTAGGTTTTATATGCCATTGTTACTACACAAGGATGTAATGCATCACAACAGGTCAATACAGTTATTATGCTGGCAACGTGAATGTTATGCAGCATGATTCATGTATAACTATTCAAGTTACCTAATAAAGTCCCTCTGGAGTGGCAGACCCTCAAGTAATGAATGCATGGAGAGCACAGTTACAGACTACACGCGACAGGAGCATCCCCAGTGCGCTGTCCCTGCAGGGGACTCCAGTACTGGCCGGTCCCACTCTGCTGTACGCGGCCACGGAAAGCAGAGTTTTAATGACTTCTCACCACACCACAGCTCGTCCCCTTTGGCAGCAGCACCCAAGCCCTGCTGCTGCCCCGGGCCCTTGGCTAAGGTCACTTGGCAGCTCTCGGCCAGCGCTGGCACCTGGCAATGACTCTGCTTTGACTCGGGAGCACAAGCTGCATCTCAGCAAAGGAGCAGCTCTGGGCTGCCTTCGCCCGGGAAGCACAGCAAGCCCAGGATTGCTAAAGCTCATGGGATGGCAGAGTCCCCTTTTCAGGGAGCAGAAATGTAACTGAGCGTCCTCCTCATGCTTAGGATCCTGGCAGAGGGTTTCACCGCTTGGTTTTGCATGCATTGCTTTTTAATAGTGATGAAAAGGACGGCAAGGCAGAGGAGTGAGGGATGGGGATTAGGCGGAACAGGAGAATAAATGGAAGCAAAGCCTCCTTCATGCTTTTGCATGAATATATTAGGCTAAACGGTAGAGAGGATTCAAGCATATGTAAGCTTGGCTACTTAAAATAATTAGAAAGCTCTGGTAACAATAACTGCTTTGGGCAAAATTTATTACGAAGGGTTTGACAAAAATAATAGATTCACCTTAGCAAGGAAGATTTCCACACAAGCAATCCACTACCAGCACCCATTTATACAACTCACCCTTGCAAAGCTGCCTCTAAAAACCTAGACAGCCTGAGAACAAGTTTAAACTCAAGTACCAGCTATTGACTTGAGAAAACAGACTTTTACCTGTCCCAAATAAATGCAAGAGAAGAGCAAAGTCTCTTCCCCTTCTCAGTAGCCTCCGAATTGTCTCTCTGCTGCTGGAGAGCCCCCATACAGCCTTACTGCCCAGAGTCCCTCCCTGAGGACTGACACCTTAAACTCAGCTGGTGCAACCTGCTGGCTCTGAATAGAACTTTTATGTTTGGTGGCTGTTAGCTGGTTCCTTTATTTTTCTTAAAACACGTTTTTTTTCTCTACTCTTCTATTTTCCTTTCTACGATAACACGCCAGAGCAGTACCTCAAAAGGATGTCAAGGTAATATGCAGTGAAATGAATGCGTGCACACGCATCTCCACGCCACGTGTTTTAAAAACAGGCTCTCTCACTGCCACGGTCCCCACGGTGCCACCGGCTGCTCTTGCGCGCAGACCACAAGAAAGGTGCAGGGCTGATATTTCCCTGGTGATCTATGCAGAGACCCTGTTAACGATGCACAAACCAAAACGAGGGACCTGTCTGCTTTCTACAAAGGGACTGGTACAGAGATGCTGTAACCGCAGCGAGGCAACCGCAGGTGGCCGGCTGATGGCATCTGTGCATAACTGCAAGGGCTCCCCTCTGCAGCAAGAGGCAGGCTCCAGACATGAAGCCCTGGGAAAAGAAAAACAGCTTTGTTGTGTGAGTACCTGACCTAAAAACAGTGCTTTACTCCCGCTCCAGAAAAGCTCCCTTTCCCCCCCCCCATTTTGTCTTGTCTCAGATACATTCTGCATTATTGCTTTGTGGGTCAATCCTAGCAGTGATTTATTAACTTCTTCTGCCTGCAAGTGTCATAAAGGGAGTTCATAAGCAATTCCTATTTATATATTTCTAATCACTTAATTCTACTCCGACTCTCCCTGCCTACAAGTGCCTAAACAGCTCCTAGAACTGACTAGCCTTTGGCTGATCCTCACTACGCAGCTCATCTTTGTCAAAAAGCAGAGTGGAAAGGAGGGGTTTTCTCCACGGCCAGCCATCAGCCTTCAGCGTGTCCACCACTGTAAAGCACCGCGCGCTTCCAGGACGCCCGAGGAGAACCGCAGATGCTGAGCAAGGAGGGACGTGTTCCCTGCATGCTCTCAGAGGCTTTTCTTGCTGAGAGTTGAAGAATTAACGCGTGACTCGCAGCCTTACCAGCAGAACTGAGACCGTTCCGCTGAGCAGAAGCGCTTGGTCTGCACATCAAGGTCTAAATATCAAAACTCTTGGTCTTCTCCTCCTCAGGTGGGGCACAAACGGTGGGGCCTCCACCACAAACATCGATCCCTTTGTCTCCTTTCAGTGGGGTTTATTATTGCCTCTTGTGCTGGCATTCAAATGTCGAGGTCCCCCTCCCTGCTTGAGATCACTAACCTCTGCACATATCAGCTCAGCATCTCCAGGAATGGCAAACTGTGTCATAAGAGACTTCATTTTAAATACCTTGTGCCATATGGCTACGATTCTTCTCAGCAGTTTCAGTGACTATAACAGCTTAATGAAAATCAATTTGATGGGGCTGACTCCAGTTTTTTGGCAACTGCTAGAAAGATGCTAACTAAGTTGCATTAAATTCTAGAGGACAGCAACGCACATATTAACATCAGAGACATTCAGAGCCAAATTCCTTTTTAAGGATATGCTTTGCACCAGCTGAATCCCACCAGACATGGCAAACATATACCTGTCACAAAGAAGAGAGGTGGAAGTGCACCTGCAATAAATGTTTTTCCAATCCAGAGCCAGCCAGGACAGTAAAACTTCTACAGGACCTCAGGGCTAGAACACCAGCTGGACGGGTGCGAGTTGCAGCAGCCCTTTGCCGTTGCGACAGCCCTTGGGGTCCTCACTCACGAGGCAGGAGCAGAAGCACAATCTGCAGTCGTTGCTAGTGAATACTTCCCATCATGTTTCTGATAAATACTGTTGTAATCTCCTTTCCGGCAATCTTCCCTCAGCAAGCCGCCTCTATTTTTATTGTTGTATACCCCCTGTTATCAAGTTCATCGCCCCCTTTTTTTGAGCAATGAGCTCAGGGAATAGGAAAAGAAGTTCTTTTAATAATAGGAAATTCACAACTGGTAGCAAGAGTTCCAGAGTACATGACAAACATGAACAAGACAGAGTTTTTCCACTTCCAAGTTTTGCCTTTTATATCACTTCACAGACTAACCTTGGTACTGTTCACTGTCAATTATTTCTGGTTTTCAACAATAAGTAGAAAACCATGAAAACCCCGAGAAGCTGCAGACAACTTCGTGTCATATCAGGGTAGGGAGTTTGAAAACGCAGAACCATCCCTCGCCTAACCAGCCTGTTGTCAGAAGCAGACGGCTTGCAGCTTTTCCAAGCGCTCCTCCTGCGCTACTTGCAAGCGCCCGCGCCGGCAGATCCCACGGCACTTAGAGCAACAGCTCAGGAGGGGACGTGGTAAATGGAGACAGCGAATGAAGGATCTAAATCTGAGATCAGAGCTAAGTCCCCGGGTAACCGCTGACTAAACTTTACAACACATGCCTCAGGTACAAGGATAAAAGTTACAGGCAGACATCCCAGAAGTTGCCGACTCGGCTGCCGCGACCGCAGAGCCGCACACCCGACCTCTTCCTCACCCAGCCGAGGCCCCAGAGAACGTGGAGCAGAAGGTGGCAACGACCTGTGCAACACATCCAAAGGCGAGCGGGAGAGCTGAGCCCGTCTGTCCCGCTTTGGCCACTGCCTCGCCGCGCTCCGCCAAAAGCGCCGGCACCCGCGGGAAAGAAACTGCTTCCACCGTCCCCGCTGGCCATGCCTCCCACTGGTTGCTTCCAGCTACGTTCCTGCCTTTCTGATTGAACTTCTTTTAATTATTTTTTTTTTAAAATCACTGCTTCTCAGTGCCAGATTTCCCCACTAGCCCACCCTAAACACAGGTTTAGGGGAGCATCCCCTCTGTGCAGGGCTGCTCGCCCCGACACAGCTCAGACCCACTTCCCTGCCTGCGACGACACTCGGGCAAAATCCCACCCACGTGTGCACGGACCCAGAGCAGCCACACCGAGATCATCAGCCGATACAAGAAAAACTGCCTTTGCACCAGCGTATCTGAAACCTTGGGGCACATCAGCCCCCCAGTCTGGCCCACCCGTGGTGCTGGGCACACACCAGCGTGCTTTGCCCTGTGCCGGGGCTGCCCCGCGGAGGTGTTCGATCACCTTGCCACCGAGGTGTTCGTTCAATCACCTCCTTGCTGTGATGCACCAGGAATTTCTGCACAGGTTCATTTTTCCTATTGTACAATCAAGGACAAGGAGCACTATATGATAAAGCACTGACATCAGCAGCTCAGTTTCTTCCAGTTAAGGGGAAAGAAAAAAATTGTGGTCCCTTATCCAATTTACTCTCAAGGGCCTTAATCACCTTTCCCAGAATTAACAGCTTCCAAACCCTCCGTATTGGAGCACTAGAGAAGTGGCAACTGAGCATGTGCATGAATGCCAAATGCAAACAAGAAGCCAAAAATTAAATGTCCTGATTTTCATGTTATGAATTATTTGCGGCTTTTGCTGCTGTCACTCTCCCGTGGATTAACATCTCGTGTAACACTTCCTGTTTTCTTCTGTTGTTTAATTTGTCTTGCAATAAAAAAAAAAAGTCTTTACTAATAATTAATGTGCTTTCAGCAACTCTGTCACTGCACTTACAACAAAGCATCTGAAGAAATGCAAAATACTGCCTTTTGAAGTGCCTTATTTCCCAGCACTATCAGCATGATGGATGGTTGAGCCTGTTCCACGAGTGCAATTCTCCTTCTGCTTTTCTCGCCTTGAGAAAGGAGCGCTCCAGGCGCTGGAGACCACAACAGGCTCTCAGCACAGAGAGCACCCGCCGGCTACCAAGAAAAAAAGAGCAGCTCATCAGAGCAGCACCGGACTGCCAGCTTTCCCCAGGGAAGAACATCAAGGAGAAGACAGAACGGGACGCCCTGTCCCACAGCAACAACTGCAGCTTGTGCAGCCCACCCTGAGCCTGGTGCAAGGGGCCAAATTCACAGCCGCAGGATCTGGGGTCTCCACCGGTACCAGCACCTGAATTTACTTGCTCTCCCTCTGCAGAGGTGGGACAGGGCCCTCGCCAGTGAGCGATGTAACGGAGCCCAGATGATCCTGCATCCCAGAGGTGATGCTGGCAGTGTCCTTACCCATGAAAAGCTCACTACGAGCCACACCTTCAGAAGATGCGTGTGCTATTTTCAGTTTTTCCTGTTCTCCTGCCAAACCAAGAGATGCTCCACGTCCCTCCAGCTGTGCTGCACATCTGCCGCCTCTGCCACGCTTCACCTTGCCTGCAATCCTCCTTTGGTTTGGGGTTTATCTGCCATCTCCCTACCCCCTCCTTTCCTGAAATCCTCCCCAGAGTCAATTTGCTTCAGTACTGCATTCAGCCTTTGATGCATTTTGACACGCTTTATTGGAGCCTTGAAAATCAGAACAAGATTGTGTATGGCATGAGCTGGGGAGCAGGAGAGATCCCGCACGTGTCTGCTGCATGTGTCAAAACACAGAGGAGAGGCTGCAGAGAGCAACACGGAGGAGACGGAGCCTCAGTGCAGACGAGCCTCAACCCCAGCATCCCAAATGCCCAACTTCGCGCTACTTAGCAGGACTAAGAAAGGGACACTCGGACAGCAACAGGGTCCCCTCAATGGACGGAGATGATGCTTTTGAAAGGAGCCTCGCAGCTCTCACGCTGTGGAGGGGAGAGTGCCTGCATCGGTGCTCGTTCCCCCACACCGGGAGAGTGCTGTCCTGCTCCATGCAAGGGGAGAGAAACGGCCCGTGGGACCACGAGAGCGGGCGCAGGGAAAGGAGGGACCGCTTGCACGCTCCTCTGCGTGGAATTCAGCCACAGGAGCAGGATCTCACCAGGGACGTCTTGCTGAATTCCACAGAGACTCATGAGCAGGGCGGGAGGGGAGCTGCCAGATGTTCCCACCTCCTCACAGGCATCACCGAGGTACCGTTTATAAATAGCAAAACCAAGGAAGAAATAAAAAAAAATTATCAACGTGTTAGGAAAAACAGTGCTTTCTGGCCAGAGAGAAGCCACGAGGGACAGATGATGCCTTCCAGACAGAAAAGCAGCAAGGCCAAGGCTCCAGGTGTGCGGGATGCTCCGCATCCCTTGACCAGCACCGCGCCACACAGCACAGCACCCGCTTGGCACAGGAGCAAACGACAGAGACGCAAGCTTATGCACAGCAGTAAAATCCAGCTGGTGCCTTTTTGACCTACTGCCTGTCTGAGATTGGAACAAAGGGCAGAGCCGAGGAAATTACAGGCGCGTAGATTTAGAGAGCAAAGGCAAGACCTGTTTGTGCAGCAGAGAACAAGCCCTCCCTGCCACAAATTGCCTCGGGGGTGATGAAGGAAGCATGCTGCCAAGTTTAAAGGGAGCTACACTGCAATTTTGAGAGTGGCAGCATCCCTTCCCTACAAATTCACGTATCCGGTTATACACATGCATTTTTCTAATTATTCACGCTACACCGTGCGGCAGGATTTAATTGCAAACATGTGCTGACTTGGGTAAAAATACATTTTTAAAAGGAAATTGATATATTGTGACTGTTTTAATAAAGTTTGTAGGAACTGAACGAAGAGCAATCACATTTCGTGCCTCAGGGCATCAATTCTGCATCCTGCACGCTTCAAGGAGGGGGCTCCGGCACTCGCTCCAGCGCAGCTGGGTGGCACGGCTTGGCCCCTTAGCAGCAGGGACAGCCCAGAAACCTCCTAAAAGAAGGGGCTAAACCAGACCCGTGCAGGCTTCGGCAGAGGCTGCACTCTGAGATGGAGGGGTTGATGAAGTCCGACGGCAGAGGGGAGCTGGAACAGGCAAGAACCAGGTACCCTGGCCTGGGACGTCTCTGCCGCTGGCATCTCCCTGCAGAAACAGGTTCCCCTCCGCTAAACCCCCGCCAAGCCCAACCTGGGGAAGAAGCCTGGTCCGACACAGCCTGGCACGAAGCCCTGGCACCCATCCTTTCCCTCCTGTCACCTCCCCTTTTAAATCCTCCCACTGCTCCCCTCTCCGCACTTCTTCCCACCCCTGCCCCCCCAGGGATGCATTTTTGGCAGCTCTCGCCGTGTCCCCAGCCACAAGCTCCAGGCACCCACGTTCCCCAAAGACCCTGCACCCCTCCGGAGACCCACATCCCCCCCCAGGGACCCCGGCAAGCGTCGGGGCGTCGCGGGGCCGGGAACACGGGGTACAGCGAGGCGCCTTACGAGCTCCCATGCTGCGGAGCCAGGGTTACCATGTGATGCTCGTGGGTTGCTATGGAAACGGTGGTTTCTCACAAAAAGAAAAAAAAAAAAAAAGAGGCAGAAATAGTCTCTAAGGCTCCCCAGAGCCCAGTCCACGCTGTCAGGCTGCAGGCATCCCGAAATTCGGGGGGTTGCTGCTGCCCTGCTCCGGTCCTTGCCCCACGGGTTGGTGCCGGGGCTGAGCCGCGGCAGGAGCCGACGTGGGGGGGAGAAGGCGGCGAGCGGCTCCCGCCCAGCCTTTCTCCGCAATTACAATCAGGACGCCACATTTATTTTTGGATAAGCAGGACCTACTTTTTCCTGTGGCTCCCTAATAACGTACAAACCAGGAGGAAGCGAGTCAAGCTGAATCCCGTGCCTGCAGCTCGTAGCCTCTGGTACTTTGCATAATCAGGGCTTGTCATTCCCCATCAGCTTCAGCTCGGAAACCCAAGAGGCAAAGCCATGTAAGGTGGCAACGAGCTTAGAAGAAGTCTTCAGAGAACAGATCTGTCCATTGCTGATGGGAGATTATTTTAATACTGGATTCCTTGATAAAAGCCTGTATGCTGGTCCAGGTGGCTAAGCTACAGCACCTCTTTACCAAAACCAGCTGCAGCCTCAACAGCACTAAACCCAAACCAGTTTAACGTCACTGCTTGCTTGCTGACAGCACTAAAAGCTCCCTGCCCAGCAAAGGTTAACGAAGTTAGTGACAGCAGAAGCAGAGATGCTCTCGGTTATCCTCACCGCTATCCGAGCTCCCGATATTTGCCAGCTGGAGCTGCCTCACCGCGTGCCACCCGGTGAGGATTTATAGGAGTCCAGGTCTCCCTGAGGCAGCCAAGCAGTGTTGGCCAGGAACCCTCCTTACTTGTAATGATTGATGGACTCTGTTCCCTTCAGCTACAGCTCCCCTGCTAGAGCAGAGTTTTTTGTAGTCAATGAAATGATTTAGAAACAAGACACCAGGAATGCAAATGCTTTGTGTCTAAGTCCCCTAGTTAGCATGGAGCAGCTAAGCCCCTGGCCTAATTTAATTGCACATCCAAATTCCCCATCCTCTACAGGGTATCAGCAGATTTCGTTAAACTTCTTCATATTATCGTGTAATTTGTCAATTAGTTTTGTGTGCAACAGCAAACAACAAGGAGCTTTGTCTTAAGTAAAACATAAAACATTTACATCCCTCCTACAGCCTTTTCTTTGCCCATCCTCGATTTAAAAAAGAAAAAACGCAACCCTTCTTTTGTTTGCATTCATTCTCTTCTAAGAAGCAGGAGCATCTCCTATGCTCATCCACACGGAGCAGAAGCATGCTGGACTTTTATGTCATACCTGCCTTGTATTTGGGAGCATTTCAGCAAGACACTTGGATAATTCATGCTTCATTTTCCCCTCTGGAAAAAAAAAAACAAAATCACAAACGCAACACTGTTCTGTCCCTTACTAACAGATGAGCAATGAGAAATGGTTCATCAATGCCCATTGTAGTGCTCCAGCTTCGCATGTGAAAGGGTCTCCAGAAACGCAAACTAGTCTATTTTTGTCAGTGAGAAATCAGACTGCCATTGCAGAAGGGCTGGAGCCGGGCACGCTCCAGGCTGGGCACCGGCTGCTCTTTTCAAAGACCGGCTCTGACTCCAGGGCTTGGAAAGTTCTCCCTCTCTCTGCATAGTCCGGGGACTCCTATTCCTACAGTATTTATTAGGCAACCTTGTGGTACTGAGAAGCAATAGAAAAGCATTAAAACAAGTTAATGTGTTTCATACAATATCAGTTTTCAAAGTGGGGCTTGTAAGTTATCCTTCAGTCCTGGCCACCAGCCTTCCTTTCTGGCTAGAGAGGAAACGAGGCTGAAAAATGCTTTTCGTATGTTCTGCAAAACCAAAAAAATCCCTGTGCTTTGGGTAGGGGCAGGAAAATACCTTTGCATCATGCGCACACAGATTCCAAACTCCTGAAAAGGCGCAGACTTCTCCAAAAAAAGCAGACCGAAGAGACATCTCAGCTATACCACCTACTAGAAGCAAAGAGGTCTAGACCTCGCAGTAGAGGATTTGGAGAAACAGGAAAGCATCCACCAGGTAACACCAAATTGCCAAAGTAAAGCATCACCTGGTACGATCAGAGCCAGATGAGAATTAAATGCTCATTAAACCAGGGCTCATTCCTAAAAAGACTGAACGTAAAGGGGTTCACCATGATCTGCATCAACTGGCAGAGATGATACGAAACAGCCCCACGACCTCCTCAGCACAAACAGCGACAGAGCTCCCTCTGCAACCATAACAGAGCTTGGTAATTTGAAAAAGCCTGAAATACAAACCAGCCTGCATTGCAGAAAGAGACTGTGAAACTCCTGAAGAGTTCCATAAATACAAATTAGTGACGATAACTGTAGACAGCACTGAAAACTCGGCTCCATCCTGCTTTGCAGTGTCATTTCTTGCCCGGTGTTGGAGCCGCACGCTACAAATGGGCTTCTCGCGTCCTTCTGTCTTGACACCCCGTCCAAGCACTGCCCCGTCCCCACACGTGGGTGATCCCCCGTGAACCCCCACCCTGTGCCGGGAGGACCCAGGGCCCCCAGGAGTGGGTGAGGGCAGATCATGGCGGGGGCACAGCCCGGCGCCTCTTCACCTCAGCACGGCAAGCTGAAATTGCAGTAAAAATATCTGACAATTAAAGAGAGAAAATAACAGGTCCCCGCACTCTGCGTGGCTCCCATCCCTGCCAGACTTCTGTGAACTACAGCCGCGTGCTTGAAAATTAGACGGATTAATTATTGCTACAATTAGTAGTATCGTTGAAGCATCTCTGGTGGCAGGAAGTAATATTGTCATACACTTGTGTCATCGCTCAATATTTTCAAATGAGCAGTTGGATCCACAGTTATCATCTCGATGCTTTCACCGGTGACATTGTAGGATGGAAAGCACAAAATTAATTAGCTTTTAGTTCAAGTCAAGCTAAACTCTCTCTCTCTCTGCCACATGCCGTCACCGAAGCCAGGACTCTGTAAAGCTCCAAGAGGTGGTAACCGTGGATGTGGAAGACACCAGCGTCCTGCGATGCACGGTTACGGCTGAGAGCAGGCGAAAACGCTCCGGGGTTCAGCCTGGCTCTGACTGCGGGCACCACTCGTGAGCACCGCGTGTAGTCTGCCGCGATTCCCAGCGTGGCCGTGGCAGGAGCCAGGGCTGCAAAAGAACCACGCCGGATCCACGGCCACTCCGCTATGGTGAGACCCGACTGCAGAGCCTGCTCAGCCATCCGACACGCCGGGGGCACGTGCATGCACACACGAACTTTTTGACTTTTTTTTTTTTTTCTTTCATGGTGGGAAGGTAAAATCCCACTAATCATTCCAGTCTCCCGCTTCTTCACCAAGAGCGTGCGGGCGCGTCCATGGGCCCCAGAGCCTTTCAAGGCACGGGCAAGATGGGCAGCACCTCCACACCACGATCTGGACCAAAACCCAGGGCTGGGGCTGGCCACGCTGCACCGGCGCCGTGCCAGCCTGAACACCTTAGCTGTGCACAGAGACCACGCGAGTTTCTACCTTTCTCACTAATACCATCAAGCTCACATGTGCTTATTATATTTCAAATAATAGAGGAGCTTGCACAGCATCCCATACAACAGGGAGTTTAACCAATTAATTTAAGGCTTCAAAAGCAGCGGGTGTTCAATTCCACCCTGTTCCTGAGGTTTCCAACAAGCCACTCTGGGTGCTGCAGATCCAGCTCTCAGAGCTTTTCCCTTTTTCTTTATGTAATTTTGAAACCAGTGTGTGCCTCATTTGCAGTTAGCTGCTGGGTGTCATGTCTGTGGCTGTATCCTTCAAGACAGCTTTAAATACCAATGTCTCACTTTGCCACCAAGTCCACCCACTGTTTTTAAGCGGCTGGATCAAATTTAGGAGCAGTTTTAAGGTCACAGCACACTTCCCTGCGTCTCCTAGCGTCGATACGGCTTTTTGAGAGCCACGTGCGCAGCTCCAGCCCACCCAGCTCACGGGCAGTCAGGGCCTTGTTCGGGTACCCTGTGCGACACCCACGCAAGTAACACGTATATGATATATAAGTAGATCAGAGGGGGAGACAGGTGACACCTCAAGTGCAGAGGCTGACCTACTGGAAAGGTTTATTTATACTCTCCCACCTCGTGGATTTGTTTCACCAACAAACATGAATTGGCAAGAAGCAGGTCCGAGCTTAACTGTATCTTCTACCTTATATCCCCTTTAACAAGGCAAAATAAATATATTTCTGCTTTGGAATCAAGAGGAACGCTACTCTTCTTCCCTGTTGCTTTCCAAATGAAGCTCCCGAAAGCCATTTTTGAAGCTTTCTGGTTGCATTTCCAGACCTGCTTCCCCTCTGTGCTCTGGAGAAATGGATTAAACGAGCCCTTTGAAGTGCTGCTGCTCACGAGCCACTCTGGGACGAGCTCGGCTCAGCTTTTTGTCACACGCTGGAAGGAGGACAGCAACCCCTACTCGCCTCCCGATTTCCCCCTCTTCCCACAGGTGCTGAGGGGAGACGGGGCTGGAGCCAACGCACCCCCCGAGGCAGGACAGGGTGCTCTCCCACTGCCTCCCTCCGAAAGCGACGCCCAGCTCGAGAGCAAGCCCCTCGCAGCCCGTGCGAGCCCTCTCCCTCCCATCTCATCCCCGTCCTCCGCTCAACCACATCTGCCCGGCACGAGGGCAGCACCCCACGAGCCGTCCCATCCACCCGGGTGCCCAGCAGTGGTGCCCAGCCAGCGACCACCTGCGCGGGTCCCTGCGGTAACACCTTCCAGGCTGGAGCCTTGACTTGGCATCACCAGATTTGCAGCATCTTGCAAAAAACTCCCAGGAGCAAACCTCGTACGTACGGGTAAAACGCTGTCATGGGGCAAACGCTGCGCCACGCGCGTGAATTCCCCCGCGCAGGGAGCCTGACGGCCAACGCAGGTTAAGCCACCAGCATCTCCTGCCAGCGCGATAAAGGCCTAAAAGCTGTCAAGCATTGCACGACAGGCAAGTTTTAATATTGAGAATATTCATCTCCAGCCATTTCTAGTTAATGGAACAAAGCAAACTGTCGAGAAAAATGGGAACATTACAGTAAAAACAACAACAAATTAAACTCTAATGCAATTAGAGAGCAATTAGGGATCTATCCTCTGGGAGCATTTTGGAGCTCTGGGTCTTTCTCAAAAATCTGATCTCTCTGCAACTTACTTTCTTTCTAATTAATAAATGAAGAAGCGAATGGCATGGCTCCCCCCACAGTCCCCTGCAAAATGCCATCTCCTGCTCTGCAGGAGCGGAAGGTGGTGGCAGGTAAAAGCGTTCACACCTCTGAGCTGAGGAGAAATGCAGCTGTCAGCAGAGCAAGGTGCAAATGCAGGGAGAACAGAAATCGTCGCCTGTGTCTGTTGCAAGGTGACCAGAAATGCAAAGACCCAAATGCTCTTGTGCAAGAGCCAGGCTGAGCCGGCAGGAGCAGACAGCGGAGCATAAGCGATCCTGGAAAACACTTTGTGTTTCCTATACACAGCTCCCACAAAAGCCACAGCCCAGAAAACTACGTATTTAATTCCTCTTGACTTTTTAAACTTACCCACGTATATAAGCCTATAAATAAGCACCCACTTCACCAAAATGCTCAAGTACGCTGCAGAAGGGAGCAGAATGCCCTTTGGGCATCGGTCTCTGCTGCGTCCTGGGCAGGGCACAAGGAGCCTTCAGCAGCCCAGGGTGGTCCGGCTGCCCCACGACCTGCACACAGCCTGGGCTCGCCTCTCGGCCACCCCAGCAAGTCTGGAAAGGAGCATTTGGCACGTCATTCCCTGGAGGGCAGGGGACATCGTGCGCGGTGCCAACAAAGCGCCCGAGAAATCGCAGAACTGAAACAAAGGGGCAAAGATGCACCATCCCATTAAGCCAGTGCCTCTCCTCTCTCATCCACAAGCTGCCTGAAGGTCACAGCTGCAAAACTGACAGAGCAAAGCCTGGCTCCCTTTAAACCTTCCTTCAGGGGATGCAAACACAGTAAATGCTCTCTGCAGAGGAGAGGATGGCATGGCGTGGAGGAAAGCCTTCCTCCTCTTTTCCTGAAGCTGCTGCTATTCCCGGGGGCAGCCCCGTCTGCACTATGCAACTCCAGTACTCGTCAGCGAGGGGTGTTTTTCACACTTTGTAAGGAATAATAAAGCTTCCATATGTCCTGCTACCTGCCCGGCAGCTGTCAGGGAGATGACCCCCCTATGTGTTCAGCTGTGCAATGGAGAGAGGTGGGAGCCTTGACCTTCATCTGTTTCTGTACCCAAATCCACCCTTGGGAACACCAGTAGCCCTATTTTGGCCTAGAAATTGGCCCAGTTCTGATCTCTCAAACCAGTTCTGGATCTCATGTCACACCTCTTTCCTTGGGAGCTTAACCCAGATAAAGCGAGACACCCAGATCTGACAGTGCCCGGGCCACCCAGTGCAAGGAGCAGCCAGGAGCAGCCCCAGGAGCCCTGACCTTGCCTGGCCATCTCAGACCTTGCAGCAATTTCTGAGGGTCTTCTGGGAGCCCTCCCGACTCTCAAGAACACCTTGCAGTGAAAAAGGGGCTGATTAAAGACTCACGGATCTGGAAAAGATGCCAACTTTTGGACAAAAGTTGCTTCTTGCAAAGGAATAACTCTCAAAAAATCCCCAATGTTATTGTCTACATTTGATCACTGATGGGGGGGGATGAGGGCTGTTTGCTGGTGGGCTTGGGGACTTTTTCCTCCTCCCAACAGCAAAAACCCCCTGCAGGGAGGGATGATAAATCCATAGCTGGACCAGAGCTGGCCATAGGCATTCCCAGGTAAATCTCTGGGCATGAAGAGGGGGACTCGGGTGGTGCAGTGCCATACACCGAGCCATAAATCCCCCAGGGAGAGAAAGGTGGGCTGCTTACTGGGAGCAAGGTGCTAAGTCAGCAGGGATCAACCAGCTGCACCAATTCCTTTCCAAACTGGAAGCAGCCAATAAACCAGAACCAGGCAAATACCAGCAAAACATCACCATACCTAGACAACACATTTTCAAGAAGGGCTAGTCAGCAATGCTGTGACTAGCTAGGGAGGCCTGCCAGGGGTGTAGTATATGCTGTATAACACACCTGGGAAAGTGGAAATGCAGCAGCACTCAATTTCCTCTGGGCTTTTCAGCACAGGAGAGGGCAGAGCAGGGCAGAAAAGCCTGAGGGAGGAAAGGTTGGATGCGGGAGGAAAGTTCAGACAGTGCAACTCAGAGCCAAGTGAAGTGACTTCTGAAACATGCCCGCTCAATTCAGCCAGCTACACACAGAAGTGGGGTGCAAACCACTATGTGCGGACAAGGATTAATTATTTGGAGTGACTCAGAAGTGACTAAGAATGAACAGATAAAATCAATTGGGAGAGGTGGAAATCAAGCCGAATTTTGGAACAGTCCCACCCCAGGATGCAGCCAGGAGGCAGGATCCTCCCCAGGGAAAGCGATTCAGGAGGTGCCAAAGCAGGTGCAGGGGCACAGGGATTAGGAGGTTTATAATCGATGGGTCTACACTGCTCTGGGAGTAATAAAGGATTCCTGCCCTCCTGCTTCTGATAAAATTGGGGGGAAAGACCCGTTTTCACTCTAGAGAGCTCCTGTACTGCCCCTCCCTCCTGTCCCTTCCTACAGTAGATGAGTCACCGTCTAGAACCTTTATCAAAATACCTCTTACAAAACTGTTTATCAAGACCCTCCCATTCCCCCCGTCACAACAGAGTGCAAGGAGAAGTGGCAGGAGATGCTCCAGGTCACTGTCCCTTTCCTGTGGAATGATGAGAGCCCCAAAGCTGAAACTCCTCTGCCCCGCATCCCCCCCTTCCAAGCTGCCCCTCTCCAGCAGCATCGCCCTGCTCCCCTGGGCTCACCTCTTACATTTCAGAGCCAGTTGTTTGTGTTTTGCAGATGGATTGCACGTGCTCATGCGAGAGCCAACGGCACAATCTCATGCAGAAAATGTAAACGGGTGATTTTTAACCGTCTCCTCAAGGCTTTGCAAACCTTTTTCTTCACCCGGTGCTGCACGCTAAGGTCACTTCAACAGCAGAGGAGGGCAAAAGGAGCGCCTGGCTGTCCTTTGGGCAGCCATCGGAGCATGTTTAACATCAGGAACCGAGGGGGCACTGCCCAGGTCTGGTATCCCTAATCGACGGATACAGATCGCCAGCAATTCAGACAGCTCGAGGGCCAGTTACCGGAGATCTTTCACGCAGCCCAAACCAGCAGTCGCCTCGTTCATGCTGCATAAGGGGCAGCTTTTGCTCAGGCTCTCGGACCCACGGACAGCTCCAGCGCAACACGTGGGGCCAGCCAGCCCCACGGAGATGCACAGCCCCGATCCCCCCTTCGCCGGCACCGTGCGGTCGTGCAGGCTGGCGGCTGCCTTCCCACCCGTGCTGCGGCCAGGCGGGTCAGGGCTGTCCCCGGGGACGGCAGCCCCCAGCCCCCTGCGCTCAGCTGCCTCCCTGGAAACCTGCTTTTCCTCTCTAAGCAGTGCCCAGTTGGGAAGTTCTCCAAACTTCCCAAGCAACAGAGAGAATAGGGCCGTTTTCCTGCATCTGCAGACACCCGTGCTCACACCCCGCAGCCCTAGGACCCCCCCCACCAGCTCCACACTGGGCTGTGGGGGTGCCTGCGTTCTGGAAGAGCACCCTGAGTTCCCAACAACCGGCTGGGAAAAGACCCCTTGTAATGCGGGGCTGGACCCCCTCGCCCAGCGCCTGCCACGGGTTGGGGGGGGGGGGGGGGGGAACACGGACACACGGCCAGCACAGGCACCGGCCCCCCCTGCCACAGGCTGGACCCCCCATCACGGGCTCCCCCTCCGCAGCGGCCATCAAACCCTATCCGGCAGCCGATCCCAGCGAGCGGCACAGATTCCCCCTCCCACTGCTCCCCCCCGCAAACGCTACCCTGAACAGCTCCCCATTTCCCCATAAACTTTCCTCCAACTCTAATCAACAGATTCGAGCAACAAGCGACAAGCCCTGCCAGGGATGCGTTGGTACCTTCGTGCCAGAGCCGCTCCAGCGATGCTGCCGGAGCAGGCGCACGCCGGAGCTGCGAGCAGGGCTCTTCTCTCCCCACGCAGCTCTTCCAGCAGCCCAGGCCAACTGTGCTGGGAAGGCGCTGGGCGATGCTCCGCTGGAGCTCCAGCTCCACCCCTAGCAGCAACGATTGGCTCCGCCGCGCTCTGCAAGGCTGCACCGGCTCCAGCAACCTCCCTCCGCATCCAGCTCCTACTATCGTATCAGCAAGAGCTTCTCCAGGACCGATTCCCACGGCCCGAGAAAGGCCCCTGGTCTTTGGGCAGGCTTGGCAGCTCAGGGGAAAGGCAGAGCTGGCCGAGGCAGAGCCTAAAGCAGAGCACCTGAAACGGTGGGAAAATACACGGATGGGAAAATACATGGATGTGCAAATCTGGGTTGCAGGGCAGAGGCTGCGAAGGGTATCGCAGGCTCCAGGGGAAACGTGTTTACTTCCCGATTCGTACTTTTGCAGGTGGCGCGCTTATTTTAATACCTTTGGGTTTAGGGAGCGAGCACACCTCCTCGTGCTGTAGGCGCCCGCCACGTGCCGTGCCGAGGGACGGTGGGAGGCAAGCCCCCCGCACGGGGATGAAGGGCAGGAACAGCTTTCTCAAAGCAGTGGCCAGAGGAGAGCAGGTACCAAAGTGAATGGGACGGGTTCATCTTCAGCCAAAGGATAGTCACAGGCTCCCTTGGGCAGGACTGATGGGACACAGAAGCCAACCATAGAATCACAGAATCATTTAGGTTGGAAAAGAGCTTCAAGATCGAGTCCAACCGTCAACCATGCCCACTAAACCATGTTCTGGAGTGCCTTGTCTACGCGCTTTTTTAATCCCTCCAGGGATGGTGACTCAACCGCTTCCCTGGGCAGCCTGTTCCAATGCCTGACAACCCTTTCAGTAAAGAAATTTTTCCTAATATCCAACCTAAACCTCCCCTGCCGCAACTTGAGGCCATTTCTTCTTGTCCTATCTCCAGCCACCTGACAGAAGAGACCAGCACCCACCTCACCACAACCCCCTTTCAGGTTGGAACAAGCACCCAAGGCCAGGGGCAGAGCAGAGGAGGGCAAGGCAATAAACAAGGAAAGGAGCAATTGGGGGGATGCAGACCCCTGCAAGCCATACGAGATGAGGACACAATCCCTAATACAGCACCACGCACACATGCCCAGGAGTCTGTAATACACAGCCAGGCTTAAACCAAACCGATCTCCCCAGTCTGAAATCCAGTAACAGCTGAACCTAGAAAGAGAGTTGACTTTCCTTATTGTATCCTCCAGGCAAAGCCACTTCAGAGTTCAGACTGAAAGGTCTGAAAACCAGGGTGTAGACAAGCACAATCCCATACAGTTCCCCTCTGCTGACGCCAAACTTCAGCGGCAATGTCATCTCACTACCCTCCTTTCTGCTTATAACGAAATAAGGAGGGCGAGGACCAGCTTGGCACCGTGGAGGGTTTCTGTCCCAGCTTTGCTGAATTGGCAGGCACCTCAACTGCCAGCCCATGAGCCTTACTGCTCGCAGGTTAGTTAAGAAATGGGGACACGATGGAGCAGAGGGAGGTTGTGCTCCAAAGCCTTGTGGGGTGACATTTCCAATCTGCGATGCATACGCAAACAGCGAGAAAGGCAGTTAATCTGGCTCTGCTTCACCTCCCTCTGTTCCCATAATGTCTCTCAGCAGGGATGAGGGTGCTGGGTGTCTGCAGGGGAGGGGAGATGTCTCAAAGGTCTTTGCAGCTCAAGGCAACAGGGGCTTGCACCCTGGAGGAACTGGAGGATACTCGTCTTGCACGCCGAGATGTGGAAAGGCTCCTTTATGTCTTCACTTCCAAAGCCAGGTAAACCAAGCACGCTTCATTCCCCTTCTGAACATTTGGCCGATCAAAGCGCTTACAGGCCTCCCGCTTCTCTCACGAAAGAGCTCTGCTGTCTAGGTATCACTTTGCCAGAGCCCGATAAAGATGCTGTATCTTAAGCGATGCGCCTTATTGGAAAGTATATGTTGCATACATAACAGAGTAATAGCAAAATCTGACTGGTACCCTGGGCGAGAGGTCTCCAGGCTCTTACAGATTAGCTACAGCTGGTGGTCGCTAAGGGAGTACCTGGAGTACCTTTAAGAAGTGAGTCTATTTAGTTTGGTTTGCTTCTGTTAAATATACCTTGCAGTCTCAGGGATTTTGTCTGTGCAAAGTAGCTGGCTGAGCCACACTGCTGCACTTTTGCTATCGGGTATCTGGAGCCTCACCTAGGTGGTGGAATGGACTTTAAATCAGCCTTTATCACAAAAATGTTAGAAAGAAAAGAAAAGACTTCACCAGCAATTTTTCCATTTCCAGCTTAATCTTCTTGACAGCAGTTTTACAAACTATCTGAGCTGTGATGCTTCATGTTCCTTCTTGGGTCTGTAGCTGTAAAAAAACCCAACTGCTAAGGAGCATTTAAGCCATGCATCTAAGCCTCCAAAATTGACACCAACTCCTTAGAGCTGCCACCTGGAGCCTCAGATACTTCAGTGCTGAGAAGGGCAGATCAGACAATATTTGCAATGATGTAGCTGCCATCCAGGCAAGAGATATTTCTTAAATCTCTTCCTCACTTTTTTTTTTTTAGGATTATATAATTCCCAGGAGCATCCCATGCTCCCTCGTAATGGCAGCATCAGCACAAGAAACGTGGGAAATAACTTACGAATGAATAAATCCTTTAAAATTTTTCAAGGTGCACCCTCTCACCATCTAGCACGCTCACCCCGTCCGTCGCAGAGCACTAGCCGCCTTTCTTCACATTCGCCTGTGGCTCCTTGACCCAGCGAGCATTTCGGGACGCTGCCTGCTCCCCAGCCGCCAGAAAGGGATACGAGGGGTTTCACACACCGCACTATTGCTGGAAAAAGCTCTGTGCCAGCATCCAGCAGCAGCTTCGGAGGCACTCAGCTGCCTTGCTGATACGGCTGCGGGGCCAGCCCACCCCATCACCCCAAACCCAGGCAACTGGGGAAACCCCAGGCCAGTCCAGAGACCGAGCTCCGCACTCTTGGCAGAGAAATGAAGGGAGATAACCAAACCCTGAGCAGGCTGTACGGCTCCCCACCGGCCGGGAGAAAACATGCCTGCCGCACGGAGGCTGCTCTTACCACGCGGCGACCAGGAACCTTTCCTCTCCCTGGGGCTGCAAAGCCCCAAAATGATTCACAAGGTCTCCCTGAGAGCCTGGCAGCGTCCCCACGGTGCCAGCTCAGCGTGCCAGCACCGCACAGCCTGGGGAGCCCACACAAAGCTCCTTAGACAAAACACCTCCAATCAAAACCCTCTTTGGCAGAAAATAACGGCGAGAATGAGTAATTCGTTGCTGCCCTCCTTTGTGCCAAAGAAAAAGGCTTGCCCCATGGCTCTCTCCGATAGACTTGAGCAGCCTTGGCTTTGAACAAAGTGTAGCACTGGAAAATTCAGCTTTTGCTCCATCCCAGCACCCTGCCAGGGCTCAGGAATGTGTTTACTGGCCCTGCGCTGGGCTAACTTTGGAACAACCTGAAACACATCAAAACAAGGAGCTGTAAAGCAGCAGCTGTGATTGATTAATCACAGTAGTGAAGCTGAAGGGTTTGATCATTTTCAAAAGCTCTTTAACATCTTATTCTCCAAAGAAGGAGAGGTTACCGCAGCCTCAGAACAAAGCAGAGCACAAACTAGAGCCGTGTACTCCCGGGAAAGGCTCTGGACAGGCTGTGCTGCCTCGTGCCGTGCCTCTGGGAAGCAGGAGATCAAGACAGATGAGTGAACTCGCCGAGCTGCTGCCGGCTGGGAAGGAAACAGTCTGACTGACATCTCAGCCGGGTTCTCGAGATGTTCATGTGTCACCTACACAGGGACACCGCTCGCCAGCGTGGACGGCCTGATCCCGCACAGGCTGCGAGCCCCCAGTGGCTCTTTACATACCCTGAGCCTGATGCACGCAGCATTGCATGAGCCAGCAAGGGCATTTTTTTCCCCCTCAGAGTAACCCAGTCAAGCCAGGTCCAGTCTGTTTCTGCTGGTGGGCACTGCCTGGGAGACCTCTGCTCTCATACCTCATCCCTGCATGTCCTTGCTGCCAGAGGGACCGGAGCATGCACAGTCCCCGCTAAAAATCCCAACCCGCAAAGGGCATCAGTTACTCTCTGCCTCGAGAGGGAGGCACATACCTTCCTTTGCTCACAGGTAGACACCGACAGCCCTGCAGCCGAGTGAATAATTGGATTTCCCATCCAACCTCCTCGCCCAGAGGAAGCTTACCCTTCCTCTCGCACACATTACAGCTATGAAATATTTCCGATTCCTTGTATTTTTATGGGAACGCTACATTTTTCCCTTCCAGAAAGAAAAAATTCATTTCTCTCTAATTTGACTCTGGTGGGCAGTCACGTTGATTAATTTGCCTATTCCACCAGCCCCGCTTCCTCCCAAAGGCCGAGCTAAGCCCTGTCCGTAGCAAGCACATGCTACAGTAACCATCACCCCACAGGGCTGTTCAGGCAAATATTTTTCAACCACCAGTTAAATAACAGAACTGCTATCTGGTCAGCAATTAATTGGCGTAAACATCAGGGCGCACAGGGAGCCGAGCTCCCTGCGGCGCTGCTAAAGGAACAGCCCTCGCGCAGTACGCAGCTGCAGCACCGCATGGGTCCAGCTGCATGGGAGCCCCCAGCCCCAGGGCAGCAGACTGACATGCCCACTGAATCAGGGTCCTGCTGTGCAAGGGCAGCAGCAAGGACAATTAAATATACCTGCCCTGGTACCCAGAGGCTTTGAGCTTGCATCTTTGCATTTGCCTCTGCGCTGGCAGCAGGAATGCCTCTTTCCAGGTGGATTCCTCTCCGTATCAGCGCACTCAAGATACAAAGACCAGTCACTCAACTCTTGAATGTTCTCACTTGCTTAGGCATGTCAAACGTGGTCATGTTGGTCCAGCCTAAAGCACGCTTAATGAACACTTGGCATTTACATGGCATTTCATGCTTCCAGACTGGTGTAATTACCTGGAGTCCCACAGCAAACTTTGCAGTGCTGACACAGGCTAAAGAGATGGACAACGCAAACACAAAAACCCCAGAGAAGGGAGAGGTACAGCCTCGAGGTGTCTGAATAAACCCAGCACCCTTCACCTTCCTTCTCACCAGAGGAGACGAGCTCCTTGCTCTTCCAAACACCTCCAGGCAGATCTCACCCATGAAGCCAGGGGACGAGGGGCAGTCCCCGGGCAGGAGGGTGACCCCCAAAGCCCAGTGCCACAAGGCAGGGTGCCTTCTGCACCAACATGAGCACAAGTAGCTGGCGGGCTGGGAGCCGGGATGCTCTGCTTCCAGCGCTGCTGCTAGACTTGTGACTGCCAAAAATGGAAACCAGCTTTTCCCCAATGAAACCCCAGGTCCGACCGTCTGCTACTAATCTACCGCTTTGCTGTGACATCCAGTTCCTGAGGCACTACAGAGCTCAGTGAGAATTATAAAAATCTCCAGGAACAAACAAGATTTTTGTCACAGTTGTAAGCACAGTTGCTGCCCATTGACCATTGAACACCGCTGCTTTGGTTCTCCTTTGTGCTAAGAGTGGCACGATGTGGCCAGAGGATAAATGAGAACCAGGGCCTGCAAGACTATTGATCTGCCCTTGGTGTAAAAGCTCGGTTTGCCCCCCTTTCCCCACGGGAGGAAAAAAAGAAACCTGCTGTCCTCAAGACCATTTTCTTAATTAGCAGTCACTGCACAGGTCAAGGGGCATGGCAAAGACGCTGGGTGGAAGGGAAATAAGCAAAGTAAAATTAGTACTTGGGTTTTTCATAAGGCACAGGCAGGCCCAGCTCCCCTGTGCATTCACAGCTCAGTGCCTGCACATCAGAGCATGTCAAAGGACGCCGCAAAATCCACCCAAGCTCATCATAACCAGGACTAGCTAGGTGTAGGTCACCTTGTCAGACAGAGGGGGGACTGCTGGAAGTAGCTGCATTTTGCACTTTAAAAATCTACTTCCCATCTCATTCCAGTAAAACAACTGACACATGGCGAACGCCACGCTCTCCAGGGGACAGCAAAGGGCATCGTTCCAGGCCTTCCCCCGAAACACCACTAATCGGACGTCAGCCTGTGGATTCAGAGTGAATTCTGGAGAGAGGATAGATGATGCTCTATTGTGCAATGCAGCAACATCTGCTGTTCCTCTCGGCGTTTGCTATTTCCCTTCCTTCCCCTGGGCTATACTGTGCTATCCACGTTCTATTTTCTGAGCTGGCAGGCATGGGGGAGTGAAGAGGAGAGGAAACCGTAGGCTAAGGCACAGTCACCTGTGCGTTGTTTATGAGACATCCTTGCAGCAAACTCTGCCTGAACTGGGACCTCATTTCCAACGAGACGTGGGACAAACTAAGCTGCTGGCACTCCCCCCTCTCTGCCGTGCCACCGGCACAGGAGACTGCAGGCAGGTGAAAGCTGCTGCACTTGCCAGAGCAGCCTCCAGCTCTGCTGCCACTCCTCTCCCAAATCTAATTCCCGCTTCCGATTAAAGCAGAGATTGCAGATTGATGCAGAGCACAAAGCAGCACTGGCTCAGGGAGCGGCAGCTGCTCAGCATATCTGGAGAAAGAAGACAGAGGCTTGAGCAAAGCTTCGTATCGGAGTTCACAACCCCTGCGGCCACGTGCCCGCAGCATAAAGCCGTTCTTTTAGCAAGGCCAAGGTGCAAAGCCAAAGCAGGGCAAAACATTACCCTAACTGTGCTGCCCCTATTGTCCACCTCTTTCAGCAGTAGAGGATCTGCCCTGGGAGAAATGCTATTTGGCGTGAAAGTAAGAGGCTCAGGCTCCAGGACCGGCACACTCGGGCTCTGCGCCTTGACCAGATGCTTTACGCTTGCCCCACACGAGGCTCTTTCTGCTCAGCCCTGCGTGCAGACTCTCCCCAGCTTTCTCCTGGCAGAGCCCGAGGTCTCACCCGGCTGCCTCGGGCACAGCGAGGAGCCCACCCTCCGTGCACCAAGAGCAGCAGCAAGCAACCCTCCTTCTTGGACCTGGGCAGTCCCCTATTCCTTTGAGACGGTAACAGCTCAGATTCTCTTCCGAGGCACGACGCCCTTTAGACTTCTCCTTCCCTGACATTCAGCGTGAATTAGAGCAGGCAGCAGCAGGGGTTTTTTTTGAAAAACAAGGTTTGCTAAATGTGTTTAAAGTACTACCTGCTTCTTCACTGAGGTTTGTGGGCCCTTCTGCCAGCTTGTGCTGTTTGAAACAACCTGAACTAGTGGCCGACCCTGGCTCCGTCACACTGTTAAACACGCCTGTGGGATGTCCCTAGATAGGTTACTTTGATTTCGTTAGCTCATCCTCAACTGCAGTTTTTAATCCTCAGGATAACAAAAGGCTGAACTGTAGCCGCCTTCCAGGATCTCAGACTCTGGCAGAGCATCTTTAGCTCTGTGCATAAGAATTGCAACACCCAGGGAGCTTAAACAAAGAGCCCCAGGCAGCCCCAGCCTGAAACACTGGGAACAATGCCATCGTTCACAGATAGGGGAAGATGTTTGGAAATGCAATTTCCGAGGTCACCTTTTATCATCCAGGCAAACCATAGGCACAGGGTAGAGCCGGAGCGCTGCTTTTGTCAGCCAAAGCCAGCACTGGGGACTTCCAGCAATTACAAAACAGCGGTTTTCAGAATTTCAACAGGTCCTCTCCCACCTCCTGGGTGCAGGTCCCAGCAGCTGTACCCCAGAGGAGGCAGAGCGGAGCCAGCTGCCCAGCAGGACTCTTTGCGAGGGATTTCAGTCCCGTCCCTGAGGACTGGAAGGCTTGGTCTGCTAATCTCAGAGGCTAAAATAATTTTACGCTTTCTTCTGAGAAATCCTCACAGCAAAGCCTGGAAGATGCAGCGAGCCCAGACAGAAACATATTTCCCCTGTGGTTACCCTGATGCCTGACTGCCAGCACACAGACATGCAATTTGTGCCTCACTAGGCAAAACCCAGTGAAGTGTTTAACTTGACAACAGGAGAGTATTTCTTTGAACAATACCACCTCAGCTGACCCCAGCACAACATCACAGGCTCCCCCAGCACCTCGCCAGCACCCATTCCCGCAGCTCCCTGCGACTCCGCTTCCCAGCAATTGTTCCCTCTACGCCAGTTCTGCAGGCTCCTCACGCACAATTTAACATCCAGCAGTCCTTCCCCGCACCCTCTTTTTGCTGCCTGAGAAAAACTTGGGAGTTTTTCCCCACTCCCTCTTACAGCAGACTAGCACAAAAGCTGCCCTTGTGCAGGGAGCCATCGAGTGGGCAGCCGAGGTCTGGCACGGAGGGCAAAGCCCAGGAGCTGGGAGACAGCGCGGAGATGGACCCCCTCAAGTGGAAAGCCTGGCAGAAAGGTTGGCTCTTGCACAGGGAAAACGTGGACCTTAGCCCAGGCAGAGCTGCATCTCAGAAGCTTGTAAATAACAGCCTTGCTTGGTCTGTAGCTCGCTAAGCATTGCTAACGCCCCAGTTTTTCCTCTGGCTTAGAGACACAGGGACCAATCTCTCTGCCCGCACCACTAGCATTAATCTAGAGTTAGAGAGCGAGAACACACAGAACGGAACAGATACGGCTGTCGCAGGAGTCCCTGGGTGGGAAGAGAGGTGAGTAACAAACCCTTACCTGCCAAAGCATCCTGAAAACTCCCTGATGGCTGAGCCCAGGCATAAGGAGATGGTTGGGTGGACACTGGGCACAAGCTACCAGCCCCAAGCACGGACACAGACCGCGCTCCCAGCTCACACTCCCCGCTCTATTACCCCCTGCCCTCCACTGCTGCAGCACTGCCAGCCCAAAGAGCGGCTGGAGCTGGGGGAAATCAGGCCAGTGGCTATCAGTGGTCTGCCAGGACAGCCCATGGCGATGGGAGATGCAGACCAGCTGGGCAGGCACCCACATCAGCCTTCCTCCCGAGAAAGCCCAGCAGACAACGCGCCCGTGCTGTCATCCTGGTTGCACCTGGGACCGCACAGGAGAGGGAAGCTGGGGTGCTAACTGCTTAAATGGATCCCGGTTACCCTACGCAGGGTGCAGCGCTGCTGGAGGATCACCCCACAACAGATCCGCAGAGTGGGCTCAGCAGGCAGGTTGGGCAACCTGGTTAGGAAGGGAGCACGTCGCAATGGGGAGCTCTGCCCGCAGATCCTTCTGTGCAAAATCTGACACCAGCCTCGCATGCGTTGCACTGCTGCAAAGGTCCCTTTGTCACTGGATTATCGGTATCGGTGTTTTCCCAACACCAAACAAGGCTTGCCTGGACCTCCGTCGCTGTGGCACAGTGCATTCGGCTTGCTTTACAAGCAGCCACACGAATACTTGCTCCGTTATCCTCCCCAGGCAGGCTCGAGCATTTTCCAAGTTTGTCTCCTGTGTTGCTAAGGGCGCTTGCTGCTAACACTAAACCGGTGGACCAGGGCTCTCCAGCTCCGTGGACAAGAGATGAACACATATCAGCAAACAGCCAGCCCAGTCCCAAGGTGTAAGTATTAACAACAGGCTGTCAGATACAGTTTGTCACCGCTAATTTATCAGAAGGGCCATTTTGATTGGTTTCAATGCCTTTCCCCGGGACACTGAGGACAAGGAGAGCCGAGTCGATTCATTATTGTTCCTTGACTGAAACCTGCTCCAGCCCTGGGCTCTGCATTGGCTGCTGGTGGGTCCCGGTGGCAGAGGGAGCCTGTGGACACAGGCAGGACAGGACTCCCCCCAGGACACCTCAAAGCCTAGGATGGTGACAGCCTACAGGGGATGTCCAAAGTGATCCCCTGTGGCAAGTCCCAAGGGTGATACCTTGGTCAGAGTGGACGGTTTGCATCTCTCTGCATACGGCCAGAAGGGAGTTTCCCTCCCAGAAGCAAATTACTTTCTCCAGTTTGGGCCCCACAATACATATTGCACCAGGAGTAATTTCCATACCCACCCCAGCCCAATATGCAGGGTACTGTTTGTCTGCCTTGCTATAAATAGTTTCTAGCACTGCCTAGCAAGGATTAATGACTTTTCTAATTATACCACCATCAGTTGGTGACAGGGGAATGATACTGTGCAGATGTCTGAGCCCACTCACCCAGTACATGGCTGGGTTGCTCTGTGCAGAACATACCCGGATGTTATTTCATAATTCCAAGGAATATCAAGTCACGAGGCAGCAAAGAGAAGAAAAGGTATTCCTTAACATTAAATAAGACACATCTGGAAACCATATCTACTCCAAGTTCCTAAAAAGAATCCTATCAGTTTTGGGTGGCATCTTGCAGAGCTGCATTTCCATGTAAACATTATCTGTGATTTGTACAATCTCAAAGTACCCCTCCTTCCGAGTACAAAAACGACGTGTTTCATATCAGCTTCCCAATTAACCCTTGATTTTAAATTGGCTTGCCTTATTTACTAGGCAAGTGCTTTCTTTGTCCTACTGAAAAGAAGCATTTTTCACATGCCTGCATTACCCAGGCCGCAGCAAGACTGATCCCTGCACCGTTACACAGTCGCTCACGTTTCACCAGCTTGTGGCAGCCCTTGCAGACCCAAGCTGTAAAACCGGTTGTCCTTTGTCCAAACATCCCTTTTCCACATAACTTGCTAACAGCGCACACAAGAATTTTCTGCGGAAGGGCTCTTACTTCAAAAAATGCTTGTAATAGGAAAGCACATCTTGCAACACCTGGTGGTAGTTTCAGTCCACCTTCTGCATTTTAAGTTTTCCTATTTTATGACGGCATGAACAAGATGCAGTTTCGGAGGGGAGTATAGTATTTTGGTACCTAAATAACTCTTCATTTTCTGAACGGTTGATGTCTATGGCAAAAAACCCACATTTTCTCCTGAGGCCACAGCAGGTGCGTGGTTTGCCTGGAAAATTACTGGACAACTTAACAGCAAAGGAGCACTTCGCTCAGCAACTGCAGCACTGAAAGTTTCAATCTGCAGGTCCCTAGCAATGTGGCAGGGGCAGACAAACCCGGCTTCCCTCTGCTGTCCGGGCTCCAAGAGGGCGATTTTCTATCCAGTGTACTAGACTCTGTTGGGTTTCCGAAACGGCCTTGCTTTGCAAGAGCTCCCAGAAGGGAAGGGATCAGGCGAGTGATTTCACCCAGTCATTTTGGAAACAAATCACTCCTTGCAGCAGAGATCCTGCCCTTTGTCAGGTCTAATTTAAGGCAATTAATTCTATCGGTTCGACAAGGCAATACCTTAGGTCCCACAGCTCGGGTTAAAGGAATCGCTGCGGGTTTCGGCACAAGAAAGCGGTCCGTGGAGTCCACGCGCCTGGGTCCCATGGGGGGCCAGCACCCACCGGGCGACGCTGCGGGGACAGAGCAGCCCGGCGCGATGCCACCCGGGGAGGACCAACGCAGCCTGGGAGAGCTGCGCTGCTCGGGCTTCGAGGCAAGCAAGCGCAAGGCCGGCCGTCCCGCAGCCTCCCACCGCCGCGTTTCTCACACCTTCCCCGGGAAGCTGCGACGCGCGGCCGCCGGCCCCGCTGCTGCCGAGAGGGGCTCGGCCCCCGTCGCCATATGGCAGCTCCTGTCCTCCGGCTCCGAAGCATCGCTTCGTTTCTGTTCCGCCGCCAACCTCGTCAGAGTGCCCCAGAAACCACTGTTGCTATTTTTAGGGGGCTAACAAATACCTCTAGGAAAAAATAATCCACCGGTACATGACTCCCTTTCGGTCCAACACTCAACAAACAGCCACAGCATTGGTCCAGTAGCTGTAAAGATGAAACGCCAACTGATGAACTCCATCTCCCCTCACCCACCTGCCCATAGAGAATGAACACGAGAAAACAACTAACCTTCTATTTGGTTGCCAAGGTTTCTCATTTTTATGTATAACTGTGTATTTATAGTGCCCCTTGCTATCAAAAATGAGCAAAGGGAACAGCAGATAAGACAGCCCGGCGGAATTGTTTCTCAGCGGAATGTTTTTCAGTTTTCCATGAGGCGTCAGCAGGTCTTTAAAGTCTTTTTATTGCGTTCTGCGTTAGATGCAAAATCGTATTTCAAAGACACTTTAACTTTGAAAAAACAAAATGCAGATTCTGTACTGTGCCACCTGCAAACAGCAGAGGCACGACCCACATTAGAGAGAAACTTCTAACAGAGGGAGGGAGCTTTGCAGACAAGACCAGGCCATTTAAAACATTTTCAAAATAAAAGGTCACAGGGAAATTGCTGCCTTCCTAATGATAGCATTCGCTCTAGTGTTACCACACCACAACTCAGGTTCCTAATTGAAATTGTCATTAAGCCTTGCTGCAGGCCCCATAACTTAATGACTTTTGGTATGATAGCCTCTTCTCCGCCAAGGAGATGAAGAGCACATTTGTATCAGAGACGGGGTGAGGAGAAACAATGACGGAGCTAAATAAGGATCAAAATCACAACACATCTCAGGGGCTGCCCTCTCTTTTTCACAGGATCTTAATCCAATGTACTACACCCGCATGACAAGCTTTTTTTCTTGTCTGCGCTCGTGGCTACCCCAAGGGATGTCGGTAGAGCACGGATGCTCAGGCACATTATTACCCCAGCTACACGTCAAGCTTTACAGGGATGGATGGCCTGATCCTGACCGGCTTTAAGGAGTTTCCTAAGAAGCCGGCTGCGGTGGGACGGCAGCCGCAGCAGTGCGGTGGCCTTGGGCCTGGACTGTGACATCCCGACGTCCCCTCAGCAGGCAAGCTCAGCAAACGTTGCTCACCGTCCTCCCGCTCCCCAGCTCGGTGGCTGCGGGACCACCGGCCGTCCCCTGCCCATGCCGGGCACTGGCAAGGCGTCCTTGGAGGCTGCTGTGACGGGCCGGGTGTTCGCAGACACAACCCGCTTGGGCGCCAGCCCCGTTCCCATCTCCGGGCTCCCATCACAGCTCATTTTTGTAACGGCACAGAGCAGAAACCCAGACACTCAAACACACGACGCCGGTCGTTGCTCATACATTTAGGGGAGGCTGAAACACAAAACGACATACAGATTGCAACTCCTTCACGCAGTTCCCAGCAAACACCCAAGTCGCTACCTTGAACCCCTCCTGGGTCTAGCCAGGCTGTGGGCCCTGGCTGCAGTATTCCCCTTTTCCCAAAGGACCTGGTTTCCCTGTTGAGCATCCGGCTCTTTGGGCCAGGCCCAGTGACACCAGCACCAGGCAGATGCCACCAGTCCTCATCCCTCTTGTGCTCCTTTTTCACGTGGACACCCAGGCCTTGTCCTCCCCTCTGGGTTATGACGGCAAGGTCTGCAGTCACCATGCAATTAGCATTTATAGCCACATAGCAAAAAATAACCAACTGTTAGATGTTAAATAAAACGGGCAAAGCTTCCATTATTTTTTGTTCCTTCCTAATTAGTTTATTAGAGCACAAATCATAAATCAAAAGTCTTCTCATCTCCATTGCTTCCAGCAGAGACTGTTATCAATTTCTGAATTTTCTAGAGATTGACTTTTACCTTTTTATTTTTTTTAAGTATGAAAAGCTTTAACAGCCAATTAGTGAAATGAATAAAGAAGCAGCTTGTACGTCCAGATTGGTTATGCCATAAAGAGGCACCATCCTAATTGGACCGGAATGGCAGCTCTTCACTGCCGCACCTGATACCGCGAAACAGGAGATGTGCAAAACTCAGCAGCGGTTTCTCACCAGCATCGCGACACTCTCAGCAGAACTCGTTCCACGCATTATTACTTGGGCAGAGGACACGCAAAGACCTGCTCCTAGCGTTCTGACTTACTCTCTAAAGAAATGCACCATTTAGGGCAAACGAATCTCTCCAAGCTTCTCTCAAGAGCTGCCGTTAAAAACAACCCCACAAAAACCTCTAAAACCGCCCCAAGCTGAGACTTGAGCAGCCCCAGAGCTCTGCCGGAGCGGGACGAGGACGGCTCCCAGCTCCCCGCAGAAGCACCCCTGCCCTCCGCATCCCCATCCCCATCCCCATCCCGATCCCGGCGGAGCCGGACCGCCCCGGCCCCGCCCCCCGGCCCCGCCCCGGCCCCGCCCCGGCCCGCGCCTTCCCGGGACAAACGCGCCACCCCGCGGCGCGCGTAAACCAGCCTTGAGCGCTCCCACGCTTTTCTGCCGGTCAAGAAATTCCTCTTCCTACAGGGCCTTCAGCAGGGGAAAATTGCATTTTGGAGGGTCAAGGGTAAACCAGAGAGTTTGGGGCGTTCTGCTTTAGCGCCGTTTACCATTCCCCTAGCAGCTCATCCCCAACCCAGCATCTGCTGCCAGCCCCCCAGCACCCTGCCAGGCTGGAAGAAATGTCTCCGAGCTCCAGGATCACTCTCAGTCTCCGGCAGCATTCCCACCCGTTTTTTTTCTCAGCACAGGTACTGCAGGAGGAGCTCCTCTTATTCATAAAGCAAGGTGATCTGCAGGGAATTAATTTTGGACTCCAGCCCAAAGCCGAAAGCAGGAGCGGATCAAATTTTGTACCGCCCTGGAAGGCACAACAGGGCTTTTCTGAGACTGAACTGAAAATATTTTAATATCTGCAGGCAAACAATGAACCTCGTTCATATTTTACGTGCTGCTGTCTGTCTTCCCTTTAATTCAGTCATGTAATTGCAGACAATTTGGTTTCTAGACTGTAATCTGATATTTGCACAAAAGTGATACAAGTATCCTGCCATTAAGTCCCTTTGACTTTGAGGAAACAGTTCAGGTATTATGAGCTGCTTATCAAAGAGCAGGACCTCTGGGTTCCCAGCTAGAGCTAAGCTATTCTGCCTGAAGGAGCAGCGACCTTGTTCAGCTGAGGAAGGGCATTTGGGTGCCTGCCCGGATAAGCAGAGGATGCCCTTCTCCTTTCCAGAAGTCTCTCAACCTGTACCAAACATGCACAGCAGGAGCCAAAAGAGCAGTACGGGGGCACTCAGGATAAGCCCCAGGTAAGACAGGATGGCTATAGACAAGGGACAAGGTGTAATCACTGAGAATGAGGAACTTCAAGGATCAGATGTGGCTTAGGAAATGTATTAGAGGGATTTTGGAAGGGAGTCAAGTTCTCAGTTGGACCGATCTGTCTGCTCCCGCTATATATCCGTTATCAGACTTACTATTTCATCACTGAGTGGAACAGAAGGACCGCTGAAGAAAAACAGGGCGGAAAAATGAAACTGGGTTTCAGTTCTCCCATTGTACAGTCTTCCTGATCTTGCAGATTTTCTGAGAAGGCAAGCGCCAGTTTCACAAGAGTGGAAAAGCATTTTGAGCACAGAGGTCAGCAGAAACAATGCAAAACTTTACAGTCATAAACAGAACAAGAAAATCCATAGCCCATGCTGTGCTGGGACTTGCACAGCCATTCTGTCAAGGAGAGAAACAATAGCTTATAACTTGCCAACACAGTACGAATTCCAGACTGCCACCTGGGAACGGTCACTGTGCTGCCAACTGTAAACAGCTACAGAGCGAGGCTTATCCGCTGAAAACTTTCACCAGCCATCTGGGAGAACAAGCACAATGCATAACTTCTTACTGCGTGAGGGAAGGAGCAAAGATAATGTCCATTTTCATTTGGTTTGTTATTTAGTCATCGCCAGTCCTACGTTCCAGGAACCGTACTGGGACAAAATGGGAATTCCTCCTTGGCTAAAGCGAGGAGGGTGTGCTTTGTGTTGGGGTAGCACCTTGTGTGCGTATCTCTGCTGTTCTTATCTCAGCAGACACTGCTATCCAAGTAAACAAGGCATGGTTTCATTGTCTGGGCTAAGAACAGAAATAACCCTGTCCTGGGGACCCTGCATGTTTTGTAGACACGTCAAAGGGCATGAGGAAGATGCATTCACAGCAAGATTAGGCACCGGCTCCACGCTGGAGAGGAAGGAAGGGCTTAGCAGAAATGGAGTTGAGCACGGCTCCTGTTCACACCCAAGATAAAGAGCAGGGCCGCCGTTGAAGGTTTAGAGGTGATGCTGCACTGTGCTTTCAGGCACGAGGCAATCCTGTCCCAAAACGCTCAGTATCTGGTGAACTTAACCAAGCCCTGACTCAGAGCATCGCTGCACCAGCTTTGTGTAGGTTGTGCTTGTCAGGGCCTTTGCGAGCTTTGCAGGCACATGCCCCGGCCATTGCTTCTACCGAGAAAAGCGCACTACCTCCTCCTCCAGCCCTTCCTGTTACTTGACCCTGATTTTACCACCAGTTGGAAGTCAGTCTGTTATCCCAGCCTTGCAGGGTGGGGATTTCACGCCTCAGCATAAAGGTGATAAATAGGATTCTGTGCGGGGTATGTTTGGTTATTGATGATGCACATTCCAGCTTTGGGAAGTCCTTGGAAGCCTGGTGTTCATATTTCAGTTGAGATTTATATCCAGGAGAACAATGCTCTGTTATAGGAGGGCTTCGCTCTCCCAGCCACACCAGTAATTCTCAGCAGCTTTTTCCTGAGCTCTTTTCTGGCTCCCCACTTTGACTCATTGCCTATTGTTGCACATCTGTCAAGCGTAACAAGGAAAGCTGTGTACACGCCTCATCCACTGCAAGGGAGTTTCTTTATGCACTGAGATTTCAGTGCTCTGCTCTCTTAACCCCTACAGCGCCATGCACATGCATAGGAAAAACTGCTGAGAACTGAAGTAGGGCAAGGAGACATTTCTTTGCCTCCTTTCCACAGTCCTTGCTTAAAGGTAAAATCCCTTAAAAGGCATGAACGTGCTCATACGCCACAGTACTAGCTTAACCAGAACAACATGACGGAGTACAGCGCACCTACAGGGACAGATTCCCACCAGTGTCCATCCCAGCAGAGACCTCTGGCCTCAGCCCATACCCTGAACTCGCTGAACACGGCATCTGCCACATCTTGCCACACCTTTTAGTGTTTCCAGCCAGAGCTTTGTTCAACATTTGATTGAACAGCGACTTGCTGCCATAGTTTTAGAAACAGACTAGGGACTTCTGCAGATTTATTAGTGTAATTTATGGGCATGGTTCATAGAATTATTATAGCAGACTTTCCTCTCACATGACAGCTTCCTTGTACCTCTCAGGAAAAGCTTGTCACTTTTTGAGGCAGTTCCCTTTAATATACATGCTGTCAATCCTTGAGTGGGTGTTTTCCCCGCTGCCCCACACTTTCTGCCCTATCTGGGAAGGACCACACGGTGCGAGCTGTAAAGGATCAGGCTTCAACAGTGACTGGCTTTAGCAAGGCTTTCACAGACCAGCCTCCCTGGGAACAGGGCTCAGCGCTGGTGCTGTATCTTTGGGACTCTCTGTCCCTGGGTTTGCTTCAGAAATAGGTCCCTGTCGGGGCTTGTAGTCTCAGCCTATGAAGGCAAACAGGCTCTTTCCACTGTGGCACGGGGAGACTGCAGCACAGAAAGAGCCTTGGCATTCCTCTCCCTCAGCACGCAGTTCTTTCCCATGGTCATATAACAAACCAGAAATTAAGCTAGAATAATCAAGGCCCAGTCCCACAGCACCATCCTTCCTCAGCTAGTTCTTGTCTCAATTGCTTTGTTCATACAAGGTTTTATATGGTGAGCTGGTAACCGCACCATTTCCCAACAGCGCTCCAGGAGATTCTCATACAGTACCTATGTTTTCTGACAACTACCAAATATAATTTCACCAATGCAGACTTTTCTCCCACTTGCACCATGAGAACTAGGAGCCACCTCCTCTCCAACGCACACTGGGTTCCCAGACCTTGCTTGCAGCCTGCGAGACTCCCACCAAACCCAGCTCTCATTGCAAGGATCTCACCCCTGAAAGATGGACATTTGGCTGCTTTTCTGCAGAGAGGTGACGCTAGACTTAGAGCCCCGAGCACTTATTTGGCTGCGGAAGGGTACGACAAACATTGCAGCTCCGCAACCCAAAAACCTCTTTCCAGGCCTTTCTGAAGATACTGTATTTCAGTAGCTGAGAACAGGCTTAGCGAGTACTTTCTCCTGCAGAAACATACTGGCTGTAACGTAGCTGCCGACGTTAGTGCATGGAAGGTGACCGTCCTTCAGAGAGCAATTTGTCTCCCATCTTTGCACAGAATCACTCTGCAATTTGTCCAGAGCATTTGCCTTGTCACAAATGATGCTCTAAAACCAATTGCTTCTCCTTTGCAGCATTCATTTTCTTCTCCCATTTACCTTGTCAAAAAGAAACCAAGAGTTCAGTCATTATGGCTGTCTTGTTTGTCGTGCAGATTTTTTCCTCTTCCAGAGTCCAGCTCCATGCTCTGCTTGTGCTGCCCAGAAAGGTGGGGACCTTTGGTGGCTCAAGAAGCAAAGTCTGCCGGGACCCCAGTCTGTAAGCAGACCCAGTAAACTGCTTGCCAGGAAACATAACTGCTGTTCAGAGAGCAGAGTGCAGGAAAACAGGTTTTTCCCAAGTTTCCCACTGCAGAGAGTTCCCTCGAGTCAGCCCCAGGCTCAGCCCGGGGTTTAACCGCGTTGTCCCCAGGCCCCTACAAGTGACTGCAATGCCGGAGATGAACTTGTGCAATCGGCTGCTCCGGCTCAGAAGGAGCCAAGGGGATCTGTCTCATCTATAATAAGTGGTTTTCAAGGAGGGAATTACGTACAAGCAGTAAGACTTCAGCACCGAGTGAAACCCTAAGAGAAGTTAACAAGAGCTAAGCTATTTCAAACCAGGCCAATGCTGCTTTCCAAAGGGTACGGCCAGTTTTCCCAATTCAAGCAGGGCCTTTACTTCCAGCCACTTCCAACAAGGAGGTACAAAGCTATCACCAGCAGCACTTCAGCAGCCAGGACACTTTCACCATCCCTGCCTCGCAGCTGGATCCCAGTTACACCTCACATCCCCGTGACGGGTGCTATCGGAGCAGAGTCCCGGGGGAGCGCGCAGGGTCCCCGGCACTGCACCAGCAGCACGGCAAACGGCAACAGGAGCCCGCGCTACCTCTCTTGATGACGGACTGCGAGAGAGAGTTTAATTATTCCAACGCTGACTGTTTTACAGCAAGCAAAAGGGATCCAGGAAAATGTTTTCCTGAGAGTAAACGATTGTGAGAAGCTGGCTGTAAACACGGCGCTCGGAGTCCAAACAACACAAAGCTGAGTGTTACCTGTCACAATAAATTGTCAGCCTCAGCCTGCGTGTTCTGTGAGGAACTGGCTGGGAGGAGCAGACACCTGGTGTGCTGTTGTTTGGGCAACACAACCACGTTAATTCTCTAAAGGAGGGGAGAGACTGCAGCCCTCTGCTATTTGGGAAGAATAACATGCAGACAAATCACAGAGCTTTTCTTAATGCTGCCATGATATACAAATAAGAGGCTTAAGTATAATTATAGGTTGTATAATCAGTGTGAATAAAGAAATATGTAGTAATTGATGCCATATTTTATAAATATCCTAACTGTTTAAGAAACTGGAAATGTTTTCAAAAGAAATACTTTAGCATAATGATTATAAAGCCCTTTAATGTGAGTGAGCTGCTTTCTGAAGCCAGTTTTAGATTCAGTCTCATGAACATAAATAGAGTTAATTGCCCTTCTGTGCAAGCTGGATGTTAGCACATTCCAGCAAAGCGTGCATTTTCCAAAGTGCCAATTCCAACACATTCCAACCCGTGCAATTTCTGCCTTTTTATGCACAGCACATAAAACGCACGCACATCTGGGCAAGGGTAAAGTTAAGTGCTTATAGTAGTGGGCCTTGGAAATGGATTGAGACGTCAACTGCTTGCCCATATGTTATTTGGATATTCAAGTGCAAATGCGGCTTTTCTGAATTCACCCCACAAGGGAGAGCACATTGATGTGCAAATGGAGACAGTGGGGAGAAGGGATGCAGGGTGGCTCGGAGGGTGCAAACGGCTCGTTGCCTCTTCCTTCCCAAAAATAAGCAGCTGCACCATAGGGGCAGAGCAAGGGGACGATGCTCGCTAACGAAAAGGGGAAATCGTTTACCGGAGGCAACTCCTCAGCTGAACCACTTGCCAGGGCAGCAGGCGGGGGTGCTGACATTGCTAGCAGAGGATGCTCAGGGAAAAGTGCCGGATGGATGCTCTACCTCTTCCCTGGTACATCCCTCCCACTCCAAGCGGGCAGCAGGACCACAGCCCCGCTGGCATAGGCTGCACCCAGCCATCCTGTCAGTCCCCTCTGCCAGGCTGGTTCGGAGCTGCCAGTCCCACTCAGATCCCATCCAGGCCACAGGAATAGCGGTGAGGGACATTCCTCCCCCCAGGCCATGCACACTCTCAAACTCAAAGTTCATTTTCTCTGTATGACTCACCGAGTTATACGGGAAAAATGCAAATGAAAATACAACACAACTCTATCAAGAGACCTTACAGAAACAAAGCATTTACATCGCCAAAAGTAAATACCACCTCAGATTTGGTCCTACAGGATGAAACTAGGGGATACTTTGTAAGTAATGCTAAAAATAATAAAAAAGTCCCGATTTGGACATGGCTTCGGGGCATAGCACAATGTGCGTTCACAACTGCCAAATCACAACTGCAGAGGAGTTTTGTGCAGATGACCCATTGCAGAGGAGTTTTGTGCAGATGGCCCATTGCAGAGGGCTCTCTCCCAGCACGGCGCTCCCCAAGGTTTGGGGTTTCTGCCTTTAATGAGCTGGTGATGAGTGACCCCTCCCTCAGTCCTCCTTCACGCCTCGGCCTTCTCCCTGGAGTCAGGCAGAACAATTTTAAATCCAATTTCCTCTCACAGATTTTCTGAGATGGGGGGGGGGGCGAAGCGTGCTGCTGAGCAAGCACGAGCCCTGGCTCTACGCTGCAGCCTCGCCGCCTAACCCAAGTGTCTGTCACCGCAGAGGACGGCCACGCACAGCGGTGGAGTGGTATTTCTGCCCCCATTTCAAACCCCAACCCCACCGCCAACCCGGAGCCTTGCGAAGGTCATGTTTTCCCAGGGTACGCAGGCTCAGGGCTCTTTCTGGCATCAGGCTCTTTAGCAAAGAGCAGGCACGGCCATCGCCAGCACCGGGATCTCGGCACAGGGCAAGGTGCAGCCGCTGCTGCTGGCCGATGCAGAGGGAAAGGCAAGAGCCCTGCACGGCCACAGCCACTCTGCACCTCACGAGCAAACTGTTTGCAGCGTGGCAGAGATGGGGCGATGCACCAAGGGCCGGTTCTCCCAGGAGCCTGCAAACAGGGACCGGGGAAGCTCCCGGCACAGCAGCGTGGCAGTCGGGGTGTGCTGTCCTCTGCTTGCCTCGGTTCAGTCCACTTCTGCTTCCCTGCAGCTCCATTTCAGCCCCAAGGCTTCCACCGCCGTAACTGCCAGACCCATTACGACCTGCTGCAATTCTCTTCGCTCTTGCAAGGGAGATGATATACTGGCCGTCCAGGCACCTCCCTCCCAATCAACATCGCATGCGTCTCGCATGCTCCGACACAGTCAGGGATGTGCCGAAAACAGCCTTGTGCCCACTAATTGCTTTGGCATGTGGGCAGCGGGAAAACGGCCAGGCTCTGCGTTGCATTAAACCATTACTCTTCCCTCCTTGGAATCACTCTCCTGTCTCTGTGCCTTCACAGCTGCCTTTCTGCAGCAATGCACGAAGGATTCATCGCTGCGCTTGGGATATCCCAAGCGCAATGTCTGGTATTCATCAGAACAGAGCCAGTTTTGCTGTTCCTAAAGACCACAGTATATGGAAGCCAGGGCCTTGGTACGGCAATACAGCTGCTGATGAGCAGCCTGGAGCCAAAAGGGTCTGGCTGGTCACAGTGCCCATTTGCATCTTTGAGCACCTTTCTCAGCCTTTTTAAACAGACACGACACAGTCAGCCTTTTCCTTGGCCCTCTGAAACCACACTGCCCCTTCTGCTCCCTTCGGTTTGCATGGTCCACAAGAGGCTTTGAACTCCAACACCTGTAAATACAGGAGGCTGCATCTGCACAGCAAGGTCATGGCAGCCTCCAGAAAGCCACAGCTCAGGTCCTAGCTCAAGTTTTGCCAGCCCTCCAAAACCAAACAGCAGGAACGCAGCCCATCCCAGGAGGTGACAGGTATCCTTCTAGAGACACATTGGTCCTTCTGACCACAGGAGCCAAGTCAATAACTCTAGTGCTGGAGGCACATCCCGAGTCTCAGGGACTCTGCAGTACTGTTCCCATCCACCTCTTGGCTCGACCGCCAAGGAGGATGCTTTGCCGGTGGCTGGGGCTGCAGTGGAACGCGGGCTAAAGGAAGGCAAAGTGAGGGCCTATCTCCACTGTCATCGGACTACCCAGTGCTGCTACTGAGAGCTCACCATGGGCCAATAACCCAGCCTTTTTTGGGGGGTGGTTGGGGGAGCAGAGGCACAAAGTGTAGCAGCCTGCACAGAGAGTCGTGGTGCCATAACTGGGCAGCTAGAACCCTCAAATGGGCCAGCACAGCGGCTTGACTGCAATGGAAATATATATTAAGAGTCTGTGCTGTGAAACGGTGCTGCAGCAGAGCCGAAATGCGAAGACGCAGCATGTGCTCAAGCTAGGTCATGGTCTGTTTATAGCCAGGCTCTTCTGGACCTGAACAAGGGTTTGTGTTCTCGGTCATCAGCAACCCTACAGTTTGGGAAGGACAACTTTACATTTGGCTCCATGCCTGAGCTAAACACTGCCCCATCCATCAGCAGTTTGGCTTCTCATTCGTATGGTGGACTTGATCTTGAAACCATCTGTTTTCCCTCAGCTTGCATCCAGCTTTCACTTGGACAGCAGAGCCCTTTCCAGCTACAGCCCCTGGGCATGGGGGTGGGAAAACCACTTCACTTGCTGCTCTCTGCAGCTAAAAAACCAAGTTTGACTGGAGACACACCAAGGACCCTTCTTTTGCAGGTAGAGGTGAGACTGGCAGGACGTGCTAGTGAGGAGGACCGGAGAAGTAGCCCTGGGACGGAGCTCAGAGGATGCAGCTGGGGCTGCTGAGGCCAGATCCTTGCAGCAGGGAAGATCCCATGGACCTTGGAAACATTAGGCCCATGCAGACCCTGCAGTGCATGGAAAATGTCTCCAAGAAAGAGGTGCTTGGTCCAGCCTAGGACTCCAGGAAAGAAAGATGGTCTCAGCAGTGGAAAGAAACCTTCAGCAGTCTGAAAGCCTGTGATGAGTAGTTTCCTTCTTGTAATATTTGTTTTAACCTGTCAGTGTGTTTTCTGCTCCCAAACAAATGCGGTCTGGATTCTGTCACCAAGAGGCTCCAAGTGCGCTGGTTGTGGCTTGGGGCTTTGTTTCTGTTCCAGGGAGTGGAACCAATGTGAACTTCACTGAATTGGTCCTTCTCCTCCTCTCCTCGGGACGCTTTTGCTTTATTTCAAGGCTGTTATTAACTGACAGGTTGGTGTAAACACACATTTTGAAAGGCGCTAGCAGACAGCAGTGCCTGTCTCTGGACTGCACATGCAGAACTTGGACGTCTCCGCAGCAGAGATCCAGCGATGATTTTTCGCATGCCCTGGTCAGCAGCTCCAGCATCCAGGCAGGGAGGAAGGAGCAGGGCTCTGGACTGCATCTCTTGCATGGGCTCATCTGGAAAACAAGCGGCCTCCAGGCCTGCAAAATGGGCCACGGACGGCTTTGCCTTCTGACCACTGCCCTGTGGTTCCCACCTCCCCGGCCAGGTCCAACTTCAGTGGCCACACCGTCACTGGAAAGGCTTCTGGCACCACGAAAAGGCTGATCTGCAGGTCCTGGGGAATTCCCACGAGCAGGGGACCTGGTACACCTGGCGCTGCTTTGTTAAGGGTCCTCTCCTCCAGGCTGGAGCTTATTTTGAGCTCCAGCTCCCAAAAGCCATGCGGCAAAGCGGGGCAAAGGGAAGGAGCTGTGCACGTCCATCAGCCAGTCTCCTTGCTTTGGACCAAACAGAATCCTGCCAGCTGAGCTGCACAAGCCAGCTCCAAAATCCACAGAAATGAACTGTAAAACCCCGTGCTTTTCTAGTGCTGCAAGGGGGGGGGGGGGGGAAGCGTTTCCTGCAGATGTTTCCCATTCACTGGGCCAAATCTAGACCTGGCATAAGCCTGAGCAATACAGAGAGGAGCTGTATTAGAAAGAGCTGACATGCAGTGCAATACCTCCTGTTCAACCTGGTGGGGACACCCTGTGATAGTCCTTCAATCTCTCAGTAGCTTACGGTGCCAAGTTTGCAAGAGCAGGTGAGGTACCACATAGTGACGATAACGAAAACCAGCTGCCGAGGAAGTGTCTGGAGACAGAGGCAAACTGTCAGGCTCAGGATAAGTACTGTCTCCTAGAGCATGGAGACAAGATAGCTGCATCTCTGGGAGGGCCCTGCAGAGGTCATTTTGCAGGAATGGGTATGGAGGACATTTTCCTATTAACCCTTCGGTTGACTTGAAATCGCGTGGTTAAAGTCCCAATTGTTGCTGCTGAGGCATTTAGAAGTTTGTCCGCTGAACAACGCTATCCACCCGAACCCTCTCCTCCCTGGAAGACCCACTAGGGATTGCATCGGCAGTCCCCCCCAATGCACTACAGGGTTCCTCTCCATCCTCCAGGGCCCAGACCAACCATCAACGCTGGGTCTCGGGAGCAGAACTTTCGGCTGCTCCGAGGACAAACGCAGTTCTGAGGCTCTCCTAGAGAAATTGCCATTTCCAACCAACACGGTCCCAGCGGCAGGGGATGGAGAAGCCCTGGCCCTTCAGGGGGACACAGGCAGAGGAGGTGCAGGCAGAGGAGGTGCAGGCAGGACCACCTGCTTCTGCAGGGCAGGACCGGAGAGATGGGTTCGGGAGACCAAACCGCAGCGGAGCTGCGGAACCGGAGCGCGGCCGCACGCCGGAGCAAACGCGCTTCTGCTCCGCGGGTGCGGAGCATCCTCCCCGGGGGAGGGGATGGGGAGGCCGGGGAGATGCTCGCCAAGGGGGTCTCGGTGAGCTCGGGTTCCCCCCGCCCGCTCCCCGGCCCGTTCCCCTCCGCCACCGTGAGATGGCAGCCGCCTCCCGCGGCTGCTGCGGCCGGGAGGGGAAGGGGCGGGGGGCGGCTTCAAGCCCGACCCGGCTCCCCCCCCCCCCCCCCCAAAAAAAAAAACCCCAACAACCACGTCCCCCAGCAAAGCACAATCTTCTTTTCGGCAGTTTACGGTTGTTGTCAGAGCTGAGACCGCTCCGCCCGCCCCGCACGACACAGCAGCCCAGGAAAGGCTGTGAAACGCAGCCTTTACCGCTGTCCCCACACAGGACCATTTAATCCCCTTGTTTATTGTTCCTTTGGTTAAAGCTAGTGGGAATTTGCATATTCTGGCTCCTGAATCTGGTCGTAATGAGAGCAACCGCACAGAACTGCTGGAAAGCTCCTCTCTCCTCTGCTTGAGTTACATTTGAGGGGGCCCGGGTGAATCTCCTGTAACTCAAAGTTTAAAAAAAAAAAAAAAAACACCAAACAAACGGCACACGCTTTCAACCCCAGGCATAGTCCGCAGGCAGCAGGCACCCAAGCCATTAAACTGCATTTCTGGGAGCCCAGAAACGCTTTAGGGAAAGTGAAAGCATCTCTGCTCCTGCTTAGTCATGATGTTGAATCCAGGTGCTTGAGGAACACAAATCAGGACATCCGCACACAAAAAACCTGACTAAAAGTCCTGGATGCTCTATATTTTAAATTCACCTTTTGCCTTTTAACCTTTGAGTGACTTTGTTCAGCTTTCCTAGCTCTCCTGCTGGAGGACAAGTTTCCTCCCTTAGGAAGCAGCGAAAACGAGGAGTTTCTGCACCAGATGCGTGCAACAGCTGAGGGACTGGGAATTTCCTGACTAAACTGGGCAGGGTGACAACAGGATGGCCACATACGTTCCCAGGGAAAAGCTGCCAGAGTGCCACCAGCTTCCCAGTCCAGGGTACATGCAGCCATCTGGCATCTCTCTGCATCTTCTCCTGCAGCACATCTCTGCCCAGAGCACAGCCGCTGGCAACGGAGCTTCCCTCGAGGGCTGACTTCAGCAGGGCACGTCAGCAGGGAGCACCCAGGCATCTCGGCTAGTAGTCCCGGCACCTCGGTTTAACGCCTCCAGTGCATTAGAAAAGCAAGCATAGCTCAGGCATTTACCAAGGAAAACCTAGGGGTTGAAAAGTCTCTTCCTTGGGCCAGCCGAAGTAAGCCTCTGAGCTGAGACACCGGGACAGCAGCCTGGAGAGCCAGGTGTGCTCCGCAGGCCGAAGTGAGACTTGGGAACGACACGTTGTCTGTGCAACACGCCAGCCCAGACAGTCACAGTGAAATACATTAAACCAGCTCTTTTGTGCTTAACCTCCTGTTGAGATCAACAATGACATTTGCATCCACTACAAGCCAAGCAAAGCCAGAGAGTCTGCCGGGAAAACAACAACAACAAAAAAATTGGAAGGGCTGGGCTGAATCCCTCCTGGCTTTCATTCCAGCCTGTACAACCCTGTGTGTGTTCCTGAGGGACTGGGAAAGGGCTGCTCATGAGGACACGCTTGATGTGTTGTACCTGAAGGGGAAGCCTTTCTGACTATGCTAATGGCAGAGAGCTTGTGGGCATCTGCATGAAACTTGCCTGTACAGAGGGACTGAGATGCTTAAGCCCAGAAGGCAATTTACAGGAAAATATAAACTGGGCATTTTGGAAAGACCGTGCATTTCCAACAGGATGATAACATGCTATCTAGGTCCCAGCCCTTCAGCTGTTTAATGATCTATGCAAACAGCATGTCAGGTTCTCTCAGCAATGGCATGTAATGGGTCTTCAGATTGCTGTACTACACAAGGCCATGCTGAGCTGTATGCCCAGCTCAAAGCCAGGGCTTCAGCTACTCCCGAGACTCGCATCGGCATGTAGGAACCCAATTGCCCATTTAATGCCTCTCTATTCCTCCTAACCTTCCCACCCTGCTGCAGGAAGTCAGAGGAAGCACTCCATCCTCTTCAGTAGATTTTGCCCTATGCAACTGAAAACCTGTGCACTTCAGGAAGAAGATGATGTTTCCTTGTGTGTGTACCTGGGCACCCAGCACTAAATACCCAAATTCAAGAGCTGATGCAGCCAGAGGCCAGGCAGAAAGAAGTGCTGGCCAAGCAGGCTGGCATCTCAACCATCAGTCAGTGCCATTCTGGTCCACAGTTACACGTGACGTGGGACACGGATCTATTGCACAGGACCAGCCCTGCAAGCCTCAGACTCGGTACTTTATGCTGCCCTGTCAGTTATTGCACACATTCGTTGCCGATAGGCACTTTCAATCCCAACACAGCGCTGTCCCCATTTAGCAAGTCAGGGCAGCTTTCAGCTTAGATATGCTTATTTCTGCAGCTGGTAGGACAGCTTGCTTTGCCCCAGACACCCTGCCAAGCTTCCCACCGCATCCCTCATGGTCCTGTGTCTCTGCAGCAGCCCCATCACCAGCACTGAGCCCCCCAGGCACCAGCGTTCGGCAGGATGCCCTGGGCCAGGCAGTTTCTGAACAGATGAAGAATTAGGGAATTAAAAACTGGGAAATACATCTAACGAGCATGAATAGCCTCATTGAGAGAAGGCAGGCACATGCTGCCCCTGATCTGGCTGCACTCAGCACATCCCCGATGCCATCCGTCCTCCCAGCTGGGCTCTGCAGAGACTCATTTGGTTTGTCAGGGCTTTCAGCCCTTGTCCCCTCTACATTTGACTTGTCACCATCTCATCGACACTCCTTAGCCTAATCTTGCCCATCTGTCCCCAGACCAGCCAGGCCTTGTTGGCCACATTTCTGACTCCCCAGTCCTGCAATGTTCCCTTCTCCAGCCTGCAGCTCCCCTGGAATAGTTCCCGCTCCATCGATCCCCAGACACTGCAGGGGCTGTGCAGCTCCTTCGCCCTTCTGCTGCTGCCCAGGGGCATCCAAAATACCATGAAATTACTGCAAGGACCTGGGGCAAACTACAGGGAACACCACCCTCCCTCCTCAAAACCCGACAGGCATCAGAAACACTCACCACAAGAGCAGAAAGTGGTGCAGATGATATTTTATAAGGAAAAAAAAAAAAAAAAAAGAAATCAAGCGTGAAGCACAGCGTTATTGCATTTTAGAAATGACTAAAGGATTGTTTGCTCTGTGTGTAGTCAGAAATGTTGTCACTAGAGTAGCTGTTTCTAACTGTAACCTGCTAGGAGTAAAAGCAATTTATGCCAGTGATCCTTGACTTTAGGGCTCAAAGTTGGGCAAGATCAAACCATGGAGAAGGAAAACATTGAACGCGCATTGCTTAGAGCAAACAACAGGAGGAGAACTATAGTCACCAGCTAATTATGGCAGAAAATTTTGTGTGAAATTACCAATGAAGAGATCAATATGAACCAACTAGATTTTTGCTTTTGGGCACTGTAGGAAGCTAGCTGGCTGGCTGAAACTCATGCATGCTCTCCACCTTCTCCCTTTGTACCTTATTTTTAAAAAGCATTAGTTATTTTTTTGGTGAACAGGTCAGTGATGCTGAACAGAAATAATTATGGCCAGTGAATCACAAATCAATGTAGTGCAGTTGTTATACAGGAGACAGCCCAGAATTCTAATGTTTCTGCTCTCATCCGAGTCCTGGGGGATTTATAATTCTGACAACACAAATAACATATTCCTTTGGGAGCTCAGTTGAGAGTTGTCAGTGCTGCTGCTGGAAAGTCTCCTCACTGGCTTATTACCACATCGTCTACGACCTGTGCAATTTGAAAAGGTCAAAGACGGGCAGTGAAGACCAGAGCCTGCATCAGCTCTCTTCCCAGTGGGATGCCGTCTGCAGAGCCTTCCCAGGCTCACGAAAACTTGCCGGTATGGTCCAATAACACCGATCCCTGCTCACGGCTAGCGACAGCAGAGCCGCTCCACGCAGCCGTGCTGATGCCCGGCCAGACGGGAACCCAGAAGCATGTTGGCTCACGCAGCCACGGTTTTTTGGGCACAGATTGTTTCCACAGGTAGGGGAAAGGATAGAGAGACCACACCAGCTCTGAGCAATGTTTCACTTCAGAAGCTCTTATAGGAAGGCTCCACCACAAGTCCTCTTAGAAAATCATTTTTGTCTTAATATAGAAGTGCCACGTAGGTACTGCCGAGCCATCCCCTCCTCCCGAGAAGACGACCTGCCACCCGGCTGCTTCCCACCCCTTGCTCCTGCTCATTTGAGCCACGTACTCTCCACTGACAGGTCCCATCACCATTCCCATCCGACAAGACCCAGCAAAGGCAGCAGGGCAGCACTCGTTGGGGCTCGGGGAGCCAGGACAAGCTCAAAGCCTACGCATACCCCAAGACCTCGCTCTCTGCGGTCCGGACCTGTCCGTGGCACTGGGCAGGGCGAAAGCCTTCAGCCCTCTCCCCACCCTCCTCTTCTGCATGGGGAGCAGGTTCCCCCACAGGACCCAAATCTGCAGGCGGTGCCTGGGGAAAGCTCGGGGGTCTCGAGGCGGCAGGGAGAGGGTCCCGTCACGACGGCTGCAGCCAGTCTGCAGGGAGCATCCCAGCATCTGCAGGGAGCTCAGGACACTGCCGGGCATAAGGGCCATCGGAGGACAACATGACGTAAGGGACGGGGCCTGGCAGGAATTAGCCCCTCCTCATTTATCACCTCCAATAAGAACAACCCTTGGTCAGCACAAATTCTTTCATGTTCGCTTACAACATCTATTTATAATATCAACAAAACCACAGGACATAACAGCGTCAGACACACTCGAGAGCTTCCAAGAGCTCGAGACAGAAGAGGGTTTCCCACCAGCAGCAATTCCCCGGCAGAGGCGAGAGGGTTTTGTGGTTCGGGCTGCGGACGGAGGCGCAGGAGACCTGGCTCAGCCCAGATGCCGCTGTGGCCCTAGCCAGGTGTCCACGGGCCGTGGCCACGGAGGGACTCGGGCTGCATCTCCAGGGCATTGCCCAGCCAAAACCACCGCCTCTGCCTGCCCAAGCAGAAGACAACCCCAGTTCCATCCTCACCCAAGCATCGGCCTCGTGCCCACCTCCCTCCCCTGCTCTGTTTCCACTGGATCCTACACCAACAGCTTTTCCCGTCTCCCCCCTGCTTTTCTTTACAAATCAAGTGGTAATAATTTACAAAAAGTCTGTTTCTGCTTGGAGCCAGACGTCTCTGAATGATGGCTAGCTTTAAAGCAACTCCTGGTTCTGCCAGACCCTATGGAGCACCCAGATCTTTTCAAGAGTCCTACCAAAGCTAGGGCACAGAAAAGCAAATTTAGTTGCAAAAATAAATGTTTCTTTGGGATCCCTGAGCCCAGACATAACCAAGTTCCTTGAGGGTTTTAGGCCTGGCAGGACTCCTCCCTGCATTTCACATTTTTGAATCATAATATCCCATTGCTTTGATATATCAGTGGATTTCCAGCGTCTGCCGGAGCTGTGAGTGTTCAGAGAAAGGCGCTGCCATTTCTCCTCTAGTTTTGCAGCAGTTGCTGCCTTTCCAAAGCCAGCAGCCTGCATCCACATCACGAAACCCTTGAGTTCGGTCTTTTCTTGCATCGGCTTTCTCGCTGCGCATCAGCGCTGGCAGAGGGAACAGACAACCCTCCTCCCCGAGGGATGCGAGGGGAGCACAGCCCCAGGTCTGCTCCAGCTGTTTCTGTTTCAGCCAGCAAGGTGACACATGCTCTCGAGCTGCTGGAAACCCTAATCCCATCTGCAGACCCTTCTCCTTGTTTCTTTTTGGTACCTGCACCCCAGACCTGGCGGCAGTTTTCCTTAGCCAGCGGGTGAGCATGAACAACCGCCGGGGCACCTCAAGCTCCGGATTGCAAGGCAGCGATGCTGGGCTTCCCCAGAAACACACTTTTTAAACCCCAGATGCATTCGGGATCATCCAGGGGGCTGCTGTTGGCACAGAGCCGGGTGGTTTGGCAGATATAGCTCTAAAGAAAAAGAAGGGGGGAAAAACTGGTGGAAAAATGTCCCCTCCAGCCCTCTTGTTGAATTAAACCACATGTATATTTTTAAAATACAGCGGAAAGGAACAACTCTCCAGCACATGTTCAAGAGCAGAGTCTTATTTCAGAGATTTCAAAAAATTAGTGGCTGAATGCTGAAACAATATAGCCTTTAGACGAGGGCATTTGGAAGTGATTAACGAGCCTGAACTCATGCATTCAAAATAAAAAGTTAGTACCTCACGCTGGTAACAACTGTCAGCTACTAAAAATCCAAGGAGAGGGGAAGAAATCAAACTCAACCCTGCATAATCTAATGCTCCAAATCAGCAGGAGACCACTAGCAAGCCCACCAGCCCATGACTTCCCTGGGCACATCGCCTCCAGACCTCACGCTCGTCCCCGCCGGACAGACGGACGTCCCTGCCCCGCTCTGACCGGAGGGCTCAGGACACCCTGCACCCCAGACCACACAGCCCCATTTTGTTGCCTTTTTGGGGCAAACAGATCAAGTCTAGCAGCCGCATCCCATGGACCAACTCCTGCACGGGGCACGGCCACGAGGGCTGGGGTACACAAGGAACGGTCTGCTTCTGCTTCCAGTCTTCCTGTCTTTTAAATGATTAAAAAAAAAAAAAAAAATTAAAATCTGCCCAAACCTGGCTACTCTGTGCCCTGAAGGAAGCCGCGCCAGCTGCGTGCTTGGGCCTAAGTGGCGCAAGAGAGAGCTCACGGTCCCTTTGAACATTAAACCGGCTCTGCTTTTCAGGGACTTTTCAGCTTAGCAGCAAGAAACTGAAGTGATCCAGCGCTGTGTTGGTGGTATCAAGATCAAAGAGCTCAGGAAATCTTAGTTAAGCAAAAAATCACACCTCGTGCTACAGTGTAGAAGCTGCTTCTCAAGCCCCCAAACCTGAAGCGATTAAGAAGGATGTTTTCCCTCTGCGGCAGCCAGCCCCAGCAGCGACTGCCAGCCCGGGGCAAAGGCAGTCCCAGGGCGCATGGGGGGGTCCGAAATCTTCGCTGGCAGGGCTCTCCCGCGCCCGTACGACCAGCAACGTCCCCAGCATTGGAGAAAGATGCAAAGCCCAGAGCTCTTGGCGCATTTTCCCTCCGTATAACCGAGACCAGGGTGAGTTCCCACAGGAGCAGGGCTGCAGGTGACAGCGGACTGCACCGATGGCACAGCGCTCCCACCGCACCGAGCATCTCACCCCGCTTCTGGTGCCGCCGGGAAGGTGGCTGGAGGACAGGGACAACAGGGTGACCCTGCAGTGTGGGAACACCCCCAGATACAGCTGGGACTCCATCTGTAAGCCAAGCTCCAAGCTGCAGGGCCAGGCTTGCAACCTAGTTCACAGCCACACAGGGATTTGGAGAGCTGCGGAGGGGACTGCTGGGGGCACGTCTGGCTGTCCTCCACAGATGGGCGGCAGAGGAAAGAGCCAGCCAGTCCGCCAGAGCTCGTTGTCCCAGCAGAGATGTTTCCATGCATCCCGGGATGCCCACGGCACCCCAGAGCCCCCCAGACCTACAGAGCCTGCACATGAGCCAGGGGACAACCAGTCTGCCCGGCAGCAGGATGCCACAGCACATCCCCACCAGGCCAGGGCCGGTCTGTATTTTGGGTTGGGAGCTGTACAGAAATGAACTTCCCCCTGTCTCATGTCTGAGAACTTAAAGAAAAATAGATGTTTTGAGTTTACTTCAGTAAAAAGAAATGTTGGTAACATGACCAACATCTGGGAGCTTAAAATGAAACCAGACTGTTCTTTCCCTGCAAGGAGCAAAGCCATCCTCAGCCTGGGGAGCCTGGCAGCCCCCCCCCCCCCCCCCCCCCCCCCCACGCAGCTGGGCCCTGTGGGTGCCCCAGTGATGGGAGCCCCGGGCTGAACGGCTGCTGTCCTCTGTCATGGGACACACTCTGCCTGCATCCCCTGCCATACATTTTCTCCCCGCCTTAGTGAAAATTTGGCTATTTCAGCAGCACCCAGAAATTCATGGCATTTTAGAAACTGGTCCAGGATTTTCCACCCTCTTCTTTTCTTTGTTTTGTTCTCAAGTCTGTCTGAATCGCCTGCTGCTTCACCGAGTTTTCCTGGGCCAGGCGACAGGAGCTAGCAGAAGCCTGTGCGTGCTTTCACACACATGTGCGCTGGTAGTGCCATTAGCCGAGGAGTCCAAGATATATTTCACATCCCCAGAGCGCACCAGACGCTCTGGCAGAACGATCCCAAGCCCCCACTAGCTCACCCAGACCCAGATCCCTGAAACCCCGACCTGCCCCCATCCCCGAGAGCTATCTCAGGGCATCTCTCGACACCACGCAGCCGGCAGACCCCGCTGTGCCCAGCGGCTTCTCCTGCCGTCGGAGGGTGAGAGAGGAGGGACTGCGAGGAACCCCTCAAGCCTGACAGTTGGCTCCCTCCAGTCCACACTCGCAGACACAGCATCTAGTTTCCTTCCCATCGACGGGAACGCGCTGCAAACGCTGCCAATGGGCCAAACTGCAGCGCTGGCAAGGGTCTGCAACCAGGAAAGCAGGGGACCAGGACGGCAGGAGGGACACCCTTGCATACTGCAGGGGATGGGCACAACATCTCTGCAGCGCACTCAGAGAAACAACTGCCTGCAGAAGAACAGCCAGTTTTTCCAAGCTTTTAAACCCAGCTGTACCACGCTTTTGCCCAGTGCTGCAGAGCTGCAGTATGTTTGGCTGCGCAGGGCACTCAAAGGTTTCTGCAGTCAGGCTTCTACCAGACCTTTTGTTCTGGATATAGAAAAATACAACCTGACAGCAGCACACAGTACACACCGCTTCTAGCTAAGAGCTGTTCAAATAATCCTTGCATGCTGCAGCACACCTTTTGTTACGCCAGCCCACACATTGCAGAGCTAGGCTTTAGTACCAGCCAGCACATAGGAAAGGAGAGGTTTCCAGCAACAAGACGCACGGCAGCAGCAGCCCTGCAGAGCACGCTTTGCGCCCGCACTACGGCACGGTTGCATCCCCTGTGCTCTCGATCTGCCATGCGCTTTTGCCTCTTGGCACTTGCCCCAAAGTTTCCCACTGCAGAGTCTCATCCTTTGGGCACAAAAGTTGCCCCAGGGGAGGGTCTCAGCCCCGTGTTAGTTATCTCACCGAACACAGCATCTCTGTATCAGCAAGGAGACCAGCTGCCAGCACCTAAACCTCACGACCCCTCTTGATAACAGGTATCTGTCTCTCCCACATTCACAGAAAAGGCCCACCACCTCTGCGGTCAGACGCACCCCTCTACCTCTCCCCAAAGATGAAAAACCACATCCAAGCAGAGGGTGTACAGTGGGGAACAGGAGTTCACGCTGCTAGAAGACAGCACAGAAAACTCTCAGAGCCAGTGGATGCAGCCCCTGTTAATCTGCTAAGGCTGAAGCATGAATAGCTTTCTTCGCCGAAAGGCATCGAATGCAATTCTGACTCCACTCGGGAGCATTCCTGAGTACAGCTCATTATTATTATTATTTTCTTGTTTCTTCAATGATGTTGAACATGCTCCGAGACCCTTAATCGCAGAGGAGATTACAGAAGACTCCCGCAGGGCTGACAAATGAGCTGAGGAAGGCCAAGAATAGCCGCGCTGACAGCACGCCCTGCCCTGAGCGGCCTTCGAGGGGAGACGGAGGAATCGGGGAGGGGACCAGCCCCTTCCCCGCGCCCCAGGCTCCCACCCGGCTCCCTCTGTGCCACGGGAAGGACGGAATGAGCCAGGCATACGGGGAAGCCCCCTCCAGCACTGCAGGGTAGCCCGTGCTGTGACCGCAAGCCCGTCCCAGCGTGTCTCGAGTCCCCCAAATTCCCCATCCCGGGTGCACGCACCCCGCAGGCAGGGTGGGAGCCCCTCGTACCGCTGCCTGCAGCTGCCCCAGGCAGGCATCCATCGCTTCCAACCAGCGCCCGTTACTCTGGGGTTGGGAAAAGCAAGAACAGAGTATTTTGGTCCCACGGCTCTTTCCACAGCTGCCAGGGATGCTCGGGAGAGGTGCTGGTGCACAGCAGCTTGTCTGCGGCCACTCGCCCCACCTAAGAGATTTTGATGCTTTGAGCACTGTGTTGGGGACAATTTTCATGGTTTAGAGCATGCTGTAAAGCCAGCACCAAATAATTTCCAAAAGGATTTGCCTCTCTGGGCACATCGTGGAAGGCAGTGAGGGAACAGCTTCAGAGCCCTCTTGGTCCCCGGCCTGGCCCTCGCCCGCTCAGATGCTTTTGTGTAGGAAACCCAGGACTCACTCTTCGCAGAGCACGAGGCATTTTCCCCTGATATCAGTCTCATGGTTTATCCCATAATTTTGTAAAATAAATTAAAAAAAAAAAAACAAAACACAAAAAACAAAAACCATTTTAAATTAAATATGTTCCTTTGTATGACACCAGGAATTATGAATTGATAAAGATTTCCTATTATCTTATAAAATCTACCACGCCAATCCTTCAGCAAGGCCATGCCCATAATTGCAAGCAGATGTCTTTCTCTGCTGACACGTTAAATAGAAGCAGAAAGACCCACTGCTATCTCCCATCAACAATTTGCACTAAAGCAGAGAACAGATTTTCACAGACCAGGACTGCTGGAGGAGAAGGGAGATTAAGTTCCTGCGGACCAGGCGTCTAAGCATTACAGCAAAACAAGGCAGCTCGGGAAAACAATGAACTCTAAACAGTCCCTAATCCCAAAGTAACCAAAAGCTTTTGTGAAGGAAAATGAATATGCTGAAACAAATACTGCCAGGGCCCAAGGAGGGCTCGAAGACTGAGGTAATGCACCACGAAGGCGAGATTCTCCAGCTGACAAGTCCTCAAGTTAGTTGTCCGCGAACGCTGTCTGTGCAATATTGGCTTTTGGACGTTTGTATTGGCATGTGTAAAACCAAGTGGGAAAGCAACACAACCCCATGTGGGGTCGCGTGGCAGCGACCTGGGATGCCGGCCGGGTCCCCGAGCCGCCCAGCGCAGATTTGGGGTGCACGGCCCCACCGTGCACCCTCGGGACCTTTGTCACCGGTGGTTGTGCTCCACGCCGAGCCCGGCCTGCCGGACCCCGGCAGCGTGACTCCCATTTGCCGATCCCGGGTGGGTTTGGTGGCTCCAAGCTTCCCAATTCGTCCCGTTCCCGGTGGATGATCAGGGTCCCAGGGGACGGAGACGTGTGGCAGGGGGCTGTCCCGTCCTGCAGCACAGCCTCCGGGCAGAGCCCGGCTATTCTGCAACAGCCCGGGAATTATCAATAGAAGTGGAAGTGACAGGGTGTTTAGCAAACATTAAACCCAGGAAGCTTAAAAGGTCTTCCAGGATTATTAAATAAACATTTAGGGTGAGTGAGAGGAAAGAATATGAAATGGCGAAGAAATTGTAAACACTCTGGGGCGGGCGGTTAGGGGCTGCACTCATTCAGCTGGGCAGCACAATGTTTAATTATTAAAGTAGTATCACCCATAATTATGCCTCAGCTCTCCGGCGAGCATTAATTCAAGGGGATGGACTCGTTTATAAACATTTAGCCTAATATTAACATTTTATTAAGACCATTTAACATACAACCTTAAACATGCCATCCTGGCCAGCCCGCGGCTGCAGCGTGCCAGCTCGGCACAGCGGGGTCACCAGAAGCCCCTCACCGGCCCCAGGCTCCCCACATCGTCCTGGGACCACAGGGTTCCTCGGGATTGCACGGGGATCTCCAGGGGGCTGAGGAAATCCCATCCTTCATGGAGGAGGAGTGGGGAGGAGAAGCCTCCGGCTTGGCGAGGACAGCACAGCCATCGCACCAGCCCTGCGAGAAGGCACGTGGCCGCACACGACCAGATGTTAAATTACCTTGGAGCTTCCACAAATGAGCTCAGCCTTCTCCAAATCAGTTATTTACCCTTGCTGTACCATAACTAGGGAGGCTGTCTGGGCTGGGTGTGATCATCTGCCCCTGAGGATGACCGATTTAAAGGCATTACATTTGCATTTGCCTAAAGGGGTTGCAGTTCATTATTCGGGGGGTTTAATGTAGTTCTGAGTACTGTACATAAGGGACCGCACGTGCTCGCTAGCCTGCCAAAGACAAATGCCCTGATCTCTTTATTTCTTCTCAAGTAACAGCAGAAATAGTCTCCACCATCCTTCTGGGGCTATAATTTATTTATACACAACACTACACCTCCTAGTAAATTAACCTCTCAGCCACATTAATAACTCAAGAGTTTGGAGAAAGCTTGATTGAGGTAGCGAACTGCAAAAGCAGAGGTTACTAATAGCGTAACGTGCCCCAAGCTGAACTAAGCAAAAGAAAAAGCAGAACAGTTTTAGTAACTGTACCGAAGTTCCTTTGCGTTTTGGGTTCCTGGCGATGGTTTCGGAGCAGCATGGGGAGCACCCGCTTGCCAGCGGCGCTGGACCCATACACACACACACACACACACAAGCACCCAGACAATCACCTCTGGTTTTATCATCTCTCTTTCCTATTACTGCTCGTGAATCGCCTCTCACTGTGGCACAAAGCGCCCTTTCAGTATCTGCTCTGTGGCACATGCCCCTACCCAAAACGTGGGCTGCAGTCTCAGAACAGCCCATCCTGGCCATAAAAATCCATAAACTTGGATTTGTACAGATCACAGCCCAGAGAAAAGGTCAGCAGTTCAGTCCTCCAAAGCTCGGGTCAGGCCCGGCACTGCGAATAGCTGCGGGATGCCTGCCTACAGTTCAGAGACGCATTCCCTGCCGCAGCCACGGCACTGCATCAGGGTAGAGGTTATCATTTAGGAGGCAGGTCACGATACGGCCACTTCGCTTTTTGCCCACGTTGCAGGGAACGATAGCCTCAAACAATCACGAGATCTCACAAACGCAGTCAGGACAGGCAAGTCGGAACATCTTTTCGAGGTACGTGCTGGATCAAGGCAGAGCACACCCACAAACGCTGCTGGGTGATGCGCCACGCACCATATTATCAAATGCTTCGATTGCCCCCGACAGACCTTTCTTCTGTCAATTGGGTCTAACGTGTGCCAAGCAGCTGCACAGGGTCTCAAATAGAGCCATCCCCTGCACCTCAAGGATGGGAGCGGAGAGCTGGATCCCAAACATTGCAAGCAGCCCCAGCCGCGTCCTTGCTTTCCTCCTCCTCCTTTCTAGAGCAACGGCTTGGCAAACATCTCCTGGATGTCTCCAAAGGAAAAACGTTACAGACAGCCCCAAATTTCCAGGCTGCGCACATTTCTGCGGAAAAAGCAGGACTCTTTGCCGACTGCTTGCGGCTCTGGGGATCTTGGCAGGCTGTGAGCGAAGCCCACTGTGCGGCAGAGCGCCGATGCCCCCGCGCTGGTGAGCGGAGACGGATCCATCACTCCGATGCGTCAAGAGGAGACGGGGCCAAGCCTCCCCCCTCTGGCGCTCGTGGTCCCTGGCACATCTTGCTCCCGACGGCAGGGCCGCAGCAGACCCCGCTGCTGCCACGCAGACAGCATTCTTGTGGCGGGCTGCCGGTCCAGAGGAGATTCCAGCCTCCGCTGGGAAGTTCTCGAAACAAAGCCCTCATTTTCCAAAGGCTGGGAGGCTTCCGCAGAGCAGCCGGCCACCCTGACAGGTTGATCTGCGCTCCCTCCCTCGCGACTCTCCGGGATGTGACTTTGCTTAGGGAAGCCACGTGCTGCAGAGCCCCCGGACCCTGCACGTGGGTCGGGCTGCAGCACGGGCGAGAAGCCTCAAAAAGCGGAGGAGCCAGCCAGCTTGCCCCGCTCCCCTTCCAAGAAGGGCGTTCGAGCATGACTTGGACACCTACAGACTGTCAAAGGCAGCAGCTTAGCCAACGGGTAGCACGCTCAGTGGCTCAGATGGGATTAGCTGGGCAAGAAATAGTAATAAAAAAGTGTCTGTTCCCTTGCAAAACAGAGATTTTTGAAAAGCACTTGCTAAAGCTGCTGGAAGACTTTTTTTTCCCCACTTGATCTAACGGAGCCCTTTCTCTGTGGCAGTGCCACTGCAGTATGCGCAGGGTTTGGCTGGAATGGAAAAAAGCCTCAGCGTCAGGGAACAACGGTTTCCAAACACAGCTCTGGCCTTGGGGTGGAGGTTGGCTTTAATTACATATGTGTGCGTGTCCTTTTTAAGGGTCATCCAACACGATTCAGTGGGGAAGCAGGAGCAGCCACTGAAACACAGGGGAGCATTTTCTCTGCAGCGCTACTGGTGTTGGGGGGGGCGGAGAGGAGAGTTTCACTGGCTTCGGAGAACATTTCAGAAGACACCTCCCCTATTCACACAGCAGCCCCATCTCTTTAGCCACAGGGGGCTCAGGAGTCATTCCCCCCCCCCCCCCCCAGCACTGCACCCCACAAAGAGCAGTGATCCCTGTAAATACAGCTCCATCTGCCAGCAAAAGGAAGGAGCTTGTTATTTCTGTTATTACCTTTTCTGTTATTTTTCTGTTATTTCCACTATTATTACTGCAGGATCCAGGTTACCTGTTTGCAGAAAAGCTGATTAAATAGGAAACTTGCACAGAATGGTGGATGTCTGGCTGATGAGCCCAGATCAGCTGCCCGGGAGCTGATGACAAGTCAGCCCCAGTCCCAGACTTTAGATCTAGAGGACCCCACGGTGTCCCCGCTCCCAGCTCCTTCCAGCCCCCGCTGTGGCTCAGCTGATGCTGCCTACAGGTTTACCTACAGATTCACTCACAACCTGCAAATCCTCCACTATCCAAGCGCCACGTGGCTATCACGCAGCTGCTATCCCTGAGGAAGCACGTTCTTCCCGGCTTCTCGGAATGGGATGAGCGATGGCCAAAATGCTGGCAGCTGCTCAGGTCAGGATGGAGGCCGCTCATCCAGCTACTGTGCCCAGCAGTGGAAGGAGCAGAGGGAACACAGGCAGCAATTCCCATGTCCGCATGCCCTCCTGTGGCTTGCGGGCTCACTTAGCCAGAGCTAGGACCTTTGCATCCATCTATTCTTGATGGATCTTTTTTCTACAGAAGCGTCTGAAAGGAAAGGAGCCATTTTTCTCCCACTTCCTGCTCTGTTCATCATCTCAGGACATTACAAGCTCCCCGATCGCGCTCTGTACATCTCTCCTAGTCTGCATTTGGCGTGGCCACATGCAGAAAAACACCTCTTCCTTTGCAGGGGTTTTTCTCCACGTTAGAGGATAAAAATCCTCCCTGTTTGTGAAGACGATCTACAGAGCTCTCTGCCACTCCTAGAGGTTATTAGATCCCCAGTCAGGAGTGCGAAAAGGGAGAGTTGGCATTTTGCAGCTCCAGGCTGCAACACCAGCATGTGTCCTAGCAAAGGCTGAGGACCTCCAGAAGGGCTTTGGTGTAAATTACTGTTAAGCCCCACTGAGAGGGCAGCAGCTCTGCCCTGGGACCAGCCTGCTGCCCACAGAAGAGCAGGTAAATACAGGAGTCATTTTCCCTTCCAGACACCGTCACCAGGCTGCCTGGAGCAGCTGGGGTGCATCAGCCCCTCGTCCTTCACAACAGTAAGAGAGGACCCCATCAGACACACCAGGCTGCTATCTGCTCTTCTCCAGGAGAAGAAATCCTCTCCAATTGCTCAGCTGTTCATTCCAGCCTTGCATATCCCAGCAGGGGTCAAAGCAGAACACAGACTGCCAGCAACATTAAAAAAAATGAGGGATGGAAGACGACTTTTTGTATAGCATGAAAGAAAACTGTATTTGTTTATAACTCAACTACAAACTGGAGGCCAGAAACTTAATTAACAGGCAGTACTCAAGGAATGCTGGAGCAAACAAGATAAACATTATTGGGAGGATAAATTGAGTCACAAAAGGACGGTATTTTATTTTATGCAAGATTCATACTTCAGAAAAGCCCAGGCTGATACCAAGCCCGAGCTTTCTTGTCCTCCCAGATTAGCTGCTGCAACTCTCGCACAAGTCAGCAGCAGTTTTCCATGGGGGACAACCCAGAGACACGAAACACGCACTGCTGGGAGTCCCAGTACCCTGCAAAATGGCCCAGCAAGACCCAAGCATCACTAAATCTCACTCTCAGCCTCCTTGAATACTGAAACTTGTTTGAGAGTCAAGCCTTGCTCCTGCTGAGCATGGGAGCCTAAACCAAAGTGCATTCAGACTTCAGTTGCAGATCAGCAAAGAGCTGAAGCTTTTCCTAATTTCAGGCATTTCTTTCCACTCCCAGGAGTTCAGCAGGATCCGAGCACGCACCATGCTTTGCACAGCCATAACGTCCCTGAAAGTATTCACGCAGACAGGGGTACGCAATAGATGCATTAAATTCAGCCACCATTTATTATACAGTAGAGCTTCAAAAAGCAGCAGGTACATCCAAGACGATACAATCAGAGTATCGCATCCCCCAGGCGGCACATTCCCATCTCTTGGAACACCCTACTGTTCCCAGCAAGGCAAAATTGAAGGTTGTCTCTCAGCAAAACAAGGCATGCCTTAGTTTAGACTGAGCATTTATGAAAAAATACTTGTAACTTCAACTAGAATCATAACAATCAGTATTTGAACAATTTGTAATGTAAAATGTGCCCATGAACTACACAAACACCAGTCTTTCTGCTCCCAGGGAATGCTGAGTCAGCAGACACCCACTTTCTGATTTAAGCAGCCTCTCGTGCTTTCATATTTCATAAGTATCTGTTTGCTCCTCCATACAACCCTGCACAAGCATGACCCCAGTCTCTCAGGTGCTTTCCCCATAGCTGACACTTACCCCATTTCAGAAAAGTAGACTTTTCTTGTCAGAGAGCAAACCAACAAGGACAGCAAATACACCCATGTACAACAGTTGACTGCATCTCACTTTTTACATGACCTAAAAATACTTCAAGAATTGCTACTTCCCTTTTCTAGACAGATGTTACTAGAAGCTAGTAAAGGAACTGAGGTTGTAAATTCTCAGGAAACACACTGATTAGCTTCCTGCATCCCTTCAGACCTACCTGATGCTCATGTTTTGGTTAGTAACTACAGAAGACCCAGCAGTAAAACACCAGCAGCAGGAAAGCACAAAGCAAAGATCCAGCCTTCACCCCAACTTCTGAACTACCCCAGACACCAACTCTAAACTGGGAAAAAGAGACCCCAAGCAGCAGTCACGAGGTGCCAACCTTACCTGCTCTCATGGTGATAATGCTGCTGCAGCTGGTACCTCTGGCTGAAAGCCCTGTAGAAAATGATCTTGCTGTTTCCCCTGAGCTATCAAGCCTCCCACATACACCTGGGACCTAGCCTGGGCTGCAACGCATTCACACCACTTGGCCGTTCCTCACCTGAGGGGTGGGTAAATTACTTCGATCAAAATAACCTGGGAGCCGAAGCCAGGACTGGCTGGCCAAAGAGGGCAGGAGCGGTCCAGGCAGCATCCCTGCTCTCCTTGTGACCCCCGCCAGCAATGGTAGACTTTTTCTAGGAGGTAACAGGAGGGCAATTCTTGCAGACAATACTGTTTGCTACAAGGGCTTTGCTGCTTTCCTTTCTTTGCATCGGTGTAAACCAAAAATAAGCTTCAGTTAGTTGGTGTACAACAGGGATATTTAGTGGGGAACAACTGTATCGATGAAATACTCTAATCCAGCAGTCGTAATTTGACATTGGACTTTTCTGCCTCCAACACTGTGGGTCTAAGATTTAAACTTCTTCATCATCCCTTGCTAGGCAGCGGTGGCAAAATGCTGTGTCTCACAAGGAGACAATGCGCTGGGGCCCTGGGATGTCAGCACCACATGGAATGAGTAATGCAATTGATATGGAAAAGGCAATAATAAAAAGAACTTTCAAAGAAAAAAGGCATTTTATTGAGGGGTTTCTTGTTCCAATCACACAAGAGAGAAAACAGAAGCCATAATGTGTTTATATCAACCACAAGTTTAAAACAAAGTAAAACAATCAAATACAGATTCCTTCATCAAAATACACCGTGAGAAAAGCAAGCAGTGCTCCGCTCTAATGGGCATTGTGCTTATGCAAGAGGTTCCCACAGACAGCAAGGTCTTCTTGCGCCGCTCGTGTGCTTGTGCCTGCGTCGAGGTGCTTATACAACATCAGCGCTCCTTACCAGGGCCAGCGCGCTCCGACACACAATTATATTTCGAGTATTTGCCCTTCAAGAAATAGTTTGCACGTAGCTTGAGCTGTTCTCTTCACAGCTCCAAAGTAAATGAGGTAAGCAAAGCCCTTAAATCAGAGCAGAGCTCTGCCAAGCACATAACAGCCCCTCCGCCCCTTTTATTCCTGATACCCACTGGTGCATTTGTACAGACTGGGGGTGGTAGGGGAAGCAGGGCTGCTCCCCAAGCCCACACAAACCGGTTCCCTCGCTGCCCTCTTGGCCCTGCCTGCCTCTGTTGATCGCCTCCCACACGCTGGTCCTGCTTGGCAGCACCTCCCCAGAAGCCCAGGAGCCAAGTACTTTCCCCCAAAGTAAAGCAAAACTGCAAGCCCCAAAGCATTTAGGAACACAGCTGTCCTTTACTCGCTGCCCAGGCTGCCCACGTTGTTTTTGGAAGACAGCCTTCGGGCGAGGATGTGCTCTCTTACCTAAGCTGTGCACGGCACGGATCCCAGGCGAGAGGGGGAACCTGCCTCCCCTCGACCCCCTCACCCCAGCCCGCATCCCGCTGCGCTGCTCGGCAGCCCCAGTCCTTCCCCGCCAGCTCACCCAAGCGCCTTCCTCCCTTTTCGGATGCTTCACTGAAATCAGTGCAGCGCGCCGGGTGCAGTCAGAGAAGGAAAGCCACCGCAATCCCACTGCACCACGAGCCCGTGTCCTGCACAGCCGCGCAGCAGCGATGGCAACGTGCTGAAAGCCGGCGTGTGCCAACTCTCCACGCGATAAAGAAATTCTTAACCGTGGGGCTCCCCTTGATCCCAGCCGTGCACAACCTGCCCCGTGCAGCTCGTGTATCCCCCAAACCTCTTCGGAGACCTGACAAGCGGCAGGCTGCACCGCAAGACGAAGTCTCCTGGTCTCGGCTCCCGCAGCAAGGATGGATCGCTGGGGAGTTTGAGGCTTGACCTGTGAAAAGTATCTTCCCTTCCCCGTGTCCAGAAAGATACAGCTGTACGGACATACCGGTGTGCGGCAGGATGCTGTTTCAGGCTCAGGACCACGGGAGGCTCTGGCAGCATCACCCATTGTCTGGGGACCAGGAGGGTACCTGCAGGCACTGTCTGTCCATCACCACTGTGTCTATGGCCTCTTGTGAACTCAAGAACCGCCAGATTTTGCCCCAACTTCTTATCACTGAGAAGCTATGGCAGTCTTCATTCACTAAACTGAAGCATTAGTGCTGGGCAGAGTGAAGTCCCAATACTTTTCACTGGCATGAAGCCAAAGAGTACAGGACAATAACGAGAAGGGCTGAATGGCCAAAGCTCTCCTTGTGTAAATCATATTATACTGAAAAGGCAACTGAGCTGAATGCAAGAGCAGAACATGCCAAAAAGCTGGCATGGGGATTTCCCTGGACAGGACCAATAGTCTCGGTCTTGCCACCTGTGTGACAAATAATGCTGGTGTCACACTGTCCTGGTTTTGGCTGGGATAGGGTTAATTTTCTTTCTAGCAGCTGGCATAGTGTTATGTTTTGGATTTAGTATGAGAATAATGTTGATAACACACTGATGTTTTCAGTTGTTGCTAAGTAGCGTTTAGACTAAGTCAAGGATTTTTCAGCTCCTCATGCCCAGCCGGCAAGAAGGCTGGAGGGGCACAAGGAGTTGGGAGGGGACACAGCCAGGACAGCTGGCCCAAACTGGCCAAAGGGGTATTCCAGACCATGGGATGTCATGGCCAGTATATAAACTGGGGGGAGTTGGCCGGAGGGGCGATGACTGCTCAGGAACTAACTGGGCATCAGTTGGTGAGTGGTGAGCAATCGCGTTGTGCATCACTTGTTTTGTATATTCCAATCCTTTTATTAGTATTATAATTTTATTATTACCATTACTATTTTCTTCCTTTCTGTCCTATTAAACTGTTCTTGTCTCAACCCATGAATTTTACTTTTTTTTCCCTGATTCTCTCGCCCATCCCACCGGGTGGGGGTGAAGTGAGCGAGCGGCTGCGTGGTGCTTAGTTGCTGGCTGGGGTTAAACCATGACACATGCCCAGCGCATCGCTGCTGTGAGGGGGTAGCATACGCACCCCCGCAGGACCACCACCAGCCTCCCGGGGTCTGGCTCACCCCAGCACACCCTCAAACCAGTCACCCTGCAGCAACCCTCAAAAGCACCAACGCAGGTTAGAAAACATCTTTTTATAAAAAGGGGGAATAGGGGAATCACATTGTAATTGATTACTTCAGCATTTTTAGTTAAGTGAATATTGATACATGGAAGAAAAAGCATTAAAAAGAAGGAACCGATATTAGACTTGAAAATAAATGTAAGTCATAACATCAACAACTGCTAACATATTGTAACGTGAACACACTGCTGAAATTTGTTGGTTAAAAAACAAGAGCACTGAACGTGTTCACAGTATCTGAACTTTTATACACGTCAGAGAGGTGGAAGCTGACACCGATTTTGCAGAGTCAAGCTTGTCACTGCGGGCCTGAATTACACCCGCTGGTGCTGGGGGTTCTCCGGTGTGCTCGGCGGAGCAAACTAAGGCACGGTGGGGGCTTGAGGGGTCCCGGGCAAGCAGCCCCAAGCCAAGGCTGGCTCCTGCCCTTCCGTCAAAGTGTGCCAGCGTGCATCACTGGGCAGACATCCCCGTGTTATCTGTCGCCCTCAACGCATCAACCGCAATTAACTAATTAATGTTTCCTAAAGGAGACAGATGTATTCTGGGGAGCGTGAAACTTGCTGGGCATTTTCTCTGAAAGCCTCTTCTCTTGGAAATGGATCTGCTTCTGCTTTGCCAGTGCAGCAGTCACCTCAACACGCCGCGCACGTCCGTGCCTCTGCAGGGGGAGCGCTCACCGGGGCCGGGCGATGCAGACTGCAAACATCACACTCTATTTTCTTCCAAACTCATCAGCGTGCACAGAATCTCCTCCTGGTGCTGGTGTTTCGGTACCTCTCTCCTACTGACTCCATGTCCACCTTTCCATGAGCGATTTCACAGTATCACCCACCAAACCTTCTCGTCGCAACCAAGCTCCCCCTGAAGTGACAGGATAGGGAAAAAGCTCCTATTTCCAGACATTTAGCATGTGCTTGCACACCAGATTTCTTTTCTAGAGTAAGAGCTGCATTAGCCTTCATACTGCTAATCGTTTTATCTGTCAGCCTTTAAAAGGTGTAAGAATATTCACAGAAATTAAAAAATCATGCCAGCTATGGTAATGAGAAGCCTCATGCTTTTGTTCACTGCCCAGAGAAGGCTGCTCTCTACAGTGCTGATTTTCACTGGTCTTTTACATTTTCTCAAAACTTCCAAACAGAAAACCAGTCCCCTCTCATCTGCCACACTTTTCTAAATTAACTATATCTAAAATAACATTAAACCAAAATGTAAAGATACCTTAACTGCCTACAACATGATGTTACATCAAACGCATTTCTATTAATGCTGTTATTTTTATCCAAAGCCTCCACATACCAAGAGGGCAAGGGGGAAGCAGAGTGACAACGGGTCAATCTACCCGCTGGATACACGCAGGAATGGCTGGCAGATCACAGAACAGTTTGGCAAGAGAATGGCGAAATTACTTTCCAGGTACATGGAAATGTCCAAAATACCACGTCTGAAATGCAACGTGCCAATCTGCTCAGCAGCTCTGATCAGCTTTTCAAGGACAAACATACAGGGTCAGAAGGGTGTTTGAAGTAACTGATAGAACAACTAGTAACATACAATTATATTATGCTTTAAGTAGGTAATTACAGTGATAATTTGTTCTTCCCACGGGTAGCTCCGAGGTGTGGGGTTTCTTCAGCCGCGGGACACAGTCCGACAGATCGCACAGTCCTCCCGGGACGTCTGCCACGCATCCCGGTCCAGGGCCATCGCTCCTCGTACGCTGCGGGGGCTCCCGGCAGGCTGGGCCAAGTCCGTGAGACGATGCACGAAACGCTTACAAAGAGCAAAATGCATGACTCCTGCTACTAGTTTTTCTGGACTACTTGTGCAGAAAAAAAGCACCAGCGGTGTTATCAAACTCACGTACATTGTTTCATGGTGTGTACTGGAAATGAAAAGAGCCCACTGCCCTGCCGGCTTCGCCTGCCTCTGGATCGAGGCTTGCAGGCTCAAGAGCCGCTGGTGGAAAGCAGGGTTTCTGAGCAGCAAAGGCTGAAAAGGGCTGAAAGCGGCTCTGAGCACCTGTGAACTAGTTTGCTCTTCAATTTGATGCTTCCTACTGAAACACGTATTTTAAAACTAGTAAATCAACAGCCTGGTACACAGCACGTTTCTAGAGGTGGCCGGCAGGAGACCAGCAGCAGCCTGGGTGATGGCATGAAAACCCCAGCCCAATTAAAGGTTTAAGCATCTCTCTCTGGCGCACAAGCAATCCCTCTTCCACGTTGCCGCTCGGCTGCGGAAGGAAAGCCGGTGGGGACGGAGGGTCCCTGTCCCGGGCCCTGCGGGGCTTCGCCGGGCGCTGTCACTGTGGGAGTTCCAAGATAACCGGCCCTTCAGCTCAACGTGTCCCGACTCTGGGCCACGACCTGTTTCTGACAAGGCTGGATTTGTCAGCCTTCCCCATCATTTCACCTCATCAATGTGTGATGTTAAAGCCCATGGTTTATTTATTTCTTTAATTCACTGATAAAGCACATTATCTACAGTGATTAATTTTGCATCAAAGAAACAACACTACTACAAATGGTGGTCTAAGACAACCTAGTGGGACTTTCTACAGAGTTCACGTCCTAAATCCATCTCTCTGTTAGCCGCGAAACATCATTCCCCAGTGCGCCTGGCTTCTTCATGGAATTATTCTACAATCAAGTCCACGGCTCTGTCCCCACGTGGGGAATAAACAGCGCTCCCGAGCTAAAGAATAATGAATTTACCAGCTTTGAGTGGGGTTGGTTTAAACCTCAAAAATGAGGATTTGTTATTTCACTTAACTGCAATACAACACAATTATCTCAGATCGCAAGATATTCATTCTCTTAGAGTAATCGTGATTGATGAGAATACTGAATGGAAGCAGGATGGTATAATTAATATGGAGCAATACGAGTCTGTGGAAAAGAGAACTTGTCCAATTAACTGAATAATGAGTTTCAGCTTGGTCGATAAATGTAATCATTTGGATGCAATATTCTTTTCTTTCATAAACTATTTGACCTCATACTAACATGACATTTTGATTAGGGGAAAAAAAACCCAGAGTGATACAAAGCCAAGTTGTCACACATCAAACAGACAAAAACCTAGAAACTGATAGGTCCCACAGCGACTGCAAAGAGGGAAAGATGGAGACGATGCGTTTCCCGTGGCGCTCCATAGGGACAAGTCCTCGGCCTTCTGCAATCTGGTATTTTGCCAGCAGCCTGAAGAAACTGTAAAAATATCACTGGTCAAGTTAGAGGGTGACACAAGCTGGAGGAGCTGGCCGCGAGCTCTCCCCCGACCAGAAGTCCCTGGCCAGCAAACGGTATGCGTTTGCACGTGGCTAAAATGGAATTACACATCTGGGCACAAGCAGTACCGGCCACGTGTGCACAGGAACTCTGCCACGGAAAGCTGATGCAGGAGGCATGATGAGTGCGGGCGATGCTCAGCTAAACCCTGCTGCGGCCAGGGGTCCAAGCGAGGCCAGAGGCACCGGTGGAAGCAGCCCACCCTCGGCCACTGGCCTCGCGGCCACAGCGGAGCTGCCACACCATCGAACCAGGCAGGGACCCAAGGGACCCAAAGGCTGGAGAAGGAGCAGCACAGAGCCAGGCTCGAGGGGCTCAGCCGGCTCGGCGCAGCAGAGGCCAGGGCAGGCGTCCCAGTGAGACGTTACAAGAGATGCTGGTAAGGGAGGGCTCCCCGATCCAGCCAAACAAGGTATCACAAGGACCCCATGGTTAAGGCTTAAACTAAGCAGGTTTAGACTACAATGGTTGGGGTTTTTTTACAGTGAGGGCAATTAGCTATTAGGAGGTTTTATCAGAGGTTGTAATGGGTTCTCCACTACTCGTTCATTGACTTTTATGGTGAGGATGGGATGTTTTTCTAATTGGCTGGCTCTGGTTCAAACAGGAATTACTTTAGGGCGATCCTGCAGCCATGAATACGGGAGTAACATGGTCACAAGGGTCCTTTCTGCAAGCGTGTAATCTCTTGACATAACTTTGCACCCCTCTGCTTGCCTTCTTTACCTGATGGCTGCTATTTAAATGAATGTACCTATCCGTACAGCAACAGGTCTTTGGATATTGTGGATGTAAATGGCGTGTGACCTCGGTGACTGTTTGGTGCATGCGCATCACTCTCGCACGCCCAGGCGATCAGGCAAATGCCGGCAGCAGGGAGGTGGGAGGGCTGGGGTTGGTGAGGGAAGCTCCGAGGAGCACGAGGGAGGAGCAGGAGGGCTCGGCTCCAGCATCCCCGCTGCAGAGGAGCGAGACCGAGCCACCATGCCGGGCTGCGCGAGGTCCAGGCGGCGGCTCTCCCGCCGCCCACCGCATCACTTGAAGACGGACGGAAACGTCGGGCAGTCGGGAGACTTCATCTTCTTCATGAACTTCTTGAACTCTTTGTTCTTCTTGTCCCACTTGTAGATGGCCGTCAACAGGTACTGGGTCTTCACCTGGCGGCCCATGATGAGGAAGTAGTGGCCGAGGTTGTCCAGCTGATGGCAGGGACAGTCAGCCCCGTTCTTCAGGAACAGCACCAGCTTCTTCAGGTTCTTCTTGCGGATGGGCCCCAGCTTCAGCGCCTTCCTCTTCCGCGGGACGATCATCTTGTCCCCGTTCTCCTTCTTCACTTCCTTTATGGTCATCTTAAGAGCTGAAAAACAAGTCAGAGAGAGGGGGAAAAACAAAACAACTCCTGAGCAGCCTTCGCTGGCACAAAGCCACTAAGCAAGGCGGGGGGGTGAGGGGGCACCGGCACTCCAGGACGGCAGCAGCACCCTGCCCAGCCACAGACACCCAGCAACCCGCACCACCGCCCCTGCGTCCCCCTGCTCCCCCCTCCGCGGCATCACCCCAGCAATGACTTGGCCCGCTGACCATGACACGAAAACTTTCGTGCCTGAAACGGAGCCATCCCCACGCCCAGGAGAGCATCAAGGTAAAACACTGACATCTCTGTCTCCCTTCCCCTCAGCAAAGCACGCCGGGCGCTTTTTATTTGAGAGGGAGACTTGTTCAGCCGGCAATACACTCTTTGCTAGCAAAACGTTAGCTGAGTAAACAAGGTAATTTCCCGGCTCTAGACGCATGGAGAGACTCTTGAAAGGGCCATTTAAAAGGTCAACTTGGCTTCTCAAGCATTTGTTTGCAGTCACTCCTGGCCCTCTGGTACCCGTGAAACAAGTTTCCAAGCACTGAACATCTCTATATTTGAGCAGTGAAGGCCCCTGGCAAACAGCCGTGTCTACAGGACCCGCGCGCAGGAGGCAGAGCCACACGGAGCAGCCACACGCCTACACCTTCCCCAGGAGAACAGGAGTTAATCTGATACAACTTCCACGGAAAATATTTTCCTCTTTGGGTTCAGCATTTTCCCCGAGTTAATCGCAACACAAATAAAAAAAAAAAATTAATGTTCCTTTGCCATGACTATGAAGAGGAATTTAGTATACATGGGAAAAATGATGAAAACGTGTTGTACATTAAAGTATCACTTCTGTGCCATTTGGCTCTGCCTCTTTTTTGGGGAAAAGCACATATGGCCAAAAATTACTAACATATTTCCATCATTTGGGAGTTTACTTCAGAGCTGCAGATAAACAGTGCTCGGATAGGTGATTAATTGTCTGCTGTCCCTTCTCATTTGACTCTCAGAGCATGTGCAGCAGACGGCATGCAGAAGCCTCTGGCTCTGGCAGGGAGACGGGTCCCCGCAGCATCGTTCCTTGAAGTCTTGCTCTGCTGGAACTTGTAGCAATGAACACACATTGCTTTCTGGATGGCAGCTCTGCTCACCATTCCAGACACGAATGGCAGTAGGACAGCGCGATGACAATCCTGAGAAGGCAGCAGAGTCTCTCTGTATTACCCTTATGCTCCCAGCCACTGCACTGGCAACAGGAGTAATGGTATTTATCTGCCCGTGTGCCAAAAACGCCTGCTGAGTTTGCCAAAAGCCCTGTTGTGTTATACTGTTACTGTACAAGAAAGTAATCCAGGGCTGGAAACCTAAGTGAAATTTTCATTCCATCTGTTTTCCAAATTCAGGATGTTTAAGAAGCTAAAGAGACTCAAGCTTTAAGGAGCTAAAGACGCTGAACTAGATCAATTTGCAACAAATCTGGAAAATGAAGCAAGTCGTTTCCAGGCAGCTCTAAGCTCCATGACATTAACTGGGCAGCAGCAGCAGCATCCCTCAATGTGAGCCTTGATTTCTTTATCCGTTCTGCCTTTGAACTCTTGCACTAAGCACAGTGGTTGCCAGTGCAGGAGGAATGGTATAATATCAGTAACAAGAGACTTTTTCAAAATGGCTTGTTTGCAAATTGCTTTGCTGTGATCACTGCAACTTTAGATCCTTATTGCTAGAGGAAGAATACAATCTGGCAGCTAGCAGAGGTGCTGTTCTACTCCAAGTATCATAGTCTGTGGAAGACAAAGAGGGTCTGGTAATCCTGTGCCGTGGGAGCTCACAGCTCTCCCTTCCCTGCACAGCATCAGGTATCTGTTGCCAGCGAAGCAAGTTCAGGGAGCATGGGAGCTGCACAGGTGAGCCATAAACCCAGACGTGAAACTAAAAACTCATCCAAACCTCAATTGTGCAAAGAGCCAAGATCAGGTAACACCAAGGAGAACCAGTGAGGAGGCTGACCAGGGGTGCAAATAGTTTGTGTAGGACTCTGCTCTTCCCAGCGATGATGCCCTTCTTGTCATCAGCAACAGAGGGAGCTTGCAGTGCTATGCAGGTAAAATGCAGCCTGGCTCACGGACTACCAACTTTCAGCTGCCTTGCTGTGGACTAAGCAGTCACACGAGTGAAAAAAACCAAAAGGCATCATACTCGCTGCTCAGTTTTCACCCCTCTGCCAGCAACCTGGCTCCCCAGTCCCCCCTTGCTCCCCTACTTGGGCCATGTTCCTTAAGCTCAGACCTGCTTTCTGGGTGAGACGCCAGGGCACAAAAGCCACGTTTCATAGCAGTAGGGCCAGAAACGCAGCTCTGGCATTTTCCACACACATCAGAAAAGCAACGCCTGAGGGCACATTTGTTCCCGGCTGCACACCCAGCTCTGAGAGCACAACACCACGCAGCAGGAGGCAGCCCCTCAGCTTGTGGCTTTCCTAAAACATAAAGGATTTGGCAGAGGGGGGACCATCGTGTGACTTGTCGCTGCTGCAGCTTGCCTGGCATCCCCCTGGCCCCGGGAACACCTCCACCCCAGCAGCGGGCAGGCAGCGGAGAAAGGCCCGAGTGGGACGGATTGAGTCTTGGCTCCAGGATCGGACGAGCTGCCAAAGCAAACAGCTTCCTCCCTGGGAGCCCTGGCCTTTCCGCTCTCCCCCCCCCCCCCCCCAAATCTGTCTCAGCGCCAAGCAGAAGAGCCGAAATTGCCTCAGAGACCCCAGGATGCGCTTCCTCGCACAGATGAAATCTTCAGCCGTCGCTGCCAGGAGGGAGCTGACCCCAGGAAGAGAGCTGGAGGGTTATTCATAGCACGCAAGCATGTGCAGCCTTCCCAGCCTTGCAGCCGCAGCCTGCCTGCACCGTGGCTGCAGGACTGCCCCAGCATCGGCTGCAGCATCAACCCACCCCAGCCTACATGCTGCAGCGGCTCTGCGTCGCTGCAGAGGAAGCACGGCAGCCACAACCCATCTTCCCCTTCGTTCTCACAAGATAAACACACGTTCCAGCACAACGTCTCATCAAACCCGTGCTCCCACCTTCAATTGCAACTGCACCTCCTCACCTAACGCACTCAACACCTTCCACTTTCACCCAAGCTCCTGTTAATCAAAGCGTCCACCGTATTCCTGAAGATGCTGGCTGATGCACTAACACGGAAAGGCCCTCGCTCCCTCCACTGCCGGCGCCCGTGGACTGACTGCAGCCTCGGGGGCTGCGGAGAGACCATGAACTTTCCTGTGAACGGGAGCACCGGTGGGACCAGGAGCCAATTCCCAGTCATACCAGAAGAGAGGTGATGGCAGAGGAGCCCCGTTCTCCGCCATCCCGGCTGCAGCCAGGACCACCCATAAAACCCGGGAGGCCCTTTCCAGCCAGGCATTGTCTCAGCTCTGCTTGCAACATTGCCAGCACTGCTGAGACACAGTGCCGGATCCGGCGCAGCATGGTGATGGCACTGCAGCCCCTGAGTGCTGGGGCGGGAGGTGAGCAGCATCCCCAGGGATGCTGCACACCCCTCTGGGATATCCATTCCCACAGGGATGGGGACAGGGATGACCCTCCCCGTCATGCAGGACTAGCCAAGTGGGAGGGTCTCCCCTCCTCTCCCCTCAGCCCGTATGGCTGATGGCACTCAGGGCAGAGGGGGACTCCTCCACAGCACAGGGAGAGGTTCTACTTTTCGTGCCATACGTGGTCCTAAAACATCCTCCCTGTGAGTGCTGCCAGTACGTCTGCTTGCAGGCAAGTCATGGCAGGAGACCTCTAGCACAAGCCAGCGTCCAGCCGCCCACTTCAAAGGCTCTTCCCAGAAAACACAGAAGTGAAAGCATTACTCAGGCTGGGAGGGAAAAAACAAAACACAACAAAGGCAGATTTCAGGATTTAATTTGGGACTCAACAGCTCTCAGCCATGTTGTGTTTACAACAGCAGAAATCCTCCCAGGGTGCTAAACCCACACTTGCCCTTGCTCAGCTCCCATGTCAAGAAGCTGATGTCTGCCCAGGCACAAGCCACTTGTCAGCATTTTGCCACGGCCAGGAAAGCCGGCACCGAACACCCAGCACAGGCACGGACCCTCTCACCAGACCCTGCCCACCACCACAGCGAGCTGCCAGCACAAGAATTAGACATAGCTGCACCACCCTTGAACAGCACAGAGACTCCTGCAAGAGACTGCACGCACCAGCCGGCAGCTATGACCAGCTTTCCCTCAGCATCCTTGCTCCCAACGCTACACCGCAGCATCGACCAGCCCTTCCTTCTCCCAAGGCGTCATCCAGCAGGACCACACCACCAGCAATCATCAGACTCAGGAAGAGAAGGTCTGCATGGGCAGCCTCTTCCCCACCAAGGTCCTCCTCTCCTGCAGACTGAAGCCACCTTGCGCTTCCCTCTGGATTGCTCCAACTCTGGGATGCCCAGGGAGGACATGCGAGAGGGACAGCAGTGGTTCTGGATACGCAGCTGCCCCATCACCAGCCACAGCTCCCATTAGCCAAGGGTCAGATCCCAGCCTGGGGTGATGCTCCCCCGTTAGACCAAGCCACGAATTTGGCCCCAACTACAAACGGCTCGTATCAGATGGTAGCATAGCTCTGCTATCTCTAATGCAGAGAGTAGGGAGGGCTGGAAATATAAAAATGTCTTTTTTTATTTCTACTAATATGAAACAGGGTATACGAAAGTGTTTGCTCACTTGGAGTGAAATTACTCTTGGCAGCAGCAGCTCCAAGAGCAGCAAAGGCCCCGCAGAGCTGGTTGGGGTCCAGCCTGACAAAGCACAACTCACGTTTCATCACTTGAAACAATTCTTATCGATGTCGCTACAGCTCCAGCTTTCCAGTCCCACATCCAGCATGGGAAAAAAGAAACACAGTCTCCCAGGCAAACCATGAGCACTGCATTAGTACCACCTGAGAGCAAAGCACCCTCCTTCCCCGACACAAGCACCAGGGCTCGGGCACCCTCTCCGTGTCTCTGAGGACTGTGCTGTACCGGGGCTGGCACAGGCTGAGACTCACGAGCCCCTGCACCCTGCTCACCGTCCACCACCACACACCCCCACCATGACCGTCCCCCCCACAGGCACCTCCGACCCCTCTTTTCCAGCATGCAGGAGCCTGGGACTGGGATGTGGTCTCTGCTGTTCTCCTGCCTGCACGGGCAGGGGCCCCACTGCAGCACCTCAGGGGCAGGGAAGGGAACGTGAGAGAAGGGAAAGCTCTGCTGTTCCTTCAGCCTCATTGCTCCTTCCTTTAGAAATCACTCAGAAGGAGGAAACCTGCCAGAAGACACATTAGGGCTGTAACAGGAGAAGGCTGCAGGCAAGGAGCTGTCAGTCACCGGACAAAATAAACAGCATGTATTGATTGTACTGCAGTCTCCAGTGCAGCGAGAGCCCGTTCAGCAGGATCCCCTCAGACCCCAGAGAAAGGGCAGAAACAATAAATAAAATCACCAAGAGAAACAGAGAGAGGAATGAACTCCAGGGCCAGCCCAGCCTGCACGAGGAGGAAGAAACAAACCCTGGCTGCAGCCCAGGGAGGCTGGGGGAGGCGGCTGCGGGGGCACAGAGAGCGATCTCACGCTTCGTCTTGCATCCATCGCTGCCCCTAGCACACCAGAGCTGCACCAAAATCTAAACTGCAATCAGCCCATGCGCACCTGGCCCAGCACCCCGAGCTGGTCTGTGCCCCAGGCAAGGGTCCCCGCACTGCTCGCTGACACCCTCGACTCTGCGCTCCCGCAGCCCCACTCCAAGCTGCGGGCGATGCTTCTGCTGCCTGCTCCCAGCCTTGGCACCCAGATGTGGAGCAGCACTCACACACGGCCAAAGGCGCGACAGGACCTTGCCGCGTACCGCAGGGACGGGGGAACTGCTGCTAGGGCAACCGAATCGGCAGCAAACCAGGTGCGATGCTGGGATGCTGGGTCAAAAACATTCCCCCTTTCCTGGGGGCACTTGGCTGGTGCTTCCAAGGAGAGGGCTAGGGTGGAGAAGAGAGGAGGCAGCTCCTGTATGCTGCTGAAATAAAGGAGAAGCTAATCTCCGAGTGCCTCTGGCAGTGCCTACCCAGGTCCCCTCTGCCTACAGGCAGGACGGCCACAGCAGCAGGCAGGCAGCACCTACCGCTTCGCCAGCATTACGGGAGCACGCACACCGCTCCCACTGCGCGGCTATCACATGGCGAGCCCCGGCCAGAGCCGTGTGGACAGCAAGACATGCTGCCGCCCCAAAGCCATCCTCCTCTCAGAGGAGCTGCCAAGCTGCTGGCAGCCCAGCAGGGAGTGGAGCTGCCTCAAATCAGCACCCGGGAGCCCACATTCACCACTGCTCATACAAATGCAAACCCAGAGTCCTGCTGGCCCACAAAGCTGGCGGTCTCCTGGCACCGCTCCGAGCCTCAGCTTCTTGTCCAAGGCCCTATCCTGGGCCAGGGAAGAAAGGTCCCTTTTCTTTACACTCTTCCTGTGTTCACAGCTGGATGCAGCTCTCTTCCTTCTCTGTTCTCAAGACCAACATCACTCCCAGGGCTGTTACACAGCCACCTCCCACCCTGGCACAGCCACGCATCAGTGGCGGGCAAAGTGCTCCTCACATCTTGTCTGTAACGAGCCACTGGGATGTAAGTGAAACCCAAAGTCATGTTACTGCAGGAATCAGTGCAGGACCCACCAACAGTTGCCCGGTGCAGCACACGTTAGTTTAAACATTTATTGTACGTGTCTGGCTTTGATGAAGATCTGTAACCTGTCAGCTGCCAGTGTTTACCTTGGTGGATGTGCATGAGAAATCTCAGTCCGAAGGGCTGGGAGTTCATTTTAGTGCCAGATAAACAGCTCTCCTTGAGAAATCACCCCATGACAGTAACCACCCAAGACTAAACAAAGATCCAAGGGCCACGCACCGTGCTTTGAGAAAACTTCCTGAAGTCGCTATCTCTCCTCTGCTGGCTGCTCTCCACAGCAGAGACATCCCCAGGAGCACCCTGCACTGCCTTCCCTTGTAGGACACAGGTAAGACCTGCATTGCATCTCTTCCCTTGCTCCAGCTCCCCAACTGGCTACCGACCGGGCACATCTGGAAGCAGTGCTACATGCACCCAGGACCCTCCTGGATGGGGAGGAAAAACACAATGACAGAAGGAAGAAAACTCCAAAGGCAGCTGTGTGAAACCTACACCACTGAAAACCCATGCAAGTGAGCTTCCCACCATGACTGAGTCTGGTGACAGGGAGGAACGGGAATCAAGGTATATCCAAGACACGACCAGCTTTCCACTGCGAAAACAGAGTGATGGTTCACACGTGAGTGATGGTTCACTGTGTCCTGCTCAGCTGCCTTTGGACTTCTCTGTAATAGGGAGGTCATCTTGTTTTCAAATGAAAAACTTCTTTGAGACAAAAAGAGAAAGCAGGAGTGGGAAGGAGGAGGAATGGGAGCAACCTCAGCATCAGCAAGAGCTCTGACATGTTTAAAAAGTTACATGTTGGAGTTGTGCTGATCCACAGAACAAAGAATGAACCCAAATTCCTTGCAATAGTCAGAAAAACTGTCAGACTCTGATTTGGCAGAGAAAACAAACAACTTTATACAAGGCTGGAAAAACATGGTGATCTGGGTGAGTCAGGTGGACATGCCGATGCAGTTACAATACCTGACATTACAACTAAAGCGATCCCAAGGGCTCACATGAGCCCTTTGAAATCTAGCCATGTTTGCGCGAGCTGCTGTCACCTGGATGTGGGCACAGGGCACACAACTGAGCTCCCCGACACGGCAGATAGGGCCACCTTCAGCCCCTCCGGCAGAGCGGAGCTCCTCTGGGCAAGCCAAGCCTGCAGAGCTGGCTCCCATTTCTCTCCCTCCCTGCTGGGACACAGCATGGCTGGCCTGGGAATGGGGACCCATCCTCACCACTCCAAACCACAGCAGGAGGAAGGCTCCTGTGAAAACCTTCACAACCATTTTGGATTGATTGGGGGTAGGCATGGGGACTGAGGTCTCCTCTACTTGCTGCTCCTCTGCTGCTCGTGGTGCATGGTAACACTATATCTGGCCACTTGCCGCAGCCCTACTCAGGGAGCCGCCTGCCAAGAAATATTTCCATCCTCTGGACGCTGTCACCACAAAATTTCCCAATAACTAACTTACTCTGTGGGCAAGTCAATGTCTCGAGCCGCTCCGCCGAGGCTGTGAATACTTCTGGTTTGGCCTCTGCTCCCCGTTGTGTAACTGTCCCAGAGCACTGGGAGGATATTTAGCGGCAGAGGCTGATGACAAGCATGCGGTTAAACTTGTATTTCCCTTCCCAGCACTTGCCCACCAGCGGGACACCACCTCGGCTTGCTCCTCGCATGCCTCCAGGGAGGCAACAGGTATTGCAGCAAGCCGCCAGTGCCCCCCGCTCCTTCTCCAGGATAGCGGTCCCCAATCCCAGAGTGCCTGTACCAGGGCGATGCCTCTGTGCCACTGCCAACCCAGGCACACAGTCCCTGCCCAAACCAGGTGCACCGGTCCCAGAGGCCGCTTGCTCGCTCCCCACCAGCTGGGAAGCTCCCTCCAGTCTCTCCCCATGGGTGCAGTGGGGCAGGGACAGCTCCTGTTCATCTCTCATCTCATGCCTGCCTGGGGCAAAGCTCAGGGTGCTCGGGCTCACCCACCTCCAAGCGCTCAGCCCAAGTCGGGTGAACAGAATGTCCCGCTCCCCAGCCAGGCTGCCGCACCAAATTTGCACGCCCGTTACCCGACTCAGCTAGAAGTACCCAGCATTCCTGGGAAACTATTACATGGGCGTTCCTGGCGATGCTTTTCCCTGTTAGAAAAAGTCTGCGCTGAACTTAGGACTTCTGGCATACCAAATCTGCAGGAGAGTTGAGAATTCATTTCCAGCAGAAAGGGTAATACGCCAGCATGCAGAGCAGGTTTGGGTTTGCATAGCGCGCTCTGGCACAGGGCACATTCAAGTGCTAATCCCCGAGGAATGCACACCTTGTTCAATATGCCTTTAATAACCTTCCGGGCAAGTTACATACACCAGCAAGGATGTCAAAACCAGTTAATTCTGGGTTTGATCTGAGAAAGCTAATATTTCTCCCTGCGATACTTTTTTTTTAAATTAAGTTCTGTTTACCTATGATTGTCTGACTCGCTTACTCAGTCATAATATATTTAGGACACAGCTTTCAAGTAGCTCTGCATTTTTTAAGCTCACTGCTTGGCCCTAGCTAGACAAGGACTGGCTTTGGGTTTTTACACCTAGACTTGACAAGAGCAGCATAACTCTACTAAAAAGAAACCCAGAGGTACAAGCAGTCTGGGGGAAGGAGGAAGCTGCTTTGCCCCCTCATGACTGCAAGCAGAGTAAGAGTCCATGCTACACATCATTCCTGCAAGCACGCAAGAGCATGGGAACACCAGGCTTAAGTTACGAGCCCCACCAAGCTCACCAAAGAACAGGCACTGCCACTTCTGCCCCAGCCCCAGCCTCCAGACCAACACCATCTGGTTCTCTGCTCGCAGCGGGGCCTCACCGCCTGCAGCACCGCTGCTTCGGCAGGTGATCCTGCGCGTGGGGGCCTCGTCCCCATGTGGCATGTCGCCAGGTGGGCGAGAGATGCTCAGCACTGCAGCCAGGGTGATGCAGGAGTGCAGGTACTGCCGCCAGGACTCCGCTGTCCCAACCCTGGCTGTCCCAGTACCTGGGTGTGCTTGACTGCAGGAGCTGGACACGTCCCGGACATGTCCAGGACACGTCCAGTCCCGTCCCGTCCCAGCGGCCGCCTCTGCGCACCGACACTGACATCTAGAGGCACGCTTGCCTCGGGGAAGGACTGCGGCTGCCCGCAGGCAACGCGGCCACACCGCTGGCCACACCGCTCTGGGGCAGGCAGGGAAACACAGTGGTCCAGGATCCGGCCCACACAGGAGCCACACTGCCCTTGTGCCCCACAGGGAAGCACCCCCGTCCCCCCAGCACCCCTCCTTACCAAACTCGCTGGCACACAGGTGCTCCACGATGGCCTCCGACTTCATCTCGTTGTCGCAAGGGGGACACACAGTTGTTCCTGGCAAAAGGAGAGAAGAGGTAGTGAGGAGCTGGCTCAAGAAGCACCGCAGAGGTGGGCTGCCCGGGCTGTCAGACCTCTGCCCTCAAGGGGAGCATGCCCCCAGGCACCCTGCCATGGGGTCCCAGGTCCCAGCCCCGTGGGACGACACCCTGCCAGGGGTCAGGAGCCATCCACCAGCTCACAGGGCAGTGCTGGCTGCGGGCAGCCTCCTGCCAGCCCCGTTCCAGTGCTGCCGGTGTCCCCAAGGCTGGGCACGGGCAGGCAGCTGCCAAGAGCAAGAGGACAGTGCTGGCAAGGAGAGGGGTTTTCAGGGCCAGGCACTCAGCTGAGGGGAACTACTCGCCATGGGGCATGGCCCACAGCCCACTGATGTTCCCTCCGCACGGCGTGCCAAGGTGGGCACGTGGTGCCCAAAGCCCGGCACGGTAGGAGGACGGTGCCCAGGGGACGGCTCACGCACCGAGGGGCTGCCCCAGCCAGAAGCCACCACGGAGCCAGGCAGGCAAGTTCGGGACTGGTATGACCCAGCTCACAGGGGACCACCTCACAGGCTGCCCGTGCATCGCATGGCAAGCCCCTCTCCTGCCTCCCTCCCACCCTGCCCCGGAGCGGCACTGGTTGGTGATGGACCTGCACAGCTCTCACATGCGCCTCCCCGCCCCACCTCCAGAAGCCCCTCCAGCGCAACCCCAAGAGCAGACATCTTATCTTTTTGGGTTTTTTTTGCCTGCGGGGCAGCCTCACGGCTCCAGCAGAGGAGATCCAGCTCTGCTCACCAGCCACTGACAGTGGCCAACATCCTCCTCTTGGGGAACACCAGCCCAGGAGATTTCATCGGCATCCATCCTGGGAGGAAAGCTCACTTCACCCAGAGAATAAAAATCTGTTTCCATGTTCCCATCTCCAGCCAGAGCAGAGACCACCCAGCAGCACAGACACAGATTTGTGCTACTGGCGGATGAATTTACTGAGCTGGGAGATGCTGCTTCTGTTCCTGGTCCAGCAGAACGGAGGGCTCTTTCCCACACAAGGGAGTTATTCTCAGGGATGGTGCTGCAGTGAAACATCTGCCAGTCCCTGCGTGCAGACAGAGTGCTCGCCCCAGCCCTCAGCCAGGCCGGGAAAATGCACTGCGTTGCTGGACAGAAAAAACAGAGACGTCTCCCGGCAAGAGGGGTGCAGAGCCAGAACGGCTGGTGAGGGAGGCATGGCCACAACCCGTGCCGACCACAGAGTGGAGTCTCCTCAGTCACAGATGCCCCACAGGATTTCAGGCGAGACATTTGTTTTCTGTGGCTTGTTCTTCCCCTCTCACCCCCCAAATCTGTTCTGTGCCAAATGCTAATTCCTGGGGTCATGCACCATGTCTTTATTAATCACACATGCAGAGCAACTGGCCTTCCAATCGTCCCGACGTGCAAGTCACAAGGCAACCTTCACAGCACCCAACAGTCAACTTAACAGTCCCAAGCCCAGTACCTTGGTACCCATGAGAGCTGCCCATCATCTGGGTAACTTCCTTTTCCAAAACCCTAACATGCAATTGTCACTTTTACTGTCTTAACTTAGAGTGACACAGGCAGAAGCCAGCCTTTGGGGATGCAATGACGTCTCCCAACACTATTTTTAAAATCAGCAGTCAGAATATTTCCATCCAGGCTGCACATTTAATGAGCTCATGATGAGGGAGAGGGGATGCTCGTAGGAGGGTGACAGCCCCAGCGGTCTGTCTCTGCTGCAGTGCCAAGAGTTAGTTACTGCGCTGGGGACCACCCTCAGGAACAAGAGGGGGTACCTGCCACGCGTTAGCTCATCTGCAACCAACCCAATGTGCAAAGCACTTCAATGTGCCTCAGCAGCCAAAGTGCACGCTAGGAGACTGGCCGAGCCTACGCGGGCCAGACAAACAATGTGAAAGCCACCGCTGTGTCCAGCCTACGAGCTTTCCAGGCAAACAAAGAAAAAAACAAACCCAAAAATGGAAAATAAGAGTCATTGTTCCTTGTTTTAGCTGTGCTAAGGCACCCCCCAGGACTGCTCCAGCACACCCATGGTGGCAGGGACCCTTGTCTCGCTACGGCAAGGGCCCAGAGCCAGCAGCCATCCCGCATGGGCTGGAGCCACTGCAGCTGCCCTGGGCAGCTCCTTCTGCGGGGCAGTGCGTCCGTCCCCTTCCCACCGGGAACACAGCGCACGTCTGCCGGCCACATCCTGCCAGCCCTCTCACCACGGAGAGGGCATTCCCTTGTGGCTCTGCTGACGCCCCCGGCAGGGCAAGCGCTGCCAGCCGTGCGGCGCAGCCCGAGCAGCGGCCTCACCCGCACACGCATCCCACTGCCAGGCTGCCGAATCCCTGTGCTAGGGTAAAGCCCCCAGCATGCTACCCCATGCTGGGAGGACCCCCATGGCCTGGCAAGCGGGCACCCAGAGCTCGCTCCAGTGCCAGGCAGCTCCACGTGCAGGGAGCATCCTCCAGCCCTGCCTCCCGCAGCCCCATTGCAGCACAGACGTGCCTGAGACTATCCCATGCCAAGGGGAAGAGAAATGCTCCTCTCCTACGGGATAACCCATCACGCCAAGGTCAGGAACACAAGTACCAGGGGCCTGACCAGCTCCTGCACAGCTCTGCGCCCCAGGAGAACTACTGCTTCATGGAGCCACAGCTATCCCAAAACTGCCTGCCCTCCCACCCCTCCCAAGGCATCATGGCCAACATCCTCCAGCCCACAGCATTGCCCAGCACCTCACCTTCCCCTTCCCACACCATCCCAGGCTGAAGGAGCCAACAAGAAGCCCAGCCATGATTCGGTTCCTCCCGCCTCAGGTGGTCGCCACTGTGGCGGTCCAGCAGCAGCCATGCTGCCACATGCCAGGCCAGACTGCACCCCGCGGCACCCCGCCACGGCTCACAGTATCGGGCACAGTCACCCATCTCCTAACCTGCCGCAATTCAGCTGGGACCCATCTTCTGCAGTTGACAACTCTACTCCAAGCACAAGCTTAGCCTGCCTCCAGCTCGCTTTTTCCCTGCTGACCATTTTCTAATGCTTGGCTTTAGAGCCAGCTTACTCCAGGGGCAGGAGAAGGAATGTGTAATGCTATATTAATCTGCAACTCCCCTGATGCATCCTGTGGGCCTGCAGGCTTTACCGCCTCGTGCTTAAGGAGAAAGGAATTCAGCAGGTCAGCTCTTTGAGAGGCAGAAACAAATTCCAATTTCGAGGTGTTAATGGGGAAAAATACTGAAAGGGCTCGTTCTTACTAGTGCCCAGAGAAAAAGGGGGACACTGCTGGGTTCTGACCCTCTTTGAATCAACAGGAAACACACCCCAGTGCCTGAGACCGAAGGGGCTGCAGGAGCTGGCGCTCACCGAAAATGCACAGAAACTGCGGACAGGGTCTCCCGCGGCAGAGCTCCGGGCATAGGGAAGGATCTGGGACATTCGGGGGCAAGGGCTGAACCACAGCAGCCCAAGCATGCTCACCCGGAGGGACCCCTCATCTGCACGAGGTGGCAGTGCCAGCAGCCGATGGACAAAGTGCCGTGCACCTCGCCGGGTCCGGCCCCTGCCATCACTGGAGACCAATCGTGGATCTTCTCCAGAGTGCGGGATCAGGAGCGCCAGTGCCGGAGACCTCACCGCATTGGTTTACATTACGGCAGTGGTCACAATTAACTTTAGATTTGCTCCGAGCTGTTTGGGGCAAGAGCATCCCAGCACACAGCGTAAGCGGCACGCAGATCTTCACCAACCAAAGGTTATTCGTAGGAGAACACACGCCAGATCCCTCTGCCACAAACCAGCATTAACGCCTTGAAAGCTGGTGCACCTAAGGGCAGCAGGTCCAGCCCAGCAGATTACCAGGGAGCCTGGCCTTCTCACCTTGAGGAAGCGTTTTCTAGCAAGATTGCTCATGCCCTCACAGGAAAGTGCAATGGGCACAGGGAGCTCGGCCTGACACCTCTGGAGCTGCTGCGGCTCAGATACAGCACATGCAAGAGCTTCGTCTTGAAATACTTTCAAGCAGCTGGGGGATGTGAAGATGGCTGCTTATACTTTTCCACTGAATGCTGAAGAGAGTTCACATTTGCACAATAATTTTAAAGACTTACTTTCCATAAACATCCTTGCAAACAAATTGCTCATTTAAAAGCGCTTGGGACATCAGTTTTGCAAAGCCATTTAGCAGACAGTGGTTTATCTGAGTGGCTGTAATACTTCCTTGCAACACTCACCCAGCTCCGATTTACAGTTCGCTCAAAGAACAAGTTCATAAACCCTAAAGTTTGTGCAGAATGAGGCCTCTCTGCACCCCAAACAGGATCAGCAATAGGTGCACAAAGGACTCAAACCTGAGCTGATGTAATTCCTTGTAATAAAGTCAATTTAGGGATGCCTGTGAACAACAGCAAGGTGCCCAAATACTGTTCTGATGGGCACATTAGCAGCACCAAAAGAAAGCAGTAACATCCCACCCCAATACTGCTCTCAAGACAGGTTTGAAAGGTGATCAGAAAGTTAGTTGTTAAACTACACAAGGGAAAACTTAGCAGATGCTGCTCATCTAGAAGACTGTTCCCAGGTCTTGGGTCATTAACGTCTCTAAAATGAATGACCTGCAAACAGCTCAAGCTCTGTTTCGGACCTTGGAAGGGGCAGCTCTACGGCAAGCAGCTCAGACCCAGCTGCCCCAGGAGCATTCTTAGCTGCAAGTCCCTGGGGAATAAAAGCGACCTTTGTACCCGCAACACAGGACGCAACTGCGGTCTTGACCAAGGGTCTAGGTTCACACAGGACAGATGACTTTAGAGCCTTCCTGGAAAACAAAGAGCTTCCTCCAGCAATCACATCAGTAAGCTCATGCCACAGCGAGGAAGCCAGAGTGACTGCACCGCTGCCGGTGCCGCACAGGGAGAGGCTGGGTGCCTGGGAGCAAGAGCAGCCAAACCTCACCCCCCCCCCCCCCACCCCCCCCCCCCGGCACAGGCACACACTTCACACCCCACCTGCCCCTGGATGCCACTGCTGAGACACAACAGAGGTTCCCTGTACAGCTCCGGCGGGTGTTGAGCTCAGGTGTCCCTCCCTGCCCACCCCTGCAGCGACTGCTCCATCCTGCTCAAGCCATCACACTCCGCTGCCCTCCATGTGCCCCCACGCTGGCTTCTAGGAACACCCGCAAAGTGTCACCCCTCTGCTGCAGGATGCACTCCCTTCCTCCCTGTAACTGAAGGGCTCCCTGAAGCAAGAATCCCGCTGGGATGAGTGGGAGAAAACACGGCACAGTCCCCGGCAGGCTGGGCGGGGGCTTCCAGCCAAGCACAACATAAAGCCTTTGTCTGTAAAGGTAAGTGCACACGAGCGGCCACTGCACAGGGTGACCTTCCCTCCAGATGAGCTCCGGACACAGCGCAGAAGCCATGGCTCAGCCCCATGCACAGCTGCCCCGTCCCCGAGTTCTTCCCGAGTGCCTGCACTATCCCGCTGTGAAATCAGGAGCGCCCATCCCTTTCAATGAAGCTCTGGACACAGGAAAGCACTGCAGTCTTCTACAGCCCTCTGCCTTCTCCCCCTACAAATATCCCTCCTGCCAGCCTTTCAAAGTACTCCGATGCAGAATACCGAAGCAACACCAGGATACTTATTGATTTCAAAAGTTCTCAGCAACAAGCTGGACTCATTGCAACTCACACAAACAAGCCAGTCTGGCACCAGACAGACCTGTCGCACGTAACGGAAACAAACAAGAACCACGTCCGCTTTGCCCAGTTGTTTCTTGATAAATCTCTTGCCCCCTTGCCAGCACACAGCTCACCTGAGAGGGCAGAGCTAGATTTCCACTGCACAGGCAGCCACTGGCTGCTCAGCCTCTCGCCCCAGGACTGCTTGGGAAACGGGGTACCCCACCAGGATTACCGTCACCGTTTACTCCAGTCAGGCAGCCCTTTCTGCCGTGGGGGACCACGCGTCCTACTGCTGCCAAGAACAGCCCTGCCGGAGTCGGGCTTGGGAGAGAAACCGCTGCCAGGGCAATGCGGCACCTGGAGGATGGAGGGTCGGAGCCCTGGTCCATCAGGGGCTGAAGCCCAGCCCTGGTGCCAGTGCGGGGATCGGAGCAGTCACGCACCCGCCATGCCCCGGTACCGTCTGCCCCCGGGCTTGGCTTCGGGACAGAGGTGAGGAGCTGGCGGGGCATCCTGCCTTCCTCGGGACAGGAGTACTCACGGAGCGCTCGGAGGCTGGAGGAGGACTGCTGCCAAGAAGCAAAGTTCAGGTGAGCCTCCTCCTGCTGCAAGACCCGCTTCGGTCCCACACAGCCCCTCCTGGGCTGACGCCTGCCCCGTCAGCTCGGACAAAAGCGGCAGGAGCAGGGCTGCAGCCCCCAGTCACACCTTACCTTTGGGCCTGGAGACCTCGGTGGCATTGGGAGCCGTCATGGCAATGCAGACGTCGTCCTGGGGAAACTGGTCGCACTTGAGCATCTCGGGCCAGAAGAAACCAAAGAACTGCATGACGGGCTCGCAGGAGTCACGCACGGCCTCGCAGAGCCAGCGGCACGGGTAGACCGGCCGGTCCAGGCAGACGGGGGCAAAAAGGGAGCAGAGGAAGACCTGGGTGCCCATGTGGCAGTTCTTGTTGAGCAGCGGCACCCAGCTGCTCGCCTGGTGCTTCACCTCAGCCATGGTCTCGTGGTCCAGCAGGTTGGGCAGCACCATCTTGTCGTAGCCCACGCTGTGGCAGAGCCGCAGGTCGGCGGGGATGGCCACGCACTGGTGGGGCTTGGCGTAGAAGCGCCCACCCGGGTAAGGGCCCAGGTCGGACTGGTAGCTCACGTAGTCGTACTCGCTGGCCCCGCCGCACGCCAACAGCCCGGCGGCCAGCGACACCAGCGCCCGCAGCCCGGCCCCGCGGGGCCCCCGCACGCTGCCCATCGCCTCACCCGCCGACGGTGGCCCCGCCGGGCGCCCGCCCGCCCCCCGGGGGCCCTCCCCGCTGCCCGTCGCTCGATGCCCGCTGCCGGCGGACACCCCCCCCCCCCGCAACCCACCCACCCACCCCGGCCCCCACGCCGGGCGCCGGCGGCAGCCGCCGAGCGGAGCCGAGCCGAGCCGAGCCGAGCCGAGCCGCCCGCTCCCTCAGGCTCAACCTCCGCCGCCCCGGCCCCGGTCTGGCCCCGCCGCGCCGCGCCGCGGGTTTGTGAGCCCCCCGGCAGCCAATCAGGGAAGCGCCGCCCGCCGCGCGCTCGCCCGCCGGTGTCAATCAACCGCCCCGGGAGCCAATCCCGACTAAACCCGGCCCGGACGGCCCCGCCCCGCTCCGCCCGGGCGGGCCCCGACGGCGCCGCGCCTCAGCGGCCGGCCGGCAGCTCCGCGCCCCCCCCTCCCCTCCCTCCCCGGGGGCGGCCCGGTACGGGCGCTGGTGGGGGGGGGGAGGTCCGCGGCGATTCCCGACGGCCTCCGGCGCGGCCCCGACGGCTCTGCCCAGCCGGGCTGGCCCCAGGGCCGCAGCGGGGGCTTCCCCGCGCCACCTGCAAGCGCTGGCTCCGACGGGGTCCCGGAAAGGTGCCGTGGGCGACCGGCGGGGGCCACTTGGGCGACCGAGCGCACCCCATAGGTCCCCGCGGCTGCTTCCCTCGAGGGTGGGCTGAGCCGTGCGGGGTCGTGCCAGGGAGCCCATCGCCCGCCTCGCACACACCGGGCAGCACCGGGGCCAGGGCAGCTGTGGGAGGCCCAAGCGTTCCTGAGCGGCTTTTCCAAGGTTGCAGATGTTTCTGAGAACCTGGACTGGACCGTGCAGCCCTCATTTCCCTGTGGACAAATTCCAACAAAAACTAAGGTATTTGCAAAAAAAAAAAAAAAAAAAAAAAAAAAAAAAAACAAAAACCAACCAGGAGAGAGAAAGAGTCGGTCTGTTTCTTAAAGAGGTATCGCGCCTGGGAAACCTGGCTCCAGTCCTGCCAGGGAAGCAGGAGCTGTGCAACAGCAGCATCCACTGTTCCCCCAGCACCAGCGCCAGCCCCTCACCAAGCACCCTTTGCAAGGAAAGGGCACGTGTCAAGCAGACCAGCAGCGTGTCAAGCCCGACAGCTCGCAGCCACAGCCACGCATCCCGCTCGGAGACGAGCGGGAGACTCTTGGCACAGCAAGACTCGGCTGAGGAGACAGGACGGGAGCACAGGCCAGCCCTGTTCACCACGGCGGGCAGGCACGGGCTGCTGCGCTCCCGAGGGCCTGCAAAGACTTGCTGCCCTCCGAAGCCGGGAGCTGGACGCGTTGAGGATGGCGGCTGTGAACCTACCCGGGGTGCTAGCGCAGGCGTGCAGACTCTGCGGCTGCTCCGTGGGCAGAGCAGGGTGCCCCTCGGCACAAGCCAGGCAGAAGGGGCTGTCTCAGCCCCCACGCGCACAAGGTCTGGCTGTCGAGCACCCATGCATCCACGTCCGAGGGAGCTGAGCTCCCTCCTTCGGACCCGTACAAAGCGGTTACTGCAGCTGCCTTTTGCTTAAACAGCTTGTGCTGTTTAATACAGGAACTACACCTCATTGAGAGGTAAATGGAAGAGGCTCTGCAGCCTGGAAGCGTGAAGGAGCCACTTTCACCTGAGGGCCAACAGAAGAGAGAAGCCAGTTAGCACCGCTAATGAAGTGGAGAATTCAGCAGTAAACAAGAGAAATCTTCGCCATAAGGTGCCAGTAGCTGAATGAAAGAGGCAATTGGATGGAGCAGGCCCTCTCCTGCTGCTTGGGCTTGGGAAACTGTAGGAAAGCCCTTATCACTGTTTGCACCAAGAAACAGCTGCAAAATGGACTTCTCATCCCTTGGGAAGTTCTGACAGCCTAGAATTTGCTTTTACCAAACTCAGTTTAGAAACACTGAAACATCTCGTTTTGAGAATGTAGAAAATACTGCAGTGTCCCAGTAGTGTGGTATAATGTGGTACGCAGAACAGGGCACTGATCTGCTCGAGGGCTGTTGGGCTGAATTTCTCTCAAGAATCTTTATTTGCACCCAAGTGTTACATCCTCAGGTATGAGTCTCGGGTCGGGAACGTGACCCCTGCTCATCTGGAGCACTCGGAACCAAAATGTGCAAGTAACTCTCCATTTTCGATTGCAAGATCGTAAGAAAGTCCCTGCGCCTCTCCATTTTCAGAGCGGCAGTGGGCATGTTTTACTTGGCAGTGCTATAATCCTTCTAGTCCAGGCTGAGTAGTGTGGCAGAAACATCGTAGGTAGGCAGACAAGATGAGGACTTACTTAAGAAGCTCTTGGAGAGCTCCCCAAAGGCAACAGCAGTAATACTGCGGTAAAACTACAGTCGGGATTCTGTTTATCCCCAGCTCAGCAAATACCATATGGAGCAAGGTGAATGTCCTGTCATGGTCACTCCAGAGATGTGTGCCACCACGTACGTGGAGCATCCCACCCTGATTACTGGGCTGGCTGCAGCCCTGACACACCGTACAGTTAGTCGCTGAGCTCAAAGGGCTGCCCACCACAGTTCAGCGCTCTTGATCCAAGCGGGAAAGCTACAAGACGGCATGCCTTGGCTGCTAAATCCATCCACACTCAAAGCCTGGACAGTTCTTGAACTCAGCCCAGGGAAGATCATTGCTGGCTCCTTTTTCTCTGCTGTACCTGATACCCACATTCACAGCAGCAGTGCCTGTATGGGAATCCAAGAGTGAATTGTAAACTGAAATACGATTGCCCAGAAGACCATTTTTTCTTAAAAAAAAACAAAAAAGAGAAGGAAAAAAAAAAAAGAAAATAGCCAACAGCTCTGGTCTAGACCACTAAATTGCTTAATATACAGTGTAAGACCTCTTAAATAGCAGCTGCCCAAGAAGGGCTGCTCTTCCAACAAACCCCTTCCAAATTGGGCATTAACTTTTCTGAGTGAAGCCTGTGCAGCCATTTCCGTTCATAATTATGTAGCCCACTGCTTCTTAAATCTCTGCATAGTCTCTAATGTCATCATTTAACTTTGCTTTATAGCCATTTATTGCTGCCTCTCCCACAGGGGCTAACATATTCTTATTGAATAATGAGATGCTTTGCAACATGCACAATTTCAGCTATCCCCAGTCCTCTCCTACCCTTTCAAAAGCCCAGCCCAATTAACCGTGCTTATTTCTGGCTCCATTGTTCGTCCCCACAGCCTGCGGGACCACGGGCTCTGCCCCCCACCACCGCTCCCTCTGCTTGCTGCGGCTGCTCTCTTCCACATCCACCCGCGGCGGCCACTCGGCATCGAAGGGACGGCTCGAGGCGGACATGTCCCCATGCCATCGACACCCACCTCGCCTGTCTGCAGCCATGCCCTCCTGCCCCTTCGTCCGCGTTGCCCGCCGGGCAGTGCCACGGGGCCAGCAGGGCATGCTCTGCCCCGGCCGCCCAGCGCTGGAATGTGTGTTTCCCTCCACGCCGCCCCGGGGAAACAGGCAGGCGTGGGATAATAGAATATATTAGCCCTGAGCCCATTCAGCCCCAGGCTCTTTACGAACAATGCCTGCTAACTGAGCTGATTTTTGCCAAATGACTGGCTTTCGTGCATGAGCAGCAAAGTGGAGCCCCCAAATAGTCCCACGCAACAATCGGGCAAGCGCTATTGCCCAGGGCCCATTGTTTTACTGCTGCGTTTGAGGGCATGGAGGAGTCATGGCCTTGCCTGCCCTGGCATTTCTTCCCCGGTTTCCCACCGCTGTGCTAGCCCCGTCTCAGCCCCAACAGAGGCAGTCGTGATGGGGGTGATGAGACCGGCGATGAGGCATCCACTGTCCCTGCCCCAAGCAGGGTGACACAAAAACCACCACCGGGGCTCCCGCTGCCCCTTGGTGCCCGTGCCCCCACCGAGGAGGGGATGGAAAGTGCCGGTGGAGGCAGCCCACCCCCATGTCCCTGCACGGGGAGCCCACCGTGGCACCCCTGCGGTGCCATGCCGCTCCCGCACTACCTCCTGCAGCAGAACAGCTCCTGGAAACCCCCCAGGGAATATTTGCTTTAGATTAGACACCCCCTCAGCCAGCTGAAGAGCTGATAGCCCCTGCCGGGGTCAGCCTGCCAAGGAGGATGTTAGTTTTGCCGTGTTTGTTTTCTGGTTTTCTCAGCGGATAGTTCCGAGGTTCCAATAACACGGATGCAGCCAGGAACGCTCCCTCGCCCTGCGACATGGGAATCTGCAGGGGGAAGTTTTGCAGCTGTGGCGACCCGCTCTGCCACCCCCAGCCTGTTGCCCAGCACTGCCTGGGCTGCAAAGGATGCTTACACTGAGAGCCAGCCCGCAGCAGGGCCGGAATCAAGGCACGCAACAATTCCAGCCGATGTGTCCTGTTAGGGTGAAATTAGCACCATTAAACGCTATAACTAAACACAATCAACAAAGGGTTTACTAGCTGAGATAACATATAAAGAACTACAACAGCTAATGCCTTCAGCACTGCTGAAACTCTGACCGTCTGCCCCTAGTCCCAGGAGGGAACTGATGGCAAATATTTACAGGGGCTTATAAATATTTATCCTGTAATAACTTGCTGCATTACAGCACATTCTTCCTTATGAGGCTCCGCTTTGCCCTGGACCAGGTGCAGGCTGCTGAGAGGGTCTGCATCATATATAAAGTTTGTCTGAATAACACACAGCTAGCGCTGGCGTTCAATAAAGTAGCCAGCAGCTGAGCTGCTTGCGTGAAATGCTCTGCAAGTCATTTCTTACCCAACAAAAGAAAAATGTGGCTGGGGAGCACAGGTGTGCAGGCACCTCGGTGTGGGTGCAAACCCCTTCTGTGTTGCCAGAGTAACCTGGGGAAGTGCTGCAAGTCACCAGGGAGCTATAAATCACACCACCGGGCCGATGTGATGGGGGCCTCAGCCCAGGAGCGGCCCCGCGGTGACTGAGCACACAGGGAACCTTGGCTGCTTTGGTGAGGACCCCAAAGGAAGGGAGCTGGAGATCGTCCCGCCACAAGGAAACATCTCCTCAATGCTTCTCACTCTGTGGCAATCCTCTCTCCAAGGAACCAACCTACCGCACCCCAAAATCACTAGAGATCACCGAGATCTGCTCTGCACACGGCAGTTGGGCAGCAGCTCCCTGCAAAGCTGTGCGTGGAGGGGTCCTCTCCAGTGGCTGAATCCTGCAACATCAGCAGGAATCGCAGAGGGACCAGCCCATCACGGCTCTTCCTTTGGTCCTGCAGACCTGGCAAACCAAACCCCAAGGGGACCACAGGCTCCTTAACGGGGACCCCCATCAGTCACCGTGTGAGTATATGAATTATTGGGAGGGGTCCTGAGAGCTCACTGCATCTCTCAGCCTCGAAGGAAAGCCAGGCTGTTGGCTGGGGTTTCTGGGAGTTCTTCTTTGACCCTCCATAGGAAAAACTAGAAAATAAATGGGTTCATAATTTTTCCCTGACCCTTCATAGGAAAAACTAGAAAATAAATGGGTTCGTAATTTTTCCCTGACTGTCCCCAAGTCTCTGCTTCTTCCCAGCCCTCCTCTGTGCTGCGTACCAGAGTGCAGATGGCTCTGGTACAGGTGTCCAGAGTGCAAGCCTGGAGCCGGCGATGCAGCAGCACCCCAGTGCCAGGCGCTGCCCGAGCGGCACCACATGACCAGCCGTGCGCAGCATCCCTTCCCCAACCTGCAGGGACGATTTCTAGCCCTGCCACGAGCGCTCCACTCTCTTCATTTGCTGCCTGGTGCAAACTTGACTTGCTCAGCAGTGAAGAGAGCCTGGAACCAGAATTTTGTCGTGGTGTTGTTTCATTTGTCTGGAGGCCAGAAATTTATCTTCCCGCTAATATCTGTCCACTTATTTATTTATCTTTCTCATGCTTAATGATTTGCAAGAGCATAAGCAGCCTGTGGTTTGGAAACCATGAGACAATCTCCGAGCGGCACCAGAGATGGAGTTCTGAACTACTTTCTAACATGGATAAATAAACAGCGTGGAAAGGCTCCACTGTGTATATTCTAGGTTGCTATTTTCTTAACCCTGTCTCATTAAGATGGATGGAGTTTCTGCTTATTAGTAATTTGGCAAGTTCCTCTTTGTGTACACTCTGCACTTCTCACTAATGACGCTTTGCTTCAGTGAGTAACAAAAGAGACTTCCAACATAGTCAGTGAAAACACAGCCACGCACTTGGGGCACTGGGACGGAAACCCAATGTTCTGGAGATGCCATTTGTGGAAGACAAGAAACTGCAGGGAACCCAGCGAAGGAAAATCTGCTGGTCATAAAACCTTTCCTGACATTCAAATAATTTTGACCTAAGGACATTGGTTCTTTGATTTACATCCACAATTGCAGAGCTGACAGAGCCTATAACAAAGTGATTCAGAGCCCTTACACTGCTGTTCCTAAAACACGTCCGATGGAGATGAAGCTGGCACTGCTACTGCCTGGATTTACAGCTGGCCATTAAAGTATGTTTACAAGCCTTTAGTACAGTGTACACATCTGGTAAATCATTGATTGAACAAATAGCTCCTGGAGTCATGCTCCCTCTGTCAACTTTTTCCACTACTATGTTACCCAGCACAGAATCATCTGCTCCAGACCCTGTTTTCTCCGGCATCTGCCAGCACGCAGGCAGGCGTGTGTGCACGTGCCCGAGCAAGCAGCCGTGCACATACCTAGATTTGCACGTGTAGCCTGGATTGTCACTGGGTTCTGGATGCCATTGGACAAACACCTACACAACCACCCCCCCCCCAGGTCTTTGGCACACCCAGCTGATCTATACCTTATCTACGAGCAAGGAAAGTGGTACCTACCACCTGCACAGGACAGACTCCCAGCTCGCTACGCGATGGGCAAGAAATCAGAGAGAGGAGGCTGTTTCTTCCTAGGGATATGCGTGAGAGAAGAGAAGGCAATCGGGAGTGTCTTTGCCAGCCTGGCAGCTGCCTTCCAGCAAGCCAGCCAGACGGCAGGCATTTACCGGCACCGGCACACGGGACGCACTCAGCTCCTCAGCATCGGCTGGTGACCCAGCCAGCATCGGGCTGGACTGGCGGGCACAGCTCAGCAGGGCAAGAGGGATGTGAAAAAGAATCGAGAGAGTAATCCTGCAACTGGAGATGCTGCAGGCAGACCAAGACTCTGGAGCCTCACCAGCAGGCAAGAGAAAGGTCCTAGATGAAGCCAGACCTAAGAGGACAGCTCTTCTCTGCCCGAGGCCACACGCCAGCCGAGCGACACACGCCAATGTCCCGTCAGAGCCAGGCTGCACCAGCAGCACAGCCACCATCCTCCCCACGCCGGCTGAGAGCTGCCGGATCCACCCTGGCGCCACGGGCTCGCACCAAGAAGTGAAAGCCAGGGCTGGCAGGGCCTCGGGTTTGCTGCATCAGCACAGGCACAGTGGAAGAAAAGCGGGATGGAGATGGGGCGCAGCGCCAGGAATGCGGTGGGAGGCAGCATCCATCTCCCCTGGCACTGGGGCGGCACCGTGCACAGCCCGTGCACAGGACCCGTGCTGAAGTCTTCCTTGCAGCAGGAGAAAAATGCCGTTTGGTGTTTTACCGAGCATGCCAGTGCCCAGGGAGCGGGAGGAGCTGCGAGCCCCCACCACGGCTCATTGTGCTTCTGGGAGAGCATCTGGCCAGCTGTGCAGTGATCTGTGGCCAAACCCTCACTCCCCTGGCCACAGAGCTGGGCAAAGGCCAAAGGGTAAAGGGCAAAGCACAGGAGCAGAAACAAAGCTAGATCAGCTCATTCATGCAAATCTTTTCAAAAGCTTTTGGGTGGCTGGACAGACAGACATGGGAGAGCAGGACTTACCGTCCGTGTGTGAATCGCCATAGGGGCGCACGGGCTGCCAGGTCCCGTGCGGTCACTTTGCAGCGGTTGAAAAGGAGGTGCAGGATCCTGCACTCACAGCAGGCTTTTAAGCAAAATGAGGGCACAGGAACTGTTCCCAGCTAGAGACAGAGCTCAGAAAAGCAGGGGGAACAGTAAAAAAATGGCTCTCCACAGTGAAAGGCACTGCATCCAGTTGTGTTCCTGCACAGTTGCAGGGCAGCTCCCGCAATCTGCTCCAAGGACAGCCCAACCCTCCTCGGTGCAGCACAGGTCCGTGTTTGCAGGACTGGCAGGGCATCTGCAGCCGGTGGAAACCGCAGGAGGGAAGAGGGAATCGCCACAGAGAGGAGGCAGAAGGAGGGAAGGAGAGTCCATGAGGGCAGCTTGGAAAAGATGACCCAGAAGGCAAGCAGGGGAGAGTTCCCTGCCGTCATCCCACTGCGAGCAATGACCCAGGGGAACGTAGCCTGGAGAAGCGTTTAGCCAGCTTCCACCCTACCCGGATCACTCCTGCAGGCAAAGTCCCCATTCCCCATCCTAGTCTGTGCTCATGGACACTGGGCAACATGGGGACCGGGAAAAGTCAGTGCAGAGAACTGAGGCAGATTTGCTCCTGGGCTTGTTGAAGTTACATATGGGACAAGCACAGCTGCTACAAACAATTTTAAACCAACAACAAAAAAATGCAGTCAGATTTAATTGTTAGCAATAACCTCTTAAAATAGCAGCTCATTAGCCCGAGTGCAAACAGCTTAAAAGTGTCGGCATGATTTGTGGGATCCTGTGGGGTCTTCTGGGATTTTCTGGGGTTCCTGTAAAACTAATGCAAAGAAGAAACACAGCCCCTGAGTCCTGAAGAGGAAAAAATGTATTTCACTTCACATTAGCACATGAAAAAGTGGCTCTGGTACATGGTAGGCTGCCATGTTGTTGCACACCCAGGATTCTCAAGGGCTGCAGGGTTGGCAGTGCAGAAACACCAGACATCGCAAAACAGGACAGATCCTTTGTGCCGTTCTCAGCTGGTGAGGAGGATCCTGCGGCGCCCGTGACTGCGCCAGGCCCTGGAAGTGGAGGAGCAGCCCCAGGAGGGTGCAATGCTTCCAGCTGCTCTTGGCAGCCGGGTGGGAGCAGGAGGACGAAGGACCTCCTGGCTCACCCACTCTGTGCCCACGCTCTCCTTCCACCCTGCTGACCGGAGCTTCCCCTGGGAAAAGCCACGGGATCTGCCCCGCTTCCCACCTGACCCCACTCAGCCACCTGCATGCAACGTCCACCAGTGCCTAAATCCTGCCGCACCAGGGGACTTCGGAGCATCCTTGAAGTTAAGGTCTTGCTTAAGCGCTTTCCTGAATAAAAATTTTTCAATTCGCCCAAAAAGTGCCTGCAGGGCAGGAACAGCCCTGCTCCTGCATCCCCTCTTGAAAGGGTGGGAAAGGGAAGGCAGCTGTGCCTTGGGGTGGGAAGGGAAGAGGCTGGGCACTCTCCCTCCATCCCTACTGCACCCAGCTGGTGCCGGTGCCGGCTTCTGAGGGATACTGGGAGACGTTGGCTTGAGGTTGGTTTCCTGGGGCACAACAGCCCCTGAACTTCAGGTTTTTAATGGGCTGGCAGGGCATCCGGGAGGGAGGAGAGGGAAATAGACTTTTCCTTCCCCCATAAATAATTTTATGGAAGATTTTAAGAGAGATTTAAAGAAGAACCTCTTCCCTCCCTCCCCCCCTTCTCAACTGTACTGTGCATTTTAAACCGTTTGCGGAAGGGAATTAATTAACACAGGCAGCAGAGCCCAAAGCTTTGCAGCAGCCCGTCCTCTGCACAATGGAGATCCTACTTTTTCTCTGCTGCCTGAGAAACACATGCCCAAATTCCAAGTACATAAATTTTTTCTAACCTAATTCATTTTGTAGATTGATGGAGAAAATCCATAACAAATATTTATGACTTTGCAATAAATAACCCTCACAGAAGTTACAAAGAGCTCTGGTGAGTCTCAAGGTAACTTTCAGCGGGTTCCAGGGGTCAGGGCAGATCGGGATACTAAGTCTATAGTGTTCGAGCCTTTGGCTCATCTGTTTTGAATTATTGGTATTACTCAGTTGAGCAGTGCTCTCAATGGAGTAGCTGTGCTGTGATTCCATGCCATATTTTATTTCTATGGTGGGAGAGAGGCTTCAATAATTATTAGTTGTACTCTGTTGCAGCCAGCAAAAAAACAGGCCCCAGTGAGCACTGGTTAGTCCTGCTGGTATTTGCAGGCTGAGCTCTACGGTCTGGAGAAGGAAGGTGCCCGTGCCCAAGCAAGACTTGCCCGGGATGGGATTCGGGGCTGGACATTGTGCATTTTGCTGCCAATTCAAAACACAGACCTGCTGAGATGCTCACAGGTTGTCCAGTGCGAATGGGTCTGGTGCTGCCTAAAAGGCGCTTGGGCAGCCGCTGTGTTTGCCCAGGCAGTGGGTGATGCCGCTGGCCAGGCTGGCACCAGGCAGAGCTCGGGAGCACCGGGGGTAGATCTGCCCTGCGCAGGGCTGACCGAGGCAGCCACCAGCCCCCGTTTAAAGCGATGTTAAACGGCATTTCAGCCGCAGCCTTTGCCGACCGCAGCGATGCCTGCCTCGGGAGATGCTGCACCTCGAACTGCTAAAACCACCTCTCCAAAGCGACAGGGCCGAGGTGCAGCGGTGAGACCGCATTAGCTGAGGACCATGTTCCTCAGCCTGGTTTCAGCTGTTTTTACACTCGGCTTTCCGTTTTCCCGTGGGATCCTCACTTTTTCACCCGTGCCGACCCCAAAGCACACGCAGTGCTGTGCCGGGGACCACCGCCCGCCTTCACCGCGGTGGGACGGAGCCGTCACCAGGGCCGCGCCGCCGCAGCCGCGCACGGTCCGGCCGATGCAACCGGCACTGCCGGAGCTGGCAAGGGGCAGCGGGCGCCACGGGGAGAGCTCGCCCTCACCGTGCGGCGTGCCAGCCCGTGGCACCACGCCGCCGCCGAACCCCGGCACCCGCTTCCCAGGAGCCAGGACTGGGGCGAGCAGGGAGCAAGACCGTCCCTGCTCCATCTTCGTTAGCTCTTAATCATCACAACGGAAAGAGAAACTGCCAGCAGCGTCACGCTGCTCTCCCGGGCGCAGGCTCCTTTCAGGGCTTTCAGAAAACAGGGTCAGACGTGTCTTCTGACCTGTGACCTGTCGCTTCCCTCCTCGCCATAATTATCTAATACAGCGCTCTCCCTGCCAAGTACAATGAAACAATTTGTCACTTCAATTGTCTGTCAGTCAACACTGGGGCCTTTTCAACAGGCCAACACATGTTTTTTGAGAGCTTGTCAGCAAGGGCTGTCTGGCCAGGCACATAACCATGGAAAATGGAACCTTTGTTAATTCTGGTTCTTAGAAAAGTAAATCCATTCACTTGCTTTTTTCAGGCCTTCAGTTTGGAATTTGCACAAGAAGCTGAATTGCCCCTGATCCCTAAATGATTGGTCAGAGGATTTGCATGAGGAAGCAGAAATTAATTATTCTTTTCTTTTCTTTTTATTTTCTGTAATTGTGTGTTTAGAAATGAGATTACATTCTACACCAGCACGAGGGGCTGGGGGGGGCGGGGGGGGGAGGAATTGCTTTGCATTTGTTTAGCTCCTTAGAGTTAAGATCACCTAATCGTTTCAAGCATTTCCTAAGATTCCCTCTCTCCTTTTCTGCTTTAATGACCAAACAAAGATTGTGCTACTTCCCGGGGAACTTTTCTGGCAGCTGAGCTCAGCAGTGGGAGCCAGGGGCTTATCCCTCTGCTGAAACGCTCTTCTTGCTGCTTTTGGCTTGCAGGGCACAAAATGCATCCCAGAGCTCCTGGGCTTGGAAGCCATGGTGGCTCCTCATGTTGGAGAAAGGGTGAGATGGATTCCCACCGGCCCAGGAGGAAGATGCCGGTCGCTCGAGTCGCGTGGCCGAGCAGCACAAGATGGAGCGCGCAGGCAGTCCTGGCTCGGGGAAGGGCGCTGGGAGCATCTCAGTGAGTTTGCCCGAGCTAGGACTGACACTGTCAGGACATGGACCAGCTGGCCCCAAACCCTGCGGTCAAGCCCCTGTTCAGACCACCACCAAAACACCGTGGCCCCTCATGAATGCTCCAGGGCCATCCTTCCACACAGGGAGGAAGGAATGTTGCTGCAGCTCAGAGGGACGCTGGGGAGATGGTGGAAACCGAACGACGACGAGCCACCACCAGGTCTGCAGAGGGCTCGTGCCAACGCGTTGGATGCAGCGGGTCCCGCGGGACAGAGCACGCTGGGGATCCACAGACAGCACAGGCAGAGCAGCGGCCCCGTTCCCTGGGAGCTGTGAAGTGCCAGAACCATGACGGCAGCGGAGCTGGGAGAGTCACCCCGATGCACGAGGAATGTAAGGGAGGAGAGCCAAAACTGAAAAACTCGTGGTGCGTTGCACTGGCACGCCATATTTTTGCCGTACAAACTGGCAGAGGGTCTGGTTCTCCGACAGTGGCTGCATTGCATAGAGACAGGAGCAGCCAAATCATAGTCCTAGAATAAAGTGGCTGCGCTCTTCATACAGCGCGGGGGACCGTCTCGCCTTGTGGACCCTGCAGTCTGCCCGATAAAGCTTTTTTCTATTGCTGATGTTTCACACAGCAGCTCCCTACAGCTTTTATGTTTTGTGAAGTCACAGACAATAAAGCTGATAACCTTGTTAATAGCACAAACTGGTAGAGAAAAAAAACTTCATTAGAGCTTCCTTTTTTTTTTCTTTTTAAAGCAGCACCCATTGAGATTCCCACTTTGTTGATACACGTGTGGAATCTTATTCCTAAATATTTAATATGAGATAGATAGATACCTCCATTTTCAGGTATTCATCATTTTCTTAACTATGCGGAAGCTTGGTTTTTGGGCAGACATGGAATATTTTATTTGAAAGCATTGCAGAAATGCTAGATGGCCCCTACTCGATTACAAACGCCCAGAGTGAAAACCTCTCCAGATCTAGCTTTCCAGAATACCGCTATCCAAACCTAATTCAAACCATACAGGGAGCCCTAACTTAGAATCTTTCAGGCCTATAAAATGAAACAAATTGGCTTTGCAAGCATATCTCCCAATCTAAGCTATGCCTGTAAATTCGATTTGTCCTCTTGTATCTATACTGCATTAGGTGGCCTGAAAGCCTCTTTGTTTCAAAGTCCTTCTGTCTCCTCCACGAGCCCCAAGTTGCGGTATTTGGTCACATCAGGCTGGAAAATTCCATGCTCGATAACAGCAAGGACTCGGTGGCCCTCCAGCATCTTGGCTTCACCCGCAGGTCTCGGCAGGAGAGGAGCGGGACCGTGCAGCCCCATGGCACGCAGGACCTTCGCCACGAGCATCCCACGCATCGGAGCACATACCCCTGACTTTTCCCAGGGGAAGAGAGATCCCTGCCAGAGCAGGGTTATGGTCAGCGCCTGGGTCAGCCGGGCTTTTCTGAGCCTCAGGCTTTCGGGGTCCCAGCTCATCTGCAAACAGGCCCTGGCAGCATCCCCTTTCTCTGGCAGCTCTGCGACACATGGGGCTCCCCGTGGCAGCGGTCCCACCGGGGTCTGGCAATACCCAGCAAATGAGCACCTGGGGGTTAGAGCGAGGGAAGCCCAGCCTGCAGTGACGTGAGGAGAAAAGCGTCCGCAGGCAGCAGTGACGTTTCTCAGTGGCAGGATCGGCAGCCTTCGGATCACAGCTGGTTTGACTTACAAATAACAAATACAATCCTGTTCTTTGCGCTTGTTTTTTCTTTGCAAACACTGAGGGAGATAGATATCCACCAGCACAGGTTCAAATTGCCTTCCCCAGGCAGTACCGGGGGGGAGCCTTGCTGTCCGCACTGCCCATCCCGTGGGAAATCTCCCAGAGCGGGGCCAGGGGCTCCTGCCAGCGGGACTGGGGATGCCCCCGTGGCTCTCAGGACCCGAGCGGGGCTGGGGGCTGCGTGAGTTTGCTTCACGGACCTCTGCGCGCTCCCTGGAGGCACTTTGCCTCTGGTGGCTCCCTGACCTCTCCCCAGCGCAGGGAATAAGCTGCCGCCCTGTTTTGGTGGCCTTGAAGCAATCACCGCGACACTGGGGGGCTGAGGGTGGGCAGTCCCTGAAGACCACTACCACAAGACAGATGTATGGGCAGGTAGGCTTTCCAGTCCCCCTGGCTTTATGCATCACTGTTTTCCCTGGAGGTGTGTGAGCTAACGTGACTGTTTAAGTTTCCCAACTTGCAAGTAGACTGCTGCGTGACCTTCACAGGGTGTCTGGGCGAAACTCCTGACTTCGGTACAAGCACAAGACAGGGTTTCCCTTCCCTCTGATTGCAGCTGCAGTGCGGGCAAGGATGGATTCCCAAAGGTGCAGCCCTCGACAGCACAGTGGTTTTGTGGGAAGGGGCTGAGCCACTTTGGGTCGGCTGACAGTGTGCAGCTTGGAGACAGAGCCTGGTTCTCTCTCTTTAACAGAGTAATTTACTACCTTTCTTTATTATTTCATGTACACTTGCTATATAATTTTAACAGGCTTATTCTAATTCAGCATCTTTGAATAGGAATAAGCCTGTTAAAATTATGAACTATTTATGCATAGAATCATAAAAAGCTGTAAGGCAATACACGGATCTTTCAGAAATGGACAGATTACATGATCAACATTTCCATGCTTAGCCTTCACATTCACATGGCAAACCTAAAAGATTCCCAGTGATTACAGCGTTTGCCGTCTTTTCTATTCCAAAAGCACAACACTAGATATCTTTAAATGAACATCCATTAAATTTCATTTATCTCCTTTCTTGATTCATGTTTTCAGTTAAGCCAGGGAGGAAATACATTCTCACTTAACATCTCTGGAAGCCTGCCTACAAGAGGCTGAAGTCGCCATGCAGGACAGGAGAGATCTATTCTTACACTTGCTGGGAGATAAGCTAAGCAACTTAGTCCATTGAAGAGTTGCCCTGAGCTCTTAAGTTGTATTTTTAGTATCTGATTCAAATCCATTCATGTCTGCAGAATCCAAGCCTTTAGCCCCCAACAGAAAGGAAAAGAAGGGTTCAGTGCAGAAATGGAACATACTTATTATTAACTGTCCCTATGTTAACCGTTTCCAGAGGTGACCAGATACGGGACTGAAGAATTAGCACATTTACCTAATCATAAAAATTCCAGAGACATCTCCCGTGTAGTAGCAATTACATTCCACTGCAAGGGCTTCAGAGTTTACTACGAAGGCCAGCAGTATCTCAGACATCCTGAAAACATATTTTTATGTTTTTATAAACTCCAGTAAAATTGTAATTGGATAAAACCATGCATTCAAAAGCACATTCTTTGAGAATATTTTACATGCACATAAAACATCTGAGAAAATGTTAACATTATGATCTTAACTGTTTGCACATTGGAACCAGCTAAAGGTTAGGAAAACGCAGTCCATCTGGTACAGTATTTTAAGCAGAATATTTCTGAGTGCGTTTCCTTCAGAGCTTGGGTTCATAATACTGTACGAACCCAGCTACAACAGACCGAGGATGTATTGTGACGCACAGGCCAAAATGCCGATCACAGCGTTCACGGGAGGAACGAGCCCAATTTGTCTTCACCGCACTTACGACCTGGGTCCCCAAAGAAGGGACAACACCTGACAACATCACGGGGTTTCTGCAGCTTGCACTACACCGTCCTCGACGGAATACGCAGCCCCACAGCGTGTCCCCACCAGCCGCGGGTCAGGGCAGCGCGGGGAAGGTCTGCACAGCACAGAACCCCGCTCGTGCTGGGAGCAAAGTCCTGCTGAAAAGCACGGTGCCCTGCCAACAAAGCCGGGCGGCTTTCGGAGAAGAGCTGGCTGCCACCCAGCCGGCTGGCTGGCATCGCCCTGCAAAGCGGAGGTCCCCCCGCCACCAGGAAAGGCGCTGGGGAGGTAAGCAAGGGAAACCCCGACCAGGCACAACTGGCGAGAGGAGTAAGCACGGGTCTGCAGGGTTGGCAGCAGCCTCGACTGATGTTTTGCTAAGCAAGAACCCCCTTCGGAGCAGAAGCCCGGCCAGAGCAGGGAGCCGGACTGCAGAGCAGCCTGGGCACAGTGGGACGGGGCTGGGGGATCTCAGGCTCGGGTGCGCAGGAGGGGAGAGCCAGGGGCAGCCCCAACCCCGAGCTCCCAGGTCTTCCCCTACACTGCCGGACGGGGGTTTCCTATGGCCTGTGCGGAGGTTGTTTGTTCAGGCAAACCCATTAGGTGTTTATTAGCCTTCATTATGGAGTGCTAGAGGGTTAATTAGTTCAGGCTGTTCCTGTGGGAGGGGGTGGGGGGCAGGAGGGTGAAGCACGATCAGCAGCAGCCAAATATCCAGGTTCCTAGGGCAGCCCACCACTTAGCCTGGTTTCTTCCCCCCCCCCCCCCTCCCCCTTTTATCCCTTCCCTAAGCAAATTAGGAGTGTCATTATCATATCTGCAAACTGCTTAGCACAAGAAAGAGTGCCTGGGCAAGAGGATGCAGGGGTGCCCAGCTCCTTTGCAAAGCCGGGGGTAGGGGATGGGGAGGCAGCCCAGCTCCATCCCCCACTGGGGTGGTCCGTAGGCAGGCAGGCATCGAGGGCTGCGGGGGTCCACATCTAGGCTGCAGGCTTGAGCCTGGATCCGGCTGCCAAAAGCCTTGCGGGGCGCAGCTGGTGATGGCCGGGGCCAGCCAACTTTGAGACTGGCAAGTAGCTCTCCTGGAGGTGACGCCTGAGCAACCAGGGCATCCTTCAGAGGTGTCCCTTCCCCAGCTTGTGGTGAAGCCTGGCCTCTGCCAGCCTGGGCACAGGCCTGGGAGACCTTCCAGGGAGCCAGACGGCGCAGATGTGTCCCTGGAGCGTGTGTTTGGGGACAGTGACAGCACTGTTTATCTTATTATATTGTTGCAAAATTGCTGCTTTTGTCCAGAGCATGACATGGAGATTGCTTATTATATTCTGTAAAAACTGAACTAAACAAATCATTCTTGTGTTTATTTCTCCCCTGTTGAATTGTGGTGCGGTTGGCAGAGGACAACAAATGATTCATCAATCTCAGCACTGGACAGGGATTTAAGGATGTTGAACCCTTGCAGATCAGAGCTCACACAGGGCTCCTGCACCAACCCACCACTTACAGCCTCTCAGCCTGGAAAGAGGGAGACAAAGCGTGATGGAGAATGCTCGCTGGCCACCAGCAAGCTGTTTTGACGGTTAATCACCCTTCCATTACAGCCTGAGTTCATCTAGCTTCTGCTTCCAGCTGACCTCAGTATATATACATGTTTTTATCAGAAACCTGCTCCTTCTGTAAATACTTACAGACTGCGGGAGAGGGGTAACTTGCAGCCTCACAAATCTAAATCAGCTATGCTGTCCTGACACCTGCAAGCCCTCGTGCCAACTCTTAGCCAGGCATAACAGAATCGATGCCTCCTCCCCAGGGAAGGCTGAAATCAACTTCCAACAGTGGAGAGAAATCCAAACCCAGAATTGCTTTGCTAGAAAGACCAGCCTGAGTTCTTCTTCCTTGCTTACAGTAGGGGGTAGTCCATCACCGGCTGCACCTTGCATCTCTCTGAGGTGGCTGGTGCTGGACACTGGTGGGGCAGCAGATCTGGAAAATGTGTCCCTGAGCCTGGGACCACGCACCTTGGGCTGTGCCAGTCTTTACACAGGGACAGCCAAGGGGGAGCTGTAGACCCCTCCCTGGCAACAGGGAGTCCTGCCACCCCGACCAGGGTCCTCTTACTCCTTGGTGGCCCCTCTAGCCGAGGATTAAGGGTTAATGTTTCTTGCTGCTCCACTGGCATTGAATTCATCTTGGCCATCAAAAGTCCTCTTGCAGAGGAAGGACAATGCTGCACCAGACTCTGGTGTGATGTGAATGAAGCAGCCCGGCTCGGCCAATGTGCAAGGGAAATTGCAAATGCTAAAAACGTAGGGTTCATGGAAGTCTTAGAAACTCCCAGGCTGGGCCCCCCAGCTCTCTCAAGCCGTGCTCAGCATATGACCAGAGACGGATGGTGATATCCACCCCTGCTAGATGCATCCCCTCCCAGTAGCCTTCCCAGCCTCCCAGATGAATTAGCACAGTTTCCACTTCAAGAGCAAAAAGACAAAGGTTAAATGCAAACAGAAGAAGGTATCTTTAAAATGGTGTTGTGCTGCTTCCTTTCCACACACACGGAGACACCCACGAGCCCAGTCTGCCACCCCTCTGTATATTCTCTGTTTAGCCTAGCAGCCAGTCCTGGGATTTATTTGCCCAGAAACTCCACAGCCCAACCTGGGGTGCAAGAGCGGCTCCTCTGAAAACAGATTTCTGTATTCCTTGTGATGGGAGGAGCAAACATTATCAGCTTTTTAGCAAGAGAAAATTAAAAACTAGCAGAAGAGCACAATGAAGTAACCCCTACCAGACTGAACTCTGGCAATCAGGTATAAGATAACAATGGCTGTGGCCCTGCTTAATTATTTCTGCTCCACCTAATTGTGAAAAAACAGTCATTTCCACTTAAAAGACACTCTGTGTGATCTTTAGGAGGGCGATTCCCCTGTGGAGCTGCAGCTTCCCCAGAGGAGTCAGTGCTGCAGCCCCACGAGGGCTTTGAAGAGGGATTCCCTGGAGGGTGGGCATTAGGCATTAGCATTTTCCAATTACTGTGAGGAGAAGTCCGCCTCGGTAGGAACTCTGCCCTGAAATCAAACCGCGGCTGGCCCATACCCGAAGAGCTGCCAGAAGGAAGGGAGACACGCTGCGACTGGATCCGTCCACCACCAGGTCTAGGCTTAGTATGTCTCCCTTGGAGTGACCTGGTGGGGGGTCTCAGAGTCCCAAGACCTCCCAGAAAAACTCCCATGGACCTTGGGAGGGCTGGTCTGGACCTTGCTAATTGTACAGCTATTATGCATCTAATGCGCAAGCGCTCAGGCATCCAGCTCCCCTGATAGTTCCAGCACAAAGTTTAGAAACAGCGTCTGCATTTTTGGGAGTTTAAAGGAAATGAAGCTCCCATGGGGATGTCCACAGAAAGTCCGAACTGTCTGCTCCTCTCTCCAAACCCCAGCATTGCAAACCCAGCTCCCAGCACGTGGCCAAAGCACAGTCCCCTCCTGCTCCTTCCTTCCCTGGCTAGGGGTGTTCAGAGGTTTATCCATCTAGAAGGGATAAGGACGATAGCTCAAGGCCATTTACAGCACTGCCTCCATTGAATGTACAAAAGCCTGGCACATACTCACCTTGCATTGCAACACATTTTCTGCCGCTGCTGTGTTGTATTTTTGAACAATGAGTACAGGCCGAGGTGCCATGGTCCTGCAGGCAAAAGCTCAACTCCCGTAACCTGAGATTTACCATTACTACCTGTGTCCAAATTTGTAACCAGTTTACATAAATCCTGTGGGAAGACAAAGTGGGTTTTGGCAGGTACAAAAAACCAGAAGATGTCCAGGGAAGCTGTCAGTTCCCTGCACATCAGGGAATGCCTGCGGTCTCTATCCAGGGGTGGCACTAGGGGACACGCAGTAAGGACATAAACCATCTGTGTTGACAGGAAATAAACTTAGTCCTGGTTAGTCCGAGTCTGATGTCTGGGATCTCCGTAGCCTCCATACCCAGAGAGACCTATTATCTGTTGTTTCCCTTCATCATCAAAATGCCTCTGACCTGTCGATCTGGCACTGCCGATGCTCCACACTAATCTTTTCTCATCAGCCAGCCACCTACAACAGCCACCTGCACCACAGTACCTGCCTTCCCCTGTCTTTAGCAAGTCTGTGCTTTCTGGGGATGTTCAGCCCTTACTCCTGGGATGATTTAAATCAGCTGTACCTACAGCTAGAGATAAAGCCACAGACAAAAATCTGGGCTAGGTCAAATTTCTCCAAACAGTTGCAGAGTTGAGAGGCCATCAACACTGAAGGTAAATATGATCAAATGATTTTCCTCTCGCAGCAGTGTTGAGGTCTGCAGCCCTGAGCCAGGAAAGGCCACCTCACACCATGGGGGGAGAGACGTTTTAGCTGGTCTGGGACTGAAAAGGCATCAGCATCCCTGCAGGCTCCCAGAGCACTAGTGATAGTACCAAACATGAAATGGCACCTCGAGTAAAAGGCTTTTTTGAAGCGCACAAAGGAAACAAGCAGTGAATAGCAGGGGATAGAAGAGCCCTGAATATGCTGCCGTTATTCTTCTTCCGACACTGGCCACTGAGATCTGTGCAAGTGCCTGCACCCAAGGGCTCCAGAGCCCTTTGCTCTGCTGCATACAGGGCTGCCCAATTCTGCAAGCCGTTGGTTTATTACCTTCATAAAACAAGTACAACATTGATCTGATGTGCTTATAATCTCACTCTTAGCCATAAAAATGCAGAAAGTATGCTCAGCAAAGGAATAAAGTTGAACCCTACAGTTAGATACTGCAGCTGCTTCTGAACACGGGCCGGCCTGTGGAACAACACACAGCCACACTAAGCAGGGCCAGGTTACCCAGCCGGGAGCATTTTCTGTCTCTAAGAGCATGAATTAGAGACCACATTTTACTATCAACATCTGGAATTTCAAATGCCCCTGCAATAGATAGCATCTGGATTGAATTCTCCTTCTATTTTTTACAGGGCCTTCTTATTTAATAAATAATAATAGTTTATTACTGCACTGTAAAATTTCATAATCCTTTTCTCAGCAAGAATGAAAAGGATTCAGAAAAAAAAAAGGAAGTGTTTTAAACAGGATGATGCCAAGAACTAACGAAGACGGAGCATTTCCTCAAGAGAGGTGGGTCAACTCATTTTTGCATTTGTGGCACTCAGCTCCATGTACATTTGCAGATGTGCCAACAAGTGCACCAACAATTCCTAATAAAATCTCGGCTCACATCAGTTCGGAACAGCAGAATGCGCTCCACGCCTGCTCCACTGCAGGACCAGTACAGGCTGAGTTGCCTCCAAATGCATCTCTCACATACACAGGCTGAAGAGGGACTCACAAGCAAGTTTTGAAACATTGGACATTTTTTATTTATTTCCTGAGTCGTAATAATTTCAGACCCACGCTGAAAGTTATTAACAGAGCTCCCATCAACTGAGACAGCAAGAGTTTTGGAGGTAAAATGGAAGACTGACTTACCCAGTAAAATGATGTCTTTTCTCCCAGCCCGTAGTCTCCTGCTTAACCCAAAATCTTTGCTCTCTGGAGATGTGCCCTGTCCCTTACCAGGCACAGGCACATCTGTGTCTTGCTCAACAGCTGGTAGTACTGCTGTGAGAAGGAGCAGGTAGAGCAGTGCTGTGGCTTATGAGAGCCCTAGCCCTCAGAGAGACCTTGGCTCTCCTCTTCCTTATGTGCCAGCCCCAAGGCAGCTGGACACTGGGAGCACTGGGGCAAAGCCATGCGGGGACTGAGAGATCCTGTGAGCTGAGAGATCCCCAGGGTTCACAACTTTATCGCTTCTCTCAAGGTTAGTGTTCCAGGGCTGGGAACTCTGTCATCCCCTTGGAAGAGGAAAGAGGTTTTGGGAGAAGAAGTAGTCTGTACAAACCACAGCAAGGGCATGAAGGGCACAGGTGAGCCTGTGACCCACAGACTTCACCACAGTGTGATGGGTGAAAGCTGTGCTGCTCAGTGAGGGACAACATGGGCATTGGTTTCTTTTTGGTGCTTGGGCAAAGGAAGACACTCATGCACATTCCTTTCTTCCCCTACAGCTTTGGCTCCAGAAAGGCAGGACTCTCATGCCCACTAGCACTCTGTGAGTCCCATTATGAGTTGAAGTGAGACAGTTTTCAGGTAATGCCTGCCAAGGCAGCCAGGGAATTTGCATCCATGGACAGGCGGACAAATGCCAGCAGAGCAGTGTCTGAGCAGCCGGCTGGGGATGCTCCACAGCCTGGCTTGGCCCCACATGCCCTGTCCTGCAGGCAGCAAGCCCAGGAAACCCCCTCCCTGCCTGCAAGGCTTCCCGGCAAGTCCCGCACAGCCGTGGCACATGGCCTGGCAGCGTGTCCTCCCTCTGTGAGCCTTGCTGAGCTCTGGGGACGCCTCCTCATCTGGTACAGCAGCCTCAGTGCCCGGGTTTGTGGGAAGCAGGTCAGGCCCTCCAATCTGCTCTGACACTGACCCAGTAGAGATGGAGCATCGCGCAGGCCAGCGTGTCTGCACTTGAGTTCATTCCTCCTTGGGATGCCTGGGAACTCTTGTCCTGTATATCATCTTCTAAGTGGAAGCTTCAGCAGACTGAGAAGGAGCAGCTGCAGTAAGCAAATATAATGAAACTGAATGTCCCAAATGCCTTGCTTCCCTTTAATTTTTGTTCACCAAGTGATGGTTTCCAATAATTCTTTAAATAAACATGTCACTGATTAGCTAACTTCTGAACCTTGGAACAGTATCTTCTGATCATCTATGATTTCACAACTTCCAGATGAGACAAAAACTCTCAGGAATGCTGAAGGCAAGAAATCAGCTTCATATGCACAAGTCACAGAATTAGGAACAAGGATTACACAAGGAGGATCCAACCAAGACATGTTTCCCAATTCTGGCCGATGGTGTGTCTGTAAGACTTTGCTGCCACTGGACATCAAGGTCCTGCAGTAATTCTGTGGAAGTACTTCATTAATTAACGCAGACATACACTAAACAACTCACTGACAGCTTTTGCAGAAAGGCTTGCTCCTAGTATCTCTCATTTGTGACCTCAGAAAATACTCGCTGAGACCTGTGCTGAAGCCCAGGCTCAGTAATTGTGCCCATAATTAGTGTCTGCTTTTTTTTTTTTTTTTTTTTTTTAATCCTGTGGGCACAGCTTGCCTTAGAGACGTCAGAAATCTTCAATTAGTTCCCCTGCTCTCCGAATTAGCTGAAAGGGTACTGTCATTTTTCAGGGGTTTTGTGGAGGCCACGGCACTTGTTATACTGAACAGAAACATTCCACCTCCCAAGGAGGTTCACCTTCACCTTATGTTTTTGTTCATTTAAAATGTTTTTAGATAATGTCATTAGATCCAGAGGCCATTTAGCTGCAGCACATGAATTTTCCCACTGTCTAAAGAATTTTCAAACTGAACTGTCTCTTTGCAAATCTCATGTCCTGTTGCCCGCAACACACTCCGCTGGGCTCCCAAAGGCTCTGGAAAACGTACTGTGCTCTTTCAAGCCCATCACCGCAGTTCTGAAGCTGCTCAGCAATGCAATGCTCTACACGCAAAGGTAAAAGACCTCAGCAGAGGGGTGCTGCCCACGCAGCCCTCGTCTTGCTGCTCAACGCCTCAGATCCACAAGTCCAGCCCTGTCCCATGTAGTCCCCAGGTGGGAGGACAAAGCAGCTTCACAGATCGTTATGTGGAGACAAACAGGAGGAGGCAGCAAAACTCCGTGCTGACCAAGGGGCAGGTCATCACCCCAGTACAGTGTTTGGCCTGGAGGCCCAGGTTAACGTGCCAGCGCCCGTACAGCCCCTCAGCCTCCTCCCCAACCCCCGGCCAAGGGCAGCCCAGCAGGGCCCGGTGCCGGCAGGGCCAGGGACAGCAGGGGCTCGGGGCGGCGGGGTGCAGGGGGCAGCAATGGGGCCGTTTCCCCAACCGGCTGCCCCCCCCAGCCCCATCTCACGACGACGACGGACCTCAAACTGGGGAGAAGAGAGAAGGCACAAAATTCTGGCTTGAGTTTGTGCATAATCGCCGTGTTTTTTCTAAGAATGGCGTTCAGGTTTTCCTTAAACTGAACGATCTTCGAGCTGGCTTACGCCTCGCAGAAGCAGGACTACCCGAGGTCAACGGTTAATGGGCCTGGAAACGAGATCCGGTCTTTATCAGCACAACCAGGGCGGAATCAAGCTGGTGCGAAGGCTGCTCCGGTGCCGCCGGTTCCAATTCGTACGAAAACATCGTGAAATTAACACCGGGGCCAGTAAAGGCCGAGGGAGCGGCTGTTCTCTCACAGGGCCCGGCGAGCCGGGCCGGGCCGGGCCGGTGCCATGTCTGCGTGCGGGGGGGGACGACGACCGAAGGGGGGGCCACGATGGTACCGTCTGTCTAAGGGGGTCCGGGCTGTACCACGCGGTGTGCACGTGGGGTAACCACGCCCACGATGAGAGGGGAGAGGGGGGGGATTCGCCACGCAGCCAATGGGACGCAGGAGGTGCGCGCACATGCGCGGGCCCCGCCTCGCGGAGCTGCGCCTGCGCACTGCCGCTCGCCGAGGGTGGGTGAGGCGGCGGCGCGTGCGCCAGACGGCACTTCCGCCCTTTCCTCAGCCCGGAGTCGTCTCCGACGCTTTTGCGACAGCCGTAAGTGAGCGGCGGTGGCCGGCGGAGCGGACCGGACCGTGAGCGGAGCGGGAGGCGGCGGCGGCGGCCGCGTAGTGGCGGCGGCGGCAGCAGCGGCGGCGGCGCGATGAGGCCGCAGCAGGCGCCCGTGTCGGGCAAGGTGTTCATCCAGCGCGACTACAGCGGCGGGACGCGGTGTCAGTTCCAGAGCAAGTTCCCGCCCGAGCTGGAGAACAGGGTAAGGTGGGGGCGGGCCCGCTCCGAGCCCTCCGGGACCCCGGTCCCCGCCGCTCGCCTCGCCTTGCCTTGTCTTGCCGCGGCCGCTGGCGCTCGCAGCTCTCCCTGTGCGCGGCGGGAACGGCGTCTTCGAGCCCGCTCGGCGGCGGGGCGGTGGGAAGGGCTGGACCCCGTGTACGCCCGCCGGGCCGCTGGGTGTAAGGGCGGGCGGGCGCGGACCGGCTGGCGCCCGGCTGGCGTTCAGGAGTGACCTGACGGAGTGGCGTGGCCGTAGGCCCGTTCCGCGTCTTTCTGGAGTACGTGGGAGGTCTCTTGCACAAACCTCCGCTTCTTTACCTCGGGCCGTCCTCTCGGGTGTGGGAGGGAGGTGGGTTTCTTCCCCCGTGTCCCTGTCCGGGGAACAGTTCTCCCTCCAGTGCACCCCAAAGGTGCTATACTAAAGTCTCTTTAAGTTTAAGGCAGCTAGTGCTTTCTAATCCTCTCTTTCTGTTACAGCCCTATGCATAGTGTGAGACAGGCTTGATTTCAAAGTTTAAAGGCATATCCTGCTTTGGGTATTGCTTATTTTTTGGCATAAAAGCATTGTTTGTTGTCCAGATGGCATTTTTGATCAATTGTGGTAAGCAAATACTTTTAATTTGCAGTGAAAAGCCACATGAAAAATAGTTCAAAACGCTTCTCTTGAGTGTTTATGAAATTGCTGGTGTTCTGTGCTTTCTTTAATCCTGAGAAAGGCAGCTGTCTTTTGTAGCAGTAAAATAGAATGTGTTCATTATGTCTGTGAGAATAAAGCGGGCGTTGTTGTACTGTCGTGCATTAATGCTGTCCTCTCTTGTGGAGTCCAGCCAGTTCTGCTGAGCCTGTTCAATAGCCTCACAAGTACTGTCTCAAGTACTTTCATTTTGTTTAATGCTGTCAGATGTAATATCTTCAACTGATAGCAAAACAAACACTCCCTGCTAAAGCCTTTTCTTTTTCTCACTGCACTCCTCTTTTTTTGTTGGTTTTTTTTGTTGTTGTTTTGTATTGTTTTGTTGAGATGTTGTTTGACCAGCACTGCAGCAGCAGCAAGGCATTATTGATATTAAGAGTTAGCTCTGTCAATCCACTCCCTAACTGCTCTTTTTAATCTAGCAGATCTCTTTGGGTGTGAATTAAGCTTCCCCCATACCCCCCCCCCCCGCCCCTCTCCCCACTCCCCCCAGTTGAATTGCATTGTTGGTTTAGTTATGTTGCTCTTAATTGGTTTGTGTTCACATTGCGTTGGAATTCAGACTTGGTCTAATCACTTGGCAGATATTTAATGAAGAACTACCGGTCTGTAACTCAAAGTGCCCTTCAGACTTTGGCTCTAAACACAGTGGCTGCAAAGTGTCGAAGTGCAAATAAGCAATAAGTGCAGGTAGATTTCTGAAGATATCAGTGAGTTCTGAAATGTGCAGGGCATGACAGCTAAACTTGACTTCTCTTGCAGATTGATAGGCAGCAGTTTGAAGAGACTGTCCGAACACTGAATAACCTCTATGCAGAAGCTGAAAAACTTGGGGGCCAATCTTACCTTGAAGGGTGTCTCGCCTGTCTGACTGCCTATACCATCTTCTTGTGCATGGAAACACATTATGAAAAGGTGCACTTCTTTTGTTTACCTTGTTACTTGGAAGGCTGTATGTCTTACAGACTTCAGTCAAAGACTTATTTTTTGGTAGGTTTTCTACGGCTTGCGCTGTTGTCGTGCAAATTCCATATAGACTCTGAATCTTACTGCAGAGTGATTTCACATATACATCAGACAGACTTGTCTGTATTAGTCAATTTGAGTAATGTAATGGTTGCTTGTACTTCATAGGAATCATGGAAATTCTGTCTCTGGGTGCATGCTAGGTTCTCCTAATGTTGCTATATCTGTGATATTGCTGGGGCTCTGACTCTAATGTTGGGAAACCTGACGAAGGAACTGTGGCTTCTGTGCTGTTCTGTTACCAGGTTCTAAAGAAAATTGCCAAGTTCATTCAGGAACAGAACGAGAAGATCTATGCTCCTCAGGGCCTCCTTCTGACAGACCCCATTGAAAGAGGACTAAGAGTTGTATCCTTCGTGGTTTCTTACATTTGTCTCCTGGTTTGTCCACCTATGACGTGCTACCTATTTATCTCTGTGTGGCACCCTCTGGTCATGCTTGATCTGTGATACAGCAGAATATGTGATAAGTTTTGTTACTCTTCATTGTGTACTGTTCTCTTGTCAGATTTTAGTACGTTCAGATTTGTCGCATTGAAAGACAATGAAAATGCAGTATTAGAGTCCATCCTTTGAGAATTCCTTGAAAATGCAGTATGCATAAAGAGAGTACTCCAAATACTTAGATGCTTCTTCTATTTCAGTGACCTCTAAAAATGCAGTTTGTCTGATTGGAAAAAAAGTGACCAGCTTGGTAGGATAGAAGTTGATAAAGTGAAAGCAAGAGATGGCTGTTGTTTAATTTGCAACCCTCAACTCAGGTTCTGATGAAGATTTTGTCATATGACATCACTGTAAGTTGATACCAGCCTAGGACTTGCTCTTGGTTCTAGCGTGGCTTATTTCAACCTTCCTTCTTCAACTCTTGAACCACACTGCAGGCATTTTATCTAATTATTACCTTAGTAGTTGTAAAGACCTTGTGTCGCCAATCTAGGGGCAGAATGAGCAACACATATAATTTCTTGAGAATATTGAAACCGGAGCAACCTGAAACACAGAATGCCAATTAAATGCATGCTAAGGCTGATTCCTTGCAGTTGGGTTATCTGTCTATTTGTCTAAATAGCTTATAGCTGTCACCTACATGACTTCATTGTTCTCCATATGTTTTCGGCATTTTTCTGTGCATACTCCTGCTCGAAATAAACCACTCAACTTGAGTAAAAGCATTTTCAGTTTCGTTAGTGACTTAGTAGCTGAACTGTGGAAGTGTTAACTTTTGTCTAGTACATAACCTTTCCTGAAATTTAACAGAAGGTGGCAAGGCTCACAAACCTGTCATATACAGCATCTTGTGGTCTTGTTGTCAGAACAGTCCTGGGCTGGGTAGACCACTGATCTGACCTGATGGGGCATATCTTATGTGTACTGTTCCATTTGCTTTGTAGCTCTGAAACTGGCCTTGAAAGAGCAGGTATGAAGCAGAAGGATCAAAGGTTCTAATATCTTAACATTTTTCCACCTTTTTTTGTTATGTTTTTATAATCTTTTTATAGTATGTTTCCCTAACAGCTTTTCTGTGCAGATTGAAATTACCATTTATGAAGACAGAGGTATGACCAGTGGAAGATAAAACTGTGGAGTCTCAGGTACATGTTAATCTTATCCTAGATCAATCCCAACCTGTTTTTTATGCTCAGAGGGGTAGATTCTGTCATACTGAGACAGAATATTTATCCCATCACTGTATGTAATTAAAGGCTGTTCACATAAATCTTGTGTGGGCTAGCTTTTCTGAATAAGGAGCAATATCAATATTTGGCATTATGCTACTGAGTGTTAATACAGATCAGGTGATACCAGATTTACCTTTAGAGAGATTCAGGTCTTGATTGTGTAAATATACATAAACCTACTTGTGCTCTATTATGTCCAAAATTGTTCTCTATTCTGTAGATAAAAGAATCTTTTTTTATTCTTGTGAACTCTTTCTGTCATAAGGTTCCAAGCAGACAAACTTAAGACTAACCCTTAAATCTAGGCTTCAAAATAGGTCACTATTTAAATGCTTATTTTGGATTTCCAATTTTCATACTAATAGCATGAGAGAAATATTCAAGAAATATCGTTGATGGTGCTATACTAGCACCTACTCTTCCTATACTGCTGTGAGTGATACAGCTTTTCCTTTCTAATGTTTTCTGTGGTACCTCAAACCAGGGTCTATTTTAAAAGCCTCTGTTTTGAGCACATGTGAGATCAAGGTCATAACAACAGCATGTTAAGGATCCCCTTGTATTTTGCCTAGAAGTCAATATTATTAGCCCCAGAATCCTAAACAAATCAAAGTTAATTGATTTTACCTTCTTGGTTCTAAGTATTTAGAAGACTCACTTCTATATACTGTTGAATGGCGGCTTTTCTGTTCCAGAAGGGACTGAACAGTGAACGACTGTTTCCTGGGGTGACATTTTGGTTTCATGTGCCAAGTGGTGGGATTCTTCCAAACCTCTTCTGCTCAGAAACACTTGATAAGATACTGTATAAATATAGAATATCTTATCTGCTGTCCTGTATCTTACATATTCTAAGAGTCAAACCTTACACAGCCTAAAGGGAAAATGCAAGTTACTATACTTGGTAGTATTACTAAATTCTTTCAGTGCTTTTTCTAACCTGCCTTTGCTACCTGTCTCTAGGATTTCTCTTTTGGTAGTCTGTTTATGATTGACCCATATTTACAGTGCATATAAATCAGATTAATCTACTACAAGCTGGAGCAAACCATGACAAGAAGTTCTGGTAAAGCAAACCAGTGAAGATTCTTGCTGATGCATACCTCTTTCTAAACAACTCTGGCTTGTAACTTGGCATCACTTGTAGATGCCAATTCTGTCTCAAAATATCATTCTTTATCTAGTTATTAGCACTTGGGAATCTGTTGTATTGCATGGAGCTTGTGTTCTGCTGTTGGAATAAGTTTGTGTTTTACCAACTGCAGCTGCATATATTTGGCACAAGCCATTTGTCATGACTCATTTCACAGCAGTTCTTGCAGGATGTTTTCCTAGGTGATGTGGGTTTTGAGCAATTACATAAAAGCTAGTTCTGTCAGTGTTCAAACAACTGAAATTTCTAAAATGAAGAAAGACTTGTGTCATGAAGTTCTGGATAGTTTGATGAATTGCAAGTATTTGTGGTCAGTAAACATCTGTTTTGAAAGCAGTATGAGTTACCCAAGTAAGCCTGATCTGGAACTAAAGCTTTTATCAGGTATTTGGCTCCTAGTCATTTGGAGCCTGCAGACTGTCCTGGATGATCTGTTCATGAACACAGCCTATGTGGGCTCTACAAAACGTGGACTGTATTGTGGTAGAGGGTATGACTCTGGCTAGGAATAGGTGGCATATCTTAGGACTTCTAATGGTATCGGCAACATCTGTGTAAATTCAGAGGAACTCTAAGATCTGCTACTGTATTTGAGACCTTATCCTACCCAGTAGTTTTAAGGGGAAAAATCTTTGCATGACTGTCTCCAAGTGTATTCTAGCATACAAAAACTTTTTATTGCAGTTTTTCAGCTGGATGCTGTTCCAGCTTTCACTCTGGTATCTTTACTCATGATGTTTTCAGTTAACAGTGGCCAGCAACCTCTAGCTTTTTGGTAGCTTTAACTTGAAAAAGTTGCTGAAACGCACTTAGTTTTTGTGATACTGTGTGGCAGAGTCACAAAGTCAAAAGAGTGTTCAGGGTACTTGAAAGAGAGAGGCTAAAATAAAGGATCATGCTAATAGCATGCAGTATAGAACTGCAATATTACTATCCCTAGGTTTCCAAAATATCTATTGAACTTTCATGAATCTTTGCTTTTGCAAAGATCAAATTTGGACTGGCTCCTTTGTCTTAGGTACTCTGCAGATCCTGGGATGGTAGTCTAAGTCTAGGTTGTTGGCAATGTGTACAGAAAAGAGATTGGAAATATTTATGCCTGTTACGCAGAAAGAAACAAAGAACTAAAGGTCTTTATTTCCTGTTAAACAAATGAAATCCATAGTGTTGGTTTCTGTTCCTGCTGCTCTCTCCACAGCACGTGGTAACCCTACCTTTCCTGCTACATACCTCCTAAGATAACAAAATACAACTATGTAAAGGTTTGTGTAGGCTTTTGTTGGTCTTATCTAGTAATAGTTTCTAATGATATGAAATTTCTTTTCCAGCAGATAGCTCAACAGTGGACTTGCTGTATCCCCTACCTCCTACTTTAGAGCATCATTCCTTTCTCTGCTGCCAGATCCACAGTGCCATCTACTACAAGGACTAACTTCCTAAAACTGCTCCACATGGGGTGACCTAGCTGGTCAGCATCCATTTTGTGGCAAACTTTAAAGCAATGAGATCACTTTTTAGTTTTTTTCAAGAAAAAGCAGAAGTGGTAGAGCTACATACACTTCTGAAAGAAACGGGGCACTTAGCGCAACGGAAGTCTAGTTTTAGTCACGTAAGTGCAGTGCTGTTCCTCCCTAGTTCTTAAACCTTCTGTACATCAATCGGGCTTTGGAAAGCTGCAAGTCAGAGTGGGGAATTTTCCAGAAACAAGGCCTTCCCTCCAGTTCAGTACTGGAGTGAGGGGATACACAGTGCCTCTGCCTGGCAAGAAGTGACTCAAGGCAACAAGCGTTTTGTGTTTCCTGTGCTGATTCTCGTGGAAAACCAGAAGGCAAAGTGTTACTTGTTTTAATGTTTTGGTTGTTCCTAGAAGGGGGAGGAATAGCCAGACTTTAATACTGGTGTTTTTTCTACTGCTGTATCTGTGCTGTTACTGCATCTGTCAATGCTCACCAGAAGAGGGGGTCTATTCATTCATAAAACAGTAAGTACAATGAAATGGATGCTGAACCAATAAACTTAACAATTCCTACCCTACTCTGATTAATATGTGAAGTGTAAAACTGTTTCTTTATGGATTTATTATATATAATTTATAGGAAGACATTGATTTGACAAACTGTTAGATGTTGTGTAAGATGGTTTCTTAATTCTGTCTGCTGGCACACCTATTGAAAAGTAGAACTGTGCATTATTTAGTATCCCCCATGCATCAACATTCCTCGGCAATACCTGCAAAAGTAAAGTTCCTACAAACCAAGCTGGCTTAATATTTTTCTCTTACATCCTTTTCCCTTATCAAAGCAAGGATGTCCTGGCTTAGGTTCTGAGCGTCATTGTCCAACTGTAGAAGGAATTCCAAGAATTTAGAAAAGGAGGAGACTTACGCAGAACAGATCGATTGTTTTGGTTTTTGGTGGTACTGTAGGTGCTAATACTGGATCTGAAATTCCAGGCTTATTACTCAGCCACTGATTATTTTTTTTGAGATTTGTTTAATATTTGAATTGTATAAAACTTGTTTTTTTCTAAACTGTAACAGTGTTTGCCTTTCACATCTGTTGCAATATTGGCAGAAGTACTAATGGATTAGTAAATTTTTTCTTAAACTGTGTCTGTGTCATACTTGATAGCCCTGCTTTGCATACAGTAGCACTAGCGGTGAGATTTATTTTTTTTCCTCCTCCTACGGTAGCGGGGTCTCGGTTGTGAACAAGCAGAGCCAGCATCGCTTCAAGATCAGTTTCTAAGCCGCTTCAAGATCAGTTCCTAAGCCGCAACCGTTTTGTCCGCTGCTAATATAGCTTTGGTTTTTAGCAGTTTTCCACGGCTCCTGACCGCACGCAGCTGTGCTGTTTCTCTCCACCTCAGCGCCGCCGCCATTTTCTTGAGGTGGGGCGCCTGCGCAGTGCAGGGAAGAAGCTAGGCGGTGCCGGGCGCCTGCGCAGTGGGGCTCGCCTGGGCAGGGAGAAGCGCCTGCGCGGTGGGGCGGGTCGCGCATGCGCAGAGGGCCGTAGCTGTTGGCGGGAGGCTGTGGCGGGATGGCGGCGGCGAGCGGTGAGGGGACGGAGGGGGACTCGGATGGCGGCAGCGAGGAACTGGTGCTCACCCCGGCGCAGCTCATCCGCAGCCTGGAGCAGGTAGTGTGGGCTGGGGAGAGCGGCTGAGGGCCGGGCCCCGGGGCTCCCTGGGGAGATATGGGGGCGGCGGGTGGGTGACTGAACGCTGGGCTCTGTAGGACAGATGGGGGGTGGTTGGGGGCCGGGTCCCTAGGCTCGCCGGAGGAGGTGGAGAGGGCTGAGTTTCTGGCCTTTCTGGGGACTGGGGCGTATAGGAGGTGCACTCCTCGCTTCTGCTTACAGTGGTGTCTTCTTTCAGGCCTGGCTGAATGAGAAGTTTGCTCCAGAGCTGCTAGAGAGCAAACCTGAGATCATCGAATGTGTTGTGGAGCAGCTGGACCATATGGTAGGTTTTGCTGGGCTAAGGTGGTGGTAAAGGCAGGCCCTGGTTGCCTGGCCTGGCAGATACATGCATGGGTTTCTCTGGGATTGCCAGGATTATCTGCTCCTCTGTCCCTGAGATAAGGCTGTTCTGAGTACCTTTTTTGAGCTTGTCTTGTAGGGAGGACTGGGAGATACAAGGAAATAGCGTGCTTGGTGTCGCCAAAAGCAGTCGCAGTCTGTTTTTGTGGGCCCTATGTACAAAACCTGTCTTCCTTTCTGATATGTCAATCATTTAATTTCTCATTGCCTTTCCTTGCAGGAGGCAAACCTGAAACGGGCAAAGAGAGGAGACTTGAAGGTCAGCATTCACCGCATGGAGATTGAAAGGATCCGTTACGTGCTCAGCAGCTACTTGCGGTGTAGGCTTGTAAAGGTAATACTTGCTTCTGCTGCCCAGGGGGTGAAAAAGGGTGGCTTCAGGAGTGATTTTTACTCATACAAGGCCTCCTGCTTCAGCAAGGCACTTAGTTAAAGCCCATGCTCTGTGTCCTCTGAAGTCCAACCCAAAGGAATTCATACCTTGGACACACTTTTCTGCTGTTTTGAAGGAGGATCACAGCATTGCTATGAGTGTTTTCTTACCTCATCTAAGCCCAGGATGGCACAATTGAGTGCTTGCATGTTCTGCCTGGGTCCTGCCATGTACACATATGGTTGTGCAGCTTGGAGACCCCAGTTGGCCATATTGCTGTTAATTCAGGAGCAGGTATTTGGGCAGGCCTGTGGCTGCTGTGTACACCCATACAGCAGTAGACTGCTGCTTGCAGGGGAAGCGTCTGGGGAGTGTGGGTAGTCGGCACTGAACTACTGGGAAAAGTCTGTTTCAGTCTTTAGCATTGTGTTCCAATATCAGATAGAGAAGTTTTTCCCCCATGTCCTGGAGAAGGAGAAGTCTCGAGCCGAAGGGGACCCTTCCATTCTGTCGCCAGAGGAGTTTGCTTTTGCTAAAGAGTGAGTATGTTTTGGATGCATCTCCCTCCCTTTTTATAGGTTATAGAACTCAGGTTTTACCAGGAGGTTTCCTTATGGACAAGAGCTGAAATAAAATAACTCTGGTAACTCTGAGGCAGTTACCAGGGCAAGCCATTGGGCTTGTCTCTGGCCATGCCTCTGGAACCAGGAGGTGTCACTTGCTGGCGTTTTGAGTCAGTACTCTCCCCACAAATTTGTATTTGATTAAACCAGTAAATGCTCCAATGATTTGTTTCAGGTACATGGCAAACACAGAGACTTATCTGAGAAACGTGGCCCTAAAACACATGCCGCCCAACCTGCAGAAAGTGTCTCTCCTAAAATCAGGTGAGTACATCCAGACTCCAGGGCAATCTGAAGATTGCAGCAGGAGGGATGTGGGGAAAGCTCTGAGGAGCATGAAATGTTATGGGCTAGTCCTCCAGCTGGCGTTCAGCAGAAGCAAAGATGACATGATAACAGTGTCATAACGCTGCTCTGCTGTGTCGTGTGTGCCTTGATGCTGCTGTCCCTTGGTGCTGCTGTCAGAGGATCGTGCTCGCCCCTGCCATCGAGTCTTGTCTTACATTGAGGCAGCGCACGCTACATCTGATCAGAAGCGTCTAGCATTCCCTTTACTGGCCATGAGTTTGCTGTCCCTCCCACCCCTCTGTTAGCTTGGTGTCCTGCAGAGGAACATAAGCAAGAGCTGAGCTTGTGCTCCAAATCTGTTGTTTGCAGTTCCAAAGCCCAACCTGGACTCCTTTGTATTCCTGAGGGTGTTGGAGCGGCAGGAGAATATCCTGGTCGAGCCAGAGACGGATGAGCAGAGGTAGGCGGGCGCTTCCCTGTGTGGTGCACAAAAATAAGCTTGTTCCACAAAAGCATCGTGGGTTACGACAAAGCAGGGGAGGTTGTTTAACTTGACATCCATCTCTGGCAGAGAGTACACCATCGACCTGGAGGAGGGCTCGCAGCATCTGATCCGGTACAAGACCATTGCCCCACTGGTGGCCTCGGGAGCTGTGCAGCTCATCTGAGGGGTGAGCGGTAAGTGCAGGGCCGGGACAGCCGTGATGCCAGGGGGTGGCTGCTGCAGCTGCTGCGGACCCCCCGCCCTCCCGTGGCCGGCAGATGGCGCCGGGGCGGAGCGGGCCGTGGGGGGGGCCGGGCCGTGTCCCCTTCAGCCGTGGCGTGGCTGGGCAGGGCAGCAGTAGCAGCAGCAGTGTCGGAAGGAGTACCCTTGAAAGCATGCAAATAAACCAGCAGGACGTCTTTCCCTCTGCTGATGCCGAGGGGCTTGTTGCCCCTACAGCTCATCAAACCCCTAATTGGTTATGACATGCCTGGAATATGGCCAGACTCCTTTCTCTGGTGCTCCTGAGCGAGGGCAGTCTGTGTCACGGAGTGCATCTATCCTTTAAGGCGAATACAGCCTTTGCAAATAGTAGGGTGCTCTCTTTTAAACCTGCACTTTTGTGTTCGTTCCTGTTCCAGTTTGGCACTATTCTTTAAATTAGGCTGTTGGGTGGAAACTGACTGACAGTCAGTGGCAACCAGCTATGTGAACTCCACCTTCCCCTGTCAGCTTTGATCTCATCACAGGGTCTGTGCAACCCTGGATGTTACGCAAGTGGCCTGTTGCTCTGAGGTGAATCAGGGGGATACTTCTGCACCATATTCGGCATATGGTCCATTGAGCAAAAAACCACCACACATAAAGATATTTGATGGCAGTGCAAATCTTAGTTCTTACAGAAAGACCAGGAGGGGTTTGGAACACATTAAGGATGGAAAATGCAGTTCAGAGCAAAGGAAATGTCATGAGCAAGCAGGGGAGAGCCATAGGGTCCTGTGTGTGGTGCTTAGCACCAGCTCCTCACCTGCAGTGGGAAGGGAGGGTGGAGTTTATGAAGTTTGTTCCCTTTGTCTTTCTGACTATCAGCTGGGAGACAGCCATGAGCTTAGGAATTCAGGGTTTCTACTAGCCTGGACTTTCTCCCTTGAAGCATTGTTGTGCAGACCAAAAACAGCAAGTCTGCGCTTCCTTGGAAAGGCCCTGCCTTTGGGGAAGGCAGGCTGCACAAGCTTTGTTCTGCCTACACAGCCTGTGTCCCGGTGTGGATACAGTTGTGTCAGTACAGCCCTTTCTAATATGGCCAGAGAGGAGCTATGCTGCTTCTTCCTGGCATTTTGGCAATAATAGCCCTACCCTTGTAAAATACCCACCCTTCCCATTACAGGTGTCTGAGGTTTGCCTGCAGACTAGGCCTGGATTTGGAATTGCTACCTGGACCTTGTGCTGATAATGGCATTTCTTGCCCTGGGCCAAGGAGTGAGTGCTTCCAGGAGCCATGGGCAGCTGTGTTTTCTCTGATCAGATTGTGAATGCTGCAATCACGATCAAAGCTTTGGAAATGTCAGACAGCATTTGCAGGTTTGTCACAAACCTCCTCTTAACCAGAGCAACTGGTTCATGCTCAGGGTGTTTGTGCCACAGCCATGGGGTCTTTATACTGCCCATGTAAAATTTGTGCTTCAACCTGCAGTTCTGCTACATATGCAGACTTTGCGTAAAGCCAACACCAGAGCAGGTCCTGCACAGAGGGTTTAAGTGCTGCTATTTCATCTCTTGGAATTCTGCATGTAGATCAAGTCCAGCGAGGGGGGTGAGAGGCCTTGCTGCTTTTCCGGCCTTTTCCAACCTGCTGCTTTGGACTGGCTGACTTCAGGGACATTGCACCACTATTACAGCTAATCCTCAAGCTCAAGGCTGCCTTTGAATAGTTTCCTTTGTGCTGGTCACGCAAAGGAAAAGCTTCTCTGGCCCTGGTGACCCGTGCATGCGTCTTCTAGTTGGTGGAGAAGCCAGGGTGTCCCGTGCTACCTCAGCTCAGTGCCTGTCAGGTGCGTGGACTGACAGTGGCTCGTGGACAGACAGTGGCTCGTGTTCCTTCAGGACAGGGTCTTCCCTGCACGGCAGTCTGTGTGAGGAGCAGCCCGGTGCTCCTCTGACGCTCCCCTTCCTCTGCCAGGCAGAGGGTCACACAGTGCATCTTGTAGTGTGAGTGGCTTTGCATGTGTGGTTTATAGTGTTCGTAATGAATCCGTTTAGATAAAGAAGATTCTTTTAAGTATAGATGTTAAGAGGAGGCTGAGTTTAATCCTTTGGAATCAGTAGCACATACCTCTGCACAGCCCCCCAGGAAGGGCTGTGGATTGTGCCCTGCCTTTATCTACAGCCCAGGCTGCTTCACAGAGGTGACTGAAGCTCCCAGCCAAAGTCATTGTTAATCCGCTGCCGCAGAAACGTGCTATAGAAGGGCTGCTTGGAGAATGTCTAGGTGGCATGTCTGGAAGACTTTCTCCTTGGCCCTATTAAGTTTGACTGAAGAATTGTCCAGACAGCTAGTACTTGCCTTACCGCTGCATCTCACGTAGCTGCAGCAATGTGGGTATAAGGGGCAGCTGTCCTCTTCCAACAGCTGAATCTTAACTGGATCTGATTGTTTCCAGACTGCCTTCAGTACAGCTCCTCTCTGGAGTCTGACAGCTGGCACAAGGCAATGTTCATCACAGGCTGTGCAGGATTTTTGAAGATGGCTAGTAGGCTGAAATCAGTCAGGCTCATAGTGAGATTCAGTTTTGGCATACCTGAAAATGCTGCTCTCTGCTTTTTGTGTCCTTCCGTGACTAAATACCGGGACACTTTTGGGACTGAGTGCAGCCTTTCTGCTAACACCGTGCCTCTGTTCTGTCTCTGTTGGGAGAAGGGGAAGTGTCTGCAGCTTTGTCAAGGAAGTGACGCCTTTGGCTTGTACTTATAGATGGAGAAGACCCAGCAGTCCATCCACCTTAATCTGTGCCTCTGGAATAGAATATGCAGAGTGGGAAGAGTTTTTCCAGCTTCCATGGGGTCTGCTGTAAAACTTGGGTTCAAATACGTGCCCTGTTCTCTGCTCCCTTCAAGGTGGAGATAGCTTGGGTTTACTGCGTGATTAGCTCTAAATGCAAAGTAGGTGGATGGTGAAAGAGGTCGCAAGGAGGGCACTGATGGTGAGCTGTGATTTCCCAGCCTGAGCCGGATCTGCTCTCCTGAGTGCAGGAGAAAGGTGGGGCAAGTGGTTTCATTGCTAGGAAGACTTTCATGTCTGTGTCAGTTGCCTAAGTCACTGAAGGCGGGGCGGGGGGAACCCACTGTCAGCACGAGAGGATGTGATGAAAGGATGGTTCTCTGAAAGCAACTGCTGAAAATGGACTCATAGCCGGCATTGTATGTGCTGGAGGGCATCTGTCCTTGTAAGCATACATCTAGTATGCCACCCATCACAACAGTGCACAGGGGGACTGTCTTCCATTAGACCCCAATCATGTGTGAAATGTGGAAAACCTGTTGAGGGATTTTTCTGCAGGCTTTCTCTTCCACTGCCCTGGTTAACCCTGGCTGCAGGCTGCTGTGCTTCTGGGTGACAGTAGCTTTCCCAGAATCAAGAAATATCTGTGTTAGAGCTGGTATCGAGGGAGTTGTTCCTCTGAAAGTCCTGTCTAGGAAAAGTAATCCAAAGGTGGTTCTATTTATTTTCTCCTGGGTATCTACAGGAAAATGATCTCAAATAAATTACATGTGATCCAGTGAGGAGGATGATTCCTTAGTAGCAACAACTACCTATACAAACTTTCCTACACGGTGGGGAAACAACTGGAAGTTCTGCGGGGAAAAGTTTCAAGTATTCAAAGGTTCAAAAGCAGACCACTTGCGAGACCTTGAGCAAGAGTCCTTAGTTCAAAGGGGGGGGGGGGGGGGGCAGCAGTTTGCTGTCATGACCTCAGGAGATGTTGCTTGGGTTTGTAACTTGGGCAGTTGCAGCCACAGTTAAACCTTGCAGGGTAGCTGATCCTCCAGCTGACCTCTGCAGAAGGATGTGGTGCTGCCTGTCTCCGAGGCTGGCCTCAGAAACAGGGAGCGCTGCTTCCAGCTCGGGCCTGAGCGTGGTCACCAGCCAGGGCTTCGGCTGCAGCGTGCCGACTGCGTGCTGACAGCGGGACGTCTGGTCTAGGTCCAGCAGATGGATCTGCTCCGATGCTGCGGGTACCCAGCCGCACTGGCCACCAGCAGACACCTCCAGCTCCTGCAGGCCCAGCCAGGCAAGTGCGTCTGGCCCCTGGTCACCCACAAAGTTCTCTGTCCTGCTCCTCCCCAGGCAGGAGTGTCTGGCCAGCAGAGACACGAGTGCCACACATCCTTCTAGGGGATGGTGCTGCTTTGACTCTCGCTTCTTTTTCTGCTGTTTTTGCTGACCGAGGCCGGGGCTGAACTGCAGGTTTTTTGCCAGCCAAGTACTGGGTTCAAGTTCACTTCTCCTGGCCGTCCTGTGAGAGGTGTCTTGCGTTGTGCTGGAGACGTTCAGACACAGGGGCGAGGGAAAGCTGTTTATAAATACTTGATAGGTAGGTTGTGTCATGAGCTGATGAAAATCTGTACTGTCAGCAGGAGCCATCAGGGCTGCTTAACATAAATGGCTAGACAGCTCTGGAGAGATTAGGAGGTAGTACAGGGCAGGGGTGATCTGATTTAGGTGACGGTCTTTTCTGTCAAGGAGTCACATGTGAGCTGAACAGAAGGTGATGTTGAATATAGGTGTCAGGGACACCACAGTGTCTCTTGCCTGCTCAGGTGCAAGTGAATCTCTTTCTCAGGGCAAGGAACTGGGGTCAGAAACTTCTGAGTTAGATTCACTTTGGTAGAGGATGAGCCTGGAGTCTGGAATTTTCTTTGTGCTTAGGCACCTTGGAGGTAGCTGGTTTTGGACCTGAAAAGGGATGTATAAAAAGAGTTCAAGCCTCCCACCATTAAAGACTGTGAGAGGAACATGCTCCTCTTCTTCCTGTAGCTCCCACTGGGTGTTGACGGTTCAGTGAACGCCGGTCTTGTAAAAAGCACTCGCCTTTTTCTGGCATTCGGAGCTTTTTCTGTGCTGCTCCTCCCGTCGGCCCGCTTCGCAGCTGAGCTCCCGAGGAGAAGGCCGCAGCCAGGAGCGTCGCCCGGCAGGGAGAGGATGGTTGCCGGTACCCGGGCCGCGGGGCCGGCTCGGGCTCTGTGCTCGTTAATCGGCCTCGCCCGAGAGGGCTCCTTTGCGGCACAGCGTGGGGGGCAGAGCCCGGCCACGGTGGTCGCAACCGGGCCGGCGGGTGGTCGCGCTCGGCGGGGCCGGGGGAGACCCGGGGGCGCGTTCTCAGCCCGTCGGGGCGGGGCAGCCCCGAGCCCCTATTGGCCGCTCGGGGGCGTGTCTCCGGCGCTGATTGGCTGTCGCCGCGGCCGCGGGGTGTCCCGGCCGCCGGCGCTCCCACGGCTCCATTGATCGAGCGGAGCCGCCGGCAGCGGGACCGGAGCGGGCGGGACGCGATGAGCTGCGGCGAGTGAGAGCGGGGTGGGGGCGGGTGGAGGGAGGGAGGGGGCGCGGGGGAGGGCACTCGCCGTGGCTGGAGGTCCGGCAGCCGGGGGCAACGCCGCCTGACCCCCTCTTTGCTTCTAGGCTTTTCCAGGTGTATAGCACGAGGGCCATCGCCCCCCCGGCCATGCCCGTGGACCTGGCCATGCGGCTCTGCCTGAGCCACTCGCCCCCCATCCGCAAGCTGCTGAACTCCTACGAGGAGCTGCGGGGCAACCGGGGGCGCAAACCCCTCCGATCCTGTCTCAACCAGAAGCCGAGCGCAGAACCCGAGCCTGAGCGGCGAGATAGCACGAAGAGCTCCAAGGGCCAGAAGAAGAAGAGAGTCGTGTTTGCCGACACGAAGGGGCTCTCGCTGACGGCCGTCCGCTTCTTCTCGAAGATCGAGGAGGACCTCTGTGACTTGCAGCATGCCCTGTCTGACCTCGCCTGCTTCCGACCTAGGCTGTGGGACTCACGCCCAGAAGCGTGCAGGTATGTGCTGGACTTCCCACAGCCCTCTGCGGACTACGTGACTTTCCGCAGCCGCCTACACAGCAACCTTGTCTGCCTGGAGAACTGCCTGATCCAGGACCGTGCCCTGTCAGGGACAGTGAAGGTCAGAAACATCGAGTACGAGAAGAAAGTGATGGTCCGCATCAGCTTCGATGGCTGGAAGAGCTTCCGGGACATCTCCTGCCAGTACATGCATAGCACGTACGGCTCAGCCGACACAGACATCTTCTCTTTTGAGCTTGCCCTGCCCAAGCCATCCGTCTCCCGCAGGCCCACAGAGTTCTGTATCTCCTTCCAGTGCGGACAGAAGACCCACTGGGACAACAACCATGGGAGAAACTACAAGATCTGCCATGTGGGCATGATCCACCCTCCCTCCCATGCCGTGAAGGGTGCCACTGGGGCCTGGGAGCATCTTGGCACCTCTCGGGCTGCCGCCCTGGTCCTTTCTCACCTGCAGACCTGGCGGCGCTCAGAGACCCAGGCTCCTTATTGGTAGGAAGGCAGTCTGCAGAGAGGTGTAGGTCCCATGTCCTGACTATGGTACAAGGGTCTTTGGGGAGGGGTCAGCCGCAGAAGATGCTGCTCATCGTTTCGTTAGCTCTTCCGTGTGTCTGGCCTGCTGCTGTACAAGCAGCTCCCGCTCTCCACGGAAGCTTCTTTGCTGCTGGCTCCTGCCGTACAGGCTGGAAGCCTCTGCTTGGCGTAACTCCTGCCCGTAGGTTCTCGAGGCAACGCTATTGCGAGAGTAGGGGAGTGACGAAGGGCCGGCTGCGGCCCGCGGCCGTGTCCATCGGCCACTTCGGCTGGGAGCCAGCTCTGTGAGCCGCGGGGGTCCCGGTGCCGCCCAAGTGCCTTCGGTGGGGTCTCGGCAGAGCTGCCGCTCCTGGGCTGCGGCAGCAGCCGCCAGCGGGGCCTGTTGCCTTGGGGGCGGTCCCGAGGAGGGCTCGCCGCGGGGGTGACCGAGCGCGCAGGCCACCGGGCGGGGCGGCCTCCGGTCGTTGTTGCTGTAACGGGGAGTTAATAAAGTGACGGCGCTTCGCGAGTCCTGGCTCTGCTGCCGCCGCCGCCGGGGCGGGGGTCGGGTGGGCGGGGGAGTGGGCGGGGAGGGTGGGGCTGTGCGCCCTCTGCCGGCGGTGCGCTCCTGCGGGCGCGGCCCCGCGGACGGCGCGCTGGCGTCAGCGCACGCAGCGCGGGGCGGAGGCGCGCACGGCACGTGGCGGGGGCGGAGCCGGGGCCCGGCGGTCAGTGGCGGCAGGTGAGTGCGTGACCGGCCCGGCTCGGCTCGGCTCGGTCCGGCGTGTTCCGTTTCCCCGCCTGGTCCTCGGGCCCTTGTCCGCTTCCCTCTCCCGGTACGCCCGGCGGGGGGTCGGGGCGGCTGGGCAGGGCCCGGTCCCGGCCGCGGACCGTTAACCGGGGAGCGCGGCCTCCCCGCCGCGGTGCGGGCCGCGCCGCAGCGCCGCCCCGTGCCGGGTGTGATCCGGGCCGGCCGCTCGGCCCGGGTCGGAGGAGCGGAGCCGGCCCTCCGGCGGGAGCATCCCCGCCCGCCGCTGCCTTGGCGAGCCCCCGCCGAGGACCGAAGGTCGCCGGGCCGAGCCCCGGGCCCCGCCGCGATTCGCTGCGGTCGTGGGCCGTGTCCCGCCGCGCTCCCGGTGCACAAAGCTGGGAACGGCGCTCGCCGCCGCTGCCGCCCCCGGCCTCGCCGCAGCCGTCCCCGCCCTGGGTGCGCTGCGGGGCGAAGCTGCGGTTTGGGGCGGGGAAGGCTTCGCCCGCGGCCGCCGGGCGGGAACGCGAAGCTGCGGCCCAAGAGGCAGCCGGAGGGGGATGCGATCGTCGTGCCCGCCGGGGCCGCGGCTTCGGTTTCTTCGGCCCTGGGGCGTCGGCAGCATCGTCCTGGCGTGAGCCCCGGAGGTTGTAGCCAGCAGGCGGGGCTGCCGACGGTCGCCCAGCGGTCATCGCACGTGGGTGCCGGCCACGCGTGTGCTGCCCGGTGCGTGGCCTGCCCTGACGGGCCACAGCCGGGTGACAGGGTGAAGGAATGCAATAACTGAGCCCCTCTTAGGGCAGGGGCTGCCAGCTCAGGTGGCCGGTCAGACCAGTTTGCCGGCACGAGACCTGGTTCTGATGGGTGACGGCTCTGGCGTAATGGGCAGTCACACGCCTGGCTGCAGAGCTGCCTCTCCCAGGACGTGGTTTAGGCAGGCACGCGTCTTCCTTTGAAGCGCTAAAAATGTTCTTGGCGTTACAGGTGTAGCAGGGCTAAGCCAGCAGCTGGAACAGGCTGTACAGGGGACTAACAGGATCTTCCCAGACCCTCTTCTCTGCTCCTGTGTGCTTGTTGGGTACCTGTTAAATCCCATCCTCGGGTTGACACTCCGTAGCCAGGTGAAGGTGGTATCCCGAGGGAAGTCTCCCCGGAGCAGACTGGTCTCTTTTTAGTAGCCTCAGCTGGCTTTGCACATACCTGTGCTGCGGAGGGCATCCTTCCCCGAAAGGGCTGTAATGGCGGGTGTTTGACCTTTGACTGGTCCCCGTGCCCCAACAAGTTCCACTTTGGCTAATCATCAGCAGGAATTCACCCCTTGGGCTAACTTCCTGTCCTGAACTGTTTGCAAAGCTGCCCTGTGCGACAGGGAGGCGAGATGTGTGTATAGTAGTAGAGGAAGTGATGCCTTCCCAGGAATCTGGGTACCTGGCTAGCTCAGTGCTCTCAGATGCCTCTGAAATGAGAGAGGCGATAACATCTTTGTCATGAGGAAGGGTTTTCTGTCACTCCATTGGCTCCTTTCTGGTACTTGGGACCTGATTGCAGTATCCTGTGCTTAGGCGTGGTTCTGGATGAGTCTGCTCAATCTGAGGTGTGGATGGTATGAAAATACAGGACAAGTGGCAGCAGGGGGTGATTCCCAAGTCTGTGACAGTGCCAGGCGGTAGCTGGAGTGCCAGTCCAAGTCTGCTGTGTCTCAGGAGCTGCTCTGAGTGATGTGACCTCAGCCTTCCAGGTTTCAGAGCCCACTGTCCCTGGCCTCCTGCCACCCTCTGAGTTGACGTCTCTCCGAGCTGCCTGACTTCCCTGACTTCGGTTTCTCTTTCCTCCACTAGTGCTGGTGGCATGTGAGTGCCTCATCTGCCAAGAAGCCAACTCGCTGTTTGAAGAGCTTTCCAGGGACACAAGCTTCATTCGTGTCTGTAACGACCCTTCAGCGTGGATGGATGCCAGGGGCCTCCGGAGTTAAACTTGTTCCAGGCGTCATGCAAAGATCTGTGCTAGTGCCTGTGTCCTCACGGAAGGAACAATAATAGCTCCACATACGGTAGGCTCCGGCAAGTGCCAACTCCCTCGATCTCCTCCAATGCAGGCTCAGGGATGGACTCCACCTTGTCCCTGTGAAGAGACTCTGCATGCTCTCAGCAGCCAGAAGGGGATTCTGCTCCCAGCTTCTTCACAAGCTGCCCCACAGCAGGACTTGCTTAGCGGCGCCTTGGGAGGATATCCGTTCATGCAGTTGTGTCACTGCAGTGCCCACTGCACGCCCATGGAGGAACCTGTGTGCGTGTTCCGTCTTCTTTGAGCTCCTCAGCCCACGCTGTCTGAATTCACTTGGGCTCCTGGCAGACTGTTTGCTTGCTTTCCCAACTGCTCTCCCTGATCCTGTTGCGTTCCCTCTCTCACAGAGCCCAAAAAGGATGTGAACTTTGGAATGGGGTCTGTGAGCAGGCTGCGGACTTGGTGCATGTGCGAGACTGTTGCTGAATAACAGGAGGACTGGTTAATCTCTGCGGGCAGCCCTTCTGTCTGGCTGCAGGGCACCAGCCTTGCCTGGGCCCTTCACCATGTTCCTCCTGCTCCCCTTTGACAGCCTGGTTGTTAATCTCTTGGGGATTTCCATAACTGTCCTCTTCACTCTGCTTCTGGTTTTCATCATTGTGCCAGCAATTTTTGGAGTCTCCTTTGGCATCCGCAAGGTTTACATGAAAACTTTATTAAAGGTTTTTCAGGTAAGTTGTGTTTTCAGAATTTTCTGTGTGTTTACAGGGATCTTGTCGAGTGTGGTCATGCCAGGAAGAGAGGCTTTTGCCCCTCAGCAGAGCATTGCAGATGACTGGGGTGGAAGGTTGGTTTGTTGGTGACGTGTGCGGGTGCCAGGTGACCCGTTTGGGTCATCTCAGCTGAATGCAGTTTACTAGATCTCTGTTCCTAGGCTGTTTTTTCCCTGTAATTAATCCAGTAAATATTGAAGTAAAGTAGTAGGATAGTGTGGCCCATAAGTATGCAATAGTACAGTAGGATCTGTAGATGTGCTGAGAGGAGGCGTGTGCTTGGATGGGTTAACGTCCCAGGCAAGGCAGAGTGCTGTTACAGTTCGATGTGGAAAGAAGCCAAAAGGGGTGTAGAGTGTGATGGGGAGCGACAAGGCTGCAATCAGCAGCCTGCTCCTCTCCAGGACATGTTTGGATGAAGCAAAAGCAGGAGGTAAGGCAGGAAGGACTTCCTGTACTGCAAGCCCTGAGCAGTCTGTGGCCAGAACCCAGAGCTCTCAACACCTTTCTGTCCCAGAGTGCCGCCTGCTTATCTGCTGAGCCCAGCAGCCATGTCTGGACCTGCAGCCTCTGAGGACGACCAGCAGCCCTTGCTGACCCTCTTGGCACAGAGAGGCCAAGTGGAATTTTCCAGCTTGGGGTCATGCTGTTCCCTTGCCTGCCTTTGGCAGACTAATTTTATGGGCTGTCTCACAGCCAACGCCTCTCCTTGAAGCAAGCCCCTGGTGAGACCAGAATTTTTGCCAAACTCCCTAGTAGATACAGCCTACGCCACCTTACCCTGGCAGATAAGCAAAAGGAAAAGGGGCGTTCACTGCTTGAAAGGGAGGTTTTAGGCTCTAAAACGTGCAGTTCAAGGTGCTAAAGGATTTATGGTACAGCTACTGCTGCCTGAACAAGGCTGTCTTCCTCAGGAGTATCTCTGTACTGGCTGGCTTGGAAAGGCAGCCCTGCAGCTTGCAACGTTCAGCTCTTTAAACTCCGAGTCCTCCCCAAAGCCTGAGGTGTGAATGGGAAGACCCTGGGCTTTGTGAGGTGCTTCGTTAACACAGATGTCTGAAGACCTGACTTCAAATTTAGTGACTGAACTGGGAGAAAAAAAATAATTTGGTTTATCTGAAATGGAACTTTTCACCTTGTTTTCATTTTTTCTTTCTTCCGTTCAGGAACATTTAATATCAACACCTATTTTGGTGTTTAATCTTGAAACTTTTTCTGAAAAGACTTTGAAGTCTATTTCAGCTTTTATCAAAAAACGTTTGTGGTGGGGGAGAGGAGCACTCTGGCACAACAGCTCACAGATTTGGTGGAAAATTCACTCACTAGGTTTGATCATGCAGAATTGTATTTTTGGGGAGCGTTACTTACCCAAAAGATTTTCCCATCTCTAGAGGCCAGTGTTGTGAACCTTGCCCGGAGGGGCAGCACTCGGGTCTGGCAGCTTGTGGGACACAGCCAGAGCTGTGGGCCCTGGGATGGCGGCTGCGCATCCCCATTGGTGGTGAGGGACACCTGCCTGGTGCTTCCCAGGTGGGAGTCTGGGTTTTCTGCTACTGCAGTCAGGATAGAGACGGGCTGGTCTTGCGAGGAACGCCTTCTCTGTGGGCTGCCCAGCTCCTGCTGGGTCAGAGCTCCTCTTCTGACTTCTCCTGGGATGGCAGTGTCTAGACAATCTTCTGCAATCCTGCAGTTCCTTCTGCTGGCAGAGGAGGCTGCTAGATGAGCCGGACACTCTATATGCAATTAGCGTTCCCACATCGCTGCCTCCTGATCTGATGCTGGCATGGGCTGAGACTGGGATGCCAGGAGTTCCCAGTGGCTTCCGCTTCTTCACAGATCCCTGATGGAGCAGGTAGCCTGGAGCAATAAGCATGTTGCACCTTCAGAAGCTTGTTCTCCCAGACCTGTACAGTGCAGAAGAGCTGAGGCTGAGAGGGTTACTTAGAGGGCAGGCAGGAAGACTGGCCAGAAATCCAGCCTGCAGTTTTTGCTGTTGCCCTTGAGAATTAGCTGAGAGAGATTTCTGTGGATAACAGGTAGTCCGGGCGTGGGATTTGGCAGCCGGCTGCCAGAGCACTGTCTGAGGGTGCTTGCTGCTGCTGTTTTGGACTGACTGGTGAAGCTGAGAAGCAGCAGCAGCTGTAGGCTGAATCGGGGAGGGAGGGAGGGATCCCATCCCGTCATCAGCCTGATGTTTTTAGCGGCAGCCTGAAAACACAGTCTCTGCTTTGAGCTTGGAAGAAATGAGGGTTGAAAAATAGCACCAGTCCCATGATCAGCTGCTTGCGTTGTGATGCGGACCACCCCAGCAGGATGCACGGTCCACCCAGAAGCTGCGCAGTGGCAACTGCATGCCAGGTGCGGCAGAGCCTACAGGACGTGGAGTCTGCAGAAAATCTTGCTGTGCCATCTCACCACTGAGCACTCTTCTTCCCTCTGGCACTCCCTGCTGGGTTTCTGCTGGGCAGAATGGCACACAAACTTGTGTGTGTCGTGGCTGTCCTGTGCCTGTGCTAGTCACCTCCCCATCAGTCTTCTTGTCCCACTGCAGGCAGATTTCTGCTGTAAAAATGTTCCTCCCAGGCCAGTCTCTGCTTCCACCTCAGTTCAGTTGTGTTCACTAGCTCTCTCAGTTCTGTATGGAAGCCTCCTGCTTTAGCTCCATCTTCTCCCCTTAACCATGGATTCCCTGGAAGTCAACTGTAAAACAAGGGTAGTAGTGTATGATGCAGAGCTACCTACAGGCCTTGTGAATCTTGCTTGTCATGTGTGTCTCTTGCAGTGGGCAACACTGAGAATAGAGCGTGGTGCCAAGGAGAAGAACCATCCATTATACAAGCCCTATGTCAATGGTAAGATCCTGCCCTGCATGGGTACATATGAAGTTCAAAATTCTTCTTGGGAGATGGGGTAAATGTGGTGTCTCTGAGCAGCTGAGGTATGCTGGGAAGCCTTTTCCATGTAGGTGGATTGGGGGGAGCTATGGAGAGGTCCATTTCCTGAGGAAGGGGAAGGAAGCACCCAGGGAGTGCTTAATTTCTAGATAGTTGGGAGGACTGGTTTATGCCCATCTGGACTGGAGAAAGGGGGGGGGGGGGGGCGGTCCTGTGGAGGGCAGGCAAGTAAGGGCCCTGGCTCTCAGCTGTCTTTGAGCAGGCAAGTCGCACTTTGCTCAGAGCTGCCTGCGGTGTGTTGCAGGTATCATTGCAAAGGAGCCAACGTCACTGGAAGAGGAGATCAAGGAGATCCGCCGGAGTGGCAGTGGCAAAGCCCTAGACACCCCTGAGTTTGAGCTCTCGGATGTCTTCTATTTCTGCCGCAAAGGCATCGAGACCATCATGGATGATGAAGTGACCAAGAGGTTCTCAGCTGAAGAGCTGGAGTCGTGGAATCTGCTCAGCAGGACCAACTACAACTTCCAGTATATCAGCCTGCGCCTCACTGTACTCTGGGGACTGGGTGTGCTCATCCGCTACTGCTTTCTTCTGCCCCTCAGGTGAGTGCTGCTATGGGAATCTGCCTGCTGAGATGGTGCTGATGGCCTGTTCCCACTGCAGCAAGTGCAACTGGTCTCCAAGCCCCACGGACCCTGTTCAACATGATCAGGAGAGACAGGCTACTTGATGAGTAGGGCCTGTGGCCTGGTTTTGCTAGCGTGTAGCTTCCCTCTTTCTGCAGGATAGCCCTGGCGTTTACTGGCATCAGCTTGTTGGTGACTGGTACTACAGTGGTGGGATATTTGCCAAATGGAAGGTGAGTTTGTCTTTAAGGGAAGAGGGGATGGGAGGCCCCTGTGCAGTTTGAGACCTGATAATCCTGAAGTTTTCCTGCAAGGCCTATCTGTTCTGCCTGCTGCAGACAAGGCAGGTGGTCGTGGCATCTGTAGCCTCTCAGGAACAGACACCCTGTAATTGTAAACAAAGAGCCTAGATGTGAGCACTAAGCCTGTGGAAGAGCGCTCAGCCCTGGGCTCTGAAAGGAATAACAACAGAAAAGAGCAAAGGCCACATTTGGTTCTTATGAGTTAAGAATCAGTAGTCGTAAGCTGATGGCAAAACCCAGGACGAGATGCATTTCTATGGGAGAGATGTGAAGTTTCGGTTGGATCTCATGGCTGGGGCAGCTGGGCTGAGTGGCATCATTACAGGGGAGACTGTAGAACTGGGAGGTGATGGTTTCTGTCCTCGGCTGCAGGTGTAAGGAGTTCCTGAGCAAGCATGTCCACCTGATGTGTTACCGGATCTGTGTGCGTGCCCTCACAGCCATCATCACCTACCATGACAGGTAAGGAGGCACTGTCTGCTGCAGGGTGTCCCTTCCCACTAGCTGCTCCATGACATGCCTCTTGCAGGCCTCACGCTTCGTTCCTCTGTCCTCATCTGTACCTTTGTTTTGCATTCAGAGAAAACAGACCCCGAAATGGAGGCATCTGCGTGGCCAATCACACATCTCCCATTGATGTGATCATCCTGGCCAGTGATGGCTACTACGCGATGGTAAGGTCTGCACCCCAGCCCCAGCTCTGCCTGCCGGGCCTGGCCGCATGTGTGGTGGGAGCAGCAGCAAGCCTATTGCATGTGACAAAGATTAGGCAGCAAGAGGCTTTTGAGCATGCAGAACTACTTTTCCCTGCATGACATCGCAGGGCACTCTCAGACCCTGTGCACAGATGCCCTGTTGTGCATGGCTTTCCAGCAAGCTTGGCCTGGGACTCAGAGCACCGGGGGTCTCTGGGCACTGCTTTGCAAGTAGAGCTCTGGGCTTTGCTATCCATGGAATAGCAAAGCACTTCCCCAGCTGTACCTCCTGCAATGTGGAAAGCACTTGGGGCTGGCTACATCTCTCCTTCCAGTCAGAGCCTGGGGCTTTTCCTCTCAGCCTTTCCAGGGCAGGGCTAGAAAGACGAACCTCAACTTGGTTGTGAAGCTAGGAGCTGCCTTGGCCTTAATGTGTCCCCAGGTCTTGTAACTTGTGTCTTCTTGCCCTGTTCAGGTGGGTCAGATCCACGGAGGGCTTATGGGTGTGATACAGAGAGCCATGGTGAAAGCTTGCCCCCACGTCTGGTTTGAACGCTCTGAGGTCAAAGATCGTCACCTCGTCGCCAAAAGGTGTGACAGTTGCTAGCTGCAACGGGAGGTCTGGAGGCTGGGAAGGGGGAGGCTGCCCACTTCCCTTGGGCGAGGACACTGCCTTGCCTCACGGGTGCTGGGAGACTGCGTCACTGTTGCTGGCACCCAGACAGTCCCCAGTGACTGCAGGATAAGGACTGCATGCTGTGGGGATTGCTAGTGATAGCTTCTGTGCCCTGTGCTAATGGGTGACACTCTTCTGTTTAGGCTCACAGAGCACGTCCAGGACAAGAGCAAACTGCCTATTCTTATCTTTCCGGAAGGTGAGTTGTGGAGCAAGGCCAGACAAGCACCTGGTGGAGAGGGCACACTGCGACAGCACCACATCTCTGTTGCTTCCCTTCTTAAGCAGCCAAGGGCCTTGAGACCCTTCACTGAGGCAAAGGGGACTTTGCATCTTCAGAGCTGACTGAACCCAGAATGTGGAAGTCAGATATATGATGTCCTGGTGACACATCCTATGCACACAGAGAACAGGGTTTGGAGCTTTAGGGGGCAGTTGCTGGGTGTCTGTGGCCTAGCCCTTAGGTATATATCTTAGGCTTCTGAACTGACTTGCAAAGGGAAGCTGAGAAGATTGTGCTTGCCTCTTACAGGAACCTGCATCAACAACACATCTGTGATGATGTTCAAAAAGGGGAGCTTTGAAATTGGAGCCACGGTTTACCCTGTAGCCATCAAGGTATGAGAAGGCAAACATTCTTACAGCACAAGTAGCCCTCTGTGTGTGAGCTTAGTCCTGGCAGCCCAGTCTTGGCACTGCTGGGTCAACAGCCTGGTCTGAGGGCCTGGGGAAGCTGAGGTCACTACATGTAGTGCTCTGGGAGGGCTGGCCTATAGCTGCAGTTGGGGTGGAATTTGGAGCTTCAGGGAGGGTGCAACCACTGCCTGACTTTCATGAGCTCTTCTGCCTCTCTAGTATGACCCACAGTTTGGAGATGCCTTTTGGAACAGCAGCAAGTATGGCATGGTAACCTACCTCCTTAGGATGATGACCAGCTGGGCCATCGTCTGCAGTGTCTGGTACTTGCCCCCAATGACCAGGCAGGTAAGTAAGGTGAACGTGGCCTATCTAAACTGCTACCTGTTTGGCCCTTTGCTCCTGCTGAACAGTGTTATTTTGCCACAGCCCGAAGAGGACGCTGTCCAGTTTGCCAATCGTGTGAAGTCAGCCATTGCCAGGCAGGGGGGCCTCGTGGATCTGCTCTGGTGAGTCCAAGCAGGCTTTTCTCTTCCTGGTGCCAGGGTTCCTTGGACCTGGGTCCTGGTAGGTGCTCATGGGCTGTAGACCCAAGTTTGTGTCTTGCGTTGGGCAGAGTAGCCTATGGAGAAATGGAGATACTTCTTTGCCTGTGACCTCCAAAACTGCTCTTCAGTAGCAGGGACCAAAGTCTTTGCTTCTGCTGTGTGTGTTGGGCACCAGGGCTTCATTCTGTGATTCCAGCTTGCACTGGGATGCCCTGGTTCTGACTTTATGCCACTCAGCAAAGTGGGTTGAGCTTAGGAACTTCCTTTTTGAGGCACCGAGATCTTCAGAGCCTGGGAGGCAGAGGGACTCTCGAGGCAGTCTACTGTAGTGGTGTCGGAGCAGCTCACGCTTCTGACAGGGCTGCCGTGTTGAGCGCAGTGTGGGGCCATGGGTGCAGCCCCTGGCAGAGCAAGGTGTGAAGGTAACTCGCCTTGGGGAGGGTTGGTCTGCAGTGTGTGTACCCTTGCAATGTAAGGTGCAAGTGTAGCTGTCCAACTGTTGCGGGAGCTCTGACCTGCTCTGAGCAGCCCTAACTGAACTTTCAGACAGTGCACCCCTGCAGCCACTCTGATGGTACAACTCTCTCCCCAGGGATGGAGGACTGAAGAGGGAGAAGGTGAAAGACACATTCAAGGAGGAGCAACAGAAACTCTACAGCAAAATGATTGTAGGCAACCATGAAGACCGGAGTCGCTCCTGAGCCCTCTGCCTCCAGCACTGTTACTGGGCCTGGCCAGAGCCTTCTGCCTCCAGCACGAGCCAAGTCTTGCCTGAAGCAGCTCCAAATCTTTGGACTTTGGCTACTCCAGAGCTGCTTGGACTTGCTCCTTCATCCTCTGGCTGTTCCTTCCCAGAGGCACTATTACTGCCTAGAGTCTTTAGGCCCTGGGCAGCTCTTGGCAAAGATGCCTTCTTGTTACTGTTACAGTGAAGCCCCTTGCAGGGGCAATATTAAATGAAACACTTATGGTGTCATATGCTTCCATATGGTGTTTACAGGCCCAGGAGGAAGACTGGCGTGTTGATGTGCATGTGTGTCAGTCACAAGTCTCCCACGGCACAGAAACTGGTGAGCTGCACTGAAATTAGCTGCCTTGACAACCAAGGGAGTCTTCATGAGCCTGCGCCTCTCACGTCTGCAGCACAAACCCCTTAGGAGCAGTATGTGGTCTCTTGGGCCATTTCCAGCTTTGCCTCTGGAAGGAGAAACCTTTCCTTTTCCTTTTGCCCTGTCCTGCCATAGCCTGACCCAGACCATTGCTTCTCCAGCATCTGAGTAACAGTCTCTTTGCTAGGGTTCCTCAAGCGGTGAGGATCATCCTCCTTGGAAGCCTCCCGCTATCCCCTGGAGCTGCAAGTTGCCAGACAGTTGTTACTCGTGTGGCAGACGGGGCTCTTGAGGAATCGCTACGTGCTATGGTGGGAATCCAGTGCGGGTGGGAGAATGTGAGACTCCGTGGCCGGGGCAGGAGATCCCCTTTAAAATGTCTAGTGAGGGAAATGGTGGGATCTGATCTTGTTGTGCACCAACATGCACATACATAATCTCAGCTCGTTGCAAGGAAAGTGAAATCTTGTGCTAGAGGTGGTACCCCTTTCCCTTTCAGCTCTGCAAGTATATTATTCAGTAAAACAACTTGCATTTGAGCATTCATCCCATGAACTTTCCAATTATCCTTATGTTCCTACAAATTTTAGCACTTTCATTGGGTCCTCTGCCTGCTCTTAATAAGCAAATGCTGTTTTGTTGCTACCTGCAGAAGCTTGCTTGCATTTTCTGGAACACTAGAGAAGGCAATACTTAAGTGCCTCCTTTGTACCCTGAGTGGTGTTTGTTGGGGGAGGGCATCTGCTACCCCCAGGTCAGGACAGCTATTCTGTGTAAGTGTCCTTAGATTTGAATTTCCCTGCACTAGCTACCAATATGGATTCAAGATGATAGTTTAACTCCTGCTTGTTTTTATGTGGGTAAAACATGGTTATATCAAGAAAGAGAGACACAGAAAAGAAAGTAACAGAGAGAGTCCAGAAACTCCCCTAACCTTTCCCAGGAGACATAATGCACCTATCCTCACCTACCTTATTCAGTTCTGTGCGACCTCTCTCCTTTGCATTGTTAGTGGCTTCAAAACCCTTCTTTTTGGGTCAGTTAGGTCATCTCTATCTGTGCACAGATAATGCGCAAGCAGGGTATGCACATTTTGTCCTCGTAGTTGAGGAGCCCCATTTTCCACTGTGTGCTATTTTCTACCTACCCCAGGACCATCAACTTACGTACAAATAAACTAAAGTGTTTCCAGTACAATACCTGAGAGGGGACAGTCTTCCTTACAGTGATGTAAAGCTACACTTAATAGCATATGATCTATTAAGGTACAGTTATGGGAAATATTTCTATACTGAATTGATTTACCTTTGCTTCTTGTAGTGCTCAAAATACGATCCTTTATAAATATACACACAGAGACACGTTACCTACACAAACATTGCATTCAATTATCAGTGATTTGTTAGACATGATCACCATTACCATCCAGCCTCGCCAGGAGAAACCAGGCTATTCTTGTTTGGTGATGGAGACTCCCTTATTGGCCCTATGCTTTTCACTGTTACCCCCAATTTCATATTCTTCTCTTCTGCCCCACTTCAGCTGTGGCGATTGATCTGGGGGGGTGAAGAAAACGAAGCAAAGCCTAGTGTCTTTTCCTTTCACCTAAGATGATAACAAAACAAAAGCAGCTGAAGCCAAGTAAGAGATAGTTAACAACATCCACAGGGTTGAAGTGTATTGCTTACGCTCCTGTGCTACTGATAGAAGACAAAACAACTGCTTGTTACTAATAGGTATCTCCATCACCGAGGCTAGGACCCCTCCTTCATTAGGAGTTTATAATGGCATTAAGGGTGTATTCACCAGCATTTTGGTTTACTTGTTCTACCCAACTTACTACGTACAGCTCCTAACACCAGTTCATCAATCCTCCATCCGTGTCTGTTAACCAATGGGGCTCTTGCTTTCCTACTTTAAAAAAAAAAAAAAAAAAAAAAAAAAAAGAAAGAAAAGAAAAGTGCGACCCTTATCTCCCTGCCAGTTGTTACATTTGTGCAGAGTTCTTGACCATCAGCTTTTAGTTGTATAAGAAATGCTGGGTATAGCACGTGCGTTACGGGCATTAACCTGTAGCATGGTTAAGCTTCAGTTACCAAGCAGGTGTGTGTTACCCTGTAGTACTTGCCTATACCATTTAATCATAACATTTTGCGAGCTGTATTTGCTCCAGTTCCTTCTTGAGTCACCTGCTTGCCGAAAAAGCTACTGCTGACCTCCGTGGCAGCCTCTGGCCAGGGGTGATGGCCTGATCCAGCCCCAGGTTTGCCTGCCTGAGCTTTGCTGCTCTGTCCCCAAGGCTTGCAAAGCTTTTCCCTTGCTCGGGGGACCATTTGGACTAAGGACCACTCTACCCCGCACTGTGCCATGGTTTGGCCATCTCTGGGGAGGGTGACCCGGACCCAGAGAGCCGTGGGGTGCCCAGGCAGTGCCACGCTCGCTGGGTGCTGTGGGTGCCCCTTCCCCAGGTGCTGAGCTGCAGCTGGGGACACAGCCCTGGGCTGGGGACGTGGTCATCGCTGCCTGGGCAGGGTCTCCAGGCTCTCCTTCGCCTTTCCCCAGCCAGCAGCATGCTCTCGAGCACTCACCCACACCCTTCCTCTCCTCCAGGGCTGTGCACCCAGAACTGTCGTCTTGGGGCTGGGGCGGGGGGGGGGGGCACAGCATCACCTTTGGACCATGCAAACATGCCTCCGCAGCCCCTGCGAGTGTGGGTGGTGGTCTCCCCAGGGCAGTCCTCACGTTCTCCAGTGCCTGCAGCAGCACCTCCCCACATCCCCGGGTGTTCAGAACTGGCTGTGGGTGCCCACAAGTCTTCTGCCCACAGCTCGCTCCCCCAGCCCTTGTCAGAGATGCCGTGGTGCTGTGCAGGAGCCCTCCCCGCTTCCCCAGCCCTGCAGGACCTCCAACCACCACATCGTGCTTGGGGACCAGCCCCAGAAGCCCTGATGCTGCCGCCGGGATGCTCCGCAGCAGGCAGGGAGCTGGCTGGACAGGTTAGGAGGCACGCATCCATCTTTCCTCGGCTCCCCCTTCCCATGCCCCCAGTCAATATGTCTCCCTCCGATGAGAAAGTTAATAAATTTAGCTCTAGATTAAAAGTATCGATCATTTCATTTGTAAGCGATAAATAACCGGGGGGAGCACTGGGCGGCCCACGGGGTAGGGGCTGCTGGCTCCGGCTGCAGCAGCCATGCAGCCCGCTGGGGCCAGGGGCCCTCATATGCATTCTGCCCGGATGCTGGCATTGATTTGCTATTAGTCTCCACGCACCACCCAGTAGCACATCATTCCCAGAGCCGCTATTAATGGCCTTTTGATAAATAATCACTTGTAAGTCAATAAATTTTTATTAAACAGTGTGGCGCTTTGATTTATGAAAATCCGACGGGGTTTGTCTGGGAGAAAAGGGATGCAGAATTGAAGCGGAGCTGCTATCCATCTGCCTGCCAGGCCGCCCTGCCCGCGCTCGCACCCACACGCCCCCCGGAGCAGCTGGCCCCAAGCTCTGCCCAACGCTCGACGGGAGACCTGCCCGCATGGCCCAGGGCTGCCCAAACCCAGGCAGACCCCTGCCACGGGGCACAAGGCAGGTTTGGGGAGGGCAGCGTCACCGCTCGCCGTCGACCGGGCTCCGTGCACCCTGTCGAGACCCCAAGCGCCGGCTGGGGACCGCTCTGCTGCAGCGAGCCGCAGCGGCAAGCGGCTGGAGCCGTGTGCGTGGGAAGCGGGGACCGCGGCAGCAGCGATGGGCAGGAGAGGAGGGTGGCCCTGGCCACTGCTCGGGGGACCTGTCCGGCTGCGGGGAATGCACGGGGCAGCCAGGCTGCGGCTGCGATTTGTCACTCTCCCCGACTGCAGCAGGCCCTTTGCCACCCGCTTTATTTGTCTCCCAGCCCTGACGTGGCATCAGACAGGTGTTAAACTACTTAATCACTTTAAAATTGTTTTAATTTTCTGTTTTGTATTGATCTCCACAGCACCAATTAATCAGCTCACTGGACCAGGCAGTTAGTACATTAAAAATTGTCAGCCACGCTGGGCAGCTTAGAAAATGTCAAAAAAATATCCCAACAGCAGCCCCTCACTTCTCCCGCCGTGCAGAGCCTGCTCCTGCCGAGCGCTGGCTCTGCCCATGGACGGTGACGTGGCTCTCCCAGCCCTGCCACAGGGCCGGGACCCGTGGGATACACAGCCTCCACCGAGCCCCGCGCACCGTGCTGCCCGTGGGACCTGGCCTCCCGTGTCCTTGTAAAGGGTCCATCAGCTCTGCCACCCGCTGGCATTTGTCCCATCGAGGCAGCAGAGGGGTTGCGTGGCTGAGGGGGGAAGAGTAATGAGCCCCACGCTCGCTGCAAGGCAGGACAGAGAGCTTTGGGGGGGGATGAGTCTTCCCCAAGCCCTGGGAAAGTGCTGCCGAGCGGTCAGGGCTCCTTGCAAAGTTCCCCCAGTGAAAAGTGACAGATTGGAGAGGACTTGAAGCCAAATGTGGGCCTTGGGGGCCAGGGCAGAAGGGTGGCACGGTGACAGTCTGCAGCCCCACACCACGGCTCCACACCGCAAGGCTGGTGCTCGGGGCTGCTGCAAAGCCCCAGTGTTTTGGGGGCTTTGGCCATCCCCAGGGGTGGCCTCGGCCACCAGCCTGTCCTGATGCTGCCTGTGGCTTCAGGGGAGGGCAGCTTGGGCTGCAGCCGCCAGCACCTCCTCGGTGCCTGTGCCACGCTCCTAATCACTATATGATGGGCCGGCAGCACCTTATCTCCTATCGATTTCCTTCCCAAGAACAGCCAGGCTGTTTGCTCACACCTGACTGGCACTTAGCTGCCTCTCAGCTGAACAACCGCCGAGCTTGCCAGGTCCCCCCCCAGCAGTGTGCCCGTGCCAGCAGGAGTCCCTTTGGCATCCCGAGCGGCTGGGGAGACATGGCCCGATGCGGCACCCACCATCGGCGTGCAAGGGCTGAGCCACGGGGAGCCAGAGCAGGGGTCGCGCAGACCCATGTGCACACACGCGTGTGTACACGCAGCTTCTGCTGCACGGGGCGGAGGGGCCCACCAGGCTGGCAGGCAAACACACCGGGGCTATTGACGCCACATCAATCCTGCAGCCCTGACAGGTGAATGGGCTCTCACTCACACCGTTAAGATAAATGATATTTATTTGCTGCTAAGAGGTTCCAACAAGAGGCCCCAACAAGTGACTTTTGAACCAGCACCTCTTGCTGCCGGTACACGCCCAAACCTGGGAAAACCCTGGGAAATGTCCCCAAGGCTGCATCGCTCCCGTGGGCTCTTTCTGCCCCACACGCAGCACCACGGCCACGGCCCCTTCCCCTGCCTGGCACACAGACCCTGCCCCATACGTGCTATCCCAGCCCCTTCTCCGGCCCAGCCTCATGAGGGCACCCTGGACCGCGCGCCCACGAAGCAAGCGCTGGGACTTGGCTGGGGCCGGGACCTTTATTTCATCAATGCCGACAGCACGGCCGCGCCTGACGCTGCCCACGCATGCTGCTCCCAGCCCCGCAAGCCGGGATCCCTGGCCAGGAGCCACCAGGAGGGGGGCAGCAGCCGCCCCGGCCCCACAGCCGGGCATCTGCTGGGGCAGGGGGGGGTGTCACCCCCCTGGGAGGAAGCAGGCAGCCGGGCCGGGCACCCCAAGACCCAGAGGGGTGGGCTGTGCCGGTGCTCAGCCGCTGTGCGTGCCCAAGCCCAGCACTGAGAAGGCCGCACGATGCTTCCTCAGCAGCAGGCGGATCTTCTCGTCATCCGAGTCTGGGTCCAGGGGCTTGTTGTACTCGTCGTCCTCGGTCTCGGAGGCCGCCCGCTCTCCGCCAGAGCCCCCCGCCCGCTGCGAGGACGAGGAGGGCTCCAGGGCGCTCTTCTTCCTCCATTTGGTCCGTCGGTTCTGGAACCAGACCTGCCGCCCCACGGGCCCGGCTCGGTTAGCGGCCGCCACGCCACGCGCCCCGTGCCACGCGGTGACCAACACTCACCTTCACCTGGGACTCAGTCATGCCAAGGGAATAGGCCAGCCGTGCTCTCTCCGGACCCGCCAGGTACTTGGTCTGCTCAAAAGTCTTCTCCAGAGCGAAGATCTGGTGCCCCGTGAAGGTTGGGCGCGTGTGCTTCTTCTTGTGGATGCTGTCGGCCAGGTGAGCAGGGGCTGCGGGAGAGGAGGAGGGAGGCAGGTGAGCACCTGGGCTCCCTGCAGCGTGCGGCTCTGGGCAGCTCTCCCCTTCCCAAAAACGGCACCGGTGCGCCCGCCAGCAGCCACAGAGTCCCTCCACGCTGGCTTCCCTCCAACTTAAAACCGTATTCGGGCTTCAAGGCTTCAGCCCCATCCCAGGAGGGCTGAGCTGCCCTCTGTGCGGGCCCCGTAGAGCCAGAACCGCGCCGTGCATCTCCCGCTCGGGGACGGCGCTAATTTGTTGTGCTGAGAGGGGAAGGGTCGTTAGCAGCAGCAGCGCATGACCCCAGAGGCACGCGGCACCGGGAACACCGTGCCCCTGTGCCCCACGCCTTGCAGGATGCACGACAGGAAGGCAGGCAGAGCTGGTCGGCTCGTAGCTGTGCCAGAAGCCGATGGCCGAGCTGCCTGACCCGTCTGCTCCAAGGGCATCACCTGGAGAGGTGGGAAGGGGACCGTGGCTGCAGGTGCCGAGCAGCTGCACCCAGCCCCCGGCCCAGAGCCTCCTGCGGCTCCCCACGGGACGACGGGAGCACCCACCCCACCAACCCTCCGGCACGGCAGCAATGTGCTCTGCGATCCCCCCGCCAGCTCTCCGGCCATCCTGCCTGTCTCTGCCCCGAGCCGGGCTGGGCACTGACCCCAGAGAAGCTGCCGGAGGGACGGGGAGACCCGCGGGACGGCGGGCGCTGCCTGTCCTTGCCGGGATAAGCTGTGGCTTGCGTGGGGGGGCTAAGCAAAGAGTTAATCCCTGCCATTGGAGCTGCCCCTGCTCTTGAGCCGAAATCTCTGTGGCAGGTTGAGGTCCAGCAGCTCTGGCTCCGGGGCCGTTCCCACCGTCCCGGGGCAGCCAGCGGGGCGACCAGCCGTGCCTCGTGCCGGGCGATGGAGAAGACGCGGCCTGGGCGGCTGCGGGGCACCCACCGCCTGCGGCACCCACCCGCCACCCACCCACCCACTCACCCACCCTCTCTCCCCGGCCCCGCTGTACTTACGGCCGCCGCACTGCCGGCCGCCCCGCCAGTCCGGGGCCGCCTCTGCCCAGCAGCTCCGGCCCCGTGGCAGGTACTCGCCGCCGGCCTTGGGGAGGGCCCCCACCTGGGGCCCGTAATAGACGCCCGGGGAGCTCAGTCCGTTAAATCCGCCCGCGTGGGGATAGCCGGGGAGAAGGCCGCTGTTCGGCGTCGCCGCGGGCCGGCTGAGGATGTCGGAGATGCCGTGGGGGGTGCCGGCAGCCAGCTGGGCGCCAAGCCCGGGGGGGCCCAGCTTGTAGAAGGAGCTCTGCACCGAGTACTGGCAGACGGGCGCCTTGGCCTCGGGGAAGGGCCCCAGCGAGGGACCGTTGAGCAGGAAGGTGCCCGGCAGGTTGGCGTCCATGGCCCCGGCGCTTGGGTGACCCTCAGAGCCTGGCTCCCCGCGGGCGCCGCGACGGCCGACCCATCACCCGCCGGCCCCGGAGTGGGGCTACCGGGCCCCGGGGAGCCTGGCAGGCTGGCCGGGGGGTGGCCACGGCCCCGGGTGGGAGGACGGCCACGGGCAGGGCCTGGTGGGGCGGCCCTGGCTGACCCCGCCGAGGTGGCACCAGCACCGGACACTCAACTTGGGCTTGGGAAGAGCCAACATTTCTCTGATAAAGATGAGGGCCATTAGAATACAGGGCTCCCATTGGCCGGCAGGCTGCAGGTGGCTCTCCCATTGGCCGGCTCTCCGAGGCTTCGGCTGCCATTGGCTGCGTCGCAGGACCAGTTTGGGATTGGCCCGGCCCAGACAAATTGCGCTTTGAAAGCCGGTGGCGGCGGCGGCGGCGGGGGGACGCGGCGGGCGCTGGACAGCGACGGGTACGGGGGCTCCGAGACCCCCCCCTGGGGCTCCGAGACCACCCCCCCAGGGCTCGGAGACCCCCCCAGGGCTCGGAGGACCCCCCCCCGCAGCGGCACGGGGTGCCGGTGGCACCGGCCGGGTGGCCGTTCGCTCACCACCGGATCGGTCCCGGGATCTGCTCGGGGGGTCCGTGTGTTCTTCACGGCCTTCCCCCGTGAGTGGTGGAGCACAAACTGCTGCCAGCCCCCCCACGAGTGTCCTCCTGGCAAGGGGGAACCCCCCCACACACACACATGCACACACACCCCCCCCCCCCGGCCGTGCACCCCGGAGGCTCAGTCTTCCCCGCACCCTTGGAAAAGCAGAGACGAGACGCGGTCTGTGTTGGTTTCTTTATTAATTCATAGTCCGATAGCTGGTGTACAGGGAAATGATCTATACATCAGGGGCTAAGACAGGGAGATCCAAAAGGCTTGTTTCCATAACAATTAAAAAAAGGAAATAAAAGTAATTTTTAAAACTTCTAAAAAGCTTCTAGTGTGCAGACTGCAGCATTCTCTAGGCTCGATGTTGGGTGCAGCCTCCCCCTACCAGCCCTACGAGCAATCTGAGCGCAAAGCAATGTCACTGCAGGTGCCTGGCACGGTTGCAGCACAGCACATTCTCTAAGGCGTATACAAGGCCAAAGCACAGGACCCACACACAACTCTACGGTGATGCTACGGAGTCTGCTGTCGCGGTGGGTCTGGGGAGGTTATCGTACACAGCGAGGGGGATGGATGGAGAGTCTGTGCCTATATGGCTCAACTTTGGGGTGGGGAAGGGGTTGCTTTGCTCTCCGAGGCTAAGCTGGGTCGTTTGCTTTGCTGCAGCTAGGCTTTTTCCCGACTGCAGGGGAGCCAGGGGCTTTCCCGGCAGTCGTGCCCGCCGCGAGACAGGGGCTGCCCCGCCAGGGCCGCCATCCCATGGCCAGAACCTGGAGGTGGGCTCGTTCTGCACGCGGCCGCAAACAGCAAACTCGGGCCCCGCGGAACAGGTCCGTGGCCACCTCCAGGGGAAAGAGCAGGGGGGTCCCCCACACCACTGTGCTACAAAGGCCAGGCCCCCCGTGTCGGTTAGGTAAAGGACAGAGTCGGGGACACGGCACCTGCTGCCACTACCTGCGTCTTGCCCTCCCGGGGTCGACCGCTGTAGCGGATTCAACCTCCCGCACGCCTCAGAGTTGCCTGGGCAGCTCTGCCCGTCTCTGCCCTCCTGCTAGAGCAGCTGGCCCCCGGGGGGGGGGGGGGGGGGGGGGGGGCAGGCTGCTGCAGCAGGGGGTTTCACCTGGCCAAAGCACTGCCACCAGGGGAGCAGCCCTCCCTCCACATCTCCGGGATTGGTCCTGCGAGGGTCAGCATCCACGGGGTCACCCAGCTCTCCTCATTTGTGCCCTTGCGGGGAGGCCAGGGGACCCCGCAAAGCCCTTGCACGGGGCGTGCGGTGCAGGGCTGCTGGCTCCTGCCAGCTCCTGGCTCATCTCCCGAGCAGATATTGTGCTGAGTAGAGCTAGGCGCGACCCCGTGTGTGGCACAAAGCATCCCGTGCTCTGTCTCGCTACCCAGCCTCCCCGGGCCCCAAGCACCTCAGCGCAGGCTTACGGCTTCACGCCGGCTGGAGCCAACACAAATTGGGGCTCGCACCGTGGACAGGCCTATGGGACTGCACCTGTGGGCCCCCCTCCTCAGGCCAGGCAGGGATCAGGCTCAGCCGGAGGGGGGGCACAGGGCAGGGGCAGTCTGCTGCCCTCTTACTCCCGTAGCCTCCCAGCTCCATTCACCAGAGCTGCTCACGTACTCTAAAGGTTTTTGCCCGTCCTGCAGCCTGAAGAGGTATTTGGGAGCAGAGCTGTTAGTGCTTTGTACATACTGCTAAGAGTGTCCCTAGGGGTTTGCATAGTATTTATTGGTTCATATACACAAGGCTGATTGCTGTACAGTTTACACTTTCGACACAAGCAACGAGCTCAGTGCTCAGCCCAGAGCCCTGCCCTGGCGGGAGACGTTGCAACGTGCTGGGGAGAGGAAGGGCAGCCCTGCGCCAGCCCCTCTGCCCAGGGCAGATGTGCTCCCTGCGACCCTCCTCTCGCACACCCCCCTGGCAACTGCCGCCCTCCCCATAACCCAACACTCACTGAGAGGGATGAGAAGCGAGTCCAGCAGAGGCAGCACGGGTGATGGGTTGGGGGGGGTGGGGGGGGGAGTCAAGCCCCTCTCCTTCCTTGGTGAGCAGCGCCGTGCCGCCCCAGACTTCCCTCTTGCAGCTGGAGGACGGGCGTGGGGATGCGTTTACACACACGAACGTGCGAGGGTAGAGTCTCCTTCCCTCTGCCAGTCCAGCTCTTGCCTCCCAGAGGAGGTGAGAGGATGCCCCCGGTGCGTGCTGCTGTCTCTGGGCTCCCGGCAGCAGTGGGGCAGGGACGGAGGCCCCTCCGTCAGTTTTAAGTACTGTAGCTCATGCGTCTTGCAGTCAGTCAGTCATGCGGATAGGACGGTAAGTATGTCTCATACAGAAATCATGCCATTAGCCTATAGAAACATGTACAGCCAGCCCTGCTCCCCTCCAGTCTCTGCTTTCCTCTCCTCTCTTCTCAGGTATGTGTCAGAACATGTGTGGAGTTCAGTGGTTTGGTGTTGAGGTGAGATCCTGGAGAGACACAGGGAGAGACAGAGATGGGGTTACCAGGCATTCATGGTGGCACAGCGGGGAGAAAGGCCGGGGCCAGCCAGGCGCGTGGCAGTCCCAGCCCCTTCTGCACCCTGTGCTTGTCCCACATGCACCCATCCTGCCCAGCTACCGCAAGGTGAGTTTTGGGGAGAGACACTGACAGAGCATCTACGAGTGCCTGCCTACAACCAGCAGCAAAGGCATAGATGGTATTAGTGGTGCTGTCCCAGCTCACAGAGAGCAGCATCAAGCAGAAGCTGAGCTGCACCAAAGGCAGTGTGGCACTGGGAAGGCGCTGGCAGGGCTGCTGTAGGCTCTGGGATAGAAAAGGCCAGCCCTGAGCCCCCATCCAGCTGGGGTAACCGACTGCACCGCACTCTCACAGCAGCGGGGAAGACCCCGTACATTCCCATCGCGCACCCTTTCACACACTTTCACGCGCTCCGGAGAACAGCAAGAGCAAAGCAGTAGGAGCTCTGCCCCAGAGAGAGGCCGACGCAAGGACCGTCTGGGGACCGAAGCAGGCGGTAGGTGCGGGGACACGGTCTGCATGAACACGTGTCCACAAGCACAAGCCTCTTGACTGCCGTGCACCCGCAGAGAGCCGACGAACACGGCGGAGAGAGGAGGGAGAGGGAGGAGAGACGGACAGACGCAGCCATGCATGTACAGCAGAGGCCAGAGGACCAACCGCCCGCCGCTGCTTGGCAGCCTCCTCCCCGGCTCAGGCAGCGCCTGGCAGCGGGGGAGCCTGCGTGCAGCCCCTTCCCCCTAGTGCTGCGCTGCCAGCTCAGCAGCGAGGGTGCAGAAAACAACGATGCAGCTGGGTCCAAGTGTGCTGTGCTGAGCACCCTGCCCGGAGCCTGGTCTAAATCCCACTCAACAGGGAAGGCGGAGGGGGGGGGGGGGGGGAAGCAGGGAATGCGCGAGACTCAAGGGATGATCCAGTGCTCAGGCTGGGGCTCAATGGAAGAAACGTCCTGGGCCAAAGACGGGTCCCCTGCCCTCAACCCCTACGAGCATCATGATCCTACACCCTGCCACTCCTGCATCCCTGATGTCCACCAGCAGCATCCTGCCGTGGCCTGCACCCCCTTTCCTGGTCACGGGAGCTTCAGCAGACCTCACTGCCGCCCTCTCGTGCCACGATGCGTGGCTGGCAGTGGCAGCATCTTGCATCTCCCAGCAGCAGTGCTGTGAGCGGAGGCAGCAGGCCATGGCCCAGGAAAACTGTGACACCCCTCCCTCATCTGGCTCACAGCTCTGCCGGTGCCCGGCTGCACCCCGTGGGAAGGGAAGGAAGGGGCACCACAAGGCTGCACGGTTAGTGCTCAGTGCACGAAGGGGACAGCTCTGCTCAGACCCCACGCAAACGCTATCCGCTCCCTGGAGTGGTTTTGGTTAAAGTTCATCCCTCTGCTGTAGCCCAGCATAACCAGGAATAACAATCCCGTGACCCTGTCACTGGGGACCCTTACCCCGAGTACCCAGGGTGCTGTGACTGCAGTAGCAGCCCCTGGCACTGTGGCCACAGCGGAGCGGGCACCCCGCGCCCGGGAGCGGGTTAGCGGCAGGGGCACGCCGCTGCCCACCCTCAGCATTTTGTGGCAGAGCAGCAACCCCTCTCTGCAGGCTGAGAGCTGGGCACAGCCCTGTTACACTTTTCCCCGGGAGGATGGGTATGACCAGCAGCTCAGTGCAGGCAGCAGCACGGGGAGCTGGGATAGAAGGAAGAGCAAAGGTGGGGTTACCTCAAAAGAGGCCATTTGAGGGGTCACTGCTTCCCCCTTTTCAGGCTGGCTCGTTTCACTATCTGAGCCCCCATCCTGCCCCCGGAGACCTCTGGTTTCGGGACACGCACTCGCACCTCCTCCTGAGGAAGCCGCAGGGGCAGGAAGCAGGACATCACCCAGGTGAACAGACAGACATACAGAAAAGGACAGGAGAGGGAAAGGCAGAGTCAGTTGGCAGAAGACACCGAGCAAGAAGACTGGTGCAGTGGGCAAGAGCTGCCCCTGGAAGCCTTAGTGGGGGAAACAGGAGAGGAGAACAGGGCAGAAGAAAGGACGGAGGGTGGCGGAGCCCCAGAGCCTGCGAGTCCCGCGGAGGTGGTGCTGGCCCTGGGCAGGGTGCCTGCAAGGCAGGGCTCTGAGCCACACTGTACCTTGGCCCCCAGACCGTCTCGGTGCAGGATGGAGTATTTCATGAAGTGATCGTCCTCAGCCTCCAGGTCTTGGGGCTCCTGCAGGGAGCCCTCCAGCATCAGCTCCTCCTGCTCCTGCCTGTCATCTGCATCACCGGGACCCAGCTGATGCACCACTTTCCGGATGACCTGCGGAGACCCGCGCAGCTGGGCATCACAGCTAGCCCCGGGGCACCACGCCTCCCTCCTCGCCCAGTTTGGCCCCGAATCCCACACGACGTGCAGCCTCTGTTCCCGCGCGCAGGGTCTGGCCGGAGAAGCGTTGTGACCGTAACCGAAGACGGCGGGACGCGGGTGCCCGGGCTGCGGGGAGGAGGAGGGCAGCCGGGCGGAGGGGAGAGGACGAAGGCTGCGGCATGCCTTTGCTCACTCACCTTCTTGGTGATGATATTGCCTTGATCATCTGTGAACTGCTCCTCAGTCACCTGCTGTCCCGGGAGATGAAGGACTTCGTTCCCCTGCGGTGACAGGAGGGACATCAGGGCATTTCAGCGGGGTGAGCGGAGCCCCGTCACAAGCGGAACAGTACAGCTAACCACGCACCCCACGGCCTCTGCCTCCCACCCTGCCCTGTCCCCTCGCTGCTCTCCTCTGCCTCTGCCCCGGGGGTTGGTCTCTCAGCTCCCTGCTCGTTACCTTCACAAGGACGCGCCGGCGGACGACCCTGGTGGAGAGAGCCTCCTCGTCATCCGCCAGCCCCTGGCTCTCCCCGAGCTCCTTGTCCAGCTCGCGGTGGGCGTGTTTGAGCAGAAAGCGAACAGAGCCCCTGACGATGTGCATGACGTTCTGGCAGCTGACCAGAAAGAAGGCCAGCAGCACCAGCGCGATCAGCAACTGGGCCAGGAAAGCCCACATCCTTCCTCAGCCTGCGCGGCTGCACGCGTGCCCGGCGGGTCTGAGCCCGCCGCTCAGAGCCAGGCCATGCTATCCGCCTGGAAGGGGCAAAGCCCCCCTGGGGCAGGAGCAACCCTGTGGGTCTGCAGCCTGCCCTGCTCGGTGCCCTGGCTCTGCAGGAGGACTGCTGTAACCCTAGCTGCTGCAGCTCAGCTGGCTGTGGGCGGCGAGAAGGGAGCGGGCAGGTGGGGTTGTCCTTTGGGCTCACAGTTTGTCAAAGTCACGGGGCCAGGACTGTGACAGCACCCCCCCGTCCCCAGCCAGGCAGTTAACGGGGACAGCCCTGTCCCCCGCTTCTCCGTCAGCTGTTGGCTTGCCAACAACCTGTCGTCCCCGGCTGTGGTGGGAGGGCAGGGACAAATGAAGTCCCGGGCAGGAGCCAGGGCTTCGGAGTGTCAGTGGAATCGCACGTGACTGGGGAGACACGCACGGCAGAGCTCAACAACCACCTCCAAGCGTGGCCGTGCGTGCCCGGACCAGGGAAAGGTGCTTGCCCTCAACCTTGTACCCGCCGGCTCCACGTGGCCACGGTTGGGATGCCCACCACCCAGCCCGGCCCCCAGACCAGCTCTATTTCTGGCTCCGGCAGGCTGTTGGGCTGGCGGCCAGGGCAGATCCTCAGTAAGGAAGCAGGCAGGGAGGCCGGCTGGGTTATAAATGGAGAGCAAGAGCTCGGGTATCAAGCACGGCACAGGGCTGAGAGGCACCCCCGGGGGCAGGGGGCAGAAAGCGTGCCAGGAGACTTGTGCCTCCACCAGCACCTAGCCTGCTCGGCTGGCCTCGCGGCAGGATCGGCAAAGGGTGGTCCGCAGGTTCTCCACCTCCTGTGGGGCCAGGTCCCCCTGCTCTTACCCTCACCTGCCCAAAGAAGCCGCTGTCTGCCTCCTCCTGCCAGCCGCCCATGGGGTGCTGGGGCTGCCAGTCGCTGTCCTCTGCGGAGCTGACCCGCATCAGCTCCACGGCCGGCACCAGGACCTGCTCTCGCTCCTGGCCCTGTGCCCCGGAGGCCGTGGTGTGCGTCAGGAGCAGCCTTCGGGTGACCCCCTCCTGCCAGGAGCCCGCTGTCAGGTCCTGTAGGCAGGAGATAAAGGAGCCTTCTGCATTCCAGTCCCTCAGCCTGGGCACCGGAGAGGGACAGGGAACAGGGAGAGAGAGACAGAGAGAGAGAGGCAGTCAGCTTTGCCATGGAGTGCTGCACCCTGAGCACCAGCCTACCTCCGGCAGGCACACCGGCGCAGCCTGCACCCCGCCAGGCGCTGGGTTTCCCCGGCTCACGGCAACTGCCAGGCGCCCGGCACAAGCAGCGCAAAACGCAGATGCACAAAAGGGCACGGGTCTCTTCCCTGCCACGCTCCCTGCCCACCCCGCGGCGAGGGTCTAAGGCAACGCTGCGGAGAATGGCGGGGCTCTGCCAGGGACCTCACGGGACCTGCGCCGCCGGCAACGTGGGAGGACGCAGGGCAGGCTGAGATGGCTCTGGTAAGCACAACCTACATGCGGGGGGGGGGCCTGGCTGTCTGCCTGGGGTCCCTCCCAGGTGCTCTGCAAGGAGCCCTCCAGAGCATCTCCAGAGAGGTGCGAGGCACTCGGCCCAAGCCGCTGCTCTGTCTTGCCGGGGATGCCCGGGCTCCAGAGCCGGAGACCAGCGGAGAAGCAAGCAAAGCTGGGAGATTATTGCAGCTGGCCCAGCGCAGGGCAATAGCTGGCGAAGCGGTTCTGCTCCCCTCCCGCGGCCAAGCCGGTGCCCCAGGCCGCAATACCTGTCCGCGCTCTTCTCCACCACGTGGCTAACGGTAGGCGATGCCGTGATCCTGGCTTGCACCTTCTGCTGAACTGAAACAAAAGAGACTTCACTCTCTGGGTCCTGCGCCCCGGTCCCTGGCTGGCGATCACCGGCGGGCATCTTCCCCTCTGGCCTCTGCCCCTCCTCCTGCTCTAGAAGGTCAATCAGGCCGTTCATGGCATCTGAGTCCACTGTGTCATCCTCAACCAGGTCCATAGAGCCCATGTGGTCTGGGCCATGCGCGTCTGCTAGAAGCTGCCCCGGGAACCGGCCTTCGCTTGTGGCATCCGAGTCCTCGGCCTTGCTGCACTCCAGAGAGGAGTCCTCAGCAGTCACCAGCGAGGGGGTGAGCCCCGAGGACCACACCTGTATGTCGGACATCTCCATCAGGGCATCCTGCTCGGTGGCAGCCATGGGGATAGCATCCATGATGGCCACCTCATTCCAGTACTGGTCGGCACGCAGCGGGGATGGCAGCGTGTAATGCAGGGAGGCGGGGGACAGCAGCTCGTCCTGCAGCGAAGCGTAACCTATATGGGCAGACAGAGGCAACATCTCCAGCAGCCGTCTCGCGCACGCACAAGCACGGTGGGGCGAGAAGGGAAACAGCCTCTGGGAGGGTGCCTGCCCCGAGGACAGCCATGGTCGTGCCACAGACCCCAGTGGCTGGGGCTGAGCGGGGCTGCGCTCACAGCCAGCTGCTGCCTTTGCGTGATGATCCCTGCAAAGTGCCGCCGTGCCTCCCTTCGAGTCCCGGGGCTGGTTTGGGCAGGCCCTGAGGCTGCCCGCTCCCTGCAAGGACTGGCTTGGGGTCCACGGGACCATCCACGCTGCAGGACACAGTGCCCTCTTCGCTACCCTGCTCCCTCAGCCCCCTGGTCCCTGCCCACAGTCCCCATCCAGCACCAGCTGGCTGACGGTCAGCCTGGAGTTCAGGTGGCCAAGTCTGGCAGGCACTGACTCCCAAAGTCAACCCCTCTCCGCAGCACAGAGGAGCAGGCTGGAAGTAGCACCACGAGCAGGGGAGGATGGCCCTGGTATGTGTCTTGCAACCCCGAAGCCCTGAGGGATGCAGCCACGGCCCTACAACCTTGTTGGCGTCTCTGGGGCTACAAGCAGTTGTCATGTCCTCATCCATCCCGGGCCACGTGCAAAGCCCAGGCACACCGATACGGACTACAGCCAAGCCAGGCACTCCCACCCACGCAGGTGGCTTTGCTCAGCCTTTTCCAGCCTGAGCCTTTTCCAGCCTCCACTAGCCCCTTTTCCATCCCTGGAGATCAGCAGAGAACCTATTCTGCTCTCCAGGCAGCCATGGGTTGCTAACCACAGCCGAGGCTTGGGGGACAGCTGGGACCCCCAGCACAGAAAGAGCACCTCTCCCCCGTGCGAGTGCCTGGCCGGGGGGCAAGCAGTGCAGGGCCAGCGAGGGAAGGAGCGCAGGGCAGTGCAGGAGGAGAAGGTCTGGGCTGGCCGCCTGCAAGCACGACAGCCACGAGAGGGGCAGTCCCTGGTGACATGCAGTTGCTGGAGCAGGATGTGGCTCCCGGAGGGCTCAGCTGAGGTGGAGACAGTGGAGCCAGGCAGCGGAGGAAGATGAGAGAAGGAGAGGCCAGGATGAGCTCAGAGGAGAGCGGTGACAAGAAGTGACCCGCACCCGACGGCGCTAGGTGGCACGTTTGAGAGAGCGGACCAAGGGGAGACGGAGAGGGAGAGAGCGACGAGCCAGCGCTGCACCGAGAGCTCCGCAGCGCCGGCCTGCAGCCGCCGCACGCAGCCCGGTCCCTGCTGCCGCTCACCCCGGCGTTGTCCCCGCACCCGGACACCCTCTGCCTGGGACCGGACAGCCAGGGCTCCGGGAGCTCCCTGGCCGCCGTTCAGCTCGCACAGCCAGAGGCACCTCTCGCTGGCGTGTCGGGATAAGGAATGTCTGTCCACCCTACCTGGAGAGCTTTGAAAACAGCGGTACGGCAGGCAAGGTATCAGCCCCGATCTGTCTGCCCAGGCTCTGCCCCCGGGGCCCTCCTGCGGTCCCTGCCAGAAGCCGAGACTCACCATTCATCTGGGACGGCGAGAGGGAATAGTCTCTGTCCGTGTAGCGCCAGCTGCCCTTCAGGCTACGGCTCTGCCGGCCAGAGCCCTCCAGTGTGTTGACAATCTCGCTGCGGTCGATGTTCCTCAGTGCCGTGTACAGATTCTCCACTGCGGGGGGAAGCCGCTGTCAGCAAACTGGTCGCTGGGATCACAGCCATGGCCCAGACACCCTCCGGGCGGGCAGGTGTACATGAACCAGGAGAATAAAACCAGCCGGTGACCCCTGAACACGCTCAGGCTGCTCCGCGCAGCCAGCCCCACCGCCTCCGCACCCGTAACAGGGCACCGCAGATACTCACTCTTGACACTCTTGCCCTCGCGGCTGACCCAGAGGTTGAGCAAGGCTATGCTCTGCTCCAGCAGGGAGTTGGGGTTCTCCACACGTATCCTGTTGATGTCATCGACCCCAAACTGCAGCTCACGGGCCAGCTCTGGGGGAGACACAACATCTCAGCACCACACCCTCCGGTGTCCACCACCAGCTCCCAAACCAAAAAAAGGCTGGGGACGTTGTGAAGGGCTCGGCCAGACCCAGCACAGACTCCCCCTTGTCACATACAACTGAGCACAGCAGAACATGCAGGACCATGGGAGGGGGCAGAGGTTGAAGCCCCTCTGCCCAGGCCGGCTGTGACCAGCGTAGCAGCGTCTCATGCTAAGGAGAAGCACGGATACTGCCGTTGGATGCGCGGCCGCAACAACAGTGCTGGACCTCCACAAACAGCAGCAATACGTATGGCTCAGAACAAAAACCCTAGCCTGGTATCTGTGCACGTGCATGTGAATGCATGCATTCACTCCATCCTGCAACATGTTTCCAGCCTTCCTAAGCGTCAGCTTTCCGAGGAGTGTTGTGCATCCTCAGAGCCATCAGGTATGGACTCACCAGCCCAGCTGAGGCCCAGCTGTTCTGCTATGTCAACCATCTTCTGGTCTGCCTTGTCCGTGCTGCTCAGAGAGCCTGGAGGAGAAGAGGGACCCACAGTTTCAGCTGCGCAGGGCCCTGCACTGCGGTGGGGACGGGGAAGGGGTGCTGGCTGGGGGGGGTCTTGCAGCCCCTTAGGCACGGCACTGCCCTGCAGGCAGGACCAAGGAAACCCTCAGGGAAGGGGAAGCTGCCACGAACGTGAGTACGACAGGGTCAGCCCAGCCTTTCCACCGGGCTTGGGCACCCCAAGCGCAGGCGGTAAGCGGGCTCGGACAGTCCCAGCGGGCTGCGTACCGAAACTGGTCTCGCTTAGGATGCTGTATCGCTCCCGCAGAGACAACGGCGTCAGTGTCCTCCTCCGCTCCTCGCTGCCGCTTCCCTGTGAGAGTGGGGACAAACCGAGGGGTCACCAGCTTGAAAAGAGGGCAGCAGCTCTGCCCTGGCACCGCTGCTTCTCCTGCAGCCTCAGAGCAGCACGGCACGGCCACAATGAGCAGCTGAGGAAGAAAAGCTGACAGCGAGGGCTGTCTCCTGCAACTGGGGGAGGGATGGGCCCCCGCTGCCCCCTTCCAGAGGTGTCAGAGACCCAGCACTGACCTTGGTACAGGGCGGTATGCTGATGTTCAGGTGGCAGAGCACATGCTGGAGGTCCTCATATTTCATGGCCTTGCGCAAGAAAGACAGGGAGCCGCTGGCTTCCCGGCTGCTGTCCCGAACCTGAGCACCGAGAGCCTGGTTAGGTGGTCTGGCACAAGGCAGGCGCAGGGGTCCCAGCTGCAGCCCAGCCCTGCACCCTGCCGTTACCTTGATGGGGATGGCGAGACGATTCTCCCGGAAGGACTGGAAGAGGAAGGTGCGGGGCTGAGTGGCCTTCTTGACAGGCACCAGGTTCCCTGAGAGCTCGACGTGCAAAGGCATCCCCTCTACCACCTGGCAGGGAGCAGAAAACGGGCTCAGACCCTGTGCAGAAACGTTTCTCCTGCCCCTGGACACGGCAGGTAACCCCAACTCTCCTCCGTGGGCCAGAGCCAGGCCCCTCCACTGGCATCAGTCTCCCCTCACTCGGGCAGCCCTCTCCCTGCTGCCCCCCACGCACATTTCTGGGGACAAACCTCAATGTCCCTGCTGCGGGCCACCTCAGTGAAGTTTTCATGCTGCTCTAAAGTCTTGTCAACCTTGTCGTCAGTCATGCAGTAGCAGCGCAGCCGGCCTTCCCGTGCATCATTCATCTTGGCAAACACCACGAATTTGGCCATGTAGGGCACGGCCGTCAGCTCCTTGTACAGCATTGTGGCAAAGTGCACGGCCTCAGCCGTGCGTGGGCAGTCGGCCAGCCAGAACCTGTGGGAGGGCTGGGTCGGGGCGCTGCCGGGCAAATTGCCCACCGGCACCGGGACAGCTGCCCCCCCCCCCGCCGCCGCCAACAGCAAAGTGCATCGCGGAGGGTGCCCCAAGAGCTCCCGGTACAGGAGCAGCCCCATCCGTGAAGGGGACCCACCCAAGCACAAAGAACGGTCCCTTCCCTCTGCACACCCGGTTGTGAATGTTTCCTGACGCACGCCGAGGCAGCGTGGGGGTCTCAAGGCTGCCTTGAGATGTGGGAATGGGGCAGCACCCCAAGGAGCACAGGGGTGGGAGGCTCCTCCTGGCACAGGCTGCACCCCAAGAGGGCCTGAGGAACAGCAGACGTCCCCAGGTGAGCACATGCTTGCCCACGACTCACCTGGCAGACACATTGGTGGTAAAGTTAGCACACTCATTCTCATAGACCAGCTTCGTGGTGCCTGTTATGTCTTCCCACTGGGCTTGGGCTGTCCCTCCTGCAGCAGAAAACAAGGGTGAGCACGCTGCTTTTCCACAAGCCTGGGGTCTGCATCCCCCAGGCAATTGCTCTTTCCACCGCAGTGACCTGTCCTTCGCTCCCAGGAGCCGCATCCCACCGAGGCAGCCCAGCCCATCCCGACCGGAGAGCACACTCGCCTGCGCGGCAGGGGTTGGTAGCCTCACCGATCACGCTGCAGAGCAGGCGCAGGCTGGTGGTGTCACCCTCGCCGCTGTCACGGGGATTGTCCTTCCAGGACGGCGGCAGTGGGATGCGGAGGCCGATGGGACGGTGGAACTTTCTCCGGCGCGGTTCCACTGTGACGATGGGGCTGAAGGTTGCCTGGTTCCCCAGCAGCTTAGTCACCAGCTCATCGGGCACGGGCTGCGCCTGTGGGCAGCACGAGTGCTGGCATCAGCGCCAGTTTCCCTCGGATTGGGGCGCAGCCCGAGCCTGCTGCCTACCCCTGCCCGCAGGAGCCCAGCTGGAGCCCGGGCCGAGCTCTCCGGTGCTCACCTGCAGGGCCAGCCTCACTTTCTTGGTGACAGCGGTGTCTGGGAAGGTGGCCTGTACCATGGGCACCAGTGTGCTTTTCAAACACCCTCCCTCAGGGCCGATCAGATCGCAGTCCTGGCAAATCCGGGACATGACCACGAAGTAGAGAGGGAAGTCGGTGGTGATGATGCGGCAGACCCTCTTCTTCTCCAGCTCCTCCAGGCTCTCCAGCTCTGCAAAAGCAGCGCAGCCATCAACGCTGACCCACCAAGCCTGCGGCTGTCACCCACCACCCCCTGCGAGCTGCACCAACCACGCCGGGCTCAGCCCCATCCCACCACCCGGGCCAGCTGCAGCCCTGCCTGCGGGGAGCCGCACGGTGCCGAACCCCCGCCTGCATGGCATGCTCACCCTCATCCATGCCGTTGAGCAGCTGATCCATGTAGCTGTCCTCATAGCGGTTGCGGTGCTCCTTCCAGACGGAGCCGTTCTCGTTGCGCAACACCACCAGCTCGCGGTCTCCGCGCCCGCACGAGGCAAAGTGTGGGATCTCCACAATGACGGGGCTGCAGACAAGCAGAGGAAGGGCGCTTGCACCCACGTGCCGCCGCTGGGACGCGCAGGCAGCAAGGTGGCCCTGGGCAGAGCACCTGCCCTATGCTGTACAGCCGCCGGAGGAGGCAGGCAGGACTGCTCGCACCCCGCTGTCTGGGAAACGGGGCTCTGCGCCGAGCCGGACCGTGCCGGTCAGGTCTTTTTCTACCACAGCATAGCCACTGCTCCGTTACGCTGGAATGACCCACCCCAGAAACATGCCGCGCCTGGCTGGAAGTGGGATCTCTTCTGCACCAGACCCGCAGAAGCAGAGACAGGCAGAGGTCTTGCCCCAGCTGGCAGAGGCTCCAGAGGAGCCTGGATCGGTCCCCAGTCCTGAGGGATGGCCCCGGTGTGGGCAGCCCCATCCGCTCTGTTCCCAGCCGTGCTCACCTGAGGAACTGGGCGCCAGCGGGCCCCAGGGCGATGATCCGGCTGGCCAGACCCTCCTCCTCAGCCAGCGTCGGGGGTGCAGGCAGCTTTTGGGGCTTCACCAGGCGGCAGGTGATGCGGGTCGGCGCGGCGCAGGCGCGGGGCGGGATGACCACGCGCAGTCCGTGGTGCCGGCTGCCCCGCATGGAGCCGCCGCGGGCATCCACCATGAAGCTCACCAGGAACCTGGAGCGGGCAGAGGCGTGGGCATGTGGGCATCTTGCAGCCGGCTCATGTGCAGAGCATGCATTGTGCCGCATGGGCTGGGCACTCACCCTGTGTGCACGGGGCTGGCCACTGGGCTGATGTTATCTGAGGTCTCGGTGGCGGGGCTGCTGGGGATCAGGGAGTCCTCATCGAACTCCTTGGAGGGCTGTGTAAGGCAGGGAAGAGCCCCCATGGGCACAGGATCCTATCTCGGGGTGCTGAGCTCGCCCACTCGTCCGCAGTCTCACAACCCTCCCTGGGCAGTCCCGTACCGCCGGGCCCATCCCTACCACCCATCCCATGTTTCGGGTCTGTGGTGACGGGGGGATACCCCCCGGTAGGGAGTGCCTGGGGGGGGCCGTGGCGGGCTGTGTCTCATGCTCACCTCCTGTGGGGACACTGAGGGTGCATGCAGCAGGCTGACTTGCTCAGATTCTGTCTCCACAGGTCCTACCTGCTCAGTCTCCTCCGCTCTGGTCACCACAGTCTCAGGTGGGACGCAGGGGACCTGCAGGACAGCTGGAGACTCCACCCTGGTAGGAGAGGGCAGTGACAGCCACTGAAGGGGCAAGCCAGGGCTCCTCAGCCCCTGCCCGTCCCCAGGGAGTCCCCGGGGCCGCTGGATGAAGGCAAACTCAGAAGCGGACTCATGTCCTGGTGCAGGAACAACACCAACGAGCTTTGCCTGCTATGCTAGCCCGTGGGGGCTCAGTGATCCACTCCTTGCCCAGAGCTGTCCCTGCCGCATTGGCATCCCAGCCCAGCACCGGGCTGGCCCCGTGCCCCGTACCCACTCCCTCCCCACCATCCAGTGCCTCTTACGTTTGCTCCAGTGTCGTCGTGGTCATAAACTCCAGCGTCTCCCTCTTGCCGTCCTGGTCCCTGGGATCGGGTGTCCTGGGCGTTGGTGCGATCAGCTCCTCCTCTGAAACCGAGAGCTGGCTCAGCAAGCAGAGGCAGAGGGACAAGGGAGCACAGACATCCAGCCCTTGCCCTCATCCCTCCATAGGGCTGGAGCCAGGGCCCATCTCTTCTCCCACTGCTGGCCACACACACTCATCCCCTGGGGTCTCAGCCAGCCACGGGGTAGCTTTGCCCTCTGCCAGATGGGGTCCGCTGGCAGGGGCAAGCCCCGTGTGCTGCGGGTCGGTGGGACAGGAGCCGTGGTAGCTGTCAGGAGCCTCGGCTGTTAGCTGACCCCTTTCCTCCAGCACCAAGCACAGAGCAGAGCCTCCCAGGGACACCCTGCCGTCGGATGCTGGGAACAGGAGTGTAGGCAGGGCTGGGGACGTGGGAAGGATGCCCTAACGCTGCCAAGAGCATCCGCACACACCCCTTGGAGGCACAAGCCCAGCCAGCATTGCCTGCTGGCCTGATTAATGCCTGCTAAGGAGTTCTTTGGGGTTCAGGTCTTGCCAGTGCCCTGTGGGAGCGAGTCCAGCATCTCCCAACGCAGGGACGGAGCCCTAGTGATGGGGAGGGGACCGCAGCAGCACAGAGACCCTCGAGCACTCAAGTTCATCCCTGCCCCGGCCAGGATGGCATGGGGCGGTTGTGGTGGGGCATCAGAGTTTGTCTCAGAACCGGGCTCTTCTGCCTACCGGGGACAGGACCTGGGGCCGACAGGGAGTTAGGGATCCCCCGCAGCGGGGGGGGACAGCCCCATTCATGCAGTCACACCACAGCAAGCAGCACGGACACAGATGGGCAGGGCGGGATGGCAGGGCCAATGCTGGATAGCACCAGCCCAGCAGCAAGGCTCAGCAGATGGATGTGGCGTGCGGATGGTTAGTGGCCATGGGGTGAAATGGGCCATTGAGCTGGGGGCAGGGGGACACATTTCATACCCATTACTGTGACATGAGCAGTGCCTGCAAAGTAAGAAGAGGCAAAGGTGAGGTCTCGGTGGGAGGGAGGAGGAGCAGACCAGCTACAGCCGAGCTGGGAGCTGGTACTACCCCGCGGAGCAGGGCACGGTGGGGGGCTCTGCATGCCCAAGGGCTCTCTGCACACTCTCCCTGGGGCGTGGGACCGTGGAGTGGTCCAGGCGTATCCCTCCTGCATAGCGCAGGGAAGCACCCGAGCCAGGAGGTGCCACCCCAGGAGTCTGGTGGGCTCCCCTCGTCCTCTCTGCAAGACCACTGTGGGGCCACACAGCTCCCCCACCCCGGCCGGCAGGAACACCAGTGCCCATCCCCAGGGCTGCCGCCTGCCACGCTGGCCCAGCCAGCGGATATCTGGGATGGAGCGACCCAGCTCTGGTCCCTCACCTTCATCCTCTGACACATCCAGAATCTCGTCTACGGTCTCCGGGAAGCTCATGCGGTGCTTGTCACTGACTGACTGCGGGAGTAGAGCAGAGTCAGTGGAGGCCAGCCCTTCGCTGCGCGGCTACCTGCGGCCCCATCCCCACACCCGGGCTAGCCACCCAGCTCGGCAGACCTTTGCATGGCTGCTCCCAGCCCCAGCCCTCCTCCACAGGGTCCTGGTCCCAGTCCCCAGGGGCTCACCGGGATGTCCGTTTCCTCTGTGACGATCTTGAGCACGTCTGTGACGGAAATGTAGCCGAGCCGCTTTGCGATGGCCAGGGGAGTGGTGCCGTTCTGGGCAAGGAGGAAGGACTGGGGGTCAGTGACAGCCACAGGGAAGCCCAGGGGGGTGCCCGAACTTGCCGTGGGGTGAGGAGGTGCGGGTCAGCGCCATACTCACCGTGCTGATCTCGTTGGGAGAGGCACCGTGCTTCAGCAGCAGTGTCACAACATCCGTGTGGCCCTGCTGCGCTGCTTGGTGCAGAGGGGTGTAGCCCAGCTGCAGAGGAGGACAGAGGGTGCTGCCATCAGTTTCTGGGAGTCTGCTGCCCCAGAAATGCCCTTGCACCTCATGCTGGGCTTCATGCCTGGGGCATGAGGGCAGCTCCCTCCTTTCCGAGGTAAGCAAAGGGCTCTGCAGAACCCAGCTCTTGCCCAGGGCTGTAGCTAGACTACAGCAGCTTCCAGCCATGGAGACAGGAGGGCTTGAAGCAACGCAGGGGGGAAGCAGTGGAAGCAGGGAGGGAGGCTAAGCCTTTCTCCATCAACCTGTCGCCCAGGGCAGAAGGCTCCTTGGAGCACAGGACGTTTCCGTACCTTAGTCTTGGCGTTGACATCAGCCTGGTGCTGCAGCAAAAACTTCACCAGCTTGATGTTCCCATAGTGGCTGGCCACATGCAGCGGGGTATAGCCCATCTGAAAGATGAGATCAGGTCTCAGACTGCCCTCCGTGGTGTTTCCTACCCTTGTGGCTTGGGCATGCTCATCCCATGGGACAAGCCCCAGAGATGAAGGATGGGGCACATGTGTGGGTGCTGTCTGAGAGCCCAGGACCAGGGCAGAGGGCACACTGCAGACCACACCACATTGTGCCTGAGGGTACAGGGGTGAGCTTTGGGAACAGGCAAGAATCATCCCTCCAGGGAGAGGGGGGAAGAGGAGGAAGAGTCCCCAAGACACAGACAAGAAGGTAAGACAGGAGGGGAGACTCTTGCACAAAGAAAAAGAAAAGCAATGCTCCTGGAGCAGGCCTAGAGGTAGTTCTCCCACACGTTTTTCACCACAGCCATGGCCAGTGCGCTACTTTACCCTGGTCGTTGCATCCACCGTGACTCTGTGTTTCACCAGAACATCAGCGACCAGCACATGCCCCTCTTGGGCCACAAGATGGAGAGGAGTCAGGCCACTCTGCAAACAAAGGAGGTCTCAGCACAGTGGCGATGCCATCACTGCAGCAATACCAGCAGAGACTCTAAGACAGGTCTCCAACCTGGCAAATTGACCGACACCGTGCTGTTGCCTGAATTCAGGGAGGCACCGGGGCCTAGGACCACCACCCTGTCTGCTATTCCCCCCTGGGGTGTTCGCCTCCAGCCCGGTGGGATGCGCCGGGACAACTTACCTTGTTTCCTAGGTCACCGTTGGCTTGTTTGGAGAAAAGCAGTGCCACCATGTCCGCATGCCCCTCCTGGGAAGCCAGGTGGAGGGGGGTGACTCCCTGCACAGACTCCGCGTTTGCAGAAGCCCCGTACTGCAGCAAGCTGCTGGCCACCTCCATCTGGTTCTGCTTGGCAGCAATGTGCAGGGGGGTGTACCCATTCTGCAGAGAGAGACAGAGGCTCATTGCAGTGCTCAGCCCCTGCCAAGCAGACCAGCAGGGACAGAAGGTGCCACCTTGCCTCTCCAGGCCAGGTCTGCCCTTCCTAGTCGCCTCCAAAACTCAGGGATGCACGCTCACACCCCAACCATCTCCCTGACAGCAACTAGCCCTGACGCTGAGGCCAAATCCTGCTTTTCCAGCCAAGCCAGCACAGGGGTTTCAAAGACCACCTGCTTCAGGTTCGACTGGTATCGCCTGTCCTGGAGTTTCCCCACAGGTGAATTTTTACAGCAGTATTCAGCCACCCGGAGCTGTGAGAGGCCAGGGCAGGCAGACACCCCCTAGCATGTGTCTGCCTGAGGTGTGGAGCAAAACTCACAATATGCAGGATTAGTATTCAGGCAGAGACCGCAGGGCCTTGAGCGCTGCCTTCGCTGCCGCGCTGCAGGAGCAAAGCAGCTGGCAGACACCCTCTGCTTGGGGTGACGTGCAGGCTGTCAAGTGACGCAGACTGACGGGGGATTGGCACCGGTACCAGCTGCTGCCGATGCCTGCCCAGCAAGACTACCGGCAGCCCGTGCAGGGGGAGAGGGGAATGCCAGATGGGGAGGGCCGGGCACCGGCGGCCACTTGTCCGTTCTGAGGATCCAGCGCCTGCAAACATTGCGGAAACCGAGGCTGCTGGTCTGCTTTTTGGGGAGATGTTCCCCATGCTCAGGCAAAGCGGGGTGAGTCTCACGAGCTGGTGGGTTTTCTGACTCACTCCTTCATAGCTGCACTCAAATATTCATGTGTGGTTTTCCAAACTGCTAGACTGCAGCACTGCTCCACGGGGCTTGCCATGGAAACACGTCCCCAAGCAACAGCCACAACGCTGCCAGCAGGGACTATCCCTGACACAGCCTGTCTGCTGGAACAGGACGACCGCCCGGCACCCCTGCCTGCCCCACGGACTGGTGCGAGGGACAGGCGTGAGCAGCAGGTGGTGACTGGTCCCAGTGTCAGGGTGGAGGGGCAAGGCTGACGGGCGCTGGACACATGGACACATCCCCACATCCCCAGGGACACCCAGTCCAACCTTACCCAGGCTGAGCTGTGCGGGGAGCTCCCCTTAGGAAGCAGCAGCTTGACGATCTCCAGGTTGTTGTGGTGCACAGCCACATGCAGCGGGGTCAGGCCATTCTGGGGAGGGGGAGAGAGCACAGACAGGTGAGACGGAGCCTCTCCCCGTACCACACCACTCCTCCCGCTGCCACAGGAGCGGCACTCACCTTCCCTGCTGCATTGGGGTGAGCGTCACGTGCCAGCAGCAGCTCTGCCACATCCACCTTCCCGTACTTGGCTGCAACGTGGAGAGGGGTAAATCCTTTCTGAGGAGAAAGGCAGCCCATCACAGGGTGCACAGGGGTGAGGAGGAGGAGAGCGCTGGCACGTGCTGTCCCACAGGAGGAGGCTGTCCCTCCCGTGACAGGGACACTGTGCCACCAGCCGGCCCAGCCTTTGGCCCAGCCGGGTCACTCTTTTGGTGGTGGTGGCCGCAGCAGCCTACCTTGGTCATGCAGGTCTGCGAGGCCCCTTTCTCCAGCAGGGCCAGGGCCGTGTCCACGTGCCCCTCTCTGGCAGTGATGTGCAGGGGCGTGTGCCCCGCTGTCGTGGCCAGGTTGGGGTTGGCGTTGTTCTCCAGCAGGAGTTTGACCATGCCAGTGTGGCCGATGCGTGCGGCACAGTGCAGAGGAGTCTGGTCATCCTGCGAGGGAGGCAGAGAAGCTGTTTTGGCAGATTCGGACCAGACCCTTGCTTGTCTTGCCGAAGGGGTCCTGGTCCTGCTGTTGCGCAGCCCCTGGCGGGCCGAGCTCTGGGCAGGCGAGAGGGAAGAAACCAGGACCGGCTGTTCCCAGAGCTGGACTATCAGACAGGTTCTCTGTACCTACCTTGGCCTTGGCGTTGGCTTTGGCTTTGTTCTGCAGCAGGTACTTTGCCACATCCGTGTGCCCAGCTCTGGCTGCCATGTGTAGGGGGGTCTCCACTTTCTGCACCAAGGACAGGATAAAGCGGTGAGGCCACAGGAGAGGGTATGCCTTCCTGCAGTCATTCCTCTGGTCTGAGCACAGGAGAGCAGTGCCCACAGCCTTTTCGGGCCCCTACCGGTTCCTCCTGACAGCACAAAGCGGGGGGCACCAGGGCTTGCTCAGGAGAGGAGAGCAACCGGGACTCGGGGAACCCCCACCTCCTCCTGGATCCCACCACGCTGAGCTCCCACAGCCCCGGCCAGGGTGGGACTCACCACATTGGACACATTCGGAGAGGCTCCACGCTGCAGCAGGGTCTTGACGATGGGCAGGTGCCCCATGAAGGCGGCCACATGCAGGGGGGTCAGGCCGGACTGCGGAGAGAAAGGGGCCAGGAGCCAAGATGGGTGCTGAGGACCTTGCCAACATCTCTTCCTTGCCCCCCTCGTCCCCCTCCCTGGGGCACGCTCCAGCACAGAGGCAAACTTTGGGTCCACAGCCTGGCCCCAGCAGCCTGGCAGCTGAGCCGAGGGGAAGACGGAGAGCTACCACCTCCCCTGCAGCCCCCTGCCCTGTAGGGAGCGGGCTGCGGGGAGATGCTGCCAGGGTCAACCGAGCTGCAAAGAGCTCCGATCCATGACGAAGAAAGTGCCTGAGGACCAGCAGAGGCAACAGGGCCATCGTCCCCTGCAGCGCTGCCTGCTCTGCACGGGCACCAGGAGGAGAGCCTGGCTGGGCTGCATCCCACCTACCTCTGTGACGGCATCGATGGAGGCACCCGTCTTCAGCAGCAGCTCCATCACCCGGATGTGGTTCTTCTTGCAGGCGATATGGAGGGGCGTGAAGCCGTTCTGCAGATGGACAGATGGATGGTCGTTTGCAAGAAGGCTCTCCCTCTCCCCTGCCCCAGCCCTGCCTGCCCCCTCCTCACTCACCAGGGCTCGGGAGTTGGGCTTGGCCCCCTTCTCCACCAGCAGCTTGGCCACCCGGTGGTGCCCACAGTGGGCGGCCACGTGCAGCGGGGTTAGGTGGTCCAGGGTGATGTCGTCGATCTCGGCGCTGTACTGCAGGAGCAGGCGCACGCAGTCCAGGTGGTCGCCCTGCGCTGCCATGTGGATCGGCGACAAGCCGTTCTGCGACCGCGGAGCGAGGTCTCAGGGTTGGGCTGGGAGGGGGGACCAGGCATCCCACCCAGCCCCTGCCTCGCTCCCCTGGCCACAGCTCCGGGGCACAAGAGATGGCATGTTCCCCAGGGTGCTACCAGAACGGAGACCCGAAATCCTTCACCGAGACTTATGGGGGAGCAATGCTGAGCAGAGGGCAGGGCCTGAAGAGCTGCTGCCATGGGGCAGGCTGTCCCCAGGGCATCCCCTTCTCAGGGCTGGTCCCTTTGAAGCCCTCAGGCAAAGGGCAAAGGGCTGAAGCAAGGGCCAAGGAGGAGGTCAGGAAGCTCCTCATCCCTTGGCAGGCCAAAACTCAGCCCCAGCCCAGCCACGGATGGCATCCAGCAATGGTGCACAGCTTGTTACCCCTCCTTGTGCTGCCCTGGGACCTGACACCAAGCACAACCCCACAGAATCCCGTGGATACCTTGGTTTTGGCTTGAATGGGAGCCCCATGGTCCAGCAGGATCTCTGCGATTCGCACATGTCCATTGCGAGCTGCACAGTGGAGAGGGGTCAGCTCATCCTGGGGAGAGAGGAAGGTTCAAGGGCTCAGCATGGGCAAGGAAGGGCAGGAAGGTAACAGGGACTTTGGACATGTTTGCAAAATAAGGCAAAACCGAGCCTGCCCTCAGCCCCCAGGGCACATCCACTGTAGCCATGCAGCCTCCTCTCACCTCTACATGCACCCGCAAAAAACCTGGTCCATCCCCTTAGCGCACCAGAAACCTTCCCTCACGCACCCAGCAAGATGTTCACAGGGTACGCGCTGGGCAGTGCAGCGTGGCAGTGCCCCCTGGATGCAAGGAGCTTGGGGAGGGAGATGGCCCGTGTACTTGCTGGTGATTCAGAAGTGGGCTCACCTTGGTCCTTGTCTCTATCTGGGCCCCACGGTCCAGCAGCAGCCGTACCATGATGATGTTGCCCCGGCGGGAGGCTATGTGCAGGGGAGTGATCCCATTCTGACAGAAGGAAAGGCAGTCTGTTAGAGGGAGCAACCCCTTCTTTTTCCCCCGTGGGGCTGCAAGGAGGCATGGGGCAAACGAAGGACAGGAGAGAGCTAAATCCTTGCCCACGGACAGCGCAGGGGACCGGCTTGTTTCACAGGGCTGGGAGAGAGGGTGAGCACCTGCTCCCGCCTGCAGCTAAAGGGCTGTGGACACAAGCTACGCAGATCTTGCAGGAAAGCACCGGCTCATGGATTTGGCTGCGCCCATGGGACTGGAAGAGGCACACCAACTGCAGGGGCTATAAGCTCTGCCTTGCAGCGAGAGCACCAGCTTTCCCGCAGCCTGGACAAGAAGGTCCCAAGAGCTTCCAGGGATGCATGGCCGCATCCGACAGAGGGGAGACACAGTAGAAAAGGCCCACGCTGATTATTAATGGCAACTCCCCAGACATGCACCAGTGTGCTACCTTCTGCGTGGTCCCACCTCACCAGTGTACCCTGGCAGCTGTGGCTGCACCTACATGGAAAGGAGGCACAGCATCCTCCTCTGGTGCTGGACCAGTCCCAGTCCCAGTCCCAGTCCCAGTCCCAGTCCCAGCAGTCTTCCCACTTTGCACTCACCTGGGGTGTGAAGTTGACGCTGGCTCCACGGTTCAGCAGTAATTGGGCCACACTGAGATTCTCGTAGTGGGCTGCAATGTGCAAGGGGGTAAATCCAGTCTAGGGGAAAGAAGGAGGGATCAGCCCAGCCAGACACATGCTCCCTGCTGAAAGGATGGATAAATACAGCATACCAAGCTGCTGTTCTCCCTGGGGATGTGGGAAAGCTCCCAGAGACAGGATGGGAAAGCCACACACCTTGGAGAGGACGTCAGCATTGGGGTCATTCTGCAGCAGCACAGCAGCTGTGCGAGTGTCATCGTTGCGGGCTGCAATGTGCAGGGCGGGCAGGCGGACCTTACCCTTTGTCCCATAGTTGATAAGGTGAGCAACCACGTTCTCATGCCCTTGCTGCAGAGCCACAGCTAGTGGAGTGAAGCCGTCCTGCCAAGGAGAGGTGGGTGAGAGGGGGAGAACCGGGGAGCCGTGGCAGCGCCTGGCACATCCAACAGCAGCCCCAACAAGCGGGGCTCCTCAAGGATCTTACCTCTGTGGCTACATTCTGGTTGGCTCCATTTTCCAGCAAGAACTTGACAACTTCCAGGTGGTTTTCCTGTGCTGCCATGTAGAGGGGTGTGAAGCCTTTCTGCAAACACAGGGCCATGCGCATCAACACAACTCTTGCTCAAGCTCCTTGCAGACCTACACCTCATCAACACCCACACCCCCAGCTCACTGAACTGGGGCAAAAGCATAAATGGTGTGGGTGGGAAGAAGGAAAAAACTGGCAACGGTGAGGCAATCATAGAGAGCTGGAGCTCAAGGCTCCCCACATCCAGAAAGAACCAGGGGATGCCTCACAACAGTCAACCCAGGAGACACTGCCTTCCACTCACTACCACTGCTCTCCCTTGCTTCAGGGATGTTTTTCTCCCATCAGGCAAAAGCTGAAGAGCTTGCAGCCCCGCCAGGCCCAAGAAAAAGAGAATGAAGGAAGCACAGTGTGCAGAGCTGCAGGGGTTGCTGGAGACCTCATGGCTGTGCCAGGGAAGCATTGGGCATGAGTCCTCCCAGGATGAGTTTGACGTGTTTGTGCATCTGCCATGGAGTCCCTCAGCAGAGAGATCATGCTCGTCTCCCCATATCCCTCAAGACTCCCTCCCCACCACTCGCACACTCGTCTTCTTTCTGGCAGAGCAGTCCTTAGCCCTGAGAGGACTAGAGAGAAACTATAAAGGGGTGCTGAAGTGCCCGTACTGGGTACAGTTCCCACCATGAGGATACCACCATCATGCATACTGGGTGCTTTTCCCACCCCAGCCCAGATCCCTCTACCTGTGACTGCGCATTGACGTTGGCCCCGTAGTTCACCAGTTCCCGGACCACGTCCTGTTGTCCAGCCAGGGCAGCAATGTGCAGGGCTGTGTTTCCTTTCTGAAAGACACCACAGGGCAGCACTCAGGGGCTGGAGTAGCTCGGGATGCTGGGGAAAGATGGGCCTCACACGTGCTAACACACATGCAAACACAGCAGCTGGCCAGGGGAAGCCTGTGGGGCCGTGCAGCCCTTGCTCCATGCCCCATCCCTGCTGTAGACCAGGCAGCTACCCTTCACGTTTGCTGGCCAGGGAAGACAGTGATTTCATCTTTCCCATGAAGTTACTGGCAGCAAAAGCTGGATCCATTGTCAGGCTCTGTGTATCTCCAGCACCGAGAGATGAGGCGGGGGGAGGACGGGGGAGCTGAGCTGGCAGTCTTCAGGCAAAACTGCAGCGTGCAACCTGGTAGCCAAGACATCCCAGCAGAGCTAAGGGATGATGAGCGGGCTGGAAAATGCAGACACAGGCTCTTCCGACTTGTGCCTTTGGGTGGTGTGGCAGAACGCCAGACTCCGCTCTGCGCCCCAAGCCCTGCCAGAGCACCGGGGAGGTGGCAAGCCGGGCTCCCTCCTGCTCTCACAGCCCTTCAGATGGTGCTGGAGGCTGCTCATTTGTCAGCCCTGCTTGCTTGCGCCGTTTTCTGGCTTGTCACCCAGCAAGAACCACACCCCGCCATGATGATGCAAGGAGAGAACGGTACATTATTTACGGCGCACCAGAGCTCTCCAGGCTTGCAACAACGGTACCGAGGCCATCGCGGTGTTGCAGCATGCAGGTGCTGCCCTGGGGCAGCGAGGGCTGACCTGAGCTGGCAGCCAGTGCTGGGAGGAGATGTGAGCAAAGACAGCACTAGCACATGTTGTGACTTCTCTTACTCCCCTCTTGAGCTCAACAGTGGCCCCCGTGGCCCCCACGGGAGAGAGGCATGGGTGGAGAGGAACATCCCACCCGCCTGGAGGTGCCCAGCATGGCTTTGACCGTGCTGAAATCAGAGCCTGGTCCCCAAGCCCCAGCCCAGCAGCACTGTCACCAGCACAGCCTTCCCAGGGGCTGAAAGCAAACAGCATGATTCACTGCTCAACTACTGCTGGTGCGTCTGGCAGCAATGGCAGGGTGCCGAGTCATGACTAATGTGACCAGACTCCCTTGTCCTCACCTTGGTCGTTGTCTCCAAAACGATCTCCTTGTGCAGCAGCTCCACCACCATTTTCACGTGGCCCTCCTTGGAGGCCAGGTGCAAGGCGTTCAGCCCATTCTGGAGGGAGCAAAGGTGGGAGAGGGGCATTAGTCACTTGCTGGGGCTGGGGGCCTCCGGGGAACCCCCTACTCTGAGCTCCTGTGCAGCCACGACTGTGGACACTTGGCCCGTGCTGGAGAAGGTCCAGGCTGGTGGGAGCAGGAGCCGGTGCTTTGCCTTCGAGCCCTGCAGTGGCATCCAGCACGGCAGCCATGGTTACCTCCACGGTGCCAGGGCAACTACACGCAGCCGAATGCTGAGTTGCTGACTAATGCTGGAGGTTTCTCCATCAGCAAAACACGCAGCACCCACAGACAATTTCCTTCGGATGGGTGGCACCGCAGCGCAGCGTGTGTGCGTTCGGTGCCACGGGGGCTCTTTCAATCCTCCCTTCTCGTGACACATCCCTGATGTCAACTCCTGTCTTTGCTCAGGTGACTTTCCCTGGGGTGCCCCTCCCTGCGATTTGCTGCCTACAAAGTCAGGCTTTTCCAACCTATAGCACTGAGCTGAGCTTTGGGTATGGCCCAGAGTGAGGATACACCAGAGCCGCTGTGTAAGTGCACGTACAAACCTTAAACTTTAACACAGACAGAAGTGCAGCGAGAAGGTCTTCCTGGGACAACGATTTTATCAAGCAGCAGCCAAATTTAATTCACAACGGTTCAGGAGCTTCCAGTCCAGCAGCTGGCTTCTTTCTGGCTTTGCAGACTGCCTACCAACAGCCCCATCCTGCAGCCCGTGCTCAGCAGAGGGTTGGCTTTTCTCCCTCAGAGTTCAGCTGCAGCAAAGGGTGTGGAGAAAGCGTTGGCTGTGCCACTGCCAAGCTCTACCAGTTCCAGGAAGCTCCCAAACAGCTGAAGTGACTTCTCCCCAGTTTACCTCGCTTTTTTTCTACACGTGGAACCTGAGCACTAGGAGCAAAGGGCTGGCCAGTGCCCTTTTAGCAACCTTGGGCTGTCAGAAGGAGGTGTCAGGCCAGTCAGCACCCTAGAGGCTGCTAGGGCGGCTTCTGCTCCGTTATTTCTGACTCCCTCTTCCACTTCCCAGATGTGAACGACCGGGCTGTGATATTTGCTGGCAAAGAGGCTAAATACTTGCAGGCAATTTCAGATGCCACTTTTTCCCCATAAGGCAATCTTCCCTTGTCCCTCACTTCTCCCAGGTGGACGCACTATGTTTATTCCCCCCTACGCAAAGCTGTCACATGGCAGAGAGACACCAGCTCCCCGGGAGCACACAGTCCTGCCCAAGTACTCCACCTCCCAACCATCTGTTCCAGCTTCTGTAGAGTACTGGAAGGTCACTTCACAGATTTGCTTCATCCCCACCTGAATATAGGTAGGGGAACAGAAAATGCCCAGGGAGGCTCCAGTTCCAGCCCTCAACACTCCAGTTAAACTTAGAACAGCTTCAAGAGTGTTACCATACTGGAAAAAGGTTTTCCAACCCCTCTCCCTCAAAGCACCGGCTATCCAGGATTGTAGTCAAAGAGCCACAGATTCTTTTGCTTAACTCCGATTACAGCACAAAGAGCAAAAACCTAAAAATCCACAGGCTTCCTCAGCACACCAACTCCAAAGTCCCCTGGAGCCTCAAGCACAAAAGGCCTGCTTCCAAGGGAAAATGAAGTGGGAATGCTGCAACAGCCACAGAACAGAGCCACCAAAAGGAAACGCTCTCCACCCCGGCTTGGCTACACTGAGCTCATTGCCTGGGTCAGGCCCAGCTTCTTTGAGTAAGACACACGCACACAACCCCATACAGAGGGTCACTGACACCCTTACCTTCACGAGCTCACAAGTTGGATATGTGGCCACACACACACGCTTTTTCTCCGTTACACTCACGCAACACACGCCTGGAGTGCAAGACCACAGATGCTTGGTTGCTCTCCCCAGCACATAAGCCCTTTTATGCAAGGGATTCATAAATAAACTTTTGAATGCTGAAAACCTGTGAGGGATCATTATTCTCTGGTGTCCTGTTTTCGGCTGGGACAGAGTAAATTTTCTTTCTAGGAGCTGGTATAGTGTTATGGATTCAGTATGAGAAGAATGCTGATAACACACTGATGTTTTCAGTTGTTGCTAAGTAGTGTTCAGACTAAGTCAAGGATTTTTCAGCTCCTCATGCCCAGCCAGCAAGAAGGCTGGAGGGGGACAAGGAGTTGGGAGGGGACACAGCCAGGACAGCTGGCCCAAACTGGCCAAAGGGGTATTCCATACCATGTGATGTCATGCCCAGTATATAAACTGGGGGGAGTTGGCCGGAGGGGTGATCACTGCTCAGGAACTAACTACTAATTGGTTGGCAAGTGGTGAGCAATTGCATTGTGCATCAATTGTTTTGTATATTCCAATCCTTTTAGTAGAATTTTTATTTTATTATTGTTGTTATTATCATTATTATTTTCTTCCTTTCTGTTCTGTTAAACTGTTCTTATCTCAACGCATGAGTTTTACCTTTTTCCTTCCGATTCTCTCCCTCATCCCATGGGGTAGGGGGGAAGCGAGTGAGCGGCTGTGCGGTGCTTAGTTGCTGGCTGGGGTTAAACCACGACATCTGGCCTTACAGCAATAAGTGCAATGTTTGCAGAAGATTGTTTCCCAGCGGCCCATCGATATTTCTGCTCCAGGAACAATACAGGCTGTTTTGCATATTTGCTTTGGCTTGACAGCTCATCTGACCCAAAAGCGCCACAGGATGTGCTTAATTTGAAAGGTGCTGTATTCCCCTCACTAAGTGCCGCAAAAGCTTCCCAGAAATCCTAGTTGCTGGCTGTCGATGCGACAAACCCAGCCCTACAGGAAAACACAAGAGGTGGGACTTTGCACTTAGCCTGTACCAAAGCAGGACCCTGCCCTGGACTGGCCATCAGGACTGTGACTGTCCACCCCAAAAAATACTATCTCCTGGCACCCGTGTGCTAGCACAGCACTCTTCCCTGCTGGTGAGGGTCCTGGCAGCAAGGTGCGCTCATCCTCAGGCCTCCAGCTCCTCATGGATGAGATGGGAGCATGCAGGAATTCGAAACACGAGAGAGGTGGACGATGAAGACACTGATGCAGATGGCGGCAATGAAGGGGATGAGGTCGGCGGGATGACGATCAGATGGCATGTCAAGGTCTCTGCACTCGAGTAAGAATACAGGGCCTGTGGGATAGGTCTGACCACATACATCCCTCTTTATTCTATACAGGACATGTGAGGTTGGACCTTTCCCACAGGTCTGATATTCCTCAGAAGGAAACCCCAAAGTGCCATCTAACCTCAGGGAGATGGCAGGAACCAGTGCAAAGACGTCACAGAAAGAAGTGCCTCATACTGTTGTAGCCACGTGCCTCCCCATCAAGGTGTTAAATCCCCTCACCAGCACCAGAAATCTGCCTGGAAACAGGACTCGCAGCCGGTCAGTGGAGACAGCTCGTGACTGACCCGTCTTTCTGGGTGAGGAAGAAGTTCAAAGCCATTGTCTTTAGCTTGTGGCTGGCCCTCCCTGTTTAATTCTCTGCAGAGCCCTCTCCAGAACCACATATTCCTCTGCACTAGAGCGGTACGGGAGCAGCAGACGTAGAAATCCTCCCTCTGCTTTTAGGCTTCTTATCGGCAATGAGGGAAGATCCGTGGCGCGTTCCGCTTGTGGAGTCTCCCATCTCAGAAGGCATGGGCCAGCGTGGCCAACACAGCCCCCACTGATTTTTGCCCCTCTCCTCCAGACACCCACAGAAACTGGCAGGAGGGAATTCTCCAAGCCACTTGTGAACAGGCAAAGTAAGATGATTTTCCCTGCTAGGCTCTGCCCCAGCATCTGCACGAACAGGGCATACACGAACGTGCCACACGTGGCAGCGTCCCCAGCCCTTTCTGGAGAGGAGAGCGGCAGAGACTTCAGCAGCAGGACCTCCCGGCTCCTCGTGACTTGCTTTCCCAGAGGTCTGGAAGGGAGACCCATTAGTCTCTGCTCATTTGTAACTACGCATTTGGAAGCAGGAGCAGTGTGACTGCTTCCAGCAACTGGCCTGCTGCTGTGGCTCAATTACAGGGGCTCCTACTCCCCCAAGAAAGACTAAGGGAGCAGCAGTTGGGTTTATTGACTGGGCCAAATTCTGAAATTAAGCACAGCGACTTGGAATATCCTGCCAGGTGCAAGCACGCGATCTGCTCAGTGCTGAGCGCAAGCCAAGTCCTGCAGCCCAGTGCTAAGACTGTGTCACATGGCCTCTCCTCTTTTCAAACCCTGTACATCTCCAAAATGGTTATGGGGTCAGAGCCTCTAACCCACCAACAGGGCCCCATGGAAAGCTCATCTTCAAAGGACTCTGAAACTGAATATTTTCTACCTTTTCTCCCTACAAGACCCCTCTGATCTAAATCCCATGTGTTCCCACACAGCCCTAGGATAGAAATCTTTGAGAGTATCCAGATGCTGATTATGAACTAATAATCCAGATAAAACAGTGATAAACAAAACAAGCATCTCCTGAGCTTTCCCCAAACCTCATCTAGTGTCCCGGAGAGGAGAACGCAAGCTGCAGTGTGCCCCAGGGGCCTGCAGAAGCCCAGCATCCCTGCGTGCTTCCATCAGTCAGAAAAGAAAAGGAGACGGTGACATTTCCTGGGGGAACATGTCTGCAGTAACTGCACTGGCCACTGCAGTGCACAAATCAGTAGGTCTGAACGATGCTTGGTTTGGGGACTTGATACTGAAGCAGGTGAATACACATTCGTGCTACCTGCTGAGTCAGCCTCCCCAGCATCACTGTTGCTCTGGAAAGCAGCCGACAGCGCAGCCTCTCTGTCCCCCCTGCTCAGCCCAAGCCCCCTGAGTCTCTCCCTACAGCACCTACCCCAATTCAGGCTAAGCCATTTGCATTTGGCAGCTACACAGATATGAAATGTTCCATTGATTATGTGCAAACAATTCCTCTGTGCCTGCGGCTCTCCTTTCCTGGGGCAGACCCGTCTCTGCTCTGTGCTAGGAGGGGCTCCACCTGCCCAACACCTCCCAGGCCCCCGAGACTGGCATTTTGCAAACATCCCCTGCTTGTGTTAAGCTGCAGCTTCTGGGAATCGGAAAGCCCGAGCATTGCAGGCAAGGGGAGTATCCTCGAGAGCGATTCCTGCAACATCCCAGCCACTGTGCTACACTCTTCACAGCTACCTGCTCTGCCCTCTCATAAGCAGCTGAGCCCCTTCCAGCTGTCCCAGTTGCTTGTCACCCTAAAGGAGCCTCAGATCTCCCTCTCTGCTTACCTGTTAACACCCTTTGCTATTCTCCAGCCAGTACTGCCAGGCTCCCCAGGTCTTTATAGCTATTACTGCCCTCCCTGCCCCAAAGACAACCGGTCCAGATCTGCCTTCTGGTCACCCATTTTTCTCCCCAGCATAGGACCCATTTCCACCCAGCTCAGCTGTGGAAGCCTTCCCAGCAAGGGACCGCTTTCGTGCTGCAGCCTGCCCTGCGTGGCCTCACCCCTGAGCTCAATTCTGGTCAGGACAGGCAGCCTCTGCCATAAAGTTTTTAAACTTCCTCTGCCACAAAGTTTTTAAACTTCCTCTGCCACAAAGTTTTTAAATTTCCTCTGCCAGGCAACTTATTACCAGCCCACTTAGACCCTGTTCCATGGCAGGTAGGACTGTGGGATCAGGGCAGGCGCTCCCAATCAGCTAGGCACAGCAGAGCAAGCGAGTGGCTTTGGGAACCTCCGTGTCTCCATCCTACGGGAGCAGCGTAAGGAAGGGGTGCAGTGACCATCACTGGGCCTGGGGGAGCCACCGCGCGGCACAATTTCACATGAACTCCAGATGGTACCAGAAGCCCTGTGGGTTTCACCTACCTGGTTACAGGTGTTAATATCTACCCCATTCCTGAGGTGATCCAAGGCTTTGTCCAGATTCCCGGATCTTGCAGCTCTCAAGAAACTGGTTGCAGCATCGGCCTTAGGGGAAGAAAAGAAAAAGCATGAGACTCGGTGTCCCCCTGTTCTCCCCTATCACCAGCACAGGGCCAGCTCTTCACTCGGTCACAGAGAACATGATGGCAGAGACCAGGCAGGAAAGGCAGAGACTGGGCAGGTCAAGGTGCCACGGCTGGGACGGCCTGAGGTGCCCCAAACCGGACAGGGAGAAGCAGGGCTGGGACTTGGACTCAAGAGTGAAGAGCATCCAGATGACGGGGCAGGAGAGCCACGCGAGGTCCCAGCACTGTGGGCAGGGCAGGGAGGAAGCTCTAAGGGGACTCCTGCAACGATGGTGGCTTCCCTTGGCCCGGGAAACGCCTCCGTGTCCTGGCTGAGAGACCGCAGCGGTGGACGAGGTCTAAACTGCGGCGGTGGTGAGCCCACCCTGCTGCCCTCCAGAACCCACTGGGTAGCCGCGGCGGTGAGTTTGAGGACCGGCACCAGGGATAAAGACCCTGGCTGAGCACAAAGGCAGTGCCTCCCTGAACCACTAAATCACAGCCACCCCGGGCAAGGCACAGCAATACTCCGAGCGAGACTATTTAGCATTGGGCGGCAGCAAATGAAGACCATGGGATGGCTCACCAGAAGCTGGAGAACAACAGGGTGGAACAAGGCAGCGGTGTGGCTCTGTGAGGCTGGGACCTTGGACCAGTGACTATGAGCTGGTGCCTGCCTGCTAGGTCCAGCCCAAAGGGGTCTCTGCAGCAAAAAGCCGTGAGACATCCATGGCAAGGGTGCAGGACATGCTCCTCTGCCTTCAGCTCCAGTAGAAAATCAGAACCCCTCCTGTACCACTCACATTGGGACCCACCAAGAGACCTCCAGTGCTAGGAGAGCCTACAGCCTGCCGTCCCAGGCCATCCTGTAGGGCCTGGGACTGTGGAGCAGCACCCAGGATTAGGAAGCTCCTGGACGGGAGCTGGAAGCAGCATGGCCGCAGAGGACGGCTCTGGAGGCAGACCTAGGCAGGATGATGCACCACATGGGTTCAGGGCTCCTCTCTTCCCTCCTCTTTGCCGCCTCGGCCGTCGGACTTTGGAGCAGCACAACTCAGCCGCCTTCTGCTCTCTCCCATCTGTCTCCCCCAGCCCATCCTTTCTGCCCGACCCTTCCACCCCAGAGAAACTTAGCCATGCCCTGGGCCCACCACCCTGCTACCCCCTGCAGAAGGAAGGCTCGCAGACAGGAGGGTGTCCTGGCCCCCAGCTGTGCCAGGCATATACCCTGCAGACCTCAGCCCAGGCTCCTGCAGCAGCAGCCGGGTGCCATGGCCCCCTTCTGGGGCAGCCCACGGGGTCAGAGGGACACGTGGCGGAGGGCAGGAGCACCATGCCCCATACCGGTGCGCAGCCTCCGCGTGCGGGGGGAAACACGTGCCGGTCTCCTGAGCTCCTGCGCCAGCTTGGCTCCACTTGCTACCACCGCAGAGGAGAGCCCTGCCCATCTGGAAAGAGCCCCCAGATCCTCAGCAGAGCTGTCGGCTTTGCGGAGGGCTGTGAGCAGAGAGGAGACACGACGTGGCACCTCCGCGCTCCGCTCGTACAGGACGATCTACTGTAAGAGGCAGAAGGCAGCACCAGCGCCGTGCTTAGAGGTGCACGCTTGTGCTCTGAGCCCCTGCGCGCTGCCTGGGGTCTAGCAAGGAAACACCGACGGCTACAAGCGACAGGTTGAACGCGAAGGGCTTTTCCAACTCCAGACCCTGCTAGAAGCCTCTGCGTCTCAGGTCAGGATCAATGACAGGGCAGCACCTCAGCTATGCTGCCGGCATGCCAGCCACAGCACAGACCTTCGCCAGCGAACCCCTTGGAAAGTCAAAGCACAGCTCAGCCAGGCTCTCCCACCCACGGGACGCACATGGAGCTGCGAAGATTAAAATGGTAAAACTCTACAGGCTCCAGCAGCAAAGGGGCTCCCAAAGCCCCAGCACGCCCAGCAGCAGAGACTACAGGCAGAAAGCAAGCAGAAAAGCAAAGCGGAGGTCTCTGTGGGCACGAAGGAGAAGTGCGTTGTATACTCACAGCCACGTCTGGACCGGACCTGCCCTTTCGCGCTGCCATAGTCCAGCACTTCAGCTGAAACCTGAGCCTGGTGTCCCCTCTCTCCCTCCTTGGTTATCTACTCCCCAGCTTTGAGAGCGCCAGTAAGTTACATTGCATTCTATCTAAAAATACAGGCTCCCTCCTCGCTCCAACACAGACCCTGAAGGGATCGCCAGCCGCTAATGGAATTTGTTCATTTTCTCTCCATTATTGTGTCAGACAGGATATTTAATACCGAGCCGCCTCCGGAAAGCGGATGACTGCTGCCAAGTGCAGGGAGTGGGTCAGAGCTGCAGGTACCACCTCGGGAACGGCAGAGAAAAAGCAGCCCCACAGACATGCCCAGGAGCCTGGCATTTCACAGGTAACACCTGCCACGGAGGAGAGGGGTCGCGGTTCCCTCCTGACCCTCTAAATGCTGGGGCCAGGGCCTTGGAGAATGTGCTGAGGCTTGAGTGCTTCAGAGGCGCTGCCCTTCTGCTCCCCATGCTCAGCATGCACTTTTCCAAGATGATGCAGGACATCAGACGCCAGCAGTCAGAAAAAACATGCAGCCAGAGAAGAAGCGATAGCGCAGCTCAAACGGTAAAAGCAGGGGAAATAGATCTGCAGTCACATCGCCCTTCTGATATCAGCGTGCATGTTGGGACTGCCTACCTATCGCTCAGGGGGCATTCGTTCACAACAGCTCGCTTTACTTTGGGGTGATCGAGACAAGGCTAGATTAGCCAGGGAAATGAAGTGTGGATTGGGTCACTGCCATCTCCTGAATTTCAGCAAAAGGGAGCGGTGACAGCAAGAAATGCAGAGATCCTACGGATGCAAGGAGCTGTGCGTATTGAAAAGATACACACACACATCCCAGTCAGCGCGACACCGATGTACCTAAATACAGACACACACACACACTTTGCACAGTTACCATCCACTAATAAGCACAAAGCGTAGCATGGGCATGCTACATGCACCCCCCGGGTATTTGTACACACACGCACATGCAGTCACTTGCTATCCACGTGCCCCAGGATATACAGCAACTGCTCCCAGATGCAGAGACTGCCTCTACTGGTTTTCCTTTCGTTGGAGTTTGTAGCGTGTGTTTCCCTTCTCCTTTGCCTTCCTAGCAATTTTCCAGGAAGGAGCTATTCCGGGGGAGAAAATAAACTGCCACGCTTGCCGTCGTGTACCTCGTGCACTCTTACTGCTAAATACTACATACAGGTGTTGTGCTCCACAGACTTGTGGACGTTCAAGCTGTGAAGTGTCAGGAGGCTGTTGCCAGCAATTCCCTGAGGGAGAAACCTCAGAACTGGACTTTGCAAAGCGCTCCAAGACCTTCTAAAGGAAAAAAAACATAGCACAGCACATCGGAGTGTGCTTCTATTCTCCTTCCCTTTCTTTCAGGAAAAAGCTCCCCTCGTCGGCTGACAATCTAAGTCTTTCCCTTTCCCTCTCCTGGGCCTGATTAGTGGCTTCTGCTGTTCCTATTCACAGGTGTCTTTCTGCTCTCACAAAGCGTTACTGCCGCTGGATGCATGTCGTAGCCCCTTCACCCCAACGTGAGAAGCCTGGACCTGACCAAGCATTGTAACCGTGGCTAAGGCAATAAGCGAAGGGGAAGCTCTGCCAAACCAGAGGCTCAGGCTGGATTTCAAGGGCTACAGTCAGAGGTTCAGTAATCCTGCTCTGTCTCCTGGCTGTGACAGGAGTCCTGCTCTAATCAATTCTGGCAGTGCTTTTATCTGACTCCCACCCAGGGAGGAGGTCTCTCCAGCTCCATCTGCACATCGCTGATAAGGAAGGGAGGGTCTCACCGTTGCCTCCTTCTGTGAAAGGTGGCCACATTTGGCAGCAGCAGCCCACTCTGTACAAGCTGCTAAATGCTGCGAGTAGATGATTCCCAAGTGCAAATGAGCTCAGGGACTTGTGCTGATCTCACAGTGTTTTCTGGGACACAAAGACAGGCAAGAAGCAAGTCGCCACACTGTTCCAGACAGGCAAAAGGCACACATGCATCCTGCTACTCTGCCCTCTTTACCCTATCTGCCCACTTGTCTCTTCTATCTGCAGGTCTTCTGCTGGAGCGATGAGGCAGCCTGAGCAAGTCCTTCTATTATTTATATAGCACCTGACATGAGGAAGGGCTTAGCTGGCTTCTTGCTGAGAAGCTCCAGAGGAGGTGGGACCCCTTCACTGCAAGGATGCTCACACAGGTCTGTGGGACTGCCTGGGAACATGTCCTGCTACGGCCAGGGCCAAAGGTGCCAAAAGAAAGGGTCTGGGTGCCCTTTCCTAAAAGTCTCTGACTCCAGCAGTCCTGGAGAGCAGTCCTGCCCGTGCTGTACAACCAGCGGGCCACGGTACGGGCAGGCGAGGGGCAGCACACCCCGTCAGAAGCCGCTAACATCCCTTAGACCTTCTCACTGCCTGCAGAAACAAAGTGCTTTGATGCTTGAAACCAGCTGATTCCCTGCTCTGTTGGAAGAGCTGCAAGGACTAGTTACAGAGAGGGAAGAGTGGGGGAGCTTGCGGTCACTGCGAGCTTTTTTGAAATGGGCTGTATTTTCTTCACGCTCTACCCAGAGGTATCGCACAGCCAGAGCTGCCCTGCAATTGAAACGTGCAGTGCTACAGGGAATTCCCAGAGTCTCAATTCTCAGTCACATCATTCAGCCCCTACCTTTCCCCTTCCCTGGTCTCTGCCACGTATCTTCAGAGTCTCTGGTCTCACTGGAGAACAGTGCTGCTCTTACACCAGAGGAAAGGAATTGCAATGCAGATTTTCAAGTAACGAGTTACTTCCCATACCTTGGGGAGCAAAATGCTTTCTGCCAAATGGCAGTCAGACCCGGTGGCCGGGAAGTTTGGGTCTGCTGAGCCACACAGCTGATGCCTGCATGGGAAGAGAGGAAAGCTGGCTGTGTGGCGGTTTTCCCTTAGTCCCTGCATGCCAGAGGCAGAAGGATGCAGACCAGGCCCATGTACAGCATCGTTGGGGCAGGCACCCTCCCGCCAGCACTGGCACTCGTTCAGTTTTGTTTCTTCCAGGCCTACCTACTGGAAAACATTGCCAGTGAGGAGCAGCAGGCTTTGCTGCATGAAAAACTTCCTATGGCTGTTCTACAGCAAAGACCTTGAAAGCAGTTACGCCCAGTACACCACTACACAGGTTTCTTGCCGTCTCCTGAGTTTTGCCACGAATGATAACTCCGCATCTTCAATCTCTTTTGTATTCTTTGGAAGCCACGTGCTCCTTCCAGCAAGGAGCTTAGCAGCTCCTGACCCTTTATCAGGAGCAACGTGCCACCCTTCCTCTGGCAAACATTAGGAGCAAGGTCAGCTGAGGCATCTTGCAAACTGGGATGTGCAAACCGCGTGAACAGCAGAGAAACAGCAACAGGAGGGCCACAATCCCTTCTGAGATTCGTGTGCTGCTGCTCAGGGGAAGGCACAGTTTTACCATTGGCCTACCTGGGGGAGGCAGCAGTGGCTTTCAGCCCTGCCGAGCAGACACAATTCCTCCTGTATGTGGCCAGTCTGCCAGTGAACAGGCAGAAACAGAGCCAGACTGACATGGGCTCATGGAGCAGAAAACAGAGGAGGTCCAGCAAGGAAACACCCGGCAGGCTGGGCAGCACACAGTCACCCCAACAACCAAAGAGCCCCAGGACCGGCAGCGACGTGCAAACCTGAATCCTGGCACCAAAGCCATGTATCGCTGTGGGTACCCTACCTAGACGGTGTGGAAAGGTCCAACTCGCATCTAGGAGGCCATCCAGTCATTTCCAGTTGCTAGCGACAGGGTGCTGGAACCTAGGTTGGCGCTGCCAGCTGGGGAGGTAGCACAATAAACCTTGCAACAGCCCTTGACGTTTGCTTTGACATTTCTCTGCTCACGTGGGCTTGTGTCCAGTAGCGGGCATGATCCTCGCCTTTGAGGCATTATTTCCAGCAAAGACAGCAAAACCTTACATCAGTGTAGTGGTTTACTTTTCAGCAATTGCCCAACCTAGGGATTTCTCTGGAGCCAGAGCTCATTTGGACCTCCCTGCCTTGCAGACATCAAGTGCCCAAGTCTGTAGGTGACAACCTGGATCCTTTCTCATCAGATGAGAAGAATATGTCAGTCCTGGGAACACACTAAAACAGCTGCTAAGATAAAAAGCAGTTAAAGATGGCACTTAGGGTCTCTCTAAGATGGTCGGGGAAGATTAGGAAAATTGAATCGGAGATTCAACTCAAAATGCCCAGAAACAGAAATCACACTCTCCACCTTACAGGAACATTCTCTCCTATCTGCATTGACAGAAACGGGACACTCTCGGTGGGCCCTGCAGTGGAAACAAAACCTACTGGCAGGTTTCTGCTTTCTGAGTAGAAGGCAGCATCCAGCAGAGCACAGCATCTCCAGAGAGGCCATAGTAGCAAAGCCTCAGGCAGGCAGCCAGCAGAGCACAGAGAACAGGCTACCAGGCACATACTGCAAGCCCAGATGAAAGAGAAGAGCAAAAGCATCGGGAAAATTAGTCAGATAAAAGGATAAGTCCGTATGCCCAAATTCTATTCTCTCATCATCCTCATCCCTGCCCACATGATTTAAGACAGATAAATCTGTATGCCCAAGTTCTATTCTCTAATCATCCTCACCTCTGCCCACATGATTTAGGACAGGTCTGCAGATCTTAATAGGACTGATAAGAGTCAAGGCACAAGAGGTAATCTCTGGGAGGCATCTGCCAAGTGAGTTTGTTCTCATTTCATGAACCAGCCTGAGTAAACCCTTTGTCCATGCTCCTTTCTGCTGAGTGGAAATTTTGTGATAGCCCCAGGCCTCCCCAAGGCAGGTACCACAGAGGCCGATGGCTTATATGCCCGGCAGAGATCCCCAGACCAGAAAGCAAGGGAGAGCCCAACCATCTTGCAGCAGGCGAATCAGAGCATGCAGGAAAGGAAAGATCTGCTCACGTTCCTGCGGCAAGGAGCTGTTAGAGCTAGAAGAGAACTCAGCACAACTGGCAGAGGAGAAATCCCAAAGCAAAAGAGGGGAGGGCCCCTGGCAGGTTTTGTGGGAAGGGAGGCAACTTGTCAATTAGCATTTTGAAAGTACTGAAGAGGGGGGAAGCTTTCAGGCGCAGGCACCAGTCTGGCCCCTCCATCATGCACAATCCTCCATCATTACATAATCACGAGTAACTAGCTTTTGGAAAGCCCTTTTTTATGCACTCTTAACAGGAGAGGTAGTTCTGGACTGTCACCGGTAGTACAGTTCAGGGCCAAGGTTAACTCGGTCCCTGCTGAGCATATTCAGACACAGACAGCATCTGTGTTGCCATTTGGCTCCCTCCTTCCCCCCCTCATAGGTCCTCTTTGCTAATTGCTGAAGCTGGAATAGGTTCAGGACGGTGAGGATAGTGCGTATCAGAAGCAGCTTAATCTGTATTTAGCAAAAATACAGATGCAACTTGGGAGTTGCATCTACACAGCTGCCCATTCTGATAATGATGCCTTGGGCTACAGCCTACAGCCCTATGAAAGCTTGCCTCTGTCAGTTCCTACCTGCTACTAATGGATTTTCTAAGTAGTAGCATCAAGATCTTGTTCTGTCATTTGCAAACCATCACCTCCCCAGTGAAGTACGGTGCTGGGTCCAGCGGCAGTGAGCGGAGAGAGGAACAGGGGCTGATCCAGAGGTCTGAACAGGGAGCTGGAGACCAGGACATTGTTCCTTTCACACAGAGCCAAAGCAAGGCAAGAATTAACACAGCTACTGCTCCTGCCAGCTGAGGCCACGCGCACCCAGGGAAAAGCTGTCACTCTCCTTTGATGTTAGCAGGAGCCTCTGCTCTCTGCGATATCCTGAAAAAGAAAAGCTATTTTTACCTCACCAGAAAATACACAGACTGTGACTGAAGACAATACACGAGAGCTTTTTGCTCAGGCACTACACCTCTTCTAACAACATAACAGGGTTTACAGCTGCTGAGAGAGATGCAGCAGCCCCGTAACTGCTTTTTATTTCCTCCTTTCCTAATACACTTCCTTCCTTGGACCATGACATGTCTCAGGCAGGCGTACGCAATGAACGGTGGGGAGCTGAGAGGGCTCTAGCAGGTTGCCAGTGCAAGGGCGAAAGCAGAGACGTGCTCTGAGCCTGCCTGATGCAAGGCAGAGACTAAAGCACAACTTGCAGACCAGCCTCCAGCCTGCCCCGGGCTCTGGGCAGTGCCCTTGCACTCAGGACACGTGCTGGAGCCCAGACCGTGCCATCAGGATCTGCCCCAGTGCCTTGAGGAGAAACTTCCTTCTCTTTTCTAGCGATGCTCATAAACCGCTCCGAATTTCTGCGGTCTGCTCTGACCCGTTCTCTACCTCTGCTTCGGCAGGGCTAGTCCGCACCTGCCTGCACGTGCCTGCCTGCACGAGCGAAAAGCGCCGAGAAGGGGGCTTTCTCCTAGGATTTGGACACCGAGAAGGGGGTTTTCTCCTAGGATTTGGACGCTGTGAGGAGCCGCAGTACAGTCCCTGCGCCATGGCTGCGATGGATTTACTGCTAGCAGCCTTCAGCCAGGCTGGTCCGGCCAGCGCTCGGGGTGCAGCCTCCGGAAGCCATGCAGGGAAGAAAGCATTGACAGGAAAGCACTTGAAGCACAAGCCTGGCAATATATCTCTGCCAGCTGATCCCTGGTGAGGACATGCGAGCAAAGCCGTAACAGCACAGCCACCTGCTCCTCAGCAGAGCTAGTGCAGCACTGTGCCTAGAAAGAAACGTCATCCTCTGCACCTGTCCCAGAGCTTCGGGTGGGTAAAATGAGAAAGATGCTAACACAGAAATCAACCTTTACCTTTACAATAGCGCGAAAAAAACAACACTTGCGGGAACCTCCCTTCTGCCAACAAAGCGGTGGCGAGAAGGACGAAGCGAGTACAGCACCAGGGGGACCTAGCCATTCTGGATTCAATGCCAGGCTCTGCCACTGGCTCCCAGCACCATCTTAGGCAAGTTCCCAGCAACCTAAGAAAGGCAGCAAACCCTTCCTGCCATTCCACGGTCCATTTTGCTGCAACCTTTTGGGGACAAGGGCTGTTTTCTCTAGACAACGCTTGAGTCCTCGTTACTGGCCAGGATATACCTTAACTCCCACGTGCAAACCAAACACCCTGAGAACTGACCTGATTCCTCTTTCCCTAGTGCTGCCCAGCCAGCCCCTTACCATGCCCAAATACTCACCCTCAAGTAACGCAGGCATGTCATCACTGCAGGAGAAAGTCAGCTCACCCTTGGACAACCACTTACGCTGGAAGGCTACAGCCAAACCAAGTGTGAGCGGCCGGTCTGGAAGAGGTTTATCAGCAGGACTGCACCCTACATACAACCTGCATGTCGTCGTAACTGCGAGCGTCCTGCCTGGATTCTGGAGATTAAAACTGTCACACCCCCCCCAGGGGCTTGGAGAGGGCCACCAGGCTGGACACGATGCATTTAGTATTGTGCCTGAGGCACACTTCGTAAACATATTTGTGAACTGTGAACGGGGAGGAGCCCACGTGCGTGAAGCCTGCTCTTCAAACAGTACGAGGGAAGGCAAAACTTCAGAAACACAAAGCCAAATGAAAGAGCTCTGTGGCCAGAACCACGCTGTCTCTTGGTTTTGTGCTGCACAAAGCAGGCTGGGCCAGAGGCAGTCAGCAGAAGACCCCAGATTGTTCACTGGTCTCTGCAGACCTTGGCTGGGCACAGTCCCAAATGAAGGACACCGAGATGGAACTGACGTGGCAAATGAGGTCTAGCGACAGCAGCTCCAGGCCCTTTGCAGGGCCTGGAGCCTTCTGCAATATAATGAACGCGCCCCTTCCCCCCTTCTACCTGCACAGCAGACTCCTGCTCCAGCATCCCTTCAGGAGATCCTTGCTTGCAGCAAGAAGGCAAGGGGTCCACAGTGGTTGGTGCATGCCCTCTCTGAAAGACACGCAAGGGAGTCACACCAATTGTTCAAAAGGAACAGACCTCCTGGAGACCTCTCCCGTCCCACCCGCTCCTCCTGCTCAGGCTCGGGGTGACGCACCGCAGAGCGATGCTCACCCGGCTCTCCTGCCTGGCAGGAGGCATCCTTTCGCTAACCCCATCTTGGATCCAGATGCGAAACTGGGGCCGTCTTGACAAAGCGCTGGGGGACTGCAGGGGAGCTGCGTGGCTTGGTTTCTATTTCTAGCTACCGTTCGCCTGGCCCTTTTTTGCCAATTACAGGTTCGAGAAGGCCAAGGCACTTCCTCCAGGCACTGGGGCCAAACCAGGGAACGCAAGGCCATGAGGTGGTCACACCTGGAAGGGCCTGGGCAGCATACAGATAAATACGGCTTGTGACAGTTGCAGCTTCAGAGAGAAAAAACCAATCGTTCTGCCAGCTGTATCTCCCTAGGGAATTCCTGTGAAACAGCCCAGCCCGCCACTGGGAAAGCGTCTATCAGCTGAGAGGCAGGAAAAGTAGATCAAGACAACCTGTTAGGGTGGAAAAATGCTTTGCATTACACAGAAATTGAGATATTTTTTTTTATACTGAGCAAAGGCCACATTGAAGTATTAGAGCAAAGCGGAGTCCTTACCTCAGTCTAAGGAAAACACCTTCCCATCGTCCAGTGCAATTCAGCACTTCCCTGGAAGGCTGGGATCCCTCTGGTATTTGAGCTATAATAGACTCCACCTCCAGTTCAGGTAGAGCCCAAATGTTAATTGTCAAAAGGATGGGCACCGCAACTGCTGGCTGGCACACATTTGCTGTAAAAACTGTTGCTGCTCTGAACCTACAGAGCAACATCATCAACGTCTCAGATTCTGCTTTTTTTCCCCCCCCTCCCTGCATAACTGCATGTCATGAATGCAAATATGAGTCCTCTGCACCCTGAAGACAGGACCTTAGCAGCCAGAGCTTATGAGCCTCTTCAAAGTTGCTGCCTCAGAATAATGCAAACTTTCCCCAGGTCCTGCAGCCACCAGGACAACATACACACTTGACAAAGCCCTAGAAACAAGACCTGTGCCCTCCAATCCATTTGGAGGGGTTACCTCCTACCACACCTCAGGAAAAAGCAGTCTAAAAGTGCCTGTGAGATTGCCCCACCTGTCTGCTGAACGGGTGCCCCCCCACTTCTATTGCAAGAGCTCTCTCAGGCAGGGACTAGGGTTTAGCTTTGATTTCTGCAGCCTCTGGCACCAGTGAGCACCAGCAGCGGCGACTTTCACAAACCCGTTACAGGCAAAATCAGGGATAGGATAATCTCTGGGGTGGCAAACCCTTCAGCTGCAAGGGATGAGGGGTCTCAGACTGGCTCAGTCCTACAGATTTCTAGCTACCCAGTGATGCCGCATCCTCCCCACGAGGGTGGAGAGGTGAGCCCTGCACGGTGCAGGACGGGACGTGGTGCTTACCTTTTGGCTCCAGCCCAGGATTCCCCCACGCACATCACAGACCCACAGCACGGCTGAGGGAGGGAAACCCTGCGACTGTGTGCAGAGCAGAAAATACCTGTGGTTCCTGTGGGGTACTGTAATGGCAACCGCGGGGTGCTTTGGCACATGGCTACAGGCCACACGGTGGGTGGTAAGAAGGAATTGCCCCAAGTGCCCACCACTGAGGCAGAGCTTTTCTGCAGCCATAAGAAATAAGAAAAGCACCTAAATTCAAGAACCCCTGGCAGGGATGTTGGCAGGTCAGAGCTCCTCCGAGGGACAGAGAAACATTACTACCAGGCATGGTCCTGGCAAGCCTGACCAAGCCACGAAGCCTTTGCTCCCCCACCGAAACCTGGAGTTTTGCCTGCAAACAGCCTTCCAGCGACTTCTTCGTACCTCGGAGGAGGTGCTTGGAGGCAGCAAGAGCTCGGGCCACTGAGGTACCCCAGGCTATCAGCGACATCCACATGGGCTGGCAGGTACCGGTCTGTAGCCGAGCCGTGGATCAGCAGCTGAGGCAGACGGTCATATCACAGGGCACCAGATACCTGTCTTGAGGCAACTGTACGGAGCTCACAGAGTTAACTCTACTATCAGTCACGTTTCTACAGCTCTAGAAGAGAAGGCGATTGCAGGAGCATGAGCAAACAGGGTCCTGGGAGGTGGCAGGTACGTGCCTGCTTCCTCCCTTCCCTGGAGAAGGGGGAGCACAGAGCACTTGGCCTTAAAGTATGTAATACACTAATAACCATTTCTTTCCTTGGCTGTTTGTGGAGCTGGTGGAGGCTCTGTCTCTAAGGGACGTGTTCTCTTTGCTACATTAATTGCTGTCCCTTGTTAATCTTATTTTTCTGAACACTTCCCACAGAACCCTCTACTAGGTCTCATTCACTCCTTACCACCTCACCTGAGGCATCTCTGAAGTTCCCCCTATCTAACTGCAGGCAGGTGAGTTGATGCGAGTTGCATGTATCAGTGCTGAAAACTAATACCCTAGAGCAATTTGCTTTGCTAGCAGTTTGTCACCGTTATCTTGCCTGTTATACCTAACTAACATCTTTGCCAGAGCTTGCAGTTCTGGAGAAACCAACAGTATGGGCACAATCCTGTCTGAGGAACCAGAGCCTGGGACAGCTTGAAAAATAACAAATACAGCTCTAATAAATTAATAGCTCTTAATCCCAAGAGCTCTTTCCACTTCCATGAAAACACCTCAAAAGACTAAGGTCTCAGGCAGTTCCTTAACACCTACTTGTTTCCAGACCCTGAACTGAGACTGGCTGCGTTGCTCATTCCCTAAGATTTTATACTGTGTCCTCTCCTCAGTGACATCTGAGCACGTATACCCTTAAAGGCCTCTGAGGTTGTACAGGTCAGTGTCATGTTGCACCCACAAAAGCTAACACAGAGTTAAACTGGAGCTCTGCAAAGGGAAATTATTTACAATGGACACAACAGGAATACTCTCCAAGAAAGAGCAAACTCAGGTTGAGAAAAAGTGGTCGAGAGTTACAGCGAATAACAGCTGTCAGCTCCCACTTAGGCCAGTGTGCACCCCCGTGGGCTTCAGGGGATTTTTGCGAGCCAGGGTTCCAGTAATGTCTTAAGTGCTGTTCCCTGGATGCTATAATATCCATGATACCCACAGGAAAAATAATTTCTCCCTCTGCTGTCCTGAGGTGGCTCCTGGGATGAGGCTCAGCAGCCCTGAGTACCGCTGCATTCCAGGTTTACGTCTGAGATAAAAACGTAGAATTCCAGCAGCAACTGCAGACAGAGTTGGTGGGGCGGAGAGAAGCTCTGTCAGAAATTTAGAAGGAAGAGGAGGTCTCTAAAGAAAACTACTCCTTCGGCTACAAAGTGTTTTGTTTTTTCAAGATAGCAAGTTCTGCCTCTGACCTTTGGAGAAACTCTTCAACTGCACTATGATGTAGCCGTGAAGGAATGCAAGGCTCCTTCCTCTGTGTTGTTATCTTCCATGTAACTAGAGAAGTGATCTCCCAGCACCAGCACCAGACACTTTGCTGGCTGCTGCTAATCTGTCCTCAGCTGTTCTTTTCCTTTCATTTAAGGGAACGGGGAGTGTGGCACACACAGCGGAGAACCTTTAACACATTACCTTGGAGAAGAGTAAACAACTTTCTTTAACGGCGGGCTTCAATATTTTGAGGAAGCTGCGTATGCTTTTGCTCAGGGAATGAAGTGCAGCCCTTCCTGCTGCTCACCCCGAAGAAACGATGCCAGGACGGGTCCGGGGCTGGAGTCACTGGAGGAGAGCTGCTCCTCTCCCAGTGCTCGCTGTGCCCTCCTGGTGTAAGGGCAAGAGTACCCTGGGGTTCACCTTACTCCAGCATGTCCCCTTTCTGCTTACAGAGGAAAACACTTCCCCGTGCTCCTTGTCACCTGCCGAGGCTCCGAGGAGCAGCCAGGCTCCCCGGTTCTGGTCAACAAGCTGTTATCTCAGGAAACGTGAATGCAGTTTTAAAGCTGAGCCAGCAACAGAAGCTGAATAATTTAGATCCTTAGCAATTCTGCTACTGCTGCCCAGCCATGGATAACGGAAGGTACTCAGATTCATGCAAGGAGGGAGCTGGGATGAAAAACAGTGCCACTGCCAGGCTGCTTCCTCCTGTTAAAAGAGAACAACAGTGATGTAGGCATAAATAAGCAGATAACAATGCTCTGCAGTGCTGAAGTAGACACTGCTGCTCAGGGCGGGCAGTCCTCTGAGCATATAGCAAGGCCGAGGCTTGCTTTCCTTTTGTGGTTTTTGGCATGGATCCATAATTTCACACGAAGTCCGTAGGAGCTGCCGGTGCCTCACCTCTCGGATGGCTAATCGCTCAGTTTCTAAAGTGCTGGAATCATCAGTCATGAGCAACGGAGGAAGCATGTGAAAGGCTCACACTAACACCTGCTCTTCAGCTTTCTGTCGGACAAGGAGCTATGCAACGTTATGTGGTGGGAGGGGGGCAAAGATTTGCTATGCACAGATTTTCCAGCCCTTGCTCTATCCCTAGTTGCCCCTCCATCTCCTTTATTGGGGGGGGCAGAAGCCAATTTACAAGTACTTTTCCCCAAAGCAGTCTAAAAACCAGCGCCCAGAAACACAGGGCAAATGAAAACTTACAAAAAATCCAAGGGACCGGGTTTGCAAAGTTCAGCAGCTAATACGCATAAGAAATCTCTCCCCATCATACCCCTGATCCAAGAAACCGTTTCACAGTCATCCATCAGTTCAGAACTATTTGAGCTGTGAGATTCCCCAAAGAAATCCAGAAATACAAATTGAACAGGTGTTCTTCAGGTTGTGTTTCTTGAACTGTGCACCGTTGCCTCCAAAGGCATAATTTTGGAGATGAAGCAGCCTGCTCTCTTACTGCAAGAGACAGCTGCCTTGTGCCAGCATAACCACAGTTTAGTTCCTGGAGAGGAAGCAGCCTGAGCCCAAAATCAGGATGTTTAGGCAGCCCTTTGCCCCTCCCTGCACGCGTACTGAGCGGACAGGCAGCTTCATAGCATGTGCATCTCTGGCATCTTATGACATGAGTCATTAGGCGTTCTTTTTGCTCATCATTTGGATGAGCCAGGCAATGCAACTGAAAATTTCATCACACCAACTTATTCAAACTCATTCAGGCACAAAACCTCAGGAAGTCAGATTCACAGAATGAAGACGTGAAAGAGTTGCAGAGCTCCCAAAGGAAAGGAATATTCATGGCCCATTCTTTATGCTACGGCTTAGTTCTGTGCTATCCTGGCTGCAAAGAAGATTTCTGCACAGATAGAAAGTGTTCAGCAACCTCTGCATCCAGCTCTCCCGTCCAGTGGACCAGAAGACATCTTGCCCACAGGACTAACATCCACTGTTTTTCCGTGTTAGAGACCAGATAGTTCTGAGAGCAAAAAGCATCACCTAACTCAGCCCAAATCTGAAAAATCCCAGTTCTGGGAACACGGAGTTTGGCATTATGCCGACAATACAGGCCAAGGGCAAATCACTTCTTAATTACTGCTTACGGTGCAGATTTCTGCTTTCACTCAGGCAGGTACCAATCTGAAAGATGTAACAAGACCCTTAGCGGGCTGCAGTTAACCCACCCCAGCTATTGATCCTGTTGGATCCACTGGTCCTGCTGTAACTGCAAGATTACAGATCCACTGAGATGCCTAAACGTTATGCCTATTTGGGAATCTCAAGACAGAGAAATATCCAGCACTTGGCTGTAGTGCATGCCTGGAGGCAGTGCAGACTGACCTCCTGCGAGAGCAGATGAATGCATAGTCCCCACCCGGCAGGCTGCACTCTGCTCTTGGAAATAAATCTTCTGCTCTGCTGCTGAGCATTGAGCAGGAAAGCAAGAATTCAGATCTCACCCCACACTTTCAATGTACCTTTATTCTCAGTCGTCACCTGGTTTCTGAGGTCTGCAATGTACCTAGATGCCATGGTCTGCACCGAGATCTTCTTGCTCGGTCATGTTAGTGCAGGCAGTTTGACAAGAACTTAGAAACCATTTCTGTAAACCTCTCCTCTTCAGATTTGTCAAAATATTTTCTTCTGGGCTTGGACCAGCAAGAAAAGCCTTCAACCTCCAGGCACTCTGTGAGGTGTGCAATCCTGCTTCTCCAGCAGACCTGCCAGGTTCCCAGAGCTCTGCATGGAGCTCACAGAGAGGAGAAAGTCTCTATTTTAATATTCACAGCAAGAAACAAAACTAGCTGTACACCTGTGATTTGACACAGACATTCTCTGGAGTCTGATGAAGGGCTCAGGTATCAATAAGAAGGCAGGAAGGTTTGCACCAAAAATGAAACTAATTCCAGTCAATGTTCACACCACTGTTGGCTGCAACTCGTTCAGCTTTTTTTCCTCTGGACAGACCCGGCATGAAGCTGGGCAGAATTAACAAAATGAGGAGGATCAGCAAGAAGCTTGGTGGAATTATAAGTGCAGCCCAGCCATTTGTAGGCAACATCTGTGACAGTGCTGTGCTGCAGGTTACTGTGAATTTGTGGCCACAGAGTCACGGTACAATCAAAGGAAAACAAGTCATGGGAAGTCTCCATTCTCTGTATATCTCTAATTGATCTGGGTCTTTAGACTCCCCCGTCCTGGGAGCTGGATAAGCAACAACAACGGGATTACGCCATCAACAGCAAAGTCCATAAGAGGCATTGCAAAGAATATGTGTGAAAACTATAAAGTGCTAGCAAAACCTGTTTGTCACTGATATTTGCTCCTGGGGATTGTTCAGAGAGAGTCATTGAGACTGTGATGAAATATTCATACCACAGCAGCTCACAGAGCAGGACTTGTCCCTGCTCTTCTGGCTCCCATGCAAAAACCCCACCAAAACTGAAACACACACCCACACCCAAACAGAAAAAAACAACCCCAACCAACCAACCAAAGAAAAAAACCCAAACCAAACCAAAACAAACCAAAACAATAAAGCACTAACTCTTCTCCCAGGAGCTCAGAGCTTCAGGTTCCACCAAAAGCAAACGCCACACTCACAAGGTCACTCCTCTCTCGCTTCTAGAGGTGATATCTAAAGGGATCGTGATAAGGTTAGTACACTCATACTGGTACAGAGCTGCCCTACATAAGCAATCGCCTGCCCCAGTAACCAGCTTACAATGTGTATAGAGCTGCCCCTGTGCATAAGGGCCCGCTTAACTAAACCCAGCTGAGAAGAGACTTCCAAGAGAGACCGCCGTTGTCTGGGCTGAGGTGGTGCCAGGGAAGATTTTCATGGAGTGGAAATTGGGCCCTGAGCAGTAATCAGAGCTGAAAACTGCTTCTGCTTGTGGAAGAGACAGAGTGCCAGGGAGAGGCCCTTCACAGCCACAGATACAGAAAGTAAAGGTTGCAGATTTTGTCTTGGCCCTACAAGACAGAAGTCGGGGACAGGGTCCCCATTTCCCATTACCTTCCTTCCAGTGCTGTTTTGGTGCTTTACTATTTAGCAGAAGCATGTGCCATGTGTGGTTGTTTTTACCCAGAGGCAATTAATACTCGAACAGAATGAAGTCCAATTTAATGAGACTTTTGAGAGGGCTGAAGGTGGAAAAACATTGGGGTTTTACTGTTTCCCAGACGATAATTGAAGCACTTCATATGTGACCATCTGAGCTCAAGGCCGTGTTTTGAACCACCACAGAAGCTGCAAATGAAGGAAGCAGTCAGAGACATTTTCATGCTCAGCCTCACACACCTACTGATTACACACCTTGCAAGCAGCAGGAGTAGGTGTCAGCTGTGTCTCAGTGGGCAAAGCACACATACGGCTTGTCTACCTGCAGTGCTTGGCTCAGAGAAAAGTAGTTTCTGCAAGGGTGGAGCAGCTGACTCTGAGCAGCATCGTCTCTCCACCCAGAAATTCCCTCAGAGCGGTAATCCAGCTCCTGGGTGACTGTGCGTGACATGGCAGCAAGGCACACTGACCAGCACAACAAATGCTGCAATATTAGCAGGCTCAAAAGATGCAATTGTTTGCAGAGAGCAGCTTTGCAACGTGTTTCCAGCCTCTCAATCCTGCTGTCCTTGCTCTTCCTGAAGGCTTAATCCAAGCCTTCTGAACTGAAAAATTAATGCCCCGAGGGCTGGGGTGCAATTGCACATTCCTACGCCTTCCCAGAGTCTAATCCTGTACAGAGATCTAAGAGCTTGGAAGCCTGTGCCTTTTGTTCATCACCTTGCTGAGCAAGCAAAGGAGCCAAATGCTTTCTTGGGTGCATATCCATCCGTGTTCTGATGACTACACGCAACTTTTCGTCATGATTAGCTCTTCCAGATACCATTGATTCATTTATTTCTTGAGCACTCTTGGCATGCCTGGACAACCTGATACGAACATTACAGCAAGAACAACAGCCCACACCGCTGCATCCTGCTCACAGTACAACAGCCCGCACCTTTCTCCAGTTACTGCAAAGCTCTGAAGAATAGTTTGGCAGATCTGCAGAAAATCCACTTGAAATCTTGAAATCCATGAGTTCCATTTAAGGGTAATTAATGAACGATTCAGAAAAGATGTGCACATTTGTTGTATGCCCACAGCCCTGCTCTCGCTGATCAGCGTTTAAGGATGATTTCATTGCACGGTAGCTTTTCCTAAGGTCTAATTCAATTACATAAGATGCCTCTGGACGAGAAAAGCACAGTCCCAGAAATACTCACTCATACACTACTTTGAAAAGTGAGCAATTTTGCAGAATAGGAGTGAGGATAGAGCTCCACTGACCTAGCAGAGCTAATGGGAGTCTCACTATTGTTCTAAAATTGAAGGAGATCAACTATTTTATTTCTCCCGGTGGACCTTTTTCACTGAATCACCGAATCACTGAATCACAGTATCAGCACTTTTCCCTGGCCTCAGCAGTAAAAATCTGGGAACAAAGCCTCTCTGGATCCTGCCCCTCAAAGCTCTGTCAGCTACCATACGGGAAATGTGGGGGTGTTTACTGCTGGAAGTGAACTTCCCTTGCCACCTGCAAAACACCAGTGCAACTGCTCCTCTTCGCAGCCTAGATGAATCTTTCTCCGGAGAATAGGATCTGAACAAATCATACTCTCTCCAGCTCTGCTCTTAAAGGTGCCCACCACACACCTGCAACTTGAAATCTCCCAGCAGGACAAAGCTTCTAGCAGTCACCATCACTACAGCACAGGTGCAGACAAAACTGGCCCATCACTGGACATATCAACTGGGCGCTCTGCAACATAGCAGCCACGAACCAGCCCTGGTATATTTGCAACAGCTTCACAATGGCTCATCTACCTGCTTCTTAGGATAACATAGGACACTACGCCAGGAAGGCTGGATCTCTGTGCTGCAGCACTTAGGTACCTACACCAGCGCTAACCCCGCCATGCCACAGAGGGCTTTTCCAAAATCTCTCCTACAAACCCACCCTATGAGCCTCACTTAGGCAACTCTTGTTTAGAAGTCATAGAGCTCCCAAACAGTTTCTCTTACCACTGTTTCCCTAACCCGGTCCCCACCGTTCTTGCCCCAACACGTACTATAAAAACGCAGCTCCGCAGCGTGTAGCACTTAGGACACTGCACTAAGGCCAAAGAAAATAGGGGAAACTCTTCCCATAACTTGCTTAGCAACTAATTCACTGTTCCTCTTCTTGAAAGTCATGCAATGCTGGAAAACAAGCTCTGGGCTCCTGGAACAGCAGCCTTTTTCCTGCAACATCAGGCAAATGCTTTTGAACTCACCAGCAGGATAGTGGGGCCATTTGGAAGCTCAGCCCAGGCAGCAACATGAAACAGAGAAGAAATTCCGTGTTTTACTTCAGAGCAAGAGATCAGGGATCACCATGGCCAGGAACGGGCTCTCTGAGGGATGCTATGAGCCTGATAACGGCGAGGACCTCGTGGTACAGGGACTGCATATCTGACCTCCAAAAGAGGCCAGGCACCAAGTTCAGAGGAAGGCACAACAGCGGTGAGAAAAGATGGAGTCATCCCAATGACATGCGTACTTAGGCACCACGCACAAACTCACATAACCCTTCTTAACCAAGGAGGCAAACAGGCCCCTGCAAAGCTAGCCCCTCTGTGGCCTTTCCGAAGGCAGCCTGCATGATGTTCACGCTTGGCCTGCTGGCTAACGTGCCTATAAAAGTACACATACAGAGACAGAAGCAAGCTTTCAGATTTCTGGGGACACTGCCTTTGGCCACACCCTTGCTACCCCAGGCAGGATTCAGACCTTTTGCAGTTTATTGCAGAGAGATCATGCATCAGACAGACCAGGACATGTCCTGAAGTGCCCTTGCTGTGGGGAGTTCAGGACAGCAGGTTTGGCTCTCGGAGTCAGGCTTGCTTGAAATTTCCTCCAGCTGAGACGTTCAGTGAGTCTAATTCAGCATCTACACAGGCTAAGCCAGCTTCTTGGAGTATCAGTACTGCCGTGCCGAGGCCCCTCCAACTGCTCCAGCTTTAGGCTTGCCTACCCAGGAGGATGCAGGATAGCAGCAAGGACACAGCAGCAGCACAGGAGGTAGCCTGAAGACATCTGTTCATTCCCCTTCACTGCTCTCCCAGTTGTGAGATGTTGCCAGCACAGCCATGGGGAGCAGGCTGCTCTCAGGGCTGGCAGGAGCTGGTCCCTGTGCTTTGCCCATCTTTCCAGAACGGGCTGAAACCCACTGGCCCAGCGTCAGCTTGTAAACCCTCGCTGAGAACCACCCCAGCACTACCTGTAAATGAAGGAAGCCTCAACGGAGGGTGGCGAGGAAGGACATCACACACTGTCTCACATTTTAATCTGCTCCTGAGCCGGTAGAGTAGTACAGACTGAACATATTCACCCAGCTACCCCCATTTTGCCCAGAGAAGTTGTGGATGCTCCATCATTGGAAGTGTTCCAGGTCAGGTTGGACAGGGCTTTGAGGGACCCGATCTAGTGAAAGATGTCCCTATCCACGGCAGGGGGGTTGGACTAGATGATCTCTAAAGGTTCCTTCCAACCCAAACCAGTCTGTGATTCCATGATTCCATGATTTTAGAGACAGGCAACTAAAGCAGAGGTAGAAGTGAAAGGGAGCAAAAATGGGACCAGAGAGTAGCGGTTCCTGGATCAGCTTACCCTGATCTAAACTCTGGAAAACTTGTGCATGTCAGCAGTGGATGACAGTTCTTGCTCTCAGTCCAGCATTCAATTCTGCATTGCAGAGCAGGACCAGGCAGAGTTTAGGGAATAGGCACTGGCAAGTCACCACCCCGGCAGCAGTGGAGAACCCCAAAGTGCCCCAATGAATCCATGCTACAGAACAAATCGGGTTTCGTTCTCCCACAGGTCTCCTGCAGCCTGGCAGCAAAATCAGCTCAGAGTTACTTCAGGGTAAACGCACAAAGAGGAAATTGAATTTATTATAATGACTTTCATGGCCTTTGCTCCACTCCTGTCAACAGCATCCTTTTGCCTGCCGTCCTACTTCTCTGATGTGCACCCCAGCTCCTTTGTCTTGCACCTGCAGGCACAGGTCAGAACTGCCACAATGTAAATACAGTCTGGGAAAATACGGTGACATGCTGCAATAAGGAGCTCCGGAGAGTGGACCCCCCCCACCCCCCCGACGAGACATACCCCAGATCCTCAGTGAGACCTTCTGCAGGAAATTGCTATTGAAAAAGCCCAATTATGCCCTAAGACAAGCCTGTTTTATAGGCCACAGCTAGTGCTAGGGAAGCCCTTTGGAGACAGGAACTTTATCTGATTCTCAGAGATGGAGAAGAGAAGTGCACTTCTTTTGAACTTATCATAGAATCATAGAATGGTTTGGGTTGGAACGGACCTTAAAGATCTAGTTCCAACCCCCCTGCCATGGGCAGGGATACCTTTCACTTCAAGAGCCTAATTTCAGAGATATTACAAAGAAAATAGATACTTCTCTTGGAATGCCCCTGCCTGTAGAAGCACTGGCTCCCCAGCCCCGTTGGGGAGTCTAGCCTAGCCTTGGGGAAGCAGAGAATTTAATATTGTGTACATGGAGGCAATGAAAACAAGAAAGCACCTTTTGTTGCAGATGAGTTTGTAATTCAGGTGATTGCACAGAAACTTGACAGTTTGCCACACTCACCACAAACCATGGTACAGCATATGACTACCACCTCATCAGCTCCTTTAGTCTCCAGTGGCCAACAGCGCTGAGGCCACAAGACCGACAGTTGGTTGTCCATGCTGTGGCAGCACAAGGAGCAGACGGGATGCTCAAAATTACCTGTTTTCCTTCATGAAACCACCCAGCTGCTCCCGAGTGCCCACCACCACACACCCGAAGGACGTTTCCCATGTGCGTGTGCGAATAAGTCACACGTGAGCCTGTCCCCGCGGCAGACATTGGCTGGAGATGCCAGCATCACCTAAAAGAGAAATCCCCACAAAACCAGCACTGAATTCCTGGGGGCAATTTCACAGCACGCAGTAAGGAGGATGGGGCATTTTGCCAAGGAAACACAGCTTGCCAGACTGATAGTGAGGGCCAGCAGCAGACCCCTCGATCACGCTGCTGTAGCATGCTGCCCAGCCAGAGCGATGTCATATTTTCACCGTGTTTAAAGCTCAGCTTTATGTTGACTCCTGGAAATCCAGCTGCAGGGGACAGAAGAGGCACCCGAGGCAGACATCCCCAGGGCAGGCTCACTGTGGAACAGTGTTAGGCACCTACAGAGTCAACACTTAAAGCAGGGCTTGCTATCTCGGCTCCCTTGAGAGCCAGGGGAGAGAAACAAGCATTTCGAAGGGTATAATTCAGCTGACCTACTTCCACGTGCGGTGCAGCATGGGAAGGACTCCCTCCTTCTCTCCCAGACTGGAGGGAGCCGAGGTGAGCGGTTCGGATGCAGAAGTCTGCATCGCAGCACCCCTAAATTGGGGCAGGCTGTCCCGTTACACTGGAGGAGATCCACATGCCGCTGGCAGCACCAGGCCATGCTCCGGTCCACGATGAGACTGGATGCTGGTGTGTGGAGAGCATCCCTGCTCTGCCCCAACACACCCAGTGACACAATCCCATCCCAGAAACATCCAAATCCTCTCAGCTGCTGCTGCCATGGCAACGCCAGAGAGAGGATCCACCAGCCTTTGATGTGCTGATCTGTTTAAAGCATGCAAAATGCTATTCGGAAGCTGGGGAGCTGCCTGGAGGAGCACCTGACTGCCCTGATGATGGAAGACTCTCCAAGGAGCAAGGATTAATGCACACTGGCAGGCACCGCTGCCATCTCCTGCCACAGCGAGTCATCACCAACCTGCTGTTGTTTCTGTGCTCCGGCTCACCCACTTAGTGGAGTTTTAATATTTAACATCAGGCAAGCTGCTGTTTCACGGGGTAATTGCGGTTATTAACAAAAAAAGCCTCCTCCCCCCCAATGATTCAAAAATAAGATGCTGTTACTCCAGGTTATCAGTGCCAGTAGCGAGTGCTGGAAGCCGAGTACCACAAGAGTGCTAGCCACAGAGCAGTTAATGGGGAAATCGGGAAGGGCCATTACAAGCTACAGAAAGCACGCAGCATAACGCTGTCCCCATCTCCCCCTGCGTCGCAGGCGGAAGAGGAGGAAGCAATTCCAAATGACAAACAGGCTGTGCACACCACAGCAGAGCAGGCTGTTCGATCCCCTCTCCAGCAGCTCACAGAGATCCCCTGCATCGCAAGGACACCTCCAAGCTCGGAAGGACTGCACAATTGCTTACCTTCAAAGATGACTACTCTTGTAGCATTTAGCACTAGGATTCCCTGAGGGGAAATTGCAAAAAACCCAACGCTGTCAGTGCCAGGAAATGCTAGACGCTGACCCCTGCGTACTACGTGCCCTGACTGAGCTACCAGGTTAGGGTGGTTCAGGACAACCCAAGAAGCGCCGACATGGGAAGGCACAGAGGAAGATTTGAAACTTTTGAGGGGGGCTATGCTAGGCTTCGGAGAGAATTTGCTTTACAATACGAAGCACAGAAACCTGAAGTAGTCTTCTACAGAGAGAGCATCTATGTCCAGCACTCTGTCATTCTCACCACTTCCATTTCAAGACTCAGCCTACTCCACAATTGCAAAGTTCCATTCGCTGTCTTACTAAACTAGTGTTCCCCACACCCAGAGTAAGAGGAGGCAGCCTTCAGCAGGTCACAGAAATGCTACAGAGAACTCCAGGAGCTGGAGAAACAAAGGATTTGAAGGAAGCAGAATGCCATTACCTGAGAAAGATTTTGGCTGAACAGAGGAGTCAGTCCACACACGTGCACATGTGTACATGCACACACATTTTCTTGGGAAAAGCGTCACAGGATCTTTGACAGCAATTATAGAGGATGCTGGATGCCAGGCTTACAAAGGCAGTTCTACCTAAAACCTTTAGATTTCCTCCTTTTAACTTCTTGGAGTATAGGGGGAGTCTAAATTCCCGCTTTACAGTGAATACTCCGGCTGTGCATGCCCGTGAATGGAATTAAACAGTAAAGAAAATCCTATTCATTATTTCCTCTTTTGGCTTCCTCAAGATCTTTTCAAAAGAAAAGACGACCCATTTCCACCTGCCAGCAGGCAGAGGTTAAGAAGCATGTTTTGGCCAGGATGCCCACTGTGGCAGAGACATGAGAGCACACCAGTTTCATTACAGCTGCTTTGCTGCATTACCTGCTGACCATGTTTTTGGAATGGGGGCCTGCTGGAAGCCTCCAGCATTGTAGCCTGTTGTCCTACCTCTCTGCAACCTTTAGTGCCTCTTCAGAGGCACAACATCCTCCAAACAGCATGTTTGTTCATGCTGGTCTTCAAAAACAAAGCCAAAATTAAATCTTTGTTTTCATGGTTGGGCACCCAAAGAGATTCCTTGAGACTCTGTTGTTTCCTGGCAGCTCCCAATCAAATCACTGGCATGTCAGTTACCTTTTTTAATTTAAACATAAAAATCATATATGCATATTTTCCAGGCACTTTTCATCATTAAACAAGCCTAACATTATCCCAGTAACCTGCTGGCAAAGCTTGGCAGTAAACAGCAGACAGCTTGGGGCAGGGGGGAGGCAACTGCAGTGGCTGCAGCTCCAGAAGGAGGATAAAAAGCACGTTACCTGCTTTGCTTGGTTTTTTTCCAGAAACCTCACAAGAACAATAAAGGAAACTCTGACGCTTCCTCCTTTGCTGAGCTCTTTTTTTTCTCCCAGTATGTTACAACAGACTCTTTCTGTCAAGAAAAAACTACAGGTTCATATGTTATTACTGGGCACCCTCCATTCTGCTCCTCTGTGTGCAATGCTACATTTATTTCCAGCAAAATGGACCAAACGCACCACCTCTGCAGAGACAAAGTCTGTTCAGACTAAAACTCCCGATACGCAATGCCCCTTCCCAGTGCATGGACCTTATCTCCAAGCTTCATAGGAGAGTTGCTTCTCTACTGCAGCTGTGAGCAGAGCCTCTGGATCAGCTTGCTCCAGGTGTCCTCACAGTACTCTTAGCTCTAAAGCACGACATTAAAGCAAAGTGAATTAGTGAAAGATGCCAGCTCCTCTGCCCAAATATCTGCAATTTACCCACGGTGTCTGTGGCAGTACAAGAAAGGCAGAATAAACGTCCCTCTCGTGACCCCTCTGCTGCTGCTGACGGAGGTGCCACGTAGGGTGTTGAGAGGCCCCATGAGGAGGTGCTGCTGATCCCTGCTGAAACGGTGTCAGGAGACACTGAATGCTGCTGCCTGGCATTTTGGAAGGAGAGAGGGTGATCTTGTCTATGCCTTATTGAGCCGCTGCTGGCCTCAGAGAACTCCTCTGGCAGGTCCGAGAGGCGTATCTCACCGTTGGTGGGGGTGAGTTCACAAGTTTTGAGAAGCAGTTTTGCTGATACGGTACTGGTGGGCAGCAGATATTTTACACTTTTGTCCTATGATACTGCAGCTCCTCTTACTGCAATCTCAGCTCCGCAGCCATTTGACAGTGGGCTTGACAGGGAGCGTTTTCCCAAGCGCTTACAGAAAGGGGGTCAGCCTGCTGACCATCGTGTTGCTCTTTAACAGGAGCACATTGCTATGCATCAGTGCGGTGGCACGTCCAAGCTGCGTGTAAAGAGAGCTGCCATGCCATGCTCCGCTGAGCAATTCTTGCTTGGACCGAATCTACTGTCACTGTGGGCTGAGATGATTTTGCCAGGAAAAGAGCTGAAGAATGAAAAAGCTTAGAAAATTAGAGCCTGCAGGCCAAATACAGACCCCATGCAGGCATCTCCTAGAGCTGAAATATCCCCATGCCAAAGACAGTGGCCCACAGATATAATTTCTGTTTCAGCATCAAAGGTGGGAAGTAGAACCATAACGCTTCCCAAAGCAGTAAAAGCCAATTAGGTAAGTTTTCCCTTTCCGAGAACTCTCTAGCACACCACCACCCCACAATCCACTCACCATGTCCACTGCCAGCTTGAGTACTTTCATCCACCAGGCAAATGGAGGGGCGGAAGGAAGGGGGAAGGAAGGGAAAGGGAAAGGGAAAGGGAAAAAGGAAAGGGAAAAGGGAAAAGGGAAAAGGGAAAAAGGAAAGGGAAAAGGGAAAAAAGAAAAGAGAAAGGGAAAGGGGAAGGGGAAAGGGAAAGGGAAAAGGGAAAAGGGAAAAGGGAAAGAAGGAAAGAAAGACAAAAACCCCAATACCCCAAAACAAGAGAGACTCCATGCAGAGATTCACAAGTCAAGAACACTGGATTATTGAAGTTTAGCACCTTATTGAAGAACACACTATTTACTCCTATAACCAAATCCATGGCCATAATTTACTATAGAACACCATTGATTCAAATAGCAGAGTAAGAACCTAGAAAAGGAAGAGGTGTGCTGATTACACACACATATGATTACAGCACACACTAAAAGCTCACACTTCAGTCATCAACAGAGTACAGCTGATTCCCAGGCAGACCAAAGGAAGATCCCTTTTACTCTCTCCCCTCCCCATTCAGATGAAAGGAAGAAAGAGCTTGGTTGCCATCTCTGCCTATAGCTCTGACAGATGCTATCCAGTAGAAGCAAGGTACAGCCCAAAGCAGCCATTTCTCTGCTCCATCACTACAGCTTGCGTGACACCTGCGAAAAGAGGGACAACTGACTTGTAAGAATTTGCCTTGTGTTGCAATATATTTTCACAGTTTCGGTATGTCACATGTTAAGATTTTGCTTCTCCCAGCCAACTAATACGTGGTGTTAAAAAAGGCTGGTAGTTTCCGAATCTTTCCACATGCTGGTAACACCAGCTTAACTTGGGTTTTAAAAGATTATAGAGAACAATGGAGAAAAAGGGACTGGCTTGTTTCGGACTCTCCAGTTCCAACAGCAAAGCCAGTCATGTTCAATGTCCATCCAAAGCACCAGCGCAAGAATCTCTTTCTTTGCAAACTCCTAAGTCAGAGAGACCAGGCACGCGGCAAAGCAGACTACAGTAGCTTCAGCAGGATGGCCAGGGCATACTCCAGGAAACAGCACGACAATCTCACCCCAAGAACCTCACCAGCACGTTACCCAGAAGGCTGCTAGATGAGAGGAGCTAGCAGGTTGATGATACATGCCTTATGAAATTGCCCAGGACCCTCCGTGTTTGCACAAGAGATTTAAAAGTCCCTGAGTGCCGTTCACAACAGCGAACCTGTAAACGACAACTTACAGCTGGGCTATGGAAGAAAGTAGCATCTGCTGCTCAGCAGAACAGTTTCTCCGAGCACAGCGACGTGTGCGTGCTAGGACACAGGTCTCAGGTCTGACAGGCAGTGCCTGCAGCTGGGGACGGAGGAAAGGGAGCAAGCTGCTGAAGTATCTGAGAAGACACTGAGTTTAACAGCAGCGCGTTTGGAGGTGGAAGGGTCAAACGCTTGGAAAGCCTAGCACAGCGTTTCCCACAACACTCGCCCAAGGCAAGGCTCTGAGACCCTGTGTGACCACAGGCTGGTTCAGTTGATCAGAGAGCTGAGCGGACAGCTTAGTCCCTGGAAGGTGACAGCACAGTCACTACCCTCTTCTCTTTGCCAGTATGTCCCTTAAAATAGATGACAGACCCTCAGAGCACATCCCATCCAGTGCATGAGGGTGCCAGGCGTCTGTCTGTACTGCCTCAAGGTCCGTGAAAGTGCCAGATGACGTGGGGGTAGAACTGGACTGAGATCTAGATGGAGCAATCACACTGATAGGTCAGGGTCTTTGCTGCCTGTGACAAGCAGTCGGATATCTGCCCAGTGCTCACGGGGGCATACACAGAAAGGGGAAGCATTTTTCCTGTCTTCAGAGATGCTCTGGGCAAGTCGGGAAATACACTGTTAAAGCTGAAACTGTCCTTAGCTCACCCCACACCTGTCTGTCTCACCCACCAAAACAGCACATTCTCATAGCATTTATCTTACTCTTTGCTATGTGCTGTAATCAGCAAGTCCTGGGAAAGACACAATGCTCCCCATTCCAGGCATGGCATCATGACAGAACTAAATGGACTCTGAGTACACTATGCGTTTCCTGCAGATTATCTGGAAGGCTTAGTTTTCTAGACAAATGACACTGTAAAAACATGAAAATATTTATTTTACCTTTGCAGAGACCATCAGATGGTTAAAAATCTAACACAGTTTATACTCTGCAAAGGATTTCAGCGCTCTCTTATCTGCATTTCCCATTTAAAATGGTCCAACATATGCACATGAATGCACCCTACAAGCCCTGAAAAGTCCTGTCACCACAGTGCGGTGAAGGACCATAGCCTTCATTTCTGCTTGTTGTCTTGCTGCAGTACCTTTTTGCTTAAACAGGAGTCTTCTCAGTGGCCTGGGCACATAGGCGCGCGCACACACACACACACACACACAAACACACGCGCGTGCGCACCCTCTCTCCATCTTTCCTCATCTCTGTATAAATATAGAAACCTCGTCTGTTTTCTAAATGCTCTCCTGCTGCTGCATTCTCTCCCTCCGCCTCCCAAGACACTTCGGTGAATACCTGCTGCTTTGTTTCTGCTGTAGATTTTTCACTGAGGCTGCAACATTTTGAAGCCGTAGATTTAACATAGTCCCCTACATTTGCAGCCCCTACCCAGAAATGTATGGCTCTGGCTTAATGTTTCACCCAGTCAGCAAGATTTGGTTTGCAAATAGGAAGAGAGCTTGAATTTTGCTGCTGTTTGCAGCGTTGTGGCTCAAAACATGACATAGTTCAGCTGTGAAAGGAAATGTGAATTTTCGGATGGTTTTGCCGTACTGAGCGGTCCCCTTATAGAGAGGTGTCAGGAACTTCCCTGCACCCAGGAGGCTTCTCTCTACTGATCTAAGATTTCAACAAGGCTGGTCTATCCAATCCAGGGCTAACATTTTCAGAACGTACCCTCATGGCATTTTGAGAGTTGGAGGTGAGGACTGCTAAACAGATATAAGTAGGGCAGGGGACCCAGAAATCTCTGCAATCCTTGACCCATCCTTCCATTACGCCCCCAGTGATGCCGCACCTTTCCAGACCAGCGCAGAGGGTACATTTCCGAAGAACCTTGACATACTTAGACAATTAAAACAAATTAGCATAATTCAGACTAAACTTCTAATTTTAGCACTCTGTAAAGCTGCTTTCCTTTGAGCTCAGATCTAGCTTGCTGCACCTCAGCTTCGGCACACTACAGGCGCCTTCCTACCATGAAGAAACCGAGCCCCAGAGGCTATCAGCCACGGGACTTTCACACAGGGCACTGTCCTCTGCTTCTTATCCTCCTGAAGGCGCTTGCTCTAAACAGGGCTCGCTCCCAGTACACAGCAAGTCCCCTGCTTGGGCAGACACCTCGGCCGAGGGACGAGGCGCTGAGGATAGGGCACGGTTTGAGAGAACTTGCTTCCGAAACAGATTTCTGAGTGCCACAAGGCTTCAAACGTTGCTCGCCTCATTCCAGTACCTTGATAACCGGTGGGCTTACCGAACACACATGGATGCCGTTATTAGCTAAATAATTGAAAAGCCTGCAGAGCAGCAGTGCAGAATGGCACCAGCTTCCCCTCAGTGCCTCTTCCCTCATCAGCGAGTCCCTGCAGCAGCGGGGTCGGCTCTGACCTGACATCCCTCGCATCCAGATGCCTGTATTCTGCTCATGTTCTACCCGCCAGCCACTCCTCCTCCCATCACGGCGCTGCATTTCCCTCCCGCCTGGAAATGTCAGGAAAGGACACAGGCACAGGCTCGAAAATGCCTTGCTTAGCGAAGTACCGTACACGCTGTTCTTCACTTACAGCTGACTTTAGTATTTGTGGACAACTATTTACCGGGAAAGGGATGGACTTCCCAAGTCAAACACGGTTCATTATATATTAGCTCACATCATCGGAGAGACTCGGCTCTCTTGGCACCACATCCTGCAAAGGGCAAGGCAGACAGTGAAAGCAGAAAAAGGTAAACACCAGAGAGGAACTGCTACCATATAAATGTTCTGATTTTTCTAATTGGGCCATCTGAGAGAGCTCTTGGTCTGTGCCCATTGCAACAAACCGTGCTCGTCCAGAAACTCCTGTTACCTCCCCACGGCGAAGGAACGTTGAGATCAGTGTAATTTCTGCGCTGCCATTTTCTTTCCTGCACACAGATACGCCGTGCACTGTCCTCTGCCATCCCTCCCCCATACTTAATGCAAACACTGGAAAGAAAATGCAAATGCTGGGAGCACAGATGCTCCCATTATAACCAGTGCATGCTGCATTGCAACCTAATAGAAAAATGCTAGAGGGTGATTGTGAGCAGCGGTGAATGAAATTGGACAGAGTTTAGTCAAAGGTAAGTTTGAAACAGCTTCTTCTTCCTGCTGACTGCATACCAGAGAGACACAGAGAGAGATGGAATGGAAACCTTAGTGGGTTGTGAGAAAAATGCCCCCTTACAGGCCTCAGACAGCAGAGCAGTACAATATAGCATGGCACTGATTTTTATTTTTTTTTAATCCTGACTGCATTTCCATTTGTACAGGACTCCAGTGGCAGGTCAGATAAACAGCATCGGAGGAAGTCATCATCACACACAGCCCCTGTACTTCCCAACCCAGCCTAAAGCAAGAACTAAATATTTATTAAGCTTCTATGAATCAGAGGTCTGAATCTCCTGACAGTGCAGCCAGCTGACGTAATCCTCCCCAAATCCTGATGGGACTTGCTTCCCCAACAACCTTGACAGAGCTTGGAGGGTCACAGTTACCTTGTAGTCACACAAAGCGGTTCCACGCTGGCACACTGGGCAGAGGTGGGGTGCAAATCCTCTGCAATTGCTCCATTCCTGAGTGCACTGGATCACCTGTAAAGGAGCTCATGCTTTGCCCCAATTTACCAGCAGCTGTGTATACAAAACACCTTCCCAGCTTTACACACTGGGCATTTACAGCAGGAAAGATTCAACTCCGTACTGCTGCTTTGAATCTAACACACACACAATGCACAGAAAGATTTAGGATGGCCCTTTGATTTGCAAAATCCTTTTGAAAGCCTGCATAATAGCTAGATAGCTAACGATTGAGCCCATTCCTAATCACACAGTTTAATTCTTTGTCTACGCTGTCCCTCTGGTTACGTTCAGAGTGGTAAAAGCCAGGGCTTCCTTGAGCCTCAAAGGCTTTGGCTGTCCTGATATCCCATGCCCCTTCTCGCTGCCACTGCACAGTGCCATCACCTTCCAGGCAGCAGATACCAATTCCTTTGCAGAAAAAGTGCCTCAGACAGAGTACTGGAGTCCAGACACCCAATCCTGGCTGCAAAGAGCTGCTGCCAATAGCTGGAGCACCCGGTGTCCTCACGGTGTCACCTAGTGCTGATCTCACGTGGTCCTAAGGGTGCCTTCTTCAACGCTGTGCCACACCACAAGCTGGTTAACTTCTCAGGGAAGGTGCCTACATAGTCATTGCTGTCGCAATGCAAGGAGACGCAGGAGGAGTTTTGGCCGGTGGAACCGACAAAACTTGCAGTGGGAGACAACAGAAGCTGCAGCTGGAACTGTTGCTCTAGGAGCAGGCAGAGAAAGGAGGCAAGGCAGCTTTGTGCTCTGGGATTCTGCATGTGGCATGGTCCTTTCTCTTGCTGATGAGCTCCGGCTTGCAGGTTAGATACCAACACAGCTCCCAGCAGCCAGCGAAGCCCTGGGTGGCTGACAGCCATGTCACATCTTTGGCAGATCTTCTGCCACTGAATGCAAGAATCCAGGTAGCCCAATCCAGCAACTGTACCAAGCCAGATATCCATGGGAGGAATACATAACAGGGCTCGGAAGTCCAGTTATCATGGGGAGGTTCTGAGCCACCTGCAGCCCAGGTCTGCTGAAATCCTTTGCCCTCCTTCTGTCCATCACTCTCTTCTCCGCAGCCCCTCTAAACCCACTGCAAGCTGAAGGCTGCTGCTTAGTGACAGCCCTTGGAAGGGACGAAAGCCACTTAGCCCCAGTGGCTTCTCCTTGGCAGCACTCCACCAGTGATTTCTCACCCCGGTTTCTCGCGTCCTTATTGCATAATTCTGACAGAGGCGTCTGGATTTTCCATCTCAGGGATCCTAAGCCTGGACTTCAGTTCCACCCTGATACAGCTCACCAGTGAACAGCAGGTGAGTGAGCACTTTTGCTTGTCACGCAACAAGCAGAAGCATGGTCACCTGATGTGACCGTTCGATTGTCCTACTAAGGGATCACCTCTAATTGCTCCTCTGTCTGATTGAGCTTGTGGCTGTTGTTCCAAACCCTACTTGACTTGTTCTACTTCCCACATTTCCCTAGCTTCCTAAGCATGCACAATTTCTTTCATGCAAAAGCATTCTCATTAGCATCCTCCACATCGCCTTAATCTTCTCAGAGCTGCCCATCCGGGATCTAGCCCCTCTCCCAAATCACCTCACACACATCAGCTTGGAGTTTCTTCTGACAGTTGATGTCAGCCAGTTATGTTCGCATTTATTCCTTATCCACGCTTGAGAATACAAATGGGGTCATTCAATCCTCTGTGCTCCCTTTGCCCTTTCCCACCATTTCATTCTAGCTGGTGGAAGAGCTTTCTCTGCCACAGTTCCTGCCAAACAGAAACACCTCTCTCTCTCTCTTTCCCACCTATTTCAAACCCTTTCTCAAAAATTCCTTGTCTCCCTTCTCTGAAGCACCCTCCCAGACACTCCCGCTGGGATGTATTTCGGTGTGTAATAGCGAGCACTAAAATATTTCTTGCTGCAGTGTGCAGAAGAAATGCTGCACCAAGCATGGGTGCCAGCCTATACCGGGGAGAGTCATGAACCCTCAAACTGGTCTGTGTGCTGTTTCCAGGAAATGGACAACTAGAAAAAAGGCAAGGAGTTTTATGCAGAGAGTTTCTTACTAGGAATCATTTTCTTTTACCATTCAAGACTGCACTGTGTGAGATGCTCTGCAAATCCATAACAAGAGACTGTCTTACCCTTGGACACTTGCAAGACAAAGAAACTAGACAGGAGTAGAAAGAGAAGAGCAGTCTGTTCCTCATTACCACCCCCCTCCCCAAAAAAAAAGAAGAAAAAAAAGAAAAAAAAGTGGTAAATTCAGTCAGCCTTGTCCTCTATTCCTTAGATGTCCAAGCAAAACTTACTCTGAATTTACTGAGAGGATGTATCACATCTTTCATGCTAATAATTTGTCATTTAAACATTGACAGCAATTATCATACGAATTTCCTTCTGAGCTTTTGGTTAGATTGTTATTTAATCCAGTGGCCACAGTTATGCTGCAGACAGACTGCACATGCTCTCACATGTGCACTTGAGGAGTTCTTTGGACATTATTAGCATTGCTGCTGTTACTGAAGTGCTGTTGGTCTTATTTGCTGCATAGCACTCTTGTCATAGATGTTTTAGAAGTTCCAGCTTCCTGCTCCATGAATCCCACATGCCCACCTGCCAAATGAGGAGCGCAGCTGGTATCTGCCTCTTCGTACTCCTCAGATGAAGGTCTCTGCCCCTCTTCATGTTTGGCAGGATATTTGGTACCAGAATAAGTATACTTCAATAGGAAGGATGATTTTCATAAAAGTATTAACTTTTTATTTATTAGTCTCAGTCAAAGCTTGTCAGGCTGCAAGGCACTGCAGGCACCTATAGCAACCTGTCTTGGGGGCACTTGATACAGATGCAAGTTGCTTGTAGATACGTGTTTGAAACAAAGGGCGAGCCAAGTATTCTGGGCCCCAGTTTGGGGGTTAGACATTTTGGGCCCTTTCTAACAACCTGCTTGGTGAACTCTGCTGATGCTTTCAGAATTCCCAGAAAGGGATTTGGTCCATTTTCTACCTTTCATATATAACCACAACAACAAGCCACATGCGACTCTAAAAGGACTCGATAACAGTGTGTTCACATAACGAGTTACAGACCTGCCTCACCGATTGCATCAAAACGTCACATTCTCACAATGTGTTGTGCTGCTCCCCACTAATCCTGCAGAAGGCAGGAATGTGTCTTTCAAGTGCGTGACTTCCAAGGGAGGGCTTTCTGCCTCTCGAGGTAGCCTGACCACAGCACACCTGCAGTGAAAGGAAGGAAGCATTCCTGACTATCATTACTTCCCAGAACCACACAAAAAAAAAAAAAAAAAAAAAAAAAAAGACAGATAGCTGCATCCAAAGCACAGCTATTGCTACTGTCCGTCACCACTTGCCTGTCAGGGCAGCTGGCCACATCAGACACTCCACATGCAGCCCAGCAGCTGTAACTGAGTGGCTCTGGTCCCCTGTGAACTGGCCGTCTAAGCAAAAATGAGAGATTTGAGGCTAGGATACTGCGGCAGGAATAGCAGGAAGCCAACCCAGATGACGCTTGGCAAATTCTCTAATGGCAGTGAACTTCTCTTATTCAATTCACACTCTCCTTTGCTCAAGGGCTGCTCTCTGTCACACCTGCCTGTCTGCACGGCACCCTGAAAAGTCACCAACACATTATGCTAGACCTCATAATTCCTCACAACTCAGGACTTACACGAAACGTGGGAACGGGCATGACTATTGAAACCTTGCTCCCTGGGGTCATCCTCAGACTGAGGCAACCTCCAGCCATGCTGCAGAGCCCACGGAGCAGGAGCAATCTTCAGGACACGTCTGGCTGTTTAATGGACAGCTCGGCCCAAAACACAAGTGTGGCTAGGCTGCACGGAGAGCAAGGGAGAGTGACAAGACCCCACTCCTTAAATCCTTGATGCAGCCCCTGTCAAACGAAACATCGGCTCTCATCGGCTGAGTTACAAAGGTTGGGAGCAGGAAATACTGGAGGAGCAACGAGGTTATACACCTGGACTGTCCCTGTGCTGAGAGACAAATGAGAGGCACGCAACACAAAAACAGCCAGTACAAGGTCAATCAGGTGCTAGTTACATGCAGTTAATACAAAAGCCAAGAAATTGTCATGGAAACTAAAAAACAACAAATATAATCACAGTCCAAGGAGAAGGGTTTTGGGCAACACAGCGTTAATTAGCACAACTCACTGCCTCCAGGTATCACAGGACACAAAGTTTTCACAGGATTCAACCGTGCATTTCACGGCACACGCACAACCACACAAAAACAGCTAGAAAGACTAACGGATACAAAGCTCTCACGCCCCAAGACATAACATCAGCTTGCATGGGATGAGAGGAAACTTGTTCTGGGGCTGTCACCTCCTTCCTCTGGCCATCTCCGCTGCTTCGAGCCACGCTAGCGCTTCCTTGGATCATAGGTTACCCCTCTACTAACAACTTGCATTGCAGCAGTGCATGGTGGGCTCAGTCATAAATCAAGACACTGATCCACTGCACGGTACAAAGGCAGAGCAAATAAACAGCCTCTGCCCGAAAGAGCCTGGATCTGTATATGAAGCAAGAGACAACAGGCAAGCCCAGGTGGAGGAGCAGAAGGACCCGGTGACACAACGGTGGGTTCAGTCCATTTCGGTGGCCAGTGCAGGAGCCTTTCGTAAGAGGGGACTTTTGCATAGACATGACACGAGTCCCATGCACACAGCGTGCTAACAGACACCCAGGCTAACACGGATTAAACCCCCACAACTGCTGCAGCGAAACAGAAGGAGAAACTCCCAACGCATTCTGGTAGCCCTCAGCTTGGCCCCAAGGAGACTTGTGCGGTAAACCACTACCACTAGAGACCCTCAGGCTTTGGGGGCAGGGGATAAGAAGAGAGAGCTCGCCCAAGAGCAAAATCTCTTGGTTTGGTGGTTCTTCACACCAGAACCCCTTTAGAGCCTTCTGGCAACCTAAGAGACAAGCTGCTCCGTCAGCCTCGAGTAAAAGAGGCTCTGCAGGGAAAAGCCTTGGGCCTGCACACAGTTAGCCGTTATCGTTGAAGAAGGCAGCATCTGACACGGCAGTGCGGCAGCCGAAAGACCCCACAGCCAACTTCCTAGCTGCCGTCTGCAGACTTCACATCTGTCCTAAGCGTGTCCACCGATCGTCCCCTAATTAGCTGCTCTCTGCAGGCGCAGACCCCTCCTGGGCTGCCCTGGCATTAAGAAAAGCAAATATCCTTACACCCAGCTTTCGTCCCAAGAGGAACAGGAGGGTGAGCAGGGGCTGTGCCCACCCTGACCGCAGTCACCGAGCGGAGAGGCAGGCAAGCCTCCCTTGCCAGCGCCTTCTCTGGATTCACCGCTCGGGAAGGGATAGCTGAAGATGAACTCCTCCTCAGCACGCCAGAGCCCTGCCGATTTCTGCAAGGAGCCCTTGCTCAGCGCCCCCCGCGCTGTGACAGCCCCAAACGGTGTGCTACAAAAGGCTCCTTGGTCGCTGTATGGGAAGCAGATCCCATCCCAGGGAAGCAGACCCCTTCCAGCGCGCTTCTCCAGCTCCCTCGCCTGCGTCACAGCGTGTCTTGGCAGCAAGTGCAACTCGGGCCTCTCACAAGGAGCTGGCGAGAAGGTGCCCTCTCTAGTACCTTCCACGTGAGGAAGTCCAGACACTTTGCAGGTATCTTTGGATCTCCCGAGCCCTCCCCAAGACCCGTGTACACTGTGCTTTGGGCAGGGCAGGGGGGCAGAAGGGAAGAGGATGGTTTTCTCAAAGACTCACGCAGTAAGCCTTCACCAGAAACAGGGATGAATGAAATCTAGGAATTCCAGTGTTCAGGACTAGCCTAGACAGCCTGAACCGGCAGTTGTCCAGCAGCGTGGCAGGAACAACAAAAGCTCGAGGGCTGGTTGGCGGTGCCTGTCCCCAGCATCTCACAAGACTCTTCTCAGGACTCTCAGGGCGCAGCTATTGGGATGCTCCAAGCAGTAGAGCTCTGCTGTGAGGCTGTTGCTCAGAGGGGGCACGCAGAAGCCTCCAAGACTTTTGCTAAAGGCAGAGGAGAAGCCCACCTAAGACTTCCCTGTATTGCAACTTCCCCTCACGTATATCCTTGATTACCCTTGGTTTCACCTCTCTCCTCACCGCCTCTCTGCATTGGTGCATAGCACATACACCCTCAGGCCCTGCTGTGAGAAGAACATTCAGTTCAAGAGGTCTTCAAGGGGCAGCAAAGCTATCTTAGAAACATGCCTGCTCCTGGAGTGGCGGCAAGAAAAAAACTGGCAGTGACTTTCCAGAGAGGAGCTACGGCTTGGCTCAGCTGGCAGACCCAAGGCTCCAGCATGTTGGTGTCGGCAGAGGGGAAAGACACTTCTTCTTGCTTCTGACCCCCCACTCACTTGCTGCCAGCAAGTAACATGCCTTTGGTGGGAGGGATGACCTGTGTCCCGCTCCCAAATACAGCCTGCCCTAAGCAGCAGCAGAGCTCACCGTCCCCTGCACAAAACCGCTTTCTCGGTTAGTGGTCTGCTCCTGCTGTACCCTGGTTGCAGTGTTCTGGCAGAGATCAAGCAGGGCACGGAGCGGACATCAAAACTGCTCCTTCACTAGAGAAAGGGCTGGGGGTCTCTCGACCCTTTGCTCTGCAGACACGGAGCAACTCTGGGAAACTGCATGAAGCTAGAAGCCAGCAATTTTATCTTGGAGATCAAATCTGTTACTCAGCTGAGCGAGTCTCTTTAGCTGCCTTGACAAACCCCTCGCCTCCTTTCTCCCTTCACCCGGCTTTTTTTTACCTCCCCTCCCTAAGCCATCAGGGCAAACAGCAGATTCCTGGCCCCGAAAGTTGTCCTCTGTTTGGCAGGCTGTTTCTCGTGCTGACTGCGCATAGATTTGTACGGGGACCAGACTGCCCCTCTGCCATCTCCCCCCTCCCCAAACACAAATAGCACTCACTGCCACGAGCACAGGCATCTGGATATAGGGCTGCTTGCCCCAGTGCCACTGACCTTTTTCTTGCGGTCCCGAGAGCGGTTCCTGCGCTTGCGGTTAGATTCTTCCTTCTCCTTCTGCTCCTGCAGAGCCTGAGCCTCAATATCTTTGATTTTCTTCAGCTGCTTAGCTGCTTGAGCCATGGCCGGTCAGACTGCAGTTCCCTCCAGAGCTCACACCTGCACTTTCCACGCAGCACCCTCCAATTCCCGGCCAAGAAAGTCCCTTCCCCTAGCTCAAAATGCTGTCGACCCAGATGAGCGTGAAACCAGTAATGAGAGGAAAATAGAAAGCAGTCAGCAAGCCCCAAAGGGCAGCCGGTGTCTCCAGCTAATTGCTAGATGGAGTCTGGGACACCTTTATAAAGCATTAGTAATCCTAAATCCAGCTGTTCCAGAGGTTCTGTGCACCATTGCAGCAGCCCCTGACTGCACTGGCACATCATGTAGAATCCTCCTTGTGGGACAGGACACCAGGTTGGTGCTGTGCTCTTTCCCTCACTGTCTCTCCTGCAGCACGAGAAGAGATGCAGCCAGTCAGCCACAGGAAGGAAAATAACTCTCAGCAATTAATGCATGATGACAATAGAGAAGCCGTGAAAAAGGAGGCTGATGCATTTCATCCCCACTTCTGGGTTCTCTGTAGCAATGCATAAAGACCCGTAACCTGCATGTAGTCAGTCAGTGGCTTTACCACTGCAGTGCTGCTGAGGCAGGCACATATTCCAGTCTCTCCAATTTTCTTCCTCCCAGTCACTCTCTGTGCAGCAGCCGCATCACTCGCTCACTCTCTGGGTTATGATTCCAGCTCCTTTCAAGGGGAGTAATAGGGAATCGCTGCATCGGTTAGGAGGCAGGCAGCATCTCTGCTCAGAAAACAGCCGATACTGCAAAGGACGTGCCAAGTACTGGAGCAAAGTGCAGCTTAACAGCATCCTTTCCTCCTCGCATCTCTCCGCTGAGTGAGCAGCAAGGGGAGGGGAGGGATCTTGGCTGTGAATGGGAGACAGAAACCAAGGGCTCAGTCTGCTTTTTGACTACACAGCATCAGAAAAGTAAACCAGAGCCACCAGCTACTGCCCATCCAGGCATCACCAGAGCTCAAGTCCTCTCTGAGGAGCCCCAAGTCAAGGCTCCCGGAGGGTCAGCCACCCCTTTTCCACACACATCCGTACATTTCACCTGCAGCTGCCTTCCAAAAGCACAAACAATTCCATGTTGGAAGCCAGGGGTCAGGCCTGGAGGTGTAATTCGTTCCTGTGCACGGCATCAGCGTGTGAGGGGGCCAGGATAAAACTGCCGCGGACTCTTTGGTGGTGACCACAACGTGACCTGCAGCAAAGTGTGCTTTGCTCTTCAGGCACTTCTGAGCAGCCCTGCCTTCATCAGCTCAGCCCTCGTCCATCAGAAAAACTGTCCCCCGTGTGCAAACCCATGGGCAAAGCACTGGGAAAATTATCTGCCCAGGCAGAAGCCCTGCACACACTGCATTTTTCTGGCACAGTCCCCCCAGTTCTAGACAGAAAGGGTCCCTTTTGTGTCAAAAGACGGTGAAGCAGGGATTAATGTCCATTTCTCAGCAATTACTTGAGAAAGTCAGTCAGTCACTTACAGGTTATTTAGACTGGCAAGAAGCTGAGAATGCAGACCTAACTGCACAGACACTACAGGTCACTTTTCTGTCCCAGTAAGTTTTCCTGCATTTCTTTTCCCTTTGAAGTTCCTCCAATTCTGTTGCTTCACCAACAGACCAAGGAGGGTGCTAAAAACAAGAGAGAGACTGGCATATCATAGAGTTTTTAAAGAATATGATGACTGAGAATATAGAGAAGGCCCTAATAAAATATGAAGAATAGGAAATCATCAAATTTCACAAGGCTTTTCCAAGGACAGCTTTAGTTCTGTGTACAGTACCCACACAGATAAATAATACACTCAAGTCTAGATACAGCTGCACATCTTTATATAGCAACATCCTATGAACGCCCATGCAAAAAAAAATCACAAAATTAAATAGAAGCTGCATAGTGAAAGGCTCCACAGATAGGAGGTGCCAGGAGCACAGTTGCACTAGTCACCCTAATTGCACCTCTTCCACATGAGCACTTTGCAGGCCAAATGAGGCAGAGGCCAAACACACAAAAAATGACCTGTGGTCAACAATAAGCACACAGGACGCAAAACACTTGTCACAGTTAACCATAGTATGCTGAGAGCTCCTCGCTTCTGTTGTGTTTGACTTTGTATCTTAAACCAGCTCTTTGTTAGTTTAGAATTCTTTCTGAGGAATTTCCTAATGTTTCAAAACAGGGAACTTGGGACTGAAACCGAGTTTCAGTTCTGTGGGGCACACTGAGCTCTGAGCACGGCTGGCAAGGCTGTAGCGAGGCACCGCTGTGACTTTACGTCTCATCCCTAACCTGAGTCCTGCCTTCCAGGTTCCAAGACTTAAGCTGGGTCAGACTTCAGAAACCCAGCCCTGCTATGTGGCTCAAGGGAAAGCTGTGCTACACTCCAGACTTTGGCATAGGCATCCCTTTTTTTCCTGATGTCAACAAAGCATCCGCTATAGACACAGCTAAATGGCATCAGGCAGTGGCAGTACACTCAGTCTTTGCCTGCATGCCCGTAGGACACTGCCTCCTCCTACAAACAGATCCTACCTCTTAACTCCTTATAAGCCAGCACAGAGTGAGCACAGGACAAGAGCAGTAATCATCAAGGGAGAACTGGGATATGGGGAAAAAAGACACGGGAGAGAGTGGAGTCATGCTTTTGCTGGTCCAGAGGACAAAACAGAAAAGCACCTTCCCAAAACTGTCTGAAAAACCTGCTTCCCCCTCAGTGCACACACAGGAGGAAGGAGATCCAGTCTCACAGAAGGAACAAGAATGTTTTCACGAGCTCCTCAATGCTGAATTCAGGCTTCCGCCTTGACATGTTACAGCCGACAAGCTGAACTCCTCCAACATAGCCAGCCAGGTAGTTAGCAGAGCCGATTCACTGTGGATCCCCTTACATCCTACATTTGTTTTCCTGCAGCACGTTTGCCACTGACTACATAAAGCTGCAGTCAGGAAACAGAGATGGGGTCAGAGAGGGCAGGGGAGGCACTGGGACCTTGCTATCTCTTCTAGGTTTACCAGAAGTTCTGCATTTTGTTATACATTTCTCAAAAGCCCTTCTGAAATCAGAAGAACGTAAGTTCTTGAAAAATAGCTTCAAATCCTTAATGATTGCAGAGAAAAGCTGAAAAGCAGGGGTTGGATGGAACCCACAAGGTGAAGAGCCAACTCCCTGTCCCAAAACCTTCTTACCGTGGAATCATTCTTGTATCTTAAAGAGGATCCTCATGAGTACCTGCGGCAGTTCTCCAAAGCTGGTTAATGACCCTGCCACACACGATCCCAGGCAAACAGGGAAGGGGCACACACGATCTCTCCCCCTTTCCCTCCACACAGGCTCAGAAACATTGTTCACCTTCTTTTGCTTCCCCTGTACACTGGCGTCACGCTTCAGGCAAAAGTCAGACAGCTCGAGGACCAACAAAACAATCTTTAGATTGGTCTTTACCAGGGAGGACTAGATGTGGTCTTTACCAGTGAGAACCATCATCAGAGCTTTGTGGAGCAGGCATGGTATTTTTCCCAAGCCTGAGGCAGAGATCATCTGTGATCTGCACAGCTCTGGCCTATTGCAAAAATTACCCACGCAGCTTGCTGGTATCAGAATGCGGTGGAACAACACCAAGAAACGTCTGGATATGACAGCAACTAGCAATGGGTACAGGGGAAAGGTGTTGCACGGAATGATTCAAGAGGCTTCTGCAAGAAGAAAAAAGGGGGGAAGTTAATCTGGTATTGATTCAGCTCTTCAGAGCACTCAGAGGTCAGATTTGAAACTGTTTCTGCAACAACTGTGCCTGCTTCCCATGACCAGTTTAAAACCCAAGAGAGTGTGAGCACAAGATTGCTGCAGCCACTGCTGTCTACCTAGGTCTCGCTGCAGGGAAAGGCATAGAGCCACACCAGTTAGCTGAATTCTCCCTCGCTCCAGCCCTGTTTACACGGCAGGTCCTGGCTGCCCAAGCACAGCTTGCTCCTGCAATCACCGAGCAGCCAGACTCTCTCCAACAAGGCCACGGGGAGACCGATGGTCCTAGTTTGGTATCTGCTTGGTTGAACTACATTCTTCAGCCTACGCTTTACAGTACTGCTCCCTGTGAGATCAAAGCGGTGATCTGGAGGGTTACAATGACTGCAGAGCAATTCCACAACCCATCACTGCCGTTTCAGGAGCAGAAAGTCAACCTTAGCTTGTTTCCGTTGAAAGCTAGTTACAAATATCACCGAGAGCCCTGGCACTAACACTAGGACAAGGATTGACCACAACTTAACATAGCACAAACCTGGTGTTTGTGCAGTAGGACAGACATCGGGGGATGCTCAGCAGCTACAGCATGAACCCAGGCACTAGCACCAGCAGTGAACCGTCCTACAACCTGAGGCTGGCAGGCAGCACCCACAGTTACAGCACACACCAGCCCTGGCATGAGCCCTGACCCCAAGGGATAAGAGCAAGTGTCCCGGCGTGCAGTCTGCCCTAACACTGCGTGTTAGCCCTAACACTAACACTCATGAGTCAACGGCACATTGTCATTGGGCTGGCAGTATGAACTGAGGGTCTCATGCTTGATCAAGGAGAGAAACAGGCTCCGGAGACTCAGCGGGAGTAACGGCTCAAGCTGCTGGCATCAGAACGGTGCAACTCAAGATTTCTTTCTACGGTGCTTGCCTTAAATTTTTCATTCACTGGAAAATAACCTGGGATTGATGAATGACGTGTCGAGGCAAGTCAGCCTGTGAGCGCTCACAGCTGCAGAGGACGCTGCCTAGCTCCGAGGAGATGCCTCTCAGCTGCTAAAAAGGAGAATTCCTAAGCTTGCTGTGGGAATGAGGAGCAGGACAGCCACTGCCACCAGCTCTGGGCAGCACGGGAGGGAAAGGCCAGCCCTGCTCCCACACCTGCTAGCGACACTGTCCACTCAGGGAAGTGGGTTGGAGAAGACGCTAGCTAGAGCATGACTCTTCTGGTGACCAGGGAAGGACCATGCAGCAGAAAAGCTAAGAACCCTCACCTCAACCAGTTTGTTGAGCCTAGGAGTCTCTTGAAAAGCTTTTTATTTTATCCCTGCTGCTTTTAACCTGCTAACCCATTTGCTGGCTTGTGCATCAGGCACTGTGTTCTTTCTTTTTCAACACAGTGAGAAACATGTGAAGGAGAATGTGTGAGACCTCAGTTGTCTATTTCTCTTTTCCTGTTCCAGGCAGCTTTAGGCAGTGTTGCCACATGCTCCAAACAAAGGGCTGCTTTGCTCAAAAGAAGCAGCAGCACTAAAGAATAGGGACATTTAATGAACTCAGAGGGTAGAATTCTAAAAGCCATCTAAGAAAGAAGTTATTATTAACAAAACAGGCCCGGGACGTACTATTACAAGCTACCATCACAGCTCAGAACTTAGTAGGGTTCAGGAGAACTCCGAGATATACATGCAAGTGCTTCGAGTGACCATAAGGGAGGCATGTTTTCAGAGAAGGTGCAAGTCCCATTAACAGAGGTGTAATTAGCGGCCAAGTCAAAGAAGGCCTCACACTGTGGGCAGGCTATTCTGCAAGTGCAGACTCTAATAACGAGGTGAGTGGCCATTCTTGGGGCCTGGATATGCTTGGGCATAGCTATCCTAATGTTCTTCACCTTTGCCAGCAGGCTCACACCTGATAAATGCCTCCAGACACATTTCTTGGGATGCTCAGCTGCCATTCTGTTTAGTACAGAATAAAGCGCTCATTCAAATAAAAACAGGGAAAACATGCTAACGATTCTATGAAGAGACTTGAAATGCTTATAAGAGAGGCTGGAAGGAATCTCTCAAGTACTGGCAGGCAGACAGTTTAGGAGGCAGCTCTGCCAAGCACCACAGAATTGTACTAGGATTGCCTGTACTTCGCTTTAGGTGACCTGCCTGAGCAGGGGGTTCGACCAGGTGACTTCCAGGGGTCCTTTCCCACCTCACTCATTCTGCAATTCTGTGGTACACAAAGGGACAGCACATACTAGCACAGAATCTCCAGATTGGAAGAAAGGCGATAAAGGAGCATAGAAAACTGTGACTGATACAGATAACACGCAAACTTAAAAAAATATTCATTATTTCACACAAAAGAGGAATCAGAGGCAGCATGTTTAAAATAACTTTTAAAAAAAGCCATATTCTTTCTACTCAATATAAAAATGAACTGTGGAATTCACTGCTATGGGATGCTGTGAACACCAAGGCGTACATGAGTTAGATTTAGGAAGGATAGGTCCATCACAGACTATTGAACACGATGGTTTGGGCCCAGTCTCCTTCCCTGGAGGCCCTTGAAGCAAGGCTTGATTAAAAAGCTGGGAAGGGATGCTAACGGGAAGGTGAGATGCAGAGAACTTTTCAAAAGACTGTTCCTGGCCATAGCGTTTATTCTAAAACCCCCTCCCCGTTGCCCTGTGCATTACTGAATGACTGATCACGACTGGAAAACCACTAGACACATGAATTGCAAAATACCCCTAGTCCCTGCCTGCCCACAAAGCAGAGCAGAGAAATATCTAGCAAGACTCCAGACAGCCCCGGGTTCAGACTCCACCTGTAAGTCAGAGGGATTATTGTTCCAATACCCTTTAGGTACACCCTGAAGGGCACTGAAAGCATCGTCTACCATCCCAAGAAAAGGAGGGTGCACTTGAGCAAATGAATTGCTTTTACCAGTGCAGCTGAGAGGGATGCCTATGCTTTTCCAAGGCCAGAAATGTTTCCCTGTTCAAACTTCTTTTCCTCACCACCTTATCCAGAGTAATATCGTATTCTTCAGACCCTGACTATAGCACAGTGATCTGCAGCTGTACAAACACTGTCAGAGCCTCCAGACGGTGCTAGCCCCTAACATCGCAATTCTCTTTCTACCTTCCTCCTGCACCGACATTTGCTGCTTGGACTTACTGAGCTCTGTGCAGCATTTGTGATGAAGGTTCTTGAGGACAGCGGTCATTTTTCCGAGCAGATCAAGGTGCCTGTCTCACAGCTGGATAGAGAGATGATCAAGTGTGTCTCCGATGGCTTCTAAAGACACTGTTTTTTTCAGTGTTTTCCTTTGTCCGCAGTCTTTCAACCATCACCTGTTGACCCCTGGCTGTATATGCCTGGGCCGTTCTGATCGCTTTCTGAGGACCAAATTCTGCAATTTCCTTTGGTCTCAAGAGCATGCTCACTAATGCGAACCAAAGGAGGACAAGGACACTCCTAAAGCAACTGCAATCTTGCCTACTTCAGACTGCAGAAGACTTTTATCGGAAGGGAACACAAGGCAAGTTGAATCTGCTGCTCTGGAGAATAGCTCCTCCCAGAAGAACTGACTAAAGCCCTGGCTCAGGACATCTGCTGTCCAGTAACAATTCAATTCTTCCTATGTGACACCCTTTTCCCTTTCCCCTCAAGATACCAGGGAGGATTTCATCCCTATTGAAGTCTAGGTCCAGAGCTATTGTCCTGGTACAACCCTAGCTGCTAGCATTTGGTTATATTTAGCTCTCTAACTTGCGGGGGAGCGGCATGCCTCCTAAATGGTCTTTGGAGTCACTGGTGGTTGGTTTCAAAAGGTCTGCCTTGAATTTTGACAGCATGATTTAAAAGTCTGAGTTAACTGGAATTAGGTATCTCTGCCATACAGGTAAGATTGTCCTGTGCAGGGGTTTACGCTCATGATGTTTGAAGTTTTGAAGCATTTGGCCTACGATCGATATCAAGCTTCTACGTGCTGTAGGTGTACGGTTGGTAGAAAGGGACCCTAGAGATCTGCTGTACGTGAAGAGAAGCTCTTCTTCTTCACCGTTCATGCTATTTCAGCAAGGACCCAGGACAGGCCAAGTGGGAAATGGACTTAGTAGTAGTTTCACTTAACTCACCACATCATTTTTTTTGTCCAACAGTGATTTTCTTCTTCTTTGGAGAAGTAGTGTGGGAAATATCTGGAACAGTAGATGTGTCATATCTTGTTGCTGCTTGTTCCTATTGGATAAAATGGGGAAACAGGATGACAGAATTTCAGTAAAGGCTTCCTCCTTTAGCTGAAAGGTACCATGTGCCTATACTAGCCAACGTGTCGGCAGAAGAGAAATTCTTCAGGAACCTTATTTAATTATTTGGCACAGAGCACCACATTTATCACTTTTTCCTTGAAAACTCATTATTTGTACTACGATAACTCTCTGGTACCTCAGTCACAGACTGGGATTCTACCGTGTGACACAAATGACAAACAAACTGACAACAGAGTCCCTGTTTCAAAGGGTTCACAGGATAAAGTATTTGGCAAGGGAGAACAAACAGATACTGACAGGGGAACCCTTAGGAAAATAATCACGCAAAATTAACAAGGTTATTATGTGCCAATTCCACATACAGAGCTGTCCTCCAGAATAGAACCTCCTATAGGGAAGGAAGCACAGAAACAAATTCCTGACTCTGTCTGCAAGGTACTGCAGTTGTTTCAAGAGATTAAACATGTAGCTGGAGTCCTGCTCTGCTCCAGGTGAAGATCAATGTTTGGTGGAGTTGCTGAGATTCTCTGTGTTAGGGGCAAAAGGATTTTACATTCAAAGCTCAACTTCAGGCAGCTATTTTTAGGTAAATTATTCTGGCTGACAAGCTGTGAAGATAAAAGATGCTGCAGGCCCCACCTTAGCTGCTGTAAACTTCGTCTGCCTCAGTCCGTCTGCATTCCTCTATTACTGCAGAGAAGGATCTCAGCAAGGAGCTCTCTCCCCGAATCGGGAAACTAATTAAGATGGTTCTGTTCTTTTTAGCGTTTTCTTAATTATCTCACTGATGAGCTTTCAGAACTGTCAGCCCCCTTTAGGATCATCCTCCTTTCAGTCAGCCTCTTTCAAAACCACACCACCACTCTCCCAGGCAGTAGTTTGTACGTTGCTGTGGGTTGCATTCAAACTCTTCCCCTGCATATTGAGAGTTGGTAACAGGCGTTTTGGTCCACGTGTCAACTAATTTAGAGCAAACCTGACAGTGCTGAAGGGAACAACTCTCACCACGTCCACAGTATGATGTCTGGCTGTGGCAATGCAGAGCCTGCAGCAGCAGCTGGTCACAACATGCTGTAAGGTACTAAAGGTTCTTGCACTTCAAGACAGTCTGATTTCAACCCTGTTCTAGCTTGGCAGCTCTCGCTCTCAAAAAACCCCCCAAACCAAACCAACTCATCAACCAAAAAAAACCCCAAACCCTTCCCCTATTTAGTCATTCTCTAATGGTAGGATTTGGTAGTTTGTATGACGAGATTCTAAAAAAGAGGTCACCTTGTTCATGGCTCCCAAATGTGGTTATTATCGAGTTAGCCCACACAAACGTGTTTTCTTTTTTTAAACAACAAGCAGAAGCTATTAACAGTGCAGCCTATTTGATCAAATAATGTTTTTAGAAACATTCCTTAAGTAGCAGTTCCTGTTTATTAGCTCATTAACTCTGGAATCACATTTCCATGATCTTGTTTATAGATTTCCATAAGTGCTTACCTTTGTTCCTTGGCCCACAAAGCTAGAAAGTTCTTATAAATCATTACGTTCCTAACTAGATAATTGCTTTTTCTTCTTAAAAAAGTTTCAACTACCTTAAGAACTGAGAAATGCACAATAAGTTTAATTTTAATTATTATTAGCATTGGCCCTGCTCACCCCTAGCTTGACAGCTTGTGATTAAGCATTGCAAAGATCTCAAACAATTATTTGAAAAGCATTTCATATCAGCATGTGTAACCATAATTTGGTGCCAGGGCATCAGATGAAGACTTTGAATTGCCCTACTTGTCAGTTTCTGATACAAGCATTTTACTAGAACATAACCGTATGCTGTTATTTCATGGAAGTGATCTGCCATGACCGTTTCAAATTCTAGAATTATCTAAAGCAGCAGAATTATACTCTAGACTAATCACTCAGCACATTAATTCTGGAAGTCAAAGCCATTTTGAATTGCTAGAGGATATGCAACTGTTCTCAATTGGTATTTTACTTTTAAAACCCATATTGTATCCTAAAAATGAGAGATGTTTCTGAAAACTGGTAATAAATAAAAGCCGACTCCAACAGTATTGTTGTTAGATAACAGTTCAAGCTGAGCACATTTTAATGGTCAAATCAAATCTGCTAAATTCAGCGTATACAGAAAATAACAAGTAAAACCCCAAAGACCCCAAACCACAGTTGTTTAAGCGTGGAAAAAACAGGGCATACTGGGGTAGCACCCACCACCTCATAATGTGGCTACTGGACAGTGCCAAAGTTTCCCTTAATGAAGAACACAAAAAAAAATAAAAGTAAGCTGAGTGAGTGAACGCAGCTTTCTGGCACAGAGCAGTTAATTCAGTCTTAACTCCAGCACTGACTGGGAAAGTAATACACATACATGCAAATACCCAGGATGCACATCTCTGGAGATCCTGATGACTCTTACCTGTAACAGCTGCTGACGTACTCCCTGTAATTCACAAGTGATTAAAATAGTGAAAACCTTAATCACAGGTCACCCTGTCTCTCTCTCCTTCACGCTTGAATAACCTAAAAACTGTTGTGGGAATAAATGAACAAATCACCCAGGAGCACCCCTGTATGATTAACTTCTACCTGTATCCCGACATGTTTGATCTGAAAACTCAGGTGCCTCAATAAAGCAACTATAAGGCGTCCAAGGAAAAAAACGTTATCAGCTCAAAGGAAGATGCAGCATCATCCTCACCTTACATAAACTTACATTCCACGTTGGTGAGGACCGGAGACGCGAAAAGCGCCTCAAACTTAATTTTACTAGTTCCCGAGGTCCTTTTCATGTATTTAGCAGGACACGCAAACACCGTTTGCTTACTTGAAGACATAACTGGTGACAGCACAGTTGCAGAAAAGCCTTTGCAAGATTCCTGTCGCCGCTTGGCCCCCCTCCCAAAGCCTTCCCCGCTTCCCTCTGCCCCCAGCCCCTGCCAGGCTGCACCGCCGCATCCTTCGGCACCAACGGGCGCCCTGCCCTTGCGGTGCCAGCTAGGGATTATTGCTACAGCTTTTATCACGGGGAAACTTTGGCAAGGATCACACCCCCTCGCTTGGAACTTTGCTTCCATCTAGCGTTGTGGAAGTCGTGAGCTTGCAGAGCAGAACTCTGAGCTTCAAACGCACATTGTAATTTTTTAAGTGCCCAAGTCAAAACTCCAAAGCGATCGTGCGAACAGAAGCTGAGAAAAAGCAGCTAACACGACGCTTAAACTTCGGGCAGCCCTCGCAGGGAAGAACTTAAAGGTGATGACTTCTGGAAACGCTTTCAAGTTTTTGGTTTTTCTTCTTAATCTTCCTCTGATGAGCAGCTGTAGATAAAAATTAACATGGACAGAATCTCCCAAGTAAACTCCAAGTACCACCGCTCTTCCAGGTCAAAAGGCCAGCAGGGAAATCATATTCCCAGGACCAAGGATCAGTGACAGAGTTCACTGCTCAAATGGAAGAAAAAAAATCCACACGCACAACTGACATCCAAAATGGCTCAACATAATTTATTTTTTATGTTAAAATGTACAGAGTTCTTTTGAAAGTACTTGCTAGAAAGGGGAAAAAAAAGTGATATTACATACAAGGAGAGGAAGGGAGACCATCCAGCCAGGAGCGTATGACATGGAGAATTACAAAGGCATCTAGGCACCCCTTCCCCTTAGCTTACAAGTCACCATGAACAAAGTACAAAGAGGTTACAAAACAGGAAAAGCAAATATAAACAGACAGGAATAGACTCAGCTTCATTTGTACATGCGGCTTTTAGAGGCATCTGGAGCTCCTATTCACACACTCTAGAGATCTCTTTAAAGAGAATTTTTATCTTTCTTAAAATAGTTTTTAATATTCTACAACAAAGATAAAAAATTTTAAAGATGGAATGAAATGAAAAAGCTCTTATTTTTAAAAGGCATCAAAGTCACTAACAGTGAGATTTTTTTTTTTAATTTCTTTTAGAAGATTACCCAAGTTATCTTGCTAAAAATACATATTTTTTTTTTTTAAACAGAAGTGAAAAAATGGTAGGTACCAATATTACTGCGTTGGATAATTTCTTTTTATATATAGAAAAGAACATTTTTTTTTCTACAATAGTTCTACAGTCACAAAGGCTTGTGGAAAAGGGAGCTGCCCAATTGATAAAAAAAACATACAAAACCAAACCAAACATAACGGCAAACAAACTAAATTCACGGCCCTCATTTCAACAGCTTCTCCTCCTGTCTCAGACCCCTACCCCACCCCCCACCCCCCCCCCCAGCAATCAGGAAGCAGTGACACAGCTGAAGATCTAGGAAGGAGAGGGCAGCACAGTGCGCTTTCTACATGGGTTATTTGGAACTGGAATAGTATATACAGAGAAATGGGGTCCTACACAGCCTTGTACATGCTTAAAACTAAACAGAAATAAAAAGTGGAAGTCCTTTGAATTCTGCCTTTTACAGTTAGCAGTTATTGGAGGAAAGTCCATTTTAGTGCATCTGAAGAAACCCCAACCTTCTTTTAGACTCTTTTGGTTTAAAAACAAAAGAAATTAGTCTTATTAATGTGTCTGTATTTCTACTTCATATACAATAAAAAAAGAACTTTACACTAAAGGGTGTCCCTTTTTGGATTGGGTGACATGCCAGCAGTGTAGCCAAAAAGAATGTAAATTGGATTACGCGGTAATAAACACCAAAATCCTGCCGCCTGCATCCTACTATGGTGTTTGGACTGTTTCACTCTTGTAAAACAGGCCGATTCCCTTCTTTTCCCACACTAGATCAAAAGTGTGGCTATTCCTATAAAATGGGTCTCAAACATAGCGGGAGAATCAGGGAGAACATCACTGACCCCCCCCAGAGCGCGGCACATTCAGCAACTTCCTACCCCATACCAGGAATGGAAGAGTGACAAGGACACCACAGGGTTCTCGTCAAAGTCACTTAAAACGTACACTTTATCTTCCCAGATTACCTAAGCAAAGAGATTAAGAGGCAGACCACTGGAAACAGCTGCTTTCGAGCTCAGCCTGACTCAAAGGCTCAGAACCAAGACCCTCAGCATTTCGAAGTACATACTAAATCAGAGTTTGGGATCTCAGAGTTGTGGCTGACTTGCCGTTCACCAGAAGAGCCTGCAACCATTTTCTTGTCCTAACAGACCATTAACCACCCTATCCTCCTCACGACTGCATAAGGGATACGAACAGTTCTCTCTTGAGATGCTTCTTGAGTAGTTCAGAGTGACAGAACATGTGGGCATGCATGCACATCTGTGCGCACATGCGTGTCCGGGTGGTGAATGGGATCACTTTAAAGTTACATTATATTTTCAGCATGAAACATACAATTTCAATTAACTCATCTACAAAAACACCAGTGCGAATACTTTATTGTTTACATGTAACTCCAAATTTTACTGAGGGCAAGGGAGTCAGGGAAAATGAAAGATTAAAAATTTTTCCTGACTTGCAGAAATAAAGAGCTTCATTTATCCTCTGTGTCCCCTTCCAAGTCTCCCAATAAGTGCCTCCTGCTAGAAGTAGGAAATGCTAGGTGGGGTTTAGAGGGAAGGGTTGTTATTCTTTGAGATGTCAAACATTTTACATGACTGCAGCACTAGAAACTGCATACAGAGGGGCACAGGGGAGGGAGAAGGACATACATTTGAAAAAAAAATTTAGAAAGATGATTTCACTGTTACACATATTCTGTCCACATTGTCAGCAAAGTAAGGCTCTTCTTAAATTATGAAAAGATTTTTGTGCATGTTTTCCCCTCTAAAAAACATCTGTAAATGATTTTAGCTGTAAAATGTTTCAGGATTGTGAAGAAAACAAAAACACAAAACAAAACAAAAAAAAAAATCCAAAAAATAAAGACCAGGCTTCCTAAAAAATAAAATAAACCAAAGAAAATCCCTCTAAATCTACAGCAATATTTTAACTGGAAAAAGGTCCATTTTCTCTGGTTCGTCAGTATAAAAGGTTCCTTTATTTATATATATTTCAGTTTCTAGGATGCAAGTTCATCTTGCTCATCTTCTCATGTATGGTCCATTGAGAGACTGCTTGGGCACCCCAGCAGCATTCATGTAGCTGTGATGGGAGGGGCCAGTGTACATCATGTTTCCATGAGGATTTGGCTGCATAGGCTGCTGGGTATAGGCCTGGCTCCCCATCATTCCCATCTGCATCTGCATAGGATACTGTGCTGTCTGGTTCATGTAGGCAGGGTTACTATGGTAACTGCTGTTCATCATAGGCTGTGTCATTCTGTAGCTGTTCATGGCGTTCAGGGTGTTCATATTCATGGAATTAACATTGTAAGGGGTGGTCGGCATTAGGTTGACTCCCATGTTCATACCCCGTTGAACAGCTAACGTACGAGGACCAGCCTGCATGGCAACTGCGGGTGGGCTGCGGCCATAGAGCTGCTGCTGGTGTGCAGTTGCAGAGGGCAGTGGTGCTGATTTAGAGCGAATGGAAATGTGCCCCTTGACTGGCATCTGCCCCTGCAACCTCTGCGTGTGTGGAATACCAATGTTGGTAGCAGACATGTTACACTGAAGCAGAGGTGACGTGAGGTTCATGGTGGTGGACGCCAGGTTTGGTGGGGGTGTCATAGTGGCTTGTGCTTGTGGTGTGCCTGCTAACGGATGAGAAGGAGCTAGCTGAGCCAGTCCTGTGTTGGACAGAGAAACGCTGGTTGCATAGGAAGTCACAGCAGGAGAATGGCTATAAGGCATGGCATGAGGGTCCATAATGGTGTTTGTCAGCTGCTGCAACTTGGCTAAACTGAACGTGGCTGATGGTTGTGAATAGCTCCCAGCACCAAAATCCCCTGGAATCCTCTCGTAGATACTTATGTTACCAGTGCTTCCCGATTCAGGTATTTCCATGATCATAGGTGCTGGGGTGAAGCTGTTGTTCATGCTACACTGAGACAGTGGAGGTTGCTGCTGCGGTGGAGGTGGGGGCTGTGGCTGCTGTGACTGAGGCGGTTGCTGTTGCGGCTGCGTTGTTGGTTGCTGGTTACTTGGAGGCCTTTCTACTACACAGCTCTGAGGTGACTTGATATTGCAGTTTGCTGCAGGCTGGACAGTGTTTTGCTGCATCATGCTGCAACTGCTGCCAATGTTTGCCATTTGCTGAGTGACAACACAACTGTTCTGAGTGAGGCTGCTAGAAGAGGACAGTCCTCCATACGAACAGCTGCTCTGGGAAGAGTTATTTCCACAAATGCTGCCTCCCATAGTGGAGTCATAGCTGCTGGGGTTTTCGTAATTCTCTGTAGTGCTCTCAATGCTGCCAAGGTCACTGAAGCCACTATCCACCACCTGCTGAGAGTGGTCCGATACTGAAGGCACATCCATCATGGGGCTGGTCTCCATGTTCTGCATAGAGGGTGCGGACAGGGATCCTTGTTCAGGACTTATCTGGGTGTAACTGCTCTCCAGAGCAGGCACGTTTGGGCTGCTGACAGAACGTACAGACTGGCTGGGGTGGGACTGAACAGAAGATATTGGACTGTTGTGTTCTGAGGCCTGGCAATCTTCAACCATTGATATCTGAGGATCCTCCTCAGTCTGGGTGTAACTCTGCAAAGTCTGGCAAGCTGCAAGAGTTTCTTCACAGTCCTGGTAAGCTACATCGTGCTCATTGCTTTCCTCCTGTGTCAAGGACTGGACTGCTTGGACAGTTTCAAGATCTAGTTCACTATGAGGAATCTCTTCCTCTTCCTTTAATTCAATTAACCCTTCTTTATTACTTTGCTCTTCTTCGTGATCATCTTCAGACCCAGGGACGTGCTCTGAGCCCACCGAGGTCTCATTGGAAGCCTGCTCTTCCTCAGAATCTGCCTCTGCTTCATCTTTCTCTTTTGCATCTTCTCTACTGCTCGGTATGCTTGTTTCTAAAAAACATTCTTGCACCTGAGGCTCCTCCTTCACCCCTTCTCTAACAGGCTGTTCCTCCAATTCTTTTTTCTTCACAGACTCCAGATGACCGTCATCTTCGTCATCAGCATCATGATCTTCATTTTGATTTGTCACTACTGCAACTTCCTCTTCTTCCTCGTGGTCGTGCTCAGGTTCGTCTAGTTCTTGCTGTTCTTCTTCTGATTGCCTTTGCTCTTCTAAAACCCGTGGCTTCTCCTCTACCTCCTCTTCTATCTCGGGCTCTTTTACTTCTGGCACTGGACTGCTGTTGCTGTCCACAGGAGAAACTGCTCTTACTTCACTGCTGGCTGTATCTTCCTCTTCTCCCTCTCCTACCTCTTCTGCTTCCATATTCACATCTTCCTCTTTTCTTTCCTCAATAAGAGGCAGCTCTTCTTTCTGCTCAACACCTTCTTCTTTATCTGAAATTTTGGGCTTACGCCCTGGTTTTGAATTAGCTACCACTGCATCAACTCCTTCATCCTGAACTGATGGTGGCACCTTTTCCCGGTTCAGTTTAAAACCTGGTTTTCGACCAGGTCTTTTTTTCCAGTGGACTGGTTTTCGGCTTTTCCCTTTTGGCCATCCCTTCTTCTTTTTCATGGGTGTAGAAGTATCTGGCTCAAGCGAAGAATCCTTTGCTTCACATTTTCTCAGCATAGATAATGGTTTCAAAGTTGGGTTACCTGAAAACACAAATTGAAAGATACTGTTCAAACATTTTTGTTTGACCGGAGCGTTCATGGAAGCTTTCCCAAGCATTCCCATCATGTTTATCAACTTTATGTATCAATACTAGCTTAGTGATTTATTGTGAAGGGTAACAATAAGGATCAAGGTCTGCTGTGATTAGTAATCACACTGGACATTACATTTTCAAAGAACACCAATGCTTTCAAGATTTTGCATGGTCAAAGCTCTGAGCCTTTAATACACAATTCAAATTAAACACTAGGCTATACAATGAAGTCCTGGGAAGACTCAGCACCCTTTACAAATTTTATTTATATATGTTCACAAATGAAAATGTTCCAGTGTAGGGGAACACATGCAATAAAAACATGTTTCCATTTAGATCTGTATTTTGTGCATCTGCTGAAGAAAGGAAGTATTTCCACTTTTTCATGGCTTATGCTTTTAAGTGCCAACAGAAATACACAGATGACTGAATTTGTCTACCTTTTTTTTTTCTTTTTTTTTTTTTTAATCTGAGAAATCATTAAAAGGAAGCTGAATTTCTCTCTCATCTAACTTTCATTTGATGAAGAAAGTTTTACATTTCAGTGACTTTCCAAACAGTAGAATAGGTTCAGAGCTTATACAGCCAGAGACCAATGTGATAATTTACTGACTTACAAAGCTTACAAGTACTGTAAGGCATTCCCTGAATTAATTTTGGTTTAAACCTGTCAATTTGGGTGATGGTTGGACTCAATGATCTTGAAGGTCTTTTCCAACCTACATGATTCTATGATTCTAATTAGGATAGTCAGTGACATTTTACACAACTGTTGGTTAACTACTGCAACAGTTGATCATTGACACTAGTTGCTATTCACACTTTACCATCTGAATTTCTGTCCTTCAGACACTGAATTTACTTAATCTGCTTTTGTATTAGTTTTCCTTTTATCCATTAGGCTGAAAATCTCTCTTACCAAACAGTTCTCACCTAAGTAATTTGTAAATTTATCAAGTCACTCTTTTGCGTCTGCTTTCTTTGAATCTACTGTTATAGAACATTTGTTCTAGTGTCTCAATCAGCGCACGACTGTTCTTTGAACTATTCCAGTTTATCAATAATCTTATCAAGTGTGAGTAACTGAGTAAAGATTGTTGTAGTAGTTCCACCAAAGCTAAATAAAGAGATGACAGAATGTGTCTACTCCACTTGAGATTCCCCCGCTCATATATTTAAGGATCATCTGAATCTTTTTGGCTCTGTGCTAGAAAATGATGCCAACTACTGGACATGACCTTCAAATCCTCTCTCATAGACTTTTTCAGTGAATTGCCCTTCACTTCATTTACTAAATCCCCTCTTTTTCTGTCAGCTGCTACATTATTTTTTAATCTATCCATAAAATAGCAGTACAGACACACAACCCAGACCAATCTCCCTTAGAATAGAGTAGTTCTGTTTGAAGGGACCTACAATGATCATCTAGTCCAACTGCCTTGACCCCACTAATAAAAAGGCTGCTTAATTACTCCTTGTTTGCAGCTTGATTTATTTAATATGTATTAGCTTGATGCTGTAACATTTCATCTTAAGCAAATGGTTTTGATTAAGTCCAATACCTCTCAAAACACTCAGTAGGTAACATCAATTACCTTTATTAACCAAGCTGTAGACTTGTAAAAATATATCAAATAGATTTTTCATATACCGATGTTCATTTGTATTGAGCAAATAACTGGACTTTCTACTGAGTAATAAGCCAGTCATCCTACTGTTTAAAACAGGATGAATGTCACACTGATGGCCCTGTAATTAGGTTGGTCATCCCACTATATGGATATAAGATCAATTACCCCCAATATTCAAAGTACATTTGTTCACATTTCTGCCCTTTCTACCATCTTAAAAAAATGTCATTGATTCCACCCTATGAATTTCCCAAGAAGAGCTGCATTAAGTCCAACAAAGGTAAAACTAAATAATGTGCTCCCAGTAGTTCACAAATGCTGCTTAAAACCTAATCATAGGTCAGCTGACTTATTCTTGCCCTTTGCTGACAGGCATTTACTCTAAATAGGTCTGATGAGAAGCATTCTGAAAAAATTCTGGGTATTAAAAAAATGAATTTAAAACAAATACTGAATTCAAAACAACAACTCCTTGAAGTCATCAATAAAACAAGTATTTGGAATGTGAATAAAGGAAGGAAAGGATCTTCCAGTCAGCATATCATTGTGCAGGAAGAAGGAAATACTACTTTCATAGTATTTGTTAAAGTATGAACACTTAAGCCCTTAAAGAAAAAAATCCACCTCTTTAAAAACAAAATTAAAAAAAAAAATAAAAAAATAAAAATCATTATTTCTCTTCCCCTTCTTTCACATTTCCTACCTACTATAGATGATTAGATTTACCATCTCATAGGTATAAGACCCTCTGCTTTTATCTGTACTTTCATGGATTTAATATTTTTAGGAACATAAAATAAGTAGTAAATGATCTTATGATGGCAGGCTCCCCTTATAATAATGTCATATTAAAGGTGTCCAGTCTGGGCTCCCCAATACAAGACAGACATGGAGCTACTGGAGACAGCCCAGCAAAGGGCCACTAAGATGCCTAAGAGACTGGAGCATCTCTCTGATGAGGAAAGGCTCAGAGAGCTGGGACTGGAGAAGGCTCCCAGGGGGAATCTTATCAATATGTACAAATATCTTAAGGGAGGGTGTCAAGATGACGAAGCCAGGCTCTTTTCAGTGGTGCCCAGAACCAGAAGTAATGGGCATAAACTGAAACACAGTGTCAGGAAACACTTCTTTACTGTGACTGAGCACTGGAACAGGCTGCCCAGAGAGGCTGCGGAGTCTCCCTCCTTGGAGATGTTCAAAAGCCATCTAGATATGGTCTAGACATGATCCAGACACCCTGAGCCACTGGCTTTTAATGGCCTTGCTTAAGCAGTGCCGCTGGACAAGATGACCTCCAGAGGTCCTTTCCAACCTCAAAGGACTGCGATTCTATGACTTTACCATATGCACTTGACACTGTCTTCACAAAAGAATATGGATTTGATGACCCCTCAAGATTTCATGTGCATCATTTTTTAGGATACTGAGAAACATATGTATGTGCTCATTCAGTTGCACTTAGTTAATCGTCAGTGTGCATGCAAGCTTGAACAGAAGATCCTTACAATATTCACTTTCACAGTAAAACTTACAGGTAGAACTAGGACAAGCAAAATAATAAAGCCCAGCCTATTACATAGCTCTATCTTCCCCCATACCACACTAATCAAGTTGCACAGAATTAGTAGAATATAGAGAGACAAGCTTTATTTGTTTTCTATACCACAGAACACACTCTGTCTTCCAGAATGCCTAACGCTTAATAAAAAATACTGGCCTCAAATCACCACACCACACTACCCATTGTCATTGTAGCCCTGACAGCAATCAGAACCAGTTCAAATTCTCATCAGAGACCAAGTTTAAGAGATTGCAATGTTACATTTCAGGGAAATCATAAAACACTTTCAATGCATTGCCTCAGCTAGAGATTAAGTTCTCAGGGAAAAAATCTAACCAAACCCACCCTTAGTCAGAAAGTTTAAAAAAAAAAAAAGAAATTACAAGTAGGTTTCTGTAGTGATGGGAAAACTTCCAAAAAATCTAAGCTTCCTATAAACATTCCTAACACAGTTATGATTAAAACAGTCTAAATCTGAACCAAATATTAATGACTGCAATACTGTATTTCTGAATTGTCGTAAGGCAGTGCTGCCCCCCTCCACCCAGCTTAATTTTTTATCAAAAAAGGCCAGCTGTTTATGATGATTGCTTATCCCTGTGGGCTAACATGTTTAGGTAATTGAAAGTACATTGCATTTTCTTTAAGATCATTACAGTTTTACTATATATATGCCAAGGCACCTGCATTAAAGGCATAAGCAGCCAACAGATACCGTTTGATGTCAGGAGCAGCAATACCCTAAAATAGCGTGCTTACTACTTTATTACTTCAGAAGTTCTGACAAATTCGCAGAAGTTCAGGAAAAAAAAAAGGCAACAGAAGTGACACAAGGGAACGGAAAGCACTAAATTACAAGTGGCAAGTAAGAAAGTAAAGTATTTATAAAGTAGGCGAGTGAGAAACTGATTGTTGTAGTATATAACAGGTGTGAATTAAAACAGTGGCTTTCCAAATACCGCTTCTGATCCCTGGGTACTCTATGGACTATATGTAGTTTGTAAAAGGTGGTTAAAAATCACTGATGTATTTTATAAAGCAACGTATGTGTGTGGAATCTCTAAGGGGATCTGTGTCTCCACTGAAAACATTCAGAAAAGCACAAATGAAAAAGACTGAAAACCAGTTATCTAACAGATCTTCTCCCAACTATATAGTCTTATTAATGGTGCTGGAGTACCACAAAAAAATTTCATGACTAATCTGATCACAATAGAATTAATAAAACAATGATATAAGCTGACTGCGCATATATTCCCACTAAGCAAACTTAATGCTGCATCAACACGTGTTTGCACTAAATTTACGTAGTTGTATGCTGCTATAAGGGTTTAAGGGTAACTGATGCTAAATGGATTGTATACATAGCTATAATCATATTGATGCTTTCAGTATTTAAGAACTTCTAAAGAAAAATTCTGCTCTGCTAACCACAGGCTAGTTGAAAGCCATAAATTAACACGTTTGTTCCAGTAACTATTTTTTATTGTGGGATAACGGCACCATACTTCTCTTTCACACAGTTCTTCGTTTTTATTTGGCTGACTGCCTTGCGCTGTGTAGACCATCAAAAGAACAGAACATATAAGAGCCGTAATGAAGATTACTAATGAAGGATCTGAATGACAGATGGTTTTTTTGAATTGTCAGTACACTCTAAGTAATCACTTCCAACCAAATAATTTTATTTTATGAACTGAAGGTTCAGAGAACTTTAAGAACATATGAGAAGCTGAGAGGCAGGACATGCAATGTGATGAAGAACTAGATCTCAAAAGAGACAATTTATTACTTCTCTTTGTTACAGAAAACTGAGGGCTCTTCAATTAATTTCTGGTTTGTTTCTGTAAGTGACCCTGCTGCATAGGTTTTTCCACAATCACAGATACCAATTCCACTAGGAAACCTGAATCAAAAGGACACCCTGTGATCAGGTCATTGCTAGTAAGATAGTTAAAAGCATGCACCACATTTTCATAAGACTTGGGAATGTTTGAGGCTGGTTTGACTGCCTAACCGTACATTTTGGCTAGAAGTTACAAGGTAAGCAGCTTGTTCCATCATGAGCTAGTATATTTCTGACACTCACTGACACACTATCTGTATCAAACTTTCAACAGCATACCACCAAACATACCATTAGTGTCATCAGACTCCTCCTCATCTTTGGACTTCCTCTTAGAAGAGGGTCTATGCCTGAGTGTGTCTGGTGGGGCTAAGTGCCGAAAGTATCCACTGGGCAAAAGTTCATTCTCCTCCTCTTCATCCTCCTCCTCCTCTTCCTCCTCCTCAATCTCAAATGTAGGCTCTAGTCGGGGCATTGGTCGTTCAGAGTCCGAGTCCTCAAATGGTTCATCCAGCACTTCTGTGGTCTCTGAGATTGTTTCAGTGACAACGCTGCTGTTGTGGTGCTTACGCTTGCGGACTCGCCTCTTCCGATGAAGAATTGGTTTCTGACAATGGAAGGTGGGAGAAGAGAAGACATTTTATCACACGCAGTAGAAATAAAACACTGATGAACAGAAAACATGAACAGCAGAGTTCAACAGTCCCAGGGGGACTAAAGGGCTCCCTTCTGGCATACAGACTTCACTAGAAATACTGACTGGAACCTGCCTTCAGTTAGACAGATGTCAAATACAATGCAAGATGACCAACTTCCATGAAGACTGCTAGATTGACGTTTGTGTAATAGTATAAAACATTTAAACAGCTGAAGCTAACAGCCCATCCATAACAGCTGAAAGTTCAGAGACACTACAATATAGATGTGAATAGTTTAGAATAAGCTACAAAGATGAAATAGAAGAGAACTTTTCAGTGCAGCACCCCGCGAAGTGAGGATTTTCTTGGTCATGTTAACAGAATTCACATCTCCGTGGTAAATCATTCCAAAGACTTTAAGCTGTGATTTTAGTTGTTTAGACAGCATTTGTGTTTTGCAAGCTTCTTTTAAAAGTAGGGCCATATCTGTTTCTATTTTGCATGATTGAGTAAATCTTTAATAACCAAGGTGGAAAAATCAGAAGTACAAGGCAGAAGTTAGAATTAAAAAAACCCCCTACCTCTGATTCAACAAAAACCACCACTACAAAAAGGTAGCAGAAAGCACCCTCCAGACAGAGGTGCTACCTGTACGCTTAATACATACCTCATGTATTACCAATTGCACAATCCTTCAGAAAGCACCAACATACTGACAAAATAGACTGCATGATATAGTCAGAGACAACAAGAAATAAGGCACACACCTTTCGTTTTAATGTTGGCTTGGTGAGAACGGGTGGAGAGCTTGATCGAGGACTCACAGGCTCATCATCTTCCTCTTCACTACTCTCACTGAAACACCTCAGAAGTGCCCTGTCACTATCACTGTAGCGGCGGGGTAATCTGTCGCAGTCCTCCGGGAATCTACACTTCAGTGGCTCCGTGTTCTTTTTCAACTGCCCTCTCCACCTTTCCATACCTTCGCTGTACCGCCGACGGGGAATTGCAGATTTTTCACCTTTGCCATACTGTCCCTGGGAAACTGCAGATTTTTCCTCATCTTCAGCATACCGGCCTCTTGGGGCTGGAGACTTCTCCTCACATTCATCACATCTTCCTTGCAAGGCCGCTGACTTCTCCTCACAGTCACTGCACCGGCCTCGTGAGGCTGCTGATTTCTCCTCACATTCACTGCATCGCCCACTGGGAACTGCTGTTTTGTCCTCCATGGGCAATACTGGCTCCTTCTCACAAAATGGCTCCCGAAGTTTTTTGCCCTTGCGGTTCCATCGACCTCTTCGTGATGGCTGACTGTTTGCTGGAAGACTATCCAGGGGAAAAATGTGCTTGTTTGGCCGTGCAGAATTGGCTGGAGCAACAATGTCTGGCTTTTTTTCACTCTCTGTAGGCGAGTAAGGCTCTTGCTCCTTCTTCTCCCATGACACAGATTTTACCATCTGATTTAAATACAAACACATAGATTTTACACTTCCTATTTAAGCATGCATGTCTATCCGGCATTCAATTCCACAAAAGCTTTTGAGCAAGAAGTCAGAAAAGTTTAACAGGAATGACTTCTGGGAATCTGAGAAGAAAAGAATTGACCTTTCTGAGATTCTAAAAGTGCTAACTGCTACTCCTTTCCTCCCAGGTGATAATGTACCTCAATTAGCTTCCCAACAAGTGACTTCAGTCAGCAGCAGCCATCCAGTGGCCTGCTGGAATGCAAACATTATCTTGCTACCCTCAAACAGAGCATTTGTGTAATCTTCAAGAAAAAAGTGACACAAACTTGAAGCCATTTTTGCATTAAAATGGACAATTAGTTTAATGTAAATACAGTAACAGCACGTTAATTTGCCTCATCACCTGATGTGAGTGTGCAACCTTTCAAGGACAGCAGCCTAGATTTCAGAAACCTTCACTGCTCTGTGGGCAGTAATTCTAAAGCTATTAGTGGCTTTGCAAAAGTACACAGCAAAAGCCTTTGGTGACAAATATTAGAAATTTTTGTTGATTCATTTCCATTTATGCTATTTGTCACTTACAGAAGTACTGGGTCCTTCAAACCCAAATCCATGTCAATAATTTGATGACAGATCAGGTTGCTTGAGAGTGGGAGGCAGGTTTTTTGTTCGGTTTGTGGTTTTTTTGTTATTGTTGTTTTTTCCGCACCTCCCCACCCCCTGCCCCAAAACATACTGCAAAAATCATTAAGGGCAGAAAGAGCCTTTTTATTCTTTTCAGAGACAGTCTTTAACCTTTCTCTAGGCTATGCCTCGATGTTTTCCCTATTTTTAGTTTCTAATCTGAAACTATAAAAGACACATAAACTAATCATGACTGCATTGCTTTTTACGATTATCCCAACTTGGCATTTGAAATCTTGTTAGCATTGCCTGCAAAAGCACCAAGTGTAAACTGTATGCCACACAGAAGTAACAGATTCACTCTTACACTGGTCTCTGGATCCTTTTCTTTCTGCTGTTGTTGCTCTTCACTTTCCCCATCCTCTGTCTCCTCTTCTTCATCTTCAGAGACAACTGAGTTGGAAACTATAACAGGTGTCCAACGCAGACATTCTGCATCCACATCTATAGGTCGGACATTAGTTCTAAGCTTTGCCATATGTTCCTGGATAAGTTTCTCCCGACGAATGATCACAAATCTAAACAGTAATAACACTCTGATCAACAACAGGCTACATACATACTGTACGTGTTGTCATGTGAAACAGATATAAGTTATTACAGAAAAATCTGTACTCTCAATCAGTACTGCCATGAATAACTTCAGAGAGGACAGAAAAGTCATGAAAATTGTACAATTTGCAGTACTGTCAGACTACCAGAGAAAGCATCTCAAAACTGAGAAAATGCTGTTAAATTCTTTCCACTTGTTAATGGTGAAGCCATTGTCCTTCCATGGGTAACGTTCAGCTACAGAGTATCACTTTTATTATGTGTTAAATGGACAACAGGTATGCCATTTGGGGAGCTGGCAACACAAGGTGAAAGATACTGAATGGTAATAAAAGGACTGCTAAAAAAGTCACAGTCCCGCTACCAGAGTGGATTTTATTCGGGGGGGGGGGGGGGGGCTGGAAATAATATCACTGATTAAAGTATACTGTGAAAAGAGGACATAAAACTGTTCTCAAATAACTTCCAAGTTTTCCAAATAAGTTCCAAGTTTAACACGAAACACAACAGAATACAACCCCACTCCCAAACCTGCTATGTTCTAAATCAAGAATAATTCCCAGTATTTCACTTGACTTGTACACTCAGCTGGGCAAGCAGACTACCTCTATTCTATATCCACATACCTCATTTCTCCCAGTGATCTATCCCACTGTTCAAGCATCCCATGTTAATCCACACAGTTAATGGCATCTTTGAGGCCCAGAGAAAAGGGGGGAAACAACTGTCTGCTCAGTGACTGGAAAATGGAATAGATTTCCCTCTAGAGAAGGGAAGTTGCTGTTCTTTGTTCTGTTTTGCGAGTATGTTAGACTGATTATGCTGAGGGACCCCATGAGAACATGGCCAAGAGACCAGCTTGCTTTCTCTCACAGCTGCAAATTACTTAGAAGTTCCACAGATGCAGGGCTACATAGCTGGAAATCTGAACCAACTTTGGCACTGAACAGTTCTTGCATTGCACATGAGCATCATAAATCTCTACAGCCAGTATTTGGACATTGAAGTCTTAAGTAAAATCAAGCTTATTAGATGTAACTTCTCCAAACACCATTAAATTTCATTTAAATACATCTGAAGCTCTTTGGAAATACAACAGGACTCCTGTACTCACTGATCACTACGGAAGTCAAGCATTCGTAGGTGATGTAGAGTGGAAGTGATATCTTGAGGGCAGATTCCAGTCAGCTTACTCAATTTCTTGATGCTTAATTGCTTGTCACGTTGATGATAAAGGCACTCCAATATTACACTTTTCCAATAAGCCATATATGAGAGGCGCCCAAGGTCTGACAGAGGCTTCTCTGGTGATCCTGCTTGACCCTCACGCTTTGAAAGCAAATAGCCTAAAGATATACATGAAAAAAATGTCAAAAAATTAGCATATATAGCTTCTGCTTCCATCCCAACTTCTACAAAGGCATTTTTCCAGAAAGTAGCTGAATGCTGCCTATAAGATTTAGATTATAATTTTGAAGGATACACTGAGTGGTCTGGCTGATTTTTTTTTTTTGCTGTTGTTTAAACTTCTGTTATTCAATGATAAAGAGTATGAGATTTCTAAACTACACTGCCATCAGACATTGGCTATGGGCAATGCCACGAGATGGCAGCAGTCGCCTACCTAGAAACAATACTATGCCTGAAGTACACAATCTGCTGAGTGTCTTTTAACTGCAATAGCAATTCTGAAGATGACAGAGGGAAAACATATTTTAGGCATTTAAGACTAATAGGGCAAACAACTTTATTGAAAATTCTCTACTGTCAAACTTCAGGGCCATACTGGAGAGTACTGAGCTCTATCTGCAGAGACTTAATTAATTTAAGACTATGATATACTGCACAGGTTCAATACAGACCAAGAGGTTATATCCTCCCCAGTATGACAAAGTGGGGAGAAGGTAACCAGCTGACAAATGTGTCTTCTCACTGCTGCTCTAATATAGCCCAAATTTCTTGATTTCTCAAGATACATCATTAAGTTCCTTTGTTTCACCAATATTTTCAGAATAACAACTTATTTACCAGCAAAATCATTCTAATATAATTATACCAGTAGGGTTTTTTCCTCTGGACATTAACTCCAAAATTAGCATGTCCACAAGGAGGGCTATATTAGATTGCACTCAGCATAATGAGAGATATAGTTACAGTAGCAAGTTGCCCTGTGAACTTGCCAAGATCCATGTATGAGTCTGAGAATTGTTTGAGTATTCAGAGCCTAAGTATGTCTGGTTTTGTTGCTCTCAAAGCTAAATTAAAACATAACTATGACTACTATCTGCTTAAGACACTCATTCACTTAATCAAGATGCTGAAGGTTTCAACAGACTGTGCAGTTTTAGGGTTGGCTTTCTGTAGAAAGAACTATGTGCACAAGGTAAGCTTCTGCTAAAAACACTATACTGACACATGCCTATAGCTGCCACTGTTAAGTTGCTTACACAGGAAACATGAGGATTAGGGGAAAAATGATCAATTTCTCTTTAGAATTGAAGCCTTCCAACAATAAGAGTAAATTGTGAAGTTCAGATGATTTTGTGAGCCTTAGAATCCTTTGTCCCGAGATGTTTTTTAATTTGAAAAATATCCTCTTCAACAGTTAGGCCTTTCTTTAAAATATGAAAAGACAAAGACTAAAAAAAAAGTGAAAAAAAAAGTTCCTTACTGAAGTCAATTAGGAACCTGCCATAGCCCTTACGCTGGTATTGTGGAAGAATCATTATACAGGAAACATTGTACTTCTGTTGGCAGTGTTTTTCCTGTTGGGAAAAAAAAGCAGCATATTAAAAAAAAAAAAAAAAAAAGACGACCAGTGAGAAATAGTAGAAGTTGTTCAGTACAAGTCCCTAATTACTTCTATAGCAAAAACTGAGACAGAAAGCCACAATCAAAGTTTCTTAGGAACAACGTACATGAGCCAAGAAAAGACTTTAAAAGAGAGAATAATATTAAAACTATTAACATCCTTTCAGGTCAGAAAAAAAAAAAGAATGAAACCTTGACATAACTACCATCTTTTGCTTAGATACAATAAAGAACATGGACTGCATAGCAGATAAAGTTCAAAGCACAAATCTGAAGGCAGCTAAATTCACTGAAAAAGATTGCAGTATTCTAGTGAATCTTTAAACATTATAATCACAACATACTAAAATCCAATCTCAAACATGCTGTCCTGAAGACTGAAGGAAAAGGTTTCAATTAAAGCTATTTCAAAATAAGTAAACTATTACTAATTTAGTAATTCTTAAGAAATGCTTATCTGAAATCTTGGCCCTGTTCCATCAAAAAAAATCAAAGGTTTGAAATGAGGTGCAAAATTGCCAAACTTGTTTGGAACACCATGTATTTACAGAAGGAAAGATGAGATAGAACTACTTGGTAACAATATTTATCTCACAAACAGTACTACCCATCACCACCAAGAGTAGGAAATCACTTGAAGAGTTGGGGTTTGTTTAGCTACTAGCTGTAGTACAAGTTCCTTAGAGAATATATGCTATTCAACATTATGAGGAAAGTTGGTTTTAATTAGTTGGTGTAGTTGGTGGCCTCCAAAAGTAACATAAATAAAATGTGGTTGCAACAGAAGTCTATACCTGTATTGCAGAATGTATTAGATAAAACGCAAAGGCCCAAATAACAATTTAAAGACTCTGAACCAGCACTTCTCACCATAGCAAATGCAGTTCCAAGTCTGAAGTACTCAAATACTTGCCTTGGAAAAGTAGCCAACAAGGTGACAGCCCTTGACATCATTCTGTGTCAGCACATAGAAAAGAAATGGCTCCACATCGTAATAGAGAGTCTTATGGTCCAGGAAGAGTTTGGCTAACAAGCACAAATTCTGGCAGTAGATAGTGCTGACATTGCCATCAACCTTAGAGAAAAGAGGAAAAGTTTTGTCACTCCATTTGCTGTAATGCAAGGACATGCTTCATCTGGGTATCCCTGTATTTTTGAAATGTCCAACATGAGAGGAAGACTTCTCTGTCGCACATAGTCTCTCAAAGGACTTAAAACTTCCACAGCATAAAGGCCATGGCCAAGACACTATTACATTCATTAGCTTGAGAAAACTTAAAATTCATTCTCCTAAAATGAAAAAGCATTTTTACAAAGCAAGCCTTGTCATATGTTTTATGGATGAATAATGTATACACGAGGTCAGCTCCCACTGCTTGATTGTAGTTCTTCACTCTTAGCAACTGAATGCTTCAAGAATGAAGATCTTCAGGGCTATGGAAAATTTATCATACGATTGGGTGCTGAAGACCCTACTTCATAGATAAAAGTAAGTGGCTTAGTTTTCTAACTTACCTCAAAGACTGAAATGTTGTTTTTTCTGTAAATTTCATTGGCTGGAGGATGAAACCAGCCACATTTTTTCATATGCTGTTGGAGAATAGTTCTGCTTTTCATATACTTTAGACAGAATTCACAAAGGTACAACTTGGGTAGCCTGTAAGCAAAGATAAATAAAGATCAAAGACTGAAGACACAGACTTTTGTACAAACTTCCTCACTCGTGCAGAAAAAGAACTTGAAAACAAACCCAGTATATACTGACCTTCTGTGTGTGCTAATCAGGCCAAAACCACCTTACCGTACTTAAAGTCATGGCACTTACTTATTCTATGACAAATAAATATTAAAAAAATGTACTTAATGCCCTGCATAATTACTTTTACATTACTAAGTTATGTCAGAAGAAATACATGCATCGATTAAAATCCTAGAAAAAAATAACAAAAAACTCCCACAGTTTTGCACTAGTAACACTAGGATGGATTAGATAAATAGTTCCTATTCTCTCCCTTCCCTCTGTGTAACAAGACAGCTGTATGTACCCCTAAGCAATGGGTCACAGCACCATCTATCTGTTTGCTTTAAAACCATTTTACACACTATATTGACATGAACAAATTCAATGCAAGTGTCCCAATATTGTTGTGATTTAACTCCATTTACATACTCTAGCTTTGGCAGGAACACTATTTTCAGTTACCTTCAATGCCTTTAGTACAGCTAGAATAATTCTTCATGACAAACAACATGCTCTTATTAAATGGTAGAATAAAGAGTTTTATTTAATTTTCTCTCTCTAGCCATGGCCCTTAGAAGTTGTTCCTGTTTCTGATTCAAGTTAAAGTTCAGAGAGTTTGCAGTTTAGAGAGTTTGCAAAGTTCCTAAGCAAGAGAACATCAAAACAACTATACATGCATCACAGCAGAACAATCTCTCAGATGCCAAAATGTGTAACATTAAACATTTCTTCTTTAGCTGTGCTGAACTACATACAACGTAAAAATAATACATCAAAGTAATTGCTGTGAAATTTCTATTTATTTTTCTCTTTCAACTCCCATAGATAGCATACAGCCATTTCTAATACAATCACTTAACAGACAGTTAACATCCTAGTCCCTAAACAAATGTATTATTTTTTCATCATAAGGACTGCTGCAGTCGATTCGCTGGAGGGAAGGGATGGCATCCAGAGGGACCTTGACTGGCTGGAGGAGTGGGCCCATGCGAACCTCGTGAAGTTCAAGAAGGCAAAGTGTAAGGTCCTGCACCTGGGTCGGGGCAATCCCCAGTATCAGTACAGACTGAGGGATGAATGGATTGAGAGCAGCCCTGTGGAGAAAGACCTGGACATACTGGTGGATAGAAAACTGGACATGAGCCAGCAATGTGTGCTTGCAACCCAGACAGACAATCATATCCTGGGCTGCATCCAGATAAGTGTGGCCAGTAGGTTGAGGGAGGCGATTCTCCCCCTCTACTCCACTCTTGTGAGACCCCACCTGGAGTACCGCGTCCAGCTCTGGGGTCCTCAGTACAAGACACAGACCTGTTAGAATGAGTCCAGAGGATGGGCTCAAAAATGATCCAAGGGCTGAAACACCTCTTCTATGAGGAAAGGCTGAGAGAGTTGGGGTTGCTCAGCTTGGAGAAGAGAAGGTTCCAGGGAGACCTTATTATGGCCTTTCAATATATAAAGGGGGCTCATAAGAAAGACCAAGAGACTCTTTACCAGGGCCTACAGTGATGGGACAAGGGGCAACGGTTTTAAACTGAAAGAGGGTAGATTTAGATTGGACAGAAGGAAGACATTTTTTACAATAAGGGTGGTCAGACACCAGGAACAGTTTTCCCAGAGAAATTGCAGATGCCCCATGATTGGAAGTGTTCCAAGGTCAGGCTGGATGGGGTTATGACCAACCTTGTCTAGTGAAAGATGTCCCTGCCCACAGCAAGGGGGGTTGGACTAGATAGTCTTTAAAAGTCCATTCCAACCCAAACCATTCTGTGATACCACACGTAAAGAACCAATGTACTCTGAGTCAGACACTCTAATGACTTACATGCTTAATAACAGCCCAGTACCAGGTCATTTAGCTGAGGCTGCTCCCTCCTCAGAGCGTGGAATATGTCAGTTCTTTGGGAATCCATCTAATCATATATTCCTGTGGCAGTTCGAGTGCTCACAGCATATGCAGGTTGTTGCAGAGAGCTTATCAACTTTTTGACTCAGCCTAAAAAGACCTTAAGACATCTATTAACTACCATGAAAAGTATCTCGATTATGTGTACTTTGCTTCTGTCCTACATTCAGATAGAATCTCCTTAAGATTTCTACGCCTGCTGGAGTACAGCTTTCCCATAAACACTGAAGCAGAACAAAGGAGAAGAATGTTCAGTCATACCTCGAGTATTCCTGTGGATATGGGGAGGAGTACCAGGTCTGGATTTCATACTTGCCAAATTCAATGACAGAAGGGCATCGGACTTGTGGATCAGGAGGCCCAGTCACCCCTACTTTCTATGCAAGGGGAAAAAAAAAAAGTTTTCGTGAATTTACAAAGTGAAAGACTTCTAAGCTGAAATAAATTTAAATATTCTTAGCTACGCGATCCATCCTACTTGAACTCACAGAGAAATAGGAAGATGCAGATGTTGCTTGCTGACACTAAAAACCAGTACCAGTCATACTTCAAGCAAGCATGTGATTCACAAAAAGGAAGAATTAGTAAGTAATGTCATACCACGTACCTCCACTGCCTTTCACACTGTTGTATGTCGTAGTTTTAAATGCAAAATTTAATATAATCTTTTTTCAGTCCCGTTGCTATTTCCTTTCTTGTTATTTCAATAGTGAAAAACATACACATAAACTGTTCCTAAGGTTAAGATCTAGAATATACAAGTATCTAACATAACACATCAGTGTCTTCCCAGCTCCGAGATTATTTTACCACTGGGAATATAGTATCTACCAAAACAATATTCAGGGTACAGCTAGCTGCTTATCATCATGAGTACAGAAGACTGAAAGAAAAACCTCAAATTATTTATTAGAAGGAAAAAAAAAAAGAAAATATAGTATTTTTAAATTACTTATACAACCTTTATTAGCCCTGTCTCTCTGATAGTAACTGTATATTTTATGGGAACTAAAAATAAGGGAACTAAATGTTCTGCTTTCAAAGAAAACAAATGTTTTGTCAATTAATGAAGATTTGCTCTCAAAAGACTGTCACTCACAATTAAAAATCCAAATATTCCCACTGGTCTTGCATTATCATATGAACCACCTGGACTGCAAAGCTATTAATAAATAGAGACCATGTTTCATGCAGGAGGTCAGAAACTAATGTGAAGAGTAGCAGTGAATTACCTATGTGCAAATTTATGCTAGCAGAATAAAACGGCTATACCCAGGACAATGGTTTAGGGTTTGAAAGGCTAACATTCAAAATTAACATTTTTCTAAGTTTCCTAAGTGGGACTGGTGTAGGCAGAAGTCACCACAGAATCTAGTCCTATGCATACACATCTTAAGGAGCTCTATCTAGATGAAAAAGGACAGTAATTTCCTACGAAAATATTTAATCCAAGAGCTCCAAATAGAGCCATCAGTAACTGATTCATGTTTCCTTCTATTCTTACTCAGAAGATGAACAGAATATTTCAGTAGTCAGCCAAATAATGTCTTAGAGCTTACTACCTGCATAAGATCTACAACCACTTAATTATTATTTTTTTTTCCCATCAGTTTACAGATTTATTCCTTAGGGTTCTCCTTTCATCTTAGGCTACCTACTAGGACAGAATCTAGAAAAGAGAGTCAATTTATCTTACTTCAACTCAAAAGCCAGATTTAGCAAGAACGAACTTCCTAGTATTTAAGAAAAAGAATTAAGACAATACTATTAAATAACCACAATCTTGGATGCTAAAAGCTTTTGCTATTTGTGAGGATTCCATTAGGAAAGGAAAGCACAAGCTCTGCATTTTTGGTAACCGATACAAGGTTGCACACAACACAAGAATTTCACTCCTTGGCAGAACAAACCACCAAAAGAGCAGTTTATGAAGGCAGCTCTTTATACCTACGATCATCTCTAGTTAAGCACTTCCTGCACTGTAGTTTCAAAGGAATCCCTATTATTACCCAGTACAATAGGTCAATAACAAACACAATTATCACAGGCATCTGACAAGTCTTAAGGAAAACAGAGTAACATGCACCTGCAACGAGTCCTGCACCTGGGCCTTCTTTTCAGCAACAAACCCCTCTTCCAAATGAATGCCCAACACATATGCAGAGACCCAGCTCCCATACACCTGTTTACACATTACAGTCATTAGAAGAAAGCCTTCAATAGCAGACTACTGCTTGAGCCTCTATGCTAGCTGCAGATAGCTCTGAATGACTTCTTGAACATTTAATATGCAGTACCTTTTCCTCAGCTCACTCAAAAGCCTTTGACACATCACTATTTCTATTTTCTTTGGTGAGGCAGTTAGGTCAGTGTACATGCATAAGGTCCCTGTATCAGCTGCATCACAACTCTGGTCAACCCCTTCCTCACCAAAACCAACCAACTAGCCACCTTAAAGTATTTAATCCACAACAAACACTTTCCCCACACAGGGAAGGGGGAAATGTCTCCAAAACTTGCTCCTTTTTTCTAAGCAGATGTTTGGAGATTAATATTTTCTCTATTCTGGGTATATTTCCATTGATTTTATTTCAGATCTTCAGTTATTTTTCTAAAACATAATTATGGTCACAAGCCGTAGTCTCATGTGTGATTTGCTCAAGGATGCACACGCTGAGTTTTGTTAAAATCAATCCTGTAACAAAGTTTGAAATAAGCAGTGTTATACCGTAGTGTTGTATTTGCACCTCAATAAAAGAGTTAACTGCACTTCATCTTAGTCTGCTTTATCACACACATAGCGTAGTTCAGTCTTATCACAATTCATTGTTCATTAACTCTTTTGGTACAGAGACTATATTTAGTATAGTGGAATTAAACCAGGCTATGACAGAATCATAGGTAAATAAACAGAAGTCAAATACCTGGAGAAGTTTAAAAGGACAGTGATACTTAGTGAAGCACTGTTCAGGGAAGTCACTGCATAAATTCAATTGATACCTTTGGCTTCAGAAGGAGTTAAGTCATAAGATCATTCAAGTTACTGAAATGTACAGGTAGATACACACACATTACACACAGGTGTATCTGCACATACATGTGCATACAGACACACAGTAATGTCCTGTCTTGTTCCATAAGCAGTTAAAATACCTAGAAAAAGAGTGTTTTAGCCAGAGGCCCTATGTAACCTATGCTGCTAGCAAGGATCCCATATTTTATTGTTTTAACAGTTCACATGTTTTACCAGCTATTTAAAGCCACAGCCCTCAAAGCTTTTTAGATGCCCACCTTAACCTCTTATGCTCTTATGCTCACTTTAATATTATCCCTCAGTTCTCTTGAGGTCAGTTCCCCACTACTCTCAAGCAGAAGAAACCAAGCACATTAGCTTATATGACAGACTGACTCATCTGGAGTCTATATTTCTTCTTGTTGTTTGTTGTTGGGTTGGGGTGGGTTTTTTGGGTTTGTTTAAATTTCTTTTACAGATTTGGTACTTACTGCCAGACATTGAAAATTTAACTTTACCTGCAGTGCTTGTTCCTGAATATCTCTAAACAACTCCATGTCTTTTTCAGTTAAGACATCCTGGCTCCCAAAAAAACGCTCCTCATTTTCCTGTTTTCCATCCCAGCCATCCTGATTGTCTGTAAATGAGAGAAAATTGTCTTCACCTACATTTACAAAGAAGTACTTGCTTTTTAGTACAGCGACAAACATCATCTGGCTGTATTCAGACACCATGCCAAGTTTTTTTGATGGGATTTTCTATTCAGACTTGGGACCACAGCGGAAGAACCAGTTCTGGATTCGTGACCATGTAAGAAGTATTGTCATATATTAACCAGATCCAAAACTCATCACTTAGACATTCATATTATCACAAAGGCATTTGTAACAATGAGACAGTTTTGGATAAATGGCATACCACTATGCCTGTTTCTCACAAACAAGGATCACAACTATTTAACTGCCATATCTAGTGCAACCAACACCAGGACACTTATGTTCATCACCCAAGAAACAACCCCTCCACGAAAAAAGCAAACAAAACCCACAAGACACTTCACCTCAACCCCAAAGCATTAAGATACATTATTGTTCTTCCAGCACCAGCCAGGCTAACGCACATTAACTATTCTAAAGCTGTAAACCTTGTATGTTATTGTGGAATATTTTCCATGGCTTGCTTAGGAACAATTCAAGCTATGAAACTATTCAACAAGACTGTAAAGATCTGAATACGGAGATTGAAGCAAGGTCCAGTCACAGATTAATGTCTTAAGCTAGAAAAGAAAACATAGAAAGCAGAACTGCATTCAAAAGAAGGGATGCTCTCCAGCAAGAAGGTGCCAAACTGCAGGAAGCAGGCTCCTCTATGGCTGAGAAGATTAAGAAACATTTGCACACAAGCCTATAGCATAGATCGGAAACTCATGGGTCTGTCAGGCTGGTTTTAATTATCTGTTTCCCATTTCATACTTCTACCTTGCTGTTCTTAATTTTCATTAACCATTCGCTATGTTACTTCTTTCAAATGTGACATTATGTAGCACATTTCCTAGAGCTATCTGCAAGCCCCTTGTTACCAAAGGGCATTTTACCTCACAGTAATCATTTAACCCCTCATCACACCTTGTCATCATGTATAAAGATGCAAAGGTCTCTAGAATTGCTGCCTTTTTCCAACTGGTATTCTACCTCAATGCAGCAAAATTAACTGCATTTGAGTGTTAACTTTCAGCTCAAAGTTTCCAGTCTCTAACAATTCTAGTCACTTCAACATCCTAGCCTTTGAACATTTTCTTGGTGTACAGGATACTTACATTGGCAGGGTGAAAAATCTTTACCTGTGGGCCATTCTGAAGTGCTAGATTTCCTGGTACCCTTTTTCCTGATCCTATACTGCTGAGAATAGTCTACCACTTCCCCTCGAGCTTTTCGTCCATCAGGGGAGGGAGTGAAGAATTTAGTAAGGCCATCTATAAGCCCTTTGGTTTTCTTGTTAAACTTCAAGGTGGTGCTGCCATCTCTGCAGAAGTCCAAGACATCTGTCTGCTCCAGGTATCCTTCTGATGATGCCGACTGGCTGGACAGAGCGATCTTACGCTTCCGACCCCGACCAGGGCCAGTTCGAACTTTGCTGAAAGGGCCTTTTGATCTAAAGAATGAGATGGGGAAAGATATAGTGAGTTGACTTGGTAAGGTGGTTTGTTTTGGGTTGAAAAGTGGACTATCACCTTCCCTACTTATTTATCAATCACACGGAAACTAAACCTGAACTGCAGAATTTAATCATAAAGGAGTAGTCAAGAGCGTTTGTACCCTAGAGGAACCAGGATTCTAAACATCTCAGTAGAAGTACTGTACTATTTTACTCCACAGTGAACATTACGTGCAATTAATTTGAGCTTAAACAACAGATTTTCACCAAATTTAATACAACATTAAATTTTAAAATCAGTAGCCAGAATGAATACAATGCATGGAAGGTTTCAATTTATGCAGTCATTAAACATTTACATTTGTCATTTGTTAAATTTTTGTACTGATAGGAAATTGTCATAAGAACTACACAGAAAGTTAATACATGCAGGACATGCACATTAGCTAAGAACCTATACCACTGATGGTCATCTTAGCAGAAAACAGTGTTGATCTCCCAACCAGCTGCTATCTTTCAGGCTGGAAATTTTAAAACTCTATTGAGATAAGTGAGTATTTAGCACTTGTCAGAGGGATTGCCCTAAACCCGACTGCTGTTTCAGGAAGCTGACTGGTTTTAGCTACAATCTTTGCAGCTACAGAGGATAGAAGTAGGCTACTTTTTCCTAAAATGACAAACAAAGCATCTGTGCATAATTCTGTGGATATATTTTGCAAGTGAAATGATGGAACAAAGGCCAAAAAAAATCATGAGTAAATCATGAAATAAAAATTAAGAGACAAAGCAGCAACAGCAGATAGATAGCTTTCCTTTTGTCCCTCTGAATTATTCGGGGAGTCCTTTTAAGCAAAGGTATCACACAGACTGAAAAAAATAGGATGTTTAAGAGAGACATTCCCTCTATGTTTTTGTAAGCACTAAACTTCGTAAGGTTTTTTTTCAGAACATCCTTTGGTGCTATTGGTTAGAATCAAGTGGCAGTTCAACTTTTTTTTTTTTTTTTTAAGCTGACCTGATGCCCAAAACAGAAGTTCTTGTGACATGCTCCTTTATTGTTTTTTCCCCCTGCACAGCCAATAGTGCTGCATCACAACAAGCACTGCACAGCAATCTTAAATCAAGGAAATTGCTCTGGCCAAACAGTTATCCAAAGAATTCCCGCCCACCCAAATCCAATTCCCTGATGACTGGCTGCTGCATGACAAGGCCACACAATCTGTCCCAGCACAAGAGAGTGCTCCACAAATGCAGAAACACATGGAAGGGAAGCAGAAAGGGGCCAAATATTTCTGGCAGCAGTGTCAGATTAAATATATGTCAAACAACCACCTCAGCATGGTTTATTGTAGATTACTTAGTTTCTCTAAACATCAGAAAGGGTTCTTGAGAAATGCAGAATGAAACAATTATGCTGGAAGAAGCAGCCATCCAGCAAAATAGACTTGACATGAACAGCAAAATTCATCTATGAATGTAAGGAATAGTTCAAAACTAAATAGCAAGTTATTACAAAGAGTCAAAAATCTGGGGAAAAAGAAGCACTGAGATTACTTCTAGTCTTTCACAGCATTCTTCAGAAATTCTGGATTAAACAATAATGAAAAGCTCTTTACTGTGAAAGAAATCTTCTCACAGAGTAGACCAGACACTTCAGAAATACCCACTGCCCTGTACAATCTCACACCTTACTCCTCCTTATAGAGAGACTTACGTTGTATTTTGACTCTTTAACCTGTTTTTGGGACGTCCTATCGGGTTAGCATAGCGTCGTTTTATCTGTGCTGCCTTCTTGTGTAGAAGTTTTCTTCCTTTCTTCCGTGGCCGACATATTTGACATATCCACATACCTATAAGACACAAGTCCCCATGACTGAATGCAAGGGACATCTACATCGGACAGAAAGGAGAATTACGGGCCCCAGGTCTTCTGACAGAAAGGGTAGGAACAGTACCAAAGGCCCCAGTCATCACATATACATGTAAAAAAAATTATGTGTATGTTCCAGCAACCTAAACTCAAGTCCAGTTAATTTCCACTCCCCCGCCCAATATACTTCCCACAACCATGCAGGAAGTCTCTTTAATTCATAGCACATTATCAGAAAATCATAAAAAGTAACACATTTAATTATCCCATATTCTGCTTGTGACTACACTACTTCCAACTATCTTCTATAGGAAAATTTTCTTCTAACTACCAACAAAGAATATTCCACAGATAACCTGCTTTCTGAGAGAAAACAGAGGTTTGGTTGTACTCCAGGATTCTCTACTGTCCAAATGGACATCACTTCAAAAACTCAGAAGCCTATCTCTTTCTTTTGTACAAGGCTATTCATTCAAATGGAAGCTGATCATTTTAATCTGCAAGGATCACTTCTGTTCCCTCAAACCTCAAAAGATTTTCTTGGAAACCCTTCACAGACAGTAATGTACAGGAAGCAGGAGACCATGGAAAATCTGGATGTGAAGCTCTGACCCTTCTCTACTTTCTAATATCTGAAAAGCAATGCTGTAAAGAACAAGTTAAATGTAGCTAAAAGAGGACCAAATATGCAGAGGCACTTTCTACCCATTGATCTCTTCCAACACCATCTTAAATTATTCTTTTCATCACAAAGTCCTCACCTTTTGGCATCCTGGTAAGAGGGGGATCACAACACTCCATGTGAAAGCCACGGTCACATGAGTCACAAAATAGCATGTTATCCTGTTGAAGATAGATAAAGTTAATCTCTCTTCAGATGTGCATCAGCATCAAGCCCTCCATTAATTTGTCACATTCTCAGAGAACACGCACATAGTTTTCAACTACAGACATATCATGGTATTTCACAGGTCTCAGAAAGACTACCAGTCTCAAACAAAAGCTGCAAATACTTGACTCTAGAATTATTTTATTTTGTAGTTTAAACAGAACATCCACAAGACTGATATCCTCTTCATTCAGTCCGTACCGCACTGTACTCACAGCATTTTTGCCCTGATCTCGACAGGAACTGCATGTTTTGCACTCAATGCACTGCCATCGCAAGGCTTTCACTCGAACCGTCAACTCCGGAGAGAACTTCAAACAGGACGGATGACCTACAGAAAAAGGAGAAAATTATACCAGTAAAACTATGCCACTGCTGTTAATGCTCACAGATAGCTCACAGAGAGATTACTTTATCAATTACATATTCCCATGCAGAAATTTGGTTTTCCAGATACTCCTATTTTTAGGTGCTCCTATTCTTAACTACTTATAACACAAAACCAATACCCTAGGATACCAAGTGGCAGACCCACATACAAAAGAACACCAAGATAATTTTTCATAACTGAATTGAGAAACCTGATAAAACTGGTCATTGTTACCACATTTTTAAAGAAACCTCCAGGAGCCAAATTAACTATTTGTTCTAGGTTAACTTAACTGTCTCCCCTCTGGGAGCATGAGATTCAGCTAAACTAACTATATGCCATAGATGCATACTCCTCATACGTATGGGTCAGTAGCAGCCACTATACCAAGCTCTTCTGTCTCAAGTGGATGGGTTATTATTAGCAGCACTGTAAATGGTCACCTACCACTGTTGCCACAGTCAGCACAAGAGATGAGCTCTTCAGGTTTCTTCTCCCGATTTTGCTCTTTTGTACCAAGGCAGAAACTGCAGATTGGAATTGGTTCAGCAACCGGCTGTGAGGAAAACAGACAATAAAAACACCGAGTATATCAAGGGAGCAAGTTACAATACACGAAAATCACACAGATATTAATATCATGTGTAAACAGTATGTAATATATACCGTGCCTCACAAATTTTAGCTGGTTCTCACCACACAACACTGCATTAACTGTAACCTGAATAGAAGTTAGAACTCCAAAGACAAGAGACATAATCCCAGGTACAACAGAAAAGAGAATGGAATTCCAGGGCTAGGGGACACTAGGAAAAACAAGCTGGGAAAGAGGGCTATAAATTAATACATAACTGAATGCAAAGTTAGAGAGAGTTGGTGTCTTAATTTTTCCACAAATGAGTGAGCTATGATGTGATGCAGTGGTGGAAAAAAGGCACAGATGACACCAGAACACAGCAGTCTTAGCAATTCCCATCAGGTATCCAAAAAGCAGTAGTGCAATCGTCAAAACCATTTGCAGTGCACTACCTGGAATAAAACGTATTATAGAACAAGTACAACAACTGTACAACTATTAACATGGTTATGAAAAATGAAAATAAAAGAAAATTCTCTTGCAAGAAATTATGCGAATACGCTGTTTAGCACTCGAAAGCAGCAGATGAAAAGGTTTGCTCTCTCTGAAAAAGTTTGGGAGAGTTAAACATTATGTAGGGAAAAAGATGTATTTAAGATGAGGCACAACACTAGCAAAATAACAAATAGATATTAACTAGCCAACAATACATTTGGTTTGGAATAAGCAGGAGGGTTTTAAACCAAACAACCGACATTCTACAACAGCCTCCTCAAAGAAGTAACAAGTGCAATAACTGATAGTTTTAAAGTGGCACTTGATCAACTAATGAGAGGAAAAGGATAATCTTATCTCCAGTAACATTAAGTGCTGGATTTTATAACCCAGCAAATTCTTTCTAATCCAGTTTTGCATTTTCCAAGGCAAGTCGGTGATTTATAGTTTTCAGAGCAAAGATGTAAGCAAAATTTAATTTGAAAACATAGCAAAAATATGCTAAAATCACATTTAGAACACTGGAAACATGAAAAATGTTAGATTATGGTAAGTTTTGAGACACATTCTTTGTATAGCTTTATCACACTACAGTTAATGATTTCACACATACCTTTTTCAGAGTATATAATGCAGCTACACAGGCACATACTGTTAATTATTGTATGGAAGCATATACCAGAAGAACTTCAAGGTATCTTTACTGTGGCTAAGTCAAAGCAAAAGCTACATGCAGAATAGTTTCTTGTAGAAATCAGGTTGGTTTATGTTACAGTAATATAGAAACTAAAAGTGTCAAGCTGTATCTTTACTTCAGTGCACGGATCCAGTATATTTACAGACTAAGGTGTGTTCCTTAAAACATCCACTAGATGGAAACAATATGAACACTTTAGGAAATTTGCTATTTCAAAATTAAGCCACACAATGTGGAATGACTACCTGGGAATGAAAGTCTAACGTTCCTCATCCTGAAGACCAGTATTTATCTTGGCCTTTGGGATGTTGAAGTGTAAACTAATATGAAATCACCTGGCCATCAAACCATTTCAGTCTGAAACATTCATAGGTTTAGTAAATTGAAGGATTCCAGTTTCTGCTCCTTTTGAGGAAGTGAGAAAACAAGACAACTGTAGGTAGTTATGCCAAGCATACAAATTGTTAATATCCAAGTGGGAGGGGGAAACTAGCATCTTCACTTTGACAGGAAGTATTTTTCCAGCCATATTCACCATAGTAATGATGGCTAAAATCAGCTATGTAGGGATCCCCCATCGTCTTTTAAAAGAAAGGGGACTGACTGTACACAAATTGTTCTCTTTTTTTTCATGACTGGACTCTAGGTGCCAGACAGCTAGCCGCTTTCAGTCAGTATGAGGCTTACTGAGGGGAAAAAAATGGGTATTAAGGGTCTATCAGTGCTTTAATTTCTTTGGGATCAAGATTTCAGGAATGACTTTTACCCTCTACCTTCTGAGAAATAGTCACTTGTCTTCTTACCTTCGATCTCTTTTTTCTGAGGAATACTTACTACCTCTTGGAACAAGTTACCATTAACTAACCTTCATCTTTCCCATAAGAATAATAACTGGTTCTTTTTTAAGCACCATTATTCCTATTTTCAGATTAAAAAAATGCTCAGAGAAAGTTCCTTGAGTAATGTCAACAAGCAGATCAGCATGAGAATTAAAGAATGCAGAGATCCCTGCCTAGGCATCTGCTGATCCTCTCTGAAAGAAATGCAATGATCTTGATCCACCATAAAGTTGCAGTAAAAAGGTTTAGAATCCAATTTGGCATGTTCACTCATCCTTTATATTTGGTCATATATTAGCTCAGTCAATTAAATTAAAAATGAATAAATAAAAATTTACAAAACTCTTTAGCTTCTTAGCAAATTGTAACTTCCACAATATTACAAATGCGGTTTTGCCAGAAATAGACTCAGCAAATGTAATTTCACATCCCAGAATCATTCAGTCTGAGGTTGTGATGAAGTTTCATAAAGAATCTCAACTACACTATAACAGTCTTTCAGACAGAGGGTAAAAAGAAACATTTATTCTTTCTAATAGTTAAACTCTAATGGGACTCAACATTCAACAGCATCAATTTCCCTGCACATATGGCTAGATCTTACTTTCTGACACAAAGAGTTTACTGATTTTTAACTGCCAGTTAAGAGCCAATGTGACATTAAAGTTGCACTATCGAATGCTGAGGTTTACATGTGGTATTAAAAAAGAGCAAAGAAGCAGAAGAAGGGTTAAGAATGACAACCAAGCTATGACAAAAACCATTCATATTACTCTATGCACTTCTGTTAGGTTTGAAGTTACCAATTCAAAACAGAAATAATTTATGAAGACTGCCAAAAATACAAAAAGAAGCCGTGACCCAAAACCCTAGCACTTTCTTGCTCTCAATACAGAATAATCTCAGTGATACTGTAATAGAACAGAACAAGCACAAAATGTTGGTTTTCTTAATACAAGAGGGACAATATACTTTCAGAACTGAAATCTGCACCGAATTGCAGTCTAATGTATCTCAAGAAAAAATTTACAGCTTTAGTTCAAAGGGCTGTAAAATGATGTGTTAATTCAGAGACTTGACATAAGCCTAAAATGCCTACTCTGCAAATCTGGATATACAGAATCAAACTGCTAAAGGTAAGTACTCAGAAATGCTGTCAACATATAGTTACAGTTAAACAACCAGAAGAATTTCATTTTCCACTATATACGAGTCCTGGTTTCAGCTGGGACAGAGTTCATTTTCTTTCCAGGAGTTGGTATAGTGTTATGTTTTGGATTTAGTATGAGAAGAATGTTGATAACACACTGATGTTTTCAGTTGTTGCTCAGTAGTGTTTAGACTAAGTCAAGGATTTTTTCAGCTTCTCTTGCCCAGCCAGTAAGAAGGCTGGAGGGGCACAAGAAGTTGGGAGGGGACACAGCCAGGGCAGCTGGCCCAAACTGGCCAAAGAGATATTCCATACCATGTGATGTCATGCCCAGTATATAAACTGGGGGGAGTTGGCCTGGGGGAATTGCTGCTTTGGAACTAACTGGACATTGGTCAGCGAGTGGTGAGCAATTGCATTGTGCATCACTTGTTTTGTATATTCCAATCCTTTTATTAGACTTGTGATTTTATTACTGCTATTATTAGATTATTCTGTTATTATTTTCTTCCCTTCTGTTCTACTAAACTGTTCTTATCTCAACGCATGAGTTTTACCTTTTTCCTTCCAATCCTCTCCCCCATCCCATGGGGTGGGGAGGAAGTAAGCGTGGTGCTTGGTTGCTGGCTGGGGTTAAACCACAACGATACGTAATCACAGTAGCACTTGGAGAGACTGCTTACTCATGGAGAATGGCTGTACCCCAACATCACAAGACAAAGAAACCAGGCAAATCATATTTGTGATCAGAGTAAGAACTGATGTTTTTACCATCCCTTACAGATTACACCAAGAATGCATTTGGTCTAACATCTGCAAATGTAGTGAAATGGACTTAATTACGCAGTCACAACTTTTTAACTGTATTACTGAATTGCAGTATAACCACAGATAAGAGATTCAAACTTTTGGCACCACTTAATTACCAAATGGTGTTTATGTGTTCTTTTATGTTTCTTCCCCCCCACCCTCTTTTTTTTTTTTTTTTTTTTTTTTTTAGAAATGAAGGATAATAGCTTTACTACTTCTGAAAGAATCATATGCTACAGCCCCTAACAAACTGATGTAGTTTGAAAAAGTTAATTCCTTGCAAAGCATGAAGTATAAAAGGGGATTTCTTCCCTCTGGTCAATGTCACAGCACACACCATGGAATGAGATAAATTAGGTGGAAGACGACAAGATTGCAAGATTTTTGCCAGCAGTATTAGGAGTACATGAAAGATACAGTAAGAATTTACAAATTATTATAGGGCAGCAAGTAAGAAAAAGAACAGAACAACCTACAAGAAGAAGAAGGGAGAAACAAATGGCAAAAGACTTCTTGCAGGGAACAGATAATAAAATTGTAAATGATGCAAAGAAGGAATAAATATTTCCTATCTATTTTTGCTTTATATGTTTAAATATTTCAGACAAATACAAGAAGAATGTAAAATAGAAATTAGATTATTGAGACTATTATTAGGATTGTATGTCTAGCTCCAATATTCACATAACAGCAGGATATGGAAATAATTTTCAAAGGACAGACAATAAAATCATTTACGAATAGATGACCTACAAGAATTAATATACTTGGGAATGAATAAGAAATTAATTGGACACTAAACATAAGTATTTATACATGGAAGAAATACAAATATATTAACATATTCATATAGAGCAACATTTCTGGCAAAGCAATAGCAGATGAACCAATTCCGGACAGTTAGATAGGCACAGTCTTAAAATAAACTATTATTGTCTATACGCAAGTCAACTAATCAAGATAAAACAGGAGAAACCCACAGGAAGCAGATGTGTAGCTAATCAGAAGCTCTTTTAAATGTATTATGGGTAAAGAATCCTAAGCACAGCTTTTGTTACAAAACATCATAGAATTATTACTGAAAACATAGGAAAGGCAGAAATATTCCACAAATATCTGTTCTTTGATTTGGGAAAAAGCTACTAAGGTAATCTTACCACATGATGCCAATGAGATGGCCTCCTTGGCAATCCTAAGTAGTTCCCATTTAAAAATCGCCCAAAGTTACAGTTCATATGTCATCAGCTAATGCTACCGACACTTCAAGCCTTTGTGATACTTACTAAAGATCTTTTTCTGTACACCTTCCTAAAAAACAACAATTAACAGCTTAGATGCATTAAATACATCTTTTCTGCTAATCCCTTCTTACCTAGTGGGAAACCTTGTAGCATGAACACCGCAGTCCTATATACTTATTAATCAAAGAACGACAGGACAGTAAAAGGAATTAAAAAAATTGACTGTTTAAACGTATTATAAAGAAATATTGTACATTTAAACCTACTGTATACTTCAAACAGTATTTACTACACTACATCAAAACTCACCTGTTGGCCTAAACTTTCATTTAAATCATGTTACATGTTAGCCTCTACCATGACTACTGTTTGATATAGTTTTAGATGAATTACACATGCCCACACATTTGAATCTCTTGCCAAGCACATGCAATTCATTCATACAAGAATGGACATTTCGTAAGTGACAGCAGACATTTCTGAATACCAGTGATACTGTTATCCACTGAAGGTATCAATCCCTTTGACATCATCTGCATATTCACATCTTGCTGGTCCCAATGCTGTGGTTAGTTTTTATAGAAGTCATTTTAAAATATCAACTTGCTAAACTGCATGCAGAGCACAGTGGAATAGTTTTTGCAGAACAGAATAAGACTGATAGCAATTTCACTCCTTCTGGCAGAGAAAAGCCAAGAGCAATGAACAGTGATCACCCACTACATTGTACAAGAACATGTAAGTGATATGTCAATGTAATTTCTGGAAGCAATCTGAATCAAAGGTCTGACAGACATCTAAGCTCAGAAGAGACTGTAGACAGCTATGCCCCTTTGAACAATGTTTAGAGCTACCACCTTTCTCCTCATGGCAAAACCCACTAACACCATCACACCCCAAAAAGAATACCAAGCAAACATCAATTCAACAGTGCAGGCTACATTATTAGCATCAGCGGATGCTGTTGGGACCTCCCCTCTGACTTTTTGATCTGGGAGACTACAATTATTTTTTTTCCCCAGGAGAAAACCATATACTTTGACCTATTGTTTCTTTTTATCTGTCTCAAACCTATGACTTTTTCTACCCCCCCGCCCCCCTTTTTTGTGTGCAATCCCCTCTAAGAAACTGCCATGGTTCTTGGAAATCAAAACCTAGGAGTTAGACTACTTATATAATCTGACACACTTTAAAGAAGTCTAGTACATTAATAAGGCAGTTTGCCTTTAGGAAAAAAACACACCAAAAAAATGACTACCATACCATATTTATAAAAGTATCTGTTATAAACATATCTTTTTTCAATCAGTGGATTGCTGTCAGAATGAAAACTTCCTGAGCTGCAGTCCTACATTTTTTAAATATGTAAAACACCTGCTACTTTCCAAGCCTTTTAGCTGAAGGTTTTACCACTACATCCTAAAGAACACGTCAACTTCCTGCTCCTTTAATTTGCTCCCTCACACTCCATGAGAAAGGCTAGTACAGAAGAGACACAGTGGGGAAAAAAATCCAGAACTTTAAGCAAAAGTCCTTGTTTTTTGTTTTAAATAAATGCTCTACAAAGTTAATATTTTATAATGTACAGTCTGCAGCATGGCAATCTCAGAGATGCTCCCTGACAAAAGTCTGTCAAGGGCATGAATTATGTAATCTAACCAAGGAATTATATTTACTTTGGGGCAAGAGCTTACTCCAGGCAGCAGTACCCCAAAGCACACTTGCTCTTCTTCCTGACCAGCAAGGACAACTCCACCTTATCAACAATGATGACAACAATAATCTCCACTTGTCTTTGCTTTGATTTACTTGACTGTAAAAAGGAAACATTTCCCATTCTCAAATTCTGATATTAGAGTTCAATTTCAGCATGGCAGATACACTGAACTAAACAACTCCACTGTTTTCATTGTCATTTCAGCTACTTTCATTCACCTGTGTATATGCACTACTACTGGGTGTTAACTGGTATGAGTAAGGGAAGAATTACTTTTCTTTTATCTGTTTGACTTGAAGGGAAAACTTGAAGCAATTGTGCAATCCAGGGCAGCAGATCATTTTACTTCAGTGTTTTAGAATTTGGTTATAATGTAACAACAACATGGCACTAAAGAGCACAGAGCACGAAAAAACAGGTACAACCAAGTAAGCTGATGTATTTCATCAGACTGCCGTCCTGCTTCACTAAGGATAAGCCTCGAAATTACTTTCGTAGTCCACGCACTTTCACTTGCATGCTTTTCTTTTGCTCATGTCTACACTGCATTTGTACATGCAAGTCAGTTAATATCATTAAACTGCACTTAACTATGCTTCTATTCACCTTGTAAATGCTTCTATCCATCTTCACCTCCAAAATCCTCATGTCACATACTCTGCAGCTACTTTAGCTAGAAGAAACCTATTTGTAAGTCATCTTTTCCTACAAATTAAAGTTCATTCAAGTAATCAAATAATGAAACTTTAATGACACTCCAATGACTGCCACACAATGTTGCATCAAGGAGTCTTCTATGACTCTGTTTCACTAGTTATAGTGTAATATACTTTGTTCTTGCATTAAAAAAGCAGCACTACTACAGCCCCTGCAGATGGGGAATTAATTGTATTAGCAGTTCACATCTGAATTGTTTCAGATTCAATGATAGCTTCATATGATTACATATGCTTTCCAGCTATGTGACTGAGGTAGTTACAAAATGCTTGTATGACGATAATAGCTGCGTATTCCTCATGAAACATTAGAAGACATGAACAATTATATTTGTTATGGTTCTCCCATCTCTTATTTTTCTATAGGTTATTGACTAGCAAAGCTTAGCAGTGAATTTCATTAGCTGTCTTGCAATTTATTTCTTTCTTGAATATCAATACTTTTCTGTGAACAGGAGCAGAAAGTATATACCATTCCACTGAAAAAAATTTCCCCAAACACAGCTGGCCTCATCTAACAGTGGCTATCCTATACCATTTGTGAAAGCAACCTTGTGAAAGCAAAGCTGGAACATTCATGCAACTTTTCAGGGAAGAAGTAAACTATTTCATGTATCTTCTGCAGGAAGTTCACGAGCAATTTATTTAATCAAAGAGAATTTTATAGAACCTCTCTACAGTCAACAGTCTAAGATAGTCTTTCTTATCTCTTCTAACCAGTATTTGTGCACACCCTGTTCATCCTCATAGTCCTTCAAATTTGGATGTCCACATGTAAACACTGCCTAGCTTTGGAAGAACCAGATCAAAGACTGTCCTTCACAGATTCAATGTTTCCTGTATTTACCACCCCTGACAAACCGCAAACAATCACATTTAAAAAACAAATCAGCTACAGTTTGGGGAAATAAAGAATAAGTTTCTACTAGAATTCAAAATGTTTTAGAATAATTTATTAAATTGGAATAACTTTGAATGTGGAGATCAGGCTACTCCTCCAAAGCTTCTGTGTAAGACTGTTATGCTAAGTATGGAGAGATTTCACTGCTGCTGTGTTTGTTCAGCAAAGAACATCCTGGCAAGTGAAAAACGCAAGCACACAACGAAAGATTCGTGAAAACAAGACTGGAAGCAGCCAGCTCAGTTTCATACTGCAAATTTTTGGCAGACATTCAACTCCTTCTGCTGTTTTTCTCGCAAGCACATCTATCTGTGTGATGTCACCACATTCAGCAGGGAGGGAGCCAGAACAAATTGGACTGACAGTGTCTTACAGCCTGCCAGCCTCTCGGCACATGTTGTTACTATACAAAGGATGTCTAGAAACCAAGCGTGCTCTACAGATTCACAGTCTGTACACCCTCCTAAAGACGACTACAGAGAAGTGCCTATGGAAAAAGTGTGTGTGTAATTCTAAAACCTCAGTTTTAGCCAATCCATCTGCTTTGTAGTCTTCTTAATTTAGGAAGCGCGAGATAGGAAACTCAGCAAAACTCACAGCCAGCTCTGTAGCCCACACTGTCACAGTGATCACTGTCAGTAACCTGAAAGCACTTCACTTCCTGCAGACATTTTAGTACCATCAGAGGCTCACTAGATACCAGGACTATCTTTGCTCCATCATCACACATCTGCTTGTAGTAGTCACTGTGGCTGAAATTGAGTAGGTGTAAAATTAAAGCTAGTGTAAAAAAAACATGTACACTCACACCAACTTTTTTGGTTTTGTTTTTTTTGCTTTGCTGTTTAAGATATCCCGAATGTGAGCCCTCCAGAGAATCTACCACAGCAAGTATTTGCAGAACCATCTCCACTACAGTATACACTTAGCTAGAAAGTTATCGTCAAGGAGTGCTGATAGATGGCTTCTGAGAATTCATACTCGATAATGGTTTTTTGTGTGTCTGTTTTTAAACAAATAACAAACCATTACTCCTCACTTCAAACAGCCCATGTTGTTGCAAAGGTCTGCCTCAAATGCTGAAGCTACTGGAAAGAGTAGATGAACCAGAAAAGCCAGAGGGGAAGTTCAACCTACACCACGTGAAGAAAATGATTTCAAACATGAGGAAACATGTTTCAGTAAGCAGGGCATCACAAAGCCTAGATTCCATGCCTTTTGGATCAGTGGCTGGGGAAGAAAATCACTTCAGTTCCATGCCTCAATAAAATCAGAACTAATGAATTTTATATTACAAAAGTAATTTTACAAATAATATTTTTTTGCTGTACAGAGGCGAAACAGCACAATTTGGGAAATACTATTCAGTAATATCAACTTGTGGCAGCAATGGGTTCAGTTTTTTTAACCTGGTGAATGACTCAGCCCTCTTCATCTATCCAAGTTACCAAATGACAATTCTTAATGTACTCTCCAGGCAGCATGCTGAAGAAAAAATATGAAGCAACTGAGAGTAAAAACAGAAATTCCTTAAAATACTCTTTGTGCTCAAGAAAACAATGTCTATTTTAATAGACACATGAAAAACTATTACAATAACACATGTATGTATGTTTGCCTGTATCAATGGATATTTTGTTTCCAATTCACTTAGTTGAGTCTTACTTGAAAGAAAGAAGCATATTTATATGGCAGAATGATGGCCCAAAACATGAGGCTACATTAAAACAAGGGAAAAAAGATAAAAGATAAAAAAGTATGCAGAAGAAATGACAAGCATGAAATGCATACCTCTTCCTAAGAGAAACATAAAAGGGTCATTTAAAAACAAAACAAAATGAAAAAAATCAAAGGACATTCAAAATAAGTGCTACTGTTTAAGGAAGGACTATTACAACGGAGTGAACATCTGAAATGCTGCTACAAAAGTAAAGTGAAGCATGAAAGCTAATAGCTTAGATATTAGTGCAGTATGTACAGGCTGAATTCTATGCAGTGGTTATGACCTCTGGAAACCTATGAAAAAAAACCCAACGTGGATACTACTTGGGGCTGACATTCAAACTGAAGAAACTGCCTTACTATTAGACATGCACATGATAAGAACTTTACAGAATGTCAGATGGAAATATTTAGACAGTCAATTGTTAAATAACCTTCCCAGAGCTATCCTCTAATCAGAGGATTAAAACAATTCAAGATTTGTACGTCACAATCAGAATCACATGCCAAGACTTCCTGCCTGCAAACTGGAGGGGGGGAAGGGAGGCTCAAATTTCTTTATTTGCAGTATAAAGAAACTCCCTTCATTTGACACTGATTCAGGAACTTGGCAGTTCAAGTTACTGAAGTTTTCTTTACCCAAAGGTATAACCTGTAAACTCTCTTCTATACTTTGTCCCAGCTTCCTAATTTTCAAAAAAAATAAAGGATGCTGACTTAGGAGCAAGGGATGACTATATAACTCAGTTTTAGATGAAATAATATTTCTAAGTAGTCATAGACTTCCACAGCTGCAAAAGCAAAACACACCCCTCAAATCAGCAGCAAACTAAAATCTTAACTCCTCTCATTGGAAACAGTTTGCATTCCATGATACTTTGGTTTTCACAAAAAATAGGGAACTTCAGTATTGACTTTAATTTCTAAAAATAACAGATTACTTTGGGGAAGAGACTTTTGTAAACACCTAAGTAATTTCTGTGCATATAGGTAATTATTCCATCTTTAAATACTGTGTACCACTTTACTTCAACATTAGCTGCAACCCTAAAAGAAAGGAAAATACTTCAGTTAGAAAACAAAAATGAATGAACAAAAATATTTAATGCAATGCAGGGGCCCACATAAACACGATAACAGAGAAGGCACAAAAGGAACTGTGACTGCGAATTTAGTGCATGTTAAAAACATCTGATACAAGGCTGCTATCTGTAGTTTATGCAGGATGCCCACACAAGTGCAACTATGGGACCAAATCCTACTCAATTTTTGAAGCTCTACCACCTTGAATACGAGAATGGAGAAAAAAGAAAAATAAACACTCTGCACATAATTCTTCGTTATCAAAATCCACTGCTCAATGTAACGCTCTTGACAGTAAGATTTAACAAAGTCCCATGTTGTTGACCCACAGTCCTCATTCAGTGCTATTCTCCTTCCCGCACCCCATGCTGTCTGCACAAGCATAGATCATTCCCACACAAGCAGCCTTACACAGCAAGTGTAGCAAAACCCCAAACAGGCACAGGTTAAACCTTTTCCAAACAGGTCTGCTGCTGAGAGGCTGCCCATACAAAGCCAAACAGGTCTGCTGCTGAGAAAATGCCCCTACAAAGGCACCCTGAATTTGCAAAGTCAGGTGACATCTGTGCTGAACTAAGGCAGTCAGTCACTGTATTTTTGCGGATGTATATTTTAAATAAAAAATTAAAAAAAAAAACCAAAAACAAGCACATCTACTTTTTCCCTGAGATAGTGCTAAAGATTTTGCATGCATCTTAAAGATTAGCAGCTTCTGAAGCTTAGTCATTGTAACACCAAGCAGCAGAATTACTTTCTTTCCTTCCACACACACCTTCAAGGAATTCACTATGAGTCCAGACAAGTTCAGAGATCAGCACTCCAACCAAAACACCTCATTACTAAATATCCAGGATTGAGTCTTAAAGACTGAGGAGAAACCTAATGTCTGGGAGAGGCCGTATATTGTTGGAGAATTTTATATTAAGTCAAACCTACACACACGTATATCTAAAGTCTGTATCCATCAACAATTTTTCTAGACATTTAAGATTAGATGGGACAGTTTAACAGAAATGGGGACAAATATAAAGGAAATCACCATTTCTATACAATTCAGAACACCTTTACTTTTGACATAATTTTCATTTTACACATAGATAAACAGAGACAGAATGGTGACTCAACTTGCTGACAAAACACTTAAAAGCAAAGATTCCAGAAAAGGAAGAGCTCCATTCTCATATTTTTAATAACACTTGTGCAGGTATTTAGCTGTGTACCAAGATCCATAATTTGTTCTATCCAATTTTCAGAAACACAGTGAACTGATAGAGGTATTGATAAATAAAAGCTTTAGTAATTCATAGGTCTTCAAAGAAACATGCTTGGAAGATTCAGTATTTTCAACCCAGAATTCATCGTTCACGCATGAGTCCACAGACTGGTCACTGGCCTTCAAAACTGACTCAAAACAAGCAAATACATTATCAATGGGATTCTGTTTGCTATGCAAGGGCCATTCTTTTTGGACACCCTTCTCCCTCCTTTCTTTTCAATCTCACTACAAGTCCAGATTTACCACAATAGCAGTAACAACAGAAAGACTGCCAGATTCTTGGACAATGAAACAACCAATGAGCTACAATTTCTCATCAAATGCCTGAAGCATTATTAGTAGCTGTTTCAAGGAAAGGTGTTCAGAGTCAGAAAAAAAACTGGTGAGGACAGAAGAATTAAATCAGATTTACACAACAAATAAAGAGAAAACCTAAATAGATGGAATGAAGACTAACGTGACTTATCACAACTCATTAGGATAAATTTAGTTTGAAACTCTTTAATGAGGCAAGTAGGAATAAAATGTTATCTACCCTCCTACTCCACAGAGGACAGAGGTCAAAGGACTCAGCAGGCTGTCACACATAGGATTTGTTTACCACATTTTCTGTTGATTGCTTATTTGTACTTACTTTAAGAACATGGAACCTATCTTTCAACTAAAATAACATTACTTCATTTAATACTTTCACCTTTTTAACTGTTTTTCCCGCCACCACTATGACTTAAGATAAAATTGCTGGGAAACTAGGGGAAGGGCAGGGACAGAATTAGCTGCCCTCATTCTCTCTGCTGTTTCTTCCCTTGCTACGTAACAAAGCTAACACTGGAATCAAGCTGTTGTGTATTTAGCAGTGTTCACCACCACCCACCCTCCTCCCTGTCTGACTATACTTTAAAGCTCTGTAGTAAATAAGATTCCTTTATCAACCAAACTTCAGAAACGTGTCATTCCGTATCTGCCAACAAACTCCTGGACAGAAAGGACTAATAACAGGGATCCAGCCAACATATTGGACTAGTTTCCTCCTTTTTAACCAGCTATCCTATACTCAGCTTCTGTTGAAACTGTGTCAGAGAATGCCGTTAAAAACACCTCCTCCACAGTAGCACCCCATTGACGTAGGTACTCATCACAACATCTGATGTCTTCCCACAGTCACAAACTTTGCCTGTAAGTTACCATTACTCCAAATACTGCCAGAGCCCCTCTTGGTATCATTCCACACCATTTCACCCTAAATGCACTGCCTCATAGCATCCATTCATAGCTGTCCATGACAGTAACACTTCTGACATGCTTACATTGCTCTATTACTAAGAGCTACTTCACCTGTTCACTAACTGAGTGAATCAAGTTCAAAATAATTTTTTAGCACTTGAGTTTCCAGAGTTACACAGAGTACAGATGGAGGCCATCTGTTATCAACCACAATCTTTTTTAGACAGAACTACAGCTTTCTCTTCCACACAACCAGCTGGAAAGAGAGTGAATCCTAATCCTCTTCCAGCTGGGAGCCAAAGCTTGAAGAGCACCCTTGGAGAGCAAGGGTGAGCTCTCAAAATATAATTACAATCCTCTGGTTGCAGATCATTTATGTACTCCACCCAAAACAAACCAATCCACAAATAACTTCCTTGCCAGTAACGGGACAGTCCTTTGCTTTAAGACATGGAATTAAGTTATTAACCTAAAACAGGCACAATATAGCAATAGCTACTGTATGCTTAAAGGCCTTCAAAACAACTATGATGCCCTCAAAGCATATGAACTTTCTAAAAAGATACAATAAGCTTGGCTTCATGTGATAAACATGAGTGCACGCTGGGATCTAGAACTATTATTTGCAAGAGGGAAGGCCTAAAGGATGCTACATGTATAAAAAACCACAGTTAAAGTGATTGATAAGTACCAACAGATATAAATAGCAACACAAAACTAGGAAGCAGACATGCCACAAGGAACACATGTGAGACAGCAGTACAGGGAATCTGCTTTAAATATTCCTCCTATTTTTCAGCCACAGAAGTTTCCCTCATTTTTTTTTCAGGAAGCACTTTCAGAATTTTGTTTTTATACCCTCAGCTGTACTGCAGGACAATACTGAGATATTTACTTAACGGTTGCTACAGCCATATCCAGTTTTAACCGACATAAAAGACAGTTTCAAGGAGAGTGCAAATGGAGATCAATTAATACCATCTGTATTTTCCTTTTAATTGTGGAAGAAACAGTCCAACTATTGTCCTGAGACCAAATTTCAAATGCTCTGGAAACATTCAATATGTACATCAATTATTTCAACCTCTCCTTCAGTTAGCTGATGTGTTAACATATTTTTTTAATAATAACAAGTTTACAAAAATTCTTACAGCCTTTTAACGTGTTCTGTAACAAGCGTCAATAAAACAAAAGCAGAGCAAGTTGTCTGTATCTAGAGCTTCCAGCCTTAAAACCTGCATCTTACTATAGCTTAGCTCCTCACAACTATGTGCCAAGAAAGAGCTCTTTGCTCTTAACCAGTACTAAATATTACTGTATTGTAGTAGTGCAGTAATTCTTACACTGTAGTAATACTATATTAATTATTAAACAGTACTTGTTAATTGTAGTCATACTGCAAAAAAAACCCCATGCCTACACCACACAAATGGTAAATTTAACTCCTATTTGTTAAATACGTTATTACTATTTTTGTTGACAGTGAATGGATAAACCAGAACATGCAGGGCACTGAAACTACACTGCAGCATTCTGGGGATAACATCTTTAGCATTTATCAAAAACTGCTGCATTAATAAGGTAACACAGTTTGCTTGGACTTTTATACAAGTACTACGTTCTGATCTCCCACATGTTCATTGGTTTTTGACTAAAGCTAGTATTCAGGCTATGGCTGGGTTCCTCCTTCTAGCTTGACCATCATACTACACAATTTTAAAATCACGCCAAATGATTCCAAAGGAAGATATACCCTGCAGTAAGTACTGCCATAATACACAGACATAATATTTTGTAATCTCAAAACCATGAATGCATTTGTTTTGTAATGACTAAAAGACACGATTAAAATTTTCAGCATGTAGCTAATATACCACGACCTTTATTTGTTACATATATACTATTATCTTGTGCTCTCCATCTCATGAGTATTGTCTTATTTCACACTAAATGCCAACTTTCTAAAACAAGATGCTTTTCAGTTACACTTTTGTACAGTGCCAACACAACATGACTTGAACTACTAGGTACCATAGACCTACAAATAAAGGATACTGTACCAATGAAAACTTGTTCAGGAAGACAACCCAGGGCTTTCCAGACCAACATAGATTCACTGAGCTCTTCTGCTTCAACAAAAGGGAGGGGGGGCGGGGGGGAATAGGGTGGGAAAAGCAAAGTTATCTATTTCAAAGGTTCTGATCAAAAAAGACTAAGTATTGCAATCTGCAATTCTTTCCTCCAGCACCCCAGCATTCTAAAGATGCAGCATACAACTGCATAAGAAGCTTCTCACAATCAAATATGTAATATGCATTTGATAGCCATACATAAGCATCGGATACTCGTTACTTTCTGGGCTTCAGATGCACAAACAGAGTATTTCAAGCTAAGTGCCTATAAGAGAGAGAAATCAGTCTTTCTTGTCTGGCAAATGGAGCCTACCTTTTGTGCCAAAAAGTAAGCAAAGAAATAAAGGCATTAGTGGTACAGATAAAACAAAGGTATAGCAGGTTGCATGGCCAACTCAACAGCATGTAGCCAAGGCCTCTGATGATGTGCCAGTTCACAATAGAGATGATTAAAGAGGCTACCGCCCTGTCCTGCCCTCTCTATCCCTTCATTGGAGATTCCCTCCCTCCAGCAGCAGCTGAATTTCACAACACAGAACATTAACTTAAACCAACAATTTCATTTAATAGTAATAAACTGGGCTACAAACCACAGCAGTTGAGGAGCAAAATACCACTTGCTTTATCTTTGCAGTGGCTGTGGTAACCTCTGGCAGAGATGCAAGGTGTCAGTACAAATAAGATTAACTTCCTAAATCATCTCTACAGCACCTGCCCCAATCATGAACAAAAAATCCAAACCAAAACAAAAACCCCAAACTAAAAACCCAATCAAGTGGTGGTGAAATATCCCAGAAAATTTCATCAAGATACTCCCTAAGTTTTTTCTGCATACTTGTGTCAAGCCTTTATTTCCCAAAGACATCTCAATAAACACATACATATAACAGTGTCATATTTTATTCTGTTTAGCTTTTCTAAAGATGACAAAAAAATTCTGCCCTCAGCTATCTAAAGATACACGGTATTCATTTAATGATAAGTTATGGTTTCCAAAGCAGCACCGAAGAATTTTTTCTCCCACCTCAGAAAAAGCATTTTTAAAATAATAATTAGTAGGAATTTTCAAGGAGTAAAACTATTCCTCTGAACAAATACTAGCATACAGCTATTTTTCCTCAAGAAAAAAAAAAACTTTTAAAAGTAAAAAATACTGTTTCAGTCTGCAAGTATACTAATTGCACATGAAACAGAAGTGACAGTTATACTTTAAAGAAATCTTTCATGCAGATTTAATCAGTGCTTTACTGTAGCAATTGCACTATAATAGTGGGATTACTTATTTTAGAGTCTAGCTTACACAGTATTGCTCATTCCCTACAGATGTCACTGATTGATGGTGGACTCGGCACCAAACGTTCTTTGCTCAATGCTTATCACCTCTTCGGCTGACCTAATGTGGGAGGCCTGACATCTACACTTCCTCACTTCCAGCTATGTTGAAGGGATAGTGCTTGCCTGATACTTACCCAGGAGGCAGCAACTCAACAGTCTGCTCTTTCATTACAATTTCATTATGAACTCCCTTTATTTTTAGGTATTGCAACAATTTGCTGCCACCATCCCCTTCTTTCTACAACAGGGGTAGGTACTGTGAATCTTACCAGTCTGTCACCTATCATAGAAACACCAAAGTCAAGTCCAGCATTTAGTCCAAAATGTCACAAGGAATGCAAAAATAGCTCGTAACTGCAATTCCCATTTTAGCTTCTAAACTACAGGAAACTGAAAAGAAAGAAAAGGCCACTTCCCTAAAGCCTACAAGAGTGAAGGCACACAAGCGCTTAAAACTGAAATTAAAGACAACTCTTCTTTTGTCAGCCATTGTCACTAACAGATAAGCAAGTTTCAGCACTGAGCTCTGCCCATCAGCAGGTTTTTTTTCCTGTTTGCTTGTTTTCATCCAAGTAGTGTTTTCAGGCCAGGGATTTCAAAACCATAATGTCAGCAGCATGTCATTACTACCTGGTAAACCACGATAATTTGCCAGGTTTTTTTCCCTTTAACACTAGAATGTGGTATTCACAGAACACTGAGATAAAAAATAAGATCTGAAAAAAAAGCAAATAATATTTACTAAACAAAGCTTCTGTAGTGCTGCTTTATGTTTATTTTATTTTAAAAAATTAACCCTCCAACTTTCATAGACCTCCTGCAAGGTACTCAGTTTCATAATACACAGGAAAATAACCAGAACTGAATGTTCACTTTTAGGCATCTAAGCAAAGTGGCACTACCATCAAACAGACAGGTAAGCACTTGCAGCTGAGTAGAAACTACATTTGAACAAATAAAAGGAAGAAATACTACACCTTTAAGATTCATAAATTTGGATCATATGATATAGGGAGAGTTCTTAAATGGATGTTAAAGACCAAACAGTGCAAGGATAAAAGACTAACAACAGCAAACAAGAGACAGATCATTAGGATTTCTCAGGTTTGGGAGGTTGAGCTTTTGTTCATGTTGTTGCCAAGGCTCTTCTAAGAATCAAGAGAAACATCGTCACAATAGTCCCAAAGAATCTGTACTGAACAGTTCCATTAAAGAAAAAAAGGGAGAAAAAAAAAAAAAAGAAACAAAAATCCCTCACCCCTTTCAAGCACCCAATATGTCAAGAAAATTACTACAGCATAGTAAGCCTTTTGCACTTGCATAACTGGTTGAGATTTAATACAAAACAGTAGAGTGAAGGAAGATTATCACATAATGTCTGCATTAAAAAAACAAAAACAAACTGTCTTAAAAATCCTGTAGAATAGGAACTGATCTTTTGGCTTCCGCTGACTTGCCAGTCAATTAATGCTGGCAGAATCTACATAGAAGTTTTAGTATCTTATCTTCAAAATTATTTAAAAAAATAGTATGAAACTCAGCATGGGTTACACAGCACAGAGATGGTACATGAAGAGCAGAAACCTAGGATCTTAGTTTAAAACACACAAAAGAGGAAAAAAACCCCAGAATAATTTATTGAAGAAATTCCGTGCAAAATTTCCGCTATAGTTACTGTGCATTCTTATGTTACTAATGATCCTTTTAGTGTTCAAGCTGCTCAGACCTGAGCAGGTGGAAAGGAATTAGGGAGCATATCTAACAGCCCAAAACGCTCATATATGTGTGCATGCATTTATATTTATGCACCCACAAGAACTTGATACACATATTTTTTCAGGGGACAAAAAACAAACCCCGGACCAAATTCAGTATTTATAGTAGCCCATATTATCATTCACCACTCTGATACATCCCATTTTAAGAAAACCCCAGGGAACACTTCATCTGAAAGAATATCAAACTGGTCCCAAGTTTTAGTAGATTAGAAGACTGAATAGGCTGCAAAACATACTATGTTAATAATAATACGCACAGCTAATATTTTCCACTATTACTATCACTCTCAATCTAGCTGTCTCACGTGCCCTGCTTGTTTACATACAGTTTTCATACCGTTTTACAGCTGTACTGATTTCATTACAGATAGTTGGAGAAATACAAAGGAAACATTTGTAGACAGAACACTTGAAAAAAGCATAGAGGAAGCTGCTGGAATTTTCAGCATAGTAATACTTACTTCCTATGTTCCACCAGGCCACAACACAACGCTCTCACTAGTTAAGTACTGCATCCACAGTAGAGCTCCCACAGTTAAATGAGAACTTCAGAGAAACTTTACTGGTGATAAAGCAGTTGTGCAGATTTTTTTTTTTTTAGGAAGAAGACTCCTACAGTAGTTTTAAGTCTTCAAACCCTACTAGATCATAAAGCAGCCCTCTCACCACAGAGCAAAGCTGACTTGAAAAGACACAAGTAGCACACACTCAAAGAACTCATCCCTGAAGAGGGTATTTACAACAACAAAAAATTTCCAACACTCCTGAAAAAATCTATTACTGACAGAAAAAATAATTTTCACATTCTGGAAGTACTGGAGATTAGTAGTGCAAAGACAGGAATCACTGGCAAATTGGTCTTCAATAAACAAAGACAGACTTCCGTTTTACTGTGCGTGCACAGTAGCACAAGGACAGGAAAGATACTGACTGGGTATGAATTTCACTCAAACAACTTCATCTGGAGGTTGGAGTGGAGGGTCAAAGACCTTAGGCGTGCAGAAGGATGGAAGAAAGAACGGGAAAAAAAGCACAAAAATAAGAGAAAACTATACAAACCAAAGTATTTTTCTATTATGAACTATATTTAAGAAGAGTGGGAGAGGCACACAAAAGGGAATAGAAGTCCCTAAACATTCATTCCAGCACTTCCACACTCTCTATGCCCTCTGATATAGCCAACTGCTATATCCTATATACCTTTTCTTCCTATTTCACAACAAAGCTGTTCTGGGACAGAAAGTGATTTTTTTCACTGTGAACAAAGAAAGCCTCTATGACAGCATTAGGTGGCAATTGCTAATCAGCACTTCATTATGTTACCTGTATTCAAATAAGAAGCCAAACTGGCAGTCAAATAAAAATGTGAAAATAAGAGATGATCTCAAGTTTGCTTTGCAAATCCACCTCACCTTTAAGCGAGGAGACCTACTTCCTATGTTTTGCTAACATTAACTATAGTAAGCCTGTTATCATACATTCAATCCTGCTGTACAGAAGTGTTAAGAGGTAAATTCCTCACAGTGGTTCATTTGCAGTTTTCAGGTCCAAAGTACAAATCACAATCTATTATATTTCCTCTGATCACACTTAGAAATTTGGACACAGTAAGATCCTAAATGCACGTTAGTCATTTCTAACTTACAAGATGCAAGTTAAACAAATCGCTGACCTCAAACTGCAACTCTGTATTGATACATTTCATCAATCACAAGAAAATGCCCATGCAAACTGGGTCTTACCTTATCCTTTTCATGGGGAAGGAGACACACTGGAGGGAGACAGGAAAGAGACTCAAAACTCTCCTTCCCATCAGCATTAGTGGTTGCTTTAGTGTTGAGTTGGTACAGAGGTCCATCTTTAAGGAGCCTACCATGGCCAACAGCACGTTTGACAGCTAATCGTAATTGCTGGTGAAAAATGGAGGCAGCACTACCTCCAAATAATGCAGACACATCTTTCTGACCTTTCAGAAAGCGCTCGATGTTCTTCAAGGATGAGCCACTAGACTCAGCCAAGCCCTCAATTGCCCGTTTGATAAGTTTATTCCAGTCCACGTTTGGTTTACCATCCAACTTGCCATGGTTCCGAGGCTTCGGAAGTGCTATTCTCCCAGGATTATCAGGATCCTTGTAGGAGTTGAGACCCTTGTTGGAGACTTTTAAAATAGTTCCATCTTTAACACTCAACTCTAACTGTTCCAGAACAGTTTTGCGGTCCAAACCGTGCGAAGATGACACTGCATTGCATATCCTCTCCTCTGAAGGACGCTGTTTTTGCTTCTTTACCTTTTTGATTGCCTCCAAAATCCACTCTGTATACAGCGGGTTGGCGAGTTTTACCATGGTGAAGAATTCTGTATATCCATAGAGTCGTTATCCTTTATCCCGATGCTGAACAAGTTTCACACGATGAGAAAACAGATTCTCGAATGATGGGAACCAGCTAACCATAGCATACACGTTTTCTGTTCTGAATTACTCCTCCTTTCTCAAACATTATTTGTTTTCACACTGAAGAGAGGAAAGCAAAACAATTAGAAATTTCCTCATTCTTTCCAATAAATCCCACAACAGCTTCAGAGAAAGTTTTTCCACAAAGGTATAAAGATTTCAGCATATCTCACCTCAGCTTCTGGTCTGCACACTCACAATCAGAAGAACTGTAACATTAGGCCTAGAAGAAAACAAGAAGAGAGACGTTTCCAAAGAACAGTTAGGAAAAAAAAAAGAAAAAAATTAGCAGCCAACATTAATTCATTAAACATATAGCAGAGTTTTAATGCACTACTATAGTTCTGAAACACTTAAGTAACTCTTAAGGTTTTATCTTCACTACTAATAAAAGCATGCTTTAACACTGAAATAACTCTATACAACCTAGAGGGAAAAAGCATGCCCTTTTTACTTCAATCCATAAATCAGTACAAATTCTATACCAAGTTCTATATCATTGCTGAGCACAACCTAAATTAATATTTGGGGGTGGGAGAGGAACCCACAACAAAGACCTCAAAAAAAAGCAACAGCTCTCTTCATTTTTGCATATGGAAGACACTGCCTGAAACTTCAACAGAAAGCAGTGGGAATAGCCAAGAGTCTTGAGCAAACAGCAAGAAACTTTCAGAGCTCTTCCAGGAGCGTAATCATAGGTCTGATTCCCTCCTGCTAAGAAAAGCTATGACAGTTGTTCCATCAAGAAAAAAAGTGAAGAAACGCAGCTGGAGATTGTAATTAAATGTTCCACTTTCAGAGACCATAGAAAAGAAGAATACAACATTATAATCTTCAGTATAGATGAGGCACACTGAAAACACTTGAGGACAAAGTAACAGGTGACCATACACAATGAAGAAGGAATGCTTACGACACTGCTAATTAAAGATGCAGATGGAAGGGTAGGAGGCTCTACTTCACAGCCTTTAGTTGTCTTTAACAAAGACTTTTTCTAAGTGTGATAACAGTACGTTGTGCTGAAGTTCTACTGCAGAAGTACACTATCTGAGAAGAATTTATAAACTGTTTATTAAAAGGAATAATGATTTTCTGCAAGGGAAGTTTTAGTCACGAGCTAGTCGTCAACACAGTTCTCCCATTCTGCTTTCTAGTAAGTACTGAAGAATTTACCAACACACAGAACGCATTTGCATACAGACATCGGACTCAATTGCACAGCTCCATACAGCCAGTACTGGAAAGATTCAGAACTACTGTTCAGACCGAAAAGGACGCAGCGCTCGCCTAGAGTTCTTTCACCCCGCCAACAACAGATGTAGAGGGAAATACGGTCCCCGGGACCTGCCCGCCTGGCGAAGCGAAGCGAAGCTGCGCTCCCGGGGTGCCCAGCACGCTATAGGATTCCGGGGCCACGGAGGACGCAGCGCTCTGTCCCCAGCACAGCTCGGTGCGCACGACGTTACGTAACCGCCCGGCCAGGCCGGGGCGAGACCGGGACGGTCCCAACGCCGGGTCGCTCGTTCCCTCTCTATCTGCCTGACAAGCGGCCCCTGCACCTGCTACCGCTCGTCCCCATCCCTATCCCGGACAGGCCCCGCACACGGCCTCCTCCCCCCCCCCCCCCCCCCCCCGCTCCCCGCTCCCCCCCCCCCGAGGGGCGCGCTGCCTCAGCCAAGGGACTCGCACCAGCGGAATCAGGAGAAACGGGGCGCAGGCCGCAGCCCCGACAGCCAGCCGGGCCCCACACCGCACTTCACGCCCGCTCCTCCCACCCCGGAGACGGGTAGTGCAGCCCGGCTCCTCGTACCGGCTCGGCCGGGCCCGGGCCCGCGCCCGCCTTAGCCGCGCTCTCCCGCGCCAGAGCCGGAGAGGAGCTCGGCCCGCGACCCCCCCCCCCTCCCCCTCCACCCTTCCTCCCCGGCCTGCACCGCCCGCCTCATCCGCGCCGTGCCGTGGCCGCCGCCGCCGCCTCCCCAGGGTGTAGGCCCGGCGGGCCCCAGGGGAGCGGGCGGCCGGGTCCGGGCCTGGCGCAGAGCGGCGGCGGGGCCGGAACAGGCCGCGAGCCTGGAGCGCCCAGCGGGCCTTCCCCTTCCCCAAGCCACGGAGGTCGCCAGGCGCCTTGTCCCCGACCTCCCCGGCGCCAGGCACCCGAGCCGAGGTGGTCCCGCCGGCGCTACTTACCGAGGCCTGCGAGAGACGGGAACCGAGAGGCAAAGGCCGGACGGCGGCGAAGCCCGAAACTGACACGGCGGCCATCTTGGGTCCGGAGCTCTGCGGCGGGGGGAGGGGGCGTGGGAGGGGAACAGCCGGCGGCGGGCGGGGGCGCGCGCGGGGAACAGCGCGGCGGGGCGGGGAGGGGAGCGGCGGCCACCGCCGCCCGTCGCCGGCAAAGAGCCGCGGCGGACGGAGGTTCTGCGGCAATAGACCGGGCTCTGTGGCGGTGAGAGGCGGGGCTCGCCGCCCCGGGGCTCGGCCGCCCGCCGTAGGGCCGGCCTGAGGCGCCATGTGGGTAGAGTTAGCGCGGGGCCGGGGCGGGAAGGTTCGGCGGTGGTGGCGCACGGTGAAGGCTGACTGGAAAGAGAACTCGGGCGGGACACGGTGAAGGCTGACTGGAAAGAGAACTCGGGCGGGAGCCGGGAGAGCGGCTGCCGGCGGGGAGGTCTCGCTACGGCTGCGGGGAGCCCTCCGCGCTCCCAAACCGCGAGGCTGCGACCGACGGTACGGCTACAAGCGGCTGCTCCGGCCGCCGAGAACCGGGCGGGAACGGCCGGGCGGCGGGAGGGCTCGGGCTAAGGGCCGTAGTCCGGTTGTAACCTCTGAGGTGGGAAATCCACCTCTTGGGCTTAATTAAGCTTGCGCTTGGAAGGGTGACTGTGGGGTTTTCCTGACTTAAAGGTCCCGAAGTGAGGCGGAATTCTGAAATAACGATGCCATTTAGCTCGGGGAGCGGGTATGCCTTGCTGTACCTCCCAGTTGCGCGCGTTTAAAGACTGCTGTATCCCGAGGCACTTTTGCGTGGTAATTTGTGTAACTTTCTGACGTCTTTGATACGTTTTAATTTGTAGAGTAAAAATACGCTGCCAAAACATTAGCTGTTCTACACGGAAATAACTTGGGAGCTATCTAGATACTTTGGTCTTGGCTCCACAGTGCTGGCTGTTTGTCGCTGGAATCACAAGGCGTCTGCCCAAGAACAGAGGTCCACCCCTGGCTAATTTATGGAACAGCACGGTTCTCTTTTGCTCTGCAGAGGCGTAACGTTGGACTAGCATGTGCTGAAAGTTGGCAGAAACGAGCAAAGAGCAAATTCTCATTTTACAGCGTTCTCTCCTAGGTTATATTTGACTGAAAGAATCTCATTTTGTTATCCACCCTGAATAACTATGTGCTGCATGCAATTCTCTAACCTCTTCTAACCTCTGGCTCAGTTTACCAGCTCTGTGTACATTTTTCACCATTGCCTTAAAGGACAACTATTGTGTGAAGTTTCATATGAGCTTCCCTTTTTACAGAAGAAAAAATAAAATCTTAAGAAATGTCATGGAGACAGTTGATAAAGCAAACTTGTGATGTTTTCTGAATGGCTATGTTTAGTGTCTTGAGGTGATAAATTTCTCTTTTGAGTAAGAGAAACTCTTTTGATGTTTTGACAGTATAGGTTTTTCAGTGTGAAAGTTAAATGTCCTCAGTGAGTTACTTATTACTTGAAGCCAACGGAGTTTGAGATGCTGTTGTACAAGGTGCTGTACAAACAGTTCTGTTTCTGCCATGTAGACTACAGAAGTCTGGCCTTGTCTTGTCAGAGTTGGATTCTCCCTACAAATTAATCTCTTCTCCCATCTCTTCCTGAGTCTTCAAAATTCCCGTGGTTCTATGCTGCATGGCTCCCAGTGCCTCAAGGCTGTGGTGCTATATTCAGAAAAGCTAATAGAGGTATAAATGTAATTTCCAGATAAGAAAGTAAAGCAAGACTAAGAGGATTCAGTACATAACAGCGAAACCCACTTACGTTCCTACAACACAGAGTATCAGCCTGTAGACTCTATTCTGTTTCAAAATTGGCAGTAGGTTATTATTAGCACCCTTGCTTTTCTACCACTTTCTTTTTTATTTTCGCAGCACAGGCCAATAGTTAAATCATCAGAATTCCTGCATGTGGCAAACTACAGATGGTAAGGAATTGTTTTATCATAGACACAGTGCGTGGTATGGCAACACCGTCGTGTAGCACTGCTCTTTGACTGTGCTTAGGTTTCTCTGGGGGTTCATGTACTGTAACTGAAGTATAGTACCCTTCAATGAGCAGTTTTCAGGCTGTCAGTAAATTAACCAGCAAAATTAAGTTCTGTCCTGGCAGCATCTTCTGCCATGTTCTCCTTTTAGGTTGCAATTTATGTAAGCTCCCGAGCCGCTGCGGAGACTGACTTTCATAACAAAACATGATCTTTGTGCTAACAGTTTGGAAGCAGCCAGGCAGCATTTCTGCAGCAGTAAACAGGGGTGTAACTGCAAATTGTTCTCTGCAGGTGCCAGCAAGATACTTCAATAAGCCTGTCTGATTTTGAAGTAGAAACATATTTCCCCTTTTCTCTCAACAAACTTTCCTTTGGTGTGCAGAAATAATTAATTACCCTATGGTTGGTTTTGTATTGGCACCAACGTGCTTGACGGCTAAAGAAACTGAAGTAACTGCAGGAAAAAATGCAGACGTGATGACACCATGAACTGGGTAAAATACTAACAATTTTGATTATGGGTGCAAGCAGTCAGAGGGAAATGGCAGTTTTTAAACGATGTATAATACAGTCAAAACTGAATTGTGTTTCACAAGACAAAAAAGAAATGCCTGTATTGAAAAGACAGGTCCCATGACTGTTGATTTTAAGGTCCAGGTTAGAAACAGAAAGGTTTGCACTTCTCAGAGGACTGAACTTGTAAAGGCTTTATGTTGTTGGTGAATTCGACTGTGTGCTGCTGCTTTCTGTCTGTGACGCCTATATGACTCCCGTTAATACAGTCTCCAAGAGCCTCATAGACTGATGCAATAATCTTTATGATACCTTTGTGTTAAAAGTAAAGTGATTATATTCAAATCATAAATAATTATTTTAAATTTAGGAGTGCTGTAACTAAATGACAAATTATTACCCCTTTGTTGCTCTCAAATGTGTAATTTGTTACAGTAATTTGAATTAGACATTTAAAAAAACATTATTTGATATTTAAAAAAGGCATTTGATACAAATCATGACTGTAAAAGAAATTAATATATAGGTCATATCTCCACTAGATAGCAAAAAGCTCATCTAGTGCATGTCTAATAAATTAAATAAGGATGTATGCATACAGTAGTATTAAAAGGTAATGTCAGAGTAAATAAATGGACCTCTGCCCCATTTTTAGGGAAAAATATCTACAACGTATCAATAGAAAATAAGATCTAATATCAACTCTAAACTGTGCAGATTTTTTCGTTCTGACATAGTCAGTCCATTCAGCTTACTCATTTTACAGACTTGGTGATACCACTGCTTAAAAGATCGGCCCGTAATCATGAAGCACAGTCAGGTGTAAAGACTTTTGACGCTTATGCAGCAGTCCTACCCAGCAGGCAGTCACCTTCCTTCCCCTGTGATAAAGGTTGTATGCTTAGAGAGCTTATTATTGAATGGGATAGAAAGGACTTCTTTTTCGTTGTTCTTGTATTTATGTTTGTTCCCAGCAGAGCAGTAAAATCGGAGGATTATTTGTAATGGCATCTGCCTGACCTGAAAGTCCAGAGATCTGCTATACGAACACGAAACACCTGTTCTAATTATGCATAGGAATCACTTGGCGTACAGTTTGGATGCATTTTGCATGTCAATTGTCATTTTCGTGCCAGCTGGATTGCGTTTTCAGTCGTGTTACTGTTCTGCGTGGAACAAACCAGCAGAATAATACAGTGGAAAACGTTCGACTGGCTGCTCCTCAGTGTAGAAACCGGGTTACTTATGGCATTTTATAGACTATACTAAGCTGTCTACCCTAAAAAGGGGTACCCTTAAAAAAAAAATAGAAGCAGGCGTCGTTTTTAAGGCCGCAGGCTCCGTTACCTCCAACGCGGGGTGCAGCCCCGACCGCCCCATCCGGACAGCCTGGGCTTGCACCTCGCACCGGGGAGAAGGGGGACATGCGGCAGCCTCCCTGTGCCAGGCGCCTGGGCTTTTACCACCCACCGTCCCCTCCCCGAGCAGCCGGTGGTTCGCGAAGGCGCCGGGCGGGGAGCGGGGAACCGGCTGCCGCCGAGCGGCGACGCGCGGCCGCGGGCAGGCCTCGCGCTGAACCCGCCTCCCGCCCTTCCAGCCCGGGGCGCGCGGTGGGGAGGGGGGGGGCCCCTATGGCGCCCCCTGCTGGGCCGCGCCTTGTCTGTGAACGGAGGGGTGGGGCTCGCTGCGCGCGCTCTTGGAGCGGCCCGCCTCTTTCGGGCGCTTCAGCTGATGGGGAGGGGGGGGGGGGGGCGTTGCTTGAGCGCCCGTTCCTCTGCGTCAGCATCCCAACGCCTCTCCTCAGCCTATCGGACGAGGCTGTTAGTGGGTCACCCAATCAGAGTGCTTGCTGCAGAACCTTCCCCCCCCGGAGAGGCCCGGGGTGGGGAGAGTTTTTGGCGCTGCCAATCCGCGCGCCGGGGGGGGGGGGGGAGTGGGGCTTGTGGCCGAGCAAGGAGGCCGGCGCTGTGAGGTAGCGCGAGCGCTGTGAGGCAGCGCTCCGGCTCCCGCTGCGCGACGGCCCTGTCGTGCGGCCCTCCCCGCCGCAGTCATGATCCACAGCCTGTTCCTGATCAACGCCTCGGGGGACATCTTCCTGGAGAAGCACTGGAAGAGCGTCGTCAGCCGCTCCGTCTGTGACTACTTCTTCGAGGCGCAGGAGAGGGCCTCGGAGGCGGAGAACGTGCCGCCGGTGATCCCCACGCCGCACCACTACCTCCTCAGCGTCTACCGCCACAAGATTTTCTTCGTGGCCGTCATCCAGAGCGAGGTGCCGCCTCTCTTCGTCATCGAGTTCCTGCACCGCGTCGTTGATACGTTCCAGGTAGGGCGAGGGCGGCCGAGCAGGGGGAGAGCCGGCGGGGCGAGGGCTGCACCGAGCGGCTCTCTGCTTCTGCTTGAGCTGAGGGGTTAGTTGATGTGTGCCGGGGGGGTTAGAAGAGGAAGAGTCCCAGGTCGCTGCCGTGTGGTAGAGGAGAACGGGGCGGGGGCGGAGGAAAGGGAGACCCTCAAGTTAGCGGCGGTTAGTTTTCTCTTTTTCCTATCTCTCAATTCTCCTCCTGCACCTGCGAGCATCTAAAGTGGGTCTCGAGGGCTTGCGGCGGTTAGAAGGGCACTGCCGAGGATGACAATGGATTCAAGGTCAGCCTATGCTCGCAGCGAAGGACCTTCCAGCAATCAAGATTTGTATTTCTGTTTTGCAGCCTTGTCTCTTCTAGGAGCTGTGAACTAAGACTAAGCTGGCCTTGTTCTCACGAGGAGTTCTTGTGATTCATAGCTGTGCGCTTTAGTCAGTGACAACCTACCCATGTGCTTACTTCTAGTGATATTTCTTGGAAGTGTATTTGCTTCGTAAAGAAGCGAGTCAAAGGAGTTGCCCCAGAGCAGCCATATTCCCTCTGTGCTACAGCTGACACGACTGCCAGTCAGTTTAGGGAAATAGCGAAGATGTCCGTCTTCTGCCTGCCAGCAACAGGATTGTGTAGTCTGGATTTGAAATGTCTTGTGACCAGCATCCTACCAGAATAGAGGAAATGTGGGTGCTCGGTCAAATGAGTATCATGTGAGCTTTTGCTTCCAGATGCCAGTCAGAATGTGAGTGTAGGCTGAGTTATGTTTCACTGAGTTCAGGGAGTGGATTGGCTGTTCAGGCCAAAAATGTACTATGTCAGTCACTTAGGTGTTGTTTTTTGTGGGGAGACGAGGTGTGAGTGTGTCTTCACTGGCTTGGCCGTATGTTAAAATCTGGTATGTCTGAAAAAGAAACAGTGTAGTGCAGGACTAGGGGTTCTCTAGTGTCACAGTTTACTGCTTTGTGCAGGATGCCTGATCTCTTTAATTGCTGTAAGTAACTGGAAGCTCAGGTTTGTGTTTGCGTGCACTTGCTCGCTCTCCAGAAAGATGCATGAAGTCCCTGTAGAATAAAACTATGAATAAATTAAATGTTCAGTTTTAAAAATTGCTGAATTATTGGGACTGCTTCCCATAACATATGCTGAATCTTGAAAGATGTCCACTTAGTTTTATATACCTACCTACATTGTGTTACAGATTTACAGTTTGACTCGGTATATTTTTACTGCAAACCTTAATATTGCTAATTATTGTTTTGGAGTAGGAACTGAAGAAACAGTAGAGGAATCAAGCTGGGGAATAAACTGGTCTGTGGATCTTTTATGATTCACGTTCTAAGGTTCTGCTTTATATACCTCTTAAATTATGAGGAAGGAGGGTTTTGTTACATGGATGGAATTATTTTTCAGCCTTCTCAGAATACTGGACTTCTGCTGTTAGTCTAATACATCTTAGAATGTGTAAGCAGTCTGTACACCCCAAGCTGTATCAGAATGAAAAAGCATGGGTAGCGTGTTAGATGGACTTCAGAAATGTTCTCCTGTAAAACAAACATGGACTTAGGTAGAATATGCAGAGGGTTTGAAGCTGTGCTTCCCCTGTATTTCACATAAAAATAAATTCTAAAAAAATATTTACAGAATTGAAGTTAATAATTGTACTATTGCCTATCTCTATGTGAGCATTATAACAAAAGTACATGAAGAGCTTTGATGCAGAGTGGTTGAATTCCTCAAACAGCAGTGCTGCATGGTTAAAATATTGAGAGTACTGTAGGTAAAGACTAGGGCAGCTGAGGAAGTATATATAATACTGGAGTGTAATGAAAGGCATCACTGCACACAAGTCAGTAGTGGCTGTGGGAAGTAAGTTTTGCTTATTAATATTGCTGCTTAATCGGTTGCTATTGAGCCACTTTCAAGTGCTAATTAAAACAAATCTCATAGCTATCAAAGGGAATCTTGTTATATAGAAAGGAAATAAAAGCATATGATGATGTGGTGATTTGCCAGCTTGCTTGGGCAGTGGCAGCAGTATGCTTAGAGTTGTGCATGTCTGTTGGACTGGTCAGTCTGTCTGATGTGCTTGTACATGGAGGTTCAGTGTTGTTTCACCTCCTCCAAGAAGAGGCTTGATTTATTTCTGTGTGGGACAACACTGAACTGAATGATCACTAAGACTTCTTCAGAGATTGTTAAGTAATTATTTCTTTTGCACAGGATTATTTTGGTGTCTGTTCAGAGCTGATGATCAAGGACAATGTTGTGGTGGTTTATGAGGTGCTGGAGGAGATGCTGGACAATGGCTTTCCATTGGCAACAGAGTCCAATATTCTTAAGGAACTGATAAAACCTCCCACTATCCTGCGAACAGTTGTCAACACCATCACAGGTACAGGGAAACAAAAAGATAAACTGGGGAGGCCGTGTGGCAATATTCCTGCATAAGTAAATTAAGATATAGCTGAAGAAAATTTAAGTTGTCCCATACCATTCTAAACCTCAGCATAGGTGTATTTAGGGGGAGTCCTGTGTTGGTGCTTTGCTTTGAGGTTCCTTCCAGTTTCAGTGCCAGCTGCACTTTTTTTTTTTTTTTAACTGAAATGGACAGATTACATTTCTAGTTACAGCCATGACATGACTTCCTGGATGAGCTAGTTTGGTGTGGGTTTTTTGTTGGGGTGGCTTTTTCTTTTTTCTTTTTTTTTTTTAGTTATACTTCCCCATGCCTTATTGTGGTATGTTTTAGAGTTGGATGTAAGAGAGATGTAAATAGTAGAATACAGTGAGTCTGGAAGAGTAATTCCTCTCCTACAAAGAGATAGATGTTCTCTTTCTCTAAGAGGGGATTAATTACAATTAAGTTATATCAGGCCAAGGACTTGTTCTGGGGCACTGTCTAACTTTTGCGGTTGTTGTGATTGCCTTTGTTTTTCCAGGAAGCACTAATGTGGGTGACCAGCTTCCTACTGGACAGCTATCAGTGGTGCCTTGGAGACGTACTGGTGTAAAATATACCAACAATGAGGCGTATTTTGACGTGATTGAGGAGATAGATGCAATCATTGACAAATCAGGTATGGAAGTTGCTTCTGGCTAAGATGAGGGTAACTTGTCCTGATAGTGCCTGAAGAGAGATTTAGGTTCTCAAAGATGGGTTCCCTTATCTAAGTGTGGGAAGCTCTATTCCTATTGTTACTCTGGAATGCTGCCAACTTGTAGGTGCTATTCAGTCAAAAACTTTGGAGAGGTACCAAGGTTTTCACTTACCCTTGTTCCTGAGGTCTTGTAAGCAATTCTGTATTGGGAAAATAGAAGGTGAGTGAAAATTGCGCATAGCACTATCTCCTTAGTTTCATGCATCTTAGTTTTGTTAGAGTTGGCAGCTATTGTCATTGGCTATTAAAACAGACATTGCTGGTGTGTACTAATAAGAACCACTGACATCTTCTCTAAAAGTCATTGGGAATGAGAAAAAAGTTGAGTGGGCAACATAATGAGCCATGACATTTCAAAAAGATAAATTTCCTTCCTCCCCATTGCTAGTTTTTACACACACATTGGGATTATTTTGATCAGGTTCACGTAACCTCCTATATTTACTGTATTGTTGCAGGTTCCACGATTACTGCTGAAATCCAGGGGGTGATTGATGCTTGTGTCAAGCTGACTGGGATGCCAGACCTTACCCTCTCCTTTATGGTAAAGCAAAGCTCAAGGACGTATCTTTACTTAAGTATTTTGAGAAGGGTTTCCCAGCCCTGCTACTAGGATCTCAGTCTCACGCCGATGGATTCCAGTAGATGAGAACTTGGGTATGCCAAACAAAAAGAGAAAGAAGTGACAATGGAAACTCATAGTGAACGTCGGCAACTTTGAGCCTAAAGGTGTTATATTCAGATTCTTTAAAAGCGTTGTTAGTCTGTGCTGTGACTAAGTTTCTGAGATACAGTGGTGCTTTAGGCAGATATCCTGAAGGGCCATCTTTTTTATGAGTATGTATCAATGTAATTGTTTGACATGACTAAATTTTCTGAAATAGGATAGAGGTTCCTGAGTACTGCTATCGCACAGATGTACAGCATCAAATAGCTTAACATGTCTGAATGTAGATACCTTCAAGTGGACAGAGCATGTCGAATGGTAGGCCCTTCATGGATAGCGGACTGAGAAGAAGAAGAGGTTATTTTAAGTAGTACTGCCTTCACTAACCTTGTGGGTTTCTTTTATTTCAGAACCCTCGGTTATTGGATGATGTCAGCTTTCATCCATGTGTGCGTTTTAAACGCTGGGAGTCAGAGAGAATACTCTCCTTCATTCCACCTGATGGAAATTTTCGCTTGCTCTCCTACCATGTCAGTGCTCAGAAGTAGGTGATGAATGTAGTGCTGTGAATTATGAAATTTGGATCTTCCTGGCTGGGGGGGGTGGGAGGGAAGAGGAATTGCTTTTAAAGATCAGGTGGCATGCGGTGCCAAATGAAGTAGAGGTGCATGGTAACTTGTACTTTTCCTTTTTTAAAACATGTTTTCTCCTTGTTTGGAGCAGTTATTCTGTCATTTCTTTTTGGTCATCCAGCATTTTTCAAAGACCGGTAGCAGATGAACAAGCTAGAGAGGGAAAGAATTAGGCAGTAATGGAGTAATCAAGCTGTTGATTCTTAAGTTTATAAAAACCTTTTAGAATAAAACAAGATAGTTTGGTAATCTTGTTGTTTTTTTGACATGCCTTTTAATAGAACTAGTCTACTGTTTGCACTCTTTTCTAGAAGCAGCTTACCAAGTAGTAATTGGGGTTACAGATGCTAGATCGTTTTCTTAGACTTTGTCAGACTTATCTCAAGTAGGTGAAAATAAGTGGGGAAATCCAACCAAAAGAACAAACATGAAGTTCAAGTACTGCTGCGCTGCCTGGAACTACTTACCAGCTTGCTTGCAACATGCAGAAACATTCCTCATCCTTTGCTCAAGTCTCCTGTTATACTGGATGTAGTTACCTGTTCTGTAGAGAGGCCAAAAACTATGATATGGCAAGCTTGATCAAAAAAAGTGTAATTAAGACTTGAGAACAGGATTCTGAGTTCGCTGTTAGATCAAACAAATGAGCATAGGATTTCCTTCCCTTTTAAGGAAATTTGGTTTCCAGTGTTTTCAGTGTAGAAGGCAAGGACTGAATCAGGAAAAGCAAAGATGAAGGCAGGAGATTAACCAAGGACTTTCTGTTCATGTCTTTATTCTAGTCTTGTGGCAATTCCTGTCTACGTTAAACACAACATCAGTTTCCGTGATAGCAGCTCACTGGGACGTTTCGAGATCACAGTGGGGCCGAAGCAGACTATGGGGAAGACTGTAGAGGGAGTGATGGTCACTAGCCAGATGCCAAAAGGTGTCTTAAATATGACCCTCACACCCTCTCAGGGAACACATATCTTTGATCCAGTTACAAAGGTGAGAGGAAAGAGAGAAATTAGATTTATTTATTTTTTTAATCCTTTTTTACCTTTCAGCAAATGAAGTTGACCTGTTCATGCTTACATGAATGTTTCCTTGAACATTGCTTTTCTAAAGGCAGTATCTTTTCTTGGGCTAAGAACTTCTGCTGGACAATTGTATACTAGAAGTTGTCTTAATCCCCACAACAAATAGCTCAGTGTCTGGGTGGATTGTAGTTCTGGTTGCTTGGTGTTTGCAGAAAATCCAAGAACTGGTATTGTATGACGAGGCATTAGTCTGGTGAATGCTTTACAAACTTCTGCTTATCTAGTTGTCATGCCTAGCACTGCAAGTTAGACTTGGTCCTTTGCAAACACTGAGGATTTGTTTTGGGGTGTTCTGGTTTTGTTGTTTGATCCTCTGCCAGAGTTCACTTTTTTTTTCTTCTTGCAAACTTAAATTTGGTGGTTTACCCACAGTAGAGCCTCAAGCAACAGTGCTTCAGCCACTTGGAAAGGAGGCAATTCTGCATTGTTTTTGTCACTGTTAAACATAAAAAATGGGGCCTGTAGCACAGTGGAAAGATCATTCATGGTAGGCTTCTCTCTTTTTTTTTTTTTTTTTTTTTTTTTTTTTTTTTTTTTTTTTGTGTCCCCCTGGAAAGAGAGAGGGAGAACAATGGTCCGAGGCAGCTGCTTCTTAAGCTTGTACTGTGTCCAATATGAAAGGCAAGATACTAAGACAAAGATGTTTTCCATAAAGAAACATTAAAAGCTGTCATTGGAAGGGGACTCTTCTTTAGAGGTTGTTACAGCATTTCTGTTTCAATGCTGCATTTTCTGTTCCTTGAAGTTGTTGTCATGGGATGTGGGGAAAATAAACCCCCAGAAGCTGCCAAGCCTGAAGGGGAGTGTGAGCCTGCAAGCTGGGGCATCAAAACCAGATGAAAACCCCACCATTAACCTGCAGTTTAAAATTCAGCAGCTGGCTATATCTGGTAAGTGACTGTCAGGTAAAGCAGCTGAATATTCTCTGTCAGTGCTCACTCTTCACATAGCTGAAATAGCTTTGCAGGCCTTCTGAAGTACATTCTATCTGAAACATGTTCTTCAAGTAAAAAAATTGTGTGCTTTGACTACAGATATACGCATTTGTTCTCTCGATGCTCTGTGAAACAGCCTATCTACATTTCCTTGCATTTTTGTGCTTACAGACATATAAAGAATTTTAGAGTATGGATGTGTTTGTAAAGAATGAATCTGACAATGAGCAGTCAGAGCTTTTCTCTGTTCCGTTTACTGCTTGCTAAAACTTTCCCTACGGTTTCTGCGCCTCTAGTATGATCTTCTGTTCCTTTATCCTGAAGGCCTGTCTGCTTTTTTTGTGGCGGCAGTTAGTCTTATGCTGTGTTTGTTTGCCTTTAGGACTGAAGGTGAATCGCTTGGACATGTACGGGGAGAAGTACAAGCCCTTCAAGGGGATAAAATACATGACTAAGGCTGGCAAGTTCCAAGTCCGAACCTAGAGGATCCTGATAGTGAGGAAGAGCACTTTTCTGTTTCTCCTGTCCCTGGCTGTTGGATGCAGCCTCTTACCCCATCCATCTGTTTAGGGTTGCTCCCTTGCCTGTAGTAACATGAGCAGGAGAGACAGTGCTTAGGGTGCTGGGGAGCAGGGAGAAGTAAGGTTGACCTGGAACCATCTCATCCCTAGCTGAGTCTGAATTATTTGGAACAGTGGTAGATGGGAGAAGCGTTCAGGTCCCTTGGGATTAGCGAGTCAGCTATATAAGCTTGTATCACCTTCATTTTGCTGTCTTAAAGGAAATTCTAGGCATTTATTGCCTTTTGTAACTCCTCTTTCTTATATTTTCAGTTGGCTTTTTATCCCTTTGTAGATGATACAAAGTTGAATTTCCACAAACTTCACCTTCAGTGTGATGGTCCGGCATCTTCCCTCCTCCATTACTTAGCATTAGGGTGGAGAGCTGTATAATTCCTGGCAGCAGAGAGATCACCTAGCCATTCTGCCTCAAAGGGACTAGAAGAAGTGGAAAGGTAGATTGTCCCACCTAGGATGGGACGTTAAGAAGTCTGAGATTGGGGATGGTGCCACAGAGGGAAGAAGTGGATGCTTTTTCTAGATATTTCATAAGCCATCTTGGTCATTACGTATCTTGAATCTCTGGAGATAGACTGGAAAGCCATCCAAATCTTACTATGGAATCCTATGAAGAGCTGACTGTAGCACATATGATCGTGTAACTGATGGGTGGTGACATCTGAATCTAATTCTGCTTCTCTTATTTCGTCAGTATTTGAAGGTAGGGATTCTCCTAGCTTCTTTGGGGAGTCAGGGAAGAGACAGAGAGGCAGGAGAATTTTTGTGGAGACATAGCACTCCGATGGAAACTGAAGCTGTGGCTAAATGAAGATGATCACTCTCCCTAGTAACTTGTTGGAACCTCTTTTTGTCTCTGCCTGCCTATTACAAATGAAGGTGATACTGCTGTTCTCCTGCTCACTGATGTCTTTGAGATAATTGTGTCCTGGTACCTTTGTAGTGTTTCTGGCTGTCCTACCTCATTCCAGTTCCTGTACCAATCAGCTGCTCTGCAGATGGATTCAAGCCTATGCTGGATTTTTCACTGGGACCATCTCTTCTGCAGGAGCTGTTGCTGCATCTGCCCATTCCAGTCTGTGCTGCATCTCTCTGTACAGCATAAATATGAAATGAGAGGCATCTGCACTGTTCGTATTGTCTGTAATGTGCTCTTTGGCCACTAGATGCCAATGTGTTTTCTCTGTGGTAGCAGAACTTGTCCCTAAGCTGCTGTACCTGTGACTACAGCATCTGTCAGGTGGCTGTGGAGTCCAGCATGTGCAGTTCATGCTTGTGAACAGAACAAGGTGACCCTAAATGAAGGATAACATACATTGTGGTTTGCATGCGGTGGATACTTGCAGTGATGAGTGGCATCTTGCTTGTGGAATTGCAAGTTCCGGTGCAACCAATGAATGCCATAGCAGGTGACCTTACTGCTGAGCATGTTCAGTGCAAATATAACCTTCACCAAGGGCATCAATAAAACTCATTTTTACATGTCATCTGTGTCATTTCAGAGTGGTTTTTGTGGGCTTTACAGGAAATGCATTGGGTATTTGAGGAGGAAGGTAAATTATGCCAATTAGATTGTGGATATTGGGTGCCTTAGGGAGATAAATGTCTTTATGCAATTGGGATTGTAAGCCTGGGACTAAGTCACTGTCTGAAAAGCTAAAATTAATTACTTGGTAATTTTTCTTAGTGTTTCCCAAAAGGAGTGCTGAGCTCCTCCTGGAACCTCTGTGAAACTGTCTTTAGGAATGCAGCTGAACCATTTTTGTTTACTAGGTAGGATTTTGGGTAGCTGGCTAAGGGCTGTGCTTTAATTATGAAGACAACGAAATACCTCTTCACCTTCCTGCTCCTCAAGTACTGATATCGTCCTTTGGCTTTGTAGCTTTGTTTTTTAAAGTATCTCTTCTTTCCTGCTGAAGTGATTCATGTTACTTGAGATCCTGAAAGGCTTCTTATAAGGGCCAGACACCCTTATGCATATGACAAGCTTTCTGTATCAGTCTGAGGTGACTGCAAATTCCTGTGGAATGAAAGATGAAGCAGGGCATAAGAGGAAAGCAGAGAGCAACATCAGTGTGGTAACTTGGTAGGCAATATGAGTTTTGGGGGGAAATGTGAGGTGTAGCTGTGTACTTCAGTTACAATAAATGCTGATGTTGACTTGGGTTCTGAAAGAACTTGAGCACGACAATATCAACTGCAAGCAGATGGTAGTCATTGTCTTAGACCTTGTCTCAAGATGGTGCTGCTCTGCTGAAAGAGGACAAGAAGGGGAAAAAACAGGATAAGGAGGAAAAGCTGATGTTGTAGAGATGGAAACCACTGCTGCGATTTTTATCAGGGAGGGTTGTAATGGGTAAACAAGCCAGAGAAATGGAGTTAAATGCACTGAGCTAGGTGGCAACTTTTGAGAAGTGAAATGCAAGAAGTGTAAAGTAAGGCTGGAGAATATAAATTCTAGTAATTGGACTGGGATTTGGTACATCTCCCAGATTAAGGGTCTGTTACAAAATGAGGGATAAAGAAGCATTTGGGAAAATGTAGAGTTGGTTCTGGGCTCTCCTATCACCTTGGATATTTCCTGTAAGGGTATTTTCAAGGAGCTGGTAACAGCTGTGATGTAAAACTGTTCTCTGCAACTTATGTTTCTGTAGGATGAATTTTTCTAAAAGATAATAGTATCAGGTAAGGTTCAGTTACATTTTATTGGTGGCTGTTAGATCACATCAAGCTCAAATAATGTATTTAGTAGACTGTTTGAATTGTGGAACAAAAGTTGTGTTCCTGAGGACACTTACCTGTGTTACTCATTGGAACAGTTTTGGGTGTTTTACAGGCTGCAAATACTTGGTAAGCTTGTGAATGCCAGGATAGCAAGGCACAGCAGCACTTCGAAATGGGTTTAGGGGAGAGGAATGGAAATTAATTTGTCTTTTTCTCAAGGTTAATAATAAAATACAGTTAACAACAACAACAAAATCACACTAAAAAAACCTGAACTGTGACTCTCTCTTAATAAACATCTTGGGTTTTTTTTCCCCTTCCACTGGCTGGAATATGGGACTCACTGCTGAAGCTAACTGGACCATTTCTCTGAGGACATTAGAGATGATCTCTTTGAGGTTCGTTTCTAAGCTGGTAGCTAGAAAGACATGGACCATTTGTAAAGTTGCCATTTATAAAACCCATTTGAGAAAGAATGGGTGTCCTTACCAATCTCTCTTCTGTACTTACTATATAAGCTTTTCTATTTGACTAGAGGCTGTGCTAGTAGATCACCAGAGAGCTCCTTAAAACTGTGAGAGTAAACATGTTGAGTTACAATGTTTTGAATTTCCCAAATAAAACAGCCTAGTCTTCTAGCTACAATGCCTGATTGATACTAAAGATAAAACTCCTTTTGTAGCCCCGGTAATTTTTTTTTCCTTTTGTAAAACAGTAGTCACACCTGCTTTCTCTTACTTTATCAGTCGGAAAAGAGAGAATCTCTCAAAGAGGCTTAACTCTTAGGACATGCATAGATACCACTTAGCATCACATGGCAACTGCAGTGCAAGCAAGTAATGCTTGATTACTGAGATTCTAGTTCATGGTGACTTGGTTATACCTGTCCTGTCTTCTGTTAAAGGACAAATGCAGCATTGTAACATTTGGCTTGTGGATGTAAATCCAGCAGGCACCTAAAACTGCTACTGTTACATTTGTCCTTTGTTCTGGCCTGCTGTGCTAGAGAGAGAGCTTTTGGTTTCCTATCAGATGATAATGCACAGAAATTTAATAGTCAAAAAGTAATGTGTTGATTCTGTGGCAGATAAGGCTGGTGTTAAGATTTTTACCTATTCCATATTTAAATAAATATTTAGTTCCTACCAGGAGGAAAAGCAAGGGGAAGAATAGAATGTCCCAACAAGCATGCCATCCTGGATTTGCTCAGAGAGTTTAAGCTCAGATTCAGTTAATGAATCAGTTCCAAACTGAAAAAGCAAGTAGTATATTGATATGGAAATAAGCAGCCCATGCCTGCAGCTTTGCTCTTTCTATTGGAGTCAAGCTGAAACCAGCTTGAATAACCAACGTAAAATGGTACAAGGACAGAGCTTAAGCCTGACTGGAACATCTTCCAAATTTACAGCCAAATAAGGAGGAGGGAAATGAAGTTTTCAGGAAATCTGTCCTCTGCCTTCAGTTTACACCCATTCCCAAAACAACATGGATGTTGCTCATGGGATGCATGATGTTCTCTATTGGTTTATTCTCTTGACCCAAAATTTATTTTTGATTGTACTAATGTGATTTGATGCAAGTAGAAAGCTTGGGGATGTCGGGGGTAAAGGAGTGTTAGCTTCCAGTAACCTGTAATAGGGAAAGGAGAGTAATTTGATAATGTGCCCTTCCGACACACTGCAGTTTGTTTTCCTCTTGTACTGAAAGTCATAAGCATCTGGACAAACGGGAAGCCCTGTCAGCATCCTTAGAACACACAGAAGGAAGCTGCGAGAGCATGGTCACAAGGCTGTGGGTGGTTCATTTTTCTTTCTCAGGGTTTCATGTTGTCCTGAATCCAGTGAAGATAACGATTCACATTTGTGTAAACGCCAGGTATGTCTTTGCGGCCACAGCCTATTCCCCAGCTGATGATTCCAATTAGATACATACGATCATCCTTCATACAGACCAGAGGCCCTCCAGAGTCACCCTACAGAGAAGTAGCAGGTTAGTAACAATCTCCTTTTTTGTTTGTTTTTGTGTTGTTTTTCCCCCCAATGGCTTTGGTGGTGCACTAATGTCTACAGAAATACCCTATGTAGTATGCTCACAAACAAAGAGCTCTTAGTAACAGCACTTTCACAAAAGCCACTTTTGTGTTCCAGACTCCCTTAATGCTCCTCTCATGGGGAGAGACGCCAAAAAATCTAACTAACATTAGAGCATCTAACTTTGTATGGTGCTTATTTATGAAATGTGGGCGAGATGTTGATAAGAAGAAAAAGAGGAATGCTCTTATTCAAGCTGTAAAGATCCAAGGTGTTTTATACTGCTGTAACAGTAAAGCAAAATTATTAAAGAGCTGTTTAAACAGAAAGGATGTGGATTGAATGCATGCCCTCCTTTTTTCTTATGTTACAGCTGCTCATTCCCCACCATCTTTTGGCCTTTATTCTTTTTTTTCTCCACTTTTCAGTATAGCAGCACCGCCTTCCTCTTACAGAACCTCCTGCTGAGTGTTTTGCATGCTCACATAAGAAAAAATATTAGGAAATACTGCTGAGGTGGAGTTTCCTGCTCAGTTTTATGTTATTTCCTACATTTGGGATTTTCAGTTTGTATTGTTCTTTTTTGCTTGTTTAAGTGTGACCTGCCTTCCCAGCTATGAGGGGCAGGGGAATTAAAAAGAAAGAGGCGTCAGCAGTTCTGTTCAACAAAAGTCTACTAGAACTTCCATGTAGCCAAATGCAGAACTTCTTTAAACTATTTTCTGAAGCTTTTTGTTTGGTTAGCTCAGACTATCAAGGACAGACATAAAAAGAAAAGAGGAACAGAATTGGGCTTACTTTGCAGGCATCATCAAGGTGCCTTGTGTCTCCTGCACATAACATATTGTCTGTAACTGTCCGGTTATCTAGATGCCGTGTTGTGCACCGACTGGCTGGAAACAGTCTGACGTGACCTTCCTTCAGGTGCTCTGAATAGAATGGAGAAACTGGAAGAAAAATTATAGTATAAATATGTATACGTGTCTGTATATGTGTATATATATATTTTTTAAAAAAATTGTAGTTCAGTTTTTGTAGTTTAGGGAAAAGTAAAAAGAAGTAGCTGGGGAGGGGGTAAACTATTTCCTTGCCAAAGGGTCTTTTTTAATTCTTGGGGGTTCTGCTTTGCTATTGAGAATAGCTTAAATCTAGTTGAGAGAGAATATTGCTGCTTTAGCAAATTTAAATGCTAAAGAGGTTTTTGTAGGCTCCAAATTAAACACTGCTGGGTTTCTTGGATGGATAAGCTATCTTTGCACAGTTACATCACTCAAAATGATGTCACAGGAGGTGCCTATGAAAATCACTAACTGTATGAAACAGGATCCTGACTTTTTAGTACTATACTTGTGCTAACAAAAATCAGATGCCTTGTCGTACACAATACTGAGTAACTGGATAGGAATGTATGCTTGTATTATGTTGGAATGGTAGGGATTTTTTTGTTTGTTTTGGATGTTGGTTTTATTCTCCTGCATAGCTGCAATTGCACAAAGCTGAAATTTGGCAGGATTGTTGTTTTTCAGTCTAGTTTTGAATTACAGTTGCAGCATCCTTTCCCTCTCAAAGAGTTTATCCTGTACTCCCTGTAAGCAATGCTGAGGACTAGCTTTAAAAGCACCTTGAAAACACTTTATGCCATACTTATATGTTAAATCTTCAGGTCTGTTCCAAACCCCCTATGGGTTCAAATCATAATTAGGTCTTTTTATGGTGGATGCTTCACAGTGTCTGTCTCAAAGAGTTTGCAAGTTAGAGAATAAAAAGTAATCAGTAGAAAGTGCCAGTAAAATAAGAGCTGGCTTTTTTTGTTTGTTTTAAATGTAGGTCAGCCTGTGTATACTTTCAGACAGGTTTTATTCCTGTTTGTTGTAGCTCACTTTAAAAAACATTTAGCCTTTTAATTTATAACTGGGATTGTTACTTCTTTAGCTTTTTTTTTTGTTTGCTAATCACTGCACAGCCAATGTATCTTTGAGAATAATGCAACTACCTCCAACTATATAGTATATTCAGTCTTGACAGAAATGTATTTCTGTCAGAATGACAATATCTAAATGTACTCACTGCAGCAGAAATATGGCAGCCCTGATTGCAAATTTTCTGGTTTTCCTACCTTAACCATTGTGCCATTTTTTGGTGTTTCTACTGTTGGAGAGTATCAGGAAAGACTCTACTAGCCCATGCAGCTGATAGAAATCAGATGAATGAAATAACTTAGACCAAAACTTGTTTTTGTGTATCTCCCACTTACGCATATATTTTGTGATGCTGATATAAGCCCACATAATAATTTGGGGGGTCGCACATTACACCATGCTAAAGGCTTGAATTCTTTGAGGGCAGGGGACCCAAACTTTGGACATAGTATATTCTGTTTACATGTAGACATGTATCTTCTACTTACATTCTTCATTTTTGCCATAACCAGAGATCTCGCATTCAGTCCAGTCAGGCAGCTGCAGTTCTGGTGTTGGGAGGCAGGCAGCACGGACAGTGTCTGTTTCAATAGCACAGTCTTCTGCATCTGAGTTCAACTGCAACAGAGCTGAAGAGGGGGAAAAAAATTCCCCACTTTGTTAACCACAAACTTGAGCCAAATGTGACCTTTCCAGTCACGAGGTCAGAAAAACTCTTACCAATATCATTGTCGAAATTTTCTGAGTCAAATTTCTGATGCACAGTGTAGCTCTTCACTTGAAACTTCTGTTCATTTTCTTCAGGTGTTGTTCGGGAAGTCCTACCCAGCACAATCTTCAGCTGATTTGTACTAAAGCTGAAGAACAAGAGAGTCTTACTTTCTTCCAAAATTAACTGGACTGGACCCTTTCCCTGAAGATGTGTTGTTGGAGCTTCTGCTTTTCTTATTTTAACACTATTACTACTTCCTTACCCAGGCAGTTTGACCTCCAGTGTCCTATTTGCCTTTGCTTTTGCGCTAATTGCTTACAGCCATCATGGCAAAGCTCTTCTGCCAGTCCCTTGCTGTTCTCAAGTTTCAGATGGCTCTGCATCTTTATTGACAGCTTTGTTCTTCAGCTATTTGATACTCTGCTATGGTACCTTAATGCCATGCTGCTAGTTTGCCCAGTAAATGCCTGTCTGTAATGCTCAGCACAATTAACTATATAAAGAGCTTTTTTTCAAGTCTTTTACCCTTCCTGTAAGGCTATACTGGATGCATCCATTTTCCATACTTTTTTCCCTCAGGCAGTACTGAATCCTCAACTTACCCTTCCTCAAAACAGTGAGCAGCTGACAAAACCCAGCAGGAACTGATCAGAATTCCTCCACAGAGGAAGTGTTCTCCAGGAGCTCGGCGATACTTCACAAAGATGGCAGCTTGCCATGGGTGAGCTGCAATGTCTGCATAGGAGCCACCTTTAATCCTGTACTGGTGTACTCTGCGCTGCCGTAAGCCACAGGTGGCTGTGGATGAGAAATCCAGAAATAGGCTTTTTGTTCAGGAACTCTTGCTTTGAGTTTGGGTTAAGAGCCTGTTAGTCGTCAGTGCATGTTGAGGCAGCCTGGCATGAACTGTTTAGTATCTGACTCATTTCTGTTTCCTAGGAAACTTGTATTCTGATTTGAAAAATACAGTAAGGAAACCCTGCCTTTTCTGTCCTCCATTTCTGCAGTCTTCCCTCCTGGCAGAGAAAAAGGCACTTCTGTGAGAGTGGAGCCACAGAATCTCTTTCTATTCCAAAAAAACTCCACCACCACCACCCCCCCTCAGCTTTTATTTTACTGTAAGAGGCTTGAGTTTAATAGAAAAGACATGCAGAACAGTAATTCCTCAAAGAAAGACAAGAATCAGAAGTGCTAGGATCCTTACAGCAAGTAGGCACATTGCAGTACTCCCATGTGAGCTGATTTCCTTTCAGTACGTGGCACCAGGGCTTGCTGTCATTGTCAGGATTCCTGCAGCACAGGAAAGATAAATGCTATTTGTATTATCAGATCTGCAGGGAGTTTGGGGAGACCTAAAGGTGGCAGACTGTGACCTGAGTGTACTCTTTTTGATTTTTTCTAGAGATACAGATGGCCCTAGGGGCATGTGGAATTTGCATTTGTGGAGTCTGATGTTAGAAAAGCATAGATAGGTCAGGTGGAATAAAATTACTATTGTCAGTGAGCTTCATTCCCAGCAGTAATGCATTTTCTGTGCTTTAATAACCCATGTAAACGACTAGAGAGAACCCTGCCTCAAGAACGTTTGGTGGGATTTTTTTAATTCTATAACTGACTACATACCGGCAGAAATTGTGACTATCAAGGCCCAGCTGGTAAGCATCTTTTCTCCAAGCAGTATATATCTTGTTGACAAGGATTCGAGAATTCCACCTCAAACAGGTAGCTCCAGAACTAGTAACACTGTGGCTGCCTCGGTAATCTGTGCCTCTTCCAGATTTGCAGTTGATGTTCCCAGCTTCAATAAGAAAGCTGCATGTTAACCGATGGATGTGAACCCGTCAGATGTCCCTAACTGTGATTTCTGCCAAGGTATCTATATATTAGCTATACTCACCTCAGTCTCTCAGTGTCGTAAATATTAAAAGCTTAAACATGATTTAACGTGAGAGTCTGAACTTTTCAAGCTACAGAAATAGCAGAAGTCCACAGAGAACCCTTATATATGCAGTGAATCATGGAAGCTCTAAAGTCCATTCCCTGTTCCCCTGCATGTACCTTTTGAACAGGAGGGCACACTGCAGTGTTCCCAGATGTACTTTCCCCCTTTATAGGTATAGCACCAAGGTCTGGAATCCTCATCTGGGTTTCTGAAAGAGTTATGATATTATGCATCATTATAAAGCTATGGTTATTAGTCCCATGTCTGCCATCTAATTTGGTAATTTAATCCTGCTCTGCAGTGAAGATGTGGACTGAACCATCAGAAGTTGTTTGGATTCCTATTTTAATGATAAAATTGTGGAGTACATGGAGGTGAGAATGAGGCAGCCAGTAGCTAGCAGGAGTGGACAGCTTGTTTGTGCCGTTGAGTTCATGTGCAGGAAGCACTATATTTTTAGAGTTTTGAGCAGGATCTGGAGCTGCAGGAAACTGGCTTACAAAGAGAGTTTTAAGCATGGAGAAGGGACAAGGAAAAGACTATGGGGTGAGACGTATACATTTTGTAGTCTGTCATAAGCATCCAGTGTAGGTAGATCTGAAGTTCAGATATGTCTACAGAAGTTGCAATTGCTGCTTATGGGCTGTGCCATATTTGCACCTGTGCAGTTTATTCTCTGCTTGGTATTAGTTGCGAACAGCTGTTCCTTGGCTCCAAGCTCTTAGAATGGGCTGATTCCTGTGGCTCTGACCTGTGTGCTATCAGCCCCTCACCTGCAATATTTGTGATTGCCCAATCCCAGCTCGGCAGCATCCTCTCTTCGGCCACTGTACGTCCGGTTCCTCAAGGCATTGCTATTCCAATTTAAACATTCAGTTCCGCTCTCTGTCATGCTCCATGTACCCCTGTATGTTACTCCAGCATCTTTGTAGCACTTAACTTCAGTGTCTGAACAAAAGGGAAAAAAATGTTACTATAAGGACAGCATCCAAACCTCTGCTTCCCCAGTCTCTGTTCTATTTAAACTTGGCTCCCAGATGTCTTGTCTAGTAAGTCAGTGAAAATGCCTTGCCAGGCAGACTGCAAGTATACACAAAGGTCTTCAGCTCCAAAATTCAGAGTTTTATAAAAAGACACTGAGAACAGCCCAGGTGTCCTTCTTAAAAGTTCTTTGTAGTATTAGCTCTAGAATAAAAAGAGGCGACTTAACAGAGAGCCTAGGATACAGCAGCAGCTTATGGGTACCTCATCCTTCTGCACTGCATAGCTAAAACCAGTAGCATTGTTCACAGTAATTGACATGGTATACTCACCTATTTCACACTGCTTCCCAGAGAAACCTTGGTGGCACTGGCAGATGAAGAGTTGTGGGGAATAATATGCCTGCGAACACTGGCCCCCGTTGTAGCATTTATTTCTAATGCAGGCTGTGGAATAAGCAAAAGCCAGGAAATACTGTTAGATTTCACATAAGTAAGAAGCTGGCAATGTATACCCATCTTTCCTCTCCTGTCAGTCTCCTTTATCCTGTTCTATTTTTCCCTGCTTACTTGCTATTGTCATGTGCTTACAGTCTTTTTGTGTAGTGCTTACATTCTTCCTTTGCTCCATTCTCTCCACATACACTATTAGGAGCCTTCCTCAGCCCCTCTTAGTCCTTCTTCACTCCCACTTAGTCCTGCCTGAGTTGGTATATATTAGTATTTTCATTTCTATCTTATTCTATTTCAAGCCAAATTTTCTGTGTGATAACTCCTTCCCTGACAGTGGAGTTCTTCTTTAGGATGATTAGATGGACCCCATTGTTTCCTTTCTCTTTTTTGTCTTCATACTCACCTCTGACAGGCACAGTGTGGCAGCGACTCCGACCGCTGTCGCACCTACAGTATTCTATTCTGCTCCCTGAGAGCCTCAGCCAGGTCTCCCTGTGCTGGTAAATTTGTCCAGATGAATTCTCTGTGCAAATGGCTGTAATAGGAGAAAGAAAATCTTCTTTTAGAGATTCAAGGAAAAGACCTGGCTGAGCAAAAAACTCCCTTTTTTTTCCAGGAGAAAAGTATCTGTGATGGGAGCATCTGTCTAACAGCCTGCCCTTTCTCCTTCTCAGATCACTGTTGTCCCATCTCTCTCACTGCTGTGTTGCTGGATGTACTGTTCCACTATTGAACGGCCTCTTTTTCTTTGAAGAAGAGCAGAGGGAGGGAAAAACCTTGAGCTGTGGATGGTTATTAATGGTCTGGTATTTTGCTTTCTGAATCTCTTATCCAGATAACATGATAAACAGCTTTCAGGCTTCATTCCCTCAGCATCATCTGCTTTCCCCTCCTGTGTTCATAAAGCTCCAGGTAACACGGTTGTAGTTTGCCTGGCTTACCTCTAGATCTGGCTCCCCGTTTGAAACGCATGCGTAAGCCCTGCAAGCAAAGAAGTTTAATTCTGTGAGTAACTGTTCTCTTAAGAAAACTGAGAAAACAAGTGCCTCCAAAGAGCCGGTCCCCTTCTTGAGGTCTTGTAAATGAAGGGAGCTCTGAGCAACTGTCTACCCTCCTTGTCAGATAGTACAGCGAAAAGTGCCTTCAGTACCTCAGCATGGGTACCGAGAATTGTAAATCATTGAGTTGCCACAGATTACCAGGTGATTGCTTGTTATATGAGTGATGTGAACTCGGGATATGCTGTACTCCCATTGTCATTATGTGCTCTTGGGGCATTGCAAGAGCTAACTAAAGCTTGACAACTTTCTGCTATTTGAAAGAGGTTCAAGCAAATGAAGAAGTAGCAGAGAAGTAAATTTGAACAAGCAGTTATTTTTGCTCATTGCCATGGAGTTTCCCTGTAAGCCTTTGTAGCTTGATTACCTTTGAGAGAGATGTCTCCTACAGCCAATTAAATAAAAAATTTTGGATAAAGTTTTAAGGAAGAAACCAATTTAGAAAGCTGATTTGATCAGGCCACAAGAGAAAGAATAACATAAAAAGAAAGAGGAAGGCTGGGATAGTAATTTTTTGAGAAAGAGACTAAACATTTTAGAATTGTGTAGGGTTTACTCAAGCTGTGCAATGTGAGGCTTAAAGTGAGGGGACATGGGAACCATCGATGTCCAGTTTTAAGTGAGAGTAATGACGAAGGTGATGACAATAGAAAGAAAATTAAAGGGTGATCGCAATGGAACTCTTACTAACAGTGAAAGGTGACAGTGAACAGATACACCAAGAAGATTTGGAGAAGACTTGCTTACTGAAATGAAAACCAGCCAGGCTAACACTTTACTGGAAATCCCAGCTTAGAGGTAGACTTCTTTGTAAGGTTTTCTTCCTATGATTTCTAGTGACATAACCAGCTTCTCCTTCTGTCTGATGCAGACAGCTGGAGTCGACAGTAAGGAAGTGCTGCTGAAAACAGGAGGATGATGGCAAAAGCATTGATGCATTAGTCTCTTACCTGGCATTGAGCAGTCATGATTGCTCCCACCAGCAGGAGGAGACATGGGAGTTTGCTTTCCATTCTGAGTGTTTTCCACATCACCTCCAAATCTCAAGTTAATCTATAGAGGCAAAAGGAAAAATAAGATGTTGAACAAAGGCATTTTTACAGTGTGAATGGAGTTCAAAGTTGTAAGTTTAAATAAAGTTTTTAAATTATGAAAATTCTTTTTACATTAAAACACACTTTCTACTCTGCAGTTCTCAGCCATATGGTCTAGCTGTCCTGGTGTCCCTGGACAGGGGAAACTGCCACGTTGGACCCAGATGTGTTTTTACTTGATAAATTTAGAAACCCAACAGGCTAAAGCACATCGTTTTAGGTCTGGAGGAAACTTGGAGAGTGTTTCCTGGGGAGTAACACTGGTAGAAGTCATTTCAAGTCCGTTTTCCCAAGGTTGCTGGAAGCCAACAGTATCGTGTGTGTTATTAGGGAGATGGACTTTTCTAATGGAGGACTGCAATGCTGATTGGAAAGTGTTAATTGAGATTCAGGTTAGTGAGGCCTACCTAAGAGATCTCTTGCAGGGGCACAAAAACTGCTGAAGGGTCAGCCTGTGATAATAGTGGTTTAAGAGGATTTACATTTTCTGCACAGACTGCTTCTTTGGGTGAGAGTGAGGGCTTCTCTCTTTTGTAGAGGATGCATCAGCAAGGAGACTTTTGCTGATGATAGGTGGGGACAGCACTGCTGTGTCTTTGATTTTTTTAATATTTCTACAGCTTCTCTCCAGCTGAGCTTTTAGTTTCTAGTATCGTCATATGCTTTCGCTAAAAAGGGCGAATATGGCAATTGGCTGACAGGCTAGCTTTTGGTCTGGTTTTCTCATTTATTTGTTGCAGGATCTTTCCATCTGTCACTTCTATGCAGTCACAACTACATCTTGTTTCCTCTAATCCCTTCAGCAGCTTTACACTTCAGACAAAGCCCTCTTCCATCCCATGTGAAGAGTTTCTGCTTCCTCCAGACTGATTTACCGAGTCTATCTCCTACAGCAGTAGTCTCAGGAGAGAACCTCCAAGAATCTTGTATAGGAGATCACCAGCTGGTATGGTGTGGCTGAGGTTAAGAATGAATCTGGATTTCTGCTTCCATTCATCTCATTTGCTTTGAAAAACTACTTCTCTCTTCACTCATCAGAGGTTAATTTCCTACCTGGTGAAACTGCTGGTCTGACCTGGCCACAGATAGCTATAGGAAGGGCTTTTGGGTACTGTGAGCCATCTATATTTCCTCCTACTGTAGCAAAGTTTATTTCTGACTGGCCTTGAGCAGGCAAGTTTCTTGGCAGAAGTGTGAATTTACGTTTCTGTAGCCACTGACTGCAGTGAGATATGCTACCATCTTGTGCCCTGGTTTCCCCTCCCCCAGTTTGTTTCCTGACAAAGCAGGAAAAATTATTTCTTTTACCAAAGTGGAGCGCCTTGTGTAAGTGCTGACTGGTTTAGGGCAGCCACTGGGCGGAGAGAAAATTCTGAGCAGCGGAGGGTGCGCTTGTAACACAGCGCAGTCTCAAGCGTATACAAAACTTTACTGCTGAAATTAAGCAACACAGTTTTTTTCCCGTGCTGTGCTAAATGCCATTTCTAATTTCATCCTCATAGCAGAAAAATACACTGGATGTGACAGACAAAGGCAGTGAAGGGCTTTCCAAGGTGGTCTGTTGCCTATGAAAGCAATGTGCTTTGCTGTGGGCTTCTGGCTCCTCTGTTAATCCCTGTAGGAAAAATCCCCGAGAAGATGTATTTTGCCCATTCTTTTACCTTGGTGACCTTGTAGTAACTGTAAAAGGTCAAGCAAATGTATGTATGTAAAAGAACTCCAATAAAGCGTGACCTTAGCAGTATGAGTTTGGTATCTAGCAAAGTTCTATTTTATATTTAGAAACACTGCTGAACTTGGGGACTTTAGGATTTATTGGTACACCAACAGGACTCTTGGTGGGGGAGGGGGGGCAGGGAGGAGGCTGTTCTTCATGCAAAACTTAAATTAGTAAGATGGATACAAATGATTATACAGTGTCAGAAGTTTAGAAACTTAGTGTCTGTAGGACTTTTTGGAAACATGGCATTAAATAGCAAGGTCCAATACATCTATTAAAAACTGGTAAGGTATTACTGATTTTCACAGTTGAGTAATAGCTTTTAAGGAGTGGAGTTGTTATTATGTAATCTGAACTCTTACAATAAGACAAATAACTTTATCACAGGTTTCCTGACTTGAACCCATAATTTTCTTCCTAAAAGTAACTCCTGCATGCAGTAATAGTAGCTCTTTTTTACAATTGAACGAGACATAAGTAATCACCAGCCTGAACAGATTTAGCTTGATCCTCCATACTAACCAAGACTGCTATAGCAGTCAGTCTAGACGGCTGAGATAATGAATCATGAGAGTGTGATGCAGATGGGAACCCCCCTGCTTTGAACAAGTCCAGCACCAGAGGTCCATTTTCTCTCTTTCTTTAAATATATAACGCCTCCTATACAAACCAAGAGCTGGGAGTGAGGTAGAGTGGCAGGCAAGAAGATATAATTTCATTCCCCAATCTCTAGGATTGCTCTGCAGTTCCAAATCTTTGAAATAATATTCAGGTGCTGTCTCCCACACTATCAGCTTTTTATCATCTACATTATGTGATCCCTGAGCAAGTAGAATGCTAACCCAATTATTTGAGAAAACTACTACTTCCCGAAATTAGGAGCTCAGACTCTGTTTATATAAAGCCAGAGAAGGCAGCTGGATAAAAGCTGGTGAAATTGGAGTATGACAGATGAATGAGTCATAAATTGGGATTCAAGGCTAAAAAAGGGAGAGAATTTGTTTGGTTTTGTTTGGTTGGTTTTTTTTTTTAAAAAAAAGATTTGTTCAAAGAAAATGCAAAAGGCACAAATTTTCCAGTCTCTGAAGCAGAACTGGGAGTACAGCAGGATAGTTTAGGTTGTGGTTTCTCATCAGTAGACTGCACAAAGAGGAGACTTAAGTTGCAAGTCAGACTGAAAAGATTCACAGGAACAGCTACCCGACAACCTCAGTTACTCCAAATCTTGTCTTTAGGTCACATCTTGATGATGAGATCCTTGTAATTCAGAGCATGTCTCAGGGATTTGTATTAGTATGCAGATTTTGTAGTACACTTTTTGTATACTTCCAAGCCTTTTCTCACCTCTTAAGAAGCATTTTGCTTTGTATAGCAAGCCTTTTTAAAAGTTTTGAGAGTGATTTCCAACTAGACATTGACTTCAACTGAATCTGAACTAAATCAGCAGCATTCCCGAAGCTGAAGTGGATGATCTGAACTGCTACTCAGAGTTATTTGGTTGCTGCTGTAACCCTGTGTTACATTATCCTTACTCCCTGCAGCTGTAGCTCATTATTGGAGCTATGCAGGCTTGTGTTTTGAACCCCACAGTGGCAAGGTTTTAACTTGCTAATTGTTAGTACCACTGGTAATCTTTGTTGCTATCTGTGGAGAAGGCTTAAAGTTCTTACTGACAGCTTTAAGAAATGAGATTCTGCTAGCTAAGACCTTGTTAAGGAAAGGTTCATTCAGTGAAACTGCTTTGTTAGAATTTCTCTCTGGGAAGCACCATAAAGAATTGTTGAGACCTCATTTCTGAGGTGCCTGCTAAGATGCCCCTGAAACAGGGCAATACTGGTGATATCTGATTTTTTTTTCTTTTTTTTTTCTTTTTTTTTTTTTTCTTTTTTTTTGTGGGAGAACAGAGTGGCAAAGCTGGCCTAACTAAAATCTTGGAGGAAGCCCTAGCTGCCTGAAACCAGCAGGAAACTATAGCTAGTTTTCAGGGGGGAGTGGAGTGGGAAACATCTTTTAAGTTAAAAAAAAAAAAAAAAAAAAAAAGGCAGCCTTTCAGTCTTGGAGACTGACATGAAAGGAGTCCCTATTTAAAAAGTACTGCATGGTTTAATCAAGTTTATGGTTGTAATCGAGTTTAGCTTATATAGTCCACTATACAAGTGGATTCTAGTATTATATAGCATATTGTTACACTGCAGAATGTGACAGACAGTTTCCCTAAAGTTGTCTTGCATTGGATGCCACATCCTTTCTTCCACTTATTTCTGCTGCCCCTGTTCAGGCTAGCTTATCTCATAATGCTGCAGCCCTTCCCTGCTCCTTTCCCCCTCTCGGCGGGGGGGGGGGGGGGAATACTTGTCCATCCATTGGTGGCTGCTGTCCCACTCACTATGCATTGAAATCTGGTAACAGATGTTGCCAGATGTGTATTTTCAGTTTGGGAAAGGTACAACTTAGGCCAGTCAATTGGAATGTTCCGAATGATAAGCCCTATCAAACTGAAACCATATGGCTGCTTGAAAAATACCATGTTTACAAAATTCCAAGCAGAAACCTGCAAGCAATGTGCTTTCTGGTAGGGCTCTCCTAAACAGCTTGTGCCTTCTGCTTTCACCCTTTGCTTCCTCTCTGATCAAAAATACTCTAGCAATAAGCCAGAGGCCTAGATGTGGTATTCTGACACTTTGATTCTACACTTCCAGGTACATGAGGACATAAAGATACACGATACTCTAAATTTATCTCTCTTCGCTGAAGCATCGGCAGCAGGAATACTTTAAATCCCACATATTAATGTATTATTAATAACAGCCCTTCTAAGCAGTAAGAGTTTGAGTATTACCTTACCTACGTGGAGTAAGACCTAAAAAAGGGATGTATCTTATCAAGGTCAATCAAAAAGTCATTAATAGAAATTAAAAGTAGCTCCCCCCCTCCCTCCGTATGCCTCCCAGTAACCTAGTATGTCCATTCCAGAATACTTTGGTTCTGAATCTGTAGCACTAATAGCTTTCTTGCTGATGAACAGTTATCTTGATCTTCAAGCAAAAGACTGCAGATCCTTGCTGCCTTTTCCTGCCTTCTGGAGAAAGTGCTTCTGTATCTCTTTTCTAAACTGAGCAGATGAATATCAGACTCGTAATAATTAAAATATAACAATGGACAGACCTCTGCTTTTGGGGAAAAGAATTTAAAAAACAAAATTAAAAAGTAGGATTCTGTAGTCTTCGAAAGCATGAGAGGAAATGGGTATTTCAAAATCTGGCTTTGTTTTGGGAATCATTCTCAATATTTCCTGTGGTTTTGGCCACATTTGAAAAGAAGCGTGTTTAGGGAGAACTGAAGACCCGCCCTCATTCCTCTTTGTCCCTCCATTATCCTGGTTGGGAGCCTGGGGTGAAAGGCATAGTCTGATTTCCTCCCAGGAAGACAATAAAGTATCCTTTCACAGCTAGCTCCTTGGGTCTCTCCTTACCATCAAGATATTTGTCGGTAACTCTTTCGTTGTTTTAAGTTCTTTTGCTAATGTTCTTTGTGCAGGAGACTCCTCCCTGCTAACTGGTCAGAGCCTGAGGCTGTCAGCCCCCTCCCTGGAATAGCTGAAGCTTTCTTGTAACAGCTGAAAGCTAGCAGCTTTACCCAGCATTATGAATCTCTTCAAAAGCTGAAAGGCAATAGCTCAGTTAGTTAACTACCCTGGGGCTTCAGTGGAATTAAATAATAATATTTAATAGTATTTAATGGCAATGCCATTGATGTTGAAAAGGGGAAATGCACTTTTTGTAACAGGTGCAGAGTAGTACCTACCTTTTTGCTTTTTCTCTTTTGTAGTCTGCTGATGATTTCCTTTCCACACGGGTCTGGTTTTGTGTTTTCTGCGTCTCTGCTATGATCCCTCTGAACAGCTCCTGTCCTACTTAGAACTCCACTCGAGGGGGTGGAGACTCCAGAGGGCAGCAGGGCGTGCTTTCCCTCACCCCCGCCCCTTCCAGAGGATCTGGGAATGATCCGGGACAGGGTGGCTTGTGTCTGGCGTACTGGGGAGTGAGTCTGTGCGGGACAGGAGGAGAGCTTGCTTGCTAAAGTGAGCGGGGCATGCTGGGTTTTACTGCCGGTTTGTTTTGTTCTTTCTCTCTTTCAGTCAGAGAGCAGATTCAGTCTTCAAAGCGTTTTTCCCCCGTTGAACACCTTAAGCTTCAGTGACAGTGAGAATAGTATGTATCCCTTATGATGAACTGTCCCATCGTGCTTCTGGGAATGTGAGGGGGGCAGTGCCCCAAGTGAACGCACAACCGTATTATTTCTAACATGACCAGAGGTCTGCAATCTGTAGACTTAGTCCTGGTGCTGAAACTCTTGTTTCAAGCAAGAGCACAGTGTGCCGTGCTCTGAATGACATCCCTTGAGAATCTTTGGCAGAGAGACCTTGACCTGTATGTGGAGCAAAGCATGCCATGAACAGTGCCACTGGGAGAAGAAATGGTCAGGGGAGCTCTAAAGTGGGGACAATGAGCAAAACTTCTAAGGACCGTTAGGTAGAAATAAGGAATAGCATGTTGAGGACTAAAGAGTTAAATGTTGGCTGATACTGTCCATCCTAGAAATGAAGATCTGCTCACCAGAGTGCGGTGACGAGGTCCTAGGTTATCAAAGTGTGGGAGACAAATCTGAATGATTGGTTTTAGAGCTGAACTTAGAGCCGGGTTATGAAAACTGTCAGTGATGCGATTGTTACAGTAATGGGTGTGTCTTTTAGGAACCGATTCACGAGAAATCAGGTTCCTGATACACTTTGGTGTAAGCACAGACGTAAGAAACGGTGTGTGAGGGACCTCCATCTTGAGGAAGCAGCTGCACAGAGTCCTCAGCTGGGAAGCATTTTGGTTATTTTGCATATTGGCAAAGATGAAACCCTGGTTGCTCTGAATGCTTAGCTCTTCCCTGTATGGAAATCTATGTCAAGATTATCACATGTCTTTCTCTGAGAGTCACAGTGCTGGTGGTAACATTACTGCCATAAATCTGACGGAAGGGCAGCTGTGTTTGGTTCCAGAAGGGACGCCCAGTTCCTGAGGAAAAAGATAAGTGAGCAGGGGCTAATTTATATTATTTTCAAAGGTAATAGCTATTTGCTACTGGACTTCTAGATCAAAGACGCTAACGAACAAAGTCATGGCCGTGGGGGAAGATTTCAGAAGTTATTTCCCGGCTTTTCGCACCTTAAGGACAACCATAGCTGTCTGGAAAGCGTGGTGTGGGTGCCACCTATAGCGCTTCACGTATTTTAGGAAAGCCAGCAGCCATAGCGTCTCCTCTCTCGAGTACCATCTGCTGGTTTACCTCTGAGCCGATCCCGTCTCAGGACTGTTGGCGATGAAGCGTGTCACCACCACGTCCTGCAGCTGGGGGACACCTCCGTGCCTGGTGGCCTCGGCAGGTTCCACACACCTCCGTGTCTGGTAGCCTCGGCAGGTTCCACGCCTGCCACGGGCCGTGCTGCGGCTCCGGCTGCTTCGCTTCAGCAGCCCGCTAGCTCTACTCCCCCGCCCCCCCCGCTCACCCCGACTACCAGGCAGGATGGCGGCCGCCACCATCGCGGCGACGCCGCCGCTCTCCGGCGGAGCGGCCTTGGCGACGCGCACCTGCCGGCCTGGCCCGGGCGCCGCGGCTCCTTTAAGGGCGGGCGGGCGGGCGGGCGCCCGCTCCACACGCCGCTGGCGCCGGAGCCGGAAACGTCGTCGGCCGCGGCCCAGGCCCTGTGGAGCCCGAGCGCTGCGGCCCCGCCATGAGCCGGCCGCCGGCCCTGCAGGCGCAGACCTGCGGCCCCTGGGAGATGAAGGAGCGCCTCGGCACCGGCGGCTTCGGCAACGTCATCCGCTGGCACAACAAGGTAGGCGGCGGCCGGCACCCCCCCCCCTCACACACACACAAACCCCTCGGCCCGGCCCGGGAGCCCGCGCTCAGCCGAGCCCGTGCTGTGTCCGCAGGAGACCGGCGAGCAGGTGGCCATCAAGCAGTGCCGCCAGGAGCTGAGCCCGCGCAACCGCGACCGCTGGGCGCTGGAGATACAGATCATGAAGAGGTGAGGCGGGCCGGACCCGGGCGGCGGCGATCATGCCGGACCTGGGCCGGGCCCGGCCCGGTGCCCGCTCGCCGTCGGGGCCGGGCCGGGCCGGGCAGAGTGGCCGCCGGGCGGGGTTGCGTCAGCGGGGGGGGGGACGACGACACGGTCGAGCGGGGGCGGCCTTGGAGCGCGGATCTAACGGCTGCGCTGAGGTAAATGTTGGGAGAGGCCGTCGGCCGCTTTGCCGCCTCTTCCGGGAGGCTGCCCGAGCCGCTTCGGGGGCAAGCGGGTAGAAGTACGCGCTGAGGAAGACCTGGCGTTGAGTTTCGTCAGAGGCGTGGGTCTCCTTCGGCGCTGCTGTCAGCCGCCTTCGGCGTTGTTGCGACAGTTCCGCTGCCTGGCTGCTCTTTTGGCCTGGCTTGACGTCCGTGCGGGGTTGTCCTTTTTGGGGTTGGATTGATTTTTGTAGGACGCGGTGGTATGATTGCGGTTTGGGTCTTTTCTGGAGGGTGGCAACAGACTGCGTCGCGCTCCTTCGCGAGGCACCTTCCTGTAGCTCCTGGGCCGATCTGTTGTGCGTGTGTGTTGAAGGACGGCACGTGCAATACGAGGAGTTGGGATGAGGCTGGGTTCATGAAGGATGGATGAATTGCAGACCTTTAGCGTTCACTAGTTCAGTTTCTAAAAGGATCGCTGTCCTTGTAGGACTTAGCGTGATGACCGTGAGCACGTGAAACTGCATAGCTGTTGCAGAACAGTCGTCTTTCAGGTGTTACCCTGGTTCCACTCATCATGTGTACTTGCCTCATTTCCCTTCCTCAGGCTGAACCATCCCAATGTGGTGGCTGCCCGTGACGTCCCTGAAGGGATGCAGAAGCTTGCGCCAAATGACTTGCCATTGCTGGCCATGGAGTACTGCCAAGGCGGAGACCTCCGCAAGGTGAGGTCCCTGGGATGGTGACCAAGGGCTGGATCAGCTTCTCAGCTGATTTTCTAGGGTTTCTATTGAAGTTCCCTTGTAAAACTTATGTTTTCACATCCTGGTGCTTCCTAATTCTTGTCATGGCACCAACAGGGTTTGGGGGGTTGGTCCTTGATATTACATTCAGCTTTTGAAGACTTAAGTGCTTTCTGAAACTTTTCATGTTTGTTTGGCTGCAAGTGACACTGTGAGGAGTTTGCATGTAGAGGATGAGGGCATGTGTGTGGGATGTGCAACTGGATGTGAGTATGGCCAAGACCATCACAGGGCAGGGTACATCTGTGGGCTATACCCTTCCTGAAAGTGATTAACTTCTATCTGTCATAGGAAAAAACCCCACACGTTAATTCTAATCTTACTGTTTTTCTAACCTTTGCTGTAATCTTCTTGTAGATAAAACCCAGAGCTTAGAGCTGAGATTTGAACTGATACTGCCAGGCACAGGCGAAATGGCTATGAAGGGTGGAGCAAGTAGGAGGAAGAGAATAGGGGTGATGCTGACTTCTTTCGCCCACTCTTTTCTCCTCCTATGTGGTTAGACCAAGGCCTGAAGCTGTAATTGCTGCTACCAGAGGTTACAGTCCCATACAGTTTTTAGCCTCTAGAGATTTTCATTGCTGTTACTGGAACTTCTTGCATCCATGAGAGTTTGTGGGACTGTAAGCCTCATACAGAAGGGAAAGAGTATATTCTGTGTTGTTTTCTTGCAGTACCTGAATCAACTGGAGAATTGCTGTGGTTTGCGGGAAGAAGCTATTCTCATCTTGTTATCTGATATTGGTAAGTGGTAGCAGTACCTTCAGTTGTCCGAACTACTGAAGCCCTTTCAGGGCTGCATCTGCTCTAAGGGTATGCAGCAGTGACCTTAATGACTCCATCTTAGACTGACCTTTGAAGAGTATACTTGTTTCCTGTCTTGCTCTGCCAGTCCTCCCTGTGGGAGACCCAACCTTTGATTTCTGTTTTTGAAAGTGTAGAGATGGATTTTCTTGCCCAGGAAAAATGCCACTCAGGATTTCCTGGAAGGTTCTAGATAGCTGAACGCTTGCCAAGTGACTCTGATTTATGATGCAAATCAGTCTCCACCCTCAGCTTAACAGCTGATCATCAGGACTTCAGTGTGTGTGTGTGTGTGTGTGTGTGTGTGTGATCAGTGCGTTTCCATTAGCATTTGGGCAACTATGTGGAATTTTAGACAGTTCTGGTGCAAAGGACTTTTAGGGTGGAGTTTTTTGGTCAGGGTATGTTGTGATCTTACTGAGGTGCAGCTGAGGCAAAACTGGACAGGTGCTAAGGCTTTAGAGAGAACATATTGAAGAAGTGTGTTTGGGGCAGATGTATGCTTAGAAGGTGAGCTTGTGGCAAGAGAATAAATGTGTATTTGTCATCATTTTTACTGCAGGTGTGACTCTTAGGCATTATCTCCTGTCCTTTGTGTTCCCAGAGCATTTGTATTCTGCTGCCTCATCCTTGTACTCCTTAGTGACCAGGAAATGATACTGAGTGCTGACCAGAGGCAATGGCAGATCATGGTTAGAATGAAGTTTGTGTTCACATGCTTGTGTATGTATAGGAAAAGGGATGGACCCAAGTTTTCAATGGTATGATCTGAACTGTAGCTGATAAGAAATATTTTTTACTGTTGACATAACTTGTTTTCCTGATCACTTACAGTGCATGCCTAGTTGGTCTTTCTAGGATTACTGTCCTTCAGGAGAAGGACAGTTATATTGCTGATAACTTCTGAAAGTCCAGCTGGATCATTTTGCACTGAACAAGAGAGCTCTGTCTGGGAATGCAGTCCTGTCAGAAGGGACACGGAGTGTCAGAGAGCAGAAAAGTGAGTCCTTTTGGCTCAGGCCTGAGTCATGGCTGAAAAGCACAAAATGGAAATGCTGCCAAGTTTTAATTTTCCTAGCACCATGATTTTTGCTTTTTATCCACAGGAGGGGAAATATATTAAGGTATTAACTTGAGCAAGTGTGAGAAAATAGAAGGCATTTATTCTGCCTTTGTGTATTCTTAAGATGAGATTTTTGTCTTTCTAGTATAGGTGGAATTCATCAGTCTGCCAGTTTTGAGGTCTCAGTGGTTCTGAGCAGGGAAAGTACGTTGCATAGAAATTCACTGTGAAGAATTTTGCGGGTGGAATGGGGAGAGGAACACTTTGTGGACAGGGCAGAGCAGCTTTTGGATTCTTGGTTAAGAGAGGTAAAGAAAATCTGAGTATAGCCACTCAGTTGCCCAGCCAGGATGTTAGCACTGGTGAGTTATTCCATAGGCAATTAGGAGAAATTTCTGAATCGCTAGCCCTTGTCCTTATGGGAGATTTCAACTTCCCAGACATCAACTGGGAATATCATACTACTGTGACAAGCAGGTCTTGGAAATTCTTGAAGTTTGTGGGAGATAACTTCTTGTCACAAGTACTCAGCCAACTAGGAAAGATGCCCTCCTAGACTTGTGACTTGTGAACAGAGAAGGACTTGTGGGAGATTTGATGGTAGGTGACGGCTGTCTTGGCCATAGTGATCGTACAATGGTTGAGTTTAAAATTTTCAGTGTGATTAGAAAAAAAGGACAGCAGAATTGCCACCATGGACTTCAAAAGAGCACACTTCAAGCTATTCAGGGAGCTATTTAGCAGAGTACCCTGTGGATCTATTTTTGAGAGCTTAGGAGGAGTACGTGAGTGGTGGTCAGTTTTTAAGAACCACCTTTTAGAAACACAGAAGCAGGCAATTCCAGTGTGTTGTAAGTCAAGGAAGCAGGGCAGAAGACAAGCTTGGCTGAACAGGGAACTCTTCGTGGAGCTCAAGAGGAAAAATAAATAGTGTGATCTCTGGAAGCAAGGTCAGGCTTCGCAGGAAGATTACAGAGCTGTGGTTAGTATATGCAGGGAGAAGACATGAAAGGCCAAAGCTCAATTAGAGTTGAAACTGGCCAGTGTTGTGTCAGTCAACAAGAAAGGCTTTTTAAAGTCTGTTAATAAATAGCAAGAGAAGGTCTAAAGAAAACATTGGATCGATACTTGTTGAAGATGGTCACCTGACTAATAGGGATGAAGAAAAAGCGGAGGCATTCAATGCTATTTTTGCCACAGTCTTTAATAATACTTTAATAATAAGACCTTGGGCTACCTGGTCCCCTGAGTTGTGGGAGCAGTGACTTTCCATTTGTGGACACTGAAATTGTAAGGGACCAGCTGTGTCAGCTGAACGTTCACAAGTCCATGGGGCCTGATGGGATTCACCCCAGAGTACCGAAGGAGCTAGCAGATGTTATGACAGGAGCCCTCTTGATCATCTACCAAAGGTCTTGGGAGTCTGGAGAGGTCCCTGCTGACTGGAAGCTAGGCAATGTTATTCCAATTTACAAAAAGGGCGTGAGGGAAGACCCAGAGAGCCCAATCTGTCTGTGTCCAGAAGTGTTTGGCACCAACTTTTCCTCTTGCGCTTGATGTTTCATTGTCCATTTGATTGTAAAAAGTTTGACCCCCAAGCCATGCTTACAGTAGGTAGCAATGAATCCTTACTGAGCTCATGCTAGGTACTGTTAATTATACTCTTACAAGTTGCTTTTTCTGTGTCTCAGCTTCTGCTCTCAGGTACCTTCATGAGAACAGGATCATCCACAGAGACTTGAAACCAGAGAACATTGTGCTGCAACAAGGAGAGCAAAGGGTAAGCAGGAGCCAGATGTGTCTGCCTGCACAGACAAGTAAGTGTAAGAGGAACATGCATGTGCTTCGTGGAGTTACAGTGGTCCCCCTGCAAGAGCACTCAACCCAGGATAACAGCTAGCTCAGATCTGCGTGTCAGATGAACAGTATTCTGTGTGCAGCTCAGATGAAAGGTTGTATTAGACTTCTGGTAACACCTGACATTTTGACTTCCAACTATTAAGGAAAGAAACAGACTGTACCGATTGACCAAAGGTCTGAATTTGCTGGAGTAATGTCTCCAGCTCTGTGTGTCTCAAGCCAATGACAACTTTACATACTTTGTGGTTTTAGGAATCTACAGGAGCCTCACTTCCATCTCTTCGGTGGCACCTTTCCTGCATACCTTGAAGAGCTGAACCTTTTCTTTCTCTGCTGTATGGTGTGCTTTTAACAGGACTTCTCTTTAGTGTTCTTATTCTCTGTTGTGTGTTTCAGTTAATACACAAAATCATTGACCTTGGTTATGCTAAGGAGTTGGATCAGGGTAGCCTATGCACATCCTTTGTTGGGACTCTACAGTACTTGGTAAGGAAGGATTTCGGCTAGAAGAGCAGCTACCATGTTGCAGTGGGATAGAGTTAACTGTTATCAGGCTTTGGGCTGGGCTGAAGTACTTGTCCTGGTATTGGGTACGTTTGGGGTGCTGCAGCTAGCAAAGGTGACTTTTTTTTGCTGACACTGGGTTTTCATAGTGTCTGCTAGCTATGTCTGTTGTAAATAAGAAGTAGGAGTACCAATAACCTCTGCTGTTCACTCTGAGAGGTTCTTGGAAGCTCATGAGAGGCAGAGCATTCAGCACTGTCTTTAATCTGTTGTACAAACGTTAATGAGCTCTTAAGGGATAGAGAGAGCTAAGAGATGGGTGGCTTTGACTCATGTGTGTGTAAACTGTCTCAGGCTCCAGAGCTGCTGGAACAGCAGAAGTATACAGTGACAGTGGATTACTGGAGCTTTGGCACACTGGCCTTTGAGTGCATTACAGGCTTCCGACCATTCCTCCCCAACTGGCAGCCGGTGCAATGGTGAGTGAGCTGGGGCCAGGTGATAGGAAGAGTGCATGCAATGCGACTGTTGTGTTTACAGGAAGTAGAAGTGTGGTCCCTTGATTCTTAGGGCAGTATCCCTATGTTACTTGCCCTTATGGAGACCGACTCCCTTCAAAGGAGTTTGACCTACCTGAGCAAGTTCAGCATTCCTGATACTTGCTCTTTGGGATCAGGACTGACTCCTGCAGGGCAGGTAGCAGAAACCAAAGCAGCATCTGTCTTACATCTGTCAAGTGTAGCTTTAAGAGCCTACTAACATGCAGGCTGGGAAAGGCAGGTGATAATTTCACCATTGTACTTGCTTGAATTCATTAGGCATACAAAAGTGCGACAGAAGAGTGAGCTGGATATTGTCGTTTCAGAAGACTTATCTGGAGAAGTCAAATTTTCTAGCAGTTTACCCTGCCCAAACAATCTGAACAGGTGAGGACTACAAATCTGTTATGCTATGCCGGGGTAAAGTGTTTCTTCTGCAAAAGCACCAGGTTTATATTATATGCCTTACTATGTTAATCTGTGAATAAATTGAGTGCATGACACAAACAATGCTTGTGTCCCTTGTCAGATTTGTGTAGTTGTGAGTCTCTATTTCTGCCTTCTAAACACTGCATTTGTGATTGGGGCAGGGTGGGGGGAAGTTGTTTGTCAGTCTTCCTGCAGAGACCAGGCCATATGGTGACTGCAAATGCACTTTTACCTCTTCTGATCCCCTTCTTGTTTTGGTCCTTCAGTGTTTTGGCTGGGAGGCTGGAGAAATGGCTGCAACTCATGTTAATGTGGCACCCACGGCAGAGAGGTACAGATCCTACATATGGACCCAATGGGTGTTTCAAAGCTTTGGATGACATTTTGAACTTGAAGGTGAGCAATGGGTCCATATTACCCTGAAAAGTTTTCCAGAGAGCAGTTGCCTGTTGTAGCCCATGGGAGAAGATGCTTGTGTCATAGACCTAGGAGGAGGAGCAGCACAGAATCTCATTTAGCTGCCTCCTAAGAGTTAGTGACAGGTCTCTTGCTTATTTGAGGACAAATACCCCCTGAGCTTGTTGGGAGTGGCAAATAACTTCTGTGTGTGCTTGGTTCCATATTCTGATAGAGGATTCTGTGGCTGAAGCTGTTTAATTGCCATGTGGCCTCTCTTCCAGTTGATGGAGGACAAGGACTTTGGCATAATGTTATGAAGTAGCTGCAAAGTGACTTCTTGAGCCCTGCAAGTGCTTTGAACAGTTTATCAGTGGCTGATGTCTCAGTCCTGAGATCTCTGCTCAAACATGACCAATGTATCTTCAGCCCTTCTTATGTCACACTACTTTTCTTGTAGTTGCTTCATGTTTTGAACATGGTTACGGGGACTGTACACACCTACCCTGTGACAGAGGAGGAGACTCTGCAGTCTGTGAAAGCGAGGATCCAGTCAGATACAGGAATCCCAGAACAGGACCAGGAGCTACTGCAGGAAGCTGGACTTGCATTGTTTTCTCAGAAGTTGGCCACTAAACATATAGCTGATAGCAAGGTGAGTCTGAATACTCCCTTCCTTACTGTTGAGTGAATCAGCAGGCACTGCTCTCGTTTTGGGAGCACAGCACTCCCTGCTATTCTGGCAGGCTTTTGTCATAGTAACCACACAGATCTAACAGACCTTGCAGAATAGGCACCCTGTTGCCTTTGGTGTTCAGTCTTTGTTTGGCTGAGAAAGAACATTCTGTTTATGTGTGTTACTGAGGCTTGCTTTTTCTGAGAACCTAGTTGGGTCTTTTGTCTTCTGCAGGTGAATGATACTGCAGCTGCAGACACAGACCTCCTCTTCCTCTTTGATAACCAGAAGGTTGCCTATGAGGCTCAGGTTGCCTTGCGTCCTCATCCGGAAAGTGTCGACTGCATCCGTAAGGACTTTCTCTAGCATGAATGTGAGAGGTTGTCCGTGTTGAGAGGGCTGCCTGTGTTCTGTGGTCTGTTTCACGTGCAAAGAGTAGAGAGAGCTGTTGCATATTGGGACTGAAGAAGCAGTAAAGTGGACTGGGAGGCAGTAAAATGGACTGGCATAGCATTCATTCAATTTGTCAAAATAACTGAGGAAAGGAAGTGTTTGATTTTTGATACACTGGGGAAGCTGCATAGAGATTAGCCAACTGTAGACTTTGCAAGAGGTAACATGTCCCTCAAAGGAATTATATTTTGGTCTGTTTTGTCATGTGATGACACTACTTTTAGGCTTCATGCTGATATGTACGTTTCCCTCCCCCCCCGCTCTGTTTCCAGTTCAGGATCCAAAGAAGAATCTCCACTTTTTCCAGCTGCGGAAAGTGTGGGGTCAGATCTGGCACACAATCCGGATGCTGAAAGAGGACTGTAACCGGCTTCAGCAGGGGCAGCGAGCAGCCATGTACGGTGGCAGTTTCTCTAGAATATTTATCTCTGCCTTTTCTCCCTGGTGAAAGGGAAAGGACAGGAATGGGACTCTGTTGGAATGGGGAAGCCCATGAATGGAGCCATTAATGATTAGTGAAAAGCTGAGAGTTCCATCCTCTGAGACAACTGCTTTTGTGCTCACTGCTACACTCTGAAGTATCTACTTTTGATATAAGTGGAAGTCTGCGTTTTTAGTTTGGGAGGGTAATAGGACCTTTCTTGTCCATGCAGGATGAATCTGTTGCGTTACAATAGTACCCTCTCGAAGATGAAGAATTCTATGGCCTCCCTTTCCCAGCAGCTGAAAGCAAAGCTGGACTTCTTTAAAACAAGCATCCAAATCGATCTGGAGAAGTATAAAGAGCAGATTGAATTTGGAATTAGTGAGTATAGCATCTGGCAAACAGAGGTCTTTTTATGCCTCTTATCCCCACAAAGCATCTACCTTTTCCTGTATGAACCTGAGAAAAGCAATCACTCTTCTTCCATTCCTGTAGCTTCTGAGAAGCTGCTCATTGCCTGGAAAGAGATGGAGCAAGCTGTGGAACTTTGTGGGCGGGTATGTTTCTAAATCTAACTACTTATCCTAAAGAAAAAGAGGCTTGTTTTTCTTTGCTTTTCCTCCCCACCCCACTGCCCATCATTGTCCTCCCTTAAATATAAACTTCCTGTGTCTGGGCTGATTCCAGATGTCACACTACCTTGGTTTGCACCATATTTGTCCGTTGCCAGTACTTCATGAAGCTTGCTGTGTTTGTAAGGCTTAGGGGAAAATGGGAGATCTTGGGGAATGTGCGAGAAGATTTTGCAGTGGTTGTGCTCGGATGTCCTGCTAACCCAGTCCCGGAGCCAGGATAGCTGAAAAGAGGATACGGAACATAGGTTAAACTGAATGGGAAGGCAAATGATTAGGTGATTGAACACAAGAATTTTAAGCATCAGTCTTGAATCTTGAAAAGACAACAATTTCCCATTCTTGGTGCATATTCTGTACCTGCTCCTAGTAAGGCATTCAGCCTTTTGACACAAGACAGTGTAACCCCTGTAAGTAGAGCCAAGGACCATTGCTCCCAGATGAGGAGTGAAATGTGACTAGTTGGTGTCTTACTCTTCTCCAACACTTGGTCCTGTTCTGTTGGGAGGAGGCAGAGGGCAGAATGGATGTCTAACAAGCAGCAGCTTCTGCATGTAAATGAGGCCAAGTAAAAAACAGAATTTGGGGTGCCAGGAGAGGATGTGGTTGTGTGCTAAGGGAAAAGGGGAAAAGCAGTGATGGATAGGATGAGAGAAGAGATCTGGAATAGTAGTACATTTACTACAAGGTCTGACCCTTCAGTGGCTCTTTGTCGCAGGCTGAATTTTTTATCAAAAAATTCTTGAAAGTTGTTTTACCCCAGAGCACCAAGCTAATTTCCTTGAATTGAAATTACTCATATTCTCATTTGTCTTTGTCCAAGACTGTGTTTGCATCTTGCTGATGTGTTTAGAAATATGAATGAGAAAGGAAGAGCCAGTGTGAGTGGTAGTGTCTCTTAGTATGAAACTATCCCATTGCTTATGTTCTGCCCTGCTTTCAGGAGGATGATGTGGATCAGCTAGTGAAGAGGATGATGGCCCTGCAGACAGACATTGTGGACCTGCAGAGAAGCCCACTAGGTCGTAAACAAGGAGGAACACTGGAGGATTTGTGAGTTGAACTACACTGAACTTCAGATGCAGGACTATTGTGAGCTAAGCTTATTCACTGCAGGACAATGAAAGTGCTACCTCTTCAGCCCAAATTCTGGGGGACTGGGAGGACTTTAAAAGACAGTTTTTGATTCCTTACTTGTCATAGGTCTGAAATGGCAGACTGGTATATAAAAGATTTGAGTTCTTGAACTACTTGTTCGTAATTTAGGTTCTAGAGAAGTCCTTTGTGTTCTGTGCCTTTTTCTTCTAGAGAAGAACAAGCCAGAGAGCTGTACCGGAGATTGAGAGAGAAGCCAAGAGGTAAAGGACATTTTTAGCTCAAGGTCAGCTTGCTTGGTGTGGATAGTAACTTTGGAGATGCAGCAAGAAGCACTGAGAAAACTTTCTCTGCATTCTAGGCCTGCCCGTATGCTAGCTGCACATGGACTCTACTGGACTTGCCTTTTTTGGAGAGGGGAGTCAGGGAGTCAATTTTAAACTAGGCCAGCCTTGCTTTCTTGGTGCCTTCTGAGCTCTTCTTGAAACTCCTCTGGAGCTCTTCTCAGAGCAAGCTGTTGCTGCAAGCATATGCTGCTGCTTCTGTGTAGGAAGGATGAAAGACATATCTGTTCCTTTGAGCAGCTATACAGCCCCAAGGCATTAGACCCAACCTACCAACTCTGCTTTCCAATTCTCATCGTTTTGAAGAAGGTGGCGGCTAAAATCCAGTGCAATTCATTCCACTCAAACTTGCATGCCCTGAACTTGGGATGTTTCAGGATTGAAGCAGCAGTGGAAACAAGCCACTAAGAATCTTCTCACCCTGTCCTATAAACCTACCTTTCTGTGTAATACTCTTGACTCTCATTCCAGATCAGAGGACAAGCGGTGACAGCCAAGAAATAGTACGACTGCTCCTACAGGCAATCCAGACCTTTGAAAAAAAAGTGCGAGTCATTTATGCTCAGCTCAGGTGAGCTTTGTAGAGTCAGCTTCTATTGAGAGTCGAGAGAAAGCATTTTCTCTTTCAGCAAGAGGTTTTGTTCTAGAGGTTTAAAAACCAGTGGGTACAGCCACTGAGATCTGAGTGTTACAGGAAATAAAAACTTCAGAAACGTTCCCCCTAATGCAGTTGCCCATGTGTGATCTGATTTTTTTTTTTTTTTTTTTTTTTTTTTTTTTTTTTTAATAGTAAAACTGTAGTTTGCAAGCAGAAGGCACTGGAATTGTTCCCCAAAGTGGAGAAAGTGATGAATCTGATGAATGAAGATGAGGAAACGGTTGTTAGGCTTCAGGAGAAACGACAGAAAGAACTGTGGAACTTGCTGAAAATTGCTTGTGTAAGTAAAATAGGAACTTCAGCTTAACCTGAAAATATGGTTTGTAGCACAGGTTACTGAAATAATTAATAGTAAATTTAGTATGTCCTATGCTTCTTTGTTATTTTGAATTAGTATTAAAGCCAAGTTCCAGGCTGTCTCATACTCCTGGCTGCTGGAAATTAGTGGAAATAATTGCAATCTGAATCTTCTGTGTTTTCTTCAGAGTAAAGTACGTGGTCCTGTTACTGGCAGTCCAGAGAGCATGAACACGTCACGTCTTGGTAGCCCTGGTCAGCTGCTGCTGCAGGTACCTTCTGGAACCTACAATTTATCAGAATCTGTCAGAAAAAGGTGAGGCAAAGTCTGGAGTTCTGTAGCTGCTAAAGCTAGCACTACAAAGCTGGGGCTCCTGCTTTGTGAAATAATAACACACAGGCTTTCTCTCATTTTATGCTTTGTGTTCAGCTTCCATTGTCAGCACTTTTACCTACCTAGCAGCTGGACTTCCTGGGGCTTGTGAATCTTCCTTATGAAACACAGGGAATAATGTATAGCTTCAGTTGCCCCTGTCTCAAAGATAAAGGGTTTGTTTTATCTGGAATGGTTGGGCTCACTTGAAGTACATTGCCAACAGGAGTTGTTGGAGCATTGTTCTGATAGTAGCTGAGCTATATCATAAAGGAGACACTGCTATAACCAAGCACGTGTAGTTCTGGCTTGCTTAAATGAACTGGGTCACCAGTTGGAATGACAGACTTGGTTTGTTTATTTGTATCCTTTAGTATATAAGCTGTTCTGCAACTTTTTCTCTAGCAACAGTGACTCCACGTAGTAAGAACCCAACTCCAACTTGGGACATGCTTCCTTTCGCCTGTCCCAGTAAATCTGGGGATGCCACTGACTTTCCCAGTTGCAGTATGGATTACTAGCTTAGCTGACTGGTAAAGGTTAATATTCTTCAGTGCTCTGCAGCATACCTGCTAGAAATACTTCTTAAAGGTAGAGGCAGCATCTCTTTAAACAAAACTGCCATGGAAAATAATTGTGTCACAATTGTCCCTTTCAGTGAGGAGCTACTGCTGGAATCACAGAAACTCTGTAGCCAACTAGAAAATGTGATGCATGACACAATGAAGGATCAGGAGCAGAGCTTCATGGTAACATATTTGATATTCTTTTATAAAGGGACTGGGGAAGCTCATGGCTTCAAACTTCTGCTTGTGTAACTTTGCCACCAGTAAGTAATGTGGGTAATAGAAATCTGCATATTACTCTCTTGGACAAGGAGAGAGTAGGAGTTGTGGGAGATACAAAACACCCATTCCCCCACTTGAACTGCTGACTGACATGTTCCCTGCTTGCTGAGAATGGGAGCCAGGCACTGGGGACGGACTTAGGTTGTGCCAAACAGTAAAGGACAGGGCAAGGTGTTTGGCTGTTCTACAAAAATACTGCAGAATTGCACTCTTAAAATTGAGATGGTCTTGTGGTGACAATACACTGGTGGGCAGGGATGCTTTATTTGATGAAGCAGAGTATTGAGAAGAAAGTAAAATATTAGAGAAAATAACAGTAGCTTAAGGGTTTCCTTTATGGCAGTTGTATGGTTCATCATAAAACTATATTGACCAACTTGTTCACAGTAAAGTTTTTAAATTGCTTCCCCTTTACTCGAGAAATCTCAACTGCCGGCTAGCATTGAACTTTGTAGTTTTAACTGTTTATTCTCCAGGCTTTAGATTGGAGCTGGCTGCAGCTTCAGGTAGAAGAAACAAACAGTCCAGAACAAACACAGATGTAAAATCACTTCGGTTGCCTCTGAAGACATGCTGCTTCAGGAAGCCAACTGTGAAAAGCTGCTGCCTTGGAGAAGGGAAGTTCAAGAGCCTCCTTCTACTGTCACCTACTGCTTATGTGATACATATGGCCTAGCTTTTAGTATCGACCTCCTGGACACTTTTTTCACAAAGATACAGTAGGAAATGCCTGTTCTAACTGCTTGGAAAAAGTTCTTAATCGTGCCTTAAGACAGCAGATATTCTTATTCTCTGTCCTGATGTATCTTCCCTTAGGCATCACATGTGGTTGTTTTGCTGCCTTTTAGGCTTTTTAATGAACAACGGACAACGCATGCAATCAGCTTGCACAGTCACTGGTAGATGTCACCTTCCTCATGTACTTGAACTGTGAACTTAATTTCTTAAACTTTGCTGATTTGCACTTTTTTCCTTAAGTGTAACGGTTGTACCTACCTAATACTTGTTTCCTATATGGGAACGAAATTATCTAAAACATGTAAACTTTTGGTTTGCTCTTTTTGATACCCTCAATAACATTTTAATGAAAAAGCTGCTTTTACTGTGCAGGTCTCTAAAACACAAGTGATGTAAGGATGTTATCCTAGAGACTGCAGACAAGGAAATCTTCAGTGTACAATTATAGTTTAACAAAGCATTTGCAGATTATCTATTAACCATGCTTAAAAGTTGCACCAAAAAACCCCCCAAAACCCCACAGCAGGATGAGAGACAAGACACACCACCATTATGTTCCAACTGTGACCAATTTATTTCATTTTGATGTAACCCCAAATTTCCACTACAGCACAGACACCACCTTTTATAAAAGGCTGTGAAGTATAGGACATGCAGGATGCAATACAATAATGGGAAGAGGTGGGATTTCTCTTCTGTTTCTAGGAACAGATTTAAAATATGGGAAACTGAAGTGAAATGTGGCACAAACATCACAACTTCCATGCATGCCTTCAAGTATCTTCCTTTGATGTGCTGGCACTCTCTGGACTTCAGTGTTGGGTTAAAATGATTCTTTGGAAGAGTAGAAAGTTCACACTTCTTGAAATTTCAGAGTAAGATTAAGGCCGAAACACACTGGGTACGCTTTTCCTTTGTCCTCCAGAGCACCACCTGTTGTTTTACTTAAAGCTGCATTAAGCTTCCAGCTCAAATCCCAGACCAACTTTGTGACCTCCAGCACTGAAATTCTTGCCATCAATCAAGCCTGAGAGGGTCAGCTTTACACCTGGGAAAGCAAGTAATGAGACCTTTCATACACTGATATCCCTGTACAATGCCCTCCCTCAAGTATTTGAGCCTCACTAATGTGTCTCAGTTGCTATAGGAACTTCTGTACGTACACATGCTTTACTTCTATGAGCCTATGTAAGATTTCTAGCTAATTCGTTTATCTGTTTTGTTCTAGAGATAGCAGTAAAATAACTCATAGTGTAGTACTGATACTATTTGCTGCTACCAGTTAGACTTACTTACCGGGTCGGAGGGCATGAGTGTAACCAATTCCAATCAGGCTGGCATTATTCACTTTAGCCTACAGGAAAAAAGAAACCACAGTATTTATACACTGTGTATAAATATTCAGACAGGATTGTCCCACTGCTCTGAGAAGGTGGCTTATGCATTAACTCTTTCAGCTACTTGTAGACTAACCTCTAGCAGAGGTTATTCCAATCTTTTCCTTTTGTCCTCAAGAGTTTCCAGCTTAAGTAATAGTTCCAATCTTTCCCTCAAACTGTAACCCATTATGCCTACATAAAATGCCACCCTGTCCTTCACTGCTCCCAGCACTGTCTCTTTATATCCTTTAAAGGGCTAGTTACTACAGTCCCTTAGTAGCCAATGAAGTCTGTCTTGTTCACAGACTCCTGTTCACAAATTGCTTAGTAGTAATTTTTTTTTTTAATGAGCAATAAATATATGAATATGCAAACCCATTTTTGCATTACTAAGTTTTAAGGTGTTTACCATAGTATTTCCCACCTTTAATTGTGGCTGAATTGTCCTGGAACCAATTCTTGTTTTGAAGCGTAACAAATGCTTGCTACTTCAGTTCTTAGTGTTAGAACATACACGGGTACTTTTATTCACTGTCACTTCCCCATGGACATGTTTTGTCTCCTGAACCCTTCTTTGTCACTATTTAAACCCTTTTTTGTCCCTAACATTTCTGCAAGAATTTGCAAGCATCAGTAACAACACTTATCTCTGGACCTGGGCTGACTTTCAAGGGTTAACTAATTGTTAGGAGAAGGCTGTAACCTTAGCTGAACTTCCATCATTTTACTATAGTACAGTTTTACATTGTGTATTCGATAAGAATTAAAAGGACACTGCATCCTCTCATGACCTCTTGAAAACACATTTTGCATAGGCTCCAAGCACACTAGTCTGACTAGTGGCTATTTCACCATGGACAAAACCGTGCTTCAGTTGGTTTTTTTAATCATTTCACCAATACAACCTGTGAGGTCCCAATTTAAATTTGAACCACAACAGAACCCACAGTTTGCCATCTACCATGCTTTCTCAGTAACTATTTAAAGCAATTGCTTCATACCACAAATTTTCAGTATTTAAGGGAGCTTGAAATACTTGTTCCTGTAACAAAATTCTTACCACAATGGAAGTCTTCTCATCCAGTTGGTACTTAGCAGCAATACCAAAACGTGTGTTGTTACTGCCAGCAGTCCATGCAAGATTGACTGATGTCTCAACCTTGTTATTAACCTTCTGATAAATAGACCCACCAAACTCGGTGCCATCATTCCTGTTTGTAATAGATGCAAGTGTGTCAAGCCTTGCCTTGTTTAGTAATAGTAATTCTTCAGATTAACCCTGCCCCACAATCATTTGATCATTATCTCTTAAAATGAAGCAAGAGCTCCAATACTTCCCCAGACCCATGCTCATCTACTTCCTAGCTGGACCTGGCAGACTCCTGCTCACATTTTTTACCCGAAACATAAGTTTTGCTTGCAGAATGGAACAAGATTTTCCACCAGCTGAGACCTATGGTTTGAGGTTCTGACAAAAAAAACCACCCAGATAACCTGCGTGCTTGTCTTAAGAAAGCAAGCCTCTGATAATGCCTAAAGGGACAAATCCAGAAGGACATTTAAGTCAGTTATGGGAATGATGAGGCTGAAAACGATGTTATTACATGCTAGTTGTTCAAATACACCATCTTCAAAGACTCTCAGAGCATCTGAATGCCAAGACTAGAGCTACACTGTGATGACAGCTGGAAACACTCAAGTACAACGCAACACACACCTCTCTCCTCCACCTCAGGCATTTCTGAGCCGGAAGCTCTCTGTCTGGTGGTAAGGGGGGGAAGGTACAGTAGCTTAATTGAAGGCTCTTTTATCTAGCACCAAAATAGAAGTTGAAGTTTACAGATTTTAATTCCAAATTAACATTATAAAGTGCCTTTATGCCACTACCTTATATACACAAACCCCCAAATTACCCTGAAACAAGGTCTCAAAAGACAGCCAAGGGTTGGAAAGTTGGCCCTGCTTTAGTTGTACTGAAGATGAAAACACCAAATCTAAATTATTTTGAAACAAATCAGCATCCCCTTCCATCCAGCCACCTTTCACCTAACTCTGTTAGTGCTCACTATTCATCTAGTTTGGCTCCTCTGATAATGTTTTTCTAGGCTCAGATAGTACTTACACATTAGTGTGCAGCTGAAAGTCTCCTGCCTTATATCCCAAGGCAAAGTTATTTTGCGAAAGCTTAGACTTGGCTGTATCAAAAGCCATCTGGTAGCCAGCAAGCCAGCCTTCATAGCCCAACACTGCCCAGCCATAGATGGTTGGTCCAGAGAGATCAATGTCTATGTTGCAGCCTAGATTTACATATTCTCTTTTGTAGGAGGTCTTCAACTTCCCACTCTTCTTCCTGCAGAGAGAAACATGCCATTTTATCCCTGGTAGTATACAAGTATGTATTATATGTAGTTTTATTCGTATGTCCCTTAAGGCCATACTGTAATGCCTACTCAAAACTTAATGTTAACAGCTGCTGAAGAGGGCATGGGATAAGGGTAATATTGGTATTATGTATATTTACGTGGTGCCGCTTTTTCCTCCAGAATCTTAAACTCCTTAACATCCTCAAGAAGCAAAAAAGACAAAAGTGTTTCTGCTTAATGCTCTAAAAACCATCAGGTTTCAAATTTTGTTCTCCACAAGTGAGTACAATGCATTATGGCATCATTGGTTTCTTTCAGGAGCATCCATGATATCCCACACCAATAGCTGGCCTTTCTGTCCTTCAGTGACTTTTTGTTTGCTGGGTTCTCCACTGCTCCTTCATGTGCAGTGCTTGGTTTCCTTCCTTCTTCACTGCTGGATACCAGTCTCCTCTATCAAAAAATGAATTTCCTCATCCTCCAGGCATCATCCACTTAGTCAGCCTTTTTCTGTCCCTGTGGAGAAGCCTCTTCCTCTCTCTCCAATGCGTCTTTGTGCTCATTTTGCTATCAATTCAAACTTAACATAACCGAGACAAAATTTTATCAGTTCCTTAATCCTCTCCCCAACCTCCTTTCTCTCCCACTGAAGACAGAGCAGAACACCGTGCTGCCTGTAACTCATCCCAGGCCTGGGGTCTCATTTTTGACTTAGCTTCCAATTTCTTACATCCAAACAGTATTTCAAACTCTGATTTTCCTGATAGGCTTTCCCCAATAATAAAGAAATAGCAGTAATTTTTTACAAAGCAGTCTCAAGCTTTGTGCATTATCCAGACATAAAACACCTCTCCTTTGCTCTATTACCTACCAAAAATAATTCTATGATAATTGAAAAAGACAAAAGAGTACTACTCCACTGCCTATCATAATAGCTATGCAATTCTACATCATTCAGTTGTGCACAAAAGCATCAGGAAAAAAATAAATTTTTCTTTGTCCTTAAGGCACTGTGCTGACAGCAGCAGGACTGTCAACACCATGACAAAGATGATACAAGTTAAATGGTCCATGTAAGACCTAGCTGTTTAAGAGGAGAGTTACAAAAATATAATACCTACTGCAAAACGACAAATTTGCCAATGGCCAAAAAGCTGAAGAATCATTTTTAGCAGACTTTGTCCTTCTCAGCCCGGTATTATCCATTGCCTTCAAATTCTACAGCGCCTGCAGAATATTCTGCAGTAAATTTTGAGCATTTACACAATGACCAGAATAAGCATTTCTAATTCAAAGTTACAGGGAAATGCTAGCACTCCTTAGATAAAGTTGACAGAAAGTATTTACCCTGTGTTTGGTACAAATGTAGTGTCAAGAGCCACCTTCAATCCTTCAGCCAACTGCAAAGAAAAACAGAGACATCTGCTCAGAACTCCGCTGAAACGTTATATTCTACTACTGTAGCTTTACTTCCTGTCTAAAGAGAAGACAAAACACAACCATAATGTCTCCCACATATTTTTACAACAAAATCTGAAGATGCTGTATGATGAGGGATTAAAATTTGGACTTTTTCTCCCCACAATGAGGCCCTGTAACAGCACACACTTTGTAGATACATTACTACAGGAAGATTTCAAATCTAGCATTGACAGGAAAATTGAGAAACTATGTTAAAGAAAGAAAACTGTTCAGTTCATGTTTGCTTATTCCCTATAGTTCCAACAATCCACGCAGTAGCTCGAGAATCTCTCTCAGAATCTACAGGTATTCTTTTAAGACACAGTACTACATCACAGGCCAAACCATCTACCTGCCTCAGCTTTCCCACCCTTTTTTGAGCTGGACAGCATTTTCAGTTTTAAAGCACAGGTAAAAGTGCAAAACTCTAACTACAAAAATTGATGGCCTTACACGGCGGAGGGCATCATAGAACTTTTACCAACTTTGGCACCATTACCTTATGCTTCAGGCACTAAGTGAAAGGCATAAAGCTATTACTCTGAAAAAGAATCGCGTGTTTTGAGAGTGCTGTATGCTAGCAATCCTTAGTGTAAGCAGTGCCAAGCTGCCAACACTAACCTTTCTCTTCAATCTTCTAAAATATATCCTATCTCAAGGCAGCCAAACTTAAGTCCTTATGTATTAGAGCATTTAAAACTACGAGACCCCTCTTTTGCTTCCCCTGCGTGACTGCAGCCGTGACAGTTCTACATAGCTAGCGTGCGTCTTTAAACAAAAACTCCTATTTGGAGTGGATAATAGTGATGTTCATTCAACCAGCTAGCTAATTTTGCATCCCTGTAACTGCAGTAACTCATCATTACGTAGCAGCAAGTGCTGTGGGAATGCTTGCACCCCCCCGCCCCCAAAATTCATGACGCGCTCTCTCAGTTTGTGCATTCTGCAAATATACATAACTTCTTTCTTTTTAGTACTCCACATAGTTTTGTGCAACTTTCACTCTTCAGTGTTTTCTGCTCTGCTCAAGACTTTCTCATACCAGTTGCAGAAACATTTTCAGGGTATCTACTTCCTCTTACCTGATCCTCCATGGAAACTTCTGTTCCCAATGTGTTGTCTGTGTTCCACTTCTGTGTGAATGTAAGTCCATATTCTTTGATCTTATATTTGGTCTCTAGACTGCCTGAAGCCTTGCCTGTGTCTGTGTTGGAAGAACCAGCTGCAGCGAATTCCTGCCAAGAGCATAATATGAGTTTCAGCATTCTGGTATTTAATTACATTCAGTTTTTCCACTTGTTGAGTGCTAGCACTCACACTTGCTACCCTTAGACCTTTGAACAGAATCCTCAAAATCCTCCTCCTCTTCCTTATCCCCACCAAAAATAATTATTTCTGCATCACAAAATGCTACTCCTTTTGGCATCTCTGTTCTGGGTATTTCCTTTATTGAGGTGTGCTGATAGAGCCCTGGAACTTGCTTAGGTTGGAAAAAGCACTATTACACAAAGACCTGACATCCTCACTTACTTTTCATCTGCATCGTGATTTGATTACCTGCTCCCCCCTTCTAATTTTTACAGGACTTTTTTCCTAACTTATCCACCAACCTCCCCCACACCTAAAACCCCTTTTTCTGCCATCTTTTTTCTGCTCCAAAGTAGCAATTATTATTTCAACATTCCACAACTTGCTCTGCACCTTCACATGGATCCATACCCAAATACAAAAAGATACTTGCTTGGGATACAAAGCTGCTTGTATCCTTGGATTTTTCCTCACAATCTCCTCTAATTCCCTTGATCACCTTACCAGCAGTGTCCCAGTTGTGCAGGAAATAGCAACCACTATGGTCCTTCTGGAAATCCACTCTCCCTTAAGAAATACAATCCTACATCCAACTTACTCTGCTAGATGAATAGCAACAAAAAAACCCATTGATTTTTCTCTCGTTTCTCCAAACATCTCATGTGTTTCTTCCTCTTCATTCTTTATTTCTTTTTCCACCTTTTAGCAGTGAAAATGTCTTCTGGACTACTGCACCCTAACGTTGTTCATGCTACCCTTTATACGGTTGTCACTTAGACTCTTCATATACCATGTTGATGACCTTAGCACCTTCTCCCTCAACCTAAGTTCTCTGTCATTACTTCAGCCAGCTACTACACTTAGAAGGTCACCCCTTTCTAAGGCATCTTAAAATTGTAGAGCTTTTTTTCTTCACAGCATCAGAAAATAACCTGACCCCAGTGGCACCTTGACATCAGGCTGGTCCTTCACTGACTAGTGTAACTGAACCAACAACTTTGAATTTTGTATAATATGTATCTTGTAACATGCTGTCCTATGCTGTTTGAGTAGTCCCCCACACACCAGAGGTTCCTGTTATTCAGGGGACTTGAAGTCTCAATAAACATCTCTCCTCCTGGAATAACTCAGAGGTAGCCTACTCAGTGTTTCATGCAGAACAGAGTATAAAGGAATGAGTAGGGATATTTTCACAGTAGTAAGCTCAAGGTGTATGAGCTAGGTTTTAAGAAGCATCTGAGAACTGATCTCATTTGTTGTCTTTATCTCTCAAACATTTTTCTTGAAGAAAGATAATTAATCTGCCATTACATTTCCAAGTTACACCTCTTTTGAAGTTTAAATATTGAAAGATACAGTGCTTAAGAGATGGCAGTATCCATGTATCCGCTGCCAACACATCCAAGCTTTGGAACCCTGACTTTCCAGATCTGTCTCATTCTAGGACAGTATTCCTGGATGCTGTGTACATTACTTTCACAATTCTGGACTTTGCAGAGTGTACAAAGACCGTCTTTAAATGGTTTTGAAGTGCCAGGGAAGTACACCCAGGTAACATTCCTTACACACCAGTGGGGGAAGACACTTACTCAAGCTAATGCACTACTACAACAGCACAGCAGTTTTATAACACAAAAATACGTGATGCAAGTCAGGATGTGTTAGACTATCCTTTAAGACATAATTGCTACACACTGCTCTGATGTCACCTCCACAAATTTAGCGTAAAGACATCTCAAACCTGCACCAGAATTCTGAAGTAACTTTCTTCTGATCTTAGGGCAGGTAACCAATTAAAAAGGCTTGATTTGATTCTCAGACCAAGCAGAAGAAAGATTGTAAAATGCTTTTCTCACAGCCAAAGAAAAAAAACCACCCTGTGCTGTCATATGATCAAAAGCCAAAGGATTTTGCCAGGTGTCAGAACTGGATCTGCTTCTGGAGGTAGAAGGCACACAGTCAGCATCTGCTACCGTCAATCTTCAACTGTCTAAACTAGAGACGTCTCATCAAACCATCTAGTGTAGAAGCAATTCTTTGATTTTTTGTAGCTGAAAATCAAACTCATTCTGTCTCCATGTCACACTCCAGTCTGAATCAGCAGTCACGCTCAGCTTCTCACTGACCTCCTAGTTTATGGTGGCTAGTGTCTTCAGAAACACCATGCACTTACTAGGCCAAACCACTTGCAATCTGTGAAACAATTACAACCAATAGACACTACCATTGTTGTTTTCTAAGACCACAGAAAAAACACCCAAAACATTTATGTATCATAACAATTAGAGGTACTATTACTACCCAAGTACGAATTAGATCTCACACTTTGTCCCTGACATTGTCTCCATCCCCAAAATATCATTTTGTTGCAGCAGAATGCTCATTAGAAACACTAACAAGCACAAAACCTGAAGTAACAGACAACTCTATCAATCTTGTTTTCCCTCCTGTGGTTTTTACAGTGTTCTTATTGTGGATTATTGGACAAAGATTGCAAATGGCTTTACATACATGGATCATACAGCAGATTAAGGGCTATGGACACAGTCAAACTTCATGATGTGGATGATAACATGACTAAAACCAATGGAACAGTTTATAAACAACAGTAGGCACCACAGAAAACCTCACTAGACAAAGCAATAAAGAACTAACATGCCAAAACAGTCACTATTCTTACCAGCTGTATAAACATCCAACACGAAAGTTGCATGGAAAAGGAAAAGCCCATTTTAAAACTTAATACAGTTGCTCATGTTCCGTCACATTCAGAAGACAGCATAATTAACCATTAGCATATTATTTGAGAATCAAAACTTCCAGCCAGGAAAACTATGCATATCGTGAGGTGTCAGTAACTGGTAGCAGTCATAATATAGAGACCACATAGTTCCTCACGCCTACATGTTCCTGGTGCACAATGCAAGTAGTCCATCAATAGCTCAATTGAGACAGAATACAGTAATACAGAAGAAATTGCTTACACCATTTGAATGATAAGAATGCAAGAGAAGGAGGGAGCTAAGGCAAATATGGTTATGAAGTAGGCTGAAGAGCAGCATGGCTTATCAACCAGAACAGCATCAAGTGGTAGCACTCACAGAACTGAGACTCAGTGTAGGAGTAAGCTTATCTAGCAAACAATATATGCCTGTAGTTAAAGACCAAAATTATGAAACCCATTCCTGGTTTTGCCAGCCCTCCTGTGAAATCATGAGGAAGCTCCACTTCTCCATCATTAAAGTGGGGATCATAGTATTTCCTAGTTACCTGAAGTGCTAAAGATTAATTAACATCTGTAAAACATTCTCAAATTCTACATAAAGGGTACTGCAGGAGTACTATTTAGTTTTAGTTAAACCTTGCATTATAAGCACAGTGGAGATGAGTGAAAATGAAGTTAAGTTAAACTGTGGCTCTTATTTGCCCCTTGGCCTTTTGGGTAAAAAGCCAGTCTGGACTCAAAATCCTATAAAAACCAACAACAGCAGAGAAACTCAATTGCATTCATAAGCAGAAATAAGAGCTATTTAGGGTGAAGAAACTCTTATGTTTGGGATGTTGGAATGGGAACGGGGAGGAAAGCCCCAGGTCCATAACAAAATGTGTGAAAATTCTTGCACGCTGCAGGAAAAGAAGTACCACTACATCAGTTCCACACCATTATAGAAATACCTCGGGCAGCTACAGGTTTTAAAATGAGAACTGAAAGAGAGAAGCAATACCTGCTAGCAAGTTATTACCACCAACCAGTTCAGGAATTTGTCCTTCCATTGCAATGCTGATGATGTTGAAAGCCCCCAACACTTACCACACCACTGGAAGACTTGGTCTTCAACTCTAACTTGACCATTCCAAATCCTGAAAATAGAAGAGCATACAGCATGTGCTTCACCACAATATACAAGCAAGGCTTATTTCCAACAACCCAAAGTACAGCGGGTAGGGTACACTGACCTGAAAGAACCTACTTGCATGTTTCAACAGTTGTTGATCTTACTGAGGAATGATTGAAGGAATTTTGACAATTCAAAGTGGGTGGCCTCATAATTTATCGTCATAATAGTCACCCATCATCAAGTACCTCCACCTTCTGTAGCTACTTGCAGTCTGGGACCAATCAGTATGGTCACCATGTCTTCTGATTTACTCAATTTCCTTTTATATTTCTGATTGCAGGGCAGGAATTTTTCTTTTCCCCTTCTCCAAGAAAAATATGTTTCAACTTACTTCAACCAATGCCATATACAGAGATACTATTCCTTTCTTCCTTTTCTCTCTAATCTGCTATGAATCTAGGGAAATACCTGGCCCTTGCACAGAGTAGAAAAGCCTGAAACAACTGATACTAAAGCAGGGAACCTGAGTTAATTTTAGCAAAGCCTGAACTCTAGGGTGGCAGAGACCAGACCAGAACGGTTTTTAATTTTATGTAGCATATGGATTTGGGACACAAATGCAATTTTTATCACACTCACAAAACTAGATAAAAAATGTCAACACTTTTAGTACTGCTCCCAGAAAAGGGACTAATACCAGTACTTATCCACTTAAATTCTTTGAGGAGGAATGCAAACATTGTGAAATTATTTCCACTATGGCTATGACAATAGGCTATTCTGATTAACATGAAGATCATTCTACCTCAGGAACCTGTTTGTTGCCATATATGGTCTCCTATGGCAATCTGTGTGAATCTGACTGATTTAATGCCTCTAAATACAAAAACTAGAAGGTAAAAAATGCAGCATTCTTCAGAGACTTTCCTGGAGTGCATCTTAAGGTCAAACTCATAACTTTCCCCTCTAACTCTTTGCCTACTGCAGCATTTTCATTGATACATGTCTAAAGTTCAAATTCAGAAGGGGCTAGATGCTCCAGGCCTCTGCTGAATTCCTACCCAAAGGTATTTAGGGGATCTCTGGGGTAGTAATGTTTTTACTGTCATTTTCAAGATGCCTAAGAAAAAAAAAAAAAAAGAAAGGTTATCAAACCACAGTCATGTTACTTACCATATCCCTTGTTGAAGACATCCCTGGCAGACTTTCCCAAGTCACTGTATGATGGTGGGACAGCCATGGATCTGAAACGTAGTGGAAGCTGTAAGAATCTTAGGTTTAACAGCATAAAAGCTAAATTATATCCAAAGCATTTATAAACGTCTATGACTAGTGCCCTCTGCATACTTCACTGATACTGAAGTGCAAGACCTTTGAAGAACGTTCACAAAAGCCATCCTCACATCGTTGTTGCTTCATCAGAAACAAACTTCAATTCAAAGAAGTTATGGAAGCCAATCCATTATTTGAAATCACTAAACCCCAGGAACAGTATTACGTTCAACTACATATGTAGGCCTCACATTCTTACATTGCAAAAAGAGCTCACGGGAGCCTTAATCCCTGTTCTGATAATGGACAGGACCCTTCCTGAAAGGGACCCCAAGTGGCAAAGCCATGTCAGCACTGAACAATCCCAAAGGAAAAGATATCTGACTTCCCTGTGCACTTATGACTCCTTAGAAAGTTTTTTCAGAGATTTGTAAAATATAAAAAGATATCTCTGTACCCTGTCCAGTAGCCACCAGTGAGTATTTCTGTACTGTGTATACACAGCAGTAAAAACTACATTTTCTAATACAGGTAACTTACAACTACTTTGGAGGGCAAAACTCTGAAGGACAGGCATGTGATATTACAGCTTACATGACATATTTAATGTTAGTTACCACAGTTTAGGGATTTTTCATCCAAAAATCCACATTAAAAGAAGTAGGAAAACTCTTCCCAGTGGAAAATTAGTCTTCCCCTTCTAGAATAAGTTTGCATAAATGTAAAGGCACACCTGCTCCAGAAAAGCAAAGCTATCAAAGATGATGCTTTTGTTTGATTTTAAGCATAACTCTTTGCCACTTAATCCTTCCTACAGCTGACATGTTTGTTGATATTCTTCTCTGCAACACCTGACGCCAGAAATCACTGATCCCCCATTTGTTACTTACACCGTACTGAAAGACTAATCTAAAAAGTAATAATGCAAGCAAAACACGCAAGATCCCTAAAGTCATCACTTCTCTTCCACTATTTTAATTGCTTATCAGTGTACTCTGTCCCTCTGTCACAAATGCAACAGTATCTGCACTAAGCAGTTAAGTCCTGTTTTCAGATAGCTAGCCCTTTCCTAAAACGAAACACTTGGACAATTTACATCCCATAGTAGACAAACTGCTCTGTATTCAGTGACTTAATAACTAACCTGCACTATGTGTCTGTCAATACACGGACTGGATGATGCTTATGGGCTCCTTCCAACTTGAGATATTCTATGATTCTATGAATATATATCTGTGGGTTTAGAGGATCTAAAATAGCTGGACGTGACTGCAGATTCCCCATCTGAAGATTAGTACATAAAACAGGTACTTCTCAAAATTACTATGCAAAAAGGCCTTTTTACCTGTCAACCATGAAGGCAAAATTACAATTATTGAATCTTTAAACTGATGAAAGAGCAACAGAATGTGCACTTTTGTGACAGCATAGTTTAAATTACTACAACAGTTTTAGCAAAACAGCTATGGAGCAGAGCATATCCTTCTTTTAAAATGTTGGGTTTTGACACAAATCCCTCAATTCAGAAGTTTCAGCTCACACTTTAAAATTGGGGTTTGGGGTTTTTTTTGTTGGTTTGGGGTTTTTTTGGGGGAGGGGAGGTGTTTGTTTGGTTTGGGTTTTTTTAGTAGGTTTATCAGATTAGTTCAACCCACTGATTTCAAAAGCTTAGTAACTCCAGTTTTTGGAGCAAGGCTGATACTTTGACATTTTGACATGGTGATGCTCTACATATGCAGTAACTGCCCAACATACTCTTGAACCTCAAACACCTTTTTCCAGCAAAAACCAATATGAAAGATAACTCCCTGCATAAGAATTCATGCAAAACACAAGCAGATTTTTTTTTCAAAAATGCTCCCTAGTCACAGCTGGCTTTCAGGGAACCGTCCAGCTGTTGAAAACATGACGGGAATACTCCATAATCATATGGATTTGTACTTGGCCTCCAAACCACATAATCTGGTTTCAGTCAGAAGTTTGACAATGATCAGCAGTGAGCCACAACACATTTTCCAGAGTTGGGACTGACCTATTCAGAGTTTAGAAGACATTAGTCTAGTCTAACTTTCAAATTACAGAGAGATGTTATATCGAACAAAAGCAAGATCTTAGATAATGCTTCCCCCCCCCTGTTTCGGAAAACATGCCACACCCTGACCTCTTTCATGCTTTGCCAGCTATCTCTCAAATCTTTCTACCTCCCTGCACAGAAGGGCATGTGCTTTAGACAGACAAATGACAACGGAGTTGACCACCAAGTAGTCTCGAGGCTCTCCTCACAGCTTCACGGAAAATGCTTCAAGAAGAGGAGGACTTTACCATCCCATTCAGCACCTTCCCAATCTAAACCTTACCCTTTTGGCTGGTACCCTGTTCTGTTTACACCTCATTTTTCATAAGGCTATTGAGACATCTTGAATCTTGTGAGCCTGTTCACTTGCCTATCATATCTCCTCCCTTTACGCTATATGGCTGTATTTTCTGTATTCTATGTGGTTTAATGTATTTGTTATATAATATGTGAGTATTTAAAAGGTATTCTAAAAAAAAAAAAGAAAAAGAAAAAAGATTCTTCAGGCTAGCTCATGCTGAGATACATAAATTCTTTGCTAATAACAAGCAGCTCTACTTCATCATATAATCATAGATCGGTTTGGGTTGGAAGGGACCTTAAAGACCATCTAGTTCCAACCGCCCTGCCTTCTTGCAAGCCAGAATTGTTCCACAGTTCCACAACTATTAATACTAAATTTTAATTGGTCTCCATCACCCAGATGCGATGACAACAGCTGACAAAACACAACCTAAAGCGGAAAAGAAACATTAAGCCGGAGATCTAAAACTAAGTCACAGTACTTGTTTTAAGCACCTTGTTTTCAAAGCAAGCCTCCTTAATCTCGTGCTTTGATTTTTTTTTTTTTCTCCCGCAACAATGAAATTAGTACAACCACCACAGGAGAAAAACCTGTCAAGGAATAAAAGGCTGGGGGCAACCGATGCCTGAGATACAGCGCATGGTACGCCAGCGTCTGTATATATAAACTGCAAAAACCCACCACCAAAGTGGAAATTTCAGTGAAGAAATAAAGATGAGCACACCCACCCCGCTCTACGGAACAACCGCGCTTCCAGACACCAGCTTCGTTTTCACCGACCGGTGCCGCGGTCACGCCGCCCGTGGCGGCCGTCACGCGCCCTTCGGCGGCGGCGCCGAGGAGCGGCGGTACCGGCTGCGCGGCCACGACAGCGGCACGGCCACGGCCGCGGCACGAGAGCGCGGGCACACGAGAGCGCGGGCGCGGCCTCCTCCCCGTCCGTTACTGACGCGCGTTACGCAACGGATAACGGACGGCGGGGCCCGGCCGAGCTCGGCGGCCTCCTCCTCTCCTCAGCGAAACGGCGCCGCCGCGGGAAGGCTCGGTCGCTGCCGACCCCAGCAGTTCGTGTTTCCCCAACCGAGAAACCGGAGCGCTGCCACAGACCCCCCCACACACCCCCCGCCGCCCCGGCCGCAGGGGCGAACCGCCGCGGCCCGCGCCTCAGGGTCATCGCCTCAGCGGCCCGCGGAAGACCAGCGCCCGGCGCCCCCTCGGGGTTCCGGCCAACCGCAAGGTGACTCGAGGGACGGCCGCCTCGGCCCCCATGAGGGACCGGAGGACGCCACCGGGCTTCGCCCGAACGGACGGACGCACGGACGGACGGGCGCACGAACGAACGAACGGACTGACAGACAGCCGCCCCGCCCCGCCGCGGCCCGGCCCGGGCCCCCCGCCGCTAACCTGCCGGCCGCGCTGCCTCCGGGTAGAGGTCTCGGCGCCCCCAAGCGCGCATGCGTGACGCCGCTCACGCCAGCGCGCACGCGCGCCTGCCGTTGCCACCGCCCCTCCTGTCAGGGCTGACGGGTCCCCGCCCCGCCGGGGGAAGCGGCGCTTTTACCGCTTTTACCGCAGGTCCCGCCGCTCGGGAGCCGGCCGGGATGGCTTCTCAGCGTTAAGCCTCTCCCCCACCACCACCTCCGCCGGTGGTGAAGCGGCCGGAGCCGACTCCGGTGTCGGTGGGCAGCAGAAAGTTGGAAGGAACGCTGGAGGTGCGTGTGAGGGAGGGAGGGAGGAGACCGAGCACCGGGGCCCGGTTATTAACGGCCCCCGGGGCAGCTCCGGTTCCCGCAGCCTGTCACGGAGTCGGGGCGCGGGTCCGGCGGGGGCTGTAGCCCCTCTCAAGCCCTTCATCTCCCTTACCCGGCGCCTCCTTAGCCGCTGCCGTCCCCCTTCGGACTCCCGCTCAGGCAGATCCCTGAGGCCAAGGAAGGAGGTAGGCACGCCCGCTCCTGCCCTAACCCCTTGCAACTGGGACAAGAGCGATCACAGAAGACAGAAAGGTGCGGCCGCTACCGCTGACAGCCCCCACAGGCCAGTCTGCATACGCATAAGGTTATATGCGCACAACCAGTAGTACAGTATGTGCCCATTTACACAGATTCCCTGTGATAAGCACAAGGCTTGCAGCTGTTGCCTCCCGTGATTACCAAATACCTTGCAGTCCAGTTCTGCAGGAGGAAGAGGAGGGCAAGAGCTGTAAAGAAAGACAAAGGACCCCAAAATAAGGGCTAGTTAACTGGGGGCGGGGAGGGGAGAGGAAAAAAAAGTCACATTGTATGTTTATATAGGTCAAGAAAAACAAACACTGTCAACGACCCATTTTTCTTCCACCTAGAAGAATTCAGTGTTGTGGAGAGAGATTGCGAGGCCAGCAAATTCTGCCTCAAGTCCCAAGCCGAAGCAGCCTGGACCACCTGTTGAGGATGGTAGAGAATGCATCAGTGTCATGCTGTGTGCTGCCTAGGAAACATTTGTAAACATGGCAAGCTTGTGTTACCGCTTCTGGATGCTCTTAAAATTACAGCTTAAAAAAAATAAATAAATAACGATCAAACAGGATTACACATTCATCACGGAATTCTCACTTCATTTATTCCCACTGATTATTGAAGAAAACACTGAATACACCAGCTATATATATTTTTAGTATGAGGCATCAGAAGACTTCACATAGCACCAAGTTAACTTCTAGTCACCTTACATACCACTGCATGCATTAGGGCTGGGGAACATTCCCAGAAAATAATTAAACTCCCACTAGGAAAAACAGAAGAAAATAAAGGGATAAGCAAGAGTATCAGCCTATAATTTCCATTACTAAGACTGATCAACACTAATTATATAAGAAGTAGTAAAAATGTAGTTGTTCTGTAGGCTTAAGTCAGATAAAAATAAACAGTATTACCTCTGTCTGTCTTTTTTTTCTTCCTATGATTCAAGGCAGGTTAAGTAGTCTGACAATACAGATGCAAACTCCTCTCTGCACCCATAAAGGCAGACAGAGGACCTACTCATTATCATATCAACAAAAGTATTATATAATTAGCAATAGTCAAATTGACTATGTATAAAAGTCTTGCCTTTTGAAACTTGCAATTCTGTAATACATTTGTGTTATACTTCTACAAGGTATTCGAATACGGTAGCAGAAACACATTCCATGCTGATGCTCTATAATATGTCAAAGTTACTAGTTTACTACTTAAAACTAGTTAAGTATGAAGTTACCCAACAGAATCCCTGTCCCAAATACAACTAGTAATGCAATCTTGACGGGACCTCCTCTCACATCCAGAATAGTCATTAGCTTTCACAATGATTTAAGAGGAGCTATAAAATCAGAGCTGATGGCTTTGCATATAAAAAGGGGCAGATTGACTCTATAGGAGTGGTAGAAATGCATTGATTAATCAGACCGGTCTTCTGGGTATGGCAAGTTGACAAAACATGGAACACTGCAACCGACAGTACTACAACATATGTAGGAACAAAGAACACGGGTCACGTGCAGCAGGAGAATGGCCACATTAGCATGTGGCCATATTTTAGAAGGACGGACATGGAAACAGCTTAGCACGAGCTTCAGCTTCACCAGGACACTTAACACATAGATAAGGAGCTACAGACAGTAGTTGAAAATGGTATTCTTCAGGAGTACTTCAGGAGACAGACAGCTTTCTCATTCTGGTGTCTATGTATACATAAGATACAAAGAACTAGAAACAGATCAGAAGAAAGAGCTAGCAGACCAATAGGCAGTTCTGAGCGGGCAAATGCCTACATTGGTTCAAAATGTCAAATCTGTTAACCAGGAAAAGGCTGGCTAACCAAGAGAAGAGGTCTGTCTTCAGAAGCAGGATTGATGCTGCTAGATTAAACAGTTGTCTGTTAAAAGCCTATGTTAGACATTTTTATATATTATTTAAATTGGGTGGGGTTTGGTTTGTTCTTGTGGGTTTTGTTTGTTTGGTGTTTTGTTTTTTTTTAAAAAAAAACCCCTGCTAAACCCCAGAGACTTCACTTATTCATAACTCGACATTTTTGGATCAAGGATTGACGTAAAAAAAAAAAAAAAAAAAAAAAAAAAAAGTAACATTTACATCAAAAATAGGATCTGTGACCTTCATCAAGAATTGATCTTTCTGTCTTTAAAAATTCATGCAGGTATAAATCTCTGAATGTTTAAGAATATCAAGAGAAAGAGAACAATAGTTTGATTCTTCTCTTAAGGTACCAGGACAAACATCCCGCAAGGCGAAGTATCAACACTATTCAGAGACTGTACAGTCTCTCACTAGAATTCCCATCCCCTTCCTCTACATTGTGGGGCAGCTCAGTGCCATTTCTCCTCTTCCTTTCACAGCATCTCTGAAACATGTAGCTATTTGCTCTCAGCTGTCTCCTCTGACACTAAATTAGCATCAGAGGTACACCCACAGTGCTGTTCTGTATTGGTGTTACCTTTACTTTGTAAATAAGAGCAAGGTCCATCCTGGCAAAAGGCTATGTCTGCAAACATAACCTCCACATTGTGTCACATACAAGGACAAGATTCTTTTGTTTTAGGCTCAGTTATGAGGAATGGGATAACTGCACAATTCTTGTAACAGTAATCTAGTTAATGTATAATGATGTTCTTAGATGAAAAGAAACAATTGGAATGCTTTTTGCCATTGCTGTCTTTGGGCAACATAAAGCTCTCTGGAGCTCCTGACAATTACAAATGGTCATCTGCATTGCTGTACCACTCATAAAACCCATTACACTAAGAGCTAAGCACATAAAATAAGAACTGCAAGCACTCATGCACCTGCTTACCCAACTGAAGAAATGGGTACATACAAAAAACATTCTGGAGAACTTCCAAGGAGTTTTCCAGAATATGCAACTGCACTCTAATCAGAGACAGAGAACAAAGACAGACGCAACTGTGTAAGAACAATCTCTACACAGGCACACATCCTTCTGGTTTTAAAAGGCACAACAGCAGTTCTTGCAGCCAGTTTCAGCTGAACAAACTCTACAGGGAAGACATTAGCAGATACATTATTTAGTAAAATAAAAGCACCCCACTTTTAAAACAAACTCTGCAGCAGAGCTAGTGCAAAGGAGGCAGAAAATAATCCTTTTATGCACATCAGGAATTTCCACACGTTTACAAAATCTCTGCATACCTTGCCAAACCTGTAATAGATGCTTAGCCAGTAAACAAGGATTAGTTTCTGGATCAGAGAAACATCCACAAAGGAGATACAAATTTGTTCAGAACTGGCAAGGGAGGGCTCTTGCCTAAAAGAAACCACAATCCAGCATGCATAACGGTGGAACGTTCCGTGTTACTGACATGGGAAAACATGGAAACCTTAAGATTTGCTCGGGATTTCTTAAATCATTTCAGCAGAACATGTGGGGCTGAATAAAAGGAGAAAGCCAGAATGAGGCTGGGGAAGGTGGTCACTAATCCATGGCCAGGGCATGTTGAACATTGATTTCTCACCAGGAGAGCAGCTAGGAGGAATCTGTGGACAAGACAGAGTGGCTGAAGAAAGAGAAGGGCAGATCTCATACTGCTTATCATAGGTCAAGAGGGAGAAAAGCTGCCTTTGCACCTCAGGCTGTGCTTCTGGGCTTTACTATGCACATCATTTCCAGACCAAAATCTGTAAACCAGTTAGTTCTCAGTGACATTGCTTGACATCCAGAAATTTTTCAGCACTGTGACCTTGGCTTCAGTTCATCTTGTCAAACACTAGTCAGTAGAGCAGCACAACGATCACACCTGAGCACCTGCCAAAAGACTAAAAGTTATTAGTAATGCAAAGCAGTAGAAAGGGATGTGCATTTTAATCTAGTTATTTGTGCACTGTGCCACAAACTCAGGTCTCCTCCTCCATAAGCTAACAGCAGCAACTAAGGAAACACCAGCCTGCAACACATAAGCTCCTTAACACCTTACATTTATTTCAGTCAATAACCCTGGATAAGCAGTAGTGTGTCCAATAGTCTGACCCAGTGCTACAGGATTCTTTTCCATTCTCCCTAGGCAAGCAAGTTAAGTGAAGATTAGTTTCTTTAAAAACTCAGAAGAATATTTTAAAGTCTAGACACCTCAAACATTTCTACCTGCTGTCACAATAACCTGTAATGTTTAACAAAGCTGCAAAGAAAGCAACTGGTCCAGCAGACTTCAGGTTCTCCATCGCTGGAGGTTTTTGACAGCAGCCAGAGACATGAATAATCATTTAAAAATTCCACTTTGAGACCAGAAAGGGTCTTCCAAAGACACATACCCCATTTCCTTTTCCCATTTGCTCGAGTTATCACAGAGCTTGAATATACAGCCTTGTCTGATTTTGAACTTGGAAATCCTACAGAAAATTGTTAGTTATGTCTGGCTTGTGCATCACATTCATTCTTCTATAGTCATGTAAAAGTGTATTTCAGTAGCACCAGCAATAATGACTTTGGATTCTATAACTATGTGCCAAGATGCAACTTCAGCACTGGAATTTAAGATGTGTCTGCCTTTCATGTTTCTCACTAGTCTTAGGTGTTCCCATGATGTATTTTTAAACAAAAAATATTGGAGCAGTTAGCTGTGCAGCTAAGCACATGGGCAGTCTTTTTTTGGCCTGATTTATGGGTTCCAAAAAGCCTGCCTCAACATGTCTGCTGGCTAGTGGGGAGTCATAATACATTGTTTTGTGTAACCAATATTTAAAGTTTTTTATGCTTTCATCTACTCGGTGGGGGTGGGAAATAGACTTTTAGGTGCTTTTTTCCACCCACCCCCCTTCAAATATACATCTGAAGAGAGACATAAACATACAGAGTCTGAGATATAAGCACTGTAAGAATAATCTTATAATAATTACGGCACAATTTAAGTGCTGTAAGAATAATGCTCTCCTAATACAATTCTTCTAGTCTTCTGATATATATGAAACAAACCAGTCTCACTGAAGTTGTAGAACCATTTAAGTTTTCTTAATTGTGCAATGCCAGTACTAATTCACTGCTATGGCCAAATCTGATCTATGGTTATTTATAAAGTGCCTGCTGCTACACACAGATGCTGTAGATTATATACTCAAGCAATTTATGCCGGCAGCTTGTATTAGCAAAACGTTCATTCAAGCATTCCAAGATGCTCTACAGACATAATTACTCAAACTGCATTAAAAAAAAAAAAAAAAAAAGAGAAAAACAAAATCATACATATTACTTAATGAGACAATTTGCAACAACTACACGAAAGCAATGGTTTTACTTCCAAATCTTCCAACCTCAACAAAGTAAGCAGCAAAAAAAGTTATTTCCTCCAAGAACATCCCAGGTTTTAGATATTAAAGTTAGTGATGTTTGCACAGAGTATGCCTGTGTATATGATATTAAAACACAGAAGCATCAGAACCCTGATTGTCTTTTGCAAAACTACAAGAAACAAGCTAAGAAGGCCTGTTCAGTTTGAAATATCCAGCCTTTTCTAACAATGATCACAGCCTAAGTGCTGCTAAAGTTATTAGAAAAAAACTCAGGTGTTGTCAAATTATCAAATCAAAGCACATGACCTTTCATAAAAGGCTAATATTGCTTAGCAAGACTTGCCAGCAACTCCAAAGAACCAGCGTTAATTTTGATTGACAGCCACCAACTTGAAACCAAGCCGCAAGAAATTTAGTAAGATGAAACATTTTGCCTTTACATCAGAACTTTCTGCTTCTCAGGGGTTAAATAGAAACCTGCGATTTATTGTCTGATAGTTTTTTACTAAATCCCAAAGCAAAAGACAATATGCATTCTCTAAGGGGTCTGGCTGCAACACTACCTTCCCCACAGGTTTTTCTAGTATCGCAGCCCATTCACTTAAGCACAGTGTTTTAATCGGCTTTAAGCGGGAAGGGGAGTAGGAACAGAGAGAGATCAAAATGAGATATTACAGGATTTAATCTTCACATTCTGTGCTAGTGCCATGGACTTGCTTTAAATATCAGTAATGTACACTTTTTGCAATAACATCCAAAGAAAGAACAGGCATTTTGTGTGTTCGTAAGAAGCTATGAAAACATCTCTCTAGGTTACAAACCTAGACAAGCAGTTATTCACTCCGATCCTTTGGCTCTCGGTATTTCCACTGGATATAGTCAAAGATGTCTTTTTCACATTCTACTGGTAGGGCTTCCCCGGCAACTCCTGCAAGCAAATTACAGATGCTATTTGAAAGGTGGAAGGTCTGTACAATCCTGAAATGCCAAATGCATTGCAAGATTAAGACAAAAATGCTATATGTAAAACAGACTTAAAAAAACCAAAACAAAACACCCCCCACAGACCTTTTAATACAGTATTTAGGTACTGATTCTCATTAGTGTCAAAGGAAATCAGGTAATGAATTAACTTCGGGGCCATGTGGTTATGCCGTTAAATATATTTATATTTGTGTGTGTATGTATGTGTGTGTGTGTATATATATATATGTGTATATAGACAGCCCCCCTCCAAAACAAAACAACTGACAGACATGACATATCTTGTTAAAAGAGTGGGAAACCACATATGTGCTGTGCATGGCACTGAAAAAGCAATCTTTAGGTCAGTAAGACTTTAAGTAGATTAGGTGGCCCAGAGAGGTAACTTTGTGCCACAGCACTGCCTATACATAAGCAGGCTGCCTCTTCCTGCTCTAATGGTGTCCCAATACCACAAAGGACACTGAAAAATTGCATGAACTACAGTATTTATCAGAAGCATTCCCAATACACTGAGAAGCCAATTTAAGAAGATTGCACAAAGCAAGTAACTATAAAGAATACTCTGTGCAAAGGCCCAGACTGACCAGTGACACCCAAGGGACGGATTGTATACTCATTGATCGTGAAGCCCATTTCCAGAGCATGAGCTCTCATGTTCTTGTTGAATATGTCACTTCCCGTGAAATACAGTACACCACAGTAATACTGATCTTTAGGGATAAGCCTAGAATAAAAGTGGAAGAAAAGTACAGATTTAGAACAAATATATTAACAAAACAGTTACAAGCCATTTGGAATTCAGCCAGACACTGTTCTAGGTTTGCTTCCTATTTACATGCACACATTCTGCAGCTCTGTGTCTGATTTTCCCACAAGCCAGATGCAAGAATGAAATGAAACTGCATATCAAAGAAAGGTTCAGCACATCTACCCTGACCCAGAAGTTACTGGTGTTCAGTCACTACATGGTTCCAGTGCTTGCACTCCTGCCAAGAATTAATGCCAAAGCAGTATGATAAAGTAGGTCACAACTCTAAAACTGAATACAAAGTCATGATTTAAAATACAGCATTCTTGCTAATAACCTGTTGCAGATACCAGCAGTTTTACAGTGGCTTCCATACTGCAAAGGAATTAGAAACCTAATAAATGCCACGTTCTGAATGTGGAAGTAGAGATTTGAATGCAGAACTTGATGCAAATGCCTACTATGCAGCAGACAGCTAAAGTAGGGGGGTTTTTTAATGTGTGTGTACCGGATATCAATTCTCCTATGTGGATAGGCTGTTCCATCTTCTTTATCTGGCAGCTGACAGACACCCTGTGAGGAAGTAAGGAAAGCAAGAATTTCAAAATTAAATGAAACAGATTTGACATCGATCTTCACCTCTCCACCCCTAAACAACCTCTAAACAATCCTCAGCCATCCTGGAGAGCAAAGTTAAATTCCCACTGAAGCGATTAAATATTTTACTAGAACAGTTGGATGTCATAGTACTGCAAATCACTATTTTACACTGCTAAGAGAACCGTAGTTGAGTGTAGCATAACTGCTTCTTAAGTTTTTATTACAGCAGGAAGGATCAAAGGACTTCTCATTTCCCATTCCTCTGCCTTGATTATTATTAGGCTCTTGAGCATGCACAAACATCAGCAGGTTAAGGAAAATGTAGATGGAGTTCAAGCTAATAGAAATATTAAAAAATAAAGGATTTTTCTTGAGAAATCCTCTGTCGCTTTTCATTTCAAACTGCTTTGTAATCTTCACGCAATTCACCTGTCAGCCTTTTCTTTTTTTCCCTAGTCTATAATCACCTTAAATGACAACACAGTAGGGGGAAGGGATATGAACCATAAGGAATGATGAGAGATGTTCACATACTAAACTGTTTCACCAATTGCAACTTCATGCTGAGACTTCTACTCTTAGGTTTGTTTTGAAAGCTTAACATTGCTTATGCTTTTAAAAGTTATGTTGTCTGCCTCCTTACTGAGACTTACTTTTCTCAGATTCTCAGCTGCAGTCATATTTCCCTTTTTACAACATTCCTTTCTTAGCTTCCACTTTGAAGACAAGAGCTATTCCACAACTATTTAAGACTGACAGGATTATACAGAGCAAATGGTCACTATAATAAGCTTGTCAAACTGCGAATGCAAACTGCAAATGCAGACTGTGTCTGCTTTTGGCTCACAAATGTACATTTAGCTTTAAACCCACACAGTATTCACACTTAAACCATTTGGCAAGAACAAGAGCGACTTTCACTTATTCCTCCTAAAGATCAAGCCCACCTTCAAAAAGCCATCAAGTTACATTCCCTCTGAGAATGCAACACAAACTAAACTGAAGACAAATGCTCGGAGTTCTTTTAGCTCTTATTTTAAGCAAAGCCAGACCAAGAAACAAAAATATAAAATAATCAAGTGCTCCAACAGCCCCTTTCACCTTGAGAAAGCAAGTATCTTTAACTGTAGTATCATATATTTAAATATATTTATGCCTTCCAAAAGATTAGCTGAATATAATGGTATCTTGATTTTTAATTAGAAATTTGTAAATCATGGACCTTTGGTGAACCTTCCTGCAGGACCACTCCTCTGAGCTTTGAAGGAATTCCATAAAGCCAGTATGAGTGACTGACAGGAACTAACCAGTCCTCATTTCCACTCAGTATTGCTTATGGGTCTATACTTCTCTGTTAGAATTAACTTTTAACCAGCCTGTAAGACCAGGATGCCTGTGGCCTGTAAAGAAAACTAAGTGAAGCAAGATAACACCTAATCCACGTTTAAGAAAAAAAAACCAGTCTTGCTGTGAGCGAGGGACCTAACAAAATGAATGTTCCTTGTAATTCATTACTTTCTTCAGGCATCCCACATATTCCCTATTATATCCTGAGTCTAGCAGCTTATCCATTAAATCTGCTCTGCCACAAAATTGACAAAAAAGGAGATAAAAGTATACTATGTATTAGACAAAACAAGGTAAACATAGGCCTGAGATCAAAGATAGCATTTCCAAGATCTTGAGGACAGAGTTACAAAAGTGGTCACTGCTGCAACTGAAGTGAGGTTCTGCTAAGGTTCTAGGGAAACATCAAGCAAAACAGTGACACAACTGGCATTGTGTTATGTCAGTGGGGTTCAGAACTACATAAATACCTGTAGATTTTCTAATACTGAAATCTTACCATGAAAGATTCACTAAGAGTTAACTGCAGAAAGTTTTTATGGGGGTAAAGGAGGGAATTTTAAAAAAAAAATTAAAAAAATCACAACTCCAACAGTCCAAATAAAGTATCTTGTATATATCCTAGCTTATGTCAGGAAAGGTAATCCCCCCCAACATCCTTCACCACCAAAAAAGCCTTACCATGAACTTGGTGTCACCTTTAGACAGCACATCTGTGACAAAGTGGACTTTTTCCAGTTGTTCTACAACTTGATGCAGAAGTTTTGACTAGGAACAGTGACAGCACAGAAGAATAAATTATTTCACAAATAACAAGAATATTCTACCTGTTTACCAGACAATGGCCCACATAAGTATGGGATGTCACTATAATTATATGTATTATTGTACATTAAATTTGACCTAGAGGGGGAAAAAAGATAATAATTCTGAGAAAAAGCTAAGAAAATTACAGCTGTGCAACATAAAAAAAAAAAAAAAAAAACTTTCACTGAAATCCCCATGTCAGATTGATTTCATTGGAAGTGACAAAACTAGTTTCTTGGTTTGAGTTTTCAACTTCTATGCAATGAAACTATTGAAGCAACACAAAAAATACAAACTGTCATTAAGACTTCTCCACAATTAGTCCCAAAAGATTACAAGGGCAGCAGGACATTTGCTTCTCATCCAAAAGATATGGCTACATAAACAGATACTTTCTCTACCTATAATCTCTGCTTTACCCAGCTATCTGTTACAGTTTTACATTGTAAAAGCACATGAATTTGAGGGGGTGAGGGTGGGGGGGAGTATGTGTGAAGGGAATAGGAGGGATGGAAGGATAAGAGTAAACATACTAAATAGTTCTGCAAGAGGAACACAACATTATACGTGGACCTGAGAAGTGATTGTAACTCCTGAAAATAAACATTGTGATCGAAGAAAAAAAAAAAAAAAAAAAAAAAAAAAAAAAAAAAAAAAAAGAGTTCACTATTACAGTAACAAAGAGATGCAAGACAAGCCTGAGACTATGTATCTTCTGAATTTAAACATACCCTTGTGGAAGTAATGCATAGTACCGATCCACAGTAGCAGAGAAACACACCTGTTTGGATGATTCAGATGTGAAACTCGGATGGGTTAGGAGAACATCCATATCGCCACTTGACTCTGCTCCTAGGCAAGTAAGAAGCAAAGAAAAATCACTCTGCGTATGACAAAGTACATCAACATTGGTGAACATCCATCTAACTTCTTCCTATAAACATGTTTTTCTGGTACAAAATAGTCAGTTACTATTCAAGATACTTGCAAAAAAATAATCTTAAAGTTAAGAGAACCTTGTTCTTCCATCAAGTAAAAGTTTATATCCCCACATATCTCAGAAAATACCGAAAGAATTTCTTGCTGTACTCCATAGCAATGAAGCACAAATGTTGTTAGCGTAAAACCAAAGCAAACAATTCACACATTACAATATACTACTCTTTGTGGGGCAAGGTGGAGAAGCAAGGATTTATGCGGGTGTTTCATCACTGAACTAACCAGTCAAGACAATACTAACAGGAAAAAGCCAGGTTCCAGCACAGACTTTCTCTCTAGAAGAACAACATATACGGTACTGAGTCTTGCTTATTAGCCCAAAGTAAGGATTGCAAGATCACAGAGTACCAACCTCGTCTAAAACTGCCACAGACTGTAGCAATATAGTTTGGGTCCAGCTTCTTTACCTCTTTCAGCACAATTTCCTATGTAAAAAGGAAAGATGTGTGTTTAGAGACATCAGTCATTCATTGGCCACCAGCGCCTCACATTATTGATAAAGACATTCTTACCTGCATTTGCAGCATTTCTTCCCTTGGGATTCTTTTCTCAAAATCTTCAAAGTATCTGCATATATAAAAATAAGCGTCTGAAAGAGTGGCAAAGGTAGCATCTTAAAATTTTAGTCAATTAAATGTGTATCAGAGGAAAGAATACAAATTCTATTACTGTCACATCACAAAAAGCTCCCCATTCTCGCCAAACATCTTAGAAAACATCTTGCCAAGAGACAGTAAAATCTCACAATCGCAAGTTTGACAATGCTTGGAAGATGGTTTCATTGCTTATTATTTCCACTGTATATGAAGAGCTGCTATGAGGTGTGAGTGATATTACTGTATAACCAATTAGTTTGTATTTATATAGCCCTCTGAAAATACAAAAGGTTCCTGACAAAACTCAGTCCACCAGCAAGCAGGAGGAACAGGTCCCTCACACATGGTCAGAGGTGATCTATGCTGGAAAGAGCTAAATGGAAGCTCACAAGTCAAATGCAGCTCCTGGTATCTTTGCATGCAGCTGTAAAAAACAGACTGCAAGCATGCTGCTTGACTGTGGAGAAAAAAAGGCCAGCTGAAACAATGATACACCTGACCAGCAGGCACATTCTTTACCCCTCCAGCACCAGAACTATTGACAGCAAGCACTGGCAGCCATACTGCAGCCTCAGAGCCACACATTCCCTGAACCATCCCAGTCCCAAGATTTGCAGACAGAGCTTCTGGATATGGAACTCGCCCCCTCCTGAGAGTTGCAGTAAACTGGGGACAAAAAGACCACCATGGAGCACTGAAACCATTCTTTCAGCTCACCACTTACTGGAGGTTCTGAAACAACATCTGAGCACAATGCTGGAAGCAGACCCAAGGACAACGTGTGCACTAGCAGCATGGATAGGTCAGGTGAGTTTTCTATTACTCACTTAACAGCGAAAGGTTTTCCCTTGAATGCTCACACATATAAAGGCAGGGATGCACACTGGGTATGGGGCTGGCTCAGATGAGCAGTGGGAAGGCGACAATCATTGTGTAACCCTTCTCACTCACTTGCAAGCAGTTTGTCCAGATCACGTATTCTGCATCTCTGCCACCGATGTGAAAACGCTAGAGCTGGCCCCACACAGAACCAACTCAGATATAGGGATTTATTTGGTTCAGTTGCAGCTTCCTGCAAACACAGCTATGGTTGTTCCAGAACTAGCACACTGGAACAGCCACTCAACAAGGAGCATTCAAGCTGGTAAGAACTGAGGGACAGACAGACATTCTGCATGGCATTCTCAAGTTCAGACATGCAAAGGTCTTACCTGGCTCACAACACGTAACAAAAAATAGCCTGGGCCACTTTTATGCAGATTCCCAAGAAGCATCATTGCAACCTTGCTAAAGTGATTCTCCATGAGCTAATTGAAAAAGTAACTTGAAATTAATTTCCTTCTGGATGGAGACTAAGCCTACTGAATTTCAACCCCAGTGAAACAAAAGCTCCGAACAACTGCTGAAAAGCACGTAGAGCACACAGAGACAACAGAACCTTACTTGGCCTGCGTAACCTTACGTTACATCCTGGTGTCTGAAGAAGTCATTAGAAAACCAAGCACTTGCACCCAAGAAAGCTTACTTCAACCCAATTCGCTGATGATGGGTCAGCTTGTGCTCATTTTTTCTTAGATCTAGAAGAATTAAGAAAAACAACAAAAAAAAGTTACTTGAGGACTAAAAATCTTACAGTAAGTTTCCACCACTGCAAAGATGATGCATGCAAACAATACCTAACAGGAAAACAGCAACCTCAAACACAAAGGAAGAGATTTTAAACTGACAGCTGGTAGGATGAGTACAAACGCATAGAGCACTTCCTGATAAAAGACTTCAATAGACCATTCACCTCAAAGCCAAAATCCTTGTTATTTTCCATGTCATCTGTAAGTACTTTACTTTGGATATGTATGTAATGCCTTTAGCTTGTCCACTAACTTTAGCATCTTACACACTTCCCTCAAAGCCTAGGGCGTATCTGCTATCACAGTACACTGTGGAAGAGGCAGCTTGACAGAAAAACACATTACTGGAGCGTGAACCGAGGACCAAAAGTTGCACTTACCTTCTAAAGTCTTGATTCCTTCTTCAACAAACTTCCTAGCAGCAGCAGGACTGCAAAGAGACAAGGCAATCTGCCATCAGGAACAGCAAGAATCAGAATTCACTGTAACTGCCTAGGTTCTTCAAGGCCAAGACTGAAGTCACTTCTGATGCTTACCCTCTTTTCAGCATATGCATTTTCAGTTTGTACTTTCAATCAGCAGAGATGGCTATCCAAGGCTTGGCCTGCACATTTTTAGCATTGATACAAGTATATAGTGATATACAATTGTAAAAAATAAACAAAATCTCACCAGATACACAATATTGCTTTAGACAATACTTTTGAATGTATAGTAAGAACTACTTTAACCACAATCAGTCTCTGAACCAGCTTAAGGCAACAGCAACACAAAGTGTCTTTAGACTAGCACTTCAAAAAACGCAACAAGGCTCCAGTTTGCAACCTACAGTACAGCAAAGTAGTCCCAGCTCCAGTTCGGCTAGAGAGTTTGACTTAAGCACAGCACTCAAGTAAATGGCTGAACCTTTCTCCCCTCTAAGGGTTTGTCATTTGATTAATCTGCTTGACTCTGCAGGGAAAGAACAATGGTTCAACTGAGACACAGGCATTCAGGTAATGTTATACCCAGATACCTATCCAATATCTCAAAACGCTGAGAACCGCCTGCCTGAAAGCATAGTCCCTTCTGGGGAACTACTCTCCAACTAGTCTGGAATCCCATGGTTACAGCTCCACCACCTTAAATACTTTGAATCCACTTCCTCAATAAAACTCTTACATTACAATAGAATTGTGAGATCTTGACCTGCCCTTTACTTCCTTTCTTACCCTTCCCAGCATCTCTTGCTGGATTCCAGACCAAGAGAGGCAACTTCCACTGTCCTGAGACAGAACAGGACCCAAGCTTCTCCTTCTGCATCCCATTCCAATTTCTCCAAGGCATTCTGAAAACCCAGTATATCCTCAAACTTTGAGCACATTTTCTCTCAGAATTACTTGAGAATGATCGCATTCCCTACCCTCAACCTCAAGTGTTTCAAACGTTGCACAAGAGCCCTGATGCTTTTTTGGGGGTTTTGTTTGCTTGGTTTTTGTTTTGTTGCCTGTCTCAGGGCTCCACTCCTTTTACAAACACACGACAGAGCACCATTGTCCCTGGGCCCAAATTCCCACCAAAGGTCCCAAAGAGACTTCTCACTTCCACTCTTCTCAGTCTTTCATGGTTCTATTCTTGGTCAGCTCCTCTCTCCTTCACCTCTCAGTTTGCACACAGGAGCTTCCCACTTCCACTCCTCTACCTGACGATTCCATGCCCTTTCTTTTCAGCCAATTGTGTCATCACAACTGAGGTGTCTCAGCATGGGCACTACAGCATGAGCTCAAACTCATTCTCTTCATTATTTGCAATTACCCAAATTCTGTTCCTAACTCCACCAAATAAACAGGAGCAGGAAAAAAAAAACCCAAACCAACCAAACAAAAAAACCTTACCCAATGCCAGTAACTCGTGTCAAGAAATTGATAGATGCACTTGTATCATCTTGTCGAATCTGCAAAAACAAAACAACACAAACCAAACCCTTCTTTATTCCATTTGCAATAAACAAAGAAAACCTGAGAAGATAAAACAGCTTAGTCAGACTCTGCTTTGGAGGCTCACTATAAATCAATGCAAAACAGTACCAAGGATAGTACCATGTATCACAATAATGCTGTATGTACCAAGCCTGACAACTGCCTAACTACCCATGCTAAGGTGAACAGCACAGCTAAACCACAAAACTGCACAGCCTTCCAGAGTCAGAATTCCACTTCTCACAGAAGACGTTCACATGCTGGTTATATAACCCAAAATATCTTCATAAATAGACAGATTTGAGGCTTTGGTTAAGCTTCTTGTTCCCTGCTTTCTACTCGCCATAGGCTCCATGACCACCATTCTTAAGCTTGACATCAGTCTCTCCAGGGACAATAACAGAAATTGCACAAAGCAAGCAGGTTACTTTGCAGGTTACAAAGAAAAGCTACTATTGAGAAATAGAGCACAAAGGAGAGAAACCCACCTTTTCCAATTTGCGTAGTTTTCCAGTGGATAAGAACTCATCTATCTTCTCAGCTATTTTAGCACCTACTCCATCCTAAATATTGGGGGGAAGGGGAGACAACTTAACTTCAGATCACTGGAAAAAAAGGGAAGCTGCACAGAATTTAGAGTCCAGAAAGAACTATGAGGCCACCGAGACCACAACAAAATGTTGGACCACAAGGGAGCACAAGAATTCAAGGGCACACCGCAAGCAGCATAAACGCTGTAATTCAAGGGCTACATTAAAGGCTCCCCCAAAGCAGTAATTCTGAACAAGGTGGGCTTTGCTCAAGTTCCTTGAACTTAGAGAAGCGGTAACAGAGGAAAGGGGAACCCTGCCGCAGCAGAACCCTCGTACGGCAGAGCCTCAGCTGGAGCCCCCAGCTCCACCAAGGACCCCCCCAGCAGCCACACCGCATCCCGGTCCCCGAGCACCTGCCTCGCCCACGGGCAGAGGAGCTGGCACAGGCGGGATCAGCCTCCCCCTACTCCCACGCTCCCCGGTAGCCCCCCGCTCCCTCCAGCTACCCCACGGACACTCTCCCCCCCACACCCCCCACCGCTGAGGCGGCCACGAACACTTTACCAGCTTCTTGGCCTCGGCCCCGCTCCGGATCTTGCTGGGATACCGGGAAATAACCGAAGCTGCTTTCCTGCAGAACAGGGGCCCGTCAGCACCCACGCGTAGCGGCGGGGGAGCGGGGAGGGGGAGAGGCGGTACCTGTACGCGTTGTACTTGTGAATGGCCCGGTTCACGTTGCGCTCGTAATTAGCCAGCTCTGAGGGGAGAACCGCGGTGAGAGAGCGGCCGGCCGGCCCGCGGGCCCTCCCACCGCCCGCCCAGCCCCTCCCTACCGGTAAGAAAGTCGGTGATGCCCTCGTTGGGGCTCTCCTGAGGAGCCTTTCGCTTGCTCATGGCCGACGTCGGCACCGGCGTCGGTACCGGGAGATGGCGGAAGCGCCGGCCGGAGATGACAGGTCGGCGCTTCCGGTGGTGACGTCATCAGAGCGCGGCCAGCTTCAGTACGCATGCGCGGCGCCCGCCGGCAGGAATGGGCTGAGGGGGGAACGGGTTGAGGGGAACCGGGCTGACAGGGGAACCGGGCTGACAGGGGAACCGGGCTGCGGGTGATCCGTGGGGAGCGAAGGCGTGAGGGAGGCGGTGGGCAGATGCTGGAGCACGCAGGTGTAGGGCGGTGTGGCGCTGCTGATGTCGCCTGTCCTCCACAGCAGAGTCTGCTGGTATGACATCTCCTCCGCCTCCACTTCACGCTGCTTTCTGGCGCGCTGTTGGATAAACAGGATTTTCCAACGGGGTCTGTTTGGCTTGGGCCGCTTGTGTTGCTGAGAGGCAGCTTAAGTGAGTGAACTCCTGCTTGTATCACTGTCCAGGCTGGAGTCTGTTTCACGTTAGCTCAATCTTTCCAGTGTTTGGAGTTTTTAGAGGCCCTAGTTTTTATCCTCATTTTGCTGGATGCTGCTTTCTATGCAGTCTGGAGCTGACTGAAAACCTGGTGTTCCATTGGTGGTGTGTGCCTCTATTTTCCAGGGAAAGAGCTGGGGCTGTTGGGTTTTCCTCTCAAATACCCGAACTGAATTGTATTCCAGAAGCAAAAAGCGGAGGCAGGGGAGGGGAGCGCTGCTCACTGACTTACCACATCAAGGGCAGCAGCAGCAAGAGCTGACCGTTTCTCACCGGACTGACAAACACCGCTCCAGTGATGACTCTTCAGGTGTCACAGGGGAAGGGGGAACATATGGGCAGAGCCCCATGGCAGACTCACTCCCAGGAGTTATGTGCATTAATTAATAAACTATAGCTTTATTCTTTGCACTTACGGCTGTGCTGAAGTCCCTTTGCACTTGGAAGTGCCTGTGACAAAGTCCAGTAAGGAGGTTATGCGTTATGTGTTGGGGATTGAGCAGCTGGTCCCAAGGCCTCTCAGACCTCTTCGGGATCCATGGGGGTTTCTGGAGCTCCCCAGTGCTGTTCACAGGGCTGCAGGGAATTTCTTTTGCATCACTATGGATGCTCTGGGCCGTTGGTGGCATTTTCCATCATCTGCTGGGCAGCCAGGGCCCCTCCAGGACCATGAGAGGTCCCCAGGCCCCTCCTGGGTTTGCTCTTTACACCCCCCAGATATCCCAGGCACGTCTGGGGTGAAGGGCTGGGCTAGTGGAAGCGGTGCCGGGAGACAGGCTTTGCACAGAGTGAGGGGCTACCTGCAGACATCCCATAAGCTACCCTGAGCCTCACGGCATATGTTACAGCCCCTTTGGTGGGCAGCAAGGCCCTTTGTGTTTGGGTGTGCCCCCAAGACCCCTGTGTGCCTTTCTGTGTGCTCCCAGACCCGGCATACACCTTGCAGCATGCCACCAAGTTTTCTGTGGGGCTTTGTCCCATCCCAGACTTTTTCTGGTGATTTTTGGTGTGCTCTAGGGTCCTCTGTTTTCATTTCTGTATGCCTCAAGGAGTCCTCTGTTTGCATTGCTATCCCCTGATGTTGTTTTTTCTTTTATTGCACCCCAGAGCTCTCCATTTCATTTTTTGTTTCTGTGGCAATACTTTTTCTCCTTTCTGCTCACAGAAGGACCCTCCCAGGAGCTTTCACCAAGCTGCTCTCAGGAGCTGGGGCACTCCTGCTGCCCCAGCTGTCCCTGAGGAGGCTGCTGCCCAGGGTCTTGTGTTCCTGATCAGCTTCTGCTTTGGTACCAGATACCAAATAGAAACATACTATAAGGCAGAAAACAGACTGCTCTGGAGCACAGAGATGGCTTTGGAAAAGGTTCTGACAGAGCAAGAGGCATTGTCATAGGGATTAGAGAGTTCCTGAAGGGACCAGAGAGACCAAAGAAGTCTTGGCGATGCAATGAGCTCAAAAGGGAATTGAACAAAAGTACAGATATCCTCAGGGGACCGGGGATCAAATGGAGGCGTACCAAATGGTCTTCCCCCTGCCCCCGCCATGTCTGTGGGTCATCTCCCCTGCTGTCTGTGGGTCTTCAGGATGTCATCTGTGTTGTTTTATTTTTTAAAATCTCTCGCCAGCATCTGGTCTGCTCGGATGCGCTGTTTCCCGCTGAGCAGAGCTGCCCCTCTGGCACAAAGCAGCTTGGGGTCTTTTGCGGCCTGCCTTCAGGCTGTCACCTGGGTTGCCTTATTTTTTAAAATCTCTCACCAGCACCTGTCGACTGGCTGCTGTCACTCCCACAGCCCTGATGCTGCACACAGACTGACACAGCAGTCCCTGGAGCTTGCTCCAGGGCAAAAAAAATACCCCATTCACAGGTTCCCTGTGCTGCTTCTCCTCCCCAGGTAACGGGGGTGTGCAGTGCCCACCTTTGGCTGCCCGGCAGCAGCGTGATGGTCCTTTCCCGAGCACCGGCTGGGGGAGCGGGGACTGACGGCTCAGCCCAGTTCAGACCAGCCAAAGGCCAGGACTGCTTACTGGGGGTACAGGGCTTGCAGTTCCCTGCCCTTCTCCCACTCGCAGCCCAGGCAGTGGTCTTCCTTGCTGCCGTGCCAAAAAGCACCCGAGCGGCTGGAGCATTCACAGTGGTCGAACTCAAAGGATGGAAAATTGGGGTGGTTGCTTCTGTCCATGCCCCATACCCTATTACCTGGGGAGGAGAAGCAGCACAGGGAACCTGTGAAAAGGGGGGTTTTTTTGCCCTGGAGCAAGCCCAGGGACTGCTGTGTCGGTCTGTGTGCGGCATCAACATTGTGGGAGTGACAGCAGCCAGTTGACAGATGCTGGCGAGAGATTTTAAAAAATAAGGCAACCCAGGTGACAGCCTGAAGGCAGGCCACAAGAGACCCCAAGCTGCTTTGTGCCAGAGGGGCAGCTCTGCTCAGCGGGAAACAGCGCATCCGAGCAGACCAGATGCAAGTGGCTGATCTGCAAACGAGCAATACGCTGGTGGTCCTGGGGCTCTGTTGTGGTGTTTGCACCTTTCCTCGCCTCTGTGCTATCGGCACTCTGCTCTCCTAACCCCGCACACACACACGGCTTCCTCTGCAGGGCACATAATGTGCAGTGAGGCCGCACCTCGAGTACCGTGTTCAGTTTTGGGCCCCTCACTACAAGAAAGACATCGAGGTGCTGGAGCATGTCCAGAGAAGGGCAACCGAGCTGGTGAAGGGTCCAGAGCACAAGTCTGATGAGGAGCAGCTGAGGGAAATGGGGTTGTTTAGCCCAGAGAAAAGGAGGCTGAGGGGAGACCTTATCGCTCTCTACAACCACCTGAAAGGGGTTGTAGTGATGTGGGTGCTGGTCTCGTCTAGCAAGTAACTAATGATAGGACGAGAAGAAATGGTCTCAAGTTGCACCAGGGGAGGTTTAGGTTGGATATTAGGAAAAATTTCTTCACTGAAAGGGTTGTCAAGCATTGGAACAGGCTGCCCAGGGAAGTGGTGGAGTCACCATCCCTGGAGGGATTAAAAAAGTGCGTAGACAAGGCACTCCAGAACATGGTTTAGTGGGCATGGTTGACGGTTGGACTCAATGGTCTTAAAGGTCTTTTCCCACCTAAATGATTCTATGCTTCTATCACCTAGTTCAGAAATAGAGCAGTGCTCCAATTTAAAAACTGCCTGCAAATCATTGTTACTGTCTTCTTGATATGCGTGTGGAGGCTTGGGTGTATTTGGAAACTTTGGGCTTTTCATCAGTCTGAGTTTAGTGGCCAGTAGGCTATACTAAAATGCCACTGTTCATTGATCAAAATTTTTTGAAATTTCACATTTAATATCATAACATTTTGTGAGACACTGATACTGTCCTAAGAACCCTTTAAGATTACTTCAGAAAGGATGTGTTTCTTTTAGGCGTAAAATTATTTTCATTGTTACATTTTAAAAAATTATCTGTGTGCTTCCATTTGTTTTAGTCTGTTTGCTCACTCAGAATAGTGCAAGATTTCCCTCTAGTGGTTAAAACCCGTACATATTGTCTGAAAGCGTAATGTAGTATCTGTACCATCAAGTTTTTTGTAATTTTACATCGCAAAGGATGCACACGTCTAAGGTCATATAACCTATCTATGCTATATAGATGACAATCTAAGGTCTATGTCAGACCTTAGATAGATGTTATTACTTAGTAGGTGTAATCAAAGCTTCTTTGCAGCCTGAACGAACAGAGACATACTACAGAGAGTTTACTTTTTTCCCCAAGCCAGGTCTTTTTCTGTTGTTGTGGGCTTGAGTTGTCTTTGTGTAATGGAGAATATGTACCCATTTATATCAGTACACATCACCAATTACTTGAACCTTTTCTCTAAGGTAGGGGTGTATTCTCCAGTTAATGGAAATCTTTTTTCTATTCATAGCAGATACTAGTGTCTGCAAAGAATTAAACTCTGGCTCTTTGTAACTCTACCTGCAAACTTCTCTTCTTCTAAGACACAGCAACAGGTAATACAAGGGACAAAGCATCACATGCCCATTTCAGAATTTCAGGCTTGCTTGTTGGGAGCTATTTGGTGAATTCCTCTTCTGTCTAGGGAGTAATTTATAGAAATGAACAACAGGAGAAGAAGTTTGAAATCCATTCTCAAACTGTTTTTTATTACTATTCTATTTTGGGTTTAAATTATAGTGACTCGCCCATGCCTACTTGTTTTGTCTTAGGGAGGTACTGTTTTTACTGCATTCACCAATAGGTACATTGAGCCTAGTTCCACCCAGAAAATTCCGCATATCCTTTATTTCCAGGGATTAAGCAGACCCATTGGAAAGGATTGCACTGACCTTGTGGCAGTCTCTTGCAGAGGCAAATGTCTTTATATGTAGAGCTTTCTCTCCAGATTTTGTTACATGGTTCCTACAGCTTCCTCCTAAACTCTATGTAACCAAGAAGTATATTTACGTATGTATTTGTAAACATGTACTTATTTATATATTATGTTTATATTGATACACGTACATAGTGCTTCCTAGTTTGTGGACTTTTGGGTCCCACTTTCATCCAGCTTTTATCTTCCCTAAAATGCTTGTCAGAGGTCTTTGTGTCCTAAGCGTTCCTGCTACTTCATATTTGTCTGCTTCGCAAGTCTTTGGGATCACTTTCTCTTCAGGTAGTTTTGGACTGAGTTTTGCTCCCGTTATATTTGCTCCCATTATCTTTTCTTCTTGAATATGAATGTTTTTGGATATGAGAGGATTGCTCACATCTCACCATGTTAGTCCCATGGATGCTGAGGAAGTGGCAGCTTGGACATAGCTCCACTGCGGGACAGAGGGTTGGTGTCGGAGGCTTGGATAAAAAATGGGTAGTGAGAGAAATATGCACAAGATGAGACCATAAAAAACCCTGTAGGATACTTTTGAATTTCCAGAGAAACCTTTATTAGAACATGCTGACTGATCTTGTTTAGCTTCATGCAATTTGTGACCTCCTTCCATGTTTGCTTTCAATTCCAGCCAAGTCTTTTTGGTTGGGGCAGGTGAAAGGCACTGAAGTGCGCCTGGCTTTCACATCATTGACAGGGAGAGACAATGTGATGTGTTCACAGGCAATAGGATTTCTCTTTGGTTCAGCTGCTGCTGCCCATAGCCGTATTTTTTCAAGTGCTTTTCTTAGTGTGCCTGTGAACAAATCAACAGGAAGGGCAGTAAACTGCTTAGTGCAGATGTGTGTGAAGAGGCGGGGGAAGAGAAAGAAAAGAAAGAAACTAGGAAAAAAAGACTGAAGTTGAACAGTTAAATTTCCGTATTGGAAAGACAGTTCTTTCTGGAACTATGTTGATTTATTTTGTTACATATAGGATTCTAGCTTTAGTTGCATGAAACAGAAAACACAACCTCATCCCTTCCACCAAACCTCTTATCTGCCAAAATTTAAGGGAGAGAACTGGTATTTTGCCTTTTTTTCCCTTTGATTATTTCATCCTTTCCACTCTCTTGCAGTCCTGTTTGTTTCTCATTTTGCAACTCTTTAGTGCTACCTGAGTTGGTCTTGCAGTAGACGAGAAGAAACCTAAGAATCTGTAATGTAAAGGGAGCTGACTGCTAGACGGATGTTCTTTCTTCAGTGACTTTTACCCTGCTCCAGCAGCGCAGAGCACTCCTGAGCAAGCCAAACAAGGCAGCTGTTTCAGTGCTTCTCTCTTTCCTCATCTGATTTATCTCCTATTCCCTCTTTTTGCCCTAAATTCTCCAGGAGGAGCAGCGAGCAGAGAAGCAGGGGTTGCCACTTTATCTTGGCTGGAAGAGCTGCCATCCACATGGCACTGGTGGCCCTTTCTAGTCTGTTGTTTCACATGCAACCTTGCAGAGCTTCTGCTGTGTATTTCCCATCTATTTAATATCCCAGGGTGTCTAAAGAAAAAAGAGGGGGAGAAGAAATATTAAGACACCTTTGAGTTGCATTTTCAGAACATTGATTACATTTAACAGGCATGGTGCACAAATGAGAAAGAAAAAAATCCCCAAAACCAAACTGATTCGGAAGTTTCAACTGTGATGGTAATTCTGCTGTAGTGAAACTTGAATGAGCAATATGTGAGGCAACAGAAAGCTCTCCTGGGGAGTCTTTACAGAGGCCGAGATAAATTAGATGTAATTCAATACCCTGGAGTACCCTAAATGGTTGGTAGTAAATAAGCTGTGCTTAAATGAGAGTAACTCATGTCAACTAGATTATTACACTGAATTGTGGATACTGTTACCAAGTTGCTAGTAGCGTATGCTCAAAACTAGTAAACAAATCACACTAGCAAGTTACTGAATCAGGAGGAGGAAGGCCTCATGTTATGCTGTTGCAGCTAGGTCCTGGGGGAAGTCATGAGCTCCGTCTGAAACTGCTTATCCAAAAAAATAGGAGCAAGTACCAAAAAGCTGAGTATGGAGGTTGCGCTGCTGCTACATGCTTCCACACTGCTGTGCAGGCTGTCTGGGGCAGGCAGCTGCCCATGCTGCCAGCACCTGAGTAAAAAGGAGAGATTTAAAAAGATAAAAAGAGAAAAATTAGTCTAGGCTTTAAGTTTTGGCTGCTTTTAAAGACTCCAGTGTGCTAGGGAGTTGGCTGGCAGCATCTTGCCAGGAGGAGACCTGGCATCCACTTGGAGAAAGAAGGGAAAATGCTAGAAAAACACAAAGTACGCAGACTTTGCAGAAAAATATTGCTGTGGCAGAGGCGGCAGGCCAGGGTTCAGCTGAGGTGCTCGCAGCTGGAGGCGAGGAGCAGTGTCACTCCAAGGGCTTCAGCGCTGCGCCTCCTGACATCAGTGGTACGAATGATGCTCCAGTAGAAATACTGAGACAACGTGTGCAGAACTGGCCACAGATTAGAAATAATTTGCCACTGTTTGATGCCAGTGATCACAGTCATGAGTTTTAGCAGTCATCAAATAGTATCTTTTAAATGCAACAGCCATTGTGGTCATATGGAACAAGTAACAACTTAATACAAATAAATGGTTATGTTCCTTACCTTAAATAAATCTGTGATTTCCTGTTACATCATCAAACAATTGCATATTGCCTAAGAAGAATACATCTCAAAGTATAATGAAAAATAAGCAAATATAAAAATATCACAAACCCATTGATAATATAAAAAACCATGATCTCCTGATACACCTTCTAAATGTATTTGCCAGCACATCTCTTACAACAAAAGACTTGAAGATTATAATTAAATCCTAAATATCACTAGGAACTAATGAAATCCTAAATATCACTAGGAACTATCTGGAAACTCCATTTTGTTTAGCTTGACTCTAGTGTTGCTTTTCTCTTGAATCACTCTGAGGTGTGAAGAGTTAGATATTGCTCTGGTATCACTGATAACTCTGTTTTCCCCTATAAAATTCATCGGCTAGCTAAGTGTTTTTAGAAATTATTCAGTACTTTTTTAAAAAAATGGATTTTTTGTGCTGAGGTATGATATTTTTCATTGTATCAGTTTAGACATGTCCCAGAGCATACAGAAGTTAATGGGAATTAATGGAGAAACTTCATCCTTTTCATGTTACTGTTGTTTTTTACACTGTATGTTCATGTGTACAGAAGCCAAATATAACCCATGAAGCCGCTGCATACTTATTTGCATAAGCAGATTATAAAATAAAGTGTCATTTTTTTATGGGGTTGTACCTTTCCTAGCAGAGAAGGATCAAGATCTGTGCCTAGGATTGTTAGGTATCAGAGCAGTGCAATACAGAATAATAAAAAATTTATCAGATTTTGAAGAATGCAGTGAGTGCAGGATAAGTCCAGCACTTCAATGCTTGTTGACTATTTTGTATTCTGTGCTGCTTAAGAGAAAATTGCCACCACTGATGTATGTCTCCTTATTCTGTTTATCTATATGCATCAAGTTTATGGCTATTGCTCCATTCTTAATATGATTTATAAAAGCAAAAGGAAAATTTCCAACTATATCACTTCTCATTGCTGTCTCCAGTAGGGAGACGCTTGGGGAACTGCTCCAGGGTTTAGGAAAACTCTTCTCCCAAAAGTATTTCAGACCGTGCTACTGGAAGAGGGCTTCCCTGGGGCGCCCCGTCACTGACGGCGCTGGCGGGGCTGCAGGTCTGGCTCCGAGGCTTCGGCTGAGGTCTGCAGCCCTGAGCGTGTACGGTTCACTCCCTAATGCTATTTTGGGGACCTTACTAAAACAGTCAGGGCTTTTGGTTAGATTTCTACTTGTTTTCAGGGGAATTTGTGAGGATTTAGCAGCGTTAAAGATCAGGTCCCATATGCATAGGCACACCGACTTTATGCAAGCAGTCAACACACCGAGGGCTTTAAAATTACATGGGTGGAAGGCTCTGTGAAAGTGCAAAGTATTTTACATATTTATTTTGTCTAATATTTATTAGGAAGCTGCCTGAGATAAAACATGTTAGTCTTTATAATAGTTTTTAAATGAAAAAAATCCGCTAACCCAGAGAATCCCCACAAACATTCCACAAGAAATGGGCAGCCTGCACTGCGCTTTCCTTTCCTGCTGGCTCCCTCTGCTCTGTGCAAAGGTGTTTCTGCCTCACAGGGAGTAGTTTTGACTGCTTTGGCCATATTCACTGAGGAACTGCTTTGTTGCCTGGAGGGGGGAAGGCTTCCCGGGGCTTTGACTGAGGGGGGCAGCCCGGGAAGAGCTGCGGGGATCAGGGCTGTGCTAGTTCCCTGGCAATCCACAACAAGGAGAAAGCAAACATTGCGAAGGTTCATGACAGAGCAGGTTTTAGTGTTCAGTTTCTCATCCAAACTAAAGTCAGCTACCAGCCTAGGCAGGGTTAACTTTTATAAACAAATTCTTACTTATGAAACCTTATACATTAAGGATACACCCCGCTGCCTTTCTGAGATTTCAGTGAATTAAACTGATGAAGATCAACTTTGGTGGACAGTTATTGGACTGCCTGTTTATTTTGAACGGGATAAAAGCTGACACTGTCAAGTTAGTCACTCGGAGATCTCCTTATCAGTGTCAGGGTTAGAATATCTTTTCCTTGCTGATGATGTCAGGAGCTTTCCTCAGAAAATCCAGAGCTTCATAATTCCTTACCCGCTGCGCAGTGGGTGTGGTGCCTAAAGCGAAGTTTGTGTTTGGAGAGACTCTTGGCAAATGTTGCCCGTTTCCAGATCCCACCATGCTCAGTCCTCAGATTATATTTCCTTCGTTTGTATTTTGGAGGAAGCATGACCAGGAGGTGGAGTGTCCATGTACCTGGTGCAAAATGTGATGTCCGTGGGACAGGCCACCAACAGCCTTTGTATTGCCCCTTACTGCTGAGAGGAACCTTCATGCTGGCAGCTGATAACTGCTCAGAGTTTGAACTTTGTACCCTATGAACAGCTAAGTGATTTTTTGTGGGTATGTGTTGTTTCCTAGGTTTAAAAAAAAGCCAAACCAAAAGAAAACCCAAACCCAACCAACTTGCATATAGTGTTATACTCAGAAAAATCATGGGCAGGTTGGAAGTCTTAGCTCCACTTAAGTTCAACCTGAAGCGGGGATCTGCAGGAGAAGCAAATTATCGTACCCTGTGCAATGCCAGGATACAACCAACGCTGCTGTTGGCAGCAGAGGAACAAAGAGACTCAGGAGTTTGGGGTTCCCTCTTATGCTTTGGAGGGTTTTGCAATTATAGGGTCACGGGCCCTACTCTTTCCTTTAAATGTGATTTCTTAGCCCATCCTTTCTGATCTGTCCCTGTCCAGTCCTCTGTCTTCACTACGCCTGCTTCCTTTTTTTTTCACTCCTATTGAAGATCCATTCTGTAGGGTTCTTATTTTAGCATACAAGCATCTGCCCAGATAGTCTGGACTTCTCTTGTGTTTAGCATTGTAGATTTCCAAAGTGTTTCCAGTGGAACTGTAGATTACTCTAAAGGGAGTTTAAGCCTGTGAACAACATAACGTTTCCTAGCTACACGATGGATCTGTCAAAGCAGGTATTGAACCTGGTAGGTTGTGTATACATCTTACGCAACCCACTCACATTGAAGTAGGAAGAAGGCATTAAATCATTTTCTCGCAAGTGAATGAAGCTCTTGGAGACTCCACATTTCTCAAAGAGTGCAAACAAACTAGCTTTGGATCCTCCCACAGCAGACAAGATGGGCGAGCTCACTAGCTTCAGCTGCTGAAATATATCCCCTCAGCCCAATTTTTTAAGGTAAGTAGCAAATGCCTGGCCCCTGCCTCGAGGGGACTGGAGCCAAGTGCCTAAAGAGGGGACGGGGAATGTTTGTGTTGTGCAGCTGCCTCAGCCATACCCATCTCAGGGAGAACGGATGCAAGCTGTAGCAGTGTTACTCTTGTCTTTTTGAAATAAACATTCTTCTGAGCTACTTAAACATCAGGCAGTTTTCCAGTGATGTTTTTATTTGTTGGGTTTTTTTCACATGCCATTTGTTTTCTCCTGTGTCCTCCTGTTATCTCCATTCCCTGCTTTCTGCAGTCATCTTTGGACATTAAGCACCTCTGAATATAAAGGCTGAAGATTTAGCTGAAAGGCAAGGACAGGACACTTCGGCAAATGCTTCTAGTGGTGAATGGGTTTTGGTTTTTATTGTAATAGAGCCTTACATCTGTTCCTGTTTGTCAGAGACTTTAGGATTTAACAGTGAGAGTGCAGGCATGACATCTCAGCCATTTTAGCTGGCAGAAATATTGTGATTTTATAGGCTTTTTGTATTGTGTGTATCCTAACAGTATTTTATATATATATATGTATATTTAAAGATACTTTCATATATATATAAATACATATATGTATGTTTTACAGTTTCTGAACTCAGAAGATACTCTACATTCAGCCTGGGCTAAAAAAATAATCACTTGGATGAAAAAAAAAAAAAAAGAAAGAAGACAAACCACAGGATTTACTGTGTCAGTATGACACATTTTTTTCATGGTGGTCTTTATTGCACATACGTAACAAGGATTTCGGAAAGCAGGGCATGGAAGCAGATGCTTTTAAGGAGGAAGAGCACATGTCACAGCAGACTGCCAATGATCTGGCAAGCATGGCACCATCTTCCAATATAATAACTGAGAAAGTCATGCCTTCTTTATCCCCGGGTCGGGTTGACAATACGAGTGAGTCCTCCAGCAGGCAGTGTCCACTTTTATACAGTTCAGAAGCCAGCAGTATGATGGGCAACAGTAACGTCTCAAGAGATAACTTGGGCCACAACCAAGGTTTTCAGCATGCAAGGCAATTATATTATTTGGCCAGCTCTGATTTTTTTCCTCAAAAGTTGGCTCCCAGTGAAACCCAGGCTGGAATTCATGATGCAAGTGACACCTTGGAAATGCTCACTCCTCCTCTGCTCCCTGCCTCAGAGCCTGGGCTGAACCATTGTGCTCCCACCTACAAAAACATGGAACAGGTTAGTTTGCTTTAAACAATCACTGAATTTATAATTGCATGTTGCATATTTCTAATAGTTGCACAGCCCCTTCAGCAAGAAAGGGCAGGTAATTTTTCTGTCTGTCTATAGGTAGGAAGCTTTACTGGCAAGCACTGGGAAGTGCATCATAACCCTGTGTCTGATGCTGTTGCTCTAAAGCATCCATGCAATGAAGTGCTTTTCCCAAGACAAAACTAATCAAATTTTCTCTTGTTCCTCTTGTCCAATGGTTATGGCTATCTCCCTCCCTCTGGTGAAAAAGATAGCATGTTCTGGCTCCGTGTTCTCATGTGTATAGTGGTTGTGGGGCACATTCATGTTCTTATTTCCATATGTCTTTCTATCAGTCCTCTTCTCATGCTCCATCTCTTTTTTAATCTTTTTTTTTCCCATTTCTGACTTTTTCCTCTTCTTCTTAGTTTTGACAAAGTGATGGACAGGAGTAACTCCACAGTATCTCTTCCACTGAGTGCTCTATGTGCTTCTCATAAAATAGTAAACAATACAGTACCTTAGCCGCATATTTTAAAGAAACTCTTATGTTTCCAATACAGTTGAATTTATTATTTAGGATGTGTCTATGCTGGCAGTTCTCAACACTTTCTCCACTGGAAGTCTATCATCATCATTTTAACATTTTTTGATGATGTCAAAATCAGAAGTGCCTGTGCTAATAAGGCTGCATCGTCTGCCTCTTGCCCTGAGCCCACCTCACCTGGGGGCTCCTTTTCTTGACACTGTTGGTACCACCTCTGCACAACAGACAAGAGCTGGGAAAACCGTTGTTCTTCAGCCGTATGTCAGGAGGTTTGCAGCTGGGCTGTGCCAGTGCAGTGGCTCCTCGACCACCTAAATTTCCTGTGGCTGAGGACTGCTAAGTGGGGTGTTGAGGCTACCCTGGGATCCAGTTGCCCACACTTCTCAAGGGGATACTTAAGAGCCAGCCAGGAGTCCCCACCACCTTCAGCTCTCAGTCTAATGAGGATTTTAGTACTTTACGCATAGGGACAGGAAACTTCTTATTCCTTGGTTGTTGGGAGAGTCTTAATGTAGGTAAGGCTTCAGTTGAAGAGAACTTCTTGTGAGTCCCAGGAGTCTGCTACTTCTTTTCTTGGATGACATAAACCGGATCATTAAGTTTAATGACCAGTATGTCCTATGATATCCTAAGCTGTCAATAGCTGGTCATAAAATCTGATACTGGGTCTTGGGCATTCTTTGTTCTTTGGTGGCTTCTGGCATTTGACTATGTGAATTACTTGAAATGTCCTCAAAGATTCTGGAAAAGAAAAAGGTGAACTTGGACTTTGCTTTGTTACCTGGAGCTTCTCGAGTGATACCAGGCAGAGGGGCATTAGAGTGAAAATTATGCTTCCAGGCAGATGGCTGGGAAGCTCCAGGCACAGCAACAATGTGAGGGTGTCTTTATGCTGTAAGTTTTAGTTCTGGAACAGATCTGGTACTTTACATTAAATAAAAAAAAAAAAAAAATCCTTGAGTTAGTCTAAACACCACTTAGCGACAACTGAAAACATCAGTGTGTTATCAACATTCTTCTCATTCTGAACCCAAAACACAACACTATGCCAGCTACTAGGAAGAAAATTAACTCTGTCACAGCCAAAACCAGGACAGGGTATCATATGCTCTGATGCTGTTCTAACACCTTCTTGGTATGAAACACGGATGGACACTTCTCTCCCTTTTGTGCTTTAGCTTCTGTGGGAAGGAAATCCCAGCACACAGACCAGAAGAAAATGCTGGCTGATGTGAGGCTGAGTAGCAAAACCTGGCAAGGCACATACTGCCTGCACAGTATCAGTGTACTCTTGAGTTGTAAAATGGCAAAAAAGTTTTAAATACAAATGTCAAAATTCTTATTAAAATTGATATACACTTTAAGAAATACCTACCCCCAAAGTCCAGATATGGTGATTCTTTCTGATTAAAAAACATCCAGAAAGGTAGTTTGATACTATATCTTCATTATATTTTCAGACTCCAAGGCAGGACGACCAGGTGACGAGGCAGCAGGTGGAGCAGCTACAAAGGCTGGTGGCTGAACAGCAGAAAATCTTTGCACTTTACAACCCAGGTACTTGGGGAATCCCTCCTGATGCTTTAGCACCCTCACCTGCTGATGCTAGCACTCCAGCAGTGAAATGTGGCCAGTCCCTTAAAGAAAGAGAAGGTTTGATAGTTGTTTTCAGTGGCTGGGGGCTCTTCCTCTGGTAGTTGGGCTAAAACATTAATTTCTTTACACACATTACACAGAAGCTGTAAACCTCAGAAAACACTTCTTTCCACTTTTGTATATTAAAATTCCAGGAGAGCCATGAGGAGGAGTCCTTTACGTTTAATAACAGACCTCCTGTACAGACTTCTATTGAAGTATAGATTTGAATGGTACTGCAGAAAATTATAGTATAGTGGTGAACATTACAGAAAAGCTGAAATGTCCTTCTTTTCTGTATATGAAGTTACATATATGAAAGTTACAGCTTTTATATAGAAAAAAAGAAGAGGAAGAAAGTCATCATGCCATACTTATGTTAATAGACTCTTACCTTTAATAGCACAGCCTGTTCCTCACAGCATGATACAACTCCTTGAACAGCTTCATTTTACCAGTGGCATTGCCAGAAAACACCATCTGCTCAGCAAGTAGGAAAAGAGGAGCCCCCCGCTCCCTTCCCACCATATTAGTAGCACATTCTCCTCAGCGTGTGACCCCATGGTGAAAGAACAATTTAGGGAAATCATGTAGACTTGTGACAGCATTGGCCTAGGTGATGGCACCTTGCATGCTAGATTTCAGTCTAGCCTGATGGGGTCTAACAAATAGCTTTTTATAGCTGAAAACTACATCTTTTTTGAAACTTTCTTCGCATGTTCTAACCATACATAATGTGAGGAAGTCCTCTCAGAGACAGCCATGTCTTTTGCTGTCCCTCCATGCATGTATAAAAATACTTCAGAGCATACCTAGTTTAAGCAGTTTGGACAGAATCACTGATAATCACAATTCTATTTCAGTTGTCATATGTGGAACATCTGCTTGCAAAGGGCCACTCAAAACAATAGGCATTACTTTAGACAGAGTTAATGATAATAATAAAACTACCAAGAATTTATGGTCTCTTGCCTTCCCCCTGCCTCCCCACCCCAGAAACTCTGGGATTTGGCAGTTGTTAGTTGGCTTTAGGGAAAGATGACCTTACATTATTGCTGCCATAAAAGAAATTGAAATTTTAGCAAGTTTCATCAACCTCGCTAATGTATATAATAGCAGTTATTAGCCAACAAAATAAAAGAGTTTAGAAAAGTGGAATTAAACAACATTGGCCAGGAAAATGCTTGCAGGCTTTTAACTTCCCTCTACTGCCAGTGTAACAAAAATGGAAGAAAATAAAAAAGAAACAACACTCTTAAACCTGTGTATATGCATGCATAATTAGACCTGTATAAATTTACCAGATCGTCTCTGCTGGCTTCAAGTGTCAGTGTCTTTTAAGAATATCTGAGCTCTGGGGCTTTGCTTCGTTCTCTCTCAGCTGCATGGGGTCAGAGAACCTTCTGTAGGAATGACAAAAATTTGGGCTGGACAAACAACGGACAACCGGATCCATCGCACCATTGAGGTGCGGCAGATACTGACATCGAACATATGGTATATGCACCAGGTAGGAAGCACGGGCCAACCACCCCCCCATGGTGACCATCAAAAGCCTGGCTTTCTGCAGCTTAGGTTCTCGGCTTGTGTTGTGGGACCTTTCTGAGCTTCCCGATGATGCCAGCCGTGCAAAGCAATATGAGGCTGAGGGGAACAAGAGAAAGAACCCAGTGTCCCATCTGTTTGAAGGTCTCATTTTCAAACTTGATGTTGTGTGACAATCAGGTTTTTTAGCTGGGGGGGTAAGCAGGATCTCAACCATCGACCCCACAGCCAGAGCCAAGCCACCCCAGCAGTGATACCAGCAGGCCTGGCTGTCATTGTACCGATTTTCCTGATGTAGTTACGCCACTGTGAAATAGTTGTCAGGAGCCACTGCTGTATACTAGGGAGACAGCTTGAGAAAGAGACAGAATGAAGATTATGGCCAAGTAAATGAAATCTTCATGATCCTATGCTTTTTGCCTCAGAGAAAAGTCTGGTTGAAATGGCAGGCAAACGCTCAGCAAGCTGCCTGCGATGACCCGGTTGAACAAGTACACTGTCTACAATTTCTAAGTTTTCTAATCAAAGCAGAACATCCACAGAGCAGTTATGTTGCTCGTTAATCCCTGCCCAAATGCCACAATTAGCAAGATGCTTCTTGGTACATCCACCGGTTCACTGTGAGCAGGACAGTTAGGCTGCACCACTTTCTTCAGGTTCTCAGCAAGGACTGAACAGCGTGAGAAGGAAAATGCCTTGGGTCCCGCCACGCTTCGTCATGCAAACAAACTACTCTTGCCCCTGCCCCAAGTGCTGTAAATCACTTGATGCATTTCTGAAGAAAGCAAGTACAGTTAGTATCATGGACTCAAGACCAAGCTCATACAGTAAGAAATATATTTATAGGATGCTGTTTGGGTGTATTTACATATCCAGATACCTTTAGCTAACATATAAAGCCACCGACAAAATGGTTACTTGAATGAAAAGCTGACCAAAGTCTGAACTGAAAGTTCTCATTTGTTAGCGGTGTAGGTTGAGGGCAACAAAACACATTGAATAATCTGGTCCCATTAAGCTTTAAAGAGGTAAAATATGAAGAACTACTAGGGCTATGATTTATCTTATTATGATAAAGGTAGTTGCTTTAATATTGCCATGCATTTAAGAAATAACACAATGACCAACAGTAAAATCAAAACCTCACCGAACTACAAGTTGTCATTTTTAATGTCTCATGGTAACAAAGAAAGAAGAGGCTCTGCCTGCCTGCTAGCTGCGTGGTTAGAGCATCTGTCCAGAAGTAGCGAGTTGGGATTTCTTTTGCGTCCTGTGGAGTCAGACAGGATTTGAATCCACAGATCAGCCTTCTTCCAAAAAACGCCTTAGCTGGGAGGTGAGGCAATTTCAGTTGCAGGCACTCTCTATTCTTGTTGAAATCAGGTCACAGGACAGAAAGGAATCATGGTGCGTAGAAAGAAAATAAGAAGCGAGCCTAATTTTGTAACCTTAAAAAGGGGTTTGTCTCCTCGAAGTGGTGAGGCTGGCCTCTGGTCCCTGTGCAGAACTGTTTACATCTTTTCCACCTGGAAGTCTTCTAATCAAACGTGTAACCAGCCATCCAGAGGTAAAAGGAAAACCTTCCCCTCTTTTGCATTGAGGAGTGCCTCAGAGATACTTTGCGATACTGAACTTTTACCTGTTAAGAGTCTTAAGGAGTCCTAGGGGAAATGTGTGTCTTACATGGTCAGAAGCACTTTGTGAAGTCTCTTTAATTCAGCATCCTTGTAGCATACGATAATTTTGGCTATGACTGATGGTTGCAGCAAGCACATTTTACAATTTAAATAAAACAACAAAAGCAGAATTTGATTATTTCACTGTGCACATGCAAACCACTAAGCAACCTGAAAGCAACTTTGTTTTTGTGCAATACCAGTTTAGCAAGAGATTTCTAGTTTGGTGCAAAATAATTTGTCTTAAGCTTCTCTAAATTGTCTTCTCTGGGAATTATTTTTAGGCTTTTCTGTTTCTCCTGGGATACCTTCCCACCTAGTAGCCATGATGCCACCCCTTCCATGCTTTCCGGCTACTTTTATTCCTGTCCGGTTCCCATCAGAAAAGTCTTCCCAAGTTGAGAGCCTGGAGTGCTTACAGACTTCTCCCTTGGCAATGTGCTCTGCTTGGCAAAGCAGATCCCCGCTGTTTGTGCCAAACGAGAGCAGTTCAGAAATCTCAGGAGAACATGTGCAGCTTTCAGATCCAGGTGGGTAAAAAGCGCTGGAAATCTGGAGCTAAGGCTATTGTGCAAATCCTGTGAGTTTTTGTCCTTGCTAGTGATTGTTACTGATTTTACTGCAGGTTGGGGAAGGTGCTTTTTTTTTATGGTGGCTTGTTATAAAAGCTTTTAAAGTATCTTAAACTTGTTTTTTTTTAACTTTCTGAATCAGAATCATCCTGCCTCTCATACTGAGGGAGATTGAGCCTTGTAGATATAAATGGAGCAGAAAGTCATTGGAAAATTGGAAAAGCTAAGTTATATGAAGAAGGGAGCATGTTATATTTAGGAGGAGAAGCATAAAAAGTAGGAAGTGCATATAGCTTCCAAAGGTGAGAGAACATGTTTCTTTAGCTAAGAAGGTCTGCTCTTTGTCAGCAGTCTTGGTGTTCCTCACGTTGATACGGAATTCTGTCGTTTGATGGAAAAACAATGTGAGCTGCTCCTTGGTGTCTCCTCTTTGCCACACTTTGCCAGTCTTGTCTTCTGTGGGAAGATACCAAAGGGTGAGAAAGAAGAAAGAGCGATTTGCAAGAAATCAAAGGTTGATTTCAAAATGGAGAGAAGAGGAACAAAAAGTGGGAATGAAACTGCTTAAAGGGGAAGAGGATCTAAATCAGATCTGCATCCTGGATCCCTTTGAACTTCTATAGCAAGACCTGACTGTGATGCTGTGACACAGTCCCATAGTACAACTGAAACTTTAATTTCATATTCTTCAAGCTAGCTCAGGACCAGTACTCTCACTGAAAGAGTCTTATCTGCTTCTTGTGCCCGGCACTATTATTTTCATGCCGGGTTAACCTGACTCAGTTGCCCAGTGAAGTTCATCACAGCGCTTCAGAAATAATTCTGCCAGCACAAATGGGGAAGGGCAGAGCGGGGTGGATGAGGACAGCAAGAGCACATAAGGACAAGAGGGAGGTATGACTGCTTTTTCTGATAGCAGAGCTGAGTTAGAGCTGCTTCGTGTGTGTAAAACTAAGGCTTGAAGGTGCAGAGGCCTTAGTACATCAGGTTAACTCCTGAGTGTAAGCTGGTCGGTGCAGTCGCCTTTGAAATTTGCTTCAGCTGAATGTGTGCTTGAGGACTGAGCTGAACCGAGACTTTCCTGACAGTTGCGACATGTGGGTTTTGACTGCTGGAAACAGAAGCATGAGTGTACCAACAGCTTGTATAACACTTCACGTTCTTATTTAAAGGGATAAGCACTGAGCCATTGCTTCAGTGTACTGAGAGCCCCACAAAAAACTTTCCAGATGAGATGATCAAGAAGAGAATGGAAAAGAAAACAAAGGTGCATTACACAGCTGCTTGGACACACTTGTTCTTGCCTTGCACTGGGAAGTACTAGTTGAAAATTACAGTGCTGGGGCACGTCTCCTATTCCAGCATGCTGGAGAGAGCACAGCCCCACACAGGAGACTGTGGGGAGGGACACGTGGGTTCTGCATCCCTCGCTGCCACCAACCTGCTGTGTCACCTCTGCCTCCTCAGCCGTATTCTGGTGCAAGGCAGGTGAGAAAGTCGCAGCAACAGCACTGCTTGTTGCCGTTGGACTGGAGATTTTTGGTGTGTAGCTGGGAAAGGCTGAGGGAAAGATGTAAAGCTTTTGTATGCCTTTTGTTGGACCAGAAAGTCCTTTCAGTACATTGCAAAGGACATCAGTAGCGCTGGGTGCATTAATGTGATGAAGTGAGCTACATAGGTCCTGGATACAGCAACAGTGTTGTCCTGGTTTCAGCTGGGATAGAGTTAATTTTCTTCCTAGTAGCTGGTATAGTGCTGTGTTTTGGATTTAGTACCAGAAGAATGTTGATAACACACTGATGTTTTCAGTTGTTGCTAAGTAGTGTTTAGACTAAGTCAAGGATTTTTCAGCTTCTTATGCCTGGCCAGTGAGAAAGCTGGAGGGGCACAAGAAGTTGGGAGGGGACACAGCCAGGACAGCTGACCCAGACTGGCCAAAGGGGTATTTTATACTATGTCACGTCATGGCCAGTATATAAACTGGGGGGAGTTGGCCAGGAGGGGTAATCGCTGCTCAGGGACTGGCTGAGCATCAGTTGGCGGGTGGAGAGCAATTGCATTGTGCATCAATTGTTTCGTATATTCCAATTCTTTTATTATTACTATTGTCATTTTATTACTGTTATTATCATTATTAGTTTCTTCCATTCTGTTCTATTAAACTGTTCTTATCTCAACCTACGCGTTTTCCTTCCCCCCCCGCCCCCACCATCCCCAATTCTCTCCCCCATCCCACTGGGTGGGTGAGGAGTGAGTGAGTGGCTGTGTGGTGCTTAGTTGCTGACTGAGGTTAAACCACGACAAGTGTGTAGTATGAATGAGCCAGTAAAGGCTTTTTGCTCCAGTTGACAGGCTTAACTTGAGCTAAAAGAGCAAGTTTCCACTAGCTGACACTAGAAAAAAGATTAATTGAAGTGGAAGCCACCTTCTTGTAGTGAACATAGCCAGTAAGTTCAATAGGAGGAGGTACAAATTTGCACTTCTGTGAAATAGAATAGAAAATGCCCAGTTAGAAAGTCTCATGTGTACAAATACTGCTTGTTAAACTGTTTGATGAACTGGCTTGCAGGTCACATAATGACAGACACATGAGTAGTTCAGTACTCTTTAGCAAAGCATCTCCACTGCAATGTTCTGCAGTGAACACATTAACCAAGCATTGCAAATCTCTAAAGGCAAGGAGCACAAATCATACCATTTGCCCTTTCCTTATTTCCAGCAACTAGACTTGAGGATCAGGAGCCTCTTTTTTTCATGGGTTGCATCCTTCCACCTACTTCATTCAGTTGTATTCTATAAAGTGTTTTCAAAAATCAAAATCTTGCATATGTTGTTGAAAATATAAACATTTCTAATTTATTTTATGATGTTTATTTTTCATTTATTAATTCTATAAAGGCTTTGTTTTCATTGATCTTTTTTCTGCTGCTTAGATAACAATCAATTCAAAGAAAAGCATTTATCTGGAACTTTTTCTGCTGTCAAAGAAGAACAAAGAGAGCAAGTAAAGGAGATTTCTCCATCTCCCTTTGGCATGGAGGGAAAGGTGGAGACTGGAAACATAGAAGACAGGTGAGAAATTATCTTAATCAGTCAATCAAGCTACAAAAGCATGTTTTCCTTGCTTGTACACATACTATTTACAACACAAAGGCTCTTTCCTTTGCTTGAGAGTGGCAGGTGTGCATGGGCAGAGATTGGACAGGTCTAGGGTCTGACAGTTGATCTGCTTCTATATAATAGGATGCTGGTTTAGCCAATCTAAATTAACTGGTTTTGCAACTATGATCTTCGAGGGATAGAAGTAAGCAAAAGTTGGCAGGGGGAGACAACATCTTTTGTTATGCCATCATTTCTTCTGCAGTGGCCATCAGTCTGTGATGGCAGCATCTGTCTGAGTAGCTCATTCATTCTTATCCTTGCTCTGCCTCTTCAGCTGTGTCAAGACCAATTTTTATGTGCCTATACAGTGAACAAGTCGACGAAGTTATCGTTGTCAAAATTATCTGGAGAGAGCAGAAATGTAACTTTAACTTGGATCAGTTCTCTGATCTGCTTCATCACTGCATTGCAAAAGGAGCGGTACCAGCACACTGTGAGGTGCTCACGGCTGGGCAAGAATGGGTAGGTTGGCATTAGTGATGGAAGAAATGCTCGTAGAGTTGTTACCTTTCCTCAGCTGATGCAGATAGAAGCAGCAGCTTTTTGGCACACTGAGCCTTCCATCAAGTATAAAAGCGAAGGAGCAAACTTCTAGGCAAGTACGGACTGCGAGTGATGTCCTGTGTGTGTTTTCGTGCATTAACCGTGCGGGAATTGGGCAGAGAAGGAAGACAGGGACCTCCAGAGCAGAAAAGTGGGAAGAGGTGGCAGGACCATAAATACCTCTGGGCAAGCAGGCCTGTCCACGTATGCCTTTTTGGATCAGCAGTGAGCTTCTGAAGTCTGTCTCCCCATCACCTGCACTTGTTGTGCTTCGGTTCACCTTGTGGTCTTAGCATGAGCTGGATGAATCTAAAGCACAGAACGTACTCAAGCTCTTCGTGACATTTTTGCTATGGGACCAGGCTGTAGCTGGTTTGAAGTAAACTTCCCTGAAATGCATATTGTCTAATGTTGAGTCCTCAGCAACAACAGTTTTGTTCTACAAATCTAATAATGCTGTGCTAACAGACAGAGCCAGACTGACAAATGAAGATTATCCGTGGTACGGTGGTGTTAGGTGGAGGTGGGGTATAGGAAGAACAGTATTGTGCTGCATAACCAGTACCTCTCTTAAACTCCGGATTTTTTAATATTCAGTAGAAATTATTAGTAAGTGACTAAATTAAGACTCTAAGCACATTTCCAGTGAAATATGTTCATGTATGCTGCATTATGCTTCATTTTGAGTCAGCGTTCAATTTGTCCCTCCGCAACATTTTAGACATTATTTTTCTCCTCTGTCACTCTTCACCAGCTAATTCAAACCACTCTGTCAGAGAGATAGTGAGATCTTTGTGACTGTAACCAGCTCTTTTTGACTATTTTCTATTTTTAAGGAGAGACTGATACCAGCCAAAAAACGTTACTTGTTAAAAGCATAATTAATGTTTAGTCTGGAGAGAATGTTTGAAAGGGAGACTTAGATGTCACATAATAGTGAGCTTTTTACTAACATGCTTCACATTTTAAAAAAATTGCAGAGAACATTTCTGTTCTAAACTCAACGTCAGCTCCATGAGAATTACTGAAAGAAAACTAATTGGAGAACCTTACAAATAAGTACCTTCTTGTTCCTTGCCTAGGCCAATTACACCAGCAATTGGTATGAGACAGAAGACTTCTGAAGAATTTGCTGAAGAACAACTTAAAGTAGACAATCATTTCATAGAAAAGCAGCAGAAGGAGCAGCAGGTACTGTGCCATTGGTGCGTTCACTTTGTTTTTGACAAGTTCTCATGGGCTTGGGTATTGTGGGGGCTCTGTTTTGGCTCATTGCATGGCAGCACATTTTTCCACTGTTCTTTCATGTGATATTGGAAGATTTTTCCCCAAAGTAAAAAACCTGTATTAGTCAGTCACAATCATATTCCCCACTGTTTCCCACTGGATTCTTCCCTTTCCACATACTTTCTGGGTCATGGTTTGCACCTGAGTCTCAACACACTTAGCTAAATTAGACTTCAAGGTTGATTCTGTTAGTTTATATCATAATAAATGGTCCATGTAGTTTCTCATGTGCCTCTAATGTGAGAATGGGGGCATTTCCAAATACATTTTTTGTACAAGGGCCAAGTACAGTAATACTGTTCTGTTTTTTGCCTTATGGGCAGTTTGAGATGACTTTATGTCTGACACCTCTAGGTGTCAGACTCAGCATTTTGTTAGGCTTGTTGACTTGGAAAATGCACATTTTACCACTCAGGAATTTTCTCTATGTCTCCCTGGCAAGATAACATCTCAAACTGATGCATTTATATCTTTCTGTGTCACATTGTAGAAAGCACTCAAACTTCCTTTAAAACCAAAGGAAGAACTTTTCTCATCTTCTATCATATGAACACTTAGCACCATCCTAACCACCTGACTCTACTAATGAATTAATGGAGGCATGACATAGTGACTGCTTCTAAAAGTTCTCATATCATCCCTGTAGTCTCTAGGCTGTTACTTATGTACTCAGTTACCCATAGCCAGTGTCTTTAAGACTTCTGGTGTCTCAGCTTTTTCAATTATCATAAATATCTTTCTTTCTGCAAAATGATTCTCAGACTGTGATCGTTGGTATTTTTGGTGTTTTTTTTAGAGCAAGGCAAAAGTAACACCTCGAAAAGCTTTTCTGAAACAAAAAGAAGGTATGGCAGGGCTCAAAAAAAATAAACAGAAGCCTTTAAAAGAAGACAGAAAGCATTCCAGAAGAGCTGGTTTGGACTGCGCGGGTCAATTCTCCCAGCCTTGCCAAGTGGATGCAGGCATCCCGCATCCAGGGGAAACCTCTCAGTTCAATCTGCAGCTCAGTAGCTCCATGCAGATAGGTACACATGAAAAAAAAGCAGACTGTGCTTTAGCTGAGTGGAAGACAGAGGCTCAGACTGACTGTGAAGCAAAAGTAGTTCAGCAAAGTGCAGGAGAAAAAGAAGTGATTGGGAGAGATGAAGATGCAAAGGAAAATCCTGTTGACTCACCACAGAGAAGGTGGCCTGAAATCCTGCTACCATGTCCTGAAACAGTAACAGAAATGAACCTACAAGTAGGTGAAGAAAGGGAAACTCATCATACGGATTCTCTAGGGCGGGCAGGCAGAACCGATGGAAGACCTGTGGAGGGTATCCTGCAAAAGGACCTAGGTAGGGTGGATCAGCCTCTGAAGGGTCATCTCACAGCGGGAGCAAAAAGTCCCTCGGAGGTCCTGCAGAAGCATTCTCCCCTTCAGGATTTAGAAACAGATCGCATCAGGGAGGCGGAGTGGGGTGCAGGCGCAGGTGAGAAGTGGGTTCAGGTATGCCCACAGGAACTTGTTTTGGGGAGCCAGAGCCCAGAAAGCAAAAGACAAATCCATACTGGTTTTAAGATGGTCAATGGTAAGATAGTAAAAATTACACGTAGCTCACCCGAGGCTGTGGAGGAGGCAAGCTCACCCTCAGCCTTGCAGCAGGAGTGGCAAGGGAAGGGGGCAGCTGCCTCGATGTGGCATGTTCCGTCTTCGTCCTGTGAGTCAAGCTGCTTATCCTCCAACAGTGATGAAAACTCCACATCTCACCATGCTCAGTGTCCCTCCTCGCATCGGCCTCAGGGAGCAGATCATACTGACGGACATTTGGATCTCTCTGACGGTGATTATGCTAGTGATGAGCCCAGTGGGACTGAAAAAATGTCTGTTAAAAAGTACAGCCCATCACCCCCAAAGAAACAAGATATTCAAGCGATCTCAAGACAACAAGGTCTCTCCTGCAGCACAAGCAGCAGTGATTCCAGTACTGGGGCTGTCAGGCTGAAAGGGAGCAAGGCTCTCTCTTCTCTTCAGCATTCCCTGTTTCATCTCACAAGATCAAAAAGGAGAGAGCATGAGCCTGAATCAAAGCATGAGAATAGGGCCAGGGATGTTAAAAGCCTACATCTGCCATCCTCAACAGTGGCTGGTGAGATTCCTGCTTTCAAGATTAAAGAAACCCCTGCAGTGGAGGAACCACATAGAAAACCGTTTACAGACACATTGGGTAAGAGCTACTGGAGTTTTGATTTACATTTATTTTTCCATAGGGGGAAAAAAATTTCTCTTGGATTTATGACTCATTCTGCCTGTGCTCCCTAGGTTTCTGCCCACCTCTGTCAGTTTTTCTCAGTCCTAAACTGGAAAAAAAAGAGAAGAGGGGAGAGATGTATCTGCAAGCCCCTTGTTATGCTTGGCTCTCCATCGCCACTAGCCTTTTTTCCTAAGTCTGTTGCTTGAGGAGCGCTATCAGGTGCAGACTTTTGACCCCATGAGGTGGGTGAGAGGTTCAGTGAGTCCCTGGAGTCAGAGCTAGAGTTCCCTGTAGCTTAGGTATGTTCCTCCCACTGACCCTTTGAGAGTGAGATGTTCACATTTTCTATTTACCCTCCTCAGAGATAACGTGACTTTAAAAAAGGTGGGAAAAATAATTTCTCAAATTTGCGTGTTTTGTTCCTAAGACAAAGAGAGCCTCACATCAGTGGAAAATGATGGTTTCCTAAGCACACCTTCACTCAGTTTCTCCTGAATGTGGTCCCAGTTCTTTCGTCAACCAATCTTTCTAGCCTTTTGGCCCAGTGATTTTACTTCTGGCAATGAAATCACATATCCTACTTGAGCAGGATTTAGTCCTTTTTATTAAGCTGGTTCTTGACTTTTCTCCTCACCTAGTTTCCACTGGAGGACTTCCCCCACATTGACTCCTCATCCTAAATCCATTGGCTATCTCATGTAGGATCAGTCAAAATCAGTTGTCCTGCCTGCAATAATCTCTGGGGCAGAAATATTCACTTCTGGTGGCTCTCAATGGCTCTGTCACAACTTGCTAAGCACACTCTACTCCATGTAGGGCTGCTGTTAAAAAAGGGTTCCTGAGCCGTCTTTGAAAAGTTACAGCCGAAATGAGGTTGAACTATCATGTGGCATTCACATTCCTGAAAAAGAATTCAGCTACTGACACCAATATATTCCCAAATCTGTTTCATTTGTCATAATTTGTAGGGCTTGGATTGCACCACTAAGAACTATGCTGGGAATGGAATACTTGCATAATTAACCAAAGATACATTTATTCTTATTGATAGATTAAGCAATAAAGCTTACTGCACTTATGCAGTCTGCGGTTTTAAATATGTAGAGAGGGTTCATAAATATTCAGAAAATTCTGTGTGCTAACATAGATGTCTTTTTAGAAGAAACCCAGAACATCCTTACCAGAGGATTAGAGACTGGCATATATCACAGAGGAACCCCTTCATTGACTGGGGTGAAAGAAGAACAAGAGAAAGCAATGCTTTTTCACAGGTAAATCTGTATACACCAGAAATTGATTTGTGTGTGCAGTGAGGCAAATATTTCCCTTAGGATTGTTAAAATCAGGCTGCTAAATTATTACTTATTAGCTAGCTTCTTTTCGAAGGCATCTGAGTTGTCTCAGAACAGAAACACTTATTTAGCTGTCTAGATTAAAAGTAAAGTGCCTAACTGAAGGGAGCCGACTCTGAAAGCACTGCTGCAGTTTGGGTCTTAAAGCTGAGTAATGCCAAATGCTTTTTATAAGTTGCTGAACATCTTCAGATTACACTGAAATCAGTAAGAACTCAGGATAATTTGTTTTATGGGATCAAGTCTCTGATGGAGTAAAGGATAAACTTCTCATATCACATTCACATTAGGGTAGCCCATATTTCTGAAGTTAACAAAAAGTGCATAGCATATGTCAATGCCAACAGCTTTGTTATTTCAGGAATACCTATCTTCAGACTAGACTGAGGATACAGCTGGTACCGTATAAAAGAAGAACTTGAAAATGCAAGAGAGTTGGTTTTGTAAATTGTAATTATTAAATGCTGAAAATTGGTTTGGTTTGGTTTTACATCTTCGTAGAAGAAAAATAATTCCTTACCACAAAATCCCCGCAAGAAATAAGTTTTGAAATTATGGAGTTTGGAATGGAAGTACCTTCATAACTGTAACTAATTACAGGTTATCCAAATGCCTCTAATAAAAATTGAGCATGCTTACAATCAAATTAAACATGTATTTTTAATGTGATGAAATCTGTTAGAAATTATTAGGTACCATCTACTGTAAACACAGGAGAGATCCTTTTCCTCTTTGCATTTCAAGCCTAGTTCTTAACTAGTGCCAAATTAGCCTAATTTATTGATTTGGCTTTTTATTTTAATACATAATGCAAAGTAAGAAATTATCTTTCACATCTGCTTGTCCGTTCCTCTTGATTTCAAAGACCATGGGATTAGTGCCAACGGATATTTCTGAAATACATTTATCAGTTTGTATAATTTCCTCCTATAGCTGTCTTTCAGCAAAATACTTCCAATGCCTTAAAAATAGATGGTTTCATTAAAGATCCTTCTTGTTTGTGATCTTTCAAACATATTGAAAGATGATCTCTGGCTGATTGTGATAGGTGTTCCAGATGTGAATATTTGTGGGAGTTCATAAAACTACTGATGGAATTAGGTGCTGCTTTTACTTTTACTGGTGTCAGTTTGGGCTGTGGCGTGATGTACTGGTACAGAATTACTGCAGTGCTGCACTCTGGCAGCACGGCATTCTCTGCCTGCTGACAGTGCTGCCTCACAGATGACATGGCTTTCATTTTTTCATAATAGTGCAGGTTTTTAAGAGAGCTTTCTGTGGATTTATTCATGACAGTAGCCGTAGTAGTCCCTAGCATTTTCATACAGATGTTTATCCAAAAATGCCTCCCTAGTATAATGTGTATGTCCTTTCACTCACTTTTTCCAATTTATGAGCTAAAACTAATTGTGAAAGGCAGCTTATCCTCCTTGGCTGTGTTGCCCCTGTGCTGATTTATGCAATCCGAGAATCTGCTTTGTACTTTTAAACCAGTAACCCTATTAGGAACACAAAGTGGCCACCACATCGGTAGCACTTCACTTCTGCCACGTTGACAACTTGTGCTCACTGGAAGCAACGATAATCCTTCTGAGAACAGCACGACGTGCCTGGACCTGCCCCGTCTCTCCGTTCTTTCGTTTCCAAGCACTTTGTTTTCAGACCTTTGCAGGCACAAATAACATAGGCAAGAGGGCGAAAACCGTTGGGATGTAGGGTGTTGTGTGTATCTATCTGGTGCCCAACGGAGGCTGGACAGTGCTCAAGGCAGCAGCCTGTGGCTTCACCTTTGCAGCGCTGAGGTAGTTGCTGCTGGCTCTTGGTATCAGTCAGAGAATTCAATGATTGTTATTTCCCTGTTCCTTCAACGAGGACAGCTTGTTTGCCATTTTTAATACATAATTTCCTTATGGAATTGAATCTCCACTCTTTCTGGACCAACAGCAGCAGCCAACATGTTGGGTTTTCTTTTTCCCATCTGCATTTCGCTAAAAGACTTTTTCTTGGAGAAAAGTCTTGTGCTTCATGTATGTACCGATGTAACCCTTGTGCAATTCTGAAGAGGTTGGTATCAGCTGAGACGCTGGAAGGAATAGCTACCTGGATTCTATTTTACAGGGTGCAAGAAACTGAAGACAGTACTGTTCAGCCTTCAGTGGAAGATGTTATATATAAGTCTTGCATCTTGGTTTTGTTCTAGTACATTGTATTTCAGGGCACCTATTCTGGATATGGAGCAGTGGTAGGCTGGACAAAATCATGCAGGGGCTGTATTTGCTAATTTAAATGTATTAATGTGAGGAGAATTAATACTTCTATTGACTATAGCTGAGACCTTTTTCAGTGTGCCTTTAACCAGAATATTAAACAGGCTTATTTAGTACAGAAAACAACCAAAAAATAAAAATTAGGTAATGAATTGTAAAGAGCAGCAGGATATGGGGAGTTTGTTTACCTCTTAGTTTCTTTGAGAACTTTCATATTTTGCTGCTGAACTGCTAAACTCCATTACTGAGAGGAAAACATGAGGTCACGGCTGCCTCCTGTAGCTCGTGTTGCTTTTCGAGAAATAGTGGTGGCCAGATGGTGGCTGTAGGTCATGAAGTAAGCTGAAGCAGGAAGCTAACAAATAATTTAAGATCATATTAAGAATAGACTAAGCAGCTGGATCATAGTCATACAAATATATTCCGTCTGAGGATATGTAAAGATTTATACTCTTCCCCTTTTGCAGAGTTTTTAAGTGCACTTCCAGGCCACTCATGCCTTGAGACATTGAGTTCAAAGGCAAAAATCTCTTCTGGGTGCTGAGCTCTCACGTTTAACTCCTGCAGTATATTTACCTATGGAAAGTAAAGTACTTTATCCCCTTTCATTCAGGTCCATGGCTGTTCTCATTTGTAGTAATGACTGGGCTGCTGGAAACACAGCTCAGTCCCCAGCCCTGCGTGATGAAGTGCTTCATAGGTGCAATGCCAGGGAACAAGCCGTGCCTTCTGCAGGTCTGCCTTAATTTAGCTATCTCTCTGAACAGAAAATGTGTTTAAAAGCCTCTAAGTTCATGGTCATTACGTTGTCAGAAAATTTCAATGAGAACTGTTTCCATCTGCTCAATAGAATAAATTTTGCAACTGAACGCATGCATGAGTGTTCCCAGTGAAGGAGGACCTCAATTTTGACAAGTGCTGATAAATTGTTGACACTCCCAGCAGTATCAGCATATATGGGACATGCCCAAGCCCTCCAAAAGTCATGCCCAAAGAAGGCACATCTAAAGACAGTCTTTCATTATAGTCTTTCATACTCTTTGTTTACCTTCTGAACAGAACACGAACGGACCAGCTCAAGACTGTCAGGAGCCAGGAGCTGACTCACCCTTTGGAATACAATAGAGACCAAATTCACCCACTGCAGGAAATAAAAATTGCCCACAGCAAGTTCAAAGGAACAGCTAGAGTCACTGGAGAAAATGTGAATTCAGAAGAAATACAAGTAAGCTGTCTTCTGTAGAATAAACATGCAGCTCTCATCAATTAATATCCTTCCATGCAGGCATCTTATGGTAGTACCTGAATCCTTCCATTTGCCACAGATGGCCAATTATTCATGTTACTTCTTGAGGACAGTTGTGTGTACAGTGAAGATTGTTTCCTTAATAGGACGTTGCTTTGATTTGTGTTTTAAATGTACATCCGGCTTTCTTTATATAAGAAAAAAATTAATTTGTGCCTTCTGTTTCTTAAGGAAGGTTGGGAGGTTCCAATGTTCCTTATACTTGTACTGATTTGCCCAGATCTGAGCTGGCTCTTGAAAAATTTCCAACTCCTGCCATAGTGGGCTTTACATCATTTTGATACAAAGAGCTGTTGTGCCAGTGGCACAGAGTTATTGGCCAACATTCTCTATTCTCATCCCTGAGCTGGAATGAGAATAATTGTTGATTATTTTCTTTAAACTGTCTTGACCTTTGGCTTTGAGGTATTTTGATGATACCTAGCTGTGTATCTAACAACCTAACCTGCCTAATAACTTCCCTGAGTAATTTATTGTGGTTTCTTCTAAGTTCCTTTAGGGGATACTAGCTGTTTGAATCCTCTATTTTAACCTCCTTAGTGATAAAGTAATCTCTGAATATCTATGGCTATTATCCCTATTAAAAACAGCTAGACATAATATGACTTTAGGTCATTTTCTAGAAGAGTCACTGATAAAGAGAAGAAAAAAATGATGAGCCATGTGAGACAGTGATAAAGGAGACAGGGGCAGCTAAAAGCTGTATTTTTATAGGATAAAAGAATAGGCAATGCTAATGCTCAGAAATGTCTGGAACAATGTTCTGCTGCAAAAGGATATCTAAACCACGCTGATATATTTGACAGCAAACTGACAATTTCAATGATTTTCTTGACCAGAAAAGTTTCAGAACAAATAAAACTGGCAAGATAGCCCTTTGTTCAAACTTTCTATGCTTTCTTTAATTTTTGTTTTTACATTTTTGAAATGCATATTTTTGTACCATGCATATAGTGAATGTTTTCTCAGCTCGTGTTCCATATTTCTTTAGGGGTAAGAATTACAACAGGAGATAATTAACTCAGTGAGGTTATTTTAGTATTTTGAATAAAAATATTTTGAATGTCCTCTCTGCACAATATTTTGAAACATGAGCTTTCTTTCCACCTGGGATTTAAAAAAAATTGGTAGAATTTCTGCCAGGGAGTAATTGTGTTTCCTGACTAGGTCTAGCCCTAGAGATGAGTTTTGATAGAGTTGTTTTAATCTTTTGTTCCCACCTGAAAACATAATGAGTACAGGTTCAAAAATTTTATTTTCCACAAAACAATTACAAAACACTTTCTGAGTCACTTATCTGTGTGATTCCCAAGCTCGGAAGTCTGCTTCTTCTTGAAAACAGCTGATGGATGTGCCAAATTCTGACCAGGCAGCTCACAGCAAAGAAAGGACGGTGATTAGGACACAAGTAGGCAGATAAGCAAGTGAAGTGGAAGTGGGAAAGGGGTGCATGTGGTGCTTGGTTGACTACAGAGCAAACTGCACATTTCTAGCTTAACTCCACAATATTCCATTTGCAGTATCCAGCATGAGTGCTCTGAAGGAAGAGGAGTCAGTGTTGGCATCAGCACAGATGAGGGAAGGAGAAGGAAGTAGGGAAGAATAACGGAGATGCATGTATATGGAAAAAGCCTCTCCAAAATGCAATGAATTTCATGACTTTCATTTTCCTGAACTCCGTTGAAAATTATTTGCAATAATTTGCAATCTCCTGCTGTTTGTAAGGACCACTTAACGATTCACGTGCCCTTGTCACTAAATGAAGATCTGATGAACTGACATTTTTGCCATTAAAATATACCTTGTATTCTTGCCTTTTTTGGAAAACATTCACATTTAATTGTGTGTGTTTCCATGATTATTTGCATTTCCTGATTTTCCTTCACACAGCAAGGACTTCTCTCCACTCACTTTGTAACAATTGGTTTGTTTTAAACATAGGAGTTTGCAGAGTAGTGGTTGTTTTTTGGTTTTTGTTTGTTTGTTTGTTTGTTTTTAAGAAATCAGTTAAAATGTGTTCTTTTTATATTGCAGTCCTTTATATTGAAGACCTTTATAATGTAGACCTTTAAGCAGAACAAAAGTCTCCATGCTTCCTTCTGGATGTATAAGGTGGGCATGCCTAGTCCAGAGCAGGCAATGACATGGCACACTTTTTTTTTTCTACTGGTAGATATTAAAACAGCAGATTGCTGGACTGCAGGAGGAGTTCAAGAGAAATGAGTCCTGCTGGCATGCTGCATACAGCAAGCTGAGAGACCAAGTTGAGATGCTGACCAGGCAGAACATGGAGCTTCGAGATGAGCTCAGAGTTTCAGAACATCAGAGATGGAAAGCAGAAAAAACGCCAGAAGCTGTGAATATCATGGACAGAAAATCAGAGACCCCGGTACTGGAAGATACTATCTGTTTAATACTGTCTGAAAAATTCAATAGTTTTTCTTTGGAGCTGGCATATGTGAATACTGTTTCTCCATTCCTGCCATGTTTAGCCTGAAGGGGGGGGAAATCAGCTCTGTAGTAGTTAGAAGATACTCTTTGTGTGGTCCTCTTCCACTTAGCCTTGCTTGCCCATGAGGTGGGCACCACTACGAAGTGATTCAGCCAACCTATCTTAGACACTTATATCAGGGCAGATGTCTCCCTCCGCTAACTAAGGAGAGAGTCTAGATAAATAATTTACATTCAGTACCTCAGTTAGACAACTAAAGTCTCCTGAAATTAATTCTACTCTTTATGTGTACAATGCCATTCACCTTTTTAAAAAAAGAGCTCTCCAGCCAGGTGCAGGCTGGTTTCTGGCGATAGATACAGTGCAACCTTTTATTAAAACGCATTCAGTTCTTCTTTGGTGCTGTAAACTTTCTGGGAAGAAAACAGTCAGTGGCCTGCCTTACAAAGGCACGAGCTGGACTCCTGAAAGGGAGTTACACCAAGGTGGAGCAGGAAGGACAATCAGGGTGGAAAATATAGCTGGCTAGTGTAAATGTCTCTGGTGATCTCCTGAAATCAAAGTGGTTTAATCATAGCTTTACAGATTCTCTCGTCATTTCTCATTCAGGATCTCATTTGTTTAATATACTTGTAGGGTTACGTGTTACCTTACTATATAACTGAGTAACTGCATTTAAGGGAGTTAAATGAAGGGAGAAGAACGTTGTTACCCACTTCTTACACAGGAGACAACAAGTCTTGGTGAAATTAAATGGTTCACACTAGAATTCAAAAGACAGAAGTCTGGCTTGAGTGGGTCATTTCATCTCCCTGTGTGTTCAAGAGAGAAAAATATGTGCCTTTAAAGAGGGATCAACTTCATCCTATGTGCATCAAGGCAACTACAATGAATAATTATCTTCTAGATAGTGCAGTCTGGTGAGTTGAGTCCTACTCTTCCACAGAGTGGCTGAACCTAGGAGGAAATAAAATCAAGCCATTTACTCCTAGGTATTTCCCTAATTTGAAAATCTGATTTCTGGTAATGTTTCTTTAAAAGATGTTAGAACCACCAATTAACCTGTCCTTTGCTTTATGGAGTGAGGAAGTTTTGGCCTCTCTTTTTATTCGATTTTAATGTACTTGTTAATGAGATTTTTCACCTAACACTATTAAGTTCCAATGAAAATGTCATTTCAAGTTACATTTCACTTTATTTTTAATTTTCCCAAACCTACCTGATTACATGACTCATCCTTTTATAGATTGTGAAGGTCAGTAAAAAAAGATTATAGTCACATGTACAGAATGGAAAAATATAAAAATTCCAATAAAAGCTAGGGTAAGAAAAAGCTAATTGACTTCTGTTGTAGGCCAGATTTCTGTATTATTTCTACTGCTTTGGGACATTTGGTGATGTACAACTACTGCTCAAGCCACTCAAGATTTTTGTAGTGTGAGAGTAATATTAGGGTGCTGTATATAAAGCTGCTAGGATGCCATATACAAAGTTCGTTGTGTCTGATACTGGCGAGTTTCAGTCCCTAGAAGAACAAGATGTGGAATTTCACTCATTGTGTTTAAATATCATAATTTTCATTGCAACAGAAAACCAGATGGCTTTGAGGGTTGTTTGATAATGCTAGCTGTGACTTGAACTTAAAACCGTATATTCATAACAAATTTTCCATTAGGTTGCAGAAGCTATTCTGCAAGAGACAGCACCTTCATCCGAACAAGAAGAAAGATCACAGAGAGATAATCACAAGAGCCACAGCATCTCTCATGTGGGGCCAAAGACATCTTTGCAAAAACACTTCTTCAGAGACGTGAATAGCAAAGTATGCGTTCCTATTGCCAGTCGTCACTTTTCCACAGTTTCAAATATTTATTTAAGAGAATGTTCTTTGGAATCAAAATTTGTGCAGATGAAAGTGTCTGTATAAGCGTGGTCATGCTTTCTTGCGGTGGGCTTGTGCTGTCATTCAGCATAACTTTGCTTGTAGTTTTTCTTCTGATTTTGCAGTAGCAGGAGACAAAACTTTTTTCCTGCTCTAGACTTAACTGAATTGCCTGTTGTTGGCAGCTTTGCTCTGAATTCATTGTACCACAGATTGGTTTTACAGGGAACCACCATACCTTGCCACAGCAAACCATAAATCCAGTATTTTGCCATTTGAGGATTTACTTGCCAATAAGCACTAGTGGCCTTCTGCCTGATAAAGTCAGTGGGAAAATCACTTAGCTTTTTACAAGTTGTGACAAGTGAACTTGGTACGTCAAGTGAGATGCTGGTTTCTGACTGGTGTCTCTATGACTGCTCCTCCACAGCCAGCTTACCACATTTCTTACGCATCTCACTGATTAGAAGATATAGATATCTAAATATCTTGTCATGCTTTTCTTTCTCTTGGCTTTGTATTTCTTACTTATTATGAACATCTTGATTATTACAAGTGCCTTTTCTTCCTTTTGCTCACATTTAGCTGAAATCTGTGCTTTGTTCAAGTGAACAGTCTCTGTAATTCCCCCGAGCTACTAGAAACTAATCTCCCGATTCCACTGGCTAAAGCAAAATTTAGCTCAGATTAGCCAACACACCGCTCTCTCTGCCTGTTTAGGGACTGAAATCAAATGTAAAACATGTCAGATGAGGAAGGAGGCAACTATTCCACTCTAGTGAACATGACAGTCTGTGTCTTGAAAGTCACTAGACAGTGGCTTTAGTGAATCCTGCATGGTGCCAGGTATGAAAAGAGAGAATGATAAGAACAACTCTAAACTGAATATGCTTAAAAGAGCACAATTAGTCCTGTGTGAAATAGTAGCTTCAAAGATATTATGTTCCTGCCTTCAAGACTGGCTGTATTTCTAAGCAATATATGTTGTTAATAATTCAGAAGGTGGAGGGTTTACCTGCAGGAAATTGTTTTATTTGTTCTATAGTGATGCCGGATCTCCCCAGTCCCTTCTCCAGCTGGGATCTCTCTATTCCTCTGTGCTGTGGGGGACAGAATTACTAGCCAGACAAGTAATGTGCAATATACCATCTGCAGTTAAAGTTGCCAGCAAAGTCAAAAAGCTATCTTTGGTAGCTTACCCTGGAAATTTTCAAGGTATGAAAGAGTTTGTTTCATCTGAACATCTCAAGCACTCTTGCAAAATGAGTTAAAAGCATTTATTCTACATAGAGACTCCCTAAGATCCACTGATTTCATTTTCCTCTTGTGGCACACAGCCATGTGCAAAAAAAATTGTGGCTTCAGCAACAGTTCTGAGGAGGGGGAAGTTCAGGACGGCAGACTTTTGGACTCACTGTTATCTGAGCTTTCACCATCCAGCCAGCATTGGATCCAATCCAACTGGAATCCAGCACAAGCCTGAGCTAGACTGGTGGGCATAGTGCCCAGATGTCCTGAGTGAACTCTGAAATATTTGACAGAGACACATGTTCTTTATCTGATCTGATGGCAGAAGAAGGCTTTGCAGTGAATAGAGTGGCTGCCAATTATTTGAATGTAGAATTGAAGGCTCAGGTAAATGGAACTTTAAACAGAAGCCCAAAATCTGTGTCATAGTGATAGATCTAAACACAGTGACTCCCTTGTATTTCCTTTGTATTTGAGCTCTTCTGCTAGCAGGTGGACGCTTTCCCTCAAAGACTCTGTGGATCTGGACAATTCTAAATTTTGGGTACAGATAAAACACTCATGCTGTTTCTGTCCGGAATTGATAAACTGTGCATGGGAACACATCAAAGTGAATGGGATAACCCTGAGCAACAGAAGCAGAGATGCATGCCACAGGGACATGTGTATACCTGTATAATGTATTTAAGTTAAAGCTAGCAAGGACTGGTGAGTTTCATCAGCTGTAATCCGGAAGGCAAAACAACACTTGACGTCTGACTTCTTTCTGTTAAAGCTAATAGAATTTGAGGATATGTACAAAAACAATTGGGGATCAAGTCTGAATAATGATCAATACAGGTGAAAGAGACAGATTTTTGGAAGACATGATTTTATGAAAAAAAACAACAAAAACATATCTGAGAGATGTTCTACATCTCTGAAAAAGACATATTCTGCTTGCCTGTAATACTTTTAATGATGATTTCTGTTTGTACTGTAGCATGACCTAGCTGGTCTGAGGAATTGGCCACTTCAAGCTGTGCTTTCGTGACACAAGATAAATGTCCATTTTAAGTGCTGATCATCAGTGATTCTTTCAGAATATGGCTTGAAAGATGTACAGATTAGCCAAAATGGTTAATATTTATTGATTATTAACATTTATTAATATGAATTCTCTCCAAACAAGCTGAATTCTGAATGCATCACATTATACATTTAGCAGGAATGAGTTGCCAGTTTCCTGCCAGACATGCAAGTATGGATAGATGTTAGTGATTTCTGTAAGAAAAGATAATTTCATTTGCATGGGGGGGGGAGTTCTACTGAAAAGTATAGGGATAACATTTCCTAATGTTTTTTTTTGTTGGAAAAGTTTCAGCCAAGATCAAATGTGCTTACTTCCAATCTTCTTAGATGGATTTTGCTGTCTAAACTTGCAAGGGATTTTGATGACCTTTGACCATGTTATTTCTTTGTGAATGTTCTTTCTGACCATTTACTAACTTTAAAGCGGGGAAGTGTGAGTTCTGGCAGTATGTAGACAGACTTTTGTAGCATTTGATTTTTAACTGCTTTATCCATGAGTATTTGTTGCTTTTTCTCAGCTTTTTGATCTGTTAGTAGGAATGCAAACTCTACATGACACAAACTGTGATGTTTGAAGGTTATAAGGCATCCTTACTTATGCGGATTGACAAATGAGAGATTTCCAGGACAAACTGATTTGTATCAGAATGATGAACTGTAGGTATTAACATCCAGGAGGAAAAGGCTCGTCAGAAAATTTAAAGGATTACTGTTGAGCATGAGGATCAAGGAGACCATCACATTTTTAAGGTTTCTCTGGTCTAGGTGGGCCCTAAATAACAACACCTCCTCCTGGTCTCCACTGCCTGCCTGATAGCATAGATCTATAGGACTGGAGCAACCTCAAGAGGTCACCTAGTCCCTCCTTTTGCCAAGAGCAGGATCAGTGTCACTGATGGATATTTAATCTGTGCTTTGCTAGCTCCCATGAGAAAGATCCCAAATGAGCTGGCATCTTCTGCTGCCTACCTGTTGTTTTAGTTACGAAATTTTACTTCTAAAATCCATCTCTTTTGTTGTCACCGGCTAATCAGCTGATTAATTTTTATTCTGTTTTCAATGGAGATGGGAAACAATTGATCTACCTTGTGCATGCTGGGAGGCCGCTTCTTCCTCTGGCCCTACAACCCCTTTGTATGAAGGGTCTGCATTTACTGGCAATCCACGTGTTTCTGATGAAGAAAAGTAAAAAGATTTATTGAGATAATTTGATGACTTTGTTTATGAAAGGAATGGAGTTGAGTGGATCTTTATCGAGTACCCCATCATGTGTGATTAACCCAAATACTTAGTACTTGAGTCTCTTAAAAAATATAGAGCTAAATTGCCGTGGTTGCCTGGGTTACAGTGATTGCTATGATTTATGAAAGGATCTCTTAGAATGACATCCATCTGTATGAAAACAGAGACCACACGTAATTCACTAAGCCTGCCTTGATTCCTTTGACATTATTACTTTAAAAATAGGTATGCTAGTGCATAATTTAAAAATGTGTAATCTATGTGATGCATAAAAAAATTAAATCAGCAGCTTTTACAATGGCATGTGTGGCAAGCTGGAGTACCTTTACTAACACTGTTCTGCGTGGAGGGTCCCTCAACCGAATTGGTTCTTTAGACACTTTGTGAACAAAACTCACCATATTCATGGAAACACCTCTTCTTTCTCTCTGGCTTCGTCTTGCTCCTTCAATTTGCAGTCCAATACATCCTACTTCAGGAGCTCATTAGTTCATTAAGTTAAAAAGAATGAGCACGTGCCTCTTCTCATCATATTTTTAAGGCCTATACAGGTCTCTATCCCTTGGCTACAGCATCACCCATTGCATTGCATCAGTAAATGTTGACATCCGAACATCCTTTTCAAAGGTGACTTTTGGAGAGCTCATGAGGCCTCCTTTTCTAAAATAGGCTTTCTAGGCAGCTCTGTGTTAAAACTCTTGCCATAAAGTATTTTCTATTTACAAGTCTTACGTAGGTGGTTCTTTAAAAGCTTGAATTGCAATGTTCTTTCTATAATACACCACAGCAGAAGAAATGCTGCCACATGTTAGTGTCTGGCTGAAGCTGATGAATATTTTAGCTGCTGTGTCCCTGTTGATACTTCCTGATGATGGTGAGCTAGCTGGCTCAAAACTAACCAGGCAGAAAAAAGTTCATTTTTTTTGCCTGATTCTACAGTCTAAGCCAGGTCAATCCACCCCTGTGGTTGCTGTTGCCATGTAAAGGAGGGGCTGGAACATGTGCCTGGGGACAGAGGAAGAGGAGTGGGACTCCAGCAATCTGGGCTGAGATTGGCTTGAGTGCTGTGAAACTGCATCAATGGCTTTTCAAGTTCCCTTAAATCACTTGGTGGCTTAGGAGCTCTTTCCTTCCACCAGTCTGCAATTTCTGAGATAATATCTCTTCATCAAAAATAGTTTTAAAGGTCTTTAGTTCTATACCACTTGTCTCAAGCTGAAGTCCCAGGCATATTTTGACATTTTGCCTACTCACTTGTATTTGAAATCATGATTATATTTGGAGAACCCAGGCATATTCACAGAATCTGCCTGCAGAAAACATCTCCAAATTTAAAATAGAAATCATATTCCTTTAACAATGAATTCTGTTAATTTCTATACCTTTTAGCATCCTTGTCTGAAAGAGCCAATCAGTTGCCTATGTCCTGTTCAGAACCATTTTATGCTTGGAGGAAAAGATTTAGCCTTTTAAATTCTACAACTTCTGGTGTTGCAATAGGATTTCTTTCTTGGCTCCTTCATTGTAAGAACATCCATTAAATTACAATGCCATTTATAAATATAAATAAGAGAACACCATCCACAACAACAACAGATCCCCTAAATTTCATTGATCAAATGGAGAAAATTTTACAGCTGTCAAAAAATGGCCATAGTGACTGTTGTCAGAGAAGGAATTGTGCAGCCTTCCCGTGTTTGTGTTTTGCTAGTCCCATGTCCCTTAAGCAATAGTTCATGGACTTGGGCAAAAGAAGCTGGTGGCAAATATATTCTTTCCAAGGACTGCTTACACTCATCTTCCCAAGCAGCCATTCTCCAGTGTGCAAGACGTTTCAAAATCAGAGTACCTAGTACCATTTCCATGGGTTTTTTGAATGTTTCTTTGTTTCTGACCATCATGTGCTCACTCCCAGTCATTCACCAGCTCAATGCATTAGAGATTCTTCTGCTATCAGTTTTGGCAGACACAGACATCATCCCTTGCCCAAACACAGACATCATCGCTTGCCATTTCTGGGATGACTTCAGCAATGTGGGCAGTGAGACTATGCCTTTGTCTCATACTGCCAGGCGTTTCTACGTTAGGTTTAGTACCTTCAAAGTTTTGACTAGGCAAGAGTGCAGCCTCAATTTTCCTTTCATACCAATGTAATGTTTTCTTTGCAGTTGCCAACCCCTGGCAGTCACTTTGTAAAACCCATATATCTCATGGTGGTCATGCAGGAATGTTGTATGTTTCCTCTGTGCTCTGATCTAAGGTCTCCAAGAAAAATTAGGGAAGTGCTTTTGAGTAACTGTGATCTTTCCAGTCTAAATATCTGCTATAGTTTGTTTGAAACTGTTCACATCTCATTTCCCTTCCTTCTGTGGCTCACATCTGCCTTAGGGTTCTACAAGGCTTGTGTCAGCCTTGACTAAAGGAAAGGTATGAAGGCAAAATGTAAAAGGGGTGAACGTCTGGCAAGTGAAAATGAACTGTCATGCAATATATTTTACTGGGGTCAGCTCAGTGGTGGTATCCCAGAGAGGGATATCTTTCCTGCTCTTGGCAGGTTGGGATTGAAGGATGAGAGCCTGAGAGCAGCTGTTGCCCTTGCACTATATGCCTTGGATTACCCTTGACTTGCATCATTGTCCAAATAGACAGAAATGTGGGAAGCAAAATAAGACCCCAGATAGAGAATTATGTATAAAATGTGTGTGTGTCACCCCGTGTGTATGCCCACATACACAAATAAACATTTTCCTAAAAGTTTTAAACACTTAATGATGCACCTATTCTAGAAGGATTTTTAATGCTATTTGAAGGTATTTATATCAACTTAATACAAATGTATTGAAACCTTTTAGGCAATAGGAAGCTCTGTGCAAAGGGCTGATCCTTTGAGATCAGTGACAAAGGAACATCAAGAAAAAAACCCGTCTAACTGCTCCCTTGGCAGAAGCAGAACACCGACTGGCAGGAGAACACCTCACCAAGGAAGACTGACACCTTTTGAACCAGAAAAAGTAAGTCAGTATCAAGGTCTATTTAGACTGCCTTTGTTTTCTTCTTACAATATTGTTCAGAAGCTGGATCGGGATCCTGATCCCCACATAGCTGCTGCTTGGTCTTCTTTCCCTGGTACTGCAGTTTTTTTGCCAGAAATTATCTTACAGACTGGTCGTACATTGAGCTATTTGGGCACCTGCAGGCTAGAGCGTGGGTGAATGCTCTGAAACTGCCCATCTTGCCCTCAGAAAAAATTCAGAGGTGATCACATGCACCAAGCATCGGAGCATTGCATGGGCCAGCGGTTCCCTGGGGCCAGGGGCTGGGAGCACCAGGGAATCCCCATGGAGTCCAGCAGGGCAGGACCCGTCCCATAGCCCCAGCCAGGGAGGAAGGCAAGCTGGGCATGGAAGACAGGGTCAGGCCAGAATCCCAATCTTCAAAGCCCATAGTGATGAGACAGGTCTGGGTCAGGAAGCCAGCCCATGGGGCAGGGTTGGGATTTGGATCAATGAGGTGGATGGTCAGGCACGGGCATGGCTGCGAATGGACCAAGAGCGAGAGCTGCTGAAATGCTGCTCCCAAGAGAAGGGACGGGGTGGGGGGCGAGGGGGTGGCCGTGTCTGAGGTTTCTTCCAGCTCTTCCACCCACGTCTCTTTCTCCACAACAGTCTGAACCAAGATTAGACACCTGTACCATACGAGCGCACAGACAGCTAAACTTGTAGGAAGGGGAATTGCACTCTGGCCATGCCGCTGATAGCTCCCACGTTACAGTAAAGCATAACGGTATGTCAGGGCCTCTCCATTTTGCTTCAGGTTGTACATCAACCCTCTCCTAGTGGGAGAAGAACAGGTGATAGGAAATCACCTGGAGTTCTCTCGCATCTGACTGGTGGTTTTAAGAAGCCTAACTCATCTTTCTATATAAAAGGTAAGATTTGTGGAAACTTTCTGCCTGGTTAGCGTGGCCTGCAAATGACTTGGAGACACTGGTCCCCAACTCTTGGCTCACAGGCAACGTGGTCACTAAAACTCTCCTATGATTCTTAGAAGAATTATGAAATTTATATTTTACAAGCAAGGGAGAGCAGATTGTGCTGTTGCCTGCTTACTTGCTGAGTTTGTTGTCCTGGAAGCCCAGAAGGTGGGAGAATGGATGTGGTCTGCACCTCACTTTGGTCCAGGACAAAGCACCTTTGGCGGGCTGGACAAGCTGTTAGGAAACATTATCAGTATAAGAAACAATGTGTTGCGAGAATCTGAGAGTTATCATCTTTAAAAAACCTTCTGAGATAGGTATGGAAACGTGATTCAGCAAATTTCATATGCCTTCAATGACCCCTTTTACTTTGCTTTTTCTTATAGGCAGATCTTTGCCCATTTCAGGTAGCTCAGAAGACATGCCTCTCTCACATAACCACAGCAACGACACTTGCAGCTTTGCACACTGCGGTAACAATGAAGAAACAGAGGTATTTTACCATGTATCTCTATAAAATAATTCATTGAGTCTGTGAACTTAGTTTTCATATACAGCACGCTAACTCCCATTCATCTGGGAACAATACTCTCCTAGCTTTATTTTCTTGCCTCTACTCATGATAAGTACACCCTTCAAAATGATATTGCAGTGGCTTACAAATAATATAGTAGATTTCTATACCAAGATATTCTTGCACAACAGTTGGACATTAAGAGATTTATGTTGCTAGTTAACATTTTAATTTTGGCTCAGGAAGAAGAGACTCTTAATCTTAAAAAGACAGAAAAATTGCTAGACCCTCAGAATAAAGTGGCTTTTGTGACCACACACAGGCGAAGTGGCATAGCTGCGTATGACAACAAACTATCTACAGGCAGTTCTCCTGCTTTTCTGGATGCTGAAGCAAAGGTTTGAGCAATTTATGATTCTGGCACTTATATGATCAGCAACTGTCTTCTTTCCATTTGTGAACTGAAGTAAAACACATCAAGAAAAAGAAAATCTTCCATTCCCATTTCCGACACTATGCAGCAGACACACAGCTTTAGGGATGGATCTGGCAACTTCAAGCACTGTGTTTACAGCTTTTTACTGAAGCGTATCATTGCCCTGCAGGGAGCAGTACTCCCTGTTCCTTTGGATCCCACAATTCAAAAGACACCGCATCTTCAAACTGTAATTGACATTAGTTAATAACTATTCTGGATGCTACGTGCCAGATGTCCATTAACCTAAGGCTCCTTTATGCTGCCAGACAGTGCAAAGAGCACTCATTGTAACGGTAAATGGGATGTGTAACATCCTGAATAGCCCTTAGTTACACAGTTAGCATTACCTACAGCTAAGAACCATGTAATTTGTTTTGGAAGAGTGGATCTAGCTAATATAGGTACCTTTCTTTGCAAATCAGTAACGCAATATTCAGAGAAGGTTTTGTTCTTTGTTCTTGTGTTTATTCTCTCCATTTCCTATAGTGTAGTTTCACCAGAATGCACTCTTGTCCCCTCATTTTTGGACCTTCTCTATCTTCTGCTTTGCAAACTGAAGCTAACTGGAGTTAATGTGCAACATTTCTAGTTATGACTAAAAGATCAAAATTCATTACAAATGCAAGGCAATACCAGAAATCAGGGTAGCTTTCCTTTGTGTGTGTGAAAGTAAATACAGTTTTTGCACAGTTGATTAAAATTAATGAAAATATTTGAAAAACATTTCTGTTTATATAGCACTGACTGTGATGTTTTCATAATATAGCCTCCAAAATCAATATTATCTAGAAGGTCAATGTTACATCAAGAAAGAAGAAAAAGTGAGGAAGAGGTGCAGGAAAAAATAGAGTATCGTGATGGAAAGGTGAGATAAAATAGGATGCAAAAATACTTGGACAATCACCAATAGGTCTGCAGTATAGATGGGAGTCACTGCTTCAAGTAGCCATAGACAATTATGTTTCCAATTAAGTGACTGTTCCTTAAAGGACAGCTGAAGTGTAAAGTTCACAGTATGAATGGTAGTAAATATGTATAGTTGATGGGCTGGAAATCAAGTAACCAAATGATTTTCCCACATGGATTTGCTGTATGACTTTCACCAAGTCCTTTGTGTTTCAGCTGCCACATTTGTGGGCTGGGAGGAATGATATGCTTACCATGAGAAATGAAAATGTGCCAGTGGGGTTAGTGATGGTGTTTTGTAGTGCAAGATTAAAGACCATTCTTTTCTTTTCCTGGGAAGTGAATCTAATGGCAGTGAGCTGTGCCAGCTGGACACCACTTGTGGGAGAAGTCTTTCATTACAGACAGCTGGCTACACCTGGAGTAGCATCAGGGGAATTGGGCTCCATGCAGCCTGTCCAGTTTGCTCAAGCCACCTGTCAAAATCCCCAGCTATTCCCAGCTGCATCCAGAGATTGCTTCCAGCTGCCCCTTGTCCTGAAGCCCATAGCTCAGCCTGGCAGCTGGTTTCACCCCTTTCCTGGAAGTCCCTGTCTTCCAGGAGGGGATGAGGAAGCAGTTCCTGCTGGCTTCCCACTGCGTCCCTGCACTCCTTGCCACAAAACTGGATAATTCTCTCCTGAGTGGCCATGTCACCCTCCCTGCACAGCACCTCAGGAATGACCTTGAAAGGCTGATTCTGTAGATGAGTCTAGGCGTTGGAAATTTGGTGCATTGCTCTTGGGAAAGGTTGTCAGCGAGGTGACCAAGTGAGCTGGTGCTAGTTTCACTGCTGACAGACAAGCACTCTTTCCAACGCTGTTGCTGCTCATCTAGGCCAGATCTGAACTCAGTCCCAGATGTCTCTTCAATTACACTGCTCCAAGCAGGCTTACCCTGTTAAAACATTCACTTGATACTGAGTTGTCAATTCTGGATAAGGTTTTTGGCTAGATAAAATTAAGACAGAAATTCAGTTGCTGTGTCTGTTCAGTTCTGGGCTTCTTTTCTCACCCTGCCAGTACAGGTGTTGATTAATGAAACCAGGAGCAGTCATAGAAATGGCTTTTGCAATATAATAGTTGTTCAGGGAATCCTGGTTTGAGATGCCAATTCTGTTATAGCTAATGCTGAGATGGGCTCTGTGAAAGCTTCTACCAACCACAATTCCCTCTTGTAGCAGTAGCAAATACAATATCTGTTGTTTTGATTCTCAAAAGAAAAATAATTGTGAAAAAAGATCACTCTTGACATTTTTACCACTGGATTTTAGTCATAAAATTGAGTGGTGGGCTGGACTTCCTTGTGCAACTAGAGAGAGACACTGATGCCTTTAGAAAGATATTAACTCTCATTTAACCTATGTGGACTTCTTGTAGCAATGCCTTTTGTGATAAGTAGGTGTAAGAATATCTTTCCATTACTAACTAGTAATGTTTAAATACAACCATTTCTAAAAACTAAAATCTTGTCCTCAGTAATAATAACAATGCCTGTTTGGGGAAATACTGCATTTCTCTTCCCCCGAGAATATTTATTCCTTTTTTTTTTTTGTTGTTGTTGTTGTTGTTGTTGTTGTTGGGAGGTGTTCCCTTTTTGTGGAGAGTCTGATAAAATTGGAACCATATGGCAGTCCTATAGTGCATCTTCTGGTCATAGTCTTCTTTGTACTTCACCAAATTAATTACGGGATTTGATATATGCTGAGCAGAACCAGCTGCCATAGTAATTCCAGAAAAATTGCTTAAACAGAGGCTATGCTAGGTACGAGTCATCTTTGACCAGTATAATTTTTGTAGAAGAGCACACTGATGACATTATTGCCCCCTCTTGTTAAGCAGCCTTGAGCAATTTTGCAGACCTCTGCATGCAGCCACATTTAATTCTGTAGTACTGACTGTCCATACAGGGTTATGTTACTTGGAATAAAATGGTTGTTACTGTATGTCAGCAGTCTGTGTTAATACATTGAGTTCAATCATTTTGGTTCACACAATCCAGAACCAGGGTCTCTTGAATGACCTGTGGAAGGTATATCAGCATGTATGAAATGAGTACAGACAGTAACTCACTGAAGCTGGTCAAGAAAAAACCTGAATGGCTTCCCTGTTGCCATAGGGCTGTGTGCCTTACCTCACTTAACAGAAAAACAAGGTGGGGGGGTAGGAACTTGGGCCCAGTGCTAGAAGTAAGTTCATTTTGTGAAAATTACTTTTGGCCTCTTTACACACAAACGAGGCAAAAATAATGTACCTGTGCTGCAGAGATAGCTTTTGAAATATAAAGCCATAGCATGACTTACTTCAGGATCCAGTTTGATTGGAAGGCAGTGCAATGTTACTCATTTCCTTTGACTTCATTTACATTAGATGCTTTATGTGTTTGAAGGTAGAAGAGGTGCTTACTGACGGACGTCGAATCATCACTTTCTGCAATGGTACTAAAAAAGAGATCAGTGCTGATAAAAAGATGACAACAATTAGCTTTTTCAATGGAGATGTAAAGAAGATCATGCCAGATCAGAGAGTGGTGTGTAACACTTTTTTTTCTTTAAGGAAAATAAAATGATTAAACGATTTTCCAACAAGGTCCTATCATTTATCTTGATCTATTGGTTCTGGCGGAAATTGATGAGGAAGGGTGTTGGTATAACAACCCTGAGCAGTGAAACTGCTTCATGTACAAGGACAAAAGTGGAAAGAGATGAAGGTAACAGTCAAAGAAGGAACAAATGCGTAGTTGGCCAAGCAGATGAAAGGAGACTGAAAGAAGGCAAAGGGCAGGGGCAGCCGTCTGAAGCAAGGACTGGTTTTTATACATTTGTAGGGTAGGTAGCACAGGGGATTCTTCCCTCTTGTCATTATGTAAATATAAATAGTTAATAATAATGTGAGCTAGAGTGAAAATAAATGAGGCCTTGGCAGCAATGGGACTATTTTAAATTAATAGTGCATGGATGGGAGCCAAAGCAAAAAGGTGGGAAGATGACTTTCATGTGTGCACTGTTCTCTTGTATGCTACAGAGATGAAAGTAGCATCATCTAGACACAGCCATGAGGGGAGGGGTGTGTGTGAATGAGAGGAAGGAACAGTAATGCAAACATAGCTACTTTTATGGATGGCAGATACAGAAAATGACCTTGAAATGACTTCTCTGAGATGGCTTATTTTTAAGCGTGTTGTTATGGTTGAATCTGCTTATGCAAATATTGTGAACATGCTGCAAACACTTCACTCTCCTTCCAGATTTATTATTATGCAGATGCACAGACAACGCACACTGCTTATCCAGATGGCCTGGAGGTGCTGCAGTTCCCTAATAATCAGATAGGTATGCAGGAGCTCATAAATGTGAACTGTATGTGCAGGAAGGTTTCTATTATGAAAGTGTTGTCTGATTCTGACTCCAGCAGATTGGGTATTTTCTTCTCATTTCACATTGTCTTTGCATTTCACTTTGAATACATTCCATCGCTTTACTGCTCAGTGTCCTCCTGCAAAGCAAAGATAATAATGGGATGAAAATGCCTCTCTTCTAATTTTGATTATCTGATTATTTGATTCTTTAATTTCTTTAGTAGTATGCTGGATATCATTTCTATCCTCACTACAATGTCCAAAAAAATCTGATCTAGCTCTGTGTAAAGCAACATGAAAGAAATTTTAGACAGACTTGTTACATCTTCTTTTCCACAGAAAAACGTTATCCTGATGGCACAAAAGAAATTGTGTTCCCAGATCACACAGTGAAATGCCTCTATAGTGATGGATTCAAGGAAACTTTTTTCCCAGATGGTACAGTAGTAAAAGTAGAAAAGTAAGTCTTCTGTTAATGACAGGAACCAGGCATTGGACACAGGTACAATGATACTGACATTTAAACCTGTGGTTGGATTCTGCATGGCTGGGAAATTTTCAGATGAAAGGAGAAAGGATTTGTAAGATAACAAGGGTTTTGCTACAATGAGGCACTGCAGATTGTTCACTGCCACCTTGGGTGATAGGTGACCGTTTATCGCTGCAAAGTGACTGTGAAATATTCCTCATTTATTTCCATGGAACTTTACACTGGCCAGGTTTGCTAGGAGATCACCAGTTGTCTGTGTTAACAATGTGGGTACTGAAGGACTCAGGATGAGGACTCCTGAGCTCTATTCCTAGCTTTTTGTCTCCTTTTCTGATCTTGGGCAAGGCATTTCATGTATTATCTCTCTATTTCTCCATGTAAAATGAGGAAAAGCAACAATAGGGCTTTCTTACACATGATAGATGTGTAAGATATGATAACTTATGTGAGAAAGTTTCCAGTTGACATTATTTGCCACTTTCATCATGTCACATTAGACAGCTCAGTGAGATAGGTTAATAACAGACAGTGCCTTCTCATTGCTTCAGTCATTGCTATTTCTTTCAGGAATGGAGATAAAACAGTGGTATTCAGTAACGGCCAGAAGGAGATTCACACTGTGCAGTTCAAGAGGCGGGAGTACCCAGATGGCACCGTAAAAACCGTGTACTGCAATGGCAGACAGGAAACCAAATACTCCACTGGGCGAGTTCGAATCAAAGATGAGGAGGGTAGTATCAGCCTAGATAAGAAGTGATTCCTCCCCTCAAAGGGCTGTACTGTGCGTAAGTAGCTCAACCCATTTTCTTGGAAGGTCAGAACTGTTAGGAAGATTTAAGCCTTGTGAAAATGAATGGATGGATCTGTAGTGCTGAGCTTCATGTTGGCTCAGTGACTGGTGCTTAGTTTCGAATAACCTTACCCAAATGAAATGTCTCTTGAGTGAGACTTGAAGGAGATGCAGTCATGCTCTCCTTGTGTATGTAACATTAAAATAAATGCCCATTGTATTTCTCATCAAAGCGTTCATTTCAGGATACTGATCACACTTTCCCTTGTTTTACTGCTAGTTAATTACAAAAGTAACTACAGTTAAGGAGCATGGCATAAGAACCTCAAATTTACAAAGCTTTTTGAATTTCACTTCACTGCTCCCTCATGCTGACTAAAACAAATCTATGTGGCGGGTTTTTTTTCTCAGTTAACCATCAGGAAAAATGTGGAAGCGATTAATGTTTTCAGTTTCATTGGGTTCTTTAGAGCAGAAGATCCCAGTGTGTATCAGGTCTTATCATGAGCTGTGCGTTAGACCAAAACCTGAGCAGGAGCTGAGTGAACAGCTCTGGATGCCCCTTCCAACCTAAATTATTCAATAATTATATGGTCATAATCTAAGAACTCTGTCTGGTGCGTTTGAAGACAAAATGTAATGTTTATTCCATCCTGGTCATTATTCCAGATGAAACAGCCCTTTCTTCTTTCTCCAGCAGTCTTTCCTCAGACCTCCTCTGTGTTGCTTTGTTTTTGAATTAACCTCTCCCACTACTGCCTTTATTCTTCCAGTAGTGCAGAAATATTTCTGGTCAGTGAATCTCTCCAGCTTTAAGGCTCTTTGGATGGCACTTGATACCCAGGGGGATTTATCATTTATCAGATGCTGCTTTCAACTGCCTTCCCTGTAGACTGCCTGTCCATCATCTGTCTTGAATTTTTCCAAAGCACTGAAGCATTTCCCCTGTAGAGCTCAGCTCATTACCTGCCCATTGACTGAGAAGACCAATTATCTCCTTATGCCCTTCAAATTCCTATAGCAACAAACACACTTTCATAGCATGCTGCTTTAGCCTTTTCTCACACCTAAGTGCAAAACAATGGCAAGATTATGGAATTGCTCTTTCTTCTCTTCAGTTTCCAGTGGGTCAGTCTATCGACAAATCACCATTCAAATTACAGAGCATCCTTGGAAGAAATAGATTGAATAAAGCAAGAAGTGTTGCTAATATCGATCATACACATGCTTCAGTTTATGAATTTAATTATGATGCTGTGAACATCTATGCAGTTTGATGTCGGCTCGTGTGATAATAAAATTGCATTGTTTTTCCTTTACTATTGTATAACAAATGAACAATTTATAATCCTGTGCTTTTCACTACTGAAATATTTGATATATTTTATGTGTTTTGTAAAAGGAAACTAATTAAAAGAAAACCAAGATATCATTCTTTTCCATATATTTCATTAAGAATTTCAGTTCAGTGCTGCCTTATGCTGACCAAAATGAACCTATGTTGATTTTTTTCCTCAATTAAGCATCATGAAAAAAAGTGGATGTGATTAATATTTTCAATTTGGCTGGGAAACTAGATGTGATACTCATGTTTTCTAAAGGACCACTGTTTTTATTCCCAGGAATTCCTTTTAACAAAAGGTCCCTGTTCTCCAGTAAATATGCTGACGTTCTCTTTGTTTCCATAGTAATACAGAAAACAGGCTTTGTTTGCAGCTTTTAGCTTTAAATGGCTGTTTGCCATTCAATAACCTGTGTATATAATCCCTTCTAAATTAAATAAGGAACAAATTTGTATGCTGCTTGTTCCTTGCTTCATTAAGCACTCTCGACTGTACTTGCAGGAAGCATTTTGATTCTGGAATAATTTGGCCTATGGTCCTGCACAGGTGTAACACACAGGGGATATGTGCTAGTCAGCCTCTAAAACTATGCGTGCAGCGATGCATGTGTGCAAACACCTTGCTGATGTATGCATTCACCTTGCTGATGCACGCTTTCACCTTGTTAGCACCTGCTTACAGGCAGGTTTTAATGATACCTAAGTATGAGCCTGGTTCTACTTTCTGGCAAATCAACAGCAAACCTTCCATTGGTGAAATCAAAGGGTGAGACTGCTGAGGATTTCACAGTACTTTTGCCAACCCACGTCTGGCTACTGTCTTTACCAAAACATGTTTTTCAAGTGATATTTTATAGTAGAACAGCAAAGAGATTATTGAAATAAGGGGCACAAATTTGGTTTGAAAAGGAGACAGAAGAACACCTACATAAATGACAAGCTCTGTCAGGTATGCTATAACTGGGAGTCCTTCACAGACCACTTATGACACATGCCATATTATTTTTCACAGCTGATTCTCACACCCCATCTCCTCCATCTTGCACTTGCATTAGTTAACGAGAAGCACTAATGGCTCTACCAGCTATAGTTCACAGTTGTAGGAACACAAATAATCCAAATTGAGTGTGACTGCATATGTACTTAAACTGTAGCAATACACATACCTACTTTACTATGTTTTTTGTCCTAGAGGGTTTATAGTGAGCAAATTTTTATGAGTCCTGCAGGGAGATGGAACACAGTTGGGAAACCCTACTTCTCGTCTTTCCACAGGTTTTCTGGCATTAGCGGAAGCATGCTGCAGCCAGTATTTGGCCTCAATTTTGATCCAAATTTAGAATACGCTGTGACTTCTGAACAGAGTTACTTCCATTCAGACAGTTGGGGGCAGCAAAGATATACAAGGAAAGGGCAGTATTTTGACCATCATCTCAAATGCCTCAGTTCAGAGTTAGTATTTTTCCATGCACAGCTGATTGCCAGTTGTATTGCAAGCAAAACAAAGCTGCCTAACTACTGGACCCATCAGGTGGCTAATGTGAGAGAGAGGTTTGATCCAGTCTTCTGAATGTGATATCTGCAGTTTATATTCTGCTCTCTGATAATAAATTTCTCTGTTACCTTGGGAAACCTAATTATTTCTTTATTAAGAGTTTATCTGAAACAAAACACTGGAGCAGTATATAGATTTTTTAAAATTACTTCCCATAAGAATTTCTACAGAAACCTACTGGTCATAAAATGAAAGTTACTTCATACTGTTGTTTCATACAATGCAAAATTAATTTCCAGAAATGAATGTCGGGAAGCTCACTGGATTCTTTGAAAACACAATAGTTTTGCGTCTTTCATATTTGTAAACTGCACTTTTGTAAACTGAGTGCATGTTAATGGTCCCTGGTGTAATGTGACCAGTTTTTCAACTCATAAAGCCCCCTTAGTTAGGAAAAGAAAAGAAGCAAAGATTGCTGAGAAAAATAATTTTAAAAGACTGCCATTTCTGAAGATGTTTTGAGAAATCCAATTCTCCATTTTTATTCTGGGCTTACCTTAATATTGCAAGAATTACTTTAAAAAATTAGTACTTTAATTTTAAAGAATAACCTCTCATGGTAATTGCTAACTTACAATTTTAAAATTGTGTATTGTTTGAGATATCTTTCTAATACAATTTCAGGGTACATCTACCTCCTTCCAGCTAAAGTTGTCATTTATGATATGTCTATATAACCTAACATCATAAAGTTACACAGAAGTTAAATAGCCTACCCTTTTCTTTGTGTTCTGCTGTTTTGACGGTAACCGTTTGCTCACTAATTTGTTTATTTCCTTTATGATGCTCTTTGTATCTGTCCCACCCCTGCAAGCTTGAAGTGCAGCTTCATTGAAAGGAAAAATAAGGACGAAATCTCCTACGCGGGGGATAGGCCTCTGGTCTTTATCAGAGAGGAAATAGGGGCGTGTGGTTGACTTGTAGTTGCAGAAATCAGGTGTAGGTAACCAGCGACTGAGTTGGGCAGACTTGTGCGGAGAATACCTAGCTCCTTGGAGTTGTTTATTTTTAGCTTCAGCTTTTGCTTGGGAAGGTATTTTTGGCATATTCATCCTTTCCCGCAGCTGGGAGGTCAGTGTTTTTCTTGGATGTGCTCTGGCAGTTTTCTTGGTCAGGGCAGCCACCTTACGAATCGATCCTCTTGCAGCCTGCAGGGCAGGTTGTACAAAAGAAGCAGAAGTACATTTAGCCACTTTTTGGCAAATGAGTACGCCAGGAGTCTCCTCGGTGGCACTCTCACCAGCTGTGCTCCAGGGCACCCGCCTTCTGCCAGCCTTTATCCCGGCCACTTGGTTTTGCCTCAAAGTATCAGTCTGCTTGTAGTTCAGCAGTTCAACAATATCGTGAAGAAGTTTTCTTTTCACAGTGTCATCAATGGAACAGTCTAAACATAAGGCTGGATTGTAGTTGACTTCTAAAAGCCACGGCTTGAATTTGTCATCAATCAGGATGTCAAAGCCAAAGAGCTCAAAGCAATTGGAAGCCACTGGTAAGGGGGTTACTGCAAGCAGGGTGAGAATCACTATGTTATTGATCTTCTGCCAGAGGACCATGTCATCAACCCCAGATATTCGAAGGTAAGAACGAAATTTGCTGAATGTCCATTTGCAGCCACAGCCAATCCCTTCTTTATATTTTTTATATGAAGCTCCGTATTTGTTGATGCTGGTGTTTGTTAGGTGTGCGTAGACATTGTCCAGAGAACCAAGGTCAAACTTTTCAGTGGCAAACCTCACCAGTCCTTCTTTGTAAGTGTAAATGGTGAGGGGACAAAAACTGGTGACACACACGTAAAGGCGCAGATCCATTTTATACCCTGAAATGAGCAAGGGGTTGCTAATGTACTTCTGCACAATGACTGTACAGTCATATACTAAGTCTTTAATGTCTTGGAAAATGAGTATGCCCCTTCCACAGGAGAGATCCACAGGCTTGCAAATCCAGTAGCTAGGTCTTCTGCCTACTGACTGTCTCTCCTTGCTGTATTCTGCTATAAATTTGACATAGTCATTGGGCATGATGAATGCCACTGGACTAAATTCATACAGACCTGATCCATATGCTCCTTTCATACGTTTCAGATGCCTTGCCAAGTAGTCTTTTCTGGTGATCCGGACAGCTTCTGGGTAGTGATTGAGTCTCTGCCATGGTTTAATGCTGTGGTGGTCTGTCATGCGGAAAGGTGAGTTCCGCCAGTACAGGTTCCAGTCTGCATCATCTTGCTCCTTTTTGTCAAATTCAGTCCAGCCGCGTTCCAGTAAAACCTCACGGACTATTGCGGGGACATTGTCATGGAGACGGAACACCAATGGCCTTAAGAGACCTCTTGTATCATAGTCATCTGCCATCATCTTACTAGCTGAAAGAAAACAGAATCACCAGGAAGGAAACAATGAAATTAATGCCACAGATTGTGCTAGCAGTCGTCACCTTCACTGTATTCTTAATGTCTGTCACTCTCAACATATTCTCAAAGCGTGTTGCCCCTGTGTGTTACTATGGTCCACAACTGAGAAGTCAAAGGCTATGTTTAAGCTGAAAGATATGTAGCAGGGCATCGATCCCAATAGCTGTTAAGGCAGCACAAAGCACTGACTGCTGCAGTTATATGTCTCCACACTTTATTTACTTTTTCTTTGAGATAGCTTACTACAGCAGTAGTTGTCCCAAAGCTTTTGTAATTCTTGGATACTTAGACTTTTGGGGGTTTTTTGCAATGGCCTTCAGCTTAATGGCTGTTCCTTTGTCTAGTAAGACTTACTTTGCACTGCTGCTTTGCTGAGACATTCTGCTAACTTAGCATGTTGCTCTACTCTGAGCAAACTCTCTTAGTTAAGACTATAAAGCCTGATGCAAAACTGACAGTAGACAGCACGAAAATGCCTATTGATTCCAATGCTCTTTTCCTCCTGACATATGCTGATTTAACTCACCGATAATCTTCTGCTATTCCTCCTGTGAGCTCCTCCCCAGTTCCTGAAAAGCAGGGCACATTCTTGTCTCATCACCTTCCTCTCAAGAAAATAATGTTCCATAGAAATGTATGTAGATTCTGAATGAAATACCATTTCCCACTACCTATAGTGGAAGTAGATGATGGCCCCCATCTATTTTTATGGGTAAGAAATACATTTTGAGTTCTTTTGGGCATAGCAATTCTCATATAAATAGTTCATGAACTGTGCTTTTCCTTCCCCAGCTAGTTCGATATATACAAGACTCAAACTAAAACACCTGTCTTACTGGCTGGTGATGTAGCAGACAAAAGTCCCATGGACCTGTAGATTTGAGAGTGTTGCTCTTTATCGCAGTTTTAAATTCCTGAAACCCTACAGAGCTGGTTAGACTCGTATTTGGAACAGAGAGCGTCTTGGATGACAGAAGTGCGTTCGTGCCGAGGACCATTCTGATGCAGCATTAACATACTGACCTGCACCTCCTCTCAGAAAGTAGCAAGAGGAAGAAATACAAAGTGGGCAGGACATACACTAGACAAGACTCCTTCACATCCTATTACCAGAGTGACATCCTTGCCCTTTCTTTTCAGGTTGAGAGGTTTTAGACTCCAGAATGAGTAGCCTCTGCCTTCCAAACAACTGCAGAAACCAAGGGAACGTGTCACACCTGGAAGTACTCAATGCAATGTGCAGCTGAGTTGGCCAAGGATGCTTTTTCTGTGGAAAAACTACAATTTGTTGAAATGGAAAGCTTTTTTCCAGAGAACAAAAGTAATATTTTGCCAGCTCTTTTATTTCATTTGAGTTTTCTTGTTTTAAAATTGTCAGAATATCTTATATTCATTTTTTTAAAAGACGGTTCAGAAACTTTTCTAAAATGCTAGTTTAGTATTAAAACTAGAAGCCCAAATGTGAAACGAAATGCTTTACCGTTATTAAAATGTAAATTAACATAATTAAAAAGTTTTCCAAGTCATAAACCAGCTTAAGAATCTCATTATTATATTTGAACTTGAAAAACAATTCAAAAATTCTTGCAGCATGAAAAAACATGTTTCCCTCTCCACTCTGACGTTTGAAGACTCCTTCGTATGATGTAGCTATGTCTTGGCTGTCCAATGCCCTCTGCTGCTGCTGCTAACAGGCTCTGAGGGGTAACCACAAAGCAGTCACAGAGCTCTTCTGCAAGCAGTGTTGTAGAGTCTGTAACAAGTGTGTTACAATTCAGAGAGCAAAACCAGGAGAGTCTCAATGGGGGCTTGATGGGAGGAAGGTTTTAGAGAAGGGTCCAGGAGGTATTTCAGGGATGCTGGCAAGCAGGGCAGTGGTGTTAGAAGAATATGGCTACTTTATGATAGGACTGTAGTGTGTAGGTTAAAAATAACCATGGACGATCTTATATCCTGTAGTAAGGGAATGATTGTCTAAAAACGAAGGTATCTGAAGCAAGGTTTGGTCCAGGATGTGAGGAATGAGACTCCTATTGGAAAGGGACTTTAGGCCTCATTAATGGCCTGAGATTGTGGCCAAAATTTGAATTGTTGTATATGATGACTTTCTGTATTCCAAAGTAATATATAATTCTCTATTCCAATGGTAATATGTATATCAATATATTTAGTGATATTTTACAGTCAGACTTGCTGTACCCTTCCATTTTAGGTTTAAGCTAGTGTTGGAAGGAAACAAGATGTAAACTGCACTGGGATTATTTCTCTGAATCCCCTTAGAGATCAGAGATTCCCTCCCTGTACAGACTGCAGTTGAATTCTCCTTAGTGAGAGCTTTTCTTGGGTGAGGGGTTTATAGGGGACAGGAGAGAAACATGGTAAGTAGGTACTGAAGTGCCGTCATGAGGTAATAGGACTTACATAAAATACCATGAAGGGGAAAGTAGTCTTGCTGTGTCTCTTGCAGTCAGTGCTTCTTTTCAGACCCCAGGAAGGTGGGGGCTTGATGCTGAGCTTGCACACAAACCTGATGTGGTGGTCCCAGGAAATATTTGTTATCTTTGCTTCCACTTTCTTTCCTGGGAGTTCTTTTTCCCATCTGCTTATTAAACAGCACTATGTCACATGCTAAAAAAAACTCAAACAAACAACTATACAAAACTAAACAAGTTTTATAGTAGCTGGTTCAAATCCTCGGGCAAAGATTATAAAATTAAGAAAAAAATGATGTAATTGAAAGTAGCCATGCTAAGCATTTGGATGAGTTAACTTACAGACTGCAGTTAGCTTTGTCTTGCTCAACATTGCTACTAGCAGTGTTTCAGTGAAAGGCACTGTTGTATGTGAATCCAGCGCGTGGTAAACTGTGCCATCACGGTCTCCACTAGGTAATCATAAATTAAGCTGTTAGTAATGTCTGAACAATGAAGCCTTCTTTGGTGGTTTGTTCACGTCAGCTTGTATTAATGGAACATCTTTTATACCTCTGGCATTCAGGGAATAGTTTACAGGAAATTGGCTCACCAAGCCTAGACATAACAAACGTCAGCTTTCAATTCCCTGGTAATTAAGTACAAAGAAAATAAAATATTTTAACTAACAAAGAACACCTACCTGCTTTTAAAGAAGTCATATCACATATAAACAGAAGCTCTTGAAGTGCAGCTATGAAACAGTAACTCTAGGATTAGGCATTGGTCTAAATGAATGAACACAAATTTCACTCACTTTACTCCGTTGTCATGGTTTAACCCCAGCCAGCAACTAAGCACCATGCAGCTGCCTACTCCCCCTGCCTCCCCCCCGAGTGGGATGGGGGAGAGAGTCGGGGGAAAAAAGTAAAACTCGTGGATTGTGATAAGAACAGTTTAATAGAACAGGAAATAAGAAACTTATAATGATAATAATAACAATAATAAAATGACAATAATAATAGGATTGGAATATACAAGTGATGCCCAATGCAATTGCTCACCACTCGCTGACTGATGCCCAGTTAGTACCCAAGCAGTGATTCCCCCAGCCCCACTCCCCCCAGTTTATATACTGGGCGTGACGTCACATGGTATGGAATATCTCTTTGGCCAGTTTGGGTCAGCTGTCCTGGCTGTGTCCCCTCCCAACTCCTTGTGCCCCTCCAGCCTTCTTGCTGGCTGGGCATGAAAAGCTGAAAAAATCCTTGAGTTAGTCTAAACACTACTTAGCAACAACTGAAAGCAACAGTGTGTTACCAACATTCTTCTCATACTGAACCCAAAACACAGCACTATACCAGCTACTAGGAAGAAAATTAACCCTATCCCAGCCGAAACCAGGACATCAGTATAAATGTGTGCCCAGATGAACGCCCATCTCTTCATTAGCCTGCATTCCCAGAGGGCTCTACGTGCAGCCCATTCCTTAATAGCTTGGAAACCCACCTGCGTGTTTACAGATGTTATTCCACGTCTGCAAAAACTGCTACAGCTGTCTCCCACCACGACCGATTTTAACACCTACCTTCCGCCGTTGCCGACCAGCATCCAGAAGCAGAGACCTTCGCCCCGAGGAGAGCAGGATGCCGTCCTCGATGCCACGGCGGCAGACCCCGCGCCGGTGTGCCGGGGGAAGCGCTCACATGAGCTCGGGCTTCATGCTGGCCGTGGCCGCTTCCAGTTGCTCAGTTTTACACCTGTGAGAGGAAATAACGATCCTTAACGGATAGGCATTACATGTGCATGTCTGCTGAGTTAATGCGGAATGCCTCTCTGTAATTAAACTCAGCGGACTGACTGGCGGTCTTACCTACTGTCTTTGAGCCCTCAGGTTCACAGATCATAACATGGGTCTGGCAGCTGCCCGCCTTGGGATTTACTTTCAGAAATAACCATTTTAATTACTTCTTGAGGTGGTGGTTCCCCTCTGGTCCACCATCCAGGTTCTCCCTGTCTGTCCCAGGCTACACAGCTTCGTCCGGTGACTTTCGCAGGCGCCTGGCGTTGGGCTGCAGCAGGGGCAGAGGCCTGAAGGGCACTTTCTGTGAGGACACTGTGGTCTGTCAGCTGTGAGACGCTGCCACCACCATCAAACCAACCTCCCCAAAGGCACAGGCACCGGCACACATCCTGCTCGTGTTAGCAAAAGTATTAGTATTTAAAGCCGTGGTCACCGGGGCCTGGCTGAGCACCCCCCCCAGCCGCACATCGTACCCGGGCCCAGCCGGACCCTCCACTGCTGCCCCGGCTTCTCCCTCTCAGGGGTTGGGGCTGTTGGTTTTAACCTTTTGTAGCCTTTTTGCTGAGGGAAGATGCACCCCCGGGGCGCCCGGGAGGGGAGGCCTGCTCCGAAGGGCCATGCGCAGGCAGGGGCAGGCGTGGGTGTCCTGGGAGGTGAGGGTGCCACCGGAGGCCCGGCATGTCTCCCACCTCCTGTGCGTGCATCTGAGACCCTCCAGCTGCTTGGACCTTTGGCTCATGCGATAAGACGCCGTGATATTACGTGCCTCATGAAAGCAATCACTCGATGTGTCAATATTAATCACTTGAACCTGACTATCTTGCCTTGCAGATGAATGGCATGATCCACGGGCTCCCCAACACCTACGTCCTCAACAGAGATTGGTGTGTGACCCAGCCTCGGTCCCTGGGGTCTCTGGAAAAAATGGCTCAGCTGTCCTTTCTCAGGGCCTCTCCTCCTGTCTGGCATAGGTGGCCCCTCATTCGGTGTCCTCATTACCTGCATTGTCTCACGGTTCTCTTGCGTGAAGGTCTGGGTCTCCTTCTGTACTTCTAGGGACCCGCAGTTTGGGACTGAAGGTATCAGGGAACAGACCTACGCTGCTCGCTGCCTGCTAGACTGAAGCAGGGCTCGTGGAGTCATCCTTGGCCATGAAAGGGCAGAGGCCTCATGCCACAGCAACCTCAACCATCATTTTGTTTCTTGCATTTCAGTGAAGAGGTGTCCCTAGCTGAACTTGCGCCTGAAGTTTTTTTTATATGCTCTGCAGCAAAATCCCTATTGCCTTTATAGTAAAAAAACCCACATAAATTTTATAACTGTGTACTGTCCGTGCACAATGATGTCCTAAATAGCAATTTCCATTTAGATCATGTCCAAGACAGATGGGCATCTTTATCCTCACCCTGTCCCAGGAATAAGCATGTTCACTGCATCACCACGTGTAGCTGTGGCTTTCATTGTGAAGGTAGAGTTTTTCCTCACGCTAACTGTGGGATGGAAGAGTTGTTTTTCCCCTTATTTTACATTTGTGGAAATGACTATAATAAAGTTCTGTGACAAAATCAAGAGTGGAAAACAGCTCCCCAAACCACAGGCCCCAAGGTCCTGTCTCCCACGCTGACTGTGTGATACTGAGGTTGTCTCCAAGGTCAGAGCACCTTTTTCTTGCTCCTTGGTAGCTCCTCACCATTTCAGCTGGAATCTGTGGCCTGAGGAGCCGCTTGCTGGGATGCCATTGCCGAATTTTACTTTAGACAAATCCTGAGTATACAGAGTACAAAACAAGGAGGTGTGCTGGGTTGACCCTGGCCACTAACAAAGCACCCACCTAGTTGTAGTTGTTCACACATTCCCTCCACCAATGCGATGGGGGAGAGAATCAGAAAAGCCAAAGTGATAAAACTCCTGGGTTGAGATAAAGAGAGTTTAATAGGTGAAGCGAAACTGTGTGTGTGAGCAAAGCAAAATAAGGAATTAATTCACTACTTCCCATTGGGAGGCAGGTGTCCAGCCACTTCTTGGAGAGCAGGACCTCAGTGTGCATAGCAATTGCTTGGGAAGACAAATGCCATAGTGAGGAACATCCCCGCTTCTTCCTCCTTTCCCCAGAGCTTTTATTGCTGAGCATGGCATCATGTGGAATGGGATATCCCTTTGGTCAATCTGTCTCAGCTCTCCTGGTTGCGTCACCTCCCAATTTCTTGGGCACCTACTCACTGAAGGGACAGAGTGGGAAAAAGACAAAACCTGGATGCTGTGCAGGCACTGCTCAGTAATAGCCAAACCACTGGTGTGTTATCAACACTGTTTTAGTTACAAAAATCCATAACACAGCACCATATGGGCTGCTAGGAAGAAAATTAACTCCATCCCAGCCAGACCCAGTACAGGAGTAAAGAGAAAAACTTATCAAGCTGTATAGCCTCTGAGGGAGGGATCATCTTTTTTGTTCTGAGGTTGTATAGCATCTTGTGTAGAGAGATCCTGATTTCTGTGTGGGGCTGTTACAAATAAACAATAAATGATTACAATCACACAGATCAGATTTTCACTGATGTTGATCTCAAAAATCCTCTTTGCTTCACTTGCTATTGAACATTGCTGTGTAAAAGAGAATCAGAGGAGGTTTCGGAGATGTGTTTCACTGTCTGTTATTGAGATGAAATCAATTTTCTATATCGGATGGAAGCAGGGCAGGGTGAGAATCAGCAGCAGCCTAGCAAATCCATCTGTAATCTCTGGGCAGCTGTGAGGCTGTCAGGATTCTGCAGCCACAGTAGTTTTGCCATTTGTATTTCCAACAGAGATTAGCAGCATGCCTTTGAGCTGACAGGGCAAAGGCACAAAAGAAAGGTGGATCTGTGAGGAAGCCCACCTGTTGCCTTATTTTCTGAAGGTCGTAATGAACTCTACTTAATTGTATGACCTGGAAAAGAAGCTTATCATTTGAAAAGCCATGAATCAACACAGGTGAATTCTGGAGAGGAGTCCAGATGCTTGGGAACAAGAAATGTTAGAGAGATAGTAAAGTAGCTTGAAAGGTACTGTTATTTAAAAGCCCTAACAATTTGGGGATTTTTTCCACATAAATTGTATTATTGATTTCTATCATGTTGTCATGCCATATGGTGCCTCATCCTGCTGTTACGGTTAATAACTGAGAAGTAGTTTCAAATGTTAGCTTCATGGCATGCAGCAACTTAACTAGCCATGTAGTTTATTTCCAGGGGCAGCACTAATCTTGCAGATGAACAGCATTTGTCTTCTATTCCTTTTATGCTGCCTGCCTCACACAGAGGATCTGATCATAGTGTCATTACCAGTAATGATCATGATACCTGTACAGTGCTTTCTCATCAAGATGTAGGGACGCTGCCCAGTAACTTCACTGTAGCACTCCTCTCCTTGCAGTAAAACCACAAAAATCCAAATCTGGAAACATTATAGTATGGGTAAAACTAAACAGAAGTTGAAATGAGATGAGGGAAATCCTCACCTGAGCCACTGCTAGATGCATATAGGTCTCAAGGAGATATTACAGCATAGGCCCATCCTCCTTTTCTCCTTCTCACTCTATGACTTGCACTGTTACCTGTATCTGCTTCATGGCTTGGTTCCCCAAGTAACACGCCCTGGCCACTTATCTTGAAAACAGCTCTGTCCATGGATGGGAAAGTGGGGAAAGTTCATCATGACGGAAGTATTTGGTCATGTGGAAGGCACCTCTTTTGGGGGAAAGCTGCTGTAAGTGGTGACGGAAGAATTAGAGACAGGAAAACCAAAAGCGAAAGAGTGCTGGGATAGAGGGATGACATGGGCAGTTGTCTGCTGACCTAAGACAAGTTGGTGGACTCAGTGGTTAGTGGATTTTGTGGTGTTCAGATAGGAACTGTAGCTATAGCCAGTTTATAACCTGATGTTTTTTACGGCAAGTGTTAAAGAATGCAGGGTAAGAACAATGTAAATCTTCATAATTAGTGGTTCCATGAAATGATGTGTTGTCCACCATCAGCTGAGCAACCACAGTTGCTGTCATCTTCTTATTTCACATGTGGGCTTTTCAGATTTGATTGTAAAACTGTGTTACTAAGTCTGATCCACAGATACAAAAATGTGAGGATTTTAAGAGTCTTGTTTACATTTATTAAGACTTTATTAATTACAGAAAAAAGAAAACATTGAGTTGGTCATCCGTATGAAGGGTGAAGTCAGATAATCTTCCCTTATAAAGCTGATGTGTCAAAAGAGATTTTTACTCCTAAGACAGTTGCATTATAGTGGCCTTGAAATCTGTCCCTTTACCATCTTTTTGGAGACAGTACACATTGGAACACCCTTGGAGACATGCCTGTAGGTGCCAGCCAGTTTGCTTTGCCTCCATTGCTCTGACCCTGTTGGATTACATGCATGATTCCTGGGTGGGGGGTTCTACATTTTCCTTCTTTGTAGCAGTAGGTGTCCCAGGGGAGCTCTTAGCTTCAAGGTATTCAACGGCTCCATATGTCACCATAGACAACACAAGCACAGACAATAAAATGTACAGTTTGATGTAGACTTGCAATTTGGTGCTATAACCAAAGGCGATGACAAATCCAATTGATTCCCAGAGACGGTAATTTGCAAAGGCAGCCTCCTTGTGTTTCTCAAATAAAATGCCATAGAGTCCTAGAAGGAAGGAGAGACACAGCTTGTGAAGATTAGGTCTGCAACCATGTATTTCCTGCAAGGGGAATAAGTAAACCACAATGGGGAAGATAGACCCTCCCTCATAAATGTCAGAGAAAGGAAAATATAAGCTTTGTCTTGAAATATTTTTATGATCCTGTGAACTGCTGTAAGTGAAAAAACAGAGCAACAATGACAAAATAGAGAATATCAGAGAAAAAGGGAAAGAAAATGGGAGGAAGGAAGAAAGGATGGGCTCTATTGAAGTGAGATGGCAGGAAGTTTATTTTTCAAACTATCAGCCACAAAAAGGAAGGTTCTTGCACTGACAAGTGGGTGAGTAAGGAGGAAGAGGAGATGGCCAGCAATGGCCCTTGGCACCGTAGAGTCTCCATGTATAAGAAGGTTGAGAAGGTTATACCAACTCCTTCCAGGCTTTCACAGAACAGACGATTTTGTCTAGGGACAACACCATCATTGGGGACCAAGTTGCTCTTTCAGTGTGGGGTAGAAAGGATCAAAGAACCATAGGGACCTCCCTGCTGCCATCCTTCACCACTTTTTGTGGGAACCTGCATGCACCCTGTAGGCACTGTCTACCTGTTCTTCAAACCATTTCTTTCCCCTGCCTAAGAACATGCAGAAACTGTTCACGTAAAATGCATGCCCCTTGTTTTCACCAGAACTTGGCCGCAGGGAGCCCCCAGGTGAGGCTCGCACAGTGTTGCCGATGGTAGTAATGTCTGCTATTCATACTTGCCAAGTTAAGAGAAACAAACTGATCCCAAACACTTAAATCAGAAAGTTGAGGAGAGCACTACAACTGGGCTCAGATTTAATATGCAGAGGATATCTCGGAGATAACCAGGTTTTCCAATTTTCAGCTCCTGGATGGATTGACAAAAAGAATATCCTTGATACATACAGAACCTCTGGGCAGCAACTGGGAAAGTTGCTTGACATAGAGACTTAGTTAAACTGATCATCCTAATGCAGCTGTGTTCACTGGGAAGCTCCCACTGAGTTCAGTCAGCTGCATACCCCCACAGCTGGGAGTCAGGGAGGGATTCCCAGCCTCCAGGTCTGACTAATCGGGCACACGGGGAAGGGGAGCGAGCTTGCTTTCCTCTGGGTGCTGAGCTAGCGTCGGTGGTGGTAAAGCAGTGGGAGTTTCCACTGACTCAGCTGTGGTGTGCAGAGAGGGAAGGGGGGGGGGGGAAATAACGTGAACCTTGACTCCTCTCATCCACTTCTCTATCTAACACCACATCTGTTTAAAATATGCACATTCAGCCAAAAGGCACAGAGGAGTACAAAGTTCTCTAGAAGTCGAGGTAGGCTCAACTAACCCTTTGGTTTGGTTAAGAAAGGGGAGACATCATCTGTATCTAGAAACTTACTGCATCATGATAGCTATAAGAGGACATTTACTGAATGTTTCAATTTAGACATGATGGAAAATCTGGACAAGTGCATCACAAGATGTACTTAGTTCATTAAACTGCCTGAGTGTAGTGTAGTGTGAATTATTTGATAATCTTTCATAGTTTTGGCTAATAAATGAACAAGCACAAGTTGTTCATATAACTTTGCTGGTGTGCCCTGTGTTATCTTCTGGAAAGGGATTAATGAGGAGAATTTAATATAGGAAGATTTCTGATGCCATAACAATTCTATGTGTAAAGATTCTGGCTTTCAGCTGGTACCTGTTTTCCCTTGCTATTTTGAAGCCTTTTTTTTCAATCAAAACAATGGGAGAATTGAGTGAGCATCTAGTCCAAGGTTCAGCTATAGGAAGGGCTGACTTGGCAGGAAAGTTCTCATTTCCAGGATGCATATGTGGTATTAGCTAGCAGTTACATAGAAGCACAATGGTGTTTTTGCCTCGAACCTAAACATTTGTCCTTATCACAAACACTGTCAAGTGCAGCGTGGCGCAAGTTGCCTGGCTGAAGCTTTAGCAGGACCTGCCAGGCTGGGTGAGTGGAGAGGCTGTTAAGTCTGAATTCTTGCGGCTCACTTCCATGGAAATTATCCTCCCTGTTTACCACTGCCCATTTTCCTACTCCTTCCCCTGGTACTAGTAGGCATGGGTTTATAACAGGACTGCTGGAAATTATTTGAATCCAGGTTTATAAACTTTCCAGACTGATTCATATCCTTTCTAAAGAAGCACGTCAGCCTGGAAGGAACTTTATTTTACTGTAGTCTGCCTGATAGCTCTTGTGCTACACAATTAGTATACCCCAAGTGCAGTTATTGCTGGTGGGGTAAGAATAGCATCTGTGTTCAGGCTAGATAAGAGAGGGCACTACACACTCTGAAATGAAGCAGCTTTCTTTGGAAATAAATGAGAGTGTCCACACGTGTACACAAACATGTTAGGAAACCTTCATCTCATGAAACCACTCATCTACTGTGAGCCTATATATCCTCTAGGGGGAACTCCAGTATTAACTATCTACAGCAGGCCAAAGTAAGCCATTTCGATTACCATGGAATGCCTTAAGTATGTGGCACAACGCCACTGTATTTGTTCAATGGTTAATCTACTGAGGCCCAAGCAGCAGTCATGGGAGCCTGCCAAAGGAAGGACCACAAACCTTAGTCCCCAGTGCTGTTTTAGAGGTCTTATCTCACCTCATAGCCTTTGGAGCTGGGAATATCTCATGTGATGTATTTCTGTATAAAACTGATGAAGGGAAGAAGAGATTTAGTCCTAAATGGGCATGTCAAACTGAAGATCCTGTTCTGGGATGCAGCATTATGGAGTATTGTCACTGCACCTCTCTGATAAGGTTTCACGTCATCACTCGATGTTGCAGTGTGACAATGTGACAAAGCAAACTCTATAATTTTATAACTGGGAGCTGTGAAACAGCTGAAGATGGTACAGACAAAAAAAGATACTGTGCAAGCGTAAGGAACATCTGGGTTTTTTCCCAGCTAACAGAAACATGAAATTTTCACAAGTATCACAAGAATCTGGGAATGGAGATGACCTGTTACAGTGCTGTAATAGAGGTCAGTCTTGTCACATAGCTGCTGGGCTCACTTGCCATCCAGTAAGCATGAAGCACTGTCCACCATCTATGCCTCATCTGGGGGCTGGGAACTGCAGCCACTTCCCAGCCACCTTCTCTGACACTTAGGTCCTCTGTACTTACCCCTTTTTTCCTAACGAGGGCACCAGGTCTGTCTTTGTCAGGCATGCAGGGACCTTACACAGGAGAAGTCCTTCTCAAAGGACATCTCAAATGCATGTAAATCCCTCAAGAGATTGGCCTGAAGAGCCAGGCTGTTTTCAGTGGTGTGAAAAGTGGACAAGAGGCGATGGGCACAAACTGAAACACAGGAGGCTCCCTCTGAACATCGGGAAAAACTTTTTCAGCATGAGGGTGACCGAACACTGGCACAGGTTGCCCAGGCAGGGTGTGGAGTCTCCCTCCCTGGAGATATTCAAAAGCTGACTGGACATGGTCCTGGGTAGCTGGCTCTGCCTGGGTGGCACTGCTTGTGCCAGGGGGTTGGACCAGGTGATGTCCAGAGGTCCCTTCCAACCTCAACCCTTCTGTGATTCTGAAAGAAGCCAAGTGTCTGAGGGCAAGACTTTCTGGAAAAGAAAGCAGCAGCACAAAAGGTAGGTCTTTTATCCCAGTGGGAGACTAAGATATGGCTCTCAAGAGTGTTGGGAAGAAGCCTGATGAGCAGTCAGGAGGAGTGTGGCTGAAGAAGTAGGAAGTAAATGAACAGCTTTACTTCAGAGAGAGAAAATCCTCACTGATGTTCTCCTTCCATGAACCTGAATAACGCGAGCACTGATTTACAGTTATACCAAAGGCACAAGGCTGTGGGTTGGGATGAGAGAAGGTGAGAGGGTGTCCCTCCCAATGTATGTACTAGCTCTCCTCTAAGGTATACGAGCTGGAGCTGCTGGATGGACAGAGAAGAATTCTAGCTTTGTGTGGAGAGGCAGGGATTCCACATGTGCTCGAAAGGAGATTACTGTCAGTGCCGGGCAAAGGACTGTGGTGCTTTCCCTTTGGCTCTCTAGGAGGAACATGACAACTTATCTAGTGGGTGAAATCATCTAAGGTACTGAAGCAACCAGAGGGACCAGAGGGAGGGAGACCAAGACACATAACCTGATGTGGGACCAGATGAGCTAGTTCTGTCACATGCATATCCCTATGGCATCTGCCAAATATGAATTTGAGATAGAGGAAAACAATATTCCTGAAATAAGAGGCAAAGTACAGGAGCAGATGGGAGAGCATTTAACTGTCTTACTGACCCAGACTATGGCATTGATTTAAAAAGAGTGTGGCTGACAGTCATGAGCAGACTTTACTGCAAGTTATCACAGACTATAGCTCTTTCTTGCCCTCTCCAGCATTTTTTAGTCTGTCTTTAATTCTATAAGAGAACTTTGTCTAGTTTTGGTTAAGGGATAAGTTTAAATTATCCCTTATGGATTTGTATCAACTCATTATCTGAACTGTCAGTACATAGTAATTGCACTGTATCACAAATCAGAAGAACATAGATTATAAGAATAACCGTAATGCATCAGGTAAGAAGTCCAACGGTATAATTCCAGTAACATGCTCCTAGGATAAAAGTGTAAGAAATGAAGCAAGTATACAGTGATGTTTCTGCCTCAATGCCCTCCTGACTCTGACAATCAAAAGACATGGGGACTTTCTGAGTTGGAGATTTCCTCTGGACCACCAGGCTTTAATAGCGCCCAAGAACATTTTTCCCTGAAGTGGTCTAATTCCAGCTTAAAAACGTTTACATTTTTGGTAATGAATTCCATACTTTGGTTATGCATTGTGTGAAAAGAGCATTTATTTTGATTTCTGTAAAGTCTGCTGCCCGATAACTTTATTTGGTGCCACTAGTTCTGTTATTAAGAGAAACAGTGAATTTCCAGTCACCTTCTTCATACTACTAATGACCTTATTGACCTCTTTCCTTACTTATCACTTGTCCAGGCTAAAGTAGTCCAGTTTGTTAGTCTTTCTTCAATGGGAAGTCTCCCATGACTCTGCTCCTTTTTATTGCCTTATGCCTTATCACATTAGATTATGATTTTTGAAATGGAGCAAATCAGAACTGCATGGATTTATTTGGTTACATAGTGCTGCTCTCTGTGGTTTTCTCCTTCAATTTTTTTCTAATAACTCCTAACAGCCAATTTGCTGCTTCTTTTGTTGCTGAGCTTTGAGTTGATTTTTTATCCAGAGTGCTCTCCTTTATTGCAAAAGACAGACTAAATGTATCATTCTTCTTAGTTTTCTAATTTTCTTTGAAATACTTATACTCCTCCAGAATATTTATTCTGAATATCCGTTATCATCTTCTGCAGTGTTCTTCTCTCTTCATCTTGGAAAATTTTGTTTAATGAGTGTTTTACTTTCTTATTCCCAACTTATTCTTATTTCTTCTACTTTCCAATGAGCTAACGTATTTCTTTTACATGCTGTCTTAAACCCATTATCATTTTTATGCATGTGTTGCTTTATAAATACAAACACACAGGTTTTTATATCTCAAGAGAATACATTTCATTGTCACCAGGACTTACCATTAGTTTGTGTCTGCCAAATGGCATCAGATAGGCCCCAAAGAGCAGGGAATATGAAAAACACAGCAAGCTGCTTAGGATGAGGTTTCCACAGCAGTAGTGCTATTATGCAGGTGGTGTTTGTAACTGTGGCTGTTGATTTAGAAAGAAAGAAGAGAAATATAAATACAATTACAAAACAGGACAGATAGCAGTAGATAACACTTTCAAATTCTTCCCCCAACTACAGCACAAGGCAATCTTAAAATCTTTCTGGTTCATTGAGATTTGTGCTGACTGAGTTGATATCACATGAAATACAAGACAATGCAGTCCTTTGACAGTCTTCAGTTAATAATTCTGAGCAGTGTCCTGAGCTGAGAGATCCTCGGCGCTGATACGGCTGTTAGCCCAAAGGACAAGAACTGCCACTGAGTAGGAGAAGGAGCTGCTGAAAGACTTGCAGTCACCATGTGAGGCACCCTTCTGCTCTCATTACCTAGTCCTGAAACGGAGGTTTTCTTTCAGGGCCAGAGGAGACAGTTAAGGATATCTAGAGGGTCTGGTGACTTTTTTTCTTTCTTTTTAAAAGCGGTTTGTAAATGAGTCACTGATTCCTCCCCCCACAGGTGCACCTTCACAGGATGAGTACAAAGACTATTAAACAGAACGGAAAGGTTCAGAGGTCTTGCATTACTAACACTATAGGTTTTTTATTATTATGATGATATTTATTTTTTTTAATCTAAAATGAGTTTCATAGCATGAAATATAGACCTAGGACAGAAGAATCTCTGAGTTAGTGACTGCAGCATAAAGGACTCTAAATTTCTTCTTCCTTGCCCAGGTTTAAAATTTCCTGTGGAGGAAATGCCTAGAATGTCTAGATGCACATTGACTCAGTCAGTGACATTTCTAACAATACAGGTTACTATGTAGTGGAAGTAAGGTATTAGTACGCTTCCCGTATACTTAGTGGATACAGGGATACAAATGAAATATTTCTTGGTATTTTTCTGCCTCCATTACTCTGTTACTCATTGGAACATTGTTCTCTGGAGAGAGAGATGCTCTTAAATATACAAACCTCTTTTCATGGCAACCTGAAAATTACCATCCCATACACAAGCCCTCAAGTTACTCTAGCTTGACACACTGGCATATGACTTTCTTTTATTTTTCTTCCCATAGAACAAGTAGTGCAAAGGACACCAGGCTGACCTTTAAAAATCTTCCTGAAATTCCCAGACCAGTTGCTGAAATTTCCAAGTTTACCATCCCCTGACACTCAAATCAACAGCATCTCTCACAAGGTTCTCAGTTGCTTTTGCTCCATAAAGGTTTCATCCTGGTGGAGAAATCCCTCTTAGGTATATTGTAGGCCTCAACATCTGTATCATAAAATCATTTATCACTGGTTGCATTAAAGCTATAAAGCATCAGAGCTGTAGGGCACTTTCTGAGTAGATAGTGCCCTCAATAGCAGGGTAAACTACACCACGAGCGAAGTGATGTAAGGCAATGACCTGAATACAGGGGTTAACTGCGCTGCCTTTCTTCTCAAGAATGAAGTTTCGCTCCAGATTGACTTTGGTTTTAACTGATAGCTGACAGAGAGCTCTCCCTTTGTAGTGCATGTAAAGGAGGGAACACCGGATTTCATATATTACATGAGGTAACCAGTCCTTCAAGTCACTTTTACTTACCTAATGCAAATAGAATTTTTCTACCCGTGAACTGAGAGATCTTTCCGAAGAGCAGAGAGCAGAGGGAATTTACAGCCGAAAAGCAGATCATCACATAACCAACGTAATGTATCCCCAGGGCACAGGTCACATATGTCTGGAAGAGAAGAGGCAGTGCTGCCACATTTTCTTCAGGGAAAACATGCAGCTAAGGTTCAAGGGTCTTAGCCTGAGTATTTGGTAAATAGCCAGCACGGACGAGATCAAAGGAGCACAGCTATAGAGTTTGCTGACAAGTCCCTGGTGTATTGACATAGTTGGCCTTCAGCAGCGATATTCCCAACCCAGTTCCCAGTCAGACTGATGCCATGCAAACAGAGCAGTAACAAGCACAAGAAATCAGACCACTGCTCGCTATGCAAATAAAACTCCTGGAAGTGGCACTAGGAATTTTTGGCCCTTCCCTTCATAGCCCAAGAGATGAAAATTGACAGTCAGCACTACGGTCATTACAGAGCAGCTCCCAAGAAATGAAGAGGACCTCACCTATAAAAGCATAAGACCAAAGGAGGTGGCCATGGAGTGCCCCTTTCAATCCATTCAAACACAGCAGCAAGTGCACTCTTCCATCTGCTTATATGCAAGGTTTAAAAAAAAGCTTAAGTATCAGATAAGCAGCTCAGGAAGATTGCCCCCTTTCTTTGGAGGCTTTCTCACTGAGTGTCTGGAGAACACACCTGCTTGTGTGTCTATGTTTGTAGAGAAAGTGGAGGAGCAGAGGTGGTTTTGATCATTTCAATCCATCAGGGTTCGGACCTGTTGCACTAGTGACTGGTGAGGGCTTTCAGCCAGCCTTGTTGAGGATTTGCTCTCTTACCGTAAAGGTTGTCAAAATAAAATACGTGATGTGTGTGCTGACTTGCAGTTATACAAGCTCTAGGGAAACCAGAAGGAAGGAAGATAAAAAAGCTTCTGGCTTTTCTCCCAGTTTGTTATTTACAACAAGCTGAAGAGTTTGAACCTGTAGCTCTCTGCTGTGGCCTCCACTGGTGAGTTAAGCTCTCGACAGTGTTCTTTTTGAGGCTGTTCCAAGGGACATATTTACTGCTGGCCTCTCCTGTTTGAAGATGTCACTCAGAGTTCATTCAAGTAGAAGTAAGCAGTAATTTAGCAAACCACCAATCGCCATTGAAAACATCTTCATTTAACGAGTAAATATAGATCAGATGCAATAGTAAGACACAAAGGCACAAAAACCAGCCAGACAGAAATAGATTTACATTGTCCTCCACACCTTTGTGTAGTCACCAGAAAGAAATCCCTGTTCAAACCCACTGTACATTGTCAGAGGGATTAGAAGACACTGTCTTTTATCTTTAAGATGCTGGAAAGTTGCTAGGAACGTAGACCAAAAGGATGGTGTCTCTAGTATTTCTTTCTCAGTCTCTGCTTGGTCAGATTTGATCTCGTCCAGAAATATAGCAATCAGCAACACAGCTAGCACACCACTAGCTGCAAAAACAAAACAAAAAGTTCATGAAAAACTGAGGAATGCTGGAAGAATGATGGGAAGTCGCTTGCTGCTGTTATTGTTCTGACTTAGTGCTTAGCTCTGTGGGATGTTTTGGCCGATGCCTTTGATTCCGCTTCAGTGTAAAGGCCATTTCTGTGTAAACAAGAAGGCCTGATCTGCATTCGCATCTTCTGCATACAGCTGTGCACCTCGCAGATCCCCTCGGCTTAACTGTGACTGGCCTGTCTTGTTGTGACAGCCGCCGGGCCAGCTGCACGGCCACAGAGGGTGATTGCTCACCCTTCCAGGGCAAGCCAGGGGTCGCAGGGATGGGGAGCTGGCCAGAAACAGCTCCCTTGGGAGCTATCAAAAGGCTTTAAACCAACACGAGAGAGGAATATTCACTTCCACTGCCAAGGTTTTCATGGCTAGGGGGGATCTTCCTTCAAACACATGGAAAGAAAAATAAAGGGCTAGAAGTAGAACTGCTGTCTTGGATCCCAGTATATGTTGCTTTTTGCTTGGGGTTTTTTTCGGTCGGCTCAGGGCCATGCTGTGACTATGGAATATGTGCTATTTTAAAGATGATAGTGAGCAACTCTGAGTGAATTGAAAAAGATGGAAGTTACAGCTTTGAACCTATATTTTCCTAGCAGAAGCAGCACATGAAAGAATACATGGGGTAGTTAATCAGAAAATGATCATGTATGTATCAGCCTAGGTTTGTTACTTGTGAAGTAAATCAATACGGTTTTATTCACGTTATCAAGACGATAACTGTGTCTCATAATATACATGAGGCAGCCACAGGTACACAACTGCTTCGTTACTGATGCAAGGCATGATTATGTTTCCTCTCTTACTTATGCTGACTAGAATTCCATCCATGGAAACAAGTGGAGTTCAGAGTAAGAGGAGAACCAACCACCTCTTCCCATCCACACTGCCCTTTTAATGTACTCCCGTGTTACTGTGTATGGGCATGCTTTTTTCTGTGAACTTTTAACGTCCAAATACATTAGCAGATTTACAGTAAATTGCCTCAATTTTTTATTGCTTATTATTTCTCATCCATGTCTCCTAGAATGAAATTGTATTCTCCAGTGTCCTGGTTCTCCACTGTGGCTGAGCTCTAAACCCTTCATGATGTAAGTCATTGTTGGCTCTGCCAGGGTCTTTATTAGTGCTTATGGGCTGATTGCAGGACTTGGGCGAGACCAGGACATCCATGTTTACAGGACAAATATTCTAACAAATATGCCAAATGAATCAAGAGCAATTACAGGAGATAAGTAACTGGATGGCTTTATAGTGGTTGGTATGAACATAAATAAAAACATCCACAGACCTTGAGAAAACTAAACAACAAAAGACTTATCCATTATTATCTCCACTCAAGCTGGGCAAAATATGTATTCAGCAACCAAATAGAGGAGACATTTAAAAAATGCCTGTGAATGAAATACTTGGCTATTTGGTTTCCCTCAAGGTAGGAAAAGTCATATCTTTTATTAAGAGCTTAAAAGAAAAATGAAACCCTACTGACGCGGGGTCAGTAGAGAGCAGGGTTGCATTCATTTTGCATGAGTAAAGCCTAAGGGAGTGCTGTATACATTAGTCATCACATTTAAATATAAACTTGTGAGCCACACCTGCCTTTAGCAGAAAAGCATCAGCTCCAGCACACTCTGGAAGGGAAGTGGGGGGATATTCTTTGCATTTTCTCACCAATTAGGAATGGAGCTTGGGGAAGGACGGAAGGTTTGCTGTGATGCCCTTGCCGGGTGAGGGCTGGCTCTGACCAGATCACACGCTCTCTGTTTAAGCGTATGACAAATTCCCTGCATCTGTCTCAGCATAGAGAGTACATCTATGTGCAGAGACTGCAAAGATATTTTAACAGAGCTAAGGTGACATATTGCCTTGCCAGATACTTCCCCTTTATCCAGAGAGTAACTTGTTTTGAGCCAGATACTTTTTGAACTTTCCTCACTGAACAAATCTTTGCACATCTATTTTTGTCTTTCCAATTTTTGATGGCATCAGCCTTCCCTGTCTTTGATTCCTTTCTAGCCTTATGCGAGGAAGGTCTATAGCAGCTGTAGTTACTAAATGGGAGACATGCCAATTCGCATAGTGCTTCTCCTTATCTTTGCCTTTCATGTTAAGGTATTACAATTCAAGCATCACAGCTGAGAATTGACTGAAGTTGTAAAATCTCAGCAGCGATCCAAAAAACTCCCCCCAAATGACTGCATGTTCTTGGAGCCGTAGTTCAGGTCCACCTCTAATTACAGTGCAGTTCTTGTGCTAAAACTGTTTTACACGTGGTAGGACACCAGCCAGTTCTGATAGGCATCCCCAGATGACTAGAATTTGGTGAGTTCAAGTACCACTAGCTGGGCTGCTCTTAGCATCTTGGGCCTCTTCATGCATATATAAATCTGACCAATGCCGTCAGTAACCAGTTCGATATTGCTGATCCTGAAGATAGTGAATTTAAAACTCTCTCATGCATAACTGGATAAGCTGCTCTAATCCTCTAACTGCAATGTGGGCATACTTTTGATTCTAGTGTGTAGAGCAACACTGACTTTGGGTGAAACAGTGGGGTCACCAGACTGGGCTTCAGCGTTATTCCAGGTGAAAAGTGTAAAGAATGTCTTGCTCCTTTAGACAAAAATGATACAGCACTGGCACAAAGCATTTGAGACTATTTAGGAAGGAGCTGTTTACAGCTCTCACATATCTTATTTCCTTCTAGAAAATTGGATTGAAGGAAGAAGTTGGAACCTTAATCTGCAGTCATGCTAGGTTTCACAAGTATAGAATCATAGAATCATAGAATCGCTTAGGTCGGAAAAGACCTTTAAGATCAATGAGTCCAACTGTCAACCAGTTGCCCACTAAACCATGCCCTGAAGTAGTAGGTTCCCCATCAGTGATTACTCATGAAAGATTGTGTGGATTACTTACCAGTGTAGATCCCTAGCAGAGTGTAGATTAAGGAGTTGGAGGGTTCTGCTGGCCCAGTGGTGTTAGTGGTATCAGTCATGCAGTCATATGCGCCACAGCATGCCAGGTTTTCTTCTGAGATTTCCACTAATTCAGTAAGAACCAAAAGAAAGGCAGGTCAGAGAAAAGATCAGATGAGTGAACACTATGTGCAAGCATATAAGAAAACCCAGCACTTGGTGATTGGTCCCGGTTTCAAATCCATCCTGATTACAGATGTTTAACTTCAGAATCCCAGTTTAACACACAAAAATTTGGTCTAACAGAAACAGTTGCTCAAGACAGAACACTGAATTCATGGTTATGTGGAGACATGGGCTAAAGCTGGAGGTTGAAATCTGAATCCAAGCTTAATTTACAGTATTTAAAGTTCCAGTGTGTATGTGTACCTCTTAATCATAATACCCCACCAGACAGCTCCCTTAGTCCCTCCACCACTGAACTGATGGACCTCAGTTCTTACAGCCAGAGCATGTTATCCCTCTCCATATAATTTCTGTGTACGTTATAGGAATGGAAACCACCTCAAGACATCTTTTTGTTTTAGAAATTTGTATTATGATTACCCACTAATACAGTCTTCCAAGAAAACAGCTTTTCCTGGCTTCGATACTTTATTACTGGCTTTATTACTCTTTGAGAACATACTTGAAACTAGAATGGTTTGGCAGGGTTTGGAGTAAGACCTTTACTTTGTTCAATCCCATCAGCGTTGTGTTGAGCATGTGTCAAAGCCACACACATGCACCTTGTGTGTCACCACAACACCGTGCCCACTTCCTCCAGCACCTTTTCTGTAAAGAAAAAAATACTAACCCAAAGTGTGAGCCTGAATAAGTTGTATAGTGGGGAGGGATGATCAAAAAACAGTACAATTATTTCAATGCTTTCACTGCAGAATTTGTCACTGGTCCAAGCATAATAAAGGGCAATACAGTGTAACTTGGCTGATTTCTTAAACAGAACTTGATCTGTAATTTTTCAATTAGGGTTATTGTGTAACTACTTTTAGTGTGTTTTTCCCCATTGCTTCCAATCAAAGCTGCTGCAATGAGAATCAGCTGTTTAACTAGCTTCATAAACAACTTTAGGTTCAACATCAGATAAAACTTAATAACATAAAGAAAATCATTACCTTATTATAGCCAGTGGCTACAGCTACACAGTTTTGAATAAACACACGCTCAGCAAAATTACCATATGCAAAAGGTGAGTCACACTAGTAAAGTGTGGAAATGTGTAAAACAAGTTTTTTATCTGTCCATGCATCATCTGAAGATGAAGATGCACATGCAATTAGTGATATGGAAGCTGCAAGGCAAGGTTTGCTCTGTTCCTCTGGAAATAAAGCTGCAATATTGATGAGTGAGAAAGGATGATTCTTGTAATTTACATTGATTACTGCCTTCTGTTGTAGTGTTACCTCATGGTGTAGCTTGCCTTGCTGTATCTGGATGCAATGATGCAGTCAGTATGTCAAGTGTACGTACGTGTCTGAATTTTATGCATTTTGATTCTGCAGATACATACCATATCTTTCCAACTGCTCAGTGAAATTACACATTTTAAGTATATGAAAAATATGGGTGGATAACTTTCCTGCACTTTCAGAGGAGAGGAAAAGAAGGGAGTGAGTGGACATCCTTACCCCCTTGCCCCCCAAGAAGCTCCCTCTAGATTAAAGCTGAGTCTCACTGAGAAGGCACAGTTGGGAAGCTTATGGTATGACTGCTCATGACTCCTGTGAAGATATGCAAGGCCTTTGGCTTTGAGAGCTGTTCACAGCACACCTCCCAGGAACACAGCATTTTCTGAAATCTAATGTAATTGATAAAAAAATAAGTAAAAGGGCTTCTTTAGAATTTAGAGGAATATCCTCAGATGTAAAGCTAGGAGGGGATTTACAAGACTAAAAAAAAAAAAAAAAAAAAAAGGAGTATTTTAATCCTCTTATTAACATGATGTGTGCTGTGAGGCAGAGAAGAGTAACATGGTCACAGTCTGCTGCAGACCCCACAGCTGTACCACAGCCCCTACCCTGCAAGTGAAATCAGAACAGGCAGTCCCTCCCTAGGCATCGTGTGGCTCAGCGATCAGGTCAGCAGGGCTCTGTTGCACTTGATACAGCCCTTTAGCATTCCTCTTTGATGGTGTTTCATCTATAGTTGCTTGGGTTTAAAGGAAGCATGATCCTCCGTAAGTATCACACCTTGTGACAACTACTTTGCCATAAACCCAAGGATTCAAAGAGTAAAACCTGATGCCAGCTCCCTGTCATTCAGTTTTAACCTAATACCTATTCGAATACCCTCCAGAGGACATACTGCTTAACTGAGCCAGGGAAGAGAGGTAACTTCTTGCTATTCATAGTAGCAGCGTATATGGAAAGCTCTTTCCATGTCCATCCCGTTCTGACTTTGACAGGACAGGGAATGCAGGGGAGACTCCAATGATGATGCACTGTAGCACTTTGAATCTCTAAAGTGGCGTCCAAGTATTAATTTCTTTTCACAACTTTAAGGCTTACATCAATTGCACACATGGGAAATGAGGGCAGTGCTTTTGAGTGATTTCTTCAAGCTACATCGGCATCTGCTCTCTGAGCCTGAAATACAGCAGAGGAGTCCTGGCATGCAGACTCCTGCCAACAGCTACTTCAATTTCTTCTTGACAATTCTGTAAAGGACTCGTTTTCAGCAAGCATCAGCGTCAGCTTGACTAACCTTGAATGTTTAACAGCAAATTAATCCAATACTACAAGCTTTGTGAAAAGGCTGCTTCAGTGTTTTGCCTTTTGTTTTAATCCACTTTTAATGGAAGTCAGACGTGAAAGACTGTCACTGCCAGCAGCCAATCTATGCTTTATAACACAGGGGTGGAACTCAAAAGGAATTCAATTGACATCTATTTTTGAGCTAGTTGTCTGGACTCTCTTTATAGCTGATGAAGAGTTGATAGAAAATAGACACTTCAGAGAGCAATTTAGCCCATCTATTTCAGACATCTACCTTCAGATAAGCTCACTCACATCTGAAGTGCCTGTTTCCACTGACTATGAAGGCAATTGAGTGTCACCAGCTTAGCTCCAGAAATCTACCTTTTAACTATCTAGAACTAGCTGGTGTTTATAGAAAGAAGCAAGAAGAATTTAAAATACATTTTACCTTTGGTGGAAGCTTGGCTAAATATCAAGGATGAGATAAGATTTCCCCAGATGCCGGAGGACTGAAATATCAGAAAGAAGACCCCAAAGTATTGGTTGATAATGTCTTTCCCATTTTTTTCTGCTTTCTCAGCATATGAATTGCCAGCAATGGTGAGGTAAGTGCATTTGGCAGACCATAGCGGTGCTCCTCCTAAGCCCAGGATCACAGAGGTAGGGATTAGTGTGTACCTGCCAAAGAACACTTTATTTAGCATAGTTATTATCCATTAGCATAATAATCATTTTCCCAAAGATCCAGAGGCAAAAATAGACATCAAAGAAATAGATTTATCCTTTGTGTGATTCAGTGAATCTGTTACATGGAACCAAGAAAGGGACAGTCTCATGAAGTTTAGGATGTGCAAGCACTCCCAGCTGTGCCTAGGGGCTAGGCCTAGGCTGTGCTCATGTGCCTTATCCTCTTGTAACTGAGAATTAAATTGCACCTGCCCTTCAGAAGATGAATCACAACAACTTTCCTCCACAGAGTTGCGTCCCCTGTCACTGGAGAGCAGAGTTGTTCATCCACCTCCAAAAGGGCAAGGCAGGAGCTGGCCTCCTCCTGTGGTCCTCTGTTCCCAGAGCCACTGGCTGGAAGACAGCCTTCCCTTCAATCTTTTCAAAAATAGTCCTAAAAGTAATTTGGATTTTAAATGAAACTTCTGATTTTAAACTTTTTTTCTGAAAGGAAATCTCTGCTACACACATGAGTTAGAGAAGCAGCTTCAGGCAGGCAGATGGAATCATTCATTCTGCCTTTCACTTCTCTGCTTCATTTGCTACTGGATTTATTTATCCCTGTTTCTTGCAGGTAACACCTTTTGCATCCAACTCTCAAATCCACAACACAGAGGTAGAGTAGGAATTGAGAAGAAAAAGAACTTTGTCCTCACTGATTTTGTTCAAACACAATAGGCAGGGATAAAGCATTTAAATTGTACCAACTAGCGTAGAAGTTCCCTAAGGAGAACGCGATGTAGCAGCACATAGAACCCGCGATGGTCCACTTGCAGCCCAGCTTCTTGATGAGGATCGGAGGGAGGAACATGGATGATAAGATGAGCGCAGCATAGAGAACGCTTAGGGAAGCAACGCCTAGGCCTTCTTCTGAGTGGAGACTGCTCTGCAGGGACAAAAACAGTGGCTGAGACAAATTTTATCACAGGCACATGTTACTATGGTGTATAGAGAGTGGCTTTAGGCAGAAATAGAGAGACAGAGAAGCTGGGGTTGGGTACTACTGTCTCCTTTCCCCAAAGCAGCCTGATTATGGATTTACGGTTTTCCTCACAATGATAGCCCATTTGTGAAAATATGATGCAAAACCAGGTGAGGATTGCTCAGATTCAAAGCTTTGGTAAGTCAGACTTTAGATTATTTAATGTAATTCAAGTTTCTCTTTGAAAGCAAGCTGAATGAAGAATAACCTCTTTTCCTGGCCTTCACTTTTTGTCTCAGGCAGGAATATCCTCAGATCTGCATTGGAAGGGCTGACTTAGCAACAGTGGAATATTCTTTGCTTTAAACTTCAGGTCTGATAATTTTTAAATTCTTCAGGGGCCAAGGTCCAAATATCCTAATATGCTCACAGCAGCTCTTTGTAGTTGGAAGTAACCAATTCACCTACATTTTCACAAGGGAGGCAAAACATTTTACTGATCTAACCAGGTTTTATATTTTTATGCTCAGAACAGTTGTCCTCTCATCTTGATACTGCGAAAGTTGCAATGAGAACATCGAGATGCTGCTTATCAACATTTTCCTGTTTGTTTTCATTAGAAGCTGACACAATCCAGTACGATTTTGGAAGGGGGGATGGATGCTTGTGGGGTAGCACTGGAGAGCACTGGAGGAGATTGAGGCTGCTGGTAGCCACACTGGACACTTCCAAGCCCTGCGGTGGCTGGGTGGTCCGGCCGTGCAGGACCATGGTGGCAGCCGTGCAGCACCCTTGGAGAGAAGCAATAATCAGGACAGTGAGGTGAGGTTGGTTCTCTGTCGAGCAGTGTCAACATGTTTGAGAATCAGAATGGTTGTTTTGTAAACAGGCAAAGAGGCTTCCTGATCACAGAGGTCTTACTTCTGAAACACCACATGCCTGGTTTTGTCAGCTACAGCTTCCAAAAATTAGAAGCCAGGACTCCAAAATCGTATGATTAGCTTAATTTTTACTGGTTGGGGTTTTTTTTGGCGGTAAGGAGGATGTTGAAATAAATGATGAAAATTTTTCAAGCTTCTCCTGCAGTCTACAATACAATAAAATAACCTACTTTTGATTGCGTCTCAGCAAGTCGTCTTTAACCACCAAGACAAAACGGAGAGAGAAAAGGGCTGCTTCATGAATCAGCACTACTCCCTCCTGCAGCGTTAGGGCAGGCTTTATGTTCGGGCACTTAACCTGAGCATGCATGGTTTCAGATGCTGGGGCTGACTCACAGCTTCTTGGGTTTATCTTCCCCTGCCTCGTTAGTCTGCACAGGTCATAACATCATCCATTTTGGGGACTGTTTTTGCAGAACTTCTCTGGAATTTGACAGTGTCAGCAAACAGCAACTGCTCAAGGAGAGGAGAAGGTGGACAGATGTACAGAGCTAGCAAGGACCTCTTTCTGAAATGAGGTCAACTCCTTGTTATTGCAAACAAGCGCATCATGTCATGTATCAAGCTCCACCTTTAAAGCATACAGATTCCCACACCAGTGGCAAAATACAACCTGATTGATCAGGGTCGTCTTTTAATATCCTGCCTAAAGTTGCTCATGGGTGGCTTATATCCATTTATTTATCATTAGACCAGCAGAGTCTTCTAGTCTGAGCAGTTCCTCCTTGGGTTTATCTACTCTGAAGTATTCACAGACAGCAACAGCAACCCTCAGTCTTTTATTTTGGCTATGCTAAACAAGCGAGCTCAGACGGTATCCTGAGTGTTCAAGTTGTTCTAGAAAACCATTTCTGCTAGTGTGTTTTAAAATGGTAATGCCAATACAAGCCACAGCTGCCCTTGACTTAAAATTATATTTTTCATTATTATGTTATATCATGATGCCAGGAATTACTGTATTGTTTTATACCTAAATTATTTAATGGATTGGGCATACATTTTTATTATTTTACATTGCTGTATAATAATAATAATAATAAAATTATAGCAATTTAGAAATATTCAAAACAAATTATTTCTAGAAATGGAATTTGTTTTCCCTTTTGCAATATCTTCTTTTGAGAAAAATCTCAGAGAAATATAGTTTTCATTCAAACAACTTTTATGCACCTAAAGAAGTAGTCTGACACAAGTATTCAAACTATTTGAGAAGTATTAGAATAAAATATTTAGTAAATGCTATGGATCTGGGTGGGGAATACTAACCTGCACCAAGCTGATGTCCTAACCCACTTCATAAAAAATACTGCGCATGCCTTCCTCACAGAAACTGTGGAAAGACTGGTGGGTTTCACACTACTAGGTGGCCTGATGTCCTTAGAGGCCAACTGTCCTGCCAACCAATGCGAGATGGTCCTCTTACCTGTAGATTCTGGAGTCCTCCATAAGCAGTGAAGAGAAGTAAAAATCCAAAAGAAATGACCAAAACATTCTTAAGATTCCTTTCCATGTTGATTCATATGAAACAAAAGGTCTGAAGATGGGCAGAGCTGATCCAATTATTCCAGGAGATGCTTTGAGTTGGAGAAAACCAGCTTATGTTTTGTTGGAAAAGGTCACTTCTCACTGGTTTTGTAGAGGAAAGAGATGTTAATTATTTGAGGATTGGCCAGTGAACTTTACTTGTACAGATACTGAAAACTCCTTACAGAGTTGTTACTCATTCACCTGTTATGAGTGAGGCAATAACGAGTGCTCCCAAAGGACATCTGTCAGGTTTTATTGCATAGGTACATAAGTCACTTGCAACACTTGGACTGAATTAAGGATTACAGTCGTAAATTATATGGCTCTCTCCTATCACTAGCATGGAAGAAAAAAAATTGCAAGTGGTGAAATGACTGACTGGCATAAAGATACACTGATCCACAAAGGGCAAAGACTAAAAGATTGTACTGAATTTTATATTAGGCCTGTTGCTTAACTAAGGTTACAAAAGTGTGCTAGGAAATGAGATTGCTTGTGTTACAGTGTTGTCTGTATACACCAGCTCTATAGCCCTGCAGCATAGCAAACCAAGTTTGCTGGCTAGTTGGCAAGCGAGAGAGTCTTCATCTGTAGTGAACCCTGAGGCTTTAGTGTTTCAAATTTACCAAGTCATAGTCATGAAAATAACTTTTCCCTATCTTTCCCATCAACTCAGAAGCCAAGAAGCAGCACGGATTGAGCAGATACATGAAAAAGCAACTTCCCCTCCCCTCCTCTGTCCCCTGGGAAAAAAAACCAACCAGCTTTTGTGGGAAGTATTTTGCCTTGCCAGTGCTGCCCAGCTCAAGGAGCAAAAAGTTTCCCCCTAGCCAGCCAGCCTTGCTATGTTCCCCTGCTTTCCCCTATTTTCAGAGCCTGCCTTTGTGAAGTTGCATCGTCCGTTTGCTCGTGACACATTGGCCATCCTGCAAATCCTGACTGAGCATTTGAGTATTGCCCTTCTGAGCACACAAAGTCCTCCCTGCCCCTAAACCTGGCAGGGCAAACAGACCCTTCCTGCAGCTGTAGCAATGGAGGGGTTTGAACCTGGGAGCAAAGCGGAATCCAAAAAAGTCCATTCTATATGTAAACAGATTCAAGTGGAGGTGGTCTGTTGGGTGTCCGTGGTGTCCAGTGGGAATGCAGAGCCACGACTTGGTCTAAATCCCACTAGATGGCACAATTTTGCTTCCCACAGGGGCAATCGAGGGTGAGGGGAGGAAGTTTTAATGCATTAATTCATTTAAGATATTAAAGAGGTCACAGCTAGTTTCTACTTTGGAGAAAATTCTAGTACGTGCCTTTTAATTTTCTTCTTTTGTCTTATAATCTTCCTGAATGAAATAATGCAGAAAACATAATCTTTTAATTCTCTATTGTTAATAGTACTTCTATATTGCAATCCTAGATAGTAAAATACCGTCTTTTTATTTTACAGGCTACTATGCTCAGCATACAAACACTTTCAATTAGATCACAATGCTACTCTTGTTTTGCAGTGTTTGTAAGCCTCTACAACGCCTATAAACCAAGCTGGTGATACTTTTTCGAATCTTTTGGGGTTTATGGACCATTGCAATTTTCAGTTGAGGAAATTTCAGAAGAAATTTACAGCTGGTGATAACATGCTTGTTTCTGGTTTGGACCCCTTAGAAATAGTCTCTAAAATTCTAGAGGTTTGAGATCACAGGTTTAAAACCACTGGAAAAATGAATGAGAAAATCTAAGAATAATGCTTATCCTAAACAAAAGCATAATTATCACCTGCTCAGGCCGAGGCAAGAACCAAGGATAGTGCAAAGCGCACCCAGATATAAAAGCCTTTATTTTAGTGCTCTTTCTTGCCATTAGCAGTAATAAGAACACAGCTTTAAAAAAAAAACCAACACAGCATTAACTGGACGCTATTTTTAAAATGCACTGTTGGATAGGTTGTCTGGTCAGCATTTTTGCTCTGGAGAAATTCTTAACTCCTAACTCAGTCACGTCCTCTCAGCAGCACAACATTGGAGAGCATATGGGGGATGGTGGGTTTTTCTGTGGAGGTGTTTTTTTCTCTCTTTTCGACTGATCAAAGACGTTTTGGCCTGTCCCACATTGCTTACCCAGAGCTTTGGGTTATCCAACGGCCTGGTCCTCAGCCCCTCCTTAGGAATGTGCAGAGTCTTTATCAAGGAAATCTGATAAGGCTGAGGATCTCTTCCTTTGGTACCAGGCAGCGGGCAGCTCTGGCAGGCCTGCTGTGTATCACCCTTGACACCGCTTTCATTCTCCCTGCCAGTCTAACTAAGATTAAGTGAGCCTCAGGAGCCGTGCACTGCATCTTGGGCTTAGCTTTCGCATGGGAGACTGCAGCCACCAAACTGAAACGTCTCACAGAGCGCAATCACAAAAATGGGAGATAGATGAGGCTCGTTAAATTCATGACTCCATCCCAAGCTGATCACACTTATTTTCCGGTGTTTATTTTCTCAGTGTAAATGAGGGCAGCCTTTGCTTAAAAGATTATAGCACCAGAGGCTAATCTTTGGGGGCATTTCTGCTTCATAATTATCAATTCCCTATTTACTCTTTGATACTGTTTCGGCAGTTATTTTAACAACAACAACCACCAAACAAACAAACAAAAAACCAACACCAAGAATACTCACCATAGGGTTTTCTGTCTTAGGAAGCTTTTAATTGATTAGCTCCTTGGTGGTACACAGTATCCCTTGAGTCTATCGTAGAAAGGATGAGTGGTTTTATATGCCAGCTGGCCAATGGCTTGGCCACCCACCTAAGACAGGCACGTGTTGCAAGAACAGTTCTCAGAGCTGGCCCGAGCTGGCACTGGTCCCTGAGGAGATGACACTGAGCAGGAGTAGCAGAGGACAAGTGCTTGCCCATGGATGCCTCCAAACACAGGGATGGGGAGAGGCGAGAGTAGAGACAGAGTCTGCATATTCCCACTTGAAGAAATGAAGCTGATTCCTGCCCTTTTTCCCATGGTGAAGGTATTGCAGATGTACTAGAGAGGAACATCAGGACTGATCCTGTTGTCCTGACCGCTAGCAGTACTACAAAGCCCTTAGGATACTGGCTTGTGCTGGAGCAATTCACTGTGGCAAAGCCAGCAGATTGCATCGTCCTTCTTGATAAGTTACAGAGAACTATCTGGCTCTTGCTCCCAGCCGGTTGAACCCATGCTGCTGCTATTTAACCCATCCTGTTGGACACATGAGCCCTGAACTGTCTTTCCAGAGGCTACTGTGGGATAGTCAGGACCCTCCTTTGACTAAGCTACCACCACCCTAAATGCTCACCTTCTGGGGCTGTCACACAGAAGACACCCTTCATGGGCTGTAGCAGTCTAGAGCGTCCTGAGGAAATAAATTACTTCTCCAGAGAGTGGTGTACATGTAAAACATATGGCTGATGCATCAGGCAACATTAAATGATCTACATGTGAAAAGTCTTTCACAGTTTGCAGATGGCATAGGAAAGCATGGCTGACTCCTAGGAGATGCCCGGGCGCGTCTAACTCTACTGCAGCCACTCTTTTTTTCCAAAGTCCTGTTCTCCCAGAAAACTAGCCTGCCCTGACATACCTGCATTGCTCCCACCTGCCAGACCAATGTCTGAGTTCTCCATTTGTATTAGCCCCTTCAGAAGAAACGGGGATAATTAAAATTCAGGGCTGCTTGGTCCAGGCTGCCTATGCAGCGGTTCCTTTCTTGCTGTGAAAGCCTGGCCATGTTGTTCTGTTCTTCCCCTCCTCCTTCACCTGTGCTTGTGCCCTGCTGATTTTGGAATTGAAGCAGGAATGGCTAAATGTGATGCACATGCCTTGCAAAGCCCAGCCATTCCTGACAGGGGTCTCAGAAAATACAGGCTGTTAGACGTTGAGAGAGGGTCACAACTCAGATGTGAGATTCATAACACTGAGCTAAACAGATCAAGCAGTAAAAGCTGTGTTATCCTGGGAAGGTGGTCGGAAGGGAGTTGCCAGTCAGTGAACTCATTTTTCCCACAAAGTCAGAGGAAAATAATTTTTGTTGTGCCAAAGGCTTCATCAGTGTGAGTTGCTTCTGTGTGCCTCTAAAGGTCTAAACATCTCCCCCTCCTCTAGCATTTCAGCTCTTATTTCCAAATTTCCTGTATTTCCCTTCTCTCCTTTCAAACACTGCTCCTTTTCCACCATGCAATGGATCCACAGGTTTTGTCCTTTCATCTGATTTCCCAAGACCCCTCTACATGCATGGCTGCATAGACATGAGCACGCCACTTCTGTCTGAATCCTACCTGCTGACGTCCTCTGTCTTTCTCTGGAGGCACCAAACTGTCTATCTCAATCTTCCTTTACATCCTTGATGTATGCCATCCTTTCTTACTGCTTTGCTGTTCCCTAGCCATCACCCTGCCTTTGTCTCTCTGCTTCTCCCTCCTTACCTCATCTCATGAGTGCCAACAGGCTTTTTGCTTCTTAAGGGAGTCACCTGAAAACTGCTGGTTGTGTTCCCACCTCACAGGTTGTTACACTGCTTTTAGCCTCACTGGCTGTAAGGTCCCTCCTCCCTCAACACTGCCCTTAATATCTCACGCGGCCCCTTTCCAGCTCCAGCTCATGGTAGAAGGGGGACCCAATGGAAAAAGAGTAGAGAAGGTGCAGGCCGTAGGCTTGAATGAAGTTATGACTTTTCTATCAGTAGGACCGTGCAGGAGACTTTCCCCACAGGACACTTGTCTGCTCTGTTTTATGCAGCTGTCCAAATAACCAATATTGTCTCTAACAGTAAAGGCAGGACTCAATTTAGGATAGGATGATGTGATGCCAGTCCAGGCTCACTCATAAATTTTGATGAGCCAGAGAAAGAGTTCCTTTAAGTGTTAGACTTCTTATAGACATTACTTGCCTCCCAAGATTTGCGTCTCTCTTGGCTGGAGCTTTCAATGCATGAACACATCTATGAGAGTGTTCACAGATACTAATTCTAGCCTAGGGAGAGATTCAAGCATTTCGAAGGTAAGCCCTTGCCCTGTGTAGCAGCCGACCTCTCTGCAGAGGACAGCTAAGGAGATCAGCCTCTCCAGGCTGACAGCTGCCCGTGAACAACCCCCTGTTTCTCTTAGAGAGTTGTCTTGCATTCATTCTCTTATAAAAAAGTGCTTTCATGTGGTTCAGACCCAGCCAATTCACATTTTACCTTCTTAAAACTGTTGCCTGAGCACTGACATTGTACCTGTGCCTTGTTCTGCATTTTGGATATTTTGGGATAGCTGGGGTAAACCCATTTCTAATCCTAAACCAGTAGCTGTGGCTCAGTTGGTAAGACTTAACACCCTGCTAAGATAAACACGCCACTGTTGTGATCTGTGCTTTTATAATGAAAGGGTAGGGAGGCGGATCCTGCATATGAACAATAGACTTTTGTATGGCAGCCGGTCTGAAGTCTTAAGAGCCATTTACTGGAAACTGCTTGACTGCATACTAGTTGTTCACATGAGCACTCATCAGAAATTCCTTGCACACACCCATGATGTGGGCTGGGAGGCTGGGACTCTGTCAGCAACCCAGACCATGTTCTTTCACCTTCCCTTTTTGGTTCAGAGGTGACTGCTCATGTTATTAATGTCCATTATCAACCTAGCACAAAAAAAATGGTCTGTAATGCTCAGCTAGGAAGCCCCTGCGTTTGAAAGGCTATCACAGAGATTTGTGACCAGTTTATTTCCTTGTGGAAACAAAAGGGGAAAAAAGAATGAGGCTTGGTCCCAGACAGCAGGGTTGCTTAAAGGCATATTGGTGAAGACATCCCAAAATGTGGAGCTTCTCACTCTCCAGCGCCTTCCACTTTTCATTTGTTCATGGTTTGCACCCGTGGCTGGAGACTGGCATAAAAGGAATATTCACCACCTATTTATTGCCATTAGTGTAAATATCTATTGCAGATAAAAGGAAAAAGTAGCATGAATCTCTTCCTCTGTAAGCCTTGCTGCCCCTCGCTTGTGCTTTCTATCACTGATTATACTATAACCACATATAGGAGCAGGAGCTACCAAGCTGCAGAAGTTCATGCAGGGGCTCTTAAGAGTGAAACATAAAAAAAGGGCTGTTCTGTACAGACTGGGGTGCAGTATGGCATGAGAGGAAGGGGTTGTTGTAGGCAAAAAAGAAGATCTATTAAATTAATCAGAACAGGCGATTTTGTTGTTGTTTCCTTTCCTGCAGTAAATTTTGCCGATAAAACTTCTTTCCTATCCCAGTAGATATCTCCAAGTGCCCGGGGCAGGTAATTACCTCTTTTACCAGACCTTTTCTATTACACAAAATATGGGGAAGTTCTATAACCTTCCCCTAGGGTGACAGAGTCTCTCCCAGGCCTGAGCAACAGACTTGTTCCCTTGCCCCAGTATTGGTAAAACACGCAGCTGTCCAGGACACAGTTTCTCTACCAGCCATCCCTGACCCTTTTTCTCCTGTTCGCAGCCCTGCCTTCTCCCACACACGACCCTCCAATCTCAAGCCCATTAGATGCATCTCCTTGTGTTCAATCAAATCAAATTACCTTTTCAAGTGGCTTCCTGTACTTTGAAATTATGGAGCTGTGATAGACCTCCCTGGAAACAGGTACCGGAGTCCAGCTGGGAATGTCTTGACAGTTGCTGCTCCGAACAAGCTTCACATTGTTTGTTTTAGGGAGATTAGCAAGTCCTCTGTGTATTTCTAATCTTGCACCGATCTTTATGGAAATGCCCCAGTATGCTGATGAGGATTGCAAAACTCCTATCCCACCCTTGTTTGGAAAATCCCCGTCACTTTGTCCGTCCTTATGTGAGCCTTGAGCCAAGAAGCAAAAAGCATTTAGGAAAACTGTGTTGTCCCACAAGCAGGATTTGTTGGTATGGCACTGGAAGACTTCAGACCACCCAGAAAAAGTGTCTACCAAACACTGTCTACCATAAGACACTCAAACTGATTACATTTTGGTAATTCAGAAAAATCTATTTGCCAGCATACCCCTGCGTTTTGGCCTCACCTCACTTCTCTGTAAGGAGGCTTTATTTGATTTTTTTTATTATTCTTGCAACACTGCTGACATTGTGATACAATTATATCAGCTATTTTTTTTCATTTTTCATCCTACAGCATATCTTTTAATGCTTGCAACCAAAGCATCTGCTCCCATATGGGATTCATTATGGGTTTTCTTCAATATTTCTCTTACCATTGTGGTGGTGATCAATACCTGCCCATCTTTAGTTACCCACCAACCTTCCACTGATTTGGTACATTCCAAATGCTTGGCAAGCTGATCCTCCAGAGTATTCTGGAGGTTCCCATTGAAATTCTCTTGCTTGGGATCAATGCCCCAATCAATGATCCCCTTTCTGCAACTCTTTTAGCCATTTCATCTGCCTTTCAATTTCCTTTGATTATCTCAGTTTGTCCTTTCTGGTGAGCTTTGCAATGTACAGTTGCAACTTCTTTTGGTCCTAGAACAGCTTGCAGCAGTTTTGAAATCTCTGGTCCATATTTGATAGGGGTTCCTTGAGAGGATAGCAATCCATGCTCTTTCCAAATGGCTCCATGTGCGTGGACCACTCCAAATGCATATTTGGAGTCTGTGTATATGTTTACCTTTTTATCTCTGGATAGCTCCAAAGCTCAAGTTAGAACTATGATCTCTGCTTTCTGAGCAGAGGTATCAGGTGGCAATGCTCATGCTTCAACCTCCTCTTGTAGGGTTACGATGGCATACCCAGCTTTCCATTCTCTGTTCACCATGAAGCTACTTCCATCTGCAAGCAGTCACATTCCAGTTCCCCTTTCTCATCTACTGGCATTAAAGTGGCAGGATTCAAGGTTGAAGACATTTTAAAGTGACATCGTCCTGTTCGATCAGCACCACCTGATATTGGGCTAACCTGCTAGGAGGGATCTAATGATGCCCCTTTTCTTCAAGCACAGTTATCACTGCCTGTGGTGTAAAAACTGTGATAGGCTGCCCCAAGGTTAATTTCGGGGCTTCCTTAGCTAACACCACCACTGCAGCTACAGCTCTCAAACATGCAGGCCATCCTTTGCTTACCTCGTCTAGCTGCTTGGACAACTCAGCTACTGGTCTTTTCCAGTCTCCCAGAGTTTGAGTCAGGGCTCCCAATGCTGTATGTTGCTTTTCATGCACATATAACGTAAAGGGTTTGCTTAAGTCCAGCAGACCCAGAGCAGGGGCTCTCATTAGTTCAGTTTTAATGGAATCAAATCCTTTCTGACACTCTGGTGTCCATTCCAAAATTTCTCCAGGCCCCTTCATAGCTGCATATAATGTTCAGCAATCAGGCTAAAATTTGATATCCAGAGTCTACACCATCCAGCCATTCCCCCAAATCCTTGTAATTTTCTTTTAGATCGGCGGGGGGAGCTACCCAACAAATAGCTTCTTTCCTTTCTGCCCCTAGTTCTCTTTTTCCCTGAGATATCTTAAATCCTAAGTAAGTTACAGTGGTTTGTATCATTTGAGCCTTCTTCTGAGATACTTGATATCCAGCCAGTCCCCCAAAAATTCAGCAAATCTATAGTTGCGGTTTTACATTCTTCAGTCTTTGCCCCAAGTAGGATGTCATCCACATACTGTAGCAAAGTAATGGAAGGATTCTTACCTTGCCAATTTTCCAATTCCTTGGGAAGTGCATTACCAAACAGTGTTGGGCTATTCCTCAATCCTTGTGGCAGCACAATCCAGCAGAATTGCATTTTCCTCCCTGTGGTAGGACTCTCCCACTCAAAGGCGAATATCTTCTGGCTTTCTTCTCCCAAGGGGATGCAAAAGAAAGTATCTTTTAGATCTAACACTGTAAAATACACATTATCTTCTGGTATTGCTGACAACAAGGTATAAGGGTTTGGGACAACTGGATGTACATCAACTGTGATTTTATTAATTTCTCTCAAGTCTTGTACCACACGATACTCTTGAGTTCGAGGTTCCTTAACGGGTAAGATGGGAGAATTATACTCTGATTGACATTTCCGCAACAGTCCATACTGCACAAAAGTATTAATCAACAGTTCTAGCCCACTCTGGCCTCTAATTTCATGAGATATTGGGTTTTTTCCTTACCAGTTAAGCTCCTGATTTTACTTTTACCAGAGTAGCATTCTTGGCTCATCCAGGTTTCTTGGAGGCCCATACCAGCAGTATGACAGCATCCAAACTTTCCTCTGGGATTCTGGTCTCTTCTTGTTTCTTTCCGGTCAATAGATACAACTGAGCTCTCCATGCTGTCTCTTCAGGCATGTGTAGCTGAAGAGACTTATCATGTTAGTTGCACTTTCAGTTTACACAATAGGTCTCGTCCCCATAATGGGAAGGGGCATTCTGGCACATATAGAAATTCATGACTCGAAGTAGTATTTTCAATCAAATATTAAAATTAAAATTAACTGTCAGAAATTACAAAAATTATGCTAAACATGGATTCCTCCATGCCAGCCCTCTGGAGGCATGGTAGTTTTAATTATTCAGCATTAAAGACTAACTTAAGTTTTATCTTAAACAGTCTTTTCCAGAGATAGCTTTTTAAGTGACTATAAGTGTTTTTCTTAAAGACACAAATAGAAAGAAATCCAGAGTATACTACAGAAAATCTCAGTGCCTTTTCGTTGTGAGATCTCTGCTCTGCAAGGGAGGAGAAGAAAATTAGGGAGTAAAGCCACATCACATAGAGAAGGAGCACCAGGGAGTTACTGGAGCAGTCAGAGAAAAGCAGACAAACTAGTGACCTGTTTTTCTGATTACCAAACCCTTAAACAACTGAACTCTTCAGATCTTCTTTTAATGACCAGCTCTCTATTAAATGACCAAAAAATGCATGAAGAGGCATTCAATAAACATACAAAATCCATGCTAGAAAATCCTGTAATGAATGGTAATGAATTTTGATTTTCAGCATGAATGATTCTGGCTTTGTGCATAAATATGTCCAATTGCCTCTGATACCTGCAGATGCCTTAAGCTGAACCTCTGTTGAGCCTCGAGGCTGTTTTAAACTATGGCCCCTGGGAAAAGCTCTGGTGCCTTTGACCAGCCAGAGATTTCAGTGGTGCAGGGTACATGGGCTATTTCCCCAGGAGGCCCTTCTACAATGGAGAGGAATGGCAAAACCAAGTGGGACTTCTGTATGAATCTAGCCGTTCCTGGTAGCTTCTGACTGGAACTGGGGCTGTAAGAAGACACGGTTTGGTACGTAATGGTGCAGGCTATAACCTAGCTGTCTGCTCTGCAGGATCCCTCTGCAGAGATGAAAACCAGAGAGAAAGAGTCATCTGTTCCTTGTCCTTTGCATTGCTATTGGAGAACCACCAGGGCCTTAATCCCAGGGGCTGAAACCATTCAGGGCTTGGTTTCTGCAAGGAGTGGATCTTAAGCCTGTGGTTTGAGCTGCAAGCATTCTTTTACAAGTCAAGGTCCTGATATGGGCTTTTAATTAATTATACTTTTAAATCTCCTTCCTTTCTATTTAAGTTTCAGGTGTAGGTGCTGAATTCCAACAGAGATCAGCTTCTGCTAAGACAGAGCTCTTTGGCAGCATGAGTAACTCAGACCTCAGAGAAATAGATTAAATATTGCAGCCTAAAGAGTTTGCTGAAATTACAATTCAAAATAGGTAAAAGTCCTTTCATTTTGGCTTTTAAACGGAAGAACAGCTCTCCTAAAGATGTAATCTACAAGGCACGTCAAAGGTTTTTGACATTTGAAATTATAGCTCCAGTACCAAAGAGAAGCTGTCAATTTGTAGTTTTGTGCTTTTTCTCCCTGTAAATGTGAATAATTTCTTTTAGCCCTCAGTACGTTACCAGCATATTGTTGTTTGTGGAGCTGCTTGGATTAGTAGATGAGAATCAATAAATGAGCCATTTACTGACTGTGAAATTGACTTCCATAATTGAGAGACTGCTGAAAATGTATGTATATGTGAGGGAAGCAAAAATCACACTGCATTGTATTGTATGTTTGCTGCAGATCTGAAAGAACTAAGTTGATCCTTTGGATAAAAGTCACAGAATCACATAAATGTTGGATGGAAGGGACCACTGGATATCACCTTCCCCAACTTCCCACTCCCAGCAACTAAGTCAGATCAGCCATGACTAGTGTTTAGATTGGGTCATTAAAAAACCTCCAAGGATGGAGGTAAGACTTTCTGGTAACCTGCTCTCAGTGAGGAAATGTTTTCCTTTGTGTAATGCAAAAGTAATCATTCATGGCTTCTACTTACTTTCAGTTTTACGTTAATATTCCTCATTTAGGAGAAAAAAAAGTCCTACCTGCACAAACTTCAAAGGAAACAGGGGAGAAAGCTTCTTTCTGATATCAGAAATCAGGCATCTCAGCTTGTCAACTCAATTAATCATCTAGGCTCCCTAAATGCACTCTCTATTAATGGGGAAACAGTGGCACTCCCAAATGGAGATTCAGAGGGACCACACTAGGTACTGGCCAGAATGAAGGGCCTTCTGCTACTTCATCACTGAAAGCACCAGGATTGTTTATGAAACCAGCTGGCAATTAAAGTTATCGAGTCAGGGTGTTTTCTGCTCACTGTGTGCAATAAACTGAAACATTACTGAAACACAAGTGGAAAAACTGATATGAGTCCTGGAACAATATAACCTGGGCTGAAGTTAATGTTCCTGTACCAAGGACCACTGCAACATTTCTCTCCAACAAAATAACACTGGACAGTGGGAGTTTTCTGCGGACGGTTCTGCTGGTGGATCTCACTCCTATGGCAGGAAGCCCTGCTCCTGAGACTTTTCCAAGAGACAGACACACATGAGCAATGTGTTCAGCTACTAGATGCTTATAGAGAGAACTTACTTTACGGACTGCTTGGGTACCTTACATAGCCTTATGCATTAAGTAGTACAGAGTGGCCTCGTAGAGAAAGAAGTTACTGGTCTACAGAATCCATTGTGAAATTTATGACAAGTAGATGGTAATATGAGCTCTTGCTAGAAATGACCATAGTGCAAAATTAGGCTAATAGTCATGAATCTTGCCTTAGTCTTCATTTTGGGTTCATACCTTGAATCTTTTTGCAGGTAATGGGCTAGTGCAAATCACTGGGTTTAAATAGCTTGTTCTTTGGAGGACTGAGAATTTGGGTCTAGATATAGAGTTAGTACACTTATTTTTTATATATATATATATATATATATATATACTTTTCCTACAGAGCTGCCACTAGGCCCTTTTCTCTTGAGTGGAGCATTCCGATGCTCCAAATGCTACAGGATTTTAGGATCTTCCTTTAAGAAATCAGAAGCACTGTTCGACTTGCTGCTCAGGTTTGATGCACTCTTTCTGTCTGGTTGAACTCTTTCCATCAGATCAATTCTCAGGTATTGAACTTACTTGACACCTTGCCCCAGTAACTTCCATGGACTTGCTCAGCATACTAATTTCCCTCAGTTATTCTTCCGTATCTATTCAGAGGCTGCAAGTCTTACCTATGTCATGGCTGATCTTTCTTTTACCCTTCTTATCCTATCATCTACCCCCCCTCCAGTCTCTGAGCCATGAATTGATAAAGAGAGAAGCTGAACATAGCAGATATAGTTGACCTGTCAGCTTGAACCTGGAAACTTGCTCTTTCAGCATCTGACTGTTTAATAAAAACCGGGCATGGTGAATTATCAAAGGGAGTTCTGCCTCTGAGTTTCTGCTTTTCCCTAAGAATTTTCTGTGAAGACCTATTTGGTACCATGAAACATAAAAAATGAAAAGAAAGCTGCCTTCCAAAGGCGCACAAGCTCCCCTTAGAAGTGAGTTGGCAGAGGCTTCATGAAAATGGAAGCCAGACATCATGTTAAAAGCTGCAAAGTCAGTGCGAAGATCCATAAGGGTCAATGCAGCTGCAAAAGGATGAGGGGGAGGGTGTAATGTGTAGGTACTGTGTCATGATGATCTTAAAGATCTTTTCCAACCTAAATGATTCTATGGCATTCTGTGTTTGTATGCGATTACTACTTTTGGCAACTTAATACAGCAACCTTTATAAACTGGAGCCAGACCAATCAAGTGACTTAATTTTCATCTAATTTAGATGAGCTGTTGAGTTTAAAAACCAAAGCAGGAATCTGACAATTTGGTAACATGAAATACCACTTTGTTTGTGTGTGGCTACTAAAATTGCAGTGTATTTAGAAATGAAGCAAACAAATAACATTTTTTGGATTCTGTTGTTTCCAAGGAGAGAGAACATGGGCACCAAGGAGAAAAGGTAAAAGAGAAAAAGAAATGTGGCGCGCAACTTAAAGAGTAACCCTAGCTCATTCATCTGTTGCATGGCAGGATTATCTCTACCTAAGTAATTTCTTACACATTTGTCTAATCTCTTCCTAAAGATGTCCAAGGAAAGAGGTGTTACGGACCTCCCCTGGCAATCTATTTCAGACCTTTTACTCTTACAAACTTCTTTGAATATATAACTTGAGTCATTCTTGCTTCTGTAGGAACCAGTTACTGGGACCTCACAAATGCCAGGCAGAACAGAGAGGTAGCTTTGTATGTCCTGCAGACAACATCCCTGTCTATAAAGTCTTGGACAACCCTTGTAAAATCATCTTGAATTCTAATCCTGCCTTGTAGTCTCCTCCAGCGCCATATCTTCTGCAGATGTAATCAGCTCCTTCTTTATTCAGGCCTCCAGATCATGAGTTAAATCAGCAGAAAGCTCTGACCAGGCCCATTTAGGACCACGAAGTTTAGTCTGGCTGAGTTTTCAGATGAACCTTTGAAAAGCAGTCTTGTCTGCATTGAAAAGATATGCAGGATCCCCACAATCCAACCTTTGACAAGAAGCATATGTTTGCTGTAACAACAAATCCCGTTTTCCTCCTTGGCACATCGCAGTTTTCCATTTGTTCCCTTGTTTCCCGCACCATGTAGTATTTCAGATGTTTCCATGTATTTGCACTACACAGTCACCCTCCAGCAGGGCTGCAGGGAGCTGGCGCGGAGGAACTCCCTGGACTTAGTGCTGTGAAAGGAGTTACAAAACTGCCCTGTTCTGCATCATTCGTTCCCAAGTGTTGAGGGCCCCGCTCCCCTCTGGGGAGAGGGGCACTTTGGGCCAGAGGGAATCTAACATAGTCTAAGCCCTGAAGCTGGACCTTTACTGATTCATAGGAAAGTCACCACTGGAACAAGGTGAACCTATTTGTTTGTTTTCTCCAAATGGAGGACTTTAACTATCAAAGGACTGTTTAATGCACAGTGCTACAGGGAAGTATTTATTGTAGGGCTTCTGTTTATCCTTGGTTTCCCACAAAACGGTGGTGAATGCTTTAAAAATAATTGCACTCATCCATACTTAAGGTCTACTTTACCCAAATTTCCTAGTCAACCAGACATCTAAAGTTGCTTTATAAGCAAATAAATTACAAATGATCTTGTCAACCCACATACAAACATATTAAAGCCTTCTGGGAATTACACAATGTAATCTTTCTCTTATGCTTACTCAGATGCTCCCCAATGTGAGTTTTTACTGATTGCCTAGAACATCCTTGTGCACAGACCTGCACACAAATTTGGGGTGTTTGTGATATGCAGCGCGGTAAATCCAGCAAGTTTGAGTTAAGTGGGTGGGATGTCACCAAATGCACACTTCCTCTCTGTTCCTCTTAAAAGCTGATTAACAGAAAGCTGTATTGCTGGCTGATGAGCTAATACTGTCTGTGGAGAGGCACTGTTGTCAGAGTGAAGTCTTAGAAATTCCAGTAAGTTTGTAATAAGAGGAGAAGAATCCAGGATTGTTTCAGCCTCAAAGGTCACATCCGTACCAATGTGAACCAGTGTACTTTCACTAAAGTCAATGAATCTAGGCTGATTTACAATAGCTGAGCATTACTGCCTGTATGTAGTTAATCTGTGGGGTTTGGGTTTTTTTCTGCCTGATTTGGTATCCATTGAAGGCCAAAGTACATTAATGGGACTGTCTGAATTGCCTGTAAAGGCAGGCATATCTTCTCCGAATCTTCTGCCTTGCTGATGAGTGCGTAGGAGTACCGTGTTGCTAGACTATCCAAAATGTTCCTAAGAGTAAACAGGCATCTCCTCTTATATTTGACAGGGAAACACAGGACAGGAGAAACAGTGTATTCTGAACCCTTTTTTTAATTGCTGAGGAGTTAGGAGCAGATCCACAGAAGAACATAAGGCTTTGCCACTCCCAGTGCATCACATTTAGGTGCTTGGGAGACGAGATCTAGAGCTGGTTCCTGTTCCATGTTTTGCTATTTTGTATTAGCCAGTACATAGGATAAAATACAAGACCCAGTATCCAGTCTGCCTCTTTCCTCTTTCCCCACAGAGTGAATACCTGCATCACTGGATTACAGAATCATTCATATGCTTACTCCTTTTACCCCATCTAATGCATCTTCTGGTCTTTTTGTAAAGTGGGAGAGGCAGAGGCGGATCATGTAGCCTGTAAGCTAGCAGGCTGGGCACCCTTCTTGCAGGAGGTGAGAGAAATGGGCTTGAGTCTCTGCAGAAAGAAAAGGGAACGGAATTTGTTTCTCACAGCCAGTCCTACAGAGGTGTATTAGGCACATCTCAACATACTTGGGTAAAGTCCCTCTGAGGAGATAGCCCCTATGGGATGCATTCCCTGGCCTAATATTGCTAAATATAGGTGTAATCTACTAAATGCAGCCATCGGGGAAGTGATACTATTTAAAGAACTTTAAAAGTCTCTAGCTCTGGAAGGTACTGTGTAAAATCAGGTACTATCCTAATTTATATAGACTGTGCTCAATTATCCATAAACTTCATTGGCTGTTGGGTGGGACTTAGGTTTTAAAGATTGCTGGCATCCTTTTATGGATGGATGATTTGGAATCTTAAATGATAGCTTCTTCTCTTTTACTTTGCTTGACTACTTCAGATTTAAGTGCTGAGATATCATATATTTGAGTGCTGTGAACTGGGATTACTTTTTTTTCCTTCCTAAACCCCCCAGAACTTCAATGTGCTGAATTAGAAGAATACTGATGTCAACATGGAAAAAAACCCCCTACTTTGGAGACATCGCATGCAATCCCAGTCAACCATGCTGAAGAAAAAGGCAAGGGGGGGGGGGGGGGGGGGGAAGGAGTGAGGGGATGGAAGCAAGTCTGTTAGATAGGAAGAGACAAAGACAGCAAAACAAAGGCTGAGAAGCCATGTGCTTGCTATCTACAAATAAACACACTACAGAAGGAGATGTATGTAGGTTAAAGGACAAAGATGGTGCAAGATCAAATAACTATGAAATAGCCACAGTAAAATAAGCATATAAGCAAGCTGTCAAACCATCAGAGGAAAGACATTGTGGGGTGTCTATCAGAGAAAGTGACCTGAGACAAACCCAGATAATTTAAAAAATAATTGTATCAATTTATGAAAGTGACAAATGGCACCTGTCAGACTGAATTCAGTAACCCAAGATGTCCTGCTTAGTCCTGTGTCCTGTGTCAGTCTTTCAGTAAAAGGGTTGTTTCTTGCTAATTTCCTGGGAGGTTTGTTTTCTCCTATGATGGAAATGGGTTACAAAATATGCATTCTGATTGTTGTTCAAATTGCAAACTAAAATATTGAGGTTCATTATATGTTATTCATTCAGGTGTGCACATTCTTGCAGGAGGATACTGCTCTAGCAGCTGATAAACTGGAGGAGAGACTGTACTGCTTTCAACCCCAGGCTGTCTGAAATGATTTTTCAGTGTCCTCCATTCCCTGTGCGCTTGAAATCACAAAGACAGCACTACCATTTCTAAATACTCAAAATTATAAGCTGTTACCTTGGCTGTAACTGCTAACATCATCATTTTGTCTTCAAGACAGTAAGACTTCAGGAGTCAGAAGTATAAGATAACATTTGCCACTTGGTTTTGGAGATAGCTGTGAGGATAACAGCTCATTGTGTTTTTTTAAAATAAGAGCTGAGATCCTTGTACATAATTCTAGAAACAGGGACTTCACAAAAATACGAAATACCATGAGAGAGAGTGTTAAAAAAAAAAAAAAAGCCTCCATCAGCATGCCACCTCTTTTTCCAGGCAAAAACATAAAACAAACCAACTTCTCCAGAAAGCATTCTGGAGACATAAGTATTGTTACAATCCATCCTTCCTAGCAATGGGTATGGAGGAAAAAGCAGCAACATGGAGGTGCAATGTGAGAGGAGTACTGATTTGTTGTGGGAGCAGGGGTCAGGAAGGGCATAAGGGCAAGAGGCTTCCACATGCAATCTCCATTCCTGGAGGCACCCAGGTTGACTTTGCCCGAGCAGGCAGAAGAGGAGGGATTATCCTTGAAACTAAATAAGGAAAACTTTTGCCCCTGGAAGAAGTGGCAGGAAGCAGAAAAGTTTTTTGGAACCACCTATGACTTTAAACACCTGTTTTCAGTAAACCAGACCCAACTGCCACCAGTGCAGTCTGGAAACAAAGGTGTTTCTACTCAAGAGCAGCCAGGCCAGGCTGACAATCCCCAGGTACTTGTAGCACTAAAAGTAGCAATGTTGGAAGCCCCCCCATTCTGGACATCATGTTCCAGTTAATGAAAATCAGCCTGACACTCCTGACCATGTCCAAACAATTGGGGAGCCTGAACACAAAGTTATGTGGTCAATTAGTCAAACATAACATTGCAAGGCTTCTTGACCTTTCAAAACTGGAATGAATTTGCCAAACAGGAAAGAGTAGGAATGAAGCAGAACAAGTCATTCAGAACCCCCCTGGGTCTAATCTGCCAATGCCTTACACCTCCAGCCTCATTTCTGGTCTCCTAGCAGAGGAATTCATCAGTGTCAGCAGATTTCCAGGGGTGAGAGCAGAATCCTGCACAACCTGCCCCACCACTTCTGCTTGTGTGAATTAGAAGAATGTGATGTTTTATCCCCATTTTACACTGACAGAAATGTGTGTCCCTGTGTACCTCTGGCAAGTGCCTGTCTCTGTTGGGTTATTAACTGAAAGTTTATTGTGCGTGGCTGATGCACTGAAGTTAGGACATGGGAACAGCTGTATCAGTTCTGGCCTCGGGTCCCTCTGCCCCACCATTTGGTTTCTGACTGTGCCATAGGCAGAAGCATGGGGAGGAATAAGGTTGGGGCAAGAGCATACCTTGCTCTTCCAATATCTAGTTGTTTTCAGGTTATTTTCCCCGAGTCTGACACAGTACTCTTTAGTAACCCTTAGCTGATGTCATCTTCAAGTACTTTGCGTCTTTTGGCCCCCCAAAAGTACAAAAGAGTACTTCTGGCCCCCCAAACCGTATAAACATGATGGTTTTTTTCCCGTTTCATTCTCTATCTCTTCCCTAATAATTCCTAATACCTGATTTACTTTTGTAACTGCTAACCCAGCACTGAGTTCATAAAATACTCATGGAGGAAAACTCATGGCTGGGTGGCACAGCTTTTACCCTCGTGTTCTTTGAAGTCACATGGTTCCCCTTCAAGCTTTCCCCTAGTCATGAATACTTGGCTGAATTAATTGAGTTATTCAAGGGCTGAGGAAGCCATGGGAGAAAAGGGAGAAGCAGGAGTACCTGTAAGTGGGGAGGCAGCTACAGCTGTGTGAGCTGGAGGGCAGCGTCTGGCTTTCCTTCCAGCTGCCTTCAGTCTTCCCTCAGCAGGTTCTTGATGAAACCTGGGCAGTGAAATGCAGAAGATGAAGTACACGAATGGCGTCATCCCAGCCCTCTCCTCCGGTGGTTGCTGAGGGCAGGACGGCTTTTCCCAGAGTCTGCTGAAAGCTGCTGCCTTTACACCTTACCCTCTGCCTGGCCTGGGCATGCCACCCTGTGCAGTGTTTCCATGAAGCTGCCAGCAGATCTGCCCCTCAGGGACAGACATGGTCAGTGGAGCCAATGCCACTGAGACAGCAGCTGCCTGGATTTATTCTTTTTTTTTTTCTCACCATGATTTGCATGTTCTTCCTTGATAGCTGTTACCTTCTTCTCTGGAAATAGCGGTTGCGGTCTGTTTTCCTGTTTGTAATGCTTTAGGATTATTTGCAGTGAGGTCTCTGGGGCTGCCTGTCCTGGCCCCAGCGCTCCATTCCTCCTTTGCACCCCTTGGCCCCAGCCACACTGCCTCGGTGGCCCCGCTGCTGGGACCTGCGGGCACCCCCCAGGTACTCACAGAGAAAAAATAAAAAGAAAGAAAAAAAGAAGTAGCTCATGAGTAAATGGAGCTGCATCCCCCATTGTCTAACAGCCATACATCTGCCTTCCCTGGCTTCGGAGCAGGCTGCAAATTATTTTTGCAGGTGTACCCCTGGGGCAAGGCTGCACAGGGAGCCAGTGAGGGCACTCTGGGCGCTGAAACTGGTGGGTACACTAATCCCCCACGCCAGATCAGAGCAGTGACTCGGTAGGAAGGGTGCTGCTCGGTGGGTTACCAGCAGTGGTATGAACCACACCATGATCGGGTAGCGGCTTTCCTAGGGGAAGCCTCCTCCCTCACATTGTCAGGGTGTCAGCCCTCCTCTGAATCCTGCAAACTTAGGAAACTTGGCCATATAAGTTGTGGTAGTGGGACATTACATTTGCGCTTTTCCAGTGAAAAATAAAAAATAATATAGGAAGAAAAAAAAAGTCATTCAAAACCTGGAGATGGATTTATATTGAAAGAACAGGCCTGGGCACTAATTTGGGAAGACTTGAACTGGATGCTCAGACCGGCCTCTACCTTAAATGAGCACAATGAACATTAGATCAAAACTCAGTGAAAAAGTGCATCTAAATGCAGATGTGAACAGTGTGGCTTGAACTTTTCTCTGCAGGAAATCGGTTTTATTTAAGTAATACAGTAGTCACCTACCTAGGCATTCAGTGAAAAGGACAGTAGCAGGATAGCCTGGTGATAGTCCCGTTTCAGCTGGCTGGAAAAAATATTGCTGACAAATCCACTAAAGCAATAGCAGCTTCCCTCGAGCCTGTTCATGCTTAATGATTTGGGTCCTTCTGTGTAAGTACTGACCGTATCTTTGCTGTGAAAGCTCATCACTGGCACTGCACCTTCTGGACTGAGGAGAGGTGCGTACAAGTAGAGCATCCAACACTGCGGTCAGTGGCACGACTGGAGAATATCCAGCCTTTCCGGACCTGTCGCCGTTCTCACTCTGCACTGACGTTGTGCAGCTCCTAATATTTTGCTGCCCTAGGCAACCACCTGTTGTGCTTTTTTGTTGCAAAGCCAGTCTGCCATGGAAACACTTCCAGCCCACCAGCAACTGCCGTGCCTTTGGGTCATTACAGAGATGTTAAAATGTGGACTGCAGATGTATGCACTGGAACCCGAGACATGAAGTACTGTATCGCTTTGGGATTAGACTGCCTTCACTCTTGGGCAGGCTAGCAGAGTCTGGTGCAAGTTCCTCTGTATCACCTGAGACTCTGTTTATGCCACGGCAGGTAGAATTGTGCACCCAAACCCTGACTTTAATAATTATTGATGTCTTTCATGAAACGAAGTACTAAATGCTGCATAAGCCAGCAGAGTGACCACCCCGATGCCACCAGCAGCTGCCCAGAAGCCCAGGGCGAGTGTGCTGCATGAACTGCTGTCCTCAGGACGGCCGGGACTAGAGAACGATGTGTACGTGTTATCACCGCAAGGCGGGCAGCGATGCACCGGCGTTGTTTCATAGGACTGAAAGTCTTGCTCGTGAGCCGCAGCGGAAGGATGACGAGGGTTTGTCCCACTGATTCTGCACACGCACAACTCGTGGCCCTTTAAAGCCATCGTGTCCGACCTCAGTGACTCAACAGGAGGGACACCAGTGAAACAGAAAGGAAATACCACAGCCCTACACAATTGTTTCCAAGAGAGAGGGTTTCTGGCAGAGAACCAGGTGCTAATACCTCGCCTCACATGGCAGTTGATGGAGTTGTGTGGGGGCCAGGTGCTGTTCGTTGTATATGTGTCAGAAGCTGGCCTGTCCTCATGCAAACCGACATAGGCTGTATGCTTCTGAGAGCTGAGGTCTGCTATTCCACTTGCGTGCAGGATATACACTACATCTGGAATAATTAATTTCTCGGCCTATTGTTACTTTCTTGTGGCTCAGATGTTTGCTGCTTCTGAAGCCTGTTGACTGTATTCAATATCTCTTCCTGTTTAATTTCTTTATTCCGGCCTCCTACTTTTTTTTTTAGGGCCCGTCTTTTTCCCCTCAAACTAGGGAATGTGCCTGAAGTATGGATGAGTCACAGATACTGTATTTCCTCTTCTCTGAAGCACATTTAGATTTTTGAGGAATTGGAGTTGACAGCAATCAGCCATACATTCCAAAATATCCTTTCAGTGCGGAGAAAGGAGGAACAGTGATACTGAAATCAGCCTGAAAGGTAAATGACTGAAAGAGGGAGGGAGAGAGAGAGAAGTAAGACACAGAGACTCTTAGAAAGGCAGCCAGATGCAGGCACTGTGCAGCATTTGATGGCGGTGCCTCAACTGATAATGTTCCTGTAATCAGAGACACTCTGTCATGCCTGTCAGCAGCCATTCAAGCATATCACAGGCAGCTCTAAATACAAATATCAGAAGCAAAAAGGATAAACATCCAGAAAGTCAATTAATTTCCTCTGCTCCTAGCCCAGAATTTTCTGAAGTGAGGGAAGGTTGCTTTATAACATGGTGTAAAACGTGCTGCCAAACCTGCATTAGCCCATCAAAGCCATTTTACTGGTTTTAGCTGGGATAGAGTTAATTTTCTTCATCATAGCTGGTATGGGGCTATGTTTTAGATTTGTGCTGAAAACAGTCTTGATAACACAGGGATGTTTTAGTTCCTGCTGAGCGGTGCTTGCACAGTGCCAAGGGCTGTTCTGCTTCTCATGCTGCTCCGCCAGCGAGTAAACTGGGGGTGCACAAGGAGCTGGGAGGGGACACAGCCAGGACAGCTGACCCCAACTGACCGAAGGGATATTCCACACCATATGGTGCCATGCTCAGCAATAAAAGCTAGGGGGAAAAGTTTGCCAGGGCTGCTGTTGCTGGGGGACTGGCTGGGCATCAGTTGGCTGGTGGTGAGCAGCTGTGGGATTTTATTCTTTTTGCTTCACTTGTTTTTTCTTAGTTTTTCTTTTCTTTGTTTCTTTTTTTTTTTTTTTACTTATTAAACTGTCTTTATCTCAGTCAATGAGTTTTCTAACTTTTGCCCTTCCTATTCCCTTCCCTATGCTGCTGGAGCCAGGGGGATGCGAGTGAGCAGCTGTGTGGTGCTTAGCTGCCTGCCAGGGCTAACCCACAACAGCCACAGAGCTCCAGAGGTGTTCCATGTTGTGGCTCTCACCTGAAGGATTGTAGTAATGTATTTTTTAAAGCCTTTCATTTTTGCCTTGGAAGCCAACTGAAAATGGAGGTTCCCAGCTTCTCTAGTGTCCCAAGCTGTTTCCTAAAGCAGGTCTTGTGGCTTTGTTTCTCATGTTTCTGTGGGATTTTTTTGTTGCTTTTTTTTTTTTGACATAAAGCTGTGGCGAGTATTCACTTCATAAAGAAATCTGCTACTGAGGTTATTAAGGGCTAAAGTTTGCAGGGCTGCTATAGCCTGTCTTTTCATCACCAAATTGTAAAGCTGTGCAGGGCTTAACAATGGAAGTCCTATCCATAAATGTCAGAGTGAAAATCAGGCTTCTCATATGCAGCAATTGACAAGACAGGCTAATTCCAACTGCCTCTCTCTGTGTATCAGAGTACCTTACATAAAAGCCCATCAAGCACTCATCCGTAGTAGAGAGTATTTGTGTAACGATCAGTGATGGCACACTGCAGTTGGCTGGAGCCCCAGAAAGGGTCATCCTGACCTTCAGTCATGACTGGAAGAAGATCATGTTACAATCTCACTGCACTGAACAAGATATTCCAGCAAATCTTTTGTAACTTCAGCACAAGGTAGGTTCCGTAGCTGCTCCTTTGAAGAAGCATAGGTAGGAAGGGGTCTGCTCTTTTCATCTACTTCTGTGAGATTTCACTGCACAGCTGAAGGGTGCAGCTAGGAAGATGCAATGTGCATAATGATCTGGCTTCCTGGTTATCTCCTCATTCCCAGTGTCCTGCCATGTCTCACCTGACAGTGACCAAAATGTTATCAATTGTTCTCACCACTTCCAGGCAGTGCACAGGACTGGCAGGACAGGAGAGTGCCAGCACTCAGATGCTGCATTGTGGGAGGCTGGTCTGTTTTGTGGGGGACAATGTTGTGTGGGAAGAACAGGACAGCAGAAGAGAGTGAGGTACTCATTATCCATAAAAAAATAAATCTCTGTGTGCTTGCTTACTTGTCTGAAGATCTGCTGATAGATCTCAGAATATTGAGAAAAAGAGTGATGGAATGCGAAACATTATTTATTGGTTTTTCTTTGTATAGTTAGAGCCTTATTTCCCAAATCTGTGTTGGATGAGACATTTCACTCCAGTAAATGATCTGTCCCTCACTTCCTCAAGGACTATCTTCACCTTCTTGCAGTTCTGGGGAAAGCATGACCCTTTCTTCTCTCTGCATGTCTCAAAGATATTCCCATGATGAGAGGCATTAAGGCGATTCTAGATCGATGGCCTTCCAGCCCTCCATTTATGTGTGAGGGGAAAGCTAGTTTAATATGATCACTGCAAAATGGGTAGGGTTACCTGAACAGTGTTCAAATAGGGTCTTGCCATCTGTGGACATAAGCGGTCCCTAAGCAGACTCAAGGAAGTTGGTAGCACTCTGCTAACAGCAGATGGTAGGATATTTGAAGGAAGGACTAAGGAATGAATAGATAAGAGATTGAGGTTTCCAAACTACTTGCACCACGAAGAGTAATGCCCGTGAAGTTTCCACGGTGATTTGCTCCAGTGTCATTTGTTACTGTGGAGAAAAAGCACAGGTGCTTTGAACTCAGCCCTGCCTGCTATGGTTAGTATCTGACAATGGGTTACATTAGTCAATGCCCAGTGATAGCTTCACTGTTGCAATCATTCCCTGACAGTATATGAGATTTTGCTTTGTTTGCTGAAGGAGATGTTATTTGCACAGCTCTCCAGTTTATCGCAACTACTTTACTTTAACATGGGTGAGAGTGTCAGCCATGGCAGGGCTTATGGAAGATACCTGATCCGCAGACCTAGAAACTAAAGAGGTAGAGCTACAGCAAGACATGTCTTTCCCGATGGTTCTTTGCCCAAAACATTGGGAGGGAGGGAAGGGGAGGCTATTATCGGACCCAGTGAGTCCCTGCTACTGGGAAAGTCCCTCTGGACCACGGGCCATCAGTGCGGTTTAGAAAAGTGTTCAAGTTCAGAGCTGACTGAGGAACAAGGAGACTTCTGCTGAGCTTGTAATTTCTTGGACATGGCTGAGAACAGCGTGCTGGTTTCTTATATAATTCACTTCCCAGTAGCTTGCCCGTTCCTAGTCAGTTTTGCAGAAAATCTTAAGATTAGCATAACAGCAGTGACTCTGGTACAAGCCTTTAAGATCAACTCAATGCTTTCAAACTTCAAACTGCCAGACACCTGGGTGCCTCGCTCTCCTCAGACTGTGTGTTCTGACAGCTCTTCTTCAACGAAAGTATGAGGAATCTAACCACTAGAGCTTACTGCTCCTACCAATTCACGGCACACCTCTGCCTTTTCCTTTCTTCAAAAGATATCAATGACCATTCATGGTCCCCAGTGGCAATGTTGGTTTTTTCCCCAGCATTTGGCGATCCGAAGTAGAATCTGTAACTTCTATTCTAGAGTCAGCAATAGTGAAAGCACAAGTGAATACCAGCTATCAGCCTTTGAACCATCTCTGCCCATACTCTTGTTCAAAATGGCTTTTGGTAGTACAGTAACAGCCAGTGTCTTATCTATGCTATATTTCTTTCTTGACAATGCTGGAGATACAAAGTTGGGGAGTTTGAAGAAGATAAATCCAAAGTAGACAAGGGCAATCAGTTTTTCTCCTGGGATTTAAACCAAAAGGACCTACTACTGCCAATTATGGTTGTCATGCCAGGGTAACTTGATATAAACCGTTGGAGTTATAAGTAGTGCAAACTGTATGAGAGAGGAAAAAGGCCTAGGACTCTCCACTCACAAAGTCTTTGCCATAACCACTTGTCCATTGCCTTTGTTGTCTCACTTGCCTTAGTGCTGTGAATACCAGTAAAGTGCTGGGATATGAAGGCGAGAGCTCTGCTAGTTGGAGACGTAAGAAGTGGAGCTGGACCAAAGGCTCATGCAATGCAATACAGCAAGACTCAGGGTAGAGGTGCTTCCATGAGCATGTAGGAATGCCAAACTCCCAGGAGTGATGGCAGAGGTGCTTGACAGGGTTTACTTTCAGGTACTGAGGAGGCCAAGATAAAAGCAGGCTTCAGCGTACCCTGCTTCACTGCTGCTCTCAACCCCCTTCATGTTGATGTCTCTGTGGCCTGTACCTCTAGTTTCTGCTGCCTTAGTTCCTTGGAGAATATTGTGCCTTCTCCAAGAGGACACACCAGGAGGCTTAGCAGCCAGGATAGACTTTTGTGCCTGAGGATCATACCCTGCCAAGGGACAGTGTTTGCCACTGTGTCCCCTCTGGACTTGTAAAGAGTGCCACTGTGACAGCTGATTTTCCTGATTCTGCCAGTACCTTTGGGAGCATTGATAGTATTGAGGAGTCAACTTGCAATCCAGTCAGTTCTTGCTTTTACACTAATATTTTACCTGTGGTGCAGTGATGTTCTGCAGCTGTTGGCCAGATGTATAATAGGATTCTTTATAAAGTAGTCTCAAGTGATGTCCATTTGGGTCCTTTCTTTAGGCCTGCCATTTCTCACACTCACGTATGTGTGTTTCTGCGTGTATATACAATCCTGAATGAATTCCTGGTGATAATATACATTGAAGGTGTACTTGGATACTAGGGGACAGCCTCCAAACAAGACCTCAGTTTTTTGGAACAACTTTTGAAGTGTCAAATTTTGCTTTCATTCTGCTTTGGAATAAATGCAATGCTTTTCAATGGAAAAGATAATTTTTTCAGTTCAGGCTGTCTCTCAAGTAATGGCTAGAGTCCACCTTAGAGCTTTGAGACCTTCTGTTACAAACTTCATCAAAATCAGTATATCTTGGTGAAACATTTTGACTTTGACTTAATCAGCATTTTTATGGAATGGCTGAAAACTGAAAATGTTCTTATTAGTTGTGCACATCAATCAAGATAACTTTATCTTTAAGATGCCTGTTTACTCTGTGTATTTGTTATGAGCTTAAAGATCACAAAGATGGTGAAATGGTTTAATACTTGAGGTTGAAAGACTTCTTGAACTTCCTGCTCTGCACAGATTCCATTCTTCCCTTTCAAGTGGAAAAATTAAAGCTATGATTAACAAATGTACATCTGAAATTGGGAGATCTCCCTACAGACTGTAGAGGTTGCTTTACGCAGGAAATGTTGTTTCCAGTAATTGAATATGGTGATATAATTTATAGCTTCTCAGCCACAAATTTGCACAAATCAGACATAATGCTACTGATTAATTAGATTTTCTGTTTATCACAACACCACAATCTTAAGGCCAAAGATGATAGTTCCGCTTTCATCAGTTCAGCCTTCCAGAAGTCAAAAGGCTTCTGAGAACTGGAATTGTTTGGCTTCTCACATTGCTGCCAGTCAGATGAGCTGCCCTTCATGCTGCAGCATTTGTCATGGTTTGCCCAGCACCGTATGTCCCATTGTTGAATTAGCTATCCTGTGATCCTGGGACACAGGCAGCCTGTGCAGGTATATGCACTTGAGCAGGTGCCCACACATGGACGACAATCATTTGATGCTGTTCTCTGTTTGAAAGAGATAATGTTGTTTGGGTTTTTTTTAATGTGAATTGGGAAAGCAACTCCTAGATTATAAGAGTGGGGTTTTTGTAGATGATTCCAGGATTGGTTTGTGGCTTGTTGGTTGGGTTTTTCCGTGTTTTTCACCCCCCCAGCATTTAACATCCTCGGGTAATATAATCTCCATGCAAAATTATATTGCTTGTTCTGAACAGGTCTGGTTAGCTCCAGTGAAGCAGAACAGTGATATGATAGTCTATTATTGTTACTTTCTATGTTTTAAAGCACTAGCATTGTGTTTGGCATTGACTGAAACACAGGAGATAATGGACAGCCTATTGACTGTCTCTGAGCTCACTGCTCAGACAGAGATTGGGGTGGAAGAAGGTGATCTGTTCAGTTCCTCACATAATACTGCAGCAGTCTTTGCTGCTGAGCACTGAAGCTCCATCCCTATGTCATAGGTACAGATGTCAAGGCTATCCCTGGATTTGCCAAGTCCTTAGTCATTTGGGTTCTGGAGAAGGGAAGAAATTCAGCTGAAAAGTGAGAGCTCTGGAATTTTTCCTTTGGTAAAGAAAGTAACATTGTGTGAAGTGCCCTGATGTATGGTTTTGTAGTCCCAAAAGGCAAAGCATTGATAAAGGCCTAAATAGAAAGCCTGATTTTCATGCAAAACCAAAGTAACACAAAGTCTGTGCAGATGCTGTGGGGCTCCCAGGAGCAAGGCTGGCAAGAGACAAGCAATTTCCATGCTGGTGGAGCAGGTGGAGTGGTGATTGTGGAGTGCCAGGAGCACACCTTCCTCACCGAGCAGCTTGGTAGCCTGTTCCTTCCCACTACATGGCTGTCATGGAGGTTCCTGGAAGAGGGGACGACTCTCTGGTTTGCTTTTCAGGAGCAAGTGGCAGTCATGACTAAGCTACAGCACTGAAAAATAATTGGGAGATGTCAGCCTTTTTTCAAAACAGGGAGGGAAGAGATAAGGAAAAAAGAGGTAGGTGCATGGGAAGATGTGCAGGCAAGGTGGTTCTCAGTTCCATAAAGCAAATAAACTAAGATGTATAACATTCCCTGTAACATTTCACTTTGTTATTCCGGCAGGACTTTTTGAAGTCAGTGGGAGTCTTTCCACTGCTTTCACGGGATCTCAGATCAGGCCCATCCAATTGTTTAGGTTGCTGAAATATATCTGGCCCTTTACCTGTTGCTTTTAATGAATGCTGCATAGGAAAAGAATCAGTTTCCCCTCTGCTCAGAAAGCACCTAATACATTGTAGCTGCAACCTAATGTATTGAAATGAACAGGTGGACCCAGCAGCCCGGTGTTTATTTACCCATACTAATTTTGAGTTTACTTCAGCAAAGGAGTTTGTGCAGAGGACGTGGCTGTGACACTGTCCTCTGGAAGCTGGACCCCAGGGAAGAAATGATCTGTCCTGCTGAGCAAGGGCTGCTTTGGAGCCAGCTACCGCACTAGGAGCAGAGACATGCCCTAACCCTACCCCTTTACAGTCCAAGTTCCTTTTTGGCACCTGCAGCTTTGGCAGAGGGCTCTGCTCTGTGCCAAGCAGAGGGTTAGGGTTTTTTGCATAGTTTGGGGTGGGGTTGAAGTTGTACTAATCTTTAGCTTGGAGAGCACAACTCTTCAGCAAAAAAAACCCCAGCTGTTCTACAAACTCAGGGAAATGCCATCCTTTTCTCTGTTCATCTACAGAGGAGAAAGGGGAGAAGCTGAGAAGAGATGCTCACAGAGTAGATTAGCAGCAAGGTCAAGCATGTGCGTTCCTGTTGCACTGCCTGTTTGCAGTTTTCTGGACAAACCTTTATAATTCTGAGTATGCTGGGGGAAAAACCAGTACTGGAATCCTATAAATTCTTTTAAAAAACAAAACAACAAAACAAAACCCAAAACAAATAACTGACTTTTTATTTGTAATGGCTAAGAAACAAGTGAGAGGCCCAATGTCTAGCTAAATGTAGAATCAGTCAGTGCTTTAATGCACCCAAAGTTAGAAATGAATCTTTGTTTTTCCTTAAGGTCAAATAAGCCACTGTGTGTGCCAGGTGGGTGTTACTGGCCTGCTGCGCCAGACTCCGGTGCTAAAGTATTTTGCTGCAGTGCTTTCCTAAAATTGATTGTTCTGGCTTTGCAATTTCCCTAGTTTGGAATTTTTTGTGCTGATATTTTTGTGTGTCCTTTCTGAGATGTTATTACTTGGGATTTTAGTAGATGCTGCTGAGTTCAGGCCAGTCCAGCAGCCACTGAAGTAAAAAGACTGTTTTTCTTCAGATGGGTCCACTGTTCTGACAATACACAGGGGACTGGTGTCATGACTGGGGAAACCTGATATGACTTCTTAGGACTTCTGGTTAGTAAGTATGGAACTGGTTTTGATGAATTGCTTAGCTGTGTAGCAAGTCAAGCAGAATACCCCTTTTTTTCACTACACAAGAGGTGAAAAAACAAACAGAAGCTTTTAGGATTAATGCCTGTGCTGTGACTGGGACAGGCTAAGGACAACACCAGACTGGCAGGACGATAACAGAAGCCTTTGCCTCTGGAGAGGAGAGGCTTGGTTCCTTTAGAAGAGACTCCAGGAAAAGTTGCATGTAGGAGGAGGACTGAATTGCTTGAAGGGTATGAGGCAGCCTCAATGAACACCAAAGAAGACTGAGAATTTCATAGAGGTATGCTTATTTTGAATAACTGAGGGCCACCTCTGATCTCAGAAGGGTCACAAGCAGGCTGAGCACAGGTCTCTTCTCCAGGATGGCTTATACACATCCAGCTAAAGAAGGATTTCAGAAGGACAATACTGTTGTATCGAGCCTCTGCTCACTCTGACGGGAAGATCAATGTGCAACAGAAGTGCACTGAATGTCCAGCAAGGGATTTCTATGGGGGTGGTCACAGCTCCAATGGGGAGCATGATGTTGGAGTGATGACTGTGCATTAGGCATGGCACTCCAGTAATGCAAAGGGGTAGCTGAGTTAAGGAGCAATATTTCCAACACCACATGTACATCATTGCAAACAGGGCGTGTAGCCAGGCAAGCTGCTCTTTAGCTAGCGCGCTGCTTGGCTTGTGAGCCAAAAGGTTGTGGCAGAAAGGGAAAAATTTGCACATGCCTTTTGGTGTAATATCTATCTAGGAGTTATAATGTATTCATCTCTGTACTATCTGAGCATACAATTTCCAGCCATGGCCCTATGAATTCTTGTCTCTCACAAGGTGTGGTTGTGTTTTACAAGTAACCTTGCGCTGGCTGGCTGAAATATGAGCCCACAGCACTCAGACCAATAATACTGTACAAGTTGTAGTGTTTTCCTGAGACTCCTGGGTATCGGTTAGCTGCAAAGCTGCCAAAGGACATTCCACAGTCAGAGGAAATTGAGTGTAGGTGGGCAGCCCAGAGCCCAAGTACATACTTTATAAACTCTCGGTTGTTATAGGCGTGAGTCATACAATAATCATCCTACTATCAGATTCACTGTTGGGTGTGTTCGTTTTTTTTTCTTTTAACTCAAATGTCATGTAAAAGCTGCCAATATTTTCCAGAAGTTTGATTTCAGAAAGTGGAAGAAAATGAAGCAAAGCTAGCTAGCTGACACATTTACATGTGTGCAAATACTACCTTAGTAGTGCACTGTTTGGTGTTTTTAAGTGCCAAAAAATATTTTAAAACATTTTTGGATTATCTCAGGCTGAAAGACTCTGGCAGAAAAAAACAGGCTTGGATACGTCTATTGTCTGATGCCAACCAAACATTAGACAGGACTTCAGTGCTGGAGAACAAGTGGCTTTCTAACTGGCCAGTGTCACCAGCTGGGTAAGTAGTCAGTCACTCACAGCAGGCATATATAAAGTATTGATATATTGTGCATATACAAAATATTTTGCCAGCAAGGATTAACCCAGTCTGGCATAAGATAGAAATTTGGGGCGGGTTGTTATGTCTAAATCAAGTTTTTGAAGCAGAGAGCCTTCTCCAAGAGACCTCCTAGGGTAGTGTCTGGTGCAATCAACATTGGTTATGACAAACTCCAAGTGACTGGCCTGTGACAGCTGCCTCCGGGCTGTGTGCTGCTCTACACAATGAGTTGTTTCTGTGGGCTTTACTGACACCGCAAGTGAGTGGGCCTGGGAAGAGCTCCTCAGAGACTGGGAAGGCGCTATGTGGGCCTTGAACTCTGCCCAGTACTCATGCCAGTCCTTTTCCAGCGCCTGCTATCCATGGTGCACACAAGAAAGCCCCATCCCCTACAGTGAACAGTCCCAGGGAAGGTCTTCTGCCAGGGGATCCTCAGGGTTTGTGTTTCCCCTGGGTTGGTCTCCTGTGGAATTTCAGGCAGGAGAAGGGTGGAGCAATGCCTTGGTCGGGTATGTCTTCCAGCTCTTTTCCTTTCCTGTGATGGAAGAATTTTAACTTGGCCTCTGAGGCCACCAAGGTCTTGACCAGCCCATTGAAGGCTGAGTCCCCATGAGTCATGGGCCAGCACCAGCTGACACGTCTCCTCCAGCTGGCGGGAAACAACCTGTAGTCAGAGAGGCAGAAATAGGAGGATAAAAGGAGTATCAGCAATGACAGTCCTCTCTTTTCACTTGGTTACTTCTCAGATTAACCTGTTTTAAAAGCCATTAATATCCTGACAGCACGTTGTGGTTTCAGCCCAGTCAGTAACAAAGCACCACGCAGCCGCTCACTCACTCCCCCCGCCCTGGCCAAAGTGGGATGAGAAGAAAATATAAAGTCAGGCTCGTGGATCAAGGTAAGGACTGGGAGGGATCACTCCCCACTTATGGTCACGGGGAAAAGACAGGGTCAACTTGGGGAAGAAGCAAAATCAATTTAATTTACTACCAATCAAATCAAAACAAGGATATTGGGAAGCACACCCAAACCTCAAAACACCTTCGCCCCAGCCCTCCCTCCTTCCCGCCTCAGCCCCACTCCCGGTCCTCTCCCCCTCCTCCCCCGGCGGCGCAGGGGAACAGGGGACGGGGCTGGGGTCGGTTCCTCACCCCTTGTCTCTGCCACTCCTTCCTCCTCAGGGGCAGGAGGACTCCACGCTCGGCCCCTGCTCCACTGGGGGGTCCCTCCCACGGAAGACAGTCCTCCACGAGCTTCCCCAAGGTGGGTCCTTTCCGCGGGCTGCAGTTCCTCACAAACTTCCCTGGCGTGGGTCCTTCCCGCGGGCCGATCTTCAGTCCCAGCCTGCTCCAGCGCGGGCCTTCCCACGGAGTGGCGGCCATCTTGGGGGGCCTCCGCTGCCCCGCTCCCCTCCATGGGCTGGGGGGGGACAGCCTGCCGCCTCACCACGGGCTGCGGGAGCATCAACCTCCTCCCCTCCTTCCTCACTGGCCTCAGTACCCACAGAGGGGTTCCTCTCACATCCCGATCCCCGCACTCACTGCAGGTTCCCCTCTTAAATCTGCTCTCCCAGAGGCGCTACCGCCGTCACTGATGGGCTCGGCCTGGGCTAGAGACGGGTCCAGCTTGGAGCTGGGGAAGCTTCCAGCAGCTTCTCACAGGATCTGGCCCTGAGGCCCCCTTCCCTGCTACTAAAAAAACCCCATGCCACAGAAACCCATAACACAGCATAAATGAGGAGAAGCCTGTTTCATTTAGGTGATGTTAGGAATTCATTCTCTACTTTGAAGCCATTCTTCCTGCATTCTGCTTTGTCCTTCAAAGACATCCTGGAAAAGGCAAAACTCTTCACTCACACTGCACAGTCTCCATGTAGTCCTGCTGCTTCTCTTTTTTCTAAACTACACCCCAAGGGAGCAGAAACGCTATAGAAATGCAGCCTAGCCCTGAGACGAGCCAGAAAATCAGTGCCTCCCTCAGCCAGGCACCATTCTCCATTTGTAGAAGTACTGGCCCAGAGGTGAGCTGGTAATTTCATTGGTGGAACCAAGTGTCTTGCAGGCAATGCTAATGCTGGGGAGTGGGGAGCTGATGGCTTTTTTTGCCAAAGATAAAAATCATTTCTGATAAGTGTAACGTGGTAATTGTTAAGAAGGAGGCAATCACTTTTGTGTCTTTGTGTTGTGCACATAAGCAGCACAGCAGGCCTTGACTACGCATCGGGGTCCCTTGAGAGCTACCAACATTGGCTTGGCAGCCCCAAATCCATATCTGGGTACTTCCTAAGCCTGTCTCCCCTTCATTTCCTTCTAGTGCTCAGGGGCTGTATCAGCAGGCAGAAGCAATTTTCAGAAGAAAATACCCTTCATTTTTTGTGACTCAACCTCCCTTTTTCCTAGGAAAGCTGAGGAGTGTGCCAGGTGGTGTACTGTCCGGGTGTCTTCTGGATGCTGGCTTAGGCATCTGGGGCCTTCCAGTCCTGTGCAGTCACAGAGCATTTCCTGACATTGTTCCCTGGAACAGCTATTTTTTTCATCGGTTTTTAACTGAAACTACCTTTTCCCACTGCTACTGCAAACCATATTATTCCTGCGGAGGCTGCATTTCAGTGGTTCCGTGACCCATGTATAAACTAGCCTTTGTACCAAAACGTTTAAATTACTGTTTTACAATTTGAAATGAGCAGTGCTGCAAAAACGCTAAACATTATCAGTTGCTGTTTTTATTTCCTTCCTTTAGAACAGGAATGAATGAAACAGTTGTGATGAATAAGACTATATTACTCATGCCTTGTACTGCTCACTATTCTGAATCTCAGATGAGTGTTATTTCCCTGCAGGACATATATTGCTATCTCTCCGGCCAATTTGCAGCTTGAGTATTGCATTTTGTTTGTTACTTCTCCCCATGGATTCAATCTGATGTGCTGTTCAGCTTTGCTTGCCCCTCCACCTCCAGCACAAAGCCTTGTCTTACATGCTGCATCCAGGCAGTGCTTTAAGTCATTACTTTATGGGTTTGGCTGCCTCACCTTGCCTAGCAAAGCTGAATCAGATAGGACTCTGTCCGTACTACTGAAGCTAATAAAAGCTTTTTCATTAACATTAATGGGAGTTCAATCTTCTTTTGGTATGCTGCTGCACATCCTGAATTCCTGTTGATTTTTAGCAGGGCCAAGTGGCACAAAGCCACTCCAATGCAGGCCAAAAGTGTGCTCCTAGGTCCCACTGACATGCACTGAAGCAAGATGCATGGTAGCTTTTGGAGGTCTTGACCTTAGACTTGCAATGCATTCCAGGAATTTGTTATCAAAGGTACTATAGATGCACAGCTCAATACTGTAAAAGTAGGAAGATAAAAATAGTTGTGGTATTTAGCCAGCCCAGTGGGTTCTGTTGTCCAGTACAGTCTATCCAAGAGTGACAAAACCAAACCACTTCAAAGAAAGGTGAAAAAAATCCCTCCATCCCACATATAGGTAGTTATGGGATAATTGCTGCTAGTGCTTCTTCCAACCCGCCATATTTAACAGCTCACTAGTGCGATGAAGCTTACAGATGTACATATCTTCTAAAACTGTCTCATCGCTTTGGGGAAGTAATACTTTTGGTGCTGGATGTTTGTGTTTTCTGTGACTGATCCTTTTGTCTCGGAGATGTTTGTGGGGCCATTAAGATGTGCCACTGAAACATGTCCCACTAAAAAAACACTCACTGCTGGTGCAAAGCACAAATGTATTCCTTTGATCTCAAAGCGGTCACTACTGGCACAGACCAACAAGCAAAGTGAGGGTTGTTGAATGGTGAGTGGAGAAGTCTTTAGGGAGCCATGTTTCAATTTCAATCTTCCATGAGATGACTTGTAAAACCAGTGAAGAGACATGGTTATTTTAAGAATTTTGGAAGACCTCTTGCCTGTGTCCTTTTAAAGAAATGCAATGTAGTTTGTTTTCCCCCCTCATGTACTAATCATGGGCTACTTCTGGTGTGCTTGCTAAGTATGTTCACTCTTCACCAGATGAAGCTTACCTATTAGTGCAGCTTGCACTAGAAATTATTCAGTGCAGCTGAATCCCGGTATTCACTCATTTTGTGGCACATTGCTCACTAGGCAAGGTGAATGATGTTGTCTCTGTGTAGAAGAACAGAGTGTCAATGCTCTCTCATTTTCAGTTTGTATCTCATTACAGACATACAGTTTCTGTGGTCACTGAGTTTCCCCTTGTTGCTTGTTAGCTTTCCTCTTAGTGTTATCTATCTCCTCATATTTCAAGGGTGCAGTAGTCACCTCTGCAGGGCAAAGGATCTCAGAAGGTAGATTGTTTTGCTGAGGGAAAAGCACACACACGGTTTAGCATTTAATGAATAGACTCTGAAGAGGTGCATTTAAATCAGCACTTAGGGCTGAAGGTGTATGGAGAAAGAAAGATAAAATATTGTCATCAGTGGCAAAAGAAGTTATACAAAATAAGGACAGGAGGATACTATGCTGTAAACATTGAGCCAAAATGCTTAGATTTTCTTGTAGGTCAGATCCATTATGAAACACTGAAAGACCTTTTGTAGAGCTCGTGTTAAATGCAGGTGTGATGATAGAGAGCTGAGACGAGTTATGGCTGTTCCCTCCTCGTGTAATGGACATGTGAGGCTGTGTCAAGTGGGGCAGATATTTCCCACAGGATAATGGGGTGAGAGAGGCACTGCAGCTACAGCCTCCTTACACTCACACACTGAGCAGCTGGTGTCTAGGATTTGGACTTGTCATTTCTCCTTCTCACTGTGATATCTTAGTCTCCCTGCCAATGGCCTCATGCCATTCCCCTGCTAATAAATGTCCATGGTTCCCTCCCATGCCATCCTTTACCTCCACCCAGATCTTTAACCCCTTGAGAATCCCAGTTCTGGAAGCTGTGCTGCCTATTCTCAAGCTGCATGTTCCTTCAGGCATGAGGAGCCTCATTTCTATATCAAAATTTCCCAATTTTCTTCTGCACTGAGGCAGTCATAGCAAACTCTTCTGTGAGGAGGCAGTCCAGGCAGTAGAGATGCAGTTTAATGTCTTTTATGTGGGAAGGTCGAAACCACTAATGCTGTTGCTTGCCTTTTGAAAAGGTCCCTGACCATCAGGAGCTGAGAGCACATGCATTTCTGGCAAGCAGGTTCCACTAAGAGGTCTCAAGTGGATCATCCACAAAGTGCTGTACTCCAAATCATCATGCGCATGCTTTGCCCCTGATGCTAGACAAACTGACGTCACTGCTTCCTTTCGCTCTTCATTTGCTCTATCACCTTCTTTTGCAGAGTCCTCCCTCCATACGTCATGCCAACTAGATGTCTGCATATCATCCTCCTTCCCCTGAGCATTATTTTCTCCTGATAGATTGTATACATTTTGACTCCCTCAGCCTGGGTGACTTAGCTCTTATCTCACTGCTTTGCCAAAAAATATTTCTCTTTTTCCTCTAGATGCTCCCCTCTTGGTTGTGACTGACAGTATACTGACTCTGGTTTCTGCAAGAGGCTTTGTTTCCTCTCCTCCCACAGCAGTGACAGTTTTTGCAATTCTTCAAAGTGACGGTTTTAAACACCTGTAGATGTTCCAGGGATCAGACTCTGTGACCCTCAGCTCTTATTTACAGTATTCCACTGTAGGAGGAATTGCCCTTGAACGTACAAAGTTAACTTAAATATGGGCTCAAATCAAGTGTGGTACCTGCACGTTGAGTGACGGTCAAATTCTGAGCTGATCAGGATATTGTGTGTAGGTCCATCCCCATCATGAACTGATCCAGATCTGCTGATTCAAAAACATGTAACCACTGGGATATGTCAAAATCAGGATCCCATTCTGAATTTTAGAAGCTAGGTGTGTTCCTTCTTGGGCAGCTGGAAGCAAGGAAAATTTCAGGTGATCCAGCTTTGTAATGCACTCTCATTTCTCTCCACTCTTTCTGCAGCATGGAGAAACCAATTTCCCTTCTGGGCTCAGGAATAAGGATCAAGTAAAATGGTAACTTAACAGGTAGGAAGAGAGAGCTGGCTGTTTGACTGTATTTTCCATTGTTGCCATCTTTCATGTGGCTTTTTACAGTCCCCTGTAACTCAGTCAGGCTGGAGCATCCTTGAACTAGCAAATGGCTGCCCCTGCAGAAGCAGCATCCATGCAAAGGCAGAGTCCTTTATGTAACAGGGCCCCAGGGAGTAGATGGACAAGTATTTTACCAATGTACAATGATGCTATTTAGATACCAGTGAACACTTTGAAGAGCATCCTCATCATGGCTCTGCACATCCATGCTGTGTTGCTTAGTGAAGAGGGGTTAGGACAAGTTGTCATTGTCAACACTAATGCTACGTTCATGTTGCAAAAAAACTGCAGTGGAGATGAGTGAGGAAATCTGTCCGAAATGCCTTTTCTACTGGGTGGGGAGAAAGGGAAGGGGCAAAGGAAAAACCCCTGTACAATGAAAGACATATTTTATCAATCTGACTGCAGAATAGAAAGAAGACACACATTAAAATGCCTACTGTAATGTATGTTTGATAAAAAAACCCACAAAGAGTTCAAAATCATTTTTCAAGGTTAATTGAACAGGAGTATTTTTTTCATTTTTTTTCTGTACAAAAGCTTTTCTATCTCTTGTATTTGAATCATCTCCCAATGTGCTGTACAAAGCCAGTGTATCTCCTGCCTTTAAGGAGAAGGGCTATTGAGCTTCACGCTTAGGGTGGGATTTCTTTTAGTTCATGTTCACTCCATTCTTTTCACTAGACTTTGTGTATCTGGGTGCACTGAAGCAGATGTGCTGCAAATAGGGAACATGCTCCCACACCTTTTATTTCTTCCTGATCAGACTGGAGCCAAGAGCTGTGTAAAATGGCAGTGGATTTTGATTTCCCACTGCCCTTGTCGGGGTGGATTTATACTAGAATAACAGCTAAACTGTGTATCTCTGGTCTCCCACTGTAACTCCTGTTGAGAAAAAGAAAAGGGGCTACTTCAGTAATTAAATGGGAAGACGTCTGAAAAATAAGTAACATCTCCATGGCTTCCAGACCCAGAGGCTCCATATGGACTCACCCAGCTAGGCATCTGTGGAGTTTTGGCTCTAGTTCAAGAGTCACAACTGCTATTCACATGTGTGTTTCTGGGTCTCCATTTCTGCCCCATCCACCTCCCACCCCCCACCGCCCACAAGCCATCCCAGTATCCCTCTCCATAAAATCTTAACACTGGCTTGCTGCAGATGAAAGATGGCCACCAGCCCCAGCAGGTCAATATAATCCCCTAATAAAACATCCACTGGTATTGGCAAGAAAGCCCCTAGGGAATCTATCTTCTGGAAAGACAACTATTAAAAGAGATGGTTAGGGTAATTGCGCTTGATTGAAGGGAGAAATACTTTTCCTAGCAGAAAAATGAGCACTTAAAAATGTTCGGCCAGCCGAGGACAATTAACTGGCTGGTGATGCGCAAATACAGAGGGCAGTTAATCCATTTTAAATCGCTCTTGCAGTCAGGAGAGTGACTGGAAAATGCCACCAGGCTGGCTCTTGCTCTGGGTGCAATCAGGAGGACATCGGTGATGGTTGGGACCAGGCTCGTTGGGCGCAACCCCTCTTTTCCTTGCTGTGACTTCTCACCAAGTGTATTCAGTCGGTAACAAGCCTGCAGAGGTAGCGTGGGGCCTGAGCATGAAGAGGGGAATTATACTCTGTCTCCCAAAGTGTTGCCTGTAACACACAATCTGCTTCCAAGGTTGAGCTGACAATGCTCTGTTGTTTCGGGAGCCCGGCCCATATACCGACTGCCTACTGTGGCGGCACTGGCCCCAACAGGAGAAGCTGTTCTTCCTGTCAAAGAAAATATACAGGCGTGACTGAAATGCACGTAGAATACACCAGCTGAGGAAAACAAAGCCATTTCTGTGGCCTTTCCCTCCACTGATGTGTTTTAAATACAAAATCTTTTTTTTTTCCCTTGGTTGCCCTAGGATGATGAAAGGAGAGTGAGCTGATTTGTGAGTGATACAAAAAATGGCAGTTTTCTAAATTTACTCAGAAGGTTTCGGAACCAGTCCATCCTGGGATTTGTCTGCAGCAGGAACCAAACCACCTGCTTGGATTTCCTTTAACTTGCATGAGGAAAACACTTCATACTCGCTTATGTGCTGCAAAAGAGGGAAGGGAAGAAAAGCTTGAGCGCTGGCATGCTTCCCCGCTGCCCCCCTTTCCCTGTAACTGTGAAGATCTGAATTCAGATGCTTGTTTGCATCAGCACAACAAAGAGAGAGAAGTCTCCCGGTTTCGTCTCTTTTAAGGAGAATTGCAAACCACCAAAGCGCTGCTGTAGAGTATCAAATGCAAGCATTACCTCATCACCATGTAGTGTTATTGGCTGGAGATAACTGGAGGTGGGGTGTTGGTGAGCACTGGATTTTCTCATTATCTCTTTCTCTTTCTTTCAAAACAACTGACCCTTTTAATGGATGTCACCTACAGGCACAGCCTGCCTTTGTGGAAGCGTCTTATAGAACCTGGGAGGAGAAGCAGAAGCATGATCATAAAGAGATTGAATGAGATCAATACAAACAATTTTAACATAAATAAATAACTCTTTAAATGCAATAAGTGATTGTGTGTTCAATATGGCAATTTTAACCATCATTTTTTAAATTGCTATTAAATCCCACAGAACAGCTCTAAAAATTATGTAGTCATCAGAAGCCATAAGGCTTCTCGATTTTTATTCTTAAGTCTCTCTATGCTTCCTAAGGCTAAATCATGTCATTTTTATTCAGGACCACCCTCTGTCTTTGGTTTTCAGAAAAGTCATCATTGATTGCTGTTAGCATGAAAAGCCTGGTGATCACATTACTTACCTCTTGTGAGGGCCTGACTTCTCAGTCACTGAGAACATATTGCCCTGTTGGGAGACACCGGGAAATTAGGATTTCACCTCTAAGGTAAATCCCAAAATACTTTCTGGGGAACAAAGCTACCTCTCCTTTTACAGACAAGGAGAACAACAGCAGTTTAAGTCACCTGTTAATATGATAGCTGCACAAACGTGGCAGAATCAAGACTAGAGGCATTGTGTGAATCCAAGCAATGCTCTTGCCACTGGCCTTGTTTTTCACTTAGATCTCACTTCTGTGAAGTTCCTTTTGGTGTAAAAGCAATTCAATGTAAATTAAGCAAGGATCTCAAGGTTTATCTCTTGATGAATAACGTGACCAGGTGCAGACCCAGTTCCAAGACCCTCTTCAGCATCTGTGCCATTCAAAGTTGTATGCCATGTGTGCTGCGAATGGCCTTTAATCCTTTATTTCCTTTGTGGTGGTTATTAATAGGGGACTGAATTCTCTCTCTCTTTGTCTCTCTGATGTCTTTTCCTTTGTTTCCTTTTAGGAGCAGCACAAGGGGATAGAGAGTAGACAAACTGCATTATCCTGGTAATTAACTATCTCAGCAATATAGTGGCACCACGGCAGTCGTAATGCTGTGTAACAATTTGCATACATTAGTTTTCATGTCCCAGGAAAGCAATTTCTGTAGCATCTAAGAGGAAAATAAGGAGAAAAAAGGGGAGGGAAGAAGGGTTGAGGTGGGGTAAATATATGATTTTAATTCAGAATTATGCTCAAAGAAAGAGAATGAGTGAAGCTCTGAATGTGCTTGAAGCTTTGTTAACATGGATGCAATTATTCCTGAAGCAGTTAGTTGACAGTACTGATCCAGTTTGGAGAGATACTCAGCACCTTTAGGACGCACTGCTTTCAACCAGGGCTGAGGGTGCAGACTCTCTCAGCTGTAAGCAACATCGTGGCCCTGCAAGTACAGGACTCATCATGCTGCACAGGCGCTGCCTCCTCCCTGCATTGCTGCCTGGCTTGAGGATTTCAATTCCTGCAAGAAAAAAAGCTCTGAGCAAAAGAGAAGACCCCCAAAACCTGTCACCGTATCAGACGATCATGTACTAGCAATGTGCCCAGCAGACAGAGGCTTTGGCAGTGAAAATTTATCTGTCACTGCAAAACTCCTTCGCATCCTGGGCTCTTTTACGCATCAGGGCTGTTAGAAGAGAAGGCAATAGCCTCCTGGACATTCAGAGGAAATAGGGGCTCTCAGACCTGGGGTACAATGAAGTAGTGCATTGCAGGGGCTGGTCGGAGGTAGGGAAAGCGATTCTAGCTGCAGCTGGGATGCTGCTGCGGCTGCCAAGTCTCTGCTGCCCCTGCGCTCCAGGTACGGGGGTGAGCTTACAAAAAAGTAAAAGCTGCTACACGTGCAAAACCAAAAGCCCTATTTTCCTTTGATCTGAACCACCACGTGGTGGTAGTGATGCCACTAGTGATGCCGCACGATGGTTATCCCAGCACATCTTTGAGCCCAGTTTGACTAAAATAATTAGATCTGAAAGAGGGGTGCGTGGTCTGGCAGGCAGTAGGGGAGGGCGTACCCCAAGCTAGCTTCAGATTGGTGGGAACCTGCAAGCTCTGTGTTATCTTCACGGATATTTCTCCACTCTCATATCCATGTGACCTGGCGGCATGTGGCCCTTGAATTCTTTTCCTGTTCTATTTGATGATTTACTCGGTGAGTTTGGGAAAATTACTTAATATCTGTGTGCCTGAATTTGCCCATCCATAACTTGGGTGTATTAATTAAACAGCTTCCTCAGAGGGACGTTGTGAGGTTTAATGAATTCATGCTTGCAAAGTAATTTAAGATTTCAGATGAAAACTGCTAGAGAAGTGCAAAATGCATTACAATTAAAACGGAGAGGATATAAAATAATAATAATCAAAAGGCCCTGAGGCTGCTGATCACTGTGAAGGGGGAATATTTATACTTGAAGTTGCTAATAAAACCATCAATCACTGTATTACAAAGTAAGGGTTTATAGCTACATAGCATTAGTTACTATTATGCTATTTATTATTCCGCTTAGTATTGCCATTGTCTTTGCACAGAAACAAAAATCTATTAAACTGATTTACTCTGGATTTATATCAAAAGGAGATCAGCATTGTGCCCAAAATATGCAGAAAGAAAAATCTATTAAACTGATTTAGTTTGGATTTATATCAAAAGGAGATCAGCATTGTGCCCAAAATATGTCAGAAGAGTGTAAAGCCCTGGCATGCTTGTTCATATGGCTATCTTTACTCACAGCAGAAGTCTATAGGGTGGCTCACCTGAGTGAGTGCAGAAGCTTTTGTGGAATCGGAGCCTTGATGTGCAGGAGCAAGGGAATGAAAAATTGTCCTCTCGCCACAAACAATGAAGTCCACATAGAGTACCAAATCCTTGGAAAGGAAGCAGGAAATTGTGTAGCACATGCCAAAGCCTTTTCAGCTATGGTAGATTTCATTATGCAGCACAGAAAACACAGGGATTAGTGTGACCTTATGCACCTCCATAAAATGAAGCTTATCTTTGCGCATGCCCAGCCGAAAGCAGAAGAGAGGAAGGCAATGACTCTTGTGAGGTATTTCAGAGGAAGCTTTTGGAAAAGCAGCCGAGCAAAACCACAGAAGACCAGGCAAGAACAGAATTCGCATTCTGTTGATCAAGACACAACCCTTTTGTGTCTTGATCCAAAATCCAAAAACTTTTGGATCCCAAAAGCAAGACCAAGGCTGTTTAAGGTTACGCTGATTGGTTTGACTGTAAAGCCTATAAACCACACTTCTTGCCATGCAGCCTGGAAGGCCTGTGTCCCTGCTCCGTACCAAGGGAGGCAGCTGATCCCTTGGCAGAGAGGGTACAGTGTGAGCCATCAGCCTCAGGAGGAGGGGTAGGAGCTGACCTATCTTACAGGTGGGGACAAGTCCTCAGACAATTGAAACAGGCATTGGTTTCTGTGCTTCAAGTACAGCTAATACCAAATGAAGGGCTGTGCAATCTTTTAAGATTTAAGACTTATGCATGCCCTGTCTTCAGAGGTCGGTGCTGAATTAGGGGAGAAGAGATAAGAGAGTATTTTTGACAATTTGGAAATGTAAGGGCTTAAGCTGGACTTTGAATTTCAGTTTCCTAGGCTTGTCTATGAAACTTGGCTCTCACGTGAATAAAAAAAGTAAACATTTTCATGGAACTGTACTTGATCCCTCCAGAGATGAAATGGGCATTTGTCTTTGCACGGCAGAATCTCAGAAGCTGCTTGTTCTGCACATGGCAAGCCCGAAGGACCCCCGGGCGAGCGTCGGGATCCTGACTGACACCAGCCTCTGAGTTTTGAGAGCTCTCTGGCCTCAGCTTCCCATTTTGCAGCTGGGGAACTCAAGCAGCGCTTGTCTTGGGACAACAAACATACAGAGCCTTGTTCCTGTAAGCTGATTCCTGGTTCATCCTCAGATGATGAGCTCCGAGAAAAGCAGATTATACAGAGTGCCCACTTTAGGGATGACCGTATATGCTGTATAACTCTTAACATCCTTGGACATTGTGTTTTGATGAAGTATACATTTTAGGGATTTAACAGGGAATGAGAAAGAAAGGGATAATCCATCTCTATTGAAAAGACAAAAGGGGAAATGTGGGAATGATTCCAGCCCTCTGCCACAAAAATACCTTAATGTATTAGTCATCTGAGTGATTGCAACATGTTCTGACAGTTCCGATGCCAAATCTGTGACTGAAATACCGAGGAAAGCCAGGTGTCAATGGTCTTTCTAGCAATGAATGTCACCCTAGGTATATTCTTTGAAAAAGCCCCATTTGTGTTAGATAGCTTGGGGTCCAAATGTTTACAAACCCAAACTCTGAGTTTACCCACACGCCGGAGATCATTTGTGGGCCTGACAGCAGCTGCATTCCTAGAGTGGTACAGAAAGCCTCAGCCTTGGTGTTGTGCAAGTAAATATGTGGGTGCCTTCACTCAGAGCAACTTCACAAAATAAGAAGTTTCTTTAGGGCTGTGGGCAGATGTGACCCAGCTGTGGAGTTGGGACTGTGTTACATGAAGTAGTTCATGCCTTCAAACAGCTGGTCTGGTCTGGGGGAAGGGAGGAATAATTTTCCCATTAAATCTGTTCTGCCTAGTGTATTTCAGATATTTAGCACTCAGATTTCTTCTCTGCTTGTGGTATGGACAGATACTGAAAATAAAAACAGAGGTGTGTGGCAATTGGATGTCATGCTTCGCTTAAATTTCTCAAAGTATACTGCAAAGGTGAGAAAATGCTCCTTTCCCCTGTTCTTACAAATGTAAGGGCTATAAAGCCAGGACAGAGGCGCTGCAGGTCACTGAGGAGAGTGACGGAAGAGGTGGGAATAATGTCCATATGTTCTCTGTGTCATGGGCTGTTCCAGGCTCAGGAGAGCAGGTGGAGACAGTGCTGTAATCATGGGGTCTCAGCTTGCTCCCCTGCTAAATGTTGGAGTCCTGTTCTGTGGCAAAGTAGGGAACTTTGGAAAGGGCACCAAAGCACATTACATTATGAGGAAAAGTGATCATAAATATCTCTGTAGTGGAAGACATAGTTCTTGCTTAGAGCTGTCTGAATTATCAGAGGGTTTAGTGCTCACTACATTGGATTTGTACTTCTTTTTAGAATTTCAGGTTGTCAATAAAGCAGTTAAGTATATACAAATAAGCTGACTGCGGGGAACTATAGGTGTTAAACCAAAAAGGACCACTAAATTTCATCCAGTTACTTGCATACTGATTTCAGTAACTTCTGCTTGGCTAATGCAAGTTTGATCCCCATTTGAGGATGTCAAAGATGCAGGAGTCGCCATTGCCTTTGGTAGTTTATTCCATGAGTTTGTGTCTCTTACTGGAGGGGCTAGGCATGAGCCTGGTAAGAAGACTGAAAATAAGGTTTATTTATACCTAACTGCCTAACTCTAATGTTTGGCCATTTACTCTAGAGGTTTGCTAGCTGCTAGTTTATCCCAGGGAAATAATTTCCATATACTTTGTCAAGTCATTCCTTGATGTTTGTCTTTTATCTTGATTTCCTTGTTCTAAGTAAGCTGAGCTTCTTCATTCTCCCACTGTAACACATTTTCTCTGGCTGAATAAAAATGTTTCTGGCTCCTTCCTGCCTCTCTTTCAATTTTCAAGTATCTTTTTTAAAACTTAGATAACAGATTTGTCTACAGTATTCCAGCATTGGTCTCACCACTCTCACATACTCTGATAAAATTGTTCATCTGCTCACACCTCTTCTGTTCAGATACTCCTCTCTTCTTGTAGAGGGTCAAGAACCATGGAAATGAAAGTAAAAATTCCTTTTTTCTAGTTCCAAATATAGCTAATTGTTTGGAATTACATGGTTTGGCTTTCTCAAAGTAGAAAGTGAAAATGTACTGGATAGGTAAAGGAAACAAGACAAGAGCCTGAAAACAGCCAACTGCTCTAGAATAGCTCTGAGAATAGCTCATTTCCCATATCTCTAAACCTATTCTTAGGCTAGTCATTTACTGGATGAACTCTCAGTGTACTTCTGTCGACAATGTCTCAGTTAAGGAGGTCTAAGTGAAGTTCGGATAAAAAACAATCCACCCCTGTTGCAGCTCTGTTCTTTCTGTATCTGTATCTGTGTTGGGATTTATACTCATGTGCACGTCACTGCACAGTTGCTGGTCGTTCCAGTTATCCAATCTTTCATCTTCTCACTGAGCTGTGAAGAACATGGGTGGAGTTTTTCTTTTCACTTGGAGGAGATGTTGAGCCATGAATGTGTCTCTATTGCTAATTTTATGATGACTTTGCATAAAACGAAACACTATTATTTTATCACACTGACAGTGATCCACGTATATTACTCCCCTAAGTGTGAAAAACAAAGAAGTCTAGTTTAGGATTAGAAACAACAGCTACAAGCAGATGTTTGAAGACATATTTTCGAAAAGGTGGATTTCTTCAGTCTGAAAGTGTGACTGGCCAAACTGATACTGATAAGCCAAATTTCCAGTAAAATTTTTGGAGAACCTTTGAGACTCTGGCAACTTCTTAGAGGTGCTTAAAGAGGAGCAGAGCTCTTCTTAGTATCTAGCCAATAAATCCCAGAGCCAATGAAGCAGAAGATTTCGTAACTTAATTAAAGCTGATTTATGAAACAACATCAGAACAAGGCAAAATTCTAGAGTCTTAAATGAATGCATACCCAGTTATGAATTTTTATGTTTGTAACAGGCCAGTGGATTTTTTATAATAGGCCAGTAGACCATCCCTGCTCCCACTGCAGTCAATGCAAAAGACTCCAGGGAAAAGCAGGACTGGAGTCTCTTGAATTGCCCATTTTTATATATATATGTGTGTATATATATATAATTTTTTAAGATCGTTTTCAAGGTTGGGCAAAACACACAGTTCCAATAAAAACCAAATCGATCACCGAGTTCTAGCCATCTTTTCTTGTCCTCCAATTCTACTGATTCTTTGTGGACTCCCTAGCTCTTATTTCTCTAGAGCAGGAGAATGAGGGCTATGAGCCAAACAGGCTATTATTTATTACAATCTGTAGTGGGAGCGATGGCAGCTGTTGATGGTAGTTTTTCATTAACAGTTAAGTAAAGCCAATAAATGTTGTAATGCACTGCGCAATGGCAGATGGTGAGCTACAGAAAGAGTTTCTACCTCAGCCAGTGCTCCATGTTCATCTCCACTTTGAAATACCATCTAAATAGAAAAAAGTTTTGAAGAAGACCACCTGTTCAGCTACCTTACTCCCACATAACTTTTATGTGTCTGGAAATGTAGTCCAAATACAAACTGCTGGGATAAAACAGACTGCTTGCCACCAAAAGGAAGAGGAAAATATCCCTTTCCACTGACAATTTGGCTCCTACCTACAGCACAGTTTCTAGCCTATTTTATGCTCTTTTTCTTTGCAGAATTCAGTGGATGCCTAGACCCGGAATAAAGCACCAGCCCATGCTGAATCTCAAACTTTTACAGCTTTCTTTTCCAGAATCAGTAGTGTAGGTTAGTGTAGAAATGCTCTTTCCACACTGTTCTTTGTGTCCCACTTGGCATTTCTCCTGAAAACTTGCTCATGTTCCTGGTGAGTTAGCTTTATGTTCAGATTATATCATAGGCAAAAAGGTGACCTCATGCAGAGAAGCCTAAGCCTGACTGTTTGAAGTGGAACAATCTGAAGGAGAAAAGCAATGTTTGGTTCTTGAATTTCAGCAATATTAGCTTCTAGGAAAACTCCTCTTTTTCTATGAGCATCCATTTCTACAAGGTCTATGATTACTGGCAGAAAGTTCTTCCTGGTGCCAGCAGCTGCACTACTTTGGATACTGTCATGATGGCTATAGTACAGGATCTAGAGAGATGTTGTAAATGGTTTCCCAGGCATTTTGCAGTGTCTTGCATATCTAATGATGGTAATGCACTTCTAGCATTGTAATTTTTATATTGAAAAGAATATAAATAATGGATTGGACCAGGGTGCTAAACCTTTAAGTAGTTTCCGAGTCTGCTAGTGGTGCCTGCTGTATTCTGAGTCAGGAGCTAGTGAAAACAGCAGTGCACATATAGGCCCTCCCTGCTAATAAATAGGTTATTTGATGCCTGAAGCATCAGTGCAGTTTCTGTACGTTATTGCTGTTATATAGTGAGAATGATGCAGCACCGCATTTCCAAGTGAATGCACAAACTTCATGAGTCATAGCTATGCTCTGAAGGGAGGGACAGAAACTCATTTTTGGTCTGTCCGTACTGCAGTGACTAGAAAGTTAAAGCAAAACAAGCGAAAATACAAAGCCAAAGTCTGGTAAATCGATATGCTGATGCCCGTATGAAAAAAGTAACCTAGTGCTGAAAAGTAAGTTAGATTACCAAGAGAGCTGCTGCTCCAAGAGAGGCTGGTAACAGCAGGTGTATTTCCCATGTCCCAGCTGCTTCATTGCTATTGTTTGGTGAGATCATGCCGTTTATAGAAAAATCACTATAAACAGCAATCCAGCCAAAAGGCATTGCATAGACTCTGCAATACAGCAAACATTTCTCAGCAGGATCACTAGTGCAAAAGGTGGAGTTAGATGTAGTATGCTGTAACTGGCATTCTGCCTTGAGGACTAAACCAAGAATGTTCTGCTCTCCCTCAGTCTCTTGCTGCAGGAGAAATGGAGAGCAGCTGCTTGTAATGAAGGCACTGTACAAGTTGGAAACATAAGGGTCACTACATTGTATGCCGCTTCTCCTTCTTCCAGCCACTGGGAAGGAGTATCTATGAGCTTTGCTCACTCATACCTCTTTGCAAACACTAATTTCCACCCTTAAACCATTAGACATGAATTGTGGCACTTTGTGTGCCTATGAAATGCTGGTTTTCCATGGCTGTTAGGAAAAAAATCAGTAGCAAAATGTTCAATGATGACATTTTAAAAACTAAATAATGAAAACAATATTAGCATTTTTCTCATTAGGTGAACCTGTAGAAGCACTTGTGGACACAGCTTGGAGCTGCACAATCTACAGAGGACACATTGATCTAGTAGTGACTGTCTTTCAGATATGTATCCTAAATGTGTGAGAAAAACATGCAGAGACAAAACCTTATTTTTGGATGACACTGTGGTCTGTTATAAAGTGGAGGGACATCAATGTCATGGAAACTTTATTATTGCTCCCAGTTGATGAAATCCTCTTTATCAGCAGCAACCTTGATATACTTCTTTTCACAAAAAGAACATAAATGGTACTTATTTATTGTTTTCTATGAGGAAAGTCAATGAGAAAACAGAAGAGAGTTTTCCATGGGGGAGACTGCAATGCATATTTTTCTTCCCAAGTGATTGCAGCAACACTGAGAACAGAATCGTGCCTGCCTTTGCACATAATTACAAACAAAATGTCTGAATCCCAAATCGAAAGGGACCTCACACAGATGCTTAGAACGTCTCTTTGGGAGCTACCTATGCTGCATACACGAGTGGTTACGAGCATCTGCATTCAAACATCAGGAGATGTGTGACTGCAGCCCAGAACGCCGTAGAGGTGGCTCTGATCCTTACCACTCAGACCCAGGTTGGAGATCAGCCCCAGGTTGGAGATCAGCCCCAGGCTGCAGGAGGTCCCCGTCTTTGATTCAGATCTAGACTTGCTCTTTTTCAGTTTAAGCGACACTGCCAGTTCTATTAATTTCCAGTAGAATTACATGTTCGCCTCCTGTCTAAAAAGCTCCTTGTGATTGACATCGGTGGCACGGCTCTTAAGGAAGGGTTACCCTCTCCTGAGGCAGCATTGCTTCCTTCTGTGGAGCTCGAGGTCTCCTCTCCGCTGAGAACTTCTCAGCTAAATCTGGGAATTAGCACCAGAGACCCTCAGCAGGTTCGGCAGCTCTCCCCAACCTCTGCCAAGCGTCCAGCCCCACGCCGGAGGAGCGGCGCACATCCGACCAGGAGTGCGAAGCCAGTAGCTGCCAGGGTCTCCGCCAGCTCAGCCGTCCGCTCGCAGCTCACCGGCGCGCAGGAGGAGGGGTGCTGGCCCGAGCGAGCCCACCGCAGAGCTCTCGGCTTTATAAAGCTCCCCGGCGCAATTCCTCTTCGGTGGCTTTTGATTTGGCTTGGAGTGACGGGGGAAGGGGCTGTCTTGCTTTTTGTTTCTTCAGCTGGGGACTTCCAGCGTGTCATTTTCTTCTGTGCATCTTAAGTCTCCAATCAGGGGCAATTATGATAGCACATTATGTAAATATTAAAGACAATTGCAGAGCTTTAATTAAAACCAACTTTGTTTCTTTTCCCCCTCCCTCCCTCACTCCTCTTGATTTAGTCGGGAACACAATAAACTTAATCAGCTGCCCCAAATTATGCATGCATTAGCCCGTGAGATTCAGCAAGGCCAGGCTTCTCAAGGACAAAGAAATATACTGAGCTCCAGCATCTCACTTTGTTTTCTCCAGCCATCTTTTGTGGTGTGTCATGGGAAAAATTCTAATGAGTCTCTCTCTGCTGCTGGAGGAATTCCTGTCAGGCGCAAGCCAGTTGCTCTCTCTACTCTATTTTCCAGTTACAAATTTTCTGTTACCCTGTCCTCTTGCAAAGAAGGAAAGTCGCATCAGGATAGACTGAATTGGCACTGGCTGATCATAATCTATAACAGTTTTGCTTTTCTGGAGTTGATTTTCCTCTCTTCTCACACAACTTTAAGCTTATTGGCACTGCAGCACGCTGATGAACACATGTTAGTTTGCATCTATAAAATAGTGTCTCTACATATACTTTCATTGCGCATGGATTTGATTGTGCTTGTCACATAGTATTTTTTAAAATCTGCTATAAAGCTGAGGATATGATACGAAGTCTTCTGCTTCTAGGGAAATTTCTGGCACAGTGGAGATGCAGAAGAATTTGCTAACCCTCCCTCCCTCTAAATTTTCTAGCTAGCAAAACTGCTCAAATTAACAAAGCTTCAGGAGGGAGATACACACTGCCCTTCTGACTTGAGTAGGGGAGGTTTTAGGCTGACCTGTCTTTTTTTTAACTTTTTTTTGCCTTCTCTTTCTGCTGTGGGTTTAAAGACAGAATGATTTTCAACTCCAGGTCTGGGTTCTTTCTGCTGCAACCCGTATGGCTCTGCTTCGTGCTCCCTGACCATTTCAAACCCGAGCATGCTTCAGATTAGCCTGATTCTGCGGCTCAAGACAAATGAATTGTTTCCTGACACAGGGGTTCTGTATCGGCTGCATGCCCGCATGCGTGCACACGTGGGGAGGAGAAGGAATAAGGAGGGGACGAGGAGAGGGGGCAGCTGGGGGACGTGGCCATGCTGTCCCACCGGGGCAGTGGCTGGGCTGCCAGAGCCACCTGGAAGCACAAGCTGGTGCTCTGGGGTCTGCGCATCTGTCCCCAAGCTTGGCCGTCATTCTGAGTGTGTGCTGCACGGTAGTGGCAGAAAGCTGCTTCCATCAAATGGTTGTGGGTGTTCTTGTTTGCTCATTGACAGAATAATAACTTGCTGCTCTTTGTATTAGGGGAAATAAACCCTGAAAATGCAGCCTTCTGGAAATATTTGTGCTTATTTATGGCCAGCGCGGCAGTCTTGATTTAAGAAGACAAAACAAAAATAGAAATTACTCCTGGTCTCTGGCTGGCTTGCTCACCAGCGTGCCACACGTAGCTTAACAATAGACAGGCTCAGTGTGTGCCTGGTGTGGGAAAGCACCAAGAGGAAATGAAGCCGTAATCTGAAGCATGACATCATCCCATCTACGGAACCAGCACCCATGCTTAATTTCTCCAGATCAAAGACAGATATTTACATATCTAAATTGAAGCCGTTTGCCATGATAGGAATTAAATCTGTGCCATTTAACACCTTTTCTGAGACATTATCCACCAATTTTTAGAAAATAAATACCTTGGGTTTGGTTTGACCTTTGTGAGCTGCTATGAAGAAGCCGATCCTCTAGGAAGGTGGGAATGCTCCTCCACTGAGGTGCAGAGAACCATCCAAGAGCAGGGCCCTTGCAAAGGACCATGTCAAGAAAGGAGGCAGGAAAAAAAATCTTTTGTTTGCCATCTACGCAAATCAGCTTGTGCCTGCCAAGGTGAATTCAGAGGGGCTCTCCAGGCAAAGCTGAGAATTTGTTATCCTGTTTCTATTGTATCCTACTCAGGTTTTGTTTGCACTGCCAGGAAGGTGTTAATTTTAGTGTATATCAGCTCACTTTAGTTTCCCAAGGTCAGTTAGGTGTCAGGTGTGTCCCACTAGTTTGGGCTACAATGCTTACTTTACCTAACAACAAAATCTACGGGTGCCTAGGCCCTATAGGGATTTTAATGATGTAGGTGTGGCTTACTAATTATTTCCTGCTAACACTACTGGTTTTTCTAGTGAAGACACAAGCTTAGTTTTTTTACTGCCTCAATCATACAAATAGTATACAAATATACTAATTGCTGACAGCCAATGGATTTATCCTTTTGGTTGAGGTGTAGTGAATTTTAGCTGAACCTTAATTCCCATTTTCTGAGCCCATAAACTCTCTGTTCATTTGTGTATGTACTCCCCTCCCTTTGCTATAATATACTTCTCAGCAGAAAATACTGGCAAATGAGAACAAGCGGGGAAGTGAATTTTCAGTCAGAAGAAGAGAGCTGAACTATTAAAATTAGTGAGACTAAGATGATATTAAACATACGGTAAGTAGGAAATTTTGTATTTACCTGATAAGTGACTTTCTTCTTCTTAAGCTTAGAACAAATAAGAATACAACAGCTGCTAAGTCTTTTGACAATCTCATCTCCAGGTTTTAAGAATCTGTCATTCAGCATTTACATTCAATCTTCTATTCCAGAGGAAAGGTACCCTTTGGCCTGGCTGGCGCTCTTCTTTTTATGGAGCAATCTTCAGAATTCAGTTATAAAGAAGAGAAAGAAAGTCTTGCTTAATAATAAAGTTGCAAATGTTCTGCCTTTTAGATCTTGGCAACGCCTGCTTGCCTGTTGTGTAATGTATTAAACTGTTACTTGTTTGGGTTTTTAATGCTCAGCTCTCACTAGCAGGACCAATGCAATGAAAACCCGAAGGATTTGACTTTGTTGTGATAGGCCAAAGTCTCCACTAAAGGAAATGAAATGCATTTCCTGAATCTCTGGACAAAAGTTGCCACAATAGCTTTAGTGCAGTTTTGTTAAAGAGGCTTATTGAAATAATGCAATAGAGAATTGTGCAGTGTACTGCTGCACAGCTAGAGGGTAAGAATCCTTGGCATGCTACTCATTAGCCAGTCTGTTGAGGAGGTCTTCAGCATCCCAGGTGAAGCAAATAGGAAGCAGCTGCCTCATAGGAAGAATGCAATAGCACTGCAGGTGTAAAGGAAGACCCATGGTTTAACCCCAGCCGGCAACTAAGCACCGGGCAGCTGCTCACTCATTCCCCCCGCCCCACAGTGGGATGGGGGAGAGAATCGGGGCGGAGAGAGGTAAAACACTTGGGTTGAGATAAGAACAGTTTAATAGGATAGAAAGGATGAAAATAATAATGATAATAATAACAATAATAAAATGACAATAATAATAATAAAAAATTTTGTACTACACAAAACAAGTGATGCATAATGCAATTCCTCACCACTCGCTGACCGATGCCCAGTTTGTTCCTGAACAGTGATCCCCCCCCAGGCCAACCCCCGTCCCCCAGTTTATATACTGGGCATGACATCAAATGGTCTGGAATACCCCTTTGGCCAGTTTGGGCCAGCTGTCCTGGCTGTGTCCCCTCCCAACTCCTTGTGCCCCTCCAGCCTTCTTGCTGGCTGGGCAGGAGAAGCTGAAAAATCCTTGAGTTAGTCTAAACGCTACTTAGCAACAACTGAAAACATCAGTGTGTTATCAACATCGTTCTCTACTGAATCCAAGACATAACACTATCTACCAGCTACTAGAAAGAAAATTAACTCTATCCCAGCCGAAACCAGGATAGTTTATAGGACCATAGAGAAAGAAAAAAATGTTCTCTTATGTGCATATGAAAGGAAGAAGGAGAACAAGCTGGTGTGTGACAGCTGAATCCCCCAAATCAGTTTAGAGGAAGGACAACGACAGTTTAGAAAAAAGGCAAGGTAAATGCCAGGTCTGCCACATACAGTGTTATGCCTAGGGTCACTGAATAGGGAACAATAAAGCATTTAACAGCTCCATTTTCCCTGTCTCCCACACCCTTGGTTGTAGTTAGGTTTTAAACCAAAATCTCTCCCTGAATTATCTGATGCTACATCTCAACTCTTCCCCTCTTGAGACTGCTAATACAGCTCCACCATCTGCACTCTAAATTGCTAGAATTGCAAATAGTGTCGTGCCACCAGCCATGGTGAAGCACAGCCTGAAGAGCCTCCCTTTTCAGCCAGCATGAACTTGGAGCTCCAGATCCAGTCTGTCTTTAAGTTATTGACTTTCCAGTCCTTTTGGACTGTTCACATATCTGGATGAAGAAAATCCCCAGTGACCTGATGCAGAGTTTCAACTTACTACTTTGGGTTTCTCTGTCTCTGAGATATAAATGCAAATCGTAATGGTCTCTCAGACACATGTGGAACAGATGTAACACTCACAGGTTTTGAATTAGTTTTCTTAAGGTCCCGTTGCAGTTATACATTGTGGGAAGAAAGTTTTAGCTCTTCAGCTTCCTCCTTAGGCCACAAACTCCCTTTTTCTTCTTTCTCTATTCCTTCATTTGTCAGTGATTTAAGATCTAGGACTAAAATAAGAGACCTTTCCACCACATATACTACCTGGCTCTGACCTGCTTCTGTGTGATTTCTGTGGATGGGATACAAGGATACAAACATGTGGACCATGGTCCACTTGCAGTTGGACCTAGGAGAAGAACCTGAGGACCGATGGCTTTCAAAGTCGAGAGAGCATCCCTGGATGACAGCAGGTGGAGATTAAGATTTCTAGGGGGAAGTAACCAGTTTAAGCACTCAAATATGTTTATATTTTATATTTTGCAAATATAAACAATCTTTGTAAAGGTAAAGGTCTGCAGTATACTTGTAGGAAACAAAGAACTGTGCATTGAGATTAGCTGTCTTGACACTTTGATACCGCTCCTATTGGGGAACTACAACCGCAGGCCTGCAGGCTGCAAAGGGTGTCTTTTCTTACCCAGAGAGTTTCATTATTGGCTAAGCTTTTTAGGTTTCTGGTTCACACATAAAGTATATGTATGCTGAGTAACTTAGCTGAACAGTTGGCTCATCAATATTTACATTGGAGACCTTTATAAATAACCCATCAGATTTCCACACACATGTTTGCTAAACTTACAGTTATGACATCCACCACAAGCCCCAAGAGCTTGCCTTTGGAAATGGTTGATGGAGGCAAGTTTTTACACTGCTTGGAAGAAAAAAAAAACAAAACCAACAACATTTATTGGCATTTACATCTGTAAAATCTGCCTTCAGAATTATTCCATTGCGTCACTGTTGCATTGCATTGTTTTCAATTGTCATTTGGCTGTTTGGGATAAATGGAAATGAACTAGTCAATGAAAAGGCTCCCTGGGTTTTAATGTTGTCAGTAAAAATGAGAAAATAATCTTCCATTATCACAGAATATCCCAAACCAATACACAAGTTGCTTATCATCACAGAGAATAAATAACTTATTGAATTTATTTCTTGATTTTACGTAAGTTGATAAGGCGCTTTTCTTTTCCAAATGATTTGCAGGTGATTGTGTTCTGTTAATATCACTCTCTTTTTTTTTCTGAATGGCAATTGTTAATCCAAGGCTGCAGTGCTTCCTTTGGAAGAAGGGATGCTAAGGGCAGCACGGGTGTAAATCTGGAGTGGTTGATTTGAAGGCGGCGGTATTGTGCTACCTGCAACAGAGCCTTGCTGCTTGGAGTCTCTTCAGAGATGCTGAGTTGAAACTTGCATGTTTGGTTTAACATCTTTGCTGTGTTTCGGTCCCGGGGTTGAAACCCATGTTCTAATTCTTGATGACTGCACTATCATGTCCTGCTGTGTGCAAAGCTGATCAACCTTGCCTGCCCTTCCTGTAGATTTCTATTTAAAGCCTGCTGAGGAACTCAAACACTTACTGTGGAAATGGGGTGGAGGGAGGGGAAAGAAGGGAAAGCTCCCTAAGAGTGTCCCTGACCCAGGGGGACCTGTCTCGCTAGACTCTCTCCCGGCTGATGGAGAGAAGAGGGCCTTTTTTCGGAATACTCCTCTTAAAACCCAACTTCAAGCACTGAGGAGCATGCCCTGAGGGAGGCTGCTGGAAGGACAGTGTGCCTGGGGGAGTCACAGGGACTTGAGAAGCACTTGTCTCAACTTACCGAACCTTCGCATTGGCTGTGTTGCAGGGTGGTTTTTGTAAGCATCACAGCAAGACGGGGTTTTAAAGAGGGCTTAAAACTGTCGGGAAATCCTCACAGGCAGTAACCTGAAGAGGAGAGAGACATGCTGTCTCAGGGTATCTGCTTCCTCCCGTTGCATCCCCGTGGCTTGCAGAACGGAGGCACATCACGTATGTGTCACGTGGAGCTGAGGCAGCCTCGTGCCCTGCTATGGGAAAGGGGCGTGCAGTTTGGGAAATGGAGGAATTGAGCCTCCTGACAGGCAGGATCCTCAGGAAGGGGTGAACATCACTGCGATTTGTCTCGGTGTGATCTTTGATGAAGTGAGAGTAATGATAACTTTGACATTTTAAGGAACTCTTCTCACTCCTGGCAGCACTTCCACTGGCAGCAGAGCCACTTCTCAGAGCAGATATTGTAAACAAACATGGTTAGCTTGTTCGGTGCCGGGTGTCTCACTGAGGAATTATCCCTTTGGAGGAAAGGATCATACACAGCTGGTATGCACCGTGGCAAATAATACTCAGTATCACAGGCAAAAAATTGAACTTTCAGCTGAAGTAGCTTTGATCACTGCTGATTGCTGTGATGTTAAATGTTGCTTGCCCTAGATCAGGAGCAGCCAACCTTCCAGAGGCTGACAGGCAAGAAAATAAAATGTGTAGAGTCAGACAACCACAGGTTTTGTAAACTACTCTATTTAGCATTTGGTGGGTATTTTTAGCATAAAAACTAATACAGATATACTACGCAGCATCAAATATATCTGACTTATTCTTTCACGACTTCAAAAAATGTCCAAACATGCATTTTAACATATTATATTTGCTTGTCTTAGCAGCGTAGCTATGGCTTGTTATTAAAAATAATTATAACAATAATTACAAAATTTTGCACGGAAGCAAGCCAGTTCTGGCCTCAACGGCTGTATCTCTACCAGTAAATAAACCAGACTCAAGGGTCCTTCTCCATCCCTGACAGCAAGTGGCACAGCTTGCAATCATATAGGTAAGCTGTCTTCCTCCCAAAATGAAGTAACTTCATCAACACCGCCTATTGTGAAAAATCCCCCGCACCAAAACATCCCCTGGCATTGCCTGGGACAGTTGGCACAGGCCGAAACTGTGCTAATAACACCAACAGTTGAACAGTGCAGATGCTCAGGTGCCAGTGCTTGGATCCATGCCCTGGACCATTTCAGTTTGCTGCTGTGATGTATACTGCTGTTTATGTCCTGTGGTCATTTTCCAGACGTGTTCTGCTGTGGACACCTAAAGATTTGCAAAATGCAGCACCTTTTTATGATGGGCCCATGATAAATAAAAGAACCCACAGGAAAGTCATACTCCCTTGGCTAGCCATGGAAAAACAGAGCCGTCTCCTCTCTTGCCTTCGCCAACTGGTCCCAGTCCCTGCCCAGGGCCGGGCACCATCCATTCCCTTCTCCGCTGGTTGGCAGGTCTCTGCGTGGCACCATAACTGGAGTCCTTGCTTCTCCTCCTCTGCCTCACAGAGCCCATTTTTGTCTTTTGGTGCTCCAGTTGCTCCTTCCCCCTTGCAAGGCTTCCCCGGCTGCTGTGCAGCGGGTGCTGTGCGCCAGCAGTGCGTGGAGGGATGGGGGGCTGCTGTCCTGCACAGCCCAGTAACCCCACCAGCTGGGCCCAGCACGGACTGGTGGACTGGACAGGCAGACACAGAAAAGGATGCCTGATATACCAGAGATGTAGCTTGGGAGCTACATTTTACCCAAGCACTGCTTTAGCCTGCTTCGCATCTACTCTTTGAATGCCATGTAATGTGAAGTGGGGGGTGGGAAGCCAAAAAGCAGCAAGCTTTCTGCCTGTGGAGGACTTTCTCTTGCTGTGTTTACCTAACCTGACCATTGCCTCCATTCACATTACTTTTTTCCTGTTTTGTAGAAACTGCCTAGTAAGGGCTAAGGAGCAGCTCAGGAATTTTCTAAAAGGGATTGATTTGGCACAATTCACATCAGGCTTCGGCAGGCTTAGCTGTTCACTCCAGTCGTGCCCATTGCGGGGGCGAGACCCCTTGGCAGGCGTGCCTGGAGAGCATTGCAGCAGAAGCCGTCTGAGTGCCTCCCGTCGCAAAGGCATCCAAGAGGCTGAAGGATGAGTTTAGCAACTTCTGAAAAACAAACTGATTTTATAGAAGCTGCAGTCCAACTCCGCAGCTTAGAGTCACTGACGACGATGTGATTTAGAGGGCTGTTTGAGCAGGTACAGAGTAAGTTCTCTGCCAGTTTGAATCTGTATCTCTCTAAGGGGTTGGGGAGAAAAGGCATTTCTGCTTTCGATCAAGTTAATGAACTCTCATACTGAGCTGGCTGGAGCAGACAAGGGGATACAGATATAGACTTGCATCTGTCTTTTGTGTGTGCTGTACAAATATTGCAGCGCATTGTATGAGAAACGTGCAACTCTGAGACCAATATACAGGATTTGTAATTTCATTTCTTTTCAAAGGACTATTAATAGTAAATCAAACATCAATTCAACATAAACGGAGTGTGGGTGCCAGCTCTCCCTTTATAGTACAGCATATGCATGTCTTCAGTCAGCTTAATTACTGCAGTGGTAGCATTGAAGCTTGAAAGAAAGCCTGCACCAGCATTTTGAATGTGGAAAATCCCGTAGAACCTTGATTTTTGCAGAGGTATTTGGAGTTCACAGAAGAGTTAAATTCAGTGGGAAAACAAAAACGTTTCTGTTGTCCACTGAGACTTGATTGTTTGATAGCAAAAACAAGCCTGGCAAAGAACCAGGGAAGTGAGAAATTCCAGTTAAAGAGCTTAGGCCTGACTGTGGCTTTTTTTTTTTCCTTTTCCAAGAAACAAAAACCTACGTCCTTGTCAGACGACATCCACGCATCTTGCTCAGGGCTGATTAGAAGGTTGTTGTGGTAAACCCTGGCTAAATTACAGAACAAAGTCTTGTGTGTGCTCCTGCTAGGCTTCTCCTAACTTGCTGACACCTCTTCCTTCTGTACCAATCCACTGTTCCACACAGCCATTGAAAATACTACTAACACATGTGGTGCCTCCAAGCTGAAGGGATGAAAGGCTGGTGGGTGGAGAAATGGCAAAACGGGGGAGGAAGAAAAAGTTCTTTCAATGAGATGTTGGATTTCAGGTTTTCAGCACTTTCATAGGCTGTAGATTGCCAAGAATGGTCATAGTTTTGGATCACTTCTCCTTTTTATACTAACTGAAGATGTAATGTGGCAAAGTCTTAAGGTTCTCAGAAGAATGACCTCTTCTTCCTTGGACCTTCAAGGAAGCTCAGCGCTGTTTAACTACTTATAAAACTAGGTGCTTGCTTTCAGGTAAAGGAGTCTGGGAATGATGGTGGTCTGTTTTTTAAGACATTTATTTTTGTTCTACTTGAATCTTATTCAGGGAGTTGTATTTAAGCTATTAAAACTTCAGCTTTTCCCTTCCTTTGAAAACAATAGCGGTTGTGGAGAAAAGAGCATCCTCTTGGCTGCTTTTTAAGAGCTTTATTTTAATGATAAACTCTTGAAATGGCAGTGGCAGGAAGCAAGGAAATATGGTCTAATATCAAGACAATGCTGTTATCTTGGAAAGCTTGCAAACCTACACTTCTCCATCCACAAACTGTATTTACTCCAGCAAGGAGGAAATATGGGAGTGAAGAAGAAAAAAAAAACCTACATGAAAGTGTGTGTGTGCACATGCATGTGTGTGTGTGTAAAACTGCATGTAAGACAAGCTTAGAAAATCACTCTGAATAAAATTTTCAAAAGAATTTTTGTTCCTTTTTCAATACAGGAAGGCATACAGTAACTTCTTGCAACTTTCACTTAGACGTTGACACTTTCACCTCTCTAGATGGAATTGGAGATGAGATTTGTGAGTGGGTCCTTGTGTAGGTAATAATAACACCAGCTGATTTACACATTGCGATCACAGATGCGGGAATTGCAAGTGAAAATGTGTGCCTCTGACTCCTGGAAGAGGATGTCTGTCCTGCCTGCACGTTAGGCTAAGGAAGAGGATGTCTATTAGTGGGGCTGATCTTTTTCCTTCTTGAGCAGCCACCAGTGGGGACAAAATCACAGATTCCTGCCTATGTCCTACTACACCTTGCTGAGTGAAGCTGTGCATACACAGCACTCATTACACGTGCACAACACTGCATTATTGATCAAGACAAGGTATGTCTATTTAGCAGTGTAGCTAACAACTGGAAAGCTCTTGTCTTTGGTGATGTTAAATATGTCCTGGCACCTGAGGAGGCCTAGAAGCTGTAGAAGGAAGACCCAGTGTGATACCACTGCAGAGGGTGAGCAGTTGGTGGGAGGGAATGGCAAAGTTAAAGAAGGGATTGGTGCAGTGATTGCACAGAAAAAATAGAAGGGAAAGTAATTTTGACTGGAATAAAATGTTGGTATCATTTTGGGGATATTTTGGTGTATTTTCACATATACTTCACAATTCACATCAGCATCACCAGAGATGCCTGTTGAGGCTTGTGGAGGCATCAAAAGGAGACAATAATAGAAAACACTTCTTTCTAGCCATGTTTGATAGAGAAAAGGAAAAGCAGAGATGACTAAGGGTAAATATAGAAGAGGGTAGAAGCAGAGAAAACACATGCAGTAGGGAAGGGAACAGAATGGACATTCAAAAAGACCTAACCTATGCTTAAAGACTAGCTCAGAGCGATGAGGAGACTAGAGCAGGAGACAGAATGAGGATGCATTATTGCTCTGGTCTGAGCCTTGTTTACTACAGTATCACCTAAAGTTCAGTGAATTTGTGTTAGACACCTTTGCAAAGGCTGTGCATTATGTGTTTCCACTTAATATGTGGGTTTCAAAGAGACAATTAAAAATGGTTTCCCTGTCTCGTAGAGTTCGGCTGGTCCCTTCTGCACATCCATCCCCTCAGCACAACTGTTTGCATGGCCACCTGCAGAGCAAATCCACCTAAAGACTAACCTGGGGAGAAAAGTTTTCATTTCCTAATCTCTCAGTGGCTAGGCTGGCTTTTGACAGTTTATAACACCCATCATTGTGCCCATAATATCACAATTATACACCACACACCCAGCAAGGCAGGGAAAGCCGGTGGCGAGGATGCGTCTGCTGCTGGGGTGGTACATGCAGCAGAAGTGGTGGGCAGACAGCCGGAGGGGGCATTGTCTCAAACTTTTGTGCCAAGATTTGCCACAGGATGTTTTAAGGAGCCCTGATACACAGTGTACAGTATAAGATGCAACCAAAAAAACATAAAAAAATGTAAAAAATAGTAGAGTGACAAGTGGAAAAATGTTAGCAAGGACTCATATTCACATGATTTTTTTTTGAGTAACTCCTTTATCCTTTGAGTTGTACTCTAAAAGCTGTGTTTTTCCTCTCTGCACTAGGGATAGCGTTGCTTTTATTTTGTGTTATAAATTATATATTTTTACTCTCCAGATCAAGCACAATAGAGTCCTTTTCCCTAGAACAAGTCTGGTTTTCTCCTTGCTAGATGGATTATTATTTTGGTTCCATTCAGCTAACTTTAGATATACTTTATGGGGTTTTGTTCTCCTTTAAAATTTGTGGGACTGAGATTGGTTTGTTATTCGCATATACTATAAGCTGACAAGAGCCGTAATACAGGAGCATGATTACACAGAATAATTCATAATTTTTTTCTTCTAGGCAAACAGATGCAGTTGGAAAATATGCCTGCTTGCAAGGATGGCTGTCTTTGTTCAGCCCATAGCAAGCCTGAACCATTAGGGAGCTTTAGGGTGTAGAGGTTTCAGGCAGCTGCACCGGTCATTTTCAGACTCCTTATGTACAGAAGCAAAGTCCATTTCTTTCTGCTGAATAAGAATAATACGTTGTTAGAGGGGAGAGCCACACGCTAGAAATAGGAAAATATTACTTAAAGGAATGAACAAAGGAAGGGGATGCTGGCTTTAAATCCTGGCTTTGTCTGGTCTCCTTTCTCACTCTGAAACCAGGGATAAAAATATCTGTATTCTCAGAAGGGATTGGAGACATCAAATATTTTATTTAGCTTATTCAAAATGAGTCTAGGCCAAAAAAAAAAAAAAAAATCTACAAATACAAACCAAGAACCAGAAAAAGATATTTAACTTCTTGGACAGAAAAATGGCCAGATTCAGTGTGACCAAAACTAGATAATGAAACATGTAAAATGATGATGTTCATTTTAGGGGAAGTGGGGGAAGAGAAAGACTTTTAAAATTAAGTCTAAATATGTATTTTCCCTGTTGTCAGAATGTTGCTACTTTCCATTTTGAAATGGTGCTTTGTTCTGAAGTTTACCTAATCTTAATTTTTCTAAGAGGTAAAATAAATGACTTCATTTTTTTCATCTAACCAGTCATCTGAAAAGAACAGTTATATTCACAGCTCCGAAATTAAGAAATGCAAATGCATCCTTCCCTGCAGGGGCTGTGTGCTCAGGATCCTTCCACCCTTCCTCAGAGCTCTTCTTACGTCAGCAGAAAAACAGCCTGTTTAGGCACAGGAAAACCCTTCCAGTGGTGAGAATTAATGTCAAAGATGTGGACAGGAAGCAGAGGGTCCAGAGAAGGGCCACAAAGATGATCAAAGGACTGGGAAGGCTGCCATATGAGGGAAGGCTGAGAGAATTTGATTTGTTCAGCCTTGAGAAAAGAAGGCTTAGGGAAGACCTTATCACCGTGTTCCAGTGTTTAAAGGGTGGCTACAAAGAAGATGGAGTCACATGGAAAAGATGACGGGTAATGGGTACGAGTTACTCCTGGGGAGATTCTGACTGGACACAAGAGGAAAATTTTTCACGATGAGAACAATCAGCCATTGGAATCATTTCCCCAGGGGAGTGGTGCATTCCCCAACATTGGACACGTTTAAGATTCAGCTGGACAGGTTGCTGGACCATCTTGTCTAGACCATGGTTTTGCCAAGAAAGGTTGGACCAGATGATCCTTGACGTCCCTTCCAACCTGGTATTCTATGATCCTGTGATTCTATGGTTATGATTGCTGGGGGAAAGCTGGAACTTGCTGATTTACGTTTGGTACAAGGGCACTGTCTACAGAAATTAAGTAGAGGTATCCCATATCAGTGTTGTGGGTGCATTTATTCACAATCTAACTTGCAACTTCGCTAGTGGCTTGATAATTATTTTTGTCTACTCAGTGACCTCATTTCCTCCTTGCTGCCAAATAAAAACCAAAAAGTGTCTGAACTTTTGCTTGTAAAAACCAGGGATGATGAGTTTTCCATCTAGGCTCTGTAGATGTTCATTCCCTCCTGAACTGTCACTTCAGAATCTCATAGTTACTGCTGAAAAGGAAATTTGCAGAGCACTTTTTAAATATTCTTGTCAGTTATACTTAACTTTTCTTTTAAATGATGTCTCCACGTATTTCGTTTAGCTAGTGTCAGACTTGTATGAGGTACATGAGGCTGAAGGACCCCTGTACATTTGGACGGATGCTGATGTAGGTCCTCTTGGGTTTTTCAGAGGTTACAGCAATCCAGAATATTCTTCTTTTTTTTTCTTTTTTTCTTTTTTTCATCCAAAAAAGGTGCTGATGCCATGCCTCCTTTATAGCGTTTGGGACTGGGGAAGAAGATGCAGTCATTTAGTGTGTGCACATCACGTTGCATTCGCGCAGCTAGCGAATCCTGCAGAGCACTAAGAACACTTGGAAATGCTCCTCAGGGAAGAGGGATGGGAGGGAGGAAGGGAGGGAAAGAGTGAGCAGGAGGAAGATTGGGCTCCTTGGACAGGGTCAAATACACTCTGCTGCCAAACAGTCCTTACTGCTGCCATGGATTGCCTTCCTCTCAGGGTGCAACACCCACACCTGGACTGTGGCTCTTCTTGGTTTGCCTCTTTGGAGGTGTTTGCATAGGAAGAAAGTCCCTTAAGAAAAGCTGTCTGAAGGGCATTGGGAGAGGAGAGCTAGCTGATGGACCACTAAAAAGGAAGCCCCAGTCATGACGTGAGAGGGCGATGGAGGCTTCATATGAGGAAGGCCTACGTGTCAGCTGTATTATGTCACTTATCCCAGTCACTGGTGCTTGTTCATATAATTAACTTCTGCAGATCCAAGATGATGACAGAAAGAAAACTGCATACGGTGAAGCCTCATCTAGGGATAAGGATTAAATGGCGGTTCAGTGAACTACTTAGCAATGAATGCTATGGCACTCCATTGGGAGCAAAATATGGGTGGAACAGGCAAGGGCTGGGCATGTTATCATTTCTGGCATTAGGTTAATTGCATTGCTGATACACTACAAACTGCTAACAGAGCAGGGGTGGCTTCTTGCTGGACTCTGCCCTTGTTGATGCCAGAGGGGAAAGTCTCACTCCCACCTATTTAAAAGCCTTGCTGAGTGAAGGAGATCAGGGGCAAATGACTGGAAAAATATGTAGGAGGGACTTCTACGTGCGTATGGGGGGAGATTCTTCATCAAATGAATGGTAGAGATAGTGGCAGGAGTTAAGCAGGATATTCAAGAGTGTAAGTGAAAGAGGAGGAAAGAAATCATTTCTATGCAGCGAAGTGTCCTTCAGATGCACATGCACTACTCTGGAGCTCAGCTGTAACACCATCTTCACCATGTTGCACTAGAATTATGGCGATTCCTATTTTGTCGGGTTTACCCTTGCATGCAGCGTGGGATGGCTACTTGCAGTGGCTGCCAAGCATAAGTTACGGGAAGTGCACGCCAAAGCTATGAATTAGGTAGGGCATTTCTAAGGCTGCTAATGAGAATGTGGTACCTTATTCCTTCATCAAGACAACTCAGTCTGCTCTCTGAAAATCAGCCATCAGGGATTTGCAGGGTAGTCAAGCCTCTGCAGAGCAACATATGAGCTAAAGAGAGTCTTCTACCTCATCTTGTCAATCACCCAGAGAATCAGAAGGCAGGTTTGCTTTCCCTGCTGCTCAGCCATGGATTGGCATAATTTTATTTCAGCTAACACTGCCTGATTTTGTTACGATGCCAAGTAACTGAAATATGAACACCTCTGGGCAGTGGAGAGCATAACAAAAGTTCCTATCGTGGAAAGTGTGATGATCAGTTAAATTATACAGTTACAGAAGCTGAGATTTGAACCCTTTAGTTCCCAAGACCCATTGGTCTCCATGAGTTGGACCAAAGAAGAAATCCCACTGTTTTCAACAGTAGCCTGACCCAGACCCCCTCTGCAGCCAGTTTGCAGATGGTAATGAGGCTTCACTGCAACAAGCTATGGTGGGAAAAATTACTGTGGGCAATCCGTCTGCCAGGGGTCAAGAGCGTCTGTGAAGACCATGGTGAAAATGGCACACATTACTTGCAAATTTCAGATGGAGGAAGAAGTACCACTCAGTTTGTGAAAACACGCATAAAGCACAAGGCAGAGCTAAATGCTCCGAGGAGGGGTCAGTCCATGGGAATCTGAACCACCCACACCATAGCAGAGGGGGAAGCCAGTGACTCAAGCTCCTGGGAAATTTGGAAGGATTTGGGCTTGGACAAAAACCAAGTGCCAAGCTAAACTTTGGATTGTTTGCGTTCCAACCTGGATCTAAGCTAAGCAGCTAAAGCCCTTTTCTGACAAAGAGATCTATTTTGCATGTATAAAATGCCATATAAAATCGTGTTCACCTGATTTAGTGTCTAACAATACAGTTCTCCTTCAAAGTATGTTTTTATGGAGTCAGTTTTATGGACTGATGTATATGGAAATCATGTTATAAAATACACATACAGAAATGCCCTGTGGGGTATTAAAGTTTTGTTCTACAGGCACTTTAATGATGCCAGGGATTAGATCTGTCTCCAGCTCTGCCAAACACAGAAGTGAAACCTGTTTACAGTCAGGAGAAGAGCAAAGTGTTTTGGCACAAGGGTCTTACAGAGATGACCTGAGGCCAGGTATAAAGAGGCAGGTGATAGCCCCATGAGTGAAATAGTATATCCTCCCTCTCTCCTTAAAAAGAAGAATTAATTACCTGCTTTAAAACACACACACACACACTGTGTCCTTTGTGAGCAAGAAAAGAAACAATTTGTGCTGTCAGATGGCAAGGTCATCCTTTTGCATTCCTCTTAAGTTTTAAATCATAGGTTGTGTTTAAAGCAAATTCCCATGTTCTCCTCTATCTGAAAGTAACTCTTTGAAAGGTAGACATTAAGAAGGCTGGCACTATTTATCCAGCTAGTTGTGTACTAATTTGGTAGAGTACAACAGGCTTATAGTTTTGGAAGGAGAAGAGAAAGTCTAGCAAAGGAGTGAGATCCACCCTGGATAATGTCCTGATGAAATATAGAGCCAGGCATTGAATAACATTTCTTTTTTTTCTTTTTTTCTTTTATTTGAACACATGAGGAAATTGAGTCATGGACGAACTGTAGATACTATGACACCTTGCATGTAAGCAATTGAACCTGAACGAGATCAAAACGTCATTGTGTCCATGTAGTAGGTCCTGAATATCCTTTATTCAGCACCTTGAAGTGCCATTTATAACAGTACAAAATGAGTGTAAAGTACTACTGAGGTAACGATCTGAGTATTTTTCACCAGCCTCCAAGGAGTCCCTGTAGAAGATGGCAAGCACTGCAGAATAAGGCCTGGGAATATTAGGTAGCTTGTCACACAGCAGTCATTAATACACTGGGAACAGAATTTGCAATGATGAAACGCGGTGTTTTAGCTACTAAGAGTGTTTCTTAACATCTTCCCATGTTGAGGAAGGTGGGGAGAACAGAGGGAGAGGACTGGTTTCCAGCTCGGGGGGCTGTGTGTGGAGTCTGATGAGGCTGCAGGGGATCTGGCTTTCTAGGTATACTGAGATGCAGAAGCCATAAAAATAGGTTTATTAATTTGGCAGGGGCCGGAAAGATCATGACGGACTCCAATGTTCACATGGTCTCTGAAGGAATTCGAGATGGCTCAGATGCAGGGATCTTGCTTAGCCCTGTGTAAAGGAGCACTTTAACTCAGAAAGGAGAATCCTACTGCCCAAATTTTGGTTAATTTGTGGGTTTAATCTGCTTTTATTGTTCACACCCTTTGTCTTGAAAACCATTGTCCATGTATACATGTTGAAACGGAGCACTTATTTGATTGTGATGATTTTCCCCTCCAACAACCATTTATTGACTTACCTTGAATTACAGAATTGGAAAGCAGCTGACTGTGAGGCTATGGGAGTAAGTACTGCATTGCACAACAAAGTGAAAAGTAACTGGAATAAAAAAAAAACACCCTGAGCCTTTGCTGAATGGTGCTTGGGAACAAGATTTTGTTTCTGTACAGTGCAGCTGGTGTTTGACATGTCGTGTGGAAGGTCAGCATACACTTTCAGTTAATGTACAGGTGCTACATTTTCCTTTTCTTGACCTTTCCTGGGTTTCAAATCTGGCTTAATCCCTCCCTCAAGAGAGTAGTATAGCAGCAATAATCACTTAATTTATGCCCACCCACAAGTGACCACAGGGGAAGTACACAAGAAAAACTTTCTATTGCTTTCATTAGGGAATAGGAGGAGAGATTATGTTAGACAAGAAAAGACAGGGAGGGAATGAGAGAAAGTCATGCGTATGTTTTCTCCATATTGAGGATATGCCTCCAGGCAATTATTTCAATAGCCAAGGGTATTTGGGTATGTATGGCTGACAGAGGAAGACAGAGACTTTGCAAACTTCACAGAAGAAAAAAGGTTTGTCTCACATTTCCGAAGCCTGGTGTTTGGCATTTGAAATGCCTCTTGCATGTAGTTTGCACCAACTGCAGTCAGAAATAGCAAAGTTTCACCTGAGAAATCTCTTGTAGCAAAAGTCAGAACCCCAAACTTTTGGCCATTTCCTTTGCTTCTCTTTGCTCCAACCTGCAAAGCCTCCAAAGGGCCTTTTCTGAAAATATAATTTTTCCTCTGGAACCTTTTGTCAGAATGAGGCAGCATTTACCAGTATACTGCACTGCTTATCTAATGGATTGCTTTGTAAGTAAGTGGGAAGATATTCTAAAATACTGGTCATTTCCTATTTTACAGGCGAAGTGCATTAGGCACTACTTACTGTATTTCCCAACTGTTGGTTTCTTTTACCTTTTTTCTCCTTTCTTTTTTTCTTCTTAATAATACCTGCTTTAAAAAAGTTATTTGCAGATAATTATTTTTTTCTGTCAGAGTCTTGCTTTGGCATCACCAATTTGGAAAGCAACTGCAGCCTAAAAAGCAATCATTTGCAATGACACTGGGACATACAGAGAATTCTAAAATGTGCCTTTAGTGGAGATTGTTACATCAAAAAAAAAAAAAAAAAAAAAACCAACAAAAAAAACCAACCCAGAAAAAACCCAAAACACTGAAGCAAAGAGCCACTTACCTTTTAAAGTTTCACAACAAATGTGTCCTTGACAAATGCGTGGAGGGTAGCTACAAAAGAAGAAGTTACCTTAGCATAGGAAGAACTAAGCTGCTAGAAATAAGAGATGCAGCCACTGCACTACAGGCTTTTGCAAGGGAAATGGGGGAATGGTGTTTAGGACCAGTCGTTCCCATTGGCAAGTTGTCCTTGAGGTCCCCCATGGAGTTAGGACTTAAAATAAGTGGCAAGGCACCTGGGAAGATGTGTTAGCCCAGCAACCATGTCTGGGGCAAAAGCGTGATCACTGCTCCCTGCCAGAGCAGCCTTTTGGAGCTGTGCTAGTGGGAAATGGGGTTGCCAGGACCAGAGAGCCACTACCAGGTTTCATGTGTGAATATGAGGTTTCATGAGGCTACGCCTTGTCTGCAGATAATTTCCTAAAGAGACATCATGTGTAGGAAGACTTATTTCATGCAATGTCATGTTGAGTGATCGCTCCACAGGTGGTGGTGGGGGACATGGAGTGGGGAGGAGCGGAAAGGAAGAAGGACAAACTGTGTCCTGTTCCCCTCACTTAGAAGAAAGCTGGGAGGGGATGTCTCAGGTAATCCTTCTCTTTGGGGTCAGGGGCAGGACTGTCCTCCACACCTTTTTGACGAGGAAAACTAGCCAAATTATTCTTCTCCACCTCCAAATATTTTGTTTTATTTTGAGACTTACCTGGGAGCAGATGAAAGTCACAGACCACAGGAAGGGTATCAGAGATTTCTCAGTCCAGCCCCTTTGCTTTCCTTCTCTCAAGTGTTGCATATTCCTATTTTATTTTAGAATAAGAGTTGGCTCAAGACTGCAATCAGCTAGCAGAGCACAGCATGAAAACTATCCCAAAGGGCCTCCGAGGGCCAACTTTGCATCCAGCAAAGTGCCAAAAAGGCTTGGAACACTGGCCACGAGCAGCTGCAGTAGATTTCTGCCACCTCGCCATTTCTCTGTAGATGAAGAGAAGCTGAAAAAGGAGTAACTATGACTGTGACCTTGCTTATGGCTCAAATGTCATGGAATCCTAATTTTTATTTAAGAGGGGCCAATTTCACTGTGATTTTAATTGGAAGAGACTGTGATGCAACGGAGCAGAAATCAACCCACAGAATGTATAATTCAACTCATTTCCAAAGGTTTTTATTGCTGGTCCCTTAGGCTCTAAGCACACCCCAGTTTGTGTTTGGGATAAGAAATACCTGATTTCTCTTGTCTCTCATCAAATTAGACTAGCACAGCCAGTACTTAGAGGACTGCCATTCCCCAGAAAACTCCATGTGTGGTCCCTGTTTCAGCTCAGCAAAAAATTCAAATATTCTCAGACAAAAATGCATAAGGTTATCTTAGTTCCAGGCTCATATCTCCCCATTTTCTTAAGGTAGGATTTACCCACCCACCTTGTTATGCAACTGGAAATAGAAAAAGCTGTATAAAAAGTACATTCCCATTGCCCATCCGTACATGCCCCACATCACCGAGGAGAGAATTATGTGTTACTCCCAGAATGAAGTAGCAACTTCCATCATTCCTCCCAAGCTATGTCATACAAGTGCTTTCTCAGAGGGTGTCTTTCCAAGAGAACCTTTCCAAGGCTGCCACCTTTTCCTGTGGACCTGTTATCAGCATGAAAAGGTGTGCTACTGCGCAGGGTGCGAGTCTGTCCTTGCCTCTGCCTTGCTATTATGTGAGCAAAAGAGCAGGCTTGTCCAAGGAGGCAAGAGTGAGCTGAGAGCTCCCCTCTCTTCAGTCCTCTGTGTGTTAATTCATCTCATCATCCTTGTTTCTTCCAATTCTTTAAAATCATATTTATAAAGTGGCTTTATCCAAGCCTGATGATGTATCCACCCTGCTCCACGCTCTTTTCTTGATCCAGAGCTGAACGTACTGTGCTGATACCTCCCTACTTTAGCACGGAGGCTGAGATGCTGGAGCAGGCTGTCCCTGCTCCCGTAGTGCCACAGCCCTTTCTGGTATGTCCTTGGTGGCTCATGTAATCTGTCTGTCTCTGCTATCCACCTATAAAATGGCAGTAATAATCCTTCACTCACAGGCAGGATAAACTACCCATGGTTTAAGGCCATGTGGGCACAAATTTTGCTCGTAACACTCCAGCTGCAGCAGCAAAGTAGCTGAAATCCCCAATGCTGCGTGAAGGACATGAAGGGCAGCAGAGTGAACACAAAATGCTTGGCTCCTGGCATTCAGTGCAGAGGTTTTTTCTGACATCCTGGAGGCCCTAATGGTGGGAGAGAAATCTTTCCAGGAGAATTTTGGATAACAGGAACATGTTGATGCATCAGCGTTGCAGGTCATGAGTGGAATATCTCAGGCACGACCCCTCTGCACACTGCAGCAGCGGTTCTGCTGTGCTGTGAGGCTGGAGTCCACAAGCATGGAGAGCACATCTGGGCTTTTTGAAGGTTTGATTCTGTGTACTGGGCTGCAGCCTGCTTTTATTTTCCCAAGCTTAGTTTGAAATACGGAGTCAAACCTCTAAAGCTGAAAAAGGAGTAAAGCTGAAAAAGAAGTCAAATTTCTAATAAGCAGTCCAGCAGCCTACAGCAAAGTAACAACCTGGCCGTTCACCTTCCTATTTCAGCCATCTCTTTCTAGCAGCAGAGCTCTGGCATGCAATCAGCCCAGCCCAAGTCATCCTGTAATTGTTTTGTTCCTGGACTCGCTGTCTTGCTGTTTCTTCTCAGCTCTTCATTCATCTGTGTTGATCAGTCAATTAGATGTTCAGCGAAGCTACCTCCATTCATTTGACTTCACGCTTTTACATGCAGTGCTCTTACTTGTAAAAATTGCTAACCAGTCCAAGCTGATGTTTCAGACAGCCAGTAAACATGTCCTTGTTAGTGACTGATGATGGGTGTTTCTGCACACACTAATGAATGCATATATTGAGATAGATGCATTTTATCACATCAGGCTTTACACCACTTCCTTTGGGATGAATTTTATAGATGCAGTAAGATTTTTACAGCAGCTGAAAAGACTCAGGTACTAAAAGGTACGTTTATAGATCCTCTAGTTTTACAAATACGGTGTGTAATCAGTGGTCAGTGAAGTTCAAAATTACCTCTTTAAAGGATTGTGCCCTTTTAACTGCAGAAATAGAAGTTAAGTTCTGAAGAGTGCAGAAATAAAATACACAACATGTTAAAAATTTTAAATGGAAAAATTTAGGAATTTTATAGTTGGTTGCTCATTTCTATGAACTTAATTCAGCTCTTCATTCAAAAGAGGTCTGCAGATATAGTCAAAGCTTGTAGGTTGTAGTTTTAAATAATTTCATATCCATTGTATGATGTGGTGTTATTTTTATAGTGATCACAGATAGTTGACTATTCACTTAAATCTATAGTGTAATTTAATCTTTTGCAGCTATTCCTAGCTTTCTCAAATGTGTTCTTTTGTTGGTCTCTAAGCAAGGGAAATTTCTTGAGCCTGACCTATTTGCCATCTAGAAAGTACAGACTCTGAGATGGATTACCACTTAAGCCATGGCCACCTAAATTACATGGAAGTATAATTAATGACCAGCTTTAATGACCTTTGTACTGTCAGGGCAATGAAAAATTAGCCTTTCTAGAATTAAACCAGCCAAATTCTGCTCTACTTTTCCTCTACATGGGAGTTGAGGTACATGAGAGGTACGTTTCTGAAACTGATAACAAAATTTAGTCCCAAGACCTGAGTAATCATTGACTTATCCAGGAGAAGCATAGTAGGCTATTGAGGGTTGAAGATCTGATTTAACTTTTGTGCTGGTATAACGTTTTGCCTTTAATGGATTCATTTCTGATTTATACTGCTGTAACCAAGAGGAAAGTCTGTTTCCAAGGCGGAAGGGATGTTTGTTATGACAAATAATGAGTGAGGTTTTCAAAAGTCTCTAAGCAATTAATTAACCTACAACTTCAAACTAGAAATATTCCCCGCGCTGTTTTCTAGGACTTCCTCAAATATTATTTTAAAGGTCTCAAACAGAGAGCCTTTGCCTGTTCCTCTGAGCAACTGTTGTGCCATCTTAAAGATGGTATTATCTGCAAAATACCCCAGCTGCTTCCTTTAAAGTGTTTCTTCTCCCCATCTCATCATGTTTGGAGGCACTGTGAAAAAGGGGGTGATTCCCCAGCTGTCACCCACAGCTCCCGGGGGGACATGGTGGGTTTGGGCTGTCCTGGACGTCACATCCCCAGGCCATGTCGAGGGCTCTCCAGCTGCCCCTGGGTAGCTTCGGAGGGGAAAATGGATTTTGGAAGCCCTAACCAGAACAGCAGAAGTGGCTTGGAAAGACAAGTCAGACCCTTTGAAAGCCAGGAGGAAAAAGAACCCATTGCTAAACCTCTAGAAAGCAAACTGTGAGGCATGGGCCAGCCATGCACAGGGAACACACGCGGCAGGTTTTTGCGTGGGGTGAGGCAGAACCGAGTGCCCCAGGAGCAGGCATCGTGAACTGCTTTGCACAGAAGCAAGGTGTCCCCTGTCCTCTGACTGGTGGCTTCTTGTATATCTTGGAGGCACCATCTCCCACTTGGTTTGTACATCCCACTTAACCTTTACTTTGGGAAAGTTGGGTGCACACCCATGGAATTTTCTTGCCTCTGGCATGTGTGGTGGACTGGCAGCATTAGTAGAAGGACTAATGCTGTACCAGAAGGCTGGAGCTAATGTATGCTTAAAGTACATGTCTTATAGCCCCTAGAGTAGATGCTATTTGACTGAGGTGTTTTCATGCTTTTGCACAAAATTCTGGTCTCATTTAGACATCCCCTCTCCTGCTCCTCTGATATTGATGGTCCTCCTACAGCAGCTTTAAAAGTCTGCCTATTGCTATTTTATCAGTATTTAATGCAGGCAAACCCTCACTTGCTCTTTGAGTTAAGAGCCCTCTGAGGCATCCTCATGTCTGTGTCATCACCCGTTGTGAGGATGTTTGCCCTTCATTAATTATTGCTCTTGTATCTCCTCAAGTAGCAGAGTCTAGGGAAAGAAGGAGGCCCCTTTCCGGAGTTACCCACAGTTTACGTTTATGTGCCATTAAGAGATACGTCCATCCTATTGAGTTTTAATGCCTGTAGCTATTCTTTCTATAGACCTCCACACCAAGACAGAGCACTTCAAACAATGCAAAAGCCTTTGGTCATGTTCAGTCTATTTCTACAGTTATATGGAGGATAAAAGATCCTCAGCTAAAATACTGTCCAAGAGCTTCAGACAGTCCAGCCACTTCTTCCACACAGATGTGCTTTTCATCCCACTCCTGAAAACCCTCCTTCGCCAGGGTTGAAATTCTGGTCCTGTAAGAGCCAATTAAGCACTTTGCCGCTGACTTCAGTAGGGGCCAGATCTCTGCCCAGACGTTCCTCCTTTGCTTTAACATCTTCCTGCACTCCTGGGCTCCTAGTACCACTTTGTTCCACTCCCTGTCACACACTTCATTCCTTTTTTTCTCCCCGATTGACAAATGACTATTTCTGGCAGGCAGCGGAAGCATCAGAGGATGCTCGCTAATATCCTTGCCAGATGATGTTTCCATACAAGTGGGTCAGTGTCATGACTAGCGCAATCGTTCTGGGGGATACTGTGCCTTCATTCATGACAACAATCGGGCTCTCAAAATCCCTCACATAAAATAGCTGGCAAGAGCATCCTGTTATCTCTCTTTTTTGACTGTGTTAGCTGGTACAGGCTACTCTGCCTCATGCACTCTGCGCACTGGATACAGCTATGGGAAGATTTCAATTTAGTTCAATTGCTTTTTCTGCTGGGTCTGATCTAATTGCTGTCAGGATGCATAGCTGGCGCTTCAAATGGTAATGGGAAGACCTAGGAAATGCTTTGGAGCTTTAAAATATCCTTAGGACAGCTTCTTTCCCTTCCAGAAAATTTTCTAAGCTTCTAAAACTTATAAAAATAATTGGTCAATGTGGGAGAGAACTTAGACTGTAATACTAATGCACTAAAATTCAATCACCGTGCACACCATGGCATCACTTCAATAGATACAGCTTAGCAAGCACTAGATTTACAGCCGTGTTTTTGCCAGCTTGGTCTGCAGAGTTAGATTCTTCAGCAGTCCTCAAGACTTTCCTGGATTATTCTCAGACAGATAGATCTCATCTGCCTCCCTTTCCAATCCTAATAGCCTCCCACACACAGTCCCCTTCTCTGGTTGTCTGTCTTTCTCTCCTTTGGCGTTTGGATCTTAGCCCTTCTCTTCATTTCCCCTGAAAGTTTTGGCTTGACCGCTGCTTGAAAGACAGAGGGGAAAAAAGAGTTTTCAGGGACTTGCCCGAAAAATCGATTGGTGGACTTTCAGACAACTTAACCTAATAGTCAATTCAAGCCCAAGAGTTGCAGAGGTGGGAGTGTTTTTTGAGGACTGACAACTTCTGATTAACATCTTGCATGAGTGCTGCTTCTCAAAAGATAAGGGATAATAGGGCTGGCTGTTACTTAGCATGTTTGAGTCATTGGTGTTTCCAAACTGGTACTTCAAAGCTTTGTCTGCTGACTGGTTCAGTCTCTCTTCCTTGTTCTGGCAGGACTGGCAGTATATTATAGGGCAAACTACAGAGTAAGTAGGACTCAGATTACTGTCGTCATTCCCAGTTTGCTTCTCTTTTCTGGGTTGGTATGGCAAGTTAATCTATTTATTTTGGTACAAAGAGCAATTATGGAGATACTGTGAGCTCCTAGTTGGACCGCTTCAGTGTTTCTCTGGGACCAGCTATAACCGTTTCAGGTAATTTGAGTGTGTAATGGGTGTAATTAAACACACAACTCTTAGCAGCTAATTTCTATACCTGGCAGATGTGTGAACTGTGCCAATTTAGGAGGCACACTCTGTGCTGTACCTCTGGAAGGACTTAGCAATAAATCTTCAAGGAAACCCCCTGGACACATAGTGCGTAAAAATCTCAGTCTGGTCATGGACTATTGACACACTCAAAGGTATGATACCAGTGCTATGACCTTGAGTTGAGACTCAATGTGATGGAATCAGGAATGTGCAATTTAAATGGAAGATAGCAATTTCCAATACGTAAGCATGGAAGGATGCCTTAAAGAGTGATTAATGTGGCACCCATTAGTTTTAAGTACTACAGAACATCTGGCCTGTTTCCCCCTTGACTACAAATTTCTGAGCACTGGTGTTATGTCATCTTACAGTATTCATTTTCTCCCCGTCTCTATAAATCATCACGGCAATTGTTGTTCATATGAAAGTAATTATATAAATGCACTTGATTAAATTAGCTTTCATCTAGTACAGATTTTTTTATATGGGCATTTCCCTTCCAAAAATAACTCAGAGGAACTGATGCATTAGGTTTGTGCCATATGACGGAGATTAGCGTCCCTCAGCACTGCTAAGCCAGTACGTTCAGCACACCTAGGGCCCAAATGCTGTACCTGGGGTCGATCCACCTCTCACACAGGTACTTGGGCAAAATTTTGTTCATGGAGTCAGCCAACGTACTGAAATTTTAACAAAATTCTGGAGGCTGGTGTTACTCGTTCAAGTTTTGCTGATTTGTATTACCCTCGGAGGTTTCACCTTCTCAAAAGTCAACCAGAGAATGATAAAAACCAGACTGCGTGGCACAGTGACCTTGGGCTCTCTCTTCTGTTACCACGTCTTGGGTGCTTTAACACTGAGCAGATTGGGTCCAAGTGTAAGAGGATAAAGTCAGAGTGATTAGGGATTTGTCCCATGGCTTCAGCACTGTTGGATCCTCCTGAATGCCTTAAAAGCCCTCATGAATTATGGATGCAACTGTGCATGCCAACACACACTTTTGAAATGTTAATTTTTTCAATGTCTTGCAGTTGATTAAACAAAACAAAATAACCCACCACCTCAAGGAAGGTAGCAATATGAATTAGGTTCTTTATGACTTTCCCCAGCTCCTGTCCTTTAAGCGTGGAGCAGATCTGTACCTGGTGGCAGCCGGAACGGGGGCGAGGGGTGGCTTCTGATCCTCACAGCCCTTTTCTGACCATGCTTAGCATCCAGCCCTGGGTGTTGTGCTACAGTCATTCACCTTCGAACATGATAGAATAAACTTCTTGAAAATAGCCACCACTTAAAGCGTGGCCCTCTTTCTCCTCCGACCTGTATTTTGAAGAGCAGAAGAAGGAAATGCCTTTTATACAGGGCTGATCACACATTGCTCCTAACCACCCCCTCTCCTTTCTTCAGCATCAGCTGTTTTGCTGTGGCAGGCTGACCTGACTTCATTCGGGTGCTAGACAAATCTCAGTGTGCAAGAGTTGAGATTCGAGCAACTCGCCCGAGGGAATATGAGGTGGGAGGAGGAGAGGAGATGAATATATCAAACCTAGGATACATTACCGCCAGTCCCTCACTGCCGCACACATTAAAGAAAGAGTGACAGAAGGCAGGAGCATGGGGAAGGGAGAGGGGCTCCTTCTCTCCACGGGCACTTGAAGTAACTAGTGCTCTGCTGTATTCGCAGAGTGGCAATGGTTGTGCCATTGCACTAAGCAGAAAACAGCCCCATGCTATATATTTTGGGGAGGATTTTTTTTTTTTTCTTTTTTGAGTGCTAGAAGCTGTCTTTGACCATCTCACGCCAAGTCTGCTTCTAAATAAAAACTGCTCCTGGAGTGCGAGTTGTAGGTTGTTCCCTCACACAAGCACGTGGCATGATTTCCCATTGAAAGTCCAAATGCTTTGCCCTCCTCAAGGTTTTGGGAACTCAGAGACCGGGCAAAATTAGTCCAGAGAGGAGCTGCCCATCCCATGGAGCCACTTGCTGGCCTTGGCAATGTGGTGCAACAAGAAATGGTGGGAAATATATCACAGATAAACATAGACCATCCGGGGCCTCTGTTCTCTCCCCTGCCTGGGCTTACCCTGGATCTCAGCTTCTCATCCAGAAAGAGGGGAGAGCGGTACTGTGCTGTCTCCCAGCTGTGCTGTAAGGACGTATGCATTTCAACCCTGTCTCGTGCTCTGGGTACCAGTTAAGTATATATATTAACGTGCACCCCGGCAGAACAACTCACGGTTTCTTCCTTTTCTTTTTCCTACAGCTGGAGTCATTGGAAATAATGTTATCTGTGTATCACACCGCTTTAAGAAACAGATGCAACCTTTGGTAGCCCTCAAATTCAAATAGACCCTATAAAAATGCTTTTTTCCACCAAACAGGTTCTTGGCTCCAGCGGAGGAAGAGTCCTCCAGGTCTTGAGAGGGGTTTTCTTATTCTTTAAGTCGTTTTATACAAATCAAGAGCTACTATCAACAGTGTAATAAAGCCCTGTGAAGTTAGGGGAGGTAAAGGTTGAGATGAATTACATGTTTGGAATCCTCAATTAGCTTTTTTGTTCCTAGGTCATGCAGAGCAGGTCACCCACACACAACCAAAATACAGCACTGGCATCCCAAAAAGTCACAAGAAATCCAACTAATAGGATACAAGATTAATAGTAGGGAGTGAACATCATAAGGGGTTTGGTTTGGATAAGCATGCACACGTTTGACTGATTATCTGTAGCCTAAAAACCTTGTAAGAATGGGCTTTGTAAGGTGACTTGCACTAGTTTTCTGGTTTAGTTGGTCAAGAAGGGAAAAATGGGAGATGCTTCCGTATTGGGAAAGGGCCAATGAGGAGATGGGGTAGAATTTTGTACAATCACCTCAGATTTGCCCTACATCCATTTAGTTTTTGAAAATAACTTCTTTACAAGAGACAGTGTGCTATAACAGAGTCGGTTAAGGCAGGGATTCTCACTTACTCTGCACCGCATTTGGTGCACAAACCCCTCTTCTATTGAAATACATTTTCAAGGCTGCAAAGTCGCGCGCTTGTGTTAGGAAATGCCCTGATTAAAATCATCCACTCGGCTTCAGTTCATCCTGTTCAGAGGCTAGATTTTGTGCTGGTCCGTAACTCCCCAGTGCCATACAGCCCGTGTTGCCTCAGCCCCTGGCCGCGATGGCTGGTGCTCACTGAGGAAGAAGCTCCGCAACACGCCGCTGCCTCGGTAGTGTTTGGAGCACGGTCCCACGCCTTATTTACCACGTACCACTGCGGGAAGAATCACTCATTTCTTCATGAGCCTTCCTGAGGACTTTACAATTGGCAGTGAGTTGATTCAGAGGCGTTTAGAAATACCCTCTCACAATAACTCTTAAAAATAAAAAGCAGTTTAGCCCCTTTCTACACTAGGAATATAAGGCGAAAAGAGATGGAGGTGAAAACATGTTTCCCATGCACTACAATTGCAGCTTTAAGTGTTCAGCACTTCTGCCAGTCAGACTGAAGGGGTTTTAGACAGAAATCAGAAAATGGAGAGTAAACAATCCCTAACCCTGTTTGTTGGGGGCAAGAAGGAGAGCATCTACTCCATTTTTCTCTGTGAAGAATGCAGATTTGAAACAGCAACATTTTTTGCATAATGTTTGCTATGCTGTTGATTTTTTCAGCAATGTGAAAATCACTTTGCTGCTATTTTTATTATCCTAAAAGGCTATTTTTTATTTCAACTTGAAATCTCACTTTAAATTTATTAAAAATCATTAAGTATATGTTAAACTTAAAAAAAAAAAAAATTAATTAGTCACTATACCTGTTGACAACCGTGTGTGAGAATTCTGGTTGAAGGGACTAGCCTAGCATCGCACCAAGGTCCTCAACTTAGGGGGGCTGGAATTTCTCCGCAGCAGCCTTCAGCTGCCTTCAGCTTGTATTTCTCCCAGTCCCCTGCCTTACTGGGAACAGCTTTTCTGTCTTTCTCAGCCAGTGAGGACATTCAGCCAGGGCAAGAAGCATGCTGCTGGCTCACCCAGGAGCCTGCTCGTTCCGCTCAGGGTGGATGAATCCCCCTGAAACTTATTGGGGTCTTCTGCTGGCTCTCACCCTAGGTTTTGGTCCCCTGAAAACCAAAGCGTCTCACCAAGATCCTGCACTGGGACATGGCTGAGGCATGGCTCAGAAGCCCACCCAGATCCCCCCGTTCAGTCAGGTGAGTATCTGCTGCCCCCAGTATAAAAATGGGCACCTTACCCCATCCTCCAGGCCATGAATCGTGTGAGTTCAGTGCAGGCGTGAGGAGGGTTGCCTGTTCACTCCTCTGCCAATATGCTGAAGATGGCATTTGCCAAAGCAGAGACTCTGCTTGCACAAAACTGGGCTTTTAAACTTTGAAATCGGTTCAGGAGAGTTGGGCAGAGCTTTGTAGCTCCCTACAGCAGAGGGCATGTTTGTTTGCAAGACTCTGTCTCAGTACCAGCATTTCACACAGTGAATGATGAGACTAGGAAATAAACACGGGAGAGAAAGGGGAAGTTGCCAAGATGAGGCATTTTCTTGAGAATTCGAAGGCTGAGTTTATACATTTCAGAGCGCTCTGTCCCTTTGTTCCCAGGCAAGAAAAAATTCGGGAGAAGGATTGTTACTCTTCCTTTGGCAGAGCTTCCTCCTTCCCCAAATGGTCCCTCTGCAGAGGCCCCATCTCTCTTAAAATAGGTGAAGTTATGTTGGCACTTACTGCAGGAGGTTAATATTTGAAAACAAACCCAGGCAGACTTTGTTCCCAGGAATCAGTGCAGTTGGCAACATGCATGCTCATTCAAGGCAGCTGCAAAACAAACCCTGTTCCTGGTAGCTGTTGTTACTATGAGAAGGCAAAAGCTGCTCATCCACCACAGACAGGAGCTGGTACTGGAAGACTTGTGCTAAAAACCAACATGTACTCACTGTGGCAGCATTAGCAACGCTGCCTGCACAGGCTATTCCTAAATATAGTTTAGTCTTTTTCAGGATGATCTCTGATTCATTAAATGAACGTAAAGCTCCACGGATAATAACCAAAACAAATCAAATCAAAACATCATCCTTTTACTTGAAAGATCCTACACGTTTTACTGCTTCATAGAGAGTTTTCTAAGATGGGAAGCTCTGCAGTGCCTGAAGGTGCAATGAGCTCCAGCCGCTCAGTGAGCTGTGTCGTAGCACAACTGAGAGGAAAACACGGCATATCCACTCCTGGTGTCACTTTGTTGTCTGATTGACAACACTCCGGGGATGAACTTGCCCCTAGTGAGTTTAAACAGACTCCTGATTGTGAGTCAGAATAGGAATGGATGCAGAGGGGTCCCCAGACTGAGCGCATTGCTATCCTGGAAGCCACCATAGCAAAACACAATATTGTCCTTCTGTGCAATTTCTAAGTACCGCACCTTAAAGAGAAGAATCAGCAACATAAAGTATGTTTGTTTCCATATGCAGGTAACTGAATATTGCCTTTGCTTGACTTATATAGAGAGGATATAATGCATGGTCATACAGCATGGTATTATGCAAGATTATTTACACTTAGGAAATGCTGTAACTATGCTTTTTTTCTTTCCTGTATGATTTTGCAGTGGGTCATTTCACTGCACGCAATTGAACAGATCTGCAAGCTGAGCAGGCGGGGGAAGCAGAAAAGCGAACATACATTAATAATGCTGGTAATGCCCCCATTAATGTCTGCCAATCTCTAGCTCAGTGCCATCATCAAACATCCGATGGGATGAGTGATAGCCTGGTGCCATGCAGCACGCAGCCAGAAGCCTTCCTTTGAAAAGCAGTGAGGCAAACCCGGTACATCTGAAGGGAATTAATGGCAAATTCATGGCAGCCAGGCAATATTGAAGCAGCAGCCGGAACAGCTGTTGCTGACGTTCTCCTGTTTGAATCTGTTCTGTCATCCTGCCTAAGCCAGGCAGAGGCTGCCAATGCATCCTGCGCATGCAGAAGAACTGACCGCTTTGCCTTGGCTGGCTTATTTGCGGTGGCTTTTTTGTCTTCAGGTGTCGCCTTGGTTTTTTGAGGCTTGCTTTGATTAAGTTGGTAGTTGGCTTTAATATCAGGTTTTCCCCTTATTATCCTCTTTTTGTCTCCTCATTTGAGGGTATAGTAAAAGCTATACATAATCCTTTGCCACAACAGAGTTTAATTTTGCCCCTCACTGTTTCATGCCTCTAAAGCAATACTGAAATGGGAAGGGGAGAGCAAGGCTTAGCTGAGCCATGCCAAACCTTTCCGCACCTCACGCCACGGCAAAACACTTCTTGGGGGGAGGATACAGGTGTCTAATCCTAGCAGCAGAGCTACACTTAATGATCCATAGAAAAATGGGAAAAAAAATTTAAGAGTGGATTAAAAGGTTTAATGAGTTACATGGGAACAATGTTTTATCAGGAGAGGAGAGGCAAGGGCCAGCTCCAGCCATCCACCCACACGTTCCTTCGTGCATTCTCTAACCAGGGAATTGTGTGGTTGTGCAGAAATCGCTTTCATGAGGTCAATGTGTTCACTGGGCTGAAAAGAATTGCCCTCCTCACCACTTTCCTCAAAAGAGCAGGACTAGTGCTTTTCTCTCACGCTCAGGCTGTGTAAATCCAAAATTACTTCACAGAAGGTAATGGAGCTCTATGGATGTAGGGAAATAGGCTAAAGTAGCTCAACACTGACCATCACATCTTCCTGGAAATTGATTCAGGAGCAAGGCTGACTACATAAATCTAATTGCTAAAGGCAATGGATGTGATGATATAGAACAGATAGGAAAATATCAGTGACTTAATGTACAATAGCCATTTTGGTAGCAGAACACAGATTTTTGCACCCCACTGAAACCTCAGCTGACATATAGGAGGTTTCATGACAGGTCTTAGGGGAAGTTTTATAGAGAATTGAAAGTGGATTTTAGTTCCCCGTAAAGCAGTGCCCTGATTTTGGAGGTTAACCTAATTGTCTAGGGCTCCATGTGTTTATGCAGCAACATAATGTTATACTGTATCTCTCGGAGTGACGCTAATAACACAGAACCTTTTCTATTAGATTGTGATTATTGTTTGCATTACGATGCTGCTAGAGAGTCTAAGGCTGGTACAGGGTCCCAGTGTCTTAGGCAATATGGAAATGTGTAGTAAATGACCATCCTTGCTCTCAGAATCTTTAAATCTGAAATTATACTGTATTTCCAATTTATATTTCATGATAGTGTATTGGTATATTACTTTTCATCTCAAAGATTCTGTAAGCATTTCTCATTAGACAGTGTGACTGTGACTACAGTGCAGGGTAAAAGAGTGCAAGTGCTAAGTATTTACTATGCAATACAACAGTGAAGAGATTTTAGCTCAAGACAGATGAGTAACTGTTTTACTTAGGGCGAATGCTAAGGGAGGATGTGTCCATACAATCCAAACAAGAGCAGAGTGTGTCATTGTTTGCTTGAAAGATTCATGGGTAATAAACTACACAGTTCCTGGCTTCATCCTACAAATATGGAAATGATCCTACTTGGGTATGAACATTAGCTGCTGCAGTCATGCATCCGCTTGGCCAGCATAGCCGAGGAGCATCCCATTCATCCATTTCTCCCTGCCTCTGCCCAACTACCTCACTTCCCTGCTAGCACTGCTGAAGTTAAACAACTCTCAGCATTACCAGTCCAAATCCCTGCTCAGTGGTTTACGTAACTGTGCTTGCAAAAATTGGCTTAAAATGCTTTGCAAGCTGAACCTTTCAAGGTCTATTACATAGCTCGCTGGTAGCGTTCTGTACAGCAAAACAGCTCTCCTTGCAATAGAAGCTGTCAGGATTCTGTTGTTGTTATTCCCTGTGTCTTGAAAATTGGGATGAAAAACCCCAAACAATCATTGTAGGCGCCACATGCAACTGGTATGAAAGAGCAGCACTGCTGACACTAATGGCATCATTTTCTCAGTTGAGAAGAAAGCGCGAGCACTGAGCTGAAATGCATTTGAGCTGAGTAGATTGTTTTGTTAGTAGCAATGTTGCCCATGGAATCTGCAGTATCGCTTACAATGGTCTTCAGCAGAAGGTGGAGTTTTGCTTTCATGTTCTATTTCTCCCAGTGTGGAGCAGGGAAAAAAAAATCTGGATTCAGTGTTTCCTTGGAATATTTCTGGTTGACAAATAGGTAGAGTTTAGGCTCACACTGCTTCTGGAGCTGGTGTGAGTCATTTTACTTCAGGGCTTAAGCGCCTGACACTTATGAAAAATGTGAAGATACATGGCAATGTGCATTAAGATTTCCACAACCCCTGCTGCCTTCTGTCTCCTGCCCATCTTCTCTGCTGATCACAGCATTTTCTCTAGCAGAAATGCTGATAATGTTAATCTCATCCAGTTACATGTAAAATGGTTATAAAAGGTCCATGAATTTGCAAGTGCAAAGGACACATATAGTGAGTAGCCATCACTGACCTGACGTTTACTATGTCCACACACGGACTAAATGTCAATGAAATTTCTATAGGGTCAGCAGAGGGAAGTGAGGACGCTTCAAAAACAATGCTTCCCCTCTCCTCACCCTGCCATCTTAAGCAGTTGTGTACATTGAACTCCTCTGAGCTTCTCTTATAGAACAGAAAATTTGATATCAACACAAGAACTCTGCAGGGATGAGTACATGTTATGTTCCAGACCAGCAACTGACCTTGAGCATGAAACCCCCATGTCATGGTCAGAAAACCTCCCTGTTTGGTTGACTCACAGTCCTTGAATGGAAATAAGGAGTCTGAATTACAATAACTGTACAACCTATGAAGAACAGTGCATTCTCAAATACCCATAGCATCTCACTCTCTGTTCATTTTCCTTATCTTCTCTGGGAAAAAACCCAACACGTCAGTTTTCTCATGCTGCTTTTTAATGTGATGATATAATGTATTGCCCTTAAGTGTTTAATTTCCTTATTAACCATCAAGATCATGTAGTGGTCTATATGACATGGCAAAGGACAGCTGGTTTTCAAAGAGTTTAAAGAGTTAATGGTCGGGGTAGAATAAACAAGGTGAAAAAACTTGAAAGATTAGTAGTTCTACTTAGTTTAAATGTAATTTTCTTTCCTTTGTGACTTCCCTTGATATGTTTGGCATATTCTGTTGTGGCTGAAGTGTGTTTTTGAGTGAGCTGGAAGAGCTCCGATGGCTTTCTGACAGAGTAAAGCATCAGGAGGGGATGGAAGCTATGGTCTCTGTGTGCAGAGCTACCAGAGCTATCGAAGCAGCAGGCTCATATTTCCCAGTCATACTGCATAAGGGTCACGGTAGTGGAGAAGGAGGTCCAACAACATGGCTGGGAGGAGGAACAGGAAGAGAAGGGTGTGCTAAAGCTTGACCTGACAGTGCAAGGCAGATAACCCCACTTCTTTTCATCTCCAGTCTTTCCTTTACTCTCTGTCCTCTCTCCTACTGATGATCTTTCTGTTCCTTTTCTTGATCTCGTTGCTGCAACAAGTTAGATGCAAGTCATGATTCCTGCCTGTTTATTTGCCATGTGGATCAGCTCTTTGTTCAGGGCCTGTGCAAGTGTGTGACCCCAGGACTGCCTTTACAACACTGGGATTTTGAAAACACGACGGTGATCACATGTCGTTTGGGCTCCAGCTGGCATCAGCTCTGTCCTCCAACAGGAGACCAGGTCATACCCTGCTCTCGGTGCACCTGGGTGAGAACTGGTTTACCTCTCCCACAGCAAATCTTAAAAAAATCTGCATTTTTCTCCTGCTGCGTGTCAGACCAAAATTTATCATTTCTGATTAGAGACAGCCTCTTTCCTTGACATCCCCACGTCTGAGGCATTCATCTGGGATGGTGAGACTCGAGGTTCACAGCTCCTATGTGTTTCATATAGGTTGTGCTGAGTACAGCTAAAACTTGTTTATGAGTCTGTCCTAAGCCAGGTGCTATGCTGCTGACTACCCTGGCTGAGAATGTCCTGACTTATTTTCCTGATGAAAATATCAGAAACAGTGAATTTCTGCAGCAATGAGCACCGGGGTCAGTGAGCTGGCCAAGTATAAAAAACATTTCATCAAAAAAGTTCCTGAAAACGAAAAGCATCACATTCTTTAAAGTAATTGCATATTAAAAGACTTTAAATGCCAATACTGCAGGTACTATTTTCCCTCAAAAAGCTCCAACTGAACAGATGAGCTTGGCTCTGCTCTTACGGTGATGTAATTCAAGTTAAATGTCCTCTTGTACCAGCAGCCACTGGAGTTGGAAGAAGCCATTTTCTTCATCAGATCTGGGCCAGATGGGCTGGAATAATATCCATTTTACATGTAGCAAACATTTTCCATGCCAAAGGTGGTCCCACATACTCTTCTAGCCCAGCTTGCCTTCTGTATACTGCCAGTTCTGTCCTGATCTCATACCACATGCCTGCATTTCCAGCTCTTTGCAAAAAACCTTGAGCTAAGCCTTTCCTCCTTTGAAAGAGTAATTATCTCCCAATAGGGAGGAAGTCCATCCTGCAATACATTGTTGGTTTTTTCTTATTTTTTTAGCAGGTACAGCTGTTTTTCAGTCTGATTGAAAAGCTGTAAATGGCCTTTTACTCAAGCCATTGGAGAACTTTCTCAGCAGGAGTTAAGGCAGCCAAGCACTTGACTGTTTGCTTTATAAAAAACCTTTAAATCCTTTTGCCTGACTGTGCTTAATTGTTTTGGAGACCTTGGCAATTGTCTTTGTCGCTATGTAATTTACGGTTAATGTTGACCCAGCAGCTTCCGAGTTACCCTCATTGCCCGACACCAAGGAAACCCAGCAGACTGGTGAGAGGAGCTCCAGGGACGGTCCTACTGCAAGAGCAACCCATTATGGCTTTCAGTCAAACAGTCAGAGTTTGGACTTTGTTTTGCTATTTTTCTTTCTGACAACTGGCTTGAATTCAATCCATAGAGAGCATGAGCAAAAATCACTAGCATTTGAGGGCTTCACAGTGGCCTATGAGGTTGTAGGATCTTGCCCTGCTGCCGATAAATAGATATCCTTGTTTTTAAAACTGCTGCTGTAATTTCCACCCTTTGTTGATAAATTCTGCAGAAAGGCCAACGCTGAATGGGTGTGAAGACCAAACTGGCTCCAGTGCATCACGGTGGATGGATGCTGGTACAGTGCCAGGGTCCTTCTCATTCACTTTTGATGTTGGAGCTGTATCCTCAGTACGTGGAAGACTGCCAAATTCATCTCCCATGATGCTTGAATTCATGTCATGTTATTTCATTGAGATGTATAATGTGCAGTACAGAGATGAAGGCACAGTTTTCCTTTAGCCTTTCCCCATCAAGGACCAAAATGCAAGAAGAGGGGGTTCATGGTCAGACCTGCAGATGTTTCCCTTGTTGGGAAAGGCCCTCCCCAAGGAGACCAGACAAGAGGGAATGAACTAGAACAGAAAGCAGGACGCCCTCCTGTCTGCTGCACAGACACAGCCGTTAGACGGACCTCTTCATGCTTCCTTTTCAATTCACTTTTTAATTAAGATTGAATAGGCATTGTCAGGTGTAAGAAAAAAATCCAGACACTTTGGGTGTTTGTCAAGGACCATGGAGGTCTTTCTAGTCCTGTCCCAGTTACAAAAAGAGAAAAACATGCCTTACACTGCGTAACCAAAGTGTGTGCCTCCCAGGATGCGTATTTAAAGGGTTTCCACTTGGCGGTCAGGCTCACGATGGACTTGTGGCAGTTCCAGAAATTTCTATACACTGGCCAGTTTGCATGTTCTTTGCCTGCTCCGAATGGGAGTCAGAGCAATTTAACCTGAATGTCTCTCTGCAATTACTGTAGCTCAGTTGATACTGCCACTTGATAAGTTGCTGCACTTTGTCTTTATGTCTCAGCCTTCAAGAGTGGCAACACTGCATCAAATACTCATTCGAACCCCTTTGAGGAATTTATGGCTTCATTATATTTTGCCTAGCAAAAATACCAAGGTATTACAGGGGGCTTCAAAGTAAAGTTTTATGCAGAGAAGTGAATGAGGCATCAGGGCAAAATTCCCCTTTGATATATCATTAGCAGTGGTAGAAGCCAAGAATATGAATTCAGGGATAAAGAGGCTCTATGCAGGACGGAACTAGCTTTTTGTGTGTCCCTGGTAATCAGGACACCTGTAAATTATTTTAAATCCAATGAATTATAGGAGAAGATTAAAAACTCAATTGTTATCAGTCTGTTGCCACAAGGAATTACTTGGGAAGGACAGGTAAAAGGATGCTTTTTCACTCTGTAAAGCAAAGTGTATCTATAAAGTAGTATATCCTGTTATGATCTAATTGATGCTCTTGCCTCTAAAAGTTGGTAATGCAGCCATTGAAATTACAGATTTCGACACTGTTCAGCACTTAGCTTATGCTGAGACATCCAACTTACTGATTAGACCACTCCACACTATACTTTGTTAATTATCTTTCATTTCTCTCCCTCTGCATTGCAAGCAAACAGCTGAGGAATTATAGGAGCAAGGACAGTGTACAATTTTATTATATACTATCACTAGTTGTATTATACTTCCTGAAATTATCTTTCCTTCTGTTATACACGGAAACCATTCACCAAATAGAATTGCAAACTGAAGCACTAAAGGGCTATAGCTGAGACATTTAGGCCCCAGCTTTTATTTTTAAGGGCCTTTACAAATCCTGAAGTAGCTACTAATAACTTTACGGGCAGTCTCGGTGCCACAATGATAAAAGCACCAGTAATTGGACTTTGTGACTTGCTGACACCAACAGGATAATTCTCTAAACCCCCAGGGTACCATATTTCCGTGCATGAAACCTGCATGCACCTAACGATGGCACCTCGTGCATGGAGCTCCAGCCTGCAGAGCGCAAGGGGGTTGGAGTCAATATAAGGCCTGTACTGTCATTTATGAAATAAAACTGGGAGGAGGAGGGGAAGAGGCTGCTCCGTAAGCAAACATACCCCGTGCATGCCCAGTGCCTCTGGAGTCGCAGCTCAGAGAAGCCATGTTTTTGTCTACCCTGCCATCCCCTCGGGACAACCCGATGATTCTGGATATGCTCCTGCACAATGGCTGCAACTCTTTTTTGGAGCAAGGGGCTAGAAACAGGGCTGTCGGGTTTTATTCCTGTGCAATAGTTGCTGCTGGGCAAGCGCTTTACATTCAGTGCGGGTACCTATAGGAAACCCTTGGGAAAGCAGATGAGAGCGGAGCGTTTCTTTTCTCCCCAGAGGGAGCACGGTAGGGGCAGCACCGATGTGTGACCTCCCTTGCGGCAGCTCTGGGATTCAGCCACCTGAAGGCATGAGAAGGCAGATCTGGGTCCACAGCAGCTCCATGAAAAGCCCACTGGAGTTTAGCAGGAAAAGGCAACCTTCGCCCACAATTTTTTAAACTTTCCAAAGAAGCGTTTTCTTCTGCAGGGCTGTTCTAAGTTGCCCGGAGCGATCCATTTAAAGCCCTCGATACCTGCCCCCTGTCCAAAATAATGTGGAACGGCGGTGGCAGGGTTGGTGTGCCAGACTCTGTTCGGGAGAAGCTTGGACACCGGCTTAGTTTTGCTCACATCCCTGCCACGTGCAATGGGTACCAAAAAAAGCCAACCCTGACCCTGTTGAAAGAGGCTAACAGCCCCAGGTCAGTCCTGCTCACAGTGAAGTTGATGATACAGCCACTGTGAAAAGAATCGGAAGAAGAAACTACCCTGGACACCAATATGTGCCAGCGTTTTGCCACAGAAAGCAGCCTTCATGTAAAAACAAAAAATCAAGCCATCTGAATATAATGGGAAATCTGAGTAAAAAAGGGGAAGGAGTTCTGCTCTAGACATTGGAAACTGTAAAGCGTATCTTTTTTGCAGGCTGGTGATGTCAGAGAAATGCTCTGTGACCTGGGGACTAAATAAAATGTCACCGGGCTTCCAAATCCAGCAAAGCAAGCCAGTAAAAACCGAGTGTTTTCTGAAAACATTTCTTCATGTAATTGAATGCAATTCCTCCAAACTCTTTTCATGGCAAATCAGCATTGGCATATAAACCAGCTAGCACATTAATAAATCAAAAAAGCTTACCAGATTGTGTCTGTATATATAAATTTACCTTGTCTGATAGGATTAGACAAGTGAGGAGTACATCTTCTAAAAAAACGAAGTGCTGAAAATGATTATTTTTAAAATGACTCCTCCTGTACCCTGAGTTTAAAAATGACTCCTCCTATACTCTTCCTGCATTAGAAAATGTGAGGGGTCAAGTCTGAATTGCTCCGTTCATTTTATTGGCATTAGCTAGCATGACTTACAGCATGGATCCAAGTTCATATATTTATAATACACAATTTAAACATTACAATTTCAAATTATACCTGTAATCATATTCAAAACTTCAGAATGCTTTCCAGTGAAACATGAATGTGTTACATAAGTTGAATTCCTGAAGCTATAATATTAGGCACCATAAATACCAGCGCAAAAAAATAATATCCCTCAAATGTGTTTAAAAAAATGTACTGTATTCTGGAAACCAAATTTTAATTCTGGATAGATGCCAATCCTGGAGCTATCAGCCTGACTGTGAGCGCTGAATTTGCAGTGAGATGTTTAGATTATGATATTTTTTAACTGATACATACTGAAATACTATCTTGATGTTATTAATGTGAGGGGAATGACTTGGACTTGGATCAAACTCAGTCTTGCCTTTGAGTGTACTTAATTTAGGTGTCTCTGTGGGTACTTTTCACAATCTAACACAACAAAGAAATAAAGTCTTGAGTAGATAATGGGGCTGTGGTCCAGAGCAGTACTCACAGGATGCAGGTACTGGGCACCAGCAGCGGTGATGGAGAGACAGTGACCTGAGGTCTTGCCGTCTGGCTGAAGGGAATCCCTACAACCCTCTCTTCTGCTAGAGGCAGGAGATGTTGGTGGCATTTCATATTTTGTGCGTATAGAGAGCTGTTTTCAAAAGAGCAGGGAATTCATTTGGCCTGTTTTCAACACCTACTTGAACGTGGTCCCGCAGTTAGACTTGGTAAGTCGTGAGAGCCTTGTTACCTTCAGAAGACTGCCAGAAAGGCAAACTCTTGCAAAGACATCAAGTGAGAAAATGCAGCTAGCAGAAAAATGATTTCCAAGTAGCTGTGAAAGTAAAGCAAAGAAGGAAGGGAAAAACAAATGGAAGTGTGTGTACAGCCCTTGTAGTGCCAAGAGAGAGCATCTGCCTGCCTAAATTGAGAGCTAATGTTCTACCCCAATGCATAGCATCGTACTTTCCTTAACTCAAAGCATATTTTGATTAACCCCACCCCAAAGGAGAATGTGTGGGTTTAAATTTCACGATGGAAACAAGTTCATGAACTCAGGCAGGTTTTACAAAGAGGCCACGAGGTTAACAAAACTCCATGGGGCTCAACTATCCCTTGTACAAATATTAGCTAATTGACAGTGACATGTTTCTCTCACTTCTTATCCAGGGTGAGACCGTCAGGGGTTGGAACAAGATGCCTTCCCCTGTCAGCTCAGCTGCTCAGGGGGGATGGCACCACATCCACCGACTAATGCCAGGGGTTGGCTGGCCATACAAAGGTGATATTATAGTGGAAAGCAGCAAAAGTGTTGAGCAGAAACAGAGAGATGATGAAAAGCTCACTCCTGTGGGACTATTAAGGCTATGCTTTTGGTAGGCATAAGGCATCTCAACCCACAGTCAGCTAGAGAGGGGCAGTTTTGCAAAGGGGTAGGGCATGGGCACCGTTCTGGTGTCACCTGAACCTGCAGCAGCCCCCAAAACTGCTTCTGTCCCACGGACTCTGCTCACCAGAGCCTCCTCCCTGCTCTGCTCTCTGTGCCCTCCCTGGTTTGTCTCGACCTGCTCACGTCAGGGGAAAGCAGCAGGCACTAAAAGAGCCCACATTCTCATTTAGAAATGCTTGGGCATTTGGTCTCAAAGATAACATCAGACCTCATTAAGCCCACACTCCAAGCAAATGTTTTCCTTCAGCCCACTTGTCAGTTTTAGGATGACAGAAGCGCATTTTCAAGTTTCTCAGTAATCTCAGTGAGATAACATGTGCTGGAGCAGGGGTGGCAAGGGATTTGCAACCCAACACCAGCATGCTCACTGCTCTTTGAAGACTGAGCTGTTTTGCTGCAGTGTTTAAAAAAACGAGAAACACATCCCTGCAACTAGTGACAACCTCTGACACCATCAGGCTCCCAAGTCAGCCGGCTTTCTCTTTTCCAGATGTTGCACGGGTAGCTCGGTCACACAGACACGCATCTGCAACTTCTGGATCGCTGCTTTCCCCCAGACTGACCCCAATGGAGCTGGTAAGCACCATGGTGTACAGCTGGTTAATTTGGTTAAACATTTAACAAACTCCTTCTTTGTGATTGCAGCTATTTCTTGCTGCAGGTCAAATCCTGCTGCAGGCTGCAGGCCTTTCGCAGGCAATGCATTCACAGATTTCACACAGTACTCAATCTGCATTGGAAATACAGGATTTGACCCATTATTTACAGGCAAGCTTCTAAGTGTCTAGTAACCTGTGTCAAAGATAGATGCCATTTGACCTTTGCTGGCTCACTGATGTGAGCAAAAAGTATCATTCCAAAAAACATGAGAATTTTCTTCTCTCGGGATTTGCCTTTTCTTCCCCCCCCCCCCCCCCCCAAAAAAAAAATCTTTTTGAAGACCCTATAAGTGAAATGCAGAAACATGTCTTCTTTGCAGAAAACCCCATGGGGCTATAATGTGGCTTTTGCAAAATGGCTAAGCTGCCCAGGGTGCTAACTGAAAGTACTTCAAAGAAACCCAGACCTACAGAATTCCACCCAAACTGCTCTTTGAAAGGTTAGACCTCCTGAAAGTACTCTGCCTGGGTTACACACACAGCAAGTCCAAAGCCTCTGCTTGCTTTTGGCTTACAAAATTTGAAAGCCAACAAATTCTTGATCCTCAGCCTATATTTTCCCTTTTTCCTTTTCCTCCTGCACTCCTAATTGAGGCTTCAAGCGTCACAACAAATACTTCTAAATAAGGATTCATTGCCTGTAAAAGAGCTGTAGACTGTTATATGCTTCATTTAGGGAACAAGTAGCTGATCTAGAAGTACTTTTTCTTATTATCTTATCTTCTATTTGTACTTCATTTAGGAAACACATAGCTGAGCTATACATATTTATTCTTATTATTTTATTCTCATGAGGGCTCTGGTTTAGTAAGATAACAGAGCACCTGCCTAACATTAGGCAGGCCAGTATTTTATTCAAAAGCAATTGGACTCCTGAGCTTAAGTGCCCTGCTAATCAATGCATCAATAACCACTTCCAGTCCCAAATCTTCCTACGCTGGTCTTGCCAGAAATATTTCCAGTCATACTGTGCTTTTCTTTTCTCCAGAAATGCCAGGAATGCCAGGGGCAGTCACACAGCAAAGGCAGCCTCCCTTGCTAGGGACCTGAGGCTTTCACTAACATGACTGAAATCACAAAGGCCTTTTCTGCAGACCTTCAGCTTGTAAACTTGTAAATAACAGAATATAATTCAGCATTTCCTATAGGTTGCTTTAGCATTATTGCTGCTCATATTTCTCCCAGGCGTTGAGAGTGCTTTATTTTTCCCCAGATAAATTAGTATGATAAAACAGCAATTGTGACTTGAATGCAAGAATGCATTGTCCAGAAAAGATAGAAGGAAAAATGTGTATGGTAGGCTAGCAAGTAATGTGTGTCAATGGTGTCATAAACTGGAGAAACATGAGAAATAAAGGCATGGATAAAATGAACTTGCTTTGGTAAAGTCATTTTAGAAATAACAGCAGAAGGGGCTTTGTAGTTAGTCTTCCACATCCACATCAGATCTGTAAGCTCTGAGTTGGCATATGAATAGAAATCTTTGCACTATTAAAGTGAGAACTATTAACCATGCACAGCGTCATTATAAAAATGTTATCTTTCCAGCTACAGACTGCAGAGCTAATCATTTGAAGTCCAGTTATTCCTAGAATGACAGCCAAAAATTTTCATCACCAAAAACGTAATCAGGAGAAAATGATGACATTTTATATGTAGTTTTGATAACTGGTGAAGGTATTACAGACAAGCTTCTCTTAGAAAATAACTGTAGAGCAACTAGTCACAACATACTCATTAAATGGAATAGAAATGAAAACATGTTGAGATTTTTTTTTTTTCCAGTGCAAACTCTGAGAAATATATGGGAATGAGTTAGCAAAGCCAAGTGGCCTGGACAGCTCAGGGACTTAGATGTAAAAGTTTCATGTTTCCTTAAACCAGGACTTCAAAACCTTTAATAATTTGCAGCCTCAGCAAAGGGAAAACAAACACTTGGAAAAAGGTCTGAACTTGACTGGACTAATGACTTCTTAAAAGAGAGTGTTAGGAATTAGACGTGATTGTGCAAAGAGTAGAAAAACAGATGTAAGCAGTTCCTTTCCCACTTTACAGTTCTTCTGTGGAACTGGACTGGTCTGATTTAATATCTTTATGGATGATACTGGTTCAAAATGAATTGGTACAGAACAGAGCAAGTGCTGATGAAATTTGCAGGTGACCCAAAACTAAGGGCACTGCAAGTATAATGGAGGACCCAGATACCACACAGAGAGATGTAGATGCCTTTCAGAATAATAATAACAAAAGGGGCTGAAATTCCCTTGTACAAAGTACTGGAGATTAGTAACAAGAATTTTTATCCTCACACAGAGGTTCATCACTTGGGAGTGATAATAGGAGAGGCCTGCATAGTGAAAAGGTAAAAAAGTTAAATTTCACCTTACATGTCTCCAAGTAAGATACTTCCAGTAGAGTTAGGAAAATATGAATGCCAGACTGTAAGATGCTGATAGTGCCTTATCTGGCCTATCTGCGGTATTGTGGAAGCTGGCATTGAGGGGCTACAGGTTCAAGCAGAAGCATGTGCAGAAAAGGGTTACTAGGATGAGCACAGAAGTGAAAGTCCCATCTTACAGAAAGAGAACTAGAAGAACTTTTCTTGTTTGCTTTGCTAAATTAAGCCTGAGAGTGGTATGATTGCTTTCCATAAGCAAGCAAACAGAAGGGAAAAGAGCTGGGAGCTGAACAATACTGGCACAAGAACAAATGTGTATAAATTATCCATGAATAAATTGAGGAGGAAAATCAGAAGATTTCTATTCACCAGAAGAGTGAGTTTCTGCATCTGTCTTCTGGCAGGAATAATTAGAACAAAGAATCTCAGCAGCTTTCAAACACTGTGAATGGGAATATAGTGCTGGTCATTCTAACAGCAGAATAAAGTCAGTAGCCAAAAAGCCCCTCTCTAGTTTGATGTTCTAACTTCTGCTCCCATAGCAGAGAGAGCAGAGGTGCTCTTGGGATATTTTCCAAACATTATTATACATAAGGAATCAAATATGAAGGAGTGCTAAGGTGAAAATTAAACTCAAGCCTGTTTACCTGTGTTGGGTATTACTCCCCTGCAAAGAAAATTACTGACTCACTTGGATGTGTTTATTTCTTGTTCCATTTTGTTCGCTGTAAGCGACCTTTGCCACAGACACAAGAGGATAGTGGGCAGACAGCCTTTCTCCATCACAACAGCATTTCAGTACCAGACAGGCAGTATAAACCAGGTCGCTTGCTCTGCAATTGCAGACCATGAACAGAATTGTCATGGTTTCAGATCTTGCACCAACAGGCCCCCTTAAGATAAGACATTTAACGTTTCTTACCAGCAGACCTTGCAGTTGTCTGCAGGAACGAGAGAAGATTTTCTGTGTTGCTGACCAGCCATTTGTGTCCAGGCACTCACTGGGCATTTTCATTCCACTGGGCATTTTTACTCCACTGGGCATTTTTACTCCGGTCTTTACTGCAGACTTTCCAGGAGCTTTGCTCTCCCCCAGGGCTGTGGGTGCTGGGTATCCCTGGCAGTCTCGACACCTCCATGAAGAAGCCAGCCTGAGTTAGGAGAAAGACAGAGGAGTCTCCAGGAGAGAGGGAGAATTACTCCTCTGTGGGAGAGAGTGCCCTGTTTAGGAAATGAACATTTCTCCCAGGTAGCAGTGTGTGGGTGACTGATACTGCTTTTCTTCACCAGCAATTCTTTTCTTTTTTTCTCTTTTAATGAAACAAACCCAAGTTATTTGCTCTTTAATAGTCACTGAATTGAAGAGAAAACACAGTTTGATTCAAATTATAGGTTCCATTTTGGAAATCTTTTCTACAATGAAAGAAACCGGAAAATAAAACATTGCCTTTTCAGGGGATATCCCTCATGAGTGAGTGAGTGGAGCAGTAAGGTAGAATTAGGCAGAAAGAGTATTTGAACTGAATTCCCAGTCTGTAGGCTTGGACACAAATCTCTCGTACCCCATCTGAGCTCTCTGAGCTCCGGGCATAGGCACAAAAGTGTGTTTCTCATTTATAAACAGTTATACTCTGCAAAACTGATAAATACAAATTAGAAAAAAGAAAAGCTGCGTGATTTGGTAGCCTGATGGCTCAAGCAGTGGGAACAGCTGGACACTAGTCTTTGTTCCAATTAGTGCTTACCCACATACACAAATAAAATATTTTTACCAGGAGATGCTGAAAATGCCTTTTTGTTAGACCTCTGTATGGCTCAGCTCCTAGGGCACTTTCATGAAAAACAGAGGTTGGGAAGCCCGAGTTCAGCTTCTGTCTACCTCCTGGCAAAAAATGGGTTTGAACCATGATGTCCTCTACCCTTGCTGGGTCTGCTGACACCCAAGCAGCCAGAGGAGAGCCACCCTTGCCTTGTCAGTTTTGCAAACCCACCGTCGAACTTAGCTTCAAAATCGAGGTAGCTCCTTCCAGAAGTGCCTAAGCAAGGCATTTTCCATCTCAGCCTCTTCCTTATTTTGATCCAAACTATTGAACGCAAACTGAATTCACAGATATTTTCAACCCTTCCATTTGGTGGTTTGAGGGATTTTTGTTTTGATCAAATAACGCATTTACCACAAATGTTTGCCAAGCTCCAGCCTCAAGGTTATTTGAATGAAAAATCCCTCCCCGGTCAGGCCTGCCCTTGTTCTGAGCTCAGATCCCCCCTTCTCCACTGCTCTGTCTTATGTGGGCTGCGTTTGCTTGCACAGAGTCTTTTGTTTGGTATCTGTCCATGGATCCAGAGCTGATGTTCTTTTTCTTTCCATCTCAAAAGCGTGTTGTGCAAAGACAGCACTGTGCTGACAAATTAACAGGGGAAAATAGCATTATTTAAGCACAAACATCTCAAACTTTTGTCATGGTGCTCTATAAATACAACACAACATCATACAGTGTCTGCTCGGATCAAATGTTTGCGATGAAAGGATGTCTGCGAATCTATTTAAAGGGGATTAAGATTTTAGCTGGCTAGATTCTGGGTCATTGGTTTAACGTCTATATTATTCAGTCCTGTAGTATCTGTCTGCTAGACAGATTGCTTTAACATCTATCCTACGGCATACTGTGCTAATTATGCTTCCCATCCTCTGCAAGGCATTTTCAGATCTGAGCACAAAAAGTGCTGTACGAGTGGCTGCTATTCCTATGACACTTTGTTAGCTGCCTGGCTCTCCCCTCCCACAGCCCCTAGCCCCCCGACCGACATGCACACATCCACGTACTGTGCTCCTTTGTGAAGTCCTTGTAGGCACATCCCTCTAACAAGCCATGTTTTCGCTTGCCACGATGAACTGTCAGAGGGTACAGTAGCAGCCAGCAGCAGCAGCACTGTAGGTTGTTATTAAAACAGCATGAGCACAAATATACCTAGAACTGGCCCAATAATTTTATTTTTGTTTTAAAGGCCAATGAGAAAATCAAGGGGGAGAGGATGGTGTAGGAAAGGGAATCGCTTTGTGTCAGAACATTTCAATCAACCAAGTATTATTCTACCTGAAAATATTGGGGTTTTGCATGTTCAGATTATTTATTTCCTTGCTTTCTCCTTTCAGCTGTGGGTTGATTTAAAGGAACAACAACAACAACAACAAAAAAGCCAGACAGTTTAGCGCAGAGAACACCAGAACAGATATGTTCAGCTGATGGAGGCTGCCCTCCTCGCTGGAGGTGTGGGGGACAAATCTGCTTTTGTCAGATGCAAACTGGATTTCCCATTTAGGCAACGCCCCCCCCCCCCCCCCCCCCCATACACACACACACGCACTTGCAAAGGCTTCATTTTCCAGCAAATTTACTGCTCACTGAAAACACCCCAGCTCTTCCTTTGCCAGCCCTTTTGCATTCCCCAGCCCTGTTGTATGAAGATTAGAGGCAGATGTGCCTATGCCCGGGGTCCAGGAGCTTTGTCTGCTATTGCAGAAGCCCCCCGCTCCCCTCCTGCCCCCCGTGAGATTTCCCCGGCAGAAAGGCGTGCTCTGTTGTCCTCAAAGCGCAGGAACAACAGACCTGTGATGACAGAAGTGTGATAAATAGAGAATAATGTGTCCTGCTAGACAGAATAATGAGATTACATATGAGCTGCCATATCATATCAATTAAACCATTGGCCCTTTTAGTCCGGCAAATCCATCCTGCCCACAGTGATCAGTGCTTCGGGGAGAGGGAGGGGGAGAGAGAGGGAGGGCAGGACTGACATAACCTGCTTAAAATAACCCAGACGCTCCCGCCGCTGCTCCCCCAGGCAGGCTGGCCCCAGCCCCGGTGCAGGGGGACGGGTGCCCGCCAGGGCAAGATGGCAGCGGGCAAGGCTTCCAGCTGCACCAGGGCTTTCAGCACCTCTGTCTTTGGGGTCTCTGCCCCAAAAGGAGACAGCCCCAGCCAGATGATTTTATGGGTTGCAGAGATCCTGGAGCCATATGTGCCAGCAGCCCAGGCGGCGCGGTCTTGTCCTTCTGCCTGGATCTCCCGGCTCCAGCTGATGGGAGCGTTCATCCCTCCTGGGTGACAGCTGACAACATCCTGAGCGCTCACGGGGCTGCTCTCGCTGTGACAACTTAAGTGCATGCAACATGTGCTCGCCTGGCCCGCTCTCCACCGTGACACGGCTCTTTCCCATGGAAGATGCAGTGCTTGCCTTGAGCAAACCTGACACGGGAAGACCCAAGAGTCAGAGAGAAGCACTCAGCAGAAAATGTCCCGACCTGTCACCCTGCTGCCCCACCAGAGCTCTGCTGACACCTTCTCAGGCAGCAGCCCCAGCCGCTAATGCAAGGAGAGGAATACTCTGCTGTCTGGGGTGATCGTATCCTCAGAGATGGGTTCTTCTCACCGAGAGAGTGTGGGTTTAATTACACATGTTTTGGCTATTCACTCAAGTAGCTAAGTAATGTACTGCCTTTCGGACACTGTTGTTGTCATGAGCTGGGCAGGCACATGGTCTGAGAAAGGGTTTAAATATAGGCCACTGAAATTAATTTTGTTATATAGGGCAATATAAATCTCCATTAAATCAGGACCGATTGTTCTCCATCTGACCTGTGTTGGATGAGCATGCCTGAACGGCACTGACTGTCCCCCAGGTACTTACCCTAACAATAGGATGGGATGTCAAACCTTCCTGCCCTTTCTTCAGCTTCTTTCAGCACATCTCTTGTTTGGAAAGGTTTAATGGATTGCTCCTAAAGCATTAAAAAAAAAGAAAAGCCTGTTTCCCTATCCTTTTCAGTCTTATGGCTGGATTAACTGATATCAAAGAAGACACGAACTCTGCATGGTGGTTTCCCTGGGATTCAAGTGCTCTTAGTGTCTCTTCCCCATGTGAGTCCACTGGTGACTTCAGGGTAAGACGCCACAGCAAATCTCTCTACAAAATGCGCCTTCTTGTCCCACCTGCTGTGAACTTCCACCAGCTGAAGGGCCTAGGAAAAAGTGAGCAAAGGAAAAAAATAGTGGTGCTGGCAGAACCGGTCAAAACCTCCAGCAGATTTGATGGGGTGTCTCCAGACAGGCCATGTGAGATCGACCCCTGCGTCACAGCTGGACTCCCTACCCCACGATGTGCAGTTCTCCACGCTTTGGCCATCAAGGAGATGCCCATGACTGGCTTCTCCACTGTGGTCATGGGTATACTGGCTATCGAGGTCCCCTTCCCAAGCGAGACCTAGGGCCTGGCTCCTGTGCCCACCCTTTAGGGCAGAAGTGGGTTTCCAGCAGTCAGAGGCAGAGGAGCAGAAAGCAGAGGGGAGTGGGGAGTATGCAGAAGATTAAGCAGCAGAAAAAGAGTTGGAGTATAAACTGATTGGAGGCGACCTGCAGCAAAGGGCAAGATAAGAAAGATAAAGGGAATCAAAGATAATTCCTAAAGGAAACGGGAGATGAAAAGATCAGCTCTTCCAAAGAGAGAAAAGCATTCTAGTCACATATACCACCATCTCTCAGGTGGGTTGGCTCGTGCCAGGGACAAAGCTCTCACTCCCTGATGCAAGGTGTAACTGAGCAAAGGTTACAGCTACACAGCAAAGATGCAGAAGTGACATTGGTTTCTAAGCCAAGGTTTTTTGCTACCTGAAATGGCAGCATTACTTTAAAAATTCAGTATTTTCTATGTTGTTTTTTACAGCCAGTTCATACAGAGTTTTAAAGGCAACCACTTTACAAGAAAAGCAGATTTACAATGAGTTATCTTTTACCTGGTGAGGGATGGTGCAGTGGAGGGAATTACAAAATGCAGTGATTGCTGCCCGGAGGGTGGCAATGCCTGCTGGTTTTGGCTGTCCCAGTTTGTGGAAATATACCCCTTTAACATCACAAGGTAGGAAAGGCTGTTTGGGTTAGATCAAAAGTTTGCCTGCTCACCCTGCCTCTAACAGCAGCCCACAGCAATGCTGTGGGAAACAGTGTCAGTGGGGCCAGCAAGCAGCAATCGTTCCCTGGCATGCCTCTGGCAAATAACTGTACTTCTGCTGGGGCAGGTCATAATATCATTGGTTTTGTACTGTCATATAACTCAAGAAAAGCAGAGCCAGGGGTTGTGAAGTGGTGAGGACCTACAAAGTTTCAAGGGAGCCTGGGAGTGGGAATTTGAGAAGCCCCAGGCCTCTCCAAAGGGCACCTCAGAGCATCATCTCTGCTGGTAATTTACTTCTAAGAGGTGGTATTAGTGTGGAGAAAGATCTCTTTTCCAGCACATTTCATATGGTGGGGAAAAAAGGTGTTTAAGCTAGGGGGTTGCTGGAGTAGAAAAAGGCCATATCTTAAAAGTGGTCTGTGTCTGGAGGAGAGGCAGAGCTGGTGAGTGGTGGTGGTGGCCATCAGATGTGAGCTCCTGGGCAGGTGTAGCATCAAGGACAGGGGGCCTCCTCAAGACTCAAACGGGCTAGTGAATGTTTTTCTTCCCCTTTGGCAGCCAGAAGAAATCTGCAATATTTAAGTGCTCAGCAAGAGTGGAAATGAGGGGCTGAGTCACACTCTGGGCCCCATGCACAGGGAGCAGAGACTTCAGAGAAGATGCCTTCAGTGCGCCTTGCAACAGCCTCCCTCTGATGAACCTTCAAAAGGATTCGGCTCGCCTCAAGCTGGTAACGTCTGTGCAGTTTCAAAACAGACCACCTGTAAGGTAGTGAAAGAAACCAGTGGAAAAATACTGGCAAGAGATAACAGATTCATCTGAAAAGCCATGTTCCGCCCCCCCTCCCCCCCCCCCCCCCCAAAAAAAAAGAATTGTTTAGGAGTGGAGAAGAAAAGGTCTTCAGTTGATTCAGTGTTGTGCAAGTCAAAAATGTCTATGACATTTTGGAAATGCTGACAGCTTGGGGAAATGAAGCAACTTGTCATGATCTCGGAGTCCTGCTTGTCCCAGCAGGGACCGAAGCAAAGGCCCCATCACATCGCTGGAATTGTTAATACCTCCGCACTGCAAAGGAACGAGCGTGCTAGGCTGCAGCATGTGCCGAGGCGCTGGCTGTCTGGGAAGATTGGGCTTGGAGGCACATGGAGGAGATCCTCCATATGGTGAAAGCTCGTATCCCAGCGGCATCCCATGACGGAGGAAGAACTGGAAGGACTGCTATTGCACCACTGCCAGCCGTGGGTGCTCCTACCTGGCTGCTCTGCACAGGGAAAGGAAAGGGCTGACATTGAAACGTGTTTAATTTTGCTCCAAGTCCAAGGCTCACTGCCTAGGGGACAAGATGGGAACTGTTCTTTTATGAAATGATTGTGTGGATCCATGTGTCGGCATCAGTACTCTGCCTTGCTTCACTCAGTCATACTGCAGGGGGGGGCCAACTAGAGATGGGCCCAGGCAACACTGTTCAGACGCAAATCTGAGTGGATTTATAGCTATTTGAAACATTTGAGGAGACCATAGGTTTTTTAGCTCAAGGCTTTGGTCTGAGGGAAAGACTCACGGCTCTTCGTCATGAATTAGCATGCCTCGGGGTTGGCGGGTAAGACCGGTTTTCGTGGCTAGACTTGTAGGAGCAGAGGCAGGAGCAGCTCTGCCCTCAGCATGGCGGCAGAGACGCAGGGTCCCAGGCCTGGGAGGGGGCCAGGCCACCCCCCGTCGCATGGCGTCTGCCTGTTGTGGTGTTTGAAGGGTCTTGCCCGCAGCGTGAGGGGAATCCTGTGAGTCCCAGCCGGCCCGGCCGTTCACCCACAGCGTGAGGGGAATCCTGTGAGTCCCAGCCGGCCTGGCCATTCGCGTGCAGCGAGGTGGGACGTTGGCGGCTTCAAGCTCCTCGCCCGCCTGTTGTGGGTCTGGTCACGTTGCAGCAAGTCAACCTTTCCTTCATCTGAGCAGGTCTACAGTGAGGACCGGCTTCAGAAGAGTGGTTTTTTGAATAAAAAAAGTCTTTCAGAAGACAGCCGCAACCAGGTATTCAGCCGGCTCGCCCAGGAGACGACAGGACATGCTCACCACCCCGTCTGGCTCCGCAGCTCTCTTCGTATTAACCAAGGCACTCAGCCCAGCCTTTCCTTCGCTTCACCTCTTTGACAGATCTGCACGCTCTGCAGGCCGAGGAGGGCTGGCAGACGCCGGGGATATTCCCACCCCACGGAGCCAGGAGGCAGTGCCGGCGGCCCTGGCCTGCGTGCAGCCAACAGCCGGAGCCGGAGCCCTCGGGGAAAGGGGAAGATGCGGTTGACAGCATGGGTTTATTTTGGGGGAGGTTTTCTCTGAGCGGAGCCAGAGACAGGCAGTTCTTTGAATGATGCATAATAATGGCATTGCAGCCATCGGGGCAAATTGCTCTTAGCTGTAAGAAAGGAGTTGTGAAATCCTGCTCCTAAATTTAGGGGACAATTTCTACGTCAGCTAGAGTTTCTCGGTGAGCGCGTTATAAATGATTGCCCAAGCTGTGAGCAGAATAAGCAGTGACATTACAAAAGTCAAATGACTGCTGTGTGCTATCTGTCCCTACCTGACCTCCTTAAAATCTCTCTCAGAAATACAAAAAGTTGGGCAACGCATCCACGCCTTCAACGAAATGCCGCACAAACGAAACCGAACGCAGACACCACTTCATTCCCGGGCCCCTGCGACACCCTTCCATCTCCCCTTTTTTGGGACCCCTCCCAGTTAGAGACACAGTTGTGGCCTCGTTAGCCGTACAGGCTTGATGCCACCCGGCAGGACGCATGTTCGGAGAAGTGCCCTTAGGTCCTGCTGCGGCTGCTGGGTGCTGAAGAGGATGCTCAGCACATCTGCGGCAGCACCGAGGCTCAGCCGGTGGGCCCCTCTGCCTTGCTTTACTTGGGGAGAGAGGAGGGAGAAACCCGCTGGGACCTGCGAGACCCCGGCAGAGATGCCCGGAGCTGGGAGACGTCCTTCGCCGAGGCACCACCTTCAGGAACGGCTGCTGCAAAAGGGCCGGGAATCAGTCTGTTGTACAAAGTTGTTTAAATATCTGTTCTTTTTAATTGCTCGTGCGATTTGATGGAGCGGTCAAGACAGGCTGGGTCACACTCATAAGCCACAGGCAGTTTACATTAACAGCAGGACAGGATAACAGCACATTAAGACTTTTTTTTTCAATTTGATAGTTCTGAAGTTCTTTTTTTTTCAATAATTTTTATAACATTGGAGTTACAACCAGCTTAGCGTAAAACTGTTAACTTCTAAGACAACAATTTACCTAGCAGTCTTTTTTTATAGTATGTGGATTTATACTAGCCTGTTATGTTTCCCTTTTGGAGCAGTTAGGATTTTAATATCATTAGCCTAATATTAGTCAGAATATATATTTTATGATCCTAATAAAAACTAATTACAGTGAGGCACTTGCCTCATAAGTCACAATGTGACGGTCCTTCAAGACATTACACATACTATTACTGAGCTTCAGGAAAACTAGACACGATAAGATGTGGCACCACATCAAACCACAGAATAGGTAAAAAACTGAACCTCCCACTCAAATGAGAGATATTTTAATGACTGGCCTTTTGGTGTTGAAGCTTTTGCATATACTGGGAAGAGTGTGCTATACAGCCCATATTTTTATATTCCTTCGTGCTTCGGGACCAATGTAAACTCTAGGCAGAACTGAGATTTTCTGTTGTTTTACCCCTCTCACACCATGTCTCTGGTACCCTGCTCCTATCCCCTCCCTAGCCCTAAACACTGGCTGCCCTCTCTGCCTTGGGAGGAAGGATTTGCAGCTGGATGGCTTCCATAGGAGAATGCAGCCTTGCCCCGCACACTGCTGCCGCGGAGAGGCCACCATGTACACTCGTGCGGGGCTTTTCTCTAGATTTTATTGTGACTGCATTATAAGACAAGGGAAATGGTAATTGCCTTTCATCCCAGAAGTAGATGGCCTCAGAAATTACCCCAAAAGGCCTTGAATCAGTAAACAGCAATTACTTGAGCTCTCTCTGAGGGAGAGGATGATGTCATGATAATTTTGAATAAATAGAAGCACTTGAAAATGATAAGAGCCCAAGCAATTTTACACTGTCATCCTTTCGGATTTGACTATTCATATGTTGCGTTTCGGCTCATTAAGGCTGTTTCACAGGCAGCTGACTGCAAAGATTTGTGTCTTTTGCCTCATTCCTGCCCACCCTGGGCCATTAGGTCCAATCCTCCATGCACGCCCCCACCTTCCCCCCAGCCATCTTGCTTGGCCTTCACTCTCTGCTTGCTTGAACCCTCCCATGGCATCCCCAATTCCCAGTCTTCGCCTTTTCTGGCAGGTCGGCCCCTCTTCAAGCAGGCAGCTGCCAGCGCAGCCGGTCTCTGCCCCAGGGACAGCGGATGCCCTTTTGGTTTTCCGCTTGGACCTCCTCTGCGTGCCTCCGTCTCCCCCCCGCCCATGCCTCTCACTCTGCCCGCGCTTTTCCCGCACCCCACCGCACAACCCCTGGGTTCCCCCCATCTCAGCGCATCCTGGCCCCCACAGACGACTAACCCAACTCTTCACCTAGGCAATCGCTCCCCACTTTCCTAAATTCCTTCTGATCTCCTCCAAAACTGCTCATCTTTCTCCTCCTCATATCTGTCTTCTGCTAAAGGGAACACGTCAATGTGGGCCTCTCTGGTAATTCATTTCTCCACAACCATATCGCTAGCCTTTGACCACGGCAGCTAAATTTCTTGATTGCACATAGATTATGTAGTTGGATGTGATTGCTGTGACCATCTGGTCTGATCTCCCCTACAATTTAAGCCACAGGTCTTTTCTGAATTATTTCCTGCTGTCTTTTCTATAAATAGACATTCAAAAATGCCAACTCTTAGCTCGTTCTTTCTGATGATGGAGCAGCCACCACAAGTGTTAGCTGTAGCTTTGTTTGCTGCTTACTATTAAAAATACATGCTTTATTTCTAGACCGAATTTGTCAGCTTCAACTTCCAGCTGTTAGATCCAGTTACATCTTTATCTGAAGAGTCCTCTTTCCTATTTCTGTTCCTCAAATAGATGCTATGATTAATTCATCTCTTAAAATTCGCTTTGTTAAAATTAACCATCTGAGCTCCTGTGTTTTTCTGCTGTGTTTTCCATTCTCTGGCTTGCTCTGAAGTACCTTTAACTGATTCACACTATTTTTGCACTCAGTGCCCCATGGAAAGGTACAGTAATATAACTGTCTAGTCCTAATTCATATTCTGTGTATTGAAAGACAATGTTTATTCTTCTGTGCCGCAGAAGTGGCTTGGGAAAGATGTTCCCCCTCCTAAGGGAATATATGCTACAATATTGAAGAGTGACCCAGCAATCACAGAGAATGAAAACTTTTTATCTTTGCCCTTGCAAGATGTAAATCACCTTGAAGACTTAAGATATGTATCAGTGATGTATCCTGCTTTACTTCTTCCTGCACTATTACCTAAACTACAGATGAAAAAGTTTTCAAACAATTTTCTGCGATCATTCAATACATCACCATTCCCAACTCATTTTTATATAAACTGTTATTCTCTAAATATGACCTGTACTCTTTACCCCTAAGTGTAGGACTTTACAGCTGGTAATATTTCAGCAGGTATTTTTCACTTTCATCCAGTTTACAAGTGATCCAAATTGATCTCTAGTTATCATGTTTCCAGTCTTTTTACTGTTTTGTAAACTTTGTGAGGGCTTGTTCTACATTTCCTTCCAGATCAGTGGCAATTATTTGGAATAGCATATGTACAAAAATGAAGCTTCATGGAACATCTGCAAAATCGGGCCTTTTTGTAAATAATTTCCAATTACAATTATATTTTCAGATCTCCAAGTTAACTAGTTTCTAGTCTTTCTCGTCTACTATGAGGATTTTGTGTCTTTCTAGTTTCTTACTTAAAATGTCAAGAGGTACCAACCCAAACATCTTTCAGAAGACTGTTGTTTCAGCCTTATTCTGTATCAGTCAAGCTTGGAATTTAACTCATTTTTAAAGAATAAAATCACATTCTTTTAATATAATTTTATTTTGTCAAAAACCTGTGTGAGTTTGTACTAATTGTACCTTTCTTCCTTCTTTCTTTAGGAAATGTAATTCTGTGTCACCTATTTGATTATTCTGCAAAGGATCTGTTCAGTTTCACGGGGCTGGTCCCATGCATTTACCTTTTTTAATATTGCCATCTTATTGGCTTCCTGCCAGTGCCCCGGAACTTCCCCGGTGTTTCAAGATGCATCGAAAATTAACATTCCTGTTGCAGAGAGCCATTCATCAGCTCTTCTGATTGTTGTTGATTACAAGTTTGCCGGATTTTTAGAAGCCTAGGGAGAGTAGCTGTTGTTTAGCATTATCCTTGGTTACTTTTGGGATAGAAGGTATTCTACACAGCTTAGAAAATCAGTGTGGTGTCTGCCTTTTTCCAAATACAGAGCAGATACATCTACTGAATGCCTTTTTTTTTGCATGCCTTTTAGTGCTGGACAAGGGCAGTGGTTAAGATTCCTTAAAATCTCTGCCTTGCTGTCATTGTTACCCTCTTTCTGAAGAGGCCAACCTGCAGAAATGGCGGAATTTATTTGTCTAGAAATCTGGCAGGTACGTGCTCACTCATGGGTGACAATGGTATATAGATCTCATTCTAATGAACTCACAAGTCAGCTTTGCTCTAAAGTTCAGATAATTTCAATTGGGATCAAGAAAACTCCATAGATTTTGATGCACCAATTAATTTTTTGAAAGGAATTTCTGGTGGCAAATCAAAAGAAATGGAGCAAAAATAACATTCTTTTTGCCAAAGGAATTTTTCTGAAACGGTCCTTTTTGTTGAAAACAATGTTGTTGGTCTGCCACTGAACCTTCATTCACCTGTATTGTGTGTTCTGCATGTGCATACAGTACAATGGTGGCAAGTATTAAATATTCATCTTTTCTCCAAAGGTAAGCTGTCTGAAAAGACTTTGCTTAAATCTTTGCTCTGCTTAAAGCTTGCACTGGCTCAAAATGAAAAGTGAAGTTAAGACTAATGTAGCATGTAGCACCACTGTCATTCTCAGCTGCTAAAGGCAAAAAAATACAACTCTCTCTTCTAAAGTGGTTTCTGAATCATTCTGAAGTATTGCAGCATATGTTCCCATTAGGAGCAGCATAAGTTGCAGAACGGTCTTTGCTTATGGAAAGTTCACATCTGAATTGCTGTGCCATTTGGATTAAATTGCATTTAGCTGCTTAGCAGAGCCAATGAAGGTGCTAAAGGGGGTTGCTGAAAATCTTTACCACGGTAGGAGTTTGCTCCACTGTGTGTTTAAATCACTAGCATCAAAATTCTCACACCACTCATGGAAACAGGCCTGGTTAAAAGGAGCTATAGATAACGGATTTAATGAACGACTGCTCCAACTGAGAACGGCTATTTGGTTGCCTAATAGCCATCACACATTTGTTAAATTAGACCTGTGAGCCATAAGGAGTTTCAGCTCAGTGATGAGTTGTAGAAATCAGCAATATAGAGAAATTGCTGGGGAAAAAAAAAAAAAAAAAAAAAGTCCTGTTTTTTTTATATGGGTGAAGAATTTTACTCAGCTTTTTAAAAATAATATTCATGGTAAGACATGAAACGGAACTGGAAATTTCACAACCTGAGAGACAGTGGCAAAAGAACAGATTGTAATGGAAAACCTGCGCAGCCTGACGTGTAGCTCTAATGACAGCTCGAACTCTTATAAGTGTGGCAGAAGTGTGTGCCTGCACACCTATGCTCTATTAGCATTTTCTTTTTATTCTGTTTTCATGTTGGAGCTCCACATAGAAACCCCAGCCGCAACCAGTCTGTATGCTATGTGCACTCAGGCCAATTGAAGAGAAACTCTGCCATTCTGCTAGTTGAACTAAACAGAGAACAGAGGAGGGGAGAGGAGATGCCTCATTACAAAGGAGAGGGGAGAAGCCCCCCTGTTTGGCTCACCTCCCCGGGCAGAACCAGGAGTTACGCTGCACAGTCAATGCTGGATGCTGGGTGGCAAGGAATGAAACAGATCATTGCCAGATTGCCAGAGTTTCTTGGGAAAGGACCTCTCAGGATAAGAGAAAATATGACTGAACAGAACAGAATTTTTTCCTTTTTAGTTAAGCAGTGTCCAGCAGACTGAGTCTCCCCTCTGTGGTTTTGTGCCATGTGAAAATGGAAGTGTTTAACCATCATTGCTGATCATCATAACGCTAGCCAACACAGCGTGCAGCAACTGAACGCGCACACCTGCCGCTCCATGAAACGGTCTGAGTCTAACATCGTCTGGAGTGTGTCTGTTGTGAATGGGAACGTGCAACGATGTGCCTTGGTGGCTTTACGAGAGGTTTTGGGGGGCCACGCTCTTTGGGAGTGAGAGCTAGAGATATAAGGTCACTGAGGTACCAAATGACATAGAAGTGCGAGATGAGAGACGTAAAGATGTGTGGTGAGAGAGCATGCATCAAAATGAGCAGCAGCTTAGGGACGTGATGGTTTCGGTGAATTAGGTTTACATTCGCTTGTAATGATGATGAGCAACTTTCACAATTAAATCATCAGCTTCAAAGCCAAATGGTGATTTCTTAGTATGGGAGAGTTAGAGACATTCACTCAGTCTTGTGCTCCAACCATCAGGGTCATCCTTCTCAGGCTACACTTGTTTATGTTTATGGAACGAGTGCTGCTCTGCAGGCATCCAGGTCCTCTTCCTGCAGTCTGGCAGTGCCTGCTCGACTTTCCTCCCAGTGTTTCTTAAGGCAGCATTTTCTCATGTAGATAACTAGTCTCAAGCGCTCAGTCACCAACTTTGTACTGATCTGTAGATGCTCATTTGGAAAATGTTGGCCTTTGGGCCTCATGTTCTTTCTGAGAGTGAAATACTATTAAATCTGTCATACACTCGTGGGGCTGAATATCTGCAAACATCCTCAATATTTGAAAACCTGCAGTTTGCAATATTGCAAAACTTGCAACATCTGCAAATACCCCAAACATTGAAGAGCTGAGATGGTTATATTATTATATTAAATGCTGAAGGACATAGGGCTGTGCAGGCTCCTTCAGCCTGATTCAGAAGCCTCAATGCTCTGTATCCCAGACTTGCTGCAAATTAAATGTGAAGGGCTATGAACGTGAGTGGGTTAAGCCATCATGTAGCGCTGCTGTGGAGATAGCTGCTATTTATCATTGCCTCCCACTGTGAGGCTGGAATAGGCAGCCTGAATGTCACATATACTGTATTTATAATGTTGTTTTAAGATCATCTCCATGTGCAGATGCTCTAGACAGAGGAATTGCTAAGTACAGATGTGTCTGTTGCAAGGCACTAAATAGATTGGAGATGATTATTTTATAAAAGCCATATTTCAGCCAGAAACACTGCTGCAGTCGCTCCATCCCTGGCAACATTCCAGTCACCAACAGCTGGCAATTAACACTTACACAAAGATGCCCAAACTTTGTCCAGCCAAAGGCTTCAGTGGCCACTTGCCAGGAGCTTTAGGGCTGCACCTATTTTACATAAAATGGAGCAGATTGTGGCTGATTTAATCTTTCCCAGGGAGCTATGGTCCACAAAGGCTTTTGCTTCTGGCATGCTTTGCTGTACCCTGATCAAACCATTGCCCCATTGTGGAATTCAATGGGCCACATTTAGCCTCAAGGTTGTATTCTGGTTTTCCGTGAATTATGTTAACTACTGACAAAGCCCACAAAGCCTTTCAATCCAAGTGTGGAAATGCAGCAGTTAATCACATCTCTTTGTACATGAAGAGGGGAAGAGAGTTTGCCAAGATATAATGCAAGTTCTGATGATACAATTTTAACAGTAACTACGAACAGACTGCTTGTCATTTGTGCTGAGCATTATGCAAGAGAGAAAGTTTCTGACCTGAAAATGTGCAGACTCATTATAAGGCAAGGAAAGAGAAATTAGACCCATGAAACTCCTTCAGAAGAAGAAGCCTGAGGAGGAGAAGATGCCAGTCAACGTGGAAGACAGATGGCAGTTTCAGGCCCCACCTGGAAGGGATGATCCTTTCTTGGACTGCCCCCAAGCTTGGTGAGCATGACGCCGGGCTCACCCTCTCAGGCTGGAGCAGGATAGAACCCAGGGCTCCTGCTGCCTGCATGGGTGGTGTACTGCTCTTCCTCTGCGTGGTGAGGTGCGGGCGCTCTGCCCCAGCCATATTTTCGCGGAAAAGACTGGCACTCCTCCTCCCTCCCCCAGCTGTCCTGTTGGAAGGGATGCTTAACTATCTAACGCGAATGAGAATTACAGGCTGTGAATCCTGGTCTGACAGATTGACTTCCCTGCAACCTGGAAATCGATGGCTGAGCTCCGAAGAGGGGTACGATTTAAGAAGCAACATTTCCTCAGCGTGTCCTTTTGGCTAGCCCAGACACCGCCTGGTCAATGTGCAGGCTGCTGGGGGATGCCTCTGTCCCCTCTGGTTCTGCGTGGAGACCTGATTCCCAAGGGCTGAGGACTCCAGGCAGGAAAGGAAAGTGAGCTTGGCAACCCCAGTCTCTCTTTGTGGGGTTACAAAATCTGGCACCATGTACAAGGGTATGCCCAGACTCGTAGCTATGATGTTGAGGACACACTGGATGTTTACAGACTCTCACCTGACTTCTGCTTAGTTTGGCTGATAATGCCATCATCTAACTGTGCTTCTGCACACAGGCGCTTCACCACTGTTTTCTTTTCCTTCTTCCTTTGCTTTGCTGAAATACACACAGACACCGTATTCAGTGCTGATAAATGTAAACTAGTGCACAAGGGAGAGCATACAAACTTAATTCTGTGTGCCTTACAACTGACTCCAGGCTACCTTTACCTTTCAGGAGGGAGATCTTGAGGACAGGAGAGACAGCGCTCCTGAAATGGCAGCTCAATGTTTGGAGAGGTCAAGGAAGAAAACAGAGCGTAAGGAACTAGGAGGAAAGGAAAGAGATAAGAAATCAGAATACATTATTATTCTCCTGAATAAATCCGGGGTGTACTTGGGATTTTTTAAACGGTGTGCAGATCTGCTGGCCCTATCAGCCTCTAAACCATGGTAGAACAGGGCAGAGTGCAGTAAGGGAAGCTGAGATGATCTGGTATATGGAAGGGATGCCTGAAGAGATGTTAAATACAAGAGGACTCTCTGCCTAGAAAAGTAATGGCTGCAGGGGGAATGTTACAGAAGTCTGTAAAATCATCAGAAGCGCAGAAGAGGTGAAGGGGCAATGCTGTTCACTGCAACCTGCAACAGAAAAGCTGGGGGGGGTGTCAGGTCAAATCACCTAGTGGTAGCTCAGGTCACTCAGGTCATCTGTGGAACTTGTCACTTAGCCACGTCCTTGATGACAAAACTTTCATGTCAGGTAAAAAAAAACCTTAGACGAACTCATGGAAAGTAAGTCTATTATGGGTTACCAAACATGAGAATACCACTTGTCAGTCCTGAAGTCTTGAAGGTGCAGGTCACTGTAGACGAGGATGACAAATCAAGGCGCTAGCTCTGCATGCCTGCCCTGTTCTTGTGTTCTTTCTCTGAGCATCCCTTGCTAGGAGTTGTGACGCTAACAGCAATGGACACAGAGCTGAGCCCAATTTATAACAAGTCTCCAATTCTCTTTTGCCTTTCCTGAAAAAGCTTCAAAGGGGAAAAAAAAAAAAAAAGTATCAGCCCAGACAGCTGCTTGCATCTCTTCCTGCATAATAGAAGAGATTATTCTTCAGACATGTTCACCTTGGCTCGAATATGTTGGCCTTGTACATTGTTTTCTAAGGCAGATACTTTGTAAAATGCTTTTATGTACAAGCATTTCACATGATTTTCTTTCTTCCCCCCTTGTATTCCTTGCAACAGTAAAATATATCCATGCATCTTGCAAAGGATCCCACACAAGCTTACCAAAACCAGAACTGCCCCTCCGCCCCAATGCCCTGAGAGGCAGGGGTTTAGGATGGGGAGATAAACTGTGTGACAGAGAAGTCAAGTACTTGCTCAAGCTTACGCACAGGACCCCTAGCAGAACAGGGACCTCCAGCAATCCTAACAGCCGGGGCTCTGCGCTGAATGCCACCACTGCCCCTTCCCAACCACCACGTGCAATCCGCTTATGTCCTGCCTCTCCGTTTAGAGTAGACGGCCATTTATTTTATTGCCAAATGTGAGCACGTGTCAGCACATATTAAGATTATCAGTGCTTCAGATGGGTCCTTGCTGCAGCACGGGTGATACTTGCATGATGGGTCCCTCCATGCCTCGCTGGCCCTGATCCTGTACCCCGGTGTGAGGAGCACTCCCCACTGCCCGTGCACCCAGGGCACCCTTCCCGGCACAGGCGAGAAAGCTCATGCTTGAGCATCGACAGCCGTAGGCATTAAAGCCTCACCTCCCTGCTCTCAGCAGGACACCCCAAATACCTCTGCAGCAGGAATTGCTACCGAGCCTTTTGTGACTAGCGCTAATTTGACTCTCCGAGATGAAGAAAAACTCACAGAGTCAAGTAGAAGGAGATTTTTATCTCTAGTGAATTAGTGTGTTGGTGGAAGGAAAAGGAATATTTTAATGAATTATTCACTATCCCTCTCCCCTCTGGAATGGGCTAAGGAGTGGAGATAGGCTTCCTGCTGAACAGGTTGAAAAGAACGCTGTTTTTCGGAAGGACTGAGCCACCTTTCTGCTGAGCACAAGTAATTCAACGCTGGGACGTGCGTTGAAAGGGTAGTGGTAAAAGGTGGGGGAGAACAGTTAGTTGCTAGCAGTGCACGTCTTAAAGAAAAACAGCAACCAGATGATGATGCAGAGGGGAAAAAAAGTGTGGACAGAAATCCCCGCATCTTCACATGCTGTGATTATTTCATCAATAGCTGGATGAAAATGCATCGCCTTGTCCTGATGAAGGGCAAAAAACCTTCCGAGGACTCCATTCTTCAAGGAAAACTGATTTTCCCAGTGTCTAACAGAGTCCTGCTTGCACCACGACTGCTCAGGGACAAGCTGAGGATGGCAGTGGCTGCACTGCAGGGCAGGAAGGGTGTCACGGGAGGACTCGGGAAGCTGAATTCCCGGAGCAGAGACAGACTGCACAGGCTCAACCTCTTGTACCGAACTGTCACAGTGATCTAATTACTGGAAGTGAAGTGTGTGACATCTGGAGAAGTGCCTGAGCTTCAAAGTGACTCAGGCAGCCAGTGAACCATGCCCTGCACCAGCTCACGACTGCTTGCACACACCTACCCACCCTCAGCTGCCGCCCTGCCAGGGAGGAGGAGGAGGAGGAGGAGGAGCTGCTTTATCCACTGAGCATCTTCACAGTTGCAAACACAAGTCTGGTCACCAGCCGGCAGGCCGGGTGTTGCTTTCGGCTGAAGACATAGCGTATCATGTTTGTGATGAAAAACAACATCTCCTGCAGGATTTTCCCACGCGCTCCGGCGGAGAGGTATTAATTAACGAAGGGCACGCGCTCTGGTGTGATGCGGCTGCTGACACCTTCCGTGCAGCCAGGAGCAAGACATTATTAGGATTTCTCAAAGTTACAGGCAATAATTTCCACAGCTCTCAGAAAAGGTATTGCACTCACCATGAGGTAGCCCTCTCATTAGGGTGGGCGAAGATGAATTAATCGCTTGTCTGGAAGCGCTGGGTTGCCTAGGGATCAGCGATCATGACCTGATTGCATTCACTGTGGGCAGACAAAAGATGGTTGCAGTTTGGTCCTTCAAAAGGGCTAATTTCCCAAAGTTAAAGAAAATTACCAGTGAAATTAATTGGGAGGAAAGGTGTAAAGAGAGAAACGGGAGTCCTTTAAGAGAACTAATTAGCTGGCCAGAAAGCCACACAGTTTCACACTCCAGAGATAGGAGACCTCTGGCTAACAGGGCTTCTTGGCTCATCTGCAAACAGAAAGCAATTAGAAATAACAAAGAAATATATCACACATGGAAAATATATAGCAAGGGGTATAAGTAGCTACTTAAAGCACAAGGCAAGGCACAATATGAAGAAATAGAAAGATATTAGAAACAAACACAAGCGTAGACTAGATTTAGGCCGCTTGCTAGATAAGGATGGTAAAATTGTTAGCAATAATGTGGAAAAGGCAAAAAGGGCAATAAACAGTCTGCAGGGAAAAAAGTAGAGAATGGATACATTTTACATGAAGCTGAGTCATACAACAGAGTTACCAGGTGTGTCAACATTTTTTGGGAGATATAGAATTAAAACGTCGTAGTGTGAAAAAAGGAGCCGCAGAAACTATTTGAAGCCTATTTGATTACAAAATCTTTTCTCCTTTTGCAGGCATTAAAACGGTATTTATTCTGGCAGAGAACGGTAAAACATGAACCAATGGCTGGAAGCTGAGTCCAAAGTGTATATTTTTAACAGCAAGGGTAATTAACCATTGAGAGAACTAGAGAGAATCAGTGCCCTTCTGGAAGGCGTGTTTTGGCCACAGCCATGTTTGCTAATTTAGTGCCTGGGCAATACTCACTTGTGATTTAATGCAAATAAAGGTTGTTCTGGGGCTGGTGGATGAAGGCACCCTGCTGGGTTCCAGCAAAGTATGACGAAGGAAATAGCTTTCTCCAGCAGCAGCGGGAGGGTGGGTAATGATGCTCGGGTGGGGGGTGTGACTAAGGGTCTCCCTATGCCCAGAGCAGATCTCCCAAAACAAGGTCTGTGACAGCAAAGGAAAAACAGCTTTCCCTGAGAAACACAGGAGGGCAAAGCTGGAGGTAGATTGGAAGGGCATGAATACTTACTTTTAAAAGTGCATGTTTCCTTCACTAGCACCTAGTGTATTAGAGACTGAGAAAGGAAATATTCATTTAAGGAGGAAAAAAAAAAGTCCTGGCTGTGATTTAGCTAATTGTAAAACACAGCAGGCAGCTGGCTGGGGATAGGTCAGTGCCAGAGCTCACATTGCACACGCTGAACCCTCAGAACTTCCCTGTCAAACGCTTGACGATACCAGTAACTTTCTGGGTGTTCCTAGCTGGTTGTAGCTAGGTCTTAAAGATTTGGGCTTGGTTGATACCCAGTCTGGTTCAGTACAAAAAGCATGCCTACTCCCACTGCTAAACCAACTAGGGATTAGAAACATTTCCTCCTTCCTGATGAAGAATGAGGGCACAAACGGACGCCAGTCTTTAAATGTTTCTTCTCATCTCCAGCGAACATTTGTATTGAATAGGTGCGTTATATGCTTACCATGATCCATTATGCCGTGTGTTTTTTCATACCCTGGTCCTGCTTGTGATTTGGGTGGGCACAGCAGCAGCTTCGCTATGGGTAGCGCTGTCAGCAACCTGCACCACCTGCACAATCCACAGGCCATGATCTTACAACAGCCACGTCAAAATTAGGAAAGAAACACACCGACTTTTTGCATTTTGGGAGAAGAAGAGGAGAAAGAGTCTGATCTAAATGACATTGATGTTACTGGGAGCTTTTCTAGTCAATTAAGTTGGAAGTGGATATGGCACAAGAACAAACAGAGAATGCAAAATAAGAAGTCTTCAGCTGAATGAAAGGGGAAACCTGATAAAGAAAGGCAGAGGGTGAAGCGTATTAAGTATTCTACAGTGTGAAAAAAATAAGCTGCTAGTTAGCCAATGGGAGCGTGAGAATTTTTTGTTTCATACTGGTATTCTGTCATTATATATTGAAGTGTATTTTCATATGAAAGAAGCATTATATAGCAATGTATAAATATAAAAAAAAACCAAATGTGCCTACCACTTCTAAAACAGGAACCCAGTCTAGCAAGGCTATCTCACAAATGACCCAGGAGCAGGACCAACAATTGCCGGTGTTTAGAGTAGATCCAGTCTGACTGGGGGTCTTGGACAGAGAAATGTGAAAGCATGCCATGAGAAAATGTGCAGAATGGAATTATAACCTTTCCTCTTCTACTCTCTGCAGTGCTTAGAGAAGGAAGATGAAAACCTGTCATCAGTTTTGCATGCTTACAAAGACAGGCTTTTACTCAGGGTATTATTTGCTACAGCTTCTAGCTCTGATTTCTAAAGCAGAAAAAGTTTAGCACCCTGACATTGAAAGTGTTGGCACAGGTTACAGCACAGCAGTGGATCAGACCACTGCACAGCTTCGAAATGCAAACTGTCAACAGAGTTTGTAATATTTTCCTATACTGCCTTCAACCGAAGAGTGCTTTGCAAACCTATATGGCTCGATTATTATTAGCAAATTATTAAAGCCCCTGGTTTACAGATGGGTTACTGACTCCTAGGAAAAGGAAGACCACACATACAGAAACTAATAATCTGATGGTGACTTGCAGTCCTTTGTTCTAATTGCTGGATCGTGGTTCCTACTGATGGGTGCAGTTTGGTGGCTTGGTGCAATCAATGGTCCTGTAATTAGGAAGATGTGTAATATCCTGGAAAATAGCCACACCTTCTCTGAAGGGACTTCTCTCAGGGATGGCAATGAATTTAATTCACACCGTCTGAAGTCACCCTGAGCCCAGCCTGAATTTGAGCCCATGGACACCTTCAATCTGCAGAGCTTCAGCAGTTACTCTCATCAGTATTTGCAGCTGTAGTTGTGTCCATGCAAGGATGTCAGCACTTGACTTGTGATAAGATGAAGCAAGGAAGTAAAGTGAGGCGCAGTTATTGGCTGATAATAGGGCTCTTGACAATATATAACTGTGGTGTGGCCAAATGAAATATGTTCTGTGAGAATGGGCTACTGTCCAGCACTTAATGCAAATGTTTTTGAAGTACTAGTAGATCAGCTCTATAAAATACCCAAAGCCTGTGCAAGGAATGCTAATCCACACTGGCCTCCAGGAGACAAAAAGAAATTTAAAGACTAGGAACATTTCATGAGTGTGGGAGGAAAAACTGTTTTTTGCCAATATTGTTTCCTAGATTGAGAGTAGTCTGTGCTGCCTCCATAGTTTTCCTCAAACTTTCAGACTTGACTGCTCCTTCTTAACACTAAATCTGTCATCTCGGGTCAATCCTACATCCACCTTATCATGCTGAGCCCAATTTAAAAGGGCTCATCAGGGTGTGCTGATGAATAATTTTCTTGCACAGGTCTGTAACGCCTGCAGTAACCTCCCTCTGTTCTGTCAGTGTGACTACTACAATGTGTGCATCCTGACACACGTTAATAATGATTCGTGTTTAAACAAGTCACACTGGACCCCTAAAAAGAGTGTGTAGCTGCATATTCTTCATCAGGTTAAGCCCATATGGAACCAGAGATCACAGAGGCCATGAACTGCATGAAAATAGACATGTTTGCTCTTGCAAGAGGGGGATTTTCCCTGAGGACCAATGATCACACCCAAGAGTGAGAAGATTTTGTTCCTTCCAGCCACTTCCAAATTAAATTAGTAAATTTGAAGTCAGGCTAGACAACATTGCTAATTCACTCAGACAGCTGCTTTCTCTGGAGTGAGACCACCGTCAGTGGAAAGAAGTCAAGGGAAGTTTCGGGTTTAAAGTGCAAGATTCCATTTCATAAAAAGGAATTGAAAAATGCAAAATTACTCCAACTATTGCAATTATGCCACAAAAGCTGTTTCTAAAAATGCATAGTATCTGCAATACTGTCAGTAATACAAAGCTGCTTTCTCCAGCTAGGCTAAACTGTGGGACTCAGAGTGCTATTCTCTTCTGTATCTGTTACACTGGCATAGCTTCATTGACTGCGGCAATTATTCCTGATTGACATCGAAGTGAATTAGAAACGTGCACTGCACATCTTAACTACACATGAATTATTGCATTGTGCTAAGCAACAAAGTTGGAAAGCCCTTTTTTCACCCCATGGACCTTTTCAGTGTTTCTTGAATGGCTCTAGACCATGAGCTGCATTTATAAAATCCCATACATGATGTCACATCAGCTGTTGTAGCATGTAATTAGCTCTATTTCATCTGAGACATCTCATCTTATTTTGCAAGAAAGTGTCATTTAAGTGGATTTTGGCAATTTAAAAAAATTTGGGCTTTTTTTACTTTCTGGATGGGTGCAGCCTCTGCAAACATCTGAAAACGGACACTGCGGGCAGACAGTCACAACCCCACAGCTGTGAACACCATGTGTTGTGGATTTGGTGAGGATTCCCTCCGTGGGCTGGGAGGGAGCTGGGACCTTCAGTGGACGGGCTGTTGGAGCCCCACACCCAGCCGTGGGACACCGATCCCTTCCTCCAGCCCAGCTGATAATGCTTTTCCCATCATCCCACCCTAAACACGAGGTTAACCCTCCAGGACAGACCTTGTGCTGTCCTGGGAAACTCCTGGAAGCCTTGGCAGGGTAGAGAGGGTGGCATGGCGGGGCTGTGTGACAAGAAACCTTGAGCCTGAGGTGGCATCAGGCCCAGCGCCGGTGGGACCGAGCCCCCCTGCCAGCCCACCACCTCCCCGTCCGCCTGCCCCGCTCCTTGCCGGAGGGCTGGATGAGGTGGGACGTGCGGGTGCTACGCTTCTCCTCCAAGCACTTCTGCTCGGGCAGCCCGGCTAAATTCTTGCCACCATGGATCCCTCAAGGCCAACCTGCTGTCATCTCACCTGCTGAGGTCCTGCTCGGCAGCTGGACTCCCTGGCGAGGGTTTGCCACTGTATAGGAAACCTTCTGTATTTTTATTTCTTGGTGAAATAAAGGGTATTTGTTAGCTTGTCGTTTTCCAGCTGACCCGTAATTTGTGATAGACCATAGACAGTTTGGCTGGGCCCTTAGGACGTCTGAAACCTTTATCATAAAGAAAATAAATCAAACATATCAGACCGCCCAGTGAGGACACTTAAAATTAGCCGCAATGATTTGAAGACATGTATTTAAAAAACAAAAGAAAATTGAGCCTATGGGATATTTTTTTTTTTTCTTTTTTTTAACACACATTCACCAAAAACATTTTTTAAGTATTGTGAATTTTGGGGAAAAAAAACCAGTTTCTTTTTAAACAGAGAATTAGAAAAAAAAGTTGATGTGTTTCCCTCTGGTATTTTTAAATTCAAGATTCTGATGTTCATTCCGGAATATAGTTTTAATTAAAAAACTGATGCCATTTTTCAAGGATTAAGTCAAGCAAGGATTAAATAGGCCAAGAGGAGGCTTTTGCCCCATAACAAAAGTAAACAACACATTTCCAGTATAAATAAAGTAATCTTTTAAATTTTACTTGACAAAAATCCCTGAACATTTTCCATGTGCTATCAGCTGAATTAGTTTTTCTCTCTTCCTTTTTGGTTTTTTCAGTGATGAAACTTAAAAATCAGCTCTTTGCTGAGCTGTGCTGAACAGGGCAACGCATATGTTGCTTTTTTTCACATGCGTTCCTAGCAGAAAGGCATGGATTAAAAAAGGTCCCTTTGTCTAAGGGACCCCTCTCTGAGTCACGCACAATCTCCATTGTTTCTATAGGATGTTAATCTGGATTAGGAAAGCAGGAGTCTGCACAGCGAGACCAGTGGTTGAAAGAAGCTTTCGAAACTGAAAATGTTGACAGTGTTCTGGACCATATTCAGACCTTCTTTCACAATGTGTCTGTGGAGCCATTATCTCACAAAGAGGTTTTTATGGTTTATACCTAAAGGTGCCAATCGAATCAGTGATGCTACCCTGGGAGATGTTGAGATGCTTTTAAAATGACATAGACATGTATTTTAATATGACCTACCTATAAAAGAGGAACGAAATGATAGAAGTGGCATGCTGAGAGGTCTTGTTCAAATGGAGTTTTCTCTCTTTGGGGAGAAACATTTAAGGTATTTACTTCTTTATGATCTTATGATAGGGAGTTCAGTTTGGGGAAACGTGCCAACCAACTTGGGTTTCTAAATCAAGTTTCAGTCCTTGTGACTTCAGCTCCGCAGATCTATGTCTGAACAACAGGCCCCAACACACTGCACAACCCAAATGGAAATATATTCAAAGCTGACAGTTCCTGCTAGTTTACAGCCACAGGCTTGTCAGATTGAACTTGAAATCTGACCCTAGCATACTCAAAATTCATCCCAAGTTCTCCTAACACTGCCTGATGAATTTTGCCTGGCAGCAGGTTTTATTACAAGGGGATTTCTTGAAGTATGAGAAGTAGCTCCAAGCCATCTCAATAACAGTAATTATTTCAATGTTTCCTCGTTGCTAGATAGAACCCAGACCCTTGGAACCGTGCAAAAAATTAGTAATTTTGTGTCAAGTCAGCATGAAAATGCTTTGGATTTCTCACAGAAAGGAGCCTTGTGTAAAATATGTTTAAGACTCAATGAAACACTTTGTTCAGTCCGAAACAAAATGTTTTGTTTCATGTAGGGGAGTTTTTATTCTTGGAAAATGAATATGGGTTAGTCCTATTTAGCAAATCTTGTTTCAAAAGATGGCAGAATAACTTCCCTTACTTTCTCAAACCTTATCATGGGAGGGGAAGGTGGGAGGTGTGTGTGAAACTTCAACAAATTCGACTTCATTTGTAAATAGTTTTCTTTCATCTGAAACTGTTTATTTTTTGGGTGAATAAACATTTCTACCAAACTGTTTTAGTCAGCTCTATCTGGAGTCAATATGAGGTATAAGCATTCATCATTCTGCTAATTGCAACAAAGGCCTGTGACTGGTGGCCCTGTGCGGTTAACCTGGGCTATCAATGATGTGCATGTGGCAGACGCGCTGGAGGACTATTGATTGCTTGACTGAAGCTGTTTTCCTGAGTTTTTGTGTGAAATGAATGAGCATCATGGTGTAAGGAAAGAAGAGCAAGTTGTCTTAGGGCTTCCTCATACCCATCTCACGGACTCACAGACTCATTCCTACAGAGGCTGATAGGGGAATGAGTATCTAAGGAATGAAGAATGACTTCAGGCTTTACTATTTTTGTTTTGCTTACAATGGAGTAGACCTTATTTCAGGCTACAAGTCTGGCCATGAGGAGCTCACAGTGTCAAGGTCAGAAGTAAACAACCACATGAGGTTTCTCTGTCAAGTTTTTAAAGTATCAGTGGCATTTCTTGGATGTTATTTAAACAGCTAGCTACCTTGTTAGCAGATTAATTTAGCAAGGCACCTCCCACGTGGCAGAACTGCAGAAGAAAATACAAAGCTGCCCTGCTTTCAAGTTGAAGGGGCTTTTGAAGCAAATTTAGCTCAAGCAGCTGCACTCTGGTGGGGAATGAGGACAGGGTGTTGTGGACCAAGCCTCTCCTTGGGACAGGACGGCTGGAGGCAGCTGACCAGGAGTCGGCTCATGGCTGGTGAGCAAGTTTCCACCAAAGCCACATAATGTAAAAACGTCCCCACTCTCAGACATATCACCGAGGATCTTCAGTTTCACCCCATTGCATCGAGATGAGCTAAGCTAGGCAGCTGGTGCAACGCAGCATGTGTTCGGCTTTATTCTCTGATTTTGCCAACCTGCATCTTAACAAATGTATTTACATGTAAAAATAATACAGATGGTCAGAAGAACCACATAAAACTCTCTCGGAGGTTTGTAGTAAACAACATTTCTACCTTTTTTTCAAATGATTCATTGAGCATGGTTTCTGTAGCTTTTTAAGCATCCTGGAATTCTCTGAGGTTGACAAGAGAAAGGGCTGAAAACCAATTCTACAATAATCTATTCTTGTCTTTCTCTAATGGCTTATAGATCTTGCTATTTCCATAAATGCTCTTTGAAGGGAAACTATGTGGGATTTTAATGGCTTTTCGAGTTCATGTGGGTGTCACTCGCTTTGATATATGCCAGATACAAAACACCAGTGTGACTGAAGGTAACAATCAGTGGGGTTTAAGGTGAATGGCAAGCACCATGTTTAGGAATACACCTATCCTGGGGTTATTGTACCCTGAACACAGCAGTAGCATTGAGCTAGCGCTCTTCAGTGTCCAAGGAAAAGCCTCTTTATTGCATTTTAGTGGGCATACTAAAGATGCATTATGCTTTTATAAGTAAAATATTTTTGCCCATTGCTGACTTGTTACTTATTACCTCAAGCTTACAAGGAGTGCTTGGGGACAGTGATTGCACTCAAATCTAACTTACAGCCAGATTTTCACAAGCCTTTTGACAGGAAAAAGTCATCTGGAGTTATCTGGCTAAGGGACAAAAAAGATCTAGCAAAGCGTTTTACTGTTGCAATATTCAAGATAAACCTGAGTTGTAACACATGTGGGAGAAGCTCTAAGGCAAAATCATATTGGGAATGATTCTTGAAGAATATTCTGTGAAGAAATAATTAGGTTAAGGTTTCTCTTTCAGTCTGTTTTCTGGTGGTGAGGGATTCCAGCTCTTATTTGCAGCCTGTCCTTTTGCAGTATTTCACTAGTGATTGTAGCCTACCCCCAGCCCAGCCATACCCACTGCCCCACTGGGCACCGCTGCACTGTATACTCACTTCTTCCAGCCTAGATCTGTCCACGTGTGTTCACGTCCCTGCACAAAATGCATCTGTTATTTAAACCTCAGTTTATTATTTAATTTTCGATATCACAGTTGTGGGCCAGGACTTTGAGGACTGTGCAAAAAAGCAGTGCAAAACCAGCTGGTGCCTCCAGTCTACAGAGACCCTTCAGCTCCCTGACACAGAAGGTGAAACTTTGGGAGAAACACTGTGTGGCTAAAGTTACTATTTTTGTTGAAACATATCCTCCCCTATTAGGTTTTCATTTATCAGGAACATCCAGACCCTGGTTGACAGCCTCAGTACTTTCAAAGTATCCTGCAGCGGTTTTGTCTTTATCAAGGGGTTAGATGTAACTAGATCGGGTGGTATATATCCCTAATAAGACAACCAGAACAAATCAGAGCGAGAGGGAGAGTACGTTTTTTCAGCTGAATGTGCATAGCCAGGCTAGGCTTTAAAGGTGGGCACAAATAGCCACAGAGAAAGCAATTGTTGTAGTCACAAACAGCAAATTTTCAAGTCCATTGTTGTGATTACCTGCTAAATACAATTCCTTTACAAACATAACAAATGGAGAAACCTATACAGACTGATATGCAGAAGTGTAAAATGCCAGCTCAGATCAAATCACTGAGCCAAAAGGAGGTTTTGCTACCCCTGTTGGAAGATAAATGTGCCTTATCACTCTTGGATAAGAATCAAGAAATGTTTTTTTCACATGAGGTTTCTGGCTGTAAGGGGTATACTGGAAAGAGCTGTATCTGTAATTGGTTTGGGGCTATCTACAGAGACGTTCTTGAAGTTCACTTTGACAAGCAAATTATTTGAATATTTAATCTTCACGCAACCTTGCTAAAAAGAGAACACTGATCTTTTTGTATAGAGGAGAAAAAGTATTTTGACCCATTTTGTGCAGGTGGCTCAGCTATTACGGTGTCCATTGGAGGATGCAAAAATACTGTTAACTGGGAGAATTAACTAAATTTGGACTGTGATTTATGACTTCTGACAACAGTCCTAAACAAAGGTTATATAGGGTATGACCAAGCTGAACTGATTGATCCATTAGTAACCCAGAACTCTCGACCCAGGGAAAAGCTTTGATCACGTGAAGAAGAGACTGAAAGGTGTCAGTGATTACATCAGCGCTGACACGCTTTCCAGCAGATCCTGAGAAGAGGTGAGCTTTGTCATCCTTAGTTGATAGCTTTTTATGTGCCCAATGATATGATATGATAGCGCCCAATCCATCGTCCTCCTGTTTACCTATTATAATAGATGCCGTTGGATTCCTGCTGTATCATTTATTCTCACAAGGCTCTGCACTGCCTGCTCGAATTTCAGTCTCTGAAATGATTACCCGTCCTTGCTCTCTGACGGAGCTGAGAATTGAATCCTGCCAGGAAAAAATCAGCTCCATATTTCATTTCGATTTCTTTTAATATCCCTTGCATCCAGCGCATTCATAATTTAATTGTGCCACAGTGCTATGGGCTTGAGGGGAGTGAAGAGCAGCCTGGTTGTGAACAGGTGAAGGGCAGGAGACCCTTACAGGAAAGAAACGTCCTGCTTTTTGTCTGTGTTTTGTGATAGCTGTGTTGATTCTGAGCTTGGAGTACGTAGGTTGCTTTTTCCACGCGTAGGACAGCGTATGTCTGAAGGCTCTGCCGGTGCTGGGCTTTGGGCGAGCCGCTCGCTGGAGCACCGGAGAAGGAGAGCTGCAGGGTGAGGCCAGGCACGACAAGGCCTGTTCTCGCGTGGTATGACACAAATTCATTGCACAGGCCCAAACCTGCGTGGCTTTGACGTCCGACTTCAGCTGGGAGACAGCAGAAGTCCTGTAAAGAGGCATGAGAAAAAAAGGAGTAAGCGTTGGCTGCCCTGTTAAGGAGAAGAGCACTGAGGTGCCATTAGGAATGTCCCCCCTTACAAAAGGAAAATTTCCAAGAGCCAGTGCTAGGATCATGTTGGGCTGGGACAGAGTTTGGGAAGAGGGAGGCCAGTCACTGCGTTGCGGAGAGATGCCCACAGACAGCTCTTGTCTGCGAAGGATGCCGTTTACGCGGGCAGTCCGGGACAGCAGAGCTGCTGAGCTGGAGCTGGCAAGTCAACATCGTACCAAAAAACCCCAGGTGATTCTCATGCCTGGATCCTCATGGCTGCAGGGGATGAGGGAACCAAAGCCTCTGTCCTCCTTCCTCAGCATCTGCAATACCCACTTCAGGATGACACCCAACCTGGGACAGGGCTGAGCAAAGCTGAACAGCTCCTGGGGAGAGCACATTACATTTCCCATTGGTATGTATACTTTAGAGAAGTACATTGGCTTGGACAACATCATTACTGAGGGAAAGTCTTTTTTTGGCCCTTATACCTTGTCCATAAGCAGCAGTTTGGCCTCCTGTTTGGAAAGTTCCCGCCTTTTAATTTTCATGAAGTCCCACCCATACTTGGGAACGTGCAAGGAGACTCGGGATGAATGGTGCAGATAGCGAGAAGGACCCGCACCTGGGACGGGAGGTGTTGGTCGAGCCCTACCGCCGGTGGTTGTCCCTGCGGGAGGACCTGGCTGCAGCAGCAAGACCTCCACGTGTGCTCTTCCACCACAAACATACCAATTCTGTACCAGAGACAAAACATCCATCGGAGCGTAACAGCGTGTTGTCCCTGTCCATCACTGCAGCAAATTTTAATGGATGGGCTGAGAGGGGAAAGGCTCCATCTTCTGCACTTGCAGGTGGGCTTAGCGCAGGCTGTAGACAGGTCTGCGTTAGCTGCTGCAACGATGCTTCACGTTGCAACGGCTCGGAAGAAAATCTGACAAAGATCCTGGAGATGAACTGCTCCTCTGCAGGTGTTTGCTGCAACCCATGCGCAGCATCAATCCCAGGTGCCAGCTGCCGTATGAAAGCGCAGATTTGTGAGGCAGCTCCATGGTGGATGGAGTCAGTATGAATTACTGACGTGCTCCACGGACTGACGTGGAGATGGATGGCATTTATTAGAAGTTCTAGAATAGAGACCAAAGTGATTCCCTAATACAGAAGTTTCCCAGCCCTTAGTTTAGGCAGGCCTCGGCGATTCTGCTGTTACCTCCTCTCATTCCCTGCTCCGCTCGCTGTCCCGGTGGCAACCTGCAGCCCCCAGAGCCCTGCATCGGGATGAGGGGGAGGGAGGAGGTGGGGCATCACCTACGTGGTGACACTGCACCTTTTGCTCCCTTACTCTTATCCCCACATCCCACAGCATTGCTGGTGCCTCTCAGCACTTCTTCTTTAACGAGAGGCAGCACTCGGAGCCCGGGCTCGAGGATTAGGAAATTGTGACAAACAGAGAAGGATCCCATCGTTGTGCTTCTCCCCTCAGTAGGAGTGAGGTGTAGAGGAGACACAGTAGTGGCCCTGCCTGGGGTGAGTGGATTCCCCAGCCACATCCAGTGCGGATCCCCATCACCTCTGTACTCCCCAGCCGAGGGAGGAGAACCTGTGTTCGCGGTGCTCTGAGATGGTAGGAAAGCAGACAATCACACAGGCTGGTGCTGCAGCTAGCGTTTTTATATTAAATAAATAAGATGTGTTGCTGCCAGTGCTGGAAGTCATCCACACTCACATGCTCTTCTCACAATGTAGATTATTACGGTTGTTGATGTTCTTTTTGTTACTACGGGGGTTAGGAGCCCGGATCATGGTCTGGGCTTGCATTGTTCTTTTTGTGGTACAGAACCAGAATGAAGACAGTCCCTGACACAAAAGGTTACCTGAAACTGGGGCAGGAGCACTCGGTTCAAGTGTTTCTGGCACGGTCCTGTTGCTTTTGTGGCGGTGCTGCTGAGGAGCGGAGGGTCAGCTGGGAAGACCTGGAGCTGGGACTGTTCAGAGGGACAGAAAATGGGGCTTTTCTGCGGGAGGTGGCCTTGCTCCTGCCCAGGGGTGGAAACTCAGCAGCGGTTCATTCTTTCCTTTCTCTCTCATTGCCAAAGGCAGACACCAAGCTCCTCTGGGGAGCTGTAAATGAGTATAATTTGATATAGGGCCCTAAGTGAGCAGGAGCACACTTGGCTTAAAGCTATCCCCATTACAGCCAGAGGCAGGCATCTGGGATCGGCGGACGGATGATCTGATCTTGTGTGGAAATCTCATTTTCCCCAAGTCACAGCGCTCCGCTTCACTGTAATAGAAAGTAATTTGATCAAATATTTTTGCACATTATTCTTCTGTTAGAATAATTATTTGGTGCGTGCCAGCCGCAGGAGTCCTTGCACCTTTCCCTGCAGGGGCTAGGACTGGCTTCTCATGCTCTTCTTCTGGATACTGGGGAGATTCCTGCACCAGCAACTGCTGTGTTTATGAAACAGGTAATAGAGGAGAGAAACATTCTCTTCTTTTTCAAGGTGCACATGAGTTAATTTATGTCCTAAACTTAAAAGAGAGCGTATGCAAATTAAAGAAACCTGAAAATGGTCCTTCCACCTGTTCATGTTCACTCTGGGGTACAGAATTCCCTCCGCTCATTTTATATTTAAACTCTGGGATAAATTAAACACAAGCAAACTAACAAGCGAGGTGCAGCTACCTCACCGTACTCTTCCCCAATGGTTTCATGAGGAAAAGACAGAGCTATGCCTCACTTAAAATCACCATAAACACTTGTAATACTGCAGATGGATCTGATTTTTTTATTTTAATTAATAATACTCTACAATGCATCCATTTTGTGAAGGTGCAGAATTTGGGCTTGCTGCCGTAGAATGCTTCTTAAATGAAGGTTTAGGTTTTTGCCCCCAGCCTTTCCTCCACCCACCAAAAGGGAGTGCACAAAAAGGGTGGCCTATGGTGAGGAGTGATTGTTCCTAATTGCATGTTGATAGGCATGGAGCACAAAATGTACCACGTCCCTGCTCCCGCAGCTGGTCTCTACAAAACAAAAAGCTTGAGTTGCTTATCTCGGAGAAGTTTATGCTTTTTCCCAGAGAGAAAATAATTTATGGTCTAACTGGTCTGAGCACTAAATCCGAGTAACGAGGATCCAGCCAGAGATTCCTATTAAAGGGTTAGTATCCATCATAATTGGCTGATGGGGTGTTTTGAAACTCCATTAATCACTGTGCTGGCAGCAGGCAAATTAGAAACTCTGTGTTCTGCCGCTGACTTCCCATTTCACCGAGTGAGTTAAATACAAAGCATGTGTTACTGGCATCAGCTATTTCAAAAGTGGGTGTTTCTCTGGATGTAAATGGTACTTAATAATGTTCCACCTTTGACTGAAACCAGGGCACGCCCTGCCATGAGGTTCTCATCATCTAATTACACTTACTCAATCTGAACGCAGCGGTATCATGCAATTCGGGCTGGGTCTACCTGCCAGATTAACTCTTCGGCTTGTCTCGGCAGAAAAGCCATACCCCAGGAGAACGGAGCTGCCTGGCGGGGCGCTGGGCTGAGCCGGCCACACCGCCTGCCCCGTGGCTGCTGCCCTCTCGGCTGTGCCTCCCCGTTTTTCCACCCATTTCAGTTAAGAAGAACGGGGGGTCAGTCACTTGCAGGAGCCCCGTGTTTCATGCAGACCTGATAGGAGCAGTGCCACGGGGCCGATGCACGCTTGACGCCAGTTGCTGCAGGGACAGCCCATCGTATCTTGGGTTTATCTGCAGGAGCGAAAGCCAAATGAGGTAAAAGCCTCTTGCCAGCTCTAGCAGGACATTTTGTATAGATAAGAGAGCAGTCTGTGCTCCAGGTCTGCTCCAGCTACAGTGTCTGTGCTCAGGCCCTCAGCAGATCTCTTGTACAAATAAACAACAATCCCCAGAGACCATTTTTTGACTCTGAGGCCAAGTGAGGTGTCACAGTTTGTTGCTTGCGCTGGCTGCTAGATTTTCTCAGTCCCCAAACCAGGGTGGATCGTCTCTGACTTATGCTCTCCCCAGCTGTTGCGTGGCAGGGGGACTAGCTGTCATGGGCCGAAATCATGCCAGTCACCAGGCTCAAAACGCGATGGTATGGACAGTCAGAGGCCAGAGCCAGTATCGTACCCTGACCCTGCTCTGTTTCCTGGTGCAGATGTAGCCAGTGGTGCCAGATGTGGCTGGGTTCTTCACCAGGCTCCGTACTCGCGCAGCTGCAGTAGCGCTTTCCCAGGGATGGATGCGCAAAAGGAGGTGGGGGCAGAGGCAGTGCCCTCTCCTGCGGTGGCGGGATGAGACTCCAGAGCACAGCTTCGCTTCATTTTGCTTCTGTAACTGTAACCTAAAAAGTCTCCAGGGTGAAGGTGTGGAGAGATACAGCCATGGCTCTTCTCAGGTCAACCCTCGAATATTCAAGAGGTGCCTTGGGCACACTGCTCTGAGATGCACACACTGCCCTGAGCCACATTCCTGCCTGTGGATGAGGGAAAAAATGCTCCTAATCCACCTACTCCCACACACGCTGCTAGCGGTCCTTTGAGAAAGTCCTGCTCTTGCTCTCAAGGCTTTTTTTCTCCAGCAGTTTGGGATGCCAGAGCAGAGAGAGAAGCCCAAAAGAGAACGATGCATGTTTCATGACCATGGATGACATTTTAACTGATAAGGCTCTCTGCTCTGGTATTCATCTTGTATTTCAGCTGTTATTTATGAAGCTAATGAAAACCACAGTGCACGTAGTGAGTGGGCAGGTTCTCCAGAGACTTCTTTCCCTCTTAATGGTTCTTGGCAAGTAAACGCCATGTCATTGAAAGCCCCCATGTCCTGGCACATAGGAGGAGCGTCCCGTCTGCTGTGCGCAGCGGTGCTGCTGGCCACGTATGAAATAAGGCAGCATACAGCAAGCTTAGCTCCCCCACCTCTCTGTTCCTATCCCCTAAGGAGGGAAAGATCTTGACAGAAAGGTGCGAGGCTGGAGAGCTGTCCCTCTTGGATCATTTCAGTTTTAGCCACGTAATCACCGTAACAGTGCTTGGTAATTACATCTTGCATCTTTCATCTCTATATTTCAGCTGAAGTTATGAATGTTTAATTACACAAGTCTCATAAATACTTTTTGGAGCAGGTCAGCTTTCAGATTATATCAGTTTTCATGAGGTATTTGGAGGGACATATGGTCCCAGGGAAAATCAGCCCTGCCGAGCGGAGTAGCCCCAGCTAAGCCAAAGCGATCTGGTCTGTGCACAACCTCTTCTGCCCTGCAGAGCCTGAACCGGTGTAACTGCGTGCCCAGGGCAGGGGGTAGCCTGCATATCTCAAAGTGTCATCGCTCAAAGTGTCATCCCTCAAAGTAGGGGCCAAACTCTGCTTCCCTCATGGTACACGTCTGTTGCCACCCCAACATGCACCAAATGCTGTCCGGCGCTGGTGGCATTCCCAAACGCGCAGGGAGAGGAGTGTCAGGGGCTGCAGTGCCACGCAAGTGATCTGCCAAGCCTGCTGTGCCTCTGAGGCTCATTGGAGGGCATTGCAAAGAATAACACTGAAAGTGCCCTCCTGCTGGACTAAGTCCCCCGCGTTAAATGGCAAGCCATCCATCGGCCTTTTTTTTTTTCCTGTCACGCACTTGTTTGCAGCAATTTTCAGGCCTAATTTTCAGACAAAGGACTGTCACTGCTGTCACTTTGGTGTCTCTTGTTTTTCACCTCTCAGTTGAAAGAGTTGTTGCTATTCTCATTTCCACTGCCTGGGAAAGCACAATAACTTTGCCCAAGAAAAATCTTTTGCTTGGCAGACACTGCATCCACGCGGGAGCAGAGCAGGGCATAAGACAGCAGGTCTGTATTAGGATGGCTAAGCAAGATAGACAGCCCTAATTTGTATCCTCTGGAGAGAGAAAGATCCTGTGTTGGTTTTTGGTTTACTTTTCCTGTAAGTTCATACGCATTACGCAAAAAAAGAGTTCATATCTAGTATTTGCTGGCATTTTTAACATGAAAGAACTAATAAGACCACTTTGTTATCCGCTCTGTAGTGTGGTGTGAGTGAAGAGAAAGTCAGTTTGCTGATTACACTGATCACTAGATCACTAGGTGTAAGATGGCAGGGCTGCCTTGCCTTCCTGGGCACAAGCAGAACCTCATTGGTGCGCGATGCAGAAGTGCCTGAGGCTTTATTTAAATCAGGAACGTACTGCATCCACTTCAGCAAAGGCCCAGCTGCAGCAGGTAGGCACTTGACCACAGAAGGCGCTTTTATTACCATATAATGAAAAGTTAAGCTCTGATTCCTCTTCACCCCTAGCCATGGGCTGGCAACCATGACACTTGGGGAAACCTGCTGCAAAGAAACTGGAAACTTGCAGTGGCAGAGAAGAATTTTACTTATATGGGTAAATATGTATTGCAATGAGCACAGAGCAATGAAACAGAGATAAAGGGATGCAGAAATCATGGCCAACAGTGACACAGAAGTCATGAATTGTGTGATTATGTGGATAACAAGCAAGAGAGGCAAAACATTTGTTTTCAAAACAGAAGATTTATGATAAGGGATGTGCATAGGTGGGCAGCCTATTAGGAGAGAAATCCCACCTGACAAAACTCATAGATACTAAGTTTTGGGGGAGATCTCAGGGCATCTGTAGGTAGAAGTTTCAGCATGGATGGACACCCACTCCTACAACCCCAATGTGAGCCAGAGCCCTGCCTATAATCTTCTTTCTTCCTATCTCATCACTAATACAGAATTATTTTAATCTCTCTGGGAAGTTCTGCTGCTTTTAATTTCAAATAATCTACAGGTATAAAGGTTATCAGTATTACTGTTCATATTAAATAATGTTGAACTATACAAAGTTATATTACCCTGTATGAGGTGACATTCATCTACTGGCCATTTGCAATAAGGCAATCTTGCTAAACACTGTCCACAGAAAACTTGGGACTTACTTCTTAATCTTCTCACCTCCAACGTTTTTTTGTTCACCTTATTTCCTATATCATAACTAAAGCTAAGGTGTGAAAATAATGTCTATACATTTATTCTAGTCTTGCTAAACCACAATTTACATACAACTTGTAAAGCCATCTTTAATTATCTTCAGTAAACAAGTATCTTAACAGGCTTAATCTGTCTTTTGTATTTAATACACTACAGCCTACTGCGGCAGTTAAGATTAAATCACGTTTGTACGCAGCAGCAGAAAACCTTTCCTTGCTAGAATAGAAACCACCGGTAGGAGAGAAGTCAGAGCTGGACCCCTGGCAGCAACACCATTTTACGGACTCACTCGGAGGTACTGGCTGTGCTTTGTACTCTGAAAAAGCAGTCTCGAGCAGCCATGCCCCACTGCCAGCTGCCTCTGAAACACCAGGAGGCCTTGCAGGCAGCTGGCTGATTGCCTGGGGGGACATGCCTGAAGGTGCCTTACCCCGGTAGGCAGGCGCGTATGTCCAGGGTCCCTCGGGCTCCCAAGGGTCTCCTGCCATGCCCAAACCAACATTTTACTGCCGTACTGGCAGTTTTGAGATCTGCTACCACACCCGGCGCTTTGCTCTTCCCACACCTACCTCTGAGCGTGCATTTTTCACGCAAACACACCGTAATAATCAAGCCCAGGAAATTTGTGCTGACACCCTGCTCTCTGTTTTACCAATGCATGAAAACGGCATTTCTGAGATTTCTCCTTATAGTCTGAACCAAGATTACGCTGAGCAATGGCAGAGGTCGCTAGTCATGACAGCGATGCTTGTTTCCTTTTCTTTCAATATGAACATGCACATTTTAAGAAGGAAGGTAAACCCCACACTTGGCGTTTTTTCAGATATTCCTATGCTAGGGCATCTACGTCATACCTCTGTGAAATAGTAGTGCAGGGCAATGAGTGGATCTGTTGGCCTGAACCACTGATGCTGAGGATCCAGTGATCACATTAGGCATCCTGATGCCTTTACGTTAGATTAGGCAGGGGTCTGTAGACATTGGCAGTGGGAGTGCATCTTAATGCTTAGTTTCACCTGAAAGAGGTCTCATGTGCCCTGAGACCTCTCTGCAGTGTAAACCAAAGAGCAGGCTGTGGCCACGATCATGAGATTTGCTTCAAAAGCACGTGCCTGACCTGGATCAAAATATTTAGGAGAATGCATCTGTAAATTTAGGCTAAAGCTAACCTGGAAACCTGGTCTGGATCTAAACCTGGACTTGGGCCCATCTCCAGTTTTAGTGTTGGAAGGCCTGGAGCAAGAAGAAGGCGTCAGAAACTGTCTGATTAGTGTTTTTAGAGGACTCGTGAAATTTACTGAAATGTTCTGAAAAATGATTGTCAGGACCTTTTCAATAATTTTAGCAAAAAACACCAGCTCTGTTCTTATTTGTGGACCTACTAGATAGACTTGCTACCTGTTGCCTTCAGTATGAATAGCTGGGCTCTGAGTTCAGTTCAACCACTTCACGGAGCGAGCCCAGACCTGTGTTTAGTGGGCAGAGAGGTTGAGTCAGAGCTCCTTGTATGACTTGTCATGTGCACTCTTACACCTTCTTTGCTTTCCACCACAACAAGGGGTAAGTTGACAGATTTTATGGATCCCCAGTATTTTTTTTATTGCCCTTTTAATGGATTCCAGCTATTAATTTGAAATTGAATCTGCCTCATCTTAATTCTGCTCCTATACATTTTAAGTATACTTCAAAGTTCATTAATGAGCTTCAGTGGCCTTAATAAACCCAGGCTGTGCCATAATTACAAACGTCTAAATCAGTCACTCTGAGTATTTCACATCTTTGCACTCAAGTGCAGATACTCAAAGGCATACCGCTGTGTATAGATGCAACCACACACATTCACACTCATTTCTAGGGCTGCTCTCACAGTACTTATGGACAGAATGAACTCTGAGCCATGAAGTTGTTTTAGTGGAAACACAGATGAAATCATCTTTCACCTCCAGGTCACCAGTGTGATTCCATCAGAAAACAGCACTGCTGACTGAAAGTTTTTGGTCGGACACTGAGAGCTTAAGAAACCCCATGATCTCAGCACAGCTGTTAATAGAAAGCAAACCTAGCACTAACTCATGTCACTTTTGGCAGCCACAGCAGAAAGGCCAAACTCCCAAATCAGCATGGGGGCTGCACGACTCTTTTAGCCCAGAGGTGGCTCCACGGTGGGCAGTCCATTATCCTGGCAGGGTGGAGATTGGAAAAACTTGTATGGCAACCCTTTGGACTATCCTTGTCCCTGGGTTAAGAGGAGGTCACTTTTCATCTCATTCCATAGGCTCCCTATTTATAGAAAAGGAAAATTATAGGGAAAAGTGGCCAAAAGCGCCACTTGCAACATTTATTGCATGTATTAGAACAAGCTGAATACTGAAATACGGGTTTGAACCTCCTGGGGCTGGATCTGAAACTTAATCATTTCATTCAATCTGTGTTCAGATAGAAATTCCCAGTGACCTGACTAGGAACTGCATCTTGGCAAGAGCTAAGGACTTAAAAAAGTCCTCAGAGTTTGGACCCTTCACAGCAAAGTTTGCCTTCGCATTTCACTGATCAGGTGCCTGAGGCACTTTCTCTCGCTCATTCTGCTGATGTGCAAAAAATATTCCTTTTCTTTGGACTAATCCATCCATACTCTTTTGCTTGAAAGTCAGGGCAAAAATTAAATGACCATTCCTCTGCTTACCCACGTTGTGCAGAAGAGAGATCAACTGCTTCTGCTGCTCACAGAAGTATAAAGGTGTAAAGCTACCAATTTGTAGTGATGATGCATGCACGAGGAGCATGAATTTGCAATTCCGGCCTCTCCAAAAGTCTGCACAAGGTATGGGTGCCATCAGTTTTCTTCAGCTGGCTGAATGGAAGGGTGAAAACAAATGTGACAACCTTTCCCTGCCAAAGGAGGGAAGGTAAGGGTTAGAGATGCATTATTCAACAGGGAGTTTTCAGATCTGGGCACCTAGTTCTCACAAAGTTGACAAAACAAAGGGCACTGGAACATGGAGGAAAGGAGCCTGCAAAGAAGTCAGTGAGAAGGACTGGAAGAACGAAATCTACAGAATTAGGGAGTAGGATGTCAGTCAAGGTCTATAAGAACTCAAACAACAATTTTTTGAGCTCCAGAATGAGGAAGGACTGATCTCTTACAGATGTGCAGCTCAAGGCTGGCTATACCTTTGGGTAGCTAACACGCAACCCACTGAATAGCTATGTTTCTGTAATATCTGAAAGAAATTTTTCAGTACTTATAAGGGCCCTTTCTAAAGTGTAGTCACTGATAGCTAATAGGGATTAAGCTTATGCTGCAGCTTTGTCTCGGGATTTTTTTTCTCAGAAGTCAGTTTCCATAAAACCTGTGAAAACTTAATATTTTAATCTGTTAAATGTGGTTGGAACTGGCCAATCAGTTCAAAAGTCTGTAGGGACACACACACATACACACAAAACAAGGCACAGCCTAAGCATTGTTTCTGAAGAAAATGAGGTTAAAAAAACTTCAGGATGTGGAAATGAACATTCTAAGTCAGAAAGCATCAAGGTCTTTGATTTCCCTGGTGGGACATAGGATTTGGGATATCTTGGCCGTGCCCTGAACCATGCTAGCTTTTTGGTTGCTTCATTCCATGGCCCAGCGCAGACCTCACTCAGGCAGCAGTTCCTATCACGTGGCTAATAACAGGCAGCTGAGTTTATTTAGGCTTCATACCTTAAAGGAAAGTGTTTTACATCTTAAGAGAGGGAGAGACTTTGCCTGTGTGTGAAGCTAGAAGAGTGAAGAGGTTGCTTAATGGCTAACCTGTTTGATCAATGCAAGTTCTACTATGAGCACATTGTTTGGGGAACTCTTGTGGAGGGAATGCTGCAAACAACTTCTAAAACACTGGGCTTTAATGTGGGTTAAGCCCTCTGCAACAGGGAGGGGTTGGTATTCATGGGTGAGCCTGTAATGAATGTACTTGTCTGATTCTGGCCTTGTTGAAGGCCAATTCAGAAGATGAATAACTTTTGTTAAAGTGAATGGCAATGTAATTGCTTCCTGAGGAAAAGTGTTTGTGTGGGTGGTGGGGAGGATGGAGGTGAGGATCTCAAACAGGGCAAGTAAATGGTAGCTCTGCTCTCTTGTCCAATCCAACAGGCTTGCAATGAAGTTAAGAAAGGGAGTGATTGGGCTGGCTCCGGTTCTGAAGCTTCCCAACCCTTAGAGACAATATATTAAAGTAAGTAGGTAATCTTCAAATGTGGTTGTTAGTCTCCAGTGCTCAGGACCCTGCAGCTCCAGAAAGGTTGGGAGGTGGCAGGGCAAGGCGAAAAAATGCATGACATCTTAGGGCAGCTGATTTAGTAGGGCTCATGCAGCTTTGCCTGTTCATCAACCCAACAGGTACTCAGTGTTCATTGACTCTTCTGAGAAAAGCATTAGCAATATGTGGCAGGCAAAGCAGTAACACCCTGCTGCAGTTGGGTGCCTTTTTGTCTGTCTAGTCCCCTGGTGACCCCAGGCAGCTGGAACAAGTCACTAGTATGCTTGCTTTATTGGGTTTCGGCGTTGACTCAGATTGGAGGAGTTGAGGTCATAGTAGCCACTTCCCACTTGAACGTGCCTTCCTTTCTTATTAGCACATGTATAAATGGGGCACAGGAACTATAGGATTATTCTTAGCTGCTTCTCTCAGGAAACTGGCTCTTCCAACCCAATATTACTTCCTTCTGCACCTCATTCTCTCCATTCTTTGTTCTCTCTACCCCATCTAGATCATCGTAAAGCCATATTCAAGCCCAGCTAAGATGAAGGAGAGGTGTTCAAGTGGCCATCCGTGGGAAGGGTACTGTACTTTATGGAATAGTTACCTTTATGCAATACTGGGGTTGGGTTGGGTATTTTAGCTTCCCCCATGGGTGACTATAAAGGGCAAATGGAAGATACTTTCTCTGCAATGAGATGTTCCCCTGCTCCGCCATCCTGAGTGGGTTTTGTTCATCTCCTTTGCTGTCAGTCACTTCTGGGCTTGGGTGCTCCTGGCTGCCTGCCAGGAAATCCTTCAAATACTGGCACTGCTGATGCACAAACTGCCTCTTAAAAACCTAGAGAAGGAGAAACTCACACAGGAAAAGAAAAATAGGTAGTGACTGGGTCTTTACTGGGGTCTTTTCTCACCTACAGTTGAAGAAATTGGATCCGAACGAGTGATTTTTGTCTAGCAATTCAGGAGAAGCTGAAAGGGAATCCAAGGCCCCGGTGTGCTCTGCTGGTGGCTCTCATATAAATCACTTGACCAGCCTCTATAAAAGCATTATGCTTTCCTCTGCCTTCCGTAGACACCATGCCTTAGGGCTGCACTGCTGGAAGAGCGTGCGCCTTCCTCATGCAAGCAAAGCTCTGGCCTTAACCCCCTCAGAGATACATAGATATATATATATTGTGCTTTCCGACAGGGAAACACATTCCTGGCTTCAGGCACCCAGGGGTACATAATTGCTGATGGGGTGACTCAGCCCACAAGATACTCAACCAGAAAGCCCAGTACATATGATAAAGTGTGCAAGATTCCTGCCTGTCACAGCAGTATTTCTTATGGACTGTTTTCTTCACTGCCCGTTTGGGAAAAATGCTAAGTAAATAGGCCTCAAGAAGAGTCCAGCTCATGCAAGGGCTGGCAGCTCTGATAACCATGCTCGCTCTCGCAACTCATACACAACAAAGCCTGTCTCTACATGTTGTGCAGTCATTCCCACTGCAGCCATGGGAGAATAAAGTTTCTGCCATGTTAGCCTGCTGGTGTTTGATAGGCACCTTGCACTGAAGTATACGTCGGACGTGTGATTGCAAGGGCAATGCTGGGTGGGAGGGCTGAGAAAGTTGGAAGACGCTTTGAGGAAACACCATAGGAAATGGAGGGTAGCAGTGGTGCTACTGGAAACACCATAGGAAATGGAGCGCAGCAATGTTGTTACAGCTCCTGGGAATGCACTGGAATGGAAAACTCCACTCTGGCACAGGGAGGAGTATACGGCAGGCTGGGCAGGGCAGGGCAGGTATGTCTGCACCACGCACTGCTGCTCCAGAGCCACAGCCAGCAGAGCCATCCGTGGTGATGCTTCACCCACGCTGCTGAGATCTGTGAAGCAAGAAGCCCTTACGTGACTGCATTGCTCCCAGCACCCCGGCTGCTGTCTGCATCCCGCGCTGCGCACTCACGCTGCAGGCATGCTCTGGGAAAGGTAATATCAGGAAGGGTTAGTCAGCTCTGGTGTCCTCAGAAGCCTCAACTCATCACAATGAAAACAAAAGATGGTGGAGGGTTCACCTGCTCATCCTCTTATCTCCACTGATAACAGCTCTTCCAAAATATGCAGGAAGCTCCAGGCTGCTGGCTAAATCTGTCCTTTCTCTCCTTCACTCCTCTCTAGGTTTTAACTATGCCCATGTCTGAGATTATTCTAGGTGAATACGCTGTGACAACGACTCCCTGGCAGCTTGTTAACCGGTGAGAGCCTGCAGTAGCCCACAGTATAGTGGTGTTTGGAGACAGGTGGAAGCATGGCTGGCAAAAAAGTCCCTAGGTAGTCTCCACCAACAATATGTTTCAGGAGGCTCAGAAGAAGCAAGAGGAGGGTCTGCTTCATACGGTGCCTTGGAAAAGTGCATTACACTGCCACGTGTTGTAAACCTTTAGCATCTAGTACTTGAGTCCAAAAAACAATTGGAGAAACGTAGGGGGAAGGGATGATGGGAGGGACCCAAATACAAAGAAATTGCTTTGGGTTCTGGAAATCCCAGAGCTCCAAGGTGAGTTTGAGAGAATATGCACAGAAAATACCTCTGCTTGTCTTGTTCCTATCTAGGTATCTGCAATTGCTGAGTGAGATACTGGCTGGATGGACATTTGGCTATTCTTATGGTTTTTTATGAAAATACAGCTGCCTTTGAATGGCAAAATCCACAAAAAGAAGGTGACAGCCTAAATACAGTGGGTTGTTTCTATTTTCCCAAGGTATTGAGAATTTGAGCCAGAGGAGGGAGAGAAGCTGAGCTTTCCTTTGCCCTGCATATGTAATTGCTGGGTACAGCAGCCTAATGAAAAGAACCAGTGCAGGAGTTTAAAAGGATTAGCAACCTTAAATGTCACCTACAGTGAACCATAAAATGCTGAAAACTGTGCACAATCTTACCAGGACAGCACATCTCTGGCTCTTCTGGAGAAACCTCCTGGCCTGTCTGAGAGCAAATCCTGGAAATTCCTGTGTGCTTAACAAACAGGCCTGCTCACAACCTGCCATCCTGCTTGTTCAGAGGGTGTTGAAGATAGGGAGTGGTAGATACTGAAGTCATTGGGGTTAAATAATGTACCTGGCATTTGCAGGGGGCTGATGCTGCAGCCACTCCCCTTTCCCCAAGCATCCAGGCAAGGGGGGATCCATGGTCCAGCACAGATGCACTGTGCAAGTGGTGTGGCAGCCTGTGTTGGTGGACTTTTGTCACCCTGACAAGCACGTGGCAAGGCTGCCAGGCTCATGGCCCAAGCCTTGGGAAAGCCACCACCACGTTCCTGAAGCAGTCTTGGACCCTCCTCTCATAAATACCAAAGCAGCATGTGTAGAGAGATTGGGACATGCATGGTCTATGCTACATACTGAGCTTCATATTGGCCTTAGTTTAATGGAAGTTTGAGATATGAGAGGAGGGGTCAAATCCAGAAAAGTATGTTTAGAAATGTAAGCACACCATTTTTTTCGAAGTTGTAATCTGCTAATTTCAGAGTGGAGCCATGCCTGAAGATACCCAGCTTTCTGAATGGAGGGCTAGTGTTAGGCTGGACATAAAGTGTTAGGCTGATACATCCCTTCCCATGTGTTGCGCTCTCTGCTGCCTTCGAGGAGTGGATAGGGAAACTGGCAGAAGTCCTCCAGTCTGAAAGAAAGAAGAGTTTAAAATGAAGGCACAGAGCAAGAAGTTGCTTTATTTGTGCCTTGTTTGTAATCTCTAGGTAATCCCATCACTGCTTGCACAAAAGCAGCAGGCTGATGTGCCATATTTACTACCGTAGGGGTGTGGGAGCTGCAGCATCAGCTGTCACAGCAGAATTATTCCGTGGTTTCTCTGAGACCACAGGCTCTTCAGTGCTCCCTCTGGTTGTTTCTGGGGCCCGAATAAGTAGTCCTAATACATCCTCAGGTGAAGTGAGGAGGAGATGGAGGAAAGGGGACATGACAAGAAGAGCAAAGATCAAAACCAGCTCTGAAACCTGCCCCCTGCCTCAAAGAGAAGACCAGTTATCCAAGTTGAGTGGGGGCAAGTCCTCAGGAGCCTGGAGGAGACATCATGGCAGCTCACAGCTGGAGCCTGAGTCGTCTCAGAAGTAATTCCTTCAGCCGTTAGCTGCACTATCTGTAAACAAGGTATCTCGTACAAGGCTTGTACAACACGCCGGGGTTTGCGGTAATCAGCTACAGAGCACATCTCATGTTGCATTTAAAGACTAATTTTAACAGTGATGCATCTCATTAAAGCAGTTATCATATTCTGTGTTTTGTAGGACATGTTTGCTGCCATATAGCCATAATATATTTATCAGAAGAGAACATGTTGTTTGTGTAGCTTTTCTTCTACACTATAGCACTGCTCCTGACACTTGGTGCCTAAACCCATTTTGTATGCCTCAAAATTCTCAGTGATTAATTTCTCTGCAGCCCATAGAGGAACCAGGACATAAAGCATCAGGCTGCGGAGGCTGCTAAAACGGAGCTGCATGAGAAGAGCTCCTGCAGTGAGGTTCCTTCAGGGCTTTTACATGGACATTGCAAGGGGTTAAATGCTTTGCTTGTGCTCTCCAGTCCAGACTAGGTATTCTGAAGTCTAGTCCCATCTCATGGGGCTGCTTGAAGACCAGCTTCTTAATCTTTGGAATAAGCTTTATAAAAATGTTAAGGTCTTTTTACTAAAGGCCCTGGAAGTGTAAGGTATTATGATGCTTTGTAGTCACAGAGATTTAATTGAAGGTATTTAACTGCAGTGGCTGTAAAACAATTGAAATTATACTTGACCTCCTCTTTGGAGCAATGCTTTTAGACAGATTAATAAGGTAGGGAATACTTAAATTCTTTGTGTCTTTCCCGAGGTTTTCTCCAATACACTAATGGGGTTTTCACAATGCAGCCAGATTGGCAGGTATAAGGAATTCTAGTAACTGTGTTCCCTAAATTCCTTGTACTTCTTTCCAAATGAGTATCTCCAGGATCAAAGTAGACATGATAAAGACTGTCTGTAAATGACATTCTCTGGAATGATGTACAGAATCTGGCCTGAAAAAAAAAAAAAAAAAAGCAAAAAATAAGCGGTTTTCCCATTAAATCGGTGCCAAGACAGAGTCTCAATAGATTCTTGCTGACAAACCCCTGCATGTGCATGTTTACAGGTTACTTATTCAGTCACAGGTGTAGAAATTCATGTGGTCTCCCAACTTAAGAATTAATAATGGGCCAACCAAAGAGGCTTGTTAATTTAGTCTAGATGCTAATCTGAACTTCGGTTGAACCTACTTGCTCAAGTAATCTACCCGGCAATCTCCAGGAGAAGAGACTTTTTCTCATGTAGAGCCAGCCTAACAAAAATGTAAGCTAACCTCTAACTGAGATGGTTATGGAGAAGAAGTTTTCCCTGTGGGCAATTTGTGTGGGCATGTGCGGAGGAGCAAGCAGGCATCTAAACAGTGTCTCTTCATTAGGGGAATTCCTTGTCCGGTCCCCTGTGTGGTGGGATGGGCAGCTGGAAGCACCCGCTCACAAGCCCATCGCACAGCAAATGGGGGTGCCGAGGTGTTCCCTCTCTCCTGGTCAGTGCGCTCCTGCTTGTGCACTGCAGGGTCTCGTGGGTTAGACAGTAACTGAGCGGGGATTTGTGCTTAGACCACCTGCACCTTGCTCAGCCTCACTGAGGTACCTTTTAACGGATCTGATTTAGTTCCCCAAAGTGGTCCAGAGGTACATCCCTGTCCGAGGACAAACGGCACTAGAGGGAAGCGCTGGAGTGGCTGCGGTCAGGAGCCAGTCCTTGTGCCCAAAACTTTCCTTCCCTGCCGGTCACAGTGCTCCTCCTCGAGCAGCAGGAAAAGCTGGAAGGTATTTCTGAGTCTTGCCCAGTGTCATGCAGGAGATGTGGCCAAAGCCTGTGTCAGGCCAGACTCCCAGCCCTGCGTGTCTCCCATGGGAACATTATTCCTTTGCTATAGAAATAATAAACTGAGCTCTCGCGGTGTAGTCCCGTAGGTTACAGGCAAAACTCCCACTGACGGCAATAAAACTCTCCAGGCAGGGTCAGAACCACCTACCTGACTTTGAGAATTGGTCACAGATGACATGACAGGTGTCGCCCCTCTCTGGTGTTAGGGTGGTGGAGTAATTTCCTGATGAATTCTTGGAATAGTTTTCATGAGTTTTGCAAAGACCTGTTTAAATGAAACATTAGATACACTTTTCCTTAAGGTTTGCATAGGGGTTGTGATTATTTTTACTCTCAGTTATAAGTCTAAGAATAATCCTTTACTCCGTCATCCTTGGCAGGAAGGGAAGCAATATACTGGCTTCGGAGGCTAGAGAGTTACCTGTTTATTTTGAAATAAATGTTTATCTGTGCTATTCCTGACAGAGCATCAGCTTTCCTGTTCCACCCTTACCATTTAATGTAGGAAGGTCATGCACTTTTGTCCTAGTTAACTCAAGTCCTGCAACCATGTAAGTTTGTGACATTTTATTTCATATTTTTTTAGGTCAGACCAGCCTCATGTGACTGTTCCAGTAAATATGCAGTTGACCAAAAGCCACTCATCTTCACATACAGCAGGCATGTGAGGCAATGGGAGTTGTTCAGTTGTTTGCCCAGCATTTCTTGTGAAGTCCTTATTGCTTTTCTCTCGCTGTACACACTCGGGGCCAAACATTGCCTTGTTCCTGACTTGCAAAACGAAAGGAAACAGAGGACAGTACAGGCAGGGGAATGAGTCTTTCCTCATTCCTCTGGCCTGGAGCCACAGTACGGGCTTTCTGCTGTATCACGGTTATGTGCAAGAAGACGGGAACCAGCTCTATTCCTGGCCCTGTCACAGGCTCTGGGGACCTATTTCCCAGCTGCCTGGAAACTCACGGGTTCACTGTCACCTTTCCCTAGTGGAGGTAGCAATGGTAACATCCCGAGGTGACATTTCACCGCACGCTCCAGGCGAGCAATGTTCCCATGACAGGAAGGCACCAAGCTCCCTTTTCTGGCACCACACGCTCCCAGAGCGGCTTGCAGGCTTCACTGCTGTGTTTACAGCCTCTTGCGCTGTGCAGCTTCCAAGCCTGTTGGTTTTTTTGTGTATCCTCTGCTGGAGAGGACTTTGATTATTTGATAAAACTATGGACAGAGCCTATATGAATACGTGTACCTTAAAGGTACATGCTTGAGCATATGGCAAGCGGTCCAGGAAGGAGGAACTACTTGGTTAGATTCAATATGATGACTTGTAAATTGTGCTCCCCTTGCGACGGTTAACAGGAATGGTCTAAGTGTTTGTTTCTTCCTCTGCCTTTTCCTGCCTGAGGCTTTTTATCCCCCTGCTCTAGCAACTCACTGCTCAACTCGGTGCCACTTTCCAGGCACGAAGCAGTCGGTGAGCATTTCTCCAGCACGACAGTGTTTCTGCCTCGCTCCTACCCTGCTTCTGTGTCTGCTTGCTGGCACCTCAACCTGTGAGCGACTCTCGCGCTCTCCTGTCAGCTGAGAGCGCGGTGGTAAGCTGCTCTGTGGGACACTGCACAAGCGAGGGGCTGTGCCCAGCATCATTTCACACCACGCGAGATCCGGCTGAGAAACACGTCCTTCTTCTGGCAAAAGAATGAGAGTTCAGAAGGGTTCCCTGCTTCTGCTTGGGATGAAATGAAACTCTCTCCAGGTATCTTCCCCTCCCAGAATGAGGCAGGAGCCTGCTGGCTGGGGCATTAGCTGGGGATGCGGGAGACACATGCACAAATCATCTGCCTATGTGATTCAGTCACAGACTGAAGCTTGGCTTTCCCACATCTAAGGCGAGTGCCCTAAACGCTGAAACTCTTCTGCATTGGCTGAATTTTGTTTTGACCTTCTAGCATCCTTGTTGAATATGGGCCCATTGGAGATCTCTCATTTTGAAGACTCCTGTTAAACAAACCTTACCGATTTTCCTGATCGGTGCATCATGCTGTCTCTCAGTTTTGCACCAGTTACATTTGCCCAGCTGGACAGTTTCAGCTCATTACCAGCACGTGTGTGGTTACCTAGGGCATCAGCATTTGCTAGGCTCTCCACAGCACTTTGCTCTTGACCAGAGTGCCACATTGAGAAACTTTCATCATCCAGTCCTCCCCTCTGCTGGCAACGACCAGGCAGCCTGCCCCAAGGAGCCGTCTTTGATTTCAACATGATATTGCACCACCCAAAGCATAAGACATTCAGGTAAGGTTCAGGCATTTGAGTTCTGCATCACTAATCTTTGCAATAGGCTTTCATGCTAGTCCCTGCACAGCGTTCAGTTCTTGACTGCGGCTTAGCATGCCGGAGTCGGCTCTTGTCTGGCCCACGAGCAATGGGGATCAGTGGCCCCGCGACGGCCCACGGTCTGTCATCTACCACATTTTTTGTCTTCTTCGCTCTTCAGCTCTCTTGAGTAAAAGGCAGAAAGAAGTAGCCTCTTTCTCAAAAGCTGTAGTATATAAAGCAATAAAAAGTGCCAAACCTACTGATGTTTAATTGGAGAGCATAGTTTTCTCTTTTCTTTTCTTTTTCCTTTCCTTTCCTTTCCTTTCCTTTCCTTTCCTTTCCTTTCCTTTCCTTTCCTTTCCTTTCCTTTCCTTTCCTTTCCCTTTCCTTTTCCTTTTCCTTTAACAAATCCCTGCTCCAGCTGTGACTAAATTTCAAGCGTATGCTGTAGGTCAATGGCTTTTCTAGAAACAATTACCCATATCAGTTAGTGCCTGCACTAGCTTTAACTGAACTGCCTGAAATAGCCCTCCCATCATCTAAATTTAGACTTTAAAATACAGCTAAAGAATGCTTGGTGGCCTAATGAATAGCTAGCCAGTCCTCCTACAGGATCCTGTCTCTGAAAAGTAAATCGCGTATGAGCACTAATACTGCATCTCAAAAACTCATTCAACTGCAAGCTTGGTCAGCTTTAATCTGGCTTAAATTGGCTTTGGCTATTTTGTTTCTCTGGTCTATTTGTCTCTCAGGCCTTTTTTATGCTGTAAAATATAACAAGATATTTTGCTGTGAAGTGATTTTTAGTTTTGGCTAGGGTAATGACAGCTATACGTCCTGAGAGATGATAGTATTATGTAAAAATGAGCATATAAATTATTTAGCAAGGAAGAAAAATATTTAACCATCTTTTTGTCTCTTCTTTCCCAACTTCAATTCTAATAAATACATGTCCTCCATATAAATTCTCTTACAGCAATAAAGAACCAGCTACAGAAAAGAGAGGCATATGTTAATAAAAATGGTAAGGTTTAGTTCTTTCCCTGATGATTGTGGGAGTACACTTAAGCATAGAGTAGAAATCAGAGGTGTATATTGGAAGCAACATGACACTCGCCCCTGCAGAAATTCAACAGCTAAAACCAAAATTAAAGGGAATAGACCTACCAGCTGCTTAGATTCAGTAGTCTCATTCCTTACATGCTCTTCAGTGAGTTTCCGAAGAAGTGTGGGCTTGGGTTTCTGTGAAATTTATCTTGCTAAGATTATGCAGGAGGTTGGAAAGGAAGGAAGGATGAAAATCAGACTTCGTCTGCAAAATAACTCTCCTTCCCCCCCTACCCCCCACCACCACACAGCAACATGAGATATCAGTGGCAGAAGGTCATGCAGATAATTGCAATAATATTATCTGCTGTGTCTTGGGAACTTGGCTCCTCTCAGAGTGAGGGTGATAAATTAGACCTTGTCAAAATTCCATTCATGGAAAACTCCAACATTGCTAAATCTGGAACCAGGGTAGTAAACTCCAGAATTTCCCAGAGAAAATAAGTTCTGGAATTTAAGTTTTTCAAAAGTGAAATGCTTCTCCCTCGCTGAATTATGCATGTTGTTTGTTTGAGGGGGGGGGGGGGGGGGGGGGGGGGTCCCCTTAAAATATCAACCTGAACAACTTGTGCCCCATTCCTGCATGCCTGGGAACCTGAAACTCTGAAATCCCTGGCCTGAGCTGGGTCTGCAAGTTTCCAGGCTCCCTAAAGTGCAGCTGTGAGTCTGAAATTCCTGAATGAGACATTTCTGTGGTGGGGTCACCATGAAACCAGGTACTCTGGAAGCATGGCTTCTCCATCAGCTTGCCCCATGGACTAGCCAAAAACGTAACTGAGCAGCATTTTGTCAACAGAACTTCCTCAAAACTGAGCAATGACTACAAAACCTTTTTAGTTTTGACTAGTCAGATTGGAAAATTCCTGACCAGAGGTAGTTTAGATCTTTCTGTGACTTCTGCTAAGTCCATTGAGTTCAATTCACATGGCCAGGACTCTAGATGTCTTTTGGGTTCTGGATGTCCTTCTTAGTGGGTTTTGCCTCTTTCATATATTAAGTCCTACTTCACACATTCCACCTCCATGCTAGAAATGTGGATTTCCAGCATGGACCACTTCTTTTTGGCAGGCTTTGTCTGCCAATGTCTAACTAACAATGGTGGAGCTCAAAGCAACGGTGCTTCGTCCTGCGTTCAAAGTCCACTGAGCCAAATGGACTTAATTTCTCTCAGGATGTTTGCAGCCCACTGTATGTAGTGTCAGGCAGTCTGGGCTGCATTGTTCCTGCCAGGTCACATTGGAAAGTTTAGTCTGCAATCTGTGGCACAAGTGTTAAGACATCATGGACCCAGGGGTAAGAGTTTATGCCTTGCTCAAGAGTCTCTCTGAAGACCGTTCCCGGTTAGTAATAGATAGTGACTTTGAGGCAGACAGACATGGTGTTAGCAGCCTCAATCCTCTATAGAAATTTGTGTGCTTTAGCTAAGAGAAAAAGTCAGTCTTGGTGGATTAGCAACTATGGCATAGCTTACAACAAAGTAAGTTTGTTCTGAATTAAAGATGTGTTTCATTAAATGTGGGCACTTCCTAGTCTAGGCATATCCCGTGGAACTAGAGATTTGGAGGTTTGCCTATTAGAGGAGGACAAACTGTGTACCTATTCCCCAGCCAAATGAATGCTGGTTTTCAGTGGTAAAAAAATAGATAAACACATTTATCATCAAAACATGAGGCTGGAAGTGCAGAGAAGTTCCTTGCCGGGGTATAGATTCTCCTATTGGCATTACCTGAGAAACTGAGGCTTGGGATGTGTATGAGAGAGGAATAGCATGGTTATTTCAGTGGATGGTTGGGAGGGCTTAAAACCCATTGGTGCCTTTGATTAGTGTAAACGTCAGTAGCACTGGCGATTCCTGCTTCTACCAAGAAGTCAGCTGTTCCTTCTCCATTCACTCTCAGGATCTGTACTAAGCGCTGCCCAACATTTCGGTGCTCCAGAGCACTGTGCCTTAATGTGTCCTTCTTGAAATGCCAGTAAACTGAAGAATAGTATTTGTGTTAATTACTTTTTTTTTTCCTAAATCAGCCGGCAAGGTGTCACCATAATAGAAAAATGATACAGCACTTCTTGGACTAGGGCCCAGATGCTTTCAGTGATGGTAAATCAATTGAAATGCATCAGTGCTGAAATTACAGTTGGAAACATCTCTAAATTCTTTGTGTGATACTGAAACATATTCTTGTAAATTAGCCTCATTGGCAGTCATTTCGCCAATTCAGTTTTAAAGGTCAGAATCAAAATGTTGTACTAGATGGTGATATTTGGAAGGCAGGATCCCTGAAAGCAGGTTTTTTAGACACATTCAACAAGTAAGTAGGCAATAGTTTCTAGATCCATATTAAAATAGAGGGGCCTTTTCTTGTAAAAAAGCACTCCTGTTTAAATGGTGACATGAAATGCAGTGAGTTACATTAGTTGTCCCAGTCAGCTTTTATTAATGATCTACATTTAACTGCTGACCTTATGAAATATGGCTTCATACTTGTGGCATCTCCATAAGCCACTTAAAAGTTTCCTTAAAATCCCAACACATTCAGAAAGACACAGGCCAGCTCCTGGAATGGCAGAAGGAGAGAATAAAAACAAAAAAAGGTGTTTCAACTCTGCCAGCAGGGGAGGCAGTGGTTTGGGTACCACAAATGGCGACCAGCCCTTCAGTGCCCACGCAGGCGAGCCCCAGGAGCAAGGACGCAAGGAGACTGGTGGTGCTGGGCCACGCAGCATCATCCTGGAGAGCAGCGTGTGGGCAGCTGGGGACACAGTGGTGGCCCCCCATCCCTTGATAGATGATGGGGTGCTCACGTGCTGGGTCTCTGCAGAAGGTTCATCTTGGGGCAGGTCACTCTCTCCTGGTCACTGCAGCTTTGCATGCTCAGCCCTCACCCTCGTCCTTCAACAAAAGGCTGTATTTACCTCTACCGCTCCCATCTGGCCTTCAGCAATTAATCTCTGTGCCTCGCACATTGTGTGATAATTCGTTATGTTAATCCCATGTGTCAGCGAGCCACTTAAAGGCTTCCTGGGACACAGTTCCCCGCTCCTCTTTTGGAATAAAACCTGGGTTTTCCAGTGATGCATATAAAGAAATCACCACATTCTCCGGCTTTCAGATACACAAGGCTAAAGTTTGGTTGCTCCTGTGTCTATAGTGCTGTGTTCTTACCTAGTTTCGAATTTTGGAATAATAGAATTAAGGGGACCTAACTACACATTTGAATCTGCAAGCTCCCCTTCCTCTTTTAAATGCAAATCCCTAGGGCAGAGGCACTAAGGAATTAAACATATTTAGACTATTACAAGCCACTCTGTGAGCTGCAGAGCTAATGAAGCCTGGTTTTGTCCTGTCTCCACCCAGCTGCTGATTCTGATGAATCTTTCAGGAACAGCTCTGAGACCATTACTGCCTTGGGTGGTGTTTCAGATCATCCAGCAGCCTAAAATGTGGCTGGGCACGGAACGGATGACAGACAGACAGACAGAAAGGGAGGCAGTGAAATCAATGACACATCCTTTTCTCGTGAAAGCAAGCTGGAAGCCCAGTCACTAGGCACAGCAAATTCAGTCACCTTGCATTATTCAATCGGGATTCTGCTCCTCTTCCCGCTTTTTTTCCCACTTAATGGGGTTGTAGTGAAGGAGGGGGGCAGTTTCTAAGATAGTCTGTTCTGGTGGTGGGGATCAGAGAGATTTAGGACAGATAAACCAGTACAGTCTGAAATAGGGCTGTGTTTTCCTGGCACTGATGGAAGAGCTTGTTGCTGCTCTTGGCACGAGTCCCACGCAGGCAACGCCTCGGTCTCCTGCCGAGTCACAGCGGACGAAAAGACCGTGGCGGTGCTGACCCACCTTGTGAAAACACCCTTCGGATTTAAAGAAGGAGGGGAGGGAGGGGGTCCTGAATGCGTACAGAGAGAGCAGTTGGTACGTGGTCCCTGCAGCCAGTGCCTCCAGGCTGGAGATGCACAGCCTGAGTAGCTTGAGCTGCCGCTGACTCTGGTGTCCTACGGCCACCCAGGACTGCTGCAGATCCTGGGGCACTTTTCCCAAACGCTCAACCCCTCAGAAGCTCCTAAATTGGGCTTCGACAGATCTCAGTTGCCCGAGTATCGGTGAGGATCTGGAGTGAAACGCAGACGGTGCCTCTGCCAGAGCTAAAAAAGGCTCTCCCGAAGCCTGCAGCAAGTCAGGGGTGTCCTTCGGCTGGGTCATGCCAGCTTTAAGTCACAACTAACAGTGGTTTTCTTTTGGTTCTCCAGGTAGCTGAATGTCAGCCCCCTCGGGTCTGTGACTGAAAGAAAAAAATGGAGGAAAATCATGAAGCTAATCCAGGCTATTTTATTTGGGGGTTTTTTTTAGGTTTTTCTCTCTCTCTCTGCTTTCAAAATTTAAACTTAGCTACAATTCATTTAAAAATAAATAGGGAACGTTTGAATGCTGAAATGATGGTTCGGTTTTCTCCTTTATCCAACTAGATTAGCTGGGCCACATTCTGCCTGAACTGACAAATGTTTTCAAGTGCCCCAAACTTGCTCTTTTTACTTCTTTTTAATGGAATGAAATATTTCTCTGGCATAGTGTTATCCGAATCCAGCTAAGCAATACAACAGCATGTTTCACTTGCTTCAGCTAGCCATTGGCATAAAGACACGGTTAAGGATCTCTGTGTAACCGTCTCTGTGTTTTTGTTTTTAAATTAAGGTTTTCTCCTTAGGGCTACTGCAGCATTGGTATTCCTCAGATGGGGAAGAATTGCATACAGGACTACAAAAACCTGAGAAATTGCAGGAGGAGCCATGGGCTGAGTAATATGCTCCAAATATGCTCCGTAATATTGTAAGGGTAGCGTGTTTCCGACTCAGAATGAGGGTTTTCCAAAAGCACTACGCTTGGGCCCAAAACCTGAACTCCAGACACAATTAAAATAACAAGGCTCGGAGCTTTCCTGCAATCAGCCAGTGACTTCAACCCTTGCTGCTTTTAGCTTAATGTCAGGCTTCCCTAACAAGTGTTTACATGTGACTGTGCTAATCAGGCAAACACAGAGCCTGCAAATGAAAGAACAGCATCCCTGCTATCAGTGTCTAGCACAATAAATCCGGTCTGTCCACTTCAAATGGCTCTAGGTCTGCTTTCCCAGCCTTCCTCCTTGCCTCCTCCCTGGGGCTTCTCAATCTTAATGCAAAAGCAGTAACGGCTTATTCCTTAAGGCATGCTTCCTTAGCATATCGTCCCTCCCAACCGAAGCACTACTTCCCTGGCTTTGTTTTCAAACCAGCAATAACAGAGGGAACAGAAGGGCTCGTTAATCCCGGGGAGAGGCTTCATGCCCAGCAGGGACGCAGAGCAAGCTCGGTGGCTCCCTGGCCAGCCTCGCCGCCGGGAGGTTTCAAAGACCAGGAGGTCACTGACACAAGCGGGGACCCTCTGTGCCCTGGGGTCAGCTGGAGACCTCCTTTGGGCTCCACTGCCTACCGCAGTTGGGGGAAGAAGGAGAGAAGCTTGCTCGGGGCCACCAAAGCATGAGGTGCAAGCAGGCTTCATGAAATACCATGCTCCCTCCGAGCTCTTTCACCTTAAACTGATGAAGCTGAAGGGGAAGAAAAAGGGAACTGAGAGCTTCCCAGAGCGTGTCTAAAGGCTGAGATAAGCCCAGCTTTGAGTCCAGTCCCGGCTCTTCCCACCACCTTCTGGGACGGCACCAAGGCTGGCACCGGTGCCAGCGCCGGGCTGAGCATTCCTCAGGGTCTTGCAGAGGGAGCCGGCAGGGATGGGGGGGCTCAGCCCTGAGCACCCATCCCTCCTAAGCCAGGTTTTGCACCTCTGCTCTGAAGGGCTCCGGTGGCGTGTGCCTTATTGCGAGAGCGGTGCTGGCTTCTGCCATGAGGGTGAATGCAGACCCTGTGCTCGCATCTGGGCCCGACCCATGTGGCAGGGATGGGCAGAAAGGTTGGTTAGTTAGGTTTAATAATCATTAATGAAAACCATGGGCTTGGCGATGAGCTGAAAAGAGAGTTTTCTTAACATTTTTTACAAGAAACAGAAGTCACCAAGGCATTTCAGTACATGACGTAAAAGGACCGGTACAAACCCGCTGTGGGTTTCTTGGTGTCCAGCATTTGTAAACACTGCTGACAATGCATCATCTGATTCACAAAGACAGCCAAGATCAGATGTTTTTGGCATTCTGAATGCTATCTAGACTTTTCTGGCTTTTGTGCATGAGAAACTGAAGGCTTGAATCACAACTTCAAGAGGTTGGCAAAAAGCCATAAAGCTACACACATCAAGAGATGGGAATGAAGTCATAACTTGTAATGATGCTGAGTATCACAAGGTCTTCCAATCAACAGCTAAAGGAGCATGTTGAACGGAAGAGATGGTACAGGGAAGAATCCTGAGATGGGAACACCGACAAAAAATCTGGTTTCTAGGAGCATGAAAATGTTTGTCTGCTGAAGGAATCAGTCCTGACTGACTTTTGTTATTCGCTTTTTCTCCCATATCATGATTTTATTGCTTTTATGGAACAGATTTCAGAGGAGTCTGACACTGCCTCATTGGGAAAGGAGGAAGATTTATGCTGAGCTTATTGCAGGCAGTGGTTATGATTTCATTATAGAACACTAAGATTGTAATTTTGTGTGCTTACACAGAATGTTTAATGCACACATTAAGCTAGATGCGTTTTATTTCAGTTTGTATAGCAGCCTAAATGGCATAACAGTATGATACGCTTGTTTATTTGGCATTAAAGCTCGGATTTGGTGCCTAGGCATCTTGCTGAATTGGGGGGACATGCTGTGATTTAATGGTTCAAATAAGTGTCTTCTTAGTGATCAAAACTCCTGGATCTGTAAACTCAGAAGATTTTCAGACTGGTGGAAAATAATACTGTACCAGCATGGTAACCTTGCTGACCCTTCCAACCCAAAAGACAGTCATTTTAACGAGGCCTATCACAGTTTTCACATGTCTGGTCAGTCTACAGACTGATAATGTGAAGGCTAAAAGGTGAATTGTACAATTTTGAGGGTGGAGTTTACTGTCGAAAACTTAGTTTTCTAGTTTCGTGAACATTTTTTTTCCCCTTCATATTACTCGAAGATTTATTCCTCCCCATTTACAATTGATTTACTGCAAAAAGTAGATATTGAAACTGGGCTATTTCATTCCAAAGCTTACTAAGATATCTGAGCTGTTGTGAGTTTGGAAATAGTAGGACTGTATTGCTTTAGTTATTAATAACACAGTATTTGGGCTCAGGAAATAGAGCTGTTTAAGCACACAGGAAAGAATCAGCTTTAGATAGCTTATATTTTCATAACCCATTAGTGTAAGTAAGATGTGATGTGGAATATTTCATAATGTTGAGTTTGTATCTAAAAAAGATCCTTGCATTAGGAAGACTTTAGTTTTAAGAAAATGAGTTAATTTAGTATTATGGGAAAAAGCGTGTAAGAGGAAAAGTAGATTCTTGCTGTGCAGTGGCTGTGTGTTCCAAAATCAAGGTTACTGAAATCCCCCAGCTGAAGGGTCAGCTCTCTCACTTCCCCCTAGCTATGCAGTGGAAAAGGACAATACTGACTGCAATAAATTAAAATTTAAAAAGGTTGGACAAGGGATCCCTCTATCCTTTCTCCTTCAGACTGGCTGCCCTGAAGGATCCATAGAAAATTCAGCACCTGAGGACTACAGAAATTTAACATTTTATTGAAAAGAACTTCTTCAATTTGATGACCCCAGCAGGATCAACTGATTTAGCAGGGGGAAAAAAAAAAAAAAAAAAAAAAAAAAAAAAAAAAAGAAAAAAGAGTTTCAGCAATAGCCCAGGTTTCTTTTTCTTCTGTGCCAGTTGTATTGAACAATTGTTGACAACCGGTTCTCCCTGAGCAACGTGCCTCAGGACATAATGGAGGTGCCTCTTCTAGCTTCTAGGCTCACCGTTTAGCTAAGACTTAACTGTTCTTTCAGTTGCTTCAGAAAGGCAGGTTTCCTTATTTAAATAACAAGGCTGGAATTATTTAAATATCTTGCTTGTATATTTTTTCCTTGCTTACCTTTAGGCCTATTTCGACATCACTGAAAAATCTTGCTGTGACTAATGCTCAACGGCCACCTGCAAGATGCAGTTCCCCACTTACCAGGGACTTTGCGATTTGGTTTAAAACCTAGGCACTAGTTATTTAGGCTGTGAGACACTTCCAGAACTGTAAACCCTTACCCGAAAGCTCTTTGTAGACTACTCACTCTTCTTGTCCAAGTTATGCTCACCTCGCAGGACAGCTTTGTGTCTGCCAAGGGCTGCTGGCACAGTTGCTTCTTGACCTGTGGCACTCCCATACAGCCCTATTTTTTTGGTGGCCTGAAACTTGAAGGAATGGTTGCACATCACCTTCAACAGCAGCAGGGGTGCTGGGAAAATACTCAGGATCCCTAAAGCCTTCTTCCCTATTCAACCCTGTTCTGCATGGGGAGGGAGGAGAGGTGAAACCTGCTCTGCAGGATGTTCCTACTCTGCTGTCAGGATACGCCTGCTGGCTTTTCCCCTCTGGACAAGACCAGGATAGAATGATTTAGATGACATTACTGATTTGATAATGAGTTTTCTTACTTATCTGCCACCCCCTTCCCCCTTTTGTATGAAGAGGCTGACACTATCTAGCAGTCTCATTCCCAAGGCAAATACCTCACAGGGGGGGCTTGTCACCTTCTTAAAGTACAGGCTGGTTATAACAGGACAGACTCCCACCTTACCCATCCCTGTCCCCACTGCTTCACTTGTCCCTCGCCCCCCCGGAGGCTGTGCGTACGCAGGTGGTAGGTGTTACCTAAGGGTGTGCACATCATGCAATTTAAGGAGGATGTCAGGATGTAATCTGTGCCCAGAGCTCAGCTTCCCCGCCTGCTCCAGAGCCTGGACCGTGACAGCAATGTGGGTTTTCTCCTGCGACTCAAACCATGACTTATGGCTTCTCAGTGGTTTCAGCTCCCTAAGCTCCTATTGTATTATGCAGCATATATATGGCTCTTACCTTAATGTAATGAAGTTACCGAGTAACTATTTATTTTTGCGATTAACTTTTACACCCACTCACAAGCTTTTAATTACTGAATTCCCCACATAATTCTTTAATTCAATTTGTTTTGACCTTTCAGTGAGCGGGGAAATAAAAGAAAGGTGAAACCTGTGTTATGCCACTATATTCTGGCATTTAAAGCTGGGGAAAAGGCCTTGGCTGCATTGAGCCAGGGCCCACACGGGCTGAGCTGGGAGAGTGTGGCAGGACAAGAGCGTTGGTCCCCATGAAGAAGACAGAGTATTCTATCTTCTCAGAGGAGAAGGCTTTGACACCGCTGCTGCCCACCCAGTGAAATACATCTCTTAGCCCTAGAGACCCTTTGTTTGCATTTTTTTTCCCAGAAAGCGGAGGTTTGACACTGAAGTTTCTGCCGTCCCTCCCGTCCCATTGCCAGGACGGGCAGCTCTAAGCTGTGCTCTAACTGCGAACGTGTGCCCCATAAGCAGAGCCCCCTGCAAACCTGCCATACCAGTCAGAGCTGTGGGGCAGGTGACCACGGAAAAAATAGGCCCCTGAGACATGGAGAACGAGGAGAGGTTGCTGATCTTATAAAACAACCATCCCCGGCTGTTTGGGGAGCTAATAGTTGGCTTCCTCTCGATGTCAGCTGATGTGCTGGTCGTTTGTGCCGGCGGATGTTTGGGATCCCACAAGGGAAGTTTCTGCCAGCGGATGTTTGGGATTCCACAAGGAATATTTGATCCTTGTCCAGCCAACCTGGATGGCTACGCGTCTGCTTGGAGTATTTGCACTGCAAGGTGCCGGATTAATGATTAGAGAGATTAAAATCTACAGGTGGAGCCGGAGTTGTGCCAGTGAAATCTCCACTTGACTCTGGCAGCGGACCTGAACATGAGTCCAAAGGGCCAAGGGTCAAGCGAGTCCAGAGGGCCATACCTAAGGGTCGAGCTGCTGGTTGGCCTGTAGGTTGTTCAGCGCTCGGCTTTTCTGCTGAGATGACCAACAAGATAACACTCCACGCAGGTTGGATGGCTGACCCCGGGATCTGTCCGAAACTGAACTGGTTCTGCTGATTTAACTTTCATAGATTCTTGATCCAGGGTGCCAGAAAAACCCCAGGGAGGACACCAGCAGCAGCAAGAGGAGAGTTTGGTTTTTTGTGCAAGTCCTTCCTGTGAAAACAAAACCAGCCAAGCAGACTCATTAATCTTGGTTTTATTACACGAAAATTTTTCCAAGCTTCAGCAAAGGGCAGATGGACAGAGGACAGGCCAAGGGTGATTGCCCCCGACGGGTAAACTAGAAGACACAGCTTGACCATTGTCACAGCCTTTGGTGACAACTGTGGGGAACTGGATGTATAGTCAGTCATGACTACTCAGTGAGGTGAGGATCGTTGGCTGGCTGGTTTTGCTGGGATCTTGTTTGGTTTGCACTGGTGATTCACCAGAAAGCCATTGCAATGAGTCTGATAATGAGGCCAGTGGGCGCTGATAGGAGCAGAGGAGCTATTATCATGATTCCTAAGGACATTTTCTGAAATCAGTCCTTTAAACAGGATTGGGCAGCATTCACCTGGCTACGCTTCATTTCACACCAATAGAGATTGGCATGAATTCCTCCCTTGTCATACAAGGAACCCCTATTATTAACAGGCTTTTGTATGTTATTTCTTTCCTAAGAAATTCAAACCCAGTAAGCTGCTTTAAATGTGTTTGGGTCTGGTGATGTCAGGTCCATTTTAAATAAATGGGTCTAGACCATAAAGTTTTGGTAAAAATCTGGCTTTAAACATGAATCATTCTCTTTTCCAGATTGTACTATCAGGGTCTAAACTAATTTCAGTTCTTCCATAGTGTTCTTATGAATTCTGAACATCTGAAATAGTTTCAGTACATGCTACAACTTAATTCTTTTTTTATACAGGCATAAAACATATGATTAATGAATTGAAAGAATTGGAAAGAAAGATTCTGAAAATTAATATTAACTCTGGTTTCTCAAATATTGTCCTAAGTCATCCCCCAAGGAACAGAGAAAATATTCCAACTCCACATGACGGAAAAGCTTTAATGCAGAGAACTCTCCACAGGACTGTTTTCATTTTGTAGTGTATTTTAAACATATGGACAGGGCAGACTGTTAATTATTTCTTCTCCTTTTGGCTCAGTTCCAGGTACAACTCAGCAAAAGCAGAGCTCTACAGACTATTCAATGGACAATAAATGGCTCTGCATTTGCTGAGTGCTGAATAAAAATGATGAAAGGGTGTTGTGACAAGCTCTCAAGGCACTTGTTGGCCCACAAAAAACCATCCTTGCCCCTTCTTCCCCCAGCTGCTGCATCTTGCTCCTTCCACATCGGTTTGGAGGGGAAACACTTTGAGAAGAGACAGTTTAATAGTCCTAGACATGATGTCGGAAAAGATTACTCAATGGGGCGAGGGGAAAATCCTTGCAACTAGTGGGACCATGTCCTTAAATGCTGCTGGATTCAATTAGAGCACAACGTGACGTGGCCAGAGGGGCATCTGCGGCTTCAGAGGGACACGCATAGGAGGATCTACTTGCAAGAGTTTGAGACGTTGCAGCCCACGGCTCTGTGCAGGGCTCTCCGCGGCGCGCTGCCGGCTCTCCAGCAGCGGCATCAGCAGAGGACCTGCTGCTCCCCGGTTCTTCGGCGCGGGCCCAGCAGCCGTGGCCCTGCGGTCAGCAGGTGTGAACCGGGGGGCTGCAGAAGGACCGCTGCTGCCTGAATTAGGCGACTCTGCACCATGTCTGCAGCGGATGGGTGGTAATATCGAATAATACTATCTGTAGTGGAAGGGATGGTAATATCAAAAACCACCAAAGGTGAACTCTTTGGATGCCCTTGCCCATGGGTCAGTTGCCTCCCACAAAGGAGCAGAGTTTGTGCTGGTGTCTCCCATCTTGTCCTCCTCACGGTGTCTCTCTGGCAACCACTTCTACACCCTCTGTTTCTCATCTCCCAGCAGGGCATGGTGTGTGCTGCAGCAGACCGGTGCCTATCCTTGTGTCTGGGGACCAACTAATGCGTCTACTCTCACCACTGGGTCCTAAAATTCAATGAATACTTAATTACTACAGTGTTTGTTCTGTTAGCAACACTTTTATTCTGTTGCAAACATTTTTCAAATATAGTGGGGATAAGGTCTCTGCCTGATAGCATCTGTAGTCTGAACATGTAGCTATAACCTGGAGAAAAAGAGCGAACAGAAATAAAGTGTTAGAGTGATGGTTTTAAGATGACATAAAGGAACGCTTGGGGGTTTTTCTGCTTGTGGCTGGGATGAGAACACATCAAGAAGGAGGGGAGAGCCGCAGATTATGGAGTTATTACTCATTGTTAATTATATATTTTGCACCATTACAGCCACTCTGAGATCTAAATGTACCTTGCCACCAATAACAAATTAAGCTGCATGATGGCCCTTTGATGTTAACCACAGAAGACCGAGGATTACGTACCCCTGGCCAGATAGGACTTCGTTTTGCTTTCAAAGAAGTGTGGGGAAGGCTAACACCAAGTTTAACTTAATTGTCCAAATTAGACGCATTAGCAGGTTGGTGATAAGCATGAGTCACAGTGCTCAAATCTGCCCAACGGATATCACCCCTTCTCTCTCCTGTGTTTCAAGACAGAAAGAAGTGGTAGCCATGTCAGCTTCAAATCTTTCAGGGTAGCCTAGCCAGGGCTCCAAAAAACATTCTCTGTGGGTTTCCTTGCCAAGAAACTAAATACAACCATAAATAAAGCAGATGGAGACCCTTCCCCTGTCCTCCTTTCAGCTGCTCTAGTCATTTTTTTTCTAGACTGAGCCCCTGCTGATGTGCCTATACACCCTGCTGCTGCCTGCCAGGCACGCTGATTGCAGGTTTCCAAGGATATCCCCATGCCCAGGGAGGCAGGACCATGACCGATAGCCATGGGCACCCCAAGGCCCTCCTGCCACCCTCGCAGACTGCATTGCCCATGACAAGCTGGCACCACGACCCACCGGGAGCAAAGGTCCGAGCCCCAGGACGACCCCTCGCCTGTAGAGAGGGAAAGAGCAGCTTCTCTGGAGCAGTGCCAGTCACAGCCCTGGGGCCCTCTCTTGAGGCAGCTTACTAGCTGCTGACAAAATGGCATGAGAAAGACAGTAGAAAAAATTATTTAAAGTGCGAAGGCCCCAGTCCTCACCACTCGGAGGAGTCTCCTGCACCCCGCCTCGGCAGCAGCCTGTTCACCTCGGTGGGGTGACGGACATGTATCTGGCGCCTACCTGCAAATGCACGGTATTTCCATGCCTAACTAACTGGAAAGCTTCTACAATGGCAGCTTTGAGAAAGGTTTGCATGTTTATTCTGCTTTGTCTCTGGGTCAGACACAACTCCTGAACGCAGGAGAGGGTGGGTCCCATTCCGTCCCCGGGGATGTGCTCAGGCTGTTCCCCACCACCACAACTGGGCAGAAGGAGCAGGCTGGCTTCAGCTGCGCTCAATCACCCGCTTTCCCCTTTAGAAACAAATCCCTCACTTTACCCAGGGATCTTGGAAAGCACACAAGGCATTTCCCAACTGGGATTGCAGCGATGCTAATGGGATTTACTGAACCTGTCCGTCTTCCCTCCCCTTCCTTTCCCTGCAGGATTTCGGTGTGAAGCAGCAAATGAGCGGGGTTTAGGAGTGGGTTCCCCCTTCCCCTGCCTGTCAGGGCTGGCTGCAAGGCAAGCTGTGTCCTCCCTGCACCGGGTAGGTCACGGCTCGCCGCGGCACGGCATGGCACCGCACGGCACAGCTGGGGTGCCTGCCGGAGGGGGACGCAGATGGGGAAGCACTTGCAGCATCGTGCCCTCAAATCATTACAGCCAGACAGGCGGGTGATTTGCAGTCCTGCTCTTCACTGCGCTTTAGCGTCTCACCCCTCGTGAGGTTTCAAAAGAAAATAAAAATCCAAAGCCATAGAGCTGGCAAGCGAAGCTGGCAGTGCTGAGCAGCTGCCCGGTACTCTGCAGCACCGTCCCTTCCCCCAGCCGCCGCGAGCTGATGTGCCAGGCTCATTTTGATGTAGCCTGGCTTCTGATTTTGCTTTTATTTTCCCCCAGTCTTTTATCCTGAGGCAAAATTCAGCTCTCACGCCTGCACAGCGCTTTGGTCCCCCCGTCCCAGCACCCAGAGCTCCCACTGACAGGGTGCAGCAGTCAGCCCTGGGATGGCTGTCACCATCCCTGCCGAGGGACGAGGAGCAAAGTGACTTCCAGATATGCAGAGCAGGAGATTTGGATCAGCAACAAAAATGTATAAATGCAAGACTGCACACACATTAGTTTGGAATACTGATTAGATCCAGAAATAAAGGGATAGAGTAGCCAAATGTTTTGGGAAGCCAGCATTTCGTATCATTTATTATTCCTCAGCCAGACTGAGTTGGAATAGGAACTGACCAAATGCTTGAGTATCACGTTGTCACATACTGGTACTGTTTGTGTCAGAGGTTTTGGCTTAGGATCTACAAACTATTTGGCAAGTAACCCGGCTGGCTAAATCTGACCTTTTTCTAAAATGGGAGTACGACTAAGGGGATCACGGCATGTGTAAGGGAAGCTGTTCCGGTCTCTGTACAGTGCTTCGGCTGCACAGTCCTGACATTTTAACAGTATTTCTACAGTTGTTGGGCCTGGCCAGTGCAAAAGCATCAGTGACAAAGGAGCACTGAGAGACCTCTACGAAAGGCTTCTGTAAGTTGAAGATGGGGACACTTAAACAGGAGACTCTAGTCCCACAAAAGGAAGACCCAGGTAGAGGAGCCCCCATTCAAGGTACACCCCACAAACTCCCTGGGAGGGAGGAGACCCCGGAGAGCCGGCATGCCTGATGCAGAGCGGTGAGCGAGGGCTCCAGAGGCAGAGAGAAAGGCTGGAGGTGGAGGAGACCAGCAAGAGCACATGCACAGAAGTACGCAAAGCCTCTTACAAGGAAAGACCCTTCCCTGTAGGACCCTGAACTCCAAACACTCACCTGCCAGTACAGTGTTGGGTCAGGAAAAAGGGTCGAGGTCTATGGAGCAAGTTCTCCATGGAAAGATTTCTCTGCTAAAAAAGTGGTACATGTAAATGCAGTGCCTGAAAAGGCCTGGTCTCGATGAAAGATTGCTGCGTGGTTGAGCTCTCCCTGGGCTTTGCCTTTCCCCTCCCTCCTTGCACAGCTCCCCGCACACTCTCCAGCGCTCGCTGGCTCTTTCTGAGGGTTATCTCTTTTCTGCCTCTCCACCAGCTTCTGCAACCGGAGCAAGGCTGATGTGTCCATTATTATTATCGCCCATTGGAAGCAAGGAGCAGGGGGGGCTTTTCTATTTATATGCAGAGTTTCTTGCTCTGCAAACAGCTTTCTCACCTCTCATAAAAGTGTCATTTGATGAGCACCAGTATCACCGTGACACTGGGCCATCTCAGCTTGTCAGTCCCAACCTCTTAGGACAGCCTGGTGAGAAAAACAGGGTGATTGCATCTTAGCTGTACCTGGTTTGTGGTCCTATGGTGTAAGACACTGGAGACAAAACTACTCTTAGTTTTGTTTTTAATTTCTTTTCTTTAAAAAAGGAAAGGTGTTGGTGAACAGCTAGCACAAACTCTTCACAGATTAAAAAAAGGAAGGTGATGCCATCTGTATAGCTCACTCTGGGATGTAATTATTTATGTGATATTGAGTAGTGTCTGTCCTCTGTAAGATTCACTTTCCAGTTAACTGGAAGAAAATCCATCAAATTCAATCCAAACAAAGTAGTGGTTTCGTGTGTTATGACGTATGCGCACAGCAGTATGCCTATGGGGGCCAGCATCCCAGTCTGTACTTCACTACACATTCACGTAACTAAACCATCACCTTTACTTCAGAAAGCTTCAGATGTACGGTCCCAGCCTTGCAAACTTCAAGACGGTCATTTTCCAGTCAAGGCTGGGAGGAGGGCAGGGGGGGCCTGTCAGACATCCATCCCGAACATAGTTGTTACACTGTGAGAATTAAATACCACTAGCATCCCATCCCGTTGCCTCTGACTTCTCCAGACCAGAGGAAAAGCTGTTGGACAGAGAAAAACTGAAGGAGGCACCTGAGTAAGAGGGGAAGATGGCAGGGAAGAAAAGCAGCAGAGCCCCTGGCTGTGTGTGATGGCAAGGCAAGAAATGAATCTGCAACCTGTACTACGGTCATTATAACAGCACATGCATTTCATTTACTGTATTTAGAAAAGTCTGATGTTTTAGTCTTATCCAGTTGGCTGCAGCAGTATAGTACTGGTGCATAAGACAGGTCAGAAGAGTACAGTGAAAAGGAAAAGAAATGCTCCTCCTGGCATCCTCGACAAATACCGGGCTTAGCAGGGAAGGCAGAGTGCCATGGAAGTGATTCTAGCCTCATTGTCTACCTAAAGTCTTCCAGCAGCACATGAAAGTTGTTTCCCTGATCTTTAGGTTATGCCATGTGGTACCAATATTTACCATCACAGATTATGAATTCCATTCTTTGTAGAAGAAGAATTGCTTTGGACAGTATACATTAGGTAAAAGGGTGTAAAATCAATCTTAAGAAGAGATTTTTATCAGTATATTCTTAATGGTACAGAATACACTTAATGATACACTTGCGGACTGGGTGTTTAAAATTGCACGTGCAGGCATCTTGCATTACAAAACTCTGGAAGAGGGACAGAGGCGAGTGGCATGCATAGATATATCTTCTTTAGATTCCTTTTGCAGGCAGCTGGACCAGCCTAGAACAGGACTTTCAAACTCTGCAATCATAACTACAGCTTTCATTCCTACAGAAGGCTGACAGATTAAGGGATGCAATATAGACTCTTCCGTCATAATAGAAAAGGGCTTATATGGGTCCTGCAATGAAGATATGATAAAGCTTTAAGAGGGTTGTACAATTTTATGTTAATCCTTGGCAAGCAGATCAATATCAAGGTAAAAGGCATAATGTTTTTTTCAAAAGGAGGGATCAGCGCGGATGTACTCAGATGAGAGGCAAGGCTACAATCAAGTTGCCAGGTGATGCTTGTAGTACAAAATCAAGTAAGGAAGGATTTCTTTTTGCAGGGATGGTAAGCTTGCTTCTGTTCTTCGGGAACCATAAACGTTAAAGCTGGAGTAGTCACGTTTGATCATCTGACCTATCTGAATTGTTTAGCATATCAGGTCTCTGAGTAGCTTATTGCTCAGTGTTGCTGCATGGAAATTTATATTCCCTGGAGAACACTCATATACACTTATGGGCTTCATTAAAAAATTAAATAACATTTAATCATGTATCTCATGCAGAATTCATCAGTGACAGTGGATATTTCACTGAGTAGGTTTTCCCCTGCTGTAAATCAGTATATAGCAGTAGAATAAAAAATAATAAGATGAGAATGAGTATCTAATTTGGAGGGAGCACAGTAATTGAAAATGTGGTTTCTCGACTCAAAACAATTGGATTTTGCAGATATGCCCAGAATCTGTTATATATTTGTGTCTTTGAAAAATATATTGATGGGATTACTGACTAGTCACAGCTCGTAAATTAAGAATATTTCTGATCTATTTCACAGGGAAAAGGAGGGAGCAGAAAGGGGGCCTACAGGTCGGACCTGGTGTGGCAGAGGCACCCCATGTGTTGTGTGACTGCGTAGCCTCGCTCGACGAACACAGCGACGAGAACAGGGGCATAGTTTAATATTGACCTTGACACAACAGATTAATTTTGTAGACCCAGCAGATTATTCTTCTGTAGCCCTGGGCTACTCCTCTCCCTCCCTCCAAGAAGTCTTGCCTGGGCCTGAATGCAAAGAAAGTGGCAAGAGAAATGCGGGGAGCCTGCGTGCTCACCGTCTGCCCCGCTCGCTTGACAAGTCAAAAGCCACCTTTTAAAATCTCCCCAAACTGCCACAGCCCTGCAAACCCTGCAAGGTCACGGAACGCGAAGCAGGTAGTACAGCTATCTCCATCACTGTCAGGGCTGAGACAAGTCTGAAGCGCTGTTTTTCTCAAGTTCACCCTGCAGAGCCACGCCAGCCAAAGGGGAGTGGGCTGGGTGCTGCTCCTTTTGTCCCTGAGCAAACACTTCCAAGATCCCATCAGATACACATCTGCAAACACAATTACACATCCATCACCAGCAGCTTAATTTGAAGAGAGCAGCACAGGTGTGTGAGAGAAGCACCTGTAGCCTGCACAGTATTTTTTTACTAGCTTCAGCAAATACAACTCTCCATTTTCCATGGGAGCAGCTGGGTCGAGTACTAAAATGTCTTCCCCCCCCATACAAGCACTTTCAGGAGAGTTAAATATTTTGAATGTAGGGCCCGATACGTCTGGCTTTATGTCAGCATACCCTCTTTTTCAGCATACAAATTTTGCTCAAATGAAGGAAAAAAAAGGAATTTGGACTTTTTCCAGATTTTGCAGATGTCAGATAAATTTTGTCTCATCAGACAGCACTTCACACCGACTCCAAACTAATTGTCCACACACGCGCGCGCACACACACACACACACTCTTATACGAACTATGCACAAGGCAGACCTGTGACCGTGCTGCCCAACTGACCTTCACGCCCTCAGCAAGTCCCGTGTGTTGTGGACACCTCTGATTTACCACAATTAGCTGTTCAGCACACATGCTGTAGGCTCAATTTGACCCAAACTCTGCAGAGATGATATATATTGGTGCAGCTTAAGTTCTAGTGGTCTGCGATACCTAACAGACTCAGCACATGTATTTTGTACGCTCTTTTCCATCCAGGACTCCCTACCTGGAGATATAGGGGCCATTAGTGAATAGCCTGCCTAAATTACAAGCACGACTGGCACGCTACACATCCTGTTCAATGCAGCCCCATTTTAGCTGGGGGCAAGCGCAGGCGGCCGTGCAATCCCACAGCCTGCGCCAGCTCATGCAGCCCGCAGCCCACACCGTGCTCAGGGGCACTGCAGGGGACTTGGGGCAAATCCGCAGCTCTTGCTGCCAGTTATCGCCCAGCACCCTCATTTCCTGAGATCTGCGAACTGGAGATGGTAACTGTTAATATACGGAGTGCTTACTTAATTTCCTCCACCTTTTCAGTTAAAAAGCAAAGGCAAAAGCAAAACAAACAGTGCTAAGTGTATTATGATGGGGTTAGCTAATTGAGCTCTTTGGCAATTTCAGAGGTACGCAACTGCACAGCCTTGGTGGTGGCATGTAATTGCGTATTTGCACAATGGCGTGAGGCAGCAGACAGCTACCCAGATAGGAATTTAGTTACAGGTCTCATTCCGTCAGTGAGAAACTTGTTTGGTAATCCCTCATAACTCCAGGATTTTAAATAATGTCTTCCAAACTCATTCTTCTTTCCAGGGAGGCCTGTTTCTGACACCACCAGTGTGGTCTTCAGGGAGGCTTTGCCCCCAGAAGTCCTTGGACAGTTGCCGCATTCACAAGCAAAAAGCCTGGGATGCATTGTGCCTTCTGCTCAGTAATGACTGCACTAAATTGGGCCCTGGTTTGGAAAGTGCCCCAGCACAGCTGGATGCCTAAGGCTCCATCAGGACCACAGCACGCATCTTGCCCCACAGAGTCATTGGCATGAGTGGGGCTTCCAAATCTGACAACTCACCAACTAACCTTACAAGAAAATCCAAGTCCCCGATAAAAGAAGCATGTGCTTTTTGTGTTCCTTGTTCTAGCAACTCAGAAAGCAGACGAATGAAGTTCTTGTGAAGAAGTTATCCCCCAGACCTGCCCTGCTGGCTGCAAATTTCCACGCTCAGCTTTTAGGAGGAGGACCTATTTTACCCCAGCGAGTAATGGGTGAGCAAACCCAAGATGCTTATGAGGAAGCACACGTTGCCATTTTAAATATAAGGGCTAATGAGGTGAACGCTATCAATAAGATTTACAATAGAAACAAAGTTTGTACAGGCCATAGATGCCAAATTCTGGTACTTGACAATGAAAAACTCTTACTGTAGGGGACCCAGCATCCCCCCTAGTGAAGCTCTGTTCAAAATCTGAGCCATCCCTTGATCTTATCTTTGAAAGTAGCCGCTATGTGCATCGCTGACTGAAGAATGTGGATCTGAACAACACTGAACACCAGAAAGTCCAACGTCAGGGTTAACGTCAAGATTTCTGCTAGCCTGAAGACTTAATGTGTCACTGTTCTCAAGCTCTGTGAGCAGCCTGAGAATGGCCATGGCCTTGTTGATCTTTCACTGTTGACTCTGTTTGGGGAAAACAACAGTAATGGCTGGGTTTCAGAACCACTTTTCCCCTAAGCATTCAATCTGCCTTTGCCCTTCACACAGGGTGTATAGGGCATATGTTGTTTTATTATTGTTCTTTCCAAATTAGCTCTTCTAGGTGTGTCTCCTAGCTTTTGTAAATGGGAGTGTTATGTCTTGCAACTAAGCAGCTATCTAGATTTTAGGATTTTTTCTGGTTGCTCATGCCTGTGGCATCTCAGCCTGAGCATGAGGCTCAGCCAGACAGAATGAACCTCCCGCTGCTCATTCCCCCTGCAATGCCTCCAGCGCGTCTGAAGATAGTGGGAAAATGGTAAATGTAGGATGAATTTGTGGGGAATGGATAAAACTGGAACTAAGGAGCAGAAGCTAATAGAGAAGATAAAGGAGAACAGGCTCAGAAAAGGCCAGGCTCACTTTTGAGGCTGTGAGGGACTGGTTTTTTTAGTCTGTCTCCGACCCCTGAAAGATAAATGGCTTTTTTATCAGCGTGGGCAGGATCCCCCACAAGAAGAGCCCGTCCTGGCTGCCCTTTGGGGAAGCTGCTGCTCTCCTGGCCAGGACAGGAGGGACAACGTCCCAGCACGTCTTGTGACTCCCAGCCTTTTGTCATCCATCTGGGTGCTGAGACTCGCTGGGCCAGTTCAGCAGCTCCTATGGCTTCCCATAAGATACTAGATAATTGCTGCTGGATTGTTGTGCGATGAATAGCTTAGATAACAGGACTATTAAGCACTGTTTCATCACCACCCCCAAACCAGTATACCAGAAACCTCCCCTAAAAATACTGTTTCATCCCAAATCTAATAAACTTATCTACTTTAAACCCCTTCTGCTGTTACAGTGTTTAATTAATGGGAAAAATGGTCAGTGTTAGATTTGATAGCTCAAGTATGAGTTATCATGTAGTAGGATCTGTTAATTACTTGAAAAAAGTAAGAGGCAAGCCCTTTTTTTGTATTTTCAGTCTGGTCAGACACAGTAATTATTTTTCCAAGCCTTCAAGCCAACTTCCTTAATGTTCTCCCCATAATGCATTAAGACTTCCATTCAGCAGGAAGCATGAACACGTGCATAAACCCAGCGTAACAATTGGCAGCTGCGTGTATTAACCGTAAGAATAATACCTTGCTGAAAGAGGGCCTGAGAGACCTAGGAGCAATGATGCTCAGCAGACTCGTCTTGGCCAGGGGAAGCAGCGGTAGGTCCCTCCTCGCAGTATGCTGCTTCGGACTGCAGGTGAAATCCCACCTGCCGAGGTCGGTGGGCAGCTTTAGGGTATGGTGTGTCGTCCGGAGGGTCTGGTCCCCCTCTGCAGCTCCGGTGCATCCCTGCCATCGTCCCCAAAGTGCTGAGGATAACAGGAGCTGGAAATGACCATTTCAAAGTCAGTTTTTCAGCTACAATCCCCAGCACCCTTCTGTGGTTTTTGGAAGGTCAAACCATATCCTCCCTCAGAGGAAACAAGAGGGAGACACAGGGAGGTCACGTCAGCGGCAGCTAGGGGATCAGCGCCGGGATCTCCTGGCTGCTCGCCCTGGCCCGGGGCCAGCTGCTCCATGTTTCCCCTTGCTCTGCCACCCTGCAGCATCCAGGGCAGGATTTACCGGGAGGGATCATGAGGGTGCAGCCCTCCCATGCAGCAAATAGGTCTCGTACAGGGCGGGGGTCGTGTTTAGGCAATGCAGAAAAGGCTGTGCTGCTGTGTGGTACCCACCTTGCCAGGGCGATTGCAGCCCTGTGCAATACCTGGGCACAAGGAGCATTTTGGCAGCAGACTCCACCACTATCTGTTGTCTCCCAAATCGCTGGCAAGGTGATGAAGGGATTATTATGGGCTTAGATTAAATACATAGGCCACCAAGATCATCGTCTTTGATTAGACCATACACTCTGCCAAAAACATCCTCATAGCACAGCTAGCCAAAAGATTGGAAAGCTGTAGCTTCACTTGTGGAAAACCTTCAGAAACATCTGGGACCCAGTCCATCGTTGAGTTTTGCCAGCAGTGTGGAAAGTCTGCAGAGCAAACTGCTGCAGGTCTGTTAGCTGATGCCCTGTGGCACTTTGCTAAGGGGAAAGTGGTTTTCTTGATACGGTTCGTTTCATTTTGGGACTTGGAAGAGAGCTTTTTTATACATCTCCCTAACATTAGGTTAGACTGCAAAAAAGCTAACGTCCACCTTTCAAGGACAAAAACGATTCCATGAGACGTTTTAATCCCAGTATAGGTCTGCTGGATTATTATCACTTATAATTAGTTCTCTACATGCTGCGACACTCCCTGCTGGCAACCTCTTTTTCATCTGTAAAAATACTGAAGAGTTGTAAGAAGCAGGAGGGCTGCCAAGACATCTGTATCAAGGTTGCTAGTGTAGACAAGGAATATGTGTCCCACCTGGGAGGTTTGCTCTGTTTAAGCCAGACCCATTCTTTCTGCATTATATCCTCTCCAGGGGTATGGCTATGGCAGCAGTATGGTGTTCTGTTTCAGCACGAGCTTTCACTCCTTATTTTTTGTACTATAATATATGTTTTGAACCCAAATGCGTTTTTCCCTGTGAGTTGGTGAAAAAATTAACTACCAGAGAAAAAGTGCTTTGAATTCAATCCTGTAAGTAATTTTCATTTTAAATGGTTTGCCCTGCTTCTCTTTATACACATATCTAAACACCCTCTGAGTCTGGACCAATTTGTTGCTTCCTGTGTCCTAACAGCCAGCACATCAGTTAGTTACACTGAGCATTTTGTACCAGTTGAGCTTAACAGCAAACATATGCACCATGCTGAACCAGCTGAATTTAAATGTTAGGATAAACAAGCTGACATATGAACGCCACCACTTGCCAAATACCCCACTAGCCTGGGGGAAAGCTTGCTGGGCTGCAGAAGAGGAGAGCGGAGTCTGAGAGCTGTTTAAATTCCTGTGCCATTCTTCACTCCCATTACTGATTTACACCGCACACTTGCTCCAGAGGACATCCTGAGAAGAACCACGCTCTTTACTTTAGCAGTAGTGTCAGGGGTAGTAAGGCCAACTGCTTCGCCGGCGGCACAGAAGCTGTCAGGCCCACGTGCTGACTCGCAGATGTGCACAAGCACGTGATGGGGTCACTGTTATGGCTTTGCGGTAGAAAATGGGTTTGTCGAATTTGGGGGCGAGCTCTGATTTTTATTATCTGGCAAAGAGGAGTGCATGTCTTATGAAGATGGGGGGGACTTTGCCCTCTACTATCTCTTCACATCCTTTCACTGGTTTGGATGAGTATGTCGTCCCTCACACTTAGCTGCCGTGAACTATTTGTTCTGTTGCCTAAGACAGCAGTTCAACTAAACTACCACTAGCTACCTTTTCCTGTTAATTAAAATAGCAGCCCACATCCTTTAAATACAGAATATGTTTTCCTCCCTCTTTGCTGCTCCCTGAAGGCAGTGGTCATGTTCCACCTATGCAGTGCTTCTGCTGCTACCAGGCTCAGCCTGGACCTGCTGAGATATCCTTACACATTCCTAATGGCATATGCATGAAACTTGCCCCCTTTTAATCAACTTATGCAGAAAAGTATACTTTTCAACAGCAGAGTGAATTCTCCAAGGCATTTAATGTCAAGGCAGGTCAGTCAGACTAATATTAGCTCTAACTGCCACTCTAACTGTTCTTATATTCCTTACCTGCATCCCCTTTCTTGCCTGAGACAATATAAACAATAAAAATGTTTTCTACCTCATCACACCAGTTTATTGAGTAAGATAAGGGGGTGCATTCAGCAGCAGCAGTAATATATGGGTTTGGAGTGTGGAGTTTGACCCAGGTATCATCCACTGAGTCTATGATTCAGCATTCATTAATACCAGCTCTCTATCTACCAGATCATCTGGCAGTACAAGTTTAATCCAGATCAGAAACAAGCCCTCAACTGCATTTCTATCAGGTTAGTAACTGTGTACTGTAGGGAGTCTGTGACAGCTTGCGCCACGATTGTGACCTGGCAGCCCTGGTGTTGCATTTGTCCTCTTTTTTCGGTTGCCTTTGCGTGACTGAGCAACATTGTCCCAGTTGCATTGAGGGGATGTTTGGAGGTGGCATGCTAAGGGACAAGCCTTCCAGGTTTAAGGACAGCTCATGTGTGTTTCCAATGGGGTCCTGCAAAAGCTGTTCAGGAGAAGCTCAGCACTATGCCCAGCAAAATATTTCCAAATCACATTAAGTAGCAGGATTAATCCACACCTAGCTGCATCCTTACACCCAGCAGAGCTGATTCACTTAGATCCTGTTGTTTAGGTTAAATTTCCTGATCCTTTGCCTGTTGATGAATAGAGCCAGCCTAAGTATTAAGGAAAGAGTTATCCACCAAACACTGTCACTCTGCTTTGGTGCAGAAACTGGACAACCAGTTGTCCAACAACTGGACAACTTTGGAGCTGATTTATGCTGCCCAGAAGTCTCAGTTTACACTGTCTGCAGGGCATGAGCGCAGATGGATTGCGTGGCAGGGCTTGCTCATATGGGTGTCTCCGGGGTTGGGATCCTTGAGAAGAGTCCAATGCCTACCCTGTGCCTCTCTCTGTCCTTCTCTGTTCTGTGTCAGGCCCTTGTGGATCACCATGGATGGCAATTGCTAGTTTGCTCTGCTGGCCTGGCAAGCTGCACACCACCTCGGCTTCCACAACTCTTGCCTGGCTAAAGCACGCAAAACCAGCACGTGTGCTCCTGTTACGGAGAGCAATGAGGTACAATGGAGACAGCGTACTGTTGGTGGTCTTTCACGCTTTTGCCTCCCCTTCCTTTTCAGAAGTGATCAACTGCCTCTAAACAAACAGGGTAAGAGATGCTCCCACAAAGCATCATTGTCGTATTCAAGGGTTGTGCTTACGTCCCAACTTGTAATGCAGTCCAACGCCTTTGCCCCAAGAGGAGCAAAACACTTAGTACTACACATTACCGTTGTTGGCTTTTTGTAGGGCCACCTGAGCAAGTTAATCCAAAAGGGCCTATACAAGGTGCTGAAATAATCATGTGGGATGGTAGGACAGCCTGTACTATTCCATAGGTTTCTAGTGACAGCCAAGCGTGTGGACATGCCTCTTGACATGTCCGTGCCAGTACCTGTACTTGGGTCCAGTTAGGATCCAGTCAGGATGCGTGGAAAGTGGATTCTGCCTCTGCAGGCATCGACGGAGCAGTGGAGCCACGTTGTTCATGCTGTGCATGAATCAGTCCAGGCACTAACATGACTGGGAACTGAGGCATGCTGGCAGCAAGCAAGGAGAAGCAGGAGCACAGTTCATGACTGATGAGCATGCAAATAGAAGAGGAAGACCCTGGGTCCAAACCTGCTTGCAGAGAAGAGCAGCAATAGCCAGAGACCATGACCTTGGCATGTAGATGGCAAGAAAAGACTGTGGGAGGTCCAGTCAAAGGCCTACAGACAATAAGCCTTGCAGATCTGCTGGGAAAATGTTATCAAACATTAGCACATCTGAATCAGTAGAGTCTCTTTAGACTGATAAATGGATTAATGTCCTGTGGCTGTCACGTTTTGACAGTGCCGGGTGCCCAAAGTTTCATTTCTGGACCATGGCTCAGGGGCAATCCAGAATAACTGATTTGGACCCTTTGCATATAAGTAAACTTCTGTTTTACAGGCACAGATCAGACATCCCACCCCCCCAAAAATCCAAAACATAGGCAAAATGCAGTAATATAAATGTTAACCGTGAAACAGATAATTAATCTAAATGTTAAGAGTAGGGGATTTAATATTAATACGGAAACTTAGAAAAGGCTAGGAGATCAAAAGTTGCTACAGCTGATTAGTAGGAAGAACCAAGTGTCTCCTCACCATCCTTTTTATTTTGGGTGTTCTTCAGAAATAACTCATCTGATCATGTATATAAATGTCAGAAGAAGGCTTCACATCATTCCTCCCACCTCATAAAAGGAAGAAAATGGACAAGGAAGGGAGATGCTGGTAGGATTTGCAAGTTCGTCCCTGAGCTGCTGCAGTATAGTTTTGCCATTGTGCTGACTACTGAAGACTGAACCACCGATAAGTAAATGGCCCTTGCCAAGAACTGCAAATGTTCCAGCCACTGCAAGAATGAAAGTATGAAACAAAAGCTCACGCTCCACTCTTTGGGTAATGGCATGCCTTGAACCGGGGAAAGGGAGCTGAAGAAGCGATTTTTCTTCCATGGACTTCCCACTGAGGACTATTAAATACAAATGCACCTCCTTTTTTCCCATGGAAACCCAGAGACAGAAATCACTGGAAGCTGGGAAAATATTCCAGGAAAATATCACTGTATGCAAGTCCTGTTCTTGCACTCTCCCTAGGCACCTGCCACTGACTCCTGTCCAGAGCAACCCATCAGGCTATGGTGACCCCTGGTCTGATCCAGTGTGGCTGCTCTTCACTTCCTGAAGCAAGGAAATCCAATTAATTTCAGTTTGAGGCATTTTTCATTACGTTTATCCTAATAATGAGTCTGGGTCTCATTTATTGTCTCTGAAACAATCAAGACACTTTGTACTTCAGCCTTGCATATAGCCCAAAGCCTGGCAGAAATCAGGAATGTTTGGGCTAGCCAGCAACATGGGGGGGGTTCCAACTCAGTCCAGAATAAACCACTCTTTGCGGGATTTCACGGTGACATTCACCCATGCATTTCTTGGTGTTCTTTGCTGACTTGTTTATCCTCAAAAATTTAGGTTATCTTTACCTTGCTATGAACCTTTCATTGATCATCGCCCTTCCATTTGACTCCCCTCATCGCACACTTGCACAAAAGTTGGAGTCAGGCTGCTGCCGTGAGGCTGCCATCTTCCCAGGTGCAGAAAGTTTTAGGAGCACAAAATGAACTGGCACACCTGGCACGGACTTGTCAGGAACTTCTGCTGTATTAAATAAAACAGATGGACTAGAAGTGTGCCCTTAAATAAAAACAACAACAACAAAAACCCCAAACCACTGAGCAAACTTGGCAATCTGGTATTGAATAATAAAACCAAACCATTCTCCAGAAAAATAGGTGTTCAGAAATCTGAGTGATTATTCCATTCAGGGAATGAGGACAGTGAATTGAAGAAACCAGTTAACTTTCAAGCTAATAAAACAGAGGTAGGAAAGAATTCAGAAATAAAAAACAGAGGGAAAGGAAGAACAGGGACAGCTTGCCAGCATCCAGGTAGGCCAGCCTGTCTTACCAGCTATCTAAAAAAATTCAGCAGGGCATCTAGAGATTAAAGCCTGGTGTTTGCCATTTTGAGAGGTGGAAGTTGGCAGTCTTAGCCTACATACTTTCAAATGGGCTTTTGTTATATATATATCTCTATATATCTCTATATATATACACACTTCTCCTCAGAGCTGTCTCCAAAGTAGCTCTTCTCCACTACCTTGTACCTTCACTATCAATGCTCTGATCAGCACTCAGATAATTCTTGCCCTGCCTACCTTAGTACATTTAAACTAGACAGGTGTTAACACACCAGGTCTTTGTAATCATCTCCATTTTCTCTGACAATTGTAAAAGATATATCTCAGCCGAATCAATAGAAAATGGCATCCTGTAGATCAAACCACAAGCAAGACATAATATGCCAAGAACATTAGGGTTTACAACCTGGAAAAGGGACATTTCAAAATTGACCCTCTCTCTTTAAAATGCCATAGGTGGATTGCTGCCTGGTGTCTTTAAAGACCACTCCTTGGGATGGGATGTGCCAGCTGGGATTTTTACTAGGAACAATTTTATTTTTGGAAGAGCTGTAAGAGAGAAAATTGGCCTAAAAACTAACTTTAACTACAGAGCAGCTCCTACTACTCTGTAACATTTAGGCCATTTATCTTAGAGCAAGCAATGAAGCAGCTGCTGGAAGCAAACAGCAAAGCAGGTCAATGAAACAAGTTATAGTCATTTTCTTTTGCAGTTTTTTTTCCTCTTCTTTTCTTCCATATCCATCTGTCCAAGAGTCAGGTCTGAAATCACTGGATTTTTTTTTTAGAAAAGATTCCCACAACTACCTAAGAAATACTTGTTTCAGAAGATGCCTTAGTGGCCAGCTCCACTGCACTATAATGTCCCCTGGAATGTCTTTCACATTTCTATGCAAATGGTTTTGAAGTCACTTTTATTTTTATATATAAATATTATTTCTATGATATGTGTGTTTAAGCATACATTCAAAAAAGACTTGATATTTTAGCACCCTTCGTTCTGCCTACAAAACTTCATCACTGACAAATTTTGCAGCATGGTTCTGCCCTCTGCTTCTGCAAAGGCTGTGCCCGTTCAGAGAGGACAGGGGCTGAGAGAATTAAAAAATGCAGAATGTCCTCAGGGGCTCACTCCCAGCCATAATTCATGCAGTTTGCTGCAAGTAGAGCTGTGAGTAACATTTCCCATCTTGGCTCCACCCCAAAGAGTAATGACTTTCAGTTTTCATTCTGTCCTGACCTCGGTTTTGGACACTGGGAGAGCTAAGAGGAAGGTTTCATTTAACTAGTTCCCAGCTCATGTAATGATTTTGTATAATGGTCTCTTCTCCAAAAAATATGGGTTTTTTCTAAGCTGGCTAGCTCAAACTTGGGTACAACACTAAGTCTGAGTCATTTCACATCCTTTCTTAGAGTGTGTATTTTATGTCTTCATTTAACAACTTAAAAAGCTAATAAGTATTCTGAGGACGAGTAGATCACACTGCCACTGTTCTGTGCATTTACATGTATGTATATAGACATGCACGTATATGTGCACTGGGTAGACATACACATATATGTGTGTGTATGTGTGTATATATACACACACAAAAAAAAACCCTAAAATAAGCAGTAAGTGTGGCAGTACACATGAGAGTATATAAAACCCTATATCTTACATTGGAAATGTAAAACATAACAAAGCCAAGTTTGCATAGTAATTTATATCAAAGTGTGCAATTAAAAATCATATTTGCTTCCTATCTCTGATACGAGACTTTTGTTAGTAAAAAGGATTAAAAAATAGTATTTCACTGCCCACACCTGAATCTTCATATATTTGTCAGCCATAAGGTAATACAGGCACAACAAACCAAACCAAAAGGCATATCTTCTGAAAAAGACTGAAAGGTGAACACAGTTCTGCAGTCAAGGAAAATTGCCAGCACAGGCTTCCCCATCGTTCCCAAAATAAGCAAGGTGGCAGTAAAATTCCAGTTCAAGCAAGGTCGTAATGATTTCTCCCTCCACAAATTACACTGATTTTAAAAGAAGGAAAATAGTCCACACCCTCCTCTTGACTGTGCCTGCAGTGGTAACACGGTGCCGCGGGTGATGGTCTCCCAGAACACAGATCATCGCGAGCAGTAAGCAGGTTTTCCCTGGCTCATTCGAACAGTCAGAGTTCATACCACAGAAAGTCAAACCAAGGATTATGTGAAGACCTAAGGAAAATAACCAGCTAGCCCATCTAGAATTGATCCTGCAGCCCGGATAATTGTAGTGCTATAATAAAAAGGCTGCTTTGTTTTCTCATCCAGACTGTGTGTCCACTGCAAGCTTTGTTGAGCTTTCTGCTATTACAGGCTTACAAGATTTGCTATCCCACTGGCCCCCATTTGCTTTATTCCTTTGTATGCAGCAAACTGCCTGTAAAATATTAAGACACTGACTGTAGAAAAGGTGTGAAATCCAAACAGGTGCAGGTGAGACCGCCTTGATAATTGCATATCATAGTAAAGACCCAGCATAATTTAATTTAATGTGATAAGCATGTAAGTCCCAATTTTTCTGACAATTGCTTATCCGGTGTTTCAATTTTTCTTTTCTTCTTTTAGTATTATTTTAGGTAAAAAACTTATTTCTGTCAGATCCACAGTGGGTGGATAAAATCAATAAGATGTACATACCATTCACAAAAGTGCCAGCCTTTACTTTTATTGAAAAATGTAGTAGTGATGTGTAATAAAAAGCATTCTCCCTTTGTGGAGGTGGAGAACAGCTAGCAACGTTTCAGAAGGCCTCTTTTTTCTGTACTCCTCCTGCATTTTAAGAAGAGATCACATCCATTCTCCCTTGCTTTTCAGTTTTGATTGAAGCCAACAGACACAGGCAAGAAATTAAACCTGCATAAATCTGACTCTGCATTTCAAGGTTTGTGTACGTCCTCAGCTTCTCACCAAGGTACGGGAGCTGTCCCTGAATGCAGAGTTGGTCTCCTAAGAACTCACTGTCAATATAGCTGTTTTGCACATATTAATTATATGTTATTTACTGGATCCTCTTTATTGTGATTGTTTGGTGTTTTTTTTAATGCCATAAAATATGCTAGTCATATAGCATTGGCACATAAACATTCCCAAAATGATCTCGCCTTTTGGAAGCTCCTAATTCTGCAGTGCTGGCCCCATTACTTTAGTGCTATTTTTTTCACCAGCCTTTTCCATTTTAACTAAAGCATCAGTGGCTCTATTTGGTCCTGGAACCAGCCTCTCTGAGGTCTCTCCACACAGAGGCACAGGTTTCCGTACCTGATAACCTGCAGCTAAACGTGAATCTCCTTCACGTGCTAACGCGGACTCTGATTTCCAGTCCCTCCCATTCAGCTGCATTCAGGTCGCACTCACAGAGCTCAGGGCCACTCTCCCTGCACCTCCGGGGGTTCTCTGCAACCATTCCTGACCAAATATCTGTCATTTGGCAGACTTCTTAAAGGTGCGTCCAGGAAACATTATCTTTAAGCTAAAAAGCACTGATGAAACAAGGAAATTAAGGGGACAAGAGCGTGAAATGAATGGCCTGCCAGTACAACCACTCGTGGCCCCTGCCCTTTCCCAGCCTCGGCACAGGCAAGCCTGCCCGTTTTATTTGCATAGATGGTGAAAAGCGCTTCTGCGCCAGGGGTCAGCACAAAGCCTATAGATCATTTAAGACCTTGGGCTGGCCTTCTGGGCAGGGGCGAATTTTGCTCAGCCAACATCTTTATTATCTTGAAGTAATCTCCAACCTCTTGGGTTCGGTGCCATGTGGAAAAATACCTCTGCTGGGAGCAAAATCCCTCCCTGTTTATTTGGAAGGTCTAGACTGGATGGAATTTTCTTTTTCCCTAAAATTATCCAGATGATCTATGTCGCATTGCAATTTTGATCTATGTCTGTTAAGGTTATACTTCTGCTCCTGCCAGAGTCTGTGGCTAACACTCCCTTGACTGTAGGGAAAGCAAGCCCGCCCTTGATCTGGAGGGACCTGGACCTCCGTGGAAAGAAAAACAATTATAAGAAAATTCTAACTTCATACCTATGGTAATAAAAGAGAACAGATCAGATAAAAAATGAACTAAAGGAATGTGAAAGCTTCAGGGCTGCAGGCAGTTTATGCAGAATGAATATGTTTTGCCTATAACACTCTCTGTCTTAAATGTTAGACCAGGAAATCAAAGTTTGATCCAACAGTAAATCAGTCAGTTAGCACAAAATCTGATGCATGTAAAATCCGCCTTCATAAAAATGTCATTCATTGGTGCAGTATAGAGAGACTGCCTGGTCTGTCAAACACCTTCAAGTAGGTCATCTTTTAGGGATTAGTCAAAGTTGCTATCTGTTGACATTTCACATGTGACATCATAAGCTTCTTAAAATGAATGAAATTCTGTTTGGGGTTTTTTTAAGGCAAATGATAGCTGAAATCTTGCAAGGCAGAAAGATTTGCAAAACTGGCTAGTGATTTTGGCTGCCTTGTATGTGGAGTATCCACTCTAACAGAATCTAAAGAGCCTGCTTGTCAGGAAGTGAGTGCTTATTTTTCTTCTGAAAATTGGACCTTCTCTCTGAAACTGGAACTCAAAACATGAAACATTGTAGGAATGAATAGCATACTCTGAAAATCCCTAGCCATCATCTTCCAATTAAGATATATTGCTCTATCATTTGTCAGAAGACCAGTTAGGGAGATGGATTTGAGTTTGATCCTCTGACTTCCAGTATCGGTTCTGCCACCTATTCTGTGTGTGCCCTTGAGCATGTCACCTTCTGTTAGGCTTCTCAGAGATGCTCACTGCTGGCCTCATCCCTTGGGCATTACAGCCCTCTTCGAAATGATCCGTGAAGCTTTCTGTGCCTCAGTGTTACAGTCTGCGCAGCGGAGGCTCCTATTGCAGAGCAGCACTGTGAGCACAAGGACTGTGAGTATGGCACCAGCCACTTGTAAAACGGAGCAGTGAGACCTACGCAGCAGGACTACAGGGCATTATAATACACAGATATTTCTTTTCCAGATTATATTTCGATAACCGGACAAAATAACAGGAATGTCTCGGAGAGGGGCTTCCTAACGGAGAGGCAAAAAAGCACAGAGGGGCTGCAGCTTCTCTGGGTTGCTCCTTTCCTGCCTGGCCCCACAGCAGCCATGGGCTCTGGTGTTGGGGACAGTGAGAGAAGCAGAACCACACTGGGAACTGAGGTTTCTCCCTGCTATTAGTAAGAGGAAAACAGGACAAATTATTGGTTTATCATGACTGAGACTAATACCTCATCCAAATGCATTCAATTAAAATGAGAGACATCATACGAGAATGTTTATTTTTACTGTGGTGAAGCAGCATCGCTTTACTGTGTGTTGTAACTACTTAAAGCCGTTGCGCTGGCCATCTTGAATACACTTAAGGAAAATATCCTTATGGAATGACTTTCTTTTAAACATGAACTGGAGAAGAAAGCTAGTACGAATAACGGTACACTAAGTGTACTATTTATAAATGTCAGTTATTTATACATCCTTTGTATATTTGTGTATTCATTGAGACCTTAATTTCTCAAGAAACTTATCTCTGTGTCTTATTTACTTGTCTGGAGTGGCTTCCCCTTTCGTACCAGTAAACTAAACATATAATTGTTTAGAAACTCTACGGACTTGCCAAAATATGAACTCATGCACATGGAAGGGGGCAGAAGTTCAGATTTCAATCTGGCCATGTAGGGCGGCACGTGCTGTCCTAAGCTGCTCTAGAGAAGTTGTTCATCTTAGCTGCTCTCCAGAGGCTCTTTTATTGGGAGAGAAAAAAGATCTGACTGCCAGAAAGGAGGATGATGCTGTCTGCAGAGATGTATCAAGGCTCTAATAGGGAAAACAGACTATTTCTTTTTTCTTCTTTCTCCCCCTTTTCTGAGGGACTCTGGAAGAGAATATAATCCAAAAAACTGTAACTCTCTGCAGGGCCATATTTTCCACTCCAGGCCATGCTCTGGCCTTTCAACTCACTGTGCTGGGCCACTGATTGCCCCTTTTTATTTTCTCTTTTTGCCACTGTAAAGAAGCCCTGAATTCCTGGGTCGCAGCCTTCTCCTTTTCTTCTGTGCTCCTGAAGTCGCTCATTCACCAAGCAGCTGTAACCATAATCGCAGTCTGCTTTACTGACACATAAATACTTTCTTGCACCTTAGACATAACTCATGAGCAATGTGCCATCATAGAGCTCCACAGTGGAACAGGACACGAAACCCCACTTCTTTTTCCGTGGGCACACATTCAAAGGGCTAGTCACCAACAGAAAAAACCTATGGATTCAAGGAGAAATAAAGTTTGTCACCTTTCCTCAAAAGCAAGAAAAATGTTTGTTATCAGCTGTATGGAAGCAGAAACAAAGGATCTGCTCCTTTTGATTTTAATTACTCACAAACTGTGTGAAATCCAAATGAGTGGAGAGGAGCCTATGGTTCTCCCATGCTGTTCAGTGCTTGGGAGGACCAGGTTTCAGCAGCCTGGGAGCATGCAGAGGTGGAGACCACATTTTCTCCATTGCTGTCACAGCTTCCAGGGTTATTCACTCAGAGTGCTGAACGGTAGCCGTGCTGGCAGCTTCCAGGTCTGCCATGTAACATGGCACCAATGCTCCTTCAGGTGCACTTAAACCTGTGGTGTACTGGCAAATAAAAAGGTGTCCGTGTTTTTCCTGCCGGGTACACCTTCTATCATCCCAGCTGGAACTTGTGGTTTGCAGCAGTTATGCTGCCAACTCTCACGGCATCGTTTCAGGTTTTCTGTTTTGACCAAGTTGCTCAGTGTAAAATGCCAAAGCACGCTCCTGACCCAGAGTCAGCCAGAGCAGGAGGTGAAGCAGAAACACCGTGACTCCTGTGAGCCGGGGTCTTGAGAAGCTGTTCAGCAGCAGCTGTTTCGTGCAGCTTCAAGGGCACATCACAATAAAGAGCATTACAGAATCTTAGAGCCTGACAGCCCGTGCAGCTTCTTTGCCACAGACAGCTCAGCATTCAGGCAGTATTTCTCAGCGCTTCAGGAGTCAACAAACTACAGACAAGCACTCCTGTGAGCATGCCCAAGATGCAAAGGAGCCATGCAATGTGAATGGCACACAAGAAAAGCTCAAGCTAGCCTTCACTCACCCCGTCATCTGGATGGCCTGGAATAGGTCATTGCAAGGAAACCACGCTGTGAGAAGACAGCTGCTGCTCCCTTCTGCAGAGGTTTGCTCTTCCCCAGGACACGGCCATGTGTTATGGCTTATATGGCAAATTGCTCATCGGATTGAGTTTTCTTCTCCTTCTTGGATAATATATCCCATCCCTTCTTCATTCGTTATGGGGCACGGTACATCTGGCAAGGCTCGATGCACGGAGGGGTGGGAGGAGGTGGGTGGGCTGTGCTCGGGTGCCTGCCTCTGGGCCAGCACGCTCACGAAGGCAGCAGGCAAACCCCATGGCATGAAAGCGCTGGCTAGGGGGAGGACAGGATGGCATAGGATGCAGGGTTGCTATTGGCAAGTTCTATAAAACGTGTGTCTCTTTGACACATTTGAGGAGATAGCGCAACAGCCACCTAGCACACTTCTGGGAGCACGGCAGCAATCCAGCAGAGTTACAGATTAAAGCTAAAATGGGATAGGACGTCATCGCTCATTTCAAAGATGTGTTTCAGGCACTCAGGTCAGGCCCTCTGGGTAAAATTTGTAACTAAAAAAAATGTCTGCAGACGATTTTGTAATTTTTCTTGTATTAATGATGACCTGTATTTTATCTTGATCAGCAGATATTTAATCTCAGACTAATTACGTCCTCCCCGTGTGCTGCGAGGGACTTCTAGATCCAAACTCAGCTAGAGTCCTGGAGAATGTGTGCCAGCACTTTCAGGGAAGAGGTGCAGGGATGATGCAGTTACAGGGAAATCTAGGCTGTGCTTTCTTGTCTGGTGTCAGTTAGAGTGATTTTATATGGAAGATCTGAACATTTTTTTGTCGGCAAGACTAGTAAAAAAGGTAGTTGCAGTTCTCTGCAGATGTGTTCAGGGAGGTGGAAAAGAGTCTCGAAATCCCAGCCACAATCCAACCATATATCAGAGCTACCCCTTTGCCACAAAGCACTCCAGCCTCTTATCTGCCAATATCTTCCAGAGGGAGAAAACTGTATGGGCAGCTCTCTGTCTTCCTCCTCAAGGTGTGGCATGAATTCAAAGCGCATCTGAAATCTGATAGAGAATCTCTGTGAGGATCCTGACAGCCATTCCGGTTCTACACCTCTTTGATGTGCAGAAGTACTCTGTCAGCACGCTTCCTCTCCTCATGTTTCCGTGACTTCCAGACACATTCAGGTTTATGGTCCTTCTAGGAGCATCCCACCAAGAGGGCAATGTATGTGTTATGCATCTGCTATTAGTATTATTCCCCATCTTCCCATTCTGCATTGCTATTGATTGATCGTGTGCTGGCTGGCTGACTCTAATAGATAGCGTGTTCACTGCCTTTAATTGATTCCAAGTTCATCATCCTTTGCCCAGTACCCTGAGCAGATTGCTATTAATTGCCATTTTCTTATTTCACAATACTATTTATTGCTATCTTGCTTCTCATCAGCTATTCTCTTTCCCTCTCCTGTCCTTTTTGCCTCCCCTTTGCCCCCTGCTCCCCTTTCTCCCCATCTGCCAGTGTCTCTCCTTTTGCTCCCGTTACCTCCCTGCTCTCCTACATCACAAACCTGTTTTTCACCATGGTCTTGGTGAAACCTGTGCCTGCCACAGTCTCCCTTCTCGCTGCCACCTGTCTTTGTCCTCTCTGTCCTCTCTTCTGGGGGGACTTCTCCTCCCCCCTGCCCTCCCTGCCCTCAGCGCAGTCTGGAGCCCTTCTTCGGGGGCTGCTCAGGAGAAGTGCAAGTCACCAGATGAAGGAGATGAGAGTGAGAAAATGCAAGAGTTAAAAGCAGGCTTTCCTACAGTACAAGGAATAAGACAGCCAGCGTCTGTGCTTTGGAGTGGGAGTGTTTTCAACAACCCCTTTGCTGATCTGCACTGTGGCTATCAGTGTAGGGGCACAAGCCCCACTGAACGTTTCTTGTAGGGAAAACTACAAATGAGCAGACATCTTGTCTGTTGCGTAGTGACCCTTTTGCTGGCGTGTGTGAACAGAGTCTTCTGCGTGGCGGTGGTGGTGCACGTGTGTCACCTCAGCAGGTGACAGCCACTGGGACCGTGGGCAGCAGCATGCTGGTGGACTTCCATTGCACCAGCCGAGAGCTGTAAGCCTCCAGTACGTCCTGCTGCACTTGACCCGAGTCCAGCCAGAATGCAGCCTGAAAACAGGCACATCCATCTTCAGCACTGCTCATCAGCATGCGGAAAGAGGTACCTCCGCACCGCAGGCTGCAGCTATCGAGAGCTGAAGCTCAAGAGAGGGACGCTGGGGACAGCGTCTTCAAATATGACCCAGACCCTTATGCATTTCATGGAGCAGCACAGGGGAGGTTTGTGTGCCTCTGTGCCTGCCTTCCCCTTCCCAGGTGTGCTCGGTAGCCAGAATGCGTCCCCTTCCCGTGCGGTGGCCGGCACCGCAGCAACACGTTGCGTGGATGTTATTTCACAGACAAGAGGAAAGGGCGCAGGCAACTGGCCCTCAGTGCTCCCCTTTGGCTCCTGCCCAGGCCCAGTGACATTAGAGACCTCAAAGGAAGGCTACCTGGGACAGTCAGAATGATCAGCCAAAATCAGAAAAAAAAAGGCTGGTTTTAATAACTCCAAGCTTTGTGCTCCTATATGCCTTAGAAGGAGCTCTATTGCTCTCCAATCTGAACCTTTAAAAATAGTTTGTGTTTTGAAACCATCATAGTGCAGATCATCTTCTACTGGAGGGTTGATAGCAAGGTGTGAAAAAAAAGAGCAGACAAGGATCTGGAATCAAAGGCAGGGAAGCTCTTTGAGAGGTGTCGACAAGAAGTGCTATATAGATGCCACATTAAAAGGACTGGCAGATTTCTATCTAAGCTGTTCCTCCTCCTGGATGCATTCACCTCTCAGCGCAGAGCTTCTTCATCCGTACCATCCCTCTGACTGGGATGGCGCCTTTCCAGAAGACCGTGTTTTGACCAGAGCTACGCACATCTAGCCACCTTCCCTGTCCACATGCCCTTATCTGAAGCCAGCAAGGTCAGGCCTTTGGTCCCAGACCTGGGTGATGGTGGAGACGGTACATGGAGTGTCCCGACCTCAAGCCCACACTTTACTCCTCCTTTTGACCCGTGATGGAAGTAGACCAGGTCAAGATTCATTTCTCTTGCCAAAGCTCAAAGGTATCAGTTCCAGGCGAGGGAACAAATTCACAGCCCTCAAGCAAATATTTGCGGGTGACCAAGGAGACAGCCGAGACCCTTCCTCTGGCTGCGGGCACTGTGCGGGCTAACACGCAGCTGCTTCGGTCGCCTTTTTAGATTAAAAAATGGAAGCTGCTCCTCCTGCCCAGCGCATGCAAGAAGCACAAACGAACAGCGCTCCTTTTGGTTCATTTGCTGGAGAAGTGGTGTCTAATGACGGAATGGGTGTGCGGAAGGGAAAACCGCGAAAGATGCCAGGGCCGGTGCTGAGGCGGCCTGTAGGCCGCAGGGGGAGAGCGAAGCCTCCCTTTGCTTGCCCCCCATCTTCCCAGCCTGTGGGGGCTCCTGGCACCCACGGGGACAGTGAGGTGCCCGAAGGGCCACCCGGGACGGGCAGGTCCCGCTGGCACGGCCGAGTGGACCCCGTGGGTGCCGGTGGGTTGCTGATGAGTTTGGCCATCATCCCCCCCCTGTGAGCAGCAGGCAAAGGGCAATAAGGAAAGCAAAAACTCACCCTTTAAACTGATCTCAGAAGATAGGGTGACAGAAATTTCAGCTTCAACCTCCCAGTTCTGACAAATTAAACTTGATCAAAATGTGATTCATGGTTCTTATTATTTAACATTAGGGGCGGAGATGCAAAATTCTCCAGAGAGAAAAGACATATGGCCGAGCTCAGGTGTAATACAAAGGTGCTTTAAATCACCCTTCCTTTAGCTTCATTTTTATCTTCCTTTAACCGAAAAAGATTATTACTTTTTTTTTCTTTTTTTAATCACACTGGTAGAATTTAGGCTTTGAGCAGGGGAGAAGACACGTCCACGGTAAACAAAAGATGGTTTGTGGAGGTTTGTATTTGACAGCTGTCTTCCAACAGGTACTCAGATGAAATAAATGTTGTGCCAGCTACTCACTATAAGAGAGCTAACAATTACATACAGGAAGATGTGACACAGCTGGTTTTGATGGCTTCCCCTGCGGTTTTTACTTCTCCTTTTGGTGAAAGTGATGCAACTGTGATTTCTCTCACTTCCACCCTCTTCAGAATTTGTGAAAGTATCCTGTCTGCGTTTCTTTTTATATCAGCATCTTCATTTTGCTGTCAATTCAGAAGCAAATCCAGTTGTTCAAACAGATTAAGGCTAACCCAAAACATAGCTGGAAAACAACATTTCTCTCAACCAATGTTTTACACATAAAATCACCAAATCCCAGAATGACGGAACACTTGAGGCTGGAAGGAACCTCTGGGAACCTTCTAGTCCCCCTCCTGCTGCTCAAAGCAGCCGACATATGGGGACCAAAAAAATAGGAGCGTGCTCTGCCTGTCACTTCAGTGAAACGCATGCAACAATTTCTGTCAAATACTAACACTTTCTTAGTGCATCTAATGAACAGTCCTTGTTTAGATATTTTGGAATACAGATGGTATTCAGAATTCATAAAGCATGCTAGAAGCATCCCCCCTAATCTTGAGCCCAGAAATTAGCAACAATGATATAAAATGAAATGAATACTTATATACTCACACCCCAAATTACAAGTTTTTGACATAACAGCATGCCAGTGCAAAAGGACTGAGCAATTTTCCTGTAAGCAGAATGCAGTGCATTGTTTTTGAGCTTGCAAGCCCCTGGCTGTGTGAAGACTTCTGTCTTTTCATAGTTTCCTTAATCACTAACTTACTTATTATACACATAGGAGATGCACACTCTCCATCAACATTTAGACACAAGGAGCAGGCACAGTGATGTTTTTGAAAGAATGTGCAAAGGCAGCTGCATCCAGTTTTTCTCCTGGCAGCAGGACTGACAGTGGGCACCACCTCATTCAGCATGCCGCCTGTTTGTGCCCTAATTCTGAGCCTCTGATCCTTTTCCATGCTCTCTCTAGGTAACCAAGCCCCTAAACTTTGGTTTATATGCAAGGAAAGATGCAATCTCCTGCTTTCACCCACCTGAGCTGTGTTGGATCTAGCTCTTCATGCCTAGTCCTGCACTACACCACGCTGTAGGAGCTGAGGCCACCAACCACACATATGCTTGTGCTCACACGTGGCCCTGCCTGAGCAAGCAAAGGGAAGCTGCCCACGCTCGTTCGCTTTAGCGGACAGATGCTCTGCAGCAAGGCTCCCCCTCCATACAGGGTCTTTCTCATTTAATCCAGCAGCTGCAGACTTACCTGCAGACTCTTTCTTCAGGTAAAGGTTCATTGAGGCCTTTTGTTTATGTTCACCTCACAATTCACTGGGAGAGTTTCTTGCCCTCCGTTTCTTGCCAGCGCTCTGCCAGCGGTGAGCGTTGCAAGAAATGAAACTCAGTATCTGCTCTATTCACTAATACAAACACTTAAACAAATGCTAAAATTATTGTTATGATCTGACTAATACAATTAATTTAGAGTTAATTACAACTGTCATACCAAAGTCAGATGAGCCTCAATATTATCCAGGAATTTAGCCAAATTATTTTAAAAATAATCAGTCCTGCATTTTAAAAAGAATGTAAGAAGAGGGGTGCCCTTTGTTTAGAAAGTACTGCTGAAGAATTTTACCAAAACCTGTCAAGTTGTGATTGAAAATGTTAACCTTCTTTGTGCTGAAATAAAACTACCGCCTGACAATCTGATTGTCTCAGGGATGATTATTAAAGCTTTCTTCTCAGAATTATGTTGCTGAATGGTTGAGTACTTAAACAGACAGCCTGCTCTGGTGCTTCTGAAAAATCATATTGGCAACCTTGACAATTTAGTTGTTACCTTTCCCTGCCTCTACTCTCAGAGATGTTTATCAATTTGATAAGAAGTTTGAAAACTTTATTTACCAAGAATTGTAGATAATTGATTCTTTTCAGACTTTTAAACATAGAACACATTCTAAAAACAATTTTATAAAATAATATTTGAACAGTAAAGCCTTCTCTAGATTGACTCTACATGTGCTCATATGCATGCATTCGATATGCCTGCTTTCACGCATAAGATTAAGGAACATAAAAAGACCACAGCATTTCGCAGCATAGAAGAATAGACGAGAAAGAAGAATAATAAATTTCTGAAGATAGCTGGAGCCTGAAAACATATCAGCTCTTTCAGGCTTCAGGATTTGTACAAAGTAAAACCTAGGATTGCAGCCAATAAGCCAGATGGTGATCTGCAGGACATCACATCATTTGAACAGACTTTTGCTCCGTTCAAGATGACGAGTCACATGTTGGTAGGGGGTACTTTTTAGTGCTGCAACTTTTCTCTGCCCAAGGTGGATGGTCACAGAGATTTTAGAACATTAATTTTCCTTATCTTTTGGGGGGGATGGTTCTTTTTGCTTTCCAGAACATCTGTCCAAAGTCTTTGCACAAGTCTGGTATGAGGCCTATCGCGAAGTTATGTAAGTTACTAAAAACTTTCAGGTCAACTCCCTAACTAACATCAAGTTTTAAGAATTCTACTTTAAAAAGTAATTTAAATACAGTCCGTGTTTTGCTTCCCACAGTGCCTCCCTACCTCAAATATATACAAAATCCATAGACAGAAGACCATTTCTGAGGAAACTGGCATGGTCTTATCTGGCTGAAAGGTCTTGAGATAACATTGTGTCACCAATTTAGAGAAAGTTCAGCATAAAAATAGAAGTCACTGCTTAAAAGAGAACCATGATAAACATGTATCACCAAGCATTTGCCTATCAGCAATATTTTGCATGGTTATTCTAAAAGATAAGTTTCACTATGGTGGGTTTTTTCTCAGAAACAGCTGATATACGGTATTTTCCTAGCACACAGATGGGCTCCAAGTCAAGCTGTTTGTCAACTGGAAATTTCATCTTGCAAGGGAAGAGCTATCTGAAAGCCATTCAGGAGTGAAATTCATGTAAAGCACTAAGCCGTATATATCAGATTTGCATTCCTTAAACTGTTCTTCCCATGAAGGAAATCTGGGTTTCACAGCTCCCTGTTGTTGATAGCAGAGAATGGTTGAAATATACAGCAAATGCTGTAGAAGTTTCTTCCACTGTGTTATTTCCACTGGGAGCTGCATTCACAGGAATGTTACCACCTCCCAATACCACCGGCAGTAGAAAGTATCACTTACATGAATCCACATAGATGTTTACATCATGCTTTTCCAGGATACTGTCTTTGCATGCCATAGCAAGCCACCTTTTGTCCGAAGTTAGAGCGAACAGAAGAAAATAAACATTGTGCTGGTGAAGGTGATTAACAAGACATAAAACATTATACCTGTGATGACTCTTAGAAGGGAATAGAAGCATAAATGCCAACTAATTCCTTGTATGTCCTGAAAAACAGAGCTAATTCATGCTGCTGGCAGTACTACTGTGTCACAGGTACTCTTACAGGGAAGCTATTCCTGTGACTGACTCTCCACAGGGCAGTTTTCATCATTTATCTACAATAAGAAGAGAAGAGCAAACAGAAAAACCTGCTCACAAACTGCCAATGCTGAGAAGGACCAACTCTGCAGGCTGCAGGGGCAGATTATCAGAGAGGCACCATCGAGAGCTACAACTCAGAGACAGTTTCAAAGCTGTGATACCTGGATCGGGGTGGAAACCTTCCCCTACAATTGCTTGGAAACTATTCTTATTTCTTTGGTCTCTGCCCTGACACAGTTTTATTGCCATCTCTGTGTCTGCCCATGCCTCTTTGGTCTACATGCTTTGTCTTGCATCTCTTGCCTGCACTAATTCTTGTCCTACTGTCTCTCGCTTTTAATTCTTCATTCTTTACATTTATGTTTCTTCTTCCTCTCATTTTTTTTGTGGCTCTAGTCACCCTGCCCATTCTCCTGCACCCCAGAAGGCTTGGGGATGGGGTTTTTGATACTCCAGGGCTCTGGTACTCCAGGAGGCTCTGACAAGGGCTGTTGGCACGGTCACAACGGAGGGAAGCCTGGGCTGATGGACAACCGCTGGAGCTGGTGGTCGTATCTATGTGAGCTTCCACACCTGGCTGAGCTACAATTCCTGTAACAATACAGAAGGAACACGAGTATTGTGCAAGGACACACCTTTACCTACAGATGCAGTGGCACCAGGACTAGCACTGGTAAGGCATGAGTGGACTTTGGGCCACTCAGTTGTATTCCCTTACATTAATCCCTTGACCAACACTGGGGAGTAGAACGTGTATTCATACATTTTTAGTTACATAGCCACACACATATGTGTTACAGCCAAACTTCAAAATTCTTATGTATCCATGATTTCACATTGACTTTGCACTCTATTTATATCACAACAAAAGAGGCTTTAAAAAATTCACCAGATTTTCAGCAAGTGTAAATCACTTTAGCTCCACTGCAGTGCATTGCCTTGACTTTGATGTGAATGTAATTCAGACCTGAATCACCGAAGATGCACTGACTTGTGCCAGCAAAAAATCTGAATTAAAAAACCTCATAAAACAACTAATGTATTTATCTCCTTGTATCAAAACAAGCTTGGGTGAAAGCAAGCCAGTATATCTGTATATATACCACTTTCCATGGGACTGCCAAAATTTTTTGTTCAGGAGATGTGACTGACATATGAAATTCTCCATGGGAATCAAACACAGAATTGTTAAAATTGCCTCTCTGCTGCTACTGATTTCTTCCAGTTCTCATCCATATGACTGGGTTTTGCTTATTTGATAGCGAGAGTCAGGGTACTATTATGTATTGGTAAAGTAGTTATTCTTATTGAACTTAGTAACAAAATAACCAGCTGATTTCTTCCTGTCTAAAGGACAGGTCAATTTGTATTGAGTTTGCATTGTTTTTCTCTAAAGCTCTTTAAGAAAATGCATTCTTTTTTTAGGGAGCTATAAAGTGGGTTTAAGCTGATACCCACTGCCACTATGTAGAAGGCAAATTGCCAGCACTGCTGACATACGTGAGTGCATAACCTGAATAACCCTTAAAACTCTCTCTGAGTCCTGCAATCTATGCTCGCTGACATGTCGGCGTCGTGGGCTTTGCCACTAGCTCCTCTTCCAGACATCTTTCAGCACTCATCCCTCAGGCATAGCCTAAACTTCCAGGTTCTCATCTCTGCTTGGTGCTTACATCGAAGCTTTTTTTTCTTTGATTGTAATGCAACTTCTACTGAGTAAGTCACAATCGAGTGGTGGAGTCCTACCTTCGAACGGTTGATCCAAGAAGGGTGCAAGCAGAGCCTCTGCTGCTGAGATTCAAACACACTCTCATTGACCTCCCTCTATAACAAAACTCTTCACCTGTGAGTAGTACGCCTCAGGAACAGATTGTGAGTGGGGAGGTCCTCGTTTACAGCCCTTTTTGGGAGAATCTGACAACAGAGAGGCATGTGGCACGCTGAGGCTGCTGCTGATGCCGAGTATGGAAAATGCACTTGCACCTCTCCTCCACCCCCTCCACAGTCCCTAAGGCACGGCTGGCATTTGGACCAGCACTTGCCCGGGTCCCTGGACGTATCTAGGGCACTCGACAGGCATTCAGCCTGGGGTGGTGTCCATGGGCTCTGCCCGGGGACAGCTAAGAATAGCTGCCTTTACCAACACCTCTCGCAAAGGACAGCCAAGAGCAGCATGACCTGGGAGGCATGGTGGGTGAGCGGGTGGGGAGGAGGAGTCAGGAGCCTGCCTCCTCTTTCTGCTTCATCGATTCACTCGGCATCTGCTTCCTCCTCTGTAAAATGGGAGCTTCTAAGTTCACTCCCAGTTTTGATAGCGGGATGAAAAGAGGTGATGCATGTTATGATTAATTTTCATACCGTAATTTTCATAAGCAGCTATTAGGCTTGCTCATGATTTTGAAAAGCTCTGTCAAAGAGAAAGTCAGACTGAGATCATGATCTGACTCCTTCCCCAGCTCCAGAAAGACTCGGTAGTCAGTGGATACTGAACCTTCTCATGTGGCAGGTTTATACCCCACTCTTTGAGGTATGGCAGTTTCAAAAACGTAGGCAAACTCACCGGTTGGGCATGTCAGAGGAGAGGAGTATTCCCACAAGGGAACTTGTCTGCCTGACTTGGATATTCAAATTTTGTGAGACAGGATCTCCTTCTGCGGTAGGTGAAATTCCTTCTGCCCTGCCTAAGGAGCAGCGTGGGCATTTGTTCACTAACATGGTGTCATTAGCGACTTAAGGGCAGAAACAAGGTGGGTGCCAAAGCAGGGTAGACTGGGGCACAACCACGAAAATACCAAGTGACAGAGGATCCGCCACAGCACGACGCAAGTCTCTGGTGCCCACAGCCATGTCTTCTCCCCTTCCTCATGGCTCACGTACACGTGTGCCGTGCTTCTCCTAAAAGAAAACACAGTATGCGACGGACTTGTCAACCTCAACTCTTACACAGCACTCTCTCCTCAGGAAGGGCCACCGAAGGGCTGTTTGCTGCAGCTGACATTAGTCTGCGGGAGCGGGTGTCCCTCAGCTCCCGGGGCCGTGGCGGCAGCGAGCCTGAGGCACCTCAACTGCTCCCCTGCCCTGCACCGGGTTCCTCTGCCCGCTCCTCCCTTCTGGTCCCGTGGAAGCCAGAGATGGGCATCGCGTGGAATGGTGGCCAAAACAGCGACCGGAGCCCTGCGCTCTGGGGCTGGCGTGGGAGCTTCCACGGATGGGATGCGGGGTCTGGCACGTGACGAGGCACGCGGTACGGAAAGGATTTCCTCTCGTTGCTCCAAAATTAAGGAAGAGAAGCATTTCCAGGAGATGATTCAGAACAGCGAAGTGAGGATCCTGCCCTGAAGTGCCCTCCACGAGATTTCTAGCGGCAGAGAAGCTGCCGTGAGTGCGGCTTTCGTGTGGTAAGGACAGCCTCCATGAGCATCTAGTTATTAGCTGGAGAAATTCTTGAAAATCCTAATTAAGGCCTGACTTCACCTAAATATCTGTAGTCAGGAAAGATATGTAAGCATATGCATAACTTAGCATGAGCTGAGTTATATTCTTAGTAAAGAGGCACTCAGCAAAAATATAACTGCCTTCTAGAATGGGCAAGGCAAGGAAGAAGGAAAGGAAAGGAAAGGAAAGGAAAGGAAAGGAAAGGAAAGGAAAGGAGAGGAGAGGAGAGGAGAGGAGAGGAGAGGAGAGGAGAGGAGAGGAGAGGAGAGGAGAGGAGAGGAGAGGAGAGGAGAGGAGAGGAGAGGAGAGGAGAGGAGAGGAGAGGAGAGGAGAGGAGAGGAGAGGAGAGGAGAGGAGAGGAGAGGAAGGAAAGGAAAGGAAAGGAAAGGAAAGGAAAGGAAAGGAAAGGAAAGGAAAGGAAAGGAAAGGAAAGGAAAGGAAAGGAAAGGAAAGGAAAGGAAAGGAAAGGAAAGGAAAGGAAAGGAAAGGAAAGGAAAGGAAAGGAAAGGAAAGGAAAGGAAAGGAAAGGAAAGGAAAGGAAAGGAAAGGAAAGGAAAGGAAAGGAAAGGAGGGAAACAACAGTAAAAATGGAAAAGGCAGAGGGGGAAGGGGGACTTTCTTCTAAAATGGACAACCTTTTATTTTATTCTACTCTTGTCCCTTCCCTGTATATCTATTACAGGTTCAATGTTGCTTTTGTTTTATCACTGTGCATTAAGTGTGCCAAATCCCTCTGCAAGCAGTCCTGAACCACAAATGAGCCTCTGTTTTGTTTTTGCTACAGTCAATAGCAAATCCATTTACACCAGTGGCTAAGGATCATGTCTTTGCTTGAAAAACATTAAATTGGTAGCAAGAAGGTCATTTTCACGTGTTAGGCTGGGTTCTTAACTACTTAATTCAGTTTGGGTCTGGTGTAATTTTATTTTTCCAGCACTGGTGCGAAACCTGGAATAACCCTTTTAAATCTCCTGTACAGTTAATCCAACAGGCTGCTGTACAGATACCACAGCAAGGCCGGGCAGCTGCAGTCTCTTTAAGATGTTCCTTAAGGAAAATAATTATATTTAAAAGGCATAATAATTTCTGAAGACTTTTATTTTTCTCTGCTCAGTCTAATGGAGCCCTTTGAGCTCAAGACTTTATTTGCATATGACAGTATTAAACTATTATTTTCTTTAAATCTGTTTCAATTTCTTACCCTTGCTGAAAGGCTGAGGGCTGCAACACTAGTATATCTGCTTTCCACGGACAAATACAAGTAACTAGGACTTTGGAAGATCTTGTAAATATTTCTGAAAGCGCATTTCATATCCCTGCATATTTTTTCTCCTTCTTGAAGTGTATGTGCTGTAGCTTGTTCTGAGGCAGAAACCCCCAAATTAGTCATTGAACAAAGCTACGGATGGCAGGAATTTTTACCAATGACAGTCCTCTCTGACCTGCAGTAACGCTCCTACCGCGTTTAACAAGCAATAGAACAGTCTATAATCCTTAACAAAAGAGGAGTTATCATATATATATGTCAATACACACAGTCTTTAGAGCCATTGCAAGCAATCTGTGATTCACTGACAAGAACCACCACTGCTTTCCTTAAGGATGTCTTAGCATTTTCTCTACATGCAACCCATCATCAGATCATTAGGACTGAGCTCCAGACCATCCCTGATGTAACTTAACACATCACTTCTTGGCCTAAAAGCATGAGATGGGGAAAAAAATGAAGCATTGACTACATATATTTCTTTTTAGAGAGATCTGTAAGTGTTTAGAAGCTCCTTTGCACTGCCAGACATCAAAAAGCCCGGTTTTAAGGAATGAAATCAGTTGTATTACTGCAGATAGAATTTTAAAGGTTCCTCCTTAAAATACTTTACATTTGTTAAAAAGATGTATGGCTAGAAAGAACGCCCCTGTGCACATGAAGCAATGTTGTCTTAATATGTACTTTTTTTTATTAATCTGGTAATGCTCTGTACTCTCAAGTGAAATGATACAATACAGCCCAAAGATTCAGGAAGAACTTGATATGAGAAGTAAGGCCCAATTTATGCAGAGCTAACTTTCGTGCCAGGAGGCCCCAAAGGAGTTGGTGAGTGCTCCAGCTCCTGCAGCCAGAAAGATGAATTGTTGTGTTGCTGGATGCTAGCATCCCCCTTTCAGAAAAGTCAAGATATGCTTGCAAGTGCAGTGAACCGCCTTGGAGCTTACTTCCAAGCTAGGAAGTGTGTTACAGTGAGACAGAGGGTTATCTGTTTAGCTAGTTAAAAAGAAGAAGATAAAGTGGTATCTTTATAAAACAGCAGGTAAGATAGGAGTGTCTTAAAAGGGAGAAAATATGAAGTACCAAAAGGGCTATTGAAAAAAAACAGAGAAGTGTGACAAGAGCTCGTGCCTGGAAGCCGAATCTGGACACATTGGATACGACACACCTTTTAGCGGGGAGGATGATTAACGGCTGGAACAAACCCTGTGAGGTTCTTTATCCTCTGTCTCTTGCCATCTTCAGTTCAAGTCTTTATGAAAGATTGGACTTCCCCAAACGTAAGTCAGTGAATTAATCCAAAGACCAGCCAAATTAAGTTCTACAGTTTGTATTAAACACGCCAGAACAGATCTGCTGCTCATTCTGCCTCATGATCTACTGGAATATAGGCGAGTCTTCCCACTGCTCCCTCTGCACGGGGGCACTTGTGTCACGGCTCACGCCTGCAGCAGGGTATTTTGTATTATATCTCCTTAGAGGATGATGTTTTCTTAGCCCACTGTCAATCCAAAGTTACAGCGAGAAGGAGCTGTAATCTCACCACGCTGCCTTCTCCCATGACGGTAATTCTGACGGTCAGATCAGGGTCGGTAACTGCAAAGAAGTCCAGCGTAGGCTGGGGATTTCCAGACACCCTACTCAAGCTGAAGTGCCCGTGTCTTGGCATCACTGCCCTGCCATAGCTTTAAAATGCTGCTAGCAATAACACCCTGACGGCAGAGCAGCCCACCAGGCTGGCCCCTGACCCGGCAGCAGCGTGCCTGCCGAGGTTTTTGCCGAGCTCCCTCGTCCCTCGACGTCCTCGCCAGCGATACCCGAAGGGGCCCGTGGAGCCCCACGCAGATAACGCTGCAGCGAGTGCCCGCTGCAGGTGGGCTCGGGGTGGCTGATCCCCACTGTGCTCCGGGACCAGGGCTGAGCAGGGAGAGCCCCTGGTAGGGAAAAAAACATGGCCCTGCAGCACCTCCAGACTCTGGCCATTTGTCCCATGAAGCGGTTTACATGCATCTGCCATAATCACGTCGGGTGACGTTTTTTTTTGTGGAGCCTTTCTGTTGAATTCCCATATTGGGATTGCTGCTGTTGGGAGGCAAAGGACGCCTTTTTCATGCCTCGTGGTCTAAATTTCTAAGTGGAAGATTCAAAGGTGCCTTTGGTGGCTGGGAATTTACAGCATTTTAGAAAACAGGTCATTAATCTAGGCGCCTATTTCTGTGCATGTGTTTCTAACTTTAGTCAGAAAGAGTGAGAGCAGTGATCTTCCCGTTTTGAAATGTAGAAGTAATGTGATTCAGGAGATCCTTCACCCAGAGAGGTGTACTCCTCCATAATCTTTCTCTGCAACAACCTTCTAATTCTTGGTTTCTCATTTGATTGGCCTGCAGTGCTGGATCTGGGTAACCTTCCTAGGGATATATGCCTCGGAAACTGTACTTTGTTTATGTCAGATCTACTCCCAAAGTGTTTATGGTCTGGGGTTTTTGTTTGATAACATCTAAACGCACTTTTACAATGTGAAAACAATGTAAGGACAAATCTTGCACTTAGAAAAACTGCATACGGGAAAGTTTGTCTGGGAGGTGTTGACCCTGAAGGTGCTTACAAGGTAGAGTATGCTGTCTTTAGGATTTGCTTAAATAGATCCCACAGTGCCTTGCTGGGTAACATTAAGCAAGGACGCTCTTACACATTTCTTAAATTACCTGTGAGGCTGTATGTTGTGCATGACAGGGTCATTAACAACAGGCTCTAGCTGTCAGTGCATCAGCCTGCCCGTACTGCCAGGAGATGGTCTGGTTCTTCCATTCCCTGTTGTGGTACAAAATTGCACTCATGGGAGAAGGAGCCAAGGATACAAAATGCTGATGATTATTGTACCAGGGTCTGGCAGTCACGCTTGCTTTCCAGCAAGCTTTAATATTTATCACATGGTGATGCATCTTGCCCTGACTGCTGCACACGTGCACAAGAAGATGGTCCCTGCCTCAAATTAATATGCAAACCCTGGCATATATTGAAACACAGTAAGGAGGAAAGGAATATCGTGACCAGACAGAAAGGGGAAAGATGCAGAAAACACGGTAAAAATGTGAGGCTTGCGGTTAGCGTAACAAGCAGAGGTCGCAGCACACCAAGTGCCTTATCCACAGGCTAGTAGTTCACAAGCTTCATGACTGTAGTGAATTTAGAAACATCTGAAGGAAGTACCTTTGTGATTTTGGCTGGGTCTCTTCCCACAACCAAGGAGTGGCATGGGATGAAAGGTGAGGGTGTTTGAGGAAAAAAATGCGCAACATGGTATTAAAGGCTGGTCTCGTAGAGCAGAGTCAGGGCTCAGTTATTTCAAAGTGTAATTATTGAGTATCCCTACGCTGGCAGATGCGGTGTTGGGCACACACATCCCAGCTAGCTGTCTAGGAGGCGAGGCAGGAGAGAATTTCATGGGCGCAAGTTCAGCCAGCTGAAAAGGGTGCGTTTTTAAATGGAGCCCCAGTATCTGTTTCACGTTCTGCAATGTAAATATACTCCCTAATATGCCCCTCCCTCCCCCCCCCCAGCTATTCCCTTCTTTACCCAGTTGGGCAGGACTGAGCTGTGACATCCATCAACTGAAAAACAGGTCCTTCTTTGAGTTTGATGCATTTGGTTTAATGGAGGTGGAAGAACTCCTCGTCTTTGTATAAATGAGATGACCAATACAGCTGTATCATGCCTGAGACAGAAATGGCATCATTGGCTAAAGCAATGGTGGGCTTGGAAGTGAAGCCTATGCCACAATCAAAAGACTGAAGCTTTGAAGAAGCTGTGGGATGGCAGCATTACTCTCAAGGAGTGGTTCACCTCACTTCTCCATAGCCATCTAAAAGTTAGGGTTTAATCCTGCCACAAGATAGGTGTCACCTGCTTTCTGGAAATGGCTGCTTCTCTCCACTACCTATAGAGTGAGTTGACACTCACCCTCTGGTCTAACTTTCAGACAATTCAGGTTAGATAAAATAAATCCCACTGCAGGTTTCTACAGAGAAGTTCCGTGATGCTTTCTGTTGCTTTTCATTCATATATACAAACCCCACTTCTATTCCATACTTGTTCTGGACAATGACCTCAGGAGAGGAGGAAGAACGCAGAACAGAACGCAGGAGCATTACTAAGGAAAACTTGCCGAGGGAAGGACTGGCTTTTTTCTCTGAGCAGGCACTTTCATTTTACACGTTTACATCAATGTTTTCACTTACAAGCTTCCTGAAGTATTTGTTTTTGAGGCTAAAGCTCTCCACATACAGGACTTATGCATGTTATTTGATTTAAAAGAACAGTGATTGTTGGAGCAAATAATTTAATATCCATTACATTCTTAGCTCAGTGGTAAGGTATTTTTTAAGTGACTGACCTTTCAGTACTTTTGGATTGGTTCTAAAAAAGTGAAATAAAAACAAAAAGCCAATGGCATGGTGACCCAGTTTGCTTCCAAATCAAACTTTTATAACAAAAACTGCTCAGATGTGGCCAAATGACTTCTGCTCCTACGTGAACTGTATGCCTGAGCTATAGTCATCGTGTGAGAGTGAAAACAGATTAAAATGTCTGCTCTTTTAATTTTCTATACAATGTATGCTTTGAATGGCGTTATTTTTTTAGTCAAGTAATTACAGGGTAGAGAGAATGTGTGGCCAATGGCAGCAGGTTAATTACAAGACCAAATACCCACTACATCTTGCTCAAAGAGCCTTGAAATGATTACGCATTGTTGTAACTAGCAGCCTAGTTTGGACCACTGATTGGAGAGCTACCCTCAACTTAAAAGAAATGCCTAACTTCCATCTAAGCATCTTTACCATTTTTACAAATAATGCTGTGTACCAGAGAGAGATTAGCTAAATTTCTGGAGACAGGGGATGTCAGTTTATTTATACTGTCCACTTGACAGTCTTACATAGATTCCGTTTCTTCCTTTCCTTTCTTATGGTCGGCCAATTTCTCACCTTCTTTCACAACACAGCAGTTTGGGAGAAAATACTTTAAAGTAGAGATCTGCAATTAAAAATAAAAACTATCAAAAAGCTTTTGTGGTACCTGCAGCAGCTCTGAACTTCGTTTTAACTGATTGCATTTAAAATTATGTGGGATAAGGCCAGGAGAGATCACCTGATAATCTAACGTGTATACCAGCTAGTAAATTTCTCTTCAATAGCTCTATGTTGAGAACAGCACTCCCTGGATAAAAAGGGATTTCCAGAAAAGCATCCAGTATTCATTTGAGGATGAATCCAGCAGGATTCCAGTATTAGGCTGACATTGGCTGCAAACCTTTAACTGGGACCTGACCCCCTTTCCATGCGTTTCTGATTTCCAGGAGCAGTTCACCTGAAGACAAACATACATCTTGCTGAAGTCAACACGAATGCTCACATGCTGCAAGACAGTCAAACGTTCATCCACCTTGTTGAACGTGGATCAAAGAGCACACTTCAGCAAAGACAGGACAGAGGCTGCGCATGCTCTGAACCTACAAACAGACGTATGCCCGAGCACCACATCCAGGCAGAGGACCCTGCCTTGAAGCCAGCTGTGCAAGAAGAGCTTCCAGGCTCTTTCTCCACTGCCAAATGCTCCACCGGGCCATTTCAGCATCCAGATCCACTCCTTTGTGCCCGACCATCTGTAAGTTAAATCGTTAGCACGGCCTGGCTAGGAACCGGAGAGCTCAAAGGCAACTCCTGGGCACAGACTAGGAGTCAGCACGTGCCAGCGACCACTTCAGCAGGCTATTTGCATGCAGCCAGCCCGGTTTAGAGCTAAACCAGTTTAAAACCATGGAGGTGGCCAGGCCAGGTCAGCTGGCTGTCGGGCTGGAGAAAGACCCTTACGCTGTCTATTTTATTAGTACAAATACAATTCGAGGGGTCTTGACCCAAGAAGCATTTACCAATAAATTACTTTGAAAGATCTTCTATACATAATAAAAATTAAGCATCTTCCTTAAGGGAATTTTCTTGACAGTTTTTGTAATTCATCCATATATAAAGCAAAAGAAAAATACATTTGTTAAGATAGCTGCCATTTATACAGTTTTGTGCTTCCCTCCCTAAAAATAGAGCAAGGATAATTGAACTGAAAACCTAAAGATTTCCGAAAACCAATTACATAACTTGCCACACTTGCCCTGTTTTCCCCTCTACTTCCCCCTCCCCCTTACTTGTATTTTAAAGCGGTCAAGGTTATTAAATACAAGCTCCTACAGGCATACAGTAAGAAAAGCAGGATCTAAACATACAGTAAATGTTTTTCATGCAGCATGAATTTGCCCACATAGCCTATATGCACTATCTTTGTTTACCAATTAGACTCTGAAATTGATACTTTGATGTACACAGTGTGAGCAGTTCATGTGGGTGAGATAATGGTGCAATGAAAAACTTCTTCTCTGTCCTTGACTCATGTGTGTTTATAGTGTCCAAAGCTGCAATCCTTATTCCGGCTAATTTATTTACCTCAGTGGGTGTGTCGTCTATTTAAGGACTGCAGTTTGATGACCCAGGTTTACAATGTTAATGTGGCTCTAACATAAGCTTTTGCATTGCATTATGCAAAATTACAGCTCCGATACTTCTGCTCTAGAAACACATGCACACTTGGGAAGCCATGAGCAGGGTTACTTTAATAATTTCAGTCTTATCTATGAATTTATAACTTCCAATAGCGTGCTGATTTATACAGTGTGGCACTATACATCAGATGCATGCTGCCTTAGAAAATTAATGCTGCATTCTGGCAACCATATGGGCAGCTGGCGAGCAGCCAGAAGACCAGCAGAGCACGACCCTACCTTCAGCAAACCTTCCCTGTGCAAGAGAACCGTTTGCTTGAACTGCACTAGCCAAGGAGCAGAAATAAAGGGATCCTGTAAGTTGTTGTTGCTTATAACCATCAGATCCCCCAGGGACAGATGTACGCCAATATGATTAATGAGAGAAGCTGCACAGACACGACCCCCTTGCGGCAGGTAACCACATGGGCACCGCACTTCTGATGTCTCAGGGAACGGAGAGGATTGCAAAGGCCTCCTTGTGCATCTCTGTTTCTTCCTTATGGATCTCTCTTCTAGTTGTTGCTCTCACCTGTGACAAAATTTAGCTTGCAAGCATTTATCTTATTTGTTCTGTAAAAAGCATATTATACTTTGAGTGCTGAACAATCAATCACAATAATGGCTTACGGTAGCTTAGTTATCTTAAGCACCTCAAAAAAGGAAAGAACGCTCTTCAGTGAGGAAAGAAGTAAAAAACATCGTTCATTATCCCTTGCAAGTAAAGCAGTTTTTGCTCCCCATTCTTTTGCTTCTCTCACCCTACTATTTCTTATCAAGTATGTGATCATTTATAGAGTTAAATCTAACCCTGCCACTGGCTTCAGTGGGACTACCTACAGGAATGCTGGGCTGAATTGGAAACTCCTCAAATAGCATTCTGTCTTCTCACTATGTAAACGGTAAAAAACTCAGAAAGAATACAGAGGAAAATTTAATTTAATGGTTTCAAGTAACTTTATGCAATAACTTAAACAGAAGATGCCTTGATGATAGCTCAAACACACAATCCTGTTTATAATGTATTCTACGTGTATAATGCTTTCTATTCACAAATAAATCTGAAATTTTTTTACAACTGTTGACAGGAATCCTGTCACTTGCTAGCCTTTACAGCAGCTGTTTTACTTCCCCTTGCAACAGCCCTATGAAAAAAAGAGGGATTGAAAGTGCAGCAGCACACACTTTCCACTGTAAACTAGCTGGTACACTATAATTTCATGCTTTAGCTCTCTGCGCACTAGCTTTTCCAAGGAGATCAGGGCTTATGCTTTATCTCCCACAGCACAATCTCCATACACATGCTGTCCTGCTGGTTCACTCAGACAGCTAAATTCTTGTCTACATTATGATTTTTCTTAAAACCTGACGCTCTACTAAAGCTGCTGCCATTTGACTGTTGACGGCAACAGCTTGTTCTGCAGGTACAAGCGAGCCTGGTTTCTTTCAATACTGCTTCAGCACTGTCCAGCTCAGTGCAGAGCTAATCAGCAGTGTGGTCGCTGCTGGTATCTGACCATCAGCAGCATTTCCATTGCTCCTGTCACTCAGAAATACATGGTAGTGACTTGGGATTTCTGCGAAATGACATCTAAACATTATTAGCCTGCTCCAATTCTGCTCAGTTTGAGGGATTTGTTTGTATCCAGGCTGGAGTCTAGCTACGGTTTAGAAATGCTGACTAGCTGCAGTTAAAATAGAAATAAATAAATTCACAGCTGATTATATACACCACGTGGGTCCAGCACAGTGATAATTTTATTCCTGGTGCTCCTCGGCATGAAAACCCAGGCATGCCAGCAATGCTAAATCAACTACTTTCAGTAGCCAGTTTTCCCAGAGCAACTGCCTCTTTTCCCCAGGAAAAAACAATTTTCTCTATGTAGCTTCTAATAGCAAAATGGTGATCTATGCACACCCTGTACCCACCAGTCTCCTTCCTAATCCTGAAGAAATACAGCTGCTGTTTCTCATCCTGTGTCTTGAACAATGCCATTCCACCAACATCCAGAGCCAAGCATCCAAATCAGCACACCACTCTGCAAATGTCATCTGTGACAGAGCACGCAGCTATCTGCCTTGGTTGCGGACTACTGCGTCACAGATTTTACATGGTTTCTTGATCTTTGTAGGCACTGCCAGAACATCCAAAGTTATTTCGTAGCACACTCTGGATATGGAAAAAAAAATCCAGCATCGTTTTTTTTCCCTTTTATGTAAGAAGAGTTACGTTTGTTTGTTTTTTCCTTCCCCTCTCTACACTTTACTTCTAAAAGGAATGTAGTATAGTTTTAGGATGATGATATTACAAGAACTTGAGGTTTTGTCCCCCCCTCCCCCTCCCTAGTTCTCCAGGGGCTCTCGGAAGGGCTTTCAACACCTCCCAGAGTTTGGGACCCAAGAAATAGGATCTCTTCCGTCCTTGGAACTGTGAAGCTCTAATATGGCACAGTTACGGATGTAGGGCAAAAGTATAACTGACCTTCACCCGTAAAACCAGAACTGCTGGTACTTACAGAGGAGCTATACTGCTGGATAAAAACAATAATTTAATTGCTTAATGTAGACAAGGCCTCTGAGGAATCTCCTTCTTCAAATAACCCAGCCAATCCAAACTTCATCAGCAAAACCCACTCAGCCGAACTCCCTCAGCAAAGAGGAACTTGAAATACTTTGCCAGGTACACTAAAAAGAAACAGTATTTCCCCCTTTTTAACCACCTGAAGAAACCAGAAAAGATACACACTCGGACAACCGAGTTCAAGTGCGATTGTTCAAGGGCTAGGTTTCAGAGGATGCCCAATGCAAAACAGATTCGGCCGCATTATTACTTACTTCGGCGGGTTAGAAACCAAAGCCAAACCCCCAGAGCTGTACTGGATTCCCGAGCCTATACAATGGGTGATACCTCTTACAGACAGCGGGCACGTTCTGTGAGAAACCACACGTAAATTATATACCTAAAGCCCATTAAAGCACAGCTGACGCTTTAACTTCGTCCCGAGCTCCGGAGATTTCTGCCGATAGAGCCTTTTTCGACAATTCCTCGCACGCGGCGCTCCGAAAACGCGCCATGACCGTTACTAAGCGCAGCAGCCCCCGGGGAAGCAGCGGAGCCCGGCTCTCCCCCTCGCCTCGCCGGCAACGGCTGAGGCGCAGGCAGGCTCGGCGGCGGGCGGCAGGCCGCAGGGCGGGCGGGCGGGCAGGCGGCCTTGACCCGGTCCCCCCCGCCTCGGCCGTGCGGCCTAACCTCCGCCCGCGGCCACCGAGGGGTCGAGGAGGGCGAGCTGCGAACCGGGGGTGGCCCACCCGCCGGCCCTGACGCGGAGAGGCCACGGCGGGGCCGCGCCAGCCTCCGCCCCGCAGGGTCTTTGTTCCCGCCGCCAAGCCGGCCCAGGCCCTTTGTTGCTGCCAGAGCCCGACCGCGGGGCCCGCCGCCACAGCCGGGGCTCCGGCTCCCGCTGCCGGCTGAGGGGCCTCCTACCGGCAACACCTCTCCCCCCCGCCCCCCCCGTCCTCCTCCCCTTCCCGCCAACGGCCGCCGCACCTGGCCGCGCCCCGGCCCCCTCCCCGCGCCGGCGGCGGCGGCGGTAGGGGGCGCCCTCTTGAGGCGCGCGCGGCCGGCGCCGGGAGGGGAACGGGCCGGCGGGAGCGCGCCCGCGCGCCCGCCGCGGGAGGGGTGGGGAGGAGGAGTAGAGGGAGGAGGAGTAGAGGGAGGGAGGGAGGGAGGGCTGGGCGGCCGGGCGGGGGCGCGCACGGGACGGTGTGTGAGGGAGCGAGCGGGCGAGGGGAGGGCGATACCGGGGCGGAGAAAGGCGGTAGCGGCGGCTCCGCTCTGCTCAGGGCTAGGCGAGCGGGGACAGACGGTGCCGAGCCGGGAGACGCGGCGGCCGGCGCCGCCGACCCGGGGCATCCTTCGTTGTCCTCCTCGCCCCTCCCCCGTTCTCTTTTTCTCTCCTTCCCCCGCTGTCCTCCGGGGCCGATCGCTACCGGCGGCGCGATCCCGGGGCGTTTCCGCGGCGCCCGTGCCGGCAGCGGCCGAGGGGGAGCGCCGGCCCCTCCCCTCCGCCGCCGGGACTGAGGGACCCCCTCCGCTCCGTCCCCGCCTCCGCCCCCCCCCCCCCCCCCCCCTCGCCGGGGCTCGGCGGAGAGAGGGCCCGGCCCCGGCTCGGCTCCCCCGGCGGCGGGCTCGGCGAGGATGTCGGGCGGCGGTGGCAGCCGGGAGGAGGAGCGGCGCAAACTCGCCGACATCATCAACCACTGGAACGCGAACCGGCTGGACCTGTTCGAGATCAGCGACCCCACCGAGGTGAGCGACCCCCGTCGCGGCAACACCCCCCCCCCCTCCGTTCCCTCCGTCCCCTCTTCCCCCGGCCGGCCCGCCGCGGCCCGGCCCGCCCGGGAGGTGAGACACCGAGCCCGGGGCCAGGCCGCGCCCGCCTCCGCGGTCAGCTTGGCCCCCCGTGCTGCCCCCCCGCCCCCCGGGCCGGCGGGCAGGGGGGGGGGGCTCGGACACAGGCCTCCCCCCCCGAGCTCCGGTGAGGCGCGGCCCGCTCTGGCCGGGGAGGAGGCTCCGCTTCTCGGCGGGGAGGGCCGGGGAGCGAGCGTCGGGCTCCTTGCTGGGCAGGTTGCAGCGACCGGGGGAGAGAAAGGGAGCGCAGGGCCGGAGCCTTCCTCCCCGCCTCCCTCAGGCACATGCCGGCCCGAGGCTGCGGGCCGGACGGCTCCCGGGCAGGAAACCCTCTGGGAGATGGAGGTGGCGAAAGGGGGCGGGCAGGGGCGGCGGTGCAGAAGCTACCCCCCCCCCCCCCCCCCGGCCCCGAAACGGGTTATCTCTGTGGGCCTTTTTTTGTCCGTCTGTGACTTAAACGGAGCCGAAAGGCGGCTGGTGGAAGGGCTGGACTGAGGAGCCTGGTGGTGGGCTTCTTTCTTTTTTTTGTTGCTGCTTGCTTGTGTCTTTAAATACTCAGCTTTGTGCAGCAGGCGCCTCTTGCAAAGCAACCCGCTCCGCTTCGGCGGCTCTCCCGGCCGCTGCTGGGCTCTGCGGGGTCAGCCTTCCCCCCCGCCGCGACGGAGGGAACGCCGGGCTCGCCGTGTCCGCAGGCTGCCAGCCCTCAGCCTCGAGTAAATATCGAGAGCAGGTTGGCAGTCCCGAGTTCACATGTTGTACCGGAAAAACACAGCGGGTGATTTCTTCCTAATGAAATGGGTGTTTCTGATGGCTGAGAGGGGTTGGGTTTTACTCCTTTTTTTTTTTAAAAAAAAAAAAAAGTAATGGGCGAACCACACCCTGCCGCTGCCCCTTGTCATGTTCCCTTTGGCTGGTCAGTGCTGTGCGGCGGGTTTGAAAGCGGCGGGGGGGGAGGGCTGGGGAGGCAGGTTCCAGCCCTGTTGGTGTGTGACGGTGCTCCCTGCTCGGAGGGTGGAGGCCGATCGTGCGCCTGTTCCCGGGGAAAAGGAGGAAATTCACACTTGCTCTTGGCCTGGCCCTGGTTGTTTATTAACACAAGCCTCTGAGAAATCGAGTTGGCTTGGTCTTGGAGCTTGCTCCTTTGCCTGCACCCAGGTGCTGGCTCCTAGCGCAGCCACGAAAAAGTCTTGAAAGCAAGTCTAAGATTTTTAAGTCTGTGATAGCTTGAAAAGAATTGCTTTGGGTATTTTCAGTTCTGCTTGGTGCAGACTGTTTCTTGAACGCCACGAGGAGGGTTTTCTGTGATCATTTCCTACGTCTTGCAGTATTTATCACAATTACAGCTCCTTGCTTGTATTGCTTAGGTTCTAACAGTATCACTGTTGGCTGACACTCGCTTGTTCAAAAAAGTGGCCCGATGCTAGCATGAAGGAGCCTTTGTGATTGTGTTTGAGAACATAGCATGGTCTTTCTGGAATTGCAGGTTGACTGCTAACTGTCGGTGGCTTATTTTTCGTCTGATGAATGCATTTGTCCATTCCCAATGCACTCTTAACTCCAACTTGTTTTCTTCATCTTTATGGCAGATTGTGCTTCTGTAGTTTTGTTAGTAGGTAGTTTAACAACTCTTAACATTTTTGAGGTCAGCTTTACATGTTTATCATAATTAACTAGACTTTGCACAAAAGCTACCAGCTTCATTATAGTTATTATGAAAAGAAATAATAATAATTTTACTTGCATTAGCTCCACACTTCTGCAGTTCAGCCTCTGAACCTGTACAGGAGCATACTTAACCACTGTCAACGATGACATTTATTTCAGTTGAACTACTGATAGTAAAAATTAAGTGCACGCCTATCTCTTTGAACGTCTGAGCTTTTTAGTCTACTATTTCTAAAAAGGTTTGATAAGACTGCAGGTGTGTTTACAACAAACCATGGCAGTAGGTAACAGTTTTATAGATAGAATATATTTTCCTTCCAGATAATTAAATACAAATGTTGACATTTTTTTCACCCTTACCATGAGCTGACCCAAATTTGGCAATATTTTCAACCCAGATGATGGGGTGATTTACATGTGTACTATTTATCAGCTTAAATGAAAGCCCTTTTACTAGACTGCTTGAGAGATGACAATCCTCTGTTGTTTTCCCTCCTTTTCCAGGCCCAGCTTGGCCATAAGGCACGTCTTGCTTATTGTAGGGGCTGCAGGGAGCGTGGCATCTGTGAAGATGCAGTAACCTGGATGGGACTTTTTGTTGGGTGTGCCTGAGCTGGGTCGAAGTGCATCATTTTAAACTGTTCAGATATGGTTGTTGGCCTGCTGGTTTAACTTTGCAGCTAGCACGTGCCCATACTGTAAACTGTCACCCAGGACCTTCTGGTTGTACATATCATGTTTAGAATATCAAGACTTGATGCATTTTAGTGATTCTCCAGGCATTTCTTCAGTGTAAACAATCTGGTTTAATTTTAAGTCTCCTTTACAGAGAGGGCAGGATTTTCTAAAGGAGCTAATCACTTCCTTACTAGTAGTGTTTTGGGGAGATTTGTATACTCAGAAGAGAAGAGTGAAAACTCATGTAAATTGACTAGAGTTGTGACAGTATAGCTAGGCAGTGACAGCGAAAGGTATTCTCATGTGACCTACTGATGTACCTCAGTGTTAGTTTGAAAGGTCTGATTCTTCGGTGAGACACAATTGCTCTAAGTCCATGGGGTCCCCATCGCTTTAATGGAGAGTGTGAAATGTGACTGGGTTTTGAATGTATAGAGTAGGATTTTGACAGTAGTTTAAATGTGTGGGGTTTTTTCAGAGAAGTGCTTCATGAAACAAATCTGCTTGAATTCCTGTTAGTATTTCATGGTGTAGACTAGTCCTAAGGGATTAGCGATCCACTTGTCTCTTTTGAGAGCTAGGCGCAAATTATTTCTTAAAGAATATCACCAGTAAGATAGGGAAAAGCAAGAGCCTTGGGTAGGTTATAGTATGGAGTTCCAATACTTTTTCCTAACTTATATGATATGAACAGTTAATTAAGTCATTCAGTGCTACTTTGTCCCAGCAAAAAACCAGGGATGACGGGAACTTTTTGTTACATGCTCAAAGTTGGTTATTCCTCTGTCTGTATCCCATGTGAAGAAGATTGAAGACTTCTTGGGAGTGAGGGTTTCGTATCTTCATTTGTGCTCTCACTGAAGTTCACTTGTGGACTCGTGCTTGAGAGCAAGGTGGTAGTTTTAACATTGTTAGGTATTTACCTATTTTAACACTTGTTGCTATTCTGAGAAATCTGTTAATAGTTTGCATTATTTTCATTTTGAAGATTTTATTTTTTATTCAGAAAGTAGCTGAGAGAGGCTCTGTGGCTTGAGAAGCTTATGAATGAACAAACCCAAACGTCTGTTTTGTAAAGCTTGAGTTAATACTAGTTAAACTCTAGTGGTGTCACGAGTGATGCTAGGTACAGACAGACCTCTGCTAAATAGCTCTGTAATGCTGGTATTTAAACTTGATTAAGCTTTACTGTATCTACTTCAAATGATGAGGCAGCTACCCACTTTTTCAAGTCTAAAGCAGGTACAGAAGGTTTGGGGGAAATGTGGGGTGAATCATGTTTTTGTTTGTAGATAACAGTGACATTCAAAATGAAACAGTATGTTAACCCTTCTCTTTAAAATCTGTCTCCCTTTACATTCCACTTTCTCCTTGCCTTTGTTCCACGTATTAGCAAGTTTTTGGATGCTTTTAATATTTGGCTTGCTTTTTCCTTTCTTTTTCTTCTTTTATTTGGTCAAGGATAGAAAGCAAAAAGACTTCAGACCTTTTGCAGTAGGAGATAAGTTGATATTTTGATCTTGATTTACGTCTTGGGTGATTATAGTACCCAACTTTTCAAAAAGGAGTAAGTTGAATTAATGATTTGGCAACAAGTACATAGAGTTGTTCAGAAGCTTGTAGATAAGAAATGATTTGCATTTATACACTTTCACTCTCCCCCCCCCCCCCCCCCCCCCCCCCCCCAACGAAAGTGCTTACTGGAATTAAGTGATTGATTGTAGAAAATAACTATATGGATGTTTTGGGCAAGAGCAAGGAATGCCAAGGCACTGCAGACTAGTATGTTGGCTAGAATAAATATAAATCCTTCTGAAAGCATTTGTTGGTTTAAGATGCCATACGTGAACTAGGCATTATAATTATTGTTGATCTTGATGACAAAATGAGGTTTCATCTTTAATGTACACTTTGATAACTGTATATGAGAGGAAGAGAAGCGCTGTGTTTTTCTGAACATGATTTGTGGGTTATGAATGTGAATTGTATTTAATTTTTTGAGAAAGACACTTTTTAGAACAGGTTGGGGGTTTTTTGATGGTTGCCCAAGGGCTTGGGTATTGTTGTCGGAAACATTGATCTGTTGTAGTTTTGTTTTCTGATGGAGAAAGCTGTTCTAAACTGATCTAATATATCTACGTGTTAACAAAAGTAGAAAGGTCTAATCAAATAGCTTGGACAAATAGCATGCTTTACGTTAAGAATTACTATTAATAGTGTTTAACGTCTGTAGTTAACGGCTATAGTTAAAAAAAATTAAAAAATGAGGAATTTGGAAGGTCTTTATGGCTATTTGATGATTTTTTTAAAAAAAATTCCTCCCCCCCCCCTCCCCCCCATCACTTCTGTAGGCTTTGCATCAAGGTATGAGGAATAACTCTTCAGAATGAGGGTGGGTGTTTTTTTGTTTGGTTTGGTTTTTTGGTTGTTGGTTTTTTATATTGACTTTCCCCCTGTTCTGGTGTTACATATATTTGGTCTAGTCAGTATGTTTTAAATTCTTTTTTGCTGGCTTTAAATACAAATAAGCAATCTATTTATGGAAAATGTTATGCAGGATGCTGGATATTTTAAAGTTAGTACAATTTTTGTCTTTATTCTTTGGGTTCAGATCTGATTCTGGTTCATTAAGGGTCATAGGGAAGACTGATACATGACATAAATTCATTTCCTTTTCAAAGTAGTTATGCAAGCTCATTACTTAAATCTAGCTAAAGCAGTAAGAATTAGGAATCTTTTAGGAATCTACAGAGCATTTAAAAACCTAGCTGCATGGTTGCTCACTCATAGGCTTTTAAAAATCTGGCTCCGAGACATTAAAAGGATTTGTGTGTTAAGATTGGGATTACCAGTGATGATGCCTGTTGCATTACAGGTGAAGCTAGTGGAAGCGCAAGTCTGGAGGTAAGGGAACACCATATCAACAGTAGAGATGCTTGAACTTTCTCCACTCATTGGACTCTACAGCTTTCAGTAGTTTTAATGAGTGCAACTCTGCATATATCTGAAAATACTGTCTTTTTAAGTGTACTAAACGTATGAAATGGAAGATAAATTCTCTTTGCAACGAATGTTTAAGCCAATATTTAGACGGTCTGGGAAGGTATCTTGTAGTCTTTAAGGACTGGTGTCTGCACTTTTTAGTGAGTAGAATGTTTTCTAATAATTACTACTACTGAACGGGCACAGTTCAAGAGGAGGTAAAAAGGCTGAGTCTGTTGAGTTCTAGTTCTGCATTGAAATGGCTGGAGAAAAAAAGTCATGGAGGCAGGTCTGCTCATTTGCATCAAAAGGACTACTTGGAGACCAGTTTAACTGAGTAAAAGCAAATAGTCTGTCTTTACAAATGAAATATAATCGCTACTATCTAGAGAGCGATAAGTTTGAATTAAGATTTTGACCACAATCTGTAGACATAATGGCATGAAAATATTTCTAGGAAGAAACTTTATGCTGTGCTTTTAATATTCCTTATGGAAGTTATTTCTTGAGTTAGTGGCTAATTAGGTCCATACAATTCAGGCATACTGGCTTTAAGAATTCCCTCCTGATGTGTGAATCTGTTCCCTGCCTCAAATGCCATTGACAAGCATTATTTTTCAATTGAAAAAAACCCCTAGTCCTCTGGACATGTTACGGATTTACTTTGTTTTCACAAGTGTGCTTTTTTCTGACAAAATTATTTCTCTTTCAAAATAGAATACAATTCTATGATTTTTGAGAAAAACCTTGCTTTATAGCTGCTAAAATTTTGCCTTTGTCCATGAGAAATATTCATCTAAATGGGGTAAGAAAAACAAAAACTTAGCTGGAAGTTGTTAAAAATTGACATGAACTGGTGTTTGTGATAAGAATGTAAATCATAAGAAACCACTCTGAATTTATGACAGTATTTGTTTGAAAAGTTGCTTTGTTGCAAATGATGGGAAATAGGTTGTGGCTATGCAAAATTTAGAGCACTGCATGAAGAATAACTTCTGGTCTTGACCAGTGGTTCCAATGATGGCGGAATTGAAAATTACTGTGTGGGGTAGTAAACTGAATGTTAAAATAAACTTAAGTCAAATTTAGCAGATATTCCAGGTAAGAGCAACCTGGACTAGTGGAAGGTGTCCCTGCCTGTGGCGGGGGGGGTTGGAACTAGATGATCTTTAAGGTCCCTTCCAACCCAAACCATTCTATGATTCTATGAAGTAATGGAGTATTTGCTCTGTTTTTCAACATGAACTTCAGGCTAATGGAAGCCTCTTCTGAAGTATATTTGAGTAAAAGACTACTTAGGTAATTCTTGTTTTTTTTTTTTTTTTTTTTTTTTTTTAAATTTTTGGCTAGGAAAAATATTTATGTATAAAGTGTATTTTGAGTGATACTCATTCCAGTGAATAGAGATATATGGGCTTTTACTTTTAGCTTGTGAAAAGGATAGAGCCTGTTAATTTCTGCTGTTAAGGTTGTTACGTTGATTTTGGAGATCTTTTCTCCTTGTAACGTTAATTTTTACCTTAAAAAAAATCAGCTGCTAGCAGTTAAATACAGTAATGTTTTAGGAGGATAGTTTTTTAAATGGGATATAAAATCCCAATGTATGAATGATTTCAGTAGCTGTTAAGCAATGTATTTACATAATTATGTTTGTCAAGTAGTTGAGATGAAGATAAGTGGGCAACATGTTGCATTAGGTCTAGCTCATAGCAGAGTTAAGAACTGCTGTATAAACAACTAGTGTGGGGTTTCTGCTGTCTAGTTTTATACATCAAAATTAGAAATGATAAATAATGTTGAACACACATCTCCCTGGAAATTTTTTGAGGTTTTTGTAAAAATAGAGTACAATAGATTTCTCTTTCTGAATAGAATCAAGATCATTAAAAATGAAAATTATCAAGGACTATAGCTTTTTCTAATTTATTGGGTTTCCTTTGCTCTCTTTTCTCTCCGCTTGTTTGTTTCCTCACCTCTTCATGCTCCTCTCTTGTTTTCAATGAAGGAAATGTAAACTTAACTGATTTGCATCGAGATGCTTCTTTCATTTTTATTGTTTGCTAAGCAATCAAGAATGTGGAAATTGGAGCTAAAATTTACAGTAGCAACACTAATTTTTAGCATTTTCATTCAATTCAGTGGCCTCTGTAAAGCGAATGTTCATATTTTCTTTCCCGAGTTGTTGCTCAGTGTTCTCTGTAGTCAAAGTGCATATCAAGGCCAACTTATTCTTTGTCTTTGTTTATCTTTATGACTGTGGGGCTTAGAAATACTCTTTAGCTAAATCCCTCCCCCCTGCCTCCCCCCCTGCCCCTCCCCAGTGACTGTTATCATGATAAACCAAACTAGATATTAGATAGTGCGTCTGGATGTATACATGATTTAGCTCATAATTCTAGGTAAAGACACTGCAGAGAGCCCCCTCTCCCACCCTTACTCTTTAATTGCAGCTAAAAGTTACTTACTGCTTTTCTGTAACTGTCCCTGTCTAGAAGTTTGATAATCCAAGATGAAAACAGGAGGCAACAGAGATAGAACTCTATTGATGAGAAGCAGTTCAGGTCTAGCAGTAACATTCAAGCTATCTTCCTGGACCGTACCATTCCCTGTGAGCTTACACTTAGTGAACAAATGTATATGGTCATAGCATAACTTTTTGCAGTGGGAGGGTAAGTTTTCCATGTGATTCGTTGCCCTCAATCATCAAATTGCAATTCTGCCTTTCATTGCTGTCTAGTTTGGTTCTCTGAGAGTAAGACTAAAAAATCTGCTTTGACCTAAGTCCAGGTGATGTTATATGTTAATGGCTCCAGGGTGGGTTTTTTGTTTTATTTTTTCATTGTTTTTATTGCTGCTTTGATATGTTGTACTCTGTTGTAAGTAGAACTAAGCAATATGAAAGCTCTCACAATAGCTCACTGCCTAGTACTAGAGTACAGTATCTTGATGGAACTGTTTTAAGGCTTGCCCTTGGTGAATTGTGTCCCAGGGCATGGCTGAATTTTGTGTCTATTCTGTAATGAAAGCACCCTTATAGTGGGGAAAAGGGAAAGAATGAGTTGTCTGGCAACAATATGTATTTGGCCAGTAAAGTATGTTGCCCATAGCAGTATCTATGAACTAAAGTTTCAGTGCCTAGATTTTTCAAGCACCCCATGAGCTGTTTCAGAGAGCTTTTTATTTGTCAGATGAGTTTTGTCAGTCCACACTCAAGTATTTTCTTGCAGGCAGATAGACAGCTTAATCGCGGTGTCATGCTTTTACACATATATTGTATTGCTCACAAAACCCAGTGGAAGATCAGAATCCCCCTTCTTAATGAAGATTAGCGTCTGTTGCATAGTCTGCAGTTGGGCAAAAGAGTTCAAACAACAAAGAAACCCTCCCCCAATGACTACAAGAAAAGGTCTCCTTCCCTCTGCCCTCCCAGAAGGTGCTCTACTTTGAGCAATGCATCAGCTTGAAATTAAAAAGGGCCCTTTAACCATTTTCTTGTTCTCAATTTTAGTAAAAACAATTATTCCATGTTCTTAATTTAAAAAATTATTTTTTTATTAAATGCTGTCTGTGATGCAGTGTGCTGCTGGACAGGAAGATGTTTATGTGGAAACAGATCAAATTGTACCAGGTTGTGTTTTAGAAAGCTTTGCATTGATAAAATGTTTTTTTATAATATCATTTCTTTTATGTTGAGAAATCTGGCTTGTATTCACCTTTCATGTATAGTTTGATAATATTTACTGTGTTCGGATCATATCCAAGCATTGCATACTTCTTATAGAATGCTGGGCATTTTATTAGGAAATATGTAAGTTGTTCCCATTTAAAGTGATAGCCTTATTGAACATGAATACTACTTATTTGCAGTGTAGCCAGAATGGAAGTTTTAAAACAGTTCTTTAACACTTAGTATTTATTCTGGCTATTGAAAGACTGGGATAGATTGTTTTCATATCTGGAAAAGGAAAATAATTTGAAACTTCTGATGGAAAGACAATGTTTACTAACGAAAACATTGTTCAATCCTGCTAATTGGTTTTGGTGGATTGCCTATTATGTCCAGTGTTTGCTGTATAGTGAGGAAACTCAAAGGTAGAATTACTTAAGATTAGTGCATTATATTATCTAATTCTTTAGCTTTGAAGCCTTTATTAAAAAAAAAAAAAAAAAAAAGGCCAAACAACTGTTGCCTTCTTAAAAAATTGGTGAAGTGCTCTAACAAAGGTCTTCTTTGTTTTGTGTAAGAGATGTATAGGAATATTTTTGATAAAGTCTCCAGAAATACTGAAACTGTATCTAGTATTACAAGAATGTTCTAGTTGTTGCCATAGCGCACCAAGGACTGTTTCAATAAATTCAGCTGTTATGCCTATAACAAACTGTTTTCAGACAGATAAGGATTGATATATAGACAAAAAGAAGAGAACAATGAAGTAATTTTATGTACTGACTATTGGCATATTCACTGAAGCCATCTACAAGCATCTAGAGACCTAACCATCCCAAAGTGATGAAATTATTACAGTCACGGGAAATGCTCAAGACATGAGCTGGGTTTGCAGTGTCTCAGGTGTTCTAGCCATTTAATAGGAGAAAAATGTGGAAGAAGAAGGGCATTGTCTCTATCCTAAAGCCTTTGTCAGGATTTACAGTGAAGAATCTGGTTTTCTGTTACATGCCGATTTCTGTCTGTCTCTATGTAGCTTTTGACTGAAGTTGGCCTGTAAGGTAGGATCTGTGATGATCTTAAAGTGTTTGAATTTTACAGTGTTCAAAATCATAGTAGAATTTTCTGAAGTAGTAACCAAGAAGATCTCTTAACAATTTGATACTGCCTCAGTATCTTGAGTATTAGTAGTTCTGAAGGAGCTACTAATTCTTGTTATTGGAAAGAAATTGTTTGCAGTGTACTGCAAGCTCCAGAATACTTTTGTTTCACATTTTGCTTTCTCACCTGCATTAAGATTAAGCATGAACTCGGAAAATCAGTGCATCAAATTTATGAGAGATTAGCCAAATTTGAAAACTTTGCCTTCTCAAAGTAATCTTCATTCATGTTGAGTGATAAGTGTCAAGTGGCAGCACAACACTTGGATAGCATTGTACCGATGTGAGACAGTGTTGTACTGCAGGCAAGTATTGTACAACGCTGTTGATAGTGGCAGTCTGAAATTTGTAAAAACCTATTGAAACTCAGCACTTACCTTAAGTGTCTGTCTTATCTTCGGTGTTCCACATTAGTCTCCAGGTCTTTGAGCATCTGTGTGTGCATGGATGCTAATAAATACCATGTATATCATTATAAATGCACTGATCTAGCTCTCAGTAAACCTGCCTATGTAGAACCCTTTTCTTCCACATTCCTCCCCCCCCCCGCTAGTCTGCCCCAAAAGTCTCAAATCCACAGCCCTAAACCAGACACACCCCAATCTTCTACTTAGGGTGAAAAATGCCAATTACAACAGTCTTCAGATGTGTTCATTCTGCTACGTAGGCTTCAGAAAGACCCTGGGAGCATGACTTTATGACTGTCCAGCTTTGTCAGTAGCTTCCCATGCGGTTACTGATCAGCCAGTCCTCTGGTACGTGCCATGTGGACTTTGGAGTTTGGAACGGCCAGACTGTTGCAGTTGGGCCTCTTTATAACTAGCTAGTCCCTGTGCTGATGGTGGCTGTGACAGTGGGGTTTTCTTTTAAGGGAGTGGGGAGAAAAGATGTTTATTTCTTGCTTGCTGTACTATTATAACCATAAATAATGTTTTCCTTATTTTGGAGAGGATTCCTTTTTCTAATACGCTTTCAGCCTGAGTGTCATCTATTCTGGGTACCTGCTAGCTGGAGACAGAATGAGTTTTCTGGCTTAACCTTGCACTGAATTCCTCAGCTGTTGAGAAGGGAATCTTGCACCAAGGGGAGAAATTCCTTCTAACCACCTCAAAGGTAATTAGAATGGTACTTATAGCAGGTAGAGCTAAATTTAGCCAAATCCCGAGGATAAACAGGGTGTTTCTTTATGGTGCAAAATGGCTGAGGCAATTTCTCTGATCCTTGATACACATGCCTTTTTCCTAGTTCCAACTCCCTTCCTTCCAAGGTAATACCATGACATTATCAGTAGCAGTAGAAGTCTGCAAGAAGAGTGAGATACCAGCATATTTCTGATACCTTTATACCCTTAATTTCTGAAGTAAAATATTGAAGAGCACTGTTCTTTGGCATGGCCGATAGATGCTTAAGTAATCTGAAGCCTTTTCCACCTCAGCAGCTGTAAAAGAGGATGAGTAGTTTCACATGTATGTACATACTCTGTTCTGCAGCCACTTCACCCACCTTTTGGCACTTCTGAGGCACAAAAAGCAAGCTGGTAGTGTTGACCCTCTTCCCCCCCGTCACTGCCATCTGATCGCCTTCATTGGGGTTGTCTTCTGCAACATAGAACTCTGTCCATCTTAGATTCTTTTCCAGCTCTATGGTATTGATGATAGCCAAAGGCAGCGATGGGTTTTTCTGCTACTAATGTTTAGCAGTTGCTTTGAGCTGATCCTTACCACTTCTACAGCATCCAGAAATACTGAATAGTAGCAGTTAAATTTGTCTGTTGGTATTCACTGTGGCTTTCAAAAACTTTGGCCAGCCCTATCACTGCCTTGTCCTCCACCCCCAATGGCCATTTGACTTAAATGTCATTAAATTTTGACAACACTTTAATCAGTGCTTAGTTTATTTCACAAATTTCTTTCCATATTTACATACGTGAAATCTGTGTCAAATGAAAAAAAGTTTTGACAAGTTTAGGTTCTGCTAAATCTTACTGTGTTTGTTGGGAAAAGCTGCTTACTTGCTATACACAAGTGGACTTTTTTTTTTGTGTTACTGACCTTTCCTGTTTATATATGCCAGTCCAAAATAACGTGGTAGTCTCACTTTTTCCTTACATTGACTATTGATATAAAAAGTTTTGTAGGTGGAACGTATGTGATGTGTTTTTTTTATGTAATGAGCAATTTCAAGTTTAATTCTTGAAAGTAGGCAATGCTCAATCAAAAATGTTTGGAAACCAATGATATTACTTGCAATTTTTTTTTTCTTAAAGTGCTTCTGCAAGATGATATTAAACGAGATGAGATTATTTAGATCATACTTAACTTCTTAAACTGTCTTGTGTTTGTATAAAAGAGATCTAGCATTCTCACTTTGTTATAATGTCTCTGGGACAATGGGATGGGAAAACAGCAATGCAGATACATGAAGTAATGTGTTGAAAACCGTGTTGTAAACTTGGTTACTACAGAGCCATAAAGAGAAGACAGATTTTTATGCATGTATGCAGTTTCCTATTTGCTGGATCATGCTAATTTGAGATTTCAACTTATAAAATATAGGGCGGAGCGGAGGAGATAATTACACTTAGGATGTCATGCACCACCACTACCATACCCCGTGCCCCGCAGTTTAAGTCTTAAGCTGACTGGTATGGTACAGCACAGAATGCCCCTTTTCTCTACTTGGTACCTGCATACAGTGAGAAATAGGTGATGTATCTTCACAGAAAACTGGAATAATTTTAATCTTTGGCTTTATTTTTTTGTTTCAGAAATACTTAGATATCAAATCTACATGTGACTGCCTCATTTCAGTAAATAGGTAACTTAAGTTTTGAACTTGATGAATAATTTCCCTTTTCCACATTTGTAACTTTCTGGTATTCAAACTGCTAGGAAGCTTATAAACTGTTGAGACAAGTATATATGTTTTATTAACATTCTTAAAGTGAATACTGACTACAGAATAAATTCAAAATCCCCAAATGCTTTGCAATAATAATAATAAAAACCCCAAACAAACTTGAATTAGTTACTCAAAGTACCTAATCCTAAAGAAAGCTTGCTTCTCATTGTGGATAATAACAAACAATAAACAGCACAGGTAATATGGTGTTAACTAAGAATATATGAAATATGTATGTCTTTTTGTTTGTTTTTATTTCTGTACAAATAAAATATTTTTGTACAAATAAGCCTGCAAAAGTTTAGGTCCTCAGTAGTAGAGAAACAAAACAGTAGCCAGCACACACATCACACTCGGAGAGATTGTTGGTTGTTAATTAAATAAGAAGAAAACAGGCTAGAGACTCCTTGTATTTTTAAATCCCTTTCCATTTTGGTGTACTGTAATCTTTGCTTCTTGACAGATTTTTTTGTTGGTGTTGGGGGAGGTAATCTTTTCATATTCTTATGACATACTCCCTCACTAATGAGAGGATAGACCTGTCTTGGTGTAACTTTTCAACTGCGTTAATCCTGATTTGCTGCAAAGATTCTTTGGGTAATATCACCAGTTAAAGCCTAAATTGTTTCATAGTGAGTCAGAATATACTTGGAATCTTGCATGGTAGTATCACTTATGCTTTCATTAACTATGTTTTAATATATGAGTAAGCCAAACCAAGTTACTAAATGCTTTTGTAATCTGAGCCTGTTTAAACTCGAAATACTCCTCCTGTTCACGGTTAATCATCTGCACTAATGTTTGTATTGTAACTTGTCCTTGGTCCATGTGTCACTGAAATGACAGTCCCCTTGATAAGAATAAAATTAAGGTATGATAGAATTGTCTTTTAGAGCAAGAAAATACTTGAAAGTAAGCAACCGATTCGTTTTCTGGTAGTTTTTTGCAATGTACTGATGACAAATGAAAGGTGGCAATTTTTTAGATGGAGTTAACTAAACATACAAGCCATGTCACTGGCTGCAAAACTACCTACTGGGCAGAAGTGCGGGACTTGCCGAGAGTAAAAATTCATGCACAATACGCTGGCAAACGCTTTCTTCTGGCAACTCCTGATTAACACAGCTGCAGAAGAGACCAGTTTTGTTAACCAGTGCTACATGACAAAAACAGTAATCTGTTGTCTTCTAGAAGAAAGCCTTAAAATAGAGCTGGTAGTGCTTTTTAAAACATAGCTCCTTTGGTAATCAAATGTGCCATTTGAAAGGTGAAATGAGCACATTCATGGGTGGATTCTGCAGTGCAAAGTTACTTTCCTGATTGGGGATGTGCTTTTCACTTTGTTATTCTACATTTTAAAAAGAATCATGTATCTCTTTTCTGTATATCTGAGACAGATTATAGAAAACTTAAGTGCTGAAAACTGCAAAATAAAATTTACTTCAGTATATTGAAAGGCTTAGATTGTATTTTCAGACTGAAAAGCATTTCAAGCATTTTTTTTTCCTAAAGATGAAGTGTATTCCAGAGATTTGGAATTTTTTTAGTAGTGAACAAATTTTAGTTAAAAGAAAAAATTGCCTTGTTTTAATAAAAATATATCTGATCTGGACTTCATTATTGTCAAAATACGCTCCTTGAGATCACTTTTTATTCTTGAAACAAGCATGAAAATTTTAATTGCTTAGTCGTCTAAACCTTACTAATGATGAAGAGTGGGTAGCCTGTGGCACAGGGAGGAGTTGCGTCTCCAAGCTCAGTAGTTCTTGATCACAGCTTGAAAATGAATGGATGTTGGAATTACCATTTCTGACTCTGACGTTGCAAATTAGTCCATCTCACTTTATGAGTCTGTCCAAACAGAACAGCTTGCAAAATGGAGACCTATATCCTTATAGAGAAAATTATAGTTGCTCCTTTTTGCTGTTCAGCAGAACCTCTGAAAAATTTGGCTTTGGGGAAAAGATGTTCTATTTCTGTTTGTTCATTTGTTTACCTTTAGCAATTTGAGACATTCTGTAGCTTTAAAATTTTAGGCCGCAGACCTTGTGGAGGTGGCATTATTGGAAATTAACATCTTGAGAGGGAACAGTGTTTATAGTTGGTCAAGACTTCTGTATAGTTTGGTCAGGTGTCTCAATTTGTAAAGGCCCAAACGTGTTTTTTACTGTATGGCAGTTTGATTTCAGGACAAAAGACTAAAAATGTGATTCCTGTCTTCTACAATCTGTCAAATTAATTAGTCAATTTCATTATTCCTAATTTCCCTGCTGTATTTAGTTTTAATTAAAAAACAAAAAAATAATTTGCTGGACTGTAACTTTTGGGGGTCTGAAATGCGTGCTGTCTCTTGGGTATGTGTTTGAAAGGTATGAATCAAAAAGCTGAACAAAACCAACAGTTCTTCTCTGCTTGACAGAACAGTTCTTCAAAGCTCAGGTAGCTCACTTAGCATTAAGAAAAACTGATTTAATTATTGCATTAAATAATTTGAAAAGAAACTGGTACAGATTGTGTTGATAGTTGCCCATATGCCTTCTGTATTGATAATTTCCAAACTTCTGACAATGAGGACCACATTTTTACAGTGCTGAAATGGAGACACTCGTCCATGTGATTTTGTGAATGTACATAACTTTCAGATATTTAGTGATCACCTGACAACAACTACTAAATATCAGGTTGCTCTTAAAAGATGACAAGGTGATCTGCATGTTAAAAGTAGTGTCAGTGTCCCTGTGGAGGAGCAGTCTTTTCCGCTGCTCTGGGTATCCAGATCACAGCTTGGAAAAAACTCATCACTGGCAGATACAGGCTGTGTAGGTTTTACAATGAATTATTGTTAGTCTAGGACTCTCAGCAGGGGTAAATATTTACTTGGGAATTTTTGACTATGAAACTGTTGACAACGATTAGGAAAAAACCTTCATTTTTAGTATAGAAGGTATAGTATAGTATCATTTCTAGAACCAGCACTGTGACAAATTCACACAAGGCAGATCCTAGACCTGTATAATGTAAACAGTATCTCCATTGTCATACAGCTATAATTACACAGTGGCATGTAGAAAGTAAGACCATGACTTTTTTCTATTGTTACATTCAACTTATTAGCTACATACTGGTGTGCCAGCTAAATTAAGTTCAGAAAATAAGATCTGTCATCTGCAAATTGAAATTAAGGAGACATTTAAAATTAAATTGGGTACCTAATATTTTGAGAATAATAAGGTGAACCACAAGTGCATTCTTCTCCTTGGAATAAGACTATTATCTTTCCTAATTATTTTATTTTTATTTTTTTTAAGTGTGCAGGAGGAAGGCTGTTCCTCTAACTGTTTTGTGGATTTGGGGCTTTTTATTTCATTTTGGTTTATTGTTCACGAGAACACTGAAGCAAAGAGGCTTCTCTTAGTGTCTGAAGTTCAGATACTGTTTGGGCCTCTTTCCTTCCTCCTGCCCTCTATGTCTACTTGTATGAAGTGAACAACTGAGAAGCTTGAAACTAGACTGTTAATGTAATTAGACCAGTGTTTCTTCATTCTTCTCTTGATCTCTCTTTTGTCTTGGTCTACCCCACTTTCCTTTCATTCCTGCTTTCTGAGTTTGTTTTCTTCTCATGTTCTGTTGGGTTGTGGTGTTCTCCTCAAAATCAAGTTGTACTGCTGTGGTTAGCGTGTGATTATTATTATTTATTAGTAATAATAATAATATTTCCACCCACTCCTGCCCTCCTGTGCCCCACATGCCCTGTAGCAACTAGAGGATAGTGACAAATTGGTATTGATGGCAGTGAATCACTTTCCCTGTTGCACTCAGATGCTTTGTCTGGAACTTCAGAACTGAACTGTGTTCAAAAGTAACATACATAACCTGAGGAAATCTCACCAGTTTGAGGATATAGGGAGGTTGGGGAACATTTAGTTTTTTAATTTTTTTTTCAAAGCCTTTTCTTCTGAGTCCTTGCCTTAAATTTCTGTGTTTGTCTTGCTTTTTCTGGTCTTTCGTTGCTTTTTGGTTGAACAATCTTTCTTGAAGAATGAACAGGACTTATGTTAAAAGAATCATCCTGATGACCTATTTATGCTATAAAATATCACTTTGTATTCTTAAAGGAAAAATTAGTTAGAGGCTAGTCTTAGTGTCTTGCATTGGTAAATAGAGTAAGCAAGGTTATTTTAGAGCCACTGTACAGTGGTTCACATGATAATATTTGAAAAAATGTTTTCAGGCTTACAGTTCACTTTATCTATATTAAAAGTGAAATCATTATGCAGTTCACTAACTACAAATGTGTTCTGCAAAATAAAACTTTTCAGATGCCAGTGAATAGTCAAGTAGTGGAACAGGTTGCACAGGGAGGTTATGCAGTTTCTGTCCATGGAGGTTTTTAAGACCAGATTGGATAAAGCTGTGAACAGCCTGATCTGACCTCAGAGATGACCTTTCTTTCAGCAGGAGATTGGATTGGAAAATTCTGAGGTTCCTTCCTCCCTGAATTATCCTGTGATCCTAGATGGATCAATGGCATGTGTGCCCGTTCCAGTTTATTTCCATCTGGGATGGATTGCATTGCATTAGTTGGAGAAATGACTCGATATGTGTAGTAGAACCACTTATATAGGCTTTACTGTCTCTAATCTCTACCAGTTGGACTCATACCTGAAGAGGAATTTGCAAATGTTATGCTGCTACTTAAACTACTTTATTTAGCTTTATTCATCCCTTCTTTTGTCATGGCCCTCCTTGTGCCATACATGTTGGGACATTTCGGTATCAGAGCTCTCCCGTTGGTCTCGTCCTCTATTCTGTGCTTGGAGGTCAACTTGCATGAACTAAGGATATCTGCCTGCCTGGCCGATGTAATAATTAGTGTTTTCTGTAGGAGAATGGTCTTTGGAAATCAATTAGCCTGTCCTCCATAGAATTTTGAGTAAGAACATAGGATATCTTGGTTTGGAAGAGACCTCAGGAGGTTTCTAGTCCAACCTTCTGCTCAAAGCAAGGTCAGCCCTGAGGCCCCTCAGGGTTTTACCCAGTAAGGTCTTGAAAACCCCTTAGGGCCAGGTACTACATGACCTCTCTGGTCACCCTCTTCCACTGCTTAACTGTCCTAATAGTAAAAAAGCTGTTTCTTATATCCAGTTTAAAGGCCTCTGTTGTTTCAACTTATGTCCATTGTCTCTTGTCCTCCCACCATGCACTACTGTGAAGATCCTTGCTGCATCTTCTTGATGGACTCCTTGTAGATACTGTGGTCTCCCCAAAGCCATCTCTTCTCCAGGAGGAGCAAACCCAGTTCCTTCCATCTCTCCTCTTAAGACAGTTCTCCAGCCTCCTGACCATTTTGTGGCCCTCTGCTGAACTTCAGTTTATCTCTGTCTTTCCTGTATTGTTGGCCCAAAACTGGACTGATGGGTAGAGGAAGATAATAATTTTACTTGATCTAAAGCCTATATTCCTCCTATTAATATACCTCAGGATGTTGTTGACCTTCTTTGCTGCCAGGGCATGCTTCTGAATCATCTTCAGCTTGCTGTCCACCAAGATCCCCAGGTCTTTTTAGCAGAGCTGCTCCCCAGCCAGTCATTCTTGAGCCTGTGTCGTTGCAAGACATTATTCCTTTCAGGGGCAGGACTTTGCATTTGTCCTCATTGCATTCCATGGAACTAAAAAAACAGCTCAAAAATCCAAACCAAAACCAAAGCAAAAAAACCCCAAACCAACCAACCAAAAAAAACCCTACCAAAAAACCCAAAACCCAAACCCCCACCTTGTAGAACTTACTCTGGCAAAACATTTAGGCATGTGCTTGAGCGCTTTGAATATTGAAATGCATAGATCCTTTCTGAAGTTGAACACAGCATTCTTTACCCCTCTCCTGCCCAACTTTTACAACTGAAAGTACCTTAATGTTTCAGGATCACTTTATGTATCCTTTGATTTAGGCACACATTGAAGGGAACATACTTTGCTTTTATGTTAGACTGGGGGAAGAGATTGGATGAGGTCCTAATACTGCAGGATGAGAAATTATTGTAAATTGTCTAAATTCCACTCTGTTTTCTTCCCATTTTCTGCTCCTGTGTTTCCTCCTTCTCCAGATCACACTTCTGTATGAGTTACTGTAATAGATACTTGGCAGTGAATGAGTTATGCTGGATTATTTTGGTGATATGTGTTTATTGTGAATAGTATTTGCTTTTACTCCCGATTATTATTAGCTTTATAATACTGTATTTTGTGCAGCATGGTGTGTTGACTAGTTATATTCTTCATACTGAACCTCACGTTCTTTGTGTTTTGAATTCTGCTGTTGTGATATGGGTCTCTGTGTGATGTCTTAAAAAAAAGTCTCAGGAAAACAGCACACGTTGCTTGGGGAAGTGGTAGCTGCTGAATGTATCTTGTATTTGTGATGTTTAGAAACAAAAAGTTTTATCTACAAAATGTTGATTTTAACTACAGAAAGGTCTTTTTCCATGGTATCAGAACTTCAAAACATCTGGTATTGTTGGTTAGATATGGAGATTATGTAAATTGCATGGAAATATAGCTATGCTAATAGTGAAACATTTTTGGTGGAAGAAATGCTGAAGTACTACTTTGAAAGTAGACTATAATCTCATCTGGCCACAGATGTTTAATATTACTATTTGTTGCTTCAATGGGGCATTTTTACCATAAAAATTTAAATCACAACTTTGAAACTTGGGTAGTGTTAATCTGTTAATTCTGTAAATTTTCCAAGGCTGGTATTAACATAACAGGAATTTAAAACCAAAATAAGTCAAGCAAGCAAAACCCCCAAACCTCAACATTAAATTTTATATGTTGATATTAATTTTAAACAAAGCTTTAAATCACCTTTCCTGCATGTTGTGTTGGAATCTATTTTGATGCAAACTTGCTACCCATTCTTAGGTAGTTAAGTTACCACTTCAGCTGCTAACCCCTGGGTTCAGGTGGTTGTTCTTGGATTTCCACCTAAAAAACATGGTTAAAAAGGTTTATTGCACACTCTGGGAAGTCCATAGGTCAGGACTGATTTGTCCCAGAAGTTCAAAGATCACAATCTGGAGTTCCTCAAGAAAAATAACCTTCCAGAAGTCTCCTTTCATAAATGGAAGCAGTTCAGCTGAAGACGGTGGCAGCAGTGTGCGGTGGAGAAAGACTGCCTGTGTTATGACAATATGAATTCTTACCGTTGAATGAACAAACTCTTGAAGGAGCTATTGAGTTGTATTCTGTGAGATCTGTACCATCTGCTCTCAATTCTAGGAATGAAGCTGCTGCCTAGTCTAAGCAATGTACAAATACAGAAATGTATTGTTTATTTTTAAGTGCATTATTCCAGACCAGGGGTGGATAGGAAGGGTGATGATTAAGCATTCAGCTTTTCAGTCATCTTTATGTTGTTCATATCTCCTCCCAACTCCACACACCCAGTCTCATAACTGGGGATCTGACCGACCTGCCCTCTGAAACTTCCTCACTCTTCTGTAAGCAGACAGTGGCAACCCTTTGTGAAACAAGGAGCAAGGAGCTGCGAAATGATGAGGCAGTATTGGTTTAGTTGCTGATCTGTTGGAGTAGGTTTGTTCTGATGCTTAAATGAGAAGTAAGCAAGTGACTGTCTACTTAAAATTTTGAGCACTTAATCAACTGAATCAATCCCATACTTATCTTTCTGCCCCTCTTCGTGACTAAAAGTGAAACCAGATTCTTATCTTACCTGGTATTGCAACAAAACAGTAATTCAAGGTGCTTTATATCATTTTAAAATAGTAATGAAAAATCAGTGTTAATGAGTGGGAAAAGAGCTGCCTTGCTACTGTTTGGAAATAGAAATTTTTCATAAAACATGAATAGTCTTGCACAGAACACTTAATCTAATTAGAGACTCAACCCCAAAACATTTGAGAGAGTAAGATCAACGACTAGAAAATAGTAACTCAAACTTTTTTTTTTTTAAACTCAGGCATATACCTCAGCTCTATTGTTTGAAAAATTAATTGTGATTTCTGACAGAATCCCTTTTGACAAAATGTTGCTGAAGTTGGTCTTTATGCTTGTACCAGATGATACCTTTTTCTAGATTATTTATGCTATTATGAAGAGAACTGTAAAGGAAATGAGGAGCTTCCTATGTAATCAAGTGGTCAACTGCCGTTTCCTCTATCGGGAATAGCATTGGCGATTACTCAGAGTCGCTGCATTTGCATTGTTGTCCTGAGTGAGGAATAAGAGACTCTGAAGCAGTAGGAGGGAAGGAGAAAATACAGTGGCCATGGCTGAAATAGTGCAATTGTAGAAAGAGGGTAGATTTTTGTGTCCATAGTTATGAGGTACTTTCAAGTGCTGCTTTGTTTTAATGACTATTTGGTGGCACAATTAAATGTTAGTTTTAGCAGGTTTAACTGAGCTTTTTTAAACACGTTTAACCCACCCTACCTCTGGACTGACTTTCTTAATTATGACTGCTTCCTCAAATCTCATTTTCTTTTAATAGTTTTGCTTACCTTTTTCTTCTGGCTTGTTTTTTGAAATGATGCTACTGTGATCTCTGCAGGACATCGGAGATTCACAGGACTGTAAAACTCGCTCGGTGTTTGTGTGTGGACAACATCTGAGATGACATCTGACTTAGTGTTTTGCAGGAGGTCTCTGGCACCACTGAGTAATTCCTCCACCATTTGTGTCATTCCTACTTTAACTGAACCCTTGTCAGTATTGTCTTTTTTATGCCCAGGACATGAAAAATACTTCAGATGCTAGTGTTAGCAGCCAGTCATTGTAGCTCTAATGTACTTTGTACTTGGCAGCTCCTGACATTTTGGGGAAAACGTTATTTCCAGTAGAAGAATAACATCAGCTTAGTATCTGATAACTTCAGTTATTATTAAGTTACTTTTAGTTGAAATAATAGAAAGCTGTATTTATTTTTATGCAATGCTACTCTTAGAGGACATAGCATCTAATGTCTATTGAAATATAGCCTGATTTTATTTTAATAGCCTTTCTTAGGCCTTTTATACTGAGTTTCAAATACCGTATTACTTCCATAGTGTTTGTTTGTTTGAGCCTTAGACAAGTGAAACAGATGTTTAGACAGGGATGACAAAATACCTGAATTCCCATAGATAACCAACTTATTACCGCTAGATGCTGTTGAAGCTAGCCTCTAACATACTCCTGGTTAGTTGGGGTTCTGGATCTGCAAAGGTATTCCTTGCTTCTGTAAACTATTGTTCTTGGGGGTTTTTTTGGGCACCAATAGCTAGCTACACAAGGGAAAAGTATGAGGATGAGATTTCATATTTATAGCTTAAGCTAGTAAAATGGTTTTCTAGCAGCAGAAGAGTGCTCCCCTCACCCCTTCTTCAATTGAGTGGGTTTTTTAAATCCGCCCTTTATGCTGGCATTGGGTCTTATGTGACTCAAGTTCTTAAGGAAGCTGGGAGACTAGAGTTAATTCTCTTTGGCCTTTTCTCTCTGAACTAGCTCATTAGAGCTCATTTAAATGTTTGTGTTGAAGCAATGAAATGACGTGTAGCTGGAGGGGGGGTGGGTGGAGAAAAGGAAAGCCCCTTCAAATGGAACTGGTAGTTGCCATTGGATTAGCCGAATGTCATACTCTCCCTCGCTGCCATGGACAGACAGGACACATGGAGTAATTTTGCTCCTGACGTGTAACCTTTCAGTAATCAGCAGTTAGGGACTTTTCAGGGAATTTATTCTAGTTTATGTGAATAGTACATTCCATGATCTGTTCTAATAATAATAACAATGTGGAGGGTACAAAAAAGAGAGCATTCAGGTATAGAGATTTTTCTTGTTAAATGGACTTGTTTACAGAGCAAGACCTTTCAGCCAATGAATTTCCTTCCAGTCTGGCAAAACATACACTGTTGTAGATGGGAACAAGTGTGGAGCCTCCTAGGAGAAAAAGAAACTGCTAGGTAATTGGAAGGTAAAATGCTTCTTTCATGAGAAGAAGGGTGCCAGCTCAAGGACAAAACATTCAAGTGTATTGTTATGTTGATAGCTACACTGTATCTTCTGTTTCAAATCTAAAAGTAAATAGAGTAGTGAGGGAGTAAAATCGGAACCAAAGCAGTATTTTGGTTGTGCAAGTACCTTAGTAAGAAATCTGTTTATATGTTTAGGACTACTTTGAATGAGCTTTTGTGTTAGAATGGAGGAGGAATTTGTTTGTTGTATGAGAACAGTCCAAAAAAAGCTTCACAAAACAGTGAGTGCAAAATCACTATCAGTCTGAAGGTACTGTAGATGGTGTTACTGCAGAGAAAGCTCTTTTTTAACTTGTCAGCAGTTGTTTTTAAATGCAACTAACTGAAGCTGAATGTCATTCACCAAGCACCGTGCTTGGTGAAATTGTTGCCAAAGATTATACAACAGGATTAAGTGGGATTTGCAGAGAGAAGGCTATCAACAGGCAAATTTTGCCAAAGTATTACAACTACTGTAAAGATTTTTCCAAGCTATCTGTGCCCTTGGTAGTCCTGTCAACCAACATTAAGATAACTAATGGCATTAATAAGCTGCTTCATAGCTTTTAAGAAATGACCTGATTCCTTTAAAAAAAAATAAAAATAATTCAAAATTATAATTCCTGGAGGAGTTTTTGAGTGACAGAATTAAAAATAACCATTTTTTTGGACTCTCTCTCCTGTTTGGAAGTTGCAACATGGACCCAATATTTCTTTTAAATGTTCAAAAAGGTTGCAGTTAATGCTTCTAATCATGTCTAAAACTGTGTGGTGTTTTCATGTGTACATTTGGCTACCTGTTTGGTTGTACCTGTAGTGAATGAATAATCTTTTTCTTGATGTATGGTAGAAGTAACTAGAAGGATGTCAGCTTTTTGTGCATGTGTTCTCAAGGTGAAGCTGCACATAAGCACTGTGATTGTGCATCTTTGGTTATGACACAGCTGATATCTATCACTAAATTTCATTCAACAGTGCAGATTTTAGGTTTGAGGTTTTTTGCAGAACTAATATTGTAGATATTGATGGTTATATACCCTGAAGTATGGTTATGTTCTTAAAAAGGAAAGGGGAAGTTAAGTATTTCAGGTAGAGAGGAAAAATAATAATAGCTCAAAAAGAGGTCCTTCCTGCTATTTCCATAGTATTTGTTACAACAAAATTGCATTTTAGGCTACATTTTGAAATGGGATTATTCCTTCAAACCTGCTGAACTAACCTAATTTACTTGGAAAATAACTTTCTGAAATCCAGTCAAATGTTGAATTTGAATCAATATGATCTGGAATGTATGAATTTAATGATAGTACACCAAATTCCGAAACAGTGTGACAATAATTGTGCAACTGGAACGAATTTAAATGTTGCACATTAGTGTCTCTTGAGGTAGTAAAACGGGCAATAAGGTTAATGAAGCTGGCAACAGTCCGGTGCAATTCCTGTGCTATCACATTGCTTTTTGGCAAGGTCTTGACCTGCTATAAAACCTTTAGCAATGTCGGTTTGGCAGTGAGCTCTTAACAGTGCCATAAAAAAGAGAATACAGATTGAGAGGGTTTTTTGCGTTTGGGACCCTTTCTTCCCAAATTTACTTGCACAATAATCCCTTGTCGGCCTGCCAGTTTTGCATGTTGGCAGATAGCATCCTCTTACATTTTGTTTGGCTGTATAATTCTTCATATCCATAGCTACCCTAAGGTCTACCAGAAAAGAAGTAAATACTTTGCTCCTTTTAAAATGTTTTTAAAGTGGGCCCACCCTATCTCAGAGGATAGAGCAGGACACTTGGGAACTCTGTCTAGTCAAGAATAGATTTTGTGTTAAGGTAAGGGTTTAAGCACATTTTGGTGTTGTATGGGTTTTTGATTTTTCTTTTTTTTGTTGTTTGGTTTTGAGGTTGGCTGTTCGGGGAATTTTTGGTGTTTTTTTCTTTTTGGTAAAGTCTTTAGGGTTTTTTTCAAGTAGATTCCCTGCCGCAATTTGTCTGCTCCAGGAGAATCAGGTGCTTGTTTCCTGTTCGGCTTGTTAGCATTCCTACTTTAAACTCCTGACTAATTAGCCTGGTTGCCAGAGCACTTGCATGCAGAGTATCGGATCGCACCGGCGTTTTTCTAGTTCAGTCAGTGTAGCTGGGTGTCTTAACCCTGTGTGGTGCAGATTCCAGCTCATCACACAGGAGTGAGAAACGAACGTAACACAATCAAGTTCATCATTGTAGAGTAGAAGTTGGGTCAGTCTTTCCTGCCTGTGTCAGCAGAAAAATAAATACATGACATGACCCCTGGTTGCATTATGTAAAAATGACCCCATTTTTATGGTTTCTTTTGATACCCTGTTGCATCATACTAAAGCCTGATACTAAAATAGTAAAAATGCAGTGCTAATTACAAGAAGTTAATCCAGACAGCTGTTTATTTAAAAGATTGTTGCCATCACATTTTTTTTGTCATGCAATGAGAGTTTATTTTGTATGTTTCCAGTACGCAGGTTATATGGATGGCAAACAAAAATGAATACTTTGTTGGGTCAACGTCAGGTGGTTGAAGTGAGGGTAGTTTCTGAGCTGCTCTGTGTATTGGTTGGTGTCAGCCTATCGCTGAGTACCATCTTGTCAAATTTGGTTTTTAATTGATCTGTTGGTTGTTAGATTGAACCTTCAGCCCATGTCAGGAATGTGAAGTTGATGCAGTAAGTGGTCAGATAGAGACGAGACATCAGTCTTGATTTAGTTTCCACTATGTAGGGTGTGTACTTCTGGACATGAGAGGATCTAGGTAGGAGGGAAATGTTAGGAATAATTTGATTTGCGCCACCTGTAATAAAACGGTGATCGGCTTTGGGAAGGACAGCCGCAAGAAACCAGGCTTCATGAGTTTGATTGCTGGTGGAAATGCATTTCAGTCATGCAGCTTTCTGTTGTAAGTAGATCGGCATTTCTGTTAGAGATATCTATTGCTTCTTGAGTGAAAACTATCTTTCCAGTTTTTAGTAGTTTCACTGCTTAATCTGAAAACTAGCTGTACTGTCATTTTTTATGGATTTAAGATTATGCATAATAAGTTCCTTTACCAAAGTTTTATTACAGAGGAAACATTTCTTTAAATTGTAGAGAAATTATCGTGTCACTCCAGTATCCAACAGCTCTTGCAGTATGCCTGTTATGGAAATGCCCTTGAGAGTACAGTATTCCAAACTTTAGTTTGTGACTTTAAAAAAATCTGTTTATTTTTCTAAATGACATGTGTTTGTGGAATGAGTCTTTAAAATATTTGAGATATTTGATCTTCCTGTAGTAGGCTGCAGTCCCCACCTAGCTCATCAGGACTGTCAGTCTCTGCTAGGACACAGTTCCACCTTATCAGTGTCAGCATACTCAAGAAAACTTTTTTGATGATGATGCCACTGTATAGATGAGCTAGAACTACTTTTTCCCTTGAAAAATGTCCATTAAGATCTTCGCGTTTTCCGTGCAACATTCAAAATGTACCCTTGAAAACCTGCTTGCCTCTACCTTTAAAATTCTACTTTGAAAGCGGGATTGTCACTGTGTGTAGAAACAGCTTATTGCTGCGCAGTTACACTCTTAACTGTTCCTTCAGAAATGTATAAACACTGCATGAGAAAACAGAAATACAATTAAGTGTTGCCTGGGTGCTGTCAAGTCAACCAGGCGCACTGCTGCTGCTACCATGCTGTTCAGCAGGTATGAAAGTGAGAGCAGTCAGATTAGGTTGGATAGATGAGCCGCTGCATTTCTGCTGCGGCCTTCTGTCTGGTGCTTGTCTGACCTGTGCAAAGACTTCACGGCATGCCAAGCCAGCATAGCCTGGAACAAAAAAAAGAAGCATCTGCTGGCTTATAATGCTGTAAAGTCTCTGCGGGGTCTGGTATGTGCGCATCAGCAAAAGTGATGCTAGTGCAGAAGTGGGAATAGAGTGTCTAGCTTGGCAGAGGTTGCTGTTTCATGGTTCCTTCAAGTTAATAGAAGGTGCCAGCGGAAGGACAGTTTCATCCAACTACTAGTACTGACAGCTTCCTCCATGTTGACTGGACTGGGGAAAAAAAAATACCTTACGAGTCAGTTAACCTGATTCATGTTGCTGTAGAGCTGCAGGATGCTGGTGTCTGGCGTAAGGGAGGAGGTGGGAATAAGTGTCTTGGTATGAAGAAGGGCTTTCGCAGCAGCTAGAGTTTCTGCTGCTTTAAAGTGACTGTGTGCCTACACTTTTAACGTATAAGTGAGTAAGGGCAGTCTTTTTTGTGGCCTGATGGACACCTGAAGATGTTTAAATACAGGGGTTGCAGCTCTGCAGGTTGTTGGCAAGTAGCAATGCCAATGAAAAACCAGACTTGCAGTGCCTGAGCTTTCATTCTCCCCTTTACTATTTTCCTGTTGTTTTGGTTTGAGGTAGATGTAATAATGTGTTCCTCTTCCTCCAAATCAGACTACTTAAAAGGAACAGTCTTTAATGCAGTAAATAATATGAAGAATTCAGATTAAATAAATCCTTTTTTAAAGACATACCTGAAAGAAGCTGTAGTGGATTGTCTGTACTTCTAGTTTTTCTTCCTAAGTTTTCTGGAGTTGTTTATAAGCATTCGGTTCTTAGTTCTGCAACAGTGACAGGTTGTAGGTAAATGAAAGGTAAGTGGTGTATTCTTGAGGGCCATCACTGTTTGTTACTTTTGCTCTCAACTTTTAAGTTTGTCAGGAGTAATTAAAAGTAGGCTTCGTTTTAGTTTGACTGGCTTTTTACCTGGTTTCAAATATGATTCTACTTTGCCTGTATCTCTGTTTCGTTGTTAGAGAATTTCAGGGTATTTTGATAGACCAAATGTGTGTCAATTACTTTTCCTCCCCCCCCATCATGTCACAGCCCTCAAATAATTTTGCTAATTAATTAATTAATTATTACTCTTTTGGGTCATGTTTTCACAGTATCTATCAACAGAGACTACCAGATCCTCACTGTTCTGGTATTGGGAGAGTCACTGAATGGCTGTTGAATCAGCATCAATACGGTGTATAAAGGGGGCTCTGATTTAATCAGGGATATGATTTAATCTCCTGTAGCTTTATTGGTTGCATTTCAAATTTAAGCAGTCTAGTTTAATGAATGATTAAATAGTTACAGAACTGTTGGTAGTGCTCATTGTTGAAAATATTTTTGGTTTTCAATTAACTGTTGTAGATTTTATTTTGTAAGAACAATTAAATTTTCTCTGGTTTAATTGTGAAAGGTTAAATGATGCTGTCCACCGCAGTTTAACAAAAAATAACCTGCAGGTGGCAGACAATTGCTGTATGTTGTAAGTGCTGTTAAGATTTTTTCCCAAACATTTACTGTAGGTTTGAAAATTAGAGTTAGAAGGTTAAAAGCCCATAATGCTTTCAGGGAGCACCCTTGGCAGATTTTTGTTGGTATTTAATGGTAGCTGCTTCTGGAGTCGTAAATCTTCCCAGAAGACTCTTCATGTTGTTTGTACAACAATGTCTTTTGTAGAAGGCTATGAAAACTTAAGTGTTTTCAGCATGAAGCATGGTTGATGGCTGCATACCGAGTCTGGTGGGTTTGGCAAAATACAAGTCTGAAAACAACTTTTTTTTTTTTTTTTTTTTTTTTTTTTTTTTTTAGTAGATAGGAAATATTTTGGTTCATCTACCTTATGTAGATGGGTCTGTTCTGGAGTTTAATTCTGTGAACTGTGAGGTGAATATTTTCACCAGGAAAATATTCAAGATTACAGTAATGTTTGTTTCTTGCCAAGAGTTATTATATTTATCAGTCTTGCTACGTGGGCAGATGGGTAATGGGAAGCAGGGAGAATGCATATAAAGTATACAGTAGAATATTTATGTTAGTGGTAAGTCAAAGGTCACATGGGCATTCAAGCTGCATTTATGAAAGTAAATCCTTTTTAGGGTGTGTGTTATAGACATGAATTTTGGTCTTGGTTTAAGATTTTATTTGTGTAGCATTTGTCATACTGCAGTGGGTTTTGCACTGACTTCATTGCATTACGTTTATATTATGAAAATGTTTGTAGTACCTCTTGGTTTTTGATCTTGAGGCTTTGTTTCATATTGTAGTGGGGCTGGTTCCTAAGATGTAGTTTTCTTCAGGAAAATAGAGAGGATATCATTTAGCTATGCTCCTTGTGTTGTGGGTTATTGATAATTCTCGCTGATAGAAAGCTCAGCTGTCGGTCCTGCTTCTGTCAACATTATGGTGTGTGTAAATTGTTGTGGCAGAATGAGTCATTCTGTAGTAGAAGAAAGTCTTTGTTGATCCAGGTGTCAAAGGTTTGGAAGAAGAAATAAAGCTGATGAAAATGATGTTTATAGGAGCAGTTTTTTAATCTGTATTGTTTTTCCTCTTTTCTCTTGGAATCATTTAGCGTATTCTATCATTAATCTTGAGGCTACACTTTTTGAAGTCTGAAAAACTGTAGCTTAGCAAGAGCATTGCTTTTCTCCACTACATGTAAAACAGTTTATAATAGTTAACAGGTGTGGTTGGTTTTTGTTTGGGGTTTTTTTTTTAAGACTATTCGGAATTCCTTTTTAATAGTTTGCTGTAGAGTCTGTGCACGAAAATATTGTCTGTCCTTTAGTTTCAAGTTGAGAATTCACTGCTGGGAACGTATGCTAGAAACCTGACCCTCATGTAATTTCAGTGCCTACTCCCTTAGTGATTTAATATGCTTGAGTTTTAAAATCTTGTAGGAATTCTTTTTTTTCTTTTTTTTCTTTTAATATTCATATATTCATTAGAATTGCACAGATTTGTTGCATACTTAACGGCTTTTGGAGAGGCAAAGGAAGCAATTCCATTTTACTCTGTAGACTGACAATGGGTCAGGTACAGAGGCGTTATGTGGATGTTTCAGAACATCCTGCAGTGATAATACTGTTGTTATGCTGACCTGTTATATCAATATTGTGACCTGAATTCATTTGAAAGCAACTTGTATTTGCTTTAATTCTAATTGTTGCACTGTGGATTGGTTTATTGTGATTTATATTCTATTAGCAAAACTCCTGAGCAACAAGTACATGTACCTGAATAATAATTGCAGCTTAGTTAGGAGTTGGTCTTCTGTAGATTTTTGCCTGTAGAATTTGAATGGGGCAGGAAGAAAGATGTGACATTCTTAAAGCTGGTTTTCGGTATTTTCTAGATGCAGTCATGCAGAATGCTGCTTGCAAGGCAAACAGTGTTATCAATGCAGCTAAAAGAGATCAAAGATAGGCTCTTGGAGGAGTTACAAATGAGGATTTCTGAAGGGAAACTTGTATATTCTCTACTGCTCAAGAGATTGAATAGTTTACAAAATGGATAGTGTGTAATATGCTTAAGTATTGACGTATGTATTGCTTTCTGATTGATATGGGTGGGATAGTAGTTTAAAAGCCTGCAAGGATTGTTTGCTTGGCTTGTGGGAATAGTGATGGTCTCATTCATTGCTATGCTCTGCATATTGGGATAATACTCTCTCATTACCTCCTCTGACACTTTAAAGGAGGGGTTCCCTTTCTTGTATGTGAGCATGGCTATGGATTACTGCTCCTGGATATTAGTGCTTTGTTTGCAGAAGCCTCTCTGATTCTTCAGGAAGTCCAGATTGCCCTACTACAAATCCCATTGTGTCACATTGCAGGCTTTTTCCAAACATCACTTACAGCGCAGTCTTTTTATCTCTTTCTGCTTGTTTTTCATATCCCTTCTTGACTATGTTCTTCTTCTCTAAAATGAATGGGTTGATTGGAAGAGAGCGAGCTGGTTTTCTGTGGGGATTTTCAAATAACCAAAGCTTTAAATAACTCTGTCTTCCATAACTGTTAATACTTTTCATGTGTGTATGTAACCAGCCTCCATAATTGGAGATGGAAGCTTGAGACTCAATTCTCTGCCTCTTTTACTTATTTGCACTTCTGTATAACATAACTTCGAATGAGTGATTATCTTGCTTATTACTGATCACTGCTTTAAAGCAGAAATACCTACTTACTAGTAAGTAACTGGGAGCTAGATTTAAAGATGAAACAAACCCTTTTGAGAAACAGGAATCACTTTGCTGAAGCTTCATGGAAAACTTTGATGATAATTGATTTGAAAACTTGTATGTCACATTTTCAGTTTTAAGTGATATGTGTGACTGTTACATATTAAAGTTTGTTTGCTTCCTGCTTTTGTAGTGCTCTTTTTCAGTTAACGATGGTCTGAGGTCATCGAGGAGGATGTCAGAGGAAGTGGATAGCACTGAAAATGCAGATGTTTTCTAAGAATGTTTCATCAAAGCTTTTCACAAGATTTTGTAGAATTTTGAAGTCTTTTCGTATTGTGAAAGTGTTGTTTCAAGTGTGCCATTCTGATGCTTCTGTGTGTTGTGTTGTGGTTTTTTGTTTGGTTTTTTTTTTTTTTCTTCTTTTTCTGAAGACACAGTTTTGGAACATTTAACCTGTTGGTTTTGAAACAGTTACTGCCTGTCATTGACTTCACACAAAAAGTCATAGCTAGTTGAAGCGCTTTTATCATCTCTTTTTTTGTGCCTAATGAAGAGGTGATACAACTTCCTTTTGTTTGTAAAACCAAGAAACAATGGTTAACTCGTAATTTTTCATTACATAAGTTGGAACATTCTTTTGAGTAGGGTATACTTTTGGAAACTAAGTTCTTCTGATAGTGATAAAAAAGAATAATCAGGCTTTGTATTTAAGGAAAATTGCCTTTATAATTTGAAAGGCTTAAAAAGAGCTGACTTTCACTAGGTGCTCTTTAAAATGTATTTTGCAGTCTAGGTGATCAGAACTAAAATTTTGTGAAAATTGGCTGTACTTGTGTAGCTGAGGACTGTTCTGTATCTTTACATTCCTACTTAAGGAGCCATGGGCTTGCACAGCAGATACATAAAATATCTAAAATATGATTAGATGAGAAAGCTAAAATTGCTTATGATGCATATAAACTCTCAAGAGGAACTTAAAAGGGTGTTCATACACTTGTGTAATTAGTATGTAATTGAAATCCAGAAAACATTTTAACTTCTTTTTGGTAGTTTATAAATGGCAGTTCTTATCTTTTAGAGAAAGATGGTTTTAAGATATTTGTAAATGTTTTGGGGAGATTTCTCCACTTCCAAATATATGTTAGGCAGTTACAGATATTTGTGTATCTATTTGGTTTAGGACAAGTGATTTTTATTCTTTAGCCTCTTCTCTTGACACAAGTCCATGTTATAAACTGCAGTGAACCTACTTGGCAGTCTTGACATAAAGAAGTTCAGAAGTGAGTGAGTTTTTGAGGATGAAATGTACCTCTGAAAAATAAACATTTTAATGCAGTGTTAGAGTGGAGAGTGGAAATTTAAGTGTGATGCCTACCTTGTTGTCTTAGGGTGAGTGGTGGCATCGATCACTCTGTTATTGATCTACTAAGCATGTGGCCAGAAAGTTAAATGTGTCTTGAACTGGAGATACATATATACAGACAAACATACATGTGATATATAATAATAATGAAGAAGGGGGGGGGGGGGGCTGTTGCTTTTTTTTTTGTAGTCTCCTGTTTTCCTATTTTTTTTGAAATGTGAAACCAATTACTTCCATATCACCAAACATTTTTATTTAAATACTGTAATACTCTAGTGATGCCCAAAGGAACAGTTTGGAACTTAGGGGAAATGAAACATTACACTAACTAGAGCTTTATATTGGGAAGTGGTAAAGCATTGTGATGCAGTTGTGCATTCTATTATTTTTTTTATTATTTTTTTTTTTTTTTAGTAGGAAACTTTGGAAAATTGAGCAGGGGTGAGGGGGTCATGGACTGTAGGGACACAGCTTGAGAAGCTGCCATAGGTGAGGATGGCGGGGAAATGGACAGTCAGTGGTGAATGCATTCAGTTGTTTTCATATCCAGATTGTCAAAGCAATGAAACAAAACTCAAGTGATAATTCTTCAGAACACATTACAGCTTTTCTAGAAGGAAAACAGAACTGGCTTTATACTAATATCATATCTTTAATATTCAGAATGCAGTTTTGTCACTGGAAGTGTGTCTGGAAGTAGAAATAAGTTTTAGCAATAAAACTTTAAATAATAACAAACCCATGGTTGTTTAGAGAGCTTTTTGAATTGTTTTCTAGATCTTCTCTGAATGGATCTATGTTGCACTCCCTTGCTCTTGAATCTCTGCTATGTTGTTGTAGAGAAATAAAAAAAAGTATAGAATTAAGAGCATGGCTAATGGAAAGTGGCATGTGTCCTCAGTAAAATAATCTCCTCTTCTTAAAAAAAAAAATAATTCAAAAATGAACTGGAACCTTACCTGTGTATAGGAACTTGCACAATACATAATGCCTGAAAAAAGAGATTTGCTGTGTGCTCATTTTCTCTCTTAATTATTGCTTCAGCAGTACCTTGAGATAGTGGTGGGGAAAACCTTGTATAAATGGAAATAAATGTTATAAATGGGATATGATTATGCTTCATGACACTTCTGCAGAAAGCTCATGTGTCATCTTCTTTTGCAACCATCAGACAAGTGAATCAAAACCTTAAGTTGGTTATAAAAGTAGCTGTGGCTGTTTTGTGAAACATCATGGTTAAGGAGTATTTACACAAGAGGCAACCATTTCAATCGGTCCAAAAGAAGGTGTGGGATGTGGCTCAAAATATTACCTGCCAGAATGCTCTCTGTGCTAGAATCACAACATTCTTAGATTCATTTTTGTTGCAAGAACTACACAATTTTCCAACCTGATTGGTAATACAGCATAGCTACACTAGGGAAGCTTCTTAAAGCTAGAAGAGGCAACTAGCAGCAAAGTACTTACCGCCTGCTGAGAATTAAAGATGCCACGCTGGAGGTACAGACCAAAAGCATGCCAGCTATCAAGGGAAGTGTGAAAGGAAGCTGGCATGGCTGAACACCAGGCAAAGACACCAGGTAAAGATAGTTATTAGAAAGCTGAAGTAGTACCCAAATGAGGAAAATTGTAAGGATATAAAATCTGGCAAGTACAATATAGAAGCATAAGCTAGAACAAAAGAATTTGAGTAATAAAGTTTGAAAAGTCTTTAATAATAACTGCCTTTCAGCACACTAGTAGTAGCAAACCTGCCACAAGCCCGGGGGCTGTGGGATGATCACTTTATAAAAGAAACTTTGAGAAGATAAGGCAGTAGCAGAAAAACTTTGCTTTGCATCTCTGTTCATTGTTGAAAATCTTGGAAAGGTTGCCCTGCCAAGAAGCTTTTATGGGTAACTCATCAGAGGAACCCTCTCAAATCAGAATTTGTTAAAGAGTTTAGAGGACAAATGGACAGCATGAAAGCAAGTTGCTAGAACCAGAGTTCATCCAATGACTCTATAGAAAGTGAGGGACGAAATAATTTTACTAACTGGTACATAATGACTCCTTTAGACACCTTTAGGTCATTGGATATAAATGCAGTGTGAGGCCAGTATTAAAAGGATGTTTACTCAGAGTGTTGTCTCTGCTGATTAGAAACTACAGTAACACACAGACTTCATGGACACGTGGTAATTATAACAGATTGTGGAAAGGTCAACAGAGCTCTGTGAAAAGAAGTTGTGCCTCAAACCTTTTGGGGCTCACTGAAGGAATTAACGAGAATACATGTCAGGAAGTTCCAGTTTGCTACGGTGGGTAGGATTTCCAGAAGTCATTCGGTAGCCTTCTGCATGAGAGGGGTAAGTCCTCGTATGGATAATTAGTTAATAATTAGAGATAGATAATTAAAGACAAGAAATGAAGTGGATAGGATGCTTTTCAGAGGTGAGTAGTAACTGCTACAAAAGCATTCAGGGTAGAAGAACTGAGACCTACCTTTGAATAATTGCGGTTAAGTCCAGAGTGGATGAGGAGGTGGCAGTTAAGCTGAAGGCGAGGCGTGTGGAACCTGTAACTCCTTGCAGGAAGGAACACCAGTTTGGGAGTACAATAGATAGTCCTGTGGGAACACCAATTTAGGCTCAGGATGATTAATTCTACAAATTGTTAGGGTAACAACAGACAATAAAACAAAATGGGCCCTTGTCGAGGTCTGTGGTGCATACGCATTTGACTGCTGTATTGGCACAGGCTTGGGAGTGCCCTGGAAGAGCAGTGCTTACTTCTGTGTATATCTAGGTGACTGAGATGTTTGTCTTGGTGTAGGTTCTAACGCTTTTTTTTTTCCTTTGCAATGGTCTTCTGAATGATAGAGTAGCTTCAGTAAATATCTCGGGTTCTTTGCTGTTCAGAGAAACACTGCGATGTGTTTTCTGTGATCAGGTAGTGCTGGAAAGGGCTGTGCTTAGCATGAAATCTATAGCTGTACCCAACACCAGAGGATATATCTGTTTCAAAGCCTCTGGAAAGCGAAGACAGGAGCAATGGTTATTAAACTGCAGAGTAAACCTGACAATGTCAACTAGGGCACTTGAACCTTCCCCCTGAGTGCAGGGCCCCATGAGTGCTGGGATTTGTGCAAGGGAGCAGGAGTTGGCCAGGTGCAGGCTGCTGGGGAACTAAAATCTGAATTTGGAGTTGGGTGTTCAGACCAGTAATGGAGTTGCATGAGCAGCCAGTATCCTCCTGCAGTTTGGTAGGCTGGAGCGGAGGACAGGACTCTGATGGCTAAGGAAAATACTTGAGGATGTGAATTTACAATAGTTTGAACCGATCGATGTTGCAGCTGTGGTGTAGCAATCTGGTTAACAGTTGCAGTCACTTTCTTCCCTCCCTTTCACCTTGTGTTGGTACTGGAGCTTTTCGTGTGTGTCCCCCCGAGTGTTCAGGGAGCTGTACTGAAGACTAACCTTTTTGAAAATATAAAATAAAACAAACAAATGATTTAGCTTCCTGAACATGCTCTCTTCCGTTTCAAACAGCTGCCAACATAAGAGAGAGGAGCGCATGAAGGGGGGGGGGAAGGACAAGAGAAAAGGTGATGCTCGGGACTGCTGTGACGGAAAGCTGTTTTCTTTGAGACATGCTGCTGTTTCTCGAGCATATTTAGCCTGCAGTCTTGCGGACTTGGGATACAGGGGCCTGCTCTGGGTAAGAAAACATATCGAGAGCAGTCTCAAGATGCATTTCTGGGTTTAAAAAAAAAAAAAAAAAAGCTTTTATTAATTCTCCTTCAGGTAAACCTGACAATAGCTGTAAATCTGAATACTTAAAAGATTCAAGTTTCAAATATTTCCAGTAATATAGAGTACTTAAGGATATTCCGCAAGAAGAAGTTGTTACTTCAAGTTTATGGTGTCCTAGTTAGTAAATTCTACTGTCCTCAAAATTTTGAAAATCGGTGCAATATTTGAATGTCTTTTATTATTTATTAGTTACAAATGTATTATGAAAATATAAGAACTCTGAACTTTATAACCATTAGCCACCACTCAGATTTGTATTTTTATTTCTTTACAGGATCTGGAGTTTCATGGCGTAATGAGATTCTACTTTCAAGACAAAGCAGCTGGAAATTTTGCAACAAAATGTATCCGTGTCTCTAGTACTGCCACAACTCAAGATGTGATAGAAACTCTTGCAGAGAAGTTTCGACCAGACATGCGAATGTTGTCGTCCCCTAAATACTCACTTTATGAGGTGCATGTCAGCGGAGGTTAGTATTTATTCACGAAGTCTGTCCTGCATCCATGCCAGTTTCCTATCCGCCCCCCACCAAAATATCTTTAGGTTTGCCCCCAGCTTCTGAACCACGTAAGACTTTGTTTTTTTTGTTCCGAAGTACGTTGCTACTAACTGTTATGTAGGGTGGTGGTATTTCAAAACGTAAGTATGCATATCAGGCCTGCAGTTTATATAAGTTTAGATTATGATCTAGTAAATGCTATACTTGACATCCTGTTAATTTATTGACATTTGTGACACAGTTGCTATTTTTGGGACTAGGAGGTAAAGACTAAATTTATAATGGAAGAACAGGAGTGTTAAATTGGAGCGCTTAAGAGTACATCCTCAAGCTTTTTCATGTTGTGGGCCTTTGACAGGTAGCCTATAATGCATGTTCCTTTACTGCTAAATTGGGGGAGGTTCAACATAGTACTGTTTGAAGCCACTGTGTTTCTTAAACAGATCCTATCACATTACCTGTGAAGAACTTGGATATATAAATATCCTTTTGATGCTGCTAGCATTTGTGTCTCTCCACGCCAGTAGAAGGCTTCAAGTTGGAAGGTGGTAGTGTGTGTGGTGGTGGTGGAGACAGGAATAGGAGAAACGAGCTTTTTGTTGTGCTTTTTCTTTTTTTTTGTACTTTGGAAGCTTACACAACTGGTTTAACTACCTAAATTCTGCTTTTGAAAGACTGAAAATAATTTGAGATAAAGAAGGGAAATTTATGGGGATATGTGTCGCTTTTCATGGTCTACGAATGATGACGATGTGAATTATATGGGATTAGGGAAAAGTGCATGTGTCATCACTAATTTAAGCAATGAATAGTATGTGTTTTTTCTGCTTTAGGTTTCTTTAAAAGTCTGTTAGCACTGTACCTGTAGTCACAATGAAATGGTTTCCTTTGCAGAGCAAGTTTCTGATGTTTAAAATGTGGCTCATAAGAGTGGCACCTCATTCAATAGGCATGTTTCTCATTAAGTATACTGTAGCTGCAAAGACATCATTGTCTTGCTATGCATATGTGCTGTCTCCTACTTCTAGAAGGGAGATCAAATGGCAAAACTTGTTTAATATTTTTAACCACACTCAGATTTTTTCATATACTTGAAATAGATATAATACACTAAATACACTAAATGAAGTTTTGTCTAGTATATGTGCATAATGGATTTTTTTTATATAATTTTGTAATCTGGTTTATTTTTGTGTAGTCTTTCCAGAATAGTAGTTCTTGGGCCACAATCAGACTGGTTAAATTTAAAATAAGGAAAATGAGTATTTGGAAGCCTCATGAAGTTATAAAGTTTGAAACATTATAACTGTAGATGTAACTTTTCCTCCTGAGTGATAATCTTGTGTTCCCAGACTTAATTCTGACAGAGGAGGTATGCAACGCTACTTTATGTGGACCTTTAGCTTATCTAGACAGAGGGAATACACTTAGGCTGGTTGCTGGAAAGGAGATGTACTTCTACCTCCCCAGGCTTTCTGTCCCTATACTTAACAGGGAAACATCAACCAATGTGTACTGTTCAGCAAACCTTTTGGTTTTTTAACAGCATAACTTGTTTTTTAGTATCTTTGCTCTTGAGGTGCCAAATAACTGTTACCGCTTTTCATTTTTTGAAGAAGAAAGAAGATTAGATGTAGATGAGAAGCCTCTTGTTGTACAATTAAACTGGAACAAAGATGATCGAGAGGGAAGATTTGTTCTCAAGAATGAAAATGATACGCTTCCTCCAAAGGTGAGTCTTTAAGGCATATGCTAGTGGTAACAGCAGTTTTGAAATGTGTGGGACTTGCTTATATAGCAAAACATAATTTCTACTTTTCTAATTCCTGAAAACAACTGCTGCTGCTGACCTTTGATATCTGGAGCAAGTCTTTTTAAATACTTAAAATGCATCTTTGCAACACAGCATTATTCTGATCTTTCAGATGGCTTGTGGTGCTTTGATCCATGTAGCTGCCTAGTACTGGAGCATGTAATGCCCAGAGAACTTAGAGCTTGCTTTGTTCTAATTTGACGAATTAAGAATTTCCTCAAATAGCATATGATGCCAAACACCTCGGAGGTTGCAGAACCTTTAAAAGGGGATGGCAGAGGGAGTTAAATAACAAAAAATTGTTACTCCCTAGGTAACACTGTTTCTTAACAAAACTGATGGGAGACAGTTTCCTTTTGGGGATATGTGGTTTTGGTTGTTTTTTTTTTCTTTCCAAATGCAAAATGAGGGACATATGAACATCAGCCATAGAAAAGCTTTTTTTTATATTACTTATTTAAACATTAAATTAGATCAGACTTTGGCTTATGAAGTCATATAATTATATATATAATATCTAACTTGGATGCTTATAGCTACGGAAAACATACTGTTCAGTGTGGGCTATATTCAGACAAGTCTTTCATCTTGGGCTCAGCACTAAATTTCTTTTGCTCTTGGAATTAGAGCTTGTTAATTTTAAAGGTATTTTGGGTATAGGTACATGAGCTATTCTTACACTATACTTTTGACTACAGGATACATCCATGTTCGAGGTGGGGAGAGAAAATTAATGATGTCTTGCCCTACATCTACCAGACTTGCTATTCCTATTCATTGAATTAAGTAATCTTCAATCTTCCTTCTCTGTGTTCTTCACTTCCTGATAGAAGTAAAAAAACCTGCATCTTCTTTCTCTCATCTTCCATTATTTTCTCTACAGAAGGCAAATGAGCCTAGGAGTACAGGTATCTTGTGTCTGCAAGGAGCAGGAATTGGAGAAGAGAACACTGGAAGGACAACTTAGAAAAATACACCATAGGGGAAATGTCCCCTATAATGTTTTTTCCTTCTGCAGTTTATTCTTATCTGATGCTCCAACACAGTTGTCTTAAACAGATTAAGCGCAGTGTTGTTTTGTGAAGTATTTTTACTGGGAGGCAGAAATTTGTTTTGCAGCCTTCAGTTAATCTTTGAGGCTAAGTAGATAGTAGGCATTATTCAAGTAGACTTCTGCTGTTTCTTTGCTGTCTTGAGTACAAGATGTTTAATGTTCATACCTGCTTTGGAATATGAAATTATTTTCACCTTCTGTGTTATTCCGGAGAGTATTAGTCCCATCCCTGTGTAATGGAGTATTGTTGCCTGTAATATCGGTTTTGTGTTAGTGATACTATGTCTTAATCAGACTTATCTGGAAAGTTAAAACCAATACTAACTTTTCATTGGACTAAAATTGATGGAAGTTTTTTTTTAAACTCATTTATTTCAGAAGGCGCAGAGTAATGGCCCCGAAAAACAAGAAAAAGAGGGAGTAATTCAGAATTTCAAACGAACTCTCTCAAAAAAAGAAAAAAAAGAAAAAAAGAGGCGTGAAAAAGAGGCGTTGCGACAAGCATCAGATAAAGATGATAGGCTTCTTCATGGGGATGATATGTAAGTGTTTTAAACTGTGATCAGTTCATATAACCTACATTTAACTTTAAAGGTTTCCCCTTCTCTACCAAATAAGTTGCTGTTTCTTTCAAAAGTAAGTAGTTGACGTGGGTGCAATAGCATCATAACCCAAAATATGCGATCGCAATTTCTGTGGTTTGTATGTAGATTTTACTGCAAGGTTTGTTTTTAAACTTTTTAAACGTTTCTGTAGGTTTCATATGTAATACACCAGGAAAAAAAATCATTAATGTTGGATATACTCAGAAAGAAAATGTATGATGAAAACTTATTAATTGATAAGAGATTCTCAGAGATGAAAGAAATTAGTTGACAGGTTGACATATAATAGAGAATTTAGCTGCTCAGCTCAATTTCAGAACATAGTTTAGTGGGCATGGTTGATGGTTGGACTTGATGATCTTGAAGGTCTTTTCCAACCTAAATGATTCTATGATTTCATTTATTTATTTTTCTCTTTTTTGAGTTCATGGTTGGTTTTCATATAGGTAGTACTGCTCTGCATGGATATGTTTGTAATGTTCTTCAGATACCAGCATGATCTTTCCAGTATTCTGTGCTGTTATTTAGCTTGATCTTAATTTTTTAAAATTAAAATAGAATTGTATTTAATTGCATTAGCAAAAGAAAAAGCATGCGCTACAAACACATGCTAACTCTACTTCCGTATGATTTGCAGTATTGTAAATCGGATTAAAGTTGGGGGTATAATGTAAAGTTTCTTTAATGCCTTCCCCCCCTCCCCCCCCCCCCCCCCGAGGTAGAGGGCCCCTTTTTTTCCTTTGAAAACTAGCAACCATCAGTACTTAAATTGGTTATTGTCTATTTCAGGTGAGCATGGGTACATGAACAGTGTTAATCCTAGCAAAAGTGAAGTTCTTGTAGAAACCATCTTGCAATAATTTAATTGATCTTCTGTGTATATGGACTCTACTATCCTTTTGTCCTTTATGAAGTGATGAGGATATGTGTGTTTTAAGCCATTAATGACAATTTTTTCTTTTTATTTCAACTAACTTCACAGTGAGAATTCTCGCCTTGCAGCTGAGGTTTACAAAGATATGCCTGAGACCAGCTTCACTCGCACAATATCCAATCCCGAGGTGGTTATGAAACGGCGGCGACAGCAAAAGCTAGAGAAAAGAATGCAGGAATTCCGCAGTTCTGATGGCAGACCAGACTCAGGTACTTAGATTTCTTTTGGTTAAGTCGTAAACAGTAAAATCTTCACTGAGAAGGTATTTTTAAGGCCAGCAACTCCCATAAATTTGACTTAACTTCTGCTTTCTCCAACATTCTTTGTACTTCATGGCTAATTTATCTATGGTGTTACAATGAAGGATTTGTAGAGGTAAGATTCCACAGGAGTCTATTCTGTGATGAGCACAAGTCAAAGCTTTCAGTGATGGGCAAATTGATGGGAGAGAATATGCTTATTGGTCTTGCTAACAGTGCTAAACTGGGAAAGAAGGAAGGACAGGATTAGACTTACTAAAACGACAAGCTGAGGAAGTCGTCTGAAATAAATGTCATGCATTTTGCTAAGAACAAGCTGAATGACCTGAGACTAAAAACGCAACCAGTAGCACAAATATAGGATGGCAAGGAGTGATTGTTCAGGTCTGCACAAAGGATTCTGGTATATCTTGTGAATATCAATAATCAGGTGTTTCGTGTTCTTGGGGGATACAACAACAGTGGTTGTATAAACATCAGTGTTAAATGAATGAATGAAGCCATGTTAGTACTGATAAAACCTCAAATGATGTATTCCGTCCATGGAGGAGTACTGAAGGAGGAGTCACAGATGTAGAAAACATCACCTGAGGGAAATCTTAATGGGCTTTTTAAAGAGAGGGGAGATTCCTGAAGGTCAGCACAAACCTGCTGTCAAGATGGGAAAGGTCAGTTCTTCATCCAGGCATTGTCACTGTTTCATTTTAACTTCAGGTAATATTAAGAATGGTGAAAAACTGGAGAAAAGATTTGCTTAGAGAAATTAGGAAAGCATCACTGGAGGTTTTTAACAATGATGGAGACAAATTTATTTCAGGGATGTTATGTAACTTTTCTTGTATTAGTGGATTGACTACATTATTTCTGAAGGGGTTCATTTTTCTATTCCATTAGAAATATAATAAACGGCAAGTCTGTCTCTTATTCTCTGGCAGCATTGTTTATTAAATTTTGTTTCCAAGGTGGGACACTGAGAATTTATGCAGACAGTTTAAAGCCAAATATACCGTACAAGACAATCCTGCTGTCCACTACGGATACTGCAGACTTTGCAGTTATTGAAGCGCTGGAAAAGTATGGTCTGGAGAAGGAAAACCCCAAGGATTATTGTATTGCTCGTGTAAGTGAAATTACAAAGTCACAATCTTCTCATGCTTCATATTTGATTTTGTTCCTTGCAGTAGCTTTAAAACTAAATGGAAAGACTTTGGTAGTTCTGTGACTCTTCTTTTTTTTTTTTTTTTTTTTTTTTGCTTTAAATTTAACAGCCTCAGGAATTCTGAAGTGATTTGTCAGGTTTTTTTTGTTTTTAAAACCTAAATCTTCCAATCTTGCTAAATTATTACTTACTACACAGATAAACATGAATAAGGAAAGTAACCTATTTCTGTATTTGGCACAGTGACTTTATACCACTAAGTGTGCTTATGGTTCACAGATACATAAACTAATAGTTAATCCTGCAGATACCTAAATTTGTGTGTGCACAAAACTATTCCCCTGAACTAAGAGCATCTGCTCAGAGGCAAAAGTGCCAAGATGAACTGCACTATAAAAGGTGTATCATATATGCTGTTGCCTTATGCCTTTCAGTTGTAGCTTACCCTCATTACACATCAGAAAAGATTTAAGTGAAACTTAGCCTTATTTTCAGAATTTAATTGTTTTAGGAGATCTAAATGAATTGTATAGCATTGCTGTTTCTTAGAGGTATGGCTTTACCAAAAAGTCCCATGGGCAGTACTGATTAAAAGTTACAAACTTCTGTCCATATCATCTTCTGAAGGAGAATAGTGAGACTTGAAAACATTTGATCCTTGTTTGAGTCCAATCTTCGATTACATTTCTGTCTGTTACTTGTCTAATAAACTTGGATTTGTTGCTCCTTAAAATGATGAAAGAAAGGGAAAAATGTGTCTCATCATATTGCACTCTCTTCCCCTGCCCCTTCCAGTGCTTAAAGTGCCACTGTAAGGAAGCTTGTATTATTTGCTATTCCCTGCACTTTCTAGCTGCTCTGAAGGGTGTGGATATATCTGTGGTCTTAAAGTTGCTTTCTGATTTGTTTTTTTATGATATCTGTGAGTAACCTTAGTGTCTACTTTTGCTGTGCTTAGAGCCTCTAGTGATATAATTAGCTTGGAATTGACATGTTGCTCTAATGTTGTTCTGATTATTAATAAGGAAACAGTATGGTGGTAGTGCTTTTGTAGTTTTGGAGCAGTGAACTAGTCTTAGTTTTTATTGTTTAAACAGTTTTGTCTTAGTTGTAGACATATTCTTAATGACATTCTGGGCATTTTATCTTTGTCTTCATTAACCTGTAACTGGGGACCCAACTGTGCAAGTTAATTTTACTTCACTACCGTAAAATTTTTTACATAGATTTTTATTATAGAGGGGAATAATTTTGCAAGTAATAGGGTTTTTTTTAATGACACAGTGTATTAAAAATTGATTCTCAGTTTTGGCTGTGAAGTATTTTTTTTATGTCTAGCTTTAATTATGACAATTATCTTAATATTGTGGGTTCTATGAATGAAATTCTTGATTCTCAGTCATTGATCTTACTAAATAGGCTTCTGACTTGACACACTCATTTTTCTGCTGGTTTGAGAGAACTGTGGGCTACAGTAGAGACATTGTGACTGAGTTTGGAAGATAGTTTTGTATCAGTCTGTTTAGTTCAGAGTTAGAAGGTATTATGACATATTACAAAATATTTATATTTTAGGGAATTTATTGAACTGATTGAACTTACCAGGGAAACTTTTGCAAGTTATTGTTGTGGTGGTGGCGGTCTCCGTCACCTCCCCTTGTATTCTGATCTTGTGTGGGGATGTTTAATGCAGAAAATAGTCTAAGGAATGTTGCTTTGATCTTGGGAAAGATTACCAAAGTCTCTGCTGTGAAGCAAATTGATTTAAATTAGTTTTCTGGAAAGCACTGCTGGAAAATATTTTGTCTTTTCTGAGCAACACATTGTCTTCATACAGTAAGTTTCTATACTGATGTAAGTTGCGTGCTTATGTTTACATTTGAAATATGTGAGTGGTCTTCATTGGCTAATAGCAGATCTTTTTTATACCTTTAAGTGTAGAAGACCTTGTTGTTTTGCTCACCATAAATTATTGTAGTTGACTGAAAACTGCTTGGCCTTTCTCAGTGCCTCTGCTGGTACAGTGCTTGGGTTTTAAATATGATAATCCTTCCTTTTTAATAAAGTTGAGTATTTTTAACCTAACTTTAAAATCTACTTTTTGCCAAATATTTTATGAAGTTGCTTTCCTTGCTTGAAATGTTAAAATATCCTAGCTTTAGCTTGATGTGTCTTTCATCACTCTTCTTTTTTGGAAGCTCACAAATACAGTGCTACATAGCTGTCATGGCCATTGGTGCTCCTTTACACTGACGTCTCATAGCTGTTCTTTACCCCTGGTGGGGCTTTTGCCCCTGTTCTTCTGACACTTTACAGTGTTCTGTGGAAGACAAGTCTGTCTGGCACATGTTCCTATTCTTTACTTTTTGTTGGGTTTAAAACAGTGTACAGTGGAATGTATAACTTCAGTTTCTTATTGGTTGGGATTTTTAAATGTTTTGTTCTCTTTGGGTGGCAAGTGAAGTGTCTTTAGAAAAGACTTAAGCAGTTGACATTTATTTAACTATTAAGATGGATTTTAAGTTACGTGGCAAGACCTTTATAAGGCTGCATAAGTACCTGTAATAAAGTTCGCTCGCTTCTGAAGTTTCAGTTGAAAGGTGAACATTGTAAGAATTTTTCTTAACACTTCCCATTGACAACTTTTTACTGTAAATGGCAGTTTCCTGATAGTTCCTTGCTTTCATACCCTTGTTTGCGGTGTATCAGGATGTACCTTTATGCTGACTTCTAAAATGCTTTTCTATGTAATCAAGTGAATACAAGTTTGTTCCAATACACGTTTTGTTTCCGTTTGCTTGGCTTGAGTTTCCCTGAATAATACTGGGTTCACTGCACATCTCTTAAGATGTCTAATTAATTAGACAGTCTAGTCTTCCAAGCTACCTGTGCATATTCACCTACGGCATAAGACTTCAGGCATGCAGCAAACCAGTTAACTCTTAAAAGTGGAATCTTTGTTAGACTTTTGTTTCGGCATGCTCTTATTTTTCACTTGAGGATAAGGCATAAATAACTTTTTGTAATGATGAGCAAAACCATGCAGTTCATGCTGATCAGTTTTTGGGGGTTTTTCTGTTGTTTTGTTTTGTTTTTAAGAAATAGACATTACAGACATGAGACATTAAATATTTTTTAGCAAGTTCTGTTGTTTTTGGTGGTTTTTTTCAGAGGCATGTGTGGAGCCTGTGTTCCCAACTTGTAATGAGAATGGAGGATTAGTTCATTTGAATAAGTAGATATATTAAAACATTCAGTAGATATGAGGTTTTTATTTAAAGAAACATTAAAATGACAGAAGAGCTTATTGAAGAGCTATTGTAGCATTTTTTTTTTGTGTGTGTGAAAGTTTTGCTAAGGCTAGATCAGATAACTTGATCTGTAGCTGTTACTTACCACAGGCAGCTTAAATATTTGAGTATTATCTTTTCTTACTTGTTTATCCCAGCAAATGCATTGGAAGTTAAGACCTAAGTTGCTATGGACTTAATTTAAATTTCTTAGCTTGTACTTTCTGCATGTTTCACTGCATTTTAAGTGAATAAATGTGGATTGGAATGACTTTATGATAATTTGTATATGCTCATGAATGCAATTATGAAGAAGCAGAGTATATTCGTCCTAATTATCTGTTAGGAATTTGTTTCAGTTTGTAGGTTGTCAGCTGACAGCCTGCTTCTAAGACTTGTGATCTTAAGCTGGTTTTACCCATCTCCATTTCCTACACTGTTGCAGAAATCAGGGAAATGTCTGTGCCTGATCTCAGCAGTCTGTATGGATTCAAATTCATGAAAGGATATTTAACTGCATCTTCTATTTTTCAAAATGAAAGCAAATATCTACCCATGAGCCAAAAGACAATCATAATATAAACTTGTTCCCATGTTTTTCCGTTACTCTAAAATGTAGGCATTTCAGCTTTGGGGGTGACACTGAGGCAGCATTCGCCTAAAGCATAGATATGTTTTCTAAAGTGGCTTTGTCACAATTAGAAGCCTCCTGGCCTGCGTAAGCCTGGATGTGATGTTTTGTGTCTCTCCGCAGGTTAGGTCATGCACTTTTTTTTTAGATGAGGTGTGCCTGAGTTATCAGCTCATGCTTCCTGAGACATGGGAGGCACTGGCGGAGAGGACAAGGGGATTAGTGTTTTTGGGACCCCTCTTCTCTAACCTGTCTAGTTTACTTAAGCCCAACGCCAAGTACAGATGCGCATCCAAGTTGCAAGGCAGAGGTTGTATCAAGTATTAGCACCTACGTATTTTTATCTCATCTGTCCTCTAACTTCACTGCTTTTGGGTTTTCTTTGGTTTGCTCCCCAGTCCGGTGTTGGTCAGCCCCTGGTATGCGTGCTGTAGTGTGTAGTTCTTGTGGTGTAATTAGGTGCCTTCTGTCTGGAGGGCTTTGGAATTTAAAAGCTGTTGCTTGTTGAATAAGGCTTGAAACACAGTGTTACTTTAGCTAATCAAAATTATCCTGTAGGTATAATTGATTTTAAAATCTGAGATGTGAAATAGAGTGGTTTGGCGAGATAAGATTTGAGTGTAGATGTGTTTCTGTTTCCCTTCAGTTTATACATTTTAATGTTTCCCTCATTTTATAATATCTTGTGTATTTGAAAATCTAATTAAAGATAATTTGATTAGTTCTATGTTTAGCCAGGTTTTGCATAGAAAATGTTTTAGGGAAAGGCCAATGACTCGATTACATACTTTTGATGTTAAATGTACTTGTTTCCTGCTTGGAAGAAGATGAAAGGATGTTTGAGGTGGATCTGTGAGAACTTAGTTAATGCTGAAATGGGTGTGGAGAGAAGGCGACAAGTAAGAGTGGAAAGCCTCTTGAGGGCTGCAGGGTAGTAGTGTGCAGTAGCCAATAGCTCTGTGACTTCAGAAGGTGTTACCTGGGTCATAGTTCAGAGATGGGAATACTTTTGAGTAGTTTGTTTAAAATAGAGCTGTCTATGAATTTAAATAACACTGTTAGGATCACAAATGAGGGAGTAAAATTTATTTTATTTTTTTATTCAGCTTTGAAAGTTCTACCTTTAACTCAGAAGGTACTCACGCACTGTAATACTGCCTGTCATTTGTTTTTTATGTTTGATTGCTGTGGGGAGCAGTAATGCAAATGTGCATGAAATCACAGGCTGCGTCGTCTTTAGAGTCAGAACTCATGAATCAAGGTTTCCCCCTTCCTCTACCTTGTAAGGATACAGCTGTAAAAAGGTATGAATGGTCTGTGGTTCTGTTCCCAAAGTGTACTTAGTTTTGGTTCTTCTTTAAAGCTAGGCAGCATGAAGCAATTGTGTGAAATGCACCAGTCATGCCCCTAGTCTCTGTGTAGATCAGGTAAAGGTTGGGTAAGACAAGGATGCAGGAGGTATCGCGACATTCGCTTTGCCAGCTTGTCTTGCCATTTCTGGAGATACTTCCATGTTGCCTTAGCGGAATGGCATTAACAAAATGAAAGGCTGATTCCAGAGTGTGAGATAATAAAGGAAACTTAAGTTTTATTTAAAAATAAAAAACCTCCACAGGTTTTGTTGTGGGGTTTGTTGTTTTTTTTTCTTTCCCTTGGCTGTTGAGAGATTGGAATAATTTTGTTTTCTGGAAGATGGTCTTGTCTATGTTAAGTGTAACTTGCTTTCCTTTGCTTTGTAAATATATCCGGTGTTCTGGGAAGTGTGATTTGACCATAACAAGAGGCAAGAGAGAGAGAGAGTTAGAAAAAGTCTTGGAAAGCAAAATGCATTTAAAGTTAGTGAATTCTTTTGTTTTATCTCTTGTTATAAACAAACACAAATAATCAGAAGAGATACCCCTGAATCCTCTGTTCTAACTGTCTACTAACAGCTCTGAAAACTGATAATGGTTCTTTTCTAGGTCATGCTGCCTCCTGGTGCTCAGCACTCTGATGATAAAGGTGCTAAAGAAACTATTCTTGATGATGATGAGTGTCCACTGCAGATATTCAGGGAGTGGCCTAGTGATAAAGGTACGTCTAAAAAGCTTTAAGAGATTTTGTGCCTTGGGTGTTGTAAGCTGTGGTGTGGACCCCTGTAAAGTAAGAAATTGGATTATATATTTTAAAGTGTTTTGTTTTCAGGCACTTTTAATACTAAGTGCTTTTAGAGTTATTTACTATTTCATTCAGCACTGTTTCTGGTAATGCAACTTTAGACTCTCCCCCTCCACCCCTCAGCCCCCTATTTTATCCTAAAGTTTCTGAATTATCCACTGTGGAGAAGTATGCTGTTAATCTTTTAAGTAGTTTTAACTTAAAAATAACTGCATAAAGAAGTGTCAGGAACTTAGTAATCTGGTGGAACACTTACAAATTAATGGATGTTGGGTATGTGATTGTTCATTGATAGTGAGACTCAAAGGATGTATAATACTGTGTTTTAGGAATACTAGTCTTTCAGTTGAAAAGGCGGCCTGCTGATTATGTCCCAAAGAAATCCAAGAAAATAACTGATGGAAAGCCATTAAAGGGGAAGGAAAGAGTTGACGGGTCTGGCTATGGCTCTTGCCTTCCTCCTGAGAAGCTACCATACCTGGTAGAATTAAGCCCAGGTAAGAATTCTGGTTATCTAATAATCTAAATTCCATTATTACATAGTCATTTAGATTTTCCAAAAATAAGACTTTAATTGGAAGTACAAGAAAGTCTGTTGGCAGTGTAAGTGAATGCCACATCAATTGTTCTTCTGATGTCAGATTCTGAATTGGAGCTATCTAGAAGTAGAGCTGCATATTGCTAGAATACCAAAACTTCAGTAGCAAATATTTGGAGTAAAAAAAAAAAAAAAAAAGATTGACTTACGACTTTGTCTCTACTAGCATGGTTTCAAGAATGAAGTTTTGTTTCAAAACCAAAAAAATCATTCAATCTTCCTTTGGATTTTGGGGTTTAAAACTTGGTAATAAGTAAAATGGTTTAACATGTCATCTTGTGACTTGGAGGGGAACCAGAAAAGCACTGCTTAAATCTGTTTTGGTTTACATTTAGATGTATACTGTAGCATATTGAGTAAGATATATTTGACAGTGCCATACATGAAAAATACATTTTTACAAGGACAAGAACATGAATTTTTAAATCAAACTTATTTGCTAAACTTCTTTCAGCCTTTATGGAACCTTCAAACAGACTAGCAAGGCTGGGTTTTATTCTGGCATCTTTGCAACTGTCTGGGCTACATTGTAATTTACAATTAACTTTATGATCTAGGAACAGCCAGGGGAGCTTGATTGTTTATAGCACAACAACTGATAAAACACATACAGCTTCTACTCTGATTTTCTATTGTCTTCATATTTGCAGCTCTTTTTTTCCTACTGAGTGTAACGTGGGTACGTTCAGGTATCCAGACAAGTGATTTACAATTTGAAGTGTGGTTGTTTACCTTTTGGGAAGCAATGTTGGAAATTGGTGCCAAAAACTTTGACCAGAACTGTAAAAAAAAAGTTTAAATTCATAGTCAAATAGTGTGGATTTTAAAAAGAACAAAACAAAAAAACCCCCAGATGAAATTAGCAGTACACATAATATATTAAGTGTATTTTACATTGTGTTCTATATGCTGAGGTTTGATTTGCATATTAATATTTCAGGTTGTTTTAATGGTACTTTCTATTTCTTTTCTTGTGCTCTAAACTCCTACTCTTCGTGGAGTCTAGTTGCTTTAGTATTAAAACGTTGTGCTTGGGCAGTGGAGCAAGACATCCATTAACTGAGAGAGGAAAAACAATCTCAAATGCCACAGGTGGCAAAGCTGTGTACTAAGCCTTTGCACGTTGCCTGTGGGACTGACCTATTGTTCATGTTTTTCTTCTAACAGCTTGTTGTCGCTTTTCTAAACAATAAGGATTGTTCCATTCAGTAGCTTTGTAGTACTGATGTCTTTATGCAGTTTCTAAAGTTGAAAGAGTTTAATGCACTTCATCCTTAGAAATTGAGTAAGTGTTGTCTGGCTACAGTTTCACCCTTTCCTGTCTTTTTCTTTTCCTGCCCTCTTCCGCATGTTCTGCATGGTATCTGTCCTGCTGGTGCTGCCTTCACCTGGGTCCTCTGCATGTGTTTCTAACCCCAGGGAGAAGGAATCACTTTGCCTACTACAACTATCACGCTTATGAAGGTAACGCTATATTTAATACTGTTCTCTCATTAGTCACTAAAAACATCGCTGGCTGTAAATCTTTTGTTTCTTGTTGACAAATGAAAGGCTATCTTGGTTATCATACTTTTTTCCAAGGGACTGATTCTGTGAAGTAATCATCTGTCTTGTCAGCTGCCGTTTAATTATTCTATCTGTGAACAAAGATCATGAATGTGCTACCACCTAAAAGAGTTCAACCTTCCAGCTAACAACTAAATTTCATAGGGAGGTTTACAAGCAGTATTGTGGTAGAAAGAAGAACGTTCTTTGATCCATCTGCTTGCAAAATTTATAGTGAAAAAGCAAATTGGGTAAATGGCATGGAAGTTAATTGTGCTTTTCCGTGTTTGATGGCATTGATGCAGTAGATGAAATCTGTGGTGATTTTTATGTGAAACAGTATTTGGACCACTGGTAAAGTGACCTCACTTTCTGCTCTGTGGTGGCCCATAGCATCCTTTGGTATTTCTACTGCCTGGCTTGTAGTGTTGTCTAACATTAACGGTATACGTCAAAGAGATTTAGCCACATTAGACAGTAATGTCTGTTCAGTTTTATCTGTAGCATTTGAAATTGATAACCTAACCTACAAATATTATGGATCTTTTGATTCTCCTTAAAGTTTTATCTGTAGCATTTGAAATTGATAACCTAACCTACAAATATTATGGATCTTTTGATTCTCCTTAAAGTTTAGAGTAATGTGCAGATACATCCTGGTTTTGCCAAATAGAGAAGAATAGAAAGCCACTTTCTTCTTCATCATGAAGTATCTACCAAAATACCTTTTCCTTTTCTTAGTTTGTTAGTGTCCGTCTCCTCATTTTAATTTCTAGACTGCTATGAAAGTACTAGATACCTGTTGATGTTGCTCACCCTTTCATGGTTGTGGAGTACAGTACTGGGGTTTAAAGAACTCTGTTCGAACTTAAGCCTCCAGTGCTCACCTCTGATGAATTCAGAGTTCCATTTCATTAATGTCATTATTCCAGAAAGCAGAAAAGTTCTGTAGAGTGTGCTGAACTAATAAGCGTAGATGAGTTATGCAGGTACACCTGACCATTGGGTAGAAAGCTTGAAATTTGGTTGTATCTCACTGGAAAAAAAATTAAAATCTCAAAATCTTAAATCTTTCTCACAAGTGTGAAAAAGAGGTCTTTTTCACAATGCATTTTGGGATACTTGTACTTACAGAAATAACTCCAGTAGAAATGTCCTTCTGTCAAAACATTGGCTCTTTATATTCTTGCAGAAGAACCTGGCAGACTTCGGTTTCATGCCCTGTGCAATTGCACAAATTCAGTAAGTTTGCTGCTGGAAGTATGTCCTGTTTTTCTGCTTCTCCACAGCTGCTGATGCTGCTGGTTGTATGACTTATAGACTGAAGATCAGATTCTGCACAGTATGGTAGAGGATGCACTTCAGTAGCTTGTGGCTGTAAATGTGGCAGTCAGCAATTGTCTCTGTCTTTCAAGTCACGTAAACGAACCAATAAACTGAGGTGAATCTGATAGTAATAGGAATAGACTGGATAGACTGAAGTGAGATACGGCAGCACTTTAAATAGCTGATGCTGTCTATGTTATCTGTAAATATGGTTGCTGATGAGTTCAGGGATGTTAATAACTTCAGTTGTTAAATCATAATACTTAAAGGCTGAGAAAAGTGACAAAAAGCCATTTTTTTAGGATGTGAGCCTCTGAGATTTATCCTACAAGCCTGAAATAAAAATTATAAAGCATTTAAAAAAAAAAAAAAAAAAAGGCAAAACCTTTTCTTCCTGCCTCATCACAAAAAAGCAACCCTGAGCTTTAGAATTGATAGCAATGGGAGATGCTGAGAACATGCAGGTATAGCAGCTTGGAAAGAAGAATTGCAGGAGGTTGGAGAAGCTTGAAAGCCTTGGCCAGGGTGGTTTCCCTGGCCAACCTTCCTTCTGAGAACAGAACTGCAGTATGGTATGTGGTAACACTTGTTAGTTTGAAGGAGCTTTGTTGTTTGTTACATTCCTCACTGAATCTTCCTTTACCAAAAATGTTTGCTATTGGCTCTTTCTGCTGAAAGAGCACATCTTGTCTGAAATTTAATAACAGAATTATCTCCTAATTTGACCTGCCCCACCAATCTCTTAAACTTCTTGCTGGCTAAATTCTCAGCACTCAGAAACTTGTGCAGGAAATGTGATGCTTTTCAAATGTGGATTTAACTGATTTTTAAGTCAATAGGTGCAGTTCCTTGTGTGGATGTTTTTGTTCAGCTTTGGGCTTACTTGTTTTCTATGATCTGATCTTCTGGTTTTAAGTCAATATTATTTCCCAGCATTGTTTCAAGCACTGGATTAGCGAAATCGATTTAAAATTACCATCTCCAAAGTGGTGTAGGGTTTACCTTTTAGTGGTGAAGTAATGCATTTAAAATATATAACCATGAAGAGAGCTTGTCTTGTCTTTTTCTGTTGATGAAAAATGTACATTTGCATTATGAATCACTAAGTTGATGTGCTCACAGTGATTGTTCACTTCTGTTCACTACACAGCACACGCTGGTATTTGAAGTGTGAATATTGACTCGTAACTGCATAAGCCCAGTCATGAAATCTATTTACATTGCATCCTTAGCATGGAAACTGAGAGAAGGCCACAGTTTTCACAGATTTTACGTAAATAATTTCACTAGTGACTATAGGTGAATGGTAATATACTGTGCATCTTTTTACTTCACACTCTGTGTTTTATAGCGGTTTTTACTGTACATTTACATGCTTTAGTGCTTTTGAAAAACACTGTTTCCTGCCTGGTCTTTGGTGATAAGGTCTGCTTTCTGATTGAGGGTTGCCTCTTGAAATACAAGGTTTCAATCTGTGATAGGCAGTATACACAGACGTTTATGTATCTTTGTATGTGTACTTCTGTCATGGAGGAAAATATGAAAGTTATTTCAAATGCAAACTGTACCAAGTTTATTCGAACCCTCATAGGATGTCACTGGGAAGAGCTTTTTCAGTTAGATAATTAAAGTTTAATGTATGCAGTAGTGGCTGACTTGGTCTCTTGAATCATAGTTCTTGCTTCTTCAGCTTGTGTCTGGGAGGCATATTCCAATTCAATTTTCTAGGCTTAAACCTACCCCCCCTCCCCCAAAAAAAACCCAAACCAAAACAAACAAAAAAAACAAACCACGTTTTCTGTATCTATTTAACTCTGCTAATGTTGTTCAGTCATGGGTGCCCTAAATAGAATACAGGCCATCCTTCTTCCATGCCATGTGTTACTTATGCACACATATAAAATGAACAAGTTTGTATAGAATTCATACATTTTCCTTATGCCTATTCCTGCTTCTTCTGCATTGTTTATTAATGCCCACCGTTCTGAGAACTTCGATCTTTCAAATTTCTGAATTAAAAGAAAATTATTGTTGTGTCAGATAACAACCCCAGATGTATTATTCCATCCCCCCGCAAATTGTGGACCTTAACTCAGATGACTTAGATCGTATGTACTGCCTTTCGGAACCATCAGAAGTCTTTAAAGTTTGGTCCTTAGAAGCTAAGAACAGCCTTCTTGGACTGTCAGTTTGGGGAGCAGGGACTTTGCCATAGGTATGGCAGAATCTATATCCTGCTGCAGTGAGTGGAAGAATGCGTTCCAAACAACATATAGGCGAGCTTCTAGCTGTTGAAAAACAGGAAATACAAGACTGCAGTATAATGCAACCTTCCTTCCCTCCTGCATCCCTCCCCTAGAACAAAAAGGCCTTTCATCCTTTTTAGAATTTGTAGTAATTCTCTTCAAGATTAAGATACCTTTTACTGTAGAAATGGGTTTTTACTGGTGGGTGATTGTGTGTTCCAAATGACTTTCGGTAACTCCTTGAATTTTTCTCATTTTCGTGGGAAGAAAAAAAAACCCGTTTGTATCTAGTGCTGTGGTTTTAAAGTAAGGTGGGTTTTTTCTTGTTATATTAGACACTCCAGAGAAACAAAACAGTCTTAATTTGCCTCAGCAGAAACACTGTGATACTAAAATACATTTCTTATGTGAAAGCACATTTTACGTGACATGCACCTATATTGAGGATATACAGTGGTTTGAGGTAAACGTTTATTAGCCGGAACTCGGTATTGATTGATTGTTCACAAGGGCTGAACTCAGGAATAAGATTCCAAAATTATCTTAAATAAACACGTAAAAAAGATAATATTTTATTGTGTATTTTACAGAATATTTCAGAAATATGTAGGAATTTTTTTAAGTTTGGTGGTTGGTTTTTTTTCTTCTTAAGATGACAAAAATGAAAAAATACCGGGGGGCTGGGGTGGGGCATATATTTAGTATAAAGGTGAAATCACTAGACTGTAAAGCCTGTTCTCTAACCTGTATAAAAAGGGCTTAGGAGAAAGTGCCATAAGAAATTAAGAACAAAAGCCCTAAATAACTAACCCTGACTTCTGTGCCACTGACTTTTGAAATTCCAGTATTTCTGCATGTTGAATAAGGGTCCTTGCCTCCAAACGGAATCTGGTATCTTTTGGGTGCCAGTTTTAGCAAACTGGGATGTGGATAGGAGGAGGAAATGTTTGGCTTTTGGATTCATAAATAAATAAATGAAGGAGCTACTCTAAGTTTTGATGTTTAAGTTGTGGGGAGACGTAATAACAATTCAGAGAATTGGGGATAAGCAGCCAAATGTATTTGGTAGTGTTTTACATGTCTGCATTTGGTGACATTGAAGATACAGCTCTGTAATTTCTGATTAGTATCATTAAGTATTAAAAACTGCACACAGTTTAAATTGCTGAAGATATATTAGCATTACCTTTTTTAGTGTACAGTGATATTGTATGTCTTTATCGAGTCAAATATTGGGATTTAATAAAAGGCTTATCCCTGTGCCTGAAAAATGTCGAGAAGACTGAGTGCTCTTAGGTTTAATACTTCTTTTGTGATGGATGACGTACTACTATTGCAATAGTGATTCTAAATATATTCAATAACTGGTTATTACTATAGTATCAGCACTTAACTTTGGTATTTGTAGTACTAGTCTATGGACTGTCTCTGCCTGATGTCTTTATGTCCCAATAACATCACAACACCTCCAGGAGAAGCTTACTACTAGAAGCACCTATTGTATTTTTTCCCATGTTAGAAACATGTAAAATTCTGTTGGTATCACTCTTCATTGATACCCAGCTTCTTCCCCCCTCCATTCACTATGTGTTTTCTGTTCTTTTGTACTGTTACCTTCCTTTCTTTCTATCTTCTGCTTTTAATCAGTGTATAGTTCTTAAAGGTTAAGTTTTCTCTGTGCTGTTGACTTTCAATTCCTTTAGATAATGTTCATTGAAGGACTGATAGAGGACTTCATAGACTAAGTGACATTTTATGGTTAAATGGCTTGCATTCTGATTTTAATTTTTAACTTCCTTATAATAATGCTGGGTGTTTACAGTTAGATTTACGGAGGTTCTGTTTATATTGACTTTCATTTAAAAGTCAAAGATGACTAATGTCCTACTGAAGGCAGCATCACTGTATGTGCCATGTCTTTAGTAATATTCTCTAATGCTTTTTGGGGATGACTTGAAATCATTGTTCATGTCCACAGGTAAGACATTCTTTGTCTTGCAGCCTTCCTTTTTTTTCATCTTCCCTTTGGAGGAGAAATGGGAGAGAAGTCAGAAGTGGCAGTATTAGTTTAGTATCTGATAGTATTTAAAGTTGTGGTATTTTCTGGGAAGCAGGGAAGACTTATATGTATGCCAAAATCCATCTATGTTAGCCTGTGAAAGCAGCAGCTAAACCCTGTGCTGCATCTGGTGTATCTTCTAAAATTTTATTCTATTTGGACAATGTTCTTTGTCCAAAGAGAGGAGAGGAGGAAGATGAACTCTCTTTGACCTCATTTTCTGCAAGATGAAAATACAGGTCAGTGGGACTATAAAGATAAGGCCAGAAGTGCTGCAGTCCTGTATATCAAGACTAAAGCTGTCATAGGTAAACACTTTGTAACATTCTCTTTTAATGTGGCCCTATTTCAGTATCTGATGAATGGGAAAGTTTGGTGTGTTGGCCGTCTGTCAGTAGATATTGCTGATAATGTGTACTTCTAGTAAGATCAATAAATACTAGTACTATAGAGATCTGCAGATATCTTATTTTCTAAATCTTTTAAACCCATATTGATAAACCCATATAAAATCTTAGAGATTAACAAAAAATGTATTGCTTAAAGTACTAAGGAAACAGAGAAAGTTCTTCGAAGAAGTATGTTCAGAATAGTAGTTCTTGATTACTTTGCTCTTTGCACTTGTAGAAAACAGCCACTCTGAGTGGGCTCTGTCTACTTTCAGTGGTTTTACATGACGATGAACAACTGAGTTCCCAACAAATCTTGAAAGAATGTCACTCAGTTACTTTTTAGGTAAACACCGCTACTCTGAACTAAATTGCAATAGTGTAGAGTTGCAATAGTAGTGTATTTGAACTTTAATAACTTGCAAATTAACATTTGTCACTTGCTGTACAGATGGTTCTGACTCCAGAGATAAGCCAAAGCTCTATCGTCTACAATTAAGTGTCACTGAAGTTGGAACTGAAAAATTTGATGACAATTCCATTCAGGTATGGAAAAAAAGCAGACTCAGATGACAGGACTGATCTGATCTCTGGTCAGTTAAGTGTAATTGTGGAAACTAGTAAAATATTCTGTGAATACCCTTCAAAGCTAGAAGGGTAAACGGTTGCTGCAATTTCATGTTAATGGTCGTAACTCTCTGATTCATGTTATTTTCTCTCTCTTGCTTTATGAGGAAAGTAAGGGTTTCATTATTTAAAGTGGGGTATTCTTTTTCATCACTGGATCAAATGGTATTTATCAGTGTTATCACAACTGCTTAATGGCTTTCAAGTCCTAGTCTCAACCCCTTTGAGTGAGGTAGTATTTCTTAAATGTATAAAACAAGTGTAGTGGTATGAAGTTCATGCCAGGGAGTCTCTTACAGCACCCTGGGTCCACATCAGTGCAGCAGTTGACTTGTAAATACTTGCATTGTGAGATTTCACATCAAAACAGCAAGTGGAAGAAGACAGTTCTGAACAGCATATGACCAAAAAAGTGAAAAAGCTTTCATTAAGGGATTTCTGCTGCACATATTAGTTAAATGTGTGTTTTATTATCTCTGTTGCAGGAAAAATTGAAGTGAAACTCAACTGATTTTTAGCACCACTCATCTGTGTTAAATTCATAAGAAAGCAAAGTTACTAGTCTGTAAATAGGATAAGCTGCAGCTCAATCTTTCTGTTGTAATTTCTGCTGCTGTATAATTTAGTTTATTCCATGTTGATTAATTCTATTTCCAGTTATTTGGTCCAGGAATTCAGCCTCATCATTGTGACCTCACTAATATGGACGGAGTTGTTACTGTAACCCCGAGAAGCATTGATGCTGAAACCTACGTGGAAGGTCAGCGTATTTCAGAAACCACTATGCTACAAAGTGGAATGAAGGTTCAGTTTGGGTCATCTCATGTATTTAAGTTTGTGGATCCCACTCAGGACCATATTATTCCCAAAAGACCTATTGATGCAAGTCTTATGGTCAAAGGTCCAAGACACAAAACTGGGTGAGTAAAATTCATTTTCTTCCTACTGAGGTGAAGGGGGGAGCCTTTGGAAAAAAATAGAGAATGAGTGCATTATAAACAGCCTGTGACTAGAGTGTGACTTTAAATGAGTTCCAAGTAGCTGCTTTTACATGTTAAGTATATAACTGTCTTAATACTTGAGCTCCACCTTGTGATTTTTTTTAGGATTAGCAAGTGTCTTTTTCATTATGAAGTATTCAGACAAGTTTTCCTGATGCTTGCTTTTGTGTTAAAAACAGTGGAATGCCTTATTTTAATGTATTTCAAAGGTCAGCCAACCTCCAGAAAAAGTAAAGAATTTGCTGAATGTTTTCAGAGAGCCTGGTTTTTGTTTTTTCTCAGATAGTAACTTTTAAAATTGCACTAGAAGGATTTGGAAACTAGGTAGGGTAGTCATGAAATGATACTGTCAAGATAGGGAACTAAATGTCTCAATATAGTAACCACTTTTTACAGTGTGATTACTTATCTTCTGGTTTGTGTTGCAAGGACTAACAGTCCGGAAGTCCACCCTGTATTTTCTCTGTATATTCATATTTTTGATAGGTGCCTAATAAAAATACTGATTATAGATTTAGTGACTTTTAGGGGCTCAGGTATTCTGTTCAGTGGCTATAGAAATGTTCAGGAGAAACAATCTTAAAATTGGACTGTATAGCATGGGGAAAAAACCCCATCATATCTTCCATCCTCTCTGGGTCCAAATGAGGCTACTACTATAGTATACTGTGGTTTGGAAAAGAAACAAAGCGGCTTGGAGAGGAGTGAAGGATACCTAGGAAAAGAGGGTCTTTCTGCTGAGTTAATACAGATGCATACTTTAACCATTATTATTTTTCTCCACTTTATTTTAATGTGGTAGTAGACTGTGTGCTGCTTGTAGGATCTGTCTGCAGGAAGGCCTCCAGCCATTTAGCTGTCATATAACATTACTGCTTAAATCTTGAGTTCATTCTACATCTAGCCTGCAGATCAATAATCAAATACTCTCGCAGGTTCACATAGTCAACTGCAAAGCACTGCACTACTGCAGAGCTTTACCTGGACAGCAAAATCTCTGGCAAAGGGCTATTGCAGGTGGAACAATGACATTTTTAAAAAAAAAATCTTTAGAATAACCAGATAATAAAATGTATTACTATGATTTATGAATTATTTACATTATCAAGATTGTTGTACATTTAGTACTGCAGAGCTGAGCAAAAAATTGTAGCAAGTCTACTACAGTGAATACAATACCTTGAATTTGTTTTTATGTGTTTTTATTTTTACATTATTTATGTTCATGCATATTTATATTTTCTTGCTTGATTGGGAAAAAATATAACTAAGAATCTGTTTTCCCAAAGGAAACTATCTGTATAAGTATTTGTAGTGTTTTTCTATAAAGAATTGATAACCCCTTTTAAAACGTGGATATTAACTGGACTCATGGTATGCCTCTTGAATTTTAATTCACTAATTTTAGCTACTCTGTTCCTTGTTTGTTAAATATTTAACAATATAATTTCTAAAAAGTACTTGAAATGTTACCTTGTTTTTAGAGCTGTACAGGAAACCACATTTGATCTGGAGGGAGATGTTCACAGTGGAACAGCATTACCAGCAAGCAAGGTATTATATTATGACTAAATTATCAATAAAAATTAAAAGACTGTGTAAGTTAGGTCAAAATTGTAACATCAGTAGTATTCGGTAAAGTGCGGCCAGTTCATCATTCTCGCCAGCCATTTCCTTCTGTGGGTGGGCTTGGGTATCATGTGCAGCGTGGGGGTTTTTGGTGGTTTTTGTTTGTTTTGTTTTTCCACTAAACTGTTTTGTTTAAGTTTGTATTAGCATTTGACATGTATTCCATGCCAAGAATAGTAGCTTCTTTTAGGGAAATTCCTCAAGCCTAGACCAGTTTCTCGCCAAACTGACCTATTGAAGGCAGATTATATGCAGGTAGAGGTTCCTATTATAAATTATACATCATTATCTTAAGTATGTAGCATATGGCTATCGTCATCTGTGGTAGGGTAAACAAATGTTTTGTATAAAATGTGAAAGGGTGTTTAACTAGGCTTTTAAAATTTAATGGATGTGACTTCTGACTTCAATAGAGCTAGTGTACAAACATTGACTAAACAAACTGCCTCTGCAGTCATAGTTATAAACATTTTATGAGGTGATAATCTTTTCTTGCTTGTTTTCTGCACTGTCTTTCTGTTAATAAATTCTGTGCCAGAGTTGCATTTTCCAAACTGCGTGTCCAAACAGACAGAGTAAAATAACACAATAGTTAATGACTTTCTTGGTGCTGTGATCACATGCCTCAGATGAAATGAGAGAATGAATTATTTCAGCAGTATGAAATGTAGTAGTCCTCTCAGAAATGCATTTCCTTTTATGTTTTATTACTACTATTATCAAATTGAAATACTTGTAAAGAAATTTAGTGATATTGGTGTGGCAGTGTAGACATTAATAATATTCTGATAGCTTTTGAATATATTTGTTAGTTTTAAAATTTTTTTCTTGCTACAGACTTCTGATTCAGTTTTTCTCTTTGTAGCTTTGCTTGTGACAGTGCTTTCTTTTATCTTGGATGCATTCTTTACCTTTGATAGGAATTTATTTAGTGGCATTTTGAAAGAGAAAACCCCCCACCCTTTGTAAACTATTAAAATGCATTAAAATTGCTCAGAATTGGAGTTTCCAACATTATTATATAGCGTACCTCACATTCTTTTCAGACTCATTAGAAAAATACTGTTAGTGGACCTAGGGAAGCTTGGGAGATTTTTATATTTTTTCTTTGAGTTGTACCATTTGAGAATGTGCATGACATCTTGTTAACTCAGTGGTGAGTCACTTGTTTTCTAACAGCTGCTCTTATGAGTTTGTTTTTTCTATTTGGAAAAGAGGTAACGATAATGAAAGTTCTCTGAGGCCTGGTGATGAAAAGTAGTTCATGGATTGGCACATCAGTACTGAAAAAACTATTTTGTTCAAACTCTTTTTCCGAGATGCACTTTTTGGTAGGTTTTCTTGTGTCAAAGCAAATTATTTAGTCTGAGAAATTTATTAGGAAATGTGGAAACACTTCATATTTTACTGATGTTCTGTTTTCAACTGTTTATACAGAAAAATAATTGCTATATATTTTGCTGCTTAAAGCAGCGTGGTTTTCCCCTTCCTGATAGGGTTTCATGTAATTGGAAATCATAAATTAAAAGCTTCCTATTAAGGAACTTGTGACACCTGAAAGAAAACAAACGAAATTGTGCATAAAAAAATTGCAGTTTGAATTGCCATTTCTTGTCTTGGAAAATTATGTATTGTCTAGCAGATCAGACTTTCCTTAAGAACAGGATAAAGTATGGCATGGATCAATAATGGAAGCACTTGGAGCTATGGCAGAAGCAGGGCAGAGGAGCATAGCCAGTTTTAGATCTGTTAACATGTTTAACCGTGTTGCTTAGCTAAAGTTTTCATTAACAACTCATTCTTACTTTGTAATGATAACTATGCAACTTTTAAATAAAGACATTTGAGATTTTCATTATATGTTCTTGTAATGCATTAACCAATAGCTGCTTCTAGCTGGCCATTGTTGGCTTTTGAATTGCAAGTGTGCTCTTTGATGCTTTGCTGGGGTGAAAACACCTGCTGAGCTGCTGGATTCTCTGCTGTACTCTGCTCTTCTGTTTTCCCATCTCTTTTCAAGCCTCACATTGACACTTCATTTTAATAGTGCCAAGCACAAATACTGGCTAATCCAGTGTTTGCATGCTAAGCACCTGTCCCGCTGTTTTGAATTAGAGCACCAGCAGGCTTGATGGTGACAGGACATCATCAGCATCCAGCACAGCCGAACGAGGAATGGTGAAGCCGATGATTAGAATAGAACAGCAGCAAGATTACCGCAGACAGGAAAGCAGGTAGGAAATGTGTAATCCATTACTTCTTATAATGGAAAAAAACCTGGATACGTTTTTCAGATAGATCAAGCAGTATGTTAAAATATTTTAAACTACCTGATTTTCCCTATGGAAAATGAGATTTCCTTTGAGATACCACTCCAAATAAAACCCAGGATTAACAACCAAAGCGAAAAACTTCAGAATACTTAAAAAAAAAAAATAAATTCTTTCTTTGCTTCAATATTCTGTTATTTGTAGTTCTCTTTTTGTAAAGCTAAGCTGATAGTCATATCATACCATTGTTGATTTGTGGTTAGGCACGTAGTATGAAATGTCTTTAATAACAGAAGTACAATTATTTGAAGTTTTCATTTGTCAGTGGCAAGATGATGTGATTTACTCTGGAGAGGAAAATAACCAAGTCATTCCTATTTCTACAGTAGTGTTGTTGGCAAGTCTTGTGAGCAAGAATTTTAGCTACCTCTGAATGCTTGTCTTGTAAAGTTATGTAACTTATAAATATATATAAAACCTCTTTCTTGATTTTTGCTTTTATGATGTAGTGGTTGTTAATAAGTAGATAAATGCTAGCCTGTTTTGCTCATAAGACTTTTATTAGGTACAGCATAACAGTTTTCATAACCTGCATATTTAGTTTGTTTCCAAAGCCATAGTGGAAAACACTGACTTCAAATCGTATGCCATTTTCTTGCTATTCAGTCTCCATGTATTCATAATACTTTGTTTGAATTCAGTTTGTGCCCATCAAAAGGACTCAACTCATAGTTAGACAATGTCTTTTAATATTAACATTGCTTCAAAAATTGTCTCTATTTTCCATCATAAATAGAGGAGACCTGATGGGGTGCATCCATGCTGGGAGTTGGTTTTGCAATGATGTCAGCCACTGTCTTGTCTTTGGAAGGTCGTGGAGATCGGAAGTACTGAATGGCTGGAAAAGGGCAAATATTATACCCATCTACAGAAAAGATAAAGTGGAAGATCCAGAAAATACTGAGCAGTCATTATTAATTCAGGCCCTGGGAAAATTGTAGAACAAGTCCTCGTAGAAGCTATTTCAAGGCACACAAAGGACAAGAAAGTGGTTAAGAAAAGACAGCATGGATTTACTAAGGATAAATCATGCTTGACCAACCTGACTGGCTTCTGTGATGGAACAGGTTGCGTAGTTAATAAGGGGAGAGCCCTAGGCATCATATCATCTACATGATTCTAGCAAGGCATTGTCACAATCTCCCAGAAGATCCTTGTTGAAAAGATATGGTCTGGATCAGTGGACTGCAAGATGGGTGGAAAACTGGCTAAACTGCCAGGCTGAAAGGGTATGGTTAATGGCTCAAAGCTGAACTTTGCAGCTGGACAGGGGCTGCAGGAGTTTCTCAAGGTCAGTATTGGATCTGATACTAAGTAACTGTGTAAAATCTCTGGGTGACAGGATTGAATGCATCATCACCAAGTTTGTGAGTAATACCAGACTTGGAGGACAGCAAATAAGCCACAAAGAAGAGCCACCTATGCAACAGGAATTGCATGAAGTTTAAGAAAAGTAAATGTGATGCCCTGGACATGAGGTAGAAAATGCCAAGAGAGACGTAGGCTGAAGTCTGACTGGATTGTAGCTTTGCTGAAAAGAACCTGGGGTCCTGGTGTACAGCAAGCTAAACTTGAGTCAGCACTGTATCCTTGTAGCATTGAAGGCAATCTATCTCCTGGGCTGTATCAGCAAGAACACAGCCAGCAGGTTAAGGGATGTGATCATCCCCCTTTATTTGGCTCTTGTTAGGCCACATCTGGTACACTGCGTCCAGTTTTGGTGCCCCCAGTTCAAGAGAGACTGGAAAAGTGGCAACGGTCCTGCGAAGGGATATCTCCACCCAGGTGATCCGAGGATTAAAGGACTCGGTGTATGAAGAAAGGTCAAAAGGATAGGGTTTTTTCAGTCTAGAGGGAAGGTGGCTCAGGGTGGATCTAACTGCAGTTTTCCAATACCTAGAAGGGTAGTTACAGAGAAGATGGAGGTGCTGTCATCACAAGGATACTGGTTGACCAGTGAAGAGGCAATGAGCAGAAGTTGCTTTGGGGGAAAATTGTCTGGTTGTAGGGAGCATCAGGGAAGAATCTTCACTCTGGGACGAAGTGAATATTGGGATATGTTGCCCAGAGAACTGGTAGAATCTTCCTCACAGGAAATTTTCAAGGTTCTGCTTGACAAGGCTCTGGATAACCCTGGATAAAGCCCTGCTTTGAACAGAAGTTTGGAGCGCATGATCTCTAGAGGTCTCTTTCAACTTAGGCTTCTGTGTGATTGTTTTTTCTCTGGAGTTCAATCAGTTCTGATAAAAGGAACATAGGAGAAGAATGACTGGGCACCTAGAGTTGGAATTACATAGCCTTGATAAGTAAAGGCCCAGGGCAGATCTTATCAGTGTTTGTAAATACCTGAGGGAAGGAACTTTTTTAACTGTGAAAGTGATTGAACACTGGAACAGATTGCCCAGAGAGGGTATGGAGTCTCCGTTCTTGAAGATACTCAAAACCTGACTGGACAAGGTCGTGAGCAACTTGCTCTAGTTGACCCTGCTTTGAGCAGGGAAGTTGGACCAGATGATCTCCAGAGGTCCCTTCACACCTCAGCAGTTCTTTTTTTTCAAATCTTAAGGAAAATACAGGATGGTATTGTTGTCTACATAAATCAGCTTTTCAATTTAGATGAACTGCTATGATAAATGGATGCAAACTAAGGTAAACATGCTGCAGGTTAAAAAGTGTAGTGATTCAAGCTGTAAATCTTCTAGTACCTTTAGGTGGATTTATTATTCGCTAGATGGAAGACAGAGTTCAGAGATGTGAGTGGTAGAAAAAAGAAAAAAGGGAAAAAAAAGGGCAGACCTTGTGGTTTAACCCCAGCTGGCAACTAGGCACCGCGCAGCCACTCGATCACTCCTCCTCCCACTCCCAGTGGGATGGGGAGAAGAATTGAAAAAAAAGAAGTAAAACTCGTGGGTTGAGATGAGAATGGTTTAATAACTAAAGTATAATATTGACAATAATGATAATGATAATTGTAATGAAAAGGAATATAACAGAGAGAAACTAGACCCAAGAAAAGACAAGTGATGCACAATGCAATTGCTCACCATGTGCTGACTGATGCCTGAGCAGTGATCGGTCCCTCCCAGCCAACTCCCCCCAGCTTATATACTGAACATGACGTTCTATGGTATGGAATATCCCTTTGGCTAGTTCAGGTCACCTGTCCTTGGCAGTGCACCCTCCCAGCTCCTTGTACACCTGCTTGCTGCCAGAGCGTGGGAAACTGAAAAATCTTTAACTTTGGATAAGTGCTACTTAGCAACATCTAAAACGTCTAAAACGTTTAGATAAAACATCTAACGTTGTGTTATCAACATTATTCTCACACTAAATCCAAAACACCCCGTACCAGTTACTAGGAAGAAAATTAACTCTATCCTATCTGAAACCAGCACAGCAGAAAATTGTGCTTCCACCTGAACTGAATTCCTAATATTCTAGTGTTTTGTAGCAGGGACATCTTTTAGATGCTTTCAGTGAAGTTACAGGAGAAACAACTTGGTTCTACTCTGCACAATCTTCTTAGAGTGCCTGGGCATCTTGAGTGTCTTTTTCAGAACTGTTTTTATTAAGGTTGCTGAAGATTTAACTCCTTCTTGTTGAATTACTAGTCTTTTACCTGTAATTTTTCTCTCTTATGAAAGATCAACAAAACTGTGAAATTTTTATACCCTTTGTGGATGTATTTTGTGAATCTTCTGTTGGGCTTCCTCTGGGATACTCTGGTCTCATTTTGTGAACTGTAAGGACAGTAATCATGGGGTGAAGTAACTGCTGTGTTAGTTTGAAGAACCAAAAAATCTTCACTGAGCACTTCAGGTTCTTGTTACTGTACAACTAGTCCACCGCTGTACTAAGTGTCCTTGTCTGTTCTTTTTGTGTCTGTTCATCATGGCTGTTCGAAGGTGAACAATAAGGCAAATAAGACTTTCTTCCCATCAGTCACTGAATTGGTTGAAGATCAAAGATTAGAACTCAGCTGCCTTATTTTTTGTCTCTAGAAAAAAAAATAATTGAAATCTTGAGAGCATAGCTCCATTTTACCTATTGCATATGGTTGTTCTGACTGAAATGTGATTCTGTGAAATAAAAGATAATGACTATTTGGTTAAGGATTATGGTCATACATCCTTGTTAGATAACTGACTTCAATTAGTGTGAGCAAGCATATAATAAAAAAGAAAAAAAGATCATTTTTTGCGTTGGATACCCTTCAAGAGTTCTTAAAAATGCATTTGGTTGGAAATGAGAATAGTGATATATAAGCGATGTTAATGGAATGCAGACACTTACCTAATACCTAATTTTAACATGCCTTACAAAATTTATACGTAGCTAGTATGCTGGCTAAAACAACCTCACAAGGACAGAGTATATTTTATTTTTTTATGCAGTTTATCACAGGCAATTAATCTAGGACAATACAGAAATATCTAGAGAATGTATTGGTTTTAATGCAATTTTGAAGTGTAATATTACCTGACACGATACTTTGTGAGAGGAGGCAACCCCTAATCAATATTTTATGGCCTTGCTACACATACCTTAACTAGACTTTCAGACTGGTTTAGCTCAGAGAATCTCATCACTACAGAGAGAGGATTTTTTTATAAAAGCAGTAGCACAAAGACAATATATACTTAAAATGTATCCAGTAACAAAGCAGGTTGGCTAGCTGCTATCATATCAGAAGCACAGAGAGTTATTTTAACTTAAATTTCCAGTTTGCAAAGTTTAATTAGAGAGTATTTATTTTGTGTGTGCTGAGGGAAGGCAGAAAATGGTACATTAGTTGAAGGAAACTCATACTAAGGTGGTTAAAATAATTGACCTACTGCATCTGTTCCTAGAGAACTAATTTACAGGTAAAACTAAATTAACTTTTTTTAAAAAAGTCTTTCCTCTTCCTACTTCATATTCATTTCTCTCTTGAAGCCAATTTCTAAAATTCTGTAAGCAATCTTGCATTAATCCATATCAGTTCTCATCTCATGTACCACTTTCCCATTGGAGGGAAGATGGAGAATCCTGTTCCTTCCTTTGTGCTGAAAAGGATCACTATCCTTTTGTTCTAAAGAAAAGGAAGTAAATAATCAGCTGAAATCTGTCAGTGGTTTACCAGCCAGTTTGTTGAAATATTTCTTAGTCTTATTACCATTTGTATAATGACAGATTAGAAATTTTTCTGGAGTTATCACTATAGTTCTATTTTGATAATGCTGTGTATTAGTTATTTTTCTGCAGAAGTTGTTAAGTTCTCAGTGAAGACGATGCACCTTGGACAGCGTGGAGATAGTGAGAAATCAGTTCATCTTAAATCTATAGCAGTAAAACCAGAGGAAATGCTAATATTTACACAGCAGCTGAGCACTCTTCCTAAAGAAGGTGTGCTGTCATGTTTGAAATGTAACTGAACTGGCAGAAATTTATGTACATCTTACCCTGCTGTGTCTGCTGTTCCTTAACTTTCAGCTCCCCAGAACTTTGTTTTGCTGAGCACTTTTTATAATAAAGCATTATCTAGATGGCATAACTATGTTACCTGTTGGTTTAAGTTTTTGCAAGTTTAAAAACAAAAAAACACCCCCCACCAAACCCAAAATAAAGGACTTCAGTGTCCTATCTCTGCCTTGTCACATAACTAATATTTCTCACAAGAATGAGGCTTTTTATAATCATGTTACATTCCTTTCTTTATCAAAGCTGCTGAGGAAAGTAGAAAGCTACCTATTGTGTTACATGTGGTTAAAAATGGCTTTTGCATGCAGAAGATGTTAAGCTTTTACAAATTCCCTAAAAACAGGTGCCTGACTACAGAGAACAGCTCAGTTAATGCTTTTGCTTAAGGGAGGAATGAAATACATGCTTAACGTTTTGCAGACACCAGAAAAATCAATTTTCTGTTCATTTTTCTTCTCTGTGACTTCTCTGATAGGGAGTGATAAGAAAGAGCACTGCAGTCAGTTTTAAGTGAGGATGTAGTTCTGGGGCTCATGGAATGACTGCTGTTTCTTAACATAGCATAGCAACAGCCAGGTGAGGGTAGGGGCTAGATTTTTACCTCCTTTTCCTCCTTATCAGAAGAAAGGAAAAATAAGTTGACCAAGTTCTAATCAGTATGTGAGGGCATTGAAGATAGCAAAGTACATTTGTTGTAACTGAGCTGATGTTTCAGATGAAGCTTCATTGACTTCCTGTCATGCGTCCATGAATAATTTGTTACTTGGATCCTGTCAATGGCAGGTGGCAAACTGATCCTGTCAGTCTGCCATACAGCACAGAAGAGGATGTTCATTAATATCACAGACTCCACAGTTTAAGTCTGTATTTTCAGCTGTTGTGTTGCGGGCAGATACAGCTTAATGATTCTAGAGGAAAGGTAAAAAAAGGATCATTTTGGGGAAGATGTTGTGTCAGCATTTGGAACCAGTGTATTTGCAGAAATCTGTCGTTTTACGGTGGAATTAATACCACCCGTGTGGATTGTTTGTTTAAATTTTTGTCTTCTTTCTTTAGACCTCAGGATACCCATGGACCAGAACTGATACTACCTGCCAGTATTGAATTCAGGGAAAGCTGTGAGTAAATTGTGAAGTTATAACACTAACCTGTTGACACATTTTTCTATAGTGTAATATTTCAGTCAGTTTGAAAACTTAACGGTAACTTCAGTAAACACTGACAAGAATATTGACTGAACAGATGTTGGCTAATCCAGCAATATAACTTATTGTGCTGGGGAGGCTGAACAGACACTTCAGGTATTGAGGCAGGTTCCTGCACATCTATTCTAATGGCATTTGAACTCTTTATCTTTAGATACTCAAATTTAACTGTGAAAAAATTGTTAATCCTACCTCCTCAACAGTACATTGAATTAATTCTCTTCTATACAGTTCTCCATGCCTTGGTTAATAGATTGCATCTTGGTCAAAATCCATTTTATGTAGTATCTGATTAAGTTTACATCTTCATTTAGAATTTTTTGTTTTCTTGGTCCCCAGGTTTTGAAGATCTCGGATCTGGTAGAAAAATATCATACCAGAGATTGTCCAGACTTCAAATATTTGAAACTAAATAGATTTTGATCAAGCAAAGACAGATTTTTATTAGTATAAAATTCCCTATAATAAGGGAGCTTTGTAGGAATAGAATGGACAAGGGAAGCCTTGCATTTTCCCGTTTCCTTGAAGATGCAAATTTTCAGCAAAGAGATAGGAAATAGTACAGAACTGTTTCCTGATGATCAGATTTTCTAGCTTCATATGGAACTGTGTTGTTAGTGTGCCTAAGTAACTGTAGTACATAATAGACAATTTAGAGTTCAAATTCCTGTAAGTTGCTCCCCTCTCCCCTGCTCTTGCTCTAAAAAGAAATCCTCTATGCTCCAAGTTATGATGTTGTTTTATTTCATTTTCCTTCTGTCTTTGGCTTTATGACATGTTGGTTTTTTCATCTTTTTCTACAGCTGAAGATGCCTTCTTATCTGCCATTATAAATTACACAAATAGCTCGACAGTTCATTTTAAGCTGTCACCTACGTATGTTTTGTATATGACATGTCGGTATGTATTGTCAAGCCAGTACAGACCTGACATCACTCCTGCTGAGCGTACTCACAAAGTCATTGCAATAGTCAACAAGATGGTGAACATGATGGAAGGAGTGATACAGGTGAGTTTCTCTGCAAAAACATGTCAAGGGAATGAAATATGTGTTGTAGATTATCTAGTAACCTTCTTAGTCTTTTTCTTAGTTGGTTAAATGCTAATACCTGTGTTGATGGCCCATGTGAAGGTTTGCTTTTGTCTCAATGAGTAATGTCAGTGGTAAGAAACTCTCTCCTGAGCAGTGTGGGAGGTTAGGGAGGGGCTGTTGCTCTGAAGATATGTTCTCTGACAAGAAGTTACTCTTTCTCTTCTCTAGAAGGTAAGATCTTTGCAAACGTTTCTGGCCATGAGCTCTTGTAAAACAAGTTGGATGTGCTTATTAAAGAATATTGCATAGATAGCAGTTGTTTGCACTGATTGATGCTTCAAGTGAACATATTAAAAAGAAACATGACTTTTTAATTTTGATCCTGTTACTTTTATAACTCCTGTAACCACAAAACCAGTAATAAAACTGGACTTTTTGAACCAAGCTGACACAATTGCTTTATAAAGAGAAATTTAATTTCTCAAGTGTTCCGACATCTTCTGTGTAGTCTGATGCTATTGCTATTACATATGCAAGACTTCTACAGAAATATGGGGAGTTCTGTTTTGTGTAGGAATGCAGGATAAGATCCACTGGATTGTCTGTGAAAGTAGACAGTACTTTGCATTGTGTAACTGTGGATAAAATGTAACGGTCATTTCCTGAAAAAGGAGTGCTAGTTCAGGTATCCTCACTAACTAATTAATTGTTGTAACTTCTTTTGTCTGTAGCTTTTTCTCAGAGGAAAAATGGAAATATATTTCTATATTTATTAAAACACCTAAGTTTGTTGCAAAAAGTACTGCCATAGTAGCCTGTATAGAGCAAGGACCCTGCTGCACTAGGCACTGTACAAGTCTAACAAATGCATCAGTTCTGCTTTAGAGAATTTATGATGCAAGTGTTACACAACAGATTGATTAAGGGAGAAGAGGAAAGTAAACGAGAGTGGCACGAGTGTCACAGTAAACCAAAACTGTTCAGGTTTTGGAAGGATTTAGTGGTGTTTTCAACAGGAGGAATGTTGTAGTTGGACAGCTCTGTAAACACAGTGGACTCCCACCTTTCACAAGAAAGAATGGGAGAAAATGCCGGTGTTGAAGACACTTGACAGTAAGAAAACAAACTAGCTTTACATGTACGTTCTGAAGCTGCTGAGAGGTTGAAAGGTGGTTTAACTTTGAAGTGAAGAACTAGCACATTGCTTTGAGTCTTGATGCTGTCGTAAATGGATATTTGATAAAATTGAAATGGTATCAAAAGTTTAATTTTCAAGTTCTCCTATAAAAAAAATAAATAAAATCTTGCTGTGGAAGAGTGAATTTGTTAAATTCAGAGGGAATACTCTGGCAGTAGTGGAGAACATGACATGCAAAGATCCTGAACATAAGCAATTTAGTTGGGAGAATAGAAAGTAAACAATGAAAGGGTAGACTTCAAATATAATCTGGAAGTTACAGGGCTGAATCAAAGAAAGGCACTGGTTTATACAACTAATGTAAATGAGTAACAATGACCCCAAAAAGACTTGGCGTGACAAGGATGGGTACAGTGGGAAGGCAAAGATAAAGTTCTGCATTCTTTGTGTTGAACTAAAATAGATAACCATGTAGCTGCTAGAAGATACTGGAGAGATGGACTCAAACATCTGTTTGATGAGAAAACAAATCAAAGCTAGAAAAAAGATTATCCTGTGAAAACACTCATTTACAGCACTGAGAAGGGCTTCCCAAATCAAGTCTGACCTTGTGGTTGTTGCAAGCAAGCGTATTTCACATAATCCTGCTAATAGTATTGCAAAACTGTTAAAACCGAGTGTTTGTCTGGACTGTCCTTTGTGAAAGGCTGTTTTTACAGCCTTGCAACTCTATAGTTGAAATCTAATCTCCAACCTAAAATTAAAGGAAGACATCAACAAGGAAGTGGTAGCTGCATTTGTAGTTTGTAGAAGGTGTTACCTAGTTGCAAGAAACTGAAGAGAGTTGGAGGTTGAAGAAAATTGGGAGGAGGTTCTTTCAAATGTCAAGCTGAAGCAGCTGGAGGAAAGGGGGAAAATTACAAATGTGATGAAAGAGTAGAACTTCAGTGATTCTGAAGGTTAAGGGGCTGGAGACAAAGAAATGCATTGATTCTAAAGCTTGACCAGGAAAATGTCATTAGCTTCGACCTGTCTTAGTGGAGTATAAACAGTACTAGCTAAGCCAAGTCGAATTACTTCATCTAAGCTGTAGAATGAGTGGTTATATTGATGGCTGTCACAGTTAAATTACCATGTAATAAGTGGCTGTATCACAATAGCTTTTTTAATATGTCTCAACTGTAAAGCCTGCCTGCGCTGAGAGGCATCTGAGGGTGTGAAAGACAGGAGAAGACAGATGGGAGACAAGGGGAGAGAGGCACCCAAAACAGAAGTAGAGGGTGCACAAGCTCTTGTGCTGTACTGTGGGAGTAAAATAAATTGTTTAGATCCTAATTTTGCCTGCTTAGATCATAAGGAGGCTTGATAGCTTTCTGAAGTTACTCAAGTAGTACTTGCTAACAAACTTAACTCTGTGAGTTTCTGTAGCCTTTGCATTAGTGTCTGCATATATTATAGAAGACTTCATATGAGATAGGGATAAAATCGGAGAGATCTATGGGAGGGCTCAGTGCTTTCAATAAAAATATAGGAATAGAAACTTAATTCATATTAAAAAAGCAAATTCATATTTTAAAAAAGCCTATTTTTTAATCTGGGGTGTATGTGTGTGTCTGTGTTAGTTCATTGGGTTTTTTTTCTTTCCTCCCAATTAATTCTGTGGCATTTCTGATCCTCTGCAAATTTTAACATTTGTTTGTAGAAGGAGCATCTCATTTTGTTCTGTGCCAACACATCTTCAGTCAGTTCAGAATGCCTTGGTTGGAAAGGGGGAAGAAGCAAAAAAGCAGTAGTAATTTGGTATTTTGAGCTCCAACTATAGTAGTAACAGCAAATTGTGTTGCAGATGGGGGAGAGTGGTCTGAATAGAAAGCCATAAAGAATTAAGTAAGAGCTCAGTTTTAAATAGTCAGACAAACATACCTGGTGGGGTTTTTTTTGTTGCTGTTTGCTTAACTCAGTGTAGCTTATCCATACCAGCATTTAAGAAGCTTAGTGTGGTATTTCATTAGACTCTTTTTGTTGTTTAAAACAGTCTTCTTTTTTTTTTTTTTTCTTTAATTGAAAAGCCATGTATTAAATCTGTCCTAGGTGTTTTATGGTTTTTGTTTGTTTTTGTTTGTGTTGGTTTTGTTTGTGTTTTTGTTTTGTTTTGTTTTTGTTCCTGATGGGGATTTTCTGTCCCCCTTTGTTTGTTTGTACATTGTCTTCATTGCAGCAGTGTGGGCAAATAGCTCCCTGGATCCGTTACTTGGATGGCTACTTACCCTGTTGCCTGCAAAAAGTTCTGTGGGGTTTCTGTGGTGCACTGAGCATGGAATAACCAACTGGTCTGGGATGTCAACGAGTATAGGGCGTTCCTTGAATTAATTGTGACATGTGGGCACTTCAGTTCTTCGCTGTTGTGCTACTAGTCCTATTAAATCAATTCATTTTTTAAGAGGGGCTCAGTTGCATCGTAGCTACTGATTAATGCATCTGTGTATAACTGTGAACATAAGTGTTGTACCTTCATATTTAGTGTTTGATTTCTAAAGCTATCATGATTGTTCACAAGTTTCTTTCTTCTATTCTGTTTGATTTCCTTCGTCCGTTTTTCTCCAGGAGGTAGACCAGGTTGATCAGGTAGGATATATTGCTGGGAACTGATCCTAGCTATGTTGGCTTAGCTCAGTTTCTCATGCTGCTTCCATATCAAAATACAATACTCAAACAGCTGGACTTAAACAGTTCATAACACTCATTCAGCAACTGGAACATGCAGTACTAAAATCCTTTTTTGACTTTGCAACTTTTACGGCATTCCATAATTTCTGCTTAACGCACTTCAATGTGGATATGAAATGACCAAAGTTCTTTTTCTTCCCTTTATTTTCTTTTTTTGTTGTTTGTGGTTCCTATTCTTTGGATTTCATCTGAGGTTGCCTGGCCTGGCATTTGTGGTCGGGAGATGGTGAGATAGATCAGTACTTGATACTGAATCACCTGGTATCAAAGCCAGTGAGTGCAGTATCAGAGTGGCAGTGGGCAGTAGTGAATATGCGCTTAAAAGTGCACAGATTACCAGATACTGCATTCTGCTAAGCTCTTAGCGCTACTTAACTAGACACTTGTGCCGTGGCTTTATTGATATGGCTATTGGCAATTTAACAGAATTTCATATGTTCAGTGAAAGTGTTAAAATTGAACTTACCAGTTACAGCAATTACAATTTTGCATATAAACATTTTGCAAATATCTGGTATCTGAGATATGTTTGGTGAAATGGGAAAAGGTACTGGTCTATCTTTTGGAGCTTTTTTTAAGCTGCTGTGCTTTATCAGAAGACTATTTCCTTGTATTATTTCTTCCTTCTTTCTGCTTACAGAAACAGAAGAATATTGCTGGGGCACTTGCCTTTTGGATGGCAAATGCATCTGAGTTACTGAATTTCATAAAGCAAGACAGAGATCTTAGCCGAATTACTGTGGATGCACAAGACGTTTTGGCACACCTGGTTCAAATGGCATTCAAGTAAGGCCATCAAACTTCTGTTGCGCTTAATATATTCTACGTATCTATGGGTTTGAGAATAACTTCACGTTTTTGCTAGATTTTAGGTATAGTAATAATGTCTTTTGTGTATTGTTAAATATCTGAGAGAAGGACTAGAGAGGCTAGCCTTACTTCTTTAGACAGATACTTTGTTTTATGAATATGGATCACTAGGCTGTGCAAGGAGTTTCATCTGTTAGCTGTTCTTGCAGTAGTTGAGGCTGTCAATGAAAATTTTAGGGAAATGTTACTTAAATTTATTTTGTGTTGGTTGCTTTCTCTTAATTTAAAGTTTTTATGGAGATATGAGGAAAGGTTGCTTTTGCTGTTAATATATAAATACATAGGCTTCAATATTTATGGATCTCTAAAGTATTGAACCTTGCGCTCTTTAAGGCCTTCTAATTACCTACTTTCATAATTCACATAAACAGCAATTTGCACAGTGGGGGTTTTTCAGTTTTTTCTTAAAAAACTAAAGACAGGTTTTGGCTTGGGGTAAAATCAACCTATGCTCATCAGCTCAGGCAATTACAATACTGATTAAAAGAAAAATTTAACGAACAGTGTACCTTGGGTGACTTACACCCACCCTTTCCCCACTTGTAGGATGTCTATTTTAAATACAGTCTTTTCATACTTCTGTAATAGCACAGAATATAATCTTTCTATACCAGTGACAGGACTGGGAGACCTAACCGTGGTTTAACTGTTCAGCTTTAAGGGGAGCTGTATTGCTCTAAAGAGCAGTATGTAGTATGTGAATGTAGAATGTGAAACCTTATAATTGCTTTCTGAAGTTTTGAAAGGTATCAGAGATGCACCAAACCACCTTGTATGTACTTCCACAGATTTTATGGGTTTTCTTCCTGTTGGTGAATTATGGGCAAATAGGGTATAGCAAGTAGCTATTTTGACAAACGTCTTTTCAATTTTTGTAGCACCTCTAAATTACTGACTGTTAATGAAGCTATGCCTTTTTGCCACTGGCCAGTGTTTTGGATTGGTGTCTTGAAACAACTCTGCTACTTCAATTTGCTAAATAGTCATTGGAAGACATAATATTGCTGTGGCTAGAAAGGAATGGCACTGTATTTTTCCCTGTACATCATGAGCAGGCTGGATGTGAAAGGGTATTTCTGAATTTTAGCTGTGTGTGAATTCTCCCCTAAGTACGCTGTAACATGGCAGATTCCAAATGGATGTATTAAACTTTTGGAGAACTGTGGAATATATATTTAGAAGGCAAATAAAAAAGCACAACAGGAGCATGAAAAGAAAGAAATCTGCTGTGAAATTGTTATTTGATGGTAACAACTGGCATACACCAGAATTGGTTGAAATTACCATGGCTTTTGTTTTCTAGCAATTGAGGGTATTTCATTAAAAATGTTACCAGTGAAACAGAAAGGGGAGTTGTAGAAAGCCATGAAATATTTTCCTTTATATATGTGATTTCAATTTGATTTCCTTTTAGTTTCAGTTCTTAACAGAAAATGTGTAAGTGAATTATCAAAATCAGTGTTAAAGAAATTGTTTAATAATTAGAAGAGAAAGAATAACAAAACAAGCTTTTCGTTTCACTGTAGTTAAAGGTAAGAGAAATACAAGAATCAAAAAACTGTTTACATAAAACACTAGGGCCATTTCAGGATCTTATGCATTGGCTCAGAATAGGAAAATATTTTTTATTTTTTTTTTAATACTACTCTTCATAGATTTTAAAACAGAGAAGAGTGTATTTCTGTTTGGAAAAAATTGTTTTTGCAGTCTTACAGAACCAAAGTTTGTCCTGACAGCATCTCTTTATGTAGCATATGACCTTTGCTTACAAATGTGGTAGTGATACTGCATTTAAGTGGCTCCGTTCCCTGATAACCTAATTCTTTTTTCAACATTTCTAGGAAAGGTAGGTACAGGAGAACTCGTCTCTCTGGCCTTTTAAAAAGTATTATTTGGTTCCCTGTAGTCACATACGTAACACTGAGATTTCAGGAATCTTGTGATTTGATAGTTCTCTTTTCTTTAGAAGCATTCATAATGAACACATACAGGATTTTAAAATTGCCGTTTTTTGTTGTTTGTTTTTGTTTTTTGTTTTTTTTTCCCCTTCCCTTCCAGGTACCTCGTTCATTGTCTGCAGTCAGAGCTTAATAACTACATGCCAGCATTCCTTGATGATCCAGAGGAAAATAATCCTCAGAGGCCAAAAATAGGTTGGACTACTTGATCTTTTCTTGTGTCTTTTAAACCATACAATTAACTAGTAATAAATAAATTCTTTCTGAACAGTGATATGACATTCACAAGTTGTCCTAACCCCTGAGAATTGTTTGGATCAATTTTGCATGAATGATAAGAAAGGACAGTAGTGACATTCAATGATTTATATTGGGTTTACAAATCATGGAATAATTTAGTTTGGAGGGGAACCGCTGGATGTCATCTACTGCAGTGTCTTGCTAAAGGCAGGTGCAACTGGATTAGGTTGTTGAGAGTATTGCCCAGTTGAGTTTTGAATCTCCACTGAGGGATGGAGATGCCACAACATCTCCGAGTAACCTGTTCCAACATTTGACTACCTTAATGGTGAAAATACTTTTCCTATATCTAATTGGAATTTCCCATGTTGCAATTTTTGTGTTGGTTTGTCTGTTGTTCTACGCTATCACTACAGTGTACCTTTGAGAGGGATCTTGTTCTGAACCCTCCCATTAGGTAGATGAAGACAGTGATAAGCTTTGCCCTTAGCCTTCTCTTTCCCCAGGATGAACCAAATCCACTTCTCTGTCCCTCTTTTATGTCCTCTTCTCCAGCCCCTTAATCATTTTGGTGGCTCTCTGCTGAATTTGCTCCATTAAATCAGTATCCTCCTTGCGCTGGGGGGTCTAACACTGGCTGCTGTGCTCCAGATGCAGTCTCTCAAATGCTGAATGCATAGGAAGGACGGCTTCCCTCCCTTCTGCTAGCTGCACTGCTGCTAGCTTAACGGCTTAGTATGCAACTGGCTACCTTTCCAGCAAAGACATGCTGCTTAATGATGTTCAACTTGATGTTTACCAGGATCTCTCTGTCACTTTTGGCAGAGCTGCTTTCTATCCAGATGGCACCTAGCCTATACTGTTGCAAAGAGTTTCTCCTTCCCAGATGCAGGACTTGGCACTTGCCTTTGAACTTCATGAAGTCCCTGTCAGCCCATTTCTCCAGCCTATTGAGTCCCTTCTGAAAAATACTGCTGTCCTTCAGCGTATCAGTATTTCCCCCCAGTTTGGTCTCATCTGTGAATTTGTTGAGAATGCACTCCATCTAGTCACTCAGGTCATTAATAAAGTCATTAAACAGTATCAGTCCCAGTCTCAATCCATGAGGGAAGCCACTAATTGCTGACTGCCAGCTAGACTTTGTATCCACAAATCCACCCAGTCCAGTGGTCCAGCCAGTATTCTGCCTACCTCATCATCTGGTTATCCAGTCCTTATCTCGGCAATGTCGCTATAAGGATGCTGTGGGAGAATCTGACAAAGTACCTCCCAGGTACTAAGGCAAAGCTGACCGGCCTTGTAGATTCCTGCCAGGGATCCCTGCCACAATACTTTAAATACGATAGTGCTTTACAGCAATGTCAAGCTTCCTGGGCCGTTCTGTCCATGAGAGCGTTCTGGTCATGTGTGCTATCCTGCTGTGTCCGTAATCCCGGCTCAGGGACTGTGCTCAGACTTCCAGTGCCTCTTGCTGTTTTCCATGCTGAACACATTCACGCACAGGCCCCTGAGATAGGACCCCTCTTGGGCTTTTCATGGGGAAAGCGTGAGAGCCTCCTGCATTATGTAGCCTGTTGACTAAAGAAAATGTAAAAAATATTCAAGTTTGAGGGAATTAACCGAGGATAAAATGTTAGGAAGAGTTAAGAAAATGGCGACGTTCTGAATAATTGAAGTAAAGATGATCTGCAGAGCTATTAAGTACAGTCATTCTGTTCAACTATGAAGAGTATTTATACAAAATTCATATATTCTTCCTGGTCTTTGGGGTATTAAGCTTGCTGCAATTGCTTTTTTCCTGTGTTGAACATTGAAGGAAGAATATAAAAATGTACTGTTTTCTTTTTAGTGCCCTGTAGTGTAACAGAGAGAACTTTCTGGGACGCAAACCCTGAAAAAGTAGCAAACTGACATTGGAACAAAGGCAGATGATGTTCATTATTTTAGTTACTTTTGAGCTGCTTTATAGATTTCTGTCTTATACAGATAGTTTTTTTTTTCCAGTCACAATCCTGTGTTTCAATGCTAAAGACATTAATTTGGTGGTCTCTTCAATAGAGATTTCAGATAAAAGTATTGCCTTAGAAGAAGGCTTGGAGATAAATGTTCTGCTTGCATTCATACATTCTAACAAGAAGCTTATAGGGATGTTTGCTCTTGGTGAGGCTAACAGGAGGTCCTTACTGCTTCTTACATAATATTGCGGTGAACTAATGGGCAAAAGGAAATTTGAGTAATATTTTAAAAAACTAATGTATAAAGTACATCATGCAATGTGCACACTTTCTGCTGAAATTTTTTTATACAATTTGATATTTAACTGCAAGGACCTGTGGAATAATTGCAATATGCATTAGGAACAGTAGAATATAAAGATTTAAAATTGTTATTAAAAATAATAGAAGAATGAATTTACTCAAGTGACGACATGATTTAAGTGTCAGATATACCAATTATATACTTGTATATTAAATATTTCCCCAAAAGAATTTATTTTCATTTCAGGAGTTAAAAAACGTGTTTCAGCTATCAGTTTAATGTTGCTCCATCTTGAAAACCACAAAGCAGTGAATTTATTTCTGTAACTTAAATACATGCAGGTTCTGTGTAGCATTTACCAACCTGGGTTAGGTGCCTCTGTGTTATTATTTATGGCCTAAATCAGTTGTACATTGCAGTATGTGAATGTGATTTACTTTTTGTTTTATCTTTGTAGATGATGTGCTGCATACATTAACTGGGGCTATGTCCCTCTTGCGACGATGTAGAGTGAATGCTGCTCTGACTATACAGCTCTTCTCCCAGCTGTTTCATTTTATCAACATGTGGCTTTTTAACAGATTAGTTACGGCCCCAGATTCAGGGTTGTGTTCACATTACTGGGGAGCTATTGTTCGTCAACAGTTGGGGCATATTGAAGCCTGGGCGGAAAAACAGGGTTTAGAATTGGCTGCTGATTGTCACCTGAGCAGAATAGTGCAGGTGAGTGTGGGTATTTCTGATTAACATTTCTCCCATAATTTTATAGTTATAAAGATAATATTTGTATATTATTCTCTTTATAAATATATTTTAATATATTTATATTAAATAAGTATATTCTCTTTATAAAGAGAATATTTGTATATTCTGTGTTCCTGGAGAATAGCATGTGGACAAGTGTAGTTTGTGTGTATCAATCCTGGAACATTGAGGTGGCATGCAAAAACACAACATACGGTTTTTAACATCATTTATATTAAAGTTACAAGTGAAATTAATAATTAGTGACTTTGGCCAACAGGATGTTCAATTTCTGTTTTATAAGACTGAGCTATAACTATGCTGAACAGAGTAACTGAAAAATTGGTATGCCTCATTTATGATAGGTTTAGTATTAATTCATCTTGCAGGTACAAAAGATATAATTAGATATAATTAGTGGTTGTTTTGGGGATATTTGTGCTGCTTCTGTAACAAATCTGGATTCTTGTTTTGTCTTTTCCTATCTCTGGTCTAAAGAAAACTCAGAAACAAGGCTTAAGGTTTCGTTCTGCTTTGGATTTGTCTTCTATGGCCTCTTTTTTTCTCTCCTAGGCAACCACATTGCTTACCATGGACAAATATTCACATGCAGACGTTCCAAATATTAACAGTACTTGCTTTAAGCTGAATTCTCTGCAGCTACAAGCTTTGTTGCAGAATTATCACTGTGCTCCAGATGAACCACTCATCCCAACAGTAAGTCTCTTCTATCACTTCCTGTGGTGTTTAACATACCTGAGGAATATTGACTCAAAGTAAAAGCACTGCCTGAAAATAGCTATCTTATTGTTGATTGGTCTGGAATTGTTACAAGAAGAGTTAAAGAGGGCGATCTGCTCTCCATAAAATAAGAAGTATCGGTGGTATCAGCTGGCTTCTGGCCACCAACTTTGGAAAGCTAGTTTTGTGTATAACCACAGAAACAAAGATGGAAATTTTGACTGTAGAAACCAAATGAAAGAAGCAGGAACACTAAGCTTTTTTACACGTGGGATGTAAAAATGCATGAATCTTGAATCCCTTTATACAAGCAGTAGACAGATTGTCCTTTGATGGACAAATTGATACATGGAACGTGTATGTAGAGAGAGATGTTGTTTTCAAAACTTTTTTAATTTTATATTTAAGACATAACTGACTATTCTAAGTTTTATCCATGGGAAACATTTGTTTGGCAAAAGTCAAAAGAGGTTTTGTGTTCCTTGCAGAATTGTAATCATATGTGGATGACAACTCTTAAGGTAAACCCTGATTACAGGCTAGTTGACTGATCTCAAAAATCTTAAAAGGTGAAGATAATCTAATATTTATATAACTGAATGCATTGTCTACAATGTCTATTTTTTAATAACTTTGGATACATCTGTTTATTAAATCAAAGCTACTAATACAGTGGTTCTAAAGGTGTTAAGGGAGACTTGTAGCTTTGATACGTTTTTATATATTGGCTACCAAACCCAAAAGTCCTTTGCTGAAGAACATAGCTTGTATTTCATGTTTACACATGGGTAGAGTTCCACAGTTTGTTATTATTGTTCTTTAGGGACCTCCAAAGAAATACAGTGCTAGATTTGACCTGTCTTCTTTATGTCAGAGGGAGGATTACAGCATGGCTAGTTTGTCCTCTTGTGGTGAAGTGGTATTTGGGACTTCTTTGCTCCTTGCTATGAAAAAGACTTGTACACTCAAACTCTGACTTACTGCTGCCAAATCTGAAAAATTTCAAGGCTTGGAATTTGTTCAAAGGAATATAAATGTATTTACTTTTACTTGCTTTAGTTTGATGTAATTCTTTTAAAAATTAGCACCTTTTATGGTAAAAAGGCCCTTTCAAAGAGCACTTCTAAAGACAGGCTGGATTTATCTGACTTCCCCCTGGAAATTTGCTGAAACTGAACATTCAGATGAGAACACTTACACTGTGTTGTCTCAACTGTGTTCTGTGTTGTGCTCCAGTAATGAAATTGTTGTATCAAGCTTACAGATTCCGAGTTGCATGTTTGTGTAACTGGGGTGAGATAAAGACCAAACTGTCAAGCTGGTCTTGGGAGCCAAGTAGAAGCTGTAGAGAGACTGGAAATCACATCTGAATCTTTGATGAAAGCAATGCTTGTAGTAAAGCAATCTATATGTAATATTGGTAGCAGCTTCAGATAAATTAGTTGTAGTAATTCTGTCTTGATGCCAGCAAAATCACACATCTCTGGGGTGAGTTCTTTTCCTGAAAGAATGGTGGTTAACTAGAGGTAAAGATAGTTTTAAGTATTGATGCTACATGCTTGTTCAGTTGTAGCGATGAGTCAAACCTGGGTTGATTTCTTGGTTCCTAAGGCAGACCATGCACCTTGGAACAGACTGAGTGCTCAGAGAATTACTACTTATGTCTTTTTAAAAGTTGCCTGTAACTTTTTTTTATTTCACTTAACAATTGAATACTTTCAAGGTAAAACTTAGGCCAGCCTAAGGCGTTTAAGGGAACAGAAAAATGGAGGAACTGCTTGAGGAGAGAGAGAAAAGCCTTTTCATTGTGCACTCTTCTGAGTAGTTTGGGATAAATAGAAGAATGTAGAAACACAGCGCTGCTTGGACTTTTTGCGAAGTTGTTAGGAATTTGATTTTTGTTAACTTCTGAATTAATTTTCCTCAGTTCATATGATCTAATAACAGATATCCTATTGGAACCTTGCAGATCTGTCTAAAATGTAGAAGGAAAACTACTGTGTGCTACATGCAACCGCAGTAGCTATCTTGTGAAAAGTACACTGGGTTCATAGAGCTTTTTGTGATGCTAAGCGGAACAGTTCTGCGCCAAATGTAAAACTTAAAAGTTCCCTGCCGCACCTTGAGTGATCCTACTCATGTGTTGTGTGCTTCTACAGTGTCATGTAAAGAATAGATATCTACATTAAGGGATCCTTCACTTTATACTGAGCTCCCAGGAAATGTAGATTTCAATTAGCTCTATAAAGCTTCCAAACTAGAGAACTGTATATGCCATTGGTCCTCTGTGTTTGTGTCCTGATGGAGCTGAAAATCCTGTTTTACACAAGTTGTCTGTTTCTCTTCTATATATTTAGCCTTACAGAATTATGTATACACTCAACAAAGTGTGAAAATTTTAAAGCTGCCTGTGATTCCGCCTCTGCACATGCATGTTCTCTGCTATGTATTTTTAAATACAGCTCTCATCTCAAGTAAAAACACGCACCATAAATTTTGAAAATAGTGAAGAAAAATAAATGCTGCTCTTATATTCTCTAACTACTATGGGATTTAATCAAATAAAGCAATGCATTGTACTGACTGTGCATGGTGGAGCTGAAGAAGTTTTATGTCTGATAATATGGATTCCAAAGTCCTTTTTCTTGTAGTCTTAGTATTTTCTTAATGTTAAGGTTTTTTTCTTTAACGAAAGTTATCCCTTTTTAGTAACAATGTCTTTCTGCCTTCTATCTAGGAACTGATAGAGAATGTAGTAACTGTTGCAGAAAATACGGCTGATGAACTTGCTCGCAGTGATGGCCGAGAAGTCCAACTGGAAGAGGATCCTGACTTACAGCTACCTTTTCTTTTACCAGAAGATGGCTACTCCTGTGATGTTGTCAGAAATGTTCCAAGTGGTTTACAAGAATTTTTAGATCCACTCTGTCAGAGAGGTTAGTTCTTCTGTTGTTGTACAATGATCTTCTTTTTTTGGCGTAGCGAACACAGAATGCAAAATATATGTTAGCTAAATGCAGACTACTTACTTTTTCTTTATGTATGTTTCAGTCTTTTTGTACTGTGTTCTTTAAATGTTTACTTTTGCAACCCATAAAAAGTATGCAGGAATTTTTAATCCTTACCCTTTCTCTCTGTCCCTTTCATTCACTTTCAAAGTTCTAAGTAAGCAATGCTGAGTTACTAGTGCCTACTGAAACTTTTTTTTGCCTTTGCTCCAGAGGTTTTTTGGATTTTGGTGCTAGAGCAGCAAAAATTTACATAAATGTAAAGTTTGTAATGCTTCAAAAATTTCACAGTCAACTTCTAAAGCTAATGTGAATTAAATAAAGTCACTTTTTTTTTTTTACTCATTAGCTGCTTCCATATAACAAAAAACCACAAGCTAAAACCAGTTCTTTTAATGTTCATCACTGTCAGCATGTATGGTTTGGACATTTGTAGTACAACGAAATTTCACATGACAAGTTGAGAGCTCTTGTGGTTGGGCAAAAGTGACCTAAACTTGAGAAAGTAAAGTAGGGGGTCTGTCAGAGCATTTACAATGAATGAACAAGTTACGATCCTTACCTTGTGCTAGTCAATTTTATTAGAAGCTTTTTTGTTACATAATTAATAATTTTCTGCTTGAAAAGCAGTTGTTTAAAAATTTCCACATGAATATCATGGTAGGTAGGACAGCAAAGGAGGCTATCAACAAAGCAGACTTACTCTATCCTACAGGGAGGTTGTGTAACTTTTAGTTCCAACTCAGTTTATAGAAAAGCCATATTCTTTCATTTAAAAAAAAAAAAAAAAAAAAAAGGTAGGAAACTGACTGTTTTGAAAGTACGGTGAGTTACAGAGGATGTAGTCTTGAGACTAAAGAAGACTAGTAGAATAAATTTTTTAATCAATAAATATAATTCACTTTCCGTACAAATGTCTGTATAGTTATTACAAGTAAGGCCTTTTTAATGCATACATTCAAAATTTTACTTTTTAGGTATCCCTTAAATTATGCTGAGGGACTGGTTTGCAGTAAATCAGTGTAAAATGAATTGCTGAAAGATGGTCTTTGCAAGGAGGAGAATCTCATGTATTTGGATGGAGTGATTTGTAATTTGACTGTGATGTAGATTCTCACTGTTCCTGATTTGGGAGTCAGTGTTGGATACCTCTCAGCTGCTGTAGCTCCATTTTATTTAAATTCTAGGAATTGCTTAATTAACAAAAGAAAACCCCAAACCACCAAATAAAACTCCACTTTTAACTGCACAGTTGCATTAAAAAAAAGTAATGAGTCCAGGTGAAGCTTCACCTCTGCCAAATCTATGCTGCACTGGTTAGCTAGATAGACACGCTGCAAAACAGATTTCCGTGGTGCTGTCTTATTCAGAGTTTTCTGGTGGTTTGTATTCTAAAAGATCACTTGGTGTTTCATGTCTCTCTTGAGTCATGCAATATTTTGCAGCCTAAGAGTTTTCTATGAGCTTGTAGTGTTTTTAAATACATATGTTTCTCAGAAGCAACAGCTATAAAACTAGGATTTTGTAGATACCATAAAATTGCAGCGAAACACATAATGGCATCTAAGATACAAGATTCAACATAGTAATGAATATAAAAAGATAAATACTGCGATTTGGTCTTTCCTTGTGGCAGGCTATTTGATTTTAATTAATCTGTTGAGAAAATAATCACGTTGATGTTACTTTTCTCATTTAGGTTTTTGTAGACTAACACCTCATTCACGGTCACCGGGCACGTGGACAATATACTTTGAAGGTGCAGACTATGAAAGTCACCTGTCACATGAGAATGCTGAGCTAGTAAGTATTGATTCAGTGAATAATTGTCAAAACTTGAATAGTGATTTCTTGGCAAGCCATTGTGTTTTACGTGATGAGTTTTAATCCTTATTAGGAAGAACAGGCTTCGTAATTAAACATGTAGTTCATCAGTAATTTGGTGAATTGAAGTAACTACTTGCAGATTATTTTAAGTCAAGTGTTTTTCTAGGCTGTGGCATAATAAAATTCTCATGTAAGCAAACTTTGTTGTGTTCCCCCACCCTGGGAGTAAAGAAATTCCTTTTAAACACAGCAAAAATACATGCGGACATGCACCTGCAAATAACCTGTAATGTGAATGGAGCAGCAGGCTGCTTTTATTTATAAACTGGCATTTACCAACTAAGTGTTTAGTATTAAGTTGTAATCTGGTACTTTTTTTTTTTTTTTGGCTAAGTTTTCAGGAAAAATTCTTTAGTTTTCCTTTTCATTATACTTACTTAAGAAGGCTTTCACTTCACTGTGGGGTGGCTTTTTTTCTATTGTAGGTTTTTTTGTTTTGTTTTGGGTTTTTGTTGTTGTTTTTGACTATGTGATAACCAAGAATACCAAAGTTACAGAGCAGCTTGGTTTTGGAAAGATGGTGGCTTTATGTGAAATCATTTTTAGAGCAACTAAACAGAAATAGCTTCATGTTCATAAGTTAGATGACATTACACAGTCTTGCTGCAGTGACCTAAAGAACGCATTTACTTTGCAGAAGAGAGCATCTCTGAAATCTGTATGACTGATACAGCAGAGCCCAGTCTTGAACTGATAAGCCAAGCTCTGCAGGTTTGGTATCTCCATAAACAGGCATTTGACTGAGGAAAATATAGCAGAGACATTCTTGAGACATCATACTCTTCCTTCTCCCTTTGTAACTCTAAAAAAATGCATTTTTTTAGATCTAGTGGAAACAAAAATCATCTGAAGTCATACTAGGTATTTGCTGTTTCTCGTACTAAGAAGAAGCTGAAGTAGAGTTCTGGCCAGTCTTCCTTAAACAGGCTTGATAAAGAAATGCAGGATGAGTGAATGCTACTATTTCATTCATCCATGGAAATAAATGCCACGTAAGACTGTTCAAATAACCTGATCTAATCATTTTTCTCTTTGGTGCGTGTATGTTAATTGAATGTGCTACACTTGAGAGTGCTAGAAGTCTTTAGCCTTGCTGTCTGAGCAGTGCTCTCAATGCCAGTTCACAAATCACCTCTTGGTGCAACATCTCTACATAATCTAAATAGTAGATAAATGTTCCATTTTATAGCTCTGAGGTCTTCCCTCTCTCCCCGGCTGCCAAGTCAAAACTTCTCACAATTCTGCTTTTCTTGACAGTCTGGAGAATTGCCCAGGCTAGGCAGTCCTCCTCAAATCTTCACTGAAGATTTTCTTTTGTTTGTGGACCAAGAGAGAAATTCAGGATAGACTGATGGCAAAGTCATGTTCCCAGTGACTTACCTTTTCCAGTGTGTATGGTTTTTGTTGAATTAGTTCAATAACATTTCTAGTAAAATTAATGGAAAAAATCCTAAAGTTGGAATAGGTTCTGTTCTTCTGCCATCCCTGGCACAGGAGTGCTAAAATACTAAAAACTGCTTGCTTTTCTCATACTTGAACTTCATCAAAAAGTGTTAGTATTTTTTTAATGAATTTCCTTTGCTTATATTTTTACTTTGTCATGCATCTTGTGGAACTTGCAGCTAGCAGGTTTTAATATGAATACAAGCTAGGGTGCTTTCACTTATATGCTTCAGCTAATGAAGACTGTGATGGCAACTTTTTGCGTAGTGGGAACTGGCAATGTTGCAAAGATACAAAAAAAGTTACTGAACAGGGTTAGGGGCTCTGGTAGTATTTGAGTTACAAAGGTTTCAGAAGTGAAATTTTTTTGGAACTTTCTTTGAAAGCTTTAACCCTGCCTCTGAAATGAATTGCCCTCTTAAGATCTTTGCAGAATTATTATCTTCAAGATGCAGCACTGAAAACTGAGCTCCATATAGATCACCCTCACCTTTCTAATAGGGGCCTACTGAGTCTGAACTTCAGTTTTCATTAAAAGTTACTACAGTTTTATAGACCTGTTATATTTCAAATTGTGAATCATTAATAATCTCTTTACTGAATTAGAGAAAGAGAAGCAATGAGTAGACTTCAAAACTTCAGCAGTGTTCGTAACACAGGTCTAATACTTGATAATGTGAATCCTTGTTGATCAAATGTTAGAGATTCTAGCTTTTAAAATGGAGTACCAGACATATTATTTAGGGTGCAAGATCTGCTGCTGCACTAACAACTTAGTTTTGATTGTAGATGAACTATTTTGCGTGGTAATTTTCCTAGCCGGGCAGCGAATATGAACTCTTGTCTTTTTTCTTTTTTCTCCTTCCCTGTTTGATAGGCTCAGCCTTTGAGGAAGGAACCTGAAATTATCACTGTAACACTAAAAAAACAAAATGGAATGGGCCTGAGCATTGTTGCTGCCAAGGTATGGAAGTCAGTTTGTTTAAGTGTTATTGGAAAAAGCTTTTTTAAATCAGCCTGCTGTGGAAAATGTTAATGGAAAAGTCTATTTCCCTTAAGTTTGTTGTGCACATCGTGCTGATCATACTTTTATTTTGGCTGGGCAATGTTTCTGTAAAATACACAGATATGAACAATACAAGAGGAAACATAATATGGATGTAGTTGTTATGACATTTAAGTTTAAACCTCTACTACAGGTTTACTCATTTTTCAGAGTCAAAAATTGACAGTGTTATTAAATGGAATTAGTAAACAGGCTTATTTAGCACTTCTGAAAAGTAGCAGAAGTATCTATGAAAGAAAAGTAGTAGATATAAAGAATAAAATGTGTGGTTTGTTGTTTGGTGTTTTTTTTAATTTGATGAATAAATAAATATATACATTAAAGCTTGTATGCTTTCTACTATGAAGACAACACCTTATGTTTTTCACAGTGTACAGATGCATGTATGACTTCAGTTTTGCTTCTTTATAGTAGAGAGCTAGTGTGTTAAGTAGCTTTGTGAAGGAGGGTGTATCTCTTGCCCTGACTTGCTGAAATTGTGGGTGTATACTACTCTTAGTAGCACTAGATAGTAATGTATAGAATGCATATACAACTCCAGCCACCAGATGGAGGACTCCACTAGTTGGTTGGTTTTGCTTTATTAACTGGGTCACATAGCAGAGAAAATCTTTGCGTTTTAAGCTTGTTATAAATTATGCAACATTGATATCCAAAAGTCCTTGTTGTCATTATGTGGTGTGGAACAGATAAAACAAGTCTTTCCTACGTCTCTTCACCGTGTAGTACATGAAACTTCAGAATGCTGTAGTTCTCCTTGGCACTTAGTGCATGGGCTGAAAACATGATTGTTCTACTGCTTTTAAGTTATCTCACATAGTTAATTGCTTCTAAACAGCGCTATTTTTTTTCTTCTACAACTTTGCTCATTTCGTAGTCTGTTCTTGAAACAGTAATCTTGCATGGTATCAGCTTTAAAGATTTATTTCTGACATCTGTGAAGGAATACCAGGTATCAGGTGTATGTTGCTAACAATCAGCAGTTATTGAGGAAACTATTCAGGATCTGAAAAATGTAACTCAATATTCTGCTGTTATTTTGGTGGAGTGGGTTAATAATTTGAGAAGCAAATACTAGATCTTGAGATACGCCAGATTAAATATGTACCAAGCTTCTGACTGCTATCTGCATTTCTGTTGAATGTTTCAAAATGTGTAGTGGAAATTTATTTTTTTTTTCCACTTTAAACTGTGAAATCTGATTTCTCATGTAGAGAGAAGCAGGATATAGCAGGGGGGGAAGTTTCCCTTTTCACTGGAGCTGGCTGGCTTCTATATGCTGTTTTAACAACTGACACTCTTTAACTTCCATTAGCAGTATGTAACAGTGCTACTAGTCAGTGTGTAAGCTTGATTTGAAAGTTTTTTACAAGTTATTTAACCAATTTCATGATTTCTTTAACGTGGTCAGTGATGGAAGCAGCAGTCTTCCTCTCAGCACAGTTGCAGAAACACTCGCTGGTTCAGGCAGTGATTGCATTTCATCTTGCTGCTGTGTGCCTGCCACAGTATTGGAATTCTGACTTTAATACGATTATATCTTAAATCTTGATCTGAAATAAGCAAAAGGCAGATTTTTATTTTAGTTTCAGTGTATGTAGAATAGAAACTTTGGCTAAATTTGAAGTCAGCAGAATGTCCATTGAATAGAAATAATCGTCTTGCATTAAGTGTTGAAACAAGTTGCTGTAGTAGTTAAATAGGATTATTTTCAAGGGGTTATTTCAGGGTTTCAAAGTTGCTTATTGTAAGTAATTAATAGCATGTTTTTCCCATAATAGGCTCCATAAAAACAACAGAGTAAGGAAGAATACACAGACATTAATTTTCTCAATCTGGCCAGAGCAGAACAGATGAGAGAACTGAGTGAGTGTGACTGAGAAGCTAGCGATAGTGGGTGGATTTTTTTTTTTCTTTCCATTCCTATCTTGCTGACTTTTACGAATAATTTTTCCAACAGGTCTCCAGTCATGTATCTTTTACCAGCATAAAAATTAAAATTCTTTTTTTTTTTTTCCTTTGGCCGACAAAAATGGAAGAAGTAGTCCAGTAGGCTGTTTGTTAAAATTTTCCAAACATTAACCGGATAGAATATCTGAAATGAGAGGGAGAGGCGAGTGTGAGAATAAATTTAGGTTTTCCTAACTTTTTTAATAGTAAGAGGTTGGCTATCAAATGCTTGTATGAAAGGACCTTACAGTTGAAGAAATGAAAGCTCATATTCAGTTTGAGAAATACAGTTACTGCTGCCGTGCACAGGATCCCAGTTTGATTGCTGACCCAATTACATTTCTTGAACTATTGGTTTCTAGAGTGCTTCAAAAGTGCTGTAATTGAAGAAGATGCAGCGGCTGGTCAACAGGTGGCCCTGCTCCAACCAGTGAAAGATGACCCTGAATCTATTCAGCTTTGGTTAGGAAAACAGTAGGTTTTTTTCCTGTGATGTGACAAAATAGTTGCTCCCGGTAACAGGCTGTAAGAATGCCTTTGCATGTCAGTGCTGACCTGCCTTTCTTGTTAAGTCTTATTGGGCTCCTTGTACTTGTCACTGGCTTTAGATGAAGTTGGTTAAAATGTAGGTTGGTGGCATTCTAGAGATGGATGAAATGGGCAGATTCTCAGAGATCACAAAAATAATTCCTACTGACTGCTTTTCTTCCTTCTACCCATTGCAAAAAATCTGCACTTTCCTAGTAATCTATATTCATCTCTGAGGAAACATACAATGAATTTATCATTTGATAATTCTTCTGAGTTTTTGCAAGTTTGCAGGGTTTTGTAGATAAAGTCTGTGCCAATTAAGAGTTTTTAATGGGGAAATTTAGATACCATACCTTACATACCCCTTCCACACCAAATGTTCTTAATTACCAAGCTACTGTCATGCCTTCTCTGCTGCAATCAAAAAAGCTGATTGGAATTGAAGCTAAGGTTATACAAGCAGAGAAGTGATGCAACTTGCATTGAAATGCTGTGCACCTGCTTATTCTTATGATAGATGATTTCAGTTTGTGATACAAGGTGATTGCAAACACATTGACATTAATGTAAAAACAAAACCAAAGGAGGTAAGTCAAGGAGTATATGAAGGTGTTAATGAGAGAAGAAAGGGAAAGCAGTTTATCCATTAGGCTAAGGTCCCTGGGGACCCCTTATTTGATCATCTTTCAACCTAATGACAGGTAAAATGTTTAAGTGCATTACTTTTTAATTAAATAAAATATGAGTTGCCGTGAAATAGAAGTTTTAAAGGCCTGCCAGGAGTGCTGGAGAGAGCAGGAATGCTGCGCGTCACCTAGTTCACCTCACTTTGCTGTAAGGGTCTTTCCTGAGCCCCTTTGAGCAAGCATGTAGTAAGCATGTACATTATATGCAAACATACCAGAAAAAACAAGTTTGGTTATGAAACAACTGTTAGCTGCCAGAGCACTGTAAACAGTGTTGTGTTTGTGTGGGGTTTGTTTGGGTTTTTTTAAATTGGGAAAATACCTAACAGCATTTCTTAAACTGAACACACAGATTTTGATTTTTATTTAAAGTTAAATTGTATAGCTTCAGATGTGATCCAAAAAGGTAACTTGTTGTTTTGCTCCTTTTGAAGGTGTTGCATGTTTTCTTACAGTAATGCTCCTGTAGCTTTATTAGCAGTAGCTTTTGTAATAGGTATATTGAAATGTAGTTGGTAGGAGTGGTTGGGCATCGGGAACAGTATTGCTTTTTGAGGTTGTGTGCAGAATTTGGTTGCTCTAACCCTGAAAGATGTTTTGATGTTAAAAGCTGCCTGACTCCCAACCACATTGCGGTTGAGTTTTTATGAAATCCAGATGATTTGGAAGCAGCGTGTGCATGCAGTTTACTTTAAAAATATATCGCTTTTTGGGGGCTTTCACATGTGACTTCTCAGCCATCTGTGGGCCAGCACATTACTTCCTGTTTAATTTGGAGGGGGTTTTTGTCTTTTGTACAAAAGGGCTCCCTTTTTGTTTTTTCTAGCAGTTTTCAAAGTTTAGTAAAGCCTCTAAAGTAAATGGAAGTCGGAACAGCATAACTGATTACGTAAGAGTCTGAATATTGTATTGGTTATAGCTGGTGTTGATAAATGCTACACTGTGTCATAGCATCCAGCTCCCAGTTATCTTGATGGGTATCTTGGAAAATCCAGCAGACTAGAGCGGTGGTTGCTGTTGAGGGCTGAAAGAGAAGTGGAGAATTGTTTTTTTTCTTTCAAGGATCTGTAGTCCCGGAGATCAAAATGTGGTTTTCTGTTGTTGGAAGAACAGAATCCATGGTAAGTCTGTTCAGGTTTCTGTTGGGACTGTTTTTCTCTGAAGTTTTAAATACTATCCCTGTACTTTCTCCTGCTCTCTTGCTTGTTTAAACCTGCCAGTAGTTATTTGTTCGTGTAGCAGCAATGTAATACAGCATGCAGTTAAATGTAGTCAGATGTGTTAGTAGCTAACTTTCTAAAATCTAGAAAGAAAAAAACTAATTTTTTAGCTTGTTCTTCATAGGCACTCCTCAACTTTGTGGAAGTGACTATTAATATTGAAAGTTTTAGGTGTGATAACTGCTGTTTTACTGTGGCAGAGCATGAATAGCATGACCTGTGATCTGTTTACTTGTCATATTAGTTGGCTTTAATCCAGGTTCCTCTAAAAGTCTGTTTTCCCCTTATAAAGCTTTAGTAGAATAATTAAAATTGACATCCCAGACAGTATATATAGGATTTTTAATACTCTGTAGGCCCTTCTGAAAAGACCAGAACATGCAAATACGTTGCAGTTAGGATATCTTATGTTCAACACATTCACAGAGTGAAGGCATTTAAATTCTGTTTACTGCACAAAAGAAAGAATTCCCATGTTCTGCAAGAATGATAGAGCAGGTTTTGTTGATTAATCTTCACATGCTGGTTATATTCATTAGTATGCTACGATTTAGTCCTTTAAAGTATGGCACACTTCTACTTCTTGCTCAGTTATCTTTTATTAGTAGAACAGAAACAGCTACCTTAAAATATATACAAGCACCTTAAAATACATACGTGTATGCCCCTACTGGCATATAAATCAGAGTGTATTTTCTAGGGGTTTTTTTAATGGATGGTCAGATTAAATATTTTCATAGCGCTTGCTAAAATAGGATGAGATGGTGATAAGGTATTTTTTTAATAGAAGCATTTCAAGCACTGAGTGTGACAGTTCCTCAATAAATATTCTGGGGAAAGGGCTTACTTTTCTAAAAACAAGTGTGTGGCATCTTAACCATAAGTAACTTATATTAATTGGCAACCTTGTTTGTTCTTAAGGTTTAATTAAATCATTCTAAGTTGCTTTATTTTCTAAACTGTTGCTCATAATTTTATATTTAACAGCCAATTAAAGGTGTTAAATTTAAGGAGGGTTTGAGCCTACGAGGAATATCAATTTCAATGTGGAATTTTTCTGAAAGTTTGTTCTACAAATATCTTTTAGGTGATCTATGTAGAAGGAATAGCCTTAAACATTCATTTAATTATTTCCCCCCACCCCCTAAAAAAAAAAAAATTGAAAATTAGGCATATAGTTAATACTGGTAACATAATAGAAAAATTTGATATAGACAGTTGATGGGATTATTATTTTTTTTTTAACTGTTAGGTCTTTGCTTGTGTTCCAGGTCTTAAGATGTCTTAAGATTTCAGGTACCTCAGTATCTGAAGCCTTCTTGTGGCTGTGCTTTCTAAGTATTTAAGGAAAATTTTTGCCCATTCCTCCCAGCATGAATTAATTGAAATGTTTAAGTAAGAAGATTTAGAAGTTGTTTTGTTTCAGGGTTGTTTTTAATGCTCGTTACTAATTCACATCAGTGGTCTGAACTACTGATGCTGCCTTAACAGGCTTCTGAGGAGGAACTTGAAGTAAAAATGTAGTATTTAATTGTCACTTCCAGTACAGATTTCTCAGTCTTGCAGGAATAAGATAGAATGTATGTTGCCAGTTTATTTTTCATCATGAACAAATAAGTAGCTATGTGTTAGCAATTTGCCTGTTTCTTGTTGATAAATGACTTCCAGCAGGGCTTTTGGTTAAATTTTGGTACCTTGTAGATGTTCTATAAAATTTTGCTAATGCTTTCATATGCTGTGTAAAAACCAAAACTTATGCCAGCACAGCATGATTTTTCTTCTCACTAGCTGTGAGACCGCAGCTCTGCTCAAGTGGAGTGTTTTTTTCTTTTTTTAATTCGCCTGTATTTAGATTGATACTGCAAATGGGTCACCCAGACATTTGTATTCAATGCCTTCTGGAAGAAAGCGAGTTTTAAAATTTATGTGCCAGTTCTTCCTTGCGCTAATACCTTCTGTATGCGGGCACTTGCTAGCAAGTCTGGAAAAGTTAGAGCGCACAAATGGTTTAGCTAGAATTCCTCTACCAGGCTTCATGCAATTCTGGCATTCAGATAACTTCCAAAATTCTGTTTAGATACATGCTAATACAGCATTTAATTTTAATTTTTTTTACTCTTATTAATAGAAGAGACTTTCAGAAGTTAACAAATTCTGTGTAGACTTTTTCCTATATGAATAATCCTCTCAACTGGAGTTGAAACTTAGGTGCTTACTAGTACGTGATAGTGTACACAGTGATACTGGATTAAGTTGTATCCATCTGAAACTGCAGAGCAGCTTTATGTGGAAGACTCTGCTGTGGGTGTTTTCTTGGCTGTAATTTGTGCTCGGCTATAGAGCCAAGCGCCGTTTCTTAAAAAAAGTGCAGCGATATAGGATAGGTTTTTTCCAAAATAGATTGCTCAGTATGTCTGGCCTGTAAAGTCCTATCCACAGACATAATTAAGCTGAGGCATTAGTTCACAGTTGCCTTAACGGGGAAGAGCATCACAGAATCTCCAATACGACTTGTAGATTGGTACATAACTCTAATAGCCCTTAGTGTGTCATTGCTCCTAGAGTATTTATAGCAAATGTACATTAAAAAGTTAACCCTTGTTTGGGGAAATAGAGCTTAAGCAATATATTTTCCTTGAGTTCAGGAGAAGATTTTTCCTTTGAAACAAAAGAGAAATTAAATCAAACAGGCTCATGTATTTAATTTCTTTAGTTAAAAATTTAGAGTGCTTTTATGCTTTTGAGGATTTCATATGAATCTTAATTTGCAGCATTTATAATAATAAGAGGCTTCCTTTCCAGAAAGGTGAAGAAAGACTAATGAATAAAACTTGCTTAGTCTTGTACAAATCTTGTATATGAAGCATTTTCCCTTTACTTACCACTTTTCCCATTTCATGAGAGCAAGAGTAAAGCACAATTAGGAACTGTTGCATTCTTGATTCCAGTCTCAGAATGAGACTTTAGGCCAATTGCCTTAGCTAGTTTGTTTAATTGCTTTGGTTTTCATTAAAGAAGGTATGTTTTAGAACCACTCAATTTCCAGAGTGTGAGAGAAATGACATTGTTACAAATTGATATACTTCTGTGTAACACAGAAGGTACTGCAGCTATTTGTGTCAGCATGCCTGCTTTCCATGTTTATCTAATTGCCTTATTAAGGTTTCTGAATACCACAGGGTTTTTTGTTTTGTTGTTTGTTGTTTGGTTTTTTTTAAAAGACAACATATGCACAAGACTACAGTGCTGCGTATTTTATTAATGCCATCTTGGGAAGTCTGTTACCAAACATCCTGGTTTCTTTGGTCTTTTATCTCCTGGGAGAAGCACACTTTAGGAAGGTAGAGGGGTGGTGCAAGTCAATGTTGATTGCAAACATTCTTTTATAAAAAAAGTAACAGGTAACGCCTATTCCATTAAAGAGAACAACAAAATTCTTTAGTCCTTTCTCCTTACACCTTTTGAGGCCATTTGTAAATAGAGCTTCTGGATGCAGTGGATGTGGAATTTTTAGGTCATCAGATGCTTCAGAGTCCCGTGATACTGTACAGCTTGCAATCTAGCTTTTTTTCCTCTGAATAGTAAGACACTTTTCATCTGTTTTCCCACCCAGTGCAACTTAAAAGCTGCGATGGAATTGTTCATAGATGTTAAATGCTTGATATTTCTTTGCCTGTAAATAACGTTGATTGTCACCAAAGTTTGAATCTTCCCTGCCTGTTTTGTTTAATGGGAAAAGTTTTGCCCACTTGTGACAGTAGTTTGTCCAACTCCAAAAATGTTTGGGTTTTTTCCCCCTACCATGGAGGATAATGAGAGGGGAAAGCAGAAGCTTACATATGTGGAGCATGGGTCAGTTTTAAATTTTTTTTTAAGTCAGGGTATGACGTGACTCCAAGCAGCTGTAGCCACAACTAACAGACCAGTTTTACATAGAGTAGGCTGCTTCACCTCATTTATATTTGGAAATTATATAAGGCATGCGATGAAGTATTCTGTCTAATAATGACAGATTTCCAAAGCCTCTACATTGGTCTTGAGGCAGCCGAGGCCTTTGCTTCCTTTGAGAAAGTGTGTGGGGGGGGTTCTGATCTTCAAGTCCAGAGAAGTTTGCCCTCACTGGAGGCAGGACCAGTAGCTATAAAGTTGGCCTTTCCCATTCCTCTGGGCTGACGGCAAGTAGCTCAATGAGTTGTAGATGTAGTATGTTCGGTACCTAAAGTAGATAAGTACGTACTCATCCAGATACAACCTACAAAATGCATGTAGCTTTAGGGAATGTGTTTGGGTGATCAGAAACCTTTGCTTTTGCCTCCTAGAGACTACATTTGTAAACTGGCTGCATAAGTTTAGTAAACTGATATTCTTTAAAATGTGTACAAGCTTGGGTTATTTAAATGTTTCTAGACTAATGACAGGGAGGTCAGACTGAGACTTGATTCTGTTGCATAAACTTGCTTTTAAGGATGTTTATAAAAACTTACAAGAGATCGTCCGTGTAAACTTAAGAGTCTGGAATCAGAATTAGCCTTGATAAAAATCAGTAAAATCTACTCTGGGCGTAGACAGATAAAAGATTTCAGGCCTGATGGCTGGTATCAGGCTTGATAGCTACATTTCTGTCCTGTTTTGTTTAAAGACGTTTTAGTTGCAGGGATTCATTCTGGTTTTAAACTGTTTCGTTTTTATAAAATACAACAGAAGCTTCACAAAAAAGACCAACTTGGGGAAACAGTATCATCCTTGAAATGTTATGAGAGATACCAGGTCCTAATATTTCAGCAAGGTATATTTGTGTATGTATATACATACACATATGTGTGATATCTACATTATTAAAATGAAATCTTCTTTAATGTTTGCGTAATTATGCAAAATCCAAGAAAGCCTTGAAAACTATTTATTTTAAAAAATTCTCCAATGGTTTACGTGAACTTGCATTACGTTGGAGTGTTTTGACATGTAGTCTTGGTATCTGAAGCCACTTAATTGGAATATTACTTTGAAAAGGTTGGTAACTGTATGGCACTTTTTTCTGGATTCAGTCGAACTTTCACTGGGGAGTGAAGATTCCTTCACTTCAGGACTACTTTTTCATGTTACTATTTATGTGAAGCTTGAAACCATTTAAATATTCACGTATTTAAGACAGAAATCTTAAAATCGGTATTGAAAGATCATTAGGAAGACTTTCTTGCATTTTATGTAAATGAAAGTAGTTTTTAATACATGTAACGTACTTAAAAAAACCTTGTTATTGAAGTGTATTTTTTTTCTTTAGTCAAATGTGATTCTGCCAGTCTTTATTGGAGGCTGTTAATCACTCCAGTTTTATTGGAGTGATAAACAAAGTACGTGAAGCTAAACAGGTATGGGCACATGATGGTTTAGAACAAGTTATGACAAGACCTTACTGTGAATTGTCTGGAGCGTTACCGGTTTGGTTAGGTGCCGTACCTGCAAACATGTTTTGCAAATGCATAGTTTTTCCTTAATTACTTCATATTACAATTTTGCTGTCATTCCTAACAACTGGAGAAGTGTTTTTGTAATAGTTTTCATAGTTTTAATTCTAATGATAGGTATTGAAATAACTAGTTCATCCTACAGATCACTAAAACTGCGAGAATATTATTAACCTCGGAGAAAACACAGCTAGTATGTGGTCCACCCAAGCTAGCTGTGGGACGTGATGTTTGGGGATGGGAGTAGCTTAACTGTTCAGAGGCCATCACCTCCTCACCAGATGGACCTTCATTCCCACCCTGGTACCTTTAGGTCGGGGTACTGGTGGGGCTGCGCGGTGTCTCGGCACCTCCAGCCCACCGTGCCGCTGGTGGCAGGTCCCAGCGTGGCACGGCACGGGTGGCTCGCCCGGGAACCCCGCTGCGCGTCGACGCAGCTCGCTAGCAGGAGCTGCCTGTTGTTCCTGCCGTGCCGTTACGGCTGCTTGTCCTGGCAAATACCAAACGGGAAGGAGGAGCGGGCGGGAATTCTTCTGCCTGCTTTTAATGCTTCCGTGGTGACTGAGTCACCAGCTCGTGGGCTAGCTGCGGTGCTGCCGTGAGGAAGACTGTATCTGATGTTCCTGTTATTCAACCTGCTGCTTCACATACAGTTGCGCTATATGGCGTGTCCCGATTTTAGGCCTGTTGTAATGTATGTGAGCCAAAGTTTCCCATGTTTGTTACTGACAAGGAAGTCTGATAAAATTCATCTTGCGACATAGCAACACGAGCAATAAAATCTGTTCTCCTTAAATACTTCCTTTAATTCTGTCATTTTTATTAATTCGTTACTGCTGTAGTCTTGTACATCCTCAATTTTACATTCCTCTGATGTAGGAGTAGTTGGGTTTTTATTTTTTTTTCAGATCACTGTAGTTTATCTCGTTCTTTTCCTTATTGGTCTGATTACTCCATAGAAGTAGCTGTAAATTTTTTTTAATGCTGCCTCTTCTATTTCTAAATTTCTCATAGTAATTTTTTAAGCAAATGCAGTATTAAGGGCGCAGTCCTGTTAGAGCAAGGAGGAGCTTGCAAAATAACGCTAATTGTGAAAACAAGTATGGACTGCTGTACGCTGATGTGTTGCTTGATAGATGGCCCAGATGATAAGTGAATGTGATGGAAAATGACTTGTTTCTTGTTAGGCTGTCTCAAAAGCCAAGGTTAGATTGTACTATCCAACTCAGTCCTTTGGCTTCTTTAACATGACAGAATTTTTGTAGTCAAGCAGAGAATCGTACCAGGCTTAAAAGGGACAAATACCCATTTGGACAAGAGGTATGAAATCTTTGCATACCTTTGTCTGCCATAAATTTTAGTCATCTGAGCATACTTTTTTTTTTTCTTTTGACACATTAAATGCGTGATTGACTTGGCTCTGTTGTATCAACTTTGTTTTCCTTTCATCCTACTGCTCCCAGCAAATTTCCAGATTATTTTTTTTTTTTGAGGTTGCAGTCTGTGTGCCTTGAAGAGTTGAAATCCCGTAAACAAACCTAATATTTTGGGGGGAGTGTTACTTTCTTCACCTTCCAGGTTTTCTTTTAATGAGGGACTCTAGTGTTGGACACCTTTTTTTCTTTTTTTCCTTTTTTCTTTTTTTTTTCTTTTTCTTTTTAGTGGTTTCCCCCCCACCCTGTGTCAGTGCTGTGACTCTTAAGTATATTGTGTTGGCATTCTAGATATTGAAGTTGTGCTGACCAGAGGTGCCAAAATTTGCTCTTTAACTCCTATGGATTGCCATAGTTGCATGAGTTTTCAGAACTTTTCTAATATTTCAGGTCCTACAGGAAAGTAATTCAGTCAATTTGTTTATTCAATAAGTTCTTTACTAAATTCCTTTATATCAGGTGATATGTCCTGGGATACTAGCTTAAGTTTTCCAGTTGTCCTGCTTATTTAGAAGACATTTATAAAAGTTCATGGAGTTTTTGTTACTTCTTAATTTTCCAAATGTAAGTACTTAACAATAGGGTTTTTAATTAGTAGAGAAGAATGTGTGTGTATATATAAAAACATATATGCCAGTAAATACCAATGTTATTTATATTATATATGTAATAAAAAAATGTAAAAGTTGCTGTCTCTCAGGTGAGATTTTAATGTTGACGTTTTTTGTGGGCTCCAGTCTGTCTGAATTCATTAATCTCCAAGATAAGATAGGTTTTTTTTCTGAAACAGCTGAAAGCTCTTGCTGAAGTTCCAGATGGTTAACTGTGCTCTGCTCCACAGTCTTTGGCTGTATTTTCAGATGAAGTTCTCTTGATATTGTCAGTGTATTGGGGTTTTGGTTTTGGGGGGTTTTGTTTATTTTGGGGGATGGTGGTGGTGTGTTTTTTTTTTTTTTTTTTTATTCAGTGTTGCAGAGGAATGATAAAACATCCTCTGAAACAAATGAAATTGTTTACTGCTAAATCTTCTCTCTTACATGTATACTTTCTTGTTCATGAAATCCTCTGCTATTTTAGTATTTAATTGTTACTTTATGGTTTGGGAATATAGTCTGTAGTTTTTGTTTCTTCTGACAGGTCACGGGGTTTTGCTTTGAAAAGAATTGATTTAGGAAGTTTCATAAGTATTTTATAAAATATTCAATTTAGGTACTAGAGGGGGCACATCAACTTTTTTCTTATCAGTTTGGAGTTGAATTACAATATTTATGTATTTTACAGTGCTTGGGAGTTGAATTGCAGTATTTATTACATGCGTAGACTTCAGATGAAGCAGATTCAGTGTCAGTTTGTGTGTAGGGTCTACTCAGTTATTTGAGAAGGTCCCTTGTCAATGCAGCTACAAACCACCAGAAAAATAAGTATCTCTTGTTAGAACTAAGTTTTCCATATGTGCATTAGACAGATTAGAACATGGCTGAACATTGTTGAAAAACGGTAATGCTAAACTAGGGCCTAATTGGTACCACTTCAGTAACTTGAAGTTTTCATTTAATTTCAAATGAAGAGTTAGATTTGCATGGACTGTGCAACGTGTGACCTATGAACAGTACTGATGTGAAACTCCCCAAAATCATTGTCATCCAAATGTGTAATAACTTAACAAGCCTCTCTGTGTTTTATTTCCTTGCTTTTATTTATATCCTCAGGTTGTAATTTTAGACTCCATCTTGTAAGATTTTCCTAAACAAGTTTTTGTTCTGTGATAAGAGCTATTTGAAACTAGGCTACTATGACAAAAATAAAGCTAGTCCTCTTTTGTAAAGCTTGCCTATCTTTCTTCAGTCCCACTTTAAATATTGTTACACAGAGTAATGTGGGCCACACAGCTTCAATTAAGCCAGATAGAAGGGAAATGGAACTTTTGAAGAGTTTTAATTGCAGGATTTATTGATGCTGTTTCATACCTTAAGTTTTTTGCTTATCCTCTTGACTTGTAGCTCCTTTTATTCTTACTTTCAGTGAGGGGGACTCATTGTTTATTTACTTTTTACAAGGTAGTCTGGTCCCTTAAACAAACATTTTCCCACACACTCTTTTCTTCATTTAGATTTAGGATAAAGACCTGAGTTACCATTCTAAGCAGACTTCTGTATGCAGAAGTGTCCTGTGTTTGCCTTTACCTCCCAAGTAGGATTAGAAGATCTATTAAAATTCCATCTAAATGCGAAAGTTCCCCATTGTCATAGAATTCCTGCAGCAACCTGTAAGTCACAGCAAATTTAGGATTAATTATTCTCATACTCTGACTAAACTCAAGTGCATGCCAAATTTGCAAGTGCAGTATGTTAACATTTTTCAACTTGTGCTGTTTTGAAGCATTAAATTGCTTCTTAAGATAAGTGTAAGATAAGAAAAACTTTATACAGGTATTGCATCTCATGCAAATGGATGGTTTCATTCTGAGTACTGGACCTAATGGTTTTCCTCAGCATGCGTTGCCTGTGTACATCCGTCTTAAAGATGAATAAGCCCAAGCATGGAGAAGATTATTTTCAAGAATCTTTTCATGTTTTTACTCGGACACCTAATTAAGCTTCCTGGAAAAAAAGGGGGACATTTTTATTCCCTTGTGTTAATTACATCAGTAAAGGTGTGTTGTTTTTTTTTAACAGGATGCATTTACTTCAGTTCTAGATAAGCTCTTCATCTCCATCCCTTGCTAAAGTCAGGATGACTTGTATTTTTTACATTAAAAGGGGAATGGGTGGGCCTTGGCAAAGTTGGGAAGTGTCTTTTGGTGCGCTTGCCATGCAGGCTATCAAAAGCTTAAAAGGAAAATGTTTTTCCGCTGTGTAGTTTGCTTCTCTGTGTGGGAATCTGCATGTATGTGGCCTTTTTTTGATTTTGCTATTGTTTTGGGACTCGGCTTCCACTAGAACACACTTGCTCTGCAGATGCTGCTCAGAGCTGCTTGGCAAGTCAATAGGTGACCTATAGTAGGATCTAGGAATTCAAACAGTTTAAATTGTTGGGTTGAAAATCACATTATTCACCAAACAGTGGAGTCTAAGGCTGCAGCAGAGAAACACTGATTATTTTATGTCATGCTGTTTTAACCCATTTGGGTATTGGGCAGCATTTAAACTGAAATATTCTCTTAGGTCAAACTCCCTAGGCATTTTTTTGTATTGCTTATTAAAAAGACGACTTCCCTAGTGGAAGTTCACAGATGTGCTCTAAACATGGGTGAATGTTCTTGTATTTAAAAGATGAACAATTCCCGGCTCTTATTTTCCTTCTCAAAGGGGGCTTTTGAGTTTCTAGCAGTGAAAAGCCTACTTGATATTTGCCCTATGTATTAACAGCCCCTGATGATTACGGCTGTGTTAGCACAGGTACACAGTTGCCGTAACCTGATAAAAGTTGGCACAACAGCTTAACAAGAATAATGTCACCCCCAGTGACTGACCCTCCCAGCAGCCCCTTTTCCTGTAGGTTTTAACAGTCGTGCTGTAAACCGTTTGAGGGAGCTGATTTGGTTGAAAACAAAGCTTTTATTTGGGAGGAGGAGGGCTGGGGCTGGGGGCCAGCTTAGCCTTCAGCCAGGTCTGTCGTGGGACCTGCCATGGCACAGTAGTGCCTGCGCAGGTCCAAGCGTGGGACAGCGTGGGAGCAGGCAGGTGGGTTTCTTCTGACACACTCTATGAGAGTACTGCTAGTGTCATTCTAATTCATTTAACATTTTTTAAAAAATACTGAAATGTGTAAATAGTGCTCCGCTTCTGGCCTCCAAACTTAGTTCTCTCTGCTTTATGCAGTTTTTATGATCTTAGGTTTTTTTCCCTATTGGTTATTTAACTGTATTGTAAAAGCACAGAATGGAGGTGTTTCTCATTTTGAATCTTAGGTCTGATGTACTTGAGGTGTCAGAATTTTTAAATGTCATGTTTCCTTTCTTCAGTCCACAATTCACCATTTGTCTAATTCTGATCGGCTAATGCCTTCCTTACAAAACTTTTTTCCCTATGGTTCTCTGCTTTGGCTATGCATTGTAACAACAGATACCATTTAGAGCTAAACAAAAGAGATCTTCAGAGTAGAGTGTTATGCTCATGCAGTTCAGTTCAAGATTATTGTCACCCAGGTGAACTGAAGCAGCAGTAGTAGGTTTGTGGGGGTTTTCCAGTGAAAATTGAAAATTTTCCTTAAATTATTACTTAAGGGGAAGGATTTCCCAAAGTTTTCGTCAGAAAGGTACTATTGCTTTCTGCAAGGATTGTGGGAAAAAGTTGCTTCAAGTGGGAAAGAAAACAGGTAGATTGGTAGCACTAGAGAGTTTACTACTGTGGATGAGACTTGTTTACACGCACACACCCACACACACCCATCTAGAATTTGCTGTATTATTTTTTGAAAATACTTGTACAGGTTTGTGAAGGTTTGGGGGGTTTTGTATTTGGCTATACATATTTGAGAAAATGTGCTGTAGGTTCCAGTATGTTAATCTTGGGGAGGGGAATAAACCATCTTTTTATGCTTACTACATTCTTGCTTTCCACAGTCATCTAACTTCTCTACAGTTGTGGTGTTCTGTTTGGTTTAACGGCTTTACAGATACATATGCTTTTGGTATTCAGGATTGGAGAAAATAAAGAGAACTGAAAAGAACGATTACCATATTATTGTTATTGATACACACATGTCATCACTCTGATTTGTTTGTGGGGGAATAGTTTTAGTTATGTTGACCTTCACATTCCTGTGAAAGAAAAGCAGGTTAAGAAGCAGTTTACAAAGAAACCTGTTTTATTGTAATGTCAGTAAATGATAGGAGAAAAATCTTTGTGGTGCATATGAGAATTTTCATCACTTTGGCCTCTAGTATGCATGTCTAACTACATACTAACATCCTTTTTATGTCCTTAATAGCTGTATATTTCCTTCTAATGCAGTCTCCTGGAAGGTGGAACTGAAGCAAAATTAAGTCTGTTTCAACAGAAATTAAGAATTTGGATTCAAATGTCTATAAAGCTTAGGGTAAAAGATGAAGGAAGATGATGAGTTAACTTTGAGGATGCTTAGTGAGAAGTCTTCCCAAGCATAAGTGAGAGCACAGGCACGTTATTAGAAACATATTAATGGCACAGGAATTAGGCAGAAAAGGAACTTATTTGTCCTAGTAATATGTGAGTAGATGTGGTAGCCGATAAAGATTATTTTTGTTATGTAATCTGAAAGGAAATAGATTTTAAAATTTTTTTTGTGCTTTCAAAATTCATTAGCTTTGTATTAAGTGAGATGACTTTGAGCTAACACATCTGCTGGTAACTTCTCTTAAAAGAACAGGAAAGGGATTGACAAACTGTATAGGCTTCAAGAAGGAACAAGGAGTAAAATGCCAGCTCCTTCAAATCATAATGAAGAATTACTGTAATGCTTAGAGTATGGGAACAGTTAGAGCAAAAATCATCTGATCTGTATTTCCAGCTGTGGGGTATTTAGCCACAGAACATAACAAGTGTAAGATGGTTCCTCCCAGTTTCTAGCTTTCTGTAATTTCAGAATTTCTTTCAGAGTGCATTATACCTGTATCTTCATTTTTTTTCTGAAAGCCCTTGAAGGGCTGTACCATGAATCTGTGATCTTCTTTGTGCATGTTTGCATTTTGGCATCTACAGCAGTCTTGTTCCTGGCAGTTTCCCAATTTAGTTATGAAATCCTACAGAAAATGTTTTGGGGTTTTTGTTGTTGTTGTTGTTGTTGTGTTTTGTTTGGTTTTGGTTTTTACTTTTTAAAATATGCTAGCTGTGGTAGCTTGAGTAAGAAAGCTTCCTCTGTTGGCTGATTAGAGAGATGATAAATAATCCAATCTGTGCCACTCATTATCCTGTAGACCTTCACTTCTTTGATTTTTGCTAAGCTGAGGAGTGTGTGTCTAGTTGGTTCTCTCAAGAAATGTATTCCATGTTTCTGATCATCCTTGTTATCCTCTGAGCCTCATGGTTCTGCTGGTGTCATTTTGTAAGGAAGTAATCGGAATGATAAGGTTTTGTAAATGTGAACCTTTTAGATTTTTAGTGACAGTCATTGGTTTTTTTGTTTGTTCTTTTCTATTCGTTCTGTTGGCTTCCAGATATTTGATCTGATATGTGAAGATGGCTCTGAAAACAGTGACTAAAAAGATCTTTCTCAAGGAGTTAAAGCCAGTTCAGAAACTATTATATGGATATTTGTGCAATTGCAAATGTTTATCTCATCGTTACCTGCAAGCCAGTGCACATATCATGAGCTTAAAGAGAAGGTTTCAACTTCATTTAACGTGCACTGACAATCATAATCAAGCATAAGAGAGGTGATATGTATGGATATAGTGTCTAATGTAATTCATGAGTACCAAAGTCACGATCCCAAAATTACATGATTAATATGTGCGCTGTTTTAAGTGGTAATGCTCTTCCAAAGGCTTGCTGGTTTTACCTGATCTTTGACTTTATTAGGCAGATCTTTGTCTGAATTCCTGGGCCCAAGGGGATGAGATTCTTGCTAGCACCCTTTGAAATTAGGGCTGAATAGAAGCAGTGTCAACCCCAGGTGGCTTCAGAGGCTTCTGGTTAGTCTTGGTCAGTCTGGCCTCCAGGAAAAGCTGCTGTTAGGTCCCTGCAGTTACATACAACTACATGATGCATGAGGTTGTAACTACAAGGGTGGTTGGGTGGGTGAGTTGCTGTTAACTCTTTCACCCTTTGGAACTAAAGGAGCTTGCCTCTAGATATATTTAGAGGTTGGAAGCAGAGGAAGGAGCGTATAAACCCAATCATCTTAATTTTCAGTTCCCAGCAAGGGGAGGTGGTAACTGATTCTGCCGACAGTGCCCTGATGGGGACCAGTCCCTTAGACGGTTGGAGCATTACTTCACACTTGGACCAGTGAAATAAATTCCCCCCCCCCGCCATTATTGCTCCAGTGTTCAGCATCATGTGATCCTTCTCCAACTCTTGGTTTTGTCTTACTAGTTAAGTTTTCTGTACGGTAAATTTAGTTATATTATTGTTTGCCCTTTTTCTGGAACACTTAATGAGCATGGCGATCAGCACATGGGCTTCTCTGAATTTCCGTTCCTTGTGAAAACTAACAACTTCCTATCCGTTGTTGAACCACTTATTAACACACAGGGACAAGTTCCTTCTTAGCCCGTGTCACCTTAAGTCCTGAAGAACTTCTGGTAAGAGGTCTTGCCACATCCATCTTGAAACTCTAGGTGTTCAGTCAACTGGATCATCCTTCCCCATGTGCTTCTTGGTTGCTTGGGGAAAAAAGATTTGTGAAGCCTGATTTCATTTGTCATTATATTTATCTAGCTGTCTTCTGACTTGTGTTTCTCATAACTTTAACTGATTTTTCTGGTATAAAGATAAAAATGTTCTGCAGTTACCTTGATGTTTCTTTAGAGCCCTTTAAAAAAAACAAACAAAAAAGTAACTAATTTTTTTTTAATTGCCTTTGTATTCTTTCTAGACAAAGAAAGGGTCCTTAACTTCAGTTATTTATTGCATTTTTTCCCCCTTTTTTTCTGTAAGTACAGCTTAAGCAATTATTGTGAAAAATTTAGACATGTAGAATGTTAATCGGGAAGCATGGGACTCGAAGGAATTCCTTTTCTGTGGCTTTTGAGTAAACATTTGGGATTAACTCAAGATTCAATGAATAAAAATAGGTCTTTCAATTACATAGAAAACCATGTATAACACTGGCTTTTAAATAATCTTCACCTTGATTTTTATTTTACTTCATTACAACAGCGGGAGCAATGAATGCTTCTGCTGCCAAAAGAAAAGTGTTGGAAAAGGTGGGGAAAAAAAGGACGAGGAAGTTGCATATTCAGTATCAAAGCAACTTGGGGGGTTACTTTGGGAAATGACATTAAATTAAAAACTGTGCTCTGTTGAAAACTTACTTGGCACTCTTCTTCCAAGTGACTTGCAGAGTAAAATGGCACCGTTTGCTATAGTAGATAATGAAATCACAAGTGATTGTCTTACATTATAAGTGACAATTTAAAGGATTGCGATACTAACATTTAGACTGATCTGTGTGGTGTCTTGCAAATTGGAGCATGTGGATGACACAACAGCATGGCTTGAATAGATGCTTCTGTTCTCTTGTCTTGAATCTGTTGGTTGTCTCCCAGTAAGTTCACTGTTAACAGTCCTTTCAAAATTTAGCAGAATACGTTGAGGCAGATGTTTTATGAACAAAATTGCATGGTTTTGCAGTAGACTTGAATATTGCCTCTGTCAACTCTGAAAGACGTATTAATTATAATGTCTACTTTACTTGTTTATTGTAAAATGAGAGGCACTGTTTGTTCCTTTACACCAGCTCCTTTACAGTCCTAATGAATGTAAAAAAGCATTTCTATTTCTTTTTCTTGTAATCTGCAGTATACCTTGTTTCATTTGGGTATTAGCAAGGGAAACAGTGCAGTCTTTTGGAACATAATACATAGAGGTATAAAAAAATAATAGCATGCGTGTAGAAGTGCAAATAAGTATTTCTTACTGGAAGGGCATTAGAAAAAACTTCTACAGTATGTTTTAGTTAATGTATTTTCTTTCTTATTCAAGCTTGCATTAAGACCAAATATTCTTTCCTTCTAACAATGCCTGCAGGTTCAATAGGCCTAATATTAAAATTTTCTTTTGACTTTAAATGAATGCAACTCTTTTCTGTGTAACTGTTTTTTTTCCAGTTTGGGAATATATAAAAGTAATGAGAACGTAGAGGTTTATCTAGCCATGCAAAATTCTGATTAACACTTGTGGAGTGCTTAAGAGATTAAATATAAATGTAATAAATTAATGCCTCTTTCTCTGTAGGGTGCGGGTCAAGACAAACTTGGAATATATGTCAAGTCTGTTGTGAAAGGAGGTGCTGCAGATGTGGTTAGTAATATTCTTAAACATCAGAAGTTCAAAGGTAGAAAGATCCTTTGGAAACGCTTTTAAATCCTTTGTTTACTTGTATGTGTGAATAATTGTTTTAATTTAGACCATGTTAGCATTGGTGTATGAATTACTTCTCTCTGGGATATGTTATTAGGATGGTCGTCTGGCTGCAGGGGATCAGTTGCTCAGTGTGGATGGTCGAAGTTTGGTGGGCCTGTCCCAGGAAAGGTAAGGAATGCTTTCCTTGGGTGTCTTTACATGAAGAAAGTGCTAGAGTAGTTATATACTGAAAAGCGCTTTTTTTTTTTTTTTTTTTTTTACATTTTAGGCTTTGTCTTAGCTTTTTAACTGCCTATCAATAACATTAGTAACAAGTTCAACTGTTTGTGTAGTATTTCCCGTATATGATAAGGGTTATCTATATAGAAGAGATTGTATTACACATTTGGGCTTCAGTTTTGAGCAAACTTCATTTAGCTCTAACTTTTTAAATATTTTGACTTCTGACCTTTAACTGCAGAAACTGGAAATAGTACTTGCCTGTAGGTGTTGTCTGTAATAAGTGTATCTTCTTGTCATCATCTAATTTTTTTCAAAGTGATTTTAAGTATTGTTTGACAAAACACTCTTTCTGAGTAAAAGATTACTGGAATAGATGTGAGAAATCCTTAACATACAAACTGATAATAAAGAGAACTAAGTAATAATACAGTGCCTAATTTTATTTTATTTTCTTTACTTTGGCTTTTATTGCAGGGCAGCAGAACTTATGACTAGGACAGGTTCTGTAGTAACACTAGAAGTAGCAAAGCAAGGGGCAATTTACCATGGTCTGGCAACCCTGCTTAATCAGCCATCCCCAATGATGCAAAGAGGTAAAAATGCTAATATTATTTATGTTGAGAACAGCTTTATAAGTCTTAGATTGCAGAAAATGTAATAATTCACAATAGCTTGCCAAATATTACCAAAATATTAAATCAGAAAACAAACATAAATGCACAGAAAAGAAGCATTTCCTTTCTTATCAAAAGTTCATCTCATTTTAAATATTATTTGAAATTATGCTAGTCTAATCATTAATAAATGCTTTGCATATGTACCTTTTCAAGAATTGAGTGATGTATTTAAACACAGTTCTGGTTTGAAGTAATTTTTATTTTAGCAAATGGAATATAATGAATACAAAGGGCATTGAACTTCAGTGGCTTTTTTTATCCCTTTCATAAAAGCTGCTCTCCTCCTCTCGGAATATGACTTCCTTGTAACCAAAGTGTGCAGTGTAATTACTAGGGGAGAAATAAATAGAAATAGAAGCCCCTGGAACACGTTATGCCATTGATTGATTGATGGATTGATTTTTAAACTAGAAATATTGAAACGCATCTTCTTAAGTTTCTGTGTCTGATCATAAGAAGTTCTGGGATGTTTCTCCAATGTTATATCATCCTACTTTAGTGAACTAACAAAAGACATATTTAAAGTCTTACGCAAAATAATGTTGTAAGCGAAATAATTTTATAAAGGAAGACCTTTTCTACATATAGGGTAGTACTACAGTATAGAAAAGAATGGATTAAAAGAATAAATCCCTATTAGCACAGTTTACAACACCATCCTAGATGCCGTATGCCTCTGAGAGTCAGCAAGAGACTTTTCAGTAAAGCACGTTTGGCTTTTCCAGATATTGTGGTACCTTTTCAAAAGTTCTGAAGCATACAAATCAAAGGAATCCTGTATAGTTGATAGAAGAGTGGGATTGTGTGTCTTAAGAAATAAAGATTTTAAAATCTAGCATTTGCTTTACGGGGAACTCATTTTTAATTATAAATGCAAGGTAGCTCTGGTTTGAAAAAGAATATGCTAGACAGTAGTTAATATAAGCGAAAGGGGGAAAATACATATCCAACTGTTACAGTTTCTGACCGCCGTGGCTCAGGTAAACCCCGACCAAAGAGTGAAGGTTTTGAGCTGTATAATAACTCCACTCAAAATGGGTCACCTGAGAGCCCTCAGCTGCCGTGGACAGAGTACAGTGAACCAAAGAAGCTGCCAGGGGATGATAGATTAATGAAGAACAGAGCTGATCATCGCTCCAGTCCCAATGTAGCAAGTAAGTACAATTATCCTCCTTTTAGGGGTAGATGCTTCCTCTGCTAGTTTTACAGGCTGTCAAATTCAGAAAGGGGATGATTGTTTTTAAACATTGATTAAGTTTAAAACGCCAACGTAGTAGTAACATTTGGAGCAAGCCTCTTGTTAGAACTATTCAAAGGAAAAATCGTAGTTACTTTCTGAATACTATTATTTTATTAAGTTATGTAAATTATTATTAACAGTCATGTAAATGTTTCCTTTAACTTTCCAACAGATCAGCCTCCAAGCCCCGGAGGAAAGAATGCTTATGCATCTGGAACTACCACCAAAATAACCTCAGTCTCTACTGGAAATCTTTGTACAGAGGTCAGAAGTGGCAAGCAAAATGCTGGCTGTTAAACTTTCCTTAGCTATCAATAGAGTCAGTGTGCTTGAGTCAAACCAGTGTCTTACTTAACTATTTGAACATAATGCTGGTGCTAGCGACTGGGTGGGGGGTTTGTTTATTATGGCAAATGAAAGATTGAGACAGTTTTGAGTGGTTTTATTAGATTTTGTTCATGAAGTTGTCCTTGTGATTTCTTAGGTTTGTACGATATTGCGTACTTGTTTTCAGACCGTAAAAACATGAGTCATAACCACAATTGTATTTGATACTAGACAACCTCTTTATCTCCTGTTCCAGACAAATAATGCTCTTAGGAGCCAAAGAAAACATTTAGAAAATGCATGTTTAGAATAATATTCTGTACAGATCTGTGTGACTAGAAAATTCTACCTTATGTTCTTTCTACATTTTTCAGGAACAGACTCTGCCCCAACGACCTGAAGCTTATCCCATCCCAACGCAGACCTATACTAGAGAATATTTCACATTCCCAGCTTCAAAGTCCCAGGATCGAATGGGTCCAGCTCAGAGTCAGTGGCCAAATTATGAAGAAAAACCACAGGTCCAGGCCGAAAGTAATCATTCGATCAATACTACAATGCAGGTGAGAAGTAATTTCTTTCAATATAAGAAAAAAACAGAGTGAACCTGCTGGCTTTCCACTCCCAGACTGCTGAGACGTTTTTGCAGAACAGTCAACTCTGATTCCTGAGCTGTTGAGGACAAACTGTACAACAGGGTGGGGAACAACTGTACTTCTGCCAATATTGGCTTGGGTTCAGAAACCTTACTCTTCCTCTGCTGTAGAATTTATGTTACCATGTGCTGTAGACCTGTTATCTGGGATGTTTTAGCCCCCCGTTAGAGGTAATGGGGTGTAGATGGTAGTAGGGTTCGTGTTGTAAAATGTTTTGTGGTTTCTGAAAAGCAAACTAAATCTTTCAGTCTTCCAAGAAGGTTCATATGGAAAAATCTCTTTGCCTGTGGGGTGTGTTAAGTGACAAAGTGCAAGTATTAAAAATGAAATAAAACAGTGCTTTGAGACCTAACCAAGGTCTTCACTGAAACACATTCCCTGCTCTCAGTTTAAAAAAAATAATAATTAAAAAATGCATCTGTTATCAACGTGCAGCTGCTTCTTGACCTGAAATGAATTTACCACCAGCGTACCTTTATAAATTCAAAAAATAATGTTGTTCTGCTCTTTGTAAATGATGACTTTACTCAAATCCATACAGGAAATTAAATCTAGATCTACTAAATCCAGCCACTGGATCATCTTTTTTCTAATCCACCAGAGACTTAAAAATACAGAGAGAAAACTTTTGCTATTTCTTAACTTGTGATAAAAGCAGAGCCTTGCAGCAGACTGAGTATGTTTTACTTTTGGAAAAGCAGTGTCATGTAAATTATCTTGAGATTGTGTCATAGAAGCAAAGTAAGGCATGATTATTGATTACTCACACATGTATTGGCAAGTGAATTCAGTTAAAAGTCAGTTAAATAAAAGCTTAGTGCCTTTTTTTTTTTTAAAGTATTATAGATAGCTAATCCTAATTATTTCAGCTGTTAAGAAAATAGGTGTTATACCCAAAGTAGGATGATAATTTTGAAGGAGAATGCTGCAAGTTAAATGACTGTGGCAAATAGCTATGGAAATATTTTGCTGAATTTCCGTGCTTAACTCCTTCACGTTTTGTGATTTCATCTTGCCTAATCTTAAATGCATAGTTTATGTCTCGGCTCTTTCTGTCAGTGATGGGAGGGGAGGCTAGGACCTCCAGAGAATGGTTCCTACCCATTTCTCTTAACGGGATGAATTGTTGCCTGGACATGCATCTCTCCCCTGCTTAAGACAAGCTTAAGTGAGTAGCTTAGATGAGGTGGTTAAAACTGGTGAGATGAACCCCATCTGTGGAAGCTGTTGACAGATACGGAATTTGAGCTATGGTCTTCAGGCTGAATGCAGTACAGAAAAGCATTTTTATAAAGCAGATGGCTAGAAGCTTTGGCTCCTTACAAGCATTGAAAGTGTACACGATTTTTCTCTACCATACAATAGTTCTTTTAAGTTGAAAATTAGAGGAAAACAGACTTTAAAAAAAAAAAAAGCAAAACCAAAATCAACCCCCCAAAATATCCTTTTAATCTTCACAGTGAGAACTGGGCTTGTAAAAAAAGCTGCTGTAAGCTACTGACTGATGTGAAATGCCTGTTTTCTGTTTTGAAGGCCTTAGCCAACTGTGTGGCTAGGTGCATCTTTACAGCAAATCTAACACAAATAGCTGTGTGTTCAGCTCTGCTGGACTAATAGAGCGTAAAAAATACACTTGTTCATCTCAAAGAAGGCATTCTTCAGAGGTCATGGTTAAGGTCATTGATGGAGGAAAAAGAAAAGGAGTTTGCGTTGTTAGTCTTCTCTCAGTTGTTGATAATTGGTACATTATGTGTTCAGTGCTGAGTAGTTCCTAACATTCAAAGTATGAATATTTGCTTCAAGAAAAATCATAAACAGATTTGATAAGCCTGATTTATGGTCCAGTATTCCTTTTCAGGAGGTTGTCCAGTGCAGCTAGACCCTGAGGTTGTATAAAAAAAGACTCGGTGTTTGACACGCTAAAAAAGAGCCAAAAGCGCAGACCAATACACCCGTGCCCCAAGAGCAGGCAGAATTAGACCCGGCCGCCCCGGTTCCGTACCCGCGAACGGTGCCGCAGCAGCGAGAGCTTCCCGTGGGTCGTCTCGCCTCTCACGGGAGGAGGGTGGGCAGCAGCTCCCTTCTCTCTTCCTCAGCAGCCTTTCTGTTTGCCTTCCCAGTAAGGAAAAACATTCAGTCGAGCCAGCTGCAGGGTGAATGGCAGAGCTGGTACGGTGCGCCTGAGCTGCGGTCCCAAGCTGCCAGGACTCTTGTGCTCGCCTGTGGGGGAGGGGGTGTCAGGGATAGTCCTGAGAACTCGGGCGAGCTGGGGAGGTTTTCAGCTTAAGCTCCGTTTTGCGTTCATCCTTCCTCCCAGTCCCGATTTCCAGGCATTTTGGAGTGTGCAAGGTCCTCCATGGCTTGAATGAGCTAAAAGGATGGAGGAGAATATTTTATTGTTGGTTTTGGGAAACTTACTAGACGTGGAAATGCTGAAATTCACTAAAAGTAATTACCTTCAGTAATAAGAATGCAGTTTGTGAGCTGTTTTCAAATACATTTTAATATAGATGGACTATGAAATACATGCCTTGTTTAATTTTTTTCCAGCGTGTGGCTCGTTCCCAGGAAGAGCTCCGAGATAAAGCTTTCCAGCCAGAGAGGAATCGTTTGGAAGTCGTTATACGGAAGGATGTAGAGTACATTGATCGGAAGTCAGACAGCGATCAGTGGATGAATTCATCTGTGGATTCTAGCACATCTAGCCAAGAACACCTGAACCATTCATCCAAACCGGTCTCACCTGGTTCTTGTTTAACTAAAAGTGGACCTGGCCGTTGGAAAACTCCAGCTACTAGCCAGCCAACTCCCGTGGCCATTTCCCAGCCCATCAGAACAGATCTTCCCCCTCCGCCACCGCCTCCTCCAGTGCATTATGCAGCTGAATTTGATGAACTACAAATGGATTTGCCTCTGCCTCCCCCTCCTCCTCCAAACCAGATAGGGGCACAAGCATCTTCCCAGGCAGCCGCTGCTGAGCGTAAAAAAAGAGAAGAGCATCAGAGGTGGTATGAAAAGGAAAAGGCACGTTTGGAAGAAGAACGAGAAAGGAAACGTCGTGAGCAGGAGAGAAAACTTGGCCAAATGCGTTCTCAGCCACTAATTCCTGCTCAGCCTGTGGTTCCCCCTGTTTCCCTTCAACAAGTGAAATCAGAAAAGCCTTCAACTTTGCAGAGGTCTCAAGAAACAGTCATTCGAGAGTTGCAGCCCCAACAGCAGCCTCGGACTATTGAGCGGAGAGATCTGCAGTACATTACTATCAGCAAGGAAGAACTGTCCTCTAGTGATAGCCTCTCTCCAGATCCCTGGAAACGGGATGCTAAGGAGAAACTGGAGAAGCAGCAACAGATGCACATTGTGGACATGCTGAGTAAAGAGATTCAGGAACTTCAGAACAAGCCTGATCGTACAGCAGAAGAAAATGACCGCCTCCGCAAACTCATGCTTGAGTGGCAGTTCCAAAAGCGACTTCAGGAATCAAAGCAGAAGGATGAAGATGATGATGAAGAGGAGGATGATGATGTGGATACTATGCTCATCATGCAGCGACTGGAGGCAGAAAGAAGAGCAAGGGTAAAAGGGAATAATCCTTTCTAGATAAAAGTATTGTAAATACGTATCTTGGTGGGTTCTCTGGCTTTCTTCGAGTATAGGGAGGATGAAGCTTTCTTCAATACCTTGAATTTTAAAATTGCAAACTTTCAGTGGCTTCACCAGTTAAGTGATATATTATGAAAGTATTATAGAATCCAAGTTGGCAGTCAAATATACTTTTCTGGTTGTGGGGAAGGAAATTTCCTTTGGATAAAGGGATTTTGCAGTGTACCTGGAGTAGGATTAGAAGGTTAAATATGGTAAGAGTTTACTTACAGGAAGGTAAGCAAAAACATTTGTAACTGTGAAAGTGTCTAGGAGAATTGGGAACAAAAATAGTGTGAATTTTTTTTTTTCCTCTCCCCACCCCTCAAATATATTTATAGTCTTGGACCTGAACACAGACACTGAATGCGTGCTGGTTCCAGGGAACAGTGAACTGAACTGAGATTCCACCTTGCTGGTCTGCTCCAAGTAAAGGCTGAGGTCTTAAGGCAGCTGCTCCCTCTACCTTTACCACCACCTCAGTGGTGACCCCAAGAGTGCTGGGGGAGGCATTAGGTTGAGCCATGTGCTTTTGCGTGTTGTAACAACTAATGCACCCTGTCTCGGGCTCCAGCTCGTACGTACCTGGATTTTGCATGGTGTCCAGTTGAATTGGTATCTGACAAGGTTTGCTTACCTTAGCTTCAGTAATGTGAAAGCTCATAATGTATGTAATAAGATAATAATACAACTGAATAGTATGATAAAGGTGCTTTTTTTTTTAACTCTGTTGGTGGCTGTTGTCTCTCAGAATCTGTTAAATCTGTTGTTACTGAGAAACAAATTTCTGTAGGAATTGGTTTTTTTTTCTTTTCTGGATAATAGCATGGATGCCAAAGTTACATACCAATACCTATGCTTTGACGGGCTTAAAAACTAGCTCTGTAATATGCTGAGTGTCTTCTGTTTGTTTATCTTGAAAAGATGACTTAATTCTGTGATAAGCAATTTTTAATTCTTGAGAAACGCTTGAACATGCTTATTTTGACATTCAGAAATAGCTATCTGCTTGAGTAATATTTGAATTCAGGGTTGTTTTGGCAGCTTGATTTCCTAAACTTACTCTTTTCATATTTGCTGCAGTCTGCATTGCTTTCCTTTTTTCTTGTGGCTAACTTTATTACTGTGTAAAACAATAGATACCTCAAACTTGGAAACTGAAGAAAGGAAAAGCTAAATATATCTTTGGCAAACAGGTTGCGTTAAAGCCCAGCATTGCTGACATGTAATTTGTAGCACACAGGCAGTTACCTATGGGAATAAAAAAAAAATCCATGTAAAACTGCCATTTTAAAAACCAGCATATTTAAAATTTTACTGTAGCAAGGCTAAAAAGGCCATGTGTCATTAATAGAAAGCCAGTTGTATTGCATAACATTCTATCAGTCTTCTCTGCAAGTGTTGGATTTAAAATACTATTTGTGCATAAGGTTCCAAAATGCTGGAAGAACATTTTGAAACTAAAAAATAACAGTTGTCTTGAACTGAAGTAATGTTTGCATTTTGGTTACATTTCACTGTCTGTACTACTAGAGATGCAATAAGTAGCATCTCTGGAGAACTACTGAGGTTTTGAATGAGTCAAACCAATACTGATAAAAATTTCAGATATTTGATTGTTTTCACTTCTGTACTTGAGGATTATGTCAATTCAGTTCCTCATTCTAAAGCAGCTGACTTAAATAAAAGAAGATGCTTTTGAAATGGCACAAGTCTAACCTATCTTTATTTTCACTGTGCATCTTTCTTTTTTTCCCCCCTTTCTTACTACCTGCAGCAGACTGCTGTGCCAGCAATCTCTGTTCTAGATTTGGTATGTTTGTTTCTTTCTCTTCAATATCTCTTTCCCATTTCAATTCCTGATATTATTGATAACCACCCTATGTACTTTGCATGATGATTTGGCATCTTTGGGTGTTCAAAAATCATTGTGATATAATAAGCAGTAAGTTAACTGTAAGCATGCATGTGAATGTTTCCAGATGTGGTGACTCCTTTCCCTGTGTTTCCTTCCTTTTAGATGTTGTGTTCTGCTTGCAGGCTTGATTTGTTTGTTGTAGCAGTGGTCTAATATAAAACTGTGTATTGGATGTTTTGTGCAGTCATGTTTATAAAATCTCACTAATAACTTTGAATGAACAGGCTGTGAGGTAAGATTTCCTCCCTTCCCTTCCCCACCCCTGCAGGTTTTAGAAGACCTCTAGCAACACCATTCCTTTCCAATTTGAATTGAAATTGTCCTGAGAGCCTAATAATACAGCATACTGTTTCAGCACATGCTGAAACCCTGTTGTTTACAGGTGTTGCAATTTTCTCATTAAAGTAAAAATGAATTGTAAACTCAGAAATTACTTCTGAATTAGTATTTCCAAGTAGGTCACATAAACATGCAATTATTAAGTTACCATATAACTTCAGTTTCAGTTGGTTAATACCATTCTCTTGCATCTAAAACATGACAGGCTTTTGAATTGGAGCAGTAATTGCTATGACTCCAGCTAATTCTGTATTTTATTGCTCTCATTGCAAATGGGTACATGGAAAAAGAGTTCTGTAGTCTTCTAGAGAAGAAATAAATCTCCTTCAAAGTGTATTTCTAGATAATTACTATACCAATTTGACAGAAAGGTAATACTTGCAAGTCCTGTTAGTATAATTAATTTGTGCTGCTGGAAAAAACTGTAAACATGTCAGTTCAAAACATGGATTTGGATATTCAGCACTGCTTTATTTAGAAAAAACACAAAACACCTTTTAAAATGCATACTTCAGATAACTTAGTCTGTCTCAGGCGTTTGGTTTTGTATCTGTGCGGTACAAGCGTTAAGCAGCTGGCAGCAGTGAAACAGGTGAAGCATGTCAGTTTTCTGAATTAATGGACAAGCCAGGAGTCATGGATTTTTCAGACTTAATATCTATCAATATTTTTTCTTATTACTACTCCTGTATTTTTTTGCTTAAGCCTTGTTCCCCAGACCTCTGACTTGATAGATAAGGTTCTTTGCTAAGCAGGCTGTAAACTTCTGGATCTTTCTGCGACAGGAGGTTGTGAAGGCAGACAGTATCATCAGCTTTAAAAATGGATTAGACAAATTCATAGCCATCATGCCTGTAAACAGCTACGCAAAGGATTACACAAGGCTGTACCAGCTGACATCTCTAGTACCGTGCTGGGGAAATGCTAGAAGAAATGGCCAGGCTCCTGTGCAGCTCTTCTTGCTGTGGTCGGAGGCAGAATACTGTGCTAGATGGATCCGTGGCCTGAATCAGTCAAGGATTTATTATCCTCATAAGTTTACCTTTAAAAAAAGAAAGCAAGCGATTTCTGAAATAGATGATGTTGAATGCTGTACCCAGCAAATACTTCTTTTTCCTAATTTCATCATTTTCATACTGTTCATGTGACTTTCTGGGCATAAGTGCATCTGTGCTATGCCACTTCATGTACCTAATTGATTACTACTTTGTTTCTAGAGGAAAAAAATACAATTTCAAATGCTCAGTGCTTTTTATGTATGTCTAACTTCAGCATTGGTGATAGCTGTTCTGCTAATTACAAGGCTGGTGAAAGGTGATGAATAGTTAATGCATGAATTGTCAACTTGGCTAGTGTTTGTCTTTTTAAATTCCCTGGGCCACTACAGATCTGACCCAGCTTTAGCTGTCATAAATAAATAGGTATAAATTTAAAGTTTGTCTGGAACGTCTTTTAAAGCGTTCTAAGCAGTGCTTGGAGAAATGAATTTTGTCTGGAACCTGAGACTTCCTGGATGCCTGCCAGTCCTGTGAATATCTTAACATTTCTGATACAGATCAGCCCATCGGCCCAACGGCTCAGAAGAAAGGTGGCCTTTTTTGCCCTCCGTGGTAGGAATAGTGCTGCAGGCGTGCATTGGCGATGGGGACAGAGTTGTGCAGCGAAGCGAACTGTTGGCAGTTTGCAGTAGAGCTGAGACAAAGCAGGGGGAAAGAATTAGTGCTTTGTGCTTAGCTGCTTTGCTTGCTTGCAGCTGGGAGAATGCTCTTCTCCGTCACTCTGGCTGTACGGATCAGTTGTTTCTACCTGTTACAATATAAACATGTACTGCTTTGGAGAAGCCGTGGAAGTACAGTAAATCACATGAAAACGTGACTTTTTAACTAGAGAAAAACTAATTGGGGCAGAGAAGTATTGAATTGAAATACTCAACCTGGGAATCTAATAGCCTTCTTACTAGAAATGAGACATGAAGCTAATTTTCCTTAGCGTCTTGAAAATTTGGGATGAAGTTTGAATTGGGTACTGCTGTACACAATTACAAACACAAATGCCTGCAAGCGCTCTGGCACGCCTCGCTATCCCACCACTCCCTGCCTTGGTCTGGGAATGCTCCAGAGTAGAAACCAGTTACAAATCAGAAAGAAATTAAATGCCATTCTCTTCAATAGTTGCTCTCTTCCCGCTTGTGCCTTACATATAATTTTTGGCCTTTTTACTAAGTGTTATATTTAGAATAGCCTCTGACCTGGATACCGTTGTCTTCACAATTACTATGGTTCAGATGTTGACAACAGTTCCCAGGTGGGCACCCTGCCCAGTTTTGACTTCTTTCTTTAATTAAGACCAGAAGAAAATAAACCAAACCAGTCCTACTTCCCCTTTAATTTAGTTTCAAATATTTTCTTGTTTAAGAGCATTTGAATAGGAATTTGCTACTAAGCAAAAAGGCATCCATGCTGTAACCTGGGATCAGTAACTGCCATGTTCAGAGTTTTTTCTCTGAGTGCAGCTGGGACAGAGTGAAGGAGTTTTCCTGTATTTTTTCACTGTGCAGTTTTTGCACCCCCCCCTCCCCCCCCCCCCTTTATTTTTTTGTAAGAGGAAATTACTTCTTTTCTATAAACTCTTTTGAATTACTAGCTGTCTTTCCTTTTGACAGCAATATTATCTCCTTTGCTAAAATAATGTCTTTTTAATAGCAAGACAAGAAGAGGTCTTAATTCCAGCAGGGAGTTCCTTAACTACTTTATTCCCTGCTCTACTGTATATACTGAGCTTGATGCCTATGTCATTTTCAGTTAGGAATTACAAAATTTTAGCCCTAAATAAGGGGAATTTCCTTGGAGGTAGATCCTCTACTACATGTTTGCCGAATTATTGCCTAAATGAAATTAATTAATTTTGTTATTTAGCTTTCATGCTCAAAAATGGTGGTGTTTAACACTTCAAATGGGAGGTGTTTTCACTGCAAGTAGTCTGTTTAGCTGCTTGAAGATGTACAAGGCAAATGTTTTCAAAATTACCTGTTGTACAAGGTCATAAGATACCCATAACACAAATACCGTGTGAATAGTGGGGGAAATAATTACCAGAAAATCAGTAAAAAAAATTTTTTTGAAGTTTGATTGATTGGAAAATTTATTAGAAAACCTAATCTGCTTTAAAGCGCATTTCCTGTTAATTAATTATGGGGGGAGATACCTACATGAAGGTTGTCCTCACAAAGTCTATTAAAACTAATTTTATCCTACTATATAATTATTGCTTTGTGTCTTAGGGCCTTTTTCTGTAAATGAACCTGGATTGTAAAACAAATCCAGGTGTAGAGAAGTATCTGTGTTATATGCAGCTTATAGCAAGATGCAGTGATTTACTGATTTGTACCAATTGGTATAAATGATCTTGGGGCAGGGGAGGGAATCACTTTAAAACATATGCTGCAGTAAGAAATAACACTGCATGAAGTCCAGTTAATTTCTACTTGCGAATATTATTGTGCCAGTGAATATTCCTGTCCATAAAGGGCTTCGATACCGTTAGCTTTAGCAAATCATGCAGTTTGGATTGTTGTTCAGTTTTCTGTGCAGTGTTTATCATAAGCATGTATAAAACAGTATTGTCTGTTGGACATCAGTTGTTCATGTGAGCTGTTGAACCTCCGTAGTCAAAGACTTCTTTGCCTCACTCTCTGCTTTTTCCAAAACACATCTGTTGCAGATACAGTGGGAGATTTTATTTATCTCCCGAGACTATTTGCTGACTTGCTGAATGAGCCTGTTACTTTAAATGGATTGACCCTTTGACTAATGAGTCATGATTTTCCGGTGCTTAAGTACTAATCCAAAATGAAAAACCAATTGGCTGCTGGAGCCATGGACTGTTGGTTCCAAGTATTTAATTTCACTTTACTGTACCTATGAGGCTGTGGTTGCTGAAGCTGTCTGGAACGTGAGTCACCTCAGTCTTCTGCTAGGGGTTCATATGTGACTGCTAAAAATGTCTCCCTGTGTGTGTTGTGCTTCTTTTACATATGTAGTTCTGTGCGTCTCCCCTTTTTTCTTTTTTCTTTTTTTTTTTTTTTCACCCCTCCCAAGGGATTTTAGGGAAACCAGTGTAACAAAGCGCACTCTTAACAGATGGACATTATATTGATTTCTCTGTAGTATAGCATTTTCTACTGAATGAGTTATTTTTAGATGCAAATACTCGGGTTACTTTTTTTTGACCCATCTTACCCACGAGTGGCAAAAAAATTAAAGATGCGTCTCTGTTAGTTACAGGATGAAGAACGCAGACGGCAGCAACAGTTGGAAGAAATGCGCAAACGAGAAGCAGAAGACAGGGCCAGGCAGGAAGAAGAGCGCCGACAGCAAGAGGAGGAGCGGACCAGAAGAGAGGCTGAAGAAAAGGTTGTGGTCTTCGAGTGCTGCAGGGCTTCTTACAGGCCTCTCCTCTTTAGCTTGGCCACCAACAGCTCAGTGTTGGGTCAGCAGGGGTTAAACACAGTAGCCCTCCTGATAAGGGTCATGGCCTAAGGCTTCAGTTTATCCAATATAAAACAAAAAGTAATTAAACAAAGAGCCCATTTGTGGTGGCCAGAGTTGACCGGTATTGCAGAAATAGTACTGTAGGCTTACCGGCTGCAGGTTTTTAGCAGTGGCAAGGGCTTGCCTTCAGAGCTTTTTCTGAAACTTATGGCCGAAATCAATTGCCTCCTCGTTTCCTTCAGCCCCCAACATGACCTGCCTACCTTCTTTATTACAATGGCTGCTGAGTTAGTGGTGTTGGGTTTTTCCTTGTCTCTGAGATGGCACTGAAATATTTTTGCAGTAATTGTTTTATAGAGATAGAGAGAAATACGAAATGCAGTGGAGTGGGGATGAGTACTCCATATTGTCTTTTATGTTTGTACTATGGGAAGAAAGGGAATTGGTTTCTAGAAAGGAAGCAAATAATTTCAGCAGATAAGTCACTGTGCAATCACATTCTAAAAATTGAGGCTTCTAGGCTCCTTCCAAACATTATACATGAATTTGAGAAGCTTTATTGTCCAAAACTGGAAGACAAAGCACCTTCTTTGACTCAGCGTATTTGTTAAAACCCTCTTCTTCCTAGAGAAAGAACGGTTACTTTTGCTCAGATTGAAGACTTGCCTGTTAGTAACACTGGCTTCAGAATGAAGACAGAGGGCTAGCTTTTAATGTTGAGAGAAGTTTCATCTTGGAAGAATGAGCAAATATATTTAAAAAAATAAACAAAACACCTTAGATATATTTGCTTTGTTAATTTGTTTTGTTAGTTTGTTTCCAAGCTCTGTTACATTTTTTCCATAAGCAGTATGGGTTGAGGAGTGGGGGAAGGCTTAGCAGGGGGTGGTGATAGGTGGGAAGTGAGGAAGGTGTATCTGGACTGAGGAAAGTATTTAAAAATATACTGTAGGAAGTTAAAAAAAGCAACCAAAACAACCAACCAAGGCTCTCTTAATTTCTGACGATGACACAGCCAAATGACATTTGGATCACAGGCTTGAAAGGGTTTTCACTGACAGATCTTGACTGAGACACTCACACATCTACCAACTCAGAACTCAGCACCATCTGACCGCTAAAATGGTTTTAGAGTAGTACAAGGAGATGAGTTTCATGTCTTTGCTCTAGATGAACAAGATCAGGTTGATTTATTATTTTTTTTTAGGATAACTGACTCAACGGTGTCGAGCAGATAAAGTGGCTTTTTTTTTTGAACACGTGGATTAAAACCAGAAATGATGGTTGTTCAAAATGTCATGTATTCCCAGCAGAAGTTATACTACGCTTAGACAAAAGAGTTTGTGTAACATATGGTTTCCAAATACACGTTTTCATTTGTTATCAAACAAACTACTGAATAGACCCTTGTATTAATTTACAATGTGGCTTAGACAAGAGCTGAACAGAATTAAATGCTATTTAGTTTTAAAACAGTAAAAAAAGTCTTAAACTGGAAAAAATACATAGAAGATATTTCATGGCCTTTTAAATGGTCAATAGCCTCATATAAATATCATTAGGTTTTTTTAATTTGTTTCTTATAAATGTTTTTAAAAAAAAGTTATTTGATGTCTGTTGTAGAAAAGTTCTTGATTTGTACGTGAAAGCAGTTTTGCTGGTGTTTACACTAGAAGCTTTGTTAGGAGTCATCTATTCCAAGGCTCTGTTGATTAATTTACATTGTATAAGCATGCAGCAAAATTACAAAGTGCCTTTTTTAAGGTGGTAGTTAATTCTAGTTATTTTTCCTTTCCCATAGATTCTCTACAGCTGTAGTAAATCTACCCCTTATTAACTGTTGTTACATTTTGAGTAATAAATGCTGGACTTGCCCTTAGTTCACACAGGTAGTTGCCTTAGTTACCACAGGCAGTGGTAAACCTGGAAATAACAGCAAAATGCTGTGTTACAGGACGACTGCCATTTTTTTCATAGTAGTAAGTATTATTTGTATGAGACCATATAGATGGCTCTGCTTATTGCCAGAAAAGGAGACAAAAAAAGATGTTTGTAGCTCAGTGATGGAAAACTTGAATCTCTCTTAGATTGAAACGTCTGTCTTTCTGACCACTGTGTTTCTGTTTCCTCTGGACTTGCAGAGGCGACAGGAAGAGGAGTATTACAGTCGCTTAGAGGCTGAAAGGCGCAGGCAGCACGATGAAGCAGAACGAAGATTACTGGAACCTGACGAGCCTGGTCTGTACAGACCTCCGCTTCCACGGGAATATGAACTCCCATCCCCAACCCCTTCATCTAACGCTCCTCCTCCCCCACCTCAGCGAAACACCTCTTACCTCAAAACACAGGTCCTCTCCCCTGACACGATTTATACTGCCAAGTTTGTTGCATACAATGATGATGATGAGGAGGAGGAGGATTCCAATCTAGCAGGTCAGGATAAGTACTCCAGCACAAGAAAATCTTATGGTGACTTTCCTCCTGCCACCCTTAAGCCACAGCAGCCCTCCCGCCAGCCTCGCCCAGTTTCAGATGGCCTCTTTCTTTCCAACTCATTCCAGTCATCTCCAGTCAATGCCAACAGTACTGCGGCCAAACAAAGCCAGCCCCCGCCCCCACCAAACAAACACAGTTTCATCCATGCCAGCAGCTCTAAAGGTAGACGCCATGAAATCAATCGTCTCTACAGAACTATCCTCATGTTTTCAACTCTGGTGCTGTAGATTGAATCACTGACTTTGTGATTTACTTTTTTTCCCCACTTATCACTTTTCACTATGGTGATCTAACTTAAATCCTGATATTAATATGAATCCTCCAATTTTTCATTATTTTGATCTCTCAAATTTCCTTGTTCCTTACCCAAACTCTTCAAAAGCAGAAATTCCATCTTTCACACGATGAATCGGAAATTATTTTAACTGTTACTCAACCAATTTAAAGTACTGTTGGTTTTGGCTTTCACTCTGTATCTTTCAGTGATTTGTTATGTATGACTGACCCCTGGGTTCTCAGGGCAGCTGGAAGTGCACCTTTCTTGAACACAGGAAACTTTTTCTAATGGGTTCATGGACAGAGCTTATCTTCTGCTTTCGTTATTGGTACCAGGGTTCTCTCTTTTAATAGTGTGTGCAAATGGCTTTAAAAATTACCTTTGTAGACGTAGTTCTTACATATACAAGCACCAAGAGACATATAGGACATGCAGTTAGTTTCATGGATTAGGCACCATTCCTTTACTTCTGGTTCGTACAGCGCAGTTTTCTTGCAAAGAGAGACAAAAATCTAAATTTCATCTTTGTGTCTTTTGCCTTACTCCTTCCCTCCCCTTCTATGCCCCTGTAATTCTTTGTCTGCTCATCTTGTTTCTTTTATATCTCCAAGAGGGCAACCATAATGGAGTTTCATTTCAAGTAGAGCTCTAGCTGCTAGTAACTTCAGCACTGTATTTTATCTGCAGAGTACTAGTTTAGCTATACTCATGAATTCAAAGCTAATTCAGTCCAAAGTTCCATGCTAAATGTTTTTTAAGCTACTGCCATATAGGAAGAATCTTACATACTCTTTGAGTATGTGTCTGTGTAGATCTCATTCTAATAAATTTGCAGTTTATTAATAGATTTTGTCTTTAAATAGCAGCATCTGCCAGCACTTCTCATACATTTGTTTTCTTCTTCTATATTCTTCTGAAGGGAATGGTGGCCATGACATTCCCATAGTTTGTTCTTTTTACTTGTACTGGAAGTCAACAAATGCCTGACAACCAACTCCAGCTGATCAAATTGTCCTTCTAAAATGCAAAGGGTAGCAAGGGAAAGAGTTTATGCTAGCTTCTAGCCAAATGGCTAACTTATTTACTGGATTCCAGTCTCAATGACAAATGTGGAAGCCTACAATATGGTATATCCCTGATCACCTTTTTGGCCACGTAACAAGTTATGAAAATCATGTGCTTTCTTTAATCAGAGGTGTGGTGTCCCCTGGTCATAGGGAGCATATGAGCCTCAGAAGAGGTTCCAGCTATCAGAAGCACTTCTAATCCAGCTGTAGTAGTGTATTAATCTGCTTTAGGATATGTAGGAGGCCATACAGGTACATGATACTCAGAGCTTCCTGTCTGCATCCTTTTCAATTAAGGCTCAAGTCATTGTTTTCCAGCAAGGCATCCTTTCCTTTGCAGGGCAAATTAGCCTCTGCTGCAGTTGGACTGCTTCCCATGCCGAAGAGAAGCTCTGCACAGCATTGGATAGTTTTAATATTGGTGAAGGGACAATAGTTTGGCTCAGTTGTAATTACTGTCCAACTGTTGATGCTTAGTTGATGTTGATGTTGATGCTTAGCAGTTTCGCTGTTCAGGGTCAGTACAGCACCCAAGCTGCATAAAAATTATCTACCCTGGTAGTCTAAAGGGAGGGGAAAAAAAACCGAAACGTGTTTATTTACCCTGGTGTTGCCTCTCAGATCTCGTGATGTAGTAGTCCCTATGGATCCTGCAAGCCCATCTATCACTCCTGTCTGGCTCTGTCATAGGTTGCAAATCCTAAATGAAGGTGAGAGAAGGTTTTCGCTTTTCAGTGTGTTGTCATTGGACTGGAGTGTAAGTAGACACACTGTACCCTACCTGCTCTATGCTACCATTACAGGGCAAATAATTCCATTGTGCCTACCTACCATGCATGTGAGCCCACTGATAAACCCACAACCAGTGAACCCGAATCACAGTTTTGTATCAGAAGAACTCTAGCTTTTGAGCACTTTATATCACACAGAATTAATGAGTTAAAATAAGATTCTAGAAAGGCAGGAAACATGGAAAAGATTCTCTTTAAACACTACGACTATCTGTGTTGTCAGCTTGCTCTTAGGAATATTCTGAAATGGCAGGCTTCTGACATGAAATTTTTGTACTGTATGTACTGAATTCTTCTTTCAAAGGACTTTCTTTTTCTAGAAATTCTTATTTGAAACTGACTACGACAGAGTATAAAATGTGCCTTCTGTCACAACATGTAGGCTTCCAAAGGCCTCTGCTTCCCTTCCGTATTTGGAAGGCTGTACATGTGATGAACTAAGTAACTGTAGAACCATTGGTCACTAGCTGGCACCACCACTCTTCCTGCCTCCCATCATCCACAACCCAGAATGCCATTTCCTATGTAATTGCACTTCCCACTCCTGCCTTCTGTTAATTTTAACGGAAAAATGAATCTCAGGACAGCGAAACGTTCAGTGATACTTTTTGTGTGCGCGCGTTTGTTTTTCCCTGGAAAACAATGAGGACTTCTACAAAGATTTGGTTAGGGTTTTGGTAACAATTAAAGAATATTGTAGTATGATGCTTCGCCTTTAATAACCTAATTCATAAACCATACAACTAATTCTGAATACTCTTATTTCATAATTTTTAAAATAGCCATGAGAACAGGTTAACTTCACCTGATTGCTCAAGCTTCTATGAAGACTGCCTGCGTAACGTACAAAGCCGTTTGCACAAAATGCAGAATTCACTGTGCAGTTTACCATCTCCCATCTCGCTGACTCTGTTGCATTACTGTCCTTTACAGCTCGTTTCTGTTCTGAATGTTAACTCTAGTAAACCACGCTTCTGCAAATTTTGCTCTCGTACCTTCTTCCACTGCGTCTCTTAAGACCATCGGGTCTGTCAACTAACCAAGAAAAAAGCCAACACCCAAATCAAAACTACTGTCCTAAAGCCGGGTGGAAGTGTGAACCACAGCACGTGGATCCAGACTTGTCGAAGTAGGGAAGGCAGTACTTATATGTATGTAAGACTCATGTCTGAAAGGAGAAAAACTTCCATATGCTTGGCATACCTAATATGATTTGGCCTGCTACAAAATTTTGGTGGAAAAAATGTAGCCTACAACACGCTAGCTAAATTGGTTTCTGTGTTCCAGCCTCATAGGTCTCTTATTGACTGTTTATGAGAAATTACCTATACCAGTGGAAGAAGCAAACATTTCCTTTTGTACCAAAGAAGGTTCACAAGACATAACACGTACAATATTGAGACCAGAACTGTCTGAAGACAAATCTGAGTATTGTGCTGATACTTATTATTACTTTTTCCGGATGGTTATTAAGAGAGTATGGTCTTAAATGTAAATGAAATTATTCAACTTATTGATTGGAAAGGAAAGGTTTTGTCTTGTGGCCTTTAGAAAGAATTAATATAATGTGTAAAATCTGTGTGTTGTATCAACTTAAACTAAAGGTGCAGTGCTGCAAGATACCTTGCTTGAAATTTAAATTTAAGAGCGGGGGGGGGGGGGGGGGGGGCAGGGAATGGGGGATTTTCTGAATGATACAGTTTACTTAATCAGACTAAACAGAGACAAAAATTCTGACTCTGCTAAATTGCAAAGATAGTATATACTAATCTTAGCTTACTTCTAGCCTCATAAAGGGAGCAGCTGCAGCTAACTTGCTTCCTGTGGAGCTTGTTACAGGGTAATGAAGTGTGTTGCTCTTTCTGTCAATCTCCTTGAACAACTTGTAATGTTTGTCTTACAGTAAGCCATAATAAGATAAAGATCATGATTTGATTTGTACTGGATAATCTAAACAAAGTGTCTTCTGACTCAAAATTAGGAATAAAAAAATTATAGCTGTTTTGAGGGGAGGGTGGAATTTAGTACTACTGATTTTAAATATTCTGGATTTCAAATGACCAATTAAATTTATTTCTGACTCTAGTTTGAGATTATTTCTTGAAAGAAGCACTGCACCTTTTTGAAGAAATACAATATAAAACTTCTGTGTTGTAACTGCAGTCCTTCAACTTACTTTTTCTTTTGCATAAGGAATAAATTCATACACTGGATCTACAGGAGCAGCTGTTGGGGCCCATGAAGTTTATCGGGATCCAAGAGACAAAAGATCTAAAAGGTGACAGGCAGGAGTCCATTAACTTTTATACACCTGACTTGGCTAACTTCTGCAATATGTACCATTGTTGTTCTATCTCTGTGGGCTATTCAAGAGCTCTGGAGTACCTTGGGTTACTATAAAATACAGCTAAGTTCTCCACAAGTCTTTAGGTGATATGAAGTACTACTTCATAGCAGCAAATTTCAGTGCTACAACTGAGTAAACTGAATGATAATTGTAAATTAACAACTTCAACTGGTTTAGGTGTATTTATAAATCTGAACAGTAGCTCTCAAGTGGGATTCTTGACAAATTTGTAATAAGCATTAGTAATACAGGCTATATCTTCTGTGTGAGTGGCAAGCTTTGCTGAGTAGCATACTGAAGATGTGAAAGGGCTTGGCTAGGATGCTATAGAAGCTGTTAGCCCAGCTGCTGCATTTTAAAATGCAGTTAATGTTTCAGTGGAGTGTGCAGAGCAGAGAACTCTTGGAGCTAAAAGGGAAACCTCTTCTGATCAAGAAACTGAAATGTATACTAAAGCTTTATTGTACGAGGGTTAATCACATATGTAAAGTATTGTTACAGCTGCAACTAAGAATGATTTGAGATCTTCACTGCAGTGGTCAGAAACACATAATACAAAAGTTGGTTTTCTACAACAGTAAGAGATAAGTGCAAGAGCTTAGGCAATGATTGCACTCGGAAGCTTTGCCAGCAGATGAAGTACAGAGGTGCTGCAGCTGCTAGAGCACACCTCAGTACTAGTAGCTTTGTTTACCAAGACATAAAAGCTTTGTATTCCAGGTTTTTTTCCTAGACGAGTGCCACCACAGAGAGGCTTGCTACTTTAGCCATAACAGCAATCCTGTGCTAAGATAGAGCCTTAGTTTTACACTTGCACTTCGCTTTGAAAGTTGGCAAGCAGTTTCATTCATGTTTATGTGCCAGAGATGGTCATGGGCTATTAATTTGCCTAAGTGATAGCACAATGTCAGAATTAAAGGTATGCGTGGGGAACAAAACCCTGCAGAACACTAAATGGGGAATCTTTTGCTGTATTCAAAATAGCTGTCAGTTGATACATGTCGCTAAGAATTACTATATTTAAGGATATTGTAGTTAAGAATTATAACAAAGACTTTTTTTTCCCCCCTTTCCAGTCAAGATACAGATTTACCTGGAGCACCAGAAAACTTGACGTTCAGGGAACGCCAACGACTTTTTTCACAGGGTCAGGATGTATCCAATAAAGTAAAAGCTTCTAGGAAATTAATGGAACTGGAAAACGAGTTGAACACAAAGTAAGATTAAAGCACCTTATCAGATGTAACTGAAGATCTCTAAACTGAGGGATTGAGATGGGGGGCACACTACTAATGAACAGAAAATGAATGTTTTCTGAAAGGAGTGACTTTGATTCCTCTATATCTAAGACTGTTAATTAAGATTTAGAGATGTTGCAATAGCAAGAAAACTGATTACTTTGCCAGGAGCTTGTGGTTTATACAATGAAAGCACTGTAAAATTTTAAAGATATGAATCACGTGAAGGTAACTTTTTTTCCTTTCTGTTTTGGGGGTTAAGTTCTTGTGCACCAGACCAAGTAGCACTTGTCAAAGATAAGTTCTGTTTCCTGGTGTTTTACAGACACACTTTTGTTTTAGCTGCTGAGCAGAGAGAGTGAGAATAGCTTGAACTGCCTAAACTAAACTGTGCACTAGAAATTAGTATTTTAGGTTGTTTGATAAGAAGCCAATATCTGGGCCACCTTAAATAAGACTATAGCAAGTTTGACATACTGTAGGGTGTTCATAGAATGCTCAGCATATCAATACAGATCTTACCATTGCTTATTACTGGAGTAACACACGTTCTGTAGGTAGAACCTTGGAATAAAAACATTTCTAGTCCTACGTATTTGTTGGGTCTAAAATGGGTTGCCTGAGAATTTGTCTGTAGTTATGGAAAAGTCTGTATGTTGATGCATCCCCACTATATGTGCTTCAGACTTTCAAAAATGTGAAGATAAAACCTTTGGGTAATTGTTTCATTAAAAAAATTATATAAGCAATAGATAGTAGGCTACACTAGTGGCCCTTCAGCTAGGACCAAAATGTTCGTAATGTATTAAAGGCGAGGAGTAATGATGCTAGTTCCAAGGTGGATGGAAGAGATGCATATGTTTTCTGAGAAAGGTAGATGAGAAGTTATTAGGCAATTAGGTGTGGAACAGTATCGATAAGTCTGCTATTATCAGTTCAGCAATATCTTTCCTTTTTTTCTGTGGAGAAGTGAACTGGCACATTAGAGAGAAAGACTGAAGTGTGAACCATCAAATACGATACTGCTGCTGGGAGTGTGAATGTTAGTGTGGTCGTTAACAGAGATGGTGTGCTGGCAGCGAACCGTCTCTGCTCACACTGAGGAAGCAGTGCTAGCGAGCTCTCCTTTAGTCTAGCTGGCTTTACCGACATCCTGTTAACTGTTGTACTGAAAATCTTTCTGGCAGTTCAAGCTATTTTTTCACACTGTAATAGCCTTATTTAATTTTAAATTGTTAATCTTTTTCCTCCCGCTATCTCTTCAGCTATGCGTATGTGGCTGATGATGTTGGGAATAAGGACCTCATCAGAATTTTTCTCATTGTGTGATGTTAAGACAATATATATTGTGATTCCAAACAAATTTTCTATTTGACAAAGCCCTTTATTGGCTTTAGATGATTTTTTTTTTCCTGTATCATATTGTTCTCTTATAAATATATATTTAGGGAATTGTGCACACTTCCAAATACAAAGGGGTAGACTTTCACTGCCTTAGGAAAGAAATCACTTTTAATAAGAGTTGTATGATAAATAAATGCAAGTTAATGAAAATTGGAGTGTAAATATTTTTTACGTATTTCAGGTTTCTTATTTGAAAGTGTGCTTTTACCGTTTCACCTGTTAAATATGAAGTAGAAGATTAAACTGGTTCAAAGTGTTAATGAAGGATCTGCATGCTTGCTATGTCTGTTAATCAGGAAAAGCAAGCCTCTCCCAATTTATCTTGAGAACACTAGCAGCCTTACAGTGACAAATTTTTCTTAAGGAAAAAAAACTTATGCTGTGGCTGAATTACTGTTGCTGCTAGAATCTGAAAAAGGCTTAGCAAAAAAAAATACCTATAACCTTCAGTGGAGTGGATTTGGCCGCTATTGGGCATTCGGGTCAAGTGTGAATATGTGTAAAAGTGCTTTTCATATTTGTCTGTGCATTATTATGAAAAACATCAAAACTGCTGTAGTTTCCCATTTCTACTGTATTTCACTTGCAACCTATTTTTAATAAAGTTTGTATTGTATTTAACTTTGCATTAAATGTTTTTTGTACTGTTTGTTATTTAATTCTGCATTCATAAACCAAAGGGGCTCTTCGTGTGTTTTGCCTTGCCTGTCCTTTTAAAATATGCTTACAAGCAAAGTCAGAGGATCGCATAATGAATAGATGAAAACCTCAGATTAATTTTACATGGAGAATCAACAAAGGAGGCTGATTCTCATTGATCAGAGAGGAGCATTTCTTGACCTAATGTTGTTCATATCTGTAGCAGTGACTTGAAAGAGGAGGTAATTTAACCAGCAACTTACGAAATAGTCAATATTGGTGGAGTCCGTTACCCGGGCTAGTCTAGTCGTATTGTGTGTGTATCCTCCTCAAGTGCAAGCTGTATTTCTAACAGTGAAGAGAAACCTGGAATGCAGCTTCTTTTGGAAAAGTAAATAGTTTTACAACCAGTGTCTCCATTGTGATTGCTGTGCTTAAAGTCATTTGATCTCTTTATTTTGAACACAAGGACAGGATAACTTTTTGTCAAATCTCGGAATAAAAAAATCAGTTTGACTGACCTGGAAGTTCAGAGGCGTGGACTCAATTCAGTGTGTAGTTTTGAATGAAAGTTGAGCTAAAGGCCTTAGAAATGGTGGTGCTCCTCTTTTATTGTTGGATTGATAAGGTTAGATAACTTGACTCTTGATGGGGGCAACAGTTCAAACTCTGCTTGGGGAGAGGGCGGAAGGGAACCAGGCCCCACTGAAGTGCTGTAGCTGAATGTCCACTGGAGCCAGGATTGAGAGCCACCTATGTCTCTTTCCAGGTGAGTACCTTAATCTTTTGAGTTGTGGGGTCTAGACTTCGGAATTTTCAAAATCACTAATAAGGATGTTCTGGATTTTTGTATGAGAGATGTGTGTATAAAGGCCAGGAAGAAACTAAAGGAACCACAGAAAGACAGAAGTGCTGTTCAGTAAGTTGGAAGGAAATGACTGCCAGGACCTCAAGGCATGGCTGAGGGGAATCTTATCCATGTTTTGAGTCTGTAGTTTTTGACTGTGAGAGCAGCCTAAAAGAACTTTTAATTTTGAATATAGAACATGTAGTCTAGAAGAAAAAGGAAACAATCCATTGTCCTTCTGTATGGTAGTCCCTCCATCATAGGAAGAACAAAGAACTGGTACAAGCAAAAAGTGACTTATTTGATGAGGCTGTAGCTGTTGCAGCTGCGAACTGTCACAGAAACATTAATTTTCCAGGCTGTGCAGGAGGAGCTGTGTATTACACAGCAGTGATAACACATTTTCAGTGGGAAAATAAATTTTGAGCTATGCCTTGCACAGTTCAGGTCAGGTTTGCTAAGTGAGCACAGCAGGATGATGCAGCTGAAAGTGCAGTCAGCATCTGCTTTCCTTTAGGGACACAAGTTGTCATCCTTCATAGCATAGCTCTTGATAATTTAATTGATGGTGACCCTTATGGTGATAAGTGTGTGAAACTACGTTTGCATATGCAGCCAGGTGTGCTGCTCCGAGCAAAAACTCTTTTAGTGATGTTAAACCTCTGTCAAATTCTCCCTTTGGCACCCATCACCCACAATACACTGCTTTCCAACTGCCTTTATGTACTGTTTGTACTACGGTCTTGCTCATAATTGCAGAGAAGGCAGGGAAATGAAGAAATGGACAAAGTCCATAGTATACATCCTGTTTACTGATACAATGAATGATATACTAGATTGTATGGATTGCTGTTTGTAGGTCAAGCAATGAGTGCACAAGCAGCAGAATAAACAACTGTCCTTTACCTCCTAATTCAATTAGATAACATGAGAAATAGCCATGATAAAAAATGAGCTTCACCAAGAATATTCTTAAAACACACATAGTAACTTGTGTATTTAATAATAAGAATGGCAAGAGGTCTGATTGTTCGTCCTGTTTTATGGAATGACCTGCTGTCTCAAATGGACAGTTAGTGGGTGTGTGGCCCAGAAGGCAAAGCCTCATGGATTAACAGTTGGGAGTTGGCCGACTTGTTTCCCAGCTGTAATGGCAGGGAAACTCCTTAAGGAGTCCAAAGTGCAATAGACCTGCTTGGAGAATCTGTTTATTCTTAGGAACATGTGGATGTTCAGAACTGACCCACAGCTACTGAACCAAATGTCTTGCTAAAAATGTGGAATGAAATACTTACAGCTTCACTGAATAATGTTTTAGGAGGTTCAGATGAGAGGCTGTGTGCAGTACAGCAGCCTCAAGTCACTGTCTGCCAAGCATGGTGAAAGCAATCTCATACGGGCAGTAGAAGATCCGCAGGCGTACCACTGTGAATCTCTCCGTGTTTGGCACAAGAGGTATAGCAACCTTCTCTCTTGGTATCTTCCACCAGTGCTTTTCTACCCATTTTGTTTCTTGTTACTGCCTTTGGGGATGCCATAATGGACGACTTGTACCAGAATGCTGAAGCTGGGAGTTGCAAGTTTGGGGGAAAAAACCCAAGATTGTTCAAAGCAGAGAATCAGTGTAGAAAGACGTGCTGGAATACAGCCTTGCAGACTTTCCACAAGATCACTGGATTTTATATTTGTTTCTTGCCTAGATCTCACTGACAGTTTTGTTCCCTGCCCATCAAGCAATATCTGAGCTTTGGAAATAGAAGACCCCAAAAGAGAATTGCTGCTGTTACGGTGAGTCACAGATCATATTGTGGGATTTTTTGGTTGGTTTTTTTTTTTATACATATGGGACTGAGTTTTCAGTACTATCTGACTTTCAGGTGTGCATAGAGAAATGACTAAATTAAGAGTAGTCCAGGGATGCTCAGTTTGGGGTTACTATTTCAAAGTCAGAGTGATAGTAAACTAAGTCTTCTCTGTTACGGCCTACAGAAACTAGATTCTTAATCTCAGTGGGTGAAACCCACAGTAGGTGAGAGATCAAGCATTACACTTAAGAGATGATCCTTCTGAGATGAGGCCGAGTTACGCTGGAAAGCAACATTGTTCTGATTTGATTGCTGCTGCAGGATAAGCATTGCATATAAAAAACACAGCTCTGTGTCAAGAATTGTGAGTCACACCGCCCAAGCTACTAAATACTCTCCCCAAAACCGCTGAAAATCCTGTCTGCCTTACTTAGTGCCAACATCTTGTACCATCCTCAGTATTGCAGTACTTTGGAATTTATTTTTTTATTATTATTATTTTTGCCTAAATCCATTTGTCAGTTTTCATTTTTCCACCAATGCAGAACTAGTTGCAAGGATGAACTGCTAAGGAGGTTCTAGTCAGTTTTTTTAAAACTGAGGCTACAGTTTACGGGAGGAAGTAGCAGTATCACTGAAGACATTTGATAGAGGGATGTTTGGTTTGGCCTGTGATAGATGGGCAGCATCTGGGTTCCTCTGTAAAGGATTGCTATCCCTCTTGTGCCACACATAGAGAGATACACTGCTGTATGCCTCTGGATTTTCTACTGCCTGTACGAGAGCACGTTCACCATGCTCAGCAGACAGTGACTTGAGACTGCTGTTTTGTGGAACTGGATTCCTCTAGTGCAAAAATAGTGTTATTTCCCACTTCCAAGAAGCTGACATGTTTGTATCTGGCATGCTTTCACATTTAAATAGCCAAATAGTATTACAACTGCTTTCAAGATCTTTCAGTGCAATACAATAGAGCACTAAATATTACTAAGGTATGTCACATATTGGCCTCAGAAGCCTTAGTGTGAGACCCCCAGCCATAGCCTGAACGCATAGCTCCTGTCTTGGGCAGCATCTTCAAGCCTCCAATATCAGCTGGACCTGCAGGCTTTGTCCATCTCCTAAGACAAGCCCTAGGCCCTGGCTTTTATCACAGTTACTAAATAGTTGCAGTTGGAAGCATCCTCCAGGTATCAGCTAGTCCTGGGTCAAAGCAGGGTCATCTACAGCAGGTTGCCATGGCCTGTCTCTGGTTGGGTTTTGAGATCTCCAAGGATGGAGGCTCCACAACCTCTCTGGGCAATCCATGCCAGCGTTTTGACAATGCTCACACTGAAAAAAAAAAAAACAACCAAAAATGTACTTTGAGATGGAGGTTCACATGTCTTGATTTGTGCCTAATGCCTTTTGTCCTGTTGCTGGGTGCCATAGAGGAGGGTCTGGCTCTGTTGTTTTCATACTCTCCCATCAGGTATTTATCCATAGGCATCAGATATCCCTCAGCCTTCTTTCCTCTAGGCTGAACAAGCCCTGGCATGCTCTGTGGAACATATGTTCCTATCCCTTAATCTTCTTTGTGGCCCTTTTTGCCTTGGACCAGCTGCTTGGGGGAAATCCTGTGGCCAGTATAGGATTGTGGCGCCTGGTGTGGCGGCTGAATGCAGGGCCTGCACCCGTGTCCCCAGGATCTGGGGCTCTGAGGCAAAATCTTCCACTAGCCTTACACCGCCCTCGAGAGCCCCGGGCTTGCCTTCTGCCCCTGCGCTCTCCACCCTCATCCTCGGCCTCCGAGGTGACTTATCCTCTGTGACTTATCCGAGGTGGCTGCGGACGGAGGGCCACCTCCCGCCCCTACTCCTCGTAGGGTCGCTCACCACTCCGTGAAATGGAGGGCGCAAACGCTCTCCCTCACGGAACCGAGGGGCACCGCCCCCGTCCCTCACTGCGAGAGGATTGGTGGGCCACCCTGCCACTCACGGCCGCGCCCGTTGCGGCCCGCCTAGCGACGGAGGGGCTTGGCGCGCGGGGCAGGGCGTGAGGCGCTCGCCCAGCCAATCGAAGCGCTGGGATGGGAAGAGGGCGGGTTCCCGTCACCATGGCACCCGGGTAGCCACCCCAAGCTGCGCTTCTCATTGGCCAGCGTGACGGGCGCGGGGCGCAAGGGCGGGCGCGGCGGGTGCTGGCTGTGGCAGCCGGCGGAGAGGATGCGGGCGCGGAGCGGGCTCGACCCGGGCTCCGTGTGGGCGCAGCGCCTCGGGCAGCTGGAGCGGCGGTTGCGAGTGAGCCCGGCGCCGGTGGGCAGGGGGCGGTGGGGTGGGGGGAGAGCTGGTCTGCCCCGGCCTCGGCGGGGAGGGACGGGGGGGGGGGGGCTGCCGGGCGGGGCTCAGCGCCTCAGCCCGCTGAGGGCGGTGGTACAGCCCGGCCCGCCCCTTTCCCTCAAAAGTCTGTTTCTCGGCTTAAAATGCAGGCGCGAATCCTAAAGGCAGCGGCCAGCGGGGCCTTGGACCGCAGCCCGGTGTGGGGAGAGTCTGCTCCGCCGGGGCTGGGGGGGGGGGGGGTGTCGTCGAGCTGTGACCGGCCCCTCACCAGGGCGGGAAGGGCCCCGCTGCGGATCCCCCCCAACCCCCGCGCAGCTTCGGGAACGGGGATTCGGGTGAGCCTTTGTAAGGAACTGAAATGGCGGTTCGCCAACGGTCAGGCGGTGGTTCTGTAGAGCAAAAGCAGTTGGAAAAGTTGTACGTGTGCAATTCCACATAAGCGGGCAAAATGACAGAAAATACAAGCGACCGGGGAAGGTGAAGGGTTCAGCCTCGGGTTTATGTGCCTCTAGACAAGTACTGTGCTGAGGAGATTGGGGGCAGGTCGTCCTTTGATTTTTGGAAGGCAGAGAAACAGAGGAATGTAATAAAACTATTATAACAAAATAACGTTCATCAGACTCATCTTTATTTCATTTTTACTTTCGGGGTTTGGTGTGGGTTTTGTCCTTAGACCAAAGAAGAAAGAATAGTTGTCCTGGAAACTGAAAATGCTGCTCTTCATCTAAAACTTGCAGAGGTAACTATTGTTTTATTTTCCAGAAAGAATTCTTACGAAAATAGAAGAAAAAGACACTGAAATCTGCCTTCCTATTTTCAAGTTTGGCATTCTTTACCTGTTGCAGAAATCTGTGAAGGGATTAAGGCTCAGCGTTTTTTGTTTTGTTTTGTTTTTTTAAATCAGCAGTAACGGTAGACTGATTAAGTAACTAGAACTTGACGTACAGTTCAATAATTGCCATTGTTTTAAATCCACAAAACTAAACTGAGGGGACGATTCTGTGAGCTTTAAGTATGGAATATTGCTTTCTGCTTGCAAGGAGACTGTTTGCCTAAAAGACAGGTAGATTTTGAAGGAAAACTTTTTAGACATAATTAGGATGATCCTTTAAAAAGTCCTGTTCATAGAGTGCAGGAAAGACATCTCATTATGAGCAGACTTACCAAAGATGCCCTATTGCATGTCTTCACAGCACTAGCATTACACTTGTCTGGAAAAGACAAGGTACTCTTGCAGAAGTCAGTCACAGAGCATACAGCAACAACTGGATGCCCTCATTTCCTTATATCCTTTTACAGAAGGATATGTTGCTCCTAGACCATTATCAAAACAAGGAGCAGCCTGTGATAATGTTTGGGGTCTTCAAAGGTAGGATTTCAGAGATTTACAGAATTTTGAATATTGATCTACACTGCTAGACCAGAGCCAGCTGTGAGTATTAGTTGGGAAAGAGACAGTTGGCTAAGAGTTTCTAATCTGAGCTGAAAGATTAAATGGTTGGGTGACCTCAGGAAAGCCATTTGCCCTCCCTCTGGGTTTGTTAACACCTGTGGATAAAAGTGGGTTTAACATTTTTCAAAGCCTGACTGGAAGCAGATGGTACATCTGAAATGAGTTTTGCTAGGTATACAGAAGAATACTGTAATTGATTCTGAGAAAATGTTTCTATTATTTTTGTTCTGCTTTATAGTTACTAAAAACCTTAAGTATTTCAGCTGATTTTTTTATTTTTTTTTTTATTCTCACAAGCACAAGAAATAAATTATTCTAGTCAGTAAGGTACAGCAGATATAGGAAGAAGTTACCCGAGTGTTAGATGATGAAGCCTTGTTTTCTAAATACAGCGCTGTTTCAGTTTATTGCAAAATGTGCTGGAAAATACGAGCACCTACGGACACATGAATAGCATGGCAGTGTTACCACCATCACCATCAGTCAGAAACAATGTCAAATGATTCATAGAAATACTTTGAATTAACCTCGCACTGATGTTTCTATTCAGGCAGTTGAAATTGGAATTAAATGCACTTAGAAGACTTTTGCTTTTAAATGGTTAATTTGCCCCAGCAATCTGAAAACATGAGCTAAACTGACATCAATGAAATAGTTTTACCTTAATGGAAGTGTGTCTATTAAAAAGAACACTAATTTTAATTAGAGTAATTTAAGCTCATGCATTGTTGCACCATATCTTCCAGTATCTCGCCAGCTATGCTGGTGAAAAAATCTCCTGCTCTCAGCTATCAATCACTGACCCTTCAGCTCTGCTGGTGGAGCTGCCTGAATGATTGAGCTGTAACAAGTTCAGTCACAGTGACCAGGGTTAACAGAGGTCTCATTCTTAACTTGTAAAAGCTAATTGGATTTGTTTTGGCTGAAGTGAAGGAGGGAGCTTCGAAGACAAACTTATGAGGATAGCCATAAATTAGGATTTGTAGTGTAAATGTTTGTTTATAGGTTGCATCAGTGTAATAAAAATGTTACCTTTTGCTATAGACCTTCCCTTGCTTATATCCTTAAGACAATCATCAATATCAGCACTGCCACTGTTTTCTGTAGCCCTATGTATTACTAGCCTAGCAGTATATTGTAAGGGTTGTTACTGAACATAAGTCAGATTCTTTCTCCGTAGACTTGCTTTTGCCTATTTGGAAATGTGTTTGTCTACCTGCACACTCCTTGCTTTTGTTCACAGTCCTTGAGGTCCTGATCCTGCAGTCTTCCAAACATAAAGCCAAGTCTGCCGGAATGGATCCGACTGCAGATTTCACTTTGGAGAACACAATTAAGTAGTTCAGTTTTCCTTCTGTTTATAATAAAGCTGACTATAAAAAGTTTTATAGTCAGTTTTTTGTTTCTCATGCATGAGCACAAATTTGCAAGTTCTGGCATACAAAAAATTCTCATGAATGCTAAAACTATTTTAATGGAGAAAACCTCAAAACCAAGGCAGCCTTTGCAATAAAGATAAACTTAATAGTGGAAGTGATGGGAGGTTGACTGCAATGAAGGTAGAATTGACCATTCTGCTTTTATTGTCCATGTTGAGAAAAATGGGGGAGCCAGTGGGAACCTGTGCAGATGGTGGAATACGCATTCCACGTTAAAAGTAGGTTTTAATGAGCTTAAGCTTACTTAACAATAAGGTTTGAGTACTGCAATTCATTATATATAAGCTTAACTTTTCACATGTGATTAGAGATACTGATTCTGGTGAGCTACTTACGCATTTTTGTCAAGAATGTATGTAAACATTGCACTTGAGTAACATGAGTCTTGAAAATCCTCAGGGTAAAAGAACATAGCAACACTGTATAGAATTGGTCTTAATTTCTAGAAGCCTGTAACAAAAAAATGAGAGTTTTCTGAGGTAATCTCATCCTGCTATTTCTTTTCCACTAAGAACTGTTTATATTAGTGCTAAGGTGTTGTATAGCTCTGCAGGACCTGAGGCTGCATTTGTAAATAGAAAATGCTTGCTTTGTGAAGGTGATAAAGTTGGTTTAGATAAGTGAAGTACTTTTCTTGGAAAACATAATCTTTCTTTATTCTAACAGCTCCAGGACATCATATTGTTGTTCTTGCAGATGTCATCTGTAGCTAAACTGCAATTAAATGTTTATTCTTTACCTATCATTGGAATTAAATCAAATCCATTATGTGAGTAGATTTAGCTCTTTCACATTGTTGTACTCTTCTATGATCTGTGAATTTAAATAATGAGGAACTTCAGTCACAGAATTTATGGCCTGAATAAAGTAGCAACTAAGTCTATGCTAGAGACAGGTGCATTCCAAAAATAAGAAAAGAGGCTATTAGTACTGATTAAGGAATGATAGATGCCAACAGCTTGCAGGGGAAAGTAGGTGAAGAAGTTGCAGCTCATTTTAAGCACAAGGACTGTCAGTAAATGATGAAAATTCAATTTTTAATACAATACAGATTCTGTCACATTGCAGAATTTCACAAGTACTCTACAGAGATTTCTTTTTTGTGTTCTTGCCTGGAAATGTTTAAAGTTGCACTATTTCTATTTTCCTTTTGATTTCAACATCTCAAAAAAAAATTGGCCATAAAAATTGCTTTTGCATAATGGGTAATTTTAGATTACTAGAAAGCATTCTTCTCCACATCCTTTAAAAATTGCTTTGGTTGCTTTGATCTCTGAAGACCCAGCTTAGTGCTTTATTGGTACAGTTTTGCACCATTGCAACTCTACTGAATGTAACGGAGTTGGTGTTGGCAGGAAGCTAGAGCAATGAACACTAAGTTGGGAGCCCTGTATTACCATCTCCCTCAGGAATTTAGCAGTTAACACATGTGTATGTGTGTCCTCCTTCTGTTTCATGTCCTTTCAGAGAGCTTTCTTCATTAAATGTACCTACTGGAAGACACTTACACCAGCTATGTAACTAGCCCTTTTCCCTAAGTGGAGGTACGGTTTTAACCATTTAGATACACCTCAAGCCATAAGTAAGGGGTTTTAGGTACTGCAAAAACATTTTCATATTCTGATGCTGAAGTCTACCGCCCTAAGGAAGTAGAATATTGTGATGTTAGCCAGTTAGCTCAAAATGATCCTTCACATGACTCAGAAAAATGTAAAAGCAAATAATTTATGTATTTACAACATCACATGTAGTCAGGTAGTTGAGTTAAAAATGTTTACAGGGACAAAGAGGACAGAATGCAACAGAAAACATGAGCACTTTAAAGTGATTTTTTAGGTGATTTTTTTTTTTTTAATAGTATCAAGGGTTGGCTGGAAGAAGCACTAATGAAGTATTGCAGCTCTACTCTGCTCATGGCCAGCAGCAGAAATTGCAGAGGAGTTCTGTTGTAACCCAGCTGCATGGAGCAATAAAGGTAAAGACATTTAGTAATAATGTGGGCATAATCTGTGCCCTAAACATTTACATGCTTATTGAATATAGTAAAACCCAGAAAATGGTCAGATATGAACCTGATCTATGGCTTTATTGTATTCACGGCAATGCTTGCAATAAAATGTAGCAATGCCTGAGTTAGCTTAAAATTTATAGTGGTTTTGCTGCAATAGGCTGCAAAGTCACCTGAGAAGCTGGTAAAAGCGGCTGCTTCTGAGCTCCAGGATCTTATGTATAGGCTGCTGACAATACCTGAGCTAGATATTTTTGTAATCAAAACCTTGCAATCCCTGATTTGACTATCATGTAGACATCCCCTAAAAAAAAAAAACATAATTGTGATATACTTTCACCAGATAGGCAGATCCTTTAAAAAAGCATTGGAGAGCTCCACTGATTTCACTAAGTGTTCTGCTCTGGCAGACCTCACAAGAGGGAGTAGTTTGCTGTATGCTCACTCAGGTTGTCTTAATTTTGCATTGAAAGGTTGGAACTGTTCTCCCAGTACCAGTACCATAACATTTTCCTTTGTCAAAGTACTTATTCCTGAAGTTACTCCATAGAATAGTGAGTTCCTTTTAGGGACACTAACAGTTGTCAGCTTTTCTCAGGGCAGCACTGAATGCCTGCATAAAATGAAAACTATCTCAGGAAAGAAATCTGATGCTTAACAGGCAGAAGGATGTAGCTTAATTGTAGCATAGTTGGACTAGACGATGGTTGTAGGTCCCTTCCAAGTGAACTATTCTGTTCTATTCTAATTACAGTGATGCTGCTCAGTAGATTTTGCAGTGGTGTTCTACATTTTAGGTTAGCTAGAATGGCAGAACTGCTTGTGATGCAGTACCAGTTGATTGAGACAGTTTACTGTCAGAGATGAATGAATCTTAGGAGAGAGCAAAGCTCTCCAAATAAAAGTCTAGATTAATGGTAATCCACTACCTGTAATAAAAAATATATATATACTACTTACCAGTTATATTCTGTGGCTTTTGAGAGTGAGGAAATGCAGTGATTTTCTCCCTTTAGCTCAGATTATCGTTTTATCATTGAAACTAGTTGATTAATTCAAGGTCAGTACCGCAGTTGGAAAAATAAAATGCCACCGAATATGTGGCACTTTGTACCAGGCTGACTAATGAAACATCACAGTGCTTCTGTGAGATATACAGTATTGTTAAGTTCGTCTTACAAATGGCTTTACATGTTTGTTCCAAGACTTAGATGTCAAGAAGTCTACTAATCCTAAAATCAGGTCAATTTTTTTTACTTTATTTGGACTTTTAAGTGAATATAAGCTGCTCTTATAAATGTTTAAAAGTCTCATCATATATGTTATGCTGAGTTATATCCATAATACAAATACTTTTCTGAACAATGAAGGTTTCTGATCTTTTCAAAATACATCTATTTTCACAGGGAGACATAGAACTGGCTTATTTAATAAATGACTTAGAGTGAAGCTTAGCAAATACCTCCTCATCAAAGTGTGGAAAATGAATGCAGTAAGGTATCTATGAATCACAATTTTTCATTGCTAATTCTGGATATGTCTTAGAATTGGACAGAACACATACATGCTCACACACACTTATTTTTGTTTGATGAAATAAGAAAGAGACTTTGTTATACCTGAAGCTGTGTTATGGTTGAAGTATGTACCGTAGGCTGTTAAGGATCCATAAAGTCTTGCTGAAGCCTTTAGGAAATGACAGTACTAAATATCTTGCAGGATCCTTCTCTAAACATACTGAAAGATGTACTCCCGAAGACTTCCTTCCATCAAGTAGAGGGTTCTTCCTGACTTTGATATCTCACCATAATTATTTGTGGTGTTGTTATATTGATTCTTCCTTAACTGCTGTTTTTGTGTCTTCATAATGTGCTTTTTATTCTTGCTGAGAAGAGGCTTAAGCAAGACCTGAAGAGCCTCCGTTCATTTGCTCTTGAGCTTTCAAAAGACTTTCAGCGTCAAAGCAAGACTTATCTTTACCAAGTTTTGACAGCAGTCCAAGGGATACAGCTGCAAAATGAAGCAATGCAAAGTAAGGCTCCTTGCACTTATGTTTCAAACATGTAACATCAGCAATGTCATTGTTAAATGTTACTAACATTAAAAGGTTGAGTTTGATTTTTGAGAAACATGTCACTGAAACTGTAGCACTTGTTTTTTGTTTGACATTAGATCATCAAGGAGTTCTGAAGCATTAGAAAGAGTACAAATAACTCTGCAGAGGTTATGGCTGATAATTTGGATTTAGCTTTTGTGTTGATTGCAGCTGCTACTAGACTGCTGCTGAGTTGTCTCAGTTATGACATTTTCCAGCTGAAGTTCTCAGGCTTGTTATCTTAACTTTTTTAGAATAGCTGAATAAAGAATGAGTTCCTTTAGCTGAAATTTGTCTGCTTTTGACTGTACCAGAAAAGAACTTGGGTGATTTCAGAGATTTCTGAAAATACTGTGTGAAATTAGGACAGACTGGATTTCTAATATTTCTGTGTATTTACAGAGAAAATTTTACTTCCAAACCAAAACCAGTTCCACTTGCTAGAATGTAGATAATAACACCATGTGGACTACTGTTTCGGCATTCAGGCCCTTCCTTGTTCATGTGTACGTATAAAGCAGACCCTGCAGTGCACTGGTGCTCTCTGCCCTCATCGCTGAGGACTACGTGCATTGGTCCTACACCTGGACCTCCTGGCATGGATCTTTGCACCTGCTTTCAATGTCCTTGACTCTGGTAGAGCTCCTATGAGGCCTGAGAAGCACAACACATACGGAGCTTAAATTGTTTGAAGCTTAGCAGCCTGATGAACTGACAACAAATACACAAATTTATAATCAGAGTCTGTGGGTGATGCTCTGATATCCATGTGTTGCCATTTGAAAGGTGCATTTTCCTCCTGCTTTACTTTTTGGTTGAAATACTTAATTTGGGGACTGATTTGAATCTGATGGGACTACTCATGCCAATAGCAACAAACAGCATTCTCAGTGATGGGTGTTTGCAGAACTTGTCCCTGTATGTTAGGTACTAAGTTATGATTAAAATTGATTTGATTACTGTATTATCCACGTAGAGAAAATGCTTAATCAAGTTGTCTTTATAATCAAGTTGTCCTTAAAACGGAAAAAACCGAAGTGGAAAATTAACCCTAGATAAAGGTGAATGTTTCCCTTATTGAAGCAAGGGGCTAAATGAACAGATAGGAGGTTGGATTTGGCACTTGGGTTGTTGTGGTGTAAATAAATAGTAAGTATTCCTTACGAGGCCTTGCAAATTCCTGTTGACTGTTCTCAATTTGCACTTTGTGGTGCATTGTTCTATGGAATCATAACCAGGAGAAGCTTCCTTGCCAATTACAAAATAGCGTGTTGGTACTTTGGTGGATGACTTATATTTTTAATTTGGCCATTTTTCAGTTCTGTGTCAACTGTTTTAGATGGATATTCTGTTATTAAGGTTAAATATGACAATCTGAATTGCCACCCTTAAATTACATATAATCTTTCATGAACAGAAAGCCCAAAGTATGTATTCAGGAGATAATACATGTTATCAGTTTAATCCTAAAATAGAGATTGAAAATGAGGGAGAGATTTACAGAGGAAACAATCAAGTAGGTTAATTTCAAGGCTGTGGTTGACATGCAGCAAACTATAAAACTTTCATGTAGTAACTGAGTAGTCCCTTGCTTAGAAATATTTATTCACAGTCTGAAAACCAGGCTATTGCTGTCTTTCCCACTGAAATTTAAATAGTAGTAATTCATAAGAGAGAGAAGTGCCCATTATTCTTTTGTTATAGGCCTGTTTCCCTCATAAACAAAGCTGCTATCATTTTAGCAAAAATACTGGCCACCTGACTACAAATGATACTATTGAGACAGATGCAGTAATTCAGCAGATTTGTGGAAGGGTAGGAATTTCTAAAAATTTAATACAACTTTTTAGATTGCTGCACCATGCAGGTATTATCAGAAAGAGCAAACGACAGTATCTGTGTATGCAGAATGTATTTTCAGAGAGGTGAAACCACTGTTCTCGCTCGTTGGCAAAGTGGCAGGTACTAAGGAGCAAAATTTGTCCAAGTAAGTATGTGACAGAGGAGGTGCTGCAGGTTACTGACATATTTTGTGAAAGCTGCTGCAGCTCAATGGCTTAGATATCCTTTGTGGTTCCAGGACACTTTCTCTCTGGGGTGGAGAAGAGGAAAAATTGGGTCAGGTGCTTATTTCCCACTTTGCCTGTATGCTGGCACCTACGTGCTGTGCTCCTTTTAGAGAAAGGTGAGCTGTGCACTGTGCTGATGACTTATATTTGTGAAATGTGAACTACCATCATCTTTTACCTTCAACAGCAGAGTCTCACTAGCTCAGCTGCCTTTGGAAAAAGCCTTTCCTTCTTGGTGTAGAGGAGTAGAGGGACTTTGGATTCAGCAACAGAAATACAGCAGCAGCCCAAAGAATAATTTTATAGCCCAGGACATAAAACACAGCTGAATTCAAAAAGTTTTGGAATTAAGTCTATTATGTCATAGCTGCTTATCCTAGAAGGCATGGTCAGATTGACCTCCTTTTTAAACTGGAATCTAGTATGGAAACAAACTTTAAAAACCCCACCCCAGGGAACTCTGGGGGCAGCTACACATCCATATCTGAGCTAGGCTGTGGCTGTGCTAGGTTATGCTCCTCCTGTTGTTCATATCCCTGCCATGGACCTTTCTGTTATGCTGCTATAACTGTTTGTGTGACCACACACAAAACAAATCAGGGAGCTGATCCGGGACAGAAATTACTCAGCAAGAAGGATTGCTTTTAGACCTCCATGTGACTGTGGAAGCAGTTGTGCAAGCACAGCAGAAGGTTTGGTGCAGCACTGAATAGGAGGGGATGAAAAGCTCCTTAACCAGGACTGTCAATTAATTAAAGAAAATTACAATCCTGAACATGTTTGCAAGCCATCACTCTTCTGCAACTATTAATCTGGTTGTTGATGAAGATCCTAACTGCACTCAGTGACATTTAAACAGAAAAATCAGCATTCCCAGCTCCCAGAAAGTTCCCTTATAGGTCAATGAGATAGGCAAAGCATGGGGGGAAGGGACGTCTATAATGGCTGCAGGCATGTAGTGACTACTTCTCTTGAATAATGAAAAGTGGGTTATTAGTATTTTAAAACAGATGCACCCAGTGGCTGCCCCTAGGTTGTGGATGAAAATGTAACTTCTGAACAGCTTGCAGCTGATGCCAAGCAGAAAACTAGGAAAATGTTAAATAAGTGTTTATATTTACAACCATATAGCTCCACTTTCAGAAAAATTAAAAGTTCAGAAATAATTTGTGTTAGGAAACTTGCTCTGTTAACCTTCTATTCAAAAAGTTTTTCTATGCTGCACATAAAGTTTTACAAAGATGGACATTAAAACTCACTCTTAAAATATCAAAATACCATCTGCTAAATGCAACAACTTGACTCATTTTCCACTGTCTGCTGAAAAGCTCAGGTGTCAAATTAGGAAGACCCAAGGTTGATTTCTGTTTTCACAGTCATCTTCACCATAGGAGGGCTAATTAGGGGGAAAAAAAAAAAGTAATTAGGGCCTGTAACTTGATCTATAATGTCTAGTAGGCTTCTCAGATCCTCATGAAGAAACGACGTAAATATTGAAACAAACTAGTATTTTCTTTTTTTCAAGACTGGAAGAATGGAAGAGTACCCTTAGCACTATTGCTTTACTGCTTATTCAAGAGACTCCAAGAACTGAAAGTGTGTGTACACAAATTTATAAATGAAGATACTTATTATGGAGATGACTTAAATAATCAATGGATTCTAATCTTGTATTTTGAAAAATACTGTATGATTAGGGGTCAGTGACTGTAAGAGTTGCTTTTGACAATTTATTGTAACATATTTGCATGTGATTCCTCAAACCAAGACATACTAGTGTTACTCCACATACAGGATGCAAGAAAAGGATTTTTCTTAGTGAAACTCCTAGATTTTGATTCCCCAACTGTTAGCATAGTTTCCTCTGCATGCATGCACTTGTGGAGGAACATTATGAGATGGAGGTGAACAGTGTGGGTATTACAAAAATAAGATCTGAGAAATCTCTAGTGTAGACAAATGTCCCTTGAAGTTATCTGATTTTTTAGTCTATACCAGAGAGCCTAAATCATGTGTGACATGCTGAGATTTTAATTCTGTTCCTTTCTTTGTAAGGTAGCACGTACTGAGGCTGGTGGTCATCCTGCTAACTCAGCTCTCAGACCATAGTTTTGACTGCCTGATACTCTACATCCTCAAACTGCTCACTAATTGCAGGGGAGATGGATTTCCTGCTGGGGTTCCTAAAAGCTTGCTTTTTACACAAGTTTACAGTCATGTTATGTGCCTTCTGGGCTGTATATTTGTTTTAGGCCTGCTCAGTGTTAATATAATTGGGCTGAAATAAAACCATTTGTGAAGTTAGAAGGCTTTTACAGTGACCCATATTGGTCTCCTCAGTTTTGTGAAAGAGACTTCCTGGGGTTCAAAAGATCAATCTTTTTTATGAAATCCTACCCATACAGTGAATGCATCTATCTTAAAGGGAAACCTTATAGCTGTTTTACAGCATTCCTAGCACTGTAAATGAGGCTGACGATAAATGATAGTTCAACTTCTTGTAAAGTTATCTGGCGTGAATCTAATAATCTGCACGTATGGCATGAGCCTTGCAGGTGACAGCACCTTCTAGAAGCAGGTTGCTTCAAGTTTAGGTTTCAGGTTTCACTGACAGATAACATTACTCTAAATGAAGTGACACATTTGAACTGTGTTTAAATAGCTTGTCTTTTTGATAATTTTTCAAGTTTTCACATGTATACTTATGGTAATTATCTGTAACTTTTTATGGCCATTTCATAGCAAGAAGTATGATGGGATTTTTCTGAGGTGTCTGGTAAATCAGGAACTAACCCTCCTAATTAAAGTTTGGTAGAAGTTAAAAAGGTTTATGCTTGTATTTCATGAGGTGCTACTGGAAAACTCATTTTGTGAAGTCACAGAATTTAGTTCTTTGAAACAGCTTTCTTCTAGTGTTTCAGATAAAAGCTTTTGATCTTGAGCAGTCTCTACAAGAGGTGACGGAGAGATATGAGAAAGAAAAGCAAAAGAGGAGAGCTCTGCATAACACCTTAGTTGTAAGTATATTTAATGACAGAACATTTTCTTATTTTGTTGTAATTATGCCCATAATTTCCTCACCAATAAAACTAAAGAATGTATTTTTCATGGATATATCACCTCCTCCAGCTGTCTGTATACAGTGCATTTCTTTGCTGAGGCACGTTTGTCTTACAATAAACCCCACCCCATTCTTTTTACACAGGCTTCTGACAAATGCACTCATGCAACATATTGCCCTAAGAGGTATCTTCCATTTTGAATAGTGGACAAAACCTGAGTTTCTTCATCCTCTTCTCTAAATTTGCAGCTTCTGAAATTGTTTTAGAATTTTTAAAATTGTCAACTTGAAATTTCAAAATGGTAGTCTTTTATTTTTCCATATATATCTAGCTGTATCCTGCTCAGCCATTAGTGATGGTTCATTTGGGATTAATTTTTTTTCCTTTTTGTACTTTAACTTTTCCTCCCCACCCACCCAAATGACTAGTTTTGGGTTTCCTGATTCAGGACCTGATTTTTAGAAATACAAGCCGCCTTCAAACAAAATTAAGTTTTTCTACCTGGGGAAATGAAGCTCTTCATTAAAAAGTACTTACTTCCAAACTCTGCCTTGAGTTGCAGTTTACTGAAAGGATATTCCCCAAGGCAGTGGGGAGTTAATTTTAGTGGTCACAAGTCATCACAGGTCAGCTTGTTTTCACTAATACAAAATGAGGAGAACTGATCACCAACGAAAAGGAAGGAAAAACACAAGGTTAGATAAACTGAAGTCTGAAATGGCCTGCAGAGAAAGATCAGTTACTGGCTTTTTAGTCATTTATGAACACACAGTGGTGAGGCAAAGGTACAAAATGTTTTATATTCCACATCTTCCTCAGGGCTGGTGGAAGAGAATTGGAGTGTCTAATCTCGTCTGTTGAGTTAACATAGGTGTCTGAAGAAGCTCAAGTAAAGAGGAAGGAGACTGAAGAGGGAAAATGGCTCAGACTGAAAGCCTTTTATTTTCCACAGAGACCGGAGAGGCCTACACCATTCCAGAGCTCTGAGGAGCTCATGCTTCCTCAAGTACTTTCTCTAATTCTCAAGGCAAATGATATTGATACTATTTTTCTCTCCACAGAGTCCAAGGCTGTGATGTTGTAAACACCTGCTTTTCTAAACAGGGTCATGTCTGCTTCACAAATTCCAATGTATTTGTCCTCTCCAGCAGTTTGTGTTAAATACCTCTTAATATTCTAACCCTAGGAGCTGAGAGGAAATATCAGAGTCCACTGCAGGATCCGACCATTACTACCTTTTGATACTGCTGCTGGACATTCAGTATCACAAGATGGGTAATTTATTTTGGCTGTGTTAGATCTTAGCTGACTCATAATTAATATACAGAGAAAACAATAGTTATATGTATATAAGAACAACTGTGTTCTGGATTTTTCTGGTTTTATGTGTGTGGGGAGGTGACGATGGTATCATAAACACTAATTGCTGTTTCTTTTTCCTTCTGCTGCTGAATTGGCTTTAGCCAATCTCATCCCCTTGTCTAAAAGTATGTCCACCTGAATAGAGAGCCATAGCTGTTTTGCCAAGCTAGGTTTATCCCTGGCTTGGCAGAAGTAACACAGCTGCAATCAGTTTAGAGTATTTTCACTATCCTATACAAATTCTGGGATACAATAATGTAATAACCGTCAGAAGTCGTGGGTAGAGAAACAGACTCAGCATTACAATTGTTTTGTAATGCTATAGAACAGATTTGCTGTCAGCACAAACACTGGTAATTCTATTTCAGCATAATTTGGCTCTGCATCCCTAATTTATAATACACTTACTGTAACTGAAGTGTCAAAACATTCCAAGATCCAAAAGGAAAAGAGGGATTAGGTGCAAGTATGTGCTATAACAAGCTGAATTCTCCATAGATGACTAACATGAAAGAAGGTAGGGATTGAAACATACACAAACAAAGAAAGAAGGGGAAAACTAGGTGGGTGGCTAGAAACAGTAACATTATCATTTGCTCTGTCAGTAAATAACTGATGTGGGGCTTTATTTTACTTTTGCTGGCTGGTAATTCTAAAAGAGCACATTCAGTGTTTTAAAGTTTATTAATTTTTGGCAAATCTTTAAAAAAAAATAGAGAATTGTTTTAATTAAAACAACGTCAAAAATAGCAGACAAGAAATTTCAAGGAGCCTGAAGGGGAAACTTGGCATTAACCTGTGCTTGATATACCTGGGAAGGAACCCACTCACTGTTTTTTTGTTGCTGTATGGAATAGTGCAATCATGTGCTGAATTGCAGTGTCAAACAGGATGGACTGGGCCAAACAAACAATCATTAAGACTAACTGTTCTTAATATATCAAAAAATAATTTATATAAAACATAGTTGTAAAACTAAGGACTGATTCTCAAAACCCTTATGCACATGAATGAATTTATACACCTCAGCAATCCCAGTCAGTTTCTGGACTAGTAATGGATGCAAGATCAGGGGCAAATACCTAAAAAGAGGGTGTTTTTCACTTTAATGTTCTAAAGTGAAAGCCTCTTGTTACAAGCTCACATTACAATCTCAAAATAGTAGAATGGCTTGCATGTGAATTAGTCGTAATTGGGTTTGTTCTAAATTTCTTTTTTTAAGAGATTATTTTGCCTGATTGCACCATAATTTGGTTTTTTACTCACAATTAACTGTGGCGTTAGTATGTACATGGGGTACAATAATAATGGCAATTCTGAAACATACTCTTCAGACAATGTATAGTTCACAGACATTTTGAGCATTGACTTTCCTCAGCTAAATGGAACATTTATGGTTTGAAAGGTACCTTTTTTTCCCTATTGGCTTTTTTTTTATTTTCTTACAGGCAAAGAAACTCTTCAGAAAAAGTGGCATATGCAGCTGATGATGTAAGTATTTGATGGTGAAATTCAAAAGCACATTCACAGGTACTAAGAAGGAGAAACAAGAGGGACATGTGAACCATGGGTTTTAAAAAAGATGAGGTACTTTCTTGTCAATCGGTGCGCAGCTTTGATCACCCATGGGTGCAATAGCAGGTGACTCGTGCTGTTTTCATCCCGACTCTTTGTAGTAGTAATAGCTTGGCGCTTCTGCTGGTGCAGTCATGCATGAACCAGAGGTTGTGTGTTTGCAGTAGTCAAAGCGCTGCAGACTTTCTGCAGTCAGTCCTTTTGAGCCCCTTTTATTTGCTGTAAGTATTTCTAAAATTGTATCAGGCTTTTTTCATTTTATTATTGCAACACAACTAATGCGTTAGGAGAGAAATACACCTCATGAACCACAACAGCCTACATGGTACTGCAGTCAAGCATGTTAAAGTGTCCTGGCTTAGATCCATCAGAGGAAGGAGAACGAGCACTGAGGCTGCAAATCCAGATGACATTCCAGCATTAATTGAGGCCATTACCAAGATATAAAATTTAAAAAGGCACAGTAGTGTGAGCTAAGGTCAAAGTATTAACTTGGGTTTTAATTTTCTTAGCTGCCAGAGTTCTTAGTTAGCTGCTCGCTGCTACATGGTGATCAGCCAAATTCTCTTCTATAGTATAGTGCTTAAAATATTGCTGAAGTGACCGACAGTGTGTTATGTGTTTAAATCTCCCCAATTATAGCTTCATTAGGCAGATCTCACTTGCATAAAGTGGATACTTAGAGAGATATATATGCAATTAGGAAAATAATGGAGCACATGAAGAGTCAGCTAAGAAAGAGTAAATACATCAGGAGATAAAAAACAGGGATCTGCAATGGTGGACATAGTATTCTGGATGCCATGAGCCATTTATTGTACTGTAAAATGCCATGACCATTTCTGACCTGTTAAATTTTATTGCATGAAGATAAAATTAGATAATATTTAGGTTTTGGATTATTTCATAAAGATATCTGATGTATTACAGTATCTGTATGTTTACGGGCAAAGCAGTGTCTGCTTGCTTATGCCAATTTATGTATTTCAGTTGGTATGAAACAGTGACCTGGTAACTTTCAATATGCTAACCTGTTCTTGTGTTTAAAAGTCCTTATGAAATATTCCAGGAAAATAAATGTATGCATGAACTCGACTGTAAAATGAAATTTGCAAGATACTAAGTTCCTGGTTTTGGAAAGCACAACACTGACTTCAAATGTTTTATTGGTTTGCCTTGACATTTATTTGGTTAAAATGCTTTCTAGTTTTGATCAAACACCTTAAGTCTTTGTGTTAGTTTCTTAATATGAATTATTTTAAGAAAAAAAAAATTTTTGTTTAAAGTATGCAAGTTCATGAGGGAGGATAAAAGCACAACTGACTTTTTACAAAATGCAGTCAATTTAGGTTAATCTAACAAAAGTAAAGGAAAACAATGTTTATTGCGTACTCATCTTGCTTTTAACAACTGAAGGTGTTACGCTTGTGGCTAGGATAAATATGCAATTTTCAGATGAAATTATGTGACTTGTTATCGAGCAACTTGTTAGTTGCAAGCAGTCAAAGCTGGTATTTCTGGAAACAAGTTAACCATTTTCCAGACAAGGATTCATGATTTAAAAGGAAATTTTGTATCAAGGTGAAGGAAGACTGTGGTAGAGGTGCTGATTTTATTCGTTTTCCATTTTAGATCATGGCTGTCTTTCCAGATTTTTCCCTGAAAAATAGTTTATATGTGTAACATAACCAGGCAGTTAGCTGCCATGATCATTTAAGAGCTATCTGTGTTAGAAAGCAGAGCTACATTTGAGAACCGGAGCCACAATGCAGTCCAGCATACATATTGGAAACTATGGTTGGATCTTCTGGACAAGCTTCAGCTTGATATTGTTCCTGGATTGGACTGGAGCTCTAGTAATATGCTGATCTGTGTCACCTATGCTACAACTTTGTCATGTTATAACTAGAATAGAGAAAACCTCTGCCTTGTAGTGAAACACCACAACAGAAATTGCAGTATAAAGTAGCTTTGCTTCTCTTCTGCCAGGAGCTCTGTAAGACTTCCTTCAAACTGTCTTTAGATAGGCTAAACTGACACTTAAACAGAATGGTTGTGTGTCTTTTTGTGAGACAGACTACATGAGTTCCATTTAGTCTTTGAGTGTTTTTCTTTTGTTTATTTAGAGATTCGTATCATTTTTAGAAAGACATGTGTGATCTTTTCTATAATCTTGCTCATCTTCTCTAGAGAATCATTATTCTTATTCTAAGTCTAAAAAAGGCTTAGGATTTTACTGGATGTACAGGAGAATATTTCGTTTCAGTTTTTGAGCTACTTGAAGATTTTTTGAAGTTTTCTTTTTGCTTTCCTGTGTATGCCCAGCTTCTCAGCATAACAGTAACAACTGTCTGAGCCTTTGCTCTGAAGCCTGTTGTGCAATAATGGTGGAGAGTGAGTACACACTACACATCAGGTTGAACTACTCCACATAGATAGGACACTGAGCACCGCCGGTATCGTCACTACCTGAGAAAATGAGTAGGTGAGGTACTGAATGCTCAGACTCTTCTTGGTGGTGACAGGACAAGGAGGAAAGGGCGCAAATTGAAATACAGGAAATTCAGCTTAAACATGTGAAGAAGCTGTGGGGGTAGTCAAACGCTGGAACGGGTTGCTCATAGAGGATGTGGACTCTCTGTCTTTGGAGATACTCAAAAGCTGACTGGACATGGTCCTGGGCAACCTGCTGTAGCTGACCCTGCTCTGAGCAGGGGGTTGGCCTTGGTGGTCTCTGCAAGTCCCTTCCCACCTCAGCCATTCTGTGATTCTGGTCTAGGATTCCACCTGCTGCTTTTCTGTAATGTCGTCCATCTCTGGCAGGCTGTGCTGTGTGTGCTAGTGAATAGAGGTGTCATGTTTGAATGAGTAGCTGTGTTTTAACCTGGATTCACAACACCAAATGTAGACACTTAAATGAGGTGTGTGATTGCTCCAGAGTCCCCTTGAGGTCACTGAAGAAAAGTAGCCACCTCCAGAGGCAAAGTCATTCACCTAAGATTGGAATTTTAATATGTTTGTCTCCACAACTACCTACGCACCTGAGGCACCTGCCCTAGCCTAATACCTGAAGCGATATTTGAATCCAACTTCCTTTGGCACAGAGAAAAGAAACTGTCTGCCTCTATGTGATTAATTCCTTTCAAATCATTTTGAGAAGGTTTTCACTTGTGAGTAGTTGAGAAAAAGGGGATGGCAAAGAGGATGCTCTGAATATCAGGAAAGGTGCAAGATTCTGCTGTTTCTTCAAAACAGGACTGGGAAAACATGAATTAACAGAGCCAAGACCCTCCTTTTCTTGGGAGAAGATTTTGTAATAGATCAGATGGAGGTAGCTATAGCAGTTGGAGACATTATTGGTCCCCAGTTGCTTATCACCATTCCCAGCTAGAGGTTTCTTCCTCTGGTGCTTACCCAGTGCAGGGAATCCTTTAAGCTGTCTGTGTCAGCCTTAGTGCTATGTCAGCCAGTTGCACTGAAGCTGACAGTGAAACTTGAGCAGTCACAGTCTCCCTTACGTTGGCTCTGCTCTGGAGCAGTAGTCTTGGGAAAGGGGGCATAGCCTTCAGCAGATATGCACTAACAAGCAATAAGAAATTATAATTAACACAGCTGGATTCTGCGATCATGTCTATATCCACTATTCCATATAACTCATTTAAAATTATTTCTCTGCCTTACTGAATTTCACTTACCGAACTGCTCCCCAGGCTTGGGAAGTCAGGCTTGGGTATCGGGACAGATTGTGAATATTTATGAAGTATCCTTTTCTCGTTTCCATGATTCATATTGCCCTGAAAGAACTCAGACTGGGAGTATTCTGTGACTCTGGGGTGAAAAAGGGGTTCTTCAGTGTACACGTGTGACAGCTGTACGGATTTCATAAGCACTATTGACAGGGAAACCTGATGAGATTCTGTATAGGCCAGCAGCTGTGGTGGATATGTTAGGTCATACTGATCTCCTGAGAAAGGAAGGTCATTACAAATGCTCATCTGAAGTTTCTGCCTATTAACAATTCTTTTGCTTCTATGTTATGCAAATAGAGGTTTTTCTGTCCCGTTTCTCATTTGAGGGAAAGCTGGTCTGCAAGTAAGTTTGATACCTGAATCAGAAATGTCTTCCATCCTTTTCTTTTGTTGTACTCACTTCTGTACTGCTACTAGATTTGCCAGTACTGGGATGGGTAACACAGCTCATTCTGTAGAGTGAGTGTTGTCATCATTAGGTTGATAATGATGCATTGGCCTTCTTCAAAGGGGAAGAAATACCTGTAAACTCAAAACAAGAAATTTGATTTTTATTAGTCATTTGCATGCTGGACACACTGTTATACAATCATGATTTGCTCAGCTCTTTACGACTTCAGTCTGTGGCAATCCTCATTTGAAAGTGATTAGTTCAGCACTCCAAGCTACTTGTCAGAAGCACAGTAGGAATTTCAGCACTCCCATCAAATGCAGTAATGTAACCGCAGGTTAGTAAGCTAGAAACCTCCTTGAGTTAGTTGAAGTATTTTGTGTACTAGTGAGCTTCCACCCAAATTGTTGTAAAACCCTGCTTTTTTTTTAACTTTACTTTTCTCTGCAATTAAGCAACATGTGCCAAGAGGAGCAGAAGGGCACAGAAGTTGCTATGTAAGGCATGTCAGACTGCTGTGATTACACTCTGGTAATAGTTTAAAGAGCTGCTTACATATCTGTCAGACTGACAAAACTAGTATATAATCCATCTGGAAAGTGGATTCCACTAAAAACTTGTGGAATTCTACCAATTGTGCTAGCATAGCTTTCTCAGAGTTGTGGGCTAGCATGTTATTCTGTGAAATGTGCATCTTCTGCTCAGTTCTAGGCACAAATATATATGAAATCAGTCTGAAAAGGCACTGTGAAAACTGGCCCTATAATAAAAAAAGGTCTCTTTTTGCCATTTTTTTTTTCTACCTGTGCTGGCAGTTAGGGAGGTAGGGTTTACTTGCTTGTGGCTTTCTAGGCACATAAGGAGTTCAGGTAAGAGTTTCGATCTTTCTTGTGAACTTAAGTGCCCATAGTTTGCATTGGTTGCTCCTTAATAATCTGAATGTGTTTTGAGATCCTTTTTTGTGGTCTTGCTAGTTCACTGCAGTATGTAGGCTCTAAAGCCTCACTTGTTGGTGGCTGCTGGAGAATGGCCTTGGACTTCCTGATCTGAATTACTGCTGTCACCTGGAATGTTAGAAATTATAAATATTTCTGTGTGTTTGTGCTTATGATATTAACTGTAAGTATTTTGTTTTTCTCTTAGGAAACTGTCCTTGTAAAGTGTAGCCGTCCTAGTCATGCATCAATAAACAAGACTTTTCAGTTTGAGAGGTGGGTAGTCCTGTGTAGCAATCTGAATTGCTGGGTGAAGGCTAATTTTTTAGTAGTTATTCGTTAGAAGGTAATGTGTTGTTTTGTTTTTTGTTTTTTGGTTTTGTTTTTTTTTTATATGTGGTATTCACATTCTTCCCAGGACAGAATAATGCACTTCAGGATATAGATGGCACACTTAGTCTTCCCTCTCAGTGAAGACTACTGCTATGCCTAAGTTTGAAACCTGTGTAGAGACTTATTTGACCCTCCTCACAGTCCGAGTAGCAATCACGATCCTTGCAACATGTTGTAAGATAGCAAAATCTTATGCACATTTTAAAGGGAAGGAATTGAGCTGGATTGCATGACTTCAGCAGTAGACATACAGCATCACTGAGCCAGAAACTGGACTGAGGACTTGTAAGACTCAATGTTCAGCCATGCTGCTTTTAACTTAGATTTAAAATGGCCTGAACATAGACAGCAAGGTAGAGTAGTGACATGTAAGTCAGTGCTCCCCAAGGAAAAGGCTGTAGTGGGACCACTTTCCTTATTACGTGCTCAAGAATCCACGTAGAAGAGAGAGATTTTGAATGCACCAGCTGTGATAAAGGTTTTAATTGGTATTTGTGCCTTATGAGACACCAGAGAGTCAGTCAGCAAGACAGAAAACTTCATGGAGTCAGGCTGAAAGGTGCCTCATGTTCTTTCATAATGGAGCTGACCTGAACCTCTGGAAACAGGAATGAAGAGTTAAATTAATATAAATGAGATCTCTGTAAACCAGGAAATACAGAATTTTGCCCCATATCTTTTTTCTAACATAAACTTTGCATCTATACATTGCAATGACTCATACAGCAGGCTCTCTACCCTGAACCATGCTTCAAAACCCTCTGGAAACAGAACACTTGAGGGCAATTTCATGCTTCCTTGCTTGAAGGCAAAACTTGATTTTAAAGTCAAATGTATCCAACATGAATTATCTGTCATGGTTTAAACTTAAGGTCTGAGTCTGTTCTGCCTGAACTGTAGGTTTGCTAAACTGCCATTCACCCTTTCATTGAGGCATCCTTCCAAGATGCTGCCTTTCTCTACTCAAGAAAACTGGGGAGTGCTGTTGTGTAGGCCACCAATCAACTGAAAATTCCTGAGATAATGCAAATCTTGGGGAAACTTTACGGACCCCATAGGTTGTAAGACTCCCTTGATACAAGGTATATGAGATCTCTCAAGGTACATGGCCCCCTTGCATGTCTGCTAAGCTACTCGAAGCAATACCTTTCACCCTCCACCTATACCTAACACAGCCATACCAGTTGAAGTAAATGCAAAATAATGCTGGAATTCAACTCTGTAGAGCAATGCAGTTAATGGTATTGACACAGGATTCCAGAGGTGCTGTGACTCTCAACATGTGGTGTAGATCCTGATAATCAGGAAAAGGGTTAAAAAAATGTAAATCCCCCAAAGAATGCAGTTCTTGGGGAATGTTTTTTCAGTGTCCCAGCACAGCTCTTTTTATAAACAGAAGAGCATATGGTTCTTATGAACTCAAAAATGTTTATTTTTTTAGCAACCTTTTATGGAACTAATAAATGTCAAAATATTTGATTTCAACTCAGGAAGAAAATTCCAGCTTTCAGCATGTTATGCTTTTATAATTTTATTGGCGAATCAGTTAGCAAAATATAAAAGAAGCTCAGAATTTTCAGGGTGAAATTAACATTAATCACTACACAGGGACAAATCTGCCATCATTCTGGTAAAAATACATGGGCTTATAGAAAGAGATTCTCTGGCTTTGCTGCATCTTTCATGGTCTCAGATAGCTAATTAAGTGGCTGTCCATGCTTCAGCCAGTGCTGTGATTACAGTGTAGCATAAACTAGTTCAAGCCAACTTCTACCTACCTTGTTTGGGTACTGGTAGCATTTGAACCACAGCACCTAAGTAGTGGCAGTAAAACCTCTTTAGGAAGTTGAGTAAATATTTGGAGTAGTTACTGTAACATGGAGCTCCATGCTTTTCCTCTGAGTGGCTACCAGAACCTGAACCTGACATCGTTAGCTTCGGCTGTAGTACTTTGCATTGCAAACAGACTACTAAGACTGGTTCATTCTAGCCCTGGTTGTGGTTGGCAGCAATCTATTTACTTTATTAGACAGCAAAACCCATCAACAGCAAGTGAAGACAGTATGAAGGTTCTCATCTCTAAAATACCTTTTTAAGTTTGGGGTTTTTTTTATGTAGTAGCTCTGAGATATTTTGATGTGTTAAGAAAAAAAAATCATTTTAACACATACTGAGTTAGAGGCCTAGTTGTTTAAGATGGAGGACTTGGTGCTAATGAATATTTCATCGATTGCGGGTGATAAATGAAGCAGAGAGAAGTGTTTGGAAGTGCTTTTGCTCTCTTATATTGACCTTGCAGATTTGATGCTCAAAGTTTACTGAAGCATATGTGTGTATGCATCCAAAGCAAGGACGGAGTATTGCTATTCAGTGTCTGTGTCCTCCCAGTACGAACTGTGCCACATCTCTGCATATTTCCTGGCTTCTCGGTGTAGTATGACAGCACATCAGTGGAATGGCAAGACAAGCAGTATTTGTCCATCAAGTCAGACAAGTGATCCTTTCCTGATTAAAGAGAGTACATTTTCATGCAACTTACAATCAGACTGTGGAACGCGGTGCCGCAGCATGTTACTCCAAGCCAAGAATTCAGCAAGATGCAAACAGAAACTGAATACTAATTCTAATAATATTTTTTTAAACAGAGATTCAATTCATATTTCAGTTAGCTTCCACCCCACCCCCCACCCCTTGATATACAGTTGTTTTAGACATCATGGTTTTGGCCCAAGGATTGTACTGTCTTTGCTCTTTTCTAAGAGGTGGAATAACTCATTCAATTTAATTGTCTTTCATTCTGTTTAAAAATTAGTCTGAAATCCACATCACAATGTAAAAGAAAGTCTTCCCTCCAGTGAGGAGTGTTTATTGCAGAGCAGATAGTTCAGCAGGGATCGGGATGGAAACACCTTAGGCTGATGCTGCCCACAAAGACAGTGCATCTTTAAACATGACCCTCAGGGCCCTTCTGATTTCTGCTCTGCCACTGACTCTTCTGAGACAAGTCCCAAGGCAAGTTTGAAGCCTCTGTACCTCTTTTTTTCCCCCAATCCTTATCCACACCTCCAGGTAAGCACAACCTGACCACTCCCTTCCTTAGCGTGATGCAAAGGAGACACAGGCAGCAGGGATATTTCACAGTCTGGTAGGTGGGAGAAAGGAACAGGGATCCAGCACAGCCTGAAACAAGGCTCCGTCTGCCAGAGGGGCAGGCAGAAGGATTAGAATGAGCTCAGAGAGCCACAGGTGTACAACTGCAGGTCGCTCCCTCCAGCACAGACCACAGCCACTCCCAAAAAGTGGGTGAGAACCTTGGAGTTCTAATTTTCAGTCCCCTGACATAGAAATGTCAGCTGGTTACAAGTTTTATGTCATTGGCCTACATTTTCCCTAGTTTGTATTCTTGTATTGTGACAACATATTTATATTTTTAATTCAGTTAATCATTGCACTTTGCTCCTCAGAGTTTACAGTCCTTTGGAGTCTCAAGACACAGTATTTGCAGATGTGGCTCCTTTGCTAACATCTCTCCTGGATGGGTAAGTTAAAAGGTGGCAATAATCTACTGAAATCCATCAATTAAAAAAAAAAAAGTTTTAATAGTGGCAGTCCTATGAGATTTTGTGGCTTTGCAGTTGCATTTGGCTGTTTTCTTTCCAATCAACACCAAGTGAATGTTGTCTGCCTATAAAAACAGTGAAAACACTGTCTACAAAATCTAGCGGAGAAGACAAATTTGAGGAAAAAACATTAGTTTTTTTCCTCTGGTCTCTTTCTAGCAAACTTAAGCATTGCTTCTAACGGAGGATACTATCTTTTTTTGTATTTTGGTAGGTTGTGTTTTATAACTGTTTTTCAGTTGTAGACAGAGTATGATGCATCTTTTCCAACAGTGTATTCATATATGAAAGGCCCGCCAGGGCCACTTTCTGATCATCTGTTCTGGTTTTGTGTACAGCAAAGGCCATGGGAGGTGGTGTAATCAATTCTCGGTTGAACCAGAACTGAGCATCCTCAGTCACAGTTCTAATGCTCCTTCAAGCACTGGGGTTAAAGCAGAATTCTGGTTTGAATACCAAACTGATCAGTAACAGCCACTAACAAGTATGTGTAATTACTTCTAGCCACTAAGTTCATGAAATGTGATTCTTCATTTATACTAGAGCCAACTTAACCTACTCTTGTGAAGAAGCCTTGAAGTGCATATTGTTATAATCCTTGAGGCTCGAACTGAGATTTATGCAGAACTTCCCTTCTGCTCCTTTCCGCCCCCACTCTAATTCCACTCAATTATAGATGGTTGTTGTGGAGCTGTCATGAACCTTTCTCTCCCTGTAGAGAGAAAGCCAGTCCCTTTCCATCCACAGCGGCAATCCTCGTTCCCGGAAGTCTGCACACCAAAGTTTCCAAGTCTCCTTTTCTTAAAAGCAACCTATAAGAGGCATATCAGGATATTGTGACTATTGGGAAACCCCATCCAACCCTTCACAGATGCCACAGAGGGGCCCACGAGAGCTACCTGGGCTAAGGGAAGTCCTGTCTGGCCCATATGGCATTATTCTAGTTTACCAAGGGTGAGTAACCACAGTTTCCATAGCTGAGCAACCTAGGGACCACTAGGCTGGAGGAATTTGGAGAAGTCCTTATAACCACTGTGTTCTCTCTCTGCTTTTCCTTTTGCAATGAACATGTTTGCTTTGGCTCAATATGTTGCCTATGTATCTTCAAACATATCTGATCTTTCCCTTGATCTGCTGTACTTGCCACTTTCTCATTTCCACACTGAGAGAATCCTGTCCTGAAAGCTAGGATTTTTATAGTCAGTTAGGAAATGTTCTGTTATTGAAAACAAAAGAGTTGTCTTGTTCTTCCAGAAGTGCCGTTTAAACAGAAGCAGATTTTCAGGGAAGTCAGGGCTGTGCGTACCAGCGATGTTTCTCAGCAGCCTTCCCATTATAAATGGGAAACAGACATACTTAGTCTGAACCTTGAACCTTTTTGTTGCTCCTGATTGTTTTAGTCTGGGCTCCAAAGTGGTCTGTAACAACTTTGAGCTTAAGTAGAAAGGAGTGTTCCACTCCTTTATTTTTTCTTTATTTTTCTTTCTTAATGAATTGTTTCATTTTTCAGTACAAATATACAGGAAGAAAAGATTGTTCTATATGCAAAACAAAGTACAGCAGGCTTCAAAGTTTACAGTCAGCCATACAGGGCCAGCAAGGGAGTAAGATAACATTTTTTTTCTTTACAGCATTGAAGAATCAAACTTACTTATTTTAAAGAAGACAACATTTCTCTTCCTTTGATTTCCTTTAACAGTGCTCTCTCCTAGTGATAACTTTGCTATACTGAACATCAATACTCCTTTCAGGAGAGACATACTATAAAACTATCGGTATTCTAGCTTGACGATAAGAACTTTTCTAAACAAGAATATAACTAATGAAGCAGAGTGGAGAAAGCAAAATGTCAGGGCACATAGGTGAATCACAGTCCAAAATTTTCAGATTGCTCTATTTGAAACCCTTACATTGGAACCAGAACACCAACAAAGTGAACCAGGTAAATATAAACTAGTCTGCTGCTGCTGCTTGTCTTCTTGTTGAATCACCCAACAATTCGTTCTCTTCTGTGCCTACTTACATAGAATTCTGCTTCAGATAGTTTTAGCTCATTTGGGCTTACTGAAAGACTAAATGTTTTGGCTTTGGTTATCACGGATTGATACCTGATTTGCATCTCTATCTTTAAGGTTACAAGCACCTGTCTATGCTTGTCTACACCAGTCTGCTTAGCTTCTCATCAATCGTCTGTATTTTGTCAGAACTATTTTGTCCATGATGCTTACTTTCTAACAAGTAGCAGTTAAAGAAAATTTGAATAGCTGGACTATATGAAAGTTTGAGACACTTCTAAAAAGACTTCATTATGGTTTTCCTAAGGAAAACTACTACCTGCAAACTTCTGGCTCCCTTTTTGGTTCCAAAGATCTCTCTGATTTTGAAGTAGGGCTAGAAGTCTCCATAAGCTATGGGCTGGCGAGACACCGTATGTTAGGGGTGGAATTGTGAAAATTGCTCATTGTTAACCTATCTGGAAACTACCAAAATTAGTGGGAGCTTTTCCACTGACATAAAGGCAAGTAGAGTTATGTCAGCAGTGAATACTTAGAGAAATCCCATCTTTCAGATTTACAGCCCTAATTTCTAGCACATTTCATTTTGCTGTAGTGCTTTTTATTTTCAGTTACACTTGTCTCATCTCCTTTATTTCATCAAATCTATGACTAGACTTCTATTTTATACTCTGCATCAAGTTCACTGACTGCAACTTTGACTTCACATCCCCAGAAGGAGTACCCAGGTATTTGCTGTGTTGCTTATCAGACCACATTTCTTTCTAACAAGAGAAAGCTTTCTAAATAATCATCCAAAAATAATTGCTTCTAGGCATGTTTAATATGCAAAAAATAGCTGCAAATATATTTCTCTGCAGTGGCCATATAAGTATTTCATGACTTGAAACCATAAATTTAAAACAATTAGATGAGGGGTGTTCATTGAAATTTGCTGGCATGTGCTTGAAACAACATTTTGCTATGAGGAAAAGCATTGGATAACCAAAAGCAGCTGTTCAGGTCTGCCCACAGAGGAGGTAGCTTAGGCAGTGAAATTTTACTCCCTGGCAGACCAGGAGCCAAACCCGTTCTTGCAACTCTCTAGTAGAGCAGAAATTTAAGCATATTGCAAAGCACTCCTCGTGTATGGAGATTCTGCTAATGTTGTGTCTCTGAACAAACAAGATACTCCAGGGAAGGAGCAGTCCTCTCAGCATAACTGGACGTCTTCCAAGAGTTTCTGCTGGCACAGTTCTGTGGTCAACACCCCGGTGCTGGCAGGTGCTGCAGAGGAGATGCAGCTGAGTAGAGACTAACCTTCAGCTGCACCGTACAGTATTGGTCCTCAATACAAAGTAGTACTGTGGCTGGATACATTGGTATCTGCCCCCTTGTTTTGCTTAAGGTGTTGACTTTGATCCGACTGTGCTGGAAACACACTTTCTGGATAGGATTCATACATCTAAATTCAGATCCCTACGGCGCAGACGTCGCAACAGAGCTCACAGCTATAGACTTTTTTAAATTATTCTTTTCAGTGCAGAGAAAACAGGATTTTCAGAGTTCTGTTCATTAGATGTATTTTATATGTCTACTTCAGAAGATGATGAATTGTGTTTCATAGGTGCCTGTACCTCTGCAGTGACATTGTACATTTTCACCTTCTACGAGTCTGTATCAGAGCAGTTCCTACCACCTTTATTCCAGAGTAGTCTTTGTGTGTGTACTTATAACTGGACTAATGCGTTTGGTTAACAATTTGTACCTCTTTCTTATTATTAGGGCTGTCTTATCTTTTCCAGTGACTGAGGGTTATGACTGATGAACCTGCCTGAAAAAGACTACGAGAGCTGAAGAGGTTACTGTTCCCAGCTGTTAAGATATTAATGCTGTGGTTTGCAGCATAGCACTGTAAGAGAAATCAAACCCAGCGATGGTTTACTTTAAAATGCTGTACTGTAAACTGCAGTGGTTCAGGAGCTGATTAACAAGCAGCTCAGTAGTGCATGAACTGGAAGTTGGGCAGACAGGAGGTCTAACCTCATCAGTCGTTCCAAGCTAAGCATCCCTCTTTTGTCAGTTCCCTGCCCTTCAACTCTGCTTAAAAATCTGTTAAGGCAATGTTATGAGCAGTAATTTCTGTTAGATTTTGAGATCTCCACAAAGAAATCTGCAGGGCAGTGTGTTCCCAAATTGTTTGGGGTTTGACTTGCCACCTAACGCACACATTTGGTAATGGTAAAATAAATGAAGGCCCTTCTAATTTTCAGGTACAATGTGTGTATCATGGCTTATGGGCAGACTGGAAGTGGGAAGACATACACAATGTTGGGACCACAGTTAGAGGAGAACTTTGCATACTGCATAGAAGATGCATCAGAACTTGGAATTATTCCTCGAGCTACCCAAGAAGTCTTCAGGTAACAACTAAGTAAAGGCTCCTGTCAGTGGCTGTCATCTTAAACTTTATAGAAAGGATGAAATAACATTTGTAATGTATTTATCATTACAGATTTCAGCTTCACAATGATTAATATATAGCTTCTCTGACTGCCATTTGATGTGTGAGTTTTGATATAGATTTCTAGTCTCTCTCTCCTGCTTAAACTGATTCTCTAAGAAAATAAGTTCATGCAATCTTGATGTGTGTTATTGGTCCATCTGTCTTTCTGACTCCTAATTAATTTTTGAATATGTTTCAACCATAGTTGTGGGAGTCCAAAACATATTTAAGTTCTTACAAAGTTTGTAAAAATTGACAATTGGAATAGATGAAGAGGATCCAGATTAGAACCCAGTCCCAAAGAATGATAGTACAATTTTTAATCATGATCTGTTCTCACTTTGAGAATGCTTAGATTTTTTTTAGTTGAACGTAATGCCTGATTTGAACTGATATGCTGCTATGTTACAAAAGAAGAGCCATTACAGTTTTTTTCAACTAAGCCTATTTCTTTTGGAGAAGGATATGAGCTGAATCAAAAAGATCCAATTTTGTACCAGAATAACTGTAAATACTCTCCTGAATAGACAAGCCCTTAATTTATGAATTTTCTGAGGCTGTGGACAGATAACCTTTTAGAGGTCTAGCTGGGCAGTTTACCATCTCTGCTGCTTGTTGCTTGCACCCTGCTAGAGTTTATCATACCTTGAGCTCTGAATCCAATAACATCCAGCAGAGAAATGGTATAAAAAAAATCTCGGGGAGGGAGAGAGATTAGTGGAGGTTAGTGGAGAAAAACAATTTAAGCTGGCACAGCTCTTTGGAAAATGAAGTTTTATTTACTGCTTCACGTATAATTTAACTGTATATTCTGATTCTTCAGCTTAACATTAGCATGTGGATGAGGCAAAGCCACAACTGTGGACATTTAATAAGCACTTTTATCAGATTGTAATTAGATTACAATGAAAGAATAGCTCTTTATTTGCAGATTGTTCACTTGGGGTTTGACTTCTACATTTTTTGGCTTGCTTCTTTCTTTTTTTTTTTCTATTTTTATTCTCCAGGCTTATTTCAGAAAAGCCACCAGGAAGTTACTGGGTTGAGGTTTCTGTTGTAGAAGTGTATAATAATGAAATTTTTGATCTTCTGGCCAAAGACAGTTGTGGAAAAGTATTTGGCGTCAAACGTGATGTTGTCACAACCAGAGAAGGAAAGAGCGATGTTCCATTGCTTACATATGAGTAAGTACACTATTTGAGCCTTATCGTCTGATCATGATCTAGTGTCAGTGCAATGCATAGCTGTCACAAAATTGTACTACAGGCACCAGTTTTCACTTCTAAACAATGAGTCCTTATTATATGCAAAATTAAAAATTGGATGATTCTCACTGTTTCCATTAGCTCAGTCTATTAGGCTGCAGTTGGCTGCGAATGCCAAAATACTTTCTGAAATAAGTGTACAACTAGTTTTGGTTGTACTCCTTTGTTAAGTGCCTCCCACTCAGAATGCCTTTAGATAGATGTGTATTTTGTTGTTGCAGGATCTAGGGCATCTTGTCAGCTGTAGAAAAAGAAGGGGTAATCCAGTCACAAAGCACTTTCCCTTTAGTCTTACTAAATTATAAAATTTACAGGTTATAATAGAAATGTATGTATTTCTTGTAGATTTTTAAGCAGCTGTAGGGCATTAGCTTTCCCTACATGCACTGGAGTTAAAAAAAAAAACATCTTAGAAAAAGATTGTAAGTGATCTTTTAATATAAATACCCATCTTTCTTACACTGCTTAGTATTCTATTTTCATAACTGGAGTCATTAAAGTGGGAATTGATATGCTGATATTTGAACTTGTAGTTCTTAAGAATCCAGGTTCTTCAACTAGAAGCTAAGAAGTAGCTAAGCTTCTACTCATTTAGTTTTAAGATGCATACCTTCCCAGCATTGGTATGTGGCAAGTTTGATTCTTATTTACACATCTTGACAGTGTAGGGAGACCTAAGGTAGTTAAGGCTACAGCTGTACTTATTTTAATGCCTTCTTGTACTTCCTAAACATTGCAAAGGCTTGTTCTAGTACACATGGGAATGATTCTTGCTGTTACATATGTGTAGTATATAAAGCAAATGTGTAATACTTTCTTATTACATATAGAACACTCACCTTGGCTAATTAGATAGTAAATATCACATCTTCATAACAATTCATGCATTAACAAGAGTGAATCTGTTTCAGATGCTTCATTTTAGTAACAGGTGTGGTGTTTATACTAGTATTAAATCAACATTAACAAAACCAAATTATGACAAGCAGTACTAATGGCACCAGAGAGGTGATGCTGCCCAGTGGAATTAAGCCACTGGACAAGTCCCTTTGAGCGCCCAGCACGCGAACACAGATTGCAGAAGGAAACACTTCTGCTTGTGCACTGCAGAGGGGTCTAGCAACTTAGAAAAAAATGTTCTGTTCCTTGGGCAAATAATGTTTGTGAAAGAAACATCCTGCCCTATCAAAATGTTTAGCACAGTATTATGGTGTTTTACATTTCTGGGGAAACATGATGTTCTTCTTCACCTCTCTATAATAATGCTTGTCATGGTCTAATCTCTGCTTTTCCAGGAGGAATTAGAAGTCAGATATGCAAAGCATTCTCCCCCCTTCCCCATTAAAATAAAACACACCCTCAGTGTAAATAATTGAAGGCAGTATTTTTGCCTTGTGGGACTTAGTCACATAAGCAGACTAGTAGTTGTTTGTTTATGTGGGTTTATGCTATTGCCAGAAAGCCTTGATAAAAACACAAGAATGTACTGGAGGGTTGCACAAATGTACTTTTATTCTACCTAGTTATATGCCTTTATTGACTTGTATTTTCTAGCCATGGAACAGCTCATAGAAAAGTGAGACCCCAGACAAACTGTAAAGTGGTTTTCTTCACCATGGGGGCTATATAACTCTCCTTTCTTTCTATGAAATAATAATCACTGCAATATTCTAGGAAGGATTAACATTTGTATCTGGGGTATGCCTGCTCTTCAGTCTTGAGATGAAATATGATTTCCAGAGAGATTCTGCATCCTTGATTGCACTTTGCATGCTCCATAAGAGCATGGAATGAATTAAAAATGACGAGCTTGAAGTGATGAATCCTTTTGCCCTCTTTGTCTGTATTATGGTGACTGGTAGGTTTCTCTTGGTCTCTGTTCTTGGATTTCCCCAGCTGTGACACTACTCCAACTTTTAGTGTCTGGTTAAGGCTCTGCTGTCAAGGAAAAGAAAAATTCTTTCAGAAGAGGTTGGGAGCAGAGCCTAACCTGTGTGTGCTGAATCTTTCTTGAAGGAGCTAATCTCTTCCCTTTGATTAGAGAAGAAAGAAACCGTATGACTTAGAAAACGAAAATGGGTGCATATAGTGTGGGTATGATGGAAGTTGAATTCTTCCTGCTTCATCAGAACCTCCAAGTAATTTTTAATTATGGTATTTCAGTAACCAATGTTCTGGCCTGGTTTCATTCCTGAAAAATGCCTACTCCCCTTCCCAAGGGAGCTTTGCATAGTTAGTAGGCGACCCATCTCTTTTCCTAGGCTTTGAAGAAAGGAGAGGTGAGATGTAGGTGGACTTGTGCCATAGAGGCAGGAATGAGAAGCTGCAATAAGGTTTCATTTGTCCTTCCAGTTCATAAAATGGCTGCTGTGTTTATTTCTGTAAATTTTAATCTATGGTAGAGGAACCTGACACCTTGAACTAAGCAACTCTTAAAAACCACTTATCTCAATCAATTGATACATACTCAATTCTAATGCAAATATAATTAAGCATATGGATTATATCTCAATTACAATGCAAGCAGCAAAAAAAAGTCCAATTCATAAACAGGTTATATTAATAATTACACAGAAAGGTTAACAAGAAAAAGCAAACCCAAACAAAGTAAGGGAATCATTGAATGAGGCCACCCAGCTGCCTGAAATCTAAAGTAAACAGCTGGTGCTTTGAATAAAAACACCTCTTCATTTGTGATAATATTTCGTCTAGAATATATTGGCCTGCTGGGTCTCATTGGCTTCTCCATATATCCATTAAAGTACAGTAGTCTCTTTCCTGCTAACATGTACATCTTACTGAATCACAAAAACCTCAGTCTCTTTCTTCTTTTATGGCTTGGTTGACTTTGGAGAACATTCAGCATCAAATTTTTAACCTAACCACAACAGGGCTTCTCTTTGTAGAATCTGGTCCTGGCACGTGCAGTACATACAGCATGATAAAGTTGTAGAGATTATAGTAAAAAGTTATTACTGTCAGCCCTGCTGAGAAGCTACTGTGCCAAGCTTGCAGCACTGGGCTGGGGATGCTGTTTACCTCCAAAGTCAACTGCAGTTTCCCTGGAGGTGACCAGCACTGACAGCGTACCCCGAGGCCTGCCTTCTTCTGCAAACACTAGTTAGAAGACAGCAGCTTGTAGCACTGACCCCTTACCAGTGCACAGCAGCAGCTGGCAGAAGCCAATTGCCCATTGCTACATTCTAGGGAAGGCTGCTTACCTCTCAGGCTGTCCAGTCCTGGCTGAGCAGCTACTGGAAGGTGCAGTTCAAAACTCAGGAAGGCAAGACCTGCCTCCTCAGACTTGAGGCGATAGTCAGATCACCCAGCGCGAGGCTCTGCCTTCTCCAGCAGTATGATCCAGAGCCTCTGCTTCCCTGCTGGCGCCAGGTCAAACAACCAGGGAGACATCACCAGTGGATGCATGGAGTCAGGGATATTAGAGGGAAGGCCAGCATGTGCAGCCTGGGATTGACAGGTGAAGTCTATAGTGAGCATTTAGCTTCTGCAGCCCTGGTTACACAGGGAACTGCTTTTAGGTGGCTGCTTCTCCTAAGTTTCTATAAGCATGGTGTGGCTAAGTGTTCTTCTGTTCCTCAGATGCCCTTGCTTTATTTTCAGAGGAAATTGGTTTAGTTGGCTATAGCTCTTTTGCCTCTAAACTCTTCAAGTATGGCTCTTCTTTAGCAGAAAATAAGTTTGTGCCCAGTGTATGATTTTCACTGCAATCAGCCAAATCCAAGTCATGAAGGCCTTGTCTTTTAGCACATGCTTGCTTTTGCTGACTGCAGTGATGTGGAAGCGAGCCTGTAGCCTGTCAGGAGAGTTATTAATGCTCCTGGTGTTACAGAGCATTCAGTAACCAGGCAGTGATATGCAGTCATAATAACTTATGCCCCCATCTAGAAACTAATGTTTAGGTGATGTAACTTAAGTGATTATTGAAGAAGGCAATGCAGTGAAAGGAAAGGGTAGGCAATCTTACCTCATTTGTTTTAAACATTGCATACCTGATGGAAATCATAGTGGGTTTTTTCTTTACCTAATCAGTTTATTTCACTTTGTGTTAGGTTTTTTTCCCTTCGATTGGTCATATCTGCAATATTTCCTTTAACTGGAAAAGAAAACAGATAGTACGAGATAAAATGGTCTATAGAAACTTAAGCCTGTCTATTCTGACACTGTGCTGGAGTCCCTGCTCACTGAACAGTGGAATTGAACTTTTTTCCAAGGATTTTGGATTTAATTCCAAATGTGAAAGATGATTTCCAAAGGCCCAATGAAATTTCTTTTTTTTTTTTTTTTTTTCCCTAATTGTGTACCTCCCAAAGAACAGGAGCTACATTAGCGTAAACTGGACAACTCCACTTCTGTAAGACCAGAGATTCCAGGAATGTCTAAATCTGTGTATTTTCTTCCAAAGTGTGGAGATGTAGAAATTTCAGTTACTTGTAGAGCTGAGCTACAGTACCTATAGACCTGCAAAGGCTGGCAGGTCACTTCTTCAGCACTTTTAGTCTTGAATCTTCATCTTGGACTATATCCCATCTGAAAAAGCCTATATACAGTTGTTTGTGCAGCTTAAAACTGAGATTAGTATAAGGAGTTAGAAGAGTGGGGAAGTAAAAATGCTCAGATTCACATCTAAGTTGTTCAGCTTTCTCATGTGCTTTTTACTGTGAGTCAGTTCAATCTTCTGCTTGTTTCTTTACTTCCCAGGACTGTTGAAAATGCATCTGAATTTTTGCATCTAGTCAACAAAGGCCTACAGCTGAGAGTCAGGCACCCAACACTGGTGCACGCTCACTCCTCTCGTTCTCATCTGGTAGTTACATTGACCATAACCACAATTGTCTCTGGAGATAACTCTGGTAAGTAGGATGTTACTAAAATACATCTAGAGCCAGTTATTTTTTGAAAAACAGTCTGTGGACTGATTTTCGTATTTTTTTTTCTCCTTTTTCCAATGTTTAATACAATCCCTCAGTTCTCTCCCATTGTTTTACTTCTGCATACTTTCTTAAATAACAGACCAGTTTGATGTTTGAATGCTACTGAAACTTTCATTTTCATAAAAACTTTTCACTTTTCTTTACCTATCTTGCCTTACAGAGTTCTTGAAGTTTTACAGTATGAAACAACTAATGAAATTTTATCAATAAGTCATAAGATAAGGTATAAAATAGATAAGACATCAATAAGATAGGTACTCAAATACACTCAACATCCATTACATTTAGAGTCCATTGAACTGTTAATAATAGGCCACTGCAGGAACAGACAACATAGTTGTCTTATTTACTCTGGCAAAACCTGTAATTCTACTTTTCATTACCACACCAAGACTTACCAGTTTATTGCTTTAGGAATAACTGGCTTTTGGGGGTTAACTTTGTTTTCTTTTGCTCATGTTGTAATTAGGCTCTCTGCTTCCAGTGCTGTGGTCTATCTCCTTCATACCCTGCAACAACAACATGGTCTTAGAAAGTGAAAAATATTTAACATTTTTTTCCCCTTAGATTGCTATCAGAAATTAAACCGACAATATTAGCAAAACAGAACAAACAGTGCCCTCGCTTAACTATGGGCCTTGCCAAAAGACACCGTTACTTCACAAGTTGCAGCTCCAGCATTCCAGATGTTAGCTCTAGCCAGTTCCAGGTTCTTGTCAATCAGACAAATGTTACTTTTCAAAATGCAGTGTTTGCACCATTAGTGCACCAGCCATCTTGTCTAGTTCAGACTTTCCTTTGCCACTTCTAATTGCAGTCACCCTACTATGCCATGTTGTCTGGCAGCAAAACTCCAAAGAAATTTCAATTTTATGTTGAATGCAGACTCATAGCGTATGGATGAAGATGTGCGTATGGGGGGGTAGAGCAGCACTGCAAATGGAACCTCGCTGTAGCAGTGTGACAGTGCATTCTGTCTTGTTTAAAAGGAGAAATTCCTGATTTAAAAGCTAGGTGCAATATCTCAGCACTGGAGGTCTAAGTCACTAAATAAAAAGTTATAAAGTCTATGATGAGTTCTGCACCTAGAGCCAGGGTTGACAAGCCAACACTTTTTCAGGTTTGGTTAAGGTCTTTTAGCATTTTGTTTCAGTATTGTTTGAGGAAAGCAGTTACTTAATTTCCTTGCCTCAAACTGAAGAGGAGTGAGAACGCTTATTTTTACATTGTATAGCCTGAAGCCATTTATTCTGTGTAAACCAACACAGCTGCTCTGTCTACACTGTGAACAGCTAGCTTGTGTTTTAGCAACAGCCTGGCTGGAGAGGTCCGGAGCTCTGCAACCCATTTCAGTCTGTTCCTTCCTGAAGTTTTGTAGTTGGGAACTTTGTACTATTGCAACTAGACTCTTTTAAGTCCCCAAGAGAGTCTGTTGTCTCTATTACCTGTGGCAGAGTATGTGCCTTTTATTCTTTTCTGTCTTTCAGAGAGAGATGGATGAAAACCAAAACACTGAAGAAAAAAAGCAAAACTGCTTTGGGAAAGCCCCTTTGTATATACTCCTGCTAAGCTAATGTCAAAGCAGCTTTCCCAAAAAATCTGTCTTCCTCTTCCTTCCCAGCAGAGAGTGAAAGCCAGATGCTGCTGCTGAGGAAGAGGAAGGATATGAAGCAGTCTAGTGCAGCTACAGAACTACCAGGAGTAGTAAGTAACCAGCCTGAACAAGTGGGAATAATGCTGTTGAGGCTAATAGCTCATCACGTGGAGATGCTGCAGTGGGGTATGAGAGCTGAAGGAAGTCTAGAAGGAACAGCAGCAATGGACAAAACAGAGAAGGCACAATGAACTTTTTTTTTTTTGCTAGAGGACCAGCAGGTGATGTTTCAAATACATAGAAACAGACTTCAGGGCTTACTGCTCCCAAACATCCAAAATCTCACTTTGGTTTGAATCAATCTAAAACTTGGAAAAAAGCTTCTCTAAAGTCCTTACTGGGCTCCTGTTTCTTGTTTTCCACACAGAAGTGTGAACAACACCTTAAATGAGATAGAAAAAGTCATTCAGCCTGCCCATGCCATTGGTTCTGACTTGTATATTGCTTCTGTTAGAATAGCCTAAACCAGCAGACATTGTACTTCCCCTATTGATGCCTCTCTCAATTTCCATGGCAGTAATAAGCTCTCTTTGTTTGTTTTTGCCATTAACCAGGTACTTCATGGGAAGATGAACAAACCAGTCAGAGGCTAAATAAAGAGGTTTCCTGCACCTTTCCACAAAAAATGAGAGAGAATAAATCCACCTCCTCTTCTAGAGCCTCTTCACCAGCACAAATTGAAGCAAGTGAGAAAATGAAGCAAGTCAAAACTAGATTGCAGCTGGTGGACCTGGCTGGTAGCGAGTGTGTCGGTAGGCAAACATGTCTGCTATGGGCATGGATCCTCCCACGTCTAGGTTACAATAGTTGCCTTTACCCCTTTATGTAGGATACATGCTGCATTGCTTTCACACCAGGGTGGTTTAAACCCACAGATCCTGGCACAAACAAAATTTGGGGGGGCTGATTGTTCCAGTTTTGCACTGGTACAGTTTAACTGAAAATCTGACTGCATAAGCTTGAAATAAGCCCAGGGCAGTTACCTATATCATAGGTATATTATTTGTTCAGACTGGTTTTATTAGACCTGTTTTTCTACTCTGAAAATTAGCATGTCTTTGTAGAGAAATGTTTAAAGTGCATAAATTATGTAAATGTTACAGATAACTGTAATAATTGATATCACCATGTGTGGGTTTTTCTGCCTTATTGTGTAAAAAGTTTTGGAGGAAGTTAGTGTTGAAAAGATAATATTGTTTTCATTGTTTCTTCAAAGCATTTTCCTCTTCCTGCCTCCTCTATGCACACAATAATTTCAAAAACTCGATTATTTCCTAAAGGACAAGCTTTCTTACCAAGAAAAGCCATGCAGCCAAATGTACCATTCCAGAAATAATGTTTTGAAAACTGAACCAGTATTATGAAAGAGTCTTTTACTTTACTGCCAAGAATTCTTGGTGTTGCTCACTGTGAAACTTTTGTTCTACAGAAAAACCTAATATAATGCATTATTTTTTTCATTTGCTCTGAGTTCTGGAAACTGTTTGGTAAACATGTAATTGAGCAACAGTGTGTGTGTTGGTTCTCTCAGTTCAACCAGGACAAACATTTACTTGGTTTGGGGCTCAGTGGGCCAGATCCTCTAGTGAAGCCAGAAGAGCTGTGCTCACTTACATCAGTGTTAGATGTGTCCCAGCACACGCAGCAGCCTAACCTCTGCCATCAGCTGCTCTGATAAAAATGAGGGCAGCTTTTCACTCATAATTGTTTTAAAACATGGACACATGGAAGTGAGGAGCAGTACAGCAGGCTTCTTGCACACTTCAACACCCTGCCTGGTTAGCTCTGCAGCCATCCTGGATCTTACAGCATTTACAAGCTAAGTGGTCCCTTTTTAGCAAACTAGGTTTCAGTTTGAAAGCTCAGCTAAATGCTTTGGGGAAGTTCATCTAACCAAATGTAGGTAATCAGCAGTTTAAACATGTACCTCCTCACCTATATGCAGTTTTCTGCTTTAGGGTGATGATATCCCTTGTCTCAGGAGTCCACCCTTTACTTGCTATAAAAGAAGCCTGGGGGTGGCTGTATACACAATGACCCCAGTAAAGTTAGCCTGAGATACATCCTGTCTCAGATTATTGACACCCTGTGGCAGGGTTTTCCAAACTGTTTTGCTCCATGCTTCTCTGCCAAGAGACTCTACCACTCCAGGCCCATAGTCTCATTTCTCCTGCCCTCACTGTCCAGACTTCCGGGTTTTTTGCTATTACTGTGCCTTTTCACGTTGGCCTCTTGAACACCTTTCTTGTTCTCCCAGTTTGGAAAATGCTGTCCTAAAGGGAAAACAAGATCCCTCACCTCTCTGTACCTCTCTAGAGGTGGGACAGCAAGCAGTTGAGGAAACTGTTGGCCCCACCTGATCATCCTGCTACCATTAGCTCTGCCCAGCGTGGATTATGTTCTCTGGGTAATGAAAAGTGATGGCAGATGCATCTGTACCTCATCCCCTATCCTGAAGAAAGGTTGAATTTGAATAATGTGATGCTAATAGGAAGTTTCTCTTCCCCAAATAGCAGAGGTAAGGACAGGAGTAATTAATTACTCTTAACTGCACACTCATCCAAACTGATCAGAGTTGAGCTTGCAGCAGCTCTTTAAATTGGTGCAATGTTATGTGTAGACCAAACCTTTCCAGTGTTGCTCACAGGCAGCATAGCTACATACCACTGTGCTGGGTGGATGGTAGAAGGGCATCATTTTCCTTTATCAACGCCCTTAGAGCATACCATACCACAAAACAGCACCTTACAGACTTGCGTAAACATAAATCCCTCACACTTATGACTGCTGTAGGGTTTTAATTCTGCAGCTTATGCCATCAGTGTCACTCCTCTTTTTCCTAAGGGATACAGACAGAGCAGTTAACTATTATAAAATATGGTAGAACACAACAGGCTTACCTCTGGGGATGCTGTGGACTGGTGTTTTCAAAAGCAGTGTTGTCTTGTCCAATCATATGGTGTTCCTGCTTTCTCAGTTCCCTGTTCTTAATACATATGGAGCCAAGATTGTACAGCTGAAGAGATCAACTTTAACATGAGATGCTTCAGACCATCTGCAGGCACTGAACCTTCTTTAACCTTCCTTCAAAGGAGCAGAAGTACTGAAAAATGTATTGGCAATCCAGAGGGAAAAACCACTGCATCTTGCTTTTGGCATGGGTGGACTGGAAGTCATGGCTCAGAATTCGTGTTTAAAAATGTTGCATCAAAAGTAGATGATACAGCAACAGAATTTTTCACATATTACAGTTGAAGCAGCTTTGCTTAGTCTTACCACTGCCTTTTTCTTCACTGTGCTAGGTATGTCTGGAGTGACAGGTGCAGCACTGCGAGAGACATCATTTATTAACCGCAGCTTGTCTGCCCTAGCAGACGTTCTTGGAGCAATAGCAGAACAGCGATCTCATGTACCGTATCGAAACAGCAAACTTACGCATCTCCTTCAGGACTCCGTAGGTAAGAGATTATTCTGACTTCTGTTTAACAGTATAGATTTCTTTTCCCAATCTTTTCCCTCCTTTGTTGTGTAAAACTAGAGGATGATCTTGAATTCCTCCCTTGTACGTGGGCCTCTATTGAAAGACTCTGGCTTTGGAGCAGCATGAGTACACAGTGACAGTTCTGACCTCATCCTGAATTTGGCTAAACCTTGCTGTTTCCAAGGTTCAGTTTAGGAATACACTTGTAAAAATCACATAATCTCTAACAGGATTGTGTAAATGGTAATAACTGCATTTCATTGGTGTTTTCTGTCAGGTACAGTTTACAAGTTAAGATTAAATCTTTATTACTACAGGGTAGTCACATATGTGCACATTCCTTAACATTGCACCTTATAACAGTAAGACAAAGGAGGGAGACAGAAGATATGCATGGTACTGTGCTACAACTTCTTTTTGTATTTCGGTTACCTTCTCTTCTCTAGCTCCTCCTCTATGCAGAAAGAGTTTTAAAGCAAGTGTAATTCCTGCAATAATCTCAGATGTGTGTCCATCCATATAGTACATTAGTCCATTTTTCTTCAGCCAGAAAGCATCACCCCTTATGCTTTTAGTCTCCAGCCCAAGGCATTGACAGCAACTAACGTAACAGTTCTTGAGAGCTTCTGAAAGACTATTAATTTTTGCTTGAATCTTGAATTTCACTTAGTGCTGGGGTCCCCACTGTGAAAATAGAAAGCCAAAGAAAGAAGTGAGTTTAGGAGCTATGTTGTATGGGCACCTAGCCTGGAAATTTACAAACATTTGACAAAACTTAATGAAGTGCCCAGTCCCATAACATATGTGCTGACTAACTGATGAAACCATAAGGGGGAAAAAAATCTACATTACAAATTGTGAGACATTTATTCTACGGGGCAAATACCATATTGTTAGATATAGACTTCCCTTGGAAGTCTCCCCTGTTTTCAACAGCGCTCTTCACGGGCAGTATTCTGCTTCATAAAAGCAATGGTAACCTGTGCTTGTTGTTGTGTAGATCAATACATTACCGGTGTATAATTTCCTGAAAATAATGAGGTAAATAAGTTATGTTTTGTCTTTTTCCTGCTTTTAGGAGGTGATGCTAAACTGTTGGTGATGCTGTGCATCTCTCCTGACCAGAAGTACTTAACAGAATCAATGCAGTCTCTGGGATTTGGAACTCGTGCTCGGCAAGTTCAGAGAGGACAAGTCAAGAAAAAAAGTTTCCCAGTGCCGAGTAAAGCAAAATAAAACCTAAGACTCCTGTGGATTAAAGCATTATTAATGAGTTCCTCAGACTGAAATGTATATTGTTGTCCTAAAGCCATTCTTTTAGATATCAACTGCCAGATAAAATAAACAATCTTCAACATGGCATTAGTAAGCCATAAACCTACTGATAATGTTCTTGCTCCAAAGATAATAGCAAGTATCGACAACAGTTACCATAGAATGGTGGAATAGCATAGAACTAAATCAGGCTTTTTTAAGGAAAGCTACTTCAAGACATGGTTTTGGTGATGTGTTTCCTTGGGGCAAGTAGAACCAAGTCAATGGAGCCCTGATTTAGGATGGCTCACTTTAGAAAGGCCAACGGTGCTTTCTGCCTTCTCAGGAGAAGACAGGAGTCTAAATACCATTCCAGTGCTTCAAAGCAGCAAGTGAAATGCCTCCTCCCAGCTTAGATTAAAATGAGACACGTCATCTTGTCTTGCTCTTCTGTCCAGCACAGATGGGGTCATTCCTGAAGGACTATCAACAGGTTGGAGTGTAAAGGAACTCATCAGCTGCACTCCATGGAGTTCTGTTCTCTGGTTTTAGGTAGGAAGTAACAGCACTAGTGAGATGGAGAAAGAGGAGTACGGCTATTCTGTTATCCCTCTGGAATGTGGTTTAGGAAGCAAATGAGGGATTATACAACTTTTTGAAAAGACACTCACATTAAATCCCAACTCTGCTGAGTTCACTAAGATTATAGCTTTGCCTATTTGGGGGGCTTTTTTTGCTCCATGAGCACTGAAAGGCCCTGAACTAGAGATCCTAATGGGACCTAACTTGTACAACTGTTTTAGTAGTAGCCTGGCCTGTTGTTTCACTTGCTTTTCTGAAGCAAGTTAACCACATCCCAGCCTTGACAATGCACCTGCACATTAGAAAAGGATAACGGCACATTTCCCATCCATTGCCTGAATAAAACACCAAAACCCCAGTGTGTGATATGATGCTTATGATCTTTGAGAGGCTTTCACCCTCTTACACAGACATTGAGGCAACATGATGCAGGGTTTATGAATGAAGTTACAGTGGGAGAAGTTTCAAGGAAATTTAAGCAATGTTAGATACAAGAAGCAGTTCTGAGATGAGTAGTTGGGTTCAAATAACATCATCTGAGGTGTTCAATGCACTACATTATTGCTCATCAGTGGCCTGAGGATCCAGTCTGCATTTTTACCTCCAGCAATCACTCTGCCTCTAGACTAGGAGAGAGGTCAGTGGTAGGTCACTGTAAGAAGGCTGGAATTGTGGTGGCCTGCCCATAAGGCTGGAGTTTATAGTACTCCAAGTCACTTAACCTTCACAAGCATAAATATTTATCCAGAGATTATATAGCATACTATTAATGGAATGTCACCCTTGAATATATAACAGCTGCTGTGTTGCACGCAGTGCTCTGGTGCTCAGAACATTAGTGTTGCCATTGGAGAGCTGTGATGCTACTTCTTTTCCTAAATAATGTCACAAGGGTAAAAATGCCTTACCTTTACCCGATTCCAGCAGTAACAGACAGGTAGAAAAAGAATCTGGAGACAGGAGCTTATGAAGCTGAATGGTCACTAAAGCAATCTCGAGCGTGAAGGTGTCACAGCAAGGGATGTTAGCCTGGTAAATGAAACACAGGAGCAGACAGCTGCAAGCTCACCTTAGTCTCCCGACAGCTAGGCTACTGAAGCAGGCTGTGGATTACAGCTAGAAGAGAGGTTAAGTGTCAAGGGAGGGCTAGCTGATTCCACCAGCATCTTTAAAAATAAATAAAATAAATAAAAATATTAAAAATACTTACAGTATTTAGTTTAAATATTTTTAAGGATTTGGCATTTCCTAAGTTTTATGCAGAAATATAACTTGTCATGAACTGCGCTTTATTTTCTGGAGCTGCTCTTCAAAACTTGATCTTTGTTTACAATCTGTGTGGTAGGGGAAAAGCAGCAATACTTAATGTTAAAGCTGAGAAATGCACCCCTCATACATCAGCAAATACCAAAAGTTTAAGTTTCTACATTAACATCAACTCTGCCAAATTGTGCATAGGCAGCATTCCCTATTCCCGTTTTCCTTGCCAGCATAGCGTATCACTCACTGTTTGACCTGCACAATGAAGTGTATAGGGTATGCAGGGCAGCGAAGTTAACATTTTGATCTAAGAACTTTCCGGTTTAGAACTTCCTGGGTTATAGAGACACAATTGCTCAATCCCAATGTCAGATGTGATGCACTGAAAGAAAGAAGGGTAAGGGTTGTAAGGGTGAAACGGCTTTCCTCTGGCATCTAAGCTGAATTGTCTTCTGCCCAAAGATTCACTCAGACCTGCTAAAGGAGAGGCAAGGATCTTCAGATGCATAACTGATGTCCTGAGCAAGGAAAACAGCATGTGCAAGGCTTTATACTTCTCTGCTGTAACTTTTTTTAGTTTTCAGATCTTTTGTGCTTTCAAATAACAGATATGTTAGAAAAGCAGGTGTGACAGATATTCACAGAGCTGACTTTAAGGTTTCATTTGTTGACTAAAGCCTACCCCAATAAACCAGTCCTCATCATCTTGGCACTGTACAGCTGAAAAACACATACCAACACTTGGAGAAAGAAAGTGATATTTGAAAGTGTTCTAAAAAAACTGAGACAGGAGGTGATAAGCACCAGGAAAATGGTGGTTGTTTTTAAGTGCCCAGGTAGTCTATTTGCTAATACAGCTTTGCTCTCTAGGAGGGCAGAAGCACAAGCAAATAAGAGTAAAAACTATATAAATCAGGAGAAAAAAAAAAAAATCAGTGAAGCCCATGAGTGCATAACACAGAGCTCAGCTGGTCTCTTGGTGCATTGAAGCAAGAGCACTCTCAACCCTGCCCTACCTCCTGCCTGCCCAGCCAGGTCACTGGGTTGCTGTTTCGGAAGGAACGCCACTCAGTATAGCAGATCCTCTCTCCTATCTACTATCAGCATGCCTTGGTGCCAGTCAAGATCTTAACTTTCACCGCTGGGCTCTCATTCTCCTCCACTGGGCCCCCACTTTCTCCTGTGACAGTTCAGCCAGTGCTCAGCTATGTCTTGCCTTCCACCGACCCCTGGCTAGCTGTACGAAAGAGACATTCCTCCACACAGCGATGCAAGGCACCACAAACCCCGGCTACCTGTTGGACTGGCCTTCAGATGCCCCTCTCAGATTTATTCTGCCTTCTTCCTTGCCCTGCAGATGAGCTGAGCAAACCATTTTAGCACAGTAGCCAGGAGCCTCCACCTCCTCCTTAAAAAGCCTACCCATTATTGAAACCACAGCAAACACACGAGAATTTGGTCTTGTGAATACTTCAGTATTAAGCATCCTGGTTCAGTGTCAAGTTGGCCAAGGAGTCAATGACGTGAAGCCTGACCAGCACATCTGCTGCCTGGGAGACCCAGGGTCGGGTATTCATGCCAAGGTACCCCGAGCACCTTATGGAAGGGTGGAAGCTGCTTCCACACTGCAAAGTACCCCTCACCCCCTGGCACCCTACTCACATATCCTCTAACCCATGGGCCAAGCACCCTCCCAGAAAGCAGAAAATTTGGATCTAGTTTAAAGACAAAGGATTTGAGCTCACGTCTCTCCCCACACAAGTGAATCCTCTGGCTTGTAAGATATTCAGCAGATCTGGAGCTGGGGCAGGGACAGTGGGTCTCTGCCAGACCAGTCCCCAAGTCCTAATAGCAGCAAGTACTCGTCTAGGGTAAAATACACAGATACATGTACACATAGACCTACACATAGACCTACACAATGGTAGCAGGAGAAATCTAGACATATCTGGAATCTGACAATAGCCTTCGGGGTACAAGTCCAAAATTCGGCCCAAAAGTACAGTTTGTTTACTCACATTTAAATTGCTGTGGATTTATCATTACAGATTGAGTTTATCGACTCCAGTTGTCAGTTCCCTTGCAGCCAAGGGAAAAGGTTTAACAGTATAGATCCACTTTCAGCAAGTACCTCTGCCTCCCTAGTCTAGTGAGGGAGTCCAGGCAAACGGTTTAGAGCCCCAACTCTCATTTTGCCATGGCCCAGGAGTTAACCGATTGCTCAAGGACCTGATTTTGAAGGACCTACAACTGCTATAGAGGTTTTTCACTGTTTTTTTCAACCCTGATCCCTACACCATACTTAGCCAGCTCTAACATGAAGCTCTGCAGCGCTGGTCCCACACACCTTCTTTCAGCCTCTGCCAATCTGTCCCTGGTTCACTTGCAGCACGTGGCTTTCCATGCAAGGGAAGGCAGCGTGCAATGGGGCAGAGCAGAGCGTACAACACAGGAGCTGCTCCCCATCGGTTCCCTGTGAGGATGTTTTTTTCAGCGCCTGCAGGGAATGCCTTTGTGCAGGGCAGCTTACCACGCTCCGACAGCTGCCCCAGACCAAGCACGTGGCTGGCACACTATAAATTCACACTACAGTTCATAGCCCTCTGCAGACAAGCCGTTCATCTCCCCCACCACCTAGGAGTACTCCCATCAGCAGAGCCCAAGGAAACAATGTGATCCACAATTGCTTAAGAGTCCTGCATCTCATCACAGGGTTAAAACAACAACAAAAAAAGCAGTAATTATACCAGCCAGCGCCTTTGGCCCACTCTTAAACAAAGCCTTGTCCTATGCTGACGTTTGAAAACTACATATTTAATTTCCACATGTGGCTTCATGCCTTGGCAGCAACCACACCACAAAGAGAGGCTGCTCTTGGTTTTAGCCAGGCTAGGAAAACCATAATTAGCATTGGAAGGTTCACAAAAATGTTTAATTTGTTATTAAATTGCGATTCCGTTTTATGAAGCACTTTTCCAAACCTCTGCAGAATGCAAGGCACAAGCAGAATGAAGCGGTTATTGGGAAAGGCTTTCGGCTCCCGCTGTGGACAAGCAGTTGCAAGCGATGGGCTTGCAAGCCCCTTCAACCGGAGGAAGAGGCAGCAGCGTCTGCTCGCAGAGGAGCAGACGGGCCCAGCGTGCAGGAACGCCAAAGGTACCATGGCCTTCCACAAAACCAACTTGGCGTTTGAGCAATGACATTAACTATAGCCCCAGCCAGACAAAAATGCAAGCCGCATACCGTACAGAGGAGGGCACAGGGTGATCTAATTGAAGGGCGCGAGTGAGGGGAAACGTTGCCTACAATTCTTTTTTCTTACATCCATTTTTATCAAACCAGGTTTTATCTTGCAACGCATTTGCCCCTTTTAATTTTGTGTATATAAAAGGAGACAAAAAAAAATATCCAAGATAAAATCTGAGCCTTCTTGAATTCATGCAAGTATCTCCGGGGAGGCTGGGGGAGCGGACAGCTGCATTCGGTTTCGTTGATTTGAATTCATCTTTAATAAGTGGCAAGATGCCCATGGTCTCGCATAAGGTTGGCAACGAGTCCGAACAATAACCGTCCCAAAGCCGCATCGAAATACTCTTTGGTGACATTTAGAAGCGAGCGTGTCCCAGCATGCCCCCGGGGGCAGGGAGAGCAAACGCGGCTGAGGGATGGGGCACTGCAGCGTTTGAATAGACCAGTACTTGGGACCAAGGACGGTGGCTGCAAAGGCATGGAGGGCCGTTCGTTTCGGGTGTAACCTGCGGCCTCCCCACAGTGCTGGCAGGAACCCTATGGGGCTGCACAGAGAGCACTGGAGCCACCAGTAAAATGCATCTGCACGCTCCACTGCGCATCCCTCATTGAACTCTTGGGCTGCGAGAGCATCTTCAAGAGATGATTTAGTCGGCCCCCTTGCTTCATGACAACACTCCCCTCCACCAATGTTTTTACTGAAGATCTCAAATAAAAAAAAAAAAAAACACCAAAAAAACCTCAACAACAAAAAGAAAAGAAAAGAGAGAGAGAGATGATCTGATCCCTCTTCCCCACAGCCAAGAGTTTGAGATTGCCCAGACAAAGCATTTGGAGGAGGAGTCCCAAACTCAATACTTGAATAACATGATGCCATGCTCTAAATTCACCTCTTGTTTGCTCAGTACATGACATGTATCTAACGACTTGGAGATCAGCTTCAGAAATCCTGCTGAAATGCTTAAATGGTCCAGTGACCAGGCATTCAGATGTCACTACTAACAGTTCAAACACCAGGGCCCAAATTCAACAACAAAAGAAAAGAATTGCAGTGCTCCAGCTATCAGGAACAAGTCTTTAGCATCACCTTTGAGAGAAACAACAAGGGAAAACATCCCTAGCTATCAAACTCCAGCAGCATGAGATTTGCACATCTTATCTGCAGACTTGCAGGCTTGAAGTTGTATCTCTGCTCATTACCCTGGGGAACCATAGCTAAGCTGAGTTATCACCCCCATGTTTTTCCAGCATCTCCAGCTTCATGCTTGCAAGTATCTCCTCCAACACGTGTCCCCTCTTGCCCTCTTTCTGCTACATGAAATTACTGTCCTGGCTGGGATGAGTCACTGCCCAGCAGCTCACTTAAAGGCAAGCAGCAGAAGGACTGGTTTCCCCCTCTCATTTTCCTCTGGACTTTACTAATCAGTTCCTTCCCTCTTCTAAACAAAAATAAAAACAAAACAACAACAACAAAGCCAACCCACTACTATAAAAAGCTTTGGAAGCCACACCAGAAGCTTTGAAGATCCAAGAGACAAAAGATGATACATCCTCCCTCGCTTCAGATGTTTGGGTTACAGCAGCATGAGCCTACCTCCACCTCTTTCTGAGCACGAACACACACAGACTCTGCCCACTACGTGCTCCGAGCTGGCATTTTGAGTAACACAAGCTCCAGGTTAAACGCACAAGCAGATTCAGAAACACGAGCATTTTTCAGGACAGCCAGTGCACTACTAAGCAGTCCTTCTTTATGCTTTAGCCACAGGCCTCCAATACCTCCAGCCCTACATGCTTTGGCCAGGCAGCGCCGATGTTCCCAACACAGTGCAAATTACACGTGCTGTGATGAGTTCCATCTGCATTTGAGATCCAGGTGTCCGTGCTCCTTTTCTCTTGACCCACTTCCCAAGCCCTCTGTGGGGTAGGCAGCTCGGCGTGGGTGGATGCACGTGCTCATCCATGCAGTACTTAGAAAGGAGCTGGAGGAGGAGCCCATGCTGCTCCCCCTGGATCTGCAGGCAAGGCTGAATCTGTGAAGAACGGCTAGCCAGTGCCTAAGATGCCAATGCTCAGTGCATTGTAACACAACCAAGCTTAGGCAGCCAGATCTGACAAGTTATTTTGCGGTGTCCAACTTGCGGGAAGCACTTCCCAACAGAGACAGGACAAAGTTCACAAGAGGCAGTTCAATACTGCAGTACCTAAATGGGGATGCCTCACAGAGATGGCACAGGGCTCAACCCAGGGAGACTACAAACTGGGTGTTGGGAAGACACCAGGCAGCCCGAGAGCTGCTGCCCAGCCTACCTCCAGTGAATGCAAGGGGCCATAAAGGACATCGTACCTCTGGACAGCCCCCACTGATGCTGTTTTACGGAGAGACACATGCCCCATCTGCTGCCTTCCCAGTCCCCATCCAGAAGAAAGGTTTTACAACACCTCTTTGAATGCCTCTTTGTGGAAAGCTATTGTAGGTTCACCATGGACATGGACCAGCTGGAAGTTACAGCAGTATCTTTCGCTGCTGCTGGCTACCTGATGCCATGAGAGCAGAGAAACCACTCCTGGTAGCAAGCCCCTTAGATCAGTCAAGATACTGCAGTGATGTACCCTCTGCACTCTTTACCTCTCCTCTTACCTTGGTTCATGAAGACTCTGAAACTGCCTGTACCAGTGACCAGACCAGCAGCTGTGATGTGGGGAACGGGCAGTTTGAAGGGAGGTAAAAGCCATCCATAGTCAGACGTCTAGACTTCTTCATAGCCTGACTTCTGTTTCCTTACCAGAATCTGGTTTACCTGCTAAATTTGGTGCAGCATTTGCAACAGCAAGGGGCAGGATGAGACTGTGATGCCTGAACACAAGAAGCTATACCTGCACATACATCAGCATCAGCTCTTTTGTTTGCCCATGTGAACAAGAAGAGAGGACTTATGGACACACTGATGGGGACACTGTACGACTGCAAGCAACTCACAACAGCCACTTTAGGAACATGGAACGCAAGCAATAGGACTACAGTTTTTCAGCACAAGCAGGTTTGTGTTAAACCTTTCTACCTCAGTCCCATAAATTTGGGCACGTCAAAATATCACAACCTTTGCAATCCCAGCTGCAAGTCATGAGCTCAGCTCCCGTGGCGTACAGACAAAAGGCGGAAGAATTGATGAATAACAAAAACATAAAAATGCACAGTTGCATGGGGACATGGGGCAGAGGAAGAGAAGTAAACTACCTGCACAGCCACTGTGGCGGTACCGGGAAAGCTCCTGCTGGTGAGGATACAGCAGCTCCTGAAATCCTGGTTAAAAAACCTTCCCTGGTCCAGTTACATAGCAGGGAAACGCAATGCCTGGGGAACCTGAGCACACAGGCCCTGCCTCTTGCATCACCAGGACCGCATCCAGTCCAGTTTTGGAGCTTGTATGAGCTTAGAAGTAGCTATGGGTGTTACCTTTGGCCAAATTCAGGCCAACAGAGCAGCCCCCATCTCCACCCACCTCCTCTTGGAGGCGAACGCCCACGCTCGCTCGCAGGTTTGTTCCTGCTGTGTCTCTCCTGAAGTGAGCCACACACTGCCACAGGACCGAGCCAAGCCCAAGGAAGGGGAGCTGCCACTGGGGAAACCTCTACCAGTTCACAGGCAAGCCCGGTGCTGCACAAGGCAGCGCCAAACTGCTTTCAGCCAGGACACCTTTTCGGAGAGCCCAGCCAAGCACTCAGGATACCAACACAGTATATGGTGACCATCAAATGCTCCATGAGAGCCAGAGAGGACCCCACGCCCCCAGTCAGGTCCTGCCAGGGCTGCTGTCGCCACGGCATATGCAAGATGCCCACAGCCAGTTGTGCTCTGGGTCACACACGGTGCCACTGTCATGGGGTGGTGAGGCGACGGGAAGCCTGAAGGCAAGGAGACACCTCACTACAAGCACAAGAAAGCAAAAGTATCTGGACTCCAAGCAGGCTAGTGACCTTTGAACACCACCTACCTCCCATAAAGAGTGGAAAGGGAAGAAGAGAAAAGCATAGAGTCCTGAGGGAGAGCCAATAAATTTCTGGCAGGTGTGAGATACTGGAGACACAGCGACACTGACTCATACAACGTTAACTCACTGAAGTCCCGAAAACAACCCTGGGAGTTCAGATCTCACTAGTGCTTTGCACCAGGCAGCTGAGGTCCTGTCCTCAGGGCTGAGGTTTTGCCAGACCCTGGCCACAGTCTCAATTTGGGCACCTGCTTTGAATGGAGCGGGTCCGAGAATCCCCTGGAGAAGTCCCCCAGTGTCTCCCACCCACTCACACCAAGCGGCACTGCCACCAGGTCGGTCCCCGCAGGAGTCCCACCGCCACGGCCCCAGCTGCCACCCTCACCCAGCCGCTCACGCTGACAGGCCTGCCACAGGGAGGTTGGAATCCATGGCCACAGCACACGTACCCTCAGAGAGGGCACTCTTGGACAGTTAACACATGTGAGGCCAAGGTCCTCTGCAGCCTGAGAGACTAGGACTGCAGAGCCGTTCTACCAGGAGAGCCCCAAGCTCCAGGCAAGAGGAGAGCCACACAAGAGATTAAAATAAGGATACTCAGAGATAAAAAAAAGCCCTAGCCTAATGATGTAGTGATCACAGGAGACCCTTATCAAAGTCCTGCTGAGTTGCTGCTGCCCTCACCCATACCATTGCTGCCTCCAGTCTTTCCAAGTTATTCCTTACACCAGCACATCCCAGGGAAGAGTCAGCAGCTTCAGCACCAGGACACACCAGGCAAGGGGGAAGGAAGAAGCAGTTTCCAGACCCCATCCCAACAACTGCTTATGACTCCTACAGCAAGCAACATGTGAGTGAGACCGAGAGGCAAGCAAGTCCTACCCCACAATCCCAGCAGGGCTCTCTTTACTTCTCTCCCGCAGAGCTCATCCACAGCACGGCACTGGAGCCTGCTGGTAACTTCTCCCAGAGGATCTGCAGAGACCTTCTCCTTTCCCTGACCCTTCTCCTCAGAGGAGAGCTAATTTCCTGTGCCTTGATTGCTCTCCTTTGTAGCACCCTCCACCTGGACCTGCTACCAGCTGCAGCCAGGTAAACACCTGAGCCACCAGGAACCCTTTCTGGCCCTGCTCTTGGGCAGAGGAGAGCGGCTTAGGGACACCAGAAACCACCTCACACTCCTCCACACCTGGAATGTCACCGCTGAAGCAGCTGTCCCTGCTGTCATCGTGCCTCACGGGGCTCTGTGTTTTATCCATGCATCCTCTACATGGGAAGAAATTGTACTTGGAGCCTTGTGGGCACCTCCCTGGAGCTAGAGAGGCAGCTCTGAGCCTGCAGGATGGCATTGACGAGGCAGGGCCAGAGTGGTGGTAGCAGCAGTCTGGGGTAGCAGCTTTGGGGAGTCTTTAAAGCTTGTTAACCTTGAAGGTGCTGGGTTGTCTGAAAGCTCAGCCGATGCTCTGGCAATGTCCTTGGGAAAGGCAGCCTTCAAAAGCTCCTACCCTCCACTGTTTATTCTGAAAACAGGATAAAATAAGCATCAAGGCTGTAGAGCTTTCCCTTAGCATGCTAGCCCTATATTTTTCAGCAGTAATTCTGCTTTGGATCTCAAAGCGGTTTGTGTTGAAGCAGATTGGAAAGCAATGGTTAGTACCCTCTCTGTTATTTGCAGTGCACATGTCAAGCAAAATCATACGCAACTGCTCCCACAGCAAACCCTGCCGCTCATCCCCTGCTGCAGGACGTGGCTAGCTGAATGCCAGCACTGGCAGCCGGGCTGGGCTGGGACTGGCCAGGGGCACGTCCACTCCAGAGGAAGGCCCCATGTCCGCACCCCCAGCCTCAAGGCATTTCCTAAGTGTGAGTTTGGATTTAGATGTTCAAAACCACACCCCGTACTTGGGGCTCTCTTTATTGCCCTTCTGGCATAGGCCCTTTGAGCAGTCCTATTGCCAAATTTTCCCTTCAGCCAGGTAGGCTGGGAAGGTTTCCTTGTTTTTCTTATTACAAGCTGTGAGCCTTATGCAAAAGCATGACTCGGAGCTGGGGCTTTAAAAAGAAAACACAACATACTGCAACACCCGCAAGAAATGCGATCAAAGCTGGTGATGCTAATATTCTCCAGCTAGCTCCAGGTGCCTCACCTGCCTTAACGCAGCCCCTCCAGTGACTGCCATGTCCTTCTTGACCATCCCAAGAATGGAAGCTCCTCAAAGTACATCTTGTTAGCACTTTAACAGAGGGATTATAGGAGCCCTCTGTTCACGTCTGACTAAAAAGACCATCAGCAGAAAGTCTGCATTACCCATAGAAAGAACATATAGGCAGAAAACCTTCCCTGACCCCAGCAGTAGCTACGTGTGCCAGAGGAGAGGACAGGGGCATTGCCAGTGTCGCTGGTCCTGCAAATGCAGAGAGCTCAGGATCCACTTCAGCAGATGCTACAGACAAAAGCCAGGCTGGCTTCCCAGGCTTCGTCCACACGCAGAATGAGCAATTTAACCCTAAATATAGGAGCATAGCCCACAAGCCAGACAAGAAAGATTTCAATACCACCACCAGGAACAACAACAAACTGCACCACAGACCTTACTTCCAGCAGTGGGTAAGTGTGGATGCCTCAGAAAAGGGCAAAAAGCCTCCTCGCTCTCATCCCCCAAAAGTTACACATCAAGGAGAAAAAAGTACCTGGCTTCCTACAGCGCACGTTTTTGCTCAGGGATCTCCATCCCAATAGCCAGAGGTATTTTGAAGGCACTTGGGTCTGAGAACAGTGCGGAGGGGAGGGTGACCCCAAAGCCTGCACCCAGCAGGGATGGGCTGCCTCAGTGCAACCCTTCCAGCCTGAAATGCCTTGGCGAGAGAGCAAGCCACATTCAAAGCTTCATTTTCTACAAGGGTGGGGAACGTGGCTGTGGGAATCGGTCACTGTGGCCACGATCATCAGACAGCTCAGGCTATTTGTCAGCTGGTTGTAGCAAAGAGGTGGAGTACTTTCTGTGGCTAATGCAAACTAATTTTTCCTACACCGAATGCTCTGCTGCTGCTAAAGTATTCAGCGGTATTTTCCATGTGGTGGCTTGAGACTTAAGGCTTCTAGCACATGCCATATCCAATTATCTCATTGCGTACTGAGAACAGCAGTGATTGGAGAAAGAAAAATAAAGATTGGTATAAATGTATTTATGAGATTTAAAATAAAAATGTGAGGCTGATATTTCCAGGAATAAAAATAAAGCAGAATTTTAAAATACCACAGTTATGCTCTTCAATAGCCCATATTCAGCTGCCCCTGCAGTCTACCAGAAAGGATAAATACAATTTTTGCTCATTACGTCTCTGCGGTAGAACAACAGACTTCCAACGTGAGGGTTGCTATCCAGATCTTACTCTAACAACTACAATCTCCTCCTAGCAGAGCAAAATTCAGTACCTGGTTGACTGGCAGCGTGAGAATGCAGTATGGCCATGGGCTGGAGCGTGCTCCCAAAAAATGAGCTGCAGGGACACAATACATGCCAGCAAAGGAGGGGTGGGAACTACTCTGAGGTGGGTTTACTTTATAAAATGTTGTTTGGGTGCGAGGAGTGCAATCATCCATGGGGAAACAAAGTCCTCCCCATTCATTTCTCCATCATCCCATCGCCTCCTCCACCCCGTCCCTCCTGACCAACGGCACCTTGCTGGTACCAGATTCACCCTTTCCTCCGCTCCCCTCCATGACAAAGCCCAGCGCCGGTGCAGCGGTCGGGACCGTCGCAGTGCGTGCCGTGCCAGGAAGGTGCCGTGCAAGAGGCACCCTGTACCCCTGCGCTGTCTCAACAAGCCGCGGGTGCAGCCGCTGCGCCAGCTGCAGCTGGGCTGAAGGTCCACGGCAGGGGCAAAAGGGGCCCGACCGTGAACAGGCGGCAGCCCACTGCTAATATTCAGCTACCCAACGGGGCGTGGAGGTGAAGGTGGAGCTGGACAGTGGGCAAGTGATTGCAACAGCACGCAGATGTCATTAAAAATTCAGTACGTTTGATTTCCCGGGAGCAGAATGGGGAAATACTCGGCGACGCTGCTCTGACACCTGCAGAGGTTCTGCAGGAAGGGTGCTCGCCCCGAGAGGAGGCAGCTCGGCGATGAAAGAAAAACTGCTTCACTGAGTGGTACCCAAGGCTCGTCCACCTCCAGCGGTGCCCCGTGCATGACGCTGAAGGAACCCACGGGCACAGAGCAGGCACAGCTGACGCTGCCTCAGCTACAGCCCCTGGGATTGCAACTGTCCGTGCCCCTGGCACATCCCATCCCAGGGGTATATTGCATTGAACGGGGCTCGTCTTCCATAAACCGACTCGTAGGAGGTTTTTTTCAAACCAATATCAACATTTCACACCTAGAGCATCCCGTGCCGAGGATTCCCAGAGGCTTTGTCCCCAGTGTAGTTTGGCCCCCACAGACGCTGCCCCCGGTACCCTGTCCTACGCTTTTTATATTTGTATATTACGGGATTCAGCCAGCCCCTGAGGCCCGCAGCCTCCCTCGGGCTGCCCTCGCCCAACTACCGACCTCCCGGCGGTCCGGCCTGCGTGGGCCTTGCGGGTTCCTCCCGTTTCGCAGCCGGCCGTCGGTCCCCGAGCGGGCAGCTCGGTCTCCGGCGGTATCGTGACAGGAGCCGGCCCCCGGCACCAGCCGGTCCCCCGACCCCGGCGGCGGGAGCCCAGGCCGTGAGGCAGCGGCCGCCGCGTTCCTCGGGCGCCGCCCCGCGCCCAGGGCCCGTCACTGCCGCCCGACGGCCCGGGACAGGCCCCGGCCCCGGCCCCGGCCCCGGCGCTCAGCGTCCCCTCGGGCCTTGTCTTCCGCCCCGAGTGGGGTCCCTCAGTGCCCCGGGCCTCGTCTCCCGCCCCGAGTGGGGTCCCTCAGTGCCCCTCGGGCCTCGTCTCCCGCCCCGAGTGGGGTCCCTCAGTGCCCCTCGGGCCTCATCTCCCGCCCCGAGTGGGGTCCCTCAGTGCCCCTCGGGCCTCGTCTCCCGCCCCGAGTGGGGTCCCTCAGTGCCCCTCGGGCCTCGTCTCCCGCCCCGAGTGGGGTCCCTCAGTGCCCCTCGGGCCTCGTCTCCCGCCCCGAGTGGGGTCCCTCAGTGCCCCTCGGGCCTCGTCTCCCGCCCCGAGTGGGGTCCCTCAGTGCCCCTCGGGCCTCGTCTCCCACCCCGAGTGGGGTCCCTCAGTGCCCCTCGGGCCTCGTCTCCCGCCCCGAGTGGGGTCCCTCAGTGCCCCGCGGGAACGGGCGCGCAGCCTCGGGGAGAAACGGCGGCGGGCAGGGGCCTGGCTGCCGGCACCACCGGCCTGGGAGGGCGCCTGGGGATGGGTCAGGCTTCACAGCGGGGCACCGAGGGTCGGGGCAGCTGTGGAGACAGGGGAGACGGGCAGGGGTGAGGAGAGGTGCCGGGGGAAGGCTGCCATTCACAGGCGGGGGGAAAGCACCGTTGCTGGTGGCCAAGGAGCTTGCCCACCTGCCGCAGTAAGACGCCAGGCCCTGTACTTTGCTGAAGAGCGTTCAGGCTCTTAAAACACCCCGTCAGCCTTCAGTGTCTCGGAGCTCGGTGCCATGGAGGAGCTGCGCTCGCTTTGGCCCAAATACCTTGGGGCGTTCTCCCCATCGACTTTGGCACACGCCGTCAGACCTCGCCTCCATGCAGCCCCCCACTTGGCAGGCCTCTGCGCAGAGCCGGTTCCCCCATCCCACGCTGCATCACTTCGCTGAACCCAAGGGAGGATGCACTGGTCCCACCAGAAGTCCCATCTTCCGAGGCAGACTCATCCTACGTATTCTGGTCAGCAGCAGTCCGCCCTAGCAGGCAAGAAGGTGCGATTGCTAAGCAAAGAAACAAAGAGAAGCGTCAAAGTCCTTCGGACGAGTTGGGTGACTTCGTATTTACCTGTTGTTTAATTTTACCTCCGCAGGAAGCTCTATGTGTAACCAAACCACCTCCTTCCAGCATCCCCAAACCAAAGCTGGATGAGTCTCTGCAGTCCTTGAAAATTTGTATGCTGGAAATGCAGCAGGTACTGGACAGAAATATGAAATACAAGAGGGAAAGTCATAAGAATAGGGGCAACACTACAATATCAAAGGACATAAAAATATTTTTATCTTTTTTTTTTTTTTTTTTTTTGAATGCTAGCTTTACTGGTCCATAACATAGCCAGAGAAAAGGAAAAAAACCCCAAATATTTATGATGGAACCACAGTCAGCAAGCTTCTTCGAGAAGAGATGTGAATAGTTATACTACAGCACCCCTTCATACATCCATGTCCCAAGAAAAAGCAAAACTTCCCTTTACCCATGCCAGACTCATGCCAGCAGGTTAGGTGACTTAGGGCAGAGCGCTCTTCAGCAGCACGCTGCATCCCGTGGGCTGGTGTGCCTGTCCTCGGATGCAGCCCCCGGGAAGATGCTGACGGGATCTCTCTACACCCTTAGGAGTTCACACGCTCGGTTTGCTTGACTAACCACCGCAAGCAGCTTAACTTGTCTCCTCAGTTAGATTCAGCTCCCATTAGGGTTCCTGCTGACTCCCAACAGGCTCAACTGGGTCCTCAATGCCTGACAGAGGTCCCTTTGGCATCCTGCTATTGAAAGTGGCAGGGAGGAAAAGGAACTGTCCCAGTGACTACAGTGTCTCTGGGTTTCCCATCACAAGCCAAGCTCATATGGATTACAGGCTAGCAGCAAATTAATTTCTACAACCTGCCTATCTCAAATGGAAGATGTCACTGACATGCACCTCTTGAAGGAAAAAAAAAATAAAGATACACGACTACCTTTTTCTATCCATACTTTATTGCAGGTGTACATATAATTATTATTTATATTTTATTTTAAACAAGAAATTCCTTTCATGGAAAGGAGAAACTTTTACCATTAAAATAGAGTGATTATACCAGGAGTATTTTACAAGTATGTACAAATATTGGCAGCTAGTTTCTAACATCAGCTGATAAATGCTTACACGTTACCCTCTACCTAACTAATCAAAAATAACAAGAGACCTTCTAAATCCAAAGACAAACAAAAAATAAGTCTATTACTGAGAGGAACAGTTTTTTCATATGAATACAAAAACTTGCATAATAGATATTCACAGTGCTTGTAAGATATTAATTCATTCTCAGACTACACACAGAAGTATCCGGTCTCCCCTTCATATGCATATGTAATTAAGAGTACTGGAGGGGGCTGCGTAGGCCACTGAGGGAAGACTGTCAGACCTGGAGAGTTCACCTTCCCCACCAGCCATGAATAAATACAAGAAACCCCCATATACATACAAGGCAGTGGATGCTCACGCAAGAGCCAATTACACTGTTTTCAGGCATTGCCGTATTTTGTAACCAGTGACAGCAGGATTCCAGCATTTCACCAAATCCATTGAATGCTTGGTAACTGCAAAAAAAAAAATAATACCAAGCTGCTTGGTGGCAACGAACACTTCAGTAAGGTGGTTAGGCTGAAGCAGGTATGAATGTGATTGTCTTTGAGACAAGTGTGCACAGATGTGGGCATGTGGTGCACACGCGTGTTTTATGACACTTTTCCAAACAACTATACCCACTGAATTTTGAGCTTTTTCCTGTTAACAACCAGGGCCAGAACCACGAGTAACTGTACATCTGCACAGGTGGGAGAGCAACAGTTTAGCAGGGCTGTCGCTCCAGACACCCCCACCTTTTCCACGGACAGACGGACATTGCTGCAGCAAGAGCCATCCCTCCAGCTCTGCTGCGGCTGCAAGAACAAGGCTGCTCCCTGCAGCACGGCCACTGGCCTCCTGGATCCTGGCCATGCCCGTCTCCCACAGCTTATGGCCAAACAGGCCCCAGGTAATGGAGTGACCGACAGCAGGAGGCTTGACTGGACTGTTCATGAGCATTTAGATCCATTTAGGAGAGTTTATTTTGGATGCAGTAAACATAGCTCAAGTACTTTGTAAAGGCATTTTGGCTTCGCTTGGAAGAAAGGAAAAGAGGCTACGGTGAACACACAGCTCCTAATTGTTCATTACAAAAAGAACGAACAGTGTCATCAAAGAGGGCATGGTCGATTAAGTTGCAGCTACAGCGAGCTTGTGCCCATCATTCATTCCTCAAACACACAGCTAGGTTTTGGTGCTGGATTCATCTCGGGAGGATGTCCAGCCACTGATGCCACTTCAGTAAACGCAGATGCACCTGTATGCTCTGTCTCTACACCACGCTCACTTGCATAGAAATAGTGATATGACAGACTTCACAGATTTGCTATTTTAACAGCTTATGGGAACACAATTTGCCAGACAAGTACTAAGCCTGCAAGCCCACTGTCAAAGCAGCAGCTCAAACCCTCCTCTTTGTGGTCTGGCTTCCTTCCTTTCCTGAATTCAACTATCTTCAGCTTTTGAATGATCAACACTGCACAACACACACTTCCTCAACAAGCAGAATAGCATCAGTCTGCTTCTAGAGTTCGCAAAAAAATTATTAGTTTCCACCTGGCAAGGTTGTCAAAAGCTGGGCACAGGTTACACATGCCTGTAAGTACAAGCTTCCCAAATGCTGGGAATCGATGAGGCGAGGAGGTACTGGGGGAAGATAGGGAAGGAAATCAATCATACATTTATTTGGATGTAACAAGGTAGCAGGATGTTTTCCACACCAAATGTTTGAATCAAACAGCATAATTATCATTATTTTCCTAGTGAGAGCCAGCACAGCCAGCTCTACCACTCAGAATCACCAAACAAGTACCCTTGGTTTGGCACACAAACACCCTATGCTTCCACCATCACCAGCCCTGCAGCACCACACACTCGCATTTGCATGACCTATCCATGACTAAGTTGGACACAGTCACTCTGTCTGTCCTTCCAAAGCGACTTTCTCCAGTCCATACTTGCCTCCTAAGCAGAGGAAAAATTTCTAAGGAACAGATTTATTAAAAACAAAGAAAACAACAACATAAAAGTGTGATTCAAAGTAAGGGGTGATCATGCCTGGACAAATTCTCCAGTCACACTCCTGTCTTCAAGAGCCAGTCAATTAACACTTTTGTCTTCCACTTTTCTCTCAGAAGCAGCCAAGTCATTTTTTCTTATCCCCTCCCCCATCTCCCCAAGGATATAAGCATTTATTTACCACTCTGCATCATGACCGTAGTAGACAGCAGAGAGACAGTTCCATTTGTTGCATTAAAGATAAAAAAGAAGAGCACACATTGTATTTGGCTGGATGCTTACAACAAAACAAAACAACAATGACAACAAAAGAGAGAAATAAACTCCTGGCAGAGCAGGTCTTGCTCCCAGTAAAGCAAATAGGCAACTTGTGTTCATTACAACAGGAACAGGCTAGACACTTCCATACACAGCCCTCCAAATGTGTGCAGAGTGTATCCTGGCCTGACAGCTGTTGGCAGTGTTGCAGCAGCACAAATTCAAGACAACCAAACTATCTGTACACTAGCATTAACATAAATGGACAACAAGAGAAAGGCAGGAAGAGAAACTGCCATAGACTTTAAATTTCTTTCTGATAAATCCATTTAGACAGTGTTTGCTTTACTAGCTCAGCGTCAGTTTTGGTCTGCTGTTTTTGGTTTTTAAGTTGGTTGTGTCACTGCTAATGGTGCAGGCCACTTCCATTTTCTGCTCACACAGACACTTCTAATGCCAACATTAAGTGCTACACTCCAGTTGATTTGGCCTGTAGTCAGGTCTGCAGAAGTGATGCCACTGATTATGGAGCCAAGTAACAAAGCTGCTCACAATTTCCTGCAAGAACCAGAGTGACATCACATGTGTTAATGAGGTATGTATTTCCATGATGAGCTGTTTCCTGGTATGGAAGAGCTCCAATCTCATTATACCACAAACTCCTCCGGGAGCCGGTCCTCTCCCAGAAGATCCAAGGAGAGGCAGTTCATGGATCGCTTCCCATAAAGGGCAGACTTGGTTTTGCAGTCCGCTGTGGAATAAACGCAGCCATAGATAGACAGCTTATCCTCCAGGCTGCAGCCAAAGGTGTAGCTGTGGGATGTGTCTGAAGACAGTGTGGCACTCAGTGGCGGGTGCCGGTGCTTGTAAAGGCGGATGTCATCCAAACTCTGGCTGTGCTGGTCCGTGCAGCTCCTGCTTTTGGGCGATCTGACCTGCCAGTTCAGTAAGATACACAGGAATAAAAACAATGAGCTCAGACACAGCTTAAGGATGCTCGCTATGCATGCTACAAGTTTTCCAAAACTGTTCTTCCACTCCTTCAAAACAGCACCACCAGCCTTCTGAAGGACGCTGGCTTAATGAAGAAGCTGTGAACCATTAAGAGATTACAAGTGCATTAAGCTGCCCTGCCATGTTGAGCCAGATCCTGATCTGTCTGCACTGTGTCCTCAGTGTCCAGTACAATTGACAAAACACTTGACAGGTATTGACACCTGAATGACCTGATGCTTCTTGGCAGATCTGTGCAGTCATCCTCAAATGGACAAAGTCCACGTAACAAAAAATTACTCCAACTGCTTGAACACACTGAGTTAGTGAAAGGTAGTGAAAGGAAGGTTCAGAAGGCAAGCATGCAAACTAATGGGTTACGGTGTCCAAAATTCACTAAGTGCAACATACAGTTTCATCTACATAACATTGTTTGGCAATGAAGAAAATACGAGAGACAAACCAGCAGTAATTCCCAGAGGCAGCATCTTGCTACACAAGCCGTAGTGACTCAACCTCTGTGGAGGAACTACCGACCACTCAAGATATTTCCAACTTCCCCACCTGTTTCTTCTTGCTCTGTCTCTTCACAGTCAGCTTTTAAATACTAATATTAAGGCTGATTTCAGGAATATCACTTTTAAACCAAGATAATTCTGTTGGCAACATAGAAAACTTCCTCCCGGTATCACTGCTCTCACTTCCATGGGTTGGGAATTAAAAAAACTACGCTGAGGAAACCCTGCGCTGGCTCAGCTGCACTCCCAGAAACACGCACACACTTTATGTTCTGGACAATCCTAAGAAAACCCAGTCCTGCAGTGTTTAGTTACATGGCTTTGTAAGGAAGGTAGTTTTTTTTAAAGATGCACCAAATATTTGACACAGAAGTGGCAGCCAGGTCTTTGCAATTGCTTAGACAGTCCTGTGTTGATCAGAAACGTTCTTATAAAACAGATGCCTCCCAATCAATTAATAACATAAGCATATGTTGGTAAAAACATTAACGTTAAAAACATTACTTTAAGCAAGCTGCCCACTCCCTGCCTTGCACTCTTAAGTCGTTCCACTCAAATATAGGAAAAAGTTCATTATGATTTGTACTGCATGGTCTTCAGCTTTGGAAAAAATAACAAAGATTTTATTTAAATCTCCGATAGCACTTTACAGACTATTTTGCCAGTAAGTGAAAATTTATCACTTTTGACTGGGTTCAGGAAGAAGCATGAAAGGAGAAAAAAAGTCCTAAAAAGTGACTGAAGTCCTTGTTCTGAAAAGTTCAGGGACTAAATGGGAAAACAATGAACAGATTATTAAAATTCTTTTAGCAGATAAGGCTAATTTGGATTCAGAGAGACAAGAAATGGTGGAGCCTTGGTTGTTTTGGTTTTTTGTTGTTTGTTTTTTTTTAAAAAAAAAAAAAAAGCAACACAATATTTCTACCCCAGTGGCTACAGCTACTTTGAAAAGAAATATTTTTTGGCCTTAAAAAGACATTTTAATAAGCTTTTTCCAAGCACAACTTATCATATGACATATTTTACCATATATAGTTGCCTTTTCTCAAGGGTTTGATGAAAAGAAAACATTGACAACAAAGACTTCAGCACACACATAGTATAATCACACAAATGATAGTAATTAGATATTGAGCATCTGGTTTTGCTCTAATGTGAGCTTCTGGCTTCAGGAGCAGGAAGATGATCAAGTTTGCAACGCACATCCAAACTGCATGGATGGTCTTGGCTCTGTATTGCAATGAAAATTTGGAAGTGGTTTATTTTCCATTTCCCGTCTGGAAGCCTAAGACAGACAATAGCTGGCTTGCAAGATTTCCCCACTGATCGCTCCAAACCTCTCTATAGTATTCTGGACCCAAACGCTGCTTTCATCCTAGTCCTGATAGCAGTAGCTGGCCAGCAGCTGTTTTGGGTTACACCATTTAAAATCAGTCAAATCCAGACCAGTCAAGTTCACATGATTTACAGCTGTCTTCATTACACTAGACCTTGGTTCAGTGCCCACACACAGACCCTCCTGCCCAGCAACCCCCCTTACCTGGTGAAGGGAGTCCACACTTTGGCCTCTCATTTTTATCAGTGTGACTTGCACCACAGACAGCGAGTCCTGATTTATAGCTGCAAAGGAAAAGGAGGAAATAAAAAGCATTGCAGGTTTAAGGTTTTGTGGGCTGCGGAAAAGAGAAGTTGTTCTCACAGGCCACATTCAAGCAGTGCTATCCTATAAATATACATCAGTGAGCACCCTCAATGCTCTGGGAGTTTTGCTCACAAGTAGTCCTTTTTGCCCCTAAGCATCAATGTTTAAAAACTCTCAGGAAAACAGCTTCTCACCAACTTGTCCGATATTCACCCGTCTTGCTTTGCTATAAAGGCTGTATGTCTTAAGACCAGACAGCTCCTGTGTGACCCCACTGTCTAGCATTCCCTGTATCACAAGCCACAAAACTTTACCTATTAATTCCTGCGACTAGCCCATTAATCTGTGGTTGAAACCCTTGGCTGTTTTGTGGTATACAAGATTTTAAAGCACATTCCTTCACTACAAACAGTTTACCTCAGTTACCTTTTTGTCATTAACTGAGTATAAACTTGGCAAATTTGGAGGAGGGAGACCTTGAGGAACACAGAGGAGAGCAGCACTGTACCGTAAAGGGTGCTGGCCTTTAACCTCTAGATGAGCTGACTTCAAAGCCTGTTGCAGCAGGGCAATAAGTGGCACTGGCAGTTGTTTGGAATAAGATACAGCTTTCTTAGATCCCTCAGATTATGCCTGTTGCTAGACCCTAAAGAAAAGCACTGAGCAGTAGCAGAAAGCCATCTCACCTTGGCAGCTAGCAGCATCTAGAGGAAGAGTTTCAACAGATTCTCCCACAGTAGCCTCCTCTAACTGGTCTCCCTCTAAAGGCTCATCTACAGGCACCTCCTCTGGCTCATCTACTGCCAGCTCAAGCTCTAGGAGGAAGAGAGCGGCAGGAGAAGGGTTAGTATTACACTTCTGCTCCAAGCTGCTTCACGTTCTCTGACTCCCCATTCTCCTGCAGGAGAAGGCAAGAGCGGGCTTAAAATTTGCTCCGCATCTCTGAATTCTTTACCATCGTCCTGAGAGTCGTCTTCAGCCCGCCCTTTGCTGCCACTGTCAATGCCAGAGCTACCGTAGCTGATGGTTGAGCTGCAGGATTTCTCTTTCCTATGCACCCGGTCAATGCTGAAGGGCTCATCCACCGACATTTCCACTGACACCCGGTGCCTGGAGTCAGCCTCGATGCCTGATGTGTGAGAGCTGCCGTGACTCCCCGTGGACTGGCGCGAGAGACGGTTATCCCTCCGGCTGCCCCCGCTGCTCCCACTGCCACGCGAGTTCTTATCACATGGGTCCAGGTCCATGTCTAGCGTGTCACTGATATAGGACTCCCGGTAGCGTTTCTTCTCTGAGGAAGAAAGATGAGATAAACCAGTGGGAACTTTAAGCAAGACCAAAGGAAGGGTAGAAAAAACAATCATTAAGTTCTGGGACTGGCACACCCAACATTTAAGAAACAACTGCTGCAGCTGCTGAACAAATACAGGGACAGTTTTGTATTTTGTTTGCTCAACAGATACTGGGATGCCCAGCTGGCTGTAAAAGAATTAGTCCGTCATACTTGCAGTAAACCCAGCATCTCCTGAATTAGAACAGGCAGTGGCAGTTATGATACAGAAAGAGTAGCTTCCAGAATGAAGGAAAAGTAAAAAAAAAAAAAAAAGGAATTACTTAGCTAACCTAAGTGCTCCATCTTTAAAAACAGAGTGCGTTGATTGTTTCTTGAAACAGTCACCAACACATGGAGACAGCTAAGAACAGGATCCCTGTGGCTGGCCTTTATTAATGATTTATTAATTATTTTTCCATGGCTTGTATCCGTTATCTAAAGAGAGGTGTGCTGAGGGTGGTCAAGAAATCCATGAGACACTAGTAGACACAAAACAACCTAGGGCCTTTTGCCCGCACACACTTGATTAGTGAGCCTTTCTACAGGTGACTCGCACATGCCACTGGTTTGCACCTGCACAGCTCAAGGCCACTTCTATAACCCCACTGGAGGGAAAGACAGAAATAACCAAGCTGGATGAGACCAAGGGCTGCCTTGCCCTGTACACTGATTCCACACAACCAGCAATCACCACTTCAGATATGGATGTGAGCTCCTTAAGAGTTAGTTGAGATGGGCAATAACCAGAAACAAGTTTCTTCCTGACTTCTCCCTGGAAGGAGTCAGCCTATGTCCTCCAACAAGAGGACCAACTACTGCTGGCTGACTTCTAGTGACCTTGAAGGTAAGGATACAAGGCTTACAAACCCCAGAGAAGAGAGAGAAAGTGTGAATGGAGAATGCAGGGAACAGCAGTCAGGAAAGAAGTAGGGGTAAAAAGCATTCAGGAGAAGGCTAGAGGGAAGGGGACATAATCCTCTGAAAGAAGACCTATGCAATGCATTAAAAAAAACAGTCACTGGGGAGAGGTAGGTTGAGAAGTTGTAGGAGACCCAGCTTGCAGAGCTGGAAAATGGAAGAGGGCAAGCTGAGAGGTGGTGATATGACTGAAGTTTGCCTGGAAGGACAGCAGAGATTGTCAGAGTTCAAATCACTGTTCCTGTGGAGAGGGGGCCACAACAGAAAAGACAAATTCTGGGATTCCTGATCTGCTCTCACGCTGTTTCTGGCACCTGCAACTCCTAGCTCTTAACTGTTGGACACTATAGACTAAATTTTGTGCAGGGTTTAGTAAAGGGCACTAAAAAAATCAAGACACAGGCTCACAACTTGTACTGCTGCTTGAACAGAACATGACCTTATCCCAATGGAAAGCTTTTTATTAAAATTCCACTTAGAAGCGTGTGTCAAATGTGCACAAATTGGGAGCAGAGTGCGAGGTTCTCTTAATTAAAGGGAGACATTCCTCCTCTACTGCTCTCATACACACACTTTCTGATCACAGTCTAGCAATGTGGGAGCCCTAAACACTTCCCAGTAATGGTTTTGAAACATATCCAACACCTCTATTTCTCTCACTGGCTTCCTGATAAGGCAGAAACACCATTAATTAGCTAGAGAGCAGCACCATGAAGCAACAGCAGACCCTAACATGCTGCACTATTCCTCTTACCAAAGTCACCTGCTCTTCCGTCACGTACCTTCAGCCTCCTCCAGTTTTCGGATTTGCTTCAACACCGGCTGGATATTCAGAAAGAGCCGGTGGCTGTTGCTGAGGAGCTGCAGCAAGTGCCGTGACCTGAAGGGGCAACCCGTGTAGTAAACCAGTTTCCGTGCAGAGGGCAAACCATCTGGCTGGATCTCAAATTTTTTCCCCTGCATAAAGAGGAGAGATGCCAGTGAAACGAGCAAGAGTACATTTTCAGCCACACAGCTACCAGATAGCCGTGGTCTCGTGCATACGAGTGACAGGACTTGACACGGCAGCGCGGCAGGCTGATGCCTTTGCCAGGTGCCAGGTTGACAGCCCGCTGCCAGATGGCCTCCGTTCCGTCATACTCACCAGAAACGCCAGCTTCCCGATGTGCGACCAGGGAAAGTCGTAGAGGAGCTGGCGAATGTGATTCACCTCCTGCAACACATCAAACTCGGAGTGACACAGGGACTGGCAGGTACAGGGTGGAGTCAGCGATGTGCAAAGAATTTGCAAACAACCAAGAATTTGAGATATGTGGAGCCTGGCGCTTGCTCCGAGGGGAGGCAGAGGGGCTGCGGTGGGGGGGAGGACAGGGGAGCTGGGCAGAGTTAATGCTACACCAGAAGGCTTTCACGGCAGTCTGTTACCTGATAGATGTGCATTCCTCTCAGGGTCAGGCCCAGGATAACTGTCGGACGATCCTCCTTCTTATCCTAAAAGAACAGAAGAGCCTGGAGTCAAAGGTTAATCTACAAAGACCATGCTCTTGTTCTGGCACCTACTGCAGGAGAGGTAGCAGGACTGCTCATCAGGCAAATGCCATCAGCTCATTTAGTTTTTATTGTGTTTGTAAAGTGCACCTTGCCTTGCTGACCTCTGTAATATCTACACCTAAAATCCTCTCATGCTGGGCAACTCAAACATTTCACCAGCAAACGCCCTAGCTGCCCTGGACAGGGAATCCTGTAGCTTTAGTGATTTGAAGGCATGGACAATTCCTGCTCTCAGAGGTACCTTGTAACCTCTCATACTGCCACACACTGTCCCTGCTGCCCCTGTGAACATACACCACTCTCGCTCTCCAGGTGACAGGGAGCCTAAAACAGAAGGGACGCCTGTCCCCTTCTGCTTGCCGCAGCACTGCTGTTCCCATCCAGGGACTTGCTGGACCTTAGGTGTCCTTTGGCCGGGAGGGAGCTAATCAATGCCCAGAGTTACAGGGACTTTCCTTCTAACCTTTTGATCTCAGTGCTGGGAGCAGGTGGTTTTAAATGTTTGCGGCTGGGATGGAATACTGCCTTGTTTTTCCTCATGCTGTATCTTGGTATGACATACACAGTCTCTAATGAGATTCCTTTGCTTGAAGACCAAAAAGTATCATAAACTAGTTCTTTCAGTCTCTCCTGGCATGGCAGAGTTAGGGAGGGGAACGCATACTTTTCCTGCTAGGAGCAGGAAGAAAATTTTGGGGTAAAAATTTATGGGCTCACAGAGCTCAAACTTTACATCAAAACTTTCTCTCCCCATCTGGCTTGTGAAGATGCAAGCCTTATGCCATCACATTACCTCACCCTTTGCTCCTGGTACCATCCATGTCTCCAGTTTAAAGTCACTAAGAAATGTTTTCTGCCTCCTAAGGGCAAAGAGCTTTGTAAATCAGTATCGGTCTGGAGGAGAGATACAGGTCTCAGTGCTCTGCTTTCTTTTGGAGTTCCCAACCTCAACAGCAGCCATGAGGATGGTGTAAGGCAAAAGTGGCTGCTTTTGAAATCTCAGGGCAGCCACCACACTTCACGTGGCACCCCTGTGTGCTCAATTGGGAGCTTTGTGACTGAGGTGTCACCTAGGAGGAGGATATCTCATCACAAGATTAGATAAGTGTGTCACACAGCAGGAAGAAGAGCACGTTGTGGATCAAACAACACATGAAGGTGTTAGCAATGCATAAAATAAGTTTAAGTCAGACAGGAATTTGGATATTAAGAGCAACCAATTTCACAACCCTGGTGCTTTCGGATATAAATTGTATCACGTCCTGCCAGCTGGATTTCTTATGGCATTCAAGTGTAACCAACCCTCTTATGATGGCATCATTAACAGCATTAGAATCAAAACAGAGGACAGAGAAGAAGTAGGGGGAGCATCTATGGTTTGCGAGGAACTGAAACTAAGCCTGGACTACAGACCAAACTCGAACTTATTTCCTCCAGAAAATGCATGTTTCTCTAGTAACTAGGGCTGCTAGATCTGGTTAAAGGACATGGATACCTCCCAGACATAATTCCCACTGAGCACAAACAAACAAGAAGTTTAATTATGAGTCTGAATGTGGAGTATCTCCATTTGGAAAAAAAGGTCCAAGCCATTCCTAATTAGGCGAGTGAAACCTGCTCATGCAAGTGGAACAGAAAACTTCTCTTTAGTCCTATTTCTAGACCTAAACTCTCTTAGCATGTGAAAATGAAGTGCATTCTGTTTAAGCAGGCTTGGGTCAAGAGTCTAAGACTGAGACAAGCAACAGTCCAGGAATCCAAAAAACTGACATACAGCTGAAAAAACACTAACCACTCTGACAGGGTTGGAAGGGGAGGGGGGGGTAAGAAGGTCAGGATGACTCAGTGTCACCTTCAGTTATTACATGGCATTTGTGTGAAAGCTGGCCAACCTCTTGTCACCATTTCAATGGACCGCAACAACAAAAAAAAAAAGCCTTCTCAGTGATTTCCCTGGTGCGAGTCTACTGACAGGCAGGGACAAAAATTAAGTTTTGCCATTCCTGTGGCCAGTTTCTTGGCTGAGGAACAAAACTAGATTCCAGCTATACTGGTATACTGGCAACAGATTTGTTTGTGGGGACAAGCCTCATTGGCTGAACGTTTTAGACTTGTCTGGCCTCTTTGAATCAGGCAACCATCCCTCAAATAAACAGAAAGTGAAAAAATGCAATGGTGCACCCAATTAATAATGGGAGAGGAGTCTAAATTAAGAAGCTCTTTGTTTAACCTTCTGCAGCCTGTAGAAGTGGACAGGCACATCTTCCAGCAGGCAGGACTCCTTAATGAACTTCAGCACCGCTTCCTTAGCACTCAGCCCTTGCTGTTCCCGGTGCATCTCTGGGGCATGTTTCAAGATGTAGTCGCTCCCCCTCTTCGCAATTATCTAAACCACAAGAAAAACAAACAGGTCAGCAACAATTCAGCGATCCCCACGGGAGGCAGCTGTGATCAACAGCAAAGCAGAGACCGGCGGTGGAGGGGATTCATACTGTCCCTCAAGATGCTAGTCCACATTCACCTCTACCTCCCTGGAGGATAAGCATTTGAAGCAGCCCAGATGATACCAATGTCTCCAAACAGATCCTAGATGGCAAAACCATAACAGACTAAGACTACAGAGGTCATGTCAACTCTTTTCATTTTTAAGTACTGGAATTAGTTTTCCCAACTCTTGGCATCTGTAAATGCTCTGCATGCCAACACAATCAATAGCAACATCTCCAAACACTGCAGAAATGCTAGGTGGTCCTTTTAAGACCAGAAACTACACATTAGGCTTATTTAGCATTTCCATCCTCAAAGGGGTGGATAAGACTATCTCAAGGTATTTTTTTTATCTGTTGGGAGTAGTTGGCAGGCATGTGGCTTTGCTAAGCAGTAGAAAACCCCACACTGGGCCTTCTGCTCTTACCCTGTGAGTGCCCAGCTCCCATGCTTGCCCACGTGCCCTCTCTGTACAAGGCTCCAGGGCAGCCTGGTTCCCTCCTGTGCCAGACTGACCCCTTCCAGGCTGCGAGCAGCAGTGAGAGGTAAGAGGGGTGTTGGCCGAATTCACTTCACAGAATCCCCCACCGCTGGGGGCATTTAAAACTAGATCCCACCAGGTGCCCGTGAACATCCTGCCAAGAACAACCTGCCCCGTTCAAAACAACCAGACCCCATCACCACCCAGTTCCCAATTCCAGTTTATATTAAGCCCCTTGTTTACTCTGTTCAGTAACACCTCTGCCCTCCCCTGCATGCCTTGCCAGATTAGTTGCCCTCCCATGAGGGAGGCTGGGCTCAGTGGAGGACAACATCGATGCCACCAGCTGCGCAACGTCAGCAGAAAGAGACACGCCAGCTCCACAGTTCAAAGCCGGGTTGATCGCCCCAGGGCAGCACTGCCTCTCCTCACTAGCACAAGGCTTGGGGCAGCCCTTGGCCAAATGATCTTAAGTACGTGTTGGAGGAAGAGATCGCGTTGGAGGAGGAGATCGCTCAGTATCTCCCCACGGGAGCCCAGGGGCAGGGAGAGAAGCGTCCCCATGCCTGCCAGATTTTGCTCTTTGTAATGATGTAATAAATCACCCACATACTTGCTTGGGGTTGTGGCTCAGTGTAGGTGAGCCAGGCTTTGCCTTGGCCTTTGCAATGTTTGCCAGATAAGCAATAGTCTGTGATAAGACTTTTAACTGCCCCAGAAACGGCACACGAGACCCACCTTTTCCAGCCCTTTGTTAGCTACCTCCTGCCAGGCGCCCCATAGCAAGGAACAACATGGGATGAAGGCCTGTTTTCTGGGAGAAAGACGCATTTCTGCATAGCAAGACAGGCAGGCTGGGACTTGTGCATGAAGGAGACTCTACCAGCCTTGCCTCCCCGATGCAACCCCTGTCACTGCTCTGAACCTTCTCCTCAAAGCAGGGCAGAGTGCCACCTTTCAGGGGAGACACAGCTCGCCTGGGGACAAGCAGCCAAACACCAGAGGCACCTTGGCTTTTCAGCAGCTATATGTCACAGCAAAGAAGGGGGCTCCAGAACTAAATCAGGTTGCAGAGGAGGGTCTGGCCAGGTCCCAGGGAACATCCTGCTCTAGCAGACGTTATCCCATGTTAAAGTGAAGTGTCTGCAGCAAAGCTGGCTTCCCTTTCTATTTTTATGGACGCTAAAGTGTTTATCAACAGTTTTCTTGACATTTCACCACGCGAACTCTCTGCAGGTAACCAGCTCTGACAGACTCTTAGCTAGTTTGCCTTCATTTGACAACTAAACCAACCCTTGGCTTTCTAAGCTGTTTGCAATTCTTGAAGGGCACAAGCCCATACACACATGCTTATAAACAAACATGCAAACCCATTTCCAGGCCATTCTCTTCTCTCTTACTGCAGTTGAGCCAGAGATTAATGACAAAGCAAGCACCAGAGGCACTGCACAGCAGTACTACCCCTTAGGGCTTGGGTCTATCCATCCCAGCGGTAAACATTACAGAGATAGGAACAAAGGGCACTGGACTTGGCTTCACGGCCCTGAGGTTTTCTGTAGAGCTTAGGTTGTGCAGCTCTTGCTGATGTACCACTGCAAACACACAACCCTTTCAGCCATAGAAGAATTAAACAAAGACAGCTGCAGTGTCAGAGTTATTCACTTGATGCCAACACATTCCCTCACCAAGGAAGGGTACACACCACCCACCTCACTGATGAGTGAGCCCAGGAGGAATGGGCACCTACATCCAGTGGAAAGAGAGGAGATATCATCTGAGAGAAATTCAGGGTGATGCTCTACCACTCTGCCTGATCTGCAGTGGCAGTTGGGGAAGTTGCGTGGCTGCAGTTAGGTACCACCTTGACATAGCTCCTGCTGCGCGCTCAGTCTTTTGACAGAAAGATCCCCCAAAACTTACCCATTGCGGGAAATAAGCCTGAGGTTCAAAATATTTGCCAGCATGGACCTTCTCCCTGAAGTTGCCCAAGTCTGCCTGTAAGCTGTAGGCAGCCAGCAAGAAGTAGATTTCTTCTTTGTGGTTGCACCGAGACATAAGTACTTGCTCTTTGAGATGGCAGTAGTAGAGCTGCCGTGCCACCTTATCGCTGCAAGACACAAAGGCAAATTTACTTGAAGAAGAAAAGAAAGTCCAGGCACAGATAAGGCCCCTCAAACACATCTTCCTTCTGAGAGGAGGGATTACACTTTGACATCCCTGATGCGTGCCAGTGCTACCCTGATACAGTTATGTGTGTGTAGGGAGCACCAAGCCAAGATCAAGGTCTTCTCCCGCTAAGTGTTGTACAAACATGGGAAATGGTAGCTTCTATCTTGAGGATCATGAGATCTAAGGAGTTTGGGCAGAAGGCAGATGAAAGAAAAATCATGTCACACCTGTTTTGGAGACTGACTACATCAAGCACTTCTGTTTCTCTCGAAAGCCTGTAGCAGCCAGGAGAGTCAACTCCCTTGAATCCCCGTCCTGTTTCTTGCACACCTGTCCTCCTTTCCCCTCTAAACCTGGCACTGCTTTTTCATTTCACCTTGCCTTAGGCTCAAGGTACTTTTCAACAGCTAATTCCCTGCAAGGTAGATCAAAAGACACAGGAGCCTTGGGCTTCTTTTTGTCTTCTTCCTCAAGCTGCTAAATAGGGATAGTCTGATAAGACATAACTATTCTGTAGCATTGATAACACACACACCCGCCGTCCCCCACTGTAAGAGCTCATGGGAAGCAGGCTGCTGACATATAGGTATAGATGAGGTGCTGGACACTACAGACTGCTCATAAAAGCGTGTGTATATATGTGTATAGTTTGAAGGGGCCTCTGTGTGGCTCCACAAACCTCTCCAATTAAATTACTAGAGCAAGAGAGAGCTCCTTATGACACTAAAGGATAGGTACACTGGGGGTGCTAAAATGATATGCAATCTCCCTTTGTACCCAAAAGCAAAACTAAAACACTTAACAGCCAAACAGACTCCAGAAAAAAAGACTCCCCTGTATCCAAAATGAAAGACTATGGAGAGAGAAAAACAAAAAACCACCAAGCTTTGTTTAAGATGAGAACAAATGCCAAAAATTTGGTAAAGATTTTAATCCACCCAAATGATCCCAGCTCTTGGCTTGCCCCGGGGTCACAGCCACACCAGAAGTGCTGATGCAAATTAACTCTGTCAGTTGTTCATTTTTAACTACCTCATCCTTTGTTCTGTACCATGGGTGAGGGTGGTGGTGTTTTGAGTGCAGCCCATATTCCATGTGAATGGACTACAAACGCAAAACTCTAACTTATGAAGTAATTTCTTTTGTCCATTTACAAAAGTCCATTTCCAGGAGTAGACTGCACAGAGCACTACTCAGATACAAAAACCAGATACAAAATTATTAGCACATGCTCTGGAGTATAAATAGCTATTTTTAGTATATTCATCTGATGCTTTTTCACACAACCAAAAGATGCAAGCAAAAGAGTGTTAATCCTATTTTGATACTGTCATCATTCAACCTGCTCTCTAAACACAGATGGAAAAGCAGTCACAATTTTCCTAGGGATAAGGATTATGATTCAGGGGGGAAAAATTCGTGGCCGGGTGAGGAAGTTTGTGAAGGTCTAAAAAAAATTAAAAAATAATTCAAGCAGATTGTTTAAGCTGTGAGCTCACAGAGATGAGCTTAACAAAGAAACATTATTTTTCTTGCCTTTTAAGAACACAGTGAATAATTCAAAACACAGTGACTACCACAGAAGGGGACTTACCTTATTACTCTTCCATTTTCTACATAGTACTGTACTCTAAAGAATGCAACGAAAGGAGGGCTGAATTTCTCTGTTCCCTAGAGCAGAGACAGAAGACAAGTTAACGTTCAGCATCCAAAATTCCTGTTACCCCATCTGGTAACGTTCTCTACTCTCAAGCTCGCTCCCCATACTGCTTTTCGTTTTCTGCTCTTAAGCAGGTTTTAGGGGGATCTCACTGTCTTGGAGGCTCATAAATGAGGCATCATAAAACATTCAGACGGGCTGAATGGCAAAACATCCTAGGGAGGGCAGAAGATTTTGGATGGGGGGGATGAGCAGGTATAAGAGAGTCCCAGCGTAGCCTGGGGATGCCCAGCCTGGCCCAGAGTTACCTAGCTCAGCACCTGGCAGCACCGCAGACGCATTAGCGCTGAACGCAGCAAGTTTAACACAGCCTCCCTCAAAGCACCAGGCAAGGCGGCAGGGCAGCGTGCCACGCTGGCACGGCTGCGGCGTTTCCAGGGCACACCTAGGAGTAGCCAGCTATCTCTGTGCCGCACCACATCACTCAGCAGGGACACACACGCGCTGCTGCGTTCAGCATTTACTCCCCGAGGCTGATATTAACTCCTTGCCTTTTGTTTGGCAGGGCTACTGTTTAGTTATTCACACCTTCCTGCAGCCACAGACCAAAAGGAGACATTGATGTCTGCTTCACACTGAAGATGTCTGTTAGAAGAAAGCCAGCAAGAGTTCTGCTGTTGTTTTAACTACAGTCTACCTTTCAGATTTACAGGCTTGTTTAAACAGGAGAAAAAAGAAGGGGAAAAAAAAGGAACATCTTATCTTACTAGCTCATTCTCTCATCTGTCCTACTTTGCCACTCGTTTCTTTAATGTTCATACAGGTAACCTTGCTCACATGGGCAGTTCCAAGGCTTTGCTGGTCAGACCCATCTCACTGGGACAAGGTACATGGCATGCCGTGCACATCTGATGCAGACAGCGACTTCTTGATCATCATGCAAATATTTACTTTCTTTCTGGAACTTGCTCATAGTCACTCTATTTTATCAGCTGGACTGGGCTTTCCACCTGAAACCTCTTCATAGGAATCAAATCCCTCTCTGCTAACGCAGTCCGATAGCCTAACTCCTCTCAGATTTCAGTACTGCCAATGGCAACTCATTCAGCCTTTTATGATTCACCTCACACCAGAGGTTCACCACTTACCCTGACTTAAAAAGTGTTGCAAGAATCCAGCCTCAAAGAAACCACAAAGCATACCCCATCCTGAGGTGACCAGAAATACCTGCCTCGGGAAACCCTCACTGGCTGGAGATACAGCCCTCTGCACAACTGGCAGCTGTCTTTGAAGTAACCCTCACTTGCTTGGGAGAAGCAGTATGGGATAAGAGAGATCCCCAAACCTCACTAGTCCTCTGCAAACTTCTCTAAGCAGCAGAAACAGCAAGCGTGCCTACTCTGCAAAAGAAAACCTTTAAGGAAGGTGGAAAAAGTCATAATGAGCTAATTAAGATACCTGAACGTAATTGCAAGCTACACTTTGTTCTCGACTGCGGCTCCTCTAATAATGACACACACAAACAGGCATTATCATGCCTGAATGACCAGCACTGAACATCTACGTAGGCTTGTCTTTATTTCGTGTAGCTTCTCCCTCCCTTGACAGGGCTGGCTAGCCTTAAAGAACTAAGACTCTTCTTGAACAAAATATCCTTCCTCTTGCTCCACTGTCCTTTAGCATGTACTCTGGAAGAGACACAGCTCCAGCCCTCTCCTTCCTATCAGGTTCAAGTCACAAAAGGTCATTTTAGGCTGTTCTGCTTAACGATAACAATGAAGTCTCCAGACTGTTTACAGGCTTGGCTAAGTTCAAAAAGAAGACTGACCAACTGACCTTCTCCACTTCCGTAGCAGCTAAGCAGCAACCATGTGGCTACTATTGCTGAAGTAAAGTTGGGTAAAGGGCTGTTTTAGCTCTTAATTGTACAGCCGTGCACAAGTCACTGCATCTTGCTACTGAGCAGCATTCTGCAGACCATCTTCAAGAAATGCTTTATGGACCTTAGTTTAAGAGCTTTCGTTTCACTGTGTAGTCCAATACCAAAGCAGTAGACTCTGAAATTAAACATCTGTCTTACTTTGGTGGTGTCTTTCTTCCATTCCTTTGAAAAGTATTTGCTAAGCTTCTGCTCCAGGTCTATAAAAACATATTCATTATCTGAAAGAGGAAAAAGCATTTAATGTTAAAGAATTAGAAACTCTTATTAATGAAATACTTAATATGACTATACAAGTTGTTTCCAAGCAATACACTTTAAAACAAAGCTGGCCAGGGAATAGACAGGGCAGGGACTCTTAAGTACATGCGCTACTCCAGACAGTATGAAAGGAAGGTCAGCTACACCTTGATTCAAGAGATACAGAGCTAAAGTTTCCCAAACACTTTAGCCAGAAATGCAGAATTCTTGCTTTATATGCAAGAAGCCACTTACAGAAGGGAAACACCATCTTACCAAGCTATCTGTACCGTCAGTTTAGCAGATTCAGTTTTTTATTATTATTAAACAAGCAAGCCCTACCCAGACTTCCACTCTGCCATCATGGAGCACCATGGTCCAACGTGGCAATAAGCAAGTGGACAGAGTCAGGTGTTTGATAGGTTTCATCCTCTGCATATGAATGGGCTCCTCTGAAATGGTGAGAAGGAGGAGGACCAAACCCAAATGCCCTCAGAAGGTCTGGTGTCTCCTGCTCACACCCAACTTCTTTCATAGAGCAAAAAGCTGAATCAAAGGAAGGGAAACCTGGCCTGCCTCAAAGAACCAGGACTTGCTCTCCAGCCAGGTGAGGGTGAACAAGAGACAGCCTGAACAGCACATTGTCTTGAAAGATCTTTGCGCTGCTTTCAACTCAGCCAGTGAAAGGTTTCCCTGAGCCTTCTCAGGTCTTTTAAAAAAAAGACCCGATGGGTGTTTCAGGCTTCAGTGGCAATGCCAGCTGAGCACATTCACCTGACCAGTCCCTCCAGCCTTTGGTCCTGCCCAGGAAAGTGTTTTTACAGGTGATGTAAGTACCAAGTTGAAAAGCTTATTCCTTAGACATAAGGAGGAGGGGAAAAAAGGAAGAAAAAAAAAAAAAAAAAGAACCCTTCACAAAACCTTCTGTCCCTGAAGACCAGCCCAGACTTCTAAGCTTTGGCTTTTGCTTTCTGATTTCAAACAAAAAAAAAAAAAAAAAAAAAAAAGGAAGGAGAGAATAGAGATGAAATTTTTCTAATGGAGATTTACAACCAAATGAGAGCCTGCACTCGTGCCTGTATAGCAGATGAAGGACTGGCAGAGGCCAGCATTACAGCAGGTATTCAAGGGGGCTCTGAGCTACTTTGCAGCCATCCTCCCAGAGCATTCCAGTTCCTTATAGGGGCAGATACAGAAAATACTTCCTTTGCAAGCTTTTAAAAAACAAGCAAGCAAAAAAACCCCCTTGTCGCAACCTTGCTCGGCTCCCACCTCAAGTGAAAGAAACCACACCTGGTGCTAGCCAGAACCGGTCCACACACCACGCTAACAGGAAGCCTTGTGTAAAATACTGGTAACACTGGACACAAAGAGAACAATCCCAGAAAAGTCCTGTTTCTGTTCCTATGGTCTTTCCTGCATTGTATTGATTGCAGCTGTAACTTTAATGTAATTACACTTCTGTTTAACATGTTGCTTGACATGTCACATGCTTATACAAGACAGTATTTAACAGCACTGTTGAAATTGCTGTTAATTCCTGAAAATTTTAGTGGTGGTAATTTAAGTGCTGTAGCACCCAAGGTGATACAGAAGTTGTTTTGCTATTTTGACAAGGAGAAGAGGTTTTAGCATCAGAGACTGCATCTTGTACCTGCCTCTTCACTTATGCCTGTAAGATAGGGCTGGGGGGGCTATGCTAGCCCCAACCCTTGCTTCTGTAAGTCCATTAAGATCAGATAACCCTGCCTTGAAAAGGTTGATAGAAGCCCTAGTCAGTGAGAGAGAGAGGTTTGGTCCATCTCTTGGCCTTGTCTCTGTCCACTGTCAGCTGCCAAGCTGATAAGTGACTCTGTAAAGCTTTTCTTAAAAAGTAAATAAAAGCTCATTTAGGAAGCAGTTGCACAGCAAGACAGGAGTGGGATAACACAAGCCCAGTACCCAGTCCCTCCCTGGGCTTCGGCAGTCCCAGCACAGGGTGCTTGCTCCACTGTGGGCTCCTGCAGCGGGACTGGGACTGCTCCTGATGGCACGGTGTCCTGGCTTCGGTGTTGGGTAGAGCCTGTATCGGTTCCACCAGCACTACAGTGTTTAGCTGCCTTCTTGTAACGAGGGTAGGGAACCTGCACGGCTGTAACAAGCTGTAGGGTCCGTTTTGCCTTCTTGCTCAGGAATGATCCTGTGCCCAGAGGTGTTTAGGGAATACATGATTTATTCCTTAGCCATGATGGAAAGATGGCAACAGCAAGTGTGCTGATATACCCTGAGCCTCCCAACACACAGGGATACTGGGACAGAAAGGGGAAAAGGATGACAGAGCAGTTCCACAGTAGTAAAGCCATTTGTTACCCACACCCCACAGCCCCTATTTATCTCTGTCATGTTAATTAGGTTAGAGAGATGACTCTGGGAGGGCCCAGATGACAAGCCTGAGGACTCCAGGTCATTATCATGCCTACCGAGAGGTGCACCTAAAACCCAAGAATAAGGCAGGCTGAAGGAGGAGGACACCCCGATGTATCAGCTCTCCCTGGGGGTCCTGCTCCTCTCCAGCTCAGCCCAGCATCCTCCCGGTCCTCCCTCCCGTGCAAGAATGCAGTGCTGCATTCCTGCCTTAATGAAGTTAATATTGCTGGAATGTCAACCTGCAGCTTAAGCCTCCATCTACAAAAACAAAGAGGTATTTCCCTCCCCAGCCCTATGTTCGTTGTGGGTTTTTTTTTCCCCCTTAAACTGGATTAGTGGTGAAACTTGCCTGGTGCTAAAACTGCCTCTGGTTTGAAAACAAGCATCTGTAACAGAGATGAGGGCACCAAACTGCAGCACCTCAGAGCAGTGCTGTAAAGGCCAGTATAGAAATGCACAGATGGCCGCCTTTCCAGGGAAGAACATGTCCGATCTGTGGATCCAAACAGGGCTGGACACTCAGCAGGTACAAACTGTCATTGCTTCGCTGGCCTCAGCTGAAGGACAACAACTGAAAGGTACTAAGAAGCTGGCTTAGAAGCACGCATGCATGCAAATACGCACCTGTCCACCTGCAGCTACTGACACTGCATTCATGAATCTCGTCTCAGCACTGTCAGTGAGCTTAAAAATACATCATATCAGCTTCTCTTAAAAGGTTCCCTCATGTATGTGTGTAAAGACACCAGACCTGGCACAACACAGCAGTGCACTGCACTGCAATCCCAAGAAACGCATGGGGACAGCTAGTTTGCAGTAACACAATTTACACATTTCTCCTAGTTTCAGCTATTAAGAGCCCTCAAATGAAAAGGAAAGTTTGTGGTGTAAAAATCTCGCTTCAAATCAAGCAGTCACCAGAAATGCAAACATTCAAGTGCTCCTACTTTGCAAAATTAGCTTAACACATTTACATATTTAAGCAAATATAGGATGCGCATTGTTGCAAAAAAATAATGGGCCATGTCTCCAGTCACAAAAAAGTGACACAGTTCCAGCGAGTGTTGCAGATTTACAATAGGCATTATTTACACTGCAGGGAAAATGGGAATAGAAAATTATGGCTGTAATACAGGGTCAAATCAGTTCTGAGTCATTGTTACTCTAAAAAGCCATTATTTTGCATTAACTAGTGCCTCCCCGTTTCATTTTTTATGAAAGGTATGTTCCCTGCAGAAAAGATAAGTAATGGTGAATGCCAATAACCTGTTCTCCTTCTGTGCCCACTTTGGGCTAGGAGCACTGAGAAATTCCACAGAGGTAAGTCCTGTCCTACCAAGAGGCAGAGCTCAGGCCCCATTGGCAGCCAGGAATGTCCCATTAACTCCTTTGGTTCAGTCAAGTATATTTTAGTATTGTAACTATTTAGACAGTCCAGAAGATTAGAATTCAAATAAAATGTGAGTTAGTGCAAAGCCAAACTTCCACATAGCAAGCATTTTCTGTCTTAAAGAGAAGGGGGGAAAAAATTGTCCTTGGCTATAGTGCTTAATTTCTCCCAGATGCTGCAAGAAGCCTCATGGCAACACCACTATTTCCCTTGAGAGGCAACAAGAACGAGATCAGGAGCAGAACAGAGGGAGTTAGGGGAGAGCTAAAGCTTAAAAAAAGTCCAGCACTTAAAAATACCTCACAACACATGCCGTAGACCTCACATAACCTGTTTAGCTTCCCTGAATACCAGCATGGGGTTTTTTATTTGTTTATTGAAGAAAAGATGGCTACACACTCCTTTTGCATGTGGAGCTCCCCAGGCTTCCAAGTGTTGGTGGCCTGGGGACATCAATATCCACATGGCATCTGCTCCCACCACCTCTACATAACTTCTCGACGCTCCCGGTGTTACCTTTCAAGCCAACAGAAGGAAACCTTGTCCGCTTTTCAGCACCTGGCCAATTAGTTTACTAAGGGGTCTTGCTTCAGGATAGCCTTGTGTTTTTAGCTTTAGCTGGGAAGTACACACATCCCAAGTGAAGAAGGGAAGAACCGCAACAGAGGCTGGGAATAAAGCAAGGTTGGTCCTGGATGAGGTCATTTTACCTGGGACAGACAGAAGGTATACAGAAGGAGGAGTGAAAAGAGGCAATATCAAGAAGCACCAAGGTAGTGTGGCTGTTAGAAACTATTGAGGTCTGAAGACTGAGACAAAGGGTCAGCCATTCCTGACGATGAGTACGTACTGCAGGAATTTTATGTTGGCATCTTACAGTTAGCAACAAGGCATGCCCCGGCAAAGCCCTTTGGACCTTTGGCAGTGTCACAGGGGATTCTTCTGCACAAGAAGAGCTGCAGAACTACTTTCAGCACTGCTCAACCAAGAGCAAACATCCCTTGCAATGCTCGGGCAGGAGAGCACTTGGCTGGATGTTGTACTGATGCTGAAAGAGAAACAACTGACAGCAGGTACAAACAAAAAAATGCCTTCATAGGAAGAGACCATACAAGTACTTCCAAGGAGCGCTTTTTTAACTGTTTTAACACCTGAACTCCTGCAATTCCCTCTAGGTGGCACATTTCTGCCCACATTTTCCTTACATTGCATTTAACTTTTGCTGGAGGTATCAAAGTCACTATAACAGAGCTGTATCTTCTTAGGTTAGGATATAGAAGCAACTCATAAAGGAAATGCAACTCTCCATGCAGGTATTTGAGAGAGGAGAGGCAGAAGCAGAAACAGTGGGGAAGGACTGGGGTGTAGAAATCACCCAAAGGTATTTGGAAGAACTTCTATTATAGGTCACCTGCCTTCTTAAGAGACCCTTTGTTGTAATAGATACCCACGTAATACAAAAATAACGTGGTATCATATTCCATCCATGAACTTCAGTACTGGAGGATACACAGAGGCAGAACAGTTAACTGGAGACAGAGCGGTCTTGGCAGAGTTAACCACCAAGCTCCTTGGCTAAGTACATGTATTGGGTTTGTATGGCAAGGTTTTGGTAGCGGGGGGCTACAGGGATGGCTTCTGTGAGAAGCTGCTAGAAGCTTCCCCTGTGTCCAACAGAGCCAATGCCAGCTGGCTCCAAGATGGACCCGCTGCTGGCCAAGGCCAAGCCCAAGCCCATCAGCGACAGTGGCAGCACCTCTGCGTTAACATATTTAAGAAGGGAAAAAAGTTGCAGGGGGCACAGAAACGGCAGCCAGAGAGAGGAATGAGAACATGTAAGAGAAGCAACCCTGCAGACACCAACGTTGGTGAAGAAGGAGGGGGAGGAGGTGATCCAGGTGCCAGAGTAGCGATTCCCCTGCAGCCCATGCAGGAGACCATGGTGAGATGGCAGGCTGTCACCCTGCAGCCCAGGGAGGTTCACGGTGGAGCAGATCTCCACCTGCAACCTGGGGAAGACCCCACGCCAGAGCAGGTGGATGCCCGAAGGAGACTGTGACCCTGTGGGAAGCCCACGCTGGAGCAGGGGAAGAGCGTGATGAGTCCTGCCCCTGAAGAAGATGAAGCGGCAGAGACAACGTGTGAGGAACTGAACCCACCCCCATTCTCCGTCCCCCTGTGCCACTGGGGTAAGTAGGCAGAGAATTCAGGAGAGAAGAGTGCCTGGGAAGAGGGGAGGGGTGGGGGAAGGTGTTTTAAGATTTGGGTTTATTTCTCATTATCCTACTCCGATTTGATTGGTAATAAATTAAATTAATTTTCCCCAAGCTGAGTTTGTTTTGCCCATGATGGTAATTGGCAAGTGACCGCTCCCTGTCCTTATCCCGACCCACGAGCCCTTTGTTATATTTTCTCTCCCCTGTCCAGCTGAGGCACAGAGTGATAGAGCCTCCAGCCAGGGTCAACCCACCACAGCACGCAAGTAAGGAAGACTGGGAAGCACGGGTCTGGCGCAGTGAACAGCCATAGCTGTAGTAATTCAATGACGATCCTCCAGGCAGGGGAGCTGAAGCAAAGCGATTTGCCTGTTTAGAAAGCCATCTTGACAAACTGATAGGACACAGAGAGACAGTGGCAGTGCGTAGGAGCTGCAAGCTTGCTCCTTCACAATCGAAGGCTTCCATCTGCTTGGGTCAAGCAAAGTTTGCTCCGAGAAAGGAGAAGCTCAAGATTCAGTATCACAGGGATCCAGGTTATAACAACAAAAGAAGCCTGGCTGTTCTTTGTCTGCTGACAATCAGTTCTGGTTTCGAAGAGTGAATTGCGTCCCTGCGTACTCTTTCTGATAACAAGAGGGAAGCCTCCCGCAGGGCACTAGATAAGGTTGACCCTGCAGGAGGAGCTGCAATGTAAGACCCAGCTGCTGAACCCGATGGAGCCAGCTTGAACCTGGCAGGGTTGGAGGGTCTTCACTGAGCAAACTACAAGGAAAAAATGCAGCAGAACACAAGGTATAGCCTGCTTGATCATCTGTGACAAAACTAGAAGAGCAACATGTCCCAAGCTTTGTGCCGGTGTGGCTTTCCATTAATATACACCCCTGAACTTAATTTTCAAAAGGGATCAAATTTTTCTTACAGATGCAAGCTTTTTCCCCCCCAGTACAGTTGGCTGAAGGGGCTTTCGTCTTGAGAATAAAAAACTCAAGAGCGAAAGTGGTGAAAAATTCTGTTCTGCCACCATTACTGTTATCTTAAATCCTGAAGCTTGCCCTTGGCATCTATAACAGTCAGAAGTGAAGGAAACAAATTTAGCCAGCGAATGCTGGAAGACACGCTCCAAGACCTAGAGCTTAGATCTCCCAGCATTCGTGGTTTTGCAGTTTGCACGGTGCTTTGTGGTGCTGTTTTCATTTTTGCCACACTTAGGGGTTAAACTTTGGTTTATGATTAAGGAGCCCAACCTCTCCCCCTCACACACATACTATGAGACCAACTGAGCATTAGCCTATCTGTACAACGTCTGCAGGTCAAATGGGCTCCTAATCCAGATAATCCACCCAGTGTGATTGGTTACAGTTCTGCAGAAATCCTTTAATTTTCATTCTCTTGCCACTGCTGACAGTCAGGGTTTTGTTGACAAATTAGCAGCAAGGTAATGGCTGCAGGTGGATTAGAATACCTTGTTCTGCATGTGGCAGCATCAGACTGCCAAAACCAAATACACATTAAGAAACCGGGAAATACACCCTTATTAAAACAGGGCAGTTATTTGTTAAAAAGCGACATCTTGGAGCTGCAGCACAGAGAGGTGAAACCATCATGCAGAAGAGGAATACTTTGGTCTGAAATGCAGTGGCTTCCTCTCTAGTTTTCTGAGATCTAACCCATCCTTGCCCTGCAGACCAGTCCCACGCCTTCTCTCTGCAGCCTTTCTGGGACATGGGACGACCTGCTGCTCAGCCAAGGCAGTTGACTTAAGTACCTGCAAGACAGCCCTGGGCAATGCAAAACTTACCCAGGGCTCCCCACAACCTGACTGGGCTGCTTCCCTTTTTTGAGATGATAGCTTGCTGTGAAACCAAAAAATCCCAGAAAAGCAGGCAATGCCTTAAAGGCTCCTTCCAAATGCCGGAGATGGAAAGTGCTATGTTTGCAGTAGAAGCAAGACCTCACTTACCGCTGGCAGCAAGGGAGATGATCACCAGTCTGTTGGCCAAAACAAGGTGGGGGGGGGGAAATCAAGTTGGGGAACAGAAAACAAAAGATTTCCTTTGTTACTGTGCTACAGTAATAAACCTAGAGTTATTTTAAAAACAAAATAAAGAAAACCCTAAAACCCACCCCACAAGACTCCAGTCAGCAGCTTACTGGACTTTCATAGACTAAAGGTAGGGACCAGAGGAAGGAATGACAAACAGATCAGGTTTGCTCCTTCTCAAGGGCAGCTGCAGCCTTCCTGGTGGCTGTGGCCATTCAGGCTGAGAAACTCACTGCTGACACTTTCGTCTCTCCCGTTGTTCAGCCCCAACACTTTGTTAAACAGAGGCACAAACAAAAACAAATCTCTTCCTTATCCAAAATCCTGACACCTGCCTGGGTGGCAGAGGGAGATGGCTGTCGGGAGGAGCCAGGGTGAGCATGCAGAGCCTCCAATTAAGCAGCTTCACAAACTGAGCTACAGAAAGCAGGAGTGAGGAATAGTCAGGAAAACAAAACAAAACAAGAGGTTAATTCATGCTACTGGGCTCCTGCAACAATTTTCCTTGACGTTTTTCAAAGAGCTTTGCAAAGAATTAGCTTCTCTAAAAAGGAAGAACACTTTAGTGAAGCGAGAAGATTGTTTATGTTTAGAGCTATGGGCATTATACTTCAAGGTCTAGTCAGCACAGCTTTATTATGCAACTTGGGTTGAGGTAGTTATACTGCATTTCCAGCAGGCTGAAAGGCATCTGCCACAATAGGGTATTTTGGGGCCAGAGCCCCTGTGCTTGACAGGGTGAAGGAAACTGCTCCACACAAAAGGTGGGAGGGAAGGAAAAAAGGGGGTACAGAAAATATGAAACAAGAAAGATATGAAAGGGAAAAAAAAGTGAAAGAAACACGAGGAGAACAGAAGAGCACCTAATTCAAAGAAAATGGCAATGAAATTGCCCTGTCTTACAGGGGCAGACAGGAGCTTCAATTTCACCCAAGACGTCCTGCAAGTGGAATAGGCAAAAACTGGTGTTATAAAAAGGCAGTGGAGGATGGGGGACTCACAGGAACACAGTCAATTTGTGAAAAAAGTTAAGAGCATTCAGGTCTTCCCTGCATTAAAAAAAAACATGCTGGTTTAGATGCACAGATATATTTGTTAGCTACTGGTTTAGTTACATTGATGGAATCTCTTGGAGACTCTACAAATCTTATGGAGATAAACAGCTTCCTCCAGTCTCAGTTTGAGTGCTGTGCTCAAAAAACTCCCAAAGTTCTCAGAGAATGAGAGCAGAAAGGAAATGAGACAAGTAAACTTTAAATAAACTATTTTACCCAACATGCTCATAAGGAGGCAAAAGAAACCTAATTTAGAAGAACTCATAAAAAAGACTATTCTCACTTCAATGAAACAACATCTAGAGTTGCAGCAGTAAATAACAACACACTTGAGAAAAATTTAGGAGGGAAAAGTCCTTTCTATGCTTGAGGAAATATAGGGAGGCAGGATAAGGAAGACAACAGATCCATTTCTGATTACCAAGAGTTGGGGGGTGCGGTGTGCCAATGCACACACCATCCCAGAAATGTAGTATTTCATATCAGTTTGCTCCTTTAAGGCATCATCTTACACTGTTCCCTGGTCAATACTAAGCCGTAGGACCAAGCAGACTGGACTTCAACCCAGATTAAGAAGTTTTGTATTTCCCACGCGATATTTCAAAACCCAACGTCCCACACACATCCATTCAGTCCCCTCAAACCATTTAAGTTTCCTCCCCCTGGTGCCACATTCTTTGCTTGTGACTTCAGAAGATAAGTAACGCTTTCAGCCCCAAACTCCTTTTAAAATTCACCTCTTCTTCAACTACTGACAGTTTTGAATTCAGTGACAAATATGCTGGCCAGCAACTCGGCTACAGGAGAGAAAGAAAACCCCACAAAGAGGTGGAACGTGTAAGAACAAAGGAGGAGAACAAAAGCCGCCCCTTCTCCCAATTTGTCTGCCCACATACCAAAGATCAAAAGAGCTCGAGAAGCCTGTGCATAATCTACATACTTTGTGACCTTATTACAATCAAATTCCCCGCAGGCACAGCCACTGTGTATATATGCACACACTGTAAATACACAAGCGGGTCTGTGGATGTTTGCCAAGTCATTTGCTCCGTGCATTGAGTTTGCTTACTTTTAACAATGCTGAGGCCAAAGAAGTGAGGCTCTTTAATCTTCACTAAATCACAAACTTGCTGAAAGAGCTCCTGTCCAGTGGCTTTGACCTGAAAGAAACAACCAATCCAACATTACAGATGGCTCACACACCTGGATGGAGCAATTCTCCTTCTTTACACTGGCCAATAAATTTTGGGGTACCACAGCAAAAAACAAAAAAACCCAAAACCAACCCCCCAAACAAGCTTTGTTTTCAGTATTATTGCTATTGTCACAGAATAATAATCAATGTGTCATTCCCCTTCCTTCACAGTGGAACGTGGCTCAGCTCAGTAAAACATGAATTTAAAGTTTCCTATCTATTGGCATCTTTGTGTAAGAATTCGGAGCACTGCTGCAACCCTAGTTTTGTGCAGTACTGACCAAACCATTTATAGATGCTTTTAGAAAAAGTGTGTTTGTAATTACAGAAATGAAAATACTACTCTCTTGCAAAAAAATTTGAGAGGTTAAGAGAAAAAACAAGAACAAAAAAAGAAAACCTTCATTCAGGAGAACTAAAAACAAAAGTACACAAACAAACCCCAAACTGCATGGTTTGAGTAGAAATAGCTTGTTGGTTGATAAGAGATGAGGTTGCTCTGTACCCCACACAGAAGAGCTTGTTCTGTTCCCTGCTGAGTTCTGGTCACACAGCAGTTAACATCTTCATCTTCCGAAGCTGTCACCAACAGCTTATATAAACTCTTGCCCATTTCCATGCCACACTGAGACCTTCCAGTACCCTGTGCACGCACCGAAGAAGTGCTGGGAAAGCCGAGCTGCCAGCACACACTCCTGCCGCGGACCAGAGGCTGGGCAGTATTTCCAAGTACGGCACAGGGCGAGGGAGAGCCGTGGCAACGCGCACACCTACCGAATGCCCTTCTCTAGCACAGGCTCCCCCGGCAAGAGCGTGATTCTGGCTACCTGCACGTGCAGACCTGGATGTGTCCTATGATCGGAAGATTCCCCCGCTAAATATCCCCTCACCTACAGCTTCATTTCCCCCTGCCCCATTGCACCACCCCAGAAGCACGGACAGACAGACAACCACAGGCACAAACAAAAACCCTCAAGCCCCCAACCCTAAGAGGCATGGGGGAAGGAGTTCTGAGCAAGCGCGGATGGGGAGAGCAGAACAACGCTGACAGACAACCTCAGGTCAGTCCAGAGTGCGGCCAGCTGCAGCTGCAAAATGGGCCAGAACCTCTGGATTTCATCACGCCGCTGCTGGACAATGCAGATTAGCAGCAGCAGCTGCCTTCCCAAGGGAGGACAGCGCAGCGCTACCTTCACCGCAGCAAAGATGACAGGGCAGAAGTCAACTCCTGAACTCTCCTACAAACTAATCACCACCATCAAACTAATTGCTTCCATAATTCTTCAAACCCTTTTAATGCAGGCGTGCCACACTCCTCAGAAACTGGCTGCACTCCCCTCCCTGCCCCAAGATGTACCATGTCACTAGACATGGACAATGGGAAACAGGAGGTCATTTAAGTACTCATTTTCTTCTACTTGACAAGGCGTCACCAGCCAGCCACTCACTAGTGCCTAATCGGGAGCTTTGAAACCTGCGCTACACCAATACACACACGCATGTGCATAGAGGTGCTTTGGGAGGGGAGAAGGTAACGTACTGTTCTGGTAAGACCCAAAACCACATCTGGGTCTTATTATGGGTCTCCGTGCACCCTTCCAGTCTCACACCTAAACGCAGTATTTGCTCAGCTGCCCAGAACACACAGTTGGAAGAGAAAGTTGGGCACGGATCTGCCTCCTTTCTCAAGGAAGCAAGCTCTGAGCATGTTCCTCTACCTGGGGAGGACTCACGAAGGAAGAGGTGACCTACCCCTAACCAGAATGGTTATGTGCATACAAGAGTCACCGGCAGCACAAGACTCTACGTAAAAGCTATGTGATTAGATGAATTTTGTAAGTGGCATGCTTTCACACTTAGGGAAGAAAAACCTGCTTTAAGATACTTAGTTCTAGGGAACTGAGCACTTCAATGTTTTGTGACACTCAGCCTATAAAGCAGTAATTTAATCAGATTTCCTGCACAGCAGGTATGTGAGCTACCACCTTGTCCATTCTCCTTTTGGCACTCTCCTTCTGTATCAAGTTTTACTCCCAGCCTTCAAGGCTATGCAATACCAATTACACTTGCAATCACTGTTCCCTCCTCCTGCCTTCCCCTCTGCTCAAAGCAACCAACATTTCCCTTTGCATTTTTCATCTGTGCACTTCTCTTTGGCCTTTCTTTCCTTTGTGTATGGTTCCTATGCCAAGCTCCATCCCAGACACACCATAAATTATTTCTTCCACTGATACTCAGCTTTGCCCCATGTCAGACTCAGGGCTTCTTTACACATGAAACTTAGTCCAAAGTGAAGTCGAGTGCAAGTTTAAGAAGGTAACTGCTACTCCAGGGTCATTCTGTGTGCAAATACCCACGTGTATTGGTTACCTATCTCTGTTTTTCTTGGTCCATATGCTTTAAAACATCAGCTCTACTGCCCACAAAACAACTGAAAGACTTCAGACCTACACTTGCCATTCACAAACACACAGGACCTCACCAGACTTCCTCCCCTCCAAAAACTTCTGCTCACACTCCCACCCTTTCTCCAGCAGCTAGGCAAGGACCAACATCTGCTGTGGCTGCTTCTGAACTACCCAAACACAAGTAGGGTGGCTGCCTGCCCTGCTCCCCTCATGGGCAGCTCAGCCTTCATTAGCATAGGTCTCTCTCCTCTATTCAGCTGCTACCACCCCAGAAAATTTTCAGAAATCTAGTCATAAAAACTAGTTGACATTGATCAACAGGTTCAAAACTATCAGGGAGATAAGCCACAGTGCTAGCAGATAAACAACACCGAACAAACTGGATACCACTCCAAGATCTTTGATGCAACCGATACAATTTCTAGTTGCACCATTCTCACTCACAGCCTGCTTAAGCTTGCTGGTGCTCATATTCTATCTCCCCACTGGGGCTGCCTGGAGCAAGGCATACTGCTTTGCTCTGTGCTCTGATGTCCATTCTCCCCAGCAGAAACCTCCCACTTTGCCTCACCGTCCTCGGGGCAGCTGGTGAGCTGCAGCACCCACTAGTTCTCCTCACTGCTTTGCTTCTCCTCATGTTCACAGTTGGTCTCGGGCAGACAGTTTTCCTCCTCACCATCCCTTCAAATTCATCTATACATCCAGAAAGGTGGACACCAAAGTTAATTAAGAGATACCCAGTTATGCAGGAAAAGACTTTAAAATGGCTCCTGCTCTCCTCTCTTCAACAGCACTATCTGTGAAGGGCGTAAGACAAATCCATTTTCAAGAGCAGGCTTCAATCTGCATGCAACCACATAAAACACATATAGGTAAACTCTTATCTGGAAGGGTGGAATTTATATGGGAGGCGGGGAGAAAGGAATTACCTGCATAAACACTGTGCTTATCACAGGAAGGATCTATTAATTTATTCCACTGGAAGGATAACGATTCCTACCTACCTCACTGAGCTGCAAACTTGTTTAGTATTTGCATTCCACACTGAAGAGGTTAAAAGGCTTTGGAAATTTTAAGTAGTGGCATTATTATTCTAATAAATGCACAAAGTATCATCTGTGGTTGTGCTAGTTAATTTTGGCTTCTACCAACATCACTAGAAAATTGCCTTGATGTTCCTTTACAAAAAAAGATCTCTCCAGCTGCAAAATCTTAATTCTTGTTGTTGTTTTGAAGGGGTGTTGTGGTAAAGACAGAAACCAAATGAGAAGCTGGTTTTGGCTACTTGCCCGACTGTAACAGGTCATGTTTCACTCTCTATGCAATTAGGACACGACTGTGCGTTGAGGTCTCATGTTTTGGCCCAGACAGCTATTCTCTTTCACATGCAGGCATCTCCACATACGTGTTTTCCCAACTTCCCAGCCACCAAAGCAAGGGGCAGCAGAAGCGAGGCAGGAAAAAGTTTTTAAAGGGCTACCAAGGGATGCTCTGGCAGGGACCCCTCTGCGGGACAAGGCAATGATGCTCAAGGCACCCCAACTCTCTGGAGGGGCAGCAGGCAGGAACGGGGGGACACGGCACCTTCCCTCCATCCCTGCCATCGCTCAGTGCAAAAGACCACTTCTTATGCTTATTAAATGCCCTGGGGGTATTTAAAAGATGTGTAGATGTGGCACTTAGGGACATGGTTTAGTGGTGGACTTGGCAGTGTTAGGTTTATGGTTGGACTCGATCTTAAGTATCTTTTCCAACCTAAATGATTATGTGATTTTTATGATAAACTGCAGGTCCAGGATTTACTGTATGGTCTAAGTGCTGCCTAAACTTAATATGGTAGAGTGTGACCCTGTGGTGGAGGAACAGCCATGTGCGTAGCACAGGCACAGGGAGGAACAGTGACAGTACCAGCCCTGCCAGCACACTGCCCTCCCGCACGCCAGTCTGCACCTTCCCCGCGGCAGGGCAGGCTCTGCTATCTCACATCTTTAGCCTCCCTGATAAAAGTTATAAGAAGGTGAGATTTAGGGTCAGCCGCAACAGACCATTACCCAGGCCTGTGCACCTGCTGCCAACAACTTAATTAAACCATCGTTTTGTGGCTTGCACAAAAGCCAGCAGTTTGCAAAAGCCTTCTGGGGCGGTCGATGAGCTGGGTTTGAACTGGTAACCTAGAAGCAGAGCGCCCCAGATTTTGCTGTTAAAGCCTTGTTCCATCCAGCCCTTGTGGCTGTTTCAGTTAACGATGCCACACTTAAGCGCAGCAGGTAGGAAAATTCCTACATGGATTTTGAAGATTAGCATGCATAGTTTCAAAAGCCACCCTTTCAATCAAGTGCTTAAAATAACAGTTCACCTCAACTGTCTTCTCCCACTCCCCATCGGGGGGGGGGGGGGTGGGGCGGAACCACTCACCCAAAACAGAGCAAAACTTCCCCAGCCCACACAGGAGTGCACACACACTGCTCACAAGAGAGCACTTATCCTTGAGGCTAGCTTGTCGCCCGAACGTGAAGTGCCTCTGTCAGCTCGGTTTCTCACAAGTTCAAGGAACAGCCGGCGCTGCACAAGGAGGCACCAAGCCGTGGTGGACACTGTGCCATGCCGGGCTGCCAGCTGACCTGGCTCTGCTGTCACTCACGCACACACACTTCGGCATTTGAAGTGGCGATCAAAGAAATGAAGCGACTTACCTCTAGTTTTTGTGTGTACAAGTACTCAAAGGAGGGGAAAAAACCCCACCCTCAATGGCTGTTTACTCTGCCTTAGAGTCTTTGAAGGGATCTGCAGACTATCAAAGCCAGTACTAGCTAAAACGCCAGAGCAAACGGTCAAGTGTTGGGCACGCTTGCCAAGTCGTCAAGGCACTTCAGGTTCAATTTTTTTAAAATGGCTAGATTATTATCGGTGGCAAAAACACTTAGAGAGAATAAAAAAAAAGAAATAACAACAGAAAAAGAGCAGACGAGACCCCCTGTCCAAAAACATAACCAGGACTTTTAAGGAACTCTGCAAATGAGTTGAAGCTGCCCAATTAGAAAATGGAACACCAATTAACCCTAAGCTGGCTAATAGCCTTTCGGTCAGCAGACCGGCACCAGCCTTTTGGGACAACAACGGGAGTTAAACAAAACTGAACCGCAGCCTCGGCCGCAATGCAGTGACCTCCCGGCCTCCCTCCCAGCCAACTCACCCCAACGACGAGGCTGAGCTGCTCCCGGGTGGGCAGAAAGACGCAGACGCTCCGGTTCTCCGGCTGCATCCTGCCTGTCAGCAGAGCCCTGCTCATGGTGGGCAGCTCCACGGGGTCTGGGGTCTCCTCTCCGGGCAGGCGTCAGGCTCTCTTCATCCCACGCACCTATCGAGAAGGTGAGAGCATCAGTGTCACGCTCCTGCTGGCGCTGGGAGCATCCCGCATTTGACGGGATGTTTTCCTCCTTGCTGTTTAAAAAAAAAAACCAAAATAAAAAAACACCCAACAAACCACTCATCCATTTTACAGTGCTATGGTCAATGTTTCCACCAGCATCACAGCACAAACCGGGCAGTCGACCTTGAGATAGCTTGTGAGTCCCAGGAGAGCACCACAAAGCAATCGGGTCTCTCCAGAATAACAAACCGCACTCAAGGTTGAGACTCATGTAAGCGATAAGGCAGATGACACCACAGACCGCTTCCCGAAAATTCCCACAAGACAGGGGGGGAGCGCCCCGCCCTTCAACCTGGTACCTCGCTCTCGCCCAAAGCGGAGATCTCCACGAGCCATCAGCAGGCGTGTGTCAGTGCAGAGGGCTTCCTCTGAGCTGTCTTCCCCCTCATCCCAGCCCTAGACCCTGGGAAACCTCTGCCCCAAATCCCCTACACCTCAACTCAAAGGAGGAGGTAGAAACACGTAAACTCAGAAGGCTGAGCTGCTGTATCACACTTTTTGTAAGAGGAGCACTGCCAGCCTCCTCCCAAGGGCTGAGCCCAAGCTGCACGAGCATCGTGGAGCTTAAGTTACGGTCATAGAAATAAGAGATGGAAATTCAGTTCACACCCAAAAGTACAGTAGCTAACATCGTCTTCAGGTTATAGCTAGGTTAGACACAGTTTCCCCAGCAACTTGTGACATTTCATTTACAGCCCTCTCCGCTCCGATGCTCTCCAGGGCGAGGAAGCACCCTGTGGCACCTAACAAATCCAGCAGGAAGGGGAGATGCTCCTCCAGGGTGGGTTAGGGATGAACGTCAGCAGAGACCTGAACCAGCAAGGTTATGGGATCCGCTCCATCCATGAGCAAGATCTGATGCAAGTCAAACGCCGGCTGCCCCCAAAAAAGTCACCCTAGCACGACTCCCTTCCACCAGCAACACCTGGACACTCACCACCAGCGCAGCAACAGACGCCTGCCTGCAAAGACCCCCATGTCCCTGAGGACAGACACGTACCCCAGCAAGGGCAGCACTACCCTCTCGCACCACCCACGGCACAGCCCACCTTCCGAAGGGATGCATGGGCTTTTCCTTCACCCTCCAAAATGGATTCAAGGATGAGGGATCATAAGCAGCAAGGAAGCAGGCCATGTTATGCTAACACATGACATAGATATATAAATATGTACGTGCATGTGTGCATTACATTTAAGTTTTAAAAGCATTTGGTATTTAAAATCATGTTTGTCCTGCTTCAGGATAAAAATATGGCAGAATCAAACTCTTGTGTGAGAGGCAGGAAAAGCAAACCGTCACGGGAAAACAAAGTACAGTACAGAAAAAAAAGAACTTGGATTTACCCCTCTCCCTTCAATTCCATTCTCAAACATATATTTTTTTTAATCAAATACAAGAAAAAGATCTATAAGTGTCCTTTTGCAAGTACAAAAACTGTTCCATGCACCTCCTTCCCTGGGCTGGCATAGACAATGCTTCTTAATAAAGCATGTTTTGATATAAGTTCTTTATGTAGAGCATCTCTTATGAGACAGAAGTACACAAAAATTGCATTTAATGTACTAATGAAAAGAGGGGGTTATTAAAGGCTATTACTACTACTTTTTTTCAAAATCATAATTTAATTAAATGAGAACTAGGAGTTTTAAGGAGATTGCTCTAAGTTATAAGCAAGCAGAAAAAAAAAATCTGACTTCCTGGGACAGGTGAGAGCTTCTATTAAATGAAATATTAAGAGAAAAACTGATTTATCCTCTCTTATTGATATAATTATACTGATGAGCTCTCAGGCTCCAGGCTACACACTACTAACAGCTGTATATAAATTACAGCTGTCTACAAAATGACTCGAGGGCAACAGGTCACCATTATTATTGCCAGCTGATGTCATATGCGCCATAAACTTTATCAACAGCATAAAGACCTCGGAGTATGAGCTCAAGCTTTCCAACATAAGGAGGTTTGTCTTAATTGTCAAACCGCTGCACCGAAACATTCCCACTCACAAGGGGAGATCACGTCCAGTGAAGATGTTCATGCAGCTCATAAAAGAACTGAAAATAGGACAAAGAAGTGACCATGAACAACATGTGCACATAATGTTCTGTGGATAACTGAAGAAACTGAATCCTACTTCCCCATAGCCTCTATAAAACAAAGCTTCTGGAAAGCTTTTCCTCTGGTCTCACATCTGCTTTGTCCATTTGACTTTTTAAGAGAACAACTGTGGACCCTGGAAGTGAGAAAGGAGGGGGAGAAGGCGTTTTTCTTCTTACATTTAAAACAAATGAGCTTGTGGACCCTACCACAGCAGGTAAGAGGTTAAAGCAGCAACGTCCTTAATCTGAAGGGGGAGGTCAAACACAAGCCCAGCTCAGCCTTCTCTTCTTTAGAGGTATGTTAGGATGTGATAAAACATAATGAATCATTAACTTGCTAGCATTGCATGTTTACACCTTTTTAAAAAAAAAAAAAAAAAGTTGTGAGCCAAGAGTAACTGCCCAATGAAAACAAGTGGCCAGAAGGAATGCTCTTACTTAAACATACACAATTTCAGACTGCCCATATGCCATTCTTTTGTTTACCACAGATTCCAACCTCTTAACCTCAATTAAACCCTAAAAGCTCCAGCAAATGCACTGCAGATGAATTAATAAAAGCTGAAGTCAATCATCGGCCTCTGGGACACCCGACAGGTTGTTTTTGTTGGGCTTTTGGTTTTTTTTTTTTTTTTTTTTTTTTTTTTTTAAATAACATCACTTCATGTTTTAGCTCCGGGAGAAGTGCATTTTGAGATGTAATTGCTTTGTCAAAAGCCCGGCAGTCTATCAATGAAACAGCCAAAGGCGCTATTTATTTGTATTCTTCTGGTATCAGCCAGGAGGCTTATTAGTGCCCAGAGCAGTGGCACAGCTTATTTTACCTAAATACACGTGCAGTGGAGCTTTGGAAAACACACCAGTCATTAATTTCAAGACTCCTCTGATTAAACAGCTCAAACATGGCCATAAAAACTCATCAAGAAAAACTCTGACCTTTCCCTTCTCTCGCCACGGCCCCTCGAGCTGCCTCCCAGCACCAGACCAGAACATCAGAACTTGCTGGGTCAAAGCAGGAATGGCTGAGGCTTGCCCCGTCGAGAGGCGTAAGAGCAGCAGAGCCCTCCAAGGGAGGAGGAAGAAGAGGAGGAGGAGGAGGAAGGAGACTGTTCGCTTCAGATATCAGCGGGACGGCTAGCTAAACCACCTCACACTGCCCATATACACAACGGCACAAGGATGACCTGCCACCACTGAATTTGGGGCCACGCCACAGCCAGCCCATCTGGAAGCAGGTTGCATCCAAACAGCACGTGGGTTCGGGTAGCCTTCTAATGTGTATTTTACACATCAGCTCGTGGACCGCAGTGAATTGGGTGCTAATCCCGACTTCAGCCTCTAAGTACTGCCACAACCGCATCTCAAGGGGATAAAGCGAATAGATGAATGAGCAATTGCCTACCAACTCAAAGCAGCAAAACAGAACAAAGTCCTCCTCTACCGAGAAGAAAGCACAGCTAATTCCGGTGCTTCTCTCAAAAATACCTGGAAACATGCTTTGTAAGGTTTTTTACAGCAAAACATCTTAGGAAAGCTGGTTTTGCTAGAGCTGACAGAAAATGAGCATTGAGCACCTTCCTGATGAAACCTTACCAGAGTGGCCCTACGGAATTCCATCAAAAACTGTCCAGAAACATCAAGAGTGTTCTTAGCATTTTCCAGACATCATCCAGAGATGTCTTGGGCCTCTAAGACAACTAGACTCTTAGGCTGCGGTTTCACCATCAGCTTAAGAAGCTTTAATCAAGGCAGTCCTGCAGCAAGACAGACAGACAGACAGCTGCCTGGGAAAAAACCTGCCTTTGGCAGCAACCCACACTTGGGCTGCCTCCTACTCATGATGAAACATGGCCTTAAAACCGAGAACCCCTCTCACCTTCCAGGTATTTTGTCCCCTCAGAGGCATACTGTAGGGCACCAGTACTGTCTGCAAAACAGAGTAATAAAGAGCCTGAGCATGTGAAAGATGTAACGATGGCATATATTAGCCTTACTCAGCAACTTTAAGACCCCACCCACCTCCTTCGACTGTCCCCCAAGATGGGGATTTCTCTGGAAAGATGCATCAATCAGGAGGGAGGGGGAAAAAAGTTGCTTGTCAGGGCAGAAAACAAGATTTAAGCTAAATAGCTTTATGTCACGGCTGCAGATGAAAAGTGCCACCTGCAACCAACAGCCAGGACAACTAGGTCACGTCCTGCGGCAAATTCCCCAAAGCACGTTGACTTCTCAAACGTAGCTGCCTCAGCATCACTCCAGGACTAGCATGACACATCTAAGGGCAAGGATGCCACAAGGAGGTAAGCTGCTGGATTTGTTTGGGGTAGAATACACACCTGCCTTCAAACACCATGCACTAGTTAGTAGGAAGCCCCCCAGAACTGATGTAGCTTGGCTGCAGGACAGATGCAACACTGGCAGCAGAGTCAACTTGCTTTCAGTCCAGAGATGCAATTGCAGCAGGCCTTCTGCATCTGCTAGCAACACCTGCTAGATCCGAGTGCAGTCCTCTCACAGGGATGGGATGTAGGGCTGGCTTCCACCTTCCCTTTGGGATTTCCAAAAGGTACAATGGGAGATGCATCCAAAAACTCCAGGGCTGTGAAGCCCTAGCAGACTTAGCCATCACCCTGTACCTTTTAGGACAGACAGATGGAGAAATCGCTGAACATTGGTCTTGGATACCAACCAACACCCCTTTTCCTTTCTTCCTGTACAAGCAGCACTCCCAGGTGACACCGAGCTTTAAGAAAATGCTTTCTCATTAGTCTTCATCATGGGATTAGACACAGCTCTTAGTTAGGCATGACTGCCCACACTCTACCTTTGTGCTACGAAGTTTTCCTGCCTTGTGTCAAGCAGCACGAGTGAGTGCTAGAACATGAAACGCGCTCTTGAGTTTGTAACTCTTCTACTCTACACCCCCCCCCGCAACGTGGCCAGTGTGCTTAGGAAGAAGGGATCTCCCAAAATTCCAAGGGAAACCCATTCCTAACCTGGGACCATGCTGCTATGCTACTCTGTCTGTAGGCTGCCCTAGTCCTTAAGCTCAAAGGTGGGGGACATCTCTCTACCCAGGGATGGCAGCATTCTCTGGTAGCCAAGCAAAAGTGACTCAGGTTTTTGGGCATGCATCAGACCTTACTGCTGCAAACTAGTCCTCAAGGAGAGGAAAAAAGCTTAGCTGAGGACAGAGCTCCAAAGTAGGTGCTCCTATAGCGCATGGAAGCACAACAGCAGGGCAGCGGTGGCAGGATCATGCAGAGTGGCTGCCACACTTCCATCCAGCTCTCCCATGGGATGAAAAAAGCTGCTTAGCAGTTTGCTCCCTGTGAGGACAGCCCAGCATTAATCACCTGGGCTTAACCTTTCCCTGAAACCAAAACTGAGTTCAGGAGCCTTTTGGGGGAAACAGATAGTAAGTATTAAAGGCTCCAGGCAAAAAAGGGACAAATTAGGATCTCGCAGGGACGTTTTTTCCATCACTTCCAAGTGATGGAAAATGCCTTTGAATTTTTGCACACAAAAACATGCAGCCTTTCAAAATATATTATTTTATCAGAAGCATATGCAAAAACTTAGCAATGTACATACTTTAAACAGCACCTAAACAGTAAAGTCTGCTACAAGAGCATGCAATTCCTTTCCAGCATGCCTTTTTCCTGGCAGGGCCATTCTCTTGCCAACGTGGGAAGAGCAATGGATCAACTGATCCTGCCTTTTCATTGATTGGTAAAAGTAGTAGCATGTACCCTATCAGTCTGACTACCAACATGAAGTTTCTCATTACAATGAATTTTTTTACTTCTGTATAATCTATTAATGGACTTGTTTATTGATTACCAATGGCTTATAGGGCTTCCTTATACTTCATAAATCAAGCACATTAATTGAAGTTTATGAGTAAGTAGCAACTGAAGGTATCAATTGACCTAGGTAAATACAGAAGCAGAAGAAAGAACCAGCAAAACATGGGACAAGGCGCGAGCCAGCCTCAGCGTCCATTACACCTTGCATAAAGCGGCTACAAACAAAGCCTGCTCAGAAGCGCAAAGCTCTGCTTTCTCAGCTGGATGACCAAGACAGCATTGCGTGAGATCTCGCAAAGGTTAAGGGAAGTGAATTGCTTGAATAGCCATTCAACAACAGCAAGCTTGCCTCCACTCAAACACATGGACACATCTCTTTCGAGATGGACCCTTACAGAAAGCTTATTCATGGGCATACATATGCAGAGCCAGGAGTGCAGTAAAGAAAACGCCACAACCTGGTACCTCAGTGTGAAGGACAGCAACAGAAGATTGACTTCAGTTTGGTGCTCCAGTGCTCGCACTTCTGCCAAGTAGTGCAATCTTTACTACAGACTGTTCATCTTCTGTATCTATGGGAAACAGGAGAGGCAAAGTACAGACAGAGAGCTGCAGCAAGGTCTTTAAAATAAGGGAAAGTGAGGCTTCCTTCCCAGCCACTAACTGTCAGAAAGCTTAGCAAGTGCAGGGAGAGCAGCAGCAAGACCTGGTCTCTCTACTAGCAACTCAGGAGAGAAGCATCTTTCTATAGCGTGCAAATTGCAAATGTGCGAGGTCTCATGACCCAAAAGCCTACTGGTTAATTCTCCAACTGGAAACACATTCCTTTTTTTTAAATCTACCAAGCCTATAAACAGGATTTCTCCCAAGCAGATCTATTGTACTCTTGCCTTAAGCACAACAGCTGAGAGACATTCTACTACAAGACTGTCTTTGCAGAAGTTATTCCATGGTGATGGTATTTTTATATTTGAGCTGGGCTGGACAGAATTGGAACAGATCACCATGCCTTCTGAAATATTTTGCAGAGCTGTTCAAAAAAGCGTGAATAAACTCTTCCTTCATTTTCTATTCTCACCGAGATCTTGCAACAGTTCTAGAAGTAAGCAGACTATGAAATCTTTATTTAAACAAATAAACAAAAAAGCGCAAAGCATCATTCTAACTTGACAAGCAATACCTGGAGTTGTAGGACAAATAATGACATGCTTTTACCAATATATCATGTAAAGAACTCTTCTGAGCAGGAATAGCTTTGCTAACAGTAATAACCAGGTAAAAAAAAAAAAACTGGCTTACTTCCCCAGAGGAAGGAGAAAGTCCACTGCTGATCTCGTGGCATTTGAATCACCATCTAAATATTCAGACCAACTACGCAGCTTCTGCATCAGTTTGCTTCTAATGTTTTTCCCCTTAAGTTTACAGCTAGCCTGGAACATATTCAGAGCAGAGAGGAATATTGATTTATGTAAAGTGGATGGACTTGCAGAAAGAATAGATAAAACTCTGCCCGGACCACAGCTTGCCTCTATTACAAGTGCGAAAACACCAATCTGCCAATACCTTGACAAAATTAATGCAAACAGCAGGGTCTTCATGATTAGATGCAGCTTCAGAGACTGCACACAGTACTGCTAGACATCAACTTCAGCAAAGCAACAGGGAAACAGGAAAAGAGGGCCCACAAAACAAACAGAACAAAATAACAGCTTTACAGAGAGTACTGCATTTTTGAGGTGATGCTGAATTTTGCAAAAAGAGGAAATAAAGGGAAAAAAGAAAAAGCCAAGCATAAAAAATGGTTTAACAAGAAGCAGCTGCTCCTTGTCAGAAGACTTGTTTTGGGCTGAGACCACCATTTATCCATGTTCAGTTACTAACCACAAACTATGAATTAAGGTACCACTGCTAAACACCACCAAGATAATCAAGGAGCACTGCAGTAGCACAGGACTTTCTGCAAGAAAAGACATGTAACCCTGGAGCACAGTAAGCATGCAAGTAATTTACATTGTCTCCGACAAACAGTAGGGCAACGACTTTACTCCAAAAGCTAAGTGATACAGAGTTAACCACTGCATTCATACACTTTTTACCTGCAACGTTGGGAACAGGAAAGGGTGCTGCAGCTTTACAGCACTATCAGCTTTGTTTTTAAAAAAAAGCAAAACAAAACAGAAACAAAAAAATGACATGGCCCTTACCTGCTATCAAAAAAACTTCCTCTATCAAAAAAAAGACTTAAATCAGAAAAACACATATAAGTACAAATTTTGTTTGTTTGTTTTAGGATTTTTTTGTTTCAGGAAAAAAAGGTGACACAAATTTATTTGTCACTGGTGTTTATCCCAGTTTATCATGTTCATATAAAAATCTAGTTAAGAACAACAAAAATCCCTAGGGAAAAAAACCTGTCCAAAGAGCACAGACAGTATTTTTTGGTAAGCCACTGAAGAGAATCACTGCAACTCATGTTCTTCAACAGCATTCTGTAGACTTATTTTTGCTTATACTTATCTTACTCTTCTTTTGTTCCCTCCCCCCCCCCCCCTTTTTTTTTTTTTCCTAAGGTGATCTCTGCAAGAAAACCTTTTATTTTTTTTTCCCCTTTTGGATTCCATTGTCTTCCAATTTGGCATTCCTTATTTGAAGCCAAAACACTGGCTACTACACAGACTCTCAACACCGCCAGTGTTGAAAACAGAACACTTTGATTAAGAGTGCACAACAATTAAATGGGAGGAATAAACAACAGAGGGAGGCCAAGGCATCTGTTGTCATTCCAAGTCTTCCAGGAACAAAATAAAAAATAAAAAAAGAGGGGAAAAAAAGATAAAAGCTAAACAAATGAATGGGAAACCAACATCCAAAAAGTTGTTTAGCTTTTTGCTTTTTTTAAAAACATTACTCCAGAGATCATCAGTGCTAGGAATACATCCTCATTATTTTCTCTGGGAAAGTGCCCTATGCTTTTGAAGTATTTATTGTCAGGGCCTGGGCAGTTCTCTGAAGAAGGGACAAGGTTCAGACAGCACATTACAGTTTCCTGGTGTGGTGGAAAAAACAGATGTGCATTTTAAATGTCACCGGAGAGTTAACCTGAGAGCCTGTCACTGCAGAGCAGCAGGAGAACCATCTCTTGACGCAGAGGATGACAATTTCTCAGCACAGGACACCCAGAGCCTCTCCCTGTAAATCGTTACCGACAAGGAATTCAAGAGGTGGAAAAAACCAATGAAGTACGGAGACTTTTTCCTTTTTGACACCTAACCCTTCTCCCGTGCCCATATACCAGGCAGGACACCCGTCTCCTTCCCCGTCCTGTCCCGTGCCGGTAGGTGAGAGTCCGTCACTGCCGTCAGACCACCCAGACCAGCCCCCGGCTGCCACCGAGGAGTTGGTGGCAGGCGCTGGAGGAGACCCAGGTGCTCGGCGCGGCCCCAAAACCATCCCGCACCTCCCGGCCACGGCCGGTCACTCTCCCTCAGCACCTGCGAGACAGGTGGCAGCCAACCAAGCGCTTGTCGGGAAGCGTCCCGGCCTCCTGCCATCTTAACGTCCCAACGGAGCCTTTTCTTTGGGACACGGCCCGTTGCCCGGCGGCGTGCCGGAGGGCTCTCTCGTCACGCAGCCGGTGGTACTGCTGGGGTGGGGAACGCGCCCCGGCATCACCTCATCTTCTGGCACCGGCACCATCGCCTCATCTTCCAGCACCGGCATCACCTCACCTTCTGGCAGTGGCGGCGTCCCCTCACCTTCTCGCACCGGCGGCGTCCCCTCACCTTCTCGCACCGGCGAGGCCCACGGGCGGCACAGGACGGCGGCGAGGGACGAAGGAGCTGCCACGGCTCCCCAACTCTTGCGGAGCCCCATGCCCTCCCACTCCCCGCCGGTGCCTGCCCACCCTGGCTGCCCCCGCAGCTCCGAGCTCGCCGAGGCACCCACGGCCTCACCCCGGCGCTGGCCGCTGCTTCGAGGGCGAAATTCGTAACGAAACGAGAAATCGCTGAGGCGCTCCGGATGAAACTCGGACCTCCCTTTACCGCCAAAGCCCTAAATCTGCTTTTTGTGCCCGCTAACGTACCGGCAGACGCAGAGCAGAGCCTCGGGCAGCTCGGCGGGCGGCAGGCACCCTTCCCAGCCCCTTCCCGCCCGCCGTGCGACGGGCCGGTTCCCTCGCCCGTTCCGACCGGCGCCTGCCGCCTCGCCGTGCCCGCGGGCCCCCCGGAGGGACCGCTCGCCACAGCCACCCTGGGCCGGGGCAGGTGCCGCTCCCGTCCCCCGGTAGCTCACCGGAGCCGCGCCGGCCCCGCCGCCGGAGGAGCCTCAAAGGGACGCGGGAACCGCGGGACCTCCCCGCGCCGCTTGCCCGAGTCCCGCTGGCTGCGCGTCGCCGCCCGCGCACTTACCGCGGGGTGGCCCCGGCCGCGGGGCTTCGCCGTCCTCTCCGGGGCGGCATCCAGCGACCGCCGAACCGAGCCGAGCCGAGCCGAGCCGGGGCGGACGGCAGGCGCACGCGGGTGCCCTGGAGGAGGACCGGCGGTAGGGGCGGGGCCGGGCGGGGGCGGGACACGCCCCCCCCCGCCCCGCCCGGTCCCGGGACTGCACGCCGACACCCACGGCAGCCCCGCGCGGGGTTCTCCCGCCCTCCCTCCTCACCGCCGCCTCCTCCTCAGAGGATTGGTAGAGACGGGGAGGGAGTGGGCGGGGCGGGCCAGCGGCGTGGCCTCGGATTGGTGAGCGTGGCCGTCAATCCGCTCCGCGGGCGGTGGGCCGGCCTGAGGGGAAGGGGGAGCGGGGCGGTCGGTCGTTGGGGCCCGTCCCGGCCGGGAACGGGCGCTGTGAGGGGAAAGAGCGGGCGGCGGGACGGGCGGGGTGGGCGTAGGGGGGACCCCAGCGGGGGAGCCTGCCTGTGGGAGGGTGTCGAGGGGCTGCCTGCGGCGGGGTTTGGCGGGGGTTTTGTCCCCGTTCGAGGGCGATTTGGTTCTTGGCGGGGTGCTCTGTGCTCCGCGCTGGCAGCAATAAAGTCTACGTAGGTGAAGTTTTAATTAGTCACCAGCAAGGCAGGAGAATTGAGTCGGGGTCGCTCTGCCGCGGCCAGGTTGGCTGGGCAGCGCTGGGAGGGGGAAATGGCACCAAGCGTACGAAGGCGGGAAGAGTCGGGGTCAGGTTTGGAAACGCGGGGGGCCCCTACGTGTGCGGGAGGGGATGTGCTTGGAACTACAAACCTTCTCGCCTCCCTCCGTCTTCTATGTGATAGTCTGCTTTTTAATGGAGAACTTTTCCGAAAGCAGGCCGACATCATCTCGAGTCCTGCCGTGTTGCTCCCTCTCCCTCACAAGTAGGCCGCTGCTTCGTTGCCCCACACACCCGGTTGTATTTGAGGGTGCAGCCCGCGTAGGAACTGGGATGGCAGCAAGCTGTAAGGGGAGCAGGTGGGAAGGCTTTCGTACAGTGCTGCACTGCTCTGCAGGAAAAGAGTTGACATTTGCCCAGGAGGGACCGCAAGAGCGAGCCTGGCTTGCTGGTGTGACGTGGCCACCTGGCAGGGTGAGGGAAGCAGGGCATCAGGGCACCCGTCTTTGCTCCCAGGTTTTTCTCTGCATTTTAGGTTCGACACAAGACTGGATGAAATCTCAGTCTTGCCTGCATGGATGACAACTTACCTCTGCCTCTTCTCAGCTGGATTGTAATAGTGAGGCTGCTCTGTGAGCGCGGGGGACATCTCATCACCAACCCTTTCTCTTCCCACAACAGTCATGAGAGAAAATATTGGCATCTTACTTGTTATCTGAGCAAATGTGTAGGCATCTCTTTTCAGGAACAGTTCCAGGGCTCTGGCTCCTAGATGAATAGAGGTGACCCCCCCAGTGGCCAAGGGTAAATCCTTCATGGCTTCTCCTTTCATTAAGCTGAGGCTTATTTATAGGGTTACCCTCTCAGCATGCTGGCTGTTTCTAATGCTGTTCTGAGGTGCCTAATGTGTGGTTTCACAGGCAGCTAAGCTGGCATGACGGCTCCCCTCTGCCCATAGAAGGACGTCTCACTGTCCTTTTTACTCCTTCCCATCTTCAATCTTCTGTCTCCTTCACTCCCTTTGCTCATGGCTGTAGCACCTTCCTTGTGCCAGTGCTGGAGCACTTCAAACTGCTAAGCTGGTCAAACTCACTAAAGGGATAGAAAATTCCAGCTTTTTTTTGCTAGAAGAGTAGTCTGTCGTGTTGGTGAATTAGATTGTCTCGTGGAGTGGTCCAGCCAGTGCTGGAGTCAGCATCTTCTAATATCATCACTGACATCTCCTCACTCACTTTCCAGCATGGATTGCAAGATGGAATGCAAGGGCAGGGAATCTGGTGCCCAAGTGCAGGCTCTATTGTTGAACTTGTTCTTATTTAACCTGCCCAATACCATGCATGAAGCCTGCAGCAGGGCCAGCACAGTGCTCTGGTCACAGTAGGACTTTCTGTTATGCCCTGACAGCTAGTGGAGAACTTGAAATGTTAGCAAACAGCTCTGAACAGTTGCTGCATGCTTCTGGGTTTTATTCATTTGAAAAAGAAAATGTTGCAGTTGCTTAGAAACTCATAGCTCGGCTTTCTGTGGCAGGGTCCTTAGCTGTCACAGGAGCAAAGGATGGCATCTAGGCTGTTGAGACAGGTGTGCTTCATGGCACACCATGTTAACCTGCTGTCCTCATCATTCCCACCAGAAACCTTAGGGCTCTCACCTTAGGGCTGTGTTTCATTCCCACAGAACCTGAGTAGGAGAGTAGGAAAAGTGTGGGTGCAGCTGATGCTCCCACTCTAGCCACAGTCAGAATGGAATATAGTACAGTATGTCAGGTATGATTACTTTAATTAGAAATATAGTAATTATCCTGCATAGCTGGTCTCCTAGGATTGGCAGACCTTGCGTGTCACCCTAGAGAAAACAAGCTGCATTTTGAGAAACATCAGAACTGCAGGAAAGTGGAGATAGCATTAGCCTGTTTGTTTTTGAAGGAGACATCAAAGTGTTGGAGACTGAAGATATCTGTGTTCCAAGGAAATACCGCTGCACGTTTTCAAAGCATCAACTCCAGCTCTCCTTCTTGCAGTGCAGATAAGCAGTTTCATCCAGCTTGCTCTGTAAAGTGGAAGCCAGAGAGGGGGATTTGTGGAAGCATTCTTATAAACCAGTATCGTGATTCAGAAAATTCAGAAAATAGAACCCCTTTTGTAAGCCTGTGTCTCATGCAGAGTTGTGCCAAAGTCAGAGGGGACCCCAGGCAAAAGTGAAAGTTTGCATAAGCAGAGGTCTTTGCTCGTGGTCTGTGGTCTTGTCTGCATTGCATGTAGACAAAGAGATTTCCCAATGCAAAAGGGAAAGCTGGGGTTTGCCTTTGCAATCTTGGAAAAGTATCCTTTTTCTTTTCTTACAATAATTTTAGAAGTGCAGATAGGAGATAATTCTGTTGCTACTATTTATTATCTAGTTCACAAGCAGCACCTAAGCGTGGAGAGAAATGGGTTGTTTGTAGCATCTAGAAACAAAAGGAGTTTTCGCTAATGATCTCGGGGAGCTGAAGCTGGCTTCAAGCTGTTCAAGTCATGAGAGGATGACTCAGAAGTCAGAAATTTGAGGCATTCTTATGTCTAGCGTTTAATCAACAGGCAAAGCATTGGGAGGTAAGCAGAGGAAATCAATGGCAAATCAAAGAAGAATAGGTCAGCTATTCATTAGAGAAAGGATTGATCTCAGGGATATTAACAGAAAGGAGGGCATGAAATGAATCCTAAAGAAAGTTTGAACTAGCTGTGGCTGTAGTGAGCTGACAGAGGGAGCCTTAAAAAAAATTACTTGACTGTCTTGCACGAAAGGTTATTTGCAGAACTCTGCATTCTCAGTTTAAACCAGTCAGATTTAACCAGCTGCACATGTTACGGAGACCTTCCAACCATAATGCAACTTTTGCAGGAGTAATAATTATTTGTGTATATTTGTCATTGTGTATACAGTCATCATAGGTATTACACATAAAGTGATAATAATCTGCTTTCTGTTAGCATACATGCTGAAGCAAAATCTTGTTTTGTGATGTTTTCAGTGCATGTTAGAGCTTGATTTTGCTGGCTCTTGCCTTATTCCTAGAAAATCATCGATAGCTTCAGTGGGACTATTCATCATACTAGGGCTTTCATGATTAGTGTGTTGCAAAATCAGGTTTAATTTTGAGGTCTGGGGCAGGGAATTTATTTTTTTTTCACCTGTAAGATATCAAATTTATCTAGGATAGCATGCAAACAATAAAAAATACTTTTAAGATTGCAGGCTTATATGCTAATAACAGTACTGGTTAACGTTATTAGTAATAATTAGTCATTTTTCTACCAAAAGCTGTGTACAAGGTATAGATATAATTGGTGAGGTTTGAGACACCAGTTTATATTAAATAAAAGTCAAACGCTTGTTGCGATGATCATCGACCACATTACGCTGCAAGTGAGGCCAAGGTACAGGTCTGGAGCCATAAACTGCTCGTGGGCAATTGAGGTATGGCTCCTGTGCCAGGGCTGTGCCGTGTGACTGCCAGGGCATAGGAGACGTTGCGTTATACCCTATTGTGTCTGGTGCCTTACAGGCACTGCGTATGGTGTCTTTCATCCCAGAGGATCCCGATGTGCTTCCTCAGTAAGTTTTTTCATTTGCCATTGAAACAGAGACACCTTCAGGTAGTTCAGGTAGTAAGGGAAAAGCTGCTTAACATTGCTCCATCAACAACCTTTGGAAACCATGTGGGGAATCCGGGTAGGGAGAATGGATTCATAAATCAAATTTGGCCCTAGAGCGCAGAGGCTGTAACTCTTACCCTTGGCGGAGTCTCTGTGGGACTGCATTTACTAAAATGGTCATAAGCTTCATTGTACTTCTAAAGTGAAATAGAGTCTTTTAGTAACAGTAAATCATTTAACATCATTATAGGCTCATGATTTTATTCTAACTCTGACCAAACTCCCAGGGCCCTTCGTTTCAAGATTTCCTAACCCAAGCTCTAATCAAGCCCAAACCTGTATTCATTACACAGCCTCCTGACATCACGGCTAGTGGTGGCATGGCCGCTGGCCATGAGGAGTTTAAATCGCATTCTCTCTGATAGGACCCATTTGACGTATATTTTTGCCTATACAGGTGCTCTGGCAAGTTGGTATCTGTAGGTAAATAGATACAAGGTGCATAAGCTGCTGGTATGAGTTCCTTTCTAGGGTCTCAGTAATGCCACTTCCATGTACCTCATCAAATAAAACGTAATGGATCTATAACAGCTCTTCCTCAGTGGGGTTTGTTGGTGTTTAATACTGTAATGACACGGGAGTTGTCTACTTATTTAACCGTACGCTGCAGATTGAACTGTGAAGTTTTGGTTACTTTCAGATGAGTTTGAAACCAAGCCAGAGCTGTTCGTTCAACCCCTGCCCGGGGTTTCTCAGTGCCTATCATGTCTGTGCTGGGCTTCGATCACAATGCTAAAATGACTACATGTCCTCTGCATGGCAAACATATGCACACACTGTCATTCACTGCTTAATAAAAAATTCTTGCCGGCTGTCTGTTCCCTGCAAGTTTTCCTTTCTCAGCCCCTGAGGACAACAACAATCCTGCCAAAGCCATACCTCCCAGAGGAGTAAATGGCTTCTGCTGTCTCTCAAGATGGTTTTCACAAGGGCTTTTCTCTTGACTTTATTTTCTTTGATGTATGTGTTTCTTTTTGCTCTGATTAGAATTACTTTCTGTAATATCGCTTTCCAATTTTTTTCCTTTTTCTCTCTAGCGTACTTAAATATTTTTAATACAAAAGGAAGAATAACACCACTAGATGATGGGGAAGGGTAGGTTTTAGTTACAAAAACTAACCTACTTTTGAAATATTTGGAACAATATTCCCTGGTTAAGCTTTTTTTTATATCAAATGCAGATTTTATTTTTCATCTGAATTTCAGTGTTTTACCTTTTTCATATTTTTCATCTGCATTTCTGTGTTCTTCCTTAGATCAAATAATGGAAGTGTCTGCAATTATAAAGCATTAGAGTATTATTAAAGAGGCAGTAGAACCAGGAAAGATTCTTCTACAAAATCACTAAGTTTTTTCATGCCAAAAACATTGCTCTTCCCTCTTTTTGGAAAATGCTGCATGGGTTCCCTCTGATCCACGCTCCCCCCACCCCAGAAAACTGTGATGTGGAAGAAATGTAATCTTGGCTGCTGGGGTCCTGCCTGCAGCCTCCTGCCTGGGGAGCGCCTTGTGCCTTCACACAAAGGAGAGCTGGTGTTTGTGATGGGGGAATGGGGAGGGGGCCTGGAGGGCATGGGGAGGGAAACGTGCCTGGGAGCAGCTCCGCAAGCTCCAAAATCCTACGTGCAGGAAACAATTGGCTGAACAGAGGCCACCGCTTGCAAATGCCCTGGCCCTTTCTCTACCTCCTGCTACCAGGCAGGGTTAGATTCCCCCCACCTTGGGAAATCTTGTGCCTAGATGAGAAAACACTGGAAAAAGTGGGGAGAAAGCCAAAAATGAGGATACAATACTGCAAGTTTAAGGGAAGATAATGGATACCCTTATGTGCTGTGTCACCCTGCTTCGTAAGTGAGAAATAGGGGATGAAAGGAGAAAAAAAAGGCCACATTTAGGCTGAACACTTCCATGAAATAACGGCACTAAGATGATTTGAATTACCCACAGGATGAATTTAGCCTGACGTGTAAAAGCTATTTCTACCATTATCACTGCTATCCTAAGCCTTTTCACAGATAATTACAGTCAAGTGCTTACCCTGCTCTTGCTCATCTTTTTTTCCCTCCTGCCCATTTAGTAAATGCATCAGTTATGTATTAACACTGGTATGCTGTGTCAAAGCAGCAAGAGCTTTGAAATTAGGCAGTAGGAGTGGAATATAATATGGCAGGAAAGAACCAGTGAAATCTGTAAACAAAGGATTGTAGAAATGATAATTAGAAGTCAGTTATGTTCTAGCAAATTATGAACTTAGAGTGAAATAATTTGAATTTACAACAATGTCAGTGCAAATGGAGGTCAAACGTAGTAACTTTGGCTAAAGCATGTTTCCAGTTCTTGCATTGCTTGGGGCAAACAGTTCCAAACATGAAGAAAATGCATTGCCGGTACCTGACTTAGAAAGCTATTGAAATTCACAAAAAGTTATCTTCTGCCGTACTGTGTGCATCTCCTGCACAGATAAATTCCATAAGTATTCTTCTTCTCTCCAGCATGTTCTGGATAAAATTACTAACGTGCAGGTCCCGTCTGCTTCCTTCCTTATCACATTACCTGGGCACTGAGCAAGGGGTTCGGATGAATTCCCAGCTCCTGTGCAAAGCCGATAGAGATCACTGGGAAGAGTGCTATGATACCTGTCCCTACAGGAGGTCACATTAGGAAAAGTGCCTGAAATATGGGGTTTATTCCACCCAGAGAGCATATTTTGAAGTAAATGACTAAAAGAGGCAACTAGGTCTCCCCTCATTGTTGGTAAATGCTTTCTGAGCGATTGGGTGGGTGCCCCAGGGTGCAGTTAATCAGGCTTCGCTCTCACCTCTGAAAATGGGGGTCAGGATTAAAGGTGTTCCACAAGTTCCACGCAACCCTCCTCTTACTTACAGATAGGACTCTGTCCCTACCCATCACGAGTATTTCTGCTCCGGTCAGAGGCCCAGTTGCCTGTAATAATAGCTCCTGCCTATTTGTGTTTTTGCCTTGGCTCTGGAGAGGTTGGTGGGTCTTTTAGAGCCTGAACAAAACAATTTACTTGGGATTGAATGTTTCAACCTGTCATTCTGCAGGAAGAGAAAATGACTTGTTCCTGAAAAAAATCAGAGCTGGTTTGTAAGCTTATGTCAAGAAATATAATCACATTTCATCAAACTGCAATAGTTTTAGAGGCTGCCTGCAGGTGTTAAAATGTCTGCTGTAACTCTCCTTGTTAAAGTATTTCTGAATTGAAAGCTATTTCATCACATTATAAATATTTCATTAAGTTATAAAAACAACTGAAGTATAAGTATAAAAAGCACTGAAACCCCCTTGTAAATAAAGAATGTGGCTGTGAAATATAATCCTTGGTGGGATTGATTTCTGTCCCTTAGAAAGGACATTACTTTGAGACAGGCAAAGACAAAGTAAAAGCTGGAGGTGAAGGGTGGGAAGTGGAGAAAAGCCTAAAGTAATAAAAAATGTACACACAGGGGTTACTAATCTGCAGTGACTGCGAGCACGTCTCACTGTCTTCAGTTCTGAATAAATCATGCTATCTATACCAAGGTTATCTCCTTTTGTCATCGTACATCAAGTAAAGATGAGAAACACAAGTCAGCCAGGTTCACTTAAAGTTGCTTCCAAAATGTATTTGAAAACTTTACAAGGTAAGAAGTGTTCTCTAATTCTTTGTATATATCAATTATGTCCCATAAAAACTGTTACTACTATTGATACTTTTTAATCTTCTAGTTCAAAGTTGAGGGTTGATTTTTGGCTGGGTTTTTTTCTGGAGGAAGATGTCCACAGTCTCTTAAAAAATGATCCCATAAAGAACTAAGTCCTAATGTTTAAAAATAGCTGGTTCCTTCCATTAAAATGACAGAAGAAATACTTGTCACATAGCAGTGAAAGCAATTTTTAGAGTTATCCCTTGCTGTCTCCAGTGGTAAAGCTGAGCTCTAGCAGAGGGAAGCCCTGCTAGCATGGAAGAGAGTTCCTTGGGGGGGGTCTCATTCTCAGGGGACGCAGTGGGCTCTGAACGCTGCCCCAGACATAGCACTTGGTCAGGTAGATACAAGCAAGTAAGCAAGCTCCTGGAAGAGGTCCTTTCAGCAAAGGTCAAAGCACATTCGACCAGGCGTCTTAGGCTGTGGGCTCTCCTCTTTCAGGTCATTGAGAAGTAAGGTACATAGCACATTACAATGCCCACCCGATATTTTTTTCAGTTGTTTGGCCTGCTTTTAGATGACAAATACATTTTTTCATCAGTTTTTGTGCTGAAAAGATTTATAAGAAAAGAAGAAATAGGTATTAATTTCCTGTTACCATGCATACACCAGTTACGTGCGTCTGTGCTCGTTAGGTTTTTGATTTACTGTATTGTGACTCTACAGTGGTAAAGATGAGTAGAGTAGGTACTTCTAGGTAAATAGAGGTACCTTTGTCACCCCCTCAGTCATATGTCAGGTGTAGAAAGCCAGTCCAGAGTCCCTGCACTAACAGGTATAAAGTACTTTCAGACACCTACAGCATTTTTGCTGTCTAGCTATTTTGCTTTTTCCCTGGAAGCTCACCTCTCTGAAACAGAAAACAATATTTCCAAAATAATTTGGTCTTGATCACCTCATTTTATTTCATGCATAAATACCTCTGTGTATGCATCCAGCCACATCCTACATCTCAAAGGTGGAGGGGACCACCACTGACGCTGATGTACTGGGGATGCCCATGGTAAAGATTGCTCTTCTGCTGCGTGTCCCACACATGACCTGAACCTTGGGATGTCATGACCTGGTGAGGAGGTGAACAGATAACGTGGCTCACTGCGGACTGTGTCGCTGCCGTGTGGTGTAAGCATTGCTCCTGGGTGGCAGGGGGGCAAATTCCTCCTATGGTTAAGGCACCTAACTTATGGTATGGTTTCAAGTTACAGCTAAGCTGGTTCAGCCAAAAGGAATGCTCTGTTCCGCTTCTGCTGCTTCTTTGGTGTGCAGCCTTGTGATTGTACAGAGTGGATCGGTCCATTTGGACAACCCTAGAAGACTTATCTTGTGGAAAAAATTGACCTGTTTTTACCACTCTGAACCAGTTGAATTGAAGGACCTTGCTCCCATAGGATATGGGAGGGATGGCAGGGTCACTGCGGTTGCAAACCACCTTTTCAGCAGAAACCCGCTGTTTTAATCAGGTTTAATAAAACATCAAGTTGCACCTAACCAACAGAAAGAAAAGCTTAAATCTCTGGGCAATTGCATGCTTGCTAGATCCGATGTGAAGCAGGAGAGTGGGGGTGGATAGGCAGGGTGACTGCAGTTGGGAGGTTCGTCTGTGTTCCTAACAGAGTCAGCAGAGATGCTACTTAGCAGAGAGGACACTCAAATTTTTCTTACCGTGCTTCTTCTCTTCTGGAAGAGTTTTGGGGCTCCATGTATAGCCATCTTTCCCAGCATACATTCTCTTTCCCCCTCCCCTGGATGGGACACATCAGCCAGTTTGAGAAAGAGACCAAAACCCCTACCTCTGACCAGCCCTGGGAGGCCTGTCTTCCTTCTGTGACTGTACAGGTTGCCTCACCTAAAATTAGGGAGCATAAATAGCTCTCAATAGTCCAGGTCTACATTACTATGTGCAACCTGACTTCAACGGTTTGAATGAATTTGGACATGTAAATAAGACCTCAGTGTTTGTTAATCTGGACCTTAAGTATTTGGTCTGCACTGCCAACAAGGAAAATTTGGAGTTTCTTGGTTAATTGCAGGTGGGATGAGGGAGATGTTTGGATATGAAACCCTGGCCATGACATCTTTGGGTTCCTGACAGGAATATGGAGGACAAAAAGAAGCTTGCCTAAGTCCAAGAAAATATGCTAAGCCACACACACATTTGGATAAGACTTGGGTCAGTAGATAGCACTTGCAGATGATTGCGAGCACTAAGGTTAGGGATCTTACTGTTGAGTCTGAATACTTTGATTTACGGAATTCCCCCTGGATGAGGCACAAGTCATCATGAAGACAGAGATCCCTTACTGAAATTGTCAGTAACTGGTTGTTGATGCTAATTTACCAAAGGTAAATACCGCACCGTCACTGTAGGTGGTCAAGCAAAGTGCAACCTCTTCTTTGTTGGGACATAAGCTAAATGGCATCATCCATCCTGTATTAACCTACCCTTAGTCTTACATGAGGATAAACTGATGAATGAAGCCAAATACGATGAGATAGTGAACAAAAAACAATGTCAAGATTTATTTGCGTTTAGTCAGTAGCCCAGGAATGAGAGCCGTGGTGGTTGTGGTGATGAGCCGGAGGAATGCTGCTGGTATTGAGAGCTCTTTGCTGTGTCACACATTCCTGTATTTTTTGCAGTCACATTAGGATCTGAAGGAATTAGCCTCAGGAAAGCTCAGAGTTTGTTTCAGGTGGGTAAACTCTGTTTTCTGCTCTTTTGGTCAGCGGTGGGAAACATTCATAGTGATTGAAGAAAAGATCAACAGGGTAGATAAGAATTTGTTATCTTCCAGATGGCAGGTTATGAAAGCAGAGAAGGAGGCTGCGTTTGTCAGGTGTAGGGTAGGAATGACAAAGAAATTTAACTCCGTTCCAAAAATGTTAACCATATTGTTCACGCTCACCAGTAAGGGGGCCTGTGGCTGCTCTGAGCTTAACCTTGTGACCCCGACAAGAGTTTAGACCAGCCTGTGAAAAGCATTATGCTTGAAGGCAGTAATTGTCCTTTATTAGAAGAACAGTTCCTTTGCCTGGTTTCTGCTGCCCACCTATGGACTGCATTTTGGCTGCAGCACCACCTTTAGGAAATGGTGTGTAGTTTAATGATTAACAACAACAGATTCCTAAAGGCTATGCACAGCCTCTTTAGTGGGGATTAATTCACCCTGAAAAAGTAGCCTGATGTAGAAATGTGCTTATCTGGTATAACAATGATTTTCCAGAGGGCTCTTATGGGGATGGTAGTAGTCTGTAAATTATTTCAGAGCATGTAAATATTTTTATTAAAGGAATTTGGGAAGGTTTGAGCTTACATTTACAAGCAGACTTAAGAGCTAAGTTTTTAGAATGGCTGTGCTTCTGTTCATGGCCATCAATTTTGGATCAGGCTGGTGATACATGCTGTGAAAGACACTGGTCTGAAGAGTTACAGCACTGAAATCATTGCAGCCTCGGTGGTCCAGAGAAGTGCTATTAGAAGGCAGTAACAGCTCACGCAGCTGTAAAACATGAGTGAGATTTTGGGCCCACAGGCTCTTCAATAGGTTTGCAGAGAGTCTCCAGCTGCTCCCGAGTGCTCAGCTTCCATAGTGGAGCTGTGGCTGCTCTGCCAAGTCTCCCCGCAAAAATTACAACTGTAATAATTTCCCAGAGTTGTGGGTTTTTCACATTCTCTGTTGACAGGTTCTGTGTAAGATAAAGTGTAAAGCGATTTAGTATCTCATTCAGTAGGCCAATTCACTACAGTATTGCTCTGTAGTGGTCCAAATACTCTCTCATGACCGTATCACAGCATATATTTGTAATAAATATGCACTGAACGCTTGTGAACAAGAAAATAACTAATATAGGCAATAGGAATATGCATTGTGGTCATAAAAAAACAATATCAGAATAGATGACGAGCATTTTTTTAAACAAGAAACACTCCTTTAATAATATTATTTCATATGGAACCCCCTGAAGAAACCCTGTAGCCACAGCAGACTACTCACACAGTTTCCAGCAAACATCTGGGTCCTTGTTGCATCCACTTGTCTAACTTTTAGTCTTTCTGTCCCCACGTGCTGTGTGGATGCTGAGAGTGACATTTGGGAACGTCGTGATTGAACACACCCCCTGCTTCTTTTTTTAATAACATAAAGAAGAAAGTCAAAGGATGCATTTCTACTTCTCAGGACCACTGTGCCTGTTCATACCAGTAAAGCAGTCTGGAAGTACAAACTCCTACTTTTGCTGACTATTTATACCCTAGGAGAAGCTAAGCCAGTGGTACTCTACTTAGTTCTCCTTTCGCAGTTTCTATGCTGGCAACTTTGAGGTGCTTGGTTTAGCCCTGTGTTTATTTTGCTGGGGATGCTATCACCTGCTTTTTGCAATCAATAGATGCTGCCAGCATGATCGTAATAGGGCACGGTCAGCTGCAATCTCCCTTGGGACTGGTGAGTATCTCTCTCCTAGCCTTCCAGGACAAAAAACTGCAGCAAAGCCATTCATCTGAGGGCACAGGCATTACACCACAGGGGGAGGTGCGGAGTTTTTAATGCATGAAGTCACTGCCATTCACAGTGAACTAATGAAAACACTGTCTTTAGCTATGTTTAAAATCCTCGGATGCCTCTGTGTGTGCGTGTGCACTGAGGGACAGATGAATGATACTGTGAGGTCTTTGATACCTTTTTCAATGAGGCTAATTGTCTCTGCATAATTTTTGGACAAGCCTGCAATAATGATGTTTGGTTGCTGCGCGGGATTAGCATGTTTAGCAATAGGAGAAGGAGAAAAAGGGAGAGATGGCATCCAGTACCTAGGTGATGGGCCCGGCTCAGTGACATGCATCTGAATGAGACATGCCTATTTAACCCTAGAATCATTTTTCTAGCTAATCATGGAATGTGCATGACATTTGTTATTACTGACATTATAATGCATCCATTCACACTACTAGAACTGCTAAGCTGTTCCCACTGAAAGTAATGGGAGCTTTGTATGAGCTGAAGGGAAGCAGAACTGGGTCTCACTAGAGCAGGTCAGGAAGTTTCTCTACCCAGCTTCATTTCTAGGGAGCTGGATAGCTGAAGCAGAAGCCCTCCTGCTGCTGTTTTGGTAGGGACACAAGGGCAGACTTAAGGTTATATGCTTTATATTCATCTGTATTTCCACATTATAAGGTTGTTTTAAGAGTATCTTTGAATTTATTGGCTTCCAAGCATGTATTTTGTCTTGTTATTTGATTTTGCTTTATCTTTATTATGGAGAACACTGTAACTCAGTTTTCATTCTCATCAGAAGCACCGTGTGATCATGCGATGCCCTTCCTGCACGGCAGGTGAGCTAGGAGGCTGAGGGAGCACCCTTGGCCCTGGCCCTCCTGAAATCAAGAGGAATTCTTCCATCTGCATCCATCAGCTTCTTGTCCCAGCCTCGTCACCGACAGTGACCAAAATGCTAGCCATTTTGCTTACTGATTTTGCACTGGGTAAAAACCTCACTGCTGCGCTTGACTTGCCTGCCTCTCAGAAGGGCTACAGGAAACGTCTGAGATCATTTGACAAGGTCTCAGTACTGAAAGACACGAATAGAAAGAAGCATGGCTGAAAATGTTAGACAGTTAACTCACTGATGTGCATACGCATCTTCAGGCACCCTACGTATCTTTGAAAAACTGGGCCAAAATGTACTAGGACAAGATGTGAGTATTAAAGCACTCTGCAGTCTGCAAATAGGTGTGGAACTGGGATGCCTGTGCTGTTGCACAACCAAAGAGCACTGTAAAGATTGTTTTGAACATTGCATATTTTCCGCTTGCCTTTTTTAATATCCTTTGAAATACCTCCACCTGTTTCTTGTTGGGAACAGAAACTAGGCTCGCAGAACAGATACATTTCCGTTGTTTCTCAATCAATCTGGCATGTGAGTGATCTGACGATGAGATTTTTCATTAAACTCAAGGTGTTGTTAAGGAATTGATTAGTCCTTGCAATGCCCTGATGCGTTCTACTTCTGCACTTCATGTAACTGAATTTAGACAGCCGTCTAATAAATGGATTTTAAACGTAACAATAACATTGCTCTTCCTTTTTGAAGCTGGTGGCAAACCTCCAATTCCCCTCTCGGTATTCATTACTTGTAGAACGCAGCAAAGCTTCAGGGACAAGAAAAGTAGGGTTTTTTAACATTTACACAGCGTTAGGTCTACATCGAGTCACGGCTCCTTCTGATCGATACGACGCCGTTATCTCCTGAGGATACGGTGCCGTAGGATGGAGACGGTGGGTGAGAACTGAGCGGCGGCTCCTGGCAGGGCTGTGGCTGGGGTGCGAGGGCAAGGCGAGAGAGGAGGGGAAAATGGGGCAGTGGAGGTGCAGGCCTGAGCCTCGGCGGCCTTCGAGGGAGTCAGGCAGCCCGCCTTTTGAAGTCAGGGAACAGTTTCCAAGTGCCATTTGTGCCCCTGGCTTAGTTTGCATACACGGCATTACATCACCCAACAAAGCGGCCTTCAAGCCAGAGCGGCACAATGGCGGGGCCTGGCTGGGCTCAATGGGGGGTTAAGAGTTGCCCTGGGAACGCCGCATTCCAGCATCAGCTGCTAATGTGCAAAGCATGCTGCTGGGGGCTGGCCCGGGCAGAGCATGGGAACATTCTTGCATACTTTATGAGACAGAAACAAACCGACTTTCAGCAGAACAACAGCCAGGCATAATCCACCCCCCCCCCCCTCCCCAACCCCTCGCCTCACCGCCTTCGCCCAACCCTCGGAAACCAAAACGCTCCGGACCTTTGTGTGAGGGCTGGGAGGTTCATACTCCGGGGTATTTTGCCAATAAACCGAACCAAAGATACGTTCTTGAGCCAAGAGTGAATTTTCCACGTCTCGGGAGATGAATGGCCTTAGTGTTGAATGTCTTAAGTGTAATTTCATACAGTCTTTTAGGCCAGTGCATCCAGGCAGCCTTGGCCGGGCCTTCCCGTGGAAGGTTAACACCTGGGACAAGTGGAGCCCCCGCTGACCTAACATCGTGAAACAACCACCTGCCTTCCTCAAGCCTTCTTCCTCTCTTTTTCCGCACCGGCGGCTTACCGCTCCCAACGATAGCACCACAACGTTACCCTCTCATCCCCGGAGCCCCTATGCACGCTGAAGCAGCCTGCTTTTTTACCACGAGGTGGTAGTTCTGGGTACCAACACAGGGCTTTTGGGGGAAAAAAGCGAGACCAAGGAAGGCAAAATGGTGCTGAGGACAACTTCTCACTGCAGGGTTTAGTAAGCGTGAGTGCCTCAGTATGTGCCCACGTGGAGTTCTCACCTTACCCACCTCTGAGGGCCAGAGCTGGCTTCAGCAGAGGCAAAACTGGTTCATCTTTGATTAAGAAGAGGCTAAATAATAACTTTATTGGGTAAGTAAATAATTCAAGGCACCGCCTGCATGTCTTTGTAGCACGTTGATGCAGCAGAAGGACCAGTGGTGTGGAGATCCTGTTAGCAGGATGCATTAGTGAGCCCAGTTTTAATACTGTTCATGGTCCTCTAATTACACAAGATGTCCATGTGCAGCAGTTACCTGTGTTTTTTTCTTCTAAACACAGAAAAACATACAGCATCGCCTCTGTAAGGCAAGCTGCAGTTGCACAAGGCAGCTCGCAGCCTTTTGCAGATGCTTTTGGCAAGGAGTGGAGCACTGAAGTACCCCAAACCCCCACTGTGTTTGCTTCAGAAAGCATCTTTAGGAGAAATGATGGGCAGGGTTTGTGTAGCTGGTTTGCAGTTGTTGGCCATTTGGGCTGCATGTCCAGTCTGCCACTGACAATAGTTCTCAGGTACTGCAACTCGGTGCCCCTTGATGGAACTACTGGAAGTAAATTTGGTGACAGGCCTTTACCTGCTGGTAATCCAGTAAATAGTGTTTGTTCCTAAACCAGGATTTTAAGAGACAGCTAATGCTGCAGCAGCACATGGCAAACTCTTTAAAGGAACATCAGTTTCAAATCTCTCTGTCTCATCTGTGCTGTGCTGGTGCTAATAGCTGCATGTTGTACACCAGGCTCTTTGAACTAAAGATTTGAGAGAAGGTTTGCTTTTGTCTCCTCAGTTTGTTTACTTTGTAAACATGATGTTATGCATTGTCAGTTCAGCTATTTCCCCCCCTGCAGTCTTATTCTGGAGATTCTTTATATCTTGCTTTCACACAGCATCTGAGGAGACAAATTAATGTGCCATATGCCTGTGAAACTGTTACAGTTAGTAAGCGGGCTGGATAGTAGATACAGCACTTAATGCTACTTCAAACTTTTTTTTTTTTAACTCCTGCGGTATGAGGATGCATCATTTTGATCTAATGAGAGCCCTAAAGCTGGATTTACAACATTATCAAGCTATGGTCTGGATTCTTCTTGGGGCCCTGAATAACCTGGGACACCTCTGTAGTAAATCCCTTCCATCTCTAGTTCAGTGCTTTCAAACTATGTTGGTCATGACTGAATACTGCTTTGTTCCTCGCCTTCTGACACAGCTCTTCATCCAGTTGCTCCTCAGTTGAGTGGTTGCACATGTCTTTGCAGGCTGCCTTCCCCATGATGGAAGGATTCCTGAGCTGTGAGACACCAAGCTTGGCCCTTTGCAGCAGTACACAGATGTCCTATAACAAGTCTGGAAGCAGTCCAGCGATGTTTACACTGTACTGAATTTGAGTTAACAGTTTCAGATGTCTCTGCATCACGTTCCCCATCATGTCTGATTCTGTTCCCACGGGTAAAGGCAGACACAAAGTGTATCTTGTAGTGCTCACAGCACTCCCCAAAGGAAAAGACCAAGTAGCATGCAAGGTGAGCCTGTCCTCCAGGACCCTCTGCTCCCAAGCACTTTCAGCCTCAAGGATTTATCCTGTTCCAAGTGCAGGCAGAGAGCAAAGTCTCCAGCTGCTGGTCCCGCTCCCTGCCTCCTTAAGATGTCTCCACACCACCACCTAAGAGACAGTCAGGATAAACATGGTGTCTTTTGAAGAATCACCATATGCAGATTTTCAGCTGGAGGTCCTTCTGTTCACTCCGGCCTTTTTGGCTGTCTATTGCTGCAAGAACAGCTACTACGATTCAGAGCCGACCAAACTGTGCAGCCCACCCCAGGGCTGGAGCTGCTGGCTGGGGCAGCTCTTGCACTTATGAAGTCCAGCTTTGGCTGCAGTGCTGCAGGGAGTAGCGACAGGCGGTCCAGAGAAAGCCCACCAAAATTTAGAAGCAAAATTCTGTGCAAAATTTAGAAGCTGCTTTGCTTGACAGTATAAATGAACTGCTCTAGTCCCAGCGTTTCTCTGCATAGACAGATTGGGCAGCGCCATCGCTGAGCTGTTTGCGTTATGGGAAAGTTATTACTAAGGGACTCTGCGCTGGGCTGAAGGGCTGAGTAAAGGAGGCAGTCCCACCAGTTCTGGGAGAAATACCACTCCACTCCATCAGTAAGGTAAATGCACGAACACTGCACAAGCACATCCCCTCTTGGCAAATAAAAGTCCATCTTTATCGCGCTCTCTGGAATTTTGTAGTATTTAAATCTCCAGTTCACGTAGAAGGGTCTCTGATATTCCTGAGCCGCTGACTAAAGTAAATCCAAAACAGATTTTGTTTGGCTTTCCCATGCCTCAGTAGTCCCCAAAAGGTGTTTTTATTATTTTAAGTATTAGGCCCGTGCATGGGAAAGAATTTTGTTAGTTCAGCTCTACCACTCCCTAGGAGTTTTCTTGGCTCTCTCAGTGTCTCCTTACCCTCAGGCTGCTCATATCTTTCAGCAGATCTCACTACTGGACTCAGCAGCTCTTCTTTCCCTGCCTTTCAGTGCAGATCCCAGCAGGGCTGGGCACCCACCACCTTCACCAAGCAGGGAGAACGTGTGGCCTCTCACAGGGAGGGGTCTGCTCTTTTCAGGGGCAGAGACTGTAAGGGTGAAACTCTTGGTTGGCTGTAAAAGCCTGTACAAAGTTTGTACGCTACTTAGGTCCCCGACAGATTTCAGGCTCAATCTCAAGAAGTACGTAATTAATATATAAGACTTGTGCTGGCTTTCTGCATGCTAGTGAAATCCATTGCTTGCCCTTTATTCAAACACACTGCTTCTTGCATGTTCTGTCTCTTGTCTGAATAATAACAGTGCAGTGTATTGCTTTTCTCTGGCTCAACAGAAAGGAGACCATGCTGCATTTTATACCACGTGAATTTTTTCCCCCTGTTTTGGAATACTGAGTGGTAGGTGAGCTGCAATGGAAGGGGCAGGCAGATAAATTCAAATGGGAAATAAAGATCATGTTTGAACATTCAAGCACACTCAGGTAAAGCTATCAAATACTTTTGGAGGAGGAAGGCCACAATGTTGTTCAGTAGTTTCTTAAGGTCTGCATGAGTCTAATCTACTGAAATTGGTTGTGAATAATGCAAGAAGAGATGCCGTAGGCAAACAGAATATTGCAGACCAGTTCCTTCCTATTTTTATTTAATACTGTTCGTATTACTTGAACGATACGCCTCAGTTCAGCAGAAAGCATCATGCTGAGATTTCTCCTGGGCTCCATTAGCTTGTCAGTCACCAAACAAGAAGCAACAAGCTGCTCTCAGTCCCGCCGTTCTTTGTCAGAGCTGGCTGGGTTCACAACATGGGCACAAAGATGAGGCAACCCTCTTTTGTTGAGCATGTCCAGGTGCTCTTTGCTCACCAGACTCCTGCTGTGACTTTATCTTTTGTCAGCTGGAAGCCTGGGCTCTCACAAGGCTGAGCTGATGGGGTCAGGCAGAACAAAGAATAAACGTAGGTGAAGTGATGAGATGCAAGAGAGGGTAGAAAAGCTGGAGGGTCTGTTGAAACACTGGTCCTCTGGAGTCACCAGGGCAGCGTCTGGAAGATTATTTCTGAAGGGTGAAAAGACGCAAAGAAAGAAAATGCCAAGGGATGTGGTGTTACTGGCAGAAGAGTCTCAGCTCAGGGAATTTTTCCTTACTTTATTTTATTGCCAATTAACACAAGCTTCTAATCACTGATTCAGATATTGAGAAGACGAAAACATGAACAATTAAACAAACACTTGGGTAATCAGCTTTCTTTACTCTTTCCCAGGCACAACTTGAGTTAAATACCTTCATCCTTCCTAGTCTCACCATCCCGTGTTTTTGCTGTGAGTTACACTGAGTAACCCCAGAGGTTTGGGCCATGTGCATAATGGTTTTGGTCTGCTGCTCTTCCATGCTTCTTACTGGGGTTCCTTTGGTCATCTGACATTCTTACTGGTTTTCCTCGCTCCTTCGTGCTTCTTACTGGTTTGCCTGATGGCCACAGTCCCTCAGGGTTGTTTCTGCCCTGGTGCTGGTCACGCACAGCCGTGGTGCCTCAGGGTTGTTCCTGCCCTGGTGTTGGTCACCCACAGCCACAGTCCCACAGGGATGTCCCTGCCCAGTGTGGGTCACCCGTGGGCTGCAGTGTGTCCCCTTTTTGACACGGAGGTCCTCCCTCCAAGAGTGCATCTCCAGCCCCACATCTCCACAGCTGTCTTTCCCTCCATCTGTCTCCCTAAGAGCGTCCCCTGCGCGTCTCCTGTCTGCAACGGCTGCTGGTCGTCCTGAAATATGTCTGAGCCAGGGTGCTGTGGGATCCTCTGCCTGGCTGAGCTCTGGTGCGTGGTGGTCACCCACACTGGTTTCAGCCGTGGCTGGACCCAGCTGTGGCTGGCACTCGGTAGCTCACGGCTTCCCTCCACACCAGTCCCCACCGCAGCCCGCACTGCTGGAACCCAGTCCTGCGTGCCCCACGCGTGGGGAAACATATCTCAAGTGAGGCTGAGAGATAAGGAAACTAATTTTTTTTCAGGGAGTGGGCAGACAGTTGAAAAGGGATGCAGCACACAAGGAAGGCATACGAGGAGTAAAGGTATAGCTGAAATTCATCTCTCCTTGTACAGATAAACGTTTACTCCTCCTTGTGTAATACAGGAATATTCAGTGAAATTGAAAAGCAGCACTTTGAAAAGGTGACCCTAAAACTCCTGCTGTAAAGTAAAAGGCTTATGTGGTATTAGGGAACAATAAAAAGCAGGAAGGAGATCTCTTCCACCACGTGATGGTTGGTCTTCTCCTGCCAATTTCTATTTTCCAGGCATTTACTGTACTGATGCGAACACCAAGGATCCTACTGGAAATGATCCTACTGCCATATTCCATTTATGTTTGCCGCCTGTAAGGGATGAAAAGGCGAAGAAGCGCCTTGGCCCCGCTGCAGGAATCCCAGGCATCCCTGCCCTGGTCTCCACCTTCTCTTGTAGAGATATCGCCAAGGGTTCTCATGGTCCTGAGGGGAAGGACAGGGAAGATCCATCACAGGCTTGATCAGGACTTTTATTTCCTCACCTGAGTGAACTGGCATGACCTGTCCTCATAGCAAATGTCCTTCCTGAATGGTAGGGAAGGCCAAGGTCCCCAGTGGAGTTGTAGGTTGCTGAGTTTGTTCCAGTATGACAGAGATCGTTGTGAGGAGTTGTAGACCAGCAATAGCTCCTGTGGTTGAGAAGCAAATGAAGGGTCAGGCACATGTGAGGAGCTACAAAAACAAACAAAAAAGTGATGTAAAATGCTTTGCATTCTGTCACACAGAGAGAAATAGGACTGCTGGTGTGAAAAGGGGGAGAGGAGAGGGTGAGTTTTGTTGCTATGGCCAAAGTCCTGATTTTGCAGTGCAGAATTGCTCTCTAGGACTGCAGGACCTGTAGGGAAAGTTGGCACAGGATCAGTACTCCCCTGGAGTGGGAGCATTTGACCAGATTCCTGAAAATAGGTCTGGAAACCAGTTCTGTTCTTACACATCTTCATGCATTTGTAAAAGGTCTCCATAATCAAAGGCAGAGTATTGACAATGAAGTGGCTACAGCAATCCCAGCCAATATGTTAGAGGGTTGTTGCAATGAAACTTCCAGTAACCTCTGCCTCGCTCCCACTATTTCACCACTCCCATGTCACCTTCTGATAAATAGTCCATGCCAACCTAAAAGCCTTTCCTACATCACAGAATTGCTTTTCATTTTTTTTTTTTTTTTATGAATAATGTAAGAAGTTGTCTGTGTATGCCATAAAAATAATGGAGCGAGAGAAAGATGTTGTTACCTAAGCTGTAAATCATCCCGGGGATCCTGATGTAATCACCTACCTCTCAGACTCCCCTTCCAGGGTTTGTGATATAATCAGAGGGCCTGGACTTGCTCAGTCCCTGCCTGGTACAACCTAGCTATAGGTGGTTGTGATTCGGTTGGTTTAACACCAGTCCACCACAGTGCAAAGCTACAAACCATAGACCCAGGCTACCATTGCATTCGGCGGTGGAAGCAGAGAACACAAAGCCCCAGTGAGCCTGGCAGAGCCTTGGGATGGGCTTTCAACGAGCTCTGCTCTCTGCAGGAGCCTCTGATGCAAAGAACAGAAATGCCCAAGGAGCTTAGCTTGGGCTGGAAAATACATTGCAAGCTGAGCCTTTAGCAAATGTACCCACGAAAGGTGAGGCTGCTCTTTCTTCATTCTCAGCTCGGGAAGGATAGCATCAAACAAATTTATCTTAGTAATTTCTCTTTTTTTATACCTCATAGATTTAGTCTCTCCCTCTTTATAGGATTCTTCTCTGCTTTTTCCCTCAGGTAACAAAATATGTGACCAGAGACAAGATTTACCTAGCTTTTGCTCTCTGAAAGTTAAGCACTTAGTCTGCACTACTTTTCTGCCTTACTTTTTAATCGATTTGTCTGCCTTACTTTTTAATCGATGAAGACAAAAGCCTCCTTCAGAAGGCGAGTGATCCGATGCTAAAGTAGATGTCTAACGTGTGTGGGAAGAACCGTCGTTTTGAGGTGCCTTTATCTCCATTGACTGTAGATGAAGCTAGATTAACATCCAAATTTTAGACGGCTAAGGAACTGTTGATGCCTGGAGAAAGGCAGACGCTGCTTTTCATAATCTGAGGAAGTAACAAGGCCATCCATCATCCTTTTTGTACATGCCACCTTCACGGGCTTTTGTGAGGATGGAAGGAAATTCCCAGTGGAGGTGAAGGGCATTACCGGAGCCTGGCCAGTACTGCAGGCAGCGCTGAGCATCTTCAGGCTGCATCGGTGACTGGGTCTCTTGTGAAACTGGAAGGGGTGGTACAACGGTATGGGTATCCCATCTCATGCCACACTGGAGGGCTGAATGAATTTGAAAAATGAGGTGCAAGATGATGACAGTCAGCTTGCAGCTGGCCCTGCTCCACACACAGGTTGGCCAGGGATGCTGCTATTCTGTAGTCCAAGAAGGAAATACGTGAAGGATAAGATGTGTGGAGCAATTGTTACTGGCCTGGAGCTGAAGGGTGCTTAGGGATATGGTAGCACTTTAAACCAAGTATTTCACCTTATATAAAGCATTTCGTTCATGCCTTGTGCTTAGTATTTATCCAAACTTTATCAGTTTATGAAGTTTAAAAAGCCAGTGTGACTCAGTTCTTTTTTAAAGATTTTTTGTCTAAAGTTTAGATTTTGCAGAGGTGGAGGAAAAATTTATTTTTATAGTTGCAGACCTCAAAGACAGCCAGGTGGGTTTTTCTTGCTGCTTCATTATGATTCATACTTTATCAGTGGAGCTGAAGAGAGTCACAACTGTTCCTAGCTGTGTGGGAGAGAATAATTGTTGCGCAAAGCCCAGAGTACGGTCTGCATGTTATTTATATATTTACATACCTAAGTAGAGTTGTAGGTAAACTCTAATGAATTAAAGAAATACCTGTGGTTTGACCACTGGGAATGCAGTGAACGTCCATACACAACACTCCCCTCCCTACCCCTCTTTGCATTCAACATACCAGTCCACCTCTTCTTGCCTCACACCAAGAGATAGATGTTAAGCTACGGATCCTGTTTAACGGAGAAGTTTCCAGGCTTTCTGTTCCCTCGTCTTTAGTTTGTTCTTCAAAGCCTAAGATAAAAGCCTCCAGCAGAAGCCGCCTGCCGTGCTTGGCCATGGTACCTGTTTGGTGAGGCGAGGGCTACGTGTGGTTGGGAGCAGCGCTGCCGGCACTGACATCCCTCCCGCAGAAAACGGATGCGTCCCAAGCGAGCCGAGCGCGAGAGCCTTTGGCGCGGCTGTGGGATGACCCCTGGGTGAAATCCTGCCTCGCTCAGCCTGTGGAAAATCTCGCGGATGGCAGAGGGGCCGGAAGAAGCCCAGTGAAGGCTCAAGGGCCGTAGCTGTTCTTGCAAATTAAAGATGCCCAGGGCTGTCTTCTGCCCCTGCAGCCAACTGGTGTCGGTGTAGCCTGGCTGAAGCTGAGATTTTAAAGTAAAAACAAAGCAGGCAGAAAGACATGTAATAAAAACACCCCAGCAACTTTCAGATTTTCTTTGGAGATGATCATATAATAGACCAGATGACTAATTTGGGATACTGAAGCTTTGGTTGCCTTTGCCCAGAATTGAGCTCCTTTGTTACACCAGTGATGCTTCAAAACAGCCTACACAGTGTGTTGAAGCCCACAACTTTCAAGCCTCTGAGTATTTAAATGGTAAGTAAATCCTTGGAGCCTCATGGACTTTATGGATTTGTTAAAATGACAGTTATTTGGACTGGGGTTATCTGAGCTGATTGTCACCTGGGAGGTGTGAAAACTTGACACTCCTGTTAGATTGTGATAGTTTTTCAGATAACGAGCGGTATAAAAATAATGAGGCTGGAGTCAGAACAATTTCAGAGCAAGTTACGTTCAAGGGCTGGTGCACAACGTGCTGTGAATCCAGTTTTGAGATGGTGCAGATTCTCAGCTGGGAGCAGGAGGAGGATGAGACCATAGTCTGAACGTGCTTGAGCTTTAACTGCCCTGTTATATCTGGGGACGGGCATGGGCTGAGGCCCATGGCCAGACAGGGTGGGCTGAGGGGAGCTGGAGACCAACCCTGCTGTGGCATCGCTGGGGCAGGGGCTGATGGTCCTGGGGGGGGTGACACGGGGTGCTGGAGGAGCCCTGGGGGGGCTGAAATGAGGTCTGACTGGGACAGGAGGAGCTGGCAGTGCCCCAGCTCTACATCCCTGAAAGCAGCACCCCATCAGTCCCTCTTGCCAGAGGTGGTGAAGATAACAGAGAAAAACCATTGCAGAGATCAGTGCAGGTGCTCCAGGTTACACGTTATAGCAGCTCCTCAGCATATACAGTTCCCCGACCTGTGTACACTGTACAAATACTGTCCTTGGTTACACGTGGCCTCTTCCCAGATGCAGCTGCAGGACCATAACTGAAATAAAAGTAGCTTTAAAATATTATGTTGAAAGATGTTAGGAAAGTCACACAATTTAGAAGCCAGAGATAGGGCTCTCTTCAGTCTTTCGCTGCTGAGGAATTAAATTAAATCCCTCTGGGAGTCTTGCAGGTGTAAGAGATGGTCACCCACAGACTTCAGCTCAGTTTAAGGAGTTCAGAAAGAAGTGCAAAAGAAGCTCAGACCTGAATTTTGTCATAGTTATAGTGTTTTGGGGTTTTTTTCTTCTTTTTCTACGGCGCAGGTGAAGATACAAATATTTTTCCAGTGCCTTTGCTGAAGGCTTTTCTGTTCAGCTCCTTTCCACAGCTCTCTCTGACACAGGGCTGACGCATTTCACACTGAACAACGCTCTCTGGGGCTGCAGTGGAAAAGAAGGAGAGAAAAAAGTCTCTTCTGCGGAATGAGGAGAGATTGCTGACAGCTGGTGAAATCCCTGTGAGCGAGGACTGAGCTTTGTAAACCGGTGAGCCAGCAAGCCGCCCTGATGCGGGTGTGTGGCTCCACGCATGTGCCTGTGCCTGCTGTCAGGGATGAGGATGTACAGACGTACAGACTCAGAAGCACACCCTGTCTTTGGTGCCATCCCAGTTTCTCACACAGGTTTCCCCTGTCTCCACTCCCACAAATGTCTACCCAGGACAGGCGCAAATGCTTTCTCTTCCTACGAAGGCTCGCAGGGAGAAGCAGGGGAGCTGAACGTTCTGCCTTCCCCCCATGCCCACTGCCAAGCCTGCTGTAGGGCTGAACAGCATCATGCCAGGGACAACCCCATGCACTGGTGGCACTGCACTGGGGTCTCAGCCCCCCAAGCAGTCCTGCTAAATCCACTCATGAGACCAGTACTTTAAGGCACTGGTGCCCATCCAGTTTTGTCAGAAACCCTGCGGTTAAAATCAGACAGAGAAAGTGCGGGTTTGGCGATATAGCTGTGCCCGTGTAGGAGCTCTTGGCCAGCACGGCTGTGTCTGTCAGGGAACACTGTTCTTCACACCTTTGACAGATGTAGCTTTGCCAAGCAGAAGTCTGTGCTGTAGACCTGGCCTCGCTCCGTCCTTCATGTTTGAAATGTGCTCTGAGAACCACAGGTATTTTTCACACAAGATAAGAAAGCAGAGGAGGTGGCTGAAACAATGGCCAGTTGTTTTCTACTCAGGATGGTATTGTTCAGTGGGTTTATCTTATTCGTATTTTTATCACATCACCTCTCAAATGTATCTGTACTACCTGCAATATCTCAGGGAAAAAGAGAAGAACTTGGAAAAAGGAAGGTTTGGAGTCACTTAACCTGTTCATCTACAGGTCCGGACAGCCCAGCTCTTGCACTGGCAACCCTGTTCTCACCGAGGAACTTCCAAATTTGTGTGAGCAGTGGGCAGAGGAGCCACGCTGCAGTGCTGGGGTGGGCAGAGAGCCTCCGGCAGCTGTGCTCCAGCCTTGGCAACCCACCGTGCACAACTGGGGTCTGGAGGGTGAGCACTGGAACAAACCTACCTCTCACGGGCACTGTGAGCACCCTTCCACGTCTAAATAACTGGCGGATTGACAAGAGGAGAGAGAAATCCCAGTTACTGTGCATTGCCTTTGCTGTCTGTGCTGTGTACCTGATATCCATTTCAGCTGTTGGAGGTGGAGGGAAAGAAGAAGATAATAAGGAATAAAGAAGTGTAATAAAAGTCCAAACAGGCACATTACTGAAAGAGAACAGGGAAAGCATAGCCATCTTGGGTACAATAAATCTTATCTTTAAATACTTTGAGCAGCTTTCTCACAATGATGGATCCCTTGGAGAGACTTAAACTAGAATAGTTAGTTGGGGAGCTAAAGTCCTCGTCTGAAATCAGCTCTCAAAAGCAGAGCTAATGCCCTGTCTGTATTACAATTCAAACTGTACCTGGCTAGGCAGTAACACATGTCTCCAGGGTGACTTTGTAGCCATATATTTCCAACAATACTATAAACAGCAGAAGGTTAGGACAGAGGAGCCTCTGATGGTGTTAGCATGCTGGCACAGATAGAGTTATAGGCAATCTGAGACTAACACTTGTCAGCCTTTGAGAGCAAAACATACGTATGTACTTTAAGACAAAAAAAAAAAAATACAGAAAGGAAACATTTAATAGACACAGCCCCATTCTTCCCTGAGATGAATTCTGATACAGAACACATTCTCTAGCCTACATATACACACCTGTAATGCTCAAGTCATGTCTGTGTCTGATTAGAAGCTGTGACCTTTCCTATTCCAGTAGCAAACTTAAAGAAAAACAATGGAGAAGATTAGGCAGGAGAGCCAGCACGCTGCTGTGCTGGGAGAAATAATCTCTGCTGCAATCACATAGAGCCAAGAGTCCCTTCTGTGAGATCTGGGCTGGGTCTGACCTCGGCAGCCCAAATTCATCATTCCCATTAACACTAGCAACAGCACCCGACGGAGATGTTCCTAGCTCCAGCTGTGTGCTCCCACTTTTGCCAGGGAGCATCCCTCCCTCCAGGGCAGCGGCAGGACAGATGCTATGCTTGCTCCTCAGCTGACATTGCTTAATCTATTTTAATAACGACTGACTGAATGAACGTGTTCAATTAATGTTTTCTGTGGTGTACGGGGCAGTTCAGCAGAGGACAGGCTACCTGTTCCACCAGCTCTGCTTCTGTAGGAACACCGATTTCTAAGAGATTGGGGCAGGCACCGACGGTTTTTATCGTCATATCTGACACCAACTGAATTGTAACACTGGGATCAAGCCACTATGGACAGCATTGGTCTTTACGTGTGATCACAGCAGTGGGGCAGGGAAAAAACTGCAGGTGGTTACATCTTGAACTATAGCAGCTTTACCTGACAATGGTCGCAGATGAGAGTTGTAAGTCCGACTACAGGCAACGCATACGTTGCCATAGGCTTTAACTGAGATATGGGTAAGACTCAAGAGGTGTGGCTTTTGAATGTTTCAAAAGACTTTCCTTTACAAAATGTCCTAAAAAAAGGAAAATCATATGTGCTCAGTAGCTATTTTTTTCCAGGAACGACATAAAGCCTTCTATGAGAACTGCATCAGGTTCACATGTTCTGGCTTGTATGGGGGCTTTAGCTGATTCACAGTTTGAAGACATGTAGTTCTCTTTTACAACTATATGAGGATTTTGAAAAATTTCTATTTGGGACTCAGGAGGAGCTATTGCCACAATGTGGGATGTTGTATGATCATGGTACTCGTTACTTTTCCACCACTTCTCCCCTCACACCTGTGTAGGCATGGCCAATACATCTGAAGAACTGTTCTGTCCCCAGCATCTGTGAAGAAATTCTCCCTGTCAAATGTGATGGGTTCAGAGTTTAAGGGACTACAGCAGCACATGCTCTGAGGCACAGATCACCTGCTGAAACAATACTTGCACTCATGTCTCTAATTCACCTACCTGATAATCATGAACACTCTACTGGTTTATTCCATATACAGACATCTTTGTTCCATTTTTGTACAACCCGTCTACATGGCACATACATGCGCAGCTACTGTGTGAGAGCACATTAGGCAAAGGATATGGCTGGCTTGGTAAAACAAACACAGTAGCTCTTTTCTATATCTTACTGGAGTTGTATTTTATTAATATTTCTTATATCTTAACAAAGACATCTCTTACTGATTATGGAGTAGGGTTGACCAGGAACCTTAAAACATTACTTCCCACTCCCATGACACAGGCTGCTGAACGAAGCTGAATGACTAAAATTAGTTGTGTTGAAAGAGAAATCCTGAAAATTTTGTGGGAGACATAGGGAGTTGTCATAGGCCTCCAGAAATCAAAAGCAAATGCTCTGCATTTTGTTGCAACAACAAAATCTATATGGTGTGCCTTCCAGTGCCGTGTGGCTACTGCCTAAAGGGCTCTGCTCATGGTATTCTAGCTAAAGTAGCTCACCCAGACTTAAATCCAGCAGATTTGTTCAAAGATTACATCTTTGCATGCAGAATGGTGTGAGGTGTTTTCCTCAGAGCTGGAACTCAAAAGTTTGGAGCAAAAATGTGCAAGGGCGGTTTGGTTCAAGTGTGTTTGATCTGGGCTTTGCCCTTCCTTAGGCAAGATGAGTTAGTTCAGTAACTAACTTCTTTATTATCACAAGTTGGCGGCCAAATGCGCTAGAGGTATACTTATTTGTTAAATAAATACAGGGAGTATGCTTCACTGATTCACCACACCCACACGAAGCTCTCAATAATTACAGGCTTGTTGCCAGACAAGCTAGGGTTGTTGGGGTTTTTTTTTGCAAACAGAGGTCTTATTCATAAGTCACAAATAACTGGCTTTGGTGGAGGAGATAAGTTCTCACAGAAATGCTAAATGATTGCTCTGAGTGGACTTCTCCAGCCAGAAGGGGGGTTGTATTTAGTTATTGCTAATAGTCACTCACTGCTAATCCTCAAAAGGTAAGTTTTCTACCAGATGCAAACCAGAGTGAGAAAGCAGCGCATTATGTAGAGCAGGGATGCTCTCTTCAACCACCACTGCATGCTGAGAAAATTTGGCTTCAGTCATTTTAAAAAGCCTATCATAGGTGCCAAACTTATATACACTTCAGCGCGTCTAGCTCCTGTCTAACAAACACTTAGAATTATGTCCTGGAGAGCACATTTTGCCATCTAGGAATCTCTCAGTCCAAAATGGTGGAGTTTTGGCTCCAGGTATCTTCATGTTCCGGTGGCTGTCAGCAGTCAGTGGTCTGTCTTGCTCTCTCTCCCCATTTTGTGGGGCCCTGGAAGGGCAGTATGAATACAGTGCTTTGCTGCTGACTGCATCCATTCCTTATAAATGTCCAAGAGAATGAGTGCGAGTCACTGCTCTTTAGACCCAGTCACTTACTGGCATAGGGGGTGAATAGTATGGGGAGTCAGATCTCCACAGCTTTCCAGCTGGCATCTTTCACCACATTTACACAAAAACCAAAAAAGAGGGAAGGATTGCTTGCTTTAAATATCCTTTCCTGGTTCACGTTTTCAGTCGCATCTTAAGCTGTTCATATTGGCTGGTCAGCAGTAAGAGCCTCAACTACCAGCAGAGCTCCAAACATCATGTGGCCATGCTGCTGTGGAAATTACAAAACAGCTAGTGGTCAACAAACTGGTTAAAGGGTGTTGCATGCATCTAGTAGACACCTTCAGCTTGCTTACCTCCTAATTCTAACAAATCTGCAGAAATGAGGCCTTGTTGCAAGAATGGGAGGAACGTGTTGTACACTGCTTGGGAGGACACATGGTGGGCGTCCATCGCTGATCAGGTACCCCCGGTGCTGTGGGGTTGCAGCTGAGAACCGCAGCAATATCCACCCAGTTCTGCTGTCTTATGCTCCCTTTCTACCTTTCATTGTTCTTCTTTAGAATTCAGCCAAATAACAAAGTCTTGGCAATTCTCTATCAATGCCGTGTGGTCTATGCAGGTCTGCCAACATATTGGTAGTGCTGGTGGGAATAACCAAGGCTAACAAGCCTTGATTATAAAAGCAGCTAATTAACAGAGTGGGGCAGAGTATTTGCCTCTCAGATTTTTCTCCCCAGGATAAATGACCCCTTTGGGAACCAAAGGAGTCATTTACTATCTCTTAATCCTTTTTCCTCTTCCATACCATTTTTGCTTGTTCTCTTTTTCATCTTTTTTTCCTATTTTGATAAAAAAGGCACATAAAATATGTCACAACATTTCAAAGTATTAATACATTTTCTGCACAAATTATTGCTTTTTCCTACAACTCTACGAAGAATGGATGCACCGTGTAGTGAGTCTGAGTCCCATAAACATTTGCTTCTGCCTCCATGTCTGGATTCTCCTGTTTCAGAAGCTCTCTGGGCTTTTCCATTGGGATTTATTCCTCCTGTAGTTTCATTATTCTCAGTCTACTCTCTCTGACATTTCATTATGGTAAGTAAGAAAAGGCTGTCACTACTGTACAACAACTGTTGTTTCAAGCAGCCTTTATCTCTAGCTGATTTATATTTCTAAAAGTTGGGGCAAAGAAGAAGGGTTGCCACAATACGTGAGGAACAATGGCATCCTCTGTCTTACAGAGAGAGGCCAGATCACAGTCAAGAGACTTGGAGGTAAGCCACTCACTAGATTAGAGTTGCAAAGTCTACAGTAGGTTGAATGGGAGAGGTGGAGGGGAAGCTGTGAAGGAATCTTTTTCAAAACCTTTAATGCGTGGCATTTTTGTGGCTTTCCCTCTCCAGGAGCTGATATTGCTAATCCCTTTCTAAATGGTGTTTGAACACCGCTGCCCTCAGGGGTCCGCCCGTCTCCCAGCTCCACCTCCTTATTCCCTGCTCCTTTGTTTATGCATCCTGGTCTAAATCCTTATGGGATTGATAAGGAAAATAACTGCCTTGGCATTGCACACTGTGGCACCAGAATGGTTGCCGAAGTTGATTAACAGTGGTCAAAGAGTATTTTAGGTTGACTAATTACTTGCCAGGCTCAGAAGTTAGGGAGAGGAAGCTTGCACGAGAAATGAAGGTATTCCTTTTCACTCCCTTGAGAAAATGGTCCAGGGAAGCTTTTCAGAGGGAGACACTGGAAGAGACTGGAAAATATAGTGCTTGTCATAGCAATGTTGTTAACTATTCCCAGATTAGAGAGGGCCCTTCTTTTTGGAGGAATGGTTGGGGAAGACTGATCATAACCCGTGGTGATATCCATCTGTTGGAGATTAGAGATTTGCAGGCTGCTGTAGCTGTTCTGCTGCTGGAAGTGACCTTTTCCCAAGGGGACAGACGTTCCTCCTCACCTGTGGGCTAACACAGCTTTGCTCAAGTTAGTGGAGCTGAACCCAGCTGAAGATGTGGCTTAAAGGCTGTAGTCTCAAAACCTGCCCTGATTTTTTAATAAAAAGCCCTGTTGCTTTTTATTTGCTAGAGGATATTCAATCTTCAGCACGATCTAAACTCTGTGCTGATATAAATCACCCTGAAATTTCAACGGGATGTGATGTTTCCCTTCTCTTTCTTGTGAACTGTTCCATTGTGCACCCTAGTTTATTGTAGATTGGTTCAGTAGCATTTTGTGACGGTGCTAACATGCTTTAAGTGCAGACAGGTTATTTCTGATCCTTTTTTTAATACATTTGAGAGATCATTAACAAAATACACATTGCCCACGTTCAGCAGAGAATAATCACAAATAAATACATGGATTACTAATTATTTGCTTTATATCATCATTTTACTGCTCTTTCCAAGTTTTGTCTACTAAGTGGAAGCATGGTAAGTATGTTAATATTAAGAAGATACAGCAGCATGATGGAAATTAGACAGGTTAGATAATAAATATGTTTGTTTTGTGATAACCAGTGGAAGCATATTGTGTAGGTGAGAAAAGTGTTCTTCAAAACAGGATACAGGCATCTCCAGAGATTTACTGAAGGAATGACCAGATGCTGGACCACTCTTCTTAGCTGTAAAGGTGGTTTAAGGCACACATTCATTATAGTTTCCTTTTATTTTATAGCCTCATTCAACCAAGTGATAAAACGGCAAATAGCACAGTGTGCATTCATCTCACTGGCAAACAACATGGGGTAAAGTCAGTCAATAAAGCTAATTGTACCTGGACAATCTGGTTAAAAGCATCATTAGCCAGTTGTCAGGACTACTCCTGTTTCAGTCAACAGACAACAACCACTAGATATATCACACTTGGACATTTCTGAAGTTTAGGATTAGGTCTGGCCCTTCAAACCAAGACTGCAGACCTCTTCCAAACAAACAAAGGCAGGCTGGCTTTCGCTGTTTGCAGATGTGTGCTCTGCAGGGTTAGGCACCCGCGCTCAATCTAACGACAGGAACAGCAGGGATGTTAATAATAGTAGTACGAACATATTGAACTGTGAAATAGCAGACCCCTAAGCACACAGTTACTCTAGTCGGGTAAGTTTGTACTGGATGTGGGTTTATTTGCAATGGGGAGCCAGGTCCAGCACTAAACCAGAGATGCTATCAACGGCACCAGATAAAGCCACCTCCTGCTCCTGCCTAGTTTCAGGCTCAGGCTGGTCTAGGGGTCTGCCGCTGCCGCCTTCCCCTCGCAGGCAAATCCCGGCCCCTTTCCCTTCCGAGGACCACCGAAGCGCTCGGAAATGGTCCGGCTCTGCGAACGTGCACCCAGGGCTCCTGCCCCGGCTGTCGCAGCTCTCCTGGCTGAGGACACAGGGGTGAAACTCCATCTGCCCGCGTCCAGCCCGGCAGCTGGTTTTGCCTCAGAGGCTGCAGGAAATTTTAAATAAATATTCTGTTCAGGAGGCCAAATGCCGAGGCTGGGATTTAATGGAAATATTAATCCCAGAGGGAAGCGCGCATCATGTGGGGCTCTCACAATGAGATGCAGGCTTCTGAAGATGTCTCTTAATGACATTATTTATGTTTATTTTTCAGTGCTGTGGTAGCTCCCAGGAGCTATGAACCAAGTGCCTCTTAACCCTGGGACTCTATAAACACAAGCTAAAAGGGTGATCCTGCTCCAGAACGCTTTCTCTCTTTGGCAAGCTGACATCTGAGCTGATACTCTTTTACTTAAATCAAGCTAGTAAAATATACAGTGAGTGCCTGTTTTTCCGGCTGGGTGCTTACCTGTCTCTCTCTCTCTTTGTGCTTCACTTGGCCACGTTTCTTTCACCTTTCTGCACCGTGGCATTCCTTGTGCAGCTTCATCATCTCCATTTTCAAGTGTGTGCTCCGATGCAGTCATGCCTGATAGTCCCTTGGGACAGTGTAACTAACTGAAAAAAAAGGAAAAAAAAAAAAACCCAACGTGCATTTTTTACCAGTTTTCCTGACTTTATTTCATCATGTTAGGAGCTTTCTGACAAGGAGAATGATGGTGTTGTGGTTTAACCCCAGCCAGCAGCTAGGCACCACGCAGCCACTCACGCACTCCTTGCCCTCCGCCACCCCGGTGGGCTGGGGAGGAGAATTGAAAACAAGTAAAACTTGTGGGTTGAGATAAGAACAGTTTAATAATTGAAATATAGTAATAGTAATGGTAATAGTAATAGCAATGAAAAGGAAGATAACAAAAAGAAAGTGAAATATAACCGAAGAAAGGCAAGTGATGCACAACGCAATTGCTCACCACTCGCCGATCGATGCCGAGTTAGTTCCCGAGCGGTGATCTGCCCCTCCCAGCCCCACTCCCCCCGGTTTATATACTGGGAATGACATCACATGGTCTGGAATACCCCTTTGGCCAGTTTGGGCCAGCTGTCCTGGCTGTGTCCCCTCCCAGCTCCTTGTGCCCCTCCAGCCTTCTTGATGGCTGGGCATGAGGAGCTGAAAAATCCTTGACTTAGTCTAAACACTACTTAGCAACAACTGAAAACATCAGTGTGTTATCAACAGTCTTCTCATGCTAAATCCAAACCACAACATTGTACCAGCTACTAGGAAGACAATTAACTCTATCCCAGCCGAAACCAGGATAGATGGTCTGTGGAGAAAGGTATAAAACATCACTCTGAGCCCTGCTCAGCACAGTCTCTGTCCTAACTTGAAATGGGGCAAAAATGAGGAGCTTATAGAGCATCTTATTCTGGCTGGACACATTTTGCTTTGTATGATGGGCATCTGGCAGGTTCTGGTTTGCTTTCCACATTGTTTAGCAGTCTTTTTCACTGCTACACACAGTAAAAGATATGAACACAATTAAGAGGCAACTTCTGCTTTGGCCAAAATCACATCCAAGCGTAATTTAATATTCTTTAGGGAAACAAAAAGCCACACAATTTTGATGAAATTAGGTTCCTTGTCTATATAAACTATACCCGAACTATTTTTTATGGTGGCTGAAAGCACCATTGTCACTAACACAGACAGCTTGTGGAGCAAAGGTATTTAATTTCTCCCAGAGTTTATTATGTACAGAATTGCTGTAGTCTAGTTTGGCTTGTTAAAGTTAACCTGGAATTAGTGCTTTAGATGCTAGGCTGTAAATTAGTGGTTTGGCAGGTGTTCCATGAGTGTCTGAGCAGCGCTTGTGGCTCAGCTGATGCTTTTGAAAGCAAAGCCCGGCTGAGTGTTAATGGCAGGAACTGTTTCAGCAGCTCCCAGCAAGCCAGGATGCATCCCTGTCCTCCCCACTGGTCCTTCTCTGCCCCCTTGGTGGGTTAGCTTGGAAACTCGAACCGCCTAAAACATAACCCCACAAATAAAAAGCAAATAGTCTGCAGTTGGTTAAGATCCCTGAGCAGATGCCAGCTAACAGTGTGGCCTCGTGATGGGGGAACAGCAAAAGCAAGCCGGGGACAGAGAGAGGGATCACATCAGGGCAGATTGGTATCAGCCGCAGGTGCTGGGTACCTTAGAGACCCAGGGCAGGGATAAGAAATATGTACGGAGAAGAAAAACTGTATCGCATCCAGCCCGAGTTGGAAATGAGAATCCTAATTTAACTACCTGTGGAATGGGAATTCACCCCGGTGTTGTCAACACTAGCTCAGTAATACTTGTGATGCATTCAGCTCATTGTGAATCTCTTGGGCTGGTAAAAAAAGGTGACGGAGAGGGAAATACAAGAAACCCATAAAGCACCATGAGTGGTATGGAAAAGAGAACAATTATTTACCTACTAATTACATTAGGCACTAAGAGGCACCCGCTGAAATGATCAGGTAGTGAATGAAAAGGAAATGGAGGGAAATATTTTCTCACTATGCAGAACTAAACTGGTTGGAGCGGGACCATGGAACTAGGATGTCCAGAATTGCAGAGAGTTGCTCCATACACCAAGCTATGCTGGTCAAGCCTGGAGGACACCCACCAGCAAAAGATGAGAATTATGAAATGCTGCTCATTAAGTAGGTGGTCACAATTTATTGCATGTGCAGAGGAAAACATATACCCTAGGGCAAAAATTATAAGAAAAATCTTCATAGATCGTAGGATAGTTTAGCTTGGCAAAGGTCTCAGAAGTCATCTGGTCCAAGCCCTGATCAAAGCAGGGCCAACTGTGATGCTAGGTTATGTTGTTCCATGATCAAGCAGTTTCAGTTTCCATGTGGTATTCAGAAAGAAGCTGGTCTAGATGTGCATGGACTACTCTTGTTCTCACTTTTCCTAACTTTTCAGTTCTTGACTTGTTAACAATGTTCTTGCAGTGCACTAGAGGAGTAATTCCTGGTGCTAGTCTTGCAGAGGCAGTTGGGTTGTTTGCTGTGTAAGAGTTGCAACTTGTCCTAGCAATTATAAACCCCACCTGCAATTATTTTTAGGCATAAAAGGGTAAGCTAGCTTTAAAAAGCATGTCTTAAGAGGTGTCTGAATCTAGCAAAATTGCACCATTGCCATGAAGAAATGTGCTGAGACATGTGAGCCTTGGGCAGATTTAGTCTGCTGACAGGCTGAATCTTGAGTGGCACCATCTTAGTGAACCAATTAAATAACGGGTGCTAGTTTCCTAAGGCTATGACCCAAGGGAATTTTGCGTTGTTCAGCTGAAAGTCGGAATTAGTGAGTCAAAGTCTTCCCTGAATTATACTAGTTAAACAATGACCTCAGCTTCGTTACCCCAGATTTCCATTCAACAAACACGGGGCCTTATACTGCAAATGTACAGTAGAAGGCGTTAACTTTCTGTCCAGTTTTGGAATGAAATCTTTCTCATTTTCTCTGAAATGAAGTGGCTACAGTGTGTTTCGAGAATATGATGAGAAAAAAGTTTGGTTTAATTGGGAATACAAAGGCAAAATGAGGGGAGAGGATAGCCTGCATGAAGAAATGCTTCATGCAGGGCATGAAGCTTCAAACTTAGGTAAGCTTGAAGCTATGGATTCATGAACAAGCAGGAAGGTAAAATAGGGTGTAAATTTACAGCTCAGCCTCTGATCTAGGTTCAGATTTACACGGCAAGAGATGTGTGTGTGTGTAAAAGGCTACACCCCACCTGTCAGCAGCACCGACCGGAATGGTGGGTGACACACTCACGGCCGTATGACAGGTAGCCCACATTCAACTGGGAGCTCTGGGAGCTCCAGAGCTCTTCTGCACTGACCGTCTGTGTATGTGGTGGGACCCCGAGGTCTTGGCAAGGCTGTCTACTGCAGCAGGAAAGGATAGCTTGGGGAAGGACTGCAATAAGCACAGCCCAGTAGTGCAGAACAAAGAAATGGGACCAAACTAAAGGAACCAGGAGGCAGAAGAGACATGGGTCATCGCAGAGTGACTGTGGAGAAGAATGCTTGTATATACAGTGTATGAGCAAAGCAGTGCAGTAATGAAGTGCAAACAGCAAAATGAAACTTTACAGCTTCATACAGGCCAGAATAAACCAGTGCTGTCTTAATGGCAAGAACAGCATTGTCATAGTTCATCTCCAGGAAAGGGATTCTCTGATGGGCACCCACTGGAAAGCTGTGATGAGGAAGCAGAAGCTCTTCTTTCTAGTATCTGGGAGAACTTGCGTGCTACAGCTGAGGCCACAAACCACCTATGAATTCATATGATTCAACAGTAAATCACATGAAGGAATGATGGTTCCCCATGGGGACTCACAAAGCAATGGCAATATTGAATCAGGAGTGCAGACAAGGAAGAGCTTCACAGCAAAAGCAAAGCAGGGAAATTTTTCTGCCAGCGTTGCTCTACTGCTGTTGGCTATAGGTAATCTATCTCCTTGTAATGTGCTAGGCTTTGATGGGCTGGGTGGCCAAGATGCTGCTTTTTATCAACGAGCTTGCCTGCTACAGCCTTCTGGGAATGACATCCCGGAGGACACAGAAGCCCAGGAGACCACCAGTCCCTGCCCAGGCAGTAAATGGGAGCAAAGGAGCTGAAGAATGGAGACTGCAGACCCGTGAAGAGGTCAGAGTGCCTGTGGCTAACAGCCCAGTGAGGCAGAAAGAAAGGCAGGAGCCCCCATGAAACGTGGATCATGGGAGATAGCAAGGGACTGGGAACAATGGTGACAATAAGATCAGTAACACAGTGCTGTTCGCTAGCTGGAAACTTGGAAAAGGTCCAGAATATGAAGAACTTCAAGTCATCTGCTGATGGAGAACAGCCACAAGCAAGGTAGATGGGTAACCAAAAGGAAAAGCTGGCACCTGCCCTGCAGAAGGAAAGCAGCTTGAAGACAAACCACCAAACCCCGAAGTGGGTTCAGTGGGCATCCCAGGGTTGTGAGGCCCATCGTTCCGCAGTGGGAGTTCACGGAAAGACATGTCCTCAGGAGGAGTCGATATCAAGGAAATCCTGCCACAGTGAGTCAGGAAATTCCTGAGTAGTACGCAGGAAATAAGACTTGGAGAAAGTCCTCCAGAGGCTGGAGAAGGAGGAATTTGGATGCAGCAACACAGTGCTTGCTTTTGCACATCAGGTCATGGGCTACAAGGCTAAAATGTCTGTAGGGTGTCACTGAGCCTCTGAGGCTTCGCTGCCTGGGAACCTTTTGTACTGGGACCACCAGCCAGCCGGCGGAGGAGCAGCACCCGCTTATTTGAGCTGGTGGTGGTTTCGGAGCTGGTGCCGGCCTGACCCGTGTTCTGCTGGACTCCTGCTTTTGGCCCAAATGGGAAAAAAACTAAATTCTTCACCCAAATTCTTCACCCGAGGCTTTTGTTTTTGACTTTGTACCTCTGCTGGGAAGAAAACCCAAATAAAACCCCAAAGCCCGAACAGAAAGGGTTTGTTACCGTTTTCCAGTGGGGATCGTTGCCTTTGATTCCTGACTCCTGATTTCTATCCCCCCTCCCGTGAAGGTGAAGGTCCCCCCGGTGCCGGTGTCGCCGGCGGCCGGTCCGCAGAGCAGCAGTGCCACCTCCCGGCTGCGCCTTCCCTCCGAGTTTTCCTAAACTTTCGCATCGTGAAAAGGGATGGGCAACCCCCCCCCCACTCCCCCTCCGAGCTAACTCATCCCAGTAAGGGGGTGAGAGCCGGACTGGGACCGCCGGGCTGCGCTGCTGGTGCCTTACCTTCGCTAGCCCTTCTCCTTGGAGAAAACGTCTTCTGGTTCCTCTGGCAATGAGTTCATAGAAATATCGTGTCCATTCCCTTTGTCGATCTAGAGAAGATGGGACGTGTGACCTATTTCTCCAAGAGCTACCCCTTTTTCGTGGCTGAATTTCGTTCCACTGTGGCAGTTCCCTGCTAAGCCTGGGTTTGGGCATCGCTGTTTTTCTATCGTTCAGGTCCAATGGGATCCAAGAAAGACAGAAGGAAGGTCTTCACTCATCAGTTCGGCATTTCATCAGTCTAATCATCGAGAGCGCTTCATAAATTATGCTAATGTGCTGGAGCTGGAAATTTCCTTACAAAATATCCTGCTCCCCCATTTCTAGCACTATTTAAGGTGTCGACATCAGTCCACCTGGGAAAGAGCTCCAGGGCACTACCCCATTCTCTGCTCAGACACATTCGTTCCAGCCTTGCTCGTCACTGGGGTGGGCCTTGTGTGGTTACAGGTCCGACCTCCTGCAGCGGCAGGCAACCACGGCAATGTCATTGCTTTCCCTTGCCCATGTGGTCAGCGAGGTCTGGGAAGACTGTGGTTAGGGTAGATGTCCCTGAGAAAGCAGTATTTCAAAGCTGAGTAAACTGATAAGCTGGGGAATTTATTTGCCCAGAGTTGTGAGTTTTGATTTCCTTGCCTCTACTGAACATACTGGACACTACTGAATGATTTTTGTCAAATCATTTCAACAGTGCTGGATTGTTGTTGAACACAATGCACACACATCCCCTCCCAGCTGGTTTGAGAAATAGATGATTTGAAGTCTCGTCTGTCCTCAGGACTTGCTCCACATTGCTTAGGTTTTACCACACCAGACGGCATGGAGAGCTTCGTTATTTAGGGTCATGGATTAAAATACTGTAAATTGCTGTAAGTTGACACATCCTCTGGTCTCTTTCATTTAAAATGTATCCCAAGTGGCAGAGTAGTGAGTACTAGTACTGGGCACTGATTTCTCTCGTCACCAGATCTTTCTAGGAAGCACAAGCGCTGCAAGGCGCATTTTTAGGGACTCCAGCCTGATTGCTACCTGTATGCATGCGTGCTGCAATGCCTCCTGCAGGATGCTTTGAGCTCTGTCCTCAACTAAGCTGAGAATTCAACCCCAAAATCTTTTGTGTGTTTCTGGAGAAAAGCTTCTAAAAGTGATATGTTTCGTATTGAATCCGTTTAGGCCATAACTCTGCTTGGAATGACTCAGACTTTGAGTTAGGTTTGCAGACGTTTGACTTTCTGCAAGCCTCTTGAGGGGAGCTGTACATTTTTCTGACTGCAAGTTTTAGGAGCGAATATTTTTTTAATGTCACTTTTATACATACTATAATGGCCTTGCCATAGACCACTTTTACGGAAACCAAATAAAACTCAATTTCCAAGTGCTACATGGACTTCAAATTCTGAATGCTTCACAGAAATGTTGGCAATTGCTACTTACTTTTCCTGCAGCTGTCCACACAAAATGACTTTCTATGTCATTGCTAGTGTTTCTAGCAACTCTAATCAGAACCTGAAAATTACTTTACGACAATAGCTATACCTACGTGTATAAAAAGTGTATATATATATATGTCCATGTATGTATGTACACACACACACATGCACTTACCAGTCAGGAGGAGCGGACAAGTGGTATATGCTTTTGAGGCCAGCTTTTCTGATGATCCACATTTTGATCATGTCAGCATTTTGAATCCATAAAAGCCAGCCTTAGTGGAATTTCCACCCACTGCATTTTCCAACCCTGAAGCTTGCTCCACATCTCAGAGTTTGCCTAGTAGAAATATTTTGATTAAAGGTCTAATTGCAAAAGTAAACCCAAAATGCTTAGATAGGTAAAAACCCAAGCCTTGATACAGTTTTATCAAGATGTAGATGATACATACCAAGCATTTTATTAGCAGGGATTAATTAATTATCATGTGGGGTTTTGTGTGCAGGAACATGAGTGAGTTCTGGCCAATTTCACCTCTAAGCTCACCTTCCTCTCCCAGGTCTGTAGCCAGCACATAGGTAGGGATCCTATATATTTCTGCAGCCTTTATAGCTAGACCACTGTGATTTTTTGCTTCCTGGTTGAGGATTACAATTTCATTATAAAGTACGTTTAGCAAACTAACCTCTAACTGTGTCCAAGCTCTATCTGTGTGTGTGGCGGGGCATGGGTGGGTGTGCAAGGGAAAGCTGGATCACTTTGGTTGTGTAAGAGTAGTTAGATACACATCAGCAATAGAAACTGGTTCCGGTCAGGTCTGCCAGAACAGTGCATTCAGATTCCATAAAATGTGCAAATAGGAAACAAAAGTCAATATCATGTCAGAAATTTGCCACACTTCTTGCTGCCTCTGTTCGATAAATGGCCCTAGTAGTTGCTTAATGTGCTAGGCTGTCCCAGGCTGTGTTCTGCAAGGTGGAGGGAGTCCTTGGACATCTGTTGCCATCTCCTTCCCATGGTGGTTGTGGGTAGTGGGGTGGAGAACCTGGTCTTCTTTGTAGCCAGAGTTTCCAAAAATTAGTATGTCGATGAGGAATTTTTGGTGAAGTCCCTGTTCAATGACCGACTTGGTGCTTTATTTGTTGGAGCATTTTATTCTTTGAGAACGTCACTCTGGGTTCCCCTGGGTGCTGGATAAGGGGGATTTAAAGGATGGATCAATGATAATGAGCCATTTAAACCACTGTAAAGTACTCGTAGAGGACTTTCTGTCACTTCAGGCATCAGTGCATACAAGTGGTAGAGTTCTTTACTGTCTTCAAACAAGAGAAGTGGTGATGAAGGGTATGCATTTTATTGGTGTTCATATATAATGACTCATGTTGCTCGATTGAGATTTCCGTGCTTGTGAGTCACAGAGACCTTTGGAGCAATTATTTCTAAAGCTTTGACAATTCACAGTGATATTGCTAAGCCTAGGATGACCCTGAACAACAGACTGGAGAAAGAAAAAGAATGGCTTAGGGAAAAAGGGAAGAAATAGATCCAGAGAAATTAAAAAGAAGGGGAGATAATGTGGGCAGGCTTTGGTGGATGTGAGGGGAAATGGAAGAAGCAATATTTGTATATAAAATGGAGCTAGAAAGGTCTTAGCAAATGGTTGATGCTATTGATTTAATCCAGTGTGACACATTGGTCCATGCATTCATGTAGCAGTTTTACTAAAACAAAACATAAACCCCCCTAGAGTTTAAATGCTGTGCTTCTGGTAATGAGCTGCTCTATCATATGACTCATTTAGGCAAACACACACTTTAGAGTTCTTTTAATGCTGATTTTCTAATGTGTTAACCGGCTACAATGAAGACTTCTAAACTGTGACTGCTCGGCTGAGCTGACCACTCAAAACCTGTAAAGCTCAGAGTGATGATCCCCACTGAGCTGAGCCATGGCTTGAAGTTGCCATCAGTCATCCACATCACCCGGGCTTCTTCAGGTCACTTCTCTCAGACTCCCACACATCGTCCGACATGCTCATTTGGGTGCAGCAAGGCAGGTTTATCGAGGCTCCTACAGGAAAAGGGAGCTCAAACCATCCTGCATTCGCAGGTCTTCCCTCTTTGCTCAGAACGGAACTCAGTCCTTCCTATCAAGATTTAACTTTGGCTCTGAGTCAGTTCCTCAGGCATTTCGTAGGGAAATGTTGCCATGTGAAGCATGGACGGGAGGGTCGGCTGAGCCGCCACAAACAGAAGGCGGCTGATGTAGCGTGTGGTTATCCCTGCTCAGAGGACACACTGGGTAGAAGTTAAATTTTCTTTTAAGTCTTTTCCAGAGTTATCCTGCAGGAGAGCAGAAGAAGATGCTAGAAAGATGTAAAGGCAAAAGGAGTTTGCCTCCCACATAGCCAACTTAACAATACTACTCTTTAATTTAGAAATGCCTTCAGGTGCAGATAAAGCTGAGAAGTTACTAACTGGTTACTTTAATGCTCAGCGCTGGGGACAGACGTTCATGCAAATCCCATGGAAGTCAAAAGAATCTGCACAGGCTGAATGGAAGCCACAGCTGTTCTGTTGTGTATTAAGCCACTGATCTTGTGTCGTGCGTATACCACATCATAGGTGAAATGAAGACAGTAAGCAACTCTACCACATGGGCATGCCACCACCAACAGAATGGAAAACAGACATTCCGGTTTGCCCATTTGCAGAGATTTCCGATCTGCCTTTTGGCACTCTCAGGGATTGAACTGGTTCAACAGGCAGGATTTCATCTGAGTTGAGAGAATCTAATAAAAGAAGTCATACCTCTCAAGGCCTTTTTTTTTTTTTCTGAAAGGCTGCTCTGAATCAATACACTGGAGATAACAGCCTTGAACAAGACGAGCTAGAGGAAGGGTTGTTTTGATAGTTATGAATTCAGTACTCGGGCTCATGAACTTCTCCCTCAGCGACTCAAAGCTGAAATATTCTTGGTGACTGGAACAGTAGATCGCAGAAGTGGGGAGGGAAGGAGTCACGAGGGGAGGGAGGGAGCAGACGAAAGGCCACGGGTCACAGCCAGGAGTGCACGATACCAGCTGAATTCAATTTCCCTAGACCTGTTGTAGCCACTTTCTTTGATCCTGTGGGATCTGCTGTGGATCACAGAGCAGAGCACAGCTGTTATTTTTCATTGTGGTCAAGCAAACCCCAACTGTCTCTCCCTACCAGAATGGGCCACTGCATTGCTTTTTCAGCTGTTCTTCTCTTCCTTTCATGTGTGTAACAGACTGAGGAGAGCTACTGAGAACACCGCTGAGCAGAAGTATGCCAAAGTCATCAGAAGAGGAGTGTGATTATGTTCTAAGTGTGGTAAGTGGAGGATGAAATTGCCCTAAAATAGCACATCTTGACTAGATCTTCCTTGTGAATTTTCAACCTTGTTACTCAGGAAACCGGACTATTTCTAACTAAGAAAGACTTCACTATGAAGAGAACTACAGATGATGTATGCATAACAGGTTGTCAAGACCTCAGTGTCTGAGAAGACAGATAAGAGACTGGATAACTTTTCTCTCCAAGGTTGCTGGTTCCAATCCAGATGTTGGCATCGCTGAGTCTCCCAAGCGTAGACCAGCATGTATTCCTGATGACATTTCGTTTGCCTCTATTAAGTGGTATAACGGTTTCACTCCAGTCTCTGGATGACCTTCCAGACATGGAATAGAGGCTTTTTCAGTGGCAGAGTCAGCACAGAAAATGGCAGCTGGGACAACCGGTGACTTTCAGCCATTGTACAGTTCCCACAAGTCAGCATGGCAGCCGAGACAGAAGTTGCCGGTACCATTTCCAAGTGCTTTGGAAAGGGATGTGCTTATTTATTTGAAACCTTCTGCAAGTCCTAAAGAAGAAGAAAGGGAGGAAAGCTAGAGAGGTAGCTGGTGCTTATAGCAAAGGGCTCATTCTGCTGTAAGAAAGATTTGGGTAGAGTTAGTTCTTCAGACTGACAACAGACGAAGGAAGGATGTGCTTGCAGCTGATGGCCCTGTCTCCTGCTGAACTAGCTCCTGTGAGTTAGTCCTGAGAGTTCTTGCCAACATCCTTCTTTTCACTGTAACATTTGCTTAGACAAGAAGGAAAAACGTCATAAATGGCATAAAAACTGTTCAAAGCATACAAGAGCATTTCATGCCAGCAAGAGATCGAGCTAACTTTTTCTTTCTCTAAAAGCTTTCTGGAAGACATCCAGCAGCCTTTTATTCTGGCAATTACATATCTACATTTTCAGGCATTTGTATTCTAATGGTTCTTTAGCTATTTTTTTTTTTTTTTAAACTAATGATATTGTGGGATATATATTTAATTGACCCTTCAGGGCATTAAACTAACTGTCTGAACATTTAGGAAAAGCAGCCAAGTCTGACATTGTGTCGTAAAATAAGGGAGCTTGCCAGAGCCTGGACACAGAAGCCTTGTGCATGAGAGCTTGACCAAAGCACAAGCAGAAATCTGATAGCTGGAGAAATACCCTGTAGTTAACGGGCATGTAAACCAAGGAACCACTGTGAGATTAAGTATCAGGTACTATTACACTCTGCTGCACCAGGACGTCTTTCTGGTTCAAAGACCTATTTATACTAGAACCCTTTACCAGGCCTGAGCCCCGTATATAAATGCAGACCCTCTCTAGGTATAAGGAGGCCTTTATTTTCTCGTAGTGAAACAGAGGTTCAGCTGTGACCTTTGCTGGCCCTGGCTCCCACCTCTTCCCAGGGCTCTCCTCAAGCAGCTAAGTGACTTTTTGAAGTGGGGAGACCAGCAACAAGGGGAATTTGTGTTTGGTTCCACTGAGGCTTAATGAGACCTTTATTATCACTTGTCACTGCCTCTACTGATGCTGGAGCTCGGGGAGTTTTTTAAACAGATCAAGGCACGTTTTAAACTCTTACCCCAAGGCAAATTGGCCACTTTGTCTGATCACAGCCTCTATGCTGATATAAAGGTCCATCTGTGAGACTGCACAGACAGCTCTTGTAAAAAACCCCACTGACCTTGGTACGTGCTTCAAACGTTATGTACTTAGTATTAGTCAATAGCTTCTCAGCTGCTGGAGTTTTCTTAGGGCTCTGTGTGTGTGTGTGTGTGTGTCTTTATCACCATAAGGGCAATATGTATTCTTTGAAACAGCTAAGTAGCTTTTAGCAAGATATTGGAAAGGTGAGGTGGTAATAATAGCTGCAGAGTGGCCTTCCTTGTTAGCCAAAGTGCTATTGAAAGGATCTTGGCATTTTACACCATACAACTGCTGTGTTTGGAATAGGAGGGCTTAGAAACCTTGAGGTGCTAAGTCTGCAGTAAAACGGTACAAATAAGTGATTTGCAGTTTACTGGCTGTGCTAAAAAAGTTCCAAACCAGGAAAACAAACAACTTAAATTCATCCGACTTTAGGAAAATTTGAAAGCAAACAAATATTTTTGTATAATTTTCAAGATTATTTTTATCTTTGTCAAGGAAGAAAGCAGTAGATACATTGTGTAACAAAGCTGGTTTGAAATAAAAAGCAAAACAATGATTTTGAAATGTCACTTCACAATTATAGGAGCTAAGACTGTTGGGCATGTGTAGTTGCATAATAATAAAAGCAATAGCACATGCTTGTATATCACTTCTCATCTCCCAGTGGGTGGATCAGTATTTGATGGAATTTTGTTTAATAACGCTAAAAAATGTTCCTGTCATGGTACATTGCTTTGGGAGAAATGCTTTTGATTTTCCATTTTAAATTCTTTTTCACTCAGATGTGTTTAAAACTCCATAATACTCCAGAGGTTGCATGTTTCTGCAGAGCTAGGTGCATCGCTTGCTTTCGTATGCTCCACCAGCTACTGCATTCTATAACTTGTGGTGCTTAAGTAAGGTTGTAAAAAAACACATTGAAAACATAGCATCTAGGAGCCTATATTTTGAATACAGTTAAGTCTCCAAGTCATTCAGAAGCTTTGCATTTTTTCCCAACACATCTGTTTACAGAATGAAAAATAAAATTGTAAAATAATCTTTGCACATCACAACTGAAATAAAAGAATAAACATTCAAATCATCTGAAATACCAAAAACCATTCATGGAGGCGTGGTGGATTAGGGAATAGCTCTGATATGCATCTGCTGTGTATTTTGTTATCTTTTCTTGATGCTTCAATTCCCTTTTTGCCAATAATTTCCCACATTTGGAAAATGCTTTGAGCTTTAGGAAAAAGCATATGAAGTAGGGCAATAATACCTTGTTATCATTACCAGCAGTGTTACTGCAAGTGACGTGTACTTTTGCTGTTTCAGAACGTAAACACCCTGTATCACCCGCCTTCACTGAGTACGGAAAGTCACTTCTTTATCCTGGAAAGGCTTTGCTGTGAGGACAGTTAAATACCAGGTGAAGCTTGTGCATTGCAGGCATGCCACAAATTTTAACCTCCTGTAGATGTTGGCATTGAGCTACCCTTCGGTGTAAAGTGCCTGCGCTAACGTATATAAAAACAACGGGGTAGCTGCTTTCTGCTCTTATCCTGAGTTCTTTTTAAAAACTGCTGTAGCATTTTAAGGTTGTAAATGAATGCAAACCACAGTCCAAGCTGCTGCTTTTGAAGCTCAATCTCCAGCTTGTTGCTGTGGGTTTTTTTCTCGTGAGAGGGCTCCCATTACAGTAGGACATCTGTCCAGCTGGAGAGTCCTGGTGCCCTTAACAGCCTGAAATATTTTGGGGTTTGGACCTTTACAGATAGGGTAAATTAAAACTGGTTTGTGGATCAAAAGCAGTTCCCGTGTTGTCCTGTGATCTCAGTGACCCTTGGCTGGGATCTTACAACCTCAGGAAGGGGCATCACCGTCGCTGTCATTTGGTGGAATCACCTCTTTGATTTGCAGCAAGAACCCTGATTTCAAAAGCAAAACAGCACATAAAAAAAGTGAGTAAATTGATGTAAAACATTCACACCTTATTTTTTCTTTAAAACTAACTCTTTCTTCCATCTGTCTGTGGCCTAAGCAGTGTTGTGTGTCTGTACCACAGGGTAAGACGGCACAGCAGCTGTGGTCATCAGGGAGCAATTTCTGGCTGTGAGGGCAAGATCCCCCTCAGCCCGCCTGGGGTGATGAGCAGTGAATAAGAAGAGTGAATATATGTTCCTTCTTTCCCAAACATGAATGCTGTGTTACATATAAAGAGTATAAACCCGACATATAAAAATATATTTAAAATATATAAAAATATATATATATATAAAATATATATATATATATATAAAATATATATAAATATAAAATAGCCAAAATTTCAGCTGCTGTGCTTAGTGGCCATAGGGTTACTTATGTGAGGCTATAGTGTAAGGCTAAGTCCTCAAAGGTGCATCAGTGTTGGAAGGTGTGGGATTGTCTGAGCTTGTAAGTAGATTTGGTTCCTAACTTCTGTTGCCCACTTTAGCAGATTTTGAAAGTCTTGACAGACATCTCTTGCAGCCTTCAGCCAGCTAAACAACTTTGAAACCCTTTCCGTGATGTCTGGAAAAGGTTGAGGGTAGCTGGTAGCGCTCTCTCTAACTTACCTTGTATCAGCCCCTTCGTGAGACAAATCTGGCATGACAAATCAGATTCAATGAGAATATCAGCTTATTAGTTTCATGCTGAAAGCCTCTTGCTAAAGGACTGGTGTGCTGCCCTTCCTCAGGGGGGGTTGCTCTCCCACTGGCAGGGCGTTTGCGGTTTTTGCTGGGGAAGAGCTGGCTTTTCAGTGTGAATGAGAACAACAGAATTAGGCCTTGCATTTTTCCTCAGTCTTATCTCAGGCTAAACTCCAGTGGAGTTAGTAGCCCTGTGCCTAACGAGGGTGGTAAGGACTTCAGGGCTTGGTCTATAACTGGGTCCACTGTAGAATGTTTTACATCATAAGGTGTGAATGTTTTACATCCATTTACTCACTTTTTTAATGTGCTGTTTTGCTTTGGAAATCAGGGTTCTTGCTGCAAATCAAAGAGATGATTCCACCAAATGACAGCAACGGTGATGCCCCTTCCCGAGGTTGTAAGATCCCAGCCAAGGGTCACTGAGATCACAGGACAACACGGGAACTGCTTTTTGATCCATGAACCAGGCTGCCAGAGCTGGTGATTTTGTTCCCTGACAGTGGCTGAGAGAAGAAGATGGGCCAGGGTGTTGCAGTCTATACGGCGTGGGGGAAGCTGCTTTGCCAGGGCTGGTGCTCTGCTGTCTCAAGAAGAGGCAGCAGAAAAAAAAACCTTATTGCTCTCGTATTTGCATCATTTTCCTGTGAATGACTGTTTTATTTTTCCAAGCACAGGGGTGTCCCATCGAGTAGCAGACGGCGAATTTGTGACAGTCTCTCAAGTTATCAAAACCCTGGAAGAGTTTGGCTGGGTAAGAGGGATGGGGAAAGGACATTTGCTTTCCAGCGAGGAGTGGGGTCGTGGCTCGTCCTGACGGTCTCCGCGTCCTTGGATGCAGTGGGACCCGCTGGAGCGGAACGTGGCTGCTGGAGGCACGGTGCTGCCGCTGAAGCATCACATCTCCTGCTCTGGGGCTCCGAACGTGGGACATCACCCACACTGGGACACGGGTGCTGCAGCGGGGCAGGCGCTGACGCTGCTCTGCAAAGGCAGGGGAGAGCTGCCCTGCGGGGAGAAGAGACTGTCTCGGGGTCTTGGACTCAGGGGTGACGTGATGGATACAGATCTGGGCTTTTCCCATGAAAAGGTATTGAGGTCTCTGCAGTTTGGGGGTGGTATCGGGGTACTTTCTCATTAGGTTTGCCAGTTACGGCTGGTAATGGAGGATGGTGGTGCAGGAGAGTGACAGGTCCATGTCCCCTTTGCGGTGCAGCTCCCGGCAAGGGAACCTCTAAAGTCCCAGCTGGAATGGGATTTCATTTAACAATCAAAAAGCCTCAGCAGTTGGTTTATGGGTATTTTCAACAGTAACTAATGAGCAATAGGTGGTTATGGTGAACTCTGATGCTCCACCTAAAAATCTGAATGAGAGCTGAAATAGCTATTGAGTTATTCTTTTATTTCTTTTCACGGTGAGACAACAAATAGATCTGGAGTTCTGCCAATGTATTTGCAATTCAGAATCATTCATTGGATTTCTTCAAGTAATTGGCTTTGCAAATCTTTGCACGTTCACAATAGCACAGTTGCACATCACAGTTCATGCTGTGACAGTTAATAGATATAAGGCTCTGATCCTACTGAGTATGAAATCCTGGCATTAGTGAAACCAAACAGGAGTTTTGACATTAATTTAATCGAGACTAGGATTGAATCCTGATGCAGTCCTACCGACTCCTTCTTTACACTCTCGTATTCATGGCAGAGATGAAGTTCAAATACGTTTGTTGACTGGGTAATACATGCAGCCAGATCTGTTTGAAAGCGAAGTCAAACATCTGCACCACATCGGTCGACTAGTGAATTTTAAGAACTCGCACATAAATCAGTAAATTAGAAGATTAAGCCTCCTTCCCTGCTAACAGATCACTGCAGGCATTTTTTGCTGAACGGCACGTTGCTGACAAGATTTGGCAGATGGCAAATGATTTTTCTCTTCATGAATATTTGTCAGTGGCTGATTGACAGCTGACAGGCACTTTTTCTCTAGACAACAAGAAGCCCATTTCCCCCATCACTGTATTTATGGAAGCATTGCTTTCCTCGTTTCCAGATGTGACCTGGGTTTGTATGGCCCGGACCCTTCCCAAAAGCCCAGGGTGGGAAGCTCTCACTCCTACGAAGAGCCAGCAAGGAAAATGCGGGTAACTGGTACCAGTTTTCGTATTTACGCAGACCAAGGCCGGTGTTATTGGGGTTTGCACCAGGAGGTGGCAGGGTCGTGCTGTTCATCCAGCCTTTCCCTGCACCAGTTACTGATCCCGTGCCTTTCTAGGACGGGGTTTTAAAGCTCTCCCAGGAGCTACTCTGTCTTGTTTAAAAGATATCAAGCCTGTGGCTGGCATTCATGGAAAATATACTGTCTGTGCTCAGCAGTTTATTTAAAGAGCTATCACTCTTGACTTGAGACTGACCTGAGTTAAATCCCCCAGATTCAAACAACCACAAGCTTTATGAAAGTGCACCTGAAGGACAGAAATTTCAATTTAGGCTGTCTTTTCTCCAGACACTTCTGTTCTACTCGTTGTTCCTCAGACACCTAGAAAACTGTGCAGTAGGTGATGCCAACCCAACTCTTCCAGCTGACCTTTTCTGCCCCCTCCTCCCTCCTTGCATGTTTTCTTTGATTAAGCATACTCTGAAAGTGAGGTTTGTTTGTTTTTTTTTTTTTAACTTTTTTTTTACTGTTACTCCCATCTTCAGCACAGTTCACTCTGTCTTTCGAGCTCTGAAAGACAGAGGGATGATGCTTTTATGCATGGTATGGAGAGGGAATCCTTAACTTGTTCTACCTACCAAGCCCACCAACTCGGTCAGCAGTCACAAAATCAGAGAGGTAAAGAAAATGTCACTGCCTGTTGCCATTAAGGCAGGAGCCTACTTTGTTTGGCTCAAGGAAAAAAAGCAAGGTCATTTGCGTTGACCTTTCGGTAAATATAATAGTTTCCGCTGCTATATTTTATAGCCCTACCCAAAAAATGAGTGACATACTGCGGTGACTTTCCAACCACAGACTAAGTGTGAGGTTTGTGGTAGAGGGTTTTTGGACTTGTTTTGGGTAGTGGCTAAGGCCACGCAAGCTACCTGGATAACTGGTTTTTGCTATTCTGTTATAGATGCATGTGTGATTGCCATAAAAAATCAAATTGGATTTTGAAGGAAATCATTAATGATAGTAATAGCAGTGACAGTGATTAATTGATCAGATGGGAAGCACGTGCCTGACCCATGACAGTCACTGGAAATAGGGTACTTCTTAGTCAGTGGCGACTTACTGCTTTAAGTGTGGGAGACCACAGTCTCTGTGGACGGTGCCCAGCCCAAATGCCTGCAGAGCCCATCCATATTTCAGTGCTAACTCATTCCTGCCTGCCTCCCATTATGCCCACACGGTGTTTCAGTGTGAGAAAACTTGGGGTCGGTGGCTGCCCATCCCGCTGCCAGCCCCGCTCCTGCTGCCGTACCTGCCCGCGCTGGCTGCCTGCACTGTGCCAGACAGAGTGGTGGCATCGATGCTGGCCCAAAATATGGCCGGGCATTGCTTGGGGAGACACAAAACCATGCCAGAAACCAGGGTGACTCTTTCATGTTATAGAGGGCCAGGGCCAGCGCGAGGTGGGGAAGCTCTCTGTGCCTGGGGCTTACAGCCTGGAAGGATGCTGCGAGTCCGCAAGATCTCCTGGGCAACGTGTTGAGGACCAGGGGAGATTTGGCTAGGGGCTGCTGTACCCCCATCGTGCGTGCCCTGCTTGGAAGGGTGCAGCGTCAAACCGAGACGGTCATTCCTGTGCGCAGGAGAGCCAGACGGGCTTGTACCAGACGTGAGCCCTTGCCGAACCTGCCGTGTAGGCAGGGCAGCTGGCCACAGGGCTCCGGGCAGATGACGAGCTCAAGCAGAGGCAGTCTGAGGGACTTTGGTTCTTCTCCGAGTCAGGTCTTCAGCTAATGGATGTGCCTTCCGTGCAAGCAGTGGAACAGGGTGAACGGCAGAGCTTCGTGGAGAGGTGAGCACCCTCAAATCTTTCTGCAGCTCCCTTCCTCGCCCCAGTTCTGCGGCTGGGGCTGGCTGCCTCCCCTCTCTCTCCTCCTTGGTGCCGGAGGGCTTTAATGGTGATGGCTGTCTCATAGTTTGGCTGTACAGCAGTTGCGTGGACGATGTAACACCATCAGGACAGGAACAGCAAGCAGGCAGCGTTAAGCCTCTCTTTGTCAAGAGCCCTGGGTTGTTATTACAGTACACGCTCTGACTCCAGCACGGTTCATCGGGTACGAGCAGGACTTTAGTCCCGAGCAGTACGCGTGATCTACAGCTGTCACCTTTATATTATCCTCCTGCCAGAGCCTCAGTACCCAGAGTCGCTCCAAGCCACGCTGTGTTAGATTAAAGGGAAGGCACAGCTGAACTGCTCTGCAGCACGACCCAGACCAGAGCTGTGTCAGTGCCAAAACCAAATGGGTTGCCTAGCTTGAAGACTGTTTTGAAACAACCTGCCCAGCCAGGTTTAGTCTGGTACCACCAGAGGCATCGCCCCTTTGCCATCAACGGCTCAAGGGAGCCAATTCACAGCATGGGGAAAAAAAAAGATTTTCAAGCAAATATTCCCATCTCAAAGATATTTTCTGAAAGCTCCCATGTAAAATAGTGCTTTGGTACCATGGGACTCAGACAAACTGGCCATAGTTACTGTCCAGTAACTGTCTGAGATGCTTTGAAAAACCTGTAATTCACTGCTTTTTGTACCCAGACCACTTCAGGAAGGGGACGAGGTTGGTGTCCATTGCTTGAGCTATTTGTGCTGACACACAAAGAAGGGGACCGTACTCCACACCAGGCCTGGAAATCAGTTCATTAACATTATCTCTGACTTTTTTTCTCAGCTGCCATTTCTTTTGTTCTGGTGTAGATCCCTTTTTGTCAGCTTGTTCCTACCTAATTCAGAGGACCAGCTGGTCCCTGTGCTTCTGAAAAGGCCCTTGCAGTGTTCTCCAGTAATTGCTCAGCACGATCTTGCATACAGCTGGGGGAAGGCGCTGCTCTGGTCATCGGTAAGACATATTTGTGTTTTTTACAAACTGGAGGAAGTTTCAGAGAGTCTGCAGCATGCATAGGCAGCCTGCTTTTATTTGGTTGCCTGATCATTTAATAAATGCTTTCAGTCAAATGTATAGGAGGAGGAAGTCTTTGCATGTGGAGGTTTGAATTTTTTCAAACAACTTCTCAAGACTTATAAGTTTGTTTTCTCTTCTTAAAGCTTTATATTTTCATTTTTTTTCCCCTGAGATTTTGAAGGCGAGGACTGGACTCTCTCATGTAACCGTATGAAACCTGGAGTGACTGTTCGAGGGAAAATATCACATGAGCTGGCTACACTCTCTATGTAGAATACAGATATGGGTCAGAAAGGCCAGGTCACCTTGGGGACTAGCAGTGCCAAGCATCAGGGCACAGAGAAAAACTGTGCGTTGTGAGCACTACACAGCAACCCTTTGGTAAGGGACTAGCAGTGGTGGGTCAGCTAGTGGCATCAGGAGGACAAGCACCCTGTCACCAGTGTATAAGCCCACGTTCGAGTGCTTCCTAAATCTTACAGGTTTTAAAACTGCATTTTCTACCTCACAGGAGAAAATCTGGGCAAAGATTTTTTTGGAGGAATTTCAGGTAAGCACTGTCCCTTTGCACCCATTGAAGCTGTTGGACACCAAAATACTTTAAAAAGTCCAGACCTAATTCCCTTTCAAAGCGCAAAGCCTATTCCAAGCTCTTTTCCGTTGAATTTCTGGTGGCTAACCTAAGCGGTTCCTCGGCACGCTAGCGGCTGTGAGTTGAATTAAGTGCCTGCACCATCCGTGAGCCTAAACCCCAAACTTGCTACCTGGTTTTCTTCACGCGTCTCACCCTAAGTATTACGACCAGCCATTGCCAGGCTATCTCCAGAGCTGCCACCAGCGGGACGTGAGTTTGGAGCCTGACACTTTGCTCCTCCAACCCCGGAGGAAAACAGCCAGCATGTTTCCACCAGCGATTTCAGCGCTGTTGGGTTCAGGTTTGGCTTTCCTTTTGGAAGCCGGCCAGGATGTTTGAAGTCCCCTGCTTGTGAGGAGGAAGCCTTGGCCTTGGGCTGCTTGCTGGGTGATTGCAGCGGAGCTGCGGACCCCAGGGAACGGGGACACCCCACGCCGATGGGTCCCGGTGGGAGCAAGGCTGCGAGCTCGGCACGGGGCATGTCCGCAGGGGGCTGAGCCCACGTCCCCCAGCCGGGCTCTGCCAACCTGGGGCTGTCTCTGTAAAGCCTCTCCGCTTCGGTGTCTTTGCTGGCATCCTTGTAAAGCAAAAAGAGATCATTTTGGACTACATCTGTGAGGCAGGTCTGGGAAGCTGCTAAAATCCTTCTGGCCGCACAAGGGAATTTTAGTGCTCGTTTGGCAATATTTCATTTCTAGAAGTGACTCTCTCGTAAACACCTGTCCTCCATGTCCTCCTTGGCTATTTTCCTCCATTCTCCATAGCAGCCAAAGCGTCATTGACTTTTGAAGGGTTAGGAGCTGCTGCTTCCAAGCAATGTCTGGAAAAAATTACTTCAACAGCAAAAGATCCTCTAACAGAGATCCTGGAAACACTACCTCCCAGCAACCTCAGAAACAACTCGACAGAGCAGATGTGCCCACGGTGCAGCCTAAAAGCAGAATGTAACCCGTAACGTGCTGGAGTGTGGCCCAGGGCTGCCTCCTTGCTGACTGGAGCCTGGGAATGTGGGTCTGGTTTTGCTGGAGGCTTTCCATGGCAGGTGGTGGTAAGCAAGACTATCTGCTTGCAGGGAAGACAGAAGATACTGAGCCTGCCTCTATTTAAAGGTAATAACTTTTCAAGTTGTTTAGAGAATGGTTGCTGCCTTTGAACAGTCTCTGTATGTAGTAAAGAAGTGGGTAGGAGCACAGATAAGGTTGTCCAAGTTTCCCAATTTTTTATTTAGAAATCCGCTTTTTCACCAGATAACCTTTCCTTCCAAACCAGATCTTTAAATTTCTTGAAATGGGCCAGCGTTTGGCCCATTTGCTTGACATCTTAAATTAAGAGCAGTTGTTTCCCTATACTGCTATACCGATTTCAACTTTGGAAACTATGCTGCTCATGATTAATGGTTGGACTCGATGATCTTGAAGGTCTTTTCCAACCTAAATGATTCTATGATTCTATGAAAGCATTTGAATGCATGGGTTGAGATTTATCCGACCACCTTCGTGCCACAGGAGCCCAGGGATGTGCAGTCCTGCCTCAATTAGCAGTTCTCTCCTGTGTTTCACATTAAGCACGTGCTGAAGTCTCATCTCATCTGCATGATGACAGCAGAGAAATGACCAGTACGGCTGATCTCTGCCAGAGTCAAAAGGAGATGCTGGGTCTACTTCTGCCCCAGATGCTAACCTATTAATCCCAAGATGAAGCATCAAACACAAGTCAATAGGTGTGAAGGACCAAGGGTACCCAGGAGACTTTCTTGACAGTGAGTAAAAGGCTTAGTTACTCTTCCCAGAAGAGCAGATGGAGCCACCAGGAAATGACAGAGGAGGAGAAAGGAGAAACAACAAAGTTAGACTGGGAAAAGTGATATGAAGTGCCATGCAAGTAAGGAAGAGAAAACATATACTTTAGTGCTATCTTGGATCAGGTCGAAAAAGTTTTACAGACATGCAGCTAACGTAGAATAGTCAAGATCTGTTCTGCTTTAATTTTGGTATATCATGTTTAAATTAGTGTGCTAGCTTGCGTCAAGTACATGCTTTGTAATTAAATTTTGAAATGACATTTTCTTTTCTGAGAAAGATATTTTAAAAATGAATTGGTTATACTTCAGATACTCAACTTTGTTGACAAAGATGGTTTCTGTTAATGAAAGACTAAACTGGATGCATTAAGAATGAAAAGAATATAAACCATATGCTGTTACGTTTGATGCACTAAAAATGGTTCTTCTCTCTACTGGATTCCCTGGGGCTGTTTTCAGACTGGAGGTAATACATGTATTTCTTTTTGTGGTTTAGCACTAGATAACCCTATCAGGTACGAGTTGGAAGAACTGAATGTTCTTGGTCTGCTTGGAAGAGTCTTTCTGCTGAAAAACTGAGGGGACTAAATCTGAACGTCTCATTCTTCACAAGTCAAACCCTAAAACTAGCAGAGTTGCTTTTCAAGGTTGAAACTTGCTCTGCCTTGCTGCTTTTCTGTATTTTCACTGAAATTTAAACCTAGAGTGGATCCTTTTTGAATAAAGAACATCTTGTATTTGACACTGGAGGCTTTGGTATTCTTTTCACAGAAGGCTGCAAACCACTCTTTGGAAGGAGAGTTTGTATCACTTTCAGCAGTTGCCTGTTTACAAGAAGTTGAAGGCATTCAACAAACTGCATGAACATGTATCTCATAAACAATTTTAATACTTTCATTTTAAGACCTTTGAATTTAACAACAAATGTTGGCCTTGGCTTCAAGAACCACCATCCTTTGAAAGCTAATTTATCAGATGCAGGGACTACATATGGTTACAATAAAAAGAAACATTCACAAAGATTACTGTAAGTTAAAGCATATCACTCAGACTGATGTTATTCTGATTGTGCTGCTAATATTTATGAGAGTTTGGACAAGCGATGGGTAGTTGTGAAAATGTTTATGAATCCCAAATAGCTTTGCATTTTGGTAGGAAAAAATGTCTTTATACTGTTTGTTTTCCAAGTGCATTGTGTGTCCCTCAGCTCTAGAAAGGCTTTGAGCAATGGCCCTGGGAAGTTTGCTGTCTCAGTATAATATCTTCTTGACGGAGTCTGTTAAAATCAACACTGTGTTTCTTGTAAAGCTTGTAATAAGTGCAATCCTGTTTCTGTTTGAGATAGTGGGAGTATTTTCATCAGCTGCAATGAGAATTTTTATGTATGTTAATGGAACAAATGAATTCACTTTGGCACAGATAACTACCACGTTCCCCTTCTTCCAGATGAAGTACCTTATTTAGCTTCTCAGTATCCAAGCTGTCCTGGTGAGGTCTGCAGGCTCAGTCTTGCATGTCTGTAAAGAATGGTGGGACATTGACTGGGGAAATGAATAAGCTCACCCATATGAGAAAGCATACCTATATCAAGAGTTGGCAACGTCTGTTGCCCAGAACCGGAATGAAGCAAGCTCTGTTTACCTGCAGCTGTACCACTGCCTTTGGATGAATCCCTTCTGCTTTGTCAAACACTGCTTGGGAGACAAAAAAGTTTGCATGGTTCCAGGCAGTCACAAACACCCTTGCTTATCCACACCTTTTCTAGCATGTCTGATGCATCTGTAGAGGGAAGATTATAGTGTGTTGACAGGGACATATTGAGCCTTGGATGCTCTGAAATTAACTTTGAAATCCTTGCTGTTGTGTTTGTCTGCTAGCCTTTTGCTGCTGATGTACTTGATGATCTTTGGGATTTGTGTTATTGTGTGATATTTTTCACTCTTCCGATCTGTAGAAGATCACTGGTTGTATCTGCAACAGGGACTTCACAGGCCCATCACATGGGCACGAGTGCTGGTTTCTGCTGACACCCCCCAGCAAGTGCAAGCTTCTTTAGAGAGATGTCTGTGTTGGTTTCAGTGGGACACTGGGACACAAGGACTGCAGGAGAAGACCTCTTGTAGGTTAGTCTTTTGTCTGCACTTTAAAGTGAGATATATAATGATGGCTTCTGTTCTCATTGCTCTTTGTTGAAGATTTGTTCTCCTTTTTCTGACTCACTGTGAACTGCATCTTAGCTGGGTAGTTTTGGGGCTTCTCTGCTAATCTTTCCAACATATTCCGTAGTGCTGCAGTTTAATGTTGCCAGCTCAGGTTTCAGGCTCTTGACTATACCCAGGATTCCTCTGTGAATCAGGGTGTTAGACCTGCTTGTATCATCACCTCATCAATGCCTTTCGTCTTCTGAAATGAATTTAATATGAAGGCACTTGCACAAGTGGAACATGCCTTTTGTATTCCTTAAGAAACAAAACAAAGCCCACTAACATCAAATAAGGAGAGCTTGTGCTGCTCTTGCTGTGGTGCCCGCACAACCGCATTCTAAGCTGATTTGGCCTGTGCTAAGTAGAAATGCGATGACTGCCAGCCTCTGCAAATATTGTACTTATTACACCTACCAAAGCCTTTGTGAAATTTCGCAAAAAGGATAGAATACTTTTCTTCTGTCCTTCCCTGCTTTCTTGCTTTCTCGCTCTCTTGGCAATGACATGTATCTAAGGAACGTTATCCCAGAGCTTGTGGGAGCAAAGTATGGTCTTCACAGGAGTGAGCTGAGAAGATCTAAGCTTAAGTCTTAAGTTCCAAATATAGAAGAGAAAACTAGAAGAAGTGTTGCACTCCATCACTGACATGATGCCCACAGCTGAACAAGGTACTTACACCTGCCCCCATCCACGTATGTGTATGTGGACACCATATATGTTTACGTCCATGCATGATACATGTGTACACCACAAAGGCATTTCTCTTCTTGAGCCTGCAGTAAACCCAGCAGATGTTGCTTTTAGAGGGAAATGGACCTTTTAATTTTCCCCTCACAACCACCTTCACAAAGATGTTTCCTGACACTTTCTTATGACAATTTGCTTCCTTCTGCCCTTACTTAGGTTAATCACTCCGAAGAAGTCTTTGCATACACAGATACTTTCTTCTGTGTTCATAAGTGTAACGGAACAGCGCTCTCAATAAAAACAATATATTTTAAAACAGTGGATAGTCTTTAATGTATTTACCTGTTTAGCAAAACTTTTTCCAGATATAAGGAAGTTTTATTTAAGACTTTTTATTGAAGGTCAGCTTCTGCTCTGTTTTATTTCCCACTATAGACCTAAGCCAGAAACAGAATTTAGCCTTTAACTTGCCACCATTTGAAAGGCCAGAATCTATAGTTACAGGCACATTTTGGGCCCACCTGCCCTCTTTACAAGGAACTGCCATCAGTGGTGTCTTTCACGGCCCCTGCTGTAGCCCTGTTTGGGGAGTTGGTGTGATGCCTGAGGCGATTTACAATACAGCCCAGTCCTCCCACCGCAGCTGTGGCACCACTGATGTTCTACCTCCCCCAGATCAATAATGATGCCCTGGACAAGTGGAGCAAGTTGTTTGCTTAGTTTGTCGTAGATTAAGCTCTAAATATTCCTCTGATATATGTTTAACTACAGATTCTAAATTGCTTTTCCTTTGCATGGGTATGATTAGCTTAGGAAACAACAAGCGTTGATCTAAAGTGTATATATAGGAAAATACTGCCATACAGAAGTGACAAGAAGAACACTTTTTTTTTAAACAGAACTTGTGATTCTTCTCAAGCCCAATGACTTTCCATTCCTATGAGCTTTGAATAGAAAAACCCAGCACTCTCCAAGTCATTACCTCAGCTATTCTCTTCCTCCCCACCACCCCCAGCTAAAAACATAACGTATGATTTGAAATGTATTAATATGCATGTGTGAAGATGGACTTGGAATTATAAACTTTTAGGTATTAACCATTTAACTATATCACCTTTTCTTACTGGTGCACTTTGAGGTTGGTCTTTGAAATTCAGAGAACCTGACAAATGTGGGCATTGCAGGTCCATTTCAGGAAAACCTGTCTCTGACATATGTGCACTTGTATACTTTTTATTTTAACACAGCGTAGGAAGATGAAAGCAAGGGTAATGGTAGATAAAGCACCTCTTCTTCTTCAGCTGTAGACTATACAGTTTCATAACAGTTGTTTCTAAATATTGCAGAAACTCCACGGCGGCATGTTAAAAATCTCACAGAGAAGCAGACTCCCCACGTAACGAACAAAAAGCACCGGGTGCTGGAGCAGGGGAGGTTGGGTCCTGTTCAGAGTACCTGCTAACACCCTCGCTCTCAAGTGGGACTCAGGGTCTTACAAACTCAGCAGCCGTATCTCTAGGCAGCAAAAAAAAAAAAAAAAAGCAAAACCAAATCTCGTATCTCTAGGCAGCGGCATTTTTGCTTTTAACAAATCTCGTAATGGATTAGCAATTACTCAGTGGTTGCACGCTGTGGTGGTGTGAACCTGTTTGATGTTTCTTCCAGGACCACTCCTGAGCACAGCTGGAAGGGGACAGAAGACCCCCCCGCAGCAATCCGCACCCACCAAGACCTGTGGAAGGCAGCATCCTTCTCTGAGGTACCAGGGAAGAACGGCTGATACAGGAGTGAGGGAGAGCCCATGGAGCTGGGGTGCTGAGAAATGAGAAAGGAGGAGACTAACCAGCTCCTTTTTTGGGGTGAGACGGAGGGGTAAGGTAGCTGGAATTACTGAAGGTGTTGCTGAGCTATTATTTTTATGATCTCCAGTGGCAGATAATCAGGTTTAGAGGCAAAAAGCTCAGTGACCGATTAGCGGTCTCCTGAGATACCCAGGCTCTGGTCCTCCTAAGTTTTGTAGTTCTTAAGAATTGTAACCTTTTGGCCCCATCAGAGGAAAATTCAGGTAATGAATCTCTGTAGAAAAGCATTAGGAGAGCAAAGTCATACTACAGTCCTTGACTTTCAGGATCCAAAGCAACACATTCTCAATATCCTTATTCAAGGGGCTACTTAAAAAGTCTTAATATTTTGAGCAAGTAATGCTACTCAATGACAGTTTTAAAATGAAAATCCCTTTCTGAAAACAAATGTATGTGTAAAAGGAAGTAGAATAGGTCTGAGGTTGATTAGTGAGCACAACCACAAAGCAACTTTCTTCCTCCTTTTCCAAGCCAACCATATTTTTACCTTTTTTTTTTGATGGCAGAGACTTCAGCCTGCAAAGATTTTCTATTGGAAACTAGTGATTTTTCTTTTCTTTAGTCTAAATTTAATTTACACCTAGACCTACATCTGGCCTAACTTGCTTATGTACAGAAGCCCACCTCTCTTTTCCTCAGTGCTTCCTTCACAGGCCTCTTTCTTGCTATGTTTCCCCATCTCATAAGAAATAAAGAAGGTTTTGGGACTTCTTCTATTTGTTGTTTAAGATACAGTAAGTAATCATTAAAAGATGCTTTTAGGTGACTTGACAATGTTTAAACCTAGCAACGTTTCATAAGCATTAAAACCAAACTTTTGGACAAACAGTGTAGTTCTTAATATTGTCCACGAAGTAGCTACAAAACCAGCTTACCATGCACATTCACAGGAATACCTCTTCATTTTCCTGCAAAAAATTCATCAAATAAGCAGCATTTGCGATTTGCTGGGGAGACCATGACCACTGGGATATTCTAGAGAAACAGGGAGCGCATGTTTCCCTGCTGGAACTCTCCTTCTTCCCTTTCAGTGCAGGAAAACTCCATTCTGAAATTTCACTAGCCAAAGCTGTGGCCATCTGTCTGAAAGGGTGCGTGCCTTTCTTCTTGCTGCTTCTGTCCTCACTCTTCCCACTCGTCTTTCCATATTTACTTACAAACACTTCCCTGACTTCTTTTTCGCTCTTCATGTGGCTGGCATTTATAGCCTGTCTCTATTACTGTTAAGTATCTTTCTTTTTCAGCTTTGGCTCCTGTCCCCCTCCACTTTGTCTCTTTCTAGGACATTTTTCCCCACATCTCATGGCAATGTCGTGTCTGATCCTGCCCCACTCTATAAACTTGTGCTACTGATCAGTCCATGAGAGTGCCCAGGGGTGGAATTTGTCGGGAGGTCAGAGTTTGCCGATGCGGTTACCTGTGGTAGAATAGAAAGCCAAAGAAATGATGGTACATGATGCAAACCTTAGAATATGAGTCAAAGGAATAAGGCACATAATACAGATAGAGAAGTCAGTGACCAAATGGATGCCGGAGACATCCCCTCATATATGACAGCACCATGTATACGCAAAAACCTTTCAGCACATTACTGCACCTGGAGCATTAGTAGAAGAGTTTCATATTAGTATCTGTTTTAGAGCTCTGTAGTAATTGCCTTTTTTGCTTTTCTGACCTGACTGAACAAAAAAAAAAGAAAGAAAACCAGTTTGTATTTACCTGAAACAAAGTGTGTTTAGTTTTCTTGGGGAATTGAAATGGAAGCAAAAAGAAATTACCCAGGTAGGACTAACATATTTCTTCCACTCCTAAATGATACATTTTGTACAGTGTTTGGCCTTGGAGGTTAAAGAGTAAAAAGGAAAATACTTTTCCTAGTCTGCATAAAATATTACAATTTTTTTTGCACTTTTGAAATGGATAGGTCAAGATAAATTGTTCAGATTTTTTTTTGTTGTTGTTGTTTTGCTTACATTATGTACGGATATTGCTGAAATAGTATTTTTCAGGAAACTATTCTCTGCAGAACACCCCTCACCTAGCTCTTTCAGTAGAACACAACAGCACCATATCCTCCCAACTTGCTCTCCTGTTAGAGCCTGACTCATGAACAATGCCATATCCTTCAATGTGACCGTGTGCTTGAGAGGGGGCTGCAGATTTAAATCAGGCAATTTAATGTTTCCAATTATAGGAAATGTATTTGGAAGGATGCCAAAATGCTAAATGGCTTGATAAAAAAGAAAGGTTCTTTGTTTCAATTATTTCTTATTGCACTACATGCTTCCCCTGCCACCACTTAATTAGAGACGAGAACTCCACAGGAGATCCTGTTCTTTATTAATTTATTCTAAAGTTATTAACTGTACTTGAAACAGCGATACCAAAGCCTGACTTCACTGGCAAGCTCTGGGTAAGGGAAGACAGTCCAGTGGGTTATGTCATTAGCTTGGGACTGGAGAGGAGTGACCATAATTCCCCCTCCTGACAAAGCCTCCTCGTACGATCTAATCACTTGGGCCCAGATGATTAGAGGTGTTTCATTTTACTCCTGCGGAAAATCATGCAAGTCAGGAACCTCTAGTGATGCTTCGTCTCTCTCTGTGACAGTTTCTGCTTTCGGAAGGGTTTGTGAGGATAGCTATCAGAAGAATTGCTCAGTGATTATTTAAGATGTCCTGAAAGGAATGCAACACGTGCATTTTTGGGCTTCACGAGCACACTTTGTTTCACTTTGTAGTAGCTTGTAGGGATGGGATTAACTTTGCAGCCTGCTGGATCCCAAACTTTTGGCCAGGTGTCAAGAAAACAGCCTCCTCCTCCAGGCAGAGGGAGCAGGCTGTGTTCTTTTCTGTAGCTCCAATGCCCTTCCTGATATGGGAATCGATGGAAATGGTAACTGGAAGCTGAGATCAGGATTTTTAGTCCATTCAATACAATTCTAATTAAAAAAGAGGCCTTATGAGTTAATGCGGCAGAGGAGTTTGCTAATCCCCTAAGGATTATGGAGTTTAAAGGGTCACAGCTTCTTGTAGCAACTAGTTGATGACATTAGGAGCTTAATGTTTGTTTGGTTTTTGCCAACCAAATTTAGGTGAGAGAAGAAAATGAACCCACAGCAAAATTTACAAACCAATTAGTCAGCATTATAACAAGTCACTTTGCAAATGAAGACACCAATAGAAATGTTTATATTGGGGATTTATGCAGCCCTTCGAGATATCTTGTTTCTGGTTTAAAATACTTGGGTTTACTCACTGAAATATTCTGCCTGCAACAGCATTGGGTTAAATACGATAGAATGACAAGTTTAATTGTTTGTTTGTATAATGACTTGCGGAACAGGTCCTCACTCCTCACTTGGTGCAATTTGACAGGGATTGCATGAGCTCAAGAGCTGTTGCTACGTAATTGGTTGTCAACTAATTTGTGCTAAGGCAGGATCACTTGAAGAAAATTTTCACTAGTGATAGTTACTGAAACATGTATTTTACTGCTTCTGTTATCCCATTGCTGGCATTCACGCTTTTCCTTGGAGCACATGCTGGTGAACTTTATAAACCACAGCATCCTCATTACTCTGTGGCTCTGGATGTTTCTGTTGCCCTAGGACAGCTGTGGCACAGCTGTATGTCTGTCCTGCATGGCTTTGCTGCGTCATGCATGGAATTCTAGGAGAAAGCGTAGCCTGTGTTGGCCATATAACAGCACTGCAAAGAATGGTGAGATGAAAGTTGTTAGAGTTGGGTTGAGCAAACCTGGCCATACCTGTTGGACTATCCCAGAGCTCACAGCTAATCCTGAACTAATGCCTGAACTAATCCTGTTCAGGCTCAGGATTTCTGCCTTGCTGTGCTCCAGAACTTACTCAAAAACTTCTCTGGAGTACTGTCTCTTAACTGAGTTTGGCTCTGGCACAAGGCTAGGAGCCACCTCTACAGCACAGTGTAGGTTTAGCCCTTTTCCAGAGATGCTGAGTAACGGCAGAGCACCCAGCTTCTGAGGGTGCTCATTGCCTCTGAGGTGCAGGTCATCCGAGCAAGGTGCCCATGCCGAGGAGCCAAGATTGAGCTTCTCAAGGCAACGGGTGGTCTAGGTGCATTCAGTTTGTGTACCTGGGGTTGAATCTAACACAGAATTCCTTGGGGAGGGAGAAAAACAGAGAACTGGCTTTCAAAGGCCAGTTGCTACAAATATGGCAATATTGTCAGAAATCCAGAAGTATTGGGCCTAAATTTCAATTAAATAGTCATCATTACAAAATATTACACTGCTCACTTGTATTTACATGCAACAATTGCATTTCATTATTTTTACTAACCATCCAGTAGTTACAAAGACTCCTTTATGACCACTTAACAACCAGACTCTTAATATTTGTAGTGCAATTAGCCTGAAAGAGTCTTGAATAATGTCCTGTTTACAACTGAAGTAATAAACCAAGAGCACCAGGGGACAGAAAGGCTAATTAAAGGGGACAATTGGAGAAACAATCCAGTGTTGGATGGCTGGAAACATGCTGTTATTGTTCCTGTATGGGGTAGATTTATGTTAAAGGTGATTAAACCTTAAAAGTATTTGGTTTCTTTTTGCATTTCTGTTTGGACTCACTGGACCTGATTCTCATTTACAGCCAGACTTCTTTACACTTCCAGTGGCAGTACAAAAAGTCTTTAGAATTATATTTACTGCCAAAGTGGTCTAAAGAAGGCCTAGCATAAAAAGGCAATAAAAATCAGACTGGACAAAAAAGTTAATAGGAACAGTTTTCCTACCCCTAAGTGCTCAATATTTTATAAAGGCTGTGGGATCTTAGGGAATTAAAATCACTGCTGTATAATGAACACAGACTGACTGTATCCAGATATGTTGTGTAATTACTGCTAACATCCAAACCCTCCTGAAGTCTGCTGGAGTGCTTGGCCACCACTCAAACTGAATTGGGTAGTGGTGATTAGGGGACTCTTGTCATGCTTCCAAAATCTGCTTTTCATTGGGAAAACTATTCACTGAGTGTCTGCCACACGCATATTCATTAGGATCATAGTTTTGTAGTTCTACGTGTGGGCTCTTAATGAGACAGAGCTAAAAAATCAAGACACCTGAACCATAAGACATTTTAAGACTTTTGCCACCAAGTTTGGAGTCTCACATTTTCAAGCTTTTCTCTGCAAGCTAGAAAGCCAAGATTAGTCTTCTGTTTAATTTTTAAAACAAAAGCTGATCTCCTCTTCTGATCATACGAGTCCAAGAGCTTCAGCTTTCTTTCCTAAATATACTGAGATTTGCAACAGAGATGCAAGAGTCAATAATGCTGGAAGTTTGAGAGTAGCAGTGTAGCTTTACTCGTGGGCCATGCGAGTACACTGTGCTTTCAGCTGAAATCAGTAGGAGTTTTTCTGCTGTTGGCTGCAGTGGGGAAAAAGCCAGAGCTGAGTAACACTATCTTGTTCATTCCTGAAGAACGACCACATTAGAAGATATAGTATGGATTGTAATAACTTGATAATCAACATTACATTCCTTGATTGTCTTATACATGATGTATTTGTCCTATATTTGACACATATAAAGTTGCTGTAAAAGGTTTTAAGGGTAGTATGGGAGACTACATTTTTTACCCCGGATTAGTGGTTATGTGCATGCATAAGAAGTCAGAAGGACCCTTGAGATGCTGCTCTTCCAGGAAACAAAACTCGACTCTCAGCTGCTTGGAAGTAACTTGCTTCTGTTCAAGGCCTGAGCTCCCACCTTCCGCTGAGTGTGAACTCACTTACGTCCATGCACATTGCAGGATGCCATGGCCCCCAGCTCCTAGCCCTGGGCTAGCAGCGTTTTAGGTGGGCTTGTGTGCCCTTTGCTGTGCATACTGTAGGTAGTGGGTTTAGCCAGTGTGAAAAAGGTCCTGCAGGATTAATTACCATCAATAAAGCCACTACAGAGATTTTTTTAATATAACCTGTCTATGTGTGTTGGTACTTTGGGTCATGTCTAACACTTTACTTACAACATGGTCCTTAATGCATGATACCTCTTCCTCCCCCCCCCTCCCCCCCCCCCCCCCCCCCATTCTCATTTTTATCAGCCAGTTGTGATGTAGAAGATGGGCTGAACCAGCTCCACTCTTGTGCAGGTCAGCCTCACATCAGGCTGGTGGAATACACTGATCGTATGTATCCCTGCCAGTTCATTTCTGATGTAACTCCATTAAAGCTGGAACAGATAACACTTGGGGAAAATCTAACTGTAGAGCTTAGCAAGATTTCTTTCCATCCCTTTCAAGTCAATAACCAGCTAGGGGAATAATATGACAAAGTTGCTTTTTCTACTTTTCTGAGGGACTTATCAGCCAGCATCATTCAGGACGTTTTGAGAGGACGGAGACATGCTGTCTGAAGAAAAGGTCTTTGAATTCTGGAAACTTCTACTTACCAAAAGACTGCAGTTCAGGTGAGCTGGGAGGTGGTAGGGGAATGGGGGTGAGTCTGCAAATGTGTAAAGGGACACTAGGCCTTCAGTGAACGTTATTCAGCACACTGATCAGGGACTAGACACTGATAGTATAAAGTTGAGACGTATGGCAAAAAAGAAGAAGAAAAAGAAAAAAATCAGATGTGAAAACTGAAGTATCCTAATCAGCCAGGCTACTTGGACCATTGGCTGAACTAACGGAAGAGTATTATGTAAGAAACAGTCATGTCAAAAGAGATTTATAGGTAATGATCAGACTCAAATTGACTATAAATTATCAGTACATTTTTTTCCATAATAAGTCAATGCTCTTTTAAGCAAGTTATACAGGGAAAAGATTTCTTAAAGGGCAGGAGAAGTCATATCATTTATTCATAATTTAACAGTAAGAACTGTATAATTTTAAAAGGGATATTTAAATGATAGCTGAAATGAGCAAGGGAAGCTAGGAAGTAGCCTGTCTTCTGAGGAAACTGGAGTGCAGAATTTATACATTACTTGTGGTGGATCTCATTCCCAAAGTCTGTCCTGCCCAGGGTCTTTGGATCCGGGAATCGTCTTACAATATTTATTAGTCTCACAGTTCAGATTCCAGGCTTGTCAGTAGTGTAAGTGCTGAAGAATTGTGGGTTTGAGTCAAAGTCACTTACTGGTAAAGGCAGCTTGTTAAAAATGATTCCCATCATACATTCCTCTGTTTGCTTTCAATATCAAGATCATAAAGAGGCTGGTTAAGTAGGGGATGATGTTAAGGGAAATGCCTGTCTTTAGCGGCTGGCAAATTGCCTCTACGTATGCAGCACTAAATGCTTTTTTTTTTTTTTTTAATGAAACCCTGTGGAAGCTATGCCTGAGGAAGGCTCATGAAAAACCACCAGAAGCACAACATTTAAAAACTCATTTAGGAATGGAGCAATCCACAAGAAGTGGTGTGCAATGCTCACAGTACCAGGCTTAGATGGATAGTTGGCAAAACTTCACAGGTGACGGTGTCTCCTGGGGACTCAATCCTATAAATTAGGAGAGGGTTTTATCACAGGCTAGATTTATGAATGTAATATATATGTCAGGGAGGGAGAGGAGAGAAGAAAGATAGATTTTTAAAGCTATTTAAAATATTTTTTGTAAAAAAAAGTGTCATTAATTTTTATCTTTATAAGCCAGCTGAATAAATCAATAGAGATCAAATTTAACTATTTTAAAATTTTGGGAAGGACACTTGCAGCTTCTTTTCTTTCAGTGGCTGCATTCATTTCCCTGTTTCTGGAAACCCCTGGGGTTGGGATTTTTAGAGATTCTTCTCTACACATATATGTCTGGGCTTATGCAGGTCATCACAGTTCTTTGCATCCCAGGCTTTGCTGAGTATTCATGTGTTGGAACAGTATTGAAACACAGTGTTTATAAAGAGGTATTGGATGTTCACGAAATAGGTAATAGGCCCCAGATATTTTTAACCTTGAAATCACTGTGGAGAATCCAAATTTTGAGTGACAAAGAAAAGCGTTGGCATTTGTAACCCTCAGTCTTCTGAAATACTGCTTTTTTCATGGAATGAGTCCCTTTCCATCATGTTCCCCAAGGGTGGCCTTCAACCACAGTGTCTCTGGATCTTGAAACAAAAGCCTTTGAAAACTGCTATATGCTGGTTGGCTTCCTCCACCCCCTTAAAGAAAAGAAAATAAGAGATCCACTTTCTAAACCACCTGGCTATACGGTCTAGCTGCTCAGGAAGGACAAGGAGCAGCACTGTCTTCAGTCCCTTAGCCCACAGAAGAGCCATTGAGCTGTTTTGGACCTTTGGGGATGGTCATTGCGGGGGTTTGAGTCTCAGGAGACTGTCATCCCCATCAGCATTTCTCTGTATGGCAAGAACTCTGCTCCAAGGAGAGGGAAGGAGGGTGGTGGACATCCCACCCCTCCTCACAGCCAGCACGGTCAAGCTCCTTCCCTCTGGAGGTCATTTCTCACCCCATCTTGCTTCAGTGGAGACAGAGGCAGGGACAAATGTCACTTATGACCCAGAGCTGGACAGTTACTGGTCCTGAGTGCAGGAAACCTGGCGTGTGCTCTACGGTGGTGATTACGTCTCCTTTGTGTACCCTCCACGAACGATCAGCTGGGAGCAGCCTCAGCCCCACCGTAGCTATATGTCTCATTCCCTCCAGGCACCTAAGGCCAGTGCTACCTTTTTACATCCAGAAGAAATGGTCTTTGCTTTCTTCTCGAGGCTCTAGGGAGACACAGAAGCCGTACGCTGACATGTGGGCTCTTCCCAGCCCCTGGATGGGAATATTTACTGGTCACAGGTTAACCGTATTGACATTTGCCAATAAGCAGTAGTTGAAGTTTCTTTAGGTCCTTTCTTTAAGTGTCTTAAAGGGTTGCACACCAGCTCCCTCTCAGAACCAGACGATCTCTGGGGTGCCTTCCAACCTGCTATTCTATGTTTGATATGCCACAGGGCTGAAATGAGGGCTCTAAAAACTTCAAGCCCTATTGAATTTTCAGGATAAAATCCTTCTTGCAGGAAAGGGTGGGATGCGGCCATCCAGACGGCCTCTCCTCACATGGCGTGCAAGCAACAGCGGTGTGGTTGCCTGCTCGACCTCCCCCATTGCAGCAGAGCAGGACTGCCCCGTTCTGCTTTCCCTGCTAGCAGCAGGAGCCTCCAGCACTGTTCACCAGGGAAAATCTGGCCCGTGAGGAGCAGTGTCTATGCAATTATGCAGTACCTCAGCATCTATGCCCGTAAAGACTTTTATGATTCATGTCAGTGCAGTGGATAGCAAGGTAGGTATAATTAGGCCAATAAGAGAAGATCCACCTGGGGTGTGGAGGATTGTCTAATGCTGCCAGTTCCAATGGGTTGCAATGACGTACTAGTCCAGGTCCAGACACGCTTTAATCAGCTCCATCTTTATTATATGGCAAACAAACTCTCATGCTAAAGTGCAGAAAAAAACATGCAAATAGGTAAGCCTTGTGGCCTGCAGCTCCTGAGGGGAGACAGCTCTCTGTCCCATCTGGGGAGTGAGCAGAAATACAGGTAAGGACCAAGGAGATGCATTTATGGATGGTCTCCTGTGTTCCTGTCTCAATGCACGTGGACCCAACTGGAACTGCTCCCTCAGTGCTGAACTGACTGGCCAACAAAGCCCAGTGGTGGAAAAAAGAGTCTCGGGTAAGAGCGAGAAGGTGCCACTGCTGAGGTCAAGCACTTTCCTGGAGGATTTCCCTGTCCCTTCATCCTTCCTTCCCTCTGTCCCCCAAGGCCTGTGTCTGTGGGAGAGGTATGACAGCCCTGCTGTCATGTCAGACTCCCTGGTTACCCATTTCAGTTCTCACTCTGGCCCTTTCCAAGTGGTGTCTTGCCAGGCTGTACGTTGGGCTATAAATGGGGACAAAGCCCACAGATGAGTTTTGCCATCACAGTCAGGATGGTTGCAGCCAGGGCAAGGCACTTGTCTAAGCAAATGTCACCTCAGGCACAGATTTCAGTGCTGGTATAGACAAGATATTTTGGGGACAAACGGAGCTTGCAGAATGGCAGAGATTAGCAGCAGTGGTGAATCAGCTCTTGCCAACCTCTTCCTACTAATGTCACTCATTAAGCTGAAGTATCCACAGCTGAATTAAGTGATGGAGTTAAAGAATAGGACTGCGGAGGGTCTCCAGAGACTGAGCACAACTGTGCCAAAGTGCCTTTCAGGGTCTGGGAAAGTGCCACCCACTGATGACAAACCGTGAGAAGATTTAGTGGATGGGGAAGGTGATGTGATAAGGGCATATTTGTCTGTGAGATGCTCGCACTGGTGGGCGGGGAGGGAGCTGTTAGATGGAGTGGCTGCAAACGCGTCCGAAGGGGAAGGGAAAAAAAGCATTTGGTTAGTTACTGTGGGCAGATTGTGCTGTGGTTTTTCTTCCAAATGATCGTGAACTTCCCATGTTTCCTAATGATCTTCTCCTTATGGCCTTCCCTTGTGTTCAGGGCAGCATCACTGTTAGTGGTCCCAGGCAAGGAAGTTCCTCATCAAATATTTCAAATGGGGAAGCAAGAGAGACAAGTTCAGTAATGTTGGTTAGTTTAAGGAAGGATCTCTTATCGCTTTGCACCTATCCCTGGCAGTTACTGATAACACCTGGTAAGCCAGGATGCTCGTGTGGATACTGCCCGTGGAAGTAAGAGTATGATACAGATCATTCATAAGACTTTCTTGGTTGCTCTGCCTTCCTCTGTAGGAGGAGATGGGGAGAAGCTGCAGCATTACTGCAGCAGTTCTGTGTTTTAAACTGCTTTTCACACAGCCTGATGTGGCATAACGGTAGAGGTGCCCTATGGCCCATTGTAAACCTGTGCGCTGAGACCTCTTCAGGTTAAAAAGCACAAAAATTACCGATCCCTCTTGGAAATTCTGGCTGCAATATCTAAGAGCTTACAATGTGAACAAACAAACTGGAGATAAGGTGGGAGAACAGGGACATAACGTTAAAGAAATGCCATTTATTATGATAAATGACTTACCAGTGATTTAAGGTATTGAAGTATTATCATACAAATAAACACTTGATGAAAGCAGAAAGAGAAGTGCCTGAGGTAATAAAGATTTATGGATTCCTGGTTGAACCACAAGGATTTAGACCAGGATGGGAGTGAAAAAAACAAGCTTGTTGAAGTGAAGATCACTTTTGAAAGAAACTAGAAAGGAACTGAGCCCTGCCTCAGAGAAAGGAAACAGCAGCTGCTGGGGGTGAGAAGGCTTTTCTGCTTATAGCCATTATTTTTCTAATTAGAATAAATTATTCCTTGGAAAGAGCCAACTGTTGCCCCATTTGATCTGTTCATATCAGAATGGTGGTGGTGGTGGTGAGAGCAGTCATGAAAGAAACACAAACTTGAGAAACAGAACTGTAGTGCCAAGACATCACTGAAGGAGTGTTGGGAGGGACTCGCTGTTCATGAGAGAAAATTATAGCTCAGACTGATGTCATTGAAGTACTATAATATTTTCACACTGATAGTGAGCCACGGATAGAGAAGAAAAAGAATGAAGAGGTAAAATATCAAGCACGCAGTGGAAAATAGACAAGGAAGTGCCATCACGCTAATTGAAGTAGATACTCTTATGGGGAAGAGCAAGGTCACAAAAGACAAAATAAACTCCAGTAATACAAGCGAATCAAGTACAAAAATGAGGACTTTTCTAGCTCCCTACCTAACTGACATTGTAAACTGCAAATGTGTAAAACAAAATTAGTCTTCAAAATAACTGAAAACACTTTTAAAGCTCTTACCTATCTGCATTAGATAAAGCATGCTGCATACATATTTAGGATAAATGGATTCACTCAATAAACTGTGTAAATAATACTAGGTAATTCTTTTAGGGTGAAATTTTTCACTTTACTTTGTAACTACACAAATCCCAGGCACCATCTAAATTCTCCATCATCCCTGAAATAAGATTAAAGAGGATGTCAGCCATTCACAGACACGACTCTCATCTGTGCAGGATTATGTGAATGCATACACACAGAGACTGCTGAGGTAAGGAAACACAGTAACTGGGTGAAGCACATTTGCTTGAGAGGAAGGTAATAAAGTGCCATAAATATATTTCTTAGCAAGGAAGATCTGTGTGGAAGGGGCTAATATATAGTGCGCACATGTACAGAGCTTAGTAAAGGGAGCCTGTGATCATGACTGATTCCTCCAGGCGTGACCTAAACGATCACGTCAGTGTTACGTATAGGCAGATATATAACAGTTCTTTGTCGGTACTAACTGCAAGGGTTGGGCAAGCCTGGCTGCAGCTCCAGAAGTGGCATGGAGAACCAGACTCTGCTGTGCCCTCCAGCTAAAATGATGCTTGACTTCATATTGGAAATTTGAGCCACTTGTGGAACAGGAGCAAGATTGGGTGCATAATTGTTTTTCTCCTTGCTTAACGCTCTGGTGGATTGTGAGCTATTTCCTCTCAGTGTCCAGAGTGTTCCCAAAATATTACCTATCATTTACCACAAAGGGTTTTCATCATTTATTATAGAGATGTGGTTTCAGGGTCCTTTTCCCTGGTCACAAGCATACAGCATCTTTGTGATAGTTACAGGAACAGCTTACCTGTTACCACCGATATTAGAATATCGGATTGACTCATTGACACAATAAATACGAAGAACCAGATCCAAACAGGGTGTAATCAAGGATATGGACTGGTGATTTTAAGTTATTAGTAACAGGGGAGCCCACTGCGTTGTTTCAGAGTCTGGGCACTTAGCTCAGGCTATGGCTGACCCCAACCAAAGCAGCTGACACTGGTCTCCTTCTGACCCACCAAATGCTCTTCTCTTGTGGGGAAGACCCTAAAAGTGTCACACTCTCCCTCAAGCACTTTCAGTGGGGGGACTACCATGCCTGGAGTGTTTTCTGCTTGACAGTGCTGCATTCTGTATGCCACATTCTCATGGCTATTGATTTGGCCTGGTGCTGTGAACTTTGATTTCATAGCCCATATTGGTGGCAATATTAAACATTTTCACTATTATCTACCAACTTTTGTAGTGGAGACTGCTCTGACTGGGTCAAGTTTATTCTTTGCTTAATCCCACAGCCCCAGGCTTTCACGGGAGAGTAGATGCCTTGGTGCTTTCACCTTCCTGATGTTCAGATCTAGGCATGACTGAGCAGTAGAAATACGCTTTGATAGACAGGTCTAGGAGCAGATACTTCAGCTCAGCTTCTTTCTTTCTCTTTCAGAGGCAACCTAGAATAGATAACAAATCAAGGAGGACGTGGTAGGACCAGGGGACCTGAGTCACCTCCTCGATCCATTAATCCTGTGTCCCACCTTCCCATGGTGCTATAGCCACTACCCAGGTGTTTCACTGGGTGTTCAAACGATGCTGAGGCTATCCCTGAGGAAAAAGGGGAATGGGAGGTGAGGTGGCAGATAGACCTGTCTCTGGCTCTCCTCCACAGCTCCAGTGACCACTGTAGTGTCCCTGCCAGGTCCGTGGGGGACAGCAGAGCTGGGGACTCTGCCACCCCGGGTGGTGTGAGCACCAGCCGCAGTGCACAGCCCATGCACAAGGGAGGGTTCAATTCAAATTCCTGTTAGGGTAAATGAATTAACTAGATAATTCCTGACACAGAGTGGGAAGGTCCAGGAATCTTTTTGTTACCTTCTTTGGCCCAGTCTGGGAGAAACTCTGGTTCAGCCCTCCTGAAGTTATCAGACAGGTTTTCTGCAGCTGTTTTTGCATAGTGAACATACTGATTTCCTTAAACAAATCCAGAAATGCTTCAGCCTTTAAGCCAATCTTTTTCAAACTCAGATGCTTACAGTTATGCTCCTCAGTCTGAACTGAGATACTTAAAAAGAAGTCAGTTATTTCAGTCATATATGTGCTAATCAGAAGTGGAGACAAGCCCAGAATTGGAAGAATCCTCCAAGGAAGTGCAGTGGAAACAAGTCTGGACGATTGATTAATGTGGAAAAGCTGACACAGAAATGAGAACCAGACTTTCATAACACCCACTGCTTAACTTTTTATTTTTCAAGCTTCGTAAACAGCAGAGGTTTCATCTGAAGGGAAATTTGAGTTGAACTGTGCACTACATATCAGCTACATTTGTTTTCAACATGGTCATATTCTATCCATAGTATATTCAGACATATGTGAATTTTTTTGTTACACTATTAGTTTATGACAGGTACATATTTTGTACATTGTCCCAGGATATAACTTCATCACTTATGAATTCTCATTCTTGGTTTGCCAAGCGTAGTGAAATAACATTGGAGCTGGTAGTAGTTATTGACCTTGACCTGTGCCTGTGAGAAATAGCTTGGAAAGAGCAGGAAAATGCCCTGAGAGTTGGTCGAGGTTTATCTTTTAACCTGCTGTTGTGGTTTAACCCCAGCCAGCAACTAAGTACCACGCAGCCACTCACTCACTCCCCACCACCCAGTGGGATGGGGGAGAAAATCAGGAAAAGAAGTAAAACTCGTGGGTTAAGATAAGAACGGTTTAATAGAACAGAAAAGAAGAAACTAATAATGATAATGATAACACTAATAAAATGACAACAGCAATAATAAAAGGATTGGAATGTACAAATGATGCGCAGTGCAATTGCTCACCACCCGCCGATCGACACCCAGTTAGTCCCTGAGTGGCGTTTCCCCCCGCACCCACTCCCCCCAGTTTATACACTAGACATGACATCCCATGGTATGGAATACCCCCTTGGCCAGTTTGGGTCAGCTGCCCTGGCTGTGTCCTGTGCCAACTTCTTGTGCCCCTCCAGCTTTCTCACTGGCTGGGCATGAGAAGCTGAAAAATCCTTGACTTTAGACTAAACAATACTGAGCAACAGCTGAAAACATCAGTGTTATCAACATTCTTCACATATTGAACTCAAAACATAGCACTGCACCAGCTACTAGGAAGACAGTTAACTCCATCCCAGCAGAAACCAGGACACCTGTGCATTCAAAAGGTCACCTAAAAAATGACACTTCGTTTCATGGATTTGCAGCATTGATCTGTTAATGATAATCAGGTGGGGGTTTATTTGCATCTGAATAAAAATGTCACTATGAGCTGTGGGTAAGCAATCTCTGAACTGCTTGGCAGCAGCAAAAGACAGGACCTATCTCTGGCCCCATCGCCGGTTGCTCCCAGCTGGGCTCCCTGGCTGGACCCTGGACCTGGCCCATCCCCTCACCGTGCCTGGGGTTGCCCATGGGCCCAGTTACCAGCCCCGGCTTGTTCAGCCCCTGGGGAACTGTCCCCATGGGTGAAGACATGGCCCATGCCAGGGCTGGCCACCTCTGGTCCCAACTTGCCCGCCCTGAAGGAATAGCTGCTGTTGCCTGGCAGACATGAGGAAGACAAGTAGCTCCATGGCAGTTTATTGGATCCACTGATATGGTGGGCGTACGGTCTGTCTTGGTCACCATCCCTGGCAGTGTAGATAATCCTTCAAGGAAAGTCATCTCCTCTTGGGTGCGTTAGGTTCCTCCCAAAGAATGGAGTGGGTTAGAAGGGCGGATACTCAGAAACCCTAAAAATCAGGCTCTGGTTTTGGTGGCTGCGTGTGGATGATGCACTTGTCATACAGGCCTTCTGGTCACTTGGAAAAAGGGCTGATCTGCCTTATTCTGCACCCAGATGGATTGTTAGTTTTGATGTAATGTAGAAACACCCTGCTGGGAAAGTCCAGCCAAAACTCAAGTCACGTGTTTGTGGCCTTCCTTTTAATTCCCAGCCAGCCTTCATTGTTGGGCTGACCTAATCATGCCCACTGGCTTCTTAAATTAGCTTCACAGATCTAAAAGACTCTGTACTTGTTTCAAGAGCATTTTTAATTGAGCTAAGTTGTAATTACCTGATGTAAAACTCTCTCAGGTAGAAAGAATGTATATATTCATTGGTATGTACGTATCTGAAAGTATGCAAAATGAACCCACGAATTTGTCAACTACAAGAAGAATCATGTTGCTTATACTGCTGATTACATATAATTAGGATTTAAAAGATATGCAGATGGAAAGGCAAACGAGCTAGGAACTCAGCTTGGATTGAAATTATTTATTGCTCTCAGTCATTTTCACAACAAGCATCAATTGTCAAGGGCTGCTTTATTTTTTTATTTAAATGTTCACTCAGACCTGAGAATTATTTTAATCAGATTATGGCAACACATCTCCCTCAATGTGGTCTTGTCCATGCAGAACCAATTAGTGCATCATTTCACCACAGCTAGTGAGACCGGGAGAAGGGTGTGGATGTGTGACGAGAGGGGGAAAAGGGAAAGCAGATGTGGTTCAGAGATTTTTTCCATCTGATTTTCAAAACAATTTCCCACCACCCTAATTTTACTCCTGCTGGCGTCACTTGGAGCTCTGCCATAAATTGCAGGAGTAGGAGTAGGGCTAGGTCAGTGCATGACCCTTTTGAAACCACATCCTCATTTGTTACACAAATGAAAGCCCTGTGAATCATTTTTTGATCACTGTGACAGTTTTTGAAATTGAAACTATCAGGGATGGGGGAGCACCATTGATTTTGAAGTGGACAACACAAATCTCAGCACAGGTGTTTTCTGGAGCTGCTCCTTCAGATCCTAGGGTTTGCTTTGCAAGGCAGAGTTGCGGGGTCATGTCATGTCACCAGGGTCCTTCTCTGAGGGGGCTGAGAGACCACAGGTCCTGTGACTCAGAAGACCTCAGAAAACCAGAAGAAAGCAGGAGTACGTGCCAGTGATTCGCTAGATTGACGTTCCTTTGTGCCAGAACCCTCTACTGAGCCAGGCCGGGCCATGCTTGGGAGTGGGTGAGCTTCCTTTTCTCCCAGCCTGCATAGGCTCCCTCACTGGAAGTCAAGAGGGGAGATTTTTCATTCCTTTTGCTTTGTTCTGTGTGAGGAGAATGTGGCACTGCAGGAGGATGAAAGGAGACGAGTCAAGTGGGTGAGAAAGCCAGGTAGCCCTCCTTGCTTTCTTTCAAACGGAGGTATTTGGCCAGGGAGGATAGGGCTGTTCAGAACCCTCCCTAATGAATTTTTGTACCCAATGGTTATATGACTTCCTTCCCAAGTCTATGGCGTTGAACGATAAGTGCCACTGTGGGTTCCGTGGTAGGGCAGCTTCCTAAGGACATACTCGATGCAGACCTTGTATTAAGGCTTAACTCAGAAGTGCAGCCCTTGTGTGTTCCTTTGGCTTGTTATGTACAAGTGGAGGCAAACATGAAGATCAAATTACTAACTTTCCTGGCTGCTCCTTTGTTAAAGAGGTGGTTTTATACGTGTACATATATATATATATATATATAAAAAATGTAAAAGTGTACGTATATGCCCTGTGGCCACTGGTGAAGCTTTTTGGATTGTTGCCCTGAATTTCTGCCTTTTATGTAACACTGTTTTCATCTATAAAAGTTCTGAACATTTTGGGGGTTTTACTGTTCTGTAATTTGCTCAGTGAGATACAACTTCTTGCACTGTTGAGGTCTTTTAACTGTGAGTAATTCCTGAGGAGTATTTCGTTAAATAAATTGAATAGAAGAGAGTTACATTCACAGGAAAGAGAGAAAATGCCTTGTATCACAAATTTGATGGAGAAAGCCCCCTCAAACCATGTTGTCTGTGAGCAAAATACCTAAACAGAAGGCTTACTAGCACATGTTTTTGAAAAACCTCAAGCATACTGTATAGATGCCAGGTATAATCCATGCTGAAAGAACCCCAACAACTTTAGAGTTTAACTCAAGACCCATTGAAATCAGTGAAATTATTATCTTGGGCTTTAGCCCAGACTCTCGCTATGGCAGCAGACACTTTCAAACAAATGTAAAGGGTATCCTGTACTGGAGGCGTTAGGCTGGGACTCATGGTTTTGCACTCTCTGTCAGCCCTGATCCCCACTCTGGAGGAGATAGTGGAAATCATTTAGCCCCACCATACCCTAGTTCTTGTATCTGTACTACTGTGCCACTAAAAGCATAATTCCTTAACATTAATTAATAATCACTGTGAGATCCTCGAGGAGAAGAGGATGCTGTAGAAGTGCAGAGTGTGATTTTATTTCAAGGCATAGAAGAATTTATAGAGTAAAAGGTGGAAGGATTTAACGTATTTTGTTCAAAACTGTGCTTTCCCACAGTTGCTTCCTTGGAAACAGGACTTCAGAAGTACTGGAAAAAATATTAAACTCAGTGCTTTGTGGCCATCTCACAGTGTTGGGTATTAAAAAGAAGAGCTGGAGAAGCCAGAGTTTTGCCCAAAAAGAGATTGGCTATCTGCACAGAGACTTGAAAACTCATTGATTACAATAGTTCATCTTCTTTATTGGGGTGCTCCTTATGGCAAGAATATGTGGCAATTATAGGATGCTGTACATAGTTTGAGTTAGGCAATGTTGTGTTTGCTCCTACATCACATTTGTCTGAACATCCTGGAATCTTGTTTTTGAAGAAGAAAACTTGCTTTAAGTGATTGATTGCCCTGTCCATTTTGAGCTACATGGGAACCTGACACACGGAAAGACATTTCAGTCTGAATTTTTCCTCCAGGATGTCTAGGTGATGTGCTAATTTACATGCCAAGTTAATACCTGATATCTCAATAATAAATGGCCTCAGGAGTTTGAAAGGCATGGTGTAATTCTACTAGGTCCCAGCTTTGGAGCCCATATGGTAATTCGTGGGTTCTTTCTCTCAGATTTTAAGGACATGGGTGAAGTTTCTGTGAAGCAGAATCAAGTCTGTAGAAGTTTCAAAACAATCTTCTTGAAATAACATTGCCATATGTTAAGAAACAGACAGTGTTTGCTGATATCTACCACTTTCTGTAGTGAATCAAGGATATCAGACAGAAATTACCTTGCATATTGTCAGGTCCTTTTCCATGCTGGCATGTGTCCCATTGCCAGGTTTTAAGGATGTTTCTCTAGGTCTTCGTCCAGTCTAGTGCCTGGATAAAGACATTGGAGACCCTAATGCTGAAAGTTAGAATATCACTGTGAATATATACAACAATTAGTTTTTCACGGTGTTACTTTGCACCCCTTCATTAAATATGGACATCTTAATTTTCTCTGCAGGTGCATATTAGCCTTCTTAGGTGGCTTGTTTCTGCCCTGCTGTAATTTCTACCTCAAATGATGGCATTTGCTTTGTGGGTGTGCACATACTGGAAATTACGATAGAAACTACAGGACTGACTAGTACAGATGGGATTTTCTCTCCCATAGGGTCATCTAACAGTCTATTGTATGTTTAGGGGAGGTAAGTTCCTGGAGTTGGCCGCGTGATGCTTCTGGAAGGCACTGGATGGGCAGGGTAAGGAGCTTACCTCTGGCAGAGAGAGGGCAGCCCCAGATGTTTCACTGACAGTCATGGGCTGTCAAGAGCTTAACTGAGATGTGGCACAGAAAAAATCAGGCCATCTGTCATGGTTTAACCCCAGCTGACAATGAAACACCACACAGCCACTTGTTCATTGCCCCCCACAATGGGATGGGGGACAGAATTGGAAGGGTAAAAGTAAGAAAATTCATGGGTTGAGATAAGAACAGTTTAATAATTGAAATAAAATGAAATAAAATAAAATAATAATAATAATAAATAATTGTAATGAAAAGGAAAATAACAAAAAGAGAGAAATAAAACCCAAGAAAAACAAGTGATGCACATGAAAAATAATTGCTTACCACCAACTGACCAATGGCCAGCCTGTTCCCACACAGTGTCCCCCTGGCCAGCTTTCCCCTGAGTTTATATACTGGGCATGATGTCATATGGTATGGAATATCCCTCTGGCCAGTTTGGGCCAGCTGTCCCGGCTGTGTCCCTCCCAGTTTCTTGTGCACGCCCAGCCTCCTCACTGGCAGAGCAGCAAGAGAAGCTGAAAAGTCCTTGACTTAGTGTAAGCACTGCTCAGCAGCAGCTAAAACACCGGTGTGTTATCCACATTATTCTCATCCTAAATCCAAAACACAGAACTATACCAGCTACTAGGAAGAAAATTAACCCTATTCCAGCTGAAACCAGGACAATATCCACCCCTTATTCTATACCATCTATGTCATACCCAGGTCCCACACTTTCTAAAACATTAATCACCATCACCTTTCATGTCTTTATATATGCCTCTAAAATACCTGTTGAGTTTGTTTAGTCCATGACTTTGGGCTACATCTGTCATAACAGTCATTCAGGGCAGGAGAGATGGTGTGTGGTGTTGGATCATTGCATGTTGAAGCCACTTCTGGTTCCATCAAAATTCATTCTTCATTAATCTGGGTGATTCTTACTGTAATACTGTTGATATGGCATATAGCAACCATAGTAGTGATGACATACAGTATTACATAGAGCAATTAACATCATACAATTCAGTTTATTGGCTATTCTCACCCCAAATCAAATCCCCTTGAGGCACACATCAGACTTCCCCATCCTTCCACATTATCCACCAAGTGCACCCAGGTCCTTGAGCAAAAGCAATCCCACGGTGGGGTTTGCATTTGCCTGAAGCAGGAGTAACCCATACTGTCCTCCCTAACATGCTTTTTGTGTGCACCACAGGGACTTTATCCCCTCCTACAGTACGTAAAAGTTCTGAATGGGCAGGGCCACCCCGATTGGCAGATCCTTTGGCGTTGACTAACCAGGTGGCTTTTGCTAAATGTGTATCCCAATGTTTGAAGGTTCTACCCCACCATGGCTCTCAACATAGTCTTTAACAGTCCATTGTAATGTTTGACTGTCCCAGAGGCTGGTGCGTGATAGGGGATGTGATATACCCACTCAATGCCATGCTCTTTGGCCCAGGTGTCTATAAGGTTGTTTCAGAAATGAGACCCATTGTCTGACTCAGTTCTTTCTGGGGTGCTGTGTTGCCCCAGGACTTGCTTTTCAAGGTCCAGGATAGTGTTCTGGGTGGTGGTATGGGGCACGGGATGTGTTTCAGCCATCTGGTGGTTGCTTTCAGCATTGTAAGCACATGGAGCTTGCCTCGGCAGGTTTGTGGGAGTGTGATATAGTCAATCTGCCAGGCGTCCCCATCTGTATATTTTAGCCATCACCCTCCATACCAGAAGGGCTTTAACCACTTTGCTTGCTTAATTGCAGCACATGTTTCACATTCATGGATAACTTGTGCAATAGTGTCCATGGTCAAGTCCACCCCTCGATCTCGAGGCCATCTATATGTTGCATCTCTTCCCTGACGGCCTGAGGTGTCATGGGCCCACTGAGCCATAAATAGCTCACCCCTACATTGCCAGTCCAGGTCCACCTGAGCAACTTCAATCTTGGTGGCCCGATCCACCTGCTGGTTGTTTTGATGTTCTTCAGTGGCCCGACTCTTGGGTACGTGAGCATCTACATGACGTACTTTTACAACCAGATTCTCTAGCCGGGACGCAATATCTTGCCACAGTGCGGCAGCCCAGATGGGTTTACCTCTGCGCTGCCAGTTGCTCTGCTTCCATCGCTGTAACCACCCCCACAGGGCATTTGCCACCATCCATGAGTCAGTATAGAGACAGAGCACTGGCTGCTTTCCTCTTTCAGCAATATCTAATGCTAGGTGGATGGCTTTCACTTCTGCAAACTGACTCGATTCACCTTCTCCTTCAACAGTTTCTGCGACTCGTCATATAGGGCTGTATTGGGTCTGGCTGAGATGGAGTTAGTACTCCCTATAGCAGCCCTCATAGCACTGTGCTCTGCAGCTCTGTAGCTAGAAAGGTGTTGATAACACACCAGTGTTTTGGCTACTGCTGAGCAGCGCTGGCACAGCATCAAGGCTGTCTCTCCAACATTTTTGCCCTCCCCTCAATGGCAGGCTGGGGCAGGGCAAGATCTTGGGACGGGACATAACCAGGACAGCTGACCTAAACTAACCAAACAGATATTCCATACCATATGACGTCAGCTCAGATATAAAAGCTAAGTGAAGGGAGACGGAGGGGGGGACATTTTTGTCTTCCGGAGCAAGCACTACGCGTACTGGAGCCCTGCTTCCCAGGAAGTGGCCAGACATCGCCTGCTGATGGGAAGTAGAGAGTAACATCATTTTTTTTTTTTCCTTTGCTTTCGCGCGCAACCTTTGCTATCGTTTTATTAAACTGCCCTTATCTTGACCCACGAGCCTTTCGTTATATTTTTCTCTCCCCCGTCCAGCTGAGGAGGGGGAGTGATAGAGCGGCTTTGGTGGGCACCTGGTATCCAGCCAGGGTCAACCCACCACAGTCCTTTTTTGGCGCCCAACGTGGGGCAGGACAACGGCAGTTTTGCATTAAGCGTTCTATAGCTAGTTATTAAGTGGCAAGCTCCTGTGCAGGTCACGGAGCTTGTTAGCTGCTTGCTTATCTCTAGCTTGCTGAGTTTGGGAACATGTTAATACAAATAATGGCTGTGTGCTTTGTCCTGGCACTGATGGCTTTGTTGTGATGTGGGAGTTATCTTGTGTGGAGAATGAAGGAACGTGGGAACGTGCTAATACAAATAGTGTCTATGTGCTTTGTCCTGGCAGTGATGGCTTTGCTGTGTTGTGGGAGCTATCTTGTGGAGGAGATGAGGGAACACATCTCCCTCTCCCTACCAGGCATTGATGTGAATGGTTTTATTATGCAGGCTCCCGAGGTCCTTGTTCACCCTTACGTGAGCTGTTCAATACTAATAATTAATACTGGTGGCATATTATGGGTATTGTGGAACCTGGTCTCTTCCTGGTATAAGAGGAGGCAAGTTTTAGGTGAGGCAATATTGAAATGTGCCCTCAAGCGACCAGTCCCTGGGTGGCAGGGTATATGGAAGGATTTGGGCAGATTCCTAGGACGGTTATCACCTCCCATAATCTGGGATTTTACATCCGAACAGACAAGTAACCCTGGCAAACTGACACGTCACCTGATAGAAGGGTGCCTTGCCTATCCCAATGAAAACCAGCAGCTTCTCGCACTGTACTGGGGCCTGGCCTATGCCTACCGAGCCACAGTTCAATACTCTCAGAGGACCATGGTTGAGGCAGGGACCCAGACTGCATCTAAGGACACGATGCTCGAGATAGGGACCTGCACAGGAGATTCAGTTCTTGGGAATAAAATGGCAGGATGGTCGCCGTCATGTCCCTATGGATGTGGTTAACAAGATAGCAACTATGTCTCCACCAGCTAACAAGAAAGAAACACAAGCTTCCCTAGGCCTTGTGGGGTTCTGGAGAATGCATATTCCAGGTTATAGTCAGCTTGTGAGCCCTCTCTATCGAGTAACGCGGAAAAAGAACTATTTTGAATGGGGCCCTGAACAACAACAAGCCTTTGAGCATATCAGACAGGAAATAGCTCGTGCAGTAGCTCTTGGGCCCGTCCGAACAGGACCAGATGTACAAAATGTACTCTACACTGCAGCTGGGGAACATGGTCTCACCTGGAGCCTGTGGCAGAAAACACCAGGAGAAACCCGAGGTCGACCATTAGGGTTTTGGAGCCGGGGGTACCGAGGATCAGAAGCTCACTATACCCCGACTGAAAAAGAGATATTAGCAGCATATGAGGGGGTTCGAGCCGCTTCAGAAGTTGTTGGTACAGAAACATATCTCCTCTTGGCACCACGATTGCCCGTGCTACACTGGATGTTCAAAGGAAACATCCCCTCTACACATCATGCAACCAGCGCTACATGGAGTAAGTGGATAGCATTGATCACGCAACGGGCTCGACTGGGGAAATCTAACCGCCCAGGAATTCTGGAAGAGATTATGGAATGGCCAGAAGGCAGAGATTTTGGAGCATCACCTGAGGAGGTGACTCGTGCCCAAGAGGCACCACCATATAATGAGTTATCAGAAGATGAAAGGTGTTATGCTTTGTTTACTGATGGATCCTGTCGTGTGGTAGGGAACCATCGGAAGTGGAAAGCTGCTGTGTGGAGCCCCACACGACAAGTCATTGAGGCCACTGAAGGAGAAGGCGAGTCAAGTCAGTTTGCAGAAGTGAAAGCCATCCAACTGGCTCTAGACATTGCTGAACGAGAAAAGTGGCCGGTACTCTACCTCTATACCGACTCCTGGATGGTGGCTAATGCCCTATGGGGGTGGCTACAGCAGTGGAAGAAGACCAATTGGCAACGCAAGGGTAAACCCATCTGGGCAGCAGCATTGTGGCAGGACATTGCTGCCCGTGTAGAACACATGACTCTAAAGGTACGTCATGTAGATGCTCACGTGCCCAAAAGCCGTGCCACTGAAGAACATCGAAATAATGAACAGGTAGACAAGGCTGCCAAAATAGATATAGCTCAGGTGGACCTGGACTGGGAGCGTAAGGGTGAGCTATTTGTAGCTCGATGGGCCCATGAGACATCGGGACATCTAGGGAGAGATGCAACATATAGGTGGGCTCGTGATCGAGGGGTGGACCTGACCATGGAGGCCATCACACAGGTCACTCATGAATGTGAAACATGTGCTGCAATCAAAAGAGCCACCAGAGTAAAGTCTCCCTGGAACAGAGGGCGGTGGTTGGGTTTTCAATATGGCGAGGCCTGGCAAATTGACTACATTGGACCACTGCCACGAACACGCCAAGGCAAGTGCTACGTACTCACCATGGTGGAAGCAACTACTGGTTGGCTAGAAACATATCCTGTAAACCATGCCACTGCCCGAAACACCATCTTAGGCCTCGAAAGGCAAATTTTATGGCGACACGGTACCCCAGAAAGAATTGAATCAGACAATGGGACTCATTTCCGAAATAACCTTATAAGCTCCTGGGCAAAGAAACATGGCATTGAGTGGGTATACCACATACCCTATCACCCGCAGGCATCTGGAAAAATTGAGAGATATAATGGACTGTTGAAGAGTATGTTGAGAGCGCTAGGCAATGGGACATGGAAGCATTGGGATGCAAATTTAGCAGAAGCCACTTGGCTAGTTAACTCTAGAGGATCTGCTAACCGTCCTGGTCCTGCCCAAACAAAACCCCTACATACTGTGGGAGGAGATAAGGTCCCCGTGGTGCACATGGGGAAGTGGCTGGGGAAGGCAGTGTGGATTGCACCTCCCATGGGAAAAGGCAAACCCATTCGTGGGATTGTCTTTGCTCAGGGACCTGGGTGTACTTGGTGGGTAATGCGGAAGGATGGGGAGACCCAGTGTGTGCCTCAAGGACATTTAACCTTGGGGGAAAAATAATCTGTGATGTGAGTTGTATGTTGCAGGAAGTAATGTAGCAGGAATGACCTGAACTGCAGAGGAGTGAACTTCGCAAGGAACCAGACAAGTGCATCGGTGACCCAAACCAAGCCGACGTTGGTGCCCAACGATTGAACGTACTGCTTCTCCTGTCCTGACCACTCATCTTGATGGATGGGGCCCAAGTCATAACCTGTGTGTGAACATCTGAAGGAGTGGAAGAAGCCCCTGGAATATCTATCTCTTAAAGGACAAGGGATAGTAATTAATAAGAATGTATAAATCTGTACGTTGGGTATAAAAGTTGTTTAAGTATGTAGTTTCAGTTGTAAGTGTTGGTAAGAAAGGATTTCAGTAATGAGAATTAAATACAATAGTATGGTTAGAAGATATCTGTATTAAATTATGTGGGACCTGAGCAGGACGCAAATGGTATGGAATAAGGGGTGGAGATTGTATTGGGTCTGGCTGAGATGGAGTTAGTACTCCCTATAGCAGCCCTCATAGCACTGTGCTCTGCAGCTCTGTAGCTAGAAAGGTGTTGATAACACACCAGTGTTTTGGCTACTGCTGAGCAGCGCTGGCACAGCATCAAGGCTGTCTCTCCAACATTTTTGCCCTCCCCTCAATGGCAGGCTGGGGCAGGGCAAGATCTTGGGACGGGACATAACCAGGACAGCTGACCTAAACTAACCAAACAGATATTCCATACCATATGACGTCAGCTCAGATATAAAAGCTAAGTGAAGGGAGACGGAGGGGGGGACATTTTTGTCTTCCGGAGCAAGCACTACGCGTACTGGAGCCCTGCTTCCCAGGAAGTGGCCAGACATCGCCTGCTGATGGGAAGTAGAGAGTAACATCATTTTTTTTTTTTCCTTTGCTTTCGCGCGCAACCTTTGCTATCGTTTTATTAAACTGCCCTTATCTTGACCCACGAGCCTTTCGTTATATTTTTCTCTCCCCCGTCCAGCTGAGGAGGGGGAGTGATAGAGCGGCTTTGGTGGGCACCTGGTATCCAGCCAGGGTCAACCCACCACAAGGGCTCCATACAGCAGCCTTCCACCTCCGATGCTTTCCCACAATGCGACAGGACCCGTCAGTGAACAGGGCATATTGCCTCTCATTTTCTGACAGTTTATTATACAGTGGGGCCTCTTCAGAGCACATTATCTCCTCCACTGCTGACATTCCAAATCTTTGCCTTCTGGCCAGTCCATAATTGCTTGCAAGATTCCTGGGCGACTGGGATTTCCTATGTGAGCCCGTTGTGTGATCAGTGTGACCCACTTACTCCACGTGGCATCCACTGCATGATGTGTAGAGGAGACCCTCCCTTTGAACATCCAGCCCAGCACTGGCAGTCGAGGTGCTAAGAGGAGCTGTGTCTCAGTACCAACCGCTTCTGAGGCAGCTCGAACTCCTTCATATGCTGCCAATATCTCTTTTTCAGTTGGAATATAGCAGACCTCTGACCCTCGATATCCCTGACTCCAAAATCCCAGAGGTTGACCTTGGGTCTCTCTGGGTGTTTTCTGCCAGAGGGTCCAGGTAGGGCCATTCCCCCAGCTGTGGTGTAGAGCATGTTTTTTTTACATCTTGTCCTGCTTGGACTGGCCCAAGGGCTACTGCATGAACAATCTCCCATTTAATTTGTTCAAAGGCTTGTTTTTGCTCAGGGCCCCATTTGATATTGTTCTTCTTCTGGGTCACTTGGTCACTTGGTAGACAGGGCTTACAATCAGACTGTAATTTGGAATATGCATTCTCCAAAAACCCACAATGCCTAAGAGAGCTTGTGCTTCCTTTTTGCCAGTTGGTGGAGACATAGCTACTATTTTGTTGATCACATCCATGGGGATCTGATGACGTCCATCTTGCCATTTTATTCCTAAAAACTGGATCTCCTGTGTGAGTTCCTTGATCTTACTTTCTTTTATAGCAAAACCTACTTGCAGAAGGATTTGGACAATTTTCTTCCCTTTCTCAAAAAACAATCCTGCTGTGTCACCCCATATGATGATGTCATCAATGATGTACTGCAGGTGTTCCAGAGCTTCACCTTTTTCCAGTGCAGTCTGGATTAGTCCATGAAAAGTGGTGGGACTGTGTTTCCATCCCTGGGGCAGTCGACTGCAGGTGTACTGGACGTCCCTCCAAGTAAAAGCAAACTGTGGCCAGCACTCTGCTTCCAGAGGGATTGAGAAAAAATGCATTAGTGATGTCAGTTGTGGTGTACTGCTGGACTGCCTTTGACTCCAGTTCATACTGAAGTTCTAGCATGTCCAGCATGGCAGCACTTGGCATGACTTCATTCGGGCAATGATAGTCAACTGTTAGTCTCCACTCTCCGTTAGACTTTCTCACTGGCTGTATGGGGCTGTTAAAGGGTGAGGAAGTTTTGCTGATCACTACTTGGCTTTCCAGTTGATGAATCAACTTGTGGATGGTAGTCAGGGAGTCTCAGTTGGTGCGATATTGCTGCCGGTGCACTGTTGTGGTAGCGATTGGCACTTGTTCTTCAACCCTCATCAACCCCACATCAGAAGGGTTCTCAGAGAGACCAGGAAGGGTAGGCAGCTGTTTAATTTCCTTCATCTCCAAGGCAGCTATACCAAAGACCCACTAATACCCCTTTGGGTCCTTAAAATATCCTCTCCTCAGGTAGTCTTTGCCAAGGATGCACGGAGCCTCTGGGTCAGCCACGATGGGGTGATTCTGCCACTCATTTTCCGTTAGACTCACTTCGGCTTCCAACACAGTTAACTGTTGGGTTTCCCCTGTCACACCAGAAATACAGATGGGTTCTGCCCCTTTATAACTTGATGGCATTAGAGTACTCTGTGCACCCGTGTCTGCCAGAGCCTTGTACTCCTGTGGGTCTGACATGCCAGGCCATCAAATCCATACAGTCCAATAAACCCAGTTATCCCCTTCCCCCACCTGTCTGGTGGCAGGGCTCCTCTTGTCCTGGTCATAGTATTCATTATTCACTTCTTGTAAATATAAATCAGAAGTCCCTTTATTAAGATCGGAAGTAAGATCAGCCCTTCCACTCTGTCTGGGAAACCGCCCACTGGAAACTGGAGCAGTAATTTTCCTGGAGAGACCCCCTTTGATTGTTTTTCCTTGCAATTCATGGACCTGTGCCTCTAGGGTCGAGATGGATTTTCCACCCTCTTCCTCATGTCCTTTCTGTGGTCACGCAGGTAAAACCATAGGGTGGCCCGTGGTGTGTACCCACTATATCCTCTCTGTTGAGCAGAGGAATGCTTCCTCCTAATACTCACAATCTGTTTTGTATTGATCCACTTTCAAGCCCTGACAACAAGGGCATGCCAGAGATGGGCAGGGCTGCGTTCATGATGTTCTCAGCTTTGGGAGCTCTCTGATGCCGCTGTGTTTATAGATAATCTGCAAACAAGATCTACACTGTTTGGATGGGGTGGTTTATTCCCTCTTCGTGTCATACTCTGGAGGTGTCCCAAGTGCATGAGACATGATGGTAGATGAAAACCACCGTTTCTCCCCTCTTTTTGGGTGGTTACATTTGTGTTTCTGGGAGCACAGCAGAAAGCCTCACACAGATGCTCAGATACTTATGTCATTCAAAAAGTATTTTGAATACATCCTCAGCTTTTCCCCTTTTTTTCTAAGCAAGGAACAACAGCTTTAAGAGGAGTCATAATAAAGAATATTTTTTTAAAAGAGTACAAGTGGGAAAAAAAGAAAGGTAAAAGCTATTGGAAGAAAGAAGTGAAAGTGCATAATCACACTCTGGCCTTCCCATGGGGCTGTTTAATTAATTACTGTTTACTCTTGCCACTTCATTTCTGCTCAAGATGTTCTTTTGTTAGCTCTAGGCAGGATAGGTACCTGAGCGGAAATTTGTGTGCAAGAGACTAAACCTGTAAACATCACTTCCATCCTAACTGGGAGCGCATGTATTATTATAAAACAACTTTAATTATAGGCAAATTAAAAAAGATACCATCACTCCAACAGCAGCTACTGTGTACTGAACAAGATGAAACTCAATCCCTTGCAACCAAAACAAACAGGCCATCACAAGACACTAAGGTTTTGAAATGTGGTGCTTTTACTTAGGAAGGAACTGCCAGAAAATCTGATACCAAAAAAGCATTTTCTGGGTCACTCACCAAACCCAGAAGTTTTTAAAAGGTCTGGGGACTAAATCCCTAGCTTATTGTACAAATAATATGAATCTATTCAAAAGCTGCAGGTGTTTCATGCTTTTCCCTCAGCTCACAAGCCAGAGGGTCTTATCTCAAAGGTTTAATAGCCACAATCCCAGAACCACAAGGAAGTTTGGGTTCAGTTGCACTTTCTTTCTGTTATGTATTACCCCTTGTTGTGAAAATGCTGACTTGCCCTTGTGACAGAGCAGGTCCCACGCTGCACCAAGTGCTGGGTGGGCAGCAGGAGAAGGGTCTCTCCACCCTGTGGGTTTACAGTGTAATTTGGAACGGGTGGCAATGGACAAGATCATCAACACTGGGGGACAAAAGGAGAAATAAGATGAACAAGCCGTGGTGTGATCATGTGGGCAACTAATTAGGCAGGTGAGTGTACGGTAAGTGCATACATGCACTACAAATGCAATGAGCACAGACAGCTCTGATCAAAATCAGGAGTCAGTAGCTGTACTTGGAAGTCAATGGAAAGAACAACAGCAGGGCTTCAGTTTGCCCCGGCCAACTTGTTTCAGCAAAGATGCCACCAGCGTGCGCTTGGATTTCGGAGCATGATGACTACCACAAAGAGACGAAGTAAGCAGAAAGCCAGCTGGACCCATTCTCTGTTGTCTTTCCTACAGCCCTAATGTTCCTAATGCTGTTTGCCCGTAGGGACAGAGTCCCCGCTAGGTGTTTGGGGATGCTGTTGATGTGAACAAGGGCAAATCCTGATTGTGCTCATTTACTGGAGGTCAAAATTTGCCCTTGAATTTAAGACTCCCAAGGCACAGTTTTAAGTGGTCCTTAAAGCTTGCTAGTCTATTAAAAAACCACTACCGACTGCATTGCGACACATTTTTTTATTTAGGTAACTGAACATCAAGATTTAAAAGGCACCAGGGAAATGTGTGGATGCCTGCAAGACTTTGGAAGATCTTTTGGGGTTTTTGCACTGCCCCGTTCCATTGGCTAATGTGCCTGGCAGGGAACTGACAGTCGAGAACTGGCATTGGGAATAGTTTGTGGTAACAGAGCATGATAAATACATGCTGAATAGTGGCAAGTAAGCCAGTTTCACTCCTAAGCTGAAAGGCTTTGATGGAGATTGGAAGAAACTTGTCAATCCTGTGTAGCACCTTGGACAATGGGTCCAAATCTAATCTTTTTACTACAAGGAATTGAGTGTCCTGTGAGGGCATGGACTAAAACGTGATGATGCTGGCATGTGGTTGTTGTGCTCTGCTCAAAGTAAGCTGCACAGAATTTTTGCCTTGCAGATTACAAATCTGGATGGCAGGATTTGTCCAGGAGCAGTGAGGGAGAGCTCAGGGCAGGACCTGGCAGCCAGGGCTTGTCCCTGGCCATGTCCCAGGGCCAGGCAGGGGCACAGGAGGGCAGAAGAGTGTGCTCAGGGCTGTGATGGGATCTGTAGGAAAAGAATGAGCACATATTGGTTCTGCATGAACCAATTGGTATCAGTGTGAACAGCATCCCTCATTTTAATCTCCAAACCCAATCATTTATGACTACGTTTATTTACTGTCACATTATGTTTTATAGGCCAGGTCTATTTTAAATGCAGCTCCTGCAAATGAATGTACCAGGAATTAATTTAACACTTTATATCTATCTCGCTTAATTTCCTTCAGCTTTGCTTAAACAATCTGATAAATTTTCTGCAGTGAAATTGGTGCCTCTCAGAGAGCTCCAACCTCCAGTAACTGGTGGGCATATAGGCTCTGCTGTGGTCGATACTGTTGAGCTTGAACTCTTCCTCCCTCTCACGTGGGCTTGCAAACAAGCCCTTACATGAGGTAAGCTTTGGTCTTTCTGGTGCCCAGGGCTGTCAGGCTGCAGCACAAGACTGGCTATTCTTGAAAGAAAGCAGGCTGCCAGCAAGTTTGACCTTGCTAGACAGGGATGAGGCCGTTGCAGAGCAGTGGGATGAAGTGTGGAAATCCCATTTGGTAGGGCACACAGGCCTGCAAGTTCCTTGGATCTGTCTGTCCTCTGCCTCTTTTTCTTCTCTTTCCCTATCTGTTCTTTGGTTTTTTCTGGAAAGCAAACCACCCCCATTTTTTATTAGAGGAAAGTGGCAGTTGTGTGCACTCTGTAATGGCTGTAGGATAAGGGAAACAATCAACTGAGGGAAAGGTGTGAAGCTATGAAACAGGTTCATTCTCTGAAGCAGTTCCACCACAGACTAATTTTCCTTTCATATCAAATAACCTGCATTTTGATTTCATGCCTTCATATGCAGATGCAAGTACATACATGCTGTGGGACACACAGGGTCAAATTAGTCACTGGATCCAATCCATTTCTCAGTGGCATTATCCTGAGAATGAGCTTTTCTCACAGGATGTAGCAGGAAGACCAGCTATATGTCTGTGTCTCAGTAACAACTGGAAAAAGCAAGCCCACATATTGATCAGTCTAGATCTCACTGATTTTAGTCTCCATGCTGTGTGACTCTATACTTAATTGTGGGTCTATTGACTTGGTGTCAACCGTTCAGACGACATGCCTGAATATTGAAAATGAAACCATTCTAAGATACATTTGCTTTTTTTCGTTTTTCCTGTTCGGATCCAATTTTTATCTCTGTAACAGCTGCCTCTGCTGATCACACACCAGTTGCAGTTGCTTTAATGGGCTGTGGGGAAAGGAACTCTAAATGTGCTATTTATCAAGTTGATATTTTCCCTTTAATAAGTTTTTCCGTTACACTGCAAATCTTATACAGCTCACTGGATTTACCCTTCTTCAATTAGCAATCAAGCTTCTCCATATGCATGAGTGTTGCGAATCAATACCCACTGAGCCAATTGCTCTTTATAGTGATAAGAATAAAACAACTGGCAGAGGAAGAAGTAGTTGTAGGAGTTCATTTTAAAAGATTCATATGCAAGTGGAAGAAGCACATGACTGAAGACTAGCTATCAGTCTGTGTGCCGACAGAAATCGGGTGAGCCCACTCTGCAGGGTTTTGGTGCCGGACCAGCCCCCTGCACATACCAGAAGGGCATCTGGGAGCACGCTGAAGGGGGCTGGTGCCATCTGTGCAAACAAGACTTATTGCAGCCCTCAATTCTTCCTGTGACCCTGCTGCAACTGTCGCTACACCTCTTCTGTGGACAAAACTCTGCAAGGCTTTCCTTTCCAAAATGTGGCTCTCTTCAAGCTCATGTGTGCTGAACAAACATCCGATTCAAGATTTCACGAGAAAGATTCTTTTTTTTTCAAAACAACATATTTATTTCAGTGTCTTTTTTTTCCCAGATGATAGATATGAAATTGCCAGTGTTTCTGTTCTCCCTGGTCTTTAGAGTCAAAGTCTGTATTCCTCAGTCCCATTTGTTTAACTAGGAAGTACTTTACCTTTTCCAGTCCACTCGTCAGAGAGCAGCAATCCATTTCTCTGAAAGGTTTGAATCTTGTCCTGACTAGTGCCTTGGGCTGCTTATATTAAATGTTTCAGTGTGTTTGATTAACTCTCCCTATGATGAGTGATGGCAAAGCAGAGTGATCACCTACCTGCCTTTCAGAGCGGGGCTATAATGGAAAACCCCTGGAATTAATGAAATTGCTATGCCTGATCACAGCTGGTCAAGCAGGCTGGTATATTCAACTCTCCTTGTGCTTTTATCGCACAGAATAAGATAAATCATGTAAGGCTTGCGAATTTCTTGGCCGAGTCTGTTGAATATTTAACTCTTGCCAGTGAACTCCCTAACTTTCTCTGGGTTCAGAGCTATTAAAGAGAAGTAAACACACGGGTGTTCAAAGGCTTTCCCTTCCCTCTGCGGCTCTTCCCTTGTTGTTCTTAACTGGAGATGAAAAGAAGAGGGCAAAGATTGCTCTGCCCCAACACGCATTCCAACTAATGAAATAATTATCTTACAATGTGGCTTAGTATGGAGTAATTGTAAAAGCAAGCTGCTTGGCAGCATGTCTCGGGGCAAGCTGCTTCCACGATGTTTCCACTCCTTCCCCCAGGGAGAAGCTCGGCAGGAGGGATGGGATTATGAAACACTGCGTGTTTTGGAAGTCCCGTCACTGGCTTTGCACAGGGTGGTGCTAGTGTGTGCTTTTCAAGCCCGTAGTTTCTTTCCCAAATTTGCAGAGGCTTGAGGAGTAGCCAGTGCTCCATCTCCTTCAGCTGGTAGAGATCCATTAAAATGCTTAGCCCGTCTCATATATAACATCTCCAAATCCAGTACTGTTTTGGCAGTCTCTGAATGGATGCCTAGGACAGAGATTGAGCTATTCCCTTGTACGCTTTAAAAATGAGTTGCTCCAGAGCAAGGCAGAGAATTGATGGCAAGGCTGCTCAGGGAAGCCTATGCTAGCCCTGCCAGCACATCATATATATCCTCTCGGGACTGACAGTCTAAAAAACTACAGTCTCCAGGCACAATAGCATCACGTTGGACAGAACAGACCAGGAGGCAGCCCAAATGTCTCCTGACTGTTCATCAGACCCATGTACTTGTCCCCTCTTTGGTATAATCAATGGTCACCTCTGGGTCAGATTTCTGAGTTTTAAGTAATGGGAGACATTTAGTAGGGGGAGGGCGTCCTGATCTTACTGCAGGTAAGGTGAAGGCACATTTATAATGATGAAAAGTGGACTGAGCAGGGACGAGCGTGCTGTTGGTTTATGAATTCTGAAAGGCTTATAAATCACGGCACCACAAGCTAGGCAAACTGTTTATTAGACATGCAAATCCCTTAGACAACACTATAAAAGCATAGGATATTTGGCATATGCTGTGGCTCTTGTCCTGAAGAAGCTTGCAGCTGCAAGTTGTGAGAAAAATGTTTTGCAACTCCAGGGAAAGAATTGTCCCTTAGAAGTGGAAGACTATAATCGTAGGGGGAGGAAATATTAATGTAGCCTGATCTATCAGGAACTCAGGCTCCCAAATATACTCATGTATTTGAAAAATAGGAGTGGTGTTGAAGCAAAAATTGACAGTTCTACAGAAAACTTGGCCCTGTTCAGCTCTGCCTCAATGCACGGCTTTGTAAGATGCAAACAAAAAATTAAAAATTAGTATGGTAAGACGCGTGGTGGAGATACATGGTCCAGGGCTTGTCTATACAGAAACTAGCCCTGAGCACCGGGGGGCAGCTGGGGGGGACCCTGCTGAGGGGCTGCGGCTGCTCGGGTGCTTCCAGGGGGACCTGAATGCTGCTGGGTGTGGGTCGTTGTCAACCCAACTGACAGCTTATTTTCAGCACAAATAGATGTCAACATCATGAAGTATTGTCCATCCGAAGACCTCAATTTAAAAAAAAAAAAAAAAAAAAAAAATTATGTATCTATAATAGCAAAAAATCCAGCTTGTAAGATATAATTGACCTGTGTGGGGTGGGGGGAAAAGGAGCAGGTCTCCAACCTCCAACCCTGTGACACGAGCCAGAACCAGTCTACTCTGTGCTGGGAAGAAATCACTCAGACTGACAGACAGAATTCCCTATTAGGAGAATGCATCTCTCTGCAGCACCTGATATGGTTTACTCTGAAACCAAAATACACTATTAGATAGGTCATTAATCTTTTCAGTGTGACTGTTCCTGTCCCTCAGCTTCCTGTATATCTGCTCCATTAGTGGGTTTCAAATCTTCTGGAGATAACTGCAAGGACCAATGTACTAGGTTTAGTGGGACAATAATTTGATATATTATGAAGAATCCCACACTTTTGTGAGGGACACTGGGTGTAACAGGAGACATCTGCTGTAGTTCTTTCCCCAACACGAAAATTTTAGAAGGCATGTATTGTGTATCAGAGCTTGAAAGTGTACTTTTTAAAAGAATGAAGCTATTCTTTAACCTCCGTCTCTTTTTAATTATTTTTTTTTTTAAAGTTGCAAAAGCTTTTTTTTTATAAAGGCCTGGAGCCATTCTGAGATGACAAAGTGTTGGTTGATATAAATAAATAAAAAAAAATCAGTTTCCCCTCTGCATATTTGTTTTTCTACAAAGAAAAAAGATCCATCACTAACGAGTAATGAAAGATGAACCTGAAATGAATCAGTACATTTCTACTGAAGATCCAGATGGGCTGGAAGATCTCTTTAATGTACCCAGCAATAAAAGTGCCCATTGTCTCTACACTCCAATGTTGACATAATATCATTTCCTTTATTTTTCTGTGTCCTGGAAATGCCAATGTAAGAGTTAATGTTTAACACTGAGTTTGTATAGGATTTCCCCATCTTGACCAGGGTCTGCTTCCTTCTCTTTCTCCAGACTTGATAAAGGCTGCTCAGATGCTGTTGACCTTATTGGAGAGCCCCCGAGGAAATGTTAGCCCCCATGTCAGTGTAATCATCCCTTCAATCAGTGCTCAGCACAGTAAAAGAACTGTACCACTTCTTTAGACTTCTAAATATGAACTTAGTTTTAGATGCTCATTAATTTCACTCATGCCGTCACTATATCTTTCCAGTCCCACCAGCACAGGTCCAGCTCATGAGTGAACCAAGAGAGCCAGGCTGGCTGGTGGTTCAGAGCCACCGGCAGAGCCTTGGGGCTGCATCTGCTGACCAGCAAGGCTGCTGGATTTTGATGACAAGAAGGTGTAGAAGCCCTGGGTCATTATTCAGACAGGGAAGCTGGCCAATTTATCAGGTGAGCGTGGTGTTCAGGCATAGTGCTGCAAAAAACCAGATGAGGCAGCTAAGGCAGACATCTGCCCTGGGCAATTCCTCTGGTAGTAAGGGAATGGCGCAAAGTGTTTCATCGCAAAGAGAAGCTCATGCTCGTTTTTCCTTCTCTTTCCAAATGGATGCTGAGAAACTTATTCTGTGGTCAACCGGAATCCTATACCCTGGCCAAAACAGTGACCTTGGTCACTGCTAATGCCAACGAGCTGTACAGAATGATGACTTGCAGCGTAGTAGGGATGTTGTGAACATAGAGTTCAATGATCATGTGGATTCAATATCAGTTAAAGTACTAAGATCTAAAGGCAAATCCAGTTCTTTTAAAAACAAAAGATGCTTCAGAGAAAAACCGAACTGAGAATTTATGCTTTGAATTTAACCAAAGTGCTAAATAAACAGAAAAACCATTTTCTACACATTATTGTATTTGAAGTAAGAACAGGCTCAACAAACAACTCAATGAGACCAGGGGCAGCTTTTTGACAGGCAACAGCTGAGAACTGCAAAGGTCTGGTCCACCACATTATGTTCAGAGAAAGTTTCAAAATAAATAGGCTCAGCATATTTTTGCTTTAACAAAACTGTTAATTTGCTTTGCTGCAACCATGCTTCTGTTCATCTTTTTTTCTTGAGACACTAAAATGTGCACTAGACATGAGGATAGTAAGTAAAAAATTCTCACTGGCATTCAAAGCAGAATTTTACCTTAACTGTGTCTGAGCTTTATTTTGCTATGTTGTTCATATAAATGTTTACTGAAAGTACATTTTAGGATCTCAAACCAGATTTGTTTAACTTCTACAAATCTTGTCTTAAAAAAAAAAAAAAAAGGAATTAAAATCAATGCATTAGATTTGTGGTTGTAAACCAGAGCTTAAATTTTCTTCTCTTGAAACTGAAAATTGGTAGAAAATATACATTAAATCCATTTTTAACTCTGCCATTTCAAACATATTAAATTTTGTATGTAGCGTAAGTGAACCACCAGGCGCATAAGGGAGCAAATTGTGACTATCCACTGCTGAAAGCAATGTGTACAGGAAACAATTTGTGAGCAAATGGACCATTCAATTTTTTTAAAACATTAGACCGATTTGTAAAATTGAATACTTCTCATTACAGTTTGTTCTTAGTATTTACAAAAAGGAGCAAAAGCTAAATTAATCATTTGTGTGATTGTACTTTCGGCTAACTTTCCATTGTTCCTGGTGGAGTAGGACTTTGAATCCCCAGCCATGAATCAGTATCCATTTTACCAGGGATTGTTCAAGTGAGGAGAATCAGTCCTTGCCCAGAGTGCTTGGAAGTCTAAGTTTCTGAAGTCTAAGTTTCTGAGGCCGATGTTGCACAGGGACTGGACAGGGAGCTGGTGTTACCAGACTGGAAACAGGGGTTGAGAAGGTAAGGAAACCATAAAAAAACAATTTCTATTGAAAGCAGGACTCTAGAAGCAGGCATAACTGGATGAGCTACAGTGAGTCACATGTTAACCCATATGCATACATTAACCCAAGGACTGGCTGTCACAGGTCCTGAGGATATTGAAAATGCAGGGAAACATCTGAGATTGGGCTCGTGTGACTAACTGGAACCAAGAGGTAGTGCAAGAAGTTGTCCCCTGAACAAGTTAATCTTGGGGAAGCGTGTGAGGGTGTGGAGCGGATTTGTGGTTGGCTTATGCTTTCTGGGCACATTTAATTTATTCATATAGACATGGCCTTCGGTTCTTTCTGTGGGTGCCTGTCTGAACTGAGTAGTGACTGATGCTTTTCTGTGCATGCTTGGGATTTGGCACCCCTTCCAGATCTGTCACTGCCTCTCCAGAGACCTTGCACACCTCTTCCCCAGCCCCTCATTCCTTTTATTGCACTGGGTAGCTAGTAGAATAATTTTTAGTCTCAGAAAAAGTTTAGCCTATCCATACAATGGATGAATCTGGGTTGACAGAAGTTTTCTGTTATCAAGTCAGCATGGCTGCTGTGTGTGTCCTGAGAAATGAGGGGACCATCTGCTTTTCCGACCAGAAGGTGTCAGTGACCTGTTCAAGAGCTTGAGAAATCTCTGCCTACGACGGGCCACCGTAGTAGTACCTGTCATACCACTGTCCAAGGACCAACAGACTCTACCAACATTACTACCTGTACACTGGTTGAGGCTCTTGGAGCCACAGATGGTACCCAGACCTCCTTACTGTCAGAGGCCCAACAGTCAACTTACTTAGACTCAGGTAGTTGCTTCAGGTAACAAATATAAGGAGGAAAAATATGTAGCCTATGTTGGTAAGCCAGTGGGAAATAGTATATACATTAGACCGCATGTGGGTGTCAGTGTTTGGGTGTTGTGGGAACATGCACGGCACATTTTGGACATGATGGATCATTGTCCAAGAAAATATTATCAAGCAAGTCTGGTTAATCATGAAAAAAATGCATCTCTACACTCAACTAGTGCATAGTTTGTGTGTCAGCCAACCAGTTCTGTTATTTCAAGGTGTTTAATATAGCAACAGTGACCAAAGTGGCGTTCAGCCCTACCACTCTTTTTCTTCCCCCACCCCCAGTCTTACTTGAAGTGGGCATGAGCACAAGTGGGAAGGAAAAAGAGTAGAAAGGGTAGTGGGAAGGAGTGGGTATCTCAAAGCAACCCAAAGATTAAAGATTAGACAGCTGGGAGACCAAGCGATGACATGATAAAAAGACACAGGGGAAGCTCAGAGAAGAGGCTACAGCAGATAAAAGGTGGAGCTGGAAGAAACATAAGGAGATATCGAGGGCAGTCATTGGAGGTGTCACACAGAGACCAAGACGGGTGACAACGGCAATCTGAAGGCAACTCACATGGGACCTGGCTGGAGAGAATGCAAGACCTGGCCTTAGGAGGAGAGGGATGTGAGTGAAGTTCACACAGGGATCAAAGAGGATAAAAGGCATAGCTGAGGGGTAGGAGGAAGATGGAGTGACTGAAGGAGCCCGCAAAATGGTCACCACTCATGAGATGAGAAAAACTGACAAAAACCTGAGATTGGTACTTTTCTTTAATCATTACTGGAGGAAAATAACTGATAAATAGTTTTCGATAGCTTCTTTCATCTAATACACTCTATGGCTTTTACAAATTTTTAGTTGTGGTGGGAAAACATTTGAGTTGGGCAACGAATTTTTGCACTGAAACTTAGGACAGTTTTTGCCATTATTTTAATGATATATCTTGGAGTGCATGTTGATGACTCCCTTCATTATTCATTCATTGTATTCATTGTATTCATTCACTTGATACATTTCTATGGATTAATTATCTGCAGTCAATATTCATACTCCAGTGCCACCAATGCGAAGATGTTATTGTGAACCTTGGTATTAAGTGATTTGCATAAAGCTTCGGCTAAAGAAATCAGATGATTCTAAGATCTTTACCTTTCAGTAAAAAACCTGCAGTTCTCCCAGATGTGGAGCAATTTAAAAAAACCAAACCTGTAAAGGGTTAGAAATGAAAAGAATTAGATCCCCAAATACATTGCTTGAAATACTTTGAGATTTGGAAGCCATTATTCAATATTTAAGCCAATATTTAGTATTTAAAACAATACAGATTTTAAAATCTGCTTTTGGACATATTTATGTAGTGGGTTTTGCACTTTGCAGTCAGTGAATGTTAGTAGTCATAAAATTTAAAAGCATCAATTTTTATCTGAAAGGTAGCCAAAGATGGGAAAAACAATTTGAGCAAAGGTCAGAATAATGTTCTTGTCTGTTTATGAAAATTCTTCAAAATGTTTTTTTAAAAGATATTTGAACTAAAAATGTCATTCAATTACAGCAAAGACGACTGCAACTGATTTATGTTGGCCACTCAGAAGTGAGCAACTCAGCTTGATATTAAAATATTCACAGTCAGTTAGATAGGGAACTGAGGGACAGGGTGGATGACGTACGTGAGAGTAGGGGAAGTTCTGCAAAAATGAGATACCTAAAAATAAAACTCAATTTGAATCCTGTGGTTCAGGGTCCACTGACATTTACCAATGCAGCCTCCACTGTCAATTTAAAAAAGGAATGGATGAGTAAAATAATCCAGAGAAAAGGGGATCCATCACGCACATTCAGCCCAGCCATGGGAACGTGGCTTTGCTGCTCTCCCTGTCCAGCTGGCTTGCTGTCTGCATGCACAGTCTGATTGACGTGCTGCCCGAGCGGTCTGCTGCTGCTTGTGAAGCCATTTCCTAAAGTAATGACTGACCTAATTATGTCACATGGATCTTTACCTAAAATGTATATGGTGACTGTGTAGATGAAATGCATACTGGATATTTTGTAAGCCAGTACCTAAATAACTTCATTTTTTCACATCTCATCCCATCTTCCTTCACAGAGTACAATTAAAGTAGATGTGGATTTATGCAACAAACACTACAGCATGGATTTAGAAAGCAGAGAGTGTTAAACTGATTGCTTTTCACTAGTAGACACTGCGGAGGTGGATAAAGGGGGTGGAATAGTGATAATGTCGTTATCCAGTTATAATAACTTCTCTGAGACAGGGTAGAAAGTTCCTAGACAGGTAAAACTGTCTGTGCGGTAATACTAGCAACAAGATATATATTTTGATTGCTGTGTTCATTATGTAGCCTGCCAGGTTTTAGATCAGAGTAATTAATTATTGTGAAGGTGTCAGACATTGCATGGAATCTCTCGAGCTGGAGTCTATTTAGTATCTTCTCTATTACAATGAAAAAGTTACGTATTTTACAGGTGAAATCACTGGAGACAAACTAATTACCCACCACCCATAGATTAATAGGTTGCGGGGTGAAATTATGATCAGTACCAGAAACAGATTTGCAAATGGGCCTTACCTACCTTCTCTGTACAGAAAGTCATGGGCTACAGACAGTAGGTGCAAGCTGTTGTTACAGAGAGTTTCTGCAGCTCTTGTTCTCCACTCTGTCACAGGCACCTTGGATGTTTCTACAGCAGCTGTAGTCACAGCTTCAAATGCATCATAGAGATGGTTAAATCAAGGCTTAGACTTTCCCCTATGTATCCCTTATCATGGGGCTTGTGTTGGACCAGTTGTTGCAGAATTGGTTTAAAATGCTGCTCAAAAAGTAATGAACTTTCTTTAAAATGTCAACATATTTATTTAGAGTGTTTGAATTTAAAGATACTTAAATGGGTTGTATCAGTATTTTAACAAAGAAAGTTCAGATTTTAATTTCAAAATGGTATTTTTCAACTAAATGAGTTATTAAGAGATAGATGAAAAGAAATTAAATATTACAAGGTGGTTCAATAGTCTGAAAATGAACTAAGTTTAGTCAAACAGAATGTCTTGGATTGAACTGAACAACTTTTTCTTCTTTTAAAAATCCTCTCAAAGTTTTATGTTGCACTACTGTAAGACAGTCCTCCTACAGATTATTTTTGTTGTTATTATTGAGCTCTCAATTAAAAGACCAAAGACTATTTATCGAGCATAGTCTTCCTCTGATGTTCCCTAGGCTTTCCACCCTCCCTGACCTTACATACTTCGTTAAATCTGGAAAGACCACAAGCTGCCAATGGTAAAATGATACAGCTGGAGGCTATAGTCAGCTACTGGTATTACAGACATTGTGATGATCAACCAATGTATGTGGGGATCTATGCACAGAAGGAACACAAGCAAAGTCTCTTGAGTATCATACGCTCCTGGGTTTTGTCCTTCCTCTATATGACAGGTGACAAGACCCGTGCAGGGCCACCTTACACCCCCAGAATGTGGAAGGATGAGAAAACACTCAAATTCATGTATTGTGGAAAAGGACTTGGGAGTAAAGGTGCTTCCGTAAGCGAAGAAGAATCAGACGAAACCCAGGAGCTCCAAAAAACCTGTTTTTGGGGGGATGAGTTTGTCTCACAGGTTGACGTTAGCATGGGCACAGCTCATCCCACCCGTCAGCCAAGCCAACAGAGAGTCATCAGTACTGCTTGTTTCCTTCTGAGCTTCAGAGGTAATTAATTCTTTGCTGGGACCCTGGGGAGGAATAAATGTTGCCCTGCGGTTTGATTGTAGGGAACAGAAAAGACCTAATTTCAGACCACTGCCTGTGGCAGGAGACGGGGTCTCTTCCCTTGGGTGATGGTTGGCTCACGTCGCCTTGCACCCCAAAGGTTGCCCAAGTGGGAGAGAAACTGCGGGCTGGGATGTAACTACTAAATGTTGCCGAACCTCCTAAGCAAGTACAAACCCCACCAAAGCAGAAGGGTTGTTTCTAGCTACCGATTTAGCCTGTCTTCCAGTCTTGTAAGCTGGACTGACTCCTCATGACCTTCTCACAGATTAAAAGCCTGGGAAGGGGCGGGGGGGGGGGGGGGCTGGAAGGCTCAGATTATATTTTTCCCACAATTACAATAGATTAGTTCACTCCAAGGAAATAGTTCCTAGCTTTTCCTTTCCATGGTGAATATGTTTGGTATGAAAGAACAGAGTTTTTATCCCATGTCTATAACGTAAGATTTAAATGCACTGTTCCTGTGGTTCCAACTTTATATCATTCATAAATACGCTCAATATACTGTACCTAGCAACAACCTGGATGTATGTGAATATATTCAAACACCTACCCCTCAAAATACTACATCAAAGAGGATTTAAATGTCATACCTAGTGGTGAAAAAGCATCAGAACTACCTGAGCTGGTCTTCAGAGGCAGATATATACTCTTTAAAAAATAAAAATAAATGTTGCTGAGTCTGGATGACTGGTACTCTCACACTTAAGGTTAAACAACCCAAAAGTCTTAGCTGAGGGTTTTTTGAAAATTTTTCTTTTATTAATTATACAAGCTACTAACATGTTTTCTGGATGGCAGAGTAGTTCATACATTCATGAGGTTTATTCTTACTCATGTCAAAGGGGCTAGGTTTTATCTAGGATTTTCTTTCCCTCTTTGAAGGAGCATCCCAGCTTGGTGAAGCACTTACGCATGTAAATTAGATCCCTAAGTTGAATTTGATTCCAGTGGAGTTCAGAGACATGCTTAAATTATCTGGTGAACTAGGGACTCTGGAGAAGTGACTTCACAGGGACCAGAAGAAATACCGAGTTGACACAGCAGCAGGACACAATCACTGCCAATAGTCATATAACACTGCGATGGATGTAGCTGTGTTCTTGACAGGCAGCACAATGAGAAGCTAAATGAGGTGTCAAACATGTATTAGCCTCTCCTGCATTTACATGCTGTAGAGGCGTGTTGATGAAGAGCAGTATATTTTGCCGTAACTTTAAAGACTGTTTGCTATCGTGCCCTCACTGCCTGCTCAGTGGCTGAGGAACTGCTGAACTCCTTACAGTTAACTTCCAGCCTTGTTCCGCACAATTAATAAAAAATAAATTGGGAAAACTCAGCAAGAGACTCTGCACCACTTAGAAGTGAACTTGGTTAGAGAAAACCACTACAAATGAAGAGATGTTAGTGAGGGGTTTGGGTTTAGGGTTTTTGGGAGGTTTTTTTGTGCTTTCTGCTGAGGCAAGATTTTTTTCCTCAGTGTGCTCTTTTCATCACATTGTCCAGGCTATTTAAAATGAACAGGCAATGGACTTCTCACTTTTCCCTCAGGAGGCCATTCCACAGTCTAATAGATCTGACCCTTCCTTTTTTTTTTCCAGCTGACACTGAGCCAATGTTTTCTTTTTGCTACTTCAACCCAGTGCTGCTAGCTATGTCCCACACTGAATAGTCTTTTGGCTGTTTTATGCTCTGAAAAGAATTAGGAGTTTTATTATCTTCTTTCTTTCTCATTTAGCTGTGCTAAATGTATTTAACTCCTATCATCACTTTTCATGAGTTGCCTTCAATCCTTTCAGATGTTTTAATTTCATTTCACTGACTTCTCTCCCAAACTGTGTTCCTGAAGTCATTCCCTGTTTCTAAACTTCCTCTCACCTTAAGTGCTGCTAACATCCATCACAGAGTATATGAGCTGTGGCATAGCCCGTGATCATTATGTAAAGACAATAAGTGTCCTCGCTCTGTTGCCTGTTTCTATATTATTGAGTACTGTGATAAAGAAGAAAGGCGCTGTAATATATGGAGCCTAATGTACAATTGCTTAGACAGGATCCTGAATTGCTACTCTTAGCATAGACTGTTATTAACATCTCCCACAGTACAAAGACATTTTACTTATCTTTTCCTTTCCACACCATGCACGTGAGTGACAAAGAAGCCCGTTCTTTTCCTTTCCCTTGACATAAGCATTTAAATGTCTTAGTTATCTGCCTCTTCTCCCATAAACTGGTGAGAAAATGCTAGATAGCTTTTCTTTTGTACAACTGTAAGCAGTGCTGTATCTGAAAATGGTTGACACGTTTCTAATAAAAAGAGTTGTGTTGCCCAAGCCTGAAGGTCCCCATCACCAAGCAGCCGGTCTCTGAAGATGGACCAAACTGCCCTAATCTCCACTGTCCTGAAGTGCTGCTCTGTGGATGGCTGCCCACCATGGACTCTGCCTTGCTCTGGGTTTGGGAATAATCCCAAAGATTAACAAACCCTTCAGCTTCATGTGTGAAGACGGCTGCCTTACTTTAGGCTTTGTAATTGCATTCATCAGGCCTTAGGACAAAAAAAAATGCTTGTTTGCATCTTCAGTGTGCCTACAGTCCGTCATATGGGGCCATATCTGGAGAGACAGAAGTGCTGATTCCAGACCAAAATATCTATGCTTCCTAAAAACATCCAGAGTAAGTCCACTGACAAATTAGCTTGGTACCCAGAGATCTCAGAGATTTAGACTGCAGCTGAGCAGAGGTGTCGAAGGCCAGCACTTTGGCCATAAGCTCTCCCCGTTCCCTGCTGAAATTGATGCAAAGCTGCACAAATACTTGCGCTGGGATGGTGCAGGGAGTGTCACGGAGTAAGAAATCCACAGCTGGAGAATGTCTGTAGAGGAGGTGGCAGATGCCATGTAAGCCTGATTAAACAGCCCGGTGCTGAAGTGTAGACACTGAAAAGTGGCAGTTTCTGGATGAAGTTTCATGGGTCTTCAGTGCAGCTCTCTCCTTCCTCCTCCTCCTCCTCCTCCTCCCTATTTGTGTTATGGCAGCGCTTAGGAGACACTTGGCATTTTTTGTGAGCAGAAAAGTGTAGCCAGCGATCAAAACCCTAACCCTGAAGCCGCCGCAGAGCTCCGCAGGCTGGCTGCCACCCAGGCTGGGCTGGAGCTGGCGGCGAGGGCTGTAGTGACATACCCTGCACTTCCCTACGGGCAGGGGAGGGATGGAAGGCACCTGCCAGGATCAATGAAGCTGATTTAAAGGCAACGTAATAGTGGTGGTGTTTTGGTGCAACACGATCGTGATTGCAAAGGATGGAGGGAGGCAGCATTATGTAATGAGAATAAATTTTTAATACAAAAGGGTAACATTTAAATGAGTCCAAAATCTAAGCCTTGGACGTGGTCTCTGGAGGTGCAATGGAAAGACAGGAAGGGGGAAGCTTGAGCTGCTGTTAACTGCACTTTTCTTTGCCCAAGGAGGAGATACTGCCCCATTTCTAGAACTTCCCAGAGTCTCAGTGCGTTCAAGGCAGTACATTTCTGCATTTTTAGTGTCTGACCGGCAGAGAATTCAGTGTCCCGTGTCTCTCCCAGCCAGATAAAGTGATTTCTCTTTCCATCAGCAGTACCAGCTCGTAGGGCCGAGCTAGCTTCGTGTCTGTAGGTGCTCTTGTAGCTGTTACCCATCCCTTTCAGCAGGGCTCTGCAGCAGGAATGACTCTGCACGGGCACAGTCCTACTGCTCTTTGCCTACAGGCTGCTGTATTAGCCACCCTTCCAACACCCTGGTCCTGCTTTTTCTCAAACCTCCTGCAAACAGGCATCCCAGAGGGCTGAAGCAGTTCAGCAGGTCAGTACAATAGCAGGGAAAATAAAAGGCCTTACAGGCGTCCGGATCCCCTGACGTGTGATAACGCAATTACCAGCTGATTAAACAGCTGTCTATCGCTGAGGGCAAGAAGCAGGGTGGGCAGCAGGCACCTTGTCACCAGCTTCTGGCTGGCCCTCCCCGTGACAGAGCCAGAATTAGGGGTGCTGGGGAGCAGGGAGAGTGCAAAGGTCCCTGCCTTTGACTGGACCTTCATCCTTGCCCTTTGCAATTTGCAGGGACACCCTTTTTAGACCTTTCCCTTTGCGCAAGTGTCGGAGGGGCAGACGGAGCGGGGAGGGAAAGGGGAGGCAGGAGGAGCAGCCTCCCGTGGGCTCTGCTGGGGATGGGGATGGGGGTCTCCACCGGGAGAGGGAGTCTGGGGGCATCTGTTGGGACAGGACAGGCTGCAGGGAGTCTCTGGGAGAAAGGAGATGGCGTTGTTGCAAATATTCTGATAAAGAAATCAAAATGTAATCACACAGAAGAGTTAGGTTTGGTTAAGAAGTACAATTGTGAAGCACAATCTATAGGATCGTTAAGTTTGAGACGTAGCCATAGAAACTTTAGGAACCGTGTTATGTGTGACTATAGGAACCTTGATATTTTTTGAAGTTTGAAATAGCTAACCATAGAAACCTCACCAGGAAGTTACTGGTTTTTCTATGTTTTGTTTCAAGAAACTAAAGAAACCATCATGGACACCAGTTACGCTGCTTGGAAACCCCTTACCCTTCCCATCTCGATTTGAGTATTGAAGACTCCATTCAGTAGAGCTAAGTGAAATTGACCAATGATTGTTTTTAAGTAAGAATATTGATAAGGTTATATAATCAAAGGACCAATCATTATAAAGGTTACATTTAAGGGCGAGCATAGTATGCGTTTTTATGTAAAGAGCTTATGTAACTATGACCTGACAGAAAAAGTCTATAAAAACTGATGGATTTTGATACTAAGTTGGACAGGCCTTTGGAGGAGCGATCCCCTGTGTCCCCAGCGCTGCGATAAACAAAGTGCCTCCTTCTTAACTTCACCTTGGTGTTAAGGAGTTTTATTCTGGATTTCGGTAACAGCTATTCAGTGCTATAAAACGTGACGCACCGGGAGACAGGGGGAGATGTCTCATGCTTTGTGTTTGTGTCCTCTGGAAAGAACAGCTCGCCTGAATCAGCAGTGGTCTTCACTGACAACACTTGGAATAGCGGGGTCCTGCGGTAGACCTGCACCCAAATGACTGTAAAAGCGATGGGAGGGTAAAGCCATTCTGCCGGAGAAGCAGTTGTGCCCTATCTTTAGAGGGAAGTGTCGAGCGGAAGGGACTGAAGCGGAGCGGTGTCGTTCAAGCGTTTGAACCTAAGATAAAAAGATAGGGTTTCCTCAGTGCCTTCAGTATGCCCTTGTACAGCACTTCCCTATATTTACTGTAGGAAATACCTCCAATATCTCAAATAGTGAGGTTATCTGGCTGCAAACACTTATTTAGCCATCTAAGTAACTTGCACCAGGGCAGAAAATAAGTAGTTTTAAGTAATGTTGGTGCCTTGGTCCCCAAGGGGCTGGATAAGGTTTGCTGACAGATTCAGTCCTGTGCACCTTTGCATCACTTACTCCTTTGCTCGTGATACCGAGCACCACTGGCATTCACCGAAATCCCTGCTCTGCTCACTTCCTTTCTATGCTGTGAAGTTTTAATGAGTCAGCTCCTTTTAAGAGAGACCTAACCAACATTGCTTTTGAGTGGCTTCCACCTTCAGCCTTATCGCACAGCTTTTGAAATACTGCCTTTTTGTTCCAAACCTCTTTACTACCAGGGCAAAAAGGTGTCAGAAGTGCAGTAGCACCCAGGCGGCTCGAAAAGCCTCATCTTTAGCAAAGTGCTTTAGGAAGTGTAGATGGCTTTAACCTGTAACTGGCTGCTGAGCACACAGACTTGGTGTGTAAAACCCTTGATGCCCTGGACGGCTGGTGCAGCGATGGGCAGACACTTTGACGTAGAGCCCTGGTGAGGGAGAAGTGCAGTGTTGACAGATGCCTTTGCAGCAGGAATGTCTCCGCTTGTTGTGCCTCAGACTTGGATTGAAAATTCCTCTCTGTCCTCTTCAAACGTGGGTCTAAAATACGAACCAGGTTTTGGGAGATAGCTACTTTATTCTGAGAAATGTCACTCCAGCATAGTGCTAATTGTGGCATTAGATGTATCCTAATGACTCTGACAGCAGCATTGTCTGATCCGCACTTTTTAATAAGTAGGAAAGGATCCTGCTCAGAGTTCTCTGCAGCAAGACAAGTCGCAATGTCTGTTTATTACAAATGTGTACAAAATGTCAATAATGCACTGTATCCACTGGAAAAAAGAGGAGAATCCCTCTGGTCTTACATACAAATTGAGAACAAAGTATTTATCAAAAAATTAATGATTGACCAGTGCTGTTAAATTTATGCCTTTTATTTCGTAAACAAAATGCACAGAGCAGTAACAGTTTACAGTTCAGGAAGGACACAGCTATCCCCTGTGCTGACAACCACTTATGCTCTATTTAACACAGGGAATTTAAGTGGTGCAGAAAGTACACTTGGCCAGGAATTGCTGTCTGAAAGCCTTTGCAAAGGAAAATGCATTTATTGCCAAAAATTAGTTTTCAGTAGGAAATTTCTTAGTAGTCTTCCGAGTCATAGACTTTCCTCCTGTTCTGTAATTAGACATCAAAGGAAAGCCTGTCATTTAAATTAAAAGATACCGATTGAGATCCTTTGAAACAAGCTGCATGCTGTATATAAATCATTAGTCATATTTCTGTTTATTTTAATCTCATGAATCTACTGTTGAAAGGCATTGTTAAGCATGCAGTCTGACGTTGGAAAGACTCCTATTAACTTTCACAGGCTCTGGGATAGGCTCCAGCGCTTAACAGGTTGCGTAGACAAAATAGCACCGGTGATCTGCATTACTCACATTTGTCCACAGCTAGATCGGACAGGTTATGTTTATTTTGCTTTATATGTGGCAACTGGGTAAAAATGAATGGCCTTTACTATGCGGGAGGTCAGATTAAATAGCTTAATTAGGGACTCCTGGACTTGTAGTCTGTGCATTTATAGATTAGTGTAGGGTACACACACGGGCTGGGGGAGTCCGGGGGACCCTTGCAGGGGGGAGATGCTGGTTAGGGCTGGAGGCACACGACACCCCATCAGTTCTCTTCTGTGTTCTTCCCCAGCTTTGCAATAGGAAATCCTGAATCAGGGAGGCGTAATGACCGGCTGGGTAATTTCTATCGCCCGAGGCATACTTGCTTGTGTAAGAGAGAGTTTGCAGAAAGCAAATGTCACTTCAGATCGAGCAGCAATAGACTGTTTCGGAAAGGAGAGACACAGGTCTAGCAGTGACATCTTTGGGGATGAGTCCCTGGGCACGCAGGCAAAGGCCATCTCAGTGCCTACCCGGCTGCCTTTCCCACTCCCCGGGAGGAAACCAGCTCAGGTCGGTGGTAAAGGCAGAGATGGCAATTCCGGACCTTTATAGCCTAACCGTTTTGGGGTTCATTTGCTTAACCTTTGTTGGGACAGGAAGATCAACAGCAAAAATGGCTGAGAAAAAAAATAAAAACCAACAACATAAAAGAAGGCACAGTGCTTAACTAGTAATCAGGGGTGTGGTAACTGGATGCAGATAAAGTAAAAAATGACAGGCAATGAGTAAGTCCTAGGTATTGTTATCCAGATTATTTTCCTTTTAAAAAGATTGTCTAACAAAGATACTGCTTAAAGTATAATAGCCTACTTTGCTATGACTGCATACATCAGTTAAAAGAATCCCAGCTGCATTACCGAAACCCTTCAGACACCATTTTTGCTGTTATTAGTATTTGGCATTGAATTGATGTCAATTGTTCACACAGTTCAGCGCTGGGTGTTTGATGTATGCAGTAAAAAAAAGAAAACTATAGAATAGTCTATTCATTACTGACACTCCTACTCAGAAGATAACAGAGTTTTTTTCCTGATACTTTGCCCTTCTTTCACCTTGCCACCTAACCAAGATCAACAGAACAAAGTCAAAATTAAAGGTAGCAAAAGGAAAGTTTCTGTTCTGCTTGATTTTTATCTAGTAAGACATCTTAAACTCTCATGAAAAAAGTAAAACGGAACAAATATCAATGTGTTTGCTCAGTCATTTGCAATTACAGAAAGTGGCTCCTAAACACCCTTTAATATTTCTTGATGTTTCTTTGTATTACAGTAGCAGTGGGAGACCAGAGCCCTAGTTTTGTTTAGCCCTGAAGAAAAATCAACAAAAAACCAGGGAAAAGTCTGTTTCTACTAGAAATGCTTCTAACACAAACCTCATCCAGCAGGCAACAGATGAATGCAGCAGCAAGCTGCAGGGTATTGACAGCTTATTTGCAGAAATCACATCCCCTTTTTAGACAGTATCCACACTCCTTAGAGTCATATTGACTGACCAGTTGTCAACAGTGGATTCTCCAGAGTGTTTGCTCATTTAAGGATTTCTCCATTTACCAGCATTTTAAAAACAAAAGGATTTCAAAAGCTCACTCTTTATCCTGTCTCTTTGACACATTCTTCTATGCCAGACAGATTTGCAGAAAAACGAATACACTGAGTTCCCCATATCTGTGTGCCCACAGAGTAATGCAAACTGGCTATATCCACACCAGAACTGGATTCTCTTGGAGTGTTTTTGATAGTAAAAAAAATCAGTTAATTCTGTGAATGTCTTTTTAAATGAAATATTACTTTAGCTAGTTTCTTACCAATCTCACAGTAAAAATCTTTGAAAGAGGAATGTTGCAAGTAATATGCAGTAACTGCCAATTATTTCAACATGCCTTGTTCATCAAAGTCCTGAGATGAAATCTGCCATGGCTGGAGTCTCTGTTTCTGAGGCTGTTAATGATGTTATTCCTGTGCTGAGGATGGGAACCAGGATTCCACCTGTCAGCGCTCATTTGCGATGGTTTACCTGAGGCAGCGAGCAGCCTCTTGGCACTCCCCTGCAAGGATATGCATCAACCACACTTACTGTGCCTATGGTCAACGCTCTGTTTGGGAGCCGCGGGAGAGCTCCCTTTCAGTTCATTCTGACCCTTGCTTCCCTTCCCAAGTGAGCATCATCCAAAACTTCGGCTGGAGTACTCCAGTCAGCCTATGGGCTTTGCTCTGAGACGGTTATTCTGCGTTGAGCTATACTCAGCACACGCTCAAATAACCCAGCGAACTCTGCAAACTAGGCCACTCTGTGATGCTGCCCTGCCCTTGGCTATATTTAATGAGTGTTTGCAGTCTCTGGGTGTTTTATCAGCCGGACTTTTGCCACAGAGCCTGGATTTGAAGGTTGTGGCTTTCCAGGCATGAAATCTGGATGAAGTTGCTGGTTTTGAAAAGCCAAGAGCTTTCTTGTGCTTGATGGCCTGAGGCACTTGGGTAGAAGCAAAGCGAGATAGCTTTAAATAACATCTTTGGCCTTGAGTTGTTGCCGGAGAACTTCTTTTACCCCCTGCTGTCTCCCCTTGCCGCTGCAACGACATAGCGGCACCTCAGGAACCTAATGCTGATTTCTCCCATACAAGACCCAAAGAAGGCTGCCAAGAGCAAGGGATGTGCTGATTGCAACCTGGCTTCAATCTGTGACGAGAGTATAAAGAATCCATAACAGTAGGGCAACGCGGTGCTTGAAGGTGCTGCTGGACCATGGTCGCCTGCCCTGCACATTGCGCTTGGAGATGCCCAGAGATGGGAGGTACCGCAGTTGTTCTTCCATCTCTTTGCCTCTTTTTTTCATGTCAGGCCCTCAGATAGGCTGGCATTTATTCTCCTTTGGTGACTTAAGGCCCACAATGCAAGGGTATGCTCTCTTCTGTGATGGGATCCTTATCCTGAGCAGGCCTTTAGGCACTGTTACAGTAAAGGCAGTTTTGCTCTTTCCTATGTAGCAAGGCAAGTAAGAGGGGACAAATGGAGTGGCTCCTTCCTGAAGGAGGCCAGATGATGATAAGCAGTGACACTCACCCCATGAGCACATGCGAGAGACCAAGGGCTTGATGCGTCTCTCCCATCTGGCTGAGCTTCCCTACATACATGCGTACGTGTGTCTCATGTTATGCTTGGTATGAGTTGAAAAAAAAAAGGAGGTCAAAATAAATCAAAAATTATACAATTACACTTTGGGATTTGGACTGGGCTTGTGCCTCCAAATATCTATTCAACCCTGGGCTTAGCTTGCCGGCTGCTTTCCAACCTCCAATTCAGGTTCCCATTTGGTGCCAGGGTGGCTCTGCAAGAGCTGAGACTTGTTGTAAATGATGGCCTTTATATTTCATTCTGCATCTGCACAAAGGGAAGTCAAAAGGCGCAGCGCAGAAGTGCAAAAATTGGGATGGTCTTTTGTACTTTCAGAGGGAGTGGAAGTTGAAACGATTTGCAACAAGAGGTGACTCACTGGGATTTTCAGAACGGGTCCGCATGGATGGGTGCAAACAGGTCCAAGTGCCTTTGCTTTGACTACGTCTGGTTCGGAAACCATGGAGCTGCGCTAATGCTGTGCTCGAGTTGACTTGCCTTGCTGAGAAGCGAATACAGTTGTGTGGCTTTCAAACCAAAGCTGGCTCATGGCCAAGCAGCCTGGAGCACGGGCAGAGTGAGCTCATGTCTGCCTGCATCCACCCATGGAGCCGGGGCGTAGAGGTTGTGTTTAACGTAACTGCAAGGATACTGCTTCTATATATTCCAGGCCTTAACAAGCATCACGCTTATGAACCAGGGCTTTGGGTTTGCCTTGACCAGAACAAGTGATGTGTGGGATGTTCCAGGGAACATCAGCTGAAGGCAGTGGAGGAAAAGAGGACGCTTGAATTTCTGAAACACTTTGAAAACCTGGGGTAAACTCCTTTTTACGTATGGCTTATTGGATGACAGTGCTACCTAGCAGCAGATACAATCTTGCTGAAGTTTTAAGTGTTCTGATTTTTTCCAGAATTAACTCTAAATGAGTTTCAAATTTGTTTTGTTTTCTTCTAGTACCTTCTGCTTTTGTTTCTCTATCTCATGCCAAAGCTGAGGGTTCTAACTGGAGTTTCAAACATTTCAAAATCTGTCACTTAAGTCTTTGTAAAATCAATCTGCTTAGACAGAGACTACTTATATATACCCAGACAGCAATTCCAGCTTCCTATACTTCTAGCATTACAAAAAAGAAATTCAAAGCAACAATTACTTTCTATATTATGTTAGCTTTAATAAAGCAGCCAAAGAACAAATTGGCGTCTGTTTCCTAGAATTTTTTCCTTTATTTAGCCATAATCTCTTTTGAAATCATGAAGTTCCTCTCAAAATACTAAAGTATGATTAGGTTATGAAATCTGAATCCAATTAAAGAAGATCCTGTGCTTGAAGCATGCATCACTGTCATGAGGCCACCAATCAGACTTCCAAAAAATGAATGTTTAAAAAATGGTATCAATTTACTGTCAAATTTTCACCTAATTAGCTTGAGTACATTAGCCTTGTAAATATACAGATACTTCTTAAAACCTCTCCTAAGTGGGAAAATGAAGTTGATTTCAAAAGAGAAAAACAGTTAGTCTACAATTTCATAAAGAATTCTCCTTTAAAATTCCCAAGGCATTAATGTAGCAATAGCATTGCCTCAGTTTGGATACAAGTACCTAAAAAATTGTCCTCTTACCGGGTAAGGAGTGTCACACTAGTCCTGTGGAGAGTCACACCAAGATGCAAAGATGGCTTGGGGTGGGATGCTACTGCCTGCATGAGGGTTCTGAAATTCAGAATAAACTGAAAAGTGGGGAGTCCTGGTTTTGAAGGATTTCTGAGATGCTTTGGTCCAGATAAGGAATCGATGAATTTTTATCACAAAAGCTCCCTGAGACATCCCTTGTTTCAAGGTAGGTTTTCACCCTTGCTGTCAGATCTTCTCCTAGTTGCTCAAAATTTCTGAGTCTGCAATCTGGTTGAATGGTGGCTTCTAATGGTCACAAGGTAAAAGACATTAACGAACATATAGACAGTGTCACGTCTCCAGCTATTCTTATCTCAGGAACTTCCCAGGTTTGATTCCCAGCACCCTCCTGAGCTGGTCGTCCCACAAACTCCTAGGAACCAGGGAACCTGGTCTACTATAGAGGCGTATTCTCCTTTAGTTCTTCCTTAATAGTTATTTGCCTGTCTTAAGTTTTCATCACAGGTATTGTTTAAAGTTAGGTTTAAGTGATAATGTCATATTCTGCTCATACACATTCTGGTGTATGTACCATAATGTCTATACCTAACACTAGTTAGATATATATATGCATATATACTTATGGATATAAATATATGTTATGAAGTAATAATTTAAAAATGCCATTAAATAAAGTTCCTTGAACAACCTATTACCAGGGTAGTTGGTTTTTTTTAGAAAAAAAGGCAGAACAAAACTAAATAACAATCAAGTCAAGACTCAAACTAAACAGAGCCAAAGATGTCAGAATTTGAAATCTTATCCTGAATATATGCTTCTCTGAGAGTATACAGCTGGGAAGGCTCAGAGAATGCCAACTAAAATTATTGCCATTTGTATAATGCAATATTGAATACATTTACATTACAGATGATTACTACTGTTACAGAATGCAAGTAATCATGTTAAGTTCAATAACATCCAGTAGCACAGTCCTGTATAAGGGAGGATTTTAATTTCCTTAGGAGGGTGAATCCATTGACTTTCCAGGTTTGCTTGCCACTATTAAGAAATCAAAGTTTTATAAGACTCTCAGCCTATCCTTTTTCTTACATTGATTTGCTCTTTTCTGTAAGCCAGGAAGATGTGAAACGTTTTTAAAACCCTTTCTTTCCATATTCCCATTAGTGAATAAAAAATTAACTTTGTGGATTAAATTTACAGACATGAGGCAAAGTAATATAGCACATCTCATTTTAGAGGACGGGTACTTCAGTTCAAAGTGTCTCCTTCCTGACTGGATTCAACAAGTTTACAAAGTAACGGAGCATTTGTGTTCAAAGTCTCTTCTCTTAGGAGTACCATGTCTCTAAGGGTACTTGATGGCGTTTGGAAGAAATGTGATTTCAAAGAGCAAAATTTCAGCAAAAGTGATCTGGCAGAAAGAGATTGCAAGGGCTTTGCACATGAAACAGCCAGAAAATGTCATCAAGAGACAAAACCAGGACATTATCCGTGGGTTCATGTATATCGATGCATCAGAAGAATCTTCCTGTCACAGTATAAAACACCTACAAATTAAACACAGTGCCTCTTTTTAGAGGCTGTGCTTAGGCAAATGAAAGCAATGGGAATATATATTAAAAATGTTACGCTCTTTGTAGACAAGAAGATCCCATGTTTCTACACACAGCGTGTGATAAGATGCTGAAATGAACCGCAGCAAGTTCAAATTTTGTGGCATCTCCGGTCACTGATTAAATTCTCATCTGAAAGGTGTTGGGTCAGCAGTAAATGGGGCCCTTTTCAACCCTGGGAGAACCAATGTCATCCTCACATTTAAAAAGAAGGGCAGGCAAAGAAACAGTGCAGACATCAGCTAAGGAAGGCTTACTAGAACTAAAGAAAGGATGGCTCATTTATAATGCATGAAGCCCCTTGGCCTTCATTAAAGGGTAAGTATGCTCTTTTGGATACTGCCTTACCTCACCCCGGTCTCTAGAAGTCCTTGGTTTTGGAAAATGTCCAGATGAAAGCCATAATGCTATGTAAGAGTAAAAGGGAATGTGATAATGGCTTTGAGGTTGTGACTTGCTCAGCCTACAGGACGTGTAACAGGAATCCAGCTGGGATATACAAGGACCCGTGAGGGAAGTGAGCGCTATAATGTCCTAAATGTCACTAAAATGAGCACTAAAGTTACATCGGGTGCTGCCGCCGCAAAGCCCACCGTGCGTGTGTGCGTGCGGTCAGCGGTGAAGGTGACCGAGGATGGAGGAACCTGCTCCGACAGGAAAACAAAACCAGAAAAGAGATGGTCCTTGGGCGGTCTCTGCTTAGGGGTGTGCAACGAGGGGGTCTTAAAAAGCAATTGTCGGCTGTTACGGGCGTCCCTGGGGAACGTCTGGCTAGTCAGTCGGCTTTGCTGCCTGACTGGTCTTTGCAAGGCAGACGAAAAGAAAATGTGGAAGCTCACACTTTTTGAGCCAAATCTGCAACTCCTTATTCAGGACAAGCCAAAGGAGGTCAAAACTGAGTCTGTCTAAGACTCAGGGAAGGATGTCACGATTCAGGGCCTGACCCAAAGCCAGCTGAAGCCTGTGGGTTTTGGACTGGGTGTGCTGCTGTAAGCAACAAACAGGGTGTTACCATGTCCATTAGGGTTGCGGGAACTTTGAATATCAGACTGGAAGAAATAACTTAGCTCATCACTTCCCACCCCGTTTCTATCATAGTCAGCCATGAAATATAATCCCATTTATAATTGCCTCAAAGGAGTTTTTATGCTTCTTTGGTAATTTCATTGCTATGTACAATATGAAATCAGCTGAGCTATGCTGAGAGGCGATGGAGAGGGAGTTAAGCTCAATTAGAGAAAAAGGCACTAGATGTAACTGTCAGACAGTTACAAAGCCTGTGGTTAAAGTAGAAGGTGTTCAACCGGTTACTGAGAATAATTTTTCAGCTTCCAATTGACCGTGCATGGACATTGCATTGAATGCATAGGATTTTCTGGGAATTCCCATACATCGATGCATACATGACAAAAGGGTCATGCAAGATAGGAGTTAAATTCTTATACTGACAAGCTGAAACTAATGTGTCTGGAAATACAATCATCTACGAATGCAGAGAATGTTGTAAAAGAAGTTGTTAAGCTTCTAAAAACCCCAAATATTAAATTCAATTGCTAAACTGCAGGCCTGGAGAGTGGTGAATTTAAAATTGAAATTTGTGTAGTTGGAGCAGTAATAGACTGATGAGCCTTCAGTGGGAGGTGTGCTATTTTAAGTAGCTGTTATAAAACCACCTAGATGAAAATTAGATGATTACAGAAACGGCGCTGATTTATGGCAAAGGAAAACCTTACTTCCAAGAATAAGGAATCATTAAAGTGTCAACAAATTAGTTGGTAAAGAAGCACTGGCAGATATAATTATTCAGATTTTTCTTAAAGTCCCTCAAAGAGGCTATTAAAGAAAACCAGGCACCTAGAAGGTGAAAGGTAATGTTCTGCTGTGCAGTGGAAATGGGCTGGGAGACAGCAAATACAAAGGATAAAGAGCCAGCTTTCATCTAGAAATGAGGTTAATAGTGAAGTGTTTGCAATATATCTGCTGGGACTGAGGCTGTTTATTTATAATCCGACGGCAGGGCAAAGTAACAAAATTTGCAGATGATGCTAAGTGATTTAGATCAGTCAGGGATTAAGACATGCAGACATGACAGAACTAAGCCATCAGGCAATGTATTCTGAGTTTGATTCTTGTTCTGATTTTCTTTCTCTTTTTTTGCTATAAGCAAAAGCGAAGTCATAAGCATTAAAAGAAATAATGAAATTCCTTGCAGCACCAGACTGTGTTCTAAATGAAGTGATAACAGTTTCAGAGCAAGATTTGCAAGTTATTACAGATGGTCCAGAAGAAACTTCTGCTTAATACCAATGAAAGCAAAAGGGTTTTGATGGTATTAAGAAAGGGGCAGCAAGAATGGGGCAGAATGCTACAAGGCTGTCATATCTCAGTCCTCATCACCCCCTCATTTTTAATAATGTTTACAGTTGTCGTCAGCCAGGCCTCATCAAAATGTAGCCAGGGAAGAAAATCGGTTCTTCCTAAAGAGCAACAGATATGATCTCCAACATGGAAATCTTTCCAGATACTAAGAAAGATCAATGAAGACATTAATAAGAGGGAACAGAAGCTGAGAGGCTCATCAGAAATAAAAGAACGCTCACCAATTTTTAGTACAGCTTTAAAACAAGAAAGAGAAGAATCTGCTAAAGACTAACAGTTCTGAAATAGAAAAACAGCTATTCATGCACAGCATGTAATGAACTTGCAGAATCTGCTGCAGAAAATATTGTTAAAGCAAATAGTTCAGGAAGACTGTCAAACTGAAAAATAAGTGTACCATCAATACTCAGAATAGATGGATGAAAATTTGGAAAGAACTGCTTTTTTACAACAGTGCTGACTCTGAGACATGAGCTAACCACCGTGCTAACCCCTGTACAGGGTTAGGGAAATTACTTCCACTGTAAAGCTTTTTCATATCCTTGTACAATGCATAGTTACAGCTGCAGTGGGGATACATTTTGTCATCTACCTTTATTGCACTTTTTTTCTCCTCCATTAAAAGAATCAGAGGCCTGTGGCACCCTCCAGCCTTGGAGATCTATATTTTTATTTAATTATTTTGGAAATACTGCAAGGCAGCAATTGACCCTCATCAATGTTCAAAAGCTCTGCTTTAAAGATGCCATCTTCATGGCAGTCAAGCTGTCATCTGTTTCCCTGGCAGAGGTAATTTTGGAACTACTGGATGGTACTTAATCTGGGAACGTTATTTCTACTGTGTTACTAGCATCAGTAACTTAGAATTAAATGAGAAGAAAAAGAAATATAGAGTAGTTCCAAAGAGAAATAGAAGAGTGTATGTGTTCTGAAGACACAAAACTAATATAAAGGTCAACAGGATGAAGATGAGACGTTTGGAAATTAAGAAACACCTCGTATTAAAGGATTATCACAAATGTCCTTTGACAATCCAGTAAGCTGTTCTTTCTGCCTTCCTTCCCCTTCTTTATTTTTCTTCCACTGCTGCCTGATGTTTTATGTGCACATTCAGATGCCAGTGATATTTTTGTAGATCTTATACACAAAATAAGTGCCATTGTTGTCACCCTCAAATGCATTTATCTGTCCATTATCTCTGTTTGAACCTGCTGTTGACTTACAGGAACTGAATCTAAACTCCCATTTTCTTAACATAATAGACCTACTGTAAGGATATACCTTTATCAGCATGTATGGAGAAATTTAAAATTAAAGTGTCACTCATTATTTCTGTACAGACTGCATTGCATTTTACAATCCAACCCGGGTGTCTTTGGAGAGATTTTGAGAGGAATGAGAACATACAGTACCAGTCCAGGTATTTCTTGTGGTGGGCGTCCTTTTGGAGACCCTTTCTCCGCTCTTCTGGGCGGAGAGCCTGGTGCATCCCGGCAGGAGAGGCTGCTCCGGATCGCATCACTCCACTTACCAGCCTCCATCCCGGCTCTGCAGCCGGGTGATACCCCGGAAAAAACCCACTCCTGGCGTGAGTGGGGGCACCCCCAGGCCCCCACAGGACTTTGCCCCCTCTCCCTCCTCTCCCTGCCGCAGCAGAGCTGGAGCTTGGCTGAGCTGGGCTCCGTTTCCTCTGTTCCCCTTTCCCCACCACCCCAAATTCGCAGCCCCTGGGCTGAACAGTGCTCGTTATCACAGAACGACTCACAGAGGCTGCCGGGCAGCCTCGGTGTGCAAAAAATCAATGCAGCCCTCCCTGCTAATTAAAGGCTGCCTGGCGGGCACTGGCCCCACCGCTCCAGGCTGGTTATTGCCCCAGCTTCCCCTGTGCCCCCCTTGCAGAGTCAGGCACCTGGGGTGATCCGTGTGCGAGGCTGATAGGAAATTATTACTGGATTCAGCCCTGTTCGAAGTGGAAAAGACACTCGTTAGCCTGCCACCCCTTACTGGGATGACAGGCGTCCTCTCCCTTGATGGAAAGGCTTTGTGCTTTTGAAGCAACTGACCCCGGTTTATTTACAAACAGCCACCTATTTCTCTGTGATTTCTCTTCCCTGCTGGTCCAGGCAAGCCCACCCTGCACCAGATGTAGCAGGAGGCATCCCGTGCTGCGTCTGCTGCTTTTGAAGGTCATGCGATGGCTCTGCAGAAGAAGAATCAATCAGGTCCTCTTTGTTTCACCCTTGTGTCATCCACTCTCATTTCTGGAGGTGGAAGCTATATGTACAGATGGGCACTGTAATTTCCGTTTTGCACGTGGAGACCAAGCAGCGAGGTGAATTTCCCAAGGCGGTACGGTCTGCAGAAGCCAAGGTTGCAAACTCCTCAGGTCAGGCTCAGCTCTGGCATGCCTGGTGAGCTACCTGGGTTTGAGTGGGAGAGAGGGGTCAGGGATGGACCCGGAGCTCATGCTGCTGAGCCGGAGCTGTGTCACCTTCCCCATCCCTCGGCATTTGGAGCAGGAGAAGAAGAAACCCTTGTATGCCAGTTGTAGGATGGCTAGAACTTGCCTAGCTCACTGAAGTTGAGGGATTTCCATCAGGGACTGTGTGAAGATTTATTACTTGGTGCTTTTTATCATGATTTTTAATTAATACAGTGCAGTACCACTACCATTTTAAGGTATTTATAAACTGGAATGAGCATTTATAACCTGAACGAGGGGGATTTATAAACTGAGGTGCATACTAGTCTGCTCTGAACATACAGTAATGAAGGCAGGTGCAGAGAAGACATAGAGGTTTACACTGAGATAAACAGCTCTGACTAAATAACCTGGTAAATAAGGGAATCTTCCTGGTGCCTGGGTGCAGGCGGTCACACATGGCCACATCCCTCTCCCTTCCAAGGGCAGGTCAGGGCACACCTCACCTCTCCCTCTTCTTTCCCTTCTCCCCAGCACACCTTCCCCATGCTGAGGAACCCGCCTGTGCCGGGGTGCAAGGGGATCCGTCCCCAGATCTGAATGGCCGTGGCACAGGATCCCATGGCACAGCCCCGCAAGCCTCTTGCCCTCAATCGAGTTAAAGTGATTGCAATTCAAGAGGAGCCCCAATAAGCACAATGCACTCCTTTTCCACTCATTAGGGTGGTTTCCCTGCTTTCTGAAATCTAAATGGAGAGCAGACTGCAGGATTCCGAATGGAAACACGGTTTAGAGATGTTGTTCTGGGACAGCACGATAAATGTTTCCCCTCACAAGCCCTGGCTCTCCCAGGCTGCCTCCCAGACCCCAGGCTCCAGAGAAAAGTGAGCTCTGTCCTCAGGGAGCAAGACCAGGATACAGTTATACAGAATACAGTTCTGAGTGCCCTCCTAATGACTTTTTGATTTATCCCCTAAGCAACCATCAGACTCCGTTCAGCTGAAGCCAGCTTTATGGGTATTTATAAGCAGGCTTTTAAAAACAAAAGGTTTTTCTTTAAATGGCTATCACTGAACTTTTTAAAGTCTATAAGGCCCTTTGAAGCTACCGAACGGCACAGGATAATATCGTCGTTCAGTCAATCTTAGGTGCAGATTCATTGTGTTTTTCAAATCTGCTCATTCCTCATTACACCTATTTAGATGCAAGAGAGCCAGCCAGGTTCAGGTGTCACCGACAGAGCCATCACCAAGGAATCTGGGTGTGAGGAGGACCAGGATCCGTCTCCCAGACTTCAGCAGGGGTTTAATTTTTTACTGACCATTGAAGGAGGTAGGGTCATATTCTGAACTGTGGTAAATTAGGACAGTTCTGTATATTTCCGAGCAATTATGACAATTTATATCACCTACCTGGTTTTATAGTAGCTGAAGGTGTAAGGTGAGGCTGTAATTCAATAAAAATCCCATGAATTTTGCTGTTGAGGTCAGTGGGATCCCACCTTCAAGAATTTAAAGCGGTCAAGTAGCACGGAATTGATTTCAATATGCCATTTTCTTCTTCCTAAGGACATTTTGTTTCTTTGAGTTTATATCTGAAGTGTTAGAAGAAACCTGCAGGCAGCAGAAAAATTGAAGTTTGGAGTTTGGTGTATTTTGACCTCGTTCATGATGACAAAAAAGTCACTGTGAGGAAAATCAGTAGAATTCTGCAAACCACAGTAGAACTAGATCACTGTTTCTGAGTTAAAGGCATCAGGCACATGGGTCTGGCTCTTCTGGCAACAGTTCCAGGCAGAAGACTCTCGACTGGACTACCATCACAGGGAATCAGAGTTCTTTCCTAAAATACCAGAGATTACAATTTCCTTTTGTATTAGAAACTGGCTCTGGAGAGAATGAAACTGAACCTAGCTGATCAATACACAAAGCTTAAGCAACCATGTTTTCTTCTGGGTGGGGGAAATTCTTCGATCCATCATTGTTCAGCTTCATTCTTCAGTGAATTAACATCTCAAATGACTATTCAGGTCACACAGGGTCAAGTCGCTAAGGCAGAAGCAGCTTTGCCTCTTGAGGACTATCAGGCAGCAGGGAAGGTAAATAAAGGGTTTTGTTTAATGTTTAAAAGAGCATACTAATGGACAATTAGCCAGGGGATCTGGGAGTAGTTTTTAAATCCACAAAAAGGCAAATCTTCAAACACTGAGCAAACCCGGCCATCCAAGCTCTGTGGTTTGGGTTAACACAGCAGTACACACCTTGGAAAGGCAGCCTTGGAGGTGACGGTGAGCCCTGATGGTAAGGGCCTCTGGTGGGAAATTGGGAAAAAGGCTGCAGGTGTCTGGAAGAGAGCAGATAACCTTAAGCAAAGGGAGTTTGCAGGGCGAGGAAACATCTAGACTAAAGTATTTGCCCCAAACATCAGACTTTGGCTGACTCGCATCTTTAGACCACCATGGCTATGATGTTACTGTTTGTAATATAGATGATGTGGGAAGAAACACTGAGGCAGCTGATGCAACGAATTCAGTACAGTCACGCAGTACTGTGGGTGCTGTTAAGCCCTTCAGAGACTAGATCGTATTTTAAAGAACATGACTCATAGTTATTTCATTTCTTATTTACAGAGGGTTGAGAAACAATCCACACCGCTATGCTACATGTTGGTCACAACATCCCTGCTGTGAATAAATAAATTGAAAAGAAAGAAACGTAATTTTAAAGAAACACCTTATTTCTGAGGTGTTTCAGTGAAACTTTGCCTCTGGAAACAAGGTTAGGGAGTAAAATAGGACTGACTTTTCACTGTGTCCAAATTTAAACAGTACCCTCACTACTGAAATGAAAAGCAGAATGAAAAAAAAGAAAAAGATGGCACATGCGCTTGAAAAAACTAGCTATATTCCAAGTTACTTATTTTTAGTTTTAAGTTTTTTGTACAGGCCAGTCTATTGGAGTTTGTAGCTCTGTTGCAGAAACATATCCTGGTTTTGAAATGAGCTTCCCCAACTTTGTAGGAAGCTTTGTTTAAAAGAAATCTTTTCACAGTCCCATTGCCTCCTGAGTCACCATCAGTGAGTAGAACAGTTCCTCACTTTTGAGGAGTAGTATTTTGTCTTGGTTTCCTAGTCAAATGATTGATGGTTCCTAAGTCTCCAAGCAACAGCTGAAGTCCTCACACATGGGAGATTGCTGAAGAACCCCTGGACAGAGATGGCGAAGTATAACCATATCAGGGATTTTTAAAAAAAGTAAAATAACCAGTAATGAACTAAATTATAGATTTTGTGTCATAAGTAACAGATCATTTCTCAATTTTCTGATCTGCTAGTGGGTTACTTGTTTCTCTCATGAAATTGGGTAACAAGATAAAAATAAGAGGATAAATAACATTTTCTCAGCTGGGAGACTGAAACAACCCAAACAGTCAATATTACTGTTGTGAACCTTCCAGCGAAACTTACGTTAAAAAATAAATTCAATAAAGGACTAAATTAGTCTTAAAACTGATCTGAGACAAAGCTCCTTCCAAATTGGGTTTGGCAGGTATCTGAGACATTCATTTGACCATCAGTCTGTTAAAAGAAGCCTGAAAAGAAGTCTTAAACATCTTCTGGTGATACTATCATGTCAATGAATTATGCAGCTGCTTTGGAAAGCAGGGCATTCAGTGCTGCCCGTCAGTGATAGTAGCTGCTAATTAGCAATTTTACTTCCTCCCAGGTTGCCATTTCCTAAGTCATACTCATCAACTTTTGCTGCTCTACTGTAGAGTGTGGTAACAAGTTATGTTTTCCAGACATTGGGTCAATTCTTTGTACACAGCTTTCTGTACACAACTAGACCCAACTGAATTCCTAGCCCGAATTAGACCGGGACAAGGTGTCACTAAAAAAACCTCTTCTCAGCCAGCTACAGAAATGCAACCAACAGACATTTCCTGAGAAGTTCAAATTTATCAGATTGAGTAAATAAACCAGTTTCCAGGAGAGGCTAGCTCACACTCTTCATTGACAAGGCCTGGAGTTGTGTGTGCATTGTATTTCTCTACCTAAAAGGGGCTGCAAGTACGTTCCTATTATGTCCATGTCAAACCTGACCAAATGCCTAATTAAATCAAGATGAAGCCTTTACTAACCTTTATTAAAAACATAAATGTCAAACAGGAAATTTGTAGTACATGTTGAGGACATTATTTGAGCACATCTTATTACATTCTTTTCTTCCAGATTTACCAATAAAAGATCACAATTATTCTTGTACCTTCCACATTATTGTCCTGGTTTGGGCTGGGATAGGGTAAATTTTCTTGCTAGTAGCTGGTAGAGTGTTATGCTTTGGATTTAGTATGAGAAGAATGTTGATAACACACTGATGTTTTCAGTTGTTGCTAAATAGTGTTTAGACCAAGTCAAGAATTTTTCAGCTCCTCCTGCCCAGCCGGCAAGAAGGCTGGAGGGGCACAAGAAGTTGGGAGGGGACGCAGCCAGGACAGCTGACCCAAACTGGCCAAAGGGGTATTCCAGACCATGGGATGTCATGCCCAGGATATAAACTGGGGGGAGTTGGTTGGGAGGGGCAGATCACTGCTCGGGAACTAACTGGGCATCGGTCGGTGGGTGGTGAGCAATTGCATTGTGCATCACTTGTTCTGTATATTCCAATCCTTTTATTATTATTATTGTCATTTTATTCTTGTTATTATTATCAATATTATTTTCATCCTTTCTGTCCTATTAAACTGTTTTTATCTCATCCCATGAGTTTTACCTTTTTCCTTCAGATTGTCTCCCCCACCCCACTGGGTGGGGGGGAAGTGAGTGGGCAGCTGCGTGGTGCTTAGTTGCTGGCTGGGGTTAAACCACGACAAGATACTACAGTAGAAACTGGATGTGTTTAGTCCTCTCCAGACACAGCCCACATGGTCTGTGAATGCTCAAGCGTTTCCTATCTAGGAACATCTTTGGGATCCAAGGATAAAAAAGAGAGAATCAGAAACTAAATACTCTTATTGCTGAAAGGAATTAAATTCTCACTGAAGAGATTATTCAGTGCTATAAAACACCTGAAACTGCTTCATCTAAAACCCTTTGTAGATATCTGTAGTTTTACTGGATCTGTGTCTGATGCTGGAATTAATTTCTGGTTTGTCAAAATACCTGTGAAATCAGGCTCTTTCTTGAATCTGAAGCCATGTTTTCAGAGGAATAAAGTTTTTAAAAATGTTTCTTCTGCAAGTATTTCAGTAGCGATACCTGTTATGAACTGTGCTGGAAGTTGTAAATGACCTTAAAACGAGGTTATGGCTGGAACGGCATCTGTACTTCAGGGGCTGTATCGCACGAGACGGCAACACAACAGCCGCAGCCAGTCCCGCAGCCCTTCTTGGCAGCCCGCAAACTGGGCAAAGACCAAAACGCGGCTCTGAAATGTTTGTAGGTACGACAGATCGATTGACCTCTGACAGAGACACGGCTTGGGACATCCTCAGTGCTCCCGTCCCCCGTCTCCCTTCTTCGCCCTCCTCCAGGGCTGTGTCCCTCCCAGTCAGGAGCACCCGAGTCCCCGGGACTCCATCACCTCAGTCCATACATCCTTAAGAGGGTCTGGGGTTAGTTTTCGGCTGGGCCAACCAACACTTGCTCCCAGGCACAGTTCAGGCGTTGGCGTAGGGCTGGGGTCAGCCGGCTGCAGCCCCTGGGCCGAGGGGGTTCAGTGACACAGAGCCGGGCTGCTCCGTCCTCGCTGGCTCATGGCAGGGGACAGCAGTAGCTGTGCCCCAGGTAACTTCTGATTTTCTCTACTCCACCTTCCTTTGGTGGAAAGAGCGATGGGCTCGTGCTGCTGTCACGAACTTCTCAGCTGCCACTGCAGTGACAGGGTGCGATGCATCCTCTCTTGTCTAATGCTTAATTTTTTTATAATCCACTCCAGCTACCACTTAATCAGAACAAAACTGAATTGTAACATTGGCAGGAGCAGAGCAGATGTTTGGAAACAGGTTTTTCTCCAAATGAGTGAGGCGGTGCCCCATGCAGTCTCAACACACCATTTTTCATTCTCTCGGTTTTGGTACGGTGGTAGCCAGGTGCAAATGGATGCCTCACACCCGTAGAGCTCCTAACCCTCTCTCATGGCCCACAAGAACCTTTTCTAGGCTGAAAACTCATTTTTATTCCAAGGGTGACTTGGAGATCCTGAGGGAAACCAGAACACCCCTGTGTTCACTGCTGTGCCCTGGAGACAGAGGTAGCATCTTGTGAAAAGAGTAGTCGGCCTAACTTGAAGCCAGTAGGTGAATAACAACAGAGAAGCAAACCCAAGTAATTTCTGGTGAATTTAGTAAACAAGATCAGCAAGCCAGTGGCTATATTTTTGTTAAGGTTTACGTAGAGTTTTCAGCAAAATTAACTCAGTGTCAGATGCTCAAAGAACAGCAAAAGACAGTTTAAAGTAAAGTTTCAAAGAACTGGTAGTTAAAGTATTACAAAACCTTAAAATTAAGTAGTAAGAAGGTTCAGTGCCTTTGTAGCCTTGGAAAATTCTTCTTTCTCACCTGGAATGTTATAGGATACAGAAACTGTTCGGACTATAAGGAATGCTATAATTAAAACTGAGGTGACAAACGAGTTATAAACTGGAAGTGAGGGTTTCCAGCACACACAACACCTTGGGCCAAGGGCTTAGCTGCCTTACAGGCATGCAACTCAGTTAAAAGCTTTACCACTCTTTTACACCTGATAATTTACCTTTTTATGTAGCTATGTACTTTCCACATCCAAAGAGTACTTGAGAGTTAAGGAAGTTTGGAGGGTTTTCAGTTCCATCATTATCTTGCTTCGTTTACACTTCCTCCCTTTATTCCTGAGCTGATCTGAGTGTCTGCTTTCTATCTTGCAGGGCTATTTTCTCAAAAGACGTCACTAACTTCAGTTATTTTTGCCCACAGTACAACCTGTGAGCCGGCATTATCCCTAATTGCATACGGGCAGGACGAGGGACAAACACATCAAAATAGTCTGCCTGGAGTCATCGGGGAAACCTGCCGCAGACCCGGCAGCAAACTTGAAGCCCCAGGCACAAGGGTGAGCCGGAGAGGGTTAGTATTTGTAAATAAGAGCCTCCAACCACAGGCTCTGAGGATGAGGAAGGATGCAGGCTGAAACACTTGGCTACGGACACATCAGGCCAGCTCTCTGCTCTGCCGGCTTTCTGAAGTGACGCCTGGGCACTCAGTTAGGTCCCCTACAGCCACCTCTCTTGTACGATGTGTGGGGAAGGCTGTGCAGGTCTGTGGCTACTGCCCGTCCCATCACTGCTGCAAGACCAGATGCTATGGAACGGCTGCATTATACCAGTAACAGCGGTGCAAGTCTACAGCTCACCTGAGTCCTCAACCCTCCCACGCTCAGAAGAGAGACGAAAAACTGGTTTTAGGGCTGTCAGTCTAGAACCTCTCGTAAGAAAAACCCTCTATCCCCCAAATCTTGAGACCAAGCCTTTTTTTTTTTACTGAATCATTTTAAAATTAATCACAACTGAGAATACTATGCAACTTAGAAGCCCTCCGTACCTGTTACTCACAGAAGAGAGGTTAATATTTCAGTACTCTGCACCAAGAACAACCGTAGAGTAGTGTATAAAACAGGCACACCCTCATTTTTCCAAAGATACAGATGCTAACTAGCACGACAGAAGTAGACTCATCCTCTGATATTTGGATTTGTGTCAAAAAGAGGTGATCAGTAGAATCACAATTTCAGATGATAAAACTCTCTTAAGCTGTTGGATTTTATGGAAGTTTTTGTTCTTATTTTCTCCTATTGAAGAAGCACATCTGCCCAGTGACAACTAGGAATGAAGCTGTGGTCTGAAGCAGTAGTCGTGACACCTGGGTGAGGTGACTCGCGCAGTTACTAGTTATCTGCTTCCCGACCACAAGCTTGTGTCTCTACCAGGTCAGGACCGGGTTGGGTAAACTTGTCCCATAGCTTGGGTTTTACTTACTGTCAGTAGTATTAGGCAGGACTTGGATGGTTAGGGAAGAGGCTTGTAGGGAAGCATGTTACTCGTTATGAGCCTTTGCCTTTTGTATAACACATTTGTTTAATCCTGAGGGATACAGCCTGTCGCTGAAAAAATCTAATATATGACATTCGACTTTAAAAATACAGCAGTGTTCTGTAAATTCCAGCCAGGTGTATTTGGCTACATTTCATTCACTGTTCCCTGTGAGAATTCTCTTTCATATTTTCTGCAAGCAAAAAAGTGAGGGATAGTTTACTGTATTGCTGTAATGTAACGTAATGCAATGTAATGTAATTGATCTCTGGGAAAGCTTGAGTGAATTTGATCATCACAAACCAGGAAACGTTTCTCAGAACTCGGACTTCACTGCAAGGAAAATTTTATCGAAAAAAACCAAAAAAGCTCACAAAGCAGAGTTTAAACCTGCAGCTGGCCTGATGGAAGGAGGTTACTGAGACATGCCTTGAACACTCTTTTCAATGTGCACTGGGTATCAGTTGATGGTGTTTAATTGCTCCTTCTGCTACCACAATGTTTGTTTTCTGGATGATTATCACACATTTTTTTGTGTTTTAGATGTATTTACCTTCACAGTCTGCTGACAAGGTGCTAGAAAACAGTATACCTGTTCCTTTTTGTTCAAAGGTGTATTGATTTTTAGACAACTTCTTTGATAGCTGACAGTTTCTGCCCAGAACTTGATGTAAATGGTGCATGAAGAATCAACTGCTCACCGCTGGACTGATATTTATTTTTAGAGTTTACCACATGAACATGTCCATGATTCACAGCTAGGGATTTTCAAAAAGCAAGACTTTTCATTCTGAAAAACAAGGTGAGTCAGATGCTGATGTGAGAAAACTGATTAAAACATAGTCTGAATAAGAAAATGAAAGGGCAAACCACATCAGTTTGATACTTGGTCTCTTGCAAGACTGAATTGCTATTAGTCAGTTACTACCTGTGCAAATATATGGTTTTCTCCCCATATTTACATGCTAGATTTTATTCTTACATGAAGGAACTCTTAAGCTCCAAACCAAGACTGGAGCCTGAGGATACATGCCTCTGAATACACATGGCAATAAGAATGCGGTTGAGCTCTTTTACTGCAGTAGTCCCATACCTGCACTCCCATTTCATGCTGCCAGCAAAGAACAAAGTTTACAATACAGACTGGAATCAAACTTGCACCTCTTGATCTTGGTCCACATTGACCATCCATCTAGCCAGGCTTTTCCTTTTCCAGCTTCTTGGCATGCAGAAGTTGAAGCCAGGGATCTCCTCCATCCCTAGGCAAGCACCTTCCCCAAGGAGATCCCTGGCTGCGGCTCGGATAAGCCAATCCTACCAGAGACCTGCTGTGATGAAACGGGGAGTTTTTAGTCCTCCCTTCTCCTTGGCTCTTCATCTCACACAATGTCATAAATTCAGAGGTTGAGGGATGCTGTTGTAGCCTTGCTTGCACTACAGATATGCACCAAAACCCTACAAAGAACAACCAGAAATGTACGCGGAGGGACTCTGCTTCCCACGTACATGGACATGGATCTGTCCTGCACTCAGGGTTACAGAAGAAAGTAACCTCTGTGGCCTTTTGTGTCTGGGCTTGAACAATTTAAATAGCAACACTTAGCAAAGAAAGAGGCAAAGAGCTCTTTGTCGCTGGAGTTTCATTTTCAGAAATGAAGGCACTATGCTAAAGTGCTGGCATGAAACGCTGCTTACGTTGCCTGGCCGTTGTGTGCCTTCTCTTTGCTCGGCACTGGGCAGCCTCCCTGCTTTGTTCTAAGACACACTGAAAATAGAGCCCTGCAGCTCTTTTCGGTTCACACAGAGCCTGGGGACTGCTCTAACAATTTAACACTATGAACAGTTGAATTATGTTATGCAGGAATGTCCCCTGGCGCTGTTTAATTTACTAGCATAGGCATAACCCAAGTGTCTCTTTGAGGAAGACTGTGAAAGATCTCATAGCTGTAAGGGGTAAGATCCAAGCGGGCTGGAGTGTGCACGGGTGGGAGGGGATGCCCTCTGCCACTCCTGGGCATGGACAGTGTTCTTTCCACTGCAGAAAAGGGATGGCTAGAGCTTTCGACACATACATGAGGTGCCATGTCTTGTGGTGTCTCTTCTTTTTCACCCTTTGTGAATGGAAACCTTTCTTGAAGCTGATGGCTCTCTCCAGGAAGACTCATAAGGACGGCTGAAGAGAAATGTGCCTGAGAATCCTTTTTTCTGGTTGCTGATAATGGCAAAATTCCCACTGACGTGAACAAATTTCTACTGTTGTAGATTTACTGTACATTCTTAATCCCAACTGCCCTGAGGCAAGAACATCCTCAAATACTTGCATGTTCTCCATTTCCTAACAAACAATCCTTTTTCTGATTTAAAAAAAAAAAAAAAAATCTGTAAGAAATGACTTTTTGAACCAACTCGGCTGAAAAGAACGTTTTTCCTGGCTTTCATGCAGATCCAAGTTCTGAAAGCACTACGCTAGTGTTTTAATAATACTCAGCTCTCACTTTCATCAATCTCCTCTCTGGCACAAAAGCTCATCTGCAAGCTATTAGTGTCCCACCTTCGGAGCTCAGATCGGCACATCTGTTGCTTATAAGTGGGGTTTGATATCAGTGAGACATGGCTTCATCATCCACCAGATTTATCATTTTAAGGGGGAGAAAACCTGCCCAGCTGAATATGCTGCTGGAAAGCATACATGTCCCTTAAGTAAATAGACCTCTGTTTGAATTTCCTATTGGTCTGGAGACAAATGAAATAAAAATCATGGGCTTTAATTGCCAATAAATCTCCATGCACTGCTGTTGTCAAGATGGGCAGGTATTATAAATTCAATGCTTCCGAAAGGGAAGCATTGGAAACAAAACATTTTTTCTTTCATCTTTTCAGTCATTATTTGGATCTCTCCTGCAATTGGATTCAATATTACACTATATTACAGTTTAGTTTAGATTTCATTTCATACTTAAGAATACAGAGATTATATTTCTGGGTAATGTATTTAGGCATGTTCTTCTGCCTTATTTTGCATTATGCCAATTCTTTGTCATAGAATTGGTTTTGGTGAGAACACTTGGTGTTCACAGAATCTGCCCATCAGGGAAAGTTTTTAGAAGTGAGTGAATCTGCATTGATGGTACTTGCAACAACTTTTGTTCCCTTTCCACTTACAGGAATAGGTTATGTTTGTTACGACAGCAGATGGTCACCAAAAAACCACAGTGCCAAGTACTACTTCAGGTGACTAGTGCCAAGACTTTATTCAAGAAAGCAAGTAGAACCCCCAGTTTCACAGTCCCGGCAGTCTTGATAACAGATAGACAAGAACATACCTGCTCGTGAAAAATGCGACCACAACCTCTCAGTCCTTCCAAGACTCTCAGAAGTGTTGCAAGCACTTGTGCAGGCACACTTGACAGAAGCTGACTACCTGAAGTCTTTGATTTATAAAAGCGCTTGGTATTTTGTGGCCAAATGTCAGCTTGCTCCATGCAGGCTTCAACTTGGCACATGAGCTGAGCCTGGCTAGAGATGCCCAGTCTCCCGGCAAGGCTTTCCAGTTCTGGCTCACTGTGCTACCAGGGTTTCAAAGCTTCTTCTCAGCTGGGTGATAGCCTCCAAAAAATCTGGCAGCAAAATTTACTCAGCTTCAACAACTGGACAACAGTGAAAATCACTGAAGAGCTTGCTTGCAAATTATTGGCTGAACTTGTTCTGCATGAAAAGGTACTCGAGTAATGTTTTATGGATCATATACAAGCAATAGAGGCTGTTTTCAGACAGTTTGTTAGAGGAAGAAGCTACAATTGTTAAAGCAGTTACTGCAAATGCAGCATTAGCAGTACAATAAAGCTACCTTAGTTCTTTCAGAACTGGTGAAGTCAAAAGAAATGGAGACAAAAGTAGGAAAAGAGCTAATTTGGGCATATGGTGAAGAAGTATGGCTTTCTTACAGTCAAAATCTCCCCCCGCTTTAGGGAAGGATTACTCTGAGGTGCAGGAATATGCAGTACATAGCTTGTACGCGCACCCATGAACCCCCCAAATCCTCCATTTCTTCTCTGCTTCAGTGACTGGAAGATAGATAAAATGGATACTCATATTCAGACTTCAGTGGTGTCTGTTCCAGGGACTGACTGACTAGAGACCAAAGAAAGTCTGTGGCAACACATTTCTCTCATCTGCTTGCCCTGATGTGTAAGAGTGTGCACTCAAGAGTTCTTTATTATGTCTAGTATGCTAACCAGCTTAAGAAAAATATATTTTGCCCTTGCAAACCTTGCCTTGTTTATAAACAAAGGTATAGAGGGAAAAATAAATTGTGAGAATTACAAGTATAACTATTGAGCTGTGCCGTAGCATAAGTACCCAATAGAGACCTGTCACAGCCTTGTGGGAGCTGAGTTAGCACAATGTCTTCTTTCATTCATGGAAAGACATAAACTTAGGTACCTCAGTTATTGCTGTTCAGTAATTGATTAGTTTGCAATATAAAATAAGTGCAGCTCCTGGGATGCTTTGTTCTGACTGCTCCCATCATGCTTTCACTTTCCTTCTATTTTCACTATAATATGTTCCTTTTACTTGCCATTACAGATGAATGAAAGCTCAGTTATCAGCACAGGAGTTACCTCTGGTGAAGGAAACCCGTACTCAGAATAGAAGTATTGTGCCACCAGCTGCGTTAAATTGCTGCCTCTAAGCTATTGCGGGACAATTCAAGCCTGTTGTAAAATAGATAGCAGGAAGGCATGCGTGTTGCCAAGGAAACCCTTGGCTGCAAGTTATTGTATAAATAACACCGGGGTGGGGAAGATGTGGCTCACAGAAGAGTGGGGAAAAATGAAGAAGTGCCTGGCATGTCTCTCGGCCTGGGGGAGGGTCGGAAGCAGAAGCAGCGAAACAGATTTACCACTTCAAGTAGTTGACCTTCCTTCAGCTGGGAAAAGCACAGAAAGTAGGTCCGTCATTCCGAAGTGATGGGGAAAGCAAATAGAGGCTGGAGGGTAGAAATACGACCATGATGGGCAAGTCCATGCATTGTGGGGTGGAGAAGCAAGAGTGACCCCTGCACCTTCTCATACTCACTACGGGAAGAGAAGCTGGTGTAAACCGCTGCTGGGTTTGCCCAGAACTATGCAAGAGAAGTGACAGATGAGGTCTGAGATAAGGGTTGTAGTGGCAACGAGGGAAGAAAGGGAAATAAGGAAGAGGGGAGCCAGCACAGTAATACATGTAAATTTGGGGACCGATTCAAAACCGAAACAAACAAATTTATGCTCTCCAAAGACTATCTATGTATAGCTTCTCTAAGGTGTGTAGATGAGTTGTTAGTAGAATTCAAAGCAAAACATTGTGCAATGAATTCAGCTCACTGCAGCAAGTCACACATATGCCATGACAACATGAATGTGTGCCGAAAGCTTGTCTCCCTCTAGACCTTACAGATAGTGTCTGTAATTCATCAGTGGCTTCAACAGTCATTAGTGAAGTGGGCACATTAGCTTTCATCCATTTTACATGCTTTACTGCTTTGCAGCTGGAACCCAAGCGCTGCGGTGCCATGAGAAGTACAGCTGGGGCAGTGGGGTCTAGCAGAGAAGGCAAAGGGCTTACAGCTCAGGAGAAGGGCTGATTTCTTCCCTGCCAGTCACGGGAATAGGTCATTTCACCTCCTCATACCTTACGTGCCTCATTCGGTAAAATGGGATAACATTGCTTTATCTGTAAAGCAGTTTGAGCTATGGGTCAGAAGAGTGCTCTATAAGAGATGACAGTATTACTAACTTCGGGCATTTATGTAAAGAGCAAATCAGTGCACATGCACGAGTACTCCAGAGCAGATGAGGACCCGAAGTACCCACTGGGCTACGGCACCTGGCACGCTCCAGCACGTGCCTTCACGGTGATCAGAAAGATCGTGCTGACCCGGACTCCTTCTTTCTGACCGCAGATGGTTACAGCAAAGCCAGAGGGGATGGGAGGCAGCAAGCACTTGACACTTGGGAACACTGCTGTTAGCCTTAGGTAACTAGCTTCTCCTGTACTTTCTTACAGTGTAAGAGTTCACGGGTGTAATTGCCCATTTAGCATCTTTGTGTGAGGGTTGCTAGTCCCTTTGGAAGCATTACAGAGCTAGACCTTAGCTTGAGAAAACCTCTTCTGACTGTGGAAGGGCTACGGAGATCCACCCTAGACAACTTGCAGGACTGGACCCATGGTTCCTACCTTTGCAGATAAATGCAAATATTGCGAAACTAAGGCCAGGCATTGGGAAACATCTGCCAAATGGTTCAAACCATGATAGAAAACATCTGTGTTGAGTGGTCCAAAATACAATCTCTCATTCAGGAACTTCATCGGGTCTCCTCAGAGTCCCTGGCAAACGGATGAGCCCTTAAGGTACTTCACTTTTGGAAGCTGCCATGCACTACCCAGTGCTGTCATGTTTAGTGCTTATTCAACAGCATTGCCTTGAACTAGAAGTCACAGTTGCTGGATTTATGACACAATTTCATGAACTGGGCAAGCTTCAGAACACATTTTAAAGTGACTTGTGGAGAAAAATAATCTCTGATTCTTGATTTATTAAATGAGTGAATTACAAATTAACTTAGTACCTTTGTGCAATAAGCTGTTTTAATTTTTCAATTAAGCTGAAAATCATTCATCCAATTTTACCTTAATGAATGAACACTTCCAGTCAGCATTTGTTTTAGAAGAAAGATTTCAGAGCGAGTTATTTTTTCCAAAAGAGATAAAGAGATGGTGGCTTTTTTCCATTTTCAACATGCCATTGCTCTCAGACGTATAAGATGGAGAATGCAAGATGAAATAGATACTGTAATTAAAAGTATAAGTCATTGCCAGAAGATCTTGGAGGATTCCTTCCCTTTCCAGACTATCTATCCCTATTTTCACAGAATACTTACGGCTAGGTGACACTGTACTATTCCATCCACGTCTCTGGAATGTTAATAAATACATATTTTGTTCCATTTCATTTCAGTCCTCAATACTGTCAGATTCTGTAAAGTATTAAGTTGAACTTCACTTTGAAATTATGTATTCATTAATGTTAGACTGAACTGTTCCCTTAATCCAGTTCCATTTTCCTGTCTCTATACAGGTAATAAATATCAATTTTACAGGAAGACTCCTTTTGTCTAGTAATTTATATACATATGGGATTTTAAGCTTTGGTGAGTTTAGGATTCCTCAGATGAAAAAACAGTAGAATAATTCTCAATGGAGAAGCTGGTAGGTCTGATGTTTTTTCTGGGACTGACAAATCAAGGACTTTTTTCATTTTTAGTATGATGAAAAGAAAGAAGTTTTTCTTGCAGTTTTTGTGGATTCCTGCTGGTGAAGAGCAATAGGAAGACTTTGGCCCTGGTCCCTCCTCCCAGGGCATTTAGCATTGATTGTGGTACACAGGAATGAAGACCCAGGTGAAGAGTGCAATAAGAACACCTACACATGAAGAGGGCAACTGTTTCATATTGGCTTTGTCTTGTGTTTAGTTGTTTCTAGAGGCTACGTGCTCTGATAGGGGCCAAATATCAAATCAAAAGCTGCTAGTAGGATTCATGGAGTGACATCAGTTATTCATTACACGTTTTCATTTTCTCATGATAATCTGCGTGCTGAAAAACACCTTCCTGAAGTTAAAAAAATCCAGATAATCCTTGTGGGCAAGACGGAAAGCAGAATGATTAGATATGCAAACAGAGCCCTAACGAATACTTAAGGACTCTCATTATCAAAGAGCATCGCAAAACTGGAAGAGATCAGCGCTGTGGTGCACCGACTGCCAGAGCTCTTCTCCGCCAAAGAGGCATAGTCAAATTCCTCTTTTCTTTGTGCAGTCAATCTTTGTATCATTTCTGAAAAGCATTCTCAAGTGCATCTCTCAAAATTATTTCAGGCAGCTGCCCCAGCTCTCCCTTGCCTACCAGGGGTTGTGCTGGCACATTAGCCTCCTTGCCTTCAGAAGAAGTGAAAGGCCAAAAGTCCACAGAATAAACTGCAGATGAGGCAGACTAATTGGTCTCAAAATCGAAACATATGGCTTCTTTCAGGATCTTGACTTTTTAAATACTTGTTTAAAGTAAACATTTGCAATTCCTCATGAAAGGCACTTTCCTCCCTGAATCCTCTTGACCCTCAGTGACCTTTCTTACCAATTGCACATTGCTTTACCCTTGGGGATGATTAAATCTTGAGAGGCTTTTTTTCCTTTTCTTCTTTTCTTCCTCACATTTGTCTCCGAGGACTAGCTTAAGAACTGGCCTGAAGAAAGCTAACCTGGGTCAGAAGGACAGAAACAGGGCAGATGCCCACCTGAGCATCCCACGCCGGTGACTGGGGCCCGAGGGGAAGGAAGCTGCCGTTCACACATGTCCTCACCGCACTTTGTATTCAAAAAAATGGACCACAAAAAATAATCACTGATCACTGACTCACCAAAGCTAAGGTTTCAAGCTCATCTTTGAACCGAAAGGCAGCTGGAATGTCTTGTGTCCCCCGGGGCAGAGGGGGAGCATGGCAAGGGAAAGGCGGCCTGAGGCAAAGTCGTCACTGAGACAAGACATTTCAAACTATGGCCTGTGGGTGTTGTCTCCTCTGACAGAAAAAGCCTGACAAAAATGATTGACTCCAGGCTGTAATGGCTGGCGAAGGCAGGCGAACCCTCCCGGTTTGTCTCCAGGGTGTCAAGACATGAAAGTTGACTGACTTCTCTCTGAAGTCACTTTATTCATAACTTGTGTTCTGGGCTCGAAGGCGCTCCCAAGCCCTGGTGTAATTGTGAGGCAGCATCAGAGCTTCTGCCAGGGCCTGATGCTTGCTAACCGCACCGGGACGAGTTGTTGTCCGAGTCCCGGCAACGATTGCTCCAGCCTTTCTTTTCACTCTTGTTTGCTCGGGAGCTAGGAAGAAGATTAGTTCTTGTAAAGCACTTCATTTTCAAAAGCTCCGCTGCCTAACGTCTCTGTCTGCCGAGTCAGATGTCGGCCTGCTCCTCCCGTCCTCGATGCACAAACCCATCCTCGATGCACGAGCAGAAAGGCGGCTGCAGGGCTGCGACACAACGGGGCAGGCAGCACCCGCCGCCCGGAGCGATGCGGGAGCATCCCCGCATCCCTGCATCCCTGTACGCAGGCGAGTGAGAGTCATGGGGGCAACCAGACCCGGTGGTACCACGCACAGATAGGCATGTGGAGAAGCAGGGTGGTGACCTGGGTGGACACAGCCACTGTAGCTGGAGAGATGCGCATTTGCAGCCAGCTCGCGCTCTGTGGTGCTGTGTACCTGACACCCATGGAAATTTCCATCCCTGTACCTCCCCGTACGCTGTGAGGAGGGAGATGGGCTGTCTATACGGCTCCTGCCATTGCAGCACACAGGTTTACCTGAGCTGGCTTCAACCTGCCTGCTGAGCACCTTTATGCAGACTGAATAGGTATCTTGTCTAAATGAAGGGTATTTTGCTGGTTTTCATCTTCTGCTGAGCGTTGTAGCTTGACTGCTATTGCTCCCCATGGTCCTCCAGAGATTTCTGTACCGAAGCTTGAAGTCCTGCCCTGAGACCCCAGCAAGATGGCAAGGACCTGCAAAGCTAGGCAGGAAGATTTGTCAAGAATGTATACTGCGCCTAGGTATGGGCACAGACTACACGGGGGAGGCACCTGCTTCCACCAGTGATTCCTCAACCCACAGCTCCAGTGAAGGATTCAAAAGGAAAAGAGACATCCCTGTTACTGGGTGAGGGCTCTCCTTCACAAGGACCTGAGCTGTGCAGGAATTCCCCATTCCACCCACTTTGAATTAGGACCTTGAGTCCAGATTTCACAGGGAGCACCCTCACTTCTGCCTTGCTGGATACCCTGTCCTCCTGGTTGAACCCATTTCCAGTTTGTGTAACTCAAGATTCGGGGAAGGTACTTGGCTTGTCCTGTTGTATCTCTGCTATGTGCTTTAACCACTGTGCTATGAAGTCACAGTTTTCTGGTCTCATTAATGTTTATTTATTCTTGAGGAGTGGACTTACCTCAAAGGAAGAGCTCACCTCTGATGCCCACAGCCTAAATGTTACATCTCCCACCAGATCTGGCTGCTGGCCCCTTTCTGAGCAAGGTAAAATAGGGCTTTAACTCTGGGTCTCCTATCTTGCAGGAGAGTGCCCTGAGCTAGGGAGGGAAAACAGTGAAAACAGCTTCTTTGTTATTAGGAACCCTCTGAGAAGACGAAGTAGAGCGTGTCCTTCACACAACAGATAGGGGAACGCAGCATCTGAGCACCCCTCCAGGCCTTAGGCATTTGTCTGGTCTCTGCACAGCTTGGCGGTGTCAGAACCTAACATGTCTATGGACAAAGTCTTGGGTGTTCAGGGGCATTCAGATGTCAACTGGTCATGCAGCATCTGAGCAGATGTCTAAAGTTGGATCCAACAGAGAGGTCGATTTAAGGCACCGAAGTGAATTTTTTTGTGGACCTGCTCTTTCACAGCGGTGAGCAGGTGTGTTTTTCTGATAGAAACGTATGCTCATTTCTGTTCTCTCTCATTCTGAAGTGATCCTGTTTGTCAGTTCTGGATTAGCAAGACACTCTTACGTTAAAAATCACATTTGTAGATGAAGGGATAGTCTTATATAACATTGCTGACACTGGGAGAGTTTAAATGCACGTGTTGCTTGAAATGGATTCAGTCTTCAGAAAAAATGCTATTTAGATGCTCATGTGTTTAATCAAGGAATAGTTAGGAGATAGTTCAGTGAGGAATGTCTTATCATAGGATTTAGAGCTAGAGATTGGATCCATATTTACCAGACTCCTTCAGGATGTGCTCCGGTGCCTCATTTCACCTCCATCTGTAAAATGAGGGATTCTCTCCCAGCTGTGCCCTAGGTACAACTGTATCAGAGGCCCAGGTGGGATATAACCAACCTGATACCAGACAGGATTTTAGCTGATCTTAAACGCAAGAATCAATGCCAGCTAGGCTGAACAAGACTCTTGAAGTACGAGCATGACCAAACGTGAGGGCTTGCTGTGGCTTAACTGAACATCTTTATAAGCTTATTTGTCGGTTTCTTTCCTACGCAAGGTCTCAAATCTGGTGCATATGGCCATACAAACTAGCAAATGTATGACAAAGGTCTTCAACTTCATGTGCCAGCAGGCTGCACAGCCATTTTTATAGGAAACATTTCTTCACGGAGCTGAATGTACACATGCCTATGCTTATCAATTATCTTTGCTGACGAAGTTATCCCTTCAATTATTCTTTTCCTTAAAAGGATCCAGCATTTTATCTCACATTAACATAGCTCCTGGAACTAGGTGGGGAAGTTTCTCTCCTGCTTGCTGGTAATGAGGCCCCACAGCTCTCATTTTCAGTGCAGGTAAGATGGAGATATGCACAAACTTGTCTCTGACTGTATCTAGGCTGTGGGTCTGTCTTAGTCCTTTATCTATACCTTGGTCTGTCTGGAGTGTGCCATAACTCCTTGCAGCCTGCATGCCTGGGTTTCCCCCTCAGACATTTGGGAAAATTGTGCCTGCCCAAGCCCTTTTGTAGCAAGAAGCCTGGGTGAGGCTGGGGCATCCACTCACAGCCTTGCAGGGGGCTCAGGGAGAAAGCTGCTGAAGAGCCACGCAGCAGCAAGAGCATCCCAGAGCTCCACAGGGCAGTACAAGAGAGAGGAGTTATTCCGAAGGTTTTTATAGAAAAAAGACTACAGTTTCAATCTGAATGGAGGTTGCGTTATTCATTCAGATATTGAGGCTGCCACTGTACCTGTTGGATGAAGAAGTTGTAAAAGTAAATGACTGCCTTGGAAGTAACACACTAAAGATGTTCAAAGAGGTTTCTTCATCTAAGTTATCTCTTTAGGTGCAGATAAGAAATTCCTTCTTCCCCACTCCCACTGCAAACCTCATCAGGAACCCTCAGCGAAAACAACTCTCCCAGTCTCCCAAGAGCTGAGGCAACTCCCTGCACTCCACTTGCTAGCAGTGACGCTAACGTATTTATACACATATTCTTAAATCAGTATGGTTCAGCTGATGTTGACCGAGGAGAGCACCCATCTCTGGGGCTGTCCCTGTGTTGGCAGGCTGCCCTGTGGCCGTACCACCTTTAAGAGAATTCTTTCTAATCGCAGAGGACCACGCTGGGAGGGGGCTGTCCTGACCAATGTCAGACACATACACACGACGTCCCTGACATAATTTGGCAATACAATATAAACAAAAGACACACTTCATGGAAAAGGCATGAGGCACACCCTGACCCAGTTGCTCTGCACACTCACCACCCAGCATACGAAAAGGCTGCATAGCTAGACTATTTCCATTAGCTGAAGTAAACACCACTTGATAAAAGTAGGAGGGAGACATACCTCCTATTGAAATATCGGAGTCCTTTCTGAAATGGAGATCTTGCAAATGTTTACCGTCTTTTTCCTAAGACCCTGTTTCTCTTGCTGGGGGAATGTACCTCGTGGAGAAGGCAAAAAGCAAAGTTATGTTTATAACCTGAGACTATTTCATCTTAGTGGTAAAAACCCTTCTTGTTCAGTTTTAAAACTGATCCTGTTAGAGTTTTCCCTTTGTCTCAGCTTTGTCTCTCTTAAAAGAACTGGAAAGTGAAACACGTTTTGGCTATTCCAATAATCAGGGAATCTACATATGAAGAAGACTGGTACTTCTTCTCCGGAAGAGTGTGTCACCCATAGCTCAAGGGCTGATTCCTGGGCTGAGGAAGAGACATCTAGGAGCTGCCATCTCACCTTTCATTGCCCTTTGAAATTCCAGCCCCTGCTGCTATCTACACCACCGACTGCAGCCCATAAACCTCTGTGCAGAATGGGATTAGCAGGAATGTTCACCACCTCCCACATTTTTGTTTTTTTTTTTAAATGAAGGTGGGAAGAACACGCACAGGATCCCGAGCCCAGGCCACACAAAACTGGTGCAGACCCAATGATCTCGTCCCTTACTGACAAAGCAAGCGGCGCAGAAAACCTGGCTTTTCTGCACCAGCTCTAAGTGCAGGTGTGCTTACCTCCACACTCTGCAGGGCTCCGGCTTGAGCCTTTGCCCAGACCAAGGGACAGTGAAGAACGGGACCTGCGGATGCTCCCCAGGCTCCGAGCGGGGCTCCGCTCCCAGCCGGCGGATCCTGGATGCTTTTCCCAGCCAACAGGCTCTGTTGTCATTTTAACTGACGGGTCCGCTCCCGCGATACTCGCATGCTTTACTTGGTTGACAGATAGGAAACATCCGTTTCTGGATGACTGAATATACCAAGCTCTGCTTTGATATTCTGGCCATCTGCAGCCAACGTTATCCCTAGTTATGCACAAATGGAGCAGCTGCCTCCTGCCACAGCCTGAGCTGACCCCAGGCTCCCTCGGCTTGTCTGTGCTACGCTCTCAGCCCATGCCAACAGCCCTGAGCTGAAAGGAACACAAAAGGTGTATTTACAAGGGGTCTTTTCTGGGAGGTGGACGCCTGCCTAAACCTGAAGCTGCAGAGGTGCAGATAGGATGCTGTCGAGGGCACCCTGAATCATTCACGTCCCTGCTGAATGGCAGATTATTAAACTTGGGCCTGGAGTTATATTAATGCAACTGTGCAGCATCGGTCTGGTTTGTAGTGTGGACACAACGAATCTTCTCCTGCTGGCCAAACACCATGAACATGCCTCAGGGCATTTCGTTTCTAAACCAGGAAAGATAATACCTCTGCCAAAATTGGGATGTTGCACAGCAAAGTTTGCAAGGCTCTCAGATGTGATTGGGGACCACACAGATATCAGCAATAATATTTCAGATAGGTAGATTACAAGGTGGTGATTGACCTTGTGAGCTTCTAGCTTACTTCTCTAAATTAGAAGAATAAAAGAGCTTTGCTGCTGAAAGTTTGCAAAACCATTCATCGCTCAACTAAAGATCTATCTTGTTACAGCTAAGGGAAAGCAGTTGAAACTGTAGAATGACTGATTTCACTAGGACAAGCACAAGCTGTTGCTGTGTGCAACTAGCAGCAAAATTCAGCAGTGTGAAGGGATCAGTGGGAGAAGATGTGAATATAAAGCAGATAAAATCTAGATCACTAAGGCTGTGTACTGCAAATTCACGCACATGAGATATGGGATGCAATGAACAGGCAACTGAGAATTTCAGCTGTAATTTGATAAGCCTTGAGTGGTTCTAAATGAAGTGGAATAGAAGAACAGAGCCAACAATTTGCAATCACATTTCAGATGAGTTTCTCTTAATATATATACACTTTAAAAAGCATGGGTGTTATTATGTAGAAAGAGAAGAACAGAGGGTGATTTTATGCTGTCTGCAGTGATGTGAAGAATAATTTTGTCCGAGTATGTTAATTACTCACTGTTGTTTTAAATTTGCCTCTGACCTATCTGTTCATCGTTGCAACCTCAGCAATGTTACATGGCCTGCTTTGTTTTTTTGCAAGTTTACATAGCACAAAAAAGCAGCACACTTCAGAGTGACCTCTGCAAATAGCTTTGCAAATTAATGTTCCACATCTCTGACTGCAATTAGACACTAGTAACCACAAATTAACCTGTCAGGGCAGTTTCATACTTCGCAAAACTCAGATAGTTGCAAAAGTGATGTGTCCAGGCAATAAACATGTTTCTGGCATTCACAGGCGGCTGCAGCTGCTGAGACAGGCAGCTGTTTTCAAAAATTTGGTCATAAATGAGAAAAGGATGGCTTGCTTAGTTGATGCAACAAATGTTAACTTAGTTGAATGTAGTAGCTATAGTTCAAAGGTGAATTAAACTGACCAGGAGAGGGGCACATGGCTTAGGGCCGTATGGCTAAACTCTGCTACCCTTAAACAGGTTGTCCAGGTCTAAATTACCTTTTTGGAACAGCCTCTGGCCTGTGCTGTCTCCACAAAACTTGTCCATCCCCTTTCCGGGAGAGGCTGGTCACCATGAGACCAAACCTAACTGGGAAGCCTGATACACACACGTGCCGCTGCCTGAGCCGGTGCCCTGGTCCTGTGGGGCTCACCGGTGTAAGTGCAGACACCGACACCGGTGACATGGGATGATGCAATAGCAAATCACGGCTGCATCACAGGGCTCCAGCAATGTGAGGCATCAGTGGTGCCAGGAAACCTGAGCCTGTCCTATAAAGCTGTCTGTTATAGAGCAGCACGGGGGATGCGAGGGAAATATCTGAATGCCCTTCCTCCTTTCCTTGCCACTGACTTGCTTTGAAAGGGAGGAAGAGGAAGAAAAGGCACCGCACCTCCGAACAACTGAAATACTGACATTGCACAGGTTTACGCACAACCTTAACTTGGTATATTAGGTTGTAGTCTGACTTGACCTCAAATGTGATCTTAGAAACACTTTAGCAGCTGTGTAAGAGTTTATCATCGATGCAGGAAACTCTCCTTCCTTGTGTGCTTTATAAGATAATCATGCTATTGACCCATGCAGGTTTTTATAAGACTTTCACAGTCGGTTTTTTTCAAAGAAAGCTGAGAGACTGACCAAATCTTAGAAATAATCCCCTTAAGCCTTTAAACAAAAGGCCAATATTGACCCAAGGACATGTATGTAAAAACCAGGTAAGTAATGGTGAGGGGGTATCCAGGGTGGAACAGCTTTGTGTGGAAGTAGCAGGGCGAAACACGGCACTGCCCTAGGGGATGAGAGGATGATGCTGGCTGCAATAGCCAGGGACTGAACTTTGAATCCAGGGAAGGCTGCCCCGCTCCTGTGCTCCTGTGAGCTTGCTCTGTAAGTAACTTCAAAATCCACACACACATTTTTACTGGCATGAGGCCTTAGACTGCCCAGTCTTTGCTTCTCTGCATATTCTCTGTACAGAGAGGGAAAGAAATAAGAAAGAATGCTCTTTCTTTGAAAGCTTTAGTGTTGTCATAGGAAAGATAAATTATCCAGTGTATATAGTCAGTCTCACACTGGTCTGGTAGGTTGATTTGAGATATGGAGAACTAATACCACAGTGGTTTAAATGAAGGGTGGAAGAAGGCAACTGCAATTTCTGCTCACTAAACACTTGTAGCAGAAGGGGGGGGGTGGGGGGGAGGGAAGGAAAGTAAGTAAATATAAAACACTTGAATTCCCAAGAAGGAGAATGAAAGAAGTGTCACCACAGGACGCAGCTGCTGTGCTCTCTCCCAGCAAGCTCTCTGGGTGCAGATCATAGACTTTTCAAGGTCTGAGGCCATTACTGAAGGTAGCCTGAATATATCAGGAACATTTCTCATTTTTATAATCTCCTAATAACAGGTTACACTCTCATAGGGTATGCCAGGGACGTAAACTTCAGCTGTAAATTGCATGGGTGTTTTCTTGTGCCCTGAGCACCTAAATACTCCCAAGGAGGAAGATGAGAGCCATCCATGGTCAGTGAGGGCAGAATTATTTTCATCTGCGTGGGTCAGCTTAGAAAGCATTATTAAAACCAAGCATAAAATCCGGCGGTTTAATTGTAGGTGTCCCTGAGGGCAAGAGCCTTTCAAAACCCACAGACAACTCCATTAATGAGACAGGACGGAAAGCAAGCACCGTACTGCTGTAAAATGTACTGCACGCTCCCTCCGAGTGACCAACCTGTCTGAAAACCAGCTGAGTCTAGCCCCGTTTAAGTACAGTCAAAACAATCATCTGCCCAAAGACAATTACTGCCTTAAACAAGAAAACTATGTCAAAGAGAAAAAAGCTTATATGGAGCCTAGCAGAGCCTCAAGTCTGCAGTCAGGATCAAGGGACAGTACAAACGCCGAGAGACAGCAGAGAAGTGAGTTTACCTTGCGCATTACAACAGTACTTTGTCTGGCCCATACTTGGATTTAACAAGTTCTTTCCTCACCGTAAATGACAATGACACTTTTTTCTTCACTGGAAAATGCCTGCTTATCAGAACAGAATTTCTGTTCTAGCAAACATACTCAATTTAGCTAAATCTCTTCACGACATCAGTTACAGAAAAGCACTTCCAGCTCAAATGGAGTAGGGAGGAGAAACACTGCAGAACAGCCTAGTGCCCGGGAGTGACAGTGCTCACCTCGCCCGAGAGCAGAGTGGTTCAGTGGATTAAATTAACCGAAACCAACAATTACTGGTCTTTGCCCTGGGCTCGAGTACCCTCTGGAGCAGGATGTGGCTGGACAGGAGGAGCCGGGAGGACAGGCAACACACAACACCAGAGCGCAAGGTAACCTGCTTGATCAAGCAAACTTCATTGTTTAATTTATTTCAGGAATGACAAAATAAATTGGAAAAGGGGCTGCACATGCCATGGGTAGGTTCCAGGTTGCAGGGAAGGGCAGGGACCCAGCAGCAGCACGCCTGCTCTCTGCCTTTCTCAGATACCATTTCTTCTTCACAGTCAGTATTTCATTAGCAAACGAGAGCAGCCTTGTGTAGCCTTCTCCAAAACATTTGGCTCCAGGGGTAACCTTAGACAGTTGAGTTTCAGGAGGACGACTGCAGCCAGAGAATGCAAAATAAGTGAGGTTATTTGTTTACTGAAGAAAAGCATCTGATCTGAGAGGAATTGCAGAAAGAGGAGACTTAGGCACAAAGCTCAGGACAGCCTAGCACAAATGTCTTGCTACAGTAGATTAAAAACGAAAAGAAAGAAGAAAAAAAGAGAAGAATGTGAATTTAGTATTATATCAATCAACTAAAATAATTTATTCTAAATTCGGGAGCCCTATCTAGCATAACAATCATAATGATCTCTTAACAGGCTTGGTCCAAACCCATATTCTGCCTTTCTGGTCCTTACCTAGTTCCCTTCAACTGCCTAATGGCTTCCTCTCGAAAGGTGTGACAACATCTTCCCTTCCTACTTCAAAAATTGCTTTTTGTTTATTAGTTAATAATTTACTCGGAGCCTCAGGTAGTTCTCCTTTGTACAAAATGCATGGGCAATCCCAGCTACGAAGTCAGCCCTGGCACTGTTACCCCTCCACACCAACGTGAAATTACCTTAAAACTGTTCATCGTAAGGTAAAGAGCCTGGCCGCTGCATCCCTGCTCCATCAGCACCGTTATTAAATATCTGCCTCCATTCGGAGGCACCCTAAAGCGCCTGAAACACTCACGTTACTTTTGCACCAGGAGATGGAAGGCAGGTCTAAAACTGCTTGGAGCATCTCTGCTTTCGCAGCTTCTGCTCGGAGGATCCACGCTGTTCGTAGGAGAAGCAGACCTTGGTGTTATTTACCGTCAAAGCACGCGGGAACGCACGCGGACGCGCCCTTGCGAGGCCATGGGGATGAGAGATGGGGCCGGACTGTTGTATTCTCTACCCCCAAAAAGGGAGGGCTGAAGCCCAGCTGAGCATCCTGCGGGATAAGGTCTTGAGGGTCTTCAGCGTCGGGGGTAAAAAAGGCCAATTTGCAGAGCAGGTTTCCAGCCACACTTACCTGGCAGTGCTGGTGCACCCCAGGGTGCTTAAATCCCAGAGAGAACACACAAAAATGGTTTCCTATGTGAAAATCCATGTCGGCGATGGGCCGAGGAGGGGCAGCGTGAATCTGTTGGACAGCTGAAAAGAAATAGGTGAGGAGAGGTCAGGACTGGTAAGGAAATGGGTAAAGATGGTCGTAGGTAAGGACTGGATAGGTCAGGCCTATTTTCATGTGAGAGCTGAGGATTTGCTGCTGCCATTTAAGCATTAGTTCTTTTGAAGGCCAAGTCCTCTGGTCCCCAAAATTGGCATACTGATACTGATTTAGTCGTTTATTTGCATGCCTTTTCCTGAGGCAGATCAAGCTTTTTCTTTTCAAGCTGAAATTTTATTTAATGATAGAATTATTGGCTTGGGTAAGTTTTACTGAAACATAATCACAAAGGATATGCTTCATGGAGTACTTTTTGTAGGAAGCCTGACTATTAATATCGCATACTATGCACCATTGAAAGGCCAGTTACTGGGGATTATGTAATAAAATCTTATTTACTTGATTTATGTTTTCAAAGAGTAGAGGCACAACATAATAAATGAAGAAAAATTTCATGCAACTTTGCTGAAACAAAGATTTTGGTATGAAATACACAGTTTGAATGCTCTAAACATTCTTTTTTTTCTTCATGATTACATCGAATACTTCCTCCCCTATGTTCACTCCATGGGGAGAACAAACTTTGTGTAAATAAACAAAATTTAGTTTGTGTCTATAAACTTCCCTTACATATACAAATACTTTGAAAACTATGAATAATTTTATACAAATTTTGCATGGGTCATTGAATAGTAAGTATTAAAATGCAGAACTCATATGTGTGTATATATGTGCATATAACTGTTCCAAGCTAAAAAATGAGTGATGGCTGTGGCCCAGGATGGGCAGCATATCTGGAGAAGAGTTTACGTGTTTAATAAAAACTTTTCTCTGTCAAGTTGATTTAAAAACTGCAGCTGCTGTTTGAAGCTGCTGTATTTCTTGGAAACTCATTATAATCCCAACAGGGTATTTTATATTTGAACAACAGCAGTGCATTCTAAAATTTTTTTGCTCACATGATTTTCTGTGACTGTTACACAGAACATAACAGATTTTTGATAGAATTTGGAACCCATAAAAAGGGACAGATGTCTCAAAGAACTTTGCAGGTTGCGTGCGGAACGTTTTTTAATTTCCTTAATAAACTATATTTCTGTTCAATACTCCCGTGACAGCCAGGTTTTTTAATGGTCTCGGAAGAGCATTAGATGAGTTACATCTGTCTCCTAGATGACATAAACCCTGAACCAGATTCACAAAGGTTCTTTTATGTAAATTAACGTTCTTGTAGCTATTCCTTTTGTGGGTTATTATGAAAGAAAAGAAATGGTGTGACTGTTTTTTTATTTTGACAACGTTTTCTAAATTAAAAGATGTTTTTCCTCTTCTACTCTTTTCTTTCCCACCTTTGTACCATATACCTTTTTTACTAGGTGTCATATACTAATTGTTATGTTCATGAAATTTTCCTGGTACTACTTCTGCTCAGTCTTGTTGCTTATGCCTTTTCCATTTATTTACACCCCCAGTACACACACTCTACTCATTTTATTTCATGGGACAAGTGTAATGCAGTGAAAGGAAAAGAAAATGAAGCCTACTACTCTCTGTCAAATCCCTCCCCAGCCCCACTCAGGCCCAGACATCTGATACAAATTTAAGCTTTCACAAAATAAGAGGCTTTTAAACATAGAATTACAGTTGGTATAATCTTTTTTTTTTTTTTTTTTTGCCATACACAAGGTCCAATAGATCCTGTCGCCATAGCTGATAGAAATGAGAAGCCATAATGCTGCCCATGAACTAGTAACGTACCTAGAACCGTTCTGAAAGATGTAGCCTTAAACTGCATTTTTAATGTATTCAAATAAGCTACACATAATTAGGACTAACATTGCTATCCCCAGATAGATTAATGATTAGTATGTGCGGGCTTTAATATTGCTTAGAGAAGGATCAAGTGACCCTAATTGCATCCAGCTTGTCCATTTAAGTGCTTGATTTTTTCTGAAGGAGTTGTTTGTATAAATAACACATCTCGGTGAAGGGAAGCTGATCTTGTTCTGGTTAAGTTTCTTTTAAACATGGTGTAAATTACAATTTCAGGGTTTTTTTGTAGAACCATACTTCAAAACATTTCACATTAAAACTAATAGAGACGAGGAGGCAATGCATGGAAAAGTAGGAAATGAGGTCCTGAAACCTTATTTATATGCATCAGAATAATTACTCCAGCATGTAGAAGTGTTTCTTTCTCTTTGAGCTAAATATTTTCTTTCCCAATTCACTGTTAAAGCAAACAGAATATGTATGTTTTTGATCTTATTGTTGATTAAGAAAACCCTCCTAAAACCCTGAACCAGACCTCAGAAGCATCATTGTGCAGCGACAAAAGCTTTTTATTGCTAATTGTAAAAGCAGGGCAGTCTCCAGCAGAGAGTTGCTGGGTTGCTGCCTGATGCCTTGACAGATAACAGACAATCAGTGCGACACTCCAAGATTCCCGCTGGAAAAACAAAAGATGCTTAATTTACGAACAACAACCAGGCATCCACTTAGCCATACCATTATGGGCTGGAGAAGACTCTGCGCCAGGCAGGCGTACAATGAGCTTGCTGCAAAGTAGGGAAAGAGTTGGGTTTGTCTGAGAGTGGGCAAATAACGGCGGAATGGCCATGACACTCATTAAAACCCCCAACTCTTCTTTCCCATCTGGGGTGGGGCTGTCTAGTGTTGGCACAGCAGGTCTCAGCGTAGAGGTGAACTGTGTCCACTTGGAGATTCAGACTTATTTTGAGGGATTTTCTATCCCTCTGGATGGCAAAATGGGGATTTCAGTCCTCGACCACACTGGAATGGGAGGGCGGCAGCCAGCAAAACTAACAGAGGAATCCATAGGTGAGGCGAGAGCCATCGGGATACTGGGGACCCAGAGCAAAGGTCCAAAGATTAATGGGGTTTCTGCAGCTTCCCAGTAGTTTCTTACAGACAGGCTGCAGCTGGACTCTTCTTCCTTCGACTTTAAATCTCGCAGCAAATGCACTGCAGGAGTGTGAGTATGAAATACAGAACTGTGTCACCAGCAAAGGGCAAGTTTTCCTGAAGCAGCGAGGTGGATCTAGGTTTGTTATGTTTGCTTACGCCATTAACTGCCCCTTTTCACCCTTCATCAAATCCCTGTTGTTGTTGTTGTTGTTATTACTACATGGATGCTCACCGGGATGGCATGAACGTGCGGAGGCAGAAGCAGGCAAAGGGGGTCTCTGCCCCACAGCACCTACCCCGTGTGATGGAAGGGCTGGGGCAGATGCCAGGGAAATGTAGGAGAAAAGCTGAGGATGCCAAAAATTCAGCAAACAGCTGAGGGCGGCTGGGATCTACAGGTCTTTCAGAGCAGGAGCTGGTCCCTTCGTAGTGCATGAGAAACGCTAGGCAGGGCAGAGCTACCGGAGCAGCCCCGAAAATGCAGGGTCTCTGTGCACAGCAGTTTGGCTGCTGTCATTTGTTTTATTAGGTCTTTCGCTTTTAATGTCGCTCCAGCCTCTCCAAACGCTTTTGTCTCAGTGAGTGCTGCGGCTGGGTGTGGAGACGTTTGCCTTGTGGAGTTATTTGTAGCTTCAGAGCGTGGGAAGAGGAAGAGATGGATAAAGGGCATATAAAACCTGGCTGGTTACAGGAAAGACTTGCTCCCGCACCTGCTGACTGTGCAATTAAAGCCACACATCGTCTGCCAGTGCCTCACGGAGGCTGGCACATCCAAATCTTGTAACGAAACCAAAGGTGGGCTCATCCAGACGTGGGAAAGGGGCTGCATGGGGAAACAAACCTGGCAGACCCTCGGCGTGAAATCACACCCGCTGGGAAATCTCGGGAGGAGAAGAACAGGGGTTCGACCAACAGACAGCCAAAAAGCCGTATGAGGAATAATACTGTGATGCTGAATTACGGACTGGGCTGAGGTTTGGTTGTCCAAGGCACTCTGCATCTGGTGTGATGGCAAAGCTGACCGAAAAACTGCTCCTCCCCGATAGACCCAAGCAAGCACGTGCATCTTTGCTGCAATTTAGATGCTCTGCAGGATACTCGAGAGAAATGGCAGGTTTTGGACAGTCCTTAGAGCGGAGCTGAGACACAAGCAGTGACCTTTTGACCATGTTTGGTGGTTTTTAACACTGTGCTGGAATGTACACTGAACAAAGAGAGCAGTTTCTATGAAAACAGGTGCATTTGAACTGGTCAACCAAATACAGACTGCTGAACAGAATGGAAATGCTACTCAGATTCCTGCCAGACCCCCTGGGTGGGGAGCTTTCAGTTAAGACCAGAGGAAGCTATCTCTTGCATAAGATACAGTTAAGTCCTGTGGCACCCTATAGCTGAATGACCTGCCATCAAAAGCTACCCTTCTCCTCTGGCATGCAGGAAAATTGTCCCTTCCCATTCATATGTACGCTAAGGGCTCATGGAGCTTGCAGGAACTTGCTCTGAAGTTTGTTGTTATTTTTTCTTTTTTAACTCTCCAACAATATCTGAATTACATTCCAGAGCTGAAACAAACACAGCAGTGCAACTGTCAAAACTATTCGGCCATTTCCCTTACGAGTTACGAAAGTGCACATCTTACTAAAGGAAGAAGAATGCATGTTACCTTTACTGAGCCCACCCAACGGAGTGTCCTGCTGGGAAAATCCCTGTCTCTGGGGCCAGAAGCTTTTCCCCTTTAAATTCCTTTTCTTCAAAGCTTGCTTTTTTGTTTTTACTGTAAATTACCTAGAAAATCACAGGGCTTCAAAAATTGAGTACGTGTGCATGCCTGAGTCGATACAGTGTATTTACTTATACATTTAGTATCGCCAAATGAAATGAGATGAGGCACTTCATGTTTGTAGTCCCTTTTTCACATGAATGTTTGTGATAGGAGTTCTGGGTTTGTTACATGAAATTGTGTGTTTAGGTAAATCTACAGAGGTTTGATGGCTTGGTCCTTCTTATCCTGCACCTGGTAATTCGGACTACTGCAAACAGTATGAAAACAGGTCAGAAATATGCAGGAATTAGAACAGTCATACTTGTGGAGAGGTCCCTGTGAAACAGGCACTTTTTCTATTGATAGAGTAGATCTAGGAATAGCAGGGACCCAGGCTACCAAAGACATGCTCTCTGTTTCCACTGAAGAGTTTTATACAAGTAGAGAATGAAGCTTTGGTCATGCCTTGGATTTTGGTTTTGAATAACTTTGACAGAGCTGGAGAATTTATTTTTTACTGGTGTTTTTTTTGGGGGGTGGGGGGGTGGCATTTGTTTTGTTTTGTTTGTTTTGTTTTGCAAATCAACCTACCACACCTGAGTTAAAGATTATTTGGTCATTTAACTCATTTAACTGTCATTCAAGGAGAAAGTTTCTTTTACGTCTTCTTTTTTTCCTATGGAAAGAATGGAAGTTTTCATTCCTTTCCCTTTGAAGCAGTGTAAAGTCGTATGAAAAATAGCCATTTTAAAAATCAGCTGAACTTTTCAAAGCCTGTGAAAACCAGTTATGTGCAAATTCCCTTTGATTTGATTTAAGTGACTACATTAAGTGCACAGGAATGGTAATCTGGCCTTTTTGATTCTTAAACAGAACAGTAAACCAATTCTTAAACAGATTATTGAACAGAACAGTAACTAAAGCCCCAAAGAAAGAGGGACACAGTGTTACGTCCTAATGTCTAAACAGGTAGATGCTGCAGCTTTTCAGACATTATTAGATATTACTGAGTTTTTGCAAGTCCATTCAAGCTTCGGCGTCCTCTGGAGTAAAAAATAATTCTTCACCTCTGCAGAAGAAGATGAAGAAGAAAGAAAACTACAGGTCTAAGGGATTTTTAATGTATCAATTTTTGATTGATAGATTCCTGTTTTATTTCTTTATTCTCAGATTAATCCAGGATTTGGGTATAATTTCAACAATGTCACAGCTCTGTGCTGTGTATGTGCTCTGGCTTGCCCTTACTTGTACCATCCGTATGCTTATGTGCCGTGCCTACCCTGAAACTTATTCCCAGCATTGCCAGTACTGTCTAAAATAACTCCTTTATAAAAAAAAACCAAACGTAACAATCCCCTTCCAGCTCTTCTAACAATTCTTTAGATATCTCAGTGACAGCTGTATACAATCAAAAGCAGCTACCCACACCCTCAGAAATCAAATGTGTCTGATCTGATGTTACTTATTCAAAAGTCAGGTATCGCTGAACTGAGTCACTTTGGCTCCTTACAGTCAGCACTTCCCGAAAACCATTCAGCCCACCGATCTGGGAGACCTGCTTTGGAATGAGGTAATTTCCCGGCTGGCGGCAGTGCTACTAGCACTCTACTGGCAATACAAGGTGCCTAAGAGACTGGTTTAGCCCAGATTCCTAAATTTTAGATGCCTTAAGACAGACGTAACAAATTCCATCCTAAATCCATTGATATTTGCCTTTAAGGCATTGGAAGAGACTTTTTCCTCTAGCTTGCTGGGAAATTTTAAATTTGCTTTGTGAGCTAAGGATCACTCTCCCCTTAAAACAGAAATACAGTATAGGAAGCAGAATAAAAGTTAATAGAGTCTAAAGCTCAAAAGGATTACAGGAGGATTTAGTCTGACCTCCTGCACATTACAAGCCACAGACTACAGATGAGATGATAGAGAAAGATATTTGTGTTTTTCAGAATGACAACATGGAAAGTGTTACTTTCATAGCAAAAGAGGGCTTTTAATGAAATAATGGAAAAATTTCCATTGAAGACAAATTCCTAGCAAGATACAACTTCACTTTATAATCTTCTTCCTAATGTTTAACTAGAAAAAGCGTTATATTCTTCTAGAGATTTGATCTAGCTTGAACTCACAAATGCTTACCGAATTGCTAGAGGTGAGTTTAAAATGCAGAGATAGTTTTTTCTCTGAGTCTCTTTAGAAATCCAGTTTGTTTTGGGGAAGACTTAATGATTTGTTTGCTTCTTTAAACATAGTTTTATAACTTCTCAGATGAATATTCAAAGCAAACTGCAGTCATTATCCAGAGTGTTTTATTAAAGGAAGAACAGAATGTCTGCTAATTCAGGAAGCCAAGTAAACCGTAGATAGGAGGCTCTGTATCTCAGAGAAAGACCTTTAGCTTTACAGGAACAAGATGCTTTTCCTATGGGTGTTTGATCCTACGGGTGTTTGAGTAAATGAGAGCAATTAAATACCATTGTGCAGCCAGGCAGGCCCAACATACAATGGCTGTATTGTATATTACAAGAGATACTTTATTTATTGTATTCAAGCTGTGGATTTCTTTGAGTAATATGTGTCTAGTGAAGACAGTAATTATTCTAGCTGCCTTCCTTATAGTCTTGCGTAAGTCTGTATACTGACAGTATATACTTTTATATATATAATATAGTCTTTATAGTCTGGATACAGTCTTGGCCTTCTTACACCTGGAAAGCTGATGTGAACTGAATCCATAGGGAGATGCAAACAGTGGCCCTTTGTTGCAAACCACATTATCACATTGAGTTTTGTTATAAACCACAACTTTATTAAGGGCAATTTGTGCTCACACTGGTCTTGGAATATGCAAAAACCAGTGCTCTCCATCAAGGAATCAGGCAGTGTAACTTCAGGTTTAGAGAGAGGCAGCTCAGGGAGCAAAGTCTGCTGTAATAAAGGAAACTGCAGGTCAGGTCTCTGCTTCACAGCATGTGTTAGGACAGACAGACACCAAAAGGCACGGAACCTGGCTTCTGCAGGGCACGCGCTTACCTCTGCAGGATGGGGTGGCCGCGTTGGAAAAGTCAGGGAAAGCATCCTGCAAAGGGGCAAGTGGGAGAAATCAGCTCTGTAATTATAGTGTCTAATTGTAGGTGATGGTATAGAGAAAAGTTTCTATGAAAATAGCCATACTTGGTTTCTGTTCATTCTAACGGCTGCCTGCGAAGCTCTCAACGCACACCAACCACACAGGGCTTGATCCTCCTCTAATGTGTAAAGGTGGAAATCATGTATGCTTGTGTCGAGGATCTGAACCGGTGTGGTGAGGAGACCGAGGGGTGTTGAGCGGCGTCATTCAGCCCAGAATAACGTGGGCCGACACGCGACCCGACACGGCTGGTGTCTGCTTTGCCTGGCTGCACCTGGGAAAAAAGAGAGTGGAGGGTCTGTTTGTTGCCTTTTGGGTTTTGATTTCTAGCCCAGGCTGCGTCCCGCTCTGCAGTAGCTTCCCTTGCTGTCTAGGGCAGTTAACCCCAAAGCACGGACCCCAGAGACCTACGAGCGGACACGTGCCATGGGAGTACATTTCTGTGGGCTGGCTGTGGGAAGACGCCCCAACATTTTCTCATCACGAGTTCTCTGCACGCTCTGAGGTTCGTCTTTATAACTTGAAGAGCCTTCTGAGAAAACGAGGGGTTCCTCTGGAGGAAGGTCCAGGACACGGCAGCCGGGGAAGCGACGGAGGGTGACTGGAGGGGACGGGGTGCAGGAGCAGCCCCCATCCCGGGAGGTGACCCCCAGGCACCCGGCACGGCGGACTGGGCTTGGGAGGGTGCCTTCAGCTGCAAACACAGGTGGGATACCTGGCTTCTAACCCCGTTTCCGTGGCACACATGCCTCCCTGAGAACCACACCGGTGTTCCTTCGTGGGGGAGGCTGCCGTCATGATATACTAACCACAGTGCTAGAAAATTATTAACCCTCCTATAATAACAGAGCTTTCAAGTGTCCCTTTTTATGACGCTCCCTGCCTATCTCGCAGCCTGTTTCAGTCCTCTGGACTTATTTAACACCATCTGTGGAGAGCTTTTCCCCTTGATTTGCAGTAACTCAGCATCAGACTGTGAAATTGTTTTTTTCTCATCTTGGCTCTCCTGGAATTCTTCCTGTTTCTGGCTTTATAGAGTCCTTGTTCTGAAGCCCTCTTCATCTTGGGCACCTAGGAGACAATATGTGGTTTTTCAGCCTTTTTTGATTTGTGAGCTCCTAAAAATTTGAAATGAAAGTTTATACTGTGGTACAGTGTCGTTAAGCCTGCTGGCACTAGGCTTACTATTCATAGTTACCTTTCTCTGACCTCCTAGAAGCAGTCCATGCTCTATAAATACTGGTTATAAAGCTGTGGTTGTAGGCATACAAGTATTATATCAATTCCAGTGCCCCTGTGACAACAAAGGAGACCTGGGATGCAAACACAATCAAAACCACAGAATCTAAATGTAGCGTGAAGAGCTAGAAAAGCCATTCTGCAATCATACTCGTTTTATTAGAGGTAATTTGTATGTGCAATATATGCCTACTTTTTGGGGGAGATGGAGAAAAAGGGGCAGAATTTGCTAACACATAGCTATGAGTACACTTCAGATGACGCAGAATTCAGGTGCAAATCAGGTAAGCACATATGAATCTTCCCTGAACATCTTGGTTTAACAAAATGTATCATGGACTTATTTTCAAGCAATTCAGCCCACTCCAAAGTTAGATTTGATAGAACCAGCCCCAAACTCACTAGCTTCAGTAGGTGTAATTAAAACAAAAAAGGAAAATGTTCACAGTACTAATTTTAATCAGCAGCATCTCGTTCTCAGTACCTCTCCAGTACTGAGACCTATTTTCTTTGGAAAATAGTCAGAGTCAGTGACAAGATACAGTGTAGTCCAGCACCCTTTCTGCTTTGATTCCAAAGCAATGTCTGCAGATATAATCACATCCACCCATCCTCTGAACTGCCTCTTCCCAAATATCTGTATATACATCTAATGCTATGAAGACCTACGGCAAATTTGCATTCTAAGAAATCACTTCACAAACCTCAGTCCTTATGGAATATAGAGAGTTCTACACCAAGGTGAAATTCTCAGCAATCAGAGTCCACAGTGTAGCTGATAAGCACCCTGTTCTTCCACTAATGTCCCAGTGAAACAGCGATATTGGGGAGACAAGAGATATTGATTTGGTTACACACAGAAGGATGGTGAGCAGCACAGTTAGGGAGCACGCTTAGGGTATATTCAGGAAAATCTCCTTCCCTCTGCAAATAATTTCTATTCAGGTAGCCCTTTGCCATAAATTGCATCTGAGATAAGGACTGTGTTTAATTCCAATGATCTCAGCATAGGAGACTTTGGGTGTGCCCTAGCCATTAACTTCCTCCACTTCCTTGCCATTGAATTGGTTAAAAAATGGTTTCTGCATTGCATAATTGAGATACATCCTTACTGCAACTGTCTCTGCTCTTGTTCTTTTGCATGTCCAAGTGTATCAAGGTCAAGCCAGATGACCCTCCTAATGAACAGCATGAAAATGAACTTCTGCTTCTTTTCTTTTGATTTTATTCTTTAGGGAATGTTAAGTAGAACACAGGGAAAAAAATGCATAAAAAGAGCCATACTACTGGCATTTTCTGCCAAATTCTCTGTACCCAGACAGTGGTCAAACTCAAAGACTGTTTTCATAATTGAACTTCTTGGCTTTCATTAGTGAGTGAGCTAATGCTCTTAGAAGATTTAAGATTTTGTTTGTGTTTTAGCATTGCAGTGGCCCGGACAAAGTCTTGAACTTTTATATGTTAAATAATAAAGCTCTCATTGATGCTACAACTCATTATGTGGGTGCAAGTTTCATTTCTGGATGCCCACTAAGGGATATTTACTGTTGTCTCAAGAGTCAATATATCCATATCATTCCATCTGGGAAAATGCAGAAGAGTTTGGTAGAGTCTTACATGTAATAACACATTGAATGAGTTAGAAACTCTAGCTTTTTAGACTTGGTTTTGGGATGCTAGGAATGCTAAGAACATATTGCATGTAAATAAATGTAGGAGTGAAGGTTTGCAGTAATGCGTATTTCTCAGAGCAACTTGTTAGCCTGACATCTCTCTCTTGGATGCTGAAGTCTAGGCACCCAGAGTGATTTGGCAGAGCTTTTGAGCACATCCAGCTGCTCAGGTCTCCTGCTGAAACTGAGATTCTTCTTTTGGGGCTTGTAAGTCTGCAGGCTTGGTTCAACATTGCCTGGTCAGCGCTGCCTGGTCCATTTGAACTGTAAGCTTTCTCCTCTCTTGGTTTGTAGCTTTACAGGATCACCAGACTGCTAATACTCTTTCAGTTTGTGTTTTGAAAACCAGCATAAACATGAAATGCCATCACTGTGCACAGCCCTAACCATCTCCCTTGCTCCACCACTAACACAGATGTGACATGGCAGCAGGATTCTCCCCCGGCAAACCAGCCATAAACACAGTTACTTCCACAGCCTGCAGCCCAGTCAAGAATGAAAGCGAAGTCTGAAATCCTCCTTATTTTCCATCTGTCATGCCAACGATCTCACTTGCTGACATCTTGAGAACAGCATAAGGGGACAAATGAATCTGTGGGGTAGCTCCTGTGACTTCCCAGGAATTATGTCATGGGTGAATTTGATGCACTGCATCCCTAGTTACAAATGGTGAGCCAGGAAAAGAAAGGAAAAACACTGGAATGCTTGAAAAAAAAAAATCAATATGAGCTAACAATAGTCTCCAGGCTTCATTATAATGATAACATACGGAATTAACAGAATTGATGGTGGCTGGACTTCTGCTCATTTCAGCTGCTATTCTGCTGACGTTCTGCATTGCAGTATAATTAGACATACTGCGGCGGTGTTAAACCTGAGAAGTACACACATCAAAAAAGAGCCCTTAGCTGAGCATTTTCCTGGCGATCGCTCTTCACCCATAGCTGAAGAATCACAGTAGCTGTCTGTGCAGAGTAGCAGCTAATGGTGGAATCCCAAGTCTCCTTCACGTCCATATAAGATACGGGAGACTCTGCCTAAATGCTGTATTGGTGTCATTGAATGTTTGTATTTCTCACAGGCAAGTTTCAGATGTAGGATTCCTTGTTTTCCAGATTAACATATGTTCTTTACGTGGTCATTCAAGCTGCTCATCCCAGGGCAGCTTTTTGGGGAGCATGTTCAGTGAGGGGATTCGAGTTCATGGTTAGGGAGCAATAGGTATTACAGCTCCCTGCAGCAGCCACAGGCTTTGCGGTGCTGTGGAGGGCAGAGGGCTGCTCTGGTTAAAAGCTGAGCTGCTCTCTTCCACTGAGCACAGCTGGGGTGATCCCTTCAGCCTCAGGATGCTTGAGGAGGGCTCAAAAGGGGCTTGAAAACGAAAGCTGCTGCTATTGCTTTAGAGTAGCAATTGGGCAGTCCCTCCCTGGCACGCTGTTGTTTCGTTCCCCATCAGAGACGGCCGTCACAGATGCCTTGTTTTGCCGCACGCTTCCTTTGAGCTATCTTTGCCTAACTGGGGATTTTGCACTTGGTAGACTGGAAGGACTCTGGGCTGGGGCACTCCCTGACCTTGCAGCTCAGCAGTGATGAGCCTGTGGCTTTGGGTGCGGGTAGCCCGGGACTATTTCAAGCGCAGCCCCCAAATCCCGGCGCTGTCCTCGCAGCGATAAAGAAACTAGCAAAGGCTGCTGGGGCTGGAGCTGGCAGAGCCCTCCGGTGCCAGGGCCAGCCTGCCTCATCCTGCAGGCATGACTCCCTTCCCAAAAAGCTGCCATTGCCTGCCTTTCAGCTGCTCTGGGGCACCTCTCGCCTTCAGGTCTCCCTGCTTCAGAGCTTCAGACCAGGATGGGTAAGCAAACACTTAAAAAGTCCACTGGACTCAAGTTTGCCAGCATGAGAATTACCCATAGCTGGTTTTGAGACTTGCTACGTGATAACAGCATTTCTTTTGACAAGTGCCTTGCCTGACGAGAAGTCACTTCGAACGAAGGTCTGGTCTGAAGGATGGTGTCTGCAACAAAACATCAGTTCTCCGACTTTATCCCATGGTTTGGATACTGGGTGTGGACTTGAACAGCTAAGATTGTGTCAAGGCCAAGAAGGCAGGTAATTATCCGGTTCCAAAATTATTAGAGCAATAAAAGGATTATTGAAGTTTTAAAAATCATAGTTCTGATCTATTCCGCAAATTGCTCTTAAAGCTTCCTTAATTCTCATTCCATTCTCTCTTTTGTTCCTTTCTTTTCTTTCCTTTGTGGTTTAGGAGCAATTTGCTCCTACACCGAAGTGTAAATGTCTGCCTTTGACAGAAGGAAACTGCTGATCTGGTGCATAGATTTCAGCAGTGGTTGGTTTTGATTCAGGAGAGTTGGGAAGGATGATGACAGATGTTAGCTCCTGCAACAGATACGCTGCATAAAGCTGTTCTGAAACAGCCATCAGATCTATACACTTGCTAATCAAGTCACAGTGAAAGTGCTAAACTTCTCACTCCTAAAGTGTATCAGGTTTGGTGCTAGACTCCTAATTGAATCACCGTGTGACATTTTTTGCATTCTCTTAGGCCTTTATAGTACAAGACGCTGCAAGGTAAAAACATTTTGTGGATTCCTTCTGGAAGGGAAAATAGACAGTGAACATGTCTATTTAGTATTGCTTTGACCACGAGTAAAGCTGGGCATCCCTTATTCTCACTATGAGGCTTCATATGGAGCTGAAAGCTGGTTTTGTGATGTTTAGTATATACATATAAAAGAATGGTGCATCAGAGTATTTATTGACATGTGTTGATTTTAAACATGATTCAGATCTGTTTGCTTAGAAGGTGGGTATTCCTGGGTGCTGTCAGCAGAGCTAGCCCATAGTCTCTGATGGACAGAGCACCGACAGGCATGACACTCGTACCTGGTTGTTACCAAAATTCTCAGTGTACATGCCAACAGAACATACTAATTTTTACCAGTGTGCTGAACTACAATCATATTTTTGGTGCCAGTATAGCTGGACTATTGAGTCTCCTGCCCTGCTTTGCACTGTCCTACTTCTTCCCCCCAGAGCTCCGGTCCCAAGGCAGTTTCTGCTCCAGCAGAGGAAAGCAGGGTTTCCAAAGAGGAAAGCAGGGTTTCCAAAGGGACAGTGCTAGGGAGAAGGTCCAATGTCCTGGAGTAAGGAGGGGTGGCAGCACCCGTTCAGCCCTCCCCAGAAAGTCACAGCTCCGTAGCGTCACTGCACATGGTGATACCTCAACATTTAACAGCAGGTTTTCCGCACTGGTGGGGTTCTCCAGCACCACGGATTTCCCCCGGATCAAGTGTGGGCACATAGTCATGTATTTCTGTCAAATCAGCCAAGGCATAGGATGATGATGTTTGTGCCAGCTTTATGCTTTTATGTTGGCTTTATGCGGGCTCTGGGAGGAGAGACGTTATCTGACCTGGCAGAAAGTGTGAGCTGTAGAGGCAGTGATACCTCACCTGGCATAAAACCTGTCAGTACAAAATTAAGTCATCATTTTTCTCTATTTGAATTGGCAGTGCGAGTTCATTCTGGATCAGCACTTTCATCATGTGTCTGGCAACATTTCTGACAGAGTATTAACAGCCCTACAGCGGGATTTACTGAGTTGTGGGATCACAAACTTATTGTTTGAGCTCACTCTGATAAAAAGGCAGGGAGCAACTGGGTGGCGGTTTTTACCAGGTTTCAGAATGCTCCTACACAGAGCAGTTTTATAGCAAGGAACAATTTCCTCCCCCATGAAAAAACCACCCTCAGAATTCCTATCTAACCAATAAACCCCACCCCAATACAGAAAATCCACGGATTAGAGGTTCATATGTAACTTTTGACACACTCCCCCAAATGAAACCTTTTGTGTAAACGGGAAAAGGAATCCTTTTGTGGTGTAGAAAGTCAACAAGGCATAAATCACTATTTTGTTTGCTCTGTTGCTAGACATGCTGAACAAGAAACCACCACCAGACCTGTGAAATTCTCCCATTAATCCTACCAGAGTGATTACATCCAATACTCTCGGGACAAAGAAAAAACTTGTAAACATATTCCACTGGCTAAAATGTAGTAGTTTCCTAGTAAGGATGGTGTTATGCAGTAGCTCGAATACTTGAATTAAATGACTTTACGTAACTTTTACTTTTCTCTACTTCATTTTCCAAAAATGATTTGAAAATACAGGGGTTTAAAAACATAAGGTAGCTTCCAAAGAATAGAAGGCACTGGCTAAAAGTTTAGTCTTTCAATACTTCTGTTTGCTAATGAATGCTTGGAGTAAACAAGCACTCTTTTACCCACAGTTTCTGCAAAGCGCTTGCCTTTTGTTTCAGACCCAGTACACTCGGCTGAATGAGGTAATGCCTACATCTCCTAGGCCAGGAATGTATTCAGATTGGGCACTGAAACACGGTAGGAGGATAATACCTGCTCTTTGGTAAACACAGGGTGAACTTCGGCTCAGCTTCCAGATTGCTGTGCTCAGAGGAAAGAATTAGGACTGCTTGTCTGAACACAAAAAAATCACTTCATCAGTTTAGCAACCAATTCAATGCTTCACATAGGTGCCCTCAAATGCATTAAAACCACGTTATGTATACACAAATACATGTTTTAAATTAAGAGTGTCTTGTGACAAAATTGCATCAATTTAAGTGAGTCAGTTAAACACTACCCTGTCCTCAACACAAATACTGTTTTTAAATTCACTCATTTAGAAGCAGGTGCTGAAACAGGTTTCCTGAGGTAGAGGCTGAAAGGACCCTGGTTCTGACTGAGCTGTAGCAACCCTCTGAAAAATAAAAAAAAAACCCTCTCTGCACAGCGATCATGAAAACACAGACTTGTTTTGCCAAAGAAAGCTCCTCTGCATTCCTGACATAACGTTAAGAGTTCAGAATAATTTTCTTTAGACATCAGACAAGGACAATATTCAGAAGTACATTAAATAGTATTTATTGGGTTTGCAATTTCAGGGGCAAAGCTATAATCTCAGTCCCAGCTATTCACACACTGTGGCACATGTTCTTTCACCCATTCAACAAATGAACAATAACATGGAACATCATAAAGAGGCGGTTTGAAAAAAAATCCCTATACTCTCAATTTTGAAAACAGGAAACAGACTGAAGTCTTGTTCTCATTCACAAATACATTTACCTTCTTGATTAAAGATAGTATGTTTTTATGGAAGAACAGACTCATCCTCCAGATGTTTTGGAGAAGGTATGGGATGGCTGATCTGAAAGAAAGTAAAACTATGGAGAGCACTGAGAGCACTTTTCCGTACGAGCACAGTGACAGCTGGACGGTTAATGCAGGCTACAGGCTGCAAATAATTCCTCAGAAGAGGGAGGGATGCTACCAAATATGCAGTTGGGAAGAGCCCCTCTTCTTGGGAAGCCTTTGTGTCTGGGACTGATTCTGTGGGTGCATCTGGTCAACAAACCATCCAGAGCCTGCCTGTAAAATCTTATGGCAGAGGTTGTTTTCATTTTCACCATGGCGACCCTTCTGCATAGTAAAAAAAGGCAGCACACAATATACACAGATCCATATTTACAGAATAAATGGCAAAAGAGGAAATTAGATACAGTGACACTTATGTCCAGGCATTAACAAACAAGATCCCTTGTGTTGATTCAGGCGTTATTCACAGTTCCTTTAAGCAAGTCCTTTTCTCTGCACATGGGTTCTCTTGTTTTGTTAATGAGAGCCAGCAGGATGTCTCACTGTAAGAAACAGATGCTTGCTCTCCCTTAAACCATGGTCATGACCTTCAGAGAGGCAGGTTGGAATCTCCTAATCTTCTTCTTTAGTGCTTTTGAAGCTTTGATGCGACAGATTTTGGGCACTGGGGGAAGAGGCTTGGAAGAGGCCTGGACAGTCCCTGATTGTCTGACCGAACCTTCGGGCCAAATCAGCTCACTTTCATCCCCCTCGTCATAGTCAAGGGCAAGGCTGCTGCTGTTACTGCTGCCATCTGAATCGCTTTCACTGGACTCACTGTCCCCGAAACGGTTAGCCGTGAAATCACTGACCTCCCCTTCGCTGGTCTCTGCGATGGTGGAGTGAAAGAGGGAAGCACACTCTGCGGAGTACTCGGAGTGGTCTGACTCACTTTTGGCATAAGCTCCGTGGCGCTGGCTCTTGGGGCGAGCCCTCACGCTGACAGTGCGCAAGACACCAGCTCTCCTTGCTGGCTGCCTCGGTGCTCCTGCACCAAAGCTACTCGAGAGGCTGGCCAGGTGGGCCTTGGCAGAGATCTCCACTGTGGACTGCCACTTGCGCTGCTTCTTCTTGTTGGCTGTGTCTGCGCAAGCTGCTTCAAGGGAATACAGAGCGTTGGCAGAGGTTCTGTAAAGCTCTGGCCCGGGTGGCACTGTGGGGAGCCTTACCTTCACGGGGAACAGGCTAGACTCTGAGCACGACCTGCCAGTCACGTCACCAGAATACGAAGGTCTCCGCACGAGGCTCTTCGCTCCATGTGGTTTTTGGGGCTGATTCCACTCCGCAGGCAGCTTAGCAGCCCCATGGGACCCTCTTGCCTTCTCCATGCAAAAGGCTTGCTTCCCAGGCCGTAGTGCCTTTTCACTGTTCCTCCTCTTTATCTTCACCGCCTTTGTTTTGGAGCTGGCAAACTTGACCCGGACTTGGTGGGATTCTGCGGGGACAAACTGAGCATGAACAAATTCACCCCGTGCCGCTCGCTCATGACCCCCAGCGTTAGCCAATTTGGCAGTGCCGCACCTTTTGAGGGGCAGCTTTCTGGGTTGGATGGCTTTAGCATTCCAGGTGCCCGGGCTGGAGTCCTCCTGGCACAGCTGCGAGCAGGATGAACCGGACTCCACACTGCTCTCCGTCGCTTCTGCCAGAGGAGAGCCCCTTGCTGCTGCCTTGGCAGGATAGCAACTATTCACAGCTGATGGCTCTGCGTCAGACCGAGTGGATGGCTGTTCTTCATTCACACAGCGCACAGTCTCCTGCTGCTTGGCACATTCCCCCTCTGGCACCTCCCTCTGCAGCTTCCCTTCAGCTTTGTTACTTTCCAGAGAGCTCACTTGTTTTTCCAGCTGGCTACTGCTGCTGTTAATTTTCACTCCACCCGCACTAGGGGTTATAATGAGTCTCTGGTGCATTGTGGCTGGCTGGCTCTTTGTTGAAACCCACTCACTGGCATCAGCCCGATTGTTCCCTTTGCATCTCGTCAGCTGCAGTAATTTATTGATGTAACCCCCTGGCTTGGCCTCAGCGGTTGGCCTAGTCCGAATCAAGCTGGGACCTGCTGCAATAGGCATGGGTTTGCTGGGAGGAGCCTGGAGGTCTGCTTCTGGGGATGTCGCCACCAGGGAGAAAAGGGGACTTTGTAAAGCCACCGCATGAAGGGGGCTTGGGTAAGGATACACGTCGATGCCATTCTTGGAGACCAAGTCGTTCTGGAATTTGGGGTCCATGCTGAGCAAGGGCATGTCTCCGGCATGGCACAGAGGCAACAAGGATTTGGGATCTGTCTCTTTCTGAAATCTAGCGTCTGCTGGAATGAGTCTTTCCAAGTCACCTACACAGTGGATGAAAATAAATAACCTAATTAAATCACGGACAATTACATTCAAACTGGCTTATGCCAGAAGTGCCATTTCAGAGGGATGTGCTAGCTTTTACTAAGATCAGTAGCATGAATGAAGAAAATAGTCTCAGTCCTCCAAGATCTCTGAATTACTCCAAGGCTTTTATTCACCTGAGCATAATGGAGATTAGAATGGCTTTTAATGCCAATAATAAAACTCATGCCCTTGCAGGGAATTTAAACTGTGCTACTTGGATGAAAGTAAATCTGTGCATATATAAAAATGTTCCAGAATGTCACAGACCAAGAGGAACCCAGTCAACTAAACAAAAATAAGGGATCATTTTTATTTCTTAACAGAGAGAAAACAGTGAATCTGACAACTAGAAAGCCTGAAGCTGAATGTCACCTAGAATTATCCAATACAACAGATACAGTTTTTGAACACTTTCCCCCCAGGATAGGATAAGGACTTCCTCTGGATATATGACTATAACTCAGAAATTCATGAAATTTCCAGCATGCAGAGCCAATGGTATTTTTTTTTAAAGTAGTTAAATATGAATTCCAGCTTTTCCTCCAACCCTTTTATATCATGTGTCTTGGAAAAATCCATAGCACTCAACCACCTGCTTTAAGAGGACTTAAGCAGACTATAGGTTATACTGTTTCTTAACCTCTTAAATGCTGGAAGCTGTAGTTTTTTATTCTTTTGCATCTTGGTTTAGTAAGGCATTAGTAAACAGAAACACTCAATGTGCATGGGAGAGCCATTGAGACTCACATGTCCCATAGGCCAGAGTGACATGATTCTACTTTTCCTTAACCTCAAATCCAATGAAACCTCTTAACCAGATCTCTCATTTCATTTGATAACATTACCAGTTTCATCACAAGTAAGTAACTTCTTAGAGTATTTAATTCCAGAACGAAATATTGAGAGGTTTTATTAAAAGGCAGAAAATCAGGAATGCCATAATTCTTTGTGTGGATTTTTAAAAAATCAACCTTAAGGACGTAAAAGAATGGACTAAAGAATCTTTACTTTGAGAGAGAAAAAAAAATCTGAGGGTAACTACTCAGGCAGATGGGAGGCTCAGACCCTGAAGATGGCATTTGTGGCCACCAATTCAGATCTCTTAAATTTCAGAATACTGTCAAGGTTGCTGTAAGTTACACTTGACTGCTGCACCTTCCTCTCAGGAGCACCTCCTGTGCGCTGAGAGGACAGGCTGTATTCTTGTGTGAAGCAAGACAGTTCCATCCAGAGAAGTCATCTGATAGAGTGCTACGGTGCTGTGTTACCTCTAGTACCAAGAGTACTGGAACCATCTGGAGCTAGGTTGGATTTCTCTGTACAACAGTGCAGTCTTCAGTGCCAACAAATCCTCAGGGAACTGATTTCCTGGCTGCTTCATGCTACCAGGAAATCCAACCATCAAATCCATCCACATACTTCACTTACAGTGACTCTTTCTGTCCTGTGACAGGAAGCTTTTGAAAAAATTCAAAATTTGGCATTGTCTGCAGCGTCCTACCTAAGGCACTTACAGACCTGCTACAGCAAAGGTTGGGATGATGATTTCTCAAACAACGTATTTTCATAATGAAAATTCTTTAGGAAATTGTTGGCAGCGTGTAGTGGTGCTCTCTTGTGCAAAGAGACCAGGCAGGTGTCAAAAGAATGCTGTGCTTGTGGTGTCTCAGCAAGCTTTCTGCTTGCCACTGAAAGAAAAGGCAATTGGTTTGTACCTGCAGCTACCTGTGGGGACAAGCTAAGGAGAGGAAAAGAGACATTTATTCCCCTCTCCAAATGATGCTTTTCTGAAGTAACATGTTGCCTCACTTCCTGTAATGTGGTCAACTTTGCGAGCATTGTTTCTTCAAGGCTATACCCACTACTACCCCACTACTTATGCTTCTCACACCGGAGGAAGTAAGAGGCTGCAGCCAGGAAGAAGGGAGGTGGTGGTGGTGGAAAAAGGAAGGAGGACTGAAGGAGGTCTGTAGCCTCATTCCTGCACCCCTACTTAACATCAGCTATCCCTTTTTCTGCTAGTCTGCCTCCATATCCAAAAACCCGTCAAGCCCTGGGGGTCTTAGCAAAAGGTTGCAAGGCAGGAAAGTTTCTGATAAAACAAGAGGTCTGTCATCTGAACATGGAAGCCACAGATCATTAAGCTCAGCTCCATCCCCAGCCTCTGAGAAGCCTTGAGAAGACTTTGCTTTTATGCTGTTATTTAGCACGATCACTTCAGGTGTGTCTGCACAGATAGTTACAGAACAGGCAGTCTTTGCTTCTGCTCCAAGCAAGCTAGAGGTGAGCTAGCTCAGGTCAAGAAACTGTGTGAATGACTCCAGAGTAACATGGTACTTGAAATGATGTTCCCTACAGCTTCCCTGTTTCTATAATGGAACGGTCACACATGTGGCTGGGTCACCATATGAACTAACACAAGGTTGCTCTGAGGCCATGGAAGGGCCCAAAGTAAGAAGTGATATGATGTCACTTCACAGATGGCTAAACAAGAGATTTGGAATATTAATGGACTTGTCCATTTTGTCTAAAGGTATGATGCAAAGTCATGGTTGATCCACTATTAGGCTCATGACTGGTTCCTAGACAGTCAATTAACTTTTGGTGTCTCATATCCCTAACTGTACATAACAAATTATGAAAAAGAGTGTCATCTGAGTCCACACTGGTTTGAATATATACGGCAAGGTATATGTAAGTATTATCATACTCATTTTACAACAGATTGAGAAAACAGGCACTAGTCTGGAAGCGTCTTTTTCTCCTTAGATTTCTGTAAAATCGTTCTCAGTACAATGCAGCACCTCTAATTTTGAACTTCCCTTGCATTTTTCATACATCCCTGCATCTTCACACAAGGTGTTTCAAATACTGCAATTTTTCTGATTTCCCAAGTAGGTAAATTAAAAAAAGTATCTCAACATTCATTACAATTTTATCTCATGCACTTAAATATTCTTCCAAATCTAAATGCATATGTCCTCGTGCTTGTTACTGTTTAAAAGTATCTGGGTATGGAGACAAGTGAAAGTTGAACAGGAAACGGTTTAGCTCTGTGGTTTTGATTAATACTCACTTTGTGTATGGAAAATGAGTGCTATGTATTGGTTACACATTGGTATATTAGGTCCTAAAAGTAATAACCAGGATTCTGCCCTTCTCTTGAATGAGTATCCAGTTCTGCAGTCAATTACCTGTGGAAACTGGCCTCGGTCGGGACCTGGCAGGAGTCCCAGAAACGTCTGTGCTAGCCATAATCCGACATCCATCACTGACATAGGTTCCCTGCTGTTGGAAGCTGGTGGTGTGCACAGTAGTTTCATCTGCAGACTTGGGTCGGTAATCAAACACACTGAGCCTTGCTTTAGGGTGTTGAGAGCCAGGCAAGAGACTGGTGTGGGAGGAGGAGATGGACTCACTGTACACAGAGGTACAAGAATTGGAGAGCGAGCAAGAACCACCGTCGCTCAGGTCATAGAAGCCTGCAGAGTTAAAATAAATAGGAAGATATTTCTTATTTACAGTAACTAAACATGCTCTGTAGAAGAAAAATGCAAAGAATAAAATAAATCTTCTTTGTTATGTGCCACAGGCCTAAATTTACGATCACTTATTTGGGTAACTTTAGCAGAAGTATACTCTAATTCAACCACCTTTTATTGGGCTTCTGCATATTTACTTAGGCCCTGAGCCAGCTTGGCACTCACATGCATGCTTAGTTCTGAGGCTGGGATGGGGTGAAGTGTAGCATCATCACACCCAGTTCTTCACTGGAGAACATCTTTGGGGACTATTATGCAACTGGTGTAAAACAGGGCCATCTTATGCTGTTGTAACTTGTGCTAGGTGCATACAAGCACAGCTTGGATGGGAAAATAGAGTAAAAGTAGCCTGTGATCAGAGCTGCCAAGTCTGTGATAGCTGGAATGTCTAAGGGCAGAGAACGGAGGCTATCCTCCCTCTCCAGGTCTTGCAATCATTGCCAATTAATTATGGAAGTATTAAAAAAGGCTTGTATAAATTCAAGATAGGAATTTTTCTTATTCCTGTCCATATAAAGCAAACAGAAAAGGAAGCTGTTTCCTTTTGAACTGCGTGCATAGGCCTAAGCACACACTCCTGAATTTAGACACTCAACAGAAACTTGCACTTCGTATATCCACTCTGAGTACCAAGGCTGCAAATCCATATGCTGTAAATAAAAAAATTCTTTCCTTGTCTCACTAAAGACTAAATTCTGTTTAAAAAGCAATATTCCCATTGTCCCAGACTAGATAACAGAAACCGGTTTTAACAGGCATCCTAGCTATAAAAGTCTGTAGTGCAGTGCTCTCTGTGAACCAGACCAGAAACCTGAAACTCAATCTCTTTCTGTCCATGAGAGCGTTAGTCAACAAACTGTTGGGGTGTTTTTTCTCAGTGTCTTTTAATAGAGCTGTTTTATTGTTATGTAAATGATCAAACATTCACTTGGCCAGAGCACTGCCAAATCTTCAAAGCCTTAGCAAGGTTCAGGACACTTCTTGGATTCAAGCAGAGCACTGAAATGGATGTTGGTCTCGTTCACTTCTAGTAAGTACTCTAGCCACTTTGCCAATGGTCATTCTGCACTAGACAAGGTAAATAATTAATAAAACTGTCTCCTCCTCCTTCCATTTGTGGCTAAAATGTCCATTTTAAAATAAAAAAACAAATCCGGAAAAAAATACTGTTTGAGTGAATAAGCATTTTCTAACTAAATCAGGAAAACTCCTACCAGCTCTGTAAGTGTGCTCTACACCAGATGACTACTCTCCACCTCAGCCATGGGGCACTGTTTCTGACCAAACAATATAGAGAGTTTTGCTTAGCAGCTGACACCCTTCAGTTCTCCTAGCACCACAACCCTGGAAATAAACAACCAAGTGCACGTTACCTGAGCTGGGCCGGCTGTCGCTATCCAAGTATTCACTGGAGGTCTTGCTGACGTCCAATTTCAGCTCACTTATTCGCTGATCTAGCTGATCCAGGTGGCTTTTCAAGCCGACATCCTGTCTCCTCAAACGAGACTAATTCACAAGTCGAGGGAAGAAGGAGGAAATGAAGAATAATCATAGTTAGAATCTCAGCAGCAATGCATGAATTCAGGCCATCTGTGCTGGACAGATTCTGCTCTCATGAAGTGTTCTGCTTAGCTAAGGAATGTTGCAATTGGCTCTCTGTAATGAGACTGTCAAGTACAAAACATTCTGGGTTTTGGTATATATTGTCTTCTGCCCAGCTGAACATGATGTCAAAACTTTTCATACTGAATATACCTATTTTAAAACTTCGGGTTTTTTGTTACACCTATGGCAGGAACTGTACCTTTAAAGTGGATGGCAATGTTTTAACTAATTAACATACTAATATATGCACTGCATTTTGCCATACACTGCCTCTGAGCAGAGGATGAGATAAACGTTATGGATTGTCTGCATGAACTGTAAGATGCCGCCTGATGAAAGGAAACCGCTGTCTGTAAAGGCACCTTATTGCCACACAAAGTAAAGGCAGCATACTCATTTCTGTAAAACCCTTGGCTTTGATGACACGTCTTTATAGTTGAAAGGCTACACTGCATGAATTGCGACACCTACTTTGCTGAAATTTTTCCTTGCACGTCTCGTGGCTAGTATTTCCACACATTTTATGCAAGGAGAAGGTGGTATTTGAATACTGCTGTGAAAATGACCGTTTAAAATAAATGGGGTCTCAAGCTTGCGAATAATCCTTCAGAAGTCAGCAATAAGGTCCTCTGCCTACTGCAATCACTGACCAAGCTGATCTCAGCTAACAGCTCCCGCAGTTGGTCCCCCAGGGTTCGTGCCGTCAGCTTGGCGAGGCAGATGGCCAGGCATTAGGTACTGGCCAAACAACCACGGCTGGTTTCCGTCACAAACTTCTCACGTGGCACTTGGCAAATTATCTAGGCCCATTCCTTATTTAGGCACCTTCTAATTATATCACACTTCACCATCCATCCAACAGCACTTTACAGAAAGGTGGTCTCTTGAAGTTGGTTGTAAAGTTGTGCTCACAGACCTCAAGGGGCTGGGTTTCCACTTGGTAATGGCAAGAAAAACATGACTAAGATTCTTCTTTATGTGTACGTTTCAGATTTAAAAATACAAGTGGCAGTTCCAGCAGCATTTCCAGCCCCAAATATGAAAAAAATGTTATCTAGGTCCCTTGAGCTAATTAAAGTATCTGCAAAATTAAATGACATGCAGAAAATCAAAATTAGTATGTACACATTTTCAACTCCAGCTTCCTTGTGTTCAGATAATTCAGCTTTTAATATTTGCATTTTTAGGTTTCTCCTTAGCTATAAATACTAAAAGCAAGGAAAGCTAAGGTCCTAAGGCAATCGGTAAATGATTAGATACTGGGATTCAAGGAAAAAAGGCAGATGTCCCGAGTCTCATAAGACAACTGTTACAGCTGGTGATGCTGCTGAGATGAATGAAAAAAGTATTTCTAGTGTGCTTTTATGGGGAACTGGAGGAACATGTAGGACACAAGAAATAAAGCCCCTTTTTGTCAGTGTCACGCATCTAGGAAGGCTTAAGCTCAAGAGGCTCACTACAGCTTCCTAGGAAAACCCGTGGTGACTTTCCCTCTTCCTCTTTCATATAAACAAAAAGGAAGGGAAGAACTGGATAATAAAGGAGATTTTCTATCCCCTCTGAATGACGAATGTATGACCTCCTCAGTACTTCTTTATTTCCTTTATGGGGAAAAAGCAGAAACATGCCGTGCCTCCTTCAATCCCACCTACTCAGGAAATCACAAAGTTTTGTTTTCTCGGCTGGAATTAATTGCTTAATGATTAATGTTTTGCCAGCCAATCCCTCAGTCTGTGGTTTCTGATTAATGACAGAGAGGCCACAAGGCTCTCAGGTATTCAAAGATTATTTATTATACCTCCAGGTTCTGTCTGCGCTTTCACAGCATTTTAACCAACACACAATTTACATCATCGTTTTTAACCCTTTTATGGTGTCTCACACCACTGAGTTTTCATGTTTCCGGCAGACTTCGTAGCTTTGATCTTTCAGTTAACTCCTTCTGCACTCCAAGGCGAGAAGCATTCCTCAAACCATTTGGATAAGGATTACTTTTCCGGTGTGTTTGCTTGAGGTTGTTACTGCTCTAATAACCACACTAAGCAGCATCCAGAACAACAAACCCTAAACACACTCTTTCTCAATTCACAACATTAATTTTACATGAGACTAAACCTTGCAGGTGAAACCATCTGTTTGCTTTGGGCAATGCAGCTGTGAAGACTTCTGTACGCTGCACAATGCAGGACCAGACTTTCCAAATCAACTTGTACTATCAATGGCCTACAGTTTTGGGGAGCCAAATGGGGGATCTTGTCATAACACTCACTTTTCAGAAGGAAGAACACTCTCTGAAAAGCAGGTTCCTTTAAGTCAATGCAAATCGGCACCCCACATCAAGGTACCAAAACCCACTGGTCATACTTGACTGCTCTTCTCAGCTATTCACCTCTTCAGTTAAAGGGGGGGTTGACATTTATTGGTTGTAGATTAGCACCTGATAATTTTATTAATCCAACTGGATTTTGGAATGGACAAAAGATAGCATTAATCTCATCTAGCTGTGCACATCTAAAATCTATTCACCCTTGGGTATTTTTGTAACTGATGGTGCAAAGCAGCCAGTTTCAGAGGAGAATTAATCTCAGCTATCCCAGACCCTTATTCTACAGTGAGGTGAATTCCTTCTGGAAGCACCTCTTCCTCAGCTGAAAAAAAACTTTAAGTTAGTTTAAAATTTAAAAAAAAATTAAAAAAAATCCCTGGTTGATGAGATGTTTTCTTCTATTTAATACTATCTAAAGGGGGGGGGGGGGGGGATCTGTGCAAAATGCAGGTTACCAAGTGTTGGTTTTTTTATTTTCTCTTCAGTATAATGTGTCCCTTCTCACATTCTTATAACATCATGAGCCACCTGAAAGCTTGCAAAACAAAATAATTGGATTCAAAAGAAATCAACCAATTTTTATAAATTTGTTCTCTGAGGAAAACAGCTGAGAAAATACTGGATGCTGCAGCCTTAGATATCCATCTACTTTAACACTTAAAGTGTCACAGATTTCTTTCTTTCTATTAGCCTGAATTTGCACCTCTTCTTTTCCCTCTATGTCACCATGATATCATTTGGCCAAGGGACTAGTTTAGCACCTTTGGGATCACTGACAGTAGATGGCATCACTTAACTCTGCTTCTCTTCTTCTACAGAGACTTGATCCTGCCTGCACCGTGCAGCTGCCAGACAAGCTTCTGGCCACCAAAAAAAGCCACTGGCTCGGGCGAAAAAGGACATGACTGCTAAGGGCAGCAGAAAGCCTGCAGCCTTGCTGCCTACAGCAGACTGCTGTAAAGGCCAGCTGCTGGCTGTCGCTGGTACCTGTTGTTGGGTAAGAGACTGGGATACTGGAGTGGCATCCAGATGTAGTCCCTACAGCATTTGACGGCTCTGGCTCTGCTCCACTCATTCCTGCTAGAGGCACTCGACTCCTTAAGGGCACTGTCTCTGCTCTTCTGTTCTCACCTCACCATTACAGAAGAAGCCTGGCTTGACTCTTTATCTGCCTCGTTGCCATTGCTGAGACGCCTTGAGCCAGCTCCAGCTGATACACCTTCCCCATTCTATATTGCAAGGACCAAACTTTTAATGAATTACACCATGTCCATGCTAAAGCCCAGGACTACAGCCCTACCTGAAACTTGGATCAAGACACACTGCAAGGCAAAGCTGCATTTACATTGTTAATGAGTTTCTCAATCTGAAAGCTTATAGAGCAGCAATAACATATGCGATCGTCCATGGGCCAAGAACAAGAACGATGAAGAGGTAACACTCCCTGAGCAATGCTGTGCTTTGCATTTTCTGTTGTGTTAGTTTTAACTTAATATCCTGTGATCACAAATTTTCAAGGGTTTTGAGTGCAGTAAACCGCTCATGAGTCACTGAGAAACAGTTTTCAGCCTGTGGTCGCCGAGTTCGTAGGATCTGTGGACTACTTCTAACAGGACTGTGAAAAGCCTGTTTTCAACTGGGTTTACTTTGCTATTTAGCAACTTTGAGGTATGCACCTCTACTCAAATATATGTCTGCAATTTGCAGGGGAAGAAACCAATAAAGGTACCAGGTACGCCACTCTGAAAAGCTTCCAGCAGCCACAGGTCAATCAGAAGGACTTTGTATCACTACTCTAAGCATTTGCACAACTGCGTTTTTGCTGAAGAACCTTCTCCTGGATTTGTGTAGTTCTGAGTCATCCCTCTCAAGCGTTTTGAGTACTTCCCTCCCAGGCACCCCCAGCAGACACGTTGCCCATAATCGCACTGGCACCTACTGGCCAAATCCATCCCTCTCCGGCCGTGTGCTGAGTTACTCTCAGTCCTCCCGGCTCCTGCATTTCTAAGGGCAGCAATTAAGGCCAATTTTTTCTCCCATTTCAACGGCCAGTTTCTCCCACGTCCTTGGAAAGACTTGCAAGGTGCCAGTAAAGTCCTGACAAGCTACTCTTCTATTCCCATATTTTATTCGAAAAATATATAAACAAATGAGTAATTAAAGCACAACAGCTGACATGAAAAAAGAACAGTCACTATGGCCAGAGGTCATTGGATGTTTCTGTTAACCCAGTGGTCCCAGACACGAAATAAATGCCTTCAATTCCTTTGTTTAGTTAAAAAAAGAAAGAAAGTAGAGCCATTAATTAAAATTATCAATGACAGGCAATCAAGTGGTTGGCAGTCCACTTGTCCTGCATTTTTTACTTTAATCAAGATATGCCCGCTGCTGTGTTTTCACATGTGGTGGCTAGGTTTCCCTGAAGGTTAAAGCCAATTTTATTCCCAGATACTGCCTGATAAAGCTGCCTCCGGGGAGCGAATAACCGTGCTCTTTTCACACCTGATTGGTAACTGGTGGCCAAGCCTTGCACCAGAACAGGGAGGGAAAGGGCTCTGAATTAAGCCCGAGTCACCGAAGTGTGTAATTGCCCATACTAGAGATTAAAGCCCTTTACCCTTTGATTGTTGTCTCACCTATGAAACTCGTTTCAGCCACAAGTCAGATTTTATTTTTTTTTTTTTTTCTTTCCCAAAGAACCCGTGCGAGCGGCCGGCGTGACGCTTCAAATACAAGGCCTGGCATTCAGTTATTCCTCTCTTTTGATCACACAATCCACTGCAAGAACAAAGTACTCCTAGCTCAGGAACCCCTTCGTGCCAGATCGACTCCCACCGGCGGACAACGGCCTGGGCGCACAGAGGTGTACGTACACAGAGGTGTAAGTACCAAACCCCTGGGCGCTCGGCCTATTTAAGCGCATCTCACTCTGTGTGCGTCGACCCCCTTGTTCAAAAGGCTACTGCCGTTAAGGGCCGAGCGCTGCTAAGGGCGATACAGGTACGGCCGAAGTTTGCCACCCCCGACGGACGGAGCCATGCCGGGTAAACGACTTCTCCTCAGCGCTGCGCCCGGCACCGAGCCCTCCGCCAGCGCTTTACGCGTTTTCGGGCGGGGAGGGGAATGCGCGCCCAGGTGAGCCCCGCCTGAGGTAAAGAAGCGACCGTTACAGCGGCGGCCCCAACGAGCAAACCCCGGACCCCTCCGCCCGCTACCTGCCCTCGGCGGAACGGCCGCGGCCCCCCTGACTGCTCTCGGCTCCGAGACGGCTCCGGCGGGAGAACCGGGTGTCGGCGGGGCGGCCCGGCCCGGCGGCGCTCCCCTCCCGCCCGCCGCCTCACAGGACCCCGGAGGCGGGAAACGGGCTCCGCGGGGGGAAGGCGGGGGTCCCGTCCCGACCCCCGTCCCTTACCAGCTGCTCCTTCAGGGCGGTGAGGGTGGCCTCCAGCCGGTGCTCCTTGCCGTGGGCGGCCAGGGGCTGCGCTCCTCCGCCCGCCGGCGGCCGCTGCGGCATGTCCAGGGCTGCCCGCACCAGCTCCCGCTGCTTCTCCCGCAGCACCTGGAGCTCCTGGAGGCCGGCCAGGGCCGCCTGCAGCCTCTCGCCCACCCGGCCGCGATCCCAGCCGCCCGCCCGCGGGGCGCCCAGCAGCATCGTCAACGCTGGGCCTCGACACCGGCCATGGCAACGGGGGGGCGGCGGCGGCGGGGAAGCGGCGGGGCTGCTCCCGCTCCGGGCCGTGCCTGCGGTGAGGGCCGCCCGCCCCGCTCCGCGGCCGGCGGCGGAGCGAGTGCGGCGGGGCCGCGGCGGCCCCTGCGGTTTTGGAGGAGAGGTGGGGACGGGGGAGGGAAGGAAGAGAAGAGGGCTGCGGCTCCGGGCAGCGCCGGGACCACCTCCCGGGGAGGTGGAGAGGAACCGGCGCCCCCGCGTTCCCTCCGCCCCGCGTGGGGGCGGCCCCTGCCCGGGGCGAGGCGGAGCGGGGTGGGGGGGGCAGCCCTCGCCTCGTCCCTCGCCCCGGCGGTGGGGACCGGCGCCGTGCCCGCCGTCCCCGGGGCGAGGGTGCCCATCCCTGGGGCGAGGGTGCCCGTCCCGGCCGGGAGCGGACCCCGGGGACGCCGCGGAGGTGGGAGCCGGCCCCTCGCCGTGCTGCGCACAAAAATGCGGGGCGAGGATGCGGGGCGGCGAGAGCTGGCAGGTACGATGTCTGCCGGGCAAAACGGAGGCCTCGGAACCCCGTCTCTTCCCCTCACTGCTGATGTTTCCCGTAAGGCTGGCACTCCTCGCCTTGCTTTCCAGAAGCCGACCGAGATGGGACCTAATTGCACAAGTTTGCTCTCTCGTACCGAATCGCTGAGCGTCGTCGCTTTGGAAGCGAGACAGAGACCTGTTTTGCGAGGTCAGGCTGTGGCTCAGCCTCCCCCCCGCCCCCCGAAAGTCATTTGAAGGGCTCAGGATTTGCTTTAAATGAACACACAGTCATGGAAGTCCAGGACCACGGTGCTGGTGCTACCAAGAAATGCCTGCGTTTAAAGCTCCCGAGGGAGGCAGTCGGTCAGCAAGGCCAGCACGTGCAGTCCGTGGTGATGCAGACGGGGAGAAGCAGCCCTGATACCAAGAGTCTGATGAACACAGTGGAGACCGTGCTACAGGAGACTGATTTCCTGCTGCCTACGCTGAAATGGGAAGCATTTGGATCCCACAGATCCTGAGCTCACTGTGTGCCACGCTCAAGAGATTGAAATAATTTCAGGAAGGGTGTATGATTCTCCATGAAGCAGTGAGCACACTCACAACCCATCTCTTTGTGGTTACCTTCTGTTCACCCTGTGGCGTTATCTTTAAAAGCTAGCATACTTCAATTTGAATGCCACTTGACTTTGTGCTGGCATACAAGAGTTGGGTGAGTGGGAACCAGTTGCTCTGTCATCTGTTCTTCAAGTAGCCTTCTTTCAACACCATGTGTGGGTGGCCGTTTCTGCAGCGGAGCCGGCAGCAAGCCCAGCTTTCCCTGTAGCAGTCCCTAGCTATAGGAATGTCAGAAGCACTACAGTAATGTCAAATCCAGCTCCTGCTGTGGGGTGGGGGGCAAATTATTCATGTGTTTTTTCACCAAGTCCAGTGCAACACATTATTTGATAGTCCCAGCAGGTCCAAGCCTTGCTTTCACCACATCGCTTTCAACAGTTTTCATGTAGCTTGAAGAGTTGAGAACAATATTTACCCTGCAGAGTTCAACTATGTCAGAAGGCATCCAGAGAGGTCCTATTCTCACAAGTCATGCACAAATAGTCACACAGGTCTCCAGCTGCAGATGGAACTGCAGGAACAGGAATGACTGATGGTTATAGCACTACAGTGCTTAGTTAAAGTGTATGAGGTATGACATGTGTGAGATCATCTAAGGCACGTTTTGGTGTTTGTTTGTTTTTTTTTTTTCTCTTTAATGAATATATGCCTCTGCTTTTCTTCCCCATTCCTCTTGCCAAACTTCCCTGTGCAGAGCAATGCCTCAGTGCCAGGATGACTGAACTCTTCATCTACAAGGTGGAAAGAAAAACTAAGTTCAATACTGAGATACTCTTGAAGGTGCTGGCAAAAGACAGCATGAAATGCTGTTGCCTCTCGGATGGAGGATGGCAAAGAACCATCAGTGTGTGGCATCTGGCAAGAATCTTGCAAAATGTCAATGCAGGTATGAGGAGCTGAAACTTTTTTGTAAATCACTTGGCTTGGCACTTGTTAAAACAGACATACAGCGCAGTTTCTTATTTTATTCAAGCCATGTTCTAACATGACCAAATAGGAGTCACCAACACAAATACCAGTTAGTATATACTTGCTAGGAGAATTAGATAATATAAGGTCATATATCTTTCTTTCTTTTCCTCCTTCCTTTACAAGCAACTGTTATCCCTTGCTCTTTGTTCTTCCTCTTCTTTCATCTTTTTATCTTTTCATACATTAAATCCCAAATGGGCTATATCACAGCAGTATCTTTATTCTAATCAGCTTCCTGATTATCCCCTCTGTTGTACTGATTACTTTCTTCCCCAGAACCCTTGTGATGTCACTTAATCTTTTCCAATAACTCAACAAATAGCTTGTGTTATCCAATTTCTGGCGGAGAGAGTAAAAGGTGTGAATCGCCCCCCAATTTAGAACTATGAGGTTATGTGGGAGAGCGGTAGCGGTAAAGGTAAAAGCTTCATAGTAGGGACTTACAAAACTTCTGCTGTTCTTAATGACTGGTAGAGAAGAATGTTCGATATTGATGCTCTGTAAAGTTTCACTAGACTTTAAGAATGACTTAAAAGAAAAGGAGCAGTTTGTGGGTAAGACCCCATTTTGCTGCCTAGCTTTAGTACACTGAATCCAAATGCTGAAATGTAGCTTGCGCTTCCCAGGAGCCAAAAGGTTTGACTTTTTGCATGTGTTACTTTAATTCCATTAGTTTCAAAGACATTTTTCTTGACGTATGCAAAAGTTGGAATAAGATTTCTGTTTTCCACCTATGGATCCTGAGGTAAATTAAATTTTACAAAAAAGCTGTAGTAAGGGAATGATAACGGTTGCAAAATCAGACACTAAACCAGTAGGAAATAAACCAATTTGTCTACACAACATTGTTTTCGGTCCTGATTTGTATGATGTGATCGATCGCACAGTGTTGTTCCACAGGTCTACTCCTCAATAAGTATATGGAATGAAAGATGAGTGGGCAACTACTGAACATCTCTGTCCTCGTGCTCCAGCCCACACTGTATTTACTGCAGATCCTTTAAGCTGTGCACTGCCAATAGAATTTCCTTTTGCTTTTTAAAAATATACTCAGCATTCTAGCTTTTAAGTACCTTAGAGTATGAATGAATAGAATAATGTCTTTACAACATCCCAAAAGGTATAAAGCTGGTTTTGTTTTCTAGGAGGGGGCCTGAGGCACTGAGTTTCATGTCAGAGATGCTCACTCATTTTAGGTGCCTGTTGGAGATGCCTTTGGCCTGATTTTTCAGTGTACTTCAGTGACTATATATCTACTTTATTGTTTTAAGCAGAGTTCCCTTTGACTTCAGTTGCAGTTCTGAGCACTCAGCACTTTGGGAAGTTGAATACTGGGCATTTCAATTTGATTCCCTAGAAAAATGAGGAACACAATTAGTGCTCCTCATACGGAGCCAGCTTGGGTGTGCCTGCACCTGTGGTAGAGACATGCCCTCAGAGCCTCAGAAACTACCAGAAAGGAGGCAGGTGTTATTTACCCTGTTTGGCAGATGGGGATGTACAAAGCGGTTAGCCCTTTTACGCAGGATTGCACAGGAAATCTGTGGTAGAACTTGAAAGCGAAGCCAAATCATTCATGTGACCACAGAAATGACTTTACTCCCTGTTTTGTGGATGCATTTTAGCCAGTTTGTGTGGGACTAATGTTAAGGGTAGGACAATTTGTATTGACCTCCAGATGTGTTTAAAAGAAAAGTAGTTGAATGTTTGCTTTGGCTGAAGTCCAGAGTACACAACATGCTTTGGTATATCAGACAACTTCAAGAGCTAAATTGCCATTTTCTTCCCGTGTTTGTTTATGTTTTGCTGTGGAAAAGAATCAGAGGGTTTTTTGGTAATATTACCTTGTGGAGGGATGTAAGGTCTCCTCACATAGGCTTCAGCCTGTGTGTATTTTAGTTGTGTCTTTAGCCTGTACTGACATTGGCATATGTAGCAATAGTTGAGGAAGAATCTGTTTGTTTAGGACTATCTCTTGACAAGACAGAAACTCAGTGCGTGCACCAGCATCCTCACTTTGCCAGCCAGCCTCTCTGTCCTACGTCTTGTCCTGTTGTTCCTGGGAGCTCCGCAAGCCTCTTGCCATCGATCCCACTGAGGGTCTTACGCAGAGATACTGTCCAGGGGAATCTTCAGAGCTGTTGACATCTGGCAGATGTTTAGAAGGTTAGTTGGGTGATGCAGAGCAGTCACATGTGGATTGAACCAAGCCTAACACAAGCCATTATCTCAAGATAAGGCAAAGTGCAGTTCCTGTACCTGTCACTCTTGTTCGTCATATGCCTGAGAAGACGTGTGCTGAGCGTACCCTTTCACGTAAAAGGACTGAGGCACTGCTTAGCACTACAGGCTTCTGCTGCGACGTGGGATGGAGCCTTCTGCCATTTTTTGGAATTGTTAAGTTCAACTGTTAAGAATATCCTGAAAGCAGACTAAACCCTTGCCCACACTGGGTAGTGTTAGTTCTGCGTTAGCACTGTTTGTCAGAGAATGCGTAGTATTGTTATGTCCCTCTGTGAGGTGACTAAGTAAATTGCCATCATCCAGGCATTTCGTCTAATTAGCAGAGCAGCTGCCTTTGAAAACATTCTTCTTAAGGGCTGATGTCTCAAGGATTACTTTATTTAATTAGAAAGAAACAAATCACTGGTGGGAGGGTCTCTATTTCTAGAGTTCAGAGAATTGATTTGAATTGAAAAAAAAAAGACTTCTTGAACTTTAGCTTACATGGTAATGGATAGGGAAAAGGAAGTGAGAGTGAAGCTGACAAATACAGCTTCTGCTACAAAAACAGATTTGAGTTGATGGAGGTCTTTAGAAAGAGGAATCTTCTAAAAACACAAGTAAAACCCTGCCTTCAGCTACCAGGGATTAGGAGATGTCCATCTGTTTTTGTGATTATTTCTGTTTATTTTTTGCAGGGTTGCAGATTGATTCTCTTGTGACGCTCCCAGCACCATGGTGGGGGTTGCAGGGAAGGGAGGAGGCTTTGCTGAGTTCTGTTAAAAACTTAGCATGAAAGTGCTTATTCTTGTCACTTTCCAGTTTATGCCCTCTAACTGAAATCTTTGTAACTTAAAAGCCTGTATTTTGGACCATGTAAAAATATGTGCGTGTCAATAGATCTTTGGATAGACTGGCAAACTGGGGGGGCACATGAGCAACTCTTGCACGGATGGGGACTCAAGAAGCACAGAATATGCAGGAGAATGGAGAAAGTGGTGGGGAGCAGAAATTCAGGTAGGCAGAAAGAGGGGCACGCAGCAGCCAGGATGAGTCTGGGTCAGAAGCCTGAGAGTTAAGCCAGAAAACAGAGTTAAGGGCATCAGTATTCAGAAAGAATGGGAGATGTGGGAACCTATTAGAGAATGGAAAAAAAGTGATACAAGTTGGTGTGGCTATAATGGCTTCTTGCCAAGGATCTTGAAAGCATTGCCATCCTAAATTAACAGGGAAGAAGTTGAAGCCCAAAGAAATCATTTGAACTGCAAGAGGTCTAAGTTTACAACAGGTCGTAGCCAGAGGTGTCTGGGGGGCACCTGGGGTGAGCATGGTCAGCCTGGGGCCAGCGCTCAGGGAGTTGTTGCACCTTCACGCGTTCACAGACACAAAGTTGGTATAAAACTCTTTGGAAAGAAAGGAAACTTTTAATTTGGCTTCTCCAAGAATGAGATGCTAAAGGTGGGTGCTGGGTGCTTCTGCCACGGGATGGACAGACCTAATGGGAGGAGCTCAGCCAGAAGACTGTCCCACAAAGACGGAGTAGGTGCTTTTTGAAGAGGAGCTACCAGTAACGTGCTGTCGAGAGGGGCAGCAGCCCTTCCCCATCACTTCAAAACCTCATCTCTGTTCTGATGGAAGGAGCCAGGCTGGCTGCTTGGGCTGGAGCAGAGGCAGCGAGGAAATGGAGGCACGGTCATTCTGGGGCTGCTACTGGCCAGGCCTGTCCTGCCTACGCCGGCCCCAGTCCTCCTCTGGTGTGACTGGTAGCCTTGTGCTGGGCTGTGCTCTCTTGGTGCTGATGGCCCTTTTCCACCGCAGCTCCTGCTGAGAACAGTTTGCGGGTCAATGCTGGCCTGAAATCAGGCACACAAAGCCAGGACACAGTCTGCCTTGTGCTGATACATCAGAAGCCAAGGAGAACAAGGGTTATTTCTCCACATCAAGTGACACCTTCTCTTACACCTATGGGTGTCACTCATTGGCATCCTGATGAAAATTCAGAACTGACTACTAGTCATTCTTGGTATTAGTCCCTAATTCTCTCTTGCAGCCTCCCTCCTTTCCGTATTTCCTCCCACCAATTCTAGCTTCTATTTTTTTCCCAGCAGAACCTCACTTTCTTCCTGTCCTCCTGATTTGTTGGCTCTGCAGCAGTGTTTTTCTGCCCTCATTATCATTCATAATGCTTAGCAAGTTCCCATCACCTGGAGATTTCATTACAATATTGTTTAAAACCCTCTTCCTGATCATTAATGTTAAACGTGAATTCCAGCAACGCTGCAGTACAGTTCCAGACACTCCTCCCAGTTTGGTCCTTGCTCGTCATTATTGCTTTCCCTTTACTTCATTCCCTTCAACAGTTTTTCAGTCTAGGTGATCATGTTTGCCTATCCAAGCTGCCACCTTTTCTGTTTGTATGCCAGGTTACTCCAAGTGACTTGTAACCCCTCATTCCAGGGTCTGCTCTCATTCTTATATGCACAGTTTTATTTTTACTTAAGGGCTTTTCTGCTAATATTGGAAATATTTTTGGATTGCACAGCTGTCTTATAAAAGTGTTTGGAGTCACAGTCTCTGCTGTTTTGTTGATTTAATCCTTTATCATTTTTATTTTCCTCTAGTCCGAGGAATCCCAATTTTCTGATTTTCTTCTTTCACTTGTCCAGCATTAATAAGAAATGAATCATTAAAGCCTTTAAAACCTTTTAACACCAATCAGAGAATTGTTGTTCCATTGCTTTATATTTCACATCATACGCTTCACATCAGATTCTTAACTAGCATTTGCATTTGCATTTGTCTTTTCAACATTCTTTGTATGTGTATGCGTGCATGCATGTGTAACTCTCCATGATCTTCCTATTTTCAAAGTTCCATACTTCTCCGAAAAACAAAGCAAAACCTGGTGTGTGTAAGGTCTGAGCCTACTTCTTTGAAAAAGGAATGTATTTTCAAAAGGACAAGCTACATGCCAGTGTGCAGTTTCAGAGTATAAAGTATTCCTACTGCAGGATTCCACTGATTAACTCCAAGGTCTTATAAAGGAAGGGCACTACCTTTTTTCTGGACGGATGTAGCTCAAAGTTTAATTAGTGCAAAACAACCTCAAATAGTTTTTCCAATGGGAATAAAACACAATGCCAGAAAAAAGAGGGAGAAAAAAGGGTCCTTTCATGGTGATGTATCGACAAGCTTAGTTAAGGATGGCAAAAGTTTTCAGGACATATGGTTAGAAAGCCCCAAGGCACCTATTCAGCAAGATATGTAAACACTCATCTAATTCTAAATAGGTGAGTGGTCCCACTGAAGTCAAAAGCACTACTTCTATGCTTAAAGTTAGGCACATGCTTTAAAATCTTGCTAAACTGGAGCCTAAAGACCCACTAATTTTTATCTTGCCAAATATTTCTGCAAATTCTGGGTCAGGGCATTCAGAACAAAACCTCTTCTGTTAAAAATAGTTAGCTTAAGGATATCCAGGAGGAACATGGAAAGAAAGAGGAATTCCTCTTACAGTTTCACAGCATGCTGATTTAGCTGGTGTTCATATTTATTTGCATTGGAGATCTGTGCAGGTAGCGGCGATTAGACTGCAATGCGGAGGATGGCATGGTAATGTACTTTTATTGACTAACAGGCATTGAACGCATTCAGATAATGCACCCTTAGCTTGCTGGACGCTCATAGGCCTGCTCTTTTGGGGTTGTTTTACTAAAAAGCAGAAAAAACAAGCCAACAATCTGCTGACTTGTGAGGACTGTGATTTGACTGGGCCTGCTTTACAATGCATTCTCTTTTCTAGGAAACATAAAATGGGGCCGATCCAGTTTGCTCCACTGACCTGAATGGTTAGTGGGAATATTTTTGTGAGTTTTGTGAGCTAATAAGATTTATATGATGGTGTATAAGAATCAGACTACACTGAGCACGGTGGCAACTGGGAAGTATTTTCACTTAAATGACTTCTTTTATAAAGTGCAGATGTGTGTATCTCTGCAGAAGCACGTCAATGTCAGCAACATCTGAGATGGGAGAAGAAGCCTTATCAAATTCCTTGTTTCATTCCGATAATTTTAAATCCTTTCCTTTCACTAGGATGGAAATGTATGAAAAGCCATATACCGAATCCTGTGTTTCAACCATTGCTTCGCCTCTGTTTGTAAGACGGAGCAGACATGCGAAACATGCCTTAGGGAGTGTGCTTTCCTGCTGAGTCTGCCCTGAAAGAATTAATCACAGAGCTTCAACTGTGTCTCCATTTCCCAAAGCTGGGGCCTGTCTGGGCCCCATAGCTAGGTCAGTGTTAAAACCATGGCAGAGATTGCTTCAGCATTATAAATTGGCACAATTGACTGGTGTACATCACACCACTGCAGTATTGCTAAATGCATCTGTGGAGCAATATTATGGCAAACTTTTCTCATCAGCAAAGCCTTTGCTTCATTTTTTCATGTCTAAAAAGAGCAGTGGCAAACTAAAATAGTGATGTTTATTTCTTTTTCACTTCTTTCTTTCCTATAAAGGTTAACTAAACTAGCTACTGAATAAAAATTGAATTACTTTACAGGCAATGGCTCTTTGCTCTTAGGCATATTGCAGAAGAAGAGCTGTGCTGGCAGGAAGATGGTGCTTATTCTGTGAGGCTGTATTTTCAGAATGTTCTGCAACAGCAGCAGGTTTGCAAAACTCGAGTTGCGTATTGGTAACAACAGTCAGTGCTTTGCATACTTTGCCATTTGCATGTAGGGTCTGCTGAATTCATCATCGTCTTTGCAGCAGGGTGGTGATCAGGGGCAGTTATAAGTCATTAGCGAGCTGTGGAAAAACAAATGGAAAACTTACAAGCATGCTGAGACACCGACTGTGTGCTCAGCCATGGGATGGGCTAAAGCACATATTGCACATTCCAGGATGGGGAAGATGAATGGGAGATGCATAGCTGTTCTCTAATTCCTGTGCTACTGAGGCTGTGGAGTTTGTGCTTTGTTTAACATTTCTCTTCACAATTTTTTTTGTGTGAATAGGCTGTGAACAAACACACACAAACACACACGCATACACATTATCTATGTCCCGACTTCGCCATGTCATCCTCTCTACAACTTACTCCTCTTCAGCAAATTTGTGTTTATTGTCAGGTGCCTGTGAAGGAAGATTCCCTTGTTACGTTCTTAATTGGATTTTTTATTAGACTAGTTTGATTGCAAAGTATGTTGCCATGTGAACACCTGGGAAAGACAGGGGACAGGAAATTGTAGCTAGAGCTTTTTATAAAATACTGGGTTCTTAAAATCACTTGAAGTGTTATAAATGAATATCAGCAACCCATGCCCAAGTAATCCTTGATCATAATTTGATTGCAAAAAGACATATAACACAGTTAATTAGACAGGAGCTGATTTGATATTGTGTGATATACATACTACTGTGTTCTGTACATATCATCTCATCCCTCACCGCAGGAGACCCACATGGCCCAATTCTCTTTCCATGTGTTTTTCTGACATAAGAATGTGAGCATACAAGGAATTTCTTACTTGTCTTGCTGTCCTTTTGGCTTCAGTGATACCAAGTACTCTTCCTACCTGTGCCAGGCTATACAGTAAGCATCCTGAGTCTCACGTCCTGCTGAATGTTCTTATACTCAGCTTCAGAAGTGTTGTGGAGGGCTTGCTTGAACAGACAAGAGTAGAGGAGCTTACAGAATCAACAGAGGCCTATGTCAAGAGGGTGCTGGGTTAAATCTGCATCAAGATCGAGACAGCAGAGAAATTCTCCCAGAGGATGCCACTCTCTAATTCCTGGAGAAGCGCAAGTAACACTATAGTGTATTTAAGTTATGGCACTGCTAGAAAATTTTGCATGGTAATGACTCTGTACTCCCGACATGGAATTTATCTGTTTGTTAAAGCTGTTGAGCCAGGTCCACTTTGAGCATACCTGAATCCAGCTTGAAAAATGTCCAGGGAATTAAGCTTTGTCTGAGCTTGACCTATAGCCTGTAAAACAGTCTCCTGTGACAGATAATAGGTTTTCTGGACAAAAGGCATGCTGGCATTGGGAGGGGTGCACCACAACTGCAGGAGTTGCTAGTGCTCTTGCTCCACTGACAGATAATTGTGCTTTGGTGGTGTGGGCACATGTGTTCTCTGACATACCAATGCCAAGGAGTTGGCAAAGGAATTTCAGAGGAGCGTTTACCCCTCATGTAGGGGGCTTTTGTAATTATTGTGTTCATACAACACTGTAGACCGTGATGCACTGGCACACAGTTACTGCCAAATGCATAGGTGTGAGAACTGCAAAAGTATAGAACTGCCACAAGGTAAGTATGACTTTTAGGTCAGCGAGGGGCAGACATTTCTAGATCTCAGCCAAAGCTTTACCTGACTGCCTGCTCCACTACATTAATTTAGCTAGGAGCTTGGAGAAGTGTTTTGAAAATGCAGCGTCTGTTTGAAAGTGTTTCCCCAGCTAGATATTTAAGAATGGTTATAGAAAAAAAATAATAACACCATCAGGAATCCCTAATGACGTGGAGAGAAATAGAGGAAATCATAAGTCACTCAAGGGATTAACTGAACCTCCAAAAATTATTCAGGTCATGTTTGCATTTGGTGGCTTGTCCTTCTCCTATCTGCACATATTTGCTCTTCATCTCTCAGATCTGACATTCTTCACTCTCAGGAGAGACTGCTGCTATTTCTGTTCTCACTGACCATGGGAGCACTGTGCCGTTTTGGAGATCTGGAGCGAGCTGTATGTCAGTGCAGTATGTGTCCAGAGATGCTCCTTCAGGTCCTAGCAGGACTGCGTGAGTGTCATTGTGTTGGTGTCCCCGAGTTCTTCTGTTTCTCAGGATTGCTCTAGCACAGCCATGCTGTTTGGAACTGTGGTGCTAGCTCACGGCCGCATGCCACGGCTTAGGCATCCCCTGAAAGCATTGTGCAAGCCTGCCTGAGAGACACCATAACTCACGCACATCCATGCCTTCTGCAGCAGCTCGAGTAAAGTAGGATCAAGTAGCACAGACTCTTTTCTTCCCTTTTACTGAGCTGAAATTATCCATCAGGTTGCTTCCATTCCTGCTTCCCAGATTCCTCTTCCCTGCAGCACTGATAAATTTCTTCTCTCTTCTGTGTAGATATAGTTCTTCAAAAGCTCTTTCTCGACAGAGTAGATACATGGCGGAAATCCTTACCCAGAATTTGCCTTGCAAGGGTGGAGAAGTTAGTGCCCACACCCATGTTAGCAGTAAAGTAGATCTTTTTTGCCCTATTCTTCTGACCTGAAGTGGGACATTAGTGCTTTTTAAAATGTTACTAAGTATACCAGAAGCCCTAAGACCAGCCCTCTCCAAACATCAGTGTGGATCAAGTTTTCTCCATTCTCTCTTCCAAAACAGAGGCAGCTGCTATCCTCGTTGCTACCATGAAGAACATCTGCCATCTATTATCAAGAGTCTGAAACCTTAGCTAGCAGCTACCCTGCTGAATGTTTTTAATACCTGTGAAATAACACTGATGCGTGCACCAGCTGCAGTACGGATTAAGGACAAACACAGAAACACTTGCAAAAAGCAAAGCATCTCCGTATGTGTGGGCACCCAAAGAAATATTTCGTCTTCAGGGAACAGGATGTTTTAAATTAGGTGCTTAAGTCTCCTTCCCTGCAAGCAAATTCTTGCATAAATCCTATAAAGCTCTTCCCAGAGAAAATTTGGGAGGCCAGGTTTGCTTTGTGTACATTTTCTGTTTGCTGATCGGCGTATTGCATTGCAGATCCGTCCTGGCTAGGAGACAGTAATCCACCTCTCCCAGGACATCAAATTAAATTAGCAACAGGAAGTTTTTGTCTTTATAGTCCTCTGGAATCAATGTTGAAATGAATAGCGTTGTCTCTTCTCTCCACCGCATAAGGTGAAACGCAGAGGAAATGGCAGGCATTACTTTACTACCCTATGACAGAGAATTGGGATGAGGTTCTGGTCGTCCCCTGGATGAATGTGGGAAAATGAGGAAAGGAGATTCAAGGGTGTGTAACAGAGGAGGAGATGCTTACTTCCCTTTCTAACATTGCTGAAGAGAATGAAGGTGGGACTAAAAGACACGCTTTGCTGTCTTGCAGGCTGAGAGGACAACTGTCTCAAACCTTCAGAGCCTTCAAGGACACCGGCTGAACCATACAGCAGGTTTCCTGGAGAACAGTTGCGGTGTAACTTCAGCCATCCTTTTTCCCGCATGCAGAGCAGCAGCAGCTTGCCCCTTGTGACGGTGAAGGTGATGGTGACAGTCAGAAGTTGAAAGGTATTGGTTTCCTGCTGGAAAACGGGCCACCTCAGTTTGAAATGCTTTACTCCTACCCCAAAGAAGACTCCCCACCTGATGCTGATATCAAGTCAGTATTTACACACCACACTGGACTCGGAACACTTCAGTATTTTTTGCAGCACTCCTGCATCCTTGGTGTTTGTGTTCAGGCTTGTCACTTCATCTGTCTTAGGCACACTGGGGGCACACTGGGAGCCCCCTAAACCAGCACAGCCATGTGACGTGAACCCCAGGAACTTGTGCTCTGGGTATCCATCTCCGGAGGAGGGATAAGAGTTGCTTCCCTATGTAACTGGTCTCTGGGCCAAGTTCTCCAAGGAAGGCTGTCATTTCTGGTATGTGAGCTCTCAGCCTGACAGCGCTATGCTACTCACTTGATTCAAAGTGAATTTTACTTACATGGCTGTCAGGCCTTGTACCCACAACCTCTGTTCTTTTGGCTTTCCACCTGTACGTGTGCATGCAGCGTGGTTTCTGAGAGGCTTTAATGCCTCTGCTATCAGAAAGCAGAACCTTTAATAATCTCTGGGGTTTTGTAATCCTTTCTTTCATTTCCTTTTAAATTAATCCAACCCTGTCTTGCTGCGACATATTAGGTGCTCTGCCTAAAAAGACATAAATGTGATTAGATTGTGAGGTACTTCAAAGATGCCCCACCTTCAGCTGTTTATGAGCTGCTTAGAGTTAGTGGAACTATGTGACAATGGGCAAAACTCTTATCCCAAGCAGGACTTTTCCCTTTGGCTGAAATTCCAGGATGCGCCCAAAACTCTGCAGCTGTTGTGTGCAGTACAGTCATGTCAGCAGGAAATCTGGGGACTTTTAAAATTTGTCCTGTTTTGATGTGGCAGCTCTGCTCCTTGCAGTTTATGCACAAAATGCCGTGATGCCCTGGGCTGGAAGATTGGGAATACAATAAATGCCATCAGTGCAGTTAGACTGATCCTGCTGCCACAAGAAGTCAGTATGTGGTGGTTTTTTTTTTTTCTCCCAGGATTTCCACATCAGCAGAATGCACCCTACAGATGTGGGAGCACCTCACCTTGCCACTGTGATCTCTTCCCCCAGATCAAAGTTACTGTCATTCCCCCCCTTCCCCTGGGGGAGTTGCAACAAACTGATGAAATGCTTCACCGGGAACAACTCCATCAGGAGAAAACTACCAACCAACCACCCAAAAAGGCTAGAGGAAGCAGAACCCATAAGAAGCAATGCAGGAAGAGAGTGGTTAGTCAATTGGCTTCAGACCCCATCCCCCAAACTTCTCATTTACCGGATTATTTGCTCTAAGGTTGGACACCATGCTCAGCATTACCCTTCACACCCCCCCCCCCCCCCCGAGGCACCCCACAGCTGTGGTTTTTCGTGGCATCTCTGCGTGATTGAAAACTATGGACATTAGGAATTGTTCCTTGGTGAAATAAAAGGGGGGCAGGACCGAATTTTGCCGTATGGCACCCGACCAGCTTTCCAGGGTGGGCTGGTATGCCCGCAGAGCTGGTAGCCGCAGGGGGACGCGGAGGGGGAGGCCAAGGTGTGCATACTGGGGGTGGGTGGGACGACACACACGGGTAAGGCCCAGTCTTGGAAGACCTATCTCCTGTTTTGAAACTGGGGTTATTGTTTGCTGGTGGGAAGATGCTAGTTCAGGCTTTGATCTTCTTTTGCGTGGTCCAGAGTGACATCTAATGGCACTGTACCAGACTGCAGCACGTCTGGGGAGGGCCGAGTGGAGAAAAAGCTAGTGTTGCCAACCATTTTTCAAGTGACAAGGGCAAGGTAAATTCTCTCAGGGGTGAAAAAACAAATAGACTGTATTAAACTAAACTATAGCACTATTTGTAGCCATACTTTGAGATATATTACCTGAATATAGCTGGGAAGTTAAGTAGTCTAAAGATAGGAAGCGGCAGAGTTAAGCTGCCTATAAAAACCATAAAATATTTCACATAATATGTTAGGTTAATGAAATATCCGTGAGTTTAAAAAATATGAAAGGAGGAAGTCAGGACAATATTCCAGAAAGGAGTCAATCCCAAATATCCTGTCTTGAGTTTGATGGGATATACATCTTTCATATATAACTGCTTTTGTAAAAAATGACAAGACCCTACAAAATTGTTTTGCCAGAAACAGCATGTTCTAATAAAATACGTTCTATCAAATGTTTTCAACCAGTGCTGTGTTGTGGCATCATTGTTTTGAACGGTGCAAATTGTAGATCAGAGGTCTGTCCAATCTTACCAACATGGCAATACATTTATATATGCTGTATGAATTCCCTTTTAGGCACCAGTAAAGGCAATTTTGCACCATTAACTAATGTTGCAAGAAAAATACTTTATGTGTTGCGTTCAAGTGTAGGAGGCCGACAGTTAAAGTATATAACCCCAAATAAGGGATAACAATAGCAAGAAAAGCTTTGGAATTATTTGAGCTACTGTTTGAGGGAAATAGCAGTTTCCCCATTTACCTTAAATTGATTGAGTTTTATTTGCTGTAATGGACATTGAATGAAATTCCATTTAGAATAGTTTCAGAATTGCCAAATAAAAAGTAAAAATCTAACTGTATTATATCTATACACATATATTTATATACATACATGCGTGTATGTTGGTGTATAAAGTGCGGTTAGTAGGTTGTGCGTAGTACACTTAAAGAGTGTCAATGCCTAAAACACATTAGAGCATACACAGTTTAAGGTAAGTTTTTCGTCTCTGGTATGAATCCATAAAGCAAACCCACACCTACTGGCACTTAGACATGTGAATAACTATGGATTCTGTCCCTAGGAAGGCTGAGCAGCAGATGGTGAACCCACAGAGAAGGTGGCTTTGGTGCATTTGGTGTCTCTCTAATCATGACCTGCTGGTAGCATGTTCCTCTTGTGATCCTTTAGACTTGCAAATTCATGATAAAGATAATTTATCAAGGAAAAAGGAATGAGTTTTTGCCTTTTAAAAAGAGATTTCTAAAAGGCATATATTTTATTTTCAAAGGATTATTTTCTTTCTGGGTTTTTATGTTAGGAAGTTGAGTTCATAGCTACCTTTTTCCCTAGAAGTCTTTATAGGGTGATTTAAATATTGTCATGCTTGTGATAGTGGAGAAGCAGTACAAAAAAAATCTTTTTTGCACAACACTAAATTCAGTTGAGGAACTCATTGCTACAGGACGCTGTGGAGACTAAAGTTCACCTAGCTAGACAAAAGAAGATTAGGAGAAATCATGAAGGATTGGTCCACTAGTGGCTGTTATATGTAGTTGGAATGCATCCATCACCTCGGGAACTCAGAGCTGCTGATTGCTGAATAACGGGTGTATAAACAGGGGAAAGGATTATGCTCTGGCTGCACCATTACATATATTATTTCCCTGTGCATCCAGTGTTAGTTACTGTCAGAAATGCATTTCGGCTACAGAAATGCACTTTTGCTCTCTCCCCTATGGCTGTTCTAATGGCTGATTTTTTATTACATGAAACTCCAGTAACAGCTTTCCCTTTTTATTTTGCTCCCACCAGAAACAATGAGCTGATCATAAGCTAATTTTTTTTTGTTGAAGTATCAAGTATATTAATTCAGACTGGAAAAGCATTTGCTTATCTTAATCAAAGTATAAGCAGGCTGTAGTTTAAAGGTAAATTAGTTACTGTTATGGCCGTGTCACCTTAACCCAATATCCAGTATCTCAGACAATTATTAAGCTGGCAGATCTGGAAATTTAATGGTTTTGGTAGCCTCAAGTGTCCTTTCACTGTGTATTGATTGTGCTTAGAAGGGGCTTTCAGCCGAACATCTCCAGCCGTCAGGCAGGGAGCCTTTCTCTCACGAAGCATTTGGTACCCAGCAGCTGGAGGTGACGTTTTTAGACACTGGTCCTTTCTTCAGCTCTGAGGAAGGTGTTTAATTATATATCATTTCACATCCAGGAAGTAGCCCGGGAATGCACGGACTGCAGGCTCTCTTTGTGGAAAGACAAAGAATGTTATCTTTTCATTGTGTTAGCTTCTTAAAGGCCCCTTTCCATCTCAGAGGAAAAACGGTACATTATTTGGGGATAAAAGTCATTAGAAACAAGGCATACTTTTTTGAAGGTGGGGTAATTAAGCATCGGAACATTTTAAAACCAAAGGGAGGTGACTTATTAAAGGGTTGGAAATAATTTGGAGAAACCCTGAATCGACTGTGACCTTTTGGAGGTTGGTCTGATAACAGTTGGGGAAAAAAAAAGCAAAAAAAAAAGTGGGTTGGGGTTCTGAGAAACTATTACCTCTCAGGAACAAGACCATATACTTATAATTGATATTTCTATGAAAACATCTAATCGGAGCTCTGTGCAATCAAAGCAGTGTGTGAGTTGAACACGGAGGTCTGTGACAGCAGTCGATGGCACGAAGAGGTCAGCCGAGCTGCTGCGCTTGCGTTCAGGCTGGGGATCAGGCTCCAGGAGGTTTTGGGGGGGGCATGGCAGGGGGAAGGGGATGCGGAGAGTTGTGTATCAGTTTCATTGCTCCAAATCCAACAAGGATCATGTGTGGGAGGAAGTGAAAGAAATACAATCTATATGGGGGCCACACATAGCAGCTTTAAAGTCAATTGTCTGCTCAAATATTTTGATTACAATGTTTTACAAACATTAAACTCCCACCTACACCTTTATAGCTTTTTCCGGTGCGATTATTTTTAGCTGTTGTGTCCTTCAAATTTGGACTTTTCCCACTCTGTCTTGAGATGAAACAAAGCGTTCAGAGCTTTCCAAAATAATCAATAAATTACCATGCAGTGCTCCCCTGCACCCAGGTTATAGAAGAGGCATGTTTAACTCCTTTGTTTCTGATCTCTCCTGATATCCTTATTCACACCTTGGATGCCCTAGTTATTAGCCTGTTTGAGGTGGGCTAGTCTCTTTCCATCTCTCCCCATTAAAAGTTTCATTCTGGAGCTGCGAAACTTTCCCTAACAAAAATTATGTGAGAATGTTTTGGCGGAGCAAGTGAATCCTTATGAAAAGTGATGATGACCCAGCTTTTCCCAACAATACCTCCCCCGACAGCTTTCGGAGCAGCCTGGCGTTGCCCTGCTTTCGTGGGACATGGGAGCCAGCACTCCAGCCCCTCTCCAGCCCCGGCCCTATGATCATGGAGTTGTGGGTAAGCAGAAGTCACACAGGGTCTGCTCGTGGCGCAAGTACATCAAGCCGGTGGGTTTGCCGGTTATTATTTACCCTGACATCTCTATAGCTCTCCACACAGCTGCTGCCATCATCGGAGCCTTAGTCGTGTGTTGGTCTGAAGGAGTCACCAGATGCCCTTGATGGTCTCCCACCGCTGCGTGGCTGGGAGAGGAACACAGCTCAGATGAAGAGTCATAGAAATTTTCTGATCTAGGTCAAAACACTCTCTCCAAATTGATCCCAGCACGCTCTTCATGTTCTGCAATCACTTAGCATCCTCTACTCTGTTTGCGGGTTTGGCAAAAGCTCCTTATGCTACTGCTCTGAGGTAGGAGCCTCAGTGAAGGGCAGGGGAGTAGCAGTTGTCCTGTGTGAAGGGCTTTTCTGGGAGGGAGGAAAGGATGGACATGGTGATGGAAATCAGGGACAAAGGTGTACCTATATGTAGGGCCAGCTTGGTGGGACGACGAGGAGAGAAAAGGTTTGGGAAGTTGCCTACTCTAGAAAGCCACGAGTAGGCAATGCCTCAGGGATAGATAGAAGTGCTTCCAGAAAAGGCACCTGTGGAGACTGTGGAATGCTCAAAATTGAGCCAAGGTAGGGAGCAGATGTGCGTGGAGCTGGAATGATCTGGAAAGACAGGTTTCCTACAGAGGAAGGTGGGATCTTGGCAGTAAATAGTGGTTATGGAAGGATGACTAGGCATGCTAGAGATGTTGCTTGCACAGTGAACAGGGGGTGGCTTTTAAGGTGGTGGCAACTTAAAAGGGGAGGACCGAGGAGAGGCTAGGCATTATAAAGAATATTAATGTGTCTGTGCATCAGGAACTAGCTGGGAGTGAGAAAATGAGCTTCAAGGATCTTGAATATGCTGGGCTGCAGACAGGCATGGGAAGGAGAGGGGCTTGAAGAAGCAGGTTCCTGCTTGGTACATTAACGGAGGAGCTGGGTAACTGCTGGAAGCAATCAGAGATTGTTTGATGAAACAAATTTTATTTGAAACCCAACAACTTTTCCAATGGAAATGTTTTCTAATAATGTGTTGGCTTCCACAAACTTCTGGTAAAATGCAGGTAGTTTCTTTCTAGCCTATCTGGAGGCAAACTCAAGCTTCAGGAATTTATGGCTGTTGGACAGCCCTGCTATCCAGATGTTTCCAGAGCTTTTAGGCTTCTTCTTAGCATGTCCACAACATGCCATTGCTTGATTCCAGCCTCATTTACACTGATTAATGGAGGTCCGTGGAAAAACGCTATAACTAGTGCTAACCCAAGCTAGTGCATCCACCTGATAGTGTGATGCTGTGCAGAGACCACAGGCTGTGGCCAAAATCCTTAGTACAGCATCATATCTGAGGTGATAAATCCACCCTTTGGTTCTCCTGCTTACACAGGTGGTCAGGGGGTCACCGCACCCCACTCCACTAAGTGAGACAGATGCCTTGCTCAGCGTTTGCTGACAGCTGTTTGCACAGCCACAACAGGAGTTGTGTCATTGCCAGCATTCCTGATAACAGGGGTCAAAATCATATGAATTTGTTGCAAGTCCTCAAAACTACCCACAATGTATTAGTATGAGCTTTATAAACATGCAAGACAAGTTTTTTCCCTAATTGCTGAGAAACAAATAACCTAACTGCGCCTTTATATCACTGTTTGCAGAGATTTACACAGCCATAGAAAAAAACGGCCATCAAGATGTTCATTGACATGCTGGACATGGTTATAACTGCCCCTGAGAATCTGTCCCCAGAGAAGCTTATGTTCTTCCTGGGAGTTTTGTACTCTGCTGTGATAAGCAGCCAGAAATTTTTAAAGCTCTTAAATCCTTTGAAGTCAGGAATGATGATGTGTTATTAGCAGAATATCCTAAATCTGGTGAATATGTAATTTTTCTCAGTTTCAAGTGAGAGTATTATAAAATGATTGGGAAGTATTTTAAATGAAATGGAATGGAAAGGAGTAGAATGAAAAATGAAATTAAACAACCTAAAATGAAATAAAAAAGAAATCTTTATCTGCTGCTAAGTGAATGCTAATAAGAAGTATGCACAATGAACTTGTGTGTGTACATTTGGATAATATATTTTCTTTAATTCATAATTAAGGTAATGTGAAGGAAAAAATAAGCAATAAAAAGTTAATGTGCCCATCTTAGACTGGCCTCCATACCTTCATGGTGTATGTGGTACTCAGTGGCTTTTTCCTCTTTCCACGTAGTATGGGCCAAATCCACCAGCTCTTCCACTGAAGGGGGAGAGCTTTGGGGTTGGAAGGGGTGTGAGGGACATGGCCACTGAAGAGCTCTGTTCTTCTTTTCCACTACACTCCTCGTGCCAGGGCCATGTCAGGAAGAGTTTTCTCTGACAGCTGAATCTGTTCTTCTTTCTACCAGATTCCTGGGCAGGGAAAGCTGGAACAGTGATGGACTGGTCAGGTAACACTGCCATGGGCTGTGAGCGTAAGATACTGAGAGGTCACTACTGTCCTTGAGATTGTTATTTCCCCATGGTTTGTGTCAGAGATCCTCACTGGGATTTTATTATTAATTAGTGGTCAGAGGTGAATAAGTTTATCTGCCAAATGTAGACTCATATAAGAAATACAGAATCCTCTTCATGATATTTCTTTCAACAAAGGATTTTACTCTCAGTTGTAGGGTTTTTTTCACTGGAATTGCATGGCTTTGTTTTAAATAGAGCTTGCACTTAATTTTTCTGAAATAATTAGAAGAAAATGTGAATAATTTGGCTGTTTGCAACCAGCAGTTTGCTGTATGCTATACTTAAAAATTGGGAAGCAGGCAGAATTACATGTACTTTAATTACAAGTATATCCACCCTCAGAGAATCAGCTAGTGCTGCCTCTGAAGCACTGTTACAGAACTTCCGAATAAGGGAGGAGAGTCACTGAAGCCCAGTGCAGTGAAGTCCAGAAATGGGTCTTGAAAACTGCACTTTGGTGAAATAAAATGAGAAGTAGGCGACTGCTGCTGGCAGGTCAGTTCAAAGCAAGTTGTTGGTCTTAACATGGGAAACTAGATAAAATTCCACGTTCTGTATATGTGATCACACCAGGTACCTGGTCTGTTCCTTTTGGCCTTCAAAAGAAATCTGTATTTTGGATACTGTTAGAACCAGATTAACTGTGGAAATGCTTTCTGCAGAAGAGGGGTAGGGAACAGGGAGTCTCCATACAAATAAATAGCCTTGATAGGAATAAGGGGAGTAAAGCATACCTCCAGCGGTGGAAGGTCTGGGAGGAAACTGAGGACAGGGCTATGCTAAATGTAGCGAGGGAGATGGTTTTCACTGAGTGGCAGAACTATCCTGCTTATGTAGCCATGTGTGTGGACCCACACGCTACTGCGTTTAGCATTGTGGACTTAAAGTCTTAATCTCCACGGGTGCAGGGCTGCCTGCCCTGTGCTTCACCGCACCCTGTGATCTGCTCCAAGGATGTACGCTTCAAGAATTTCCCAGCATTTCTCTCCTCAGTGACTGCTGCTGCTGGTGGAAAAAAAGTGGTGAAGCAGAATTTTTATTGCTCACTTGTTGAATAAAATTCTTTATAAAAAAATTGTTGCTTTGCGCATAATGGGACGTTTTCAGTAGTAATTATGAATGTGAGGCCATAATTCTCCCCATTAAAAGGGACACAAGTGCACACAAGTGTAGAAGGCGGCAATTTCATTTCAAAGTGAAGTGAAGAGCATTTTTCACCCTTTGAAGGACTAGTAGAAATGGAGACTTCTTAAGATTTCATGTAACAAAGGGAATTTTTCAAATATCCCTGCTTATTTAATGCAACTTTAAAATTAATATTAAACATTAACTTGCACAGATTGTTAGGTAGCAGCACAAACACTAAGGATCTTCTTTCTCCTTAAGAAAACAAAATCAAGATGTCAGATGTTAACAAAGGTCAAAATATGGGTTATCTAGTGCAAGATAGAACTGGAAGAACAATGAGTTAAAAACCAAAACACAGAGAAAGCCAGGCGGCCAGTCAGATACACAGTTCTATGTTTCTTTCTCTCCAGAAGACAAAAAAAACCCAACTTTGTTGGTATAATGCTGTGACTATGAATTTGTACACCTAAAGGGGTTAAGAAAGAAACAGGTGAATCCAATAGTAAAAGTAATACAAAATAACTCTCATTATACAACATTTGCAGAAGTGGGGAAGACTACATAGTCCATAAAATGGGAGATTCATGTTTCTCTGATTTTTTTACAGGAGTTTTTTACCCTATTTCTTTGGGCTTTTCAAAAATCTTCCTTCTGGGTTTCCACATCTAATAACTTCAGTTGTCAGCAAGAGGAGAAGGGCTGTTCTTTGGGTCTCATGCTATGCCTCTTGGCATGATAACTAAGAGTCTTCCAAAATGAGCGATAAATGAGGTAACTAATAACAGTTGTTCTAGGGTTTTTCCCATTACCATCTGGAGAGGAAATGTTGGGTGTGTGCTGATTATAAAGAAAACCCGTATGCTAAACAGCACAATGCACATCTGAACATCAAAATAACAGCCCCCAGATATTTGGCTGGTGTCCGTATGTGAAGTTTAAAAAAAAAAAATCTAGCTTTGTATTCCAGGCTTAAATACAATGAGAGCTCCGAGACATAAAGGACGGGAGTTGGGGGTTGATGCAGTTGTAACAGTCTTAGAACTCTGAAAGGCATTTTCTGTTTGACAGCTTGTACCATAATTCCCATGTGAGACCATGGGGTGTATGAACATGTCACTGTTGTAATCTATTTTATGGTGTTCGGTTTTGGTTTGATTATTTCTGAAAATTATTATTCTTGCATTTGAAGATCCTGCTCTTCAGGAGTCTCAAAACATTGCATATGAACCTGCTTTAGCAGGGGGAAAGACCAGAAGCAGTTCTCCACTGGAGGCAGCAGCAGCAAATACAGAAATGTAATGTTAGCCAGAGCACTGAGTCATAGTGTAGGAAGAAATTCAGAAGAATGAGATGGGAGACACTAAAGTAGAAACAATAATGCAAAACTTGATAACTTTAATGTATGACATTGTCTTCAAAGACATTCTACATTTGACAAAACAACCAGCTTATCTTTGAAAATGTCTGCAGAGTCATGTTCTCCTCTATTATGCTGAGCCACAACTGGTAATAATGCAAAATTCAGCCTCCCTGTGTGTTCGGTACAGTGTGGAAAGTTCACTGATAGGAAGTTCATTAATTCCAAAGAAGGGCAAGTGCTTTAATCAGGTACTTACATGTAGCTGTGCTACACAGCAGGAAGAAACTTCTTCTCAGCAGATACAAGCATTATCATAGAGTAAATGTCCAGTCTGTAAGTGTCAGCATGACTGCATCCATGCAAAGACTCAAAATCTATTCCAGTGATGTCCACATTTGTTTTCCCTTCTTTTCTTTTTTCCCGTTTCCATCCATCTTTCAAGCTGTCTGCAACAGCTATTTTTGAGAGGGATTGGAATTATACACTCCAGGTAGCAACAGCCAAGATCATTCTTTCTACCATTTTTTTTAATACTTCTTTCATAACTTCTTATTTCTCCATTTTTTCATAACACATTTATATAGAAAAAATGCCAGATATTTCTCTTTTCCCTTTGGAGACTCTTCAAAAAGTTCAGCATCAGGTGATGCCTTTGCTCAGTGGTGTATTTTTTCTAAAGCCATTTCTTACCCATGTCATGGAATCACTGCATTTTCCAGATATTGTAGGACAGGGGATCAGGCCCAGTCAGCATGGGTTTACAAAAGGCAGGTCCTGCTTGACCAACCTGATCTCCTTCTATGACCAGGTGACCCGCCTAGTGGATGAGGGAAAGGCTGTGGCTGTTGTCTACCTTGACTTCAGCAAGGCCTTTGACACTGTCTCTCACGGCGTACTCCTTGAGAAGCTGGCGTCTCATGGCTTAGACAAGTGTACTCTTCGCTGGGTGAAAAACTGGCTGGATGGACGAGCCCAGAGGGTTGTTGTGAATGGAGTTAAATCCAGTTGGCAGCGGGTCACAAGCGCTGTTCCCCAGGGCTCAGTATTGGGGCCGGTTCTGTTTAATATCTTTGTCAATGATCTGGATGAGGGGATCAAGTGCACCCTCAGCAAGTTCGCAGATGACACCAGGTTGGGAGGCAGGGTTGATCTGCTCAAGGGTAGGAAGGCTCTGCAGAGGGATCTGGACAGGCTGGATCGATGGGCCAAGGCCAGTCGTATGAAGTTCAACAAGGCCAAGTGCCGGGTCCTGCACTTGGGTCACAACAACCCCATGCAGCGCTACAGGCTTGGGGAAGAGTGGCTGGAAAGCTGCCCGGCAGAGAAAGACCTGGGGGTGCTGGTTGACAGCTGGCTGAATGTGAGCCAGCAGCGTGCCCAGGTGGCCAAGAAGGCCAACAGCATCCCGGCCTGTATCAGAAATAGTGTGGCCAGCAAGAGCAGGGAAGTGATCGTCCCCCTGTACTCTGCACTGGTGAGACTGCACCTCCAATACTGTGTTCAGTTTTAGGCCCCTCACTACAGGAAAGACATTGAGGTGCTGGAGTGTGTCCAGAGAAGGGCAATGAAGCTGGTGAGGGGTTTGGAGCACAAGTCTTATGAGGAGCAGCTGAGGGAACTGGGGTTGTTTAGTCTGGAGAAAAGGAGGCTGAGGGGAGACCTTATCGCTCTCTACAACTACCTGAAAGGAGGTTGTAGTGAGGTGGGTACTGGTCTCATCTATCAAGTAACTAGTGATAGGACAAGAGGAAATGGCCTCAAGTTGCAGCAAGGGAGGTTTAGGTTGGATATTAGAAAAAATTTCTTTACTGAAAGGGTTGTCAGACATTGGAACAGGCTGCCCAAGGAAGTGGTTGAGTCACCATGCCTGGAGGAGTTCAAAAAGTGCATAGACAAGGCAATTCAGAACATGATTTAGTGGGCATGGTTGCTGGTTGGACTCGATGATCTTGAAGGTCTTTTCCAACCTAAAAGATTCTATGATTCTTCTATCTTGCAATAGATGCAAAGAGAAACAAAGAGGTGACAGGCGAAAAAATGAAATATGATGAAGAAAAGACAAAGTATTCATATCTTGAACTGGGAGTTCCAGGGAAGTCCCACATTATTACAAGCACTCTGCCTTGCTTTGAACCTCCCCATCCACTACAGCACCAAGAGTGAAAGCTACTTTTGCACTCCTTGAACACAAACAACAGTGGCTGTGCCCCTTTGCTAGCCCTGAGACAGGCTGATGGTGGTGGCTGAAGGCTTGTCAGATGGAGATGTGCTCTTGAGTGGTTAACGGCTATTCTGTTCCACAAGTGTGCCAGGAGACACTGGTACTTCAGGGAGGCAATTCATGGGAGTCATTTTAGTTATCTGTTTCAGAATAAGAATGATGCCCTGGCAGTGATTACTTCTCATCACTGACTATAATGGAGTCCTCAGGGAGCTAACTCACATATAGAGCTGGGGCTGTGCTATAATTCTCCATAAGGACATCTGCTGAAATGAATCCCAGTGCCTGCTTCTTAAAGCTGGAATAAATAGCAACTTTATTGTACAAAGAAAGCCTTGAGTTTAATGGGTCCAACTCAGTATGGAGGGAAAACATGTACTTGTGCGGCAGCTCTGGCCTATTAGAGGTCTCATAGCTTGAAGGAACTACAGTCATTTATTCATAGATTGCCAGATACAGCAGTATTAACTAATGGATATATCCCATAGACCAACATAGCCGTTTTTGCTGATAGCAAAATCTTTATTAAGAAGTTGTTTCACTGCTCCTGTTCCATTTCTTCCTCCCTGCAGTCACCAGCCTAGGTGTTTGCTCTGCAGTATCTGTGTTTTCCCAGACTGCTCATGAGAAGTCACCATCTCTGTCGCCATTGCTAGTGTCAGCTATTCTCTTCCTTTCCTCAGTTCTTGAGTTCAGTTTGACAGACGCAGTTGTTCTCTGCACCCTCTTAACTCTGACACCACCCAGGCCACTACAGAGGGGTTCCCTTTTCCCACTTCCAACTTAGGTGATACCAGAAAATCAGAAAAAGGCAAGGCAGCCGTTCATTTAATTATTGGAAGAAAGAGGAGACCAAAGTTTCCCTGTACATCCAGTGTGTATTTTCTTCTGCACTTTCTCTGCTGATGGAAAACCTTGTTTTGTTCCTGAAAAGGTTGGGGTAAAATGGGATAAGCTTTGACAATGCCTGGATGGCTGCTTCAGTCAAAAAAAAAAAAAAAAAAAATAGTGGACAAGCAACTGATTAGAAAGGACTTTATCCGATATAAAGGCAGTGTCAGCCTTGCCAAAATGCTGTCATTCATGAGACTTTCATGAGAACTGCACAGGCATTCTGTGATTTCCAGTGGAGCAAACAAACATGCTGTGTGCTCCGCGCTTCTGAGCTGCAGTCTGGTTAATATCTTGGTGCTTGTGTTTGCACAGTTATAAAAGCAGAGATATCGAATAAGAACATTCAAACTACTTGCAAATGTTTTGGGAAGTCTATCTGAATTTCCAATAACTTTGTTAAAGACATTTCCAGCGTCAGGCTGGTCCAAAGGCCAAGAAATATATGTTCAATGCCAGTAACTTGCAGTGTATCACCTATTACTTTTCAGAACCAGACTCTGGAGGTCAAAAAAATAGTTGAATTTTTTGAGTTCTTAGTAACAGGGAAAGGTGTTCAAATCATTGTTGAAAATAGTAATTTCTGGTCTTGGAAAAAAAATGCCAAGAAAAGCCATGGAGAATGAGAATATTCTCTCTTCTGCAAAGACAAATTACCCAAGATAAAACTGTCAATGCATACCAGTAAAATGTCTTCTTGAACTTGTGATGTAACTGTGAAGACCTTAATGAAATTAAAGGTTTTGGGATTGTATCTATTTAACAGATGTGGAATTTTGAAAAGACAAGTAGTAGTCTTGTTATTATGGTGTTCTACATATATAGATGAAGAATATTTCTTAGAAGAAGGTCTTGTATTGGATCATCATATAAAGTTGGATAAACTTTTGGCCTCAGGGCAAAAATGGTAAAAAATAAAGCAAAGAAGCTAAAATCCTTTATTTACTTAATGCTGAAACAGTTGTGTTTTTCATAAATATTTTGTCCTCATTTTTTCTCAATATCAGCTTCAGGGCAATAATGCAGTCAAACAAAATCATTCAACTGATTTGGTTTTCAGAATGCAGTGCAGTCAGTGAAAGGATTCTAAGCCTAACTGCATCAGCAGGGTCTAATAAAATTATTCAATTCCCATAAAAATACATTCATTAGAATTTTATCTTTGGGACCAGGCAATATTCTCAATCCTATTCCATTTCACTTTTTAAAATCAAAGTGCCTGAAACTTTCTCCAACCTCATAGTCTTCAGTATGGAGGACAGCAGGTAGATCTGCCCTCTCAGAATACAAGATTCATGTCATGTACCATCCATAATCTGCTTTTTTCTTTCAGGTATCAGCAGTACAGTTGATGAGAACTTTTCTGATGAAACAAAGTTTGATCAGAAAATAATCTGAAATCTCCAGAGCAGTCTTATAATAATAGTCTTTCCTCTGTATCTTTGCATACAAACTCACCAATACCATGTCATTAGTTTTATTCCAAAATGTTCTTATGTTCCAAACTGGGTATCATAAATGAAATATATGTACATTCAGTGGTGCACATTCTGTATCCCCTATAAACATTGAGTAATTCTGCAGTGACTCATGCCAGTAAGAGTACCTAAGCAATAAGATAGTGTTCATCATACAATATTTCAAGTATGCTTTACATGTATCATATGGTGAAGATCTGATCTGGGAAATCTCCGTCCTCGGTGATACTCAAAAGCCACCTGGACACAGTCCTGGGCAGCCTGCTCTGGGTGACTGCTTTGAGCAGTGAGTCGGACGAAACGTTCTCCAGGGGCCTTCTCCAACCTCAGCCACGCTGTGTTTGAGTGATACAGAGTGGGCAAAGCTAAAGAAGATCTCCTCTGCTAAAGGTGCTTAAACAGCTGCCATAACAAAAAGGCTGTGTCACTGCTCCCATATCGCTTCTACCTGGCTATTTCAGCAGCTGAATTGTTGTAAAAAGGTCTCCCTTTTAATGTTAAAGGACCAAGTGTATGACAGGAGGTTTTACTGCTGGTTAGATTGCAGCTCTGCCCCGCATTAGCGGGAGACAGGACTCAGCTCTTCCGCTCCCACCTGCTCCTGTGCTCTGTAGTGATCTGGGCTTTTATGCAATACTCCGTGTTCAATGGCAAATAACGAGGTCAAATTTCTGCTCCTTACCCCAGTGATGTACTTCAGCTCAGCTACCTGTGCAAGCAAGGCAACAGTGGGCTGGTGGTAGCTGCGGTTTCCATTCTGGTAATTTTGTATGATTTATATAATAAGTAATGATAACATTTCCTGTAGAGGAAAATCTTTATGTTATTTTACTGTTTTGAGCATGTGGAAGAAAATAGAACTGGATAAAACTCATGTGATTTATACTATGCCTCTTAAAGGTCTGACTAGGGCAAGGCTTGAAAGTTTTTTATGTTATCTTACTCTTTTGAGCATGCAGAAGAAAATAGAACTGCAAAAAACTCATATGAATTATACCATGCCTATTAAAGCTCTAAGGCAAGGCTTGAGTCATGACTTCAGTAATTAAGTCCTAATCATAATGGCCATAAAAAGGAGAGAAGAATCTATTTTCCCAACCATTTTTCTCATACTTAAAAGTGGCAAGATAATTTTCACTCAAATTCTCATAAAAATATAGCCTTTGGCAACAAGTCAAATTCTTACCCTGAAAGGCTTTGGGATGATTGACAGAATTGACATGATTAATTCTTCATAAAATAATATGATACTGTACTCACAGACCCTACAAGTACATCCATCTAGAGTAGGCTAAAGCCCTCTATTTTTGAGTATAATTGTCAGCTAAGCAAACAGAGCAGTGAAATAAAAGACTGAAAACTGATCCTTACACCAACTGTAACCTGAGAATGAGCTTAACTGTGTACTTTAAACAAACATTGCAAAATATAACACGTATATTGAAACTCAAGCCATATTTTAGATCAGATATTTTATTTATCCATTACAGAATAAATATTGATTCTGGCTAGACTCCTGTGACATGAGGCCAAGTTAAAATGAAGTCCTTAAAGAATATGAGACCCTAATATCCCATCCTAGAATGGTCCAAAGTTGCATTTAGCTGTGTGTCCTATGTACAGGTGTGGCCAACAGAATATTCAGTATATAATGATAATTCCTCAAAATAGTTTCCCAGTCTCCAACAGTCTGTGACCGAAGGATATCTTGAATCTGGAAGTACTTGTATTTAGCAGTCCTCTGAGAATTTCTTTTTCATGAGGTTGTTGCTTCCCTTTGAAAGCATCTTAGCTTTCAGTACCACAGTGTCCTGCAGCAGGGTTTTGCTTGAACTGGTTAGATACTTTTAGGGTGAATCAAGAGCTATGGCTCCTCTTGCTTCTAGCATGGCAGATCTCCATTTATGTAACACTTGGAATGATAAAATTCCAGTCCAAATCATTAACTCACCGTTTAAAACACTTATGTATGGACCATTGTTTACAGAACATTTTAGATCACCTTTGGGATCAAAGTACTGCTCACACACTTAGCCCATCCTTGTGTATCAGACCTGCCAGTACCTTTCCATGCCAAGCAGGAACATTTTACTGCCTAAGTGGCAATAAAATGTTGACTAGTTCATAGAATGGCTTGCAAGAGACCTTTAAAGATCATCTACTCCAACCCCCAAGCTGTTCCAGCTGGTTTTACTTTCTAGGGAAAGGCAGACATCTGAAAAAGAACAATGTGCACTTTTCTCAGAGGCCGGTGATCTGTTCCCTTTATCACACTGAGCCCATTGGTCTGACGCCCAGTGACACTGCAATAAGCGTCCAGTCTATCAGCCATCAAATCTCTTTTCAGGGCCCTGTCAACATGCAGATACTCCTGCTGCACTCCCTGCCGTATTCTGGGCCCCCGATACCTTGATCTGCATACCCTGGCCAAAGCTCTGGCGTTTCTAAAGTCAACTGAAAACAGGCAGTCTTGCATTCTGTTTGCCAAATTTGGGTATTCTAAATATCCTCCCTCCGGATTATTTGGGGAAAAACCCCACATTCTCCCGGGATTAGCCAACCGTGTTACCGTATTCACTTATAGTCAAAGTATGAGTCTTAATTGCTCTTAATTATCTCATGTCCAATGAACATATGCCAGAGGCCATGTTAATACTGATAAAATTGGAATAAACACCTGAAGATGTAGGTGGTGTGTTAGCTGTCCTTTGAGTCATCATTAAAAACAAATACATTCTTTTATATTTCCTCTGGAGTCTATTTCTCAGTAAGGTCAATGAGACAATTTTAAATGACCCAGCTGCAGCTAGTTCAGGATCTATTTCTGCAAAGGGCTAGGAAGGGAGGAGTTAAGAAACATGCACTGACACAAATAACCCATAAATAGGTAACTTGTACTTGCCTCTGCTGTCCACGATTGCACAATAACAGGGACTTTTGGAAAGCAAAAGGGAAGAGAAAGGAATGGAAAAGTCTAAAACAGCTTTAGCTGATGTGTTGGGAAAATCGACGATTGCTGCCAACAGACTATAACATAAAGACCCGACCTGTACCTACGGGGCGACTGCCTACCCCGCTACTCTTTGCACTTCTGAAATATTCAAAGCTATGGAGTCCTCTGAAACCAGAAGAGATGATGTATCCTAGCAAGCTTTCCTAAATCAGGTATGTTTTTCTTGCTGCACAAAGAAGGTTGCCATAATAAAGCTGATAATCAGAACAGGTATAACAATAGCAATAACAACAGTAACAATAATAGTAATTTCTAATACTAATGTAATTATGGTGTAGCATTTAGAACTATGAAATATTTATTTCAGGTTTTATTTGAGATGAATGAGAAAGGAAAGTGACATTCCTATTTGCAAATTAAAAAACCAAACAACAAACTTTGCCATAAAACTATCTAATTTCTTTTCATGTGTAACACTGTATGTTGTACACTTTTCTCTCCCCTTCCTATAAACTATATGAAATATTTCCATCCTACAAAAATACAAATCTTAGCATCTTTGTCTTAGGAAACCATAGACTCCGCAGGAACTCAGACTGAAAGGGGCGTGTACATGGATATCAGGCATATCCAGAGTTACCAGAATTAAATGAATAAATATTTTGAAGGACATCTGTTTTTCCAGAATGTAAAATGCTATCTCTCATTTTTCTAATTGCTTAATATAGCCTATCGCACAGCCAAAACATCTTTCCAGTATATGTATGTGTGTAGGAAATCAGTGTAACAAAAATCAGTGCAGGACCTCAGGGAGAGGAAGGTGATATATATTTTACAAAAACCTCAAAGTTTATTCTATCTGTTTACATTCTTTCTCTCATACCTATATACTTTCAAGCAGCAAGGTGTTTGTATTTGAATAGTGTAGCCAGGGTCACTTACGGTGTGTGACACAAAGGATGAGTTGATGTCTTATCATATATCTTGAGTTGTTCTTGGTTGGTGATGACAAACTAGTTTTTGGACAGCTCTTTCTCACCCCATGGGGGGTGATGACTAGTTCAGTGTGATGCTTCGGGTCCCAAATTTTGCTTACTTCAGCCTCTATAAATGCTAGACAAGTCTGCTGCGTGCTATAACTGCGTTGACACCGTCCTGTTGTCACAGTGCAGGGTCTTCTGCTGACAAGTTGTGGTGCTGAGTTCTCATCAGAGCACAGGGCCCCTGGGCTTGGCGTGAGCAATGCATTCCTCGGTTGGATTGCTGGAAACAGTCTCCTTCCTTATCCCTACAGGTCATCCTCTTAACCCGTGGTCTGCTCTTTCTCCTGCTGCATTCAGACCCACATCCCATTCACACTGCACTCACACCAGTCCTAGCATTGCTGTTACAAGTCCTTATATGAGTACTTTAAAGTTGAAATGATTTACACCTGCTCATATAAATACTGGATCTGACAAAAGAGAAGGTTCAAGCTTATGATAATTCCACTGACCAGGACTTACGCTGGGGTCAGTTTGAGCCAAGATGAATTTTGGCAGACAAGGAAGAGGATTGGCTAGAGAACTTAATTTGAGGCAAACCCAAGACATTTCCTCATGGCTTTTAGTAATATGCCTATGCAATCCAACTAAATAACTCTTTTTACCCCATGATGTACTGGTCACTGTCCTTCTTAAAACCATCTTGTTAATTAGCAGTAAGACAAAGCACTAAGGAAGCTTGTTTGGAACAGTGATCAACATTTTTATCTCTTTGTATTTTATGGTTTGATACAAGTCCAGTAAAATGGTTCCTCCTTTTATCCTACCAAAACAGGAGGGGCCTTAACTACTTTTTTATAGGCTTCAGCAATTTTTTAAATGCTACAGACCAAGCATATTTCTGTGTGCCATTCAACGTCTCTGTAAGTGTGAATTTCTACACTTGAAAATGTTTTATTTCTTTCCCTAATGAGATGTCACTGGTACCGCTCATGCACCATTTCATACATTACATGCAAGACTTTTCCTAGAGTCTTCAAAGCAGTTCTGCTCTTCATGCTTCCAGGTACAAACTGGTTTGGACAAATATTAAGTGACTTATTAGCAACAGCTGCAAAAAACCCAATAAAAATAAAACAAATAACCAGAAAGATGTGCCAGAAGAATTTCCCTACCTTGAAATGGGATATCCTGAGAAATATAAGGTGGGCACTGAAGCTTATATGTCATTTCTCAACTGAATATGTGACATATGAAATACATCCTTACACAGTAAGCACCACGGACAACTGCAGCGATCCCCTAACCATAATAAATCCATATAGCCCTGTAAGGAGAAAAAGATTCAGAAAGACTGTGTGAGACACTTTCCAAAATTCAGTCCAATTTTATTCTGTAGAGGTTACAAAGGAGACATTTCATGCAAAGATAAACAAAAAGACTATGTAACACAAGATGAAAGTCTGGACATAGTCCCATAAGGAACTTCTGTTGCACCTCCAACAGGCCAATTCAATTTACTACTGCCCCGCTGCTTTCTTACACCCAACATTTACTTATTAATGGCAAATACATATAATTATTTGGTTTCCAGAGCAAGTTTTTTTTCATAAGGAGGTGCAGCATCTGTATGACTGGTTCAGGTTTCTGTGCGCTGCCTGGCTAATAAGTGTTATTACAGATGCAGAAAGCCAAGCCCCAGTGACGAGTGCACAGCTCAGTCCCCATGTGTAAAGAGACCTTGCTGTAGGAGCTGCTCATAAGGAAGTTAGATACAGATAGTGCCTGTCAAAAACTTCTGCGAATATATGTCTGAGTTCAGATTCTTGCTCAGGACTTTCAGAGATATTCCCTTTTTTCCCATCTTTCTGCATTGTTCCAACTTCTCTCCTTCCCAGTCCAATCTCAGCTTCTTCCTTCTCCTGTGCTCTCTCCTCTTAGTCTCAACAGGCTCCTCCATTTTGACTCCAAAAGGATGCATCCTTCTCACCTCCCCAACCCAAATCCCACCCATGACTTTTAGATTTCTCTCTTCACATAAAGAAGAAACATGAACTCATATTTTGAAATGGATCAGAGGACAATATTTCTCCCTAAACAATCTTTATTAAGAGCTTTTAGGTTAGGGTTACTGAAAACAGACAGTGTTTGGTCCCAGGAAAAAGCTTAACAATTTCTCCTCTCCCAGCTGAAATTTTTGCGAAGGGTTTTGAAACCCTTGGCACAAGCAAAGGGTTTCAAAATACTGATGTTATGTTAATTATGCTTTCTACTTTCTCTCATCTGAATGTTATTGATGCAGGGTCAAAAATGACCCCTGAGAAGACTTGTATGTACCTATATGTCTCCTCAAAATTTGCCTAAGTCCATTTTCAAGAACAAAGCTAAAGTGAGTGGTCTTTAAATGATTTATAGACATACTGACTTCAGTGGATTTTCAAGCCAATTTAGATTATTTTTTTTTACTAGTGTCCTAGTGGGACCTTTTACTTGTGGTGTTGTAAGAGACTGGACTCCTAGTGCAAGTCATTCTGCAAAGAATACTAGCTTTTTACCAGAATGTGGCCCTTCTTGATTATTTTATTATCTGGTCTATTTTAATAAAACCACTGTTCACCATAAATATCTGAAAAACGTCATGCCAAGGAAAACACACTTAGATTCTATATAATTGATTTACATGTGCTTAACAAATACATTTTAAAAACTTTCCTCAAGGTGAAGGACAGTGAAATAATTTGAATTCTGCTTATAATGTGAAATCAGTACTTCAAGATTAATGTACATGGTCCAAGAAATTTTTGCTGTGGTAGTTAAAACTGAACATTGCTATTTTTCCATTACAGCCCTTTCCTAATACCTCTATATGTATTTTAATTTATATCTTTCAGATGCTGCTATTGCTCCAAAATCCAAAAGAGTTAGTGATATTTTTCATTTTTCCCTAGTCTTTTTTTCCTTTTCCATCTTATGAATCCTGGGATAGTTTCTTCAAAGTTTTCACAGCTGGAAGAGGTATTGTATTCTTTCTTAGTGGATACATTCACTCATGGTTACTGGTGTTCTACTCTCACTGTCTTGACCACTGATGTAGAACACAAACACTATCTTGCCTTCAAAATGCCCTTCTCATAAATTGCTCTTCCATTGCCTCAGCTGACTGGGAGTGATTACTAGAGGATTGTTGCACATAGATGTGCATATGCACATGCACAGCAAATGCCTGCTGCAACGCCCTCACAGCCCAGTAAAGAGAAATGGGATTTCATTGATGATGCTCTCAGTTTGGCTGGGCTACCCCCGCTTCTGAGGACCTGCAGTTCATCCAGCTCAGCTGAGCAGTGAAGACATACCTTTGGGAAAACCCTGGAGACAGTAAGGGAGCCTTCACTACTCACCATGGCTTTTGGTTATTAAAGGGTGTCTGTCCATTATTTTCAAATGTGAAAGTAATACTGGCACTTAACGACAGCATGGTTAAGGATAAGAAAGCAATGATAACAGCAGTGATAATAAAATCTCAGTTAAACCACAAGTATTTGCATGTCTAACTCTATTTTATGGCTGAAGTGTGATAGTTATTTCCAAAACAACGTATCCAGTGGATCAAATGAACATAGTTATTTCTTAGAACAATGACCAGAGCTAATCATCTTGGCTGCATTTCCTAGGCAGTCAAGAGACATTACTTTCTAAAGCCTTTTCTTGTAGAAGAGCATGATTTTACCTGGAAAGGAGCTCCATCTGTAGTTCCAATGTGGATTTGAGATTGGAAAGCATGCACTCAGTCCTCAATAATATTTCATCGTATATTTATTACCTTATTACATGCTTTGCTTTTAGCCGGTGTTGTGGAGGTCCTATTTCCACTGTCTTTCTGAATGGAATATGAATGCCTTCATCACTCTTTCTGTAAATAGACCCTGCTCATTATCACAGGACTTTAGCTATACAGAGCCTGATTTGAGTAATTAGTTGAATTAGTCCTGGGAACAGCTATGTGCGTCGCTGCATTTATCTTGTCGTCAGTGTGGTGCGATAAGAGATACACTGAAAGTTGGAAGGCTAGAGGGAGGAAATGCTATGTTTCCTTGGATATTATCCAGTCCATTACTCTTTTCCTAACAGAATACATACTTAAGAGTGAAAGAAATTGTTGAATGGTTTTGGGTTCCCTTTGAATGAAGAAGACATTTGTGTTGTTGTATAGAGGAGTAGCTTCCAATCTGTGAAGAAGACTTCTAAGGACACTCCTGGGGTGTTCGGTGATGTTCCCTTCACCTGTAAAGGTGAATTTTCAACCATTCTGAAGACGCTATTCTCATCCTTCCTATTGTTAAGTGTGCTATTCCCAGCTTTATTAGCAGAATCTTCCTTCTGTAAATATTAGCTGGATAGTCACAGTGCACAATGGTGAAAAATGCAATAGATTTCCTAGCTTTAAGGGTTTTTTTCACAATTCTTTTACAACTGGCTTGGCACACAGCTTTTTGGACATCTTTGCTCTTTTAAAACTGTGTGCATCCGACTCATCAGAGACTCACCTGAGATAGGGAGAGCCAGGGAGTTAGCAATGTGGCAATGAATTCTTTCCTCCTCTGCGGCTAAAAGCGTATTAGATATTAGATGACAGCATGACAGAGTTTGCCCAGTCATTAAGACCATTACATCCTTCTTCCAAAGAGACATTTGCTTTTTTTTTTTTCTCTCCTTTGAAAAAGCTATGGGAGCTTTTTGAGGAGCCATTGGCTCTCTGGAAAGAAAATATTTGGCTATTTCTGAGTGTCTGCAAGCCTTTTCCTCCAGACCATCAGTGCCATCTTATACTGAAGTAACTCTAGTTACAGCCTTCATGGCAGGAATAACTAAGCAGCTAGTGAGTAGTTCTTGAAATGCAAATGCCATCCAGCTGCTATATTAAGGTGAACAAAAAATGAGGCCAGTTAACTTTATTTCACCCATATAACACCCCAGGAGTTAGTCTGTGGCTATTCATGCATCCCTGCCCCACAACTGGGGCCAGCTCTTGGGTAAGCGAAGCAGAAAGCTGCCCACAGATGGATCTCACCCAGTGGATCTCTGCAGACTAGCAGAACTGCTCAGGTTTGGAAAAGAATCAAATCCAATAATGATTTTAAAAAATCAAGGAAAACCACCTCACTTACCATATAGAGGGATATAAGTAATGTTTCCTGAGAAATAAATACACCGAATACTAAACCCTGTGCATTACATCTTACAGTGTCAGTAAGGGTTCTTTGTAGGTGGAGTTAGTGACTGGAGGAATCTTTCTGAGGAAAAGTGTAGTTTGAAAATGGAGAAAGTGTACAAGGAACGCTTAGCAGCCACCACTCCGGGTTAAAATATGAAGTGTATGGCAAAGCCTGAGAGATAAAACTGAGCAGTTAAAGCAATCATTTCCTGAACTCTGATCAGGAATGCAGTTACATGATATACAGGACAAAAGTTGATGTTGCAGATAAGTGTTGTAATATTGAGACTACAGCTGCTTTTATAGTGATTGCAGTGCATATCAGATGTTAATGCTAAATTAACCTTTGGCATACTAAGAAGTTGTTCATTTACTGAACAGCATTATAATTAATCACATACAGAGGAATCTAACAGGCCTGCTTCACAATATGCCTTCTTAAAGGAATATTCTATTTCCCCTTTTATTAGTGAGTTCTCTCAGTCTTTCTAGAGTGCTTAAGTGTATTTGATATCTAGAGACCTTTCTAAAGACTATCAATTCAAGTCACTTCTTGGCAAAAAGATTTCTGCCATAGTTAAGCTCTCATCCAATTATGAGTCAAATAAATGGAAATTTTTCATTGACTTAATTGGAATTTGAATTAAATCTGCATTAAACACTGATAAGAAAGAAGCTCTTAACGCATCAGTAGCTCAATCTGTGTAAAGTATAGTTATCTTTATTTAGGCAGAATATCAGCGCCTGTCTCCATAGCTTTGGGTAATTTTGATGCATATCTACTAGCAAAGTTTGTGCTGTAAATTCTCTGCCAGGCCTTGTGCTTTTTTGCAGGTCTGCATCAGCAGAAATCTGAATCTTATTAACACATAACATGCCAGCTTGAGCCTCCTGATTTCTTCTTTTAGCCTAATAAAAATGGTTGTCATAAACCAAATGGATCATGTTTATGTGTGTCATTCCTAGATGCTGCTTCTGTTGTTGATTTTGTCACAATACAATCAAGCGACAGTTTACAGCTGCCTTTGACTTTGTTTCATGGATTTCTAACACGTCTCAGACCTGCCTTGCTGTGAGGTTCGTTCCTGGTCAGAGGAGCAAGAGGTGGACCTTTAGTGATAATTTTGCTGGTTACATCGCTGAGTGGTGTCATTTAGTTACCTACAGGTAACAGCTTTTTGATAATGTTGGGAATATTTGTAATCACTAGTGGTTGCTTTACGTGTTAATCCACTGCTGTAAGAAGCAGACTGGGCACAGATATTTTCCTGACTGGCATGAACGTGGAAAAGTGATGGGTAGATGTTCCTGCCCTCAACTTGGGTCTTGGCTATTTTTTCTCTCCACTCAAGTCTGCTCCGAAGTCAGAAGTGAAGCACTGGTCCCAAACTTTGAGACGTTCATTTGGGGGCTCCTGGGAGCTCAAGGCAACTCACTATGCCATGCCTGTGGTAGTTTCTGTGGGAGGGATGTGTCTTTGCTCTGACTGTGGAAGTCTGCTGAGGTCTGCTCAGGGTGTTAGCCTCTGGGACCTTCACAGAAGCTCAGAAGAAACTTCCCAGCTAAACTTCAGCTATTCTTCCACAAACACACCCTGCCTAAGTACAGCAAGGCTTGTAACAGCCGCTTGTGCCATGTTCACCTGCTCTTCTGAAGTCCTCATGCACATTGGTGTCAATGCGTGTGCCTTCCCTGGGGAGAGAAGGACCATCTCTGCAGCCTTATGCACCTGACAGAACTCAACAGGTCCCATGCCCACGCAGTGGGCATGTAGCACTGAGTAGCACCATTTTCCTCCAGACCAGGATTAAAGGCTCTGAGACAGATTTTTTCCCTGCTACTGGCTGCTGCAGACCAGGATAGGACAAGGCTCTGAGCCTGAATAGGGGAACTCTGTCTTGTCTCTGGTCCCCGGAATGCTTTTCTTCTGCTTGGTTCCCAAGTAGTGGGGGAAATAAATTGCATGGAGAGTGCAAATGGTGGACTTTGATTAAAAAAAAAAAGGGATGATTTTTAATATCTTTTAAGCCTCCAGACTAGGAGAGAGTGCTTCCAAGAAAGATGCAGTGCCCTTGTGCAAGTTTTCTTCTGCAATAGTTAGTTCCCCACATAGCAGATGACAGCTTTTGCTACCTGCTCTTTGCAGGTGTTGCATTAATATTTCTGTGGAGTAAATAAGTTCACAAGCCAACTAACTAAAGATTAAATACTTGTAAAAGTATAAATACTAATTAATATGAGTGCTTTAATTTATAAAAGCTATTGTCTCTCTCCTGGGGGTATTTCCTCAGAGCAGCTCTTTACCCTTCTCTTCAAAGCAACATTCTCCATTTCTCCCTCACCCTGCAATTTTCCAACCTGATAGTACTCAGGTTTGGGGAAAAGGATATTTTTTGCATTTCTTCCACTTTTCTTCCACAGCTTGCTTTTACTTGGTATGCGTCACCTTAACTGGAGATCACTCTTTTCCAAGACAGCAGCTACCGAAGGTTAGTAGGAACTCAGCTGGGAAGAAAGTGGTAAGTGTGGGGATTAAAACCTAGTGAGTGAAACGATAGTTTCCCACAATATGATCTGATCTGTGCATAATAAGTCCTTCACTAAAGAGTTGTGCTATTCAGTCTGAACTTCTGTGTGTGATTTAGTAATCATTCTTATTCTAGGAGTCCTTCAAGTAAAATCCATTTATAACCTTAAACCTTAAGGATGTCATCAATTCATTGAGGAATAGGGTGGTCCAGCAAAGCTAGTCTCAGTGGCCTCTGGTCAGTGGCCTCACTCCTTTCTGTAAGGATTCAAGGATCCCAGTTACCAAACAGCTTTGGCTGCTGATCACAAGACAGAGACTGTGTGGGAACAGCACTGGAACTAATCAGGAGTGAAAAATAATTTACTAACTTGGCACTCTACACTAGCAGGAGCGTTTTTGTTGTCTTGTCGCACTGACCTTTAAATCCTGGTAGTTCTGATAAAGTCTGCAGTTACAGCTGTTATAAAATTGTTATTAAAAATGGGAAACACAGGTTTCAAGCCATATGGTGAGACAGATTTGAAACTGGACCAGTCCCAGGTGTCTACCCAATCTTACCATCATGAAGGACTCCTCCATCTCTGGCTGGAGGTAGTGGGGGAAACAAAGTGAGGCCTGGAGGACTAGGCTTCAGAAGCAGTTCCTGAACATTATCCTTGATACATCAAGGGAATACCATCAGATTAAGAATACCTTAAATCAGGATGGCAAAAGCTGCAGGTATTTGTTTTGTCATTCACTATCTGTTTTCACTCTTCAAAGGAAGCAACTGTGGGGTTGCTATGATGTAGGACAGCCATAACTCTTGGCAGAAAAAGACTTAAATAAGATCAATTACCTAAAAATAAAAGGACACAGAAATTTTGCCTTTTCTGGGCCACATGTGGAAATATAGTTCATGGACAGATTAGTAAGTTTAGTGAGCTGTGCTAGTGATGACTATTTTCATCGTGTTTTGGGTGTAAAGTCCCTTCATCTTTACACAATTAAGCAAATCTCAATATAGGGAATGGACTTGACCTATGGAATGTGTAAAGAAAGATGAAAGCTAAGGAATTGTATTAGGATCAAAAATGGAAGTGGTGAAGGTGAGGGAGCCTTGAGGCTAAGAGAGAAGTAGGGCGAAATAGAAAGAGGGAGAAACTTTCCTGGTTTTGTATCTGTGTTTTTTCTGAGATCAAAGGGGACTGTGTACTTTGATTAACTCTAAGCTCTAAAAGTTCCTCAGATTGAAGATTTGAAGAGGCAATTGTCCAGCATCAGGTACATCAAGTGAGATATGAATTCACCTTTCCCCTCTAGGAATGAATCTGGAGGTACTGAATAGAATCTAGTTAGGGAATATGAAAGCCAAGCAGTCCTGCTGGAACTCAAAAAAATTGATTGGCAAAATGAATCAAACCTGCTGACCATATGAAAAGAAGAAAAAATCATGAGGGGTTAAAAAAAAAGTATGTTTTTTGTTTTTGTTTTTTTTTTTTTCTTTTAATGGATCAGGAGGGTAAGAAAATGGTAGAACGTGGAAAAAGGAGGATAGGGAGAAACTTTATGGTGAGCACTTGACATTTGGCCCGTGGTGAAAGCTCTTTAGTAGAGTCCCTCAGTAGAAAGTAGCAGAGCACTCCTGGGAGGCAGGCCAAGAGCTGAGCAGCTAGTCTGGCACATATATCTTTGCAGAAATCGTTCTTTATTCATGAGCACTGGGTTTGCTCGGGAATAAAAGGCAAAGCAGGAATTTTCTTATGTGTAAATGCTGAGATGCTGCATGAAGCAGGGGAGGACAGACTGGCGATTACGAGATATGTGTTCAGACTGAGAAACTCTGATTATATGGCTACCAGAAGACATACTGGGAAGCCCAATACTGATACAGTGGCTTTGTTCGCCTATGTCTTGCAGGCCTTGAATTGCCTGTTTGGCATCAGCTGGGTCCCTGAGGAAGTGGTTAGGTGTGTCTGCGCTTGGGTCTTCACGTGCTTCTTCTAAGAAAAATTGTTTGTTAAGGCTCAGTGCAGCACAAACGCTGGAGCCAACCTGGGTCCAGCACTGCGCCCAGAGCACTAGGAAATGCAGCACAGACATCTGGAGAAGCTCTGCATGGAGCCATCTCGTGTTTCTTAGGGTTTGTTAGAGGTGATGCTACCAGAAACAGCTATGCTGCTCAGTTTACCCTAGAAGCAGCAGAAAACCACTTTGCACCCAGCGGTGTCTGAGCTTTTAACTCTTGCTCCTGCACTAGCTACCATTAATCTTCAGTCTGGCTAAACTGCCCACAGATAGTTGTGAACTGGGTACTTCTAGGGAAGAGATGCTCTAATTATTGTTTCCCTCTCTATTGCCTTACATCAACACATCTCTTCTGGACCCTCATCTCCATACCTTATGAGGGTAGGAGGGTATGGATACAAAGCCCTATGTCCTCCTCCCGTGTCCCAACTTCGCTTCCAGCAGCACACACTGCAGCCCTTGCCCTCCTCCACAGCACCCCGGGTGGAGCTCTCAGCCCCCTTACTCCTTCAGAGGGCAGCAGGAGGTCAACAAAAGTGGTACATCGTGGGCCAAGAGTAAACAGGTTGTTACTGGCGGTGCCCACGTTGGCCTAGTAGCCAGCTCGTCAGCATCTGAATTAGCCCACAGGTCATTAGCTGGCAGTTCTTCCTTAAACTTTCTAAAGGATTAATTTACAGCGTCATGACTGGGACACAACAAAATCCATGGGGAAACATGTTTTGAAAAAAATCAGAGAAAACCACTCTGTAGTTCTTTTTGCATGACTTCTGTTATGGGTTTGTGTGGCGCCGGGTTTTTTTTTTTGGAAGCAGGGAAGGGGGCCACAGGGCCAGCTCCTGTGAGAAGCTGCTGGAAGCTTCCCCGGCTTCCAGTCGGACCCGCCGCTGGCCCAGGCCGAGCCCCTCAGTGATGGTGGTAGTGCCCCTGGGAGAAGAGATTTAAGAGGAGAACCTGCAGTGAGTAGGGGGATTGGAACATGAGAGGAACCCCTCTGCGGGTACCGAGGCCAGTGAGGAAGGAGGGGAGGAGGTTGATGCTCCCGCAGCCCATGGTGAGGCGGCAGGCTGTCCCCCCCCAGCCCATGGAGGGGAGCGGGGCAGCGGAGGCCCCCCAAGATGGCCGCCACTCCGTGGGAAGGCCCGCGCTGGAGCAGGCTGGGACTGAAGATCGGCCCGCGGGAAGGACCCACGCCAGGGAAGTTTGTGAGGAACTGCAGCCCGCGGAAAGGACCCACCTTGGGGAAGCTCGTGGAGGACTGTCTCCCATGGGAGGGACCCCCCGGTGGAGCAGGGGCCGAGCTCGGAGTCCTCCTCCCCCTGAGGAGGAAGGAGCGGCAGAGACAAGGGGTGAGGAACCGACCCCAGCCCCGTCCCCTGTTCCCCTGCGCCGCCGGGGGAGGAGGGGGAGAGAACCGGGAGTGGGGCTGAGGCGGGAAGGAGGGAGGGCTGGGGGAAGGTGTTCTGAGGTTTGGGTGTGCTTCCCAATATCCTTGTTTTGATTTGATTGGTAGTAGATTAAATTGATTTTGCTTCTTCCCCAAGTTGACCCTGTCTTTTCCCCGTGATCATAAGTGGGGAGTGATCCCTCCCAGCCCTTATCTCGACCCATGAGACTGACTTTATATTTTCTCCTCATCCCACTGTGGCCGGGGCAGGAGCAGTTGGGGAGTGATCGAGTGGCTGTGTGGTGCTTTGTTGCTGGCTGGGCTGAAACAACGACAACTTCCCAGTCCTAATACCACAATATTTGAATAAAACTAAATGTCTTTGAGAAGTTATATGAAAAAACCAGTTAAAATATGATCTTCAGACAAGGAATTAAATTATATTCTCCCTGTGAAAATACACAATTTTGACTTTAAGACCCAAGCTGCACAATTCCAGCTCCTATAGGAATATATCCACTGAAGTCTCATATGCTCTACTGAGCAAGTTGCGTTTGCTTTGATAATCCTGATTTGTGCATTCAAATTCATATACTGAAAATTAAAATTGCAATTATTTTTTTTGCAAAGAATGCGACAGGACTAGGTTTTTTAATGCATCTGGATAACCTGTTTCAAGATACTTTTTTAATCAGCTCTATTTAGCATACTTTACATTTGCATTTTATATTTGGCCTCATTTGTATTGCCACGTTACACCTTGTTTGTATGACATAGTTACTTCTGTACTACAGGCTCCAGACCTTTGACTATTTCAGGGCATAGACCATAATGGAATTAATGACATTTTTGCAGGGAATAGGACATTTAGTGCATTAGCAAGAATCAGAAAGTCCTCCAGAACATCAGTGAGTGTTTTGTGACATTCTTCTTTGCTCCCTCCTTCCCGTTGCTTTTAATGTCAGGTTGTATAGATACACAATGAGGCAACAGGCAACTTCTTGAGGTCACTGGCCTGAGTCCTCCATTTGCACATTTATTTGGTAACAAAGTTCTAGTTGGAGACTTCCAACTTTTTAATTTCATCAATATGGTTGGGAAAGATTAGATTAAACAAACAAGCAAGGAAATAAATCTCTTTTGGTGATGGCTTGAGGAGTCTGTTAACATACAGCTGACATCTCCAGATTAGTGTAAAAAGATCATTTCTCCAGCATTGCGTGTCATGAAATTCTCTGTATTTACTGGCTTGCTCTTTCTTACTACCTAGTGGAGTATTAACAGGAGAGAGAGGGCAGTTAAACTTTGCATCTGTACTTCGGCAACTAGCCAGTACATTAATTGAGACGATGAAAGCTGTGGAAAAATGTTTATTTCCTACCCTGTTCCAGAGAGGGGATTAAGAGAGTGGAAACTCTCCAGAGACATAAAAGCTGAAGCTGAAGAAAAGCTGTGAGAGAAAAGTTTAGAAGAGACATGGGAGAAGTTTTGGGTAGTGGAAAGACAGATCTGGGTATACTTCTGTGGACGAGGGATAGTGGTCTAATCTGATGTTGTGACCAGTTTTGTCCTGGTCAGGGAAGGTGACCATGAAAAAGAAGATTTTACAATTCAGAAGGAAAAACAAAAGATGAAGGAATGTCCTAGAGAATTTTACAATGGATTAGACCCCAGCTGAAACAGGTTTTTAGAGCAGTCAAGAAAATGAACCTGGATCATGTACTGAGGATTAATTATTTTTCATCTCTGTTTCAGTATTTCCTGTATTTTTAAGTAAATAACAATAGTGTCATGCAGATAACAATAGTGTCATGCAGGAGGTAAACAACTGGGTTTGTGGCAGTTGTCTCACATATGTCCTGTACTCCTGACCTAGTAAGTCCTGTGCAAACATGAAAGGCTCTTCCTCTGCATTCCTTAACATGCCTATAGCCCCAGCCAGCAGCCTCTGCCAGTCTTCAAAAGGTGCTCCAACACTGATCATTTAGATGTGTCATCTTCCTACTGGGACACTGGGACTGAAACTTGCCTGCGACAGCCCTAGCAGGGGCCTGGGCAGAGTGTCCCTTTGTCTGAGTCTTCATCTTGGATTCCTGTGCTCCTCTGGGCTGGTGTGGACAGGCCTTTGATGAACTGATGACTCCTGTGATGACCCTGGGAGATTCTTGGCAGGGTATTGTTTGGGTTCCCCTCCACTGTTTCTCTGTGCTCCTTCATGGGTGTGCAGACCAGCTTTATCACATAACCTAAGACATTCTGGTCTCTGTTTGGAGGCTTTGACTTCCCTCTGATCAGGCACATGCTAAGGGAAAAATGCTTCATATGGTATTTCCGTCATAGAACCAATTCTACTTTAAGTCCTACTTTTCATGGACTCATTCATTCAGGATCCCAGGGAATGTCCTCCCCCTGAGGTTTTTTTTTTTTTGCAGATGGATGATCAGGGGGATTTTAGGGTACTCTCATGAATGGATCAATCTTAATGGATCCATCTTAAATCTTATTAGGTCATTTTGGAGGACTAATTTAGGGAAGCCTTCACCAGAGTTTTACTGAGATTAACGCAGACCATAGGGATAGTTAGTGAAACTACCTCTTCTCATTTACACGTGAGGGCACAACTTTTAAGAGTATTGCTTTGTTGTTTCATTTAACAGGGAATGGATCTGTGTAAGCAGATCAGTCCACTGGGCAACTGTCAGCTGGCAGTGTCCTGTAGCTATCACAGGAAAGGTCATCGGTCTCGTTCTACAAAGCTCCACAGTCAGGAAAGACCAGGTCTGATAAGTATGGGAAGTTAGAAACCTTTAGAGGCACTGTGGTGGCTTGAACAACAAGTACCATTAATCTGGAGATTACCAAATCTTTTAATCTGTTTTTAATCTCTGTGTTTTTAAAGCTGCTTCTTAGAAACTTTAAGTCAACTGATGTTTTCTGCCAGTCTCTGGGTTCAGTATTCGGCAGGATCAGAGGGTCTTGTGTAACACATACGGTGCAAGGTACACTTCTCCCATCTCCCTACTCAGGTGTCGTGCCAGATGGCTGTATCAAAGGCTCACATTACCAAATCTTGATCCTGCTTTTTTTTTTGCCAAGAACTTTAACTCCCATCAAAATCCTTCCTCATGACTTATGTCTTACTAATTGTTTTTTCTCCACTAATACTGGGTTTTTTTGGGTTCCTAAGGATAAAACTTGCCTCCAAGGAATAATTGGCCTGATTGCCCTCCCTGGCAAAAATATACTGGAAATCCTCTGGATTTTCTCTATCACAGTTTCTTTGGACTATTCTGTGATAAGTGAAGTGTAGGAGTGAAATGATCTGTCTTTCTATCATGGACATCCTATTCCAACACTATGCTATGAGATAAATTAATACATATCTATGTATGTATCTATGCATGAGATACATTAATAACTTACATACCATTTTCCCCCCTTTTTCTTCCTTAGGGAATGCATGCTGTCCCAACACATTTTTGCCAGCAGGTAAAAATACCAATTAAACACATTTTCTTAACTTCAGTCCATGACAGTTTAATGCCAAGGGAAGGTAAAGGAAAAAAATTAAGGCAAGCTGCTTTTTTTGTTTTGCTAGGGTGGCTGGTTACACTTCAAGAATCAGCAAAGATGCTATTTCATGGTACAGCAATTTTTAGCGAACATCAGTGAAGTGATGCAGGTGGTCCCAACTGTCTGTGCTTTGGCACAGATCTCATTCAACAAATGGATCGAGGAGGAGTCATATGATGCCTATTTGTTTCAGATGACACCTGCACATAGGTAGTCTTTCTATATTGACATAGTTTTACAGAAAAGAGGAGATGAAGGGAAAAGCAAAAGATTTCTATGGACTGAACAAAACTGATGTCAAAATGTAGGGCTAGGTCATCCTGCGAGCACTGCAGCATGTCTCAGGGACCAGGCATCTCAGGGACCACCCTGAATCCCTCAGGGCGAGCAAATGTCAAAAGCATACAGGTATGCAGTCACTGCTCCAAGTGCCCAACAGGCAGCATTCAGGTAGAGATAAGGAAGAACAATGTTTAGATGCTTGGCATGAATTTTTTTTGGGAACTATTTTCTTGGGTTTTGTGACCCATCCTCTTGCCAGAGACTGGAATATTAAGCATGGGCCTAACTTCAGTTTTTCTACTGAGGTCAGTGCAGTCAGAAGCTCATCACCTAAAGTGCATTATAAGTGGTAATCATTGTAGCTGAGGTTATATTATTACCAAGTCAGTAACGACTGATCAGTTGTTAAACAATGATTGAGCTCATTAAGGAAAGAACACGTATAAATGAGTCATTTCCGTGTAAGCACCAGAAAGCCAGAACTCTGTGCTGCAGTCCAAACCATGGCCAGAGAGTGTGTGTGTCTACGTGCCCTCCTGGGGACCAGCTGGACGGAGCAATTGGCCACCCTCACGGGACGGTCCACAGCCCCATCACTAGCGCACTGAACATTTTCTCTCCCAATCCCGACACATTTGATCCTGGTTTGGTGAGAAAGATGAGTGATACAACAACAAAAAATAATCCCAGCAGAGCAAGTACTGGAAGGAGCAGAACTGCCATGAGGAATGTGATTGTGCCATTTAAACCCCAGCCTGCAATTCATGTTGCTCTATTTTGATAAATTTTGTTTATAAACTCTGTGCTGTATTTACAGATTTTTTGGCATCGTATTTTGAAGCCACTCAAGCCTTTTAACCTAGAATGCAATTTCATTTTTTTGTTTTTCTTGTTTGCCCATGTTCAACTTCTGTTGATTTCAAAAGGTTCAAATGACTCAAGGTCTTTGACTTGAGTTGCGTATTTCTTTACAGCTTCAGAAAGAGTAGTAAATTATTGCTCACAGGGTCAAAAAACCCCAGCAAACCCAACCCCCTGTTAAAAGGTAATCTGTGGCTCTCTTTTTCTGCATAGCATTTCACACTGTGACAGAGCCTGTGTGTGTGAGAGAGAGAAGAATGGAGAAGTCCAGAAAAAAATTTGCTGATATCATAGATCAGGCAATGGTTGCTGCTAATACAATGGATCGCGACAAGCTGCTTTTTTCTTACAAGGGGATTCTCTACCCTGCTACTTTTTGCAGTCCTGAAGTATTCAGAGCCATGGAGTCCCTTGAAGCCAGAAGTGATGATATCATTTTGGCAGGATACCCTAAATCTGGTGAATATAGTTTGCTTTCCTCATAAAAAATGTTATGCAATGGCAAATAAGTACGTTTGTACTAAATATATATAATATATATTATATTCTATACATAATATTATATATTATACTAAATAATAGTATTTAGAATTTTCACAAAATTTTATAGAACTGATATGGTTCTCAAAAAGCACAATGAGATTAATTATGAAAATTTAATATACGGAATATTTCAAATGACTGAGAAAAAGACATAAAAGATGCATCTCATATCCATTTTAATGTAGCTGTTTCTCTCCTCCAGCAATTAGATTCACACCGTCTTAGTAGCTAGTCACAGCTGGCAGGATTGTGAAGTTTTTGCTTTTTAAATCATGTTTTCTTTTTGAAGAAATGCTATGCACCAGAACGCAGTTATTAACACTGTAGTGACAAAGATGTAGGAACCCAGTGTCCAGAAGTCAGGAAATGGTAAACTACAGATGGGAGTTCTCTACAGGCTCTTTTTAATGTTTTGAATAAAAACATAATAACTGTGTATAGGAAATGTCACTTTAGAGAATTTTTGCCTATTGGTAAAGAAAATGAACACATACAGCACAATTTTCAGATCTAGTTCTGCTCCCCTGTTGAAGTTCTGTGACTTGTCTTTCCTCCCAAGGTAATCCTGGTGCAGCACATCAGAAAACATAAAATAGATGAGGTTTTGAGGTACAGGTTTACAACCCTAATCCCCCTTGTATTTATCACAATTAAAAAATATGACATTAATGCATGTTTTCCTATTTGAATTGTAGTGGTTCTTCTCCTTTACTGGCTAATTTAAAATATACAAGTTAATTTACAATATATAAGTTAATTTACTAAGTACTGAGCCATCTGAGCTGGTGAAATGTGTCCTTATAAAGAGCAGAGGTAGGACCCTGAGAGGTGATTGTCCAGATAGTCAGCTGTGATTGTACCACATGAAGGGAGACCAGGCAACTCACCTGGTAGTACTACCTACCTCTTGGCTTTCCTGGCAAATCCATTTCTGTTTATTCTAAAGGTTCTACAAACCTCTATTTTTCCCCTTTCAGGCACCAACTGGGTGGGTCAAATCTTAAATGATCTGGTGGCCATATTTGAAAAGAAAACACAGAATAAAGAAAGCAGCATGAATGATGAAGAACTAGAAGAATTCCCCTACCTGGAAATTGGAGATACTGGAAAGTTTGAGGTGGGCACAGAATACGTATGAAAGTTGTCAAAATTTTGTGCTTCAAATACTGAATTTATGGTGCGTGAAATATGCCACTGTTTGCTAAGAACTCTCCCATTTCTCTGTATATGGCATCTGGTCAGGATGAATCTTGTCTGCATTGGCAAATTCTGAGGGATAAATGGACACTTCAGAGGGCTTGAGAGAAACACATACTCATTAGGTGCACAAGGACTGCACAAATTCAACATAGCATGTTTTATATTTAAAAATAGTTTCATGAAAGGTCAAATACTGAAATACTGGCTTTTATCTTTTTTACTAGCTCTTCCTCCTCACCCCTTCTCTCTCTCCTTGAGATCATTCAGCTTTCACATACCCCCAGTTAGAGTCTGCCTCTTACCTTTAGATTTGGTACCTTGTCTAACAGAACATGTTAAATTCATTATCACTGAAGAGAATTAGCAATGGATAATCTTCTTCCAATTGCTTATTCTCAGGAGCTTTTGAAGGTTAGAGCTACTCAGAGGAGTCCACTAAGATCCCAGGATAACACTCACAAAAAAGTGATATGTTGATAAGTTTAGCAAGGCAATATTTTATCACAGGCTGATGAAAATACTTACACTAACTGAACTGTCCACTTTCCTCCTTCCCATTCTTAAAGCGAATGAACAAACTACCTTCTCGAAGAGTTATATTTACTCATCTCCTTCCTGAAAATCTTCCCAGGTCTATCTTCAAAAGTAAAGCCAAGGTGAGTGCTGATTTTAATGTCTTGAAAGCAAACACTCCAACAGATTTTTTTTAAAGCCGATTTAGTACTTTTCTGCCAATTTTCAGAATCACTCTTACACTTAAATGTTTAGCCTGGCCATTTTCACATGCCTGCTTAAGTGCAGCCATTCATCTCACTTAATCTCAGTTCATCCTTATTGACACCTTTGTGTCAGTCTCCACAGCAAGATGGAGGGATGGAACAAATCCTCCAGCAGTAAAATGTATTTTGACACAGTTTCCTACAGGAGGCATTTTATGGTGTGTTGTCACAAGTGAGGGCTTCGGTGTGTCAAGTTTCAGAGACAATTTGTATTTTTGTGATTTTTCCCCACTGCCTAAATGATGGATGATGCTTGTATCGAGCAAAATATTCTTAGATTCTGCATAATTAATTTGATTAATCTGTAAAAGATATTTTAATAATTATAGGCAATCATCTTCACAAGGTACTGAAGCAAAGTGAAATGCTTCACCTTGTGAATTTAGAATGAAATTGCTACTTTTGCAAGTAGTATACAAGGTATTAGAAATTCCCCAAACTGCAATTATAAAATAGATTATTGTTTTCTTTGTACTATAATCTATTATGTCTTTCTCTACAAATAAAATTTTTTTTTTTTTTTTTTTTTTAGATATTGTTGCTGATTCGCAATCCAAAAGATGTAGCTACATCTTTTTACCATTTCTCCAATGCCATGTCTCCTCTTCCCTCCTACGACACCTGGGATGATTTCTTTGTAGCTTTCATGACGAAGAAAAGTACAGTATATTCTTCTGTCTGTGTCAATTTTTCAATGCCTTGACTTTTTCTAAAAGCCTTGCATTTTTTAAAGCAGTTTCACTAGGATTTTTTTGGGTTACAGTACAAAAGCAGAGATTAAAGACAGAAAGTTAGACATTTGAACTAAAGTTTACAGTACTTGCCTTACTGCCTGAGGATAAATCCTTATCAAAATTGCACTTCCACAAACTGCTTTAACTTGCACAAACTGATATTTTTCTCTGGAAGAAGCAGTTCCTGCTTATCTCTCTCTTGGATCCCCTTCACCTCTCTTCTCCAATGTCCACCATCTTGTGCCCACGCAGACGTCTAAGCACCTACACGCCAAATTGGACCAGAGGAATGATTTGGACTAAGTGCAGTGCATTAAAAAAGAAAGAAAATAGTCCCATTGGTTTAAAAATGCATAAATTCTTCAGTTTGGCATATCACATGGCCAGCAGAAGGGAGGGTTAGACAAGGTTTTCAACTGGATTAAGGGAGTCTGCAAGATGGTTTGAGTACTAATAGCTCTTCTGTGGACTCACATCTGTCTTGAAATACTAACAAGTTTTACTGTACTGACTAAAAAATCATATCGTATGCCTGAGACATATACACATGTCAGAACAGCCTGGAGCAAAACCCCATAATTCCCACAGAAGGGTGTAAACTCTGGCATAGACATGATTAGTAACGCCCATGGCTGAGGGATCAACTTCAGGAGTAAAATTTGGTTTATTTCATAAGCAGTTTGTCTAATCTTCATTTATGCTTCATCTTAGGATTCTTTTGTTTTATTTAGTGCCCTGGGGATGCTACTTTGAATACATTTCCAAATGGAACAAATATGCTGATGATGAAAATGTTATGACAATAACTTATGAAGAGCTAAAAGAGGTGAGGTTATCAATAGTTACAAATATTTTATACTTCAAAGAGCATTTGTTCCTAAACAAATTAACCATTATATTCATGTGGTGTATTCAAACTGCGTGATACTCTATGAGATGATAGATTCTTGTTTTAAGGGAAGGAAAGGTGAAATTCAAACTTAAAAGCCTTTTTAAAATTTTGTTTGTGAAAATGATTCTTGTTTTCTCTTTAGCTGTGATATAAGCCCAAGTCACTGTAAATCAAAAACTCCAGTAATTTTTTTGTGGGAGCTTTTATATATTCAACAGTGTAGATTTTGCTCAACTGTAAATCACATACAATCTTCTGTGATCTATAGGAAGACAGCTCATATCGCCTCTGAAATAATTATGAAGAAGAGAAGCACTGTGTACCACTCCAGTTCTACTGAACTCTATGAATATTCTATATATGTAGCCAGCAGAGAGATGTAGGGAAGTGCAAACACCTCAGAAAGCAGTGCAATTTGCTCAAATGTCATGTGGTGTGTTACATTCCTCTTTTCAGCATCCGGTCCTGAGTGTGAAAAACATATCTGCTTTCTTTGGGTTTTTCCTGACTGAAAAAGAGCTTCAGATTGTGGTAGAGAGGAGCAGCTTCCAGTCAATGAAGAAGAACTCGCAGAAGACCCATGGGGCGTTTGGCAATCTTCTCTTTCGCAAAGGTAGGAATCTCCAAGAGGTCCAGAGGTAGAAATGTCACACCCTCAGGAGCTTGGGCCACCCATCCTTTGCTTCATTTCTGCACACATATTAGCAATACAGGTTAGTATCAAGCAGGTTATCGCTGTTATGCTTGAGAAGACTAGTCAAGGAGCACTGGTGAGGAAGAGACCCAGCAAGGCTCTGGCAGCAGGCTGCAGCCAGCACAGGAGAAGCAACCGCACAGAGCAAATTTGAGAGGCCCACAGGTGACTGGCAGAAAGGAGGAGCTGTCATGTGTCTGAACGCCTCTCCATCTCTGCACCAAGATCACTGACTCTTCGGCCATTAGAGGCTTATCTGAGCTGGCAAAACTGGACCAAACTCAGCCCGAGAGGCACGATCACACTTTTTAGGAGAGTGTAGGATCTCCTGAAAGGAACACTGCCAAGCCCCTGTTCACACTCACAGTTTAGAAGTAAGCCAAGCACGCAAGAATCAGGTACGTAAAGATGGGGAAACAAAAGGGAACTGCTTTTGCAGTGTAGTGTAGGGCACACAGACATGAGAGGGCCAACCTGGCTGCCAGAACCTATGTTTGCATTTTACATTAAAGAAGTCACTGGATAAAAACTCAGGCTGCCAAAAGGAGCGGAAACCCAGCTCTGCCTCCTGCCAGATGATTCTTAAGGCTTTATGATTTCCAACCTTGTCAGTCATAACTGACTGGAGTAGAGAGCTGCAGGGAAACAGGACTTTAGGCTGCTTTTGGGACACAGTCACCTGAAGAGGATTACGTTCTTCTGTGTTATAGCAGTTTCACAGATCTGTAGCTCCACTGACTTCACAAAGTTATATTGGTGCAAAAAATGAGTGAAGTTTTATCTTGAAAAATGGATCAACTCCATTTAGTGTACAATGGAACAAGAATGACAGATCTATGGAATAAAAATTAATAAAATTTCTTGTTTTTCAAGAGTTTCTTTGCTTCTTTGAAGGTGCTGTAAGTGACTGGAAGAATCTTTTCAGTGAAGATCAGAATGAGAAAATGGACAAAGCATTTGAAGAACATATAGGAAGAACTAAACTGGGAAGAAAGTTGAAGTACGAAGTGTACTGTAAAGCCTGAAGAGTCACAAAAAGTGGTTAGAGCAAGAACTTTCCAATTCACTCTGAGATCATCTGAATGCTATACATTAGAAAACTAGATCAAATGATCCAAGCACCTTAGAATTACTGTAATAATCACATTGCAGCAGACCTTACAGTGACATTGATGAGTAGTAGGCTTTTGTTTTAAAGGTGAGATCTTGGCTTGCTTTGGCTACACTTATTTGCTGAATAAGACGGCAACTAACCATATTCAGATAAACTTAACAGCCTTGTTTCAGTAGCTATCATCCGGAATAAAATGCCCCTTTTCTCTTTCTAGCCAAACACAGTCTTTCTAGACTACTTATTATATAGTATGTAGATTTTTTTTTTCAAAAATGTTTCAAATCAGGCAACATCTTCACAGAAAAGATCACTAGCAAAAATATGGATCTGACACAACCTTAACTAATGACAAAGGGTGTCTTCCCCATGACTTCAGCACAAACTGGATCAAAGCTAGAGGGAGGACAATGAAAGGGAATGGGGATCAGCATTCTTAGGCATTTTAATCTCTCCAAATGCAGAATTTCAAGATGGATTTCAGATTACAGGTTGGCGTTAGCAGGCAAGATCCACTCAGAGGCATTGCTTTTATAGAATTATAGAACAGCCCAGGATGGAAGGGACTTTGAAAGACCATCTGGTCCAACCTTTCATGGGAAAGGGGCCCTAAATGAGATTATTGCATCTTGAAAACCTTCAGCGATGAGGACTCTACCACATCCCTGGGGAGGTTGTTCCAGTAAATGATTGTTCTCACTGTAAAGAATTTATTGCTTATATTGAGATGAAACCTCCCAGTGCAACTTGTACCCATTGCCTGTTGCCTTCTCAGTGTGGATCCTTATGAACAGAGAGTCTCTGTCCTCTTTGTACCTGCCCTTTAAGTACTGGAATACTGTGATGAGGTCCTCCCTGAGCCTTCTTATCTTTGTGGCCCTCCTTTTGACCCCGCCCTCCAGTCTGTCTGTGTGCTTCTTGAATTGTGGTGACCAGAACTGGACACAGTACTCCAGGTGTGGCCTGAGAAGTTTTGAGTTATAGAATCATAGAATCATAGAATCGTTTAAGTTGGAAAAGACCTTTAAGATCATCAAATCCAACCGTTAACCTAGCACTACCAAGTACAACACTAAACCATGTTCCTAAGCACCACATTCACATGTCTTTTAAATACCTCCAGGGATGGTGAATCCACCACTTCCCTGGGCAGCCTGTTTCAGTGCTTGACAACCCTTTTGGTGAAGAAATTTGTCTTAATATCGATTCTAAACCTCCCCTGGTACAATTTGAGGCCACTTCCCCTTGTCCTATCGCTTGTTACTTGAGAGAAGAGACCAGTACCCACCTCGCTACAACCCCCTTTCAGGTGGTTGTAGAGAGCAATAAGGTCTCCTCTCAGCCTCCTTTTCTCCAGGCTAAACAGCCCCAATTCCCTCAACTGCTTCTCATAAGTCTTGTGCTCCAGGCCCCTCACCAGCTTTCCTGTATTGCACGTCTCTGTTGGCGTGACCTGTGGAGATACCTATTTCTCCATCTCAGTACTCTTTATCTTTCAAAAAGGCATCAGCCAGAATACCAGTAACTCTCCCATCAAGAACAATTTCACTTGAAGATTAAATTATGGATATCGGTAGGGAGAAATAGAGCTGAAGTCATACAGGTAGAATTTGATTCGCATTAATGCAGAACCTAGGTATTAGGGCTTCATATGCAAGTAACCCTCCTGTGGGATTTGGTGAAGTAAAAATCTCAAATGTGAGTGTTTAATCATGAGAAGTATGGCTTAGGAGGTAGTTGTCCGTACCTCTGGACATATTGCCTGAAGTGATGATGTTACAGTGACTGGCTACAGGATAGAGCTGCTGCCTGGAATGAAGTTGCACCCTTGGATGTGTATCCATTAGCGGGGTCAAGAGCAATCTCAGCTGAGATCCACTGTCCACATGTCCACTACATGCTGGTTGTCCAGTTTGCAAATTGCACTGCATTGCTCACCAATTAAAAATATTTCAGGGAATATCTTTTATAGGTCTTTCTTTGCTTTCATTTAACATTCTGGATGCTCCTAGTTGTTGCCCCAGTAGATTCCTGTTCCTAGTATCAGCTGCAACAAAGACTCTATGTTACTATTGTCAGTCTGCAGTCCTGTGATTTCAAAAGTTGTTGACAGAGTACAGAATTGCCTGTATTTGTTTGTTTGAAAAGAGTTCCACCGGGATACAAACATGAGCAGAAATAGGGATAGAGTCATCAAAATAGTGGAAAATTCTTTTTCACAAAGTGAAAAGATTTCCCCAGAAGGCATGCTGTTTTCCTACCGAAGTATTTTATACCCTGCTACACTTAGCAGCCCAGAAACTTTGGAAGCTCTGAAATCCTTTGCAACGAGGTGTGACGATGTGATTCTAGCACGCTATCCTAAAACAGGCAAGTTGTTTTCCTGACAAGTGGTCAAGTACACAATGCTGCAATACAGAAGTTTATGCCATCATTTAACACAATAATAATACCTGAGAAAAGCTTATGGTGACATCAGACTTCATAGGATCATGAAGTTGTAAGGCATCTCTGAAGTCAATTATAATACAACCTCCTGCTCAAAGCAGGAGAAAGACCTAACCTTCAAAGTTAGGTTTTGTTGCTCAAGGCTTTGTCCAGAAGACTTTCAAAACTTTGAGGGTGGAGATTTCCCACCCACTGGATATCTATTGTAGTGTTTTCCCACTATAGTGTTTTTTGGGGGGGGCGGTATTTTTTTGGTTTGGTTGGTTGGTTTTTTTGCTTCTATGCAGTCAGACATCTCCTTGTTGTGATTTTTTAATATGCTCCTTTTGCCATTTACTGGCCAATCTTCACAGGAATTGGCTCTGCCTTCATAATAACATCCAGTAGTGGAAAACTGCAGTGAGATTCCCCCGTGCCTTTTCTTTTTTTCCCCAGCCTGAGCAAACCAAGCCTTTCTGTGCATTTCCTTTGCTTCAGCTCCCAGTGATTTCATGGAAGTTCAGCAAGACTCTCTCCAGATTCTCAAAATTGCTTGTGCTTCAGTGCAGGAACTGCACATAGTATTCAAGCGGTTAACTCAGCAGTGTTGTGTAAAGCAGGATAATCACATCCCTTGATATTCTGACCACTCTTGCTAATACAGGAAGGTATGTTGCTACCCTACTCACTGCAAGGGAATATATCCTGCTAATGAGGGCAGAACTGCAGTTTCCACAGACACACTGCATTGCAGAATGCAGGTGATTCCCATGTGATTCCAAATGGAGGGAAAGACATGAATGCCACTAGGACTCTTGGATTATTTCCTCTTTCTTTCACTATGGGCATTTTAGATTCCTTCATTTTTTCCCTATTTGCTTTAGAGAAATATCTTAATAGGTCATTTGCAGAAAGGAATCCTTGATCCTTATCACATCCCCTTTGTGTGCAGCCTGTAGAGCTGTGCACAGGCAGAAATGCTTTAAAGGTGTGAGGGTCCACCTACACAACCCAGAAGGTGTTGAAAACTGAGACTTCGCTCTCCAAGCCCAGTCCCTCACATACCAGTTTTGCCAGGTTGCAGAGGCCAAGACAGCTAAGCCTGGTGCAAAGATGGTGACAGGACCTTGACGGTCTGGTGGTTTGGTTGATGACTCCTTCTGCTACCAGTTACAGAAGCCTAGCTGGGGGCTGGGAATGAGGCCAAACTGTGTTGATCATGAAGAGATTGTAAACTGAAGCTGGTCAGGAGGAGGGAACAGAGTGTTCCCAAAGACAGCGCTGTGGAAGGAGAGCAGAAACAGCCAAGGGATGACTCAGTTGGCCCTATGCTGGGAGCTCCACTGCTCTTGAGTAACTTCCACAGGGAGTAGTCTGAGGTGACCAAAGAGTGCCACAGCTGGAAAGAGCAATAGAGGTCTGCTTCTGTGTCCACTGAGGGGTGGCATGTGCTTCTAAAGTGAGCAGGGCAGCACTCCACAACATCTGGCTGACAGCTCTGTCCCTCTTGGCTTTTGGCATACCCTTGTTGATTACTGCCCAGTGTTGTGGTTTAACCCCGGCTGGCAGCTAAGCCCCACACAGCTGCTCACTCATCCCCGCCCCCGGGCCCTGGTGGGATGGGGAGGGAAACAGAAGGATAAAAGTGAGAAAACTCATGGGTTAAAATAAAGACAGTTTAATAGGTAATGCAAAAGCCGTGTGCACAAGCAAGGCAAAATAAGGAATTCATTCACTGCTTCCCGTCGGCAGGCAGGTGTTCAGCCATCTCCAAGAAAGCAGGGCTTCATCATGCCTGACTGTTACTTGGGAAGACATATGCTATCACTCCAAACATCTCCTCCTTCCTTCTTCTTCCCCCAGCTTTTATTGCTGAGCATGACGATATGGTCTGGAATATCCCTTTGGTCAGTTGGGGTCAGCTGTCCCAGCTATGTCCCCTCCCAACTCCTTGTGCACCCTCAGCCTCCTCACTGGTGGGGTACAAATACATCTCTGTGTTATCAACACTGCTTCCAACACAAATCCAAAACAGCCCCATATCAACTACTATGAGGAAAATTAACTCTGTTGCAGCCAAAACCAGCATTTTGTAGCCTAAGGGCTCTTACCAGCCCAGAAACTTTGGAAGCTCTGAAATTCTTTGAAGCTAGGAGTGATGATGTGATTTTCACCATCTTTTCTTGCTTGCTTGATGAAGAGTCCACTGCTGCAGTCCAGAAGTGTGTGACTGCACATAACACAGCAATAACACCCACAAAAGGTTAACGATGGCTTCAGCCTGCTCTGGAGGCACAGGAGCAGGGGTTGTTCCATGGAGGAGGGCAGAGGTTTGGTGTTTCCATAGACTTCCTCCACTGCAGGATGTAGGACACTCCTGTGTGCTGGGTGGAGGTACAGGCATGCTTGCCACCTAGACTCTTGGACCTTTTTCCTCTCTCTTCCCATGCCTTTCAATCCCAGCATTTGGGATTACAGGATACTTTCATGTTTTCTTCTAATCACTTAGAGAAATATCTTAACATGTCATCTGAAGAAAAAAAGAGGAGGTGATGTTTGATCTGCATTACATCCACTTCAAGCTCAACTTGAAATTTTTATCTCGGACAGGAAACGTATAAAATTGTGAGGTCTCATGTAAATATCAACAGTATTTTACATAACATTTGGCAGTTGAGTCATAACATCTCGAAGTTCCAACCAATCTTAAAAGAACTGTGTTAGAAAATGCTTTATGTGACTCATTTTAAATGTGATGTGGCCAAGATTCAACCCACTTAATTAGATGGTGTGGTGATGAATGATGAGTAAGCTGAGACAGATGAAGCCTCACTTTCAGCTCAACAGGGGGAAAGGGCTTCTGGCTTCTAAACCAACATTTCTCCCAGAAATTATAGCAGTATGACTTGGATAGATGAGCTCAGATTCTCCTGCTCGTTAAAAGCCTGAAACTGGATATGGTCATTAGGAGGTAATATAATGGTTGCACAGAAACACCTCTGAAAAGCAGTAAAAACCTTGGATGGAACCTAAATACTTTTAGTCTGTGAAGACTGTTACTTCTGACTGATTCCTCCAAGTTTTAAAAATTTTCTTTTCAGAAGTTGATGAAATGTATTTCCTTTTGACTATGTTGTCATTCCAGAATGTTTTGCCTTTTTTTTCTACAGATACAGTCATCAGTCTTTTCTGATTTGTGATACCTTATACTTTCCCAACTGATGTTACCCAACCCTACTTAGAGGAATTCCTTCTCTAGACCTTTCAGTCTATGTATGTTTATGGGTATATGGGCTGGAAACCTTAGCTGTAATAAAACAACCCATTCCTGAAACATGCAGCTCTTAATATTTTTTTCTTCCTTGGTATTTTAGTTTTATCTATAGTCCATGGAATTATCTATTTCTAGTAAAATGTTTATTTTGTATTTATTTCCAATCCTGTTAAAGAGAATGAAAAGACTCTCTTTCAGAAGAATGATATCAACCTCATGTCCTGCCCCACCTGTGCATTTTCAAAGAAAGACTAAGGTGAATCTTCCTTTTGATTTAATCTGAAACTACTGTTACCAATAGCATTTTCATACAGATTAGTTTTCCATTTCCTGTGTAAAATGTTTTTCTGAGATTGTATGTAGGCTTTAGAGGGGTAAATATACATTTTTGAATGTGAAGTCATAAAGTGCTGTTTATAGAGACTGTGGACACATGTTCTCTTGCAGCTGCAATTATAATGGCTCCATAGGTTATTGTTGCCTTCAGCTAACCCCTGCCAAAGACAACTGCTCCCTCAAATTTCCTCGGGGACCTGCTCCCTGGCCTTTTTCATCCCAAATAATCCAGACTAGGATTTCTTTAAACTAACTGTAAAAGGACTTTGAGTTGTCCAAAGCTTAGAGGTGAGCCTACCTGGACCTCTTCTTTACAGTGGACACACGATAACCACCCAGAGGGCTGTAAACTTCTAAAAGCTACATTTAAGTTTAGCTAAATGAGGACAATCAGTGTTTTAAATACGGAAACTCAAGTTTATTCTGAGTGAGAACATAATAATAGAAGGGACCTTTTAAGCATATCTGCTTTCTCCTCAGTTTTTTGTCTCAGTCCAGCAACATTTCGTGGCATTTTGGGTTGCAGCAGGCTCCACACAGGCTGAATATTCCTGAGAAATTTGAGCTGGTGGCTGCCCCAAAGGCTAGGCTTACTTCCCTCTTCTGACTGTAGCTGTCTGCTCCTTCTTTTGCATGAGCTCTTGGGTTTGTCTGACAGCCCCAGCTTTTTGAAGCAGCATGAAACACTCACTTTCGGTGGCAGCAAGCTGTCAGATTGTCCCAGCTGTCTTGCACAACCTCACCCCCTGTGCCTCTGGGTCTCTAAGAAAGAATTTTTCTGTTGCTTCAGAGCCTTGGCTCTGTCATTTTCTGCTTCTTTCAGGCATCTTCTAATATCTGCCCTCGCCGCAGGCTTCCTGCCTGCTGGGTCATGCATCCACACTCCAGACGGCTTTCCCAGCTCAGGGCTCTCCTTCACCCAGTGTAGAGCAGGCACAGCAAGGGCAACGGGCAACCCCCTGCCCAGCCGCTGGAAGGGACCAGGGGAGACACAACACTCTGTGCACAGACTGACAGACAGCATCCCTCTCCCTCCTACCTGATCAGGAGAGAGGGGCGGCAGTGCTGACTGGTTGTAGGTACACTAAAAGTTACAGCCTTTTAGGCTGGGGGGGAAACGGGACATATATCTGTAAAGGAAACTTTAGACCTAAAATCCAGTGGCAATCATTTAAGGTTTATTGCATTCCCCCTGGTTGTTTTAGCGAGAAACGCTTTCATTATTTGAAAAATAATGACTTCATATCTTTGCTATCAAGAAACAGCTTGCTAGCAAAGGTGTACATTCATTATTTTTTCAAATAGTATTAACAATTTTAGTAGAAGTTAAAAACATATTTTCTGAGTATTTAACAGCTTTTTTTCCTAGCCACTCAGTTGCATACTTATGTTTTTTTTCAGATAAGATCCAGAACATCAAAGGTGCAGCCATATTCTACTTCTTGTACTTTTACTTGTGCTCCTGGGATGAGTGCTTCACAGCTTTATGAATGGGAGACGTCCTTTCCATTGCCTAGAAAAATATTCCGATTAATAGTATGTACAGGTAAAACAGTTGTAGATAAAGTGAGCCTACCTTTTTGGCAATGAACATGAACTTAGAATTTGACCCTGTGTTTGGCAGATACTCCATTTTCTGACACTGTGTTATTTATGTCTTTCCACCAGAAAAGTAGTTACGCAAACAATTTAGCTCTGAATTCTCCCAGGTTTTGAAATAATTTTCATGTATTATTTTTAAGGTTCCAAAGAGACAGATGTGATGTGGTTCTGCAGTGAACCTCTTTGCAAATGACTGAACCAGTGTTTAATGACCGGAGCTGTTTTTGTGTAAGTCTCGGTGCATTTGGCTTCTTCTCTCCAGCTAATACAGTACACGCTGGCTTCTGCAGCTGGAACCTGATGAAAGGAGTTGTGGGGGGAGGCCACTGTACCCTCTTCAGCGGTTCCTGTGCCCCTTGCTACCTTTCACCAACTTTCTGATGGTTGGTAAGAAGCAGATCTGGGCTGCAGGAGCAATGTTTGTTTATCAGAGGACTGCTCTGCCCGGACTCCAAGGGAAAAGGGAAGGCTGGACTGAAACATCAGAGCAGGTTGGACATAGTCCTCAGACTTCTTGTCGGACAGTGTTTTCTAGGCCTGATTTATTGTGGACATATAATTTTTCACAACCTGTGCAAAGCACACTACCACAGCAATCAAACTGGTATAATTGCCTGAAGACTTGCTTATATTAATAAAAACAAAAACCATGTTGAAAACCTGCTAGTTATGTATGATTCAGTAAAAGCATATTAAAGGCCTGGTATCAAAAGAAAAATTTTAACCAGCTAAGACTGGTTTATGGTATGAACAGCTTCATTCATTTTCTTTACTTGCAGTACGGAGAAAATATCTATTACCTATTTTTGAGGCTTTGTTGTTACTACTGGTGAATATTCCAAAGAAAAGACATGTTGAGTACTATATCCTGCATAAAATGGAGCAATAAAATTGCTAAGTGGCATTTTTTTGAGGGGAAAAAGGGATAACATGACAATAAGAGTCTGTTATAATGAAAAAACTCATACTATGTTAAAAAATAGAGAGATCAAAGGTTCTGACAGACCATGTGCATGAATGATGTTCATTATACCACAGACATGTATGCTAAAACATTTGAAGAATTCATTTAGAAGGTTCCTCCAGAATCGAAATCTGCTAAAGCACCTCTGAGCATCCTGCTGCTACGTAGAAAATCTTTCTTCCATCTTATTCCTCCATAGTCAGTTTACTGTAAAGAAGACCAAATACAGTCAAGGAGCTGGGAACAATTAAAAATTCAGTCTGTTATTCACCCCAGCTAGTGCCTGGACATTATGCTTTGGTACTCCTCTGTTACTTAATCCTTGCTTTATAGTCCAGGTCCCACCATTGCATATAAACCTAAGGTCATGAAAGAAAGGTAGTGGTGAAGAAGCAGCAGCAGCCCTTTCTTCTTTACATAATGCGTCTTTACTTCTGCTGTTGCTGAATACTTTTTTCTTTTCAACAGTGGCTTGGGAATTGTCTTGACTGTGCAGCTGAATGAAACAAGCATTTCACTGATGACTATCTAAAGTCAATAAGCTATGAGGAATCAAAGCAGGTGGTGTTAGTGTCATTTAAAGTAAAGCACATTTTGACTTTTAGTCAGTGTATTACTGAACTAATGTACAACAGGTCATAATGACCCATTAAGATCTGGTCAATGATGCTTCAAAATAGAAATGGTCAGGAAATTGCTTTTCCTGCAAGTGAAATCAAAAAAATGTACATTTATGCAATACAGTTGCTGGATTTTATTGAAACATGAAATACCAAAACACATTTGTGGAAAAAAATGGAAAATTTTACATAAAATCTTCTATTCAGTCAAAAAGCCCCTTTCTTCTTGGAAAACATTTTGGCAGGAGCTCTTACCATATACATTGAAATGTATTTTGAAAGACCAAAAATTGAGTTTGGATATGACATAATTCTAATGAAATCCTTTTGCAAAGGAGGAATTTTGCCAACTTCAAACAAAAATGTGCTAAAGAAGCTAGGCTTCACAAACAAAAGCACTTTTATATTAGCAAGCCATATATCCAGTGCTCTCCATAATGATCCTCAGTACCCCAAGTATGCACACCTACACATAGGTGTAAATGCCCAGTCTTTCAACAGAATCAGGACAACTCTCAAAGGTTCACTTTTGTTCCTAAGTTGTCTGGACAATGTTGGCCATGTATGAATAAAGTCAGTGGCCTCATTTTCAAAATTACAGAGCATTTATTTTCCATGGGTATCAGTAGATGGGGATAACATGAAATAGCTCTTAAAATCAGACCAGCTAACATCATAATGAAGATACATAAAGATACATAAAGATACTTTGGAGGGAAATTTTGCCTGATATGGCAATTTTTTATATTTTTTTTTTTTTAAAAAAAGGTCCAATATGTTGTCATGGAATTTAAACTGCCTAAGACTGAACTGAAGAGTTAACTGTAAAATATTTATCCTGTAGATGGAACTGAAAACTGCATTGCAGGAACATGAAATGTTATGTATTTGGCAAAAGTGTTTAACTACTGCTTACATATGTCCTCTCTCATTGGTCTTACTTCAGATGAAAAATGTCTTCTAAGGGTCTTCTTCAAACTGTCTGAAGCAGATAGGGACAGGTAGAGGATGCTACCCTGCCATTACACAGCCTGTTTCCTTAGCTCAATATCTGCAAATGGGTGACCTGCTGTATTTGAACTCAGCAGAATGAGCTGGAATCTTACAATTTTGTCTAGTGGTAAATATGACACAAAGTTTCTTTGAAGAAAAAAAAAAAAATCATTTGGATTTTTATATCCTGGTGAGAAATTCCATTAACTCCACAAATTTTATGTTTGCTTTTAGATGAAGCTGTATGTGACTTACTGGACATGAAGAAGGATTTAATATCTTGAATTGAGTTTAAGCAAGAATTAAAGCACACAAATGTAAAATTTTTTATCCTGTAAACCACATCTCAGGTGCTGCCTAACCCCAGAGGTGAAATGACTCCAATTTTGTCTTAAAGGTCTCTAGACACCCAAACTCTGCTTCAAGACATGTCCAAGAACTCTTCTGTCTTAACAGGCTTTGAGCCCTGGGGCTTCTTGAAACTATGTACAGCTCATTTGAACTTCACAGTTAGATCTCATCTTTCCCTCATACTCAGCACTTTTGGAATATGAGGGCTCTTTATGAGCCTCCATCTGGGCCTCTCCAGATGGAAACAGCTGAAAATACTAATAATTTTTACAAACATTTTGCAAAGCATGTAGTGTTGATTCTCCAGAACAGCATTCAGTGCATAAAATACTTGCTAATACTGGTCTGCCTGTACAAGCCCAGAAGACCAATCTTGGTTTTACTAAAATTTTATTTTTAGCCTGTCACTTTTAAAATGCTTTCTTCACCTCAGAATTACTTGCAGGCTGAATGCCTCACAACAGCTCTTCTGGTAATTGCAACCTGGCTCAAAATTCTTGGCATTGGTCTAAGGAGAAATGTGCCAACCTGGGAAGCAGGGTCTTCTGGTGGCCTGAGGGGAAACGTTGGCAGGAGGCTAGGGCACTGTTGGGAAGGTATGTGAAAGCTCATGGCATATGAAATAGTGTATATGTGTTGGTTAATACAGCACAGAATAATTATCTGGGTTCTCTGTAGAAAGATTCAGGAAAAAAATTCCCATTTCTAGCAGCTTCTCTTCCCTGAACATAAGTTTACAGACTTCCCACAGAAACTTATTTTAAAGGCCACTTAAATCTTTATGGCGCTATGAAAGCCAGCCTACATTTTACACAGAGATGTGTCTGAGCACAGTTTTTCAGTTACTCCTTGTCTGGCATGCTGAGAAATGCTGGGCAGTTCCACACATGAGTTCCAGTTTCATCCCATTTACAGATTATCTGAGTAATATGCACTTGGGGCAGCATCATAAGCCCTCTCCATAGTTACTGGAAAGCAATAAATCCCCCTGAGTAGCAAAGGCTGAGTCTGATTTTAGATGGGCTGAATCAACTTTTAGTCTCCACTGGCGCTACAGCGACTGTGCTCCTGCTAGAGATGCTGCAGATGTGGATGAAGATGGGGATGAATTGTGTCAAAGTGTGCCTGGTACCAGCACTGGGCTTGCCCTATATTCATCCCACTAGGAATAAGTGATTCTGAGTGGGTTTCAACTGCTAGGGTGAAAGGGAAAGCAATCAGACCCTACATATATAGGATGGCAGATCACTTCTATGGATTTTGTTGTCAGGAGACCAGAAGTCCAATCTGGATCTAGCTGTAAAGGCTACACTCCCTATACATCTTTGTTTTTCCCTCTTCCTGTGTGCCTTTTACTGCAACTTACCTCTGAGAACGCATCGCTTAGAGCAAATCTTATCATACACGTGCTTGTTCTCAACTTCTTGGGCAGTATGGACCTGTCCTGCAGCACCACAGAGTCACTCTTTCACCAGCATCCACTAAGATATTTTCAGCTTACAGTTAGAAATGTTCTTGCCTAGTTTTCTGCCATTTTGGGAGGAAGAAAGGCACAGGTGAAACATCCTTCAGGCTTCAGAAGATGGTCAACAACGGCTCCCAGCTGCACACCAGATCAGGGGAATTCACACAGTTCAGCCTGTGTGATATACATACACACATGCATGGAGCAAAAAGACTGTCGAAGACAAATAAACTCAGCTGAAGAACCAGCTGGAACATATTACCTCAAGAACCTTTCATTGAATTGGACAGTTGTTGTACTACTGCAAAGCCACCCCTGGCAAACTGTCTTTGAAAACACGCAGTGTACATCCAGCTGCTTGTGTATCGTCAGACATTGCAGTTTGTCTGTTCTTCATTCCACTTTAGGGGCACTTAATCTGTACAACCTCTGAAAGTCTGCTTGTCGTGTGCCCACACTTCCAGCTAACAGAGGGCATGAGGACCTTACAGGCAGCGTATTCTGAGAGGAAGGGCTTGCTCCCTGCCTTAGACACAGAAAATCCCTGCTGCTATAGCATCAGCATGCCATGGGCCAGATAACTCACTCCAGGACACACTCATATATATATATCTCCTTGGACACCACTGAACAGTGTTTGGCAAGGGTTTAAATTGTGCTGGAGCTTGTGCTGGACCCAGCTTGGTAACTTAATTTTATGCAGTTGAAGATGTCACTTGGGTCTCCCAGCTGGAATCAAAGGTCTGGGAAGAGTCTCCTAGCCCCACACGACTGATTTAACCTGTTCTGCTATCCTCCACAAGGGCAGGTAGGATACCCACACTACATAGTCTCAACCCAGAAGGACTGTGGTATAAAAATTTTTAAACTAGTTTTTAAAATACCTCTGGTATTATATCCTTTCAGTTTTTCCAGGTGGGTTTCATTTTTTTTGGTGCTATAACTAAGCTTATCAGTTGAGAGCTTTTGTGGTATTAATAAATCCATTTATTAGCAGAGATGGATGGAATATTTAGGCAATGCAGTTTTCATTTTATCTCAGTTTTAAAAGATGATGGTACTGACTGAATGCAGAAAATATTCATAGAATTTGATAGGGATGAAACTAAAAGGGTTCCCTAAACTAAACAGGAGAGGTATAGGAGTTACTGTAAACACATAGGGAAATCCAGAGCCTTTGACTGTTTTTTAAAAAGTCAGCCCTATTGAATTCTGTAACAAGAACAGAATTTCCTATTCAATACTTGCAGACAAAATCTTTAGGACTTTTTAAAGTTAGACAAAACAGAGAAAAAAGACTTTTCAGCTGTGCTGTGCCTATACAACACTGACAGTAATGAGGGCACGGGCACACTGGGGAAACGAGCCCGTTGAAACGGCTAGCCCGAGCTTTCAGTCAGGCGCTGGTTATTGAATCTAGTGGGCATGACTCTTGTTTCTACTCTGCCGATAGACAAGACTCACTTGTGTCTCAGGGGTCTGTATTACTTTCAGAAAGGCAGAGGCCTTTACCGTAGCTTCCCCATCCTTCGGCACCCTGATTTCGGTAATGCCTTGCCCTCGCTTTGCTTTGGCAGCAGCGCAGCAACCATGCATGGCTGTCGATGCTTGCTTTTAAGAGACATTCTGGTGTTCTGAAATCCTTTGCAGCAGCATTTCCAAAAGGACACCGAAGGGTAAAAATTCCCAACTGCCTCCCAGAGCCAGGCTGGCGGTTCTGGGGATGCAGAGCCCTCCATGTCCCTCGCCCAGGTGTGAGCCGTGGTTGGGGGGAGGCTGATGGGGACCATAGGGTGGCTTTGCATGGCCAGCCCTCACCCAGCCCAGTGCTCCGGGCTCCTTCGGCACCCTCACACTGGAGACCGCTCCTCCTCCTCCTCCTTCTGACTAAACTCAAACCAGATGGTACCTCCCAAAGTGAACAAATGCTTCTTTCTTCATTTAGCGCAAGGGTAATCCATACAAAATGTTCAAAATGGAAAATACAGAAAGTGGCCTGATAAATGTAGTTCCATGGCAAAGGAGTGACATGACTATGAAAAGGCGTGTTAGGTACATCCTGATAAACAGTCAGGCAGCTTGAAATATCCTCACCAGGAAAAAAGAAATGAGGAATACATTTTCCCTTTAAAGTTTTGTCAAGTATAGCAACCGCAGATTGTACTATTTTTACTAACTTTGCAAAGTATTTAACATACATACCTTTTTTTCAACTGTGTTCTTTTTTTTCTTCATGATAGCTATGAACAGACAGCATAGCTACTCACACTTTTGGGTACTCTGCAAAAAGAAAAGTTGGAGAGGCTTTTGGATATATTCTCCCATTGTCTTCTGCATTGCAGTGCAACATGTGGGTAGGATTTCCTGTGCCAAAAGAACTGAGAGGACTCTTCTGTGCTATTATTATCACCAAGAATGACTGATTGTATTGTAGCAATGGAAAATGTAAAATATCAGCCATGATGGATTTGATTTTTCAGTCTCATACTGGAGAGTACGTGTGAGGAAAAATCGTGGCTGCATCTGGTTATGTTATGTAGCATTAGATGACAGAAAATGCAGTGCCTTATAAATCTGAAGTATCTAAACCAGGGGTTTTCTAGGGGCAAAACCAGTTTCCTCCAAGTCAGACTTGTACCCCTGGTGGCTGGTGGCTGTCACCCCATAGGTGGAGCCTGCCATTCAAATGTAGAGCCCGTGCAGCCAAGAGCTGGGAAAAAACGTCATGGATGTTGTTTCACCTCCAGATGTTCCGTGTGACAAGTCCTTGCCACAGCTCACATGAAGCCCTTTGAGGCCAAAGCATGACAATCTAAAGGAACGCTGCCAAATGCATGAAAAAGTTCAATGTATTTTACACAAATTTGAACATCTGTGGTGCTCAAGGAAGATTTCATGGAGCTCTGTAAATATTGTTACACGTAATTAGCTTCACAGCATGGGTGCATTATTATCCCTGGTTTATGGCTAGGGAGATTGGCACAGAAAAGATAAGCAATTAGCCCTTGGGAAACAAATATATTTTATGCCCCAGAGGGAAGCAGAACACAAGCAAGTCAAGCAGTAAACCTGTCCATCTCTTATTTTCCATAACACAATTTTGTGGAACTACTGTTTCTAATTTGGAGGAGATAGCAAACAATAGTTCATGGTTACAAAGTAGTGTTGTGCTTTATAGCAATAAAATGAGAAAAGGAATATATTTCTTATCAGATCTCTTTCTCATAGGTATCTAGTAGCAATTGCCAATTCCAAGGATACAAGGCATAAATTCATGTAATTCATTATTCGGGCTTCAAAAAGGAGGATACTGTTTTAAAGGCTGTGTGCTTCCTTTTAAAAGGGTATTTCTCTCTTTCGCCTCCTAGTTTCTGATTCCGTATGATACGCTTAAAATATACTTTTAGATTTTCTCCACAACCACTGGAATTAAAGCATCACTATTGTTGAGAATGAAAGCCAAAATCCCTTTCGGAAGGGAGCTGGGATTTTCTGAAAAAGGTGATTTCTGTGAGGCTCGTCATAGCCGCCTGGCTCAGGATCATTTTCGCTTCATTTGGTTAGCAGAATAAAACTTTAAAACATCCGTACCTCTTCATGAGCAACATGGAAAGAGAAAGTGAACAGGATCTTTCTGCTGCTCTCAGATCACAGAGCTGTTAACACTTCCAGCTAGGATGTTCGATGCAGGTGTCTGGGTTGTGGTCCACTGACTGGCCAGGCTGGAGACGTCTCCCATATACGTGGCAGTCCCCCCCAGCCCTGGCGGACACTGCAATGCTCAGGGGGCAGTGATGGCTGGAAGAAAAGTTTCTCTCTGATATGGTTTGGTGGACCCCATTCAGGAGGTCCAAGGCTTCCCAATACCACCATTTTGATGTAGTTTATGTGACTTTAGTGAAGCAATTGCTGCTGCTGCATGTTTAGAAGCTGTGCCTTGTCACACCTGGGCAACCCTCACTGTTGCCTGGAGATGCCTGGAGGCAACCAGACACTGAGCAGTGCTGGTTAACCCAAGAGCAGCAAGTGACCTGCCAAACCTTTAAGAAAGGGAGTCCCAGGCTCAGGGGAATGCAGCTTGGCTTCCAGATCCTAGCCTGAGCTTTGAGGCTGCTAAAAAGTAGCAGATTTTTTTCAAAGTGTCATAATAATAAAAAGGCTTTCAAATTTGTTTTGAAACTTTTGACACCTGAAATGGTGTAAAACATATATGAACAGATGTGTTGGCCGTCATGCGTGGGAAGGAGCGGTCCCATGGATGTGTTGAGGTGGTTTATCAGTTGAAGGTGAAAGACGTGGAGTATCTGTGTGCTTCACACAGCCACGTTCAATTTTACCCTTGCTGCAAGGATGAAAAGCGGTGGGGCAGAGCAGTGGGCATTTCAGTCTGAATCCAGATCCACCTCCACACACGCATGGTGGGGAATGGGCAGTGGGGGTGGGAGATCCCACAGTGGGGGCGGGAGATCCTACAGTGGGGGCCAGGAGGATCACAGCAGTGGTGGATGGGCTCCAGGGACCCTCTGACACTCCAGAATTGCCATGATGGGCCAACAGCCCCCCAGGTCCTTCTCAGTCCCACCAGTGGCGATTGGCACCATCTCAAGCTGGCTGAGAGGAGAAGGTAGTTAGAAACCCAGAACTGCTTTCAGGAGCCACTGGTCAAAGAGTGTGGGGCAAAAAAATCCCTCCCGAAGGGCTGAGCCCTCTTTTGGATATGGGTTGGTGTGTGCCCTTCTCACGGCGTCAGGGGTGTGAGCAAAAGGTCTGAGCACATGGGATTTTCACAAAAAATATCTGGCAACAGGTAAGCACGGTTGCTCCTGTGAAGTTTGGGCAGGTAATGCAAAAGCAGGTACCAGGTTCATGATCCATTCGAAGGGATGCTACCCTATTTCTATATACTACTGTATTATCAAAAATTACTAATTAAGTAAACTACCAGTTACACTGATTCTTTAGGAAGAGTTTTGTGGGAAGGAAGTGTTTGTCATTCTGGAAAACAACAGTCAGTGGATACGGCACCTAACCGTTGGAGATAACATGTTACACTGAGATTTTGTTTCTATGGACGGGAAAGAGGCAGAGCTTGGTGAGGTAAATGCCTGCAGTTCCACTGGGAAAAGACAGTGCCCTGCAGAGTGACTTTCCAGCTCTGGCAGAAAAAGATGCTTCCTATGGCACCTCTGTTGCTATATGATTTTGCATACAGGCTACAGTTCTCCTGCCTTACCCATCTTTAGGATACCAGCCAGCTGCTAATCCCAGGAAACAAAGGCGACAAGCTGCGGGGGGGCTCCCGATCCTGTTCGCGGTGGTGTTTGGAAGAAGACTAGAGACACTGCTGGTTTTTGCCTGCTCTGGGCAGATTCCCGGTGGCTTGCAGAGCGTTGTGTGGTGACACTGTGGAGACCGCGGAAACAGGCAGAAGGGAAACTGCAGAAACGTACGCTCTGGGCTGGAGCGGTGCAAACGTTGCGTTCACTGCGCCGAGGGCCGTGGTTGCAAACTCAGCAGCACTTGTGCATTATAGAGAAGCAAGATAGAGGAGACCAAGTGGTGAGTGATGTCCTGCTTTGTGTGAGGCTCCTTCTGAGTGCCTGACATACATGGTGGCAGCAAAGTCATGACCAAGCACACAGTGAATCCCACTGGAGCTACTACTTTGTAAGATACATGATAAACTGAATTAGAGATGCTCCAAATACTTCATTTCATGTTATTAAAGATTGGATTCTCCTTCAGGTGTGGCAGTCTTTGAAACATATTGTTTGAAACAGGATAAGCCCTGCGTTCAGGGCTTTATACATAGCCATTTGGAAGGCTAGACATTGGCAATGTTGTTTGAAAAGCCTCCCTAAACCAGCAACCCAAATGTTGCTTTCACGTTCAGCTGAGACGTGGGAACATCCCGGCTGTGTGACAAAACTGCTGTGGCCCCTGTCCCCCCGCTTAGGCCAGCACTGCCTCAACAGAGACTATCATACAACTGTTGACATTAAAGGGACTCCCCCCCCGCCCCACAGATCCAAACCACTACAAATACAGTCGTATGACTACATTAACAGTCTTGGTACTGTTATTTGGCATTGCGTAATAATGAGAAAATATTTAAAACCTGACAAATCAGAAGCACGGGCTGTTCTTGCTTTAAGGATGTGAGCGCTAGGTGACACTGCAGACCAAGGAAAAAGCGTCATGTCAAGGGCCCCAGCAATTGCCAGGGAAAAAGTAATTTTTATTTTGACATTTGAGAAAAAGTATGTTTTGATGGTGGCAGAGAAATAAAAGAAAAAGACAACCATGTTATAAACACAGATATAAGTATAAATATATAATATAAATTTTTAGGTAGATAGCATCTTTTATTCAGAAGGGAAACAGATAATTTGTACAGCAAATTGCAGTCAGTTCCAGGATCATCTCTTTTAGCACACAGTGACAGAGCCCTCATCGTGTTTCAGCTGAACACTCCCATCTTGAAAAGGTCTGCTGTACTGAAACTGCTCAATATTATTTCCCTAATTAGCAGCAATTTTAGGTAACTAATATAACACAATTTAAGACAAGTGGGGCATGAGAGATTAGGGAACACCAATATGTAAGTACAGAGCATACTAAAACAGAAGCAAGCCTATGGGAACACATCCATATGTCTCCAATACCTCAAATTTCCTTGTTCACTCATCTTAAACTTTTTAACCTTTTCTCCCTGTTCCTTTCCCTCTGCATCCTGTATGTCCTTATCTCCTCTACTCTTCCAATCTAAATGTGTTCTGAAATAACTGCAGACGTTGTGAGTTGGAAAAATGAGAGTAACAAGTAAGAAATACAAATTTATACTCAGAGCCAATGAATCCTTGTATTTCTTCATGTCTGGATTTCATCATTTGCTGATTTGTAATGTAGAATAGCAGCGTGAATGAGAAAAAAAGTTCTGGCAATGTTTTATTTTTATTTTTTCTGCCTTTTAACAAATGATGGCATCTGTCAAAATAACCCCCCATAAAACCTTACATAGCTCCCTTGTGAGTTCTTCCTATGCCAATTAAGTTCAAGTGAAATGTAGTGGCTTTTTATTTAATTTTTATTTATTAAATGTGTCCAGACAGCCTCTGGCTACGATTAGAAATTTGCAAATAAAACAGACGGCTTATTGATCTGTGTCAGCTCAGCTCAGAGTCTCCTCCAGGATAAACTAGACATGTTCACCACCATGTCCTCGGGCAAGGGCCTGAGCAAACCGATGAGCCGTGCATCCTGCCCAAAAAAATCAACAGACTGGGATACTGGCAGGGCAATGGAAGAAGAGAAATTTGCAGGTAGACAGACCTACCAGTGAGGAGATAGGAGGCATTTCCACCCTGAAATGCCTCTGCTAAGAATGACAGGTAAAAGACTACACCTGCTGACCTTCTGCAAAGAAAGAGAGGGGCTCAGGAGGTAGTTTGGTGTCTTCCATGCCTTCTTCTGGCGGTGGGCTCAAAGCTGAGGTCTGCAGTCACCCACTGACAGGAGTACTTGCCACTGAAATGGGTCGGTAATTACGCACCCACAAAGGTTCCTCGCGGGGCTGAAGCTCAAAGGATGGGGCTGTTGATTTTGCGGTTGCAAGGAAAGGATACAAATTCGAGGCCCTGATTGAGCTGCTCTTGACCCTCCTTGGAGTAGGGGGCTGAACTACAGACATGTAGAGGTCACCTTCCCACCTCAGCTATGCCGTGATCCAGAAAGTCTTTTCCACTTCTAATTCCTAGGTTCGTAGGTTGCGTTACAGAGAAAAGACAGAGAAGTTGTGATTCTGGTTTAGACCTTAGCAGAGGAGAAAAACCAGTGAGTTCAAAGACATTGTAGTAGGATCAAAGCACTCAAAGAGAAGAATGTGACCTCATGGTCGCCTACTGAATTTGCTCCAGTTTAGTTTAGAGACTTCATCTATTTTCACCCAGTTACTTCAAGTGCAAAATTATCCTGTTAAGAATGGGTGTTAGCAGGTTAAAGAGCTGCAGACTGATAAATGCAGATGTCCTCAGTCAAGCCTGACGAGAGGCACTTACATGCTACATGGGCTGCCAACAGGACAATCTATCAACTCTGTAGGTGTCCAGACCGTAGCTGAGGTAAGCTGGCAGATGACAGGCTATTATTCATAAACTGTGAATAACAAGATGTATGACACACAGCTAATGTCAGATGATGTCTTTTCCTTATTGATGTTGTTAAAAAAAATTGATTTAAAGGTGAGCTGAGGTAAACTGGAAGGTTTTGGGTTGTTGGATATTTTTTAGGGTTTAACACGTGTGTACATAATTGCTGAGAGAGAATATCATATAGTTAACATGAATTTAGCTTAAAATAATATTTTTGATAATTGGTTGTGCTGTTTTATGTCAAGGTCTATATTCAGGGTCCAGTTCCCTGAGTAAGATGAATGTCTCACAAACAACTTGAAACAGAGCATTTTGCTGGATTCTCCTTCTGACATCATTACTATAGAGTATGGGTACTCTGCTTTCTTCTGACTAACGCAGTGATAGCAAGGACTACTGTTTCTGTATCAACCCCCATGCTATTGTTATGTTTGGTGCTATCCCATCATTCTCCTTTCTTCTTCTGGTTTCTGTCCTGTACTTCCTCTCTTCTGAGTTTATTTTCTTTCATCTAGTCATGCTCAAATCTTTTCCATAAACTTCATGTGCTTTCCTCATTTTTCTCCTCTCCTTAAACATAAGCTCTCCTTCACCACGGCCAATTCTGTAAATATCTGACTCTTGCTGAATCACTCATTAATATCATGCCCACAGACTTCTCTTGAACAACCGTTTCCAATAGCACATCAGCACATCATGACTGCCAAAGAAGGCACTCAAAGGGAAACAAACTGCAACTCAACATGCCCAGCATGACACCAAACACGTGTGATGTCATTTCACAGCCACAGGACTTCCTGTTTTGCTGTTTTGATTTTCCCCAGCCACAGGTACTGGACTAGCAACTTCACAAAGAACGGTTATTTAATGGCAACTATACACGCTGGAGAGTCTGAGCTAGTGGCTTTAGAAGCTGTGATTTGATTTCACCCTGGCCAGCCTGAGAGCCAGCGTCAAAGGACCTGACATGACACAGGCCCAGACAAACAGAAGACATAAAGCAGCGATTTTGTAAGAGGAACTGAGGTTTAATAATAAGCTTAGGGACCAAAAGGTGAACAGCAAAGGTTAAAGAGAGCATGTGGCAAGACACTGCCTACTTCTCTTCCAGGATAAGAGGGAAAATATTTGTCTTCTTTCCTCTAACTTGGAACACAACAGAGCTCTTTCCTTTCTTATTAGGTAGGAGAATCATATGACAAATCAAAATATGGAAGCTGATTTTGGCTATAAAGTCGTAATGCAGACGTATAGTCTCTTTCTAGCCCTCAGTCAGCAGTCACTTGAGGACTATGCATGGCAGAGTATTTAACCTATGCCTTTTCAAGAACATATAACACAGCAGCTAAGAAGAGAAGATCTAGATCAAGTGGAGTGAGACAAAGGTTGTTCTGTAATTGCCTCATCTCTAAAAGGAGGAATGAACAGAGCCTGCCATGCTAACTTTCCCAAGAAAGACAACACTGTCATCAGAATTACCTGCTTGAGCTAAAAATCAGAGGAAATAAAATTGTAGTCTCAGTACATTCTTCTCTGTGGCTTTCTGTAATGGAGATGTGCTAGAGAGCCCCGTGAGCTCCAAAAAGAGCAGGCACTAGCATGTACATGTACCATCTTTCCATTGACTTTCTGCCAGGAGACACCTCCTTCCAGATGCATCCTTGTCTCTTTTTTCTCTACCCATCAAGTCGCCAGGCCTATATCTTTGTCTTGCTTATTTGGATCCATTTTAAACAGCACATTGGAGTTTATTCTGAGGTGCTTGGTCAAGAAAAGAAGTCCAAATAAGACTCATCTAATGAAAATATGACAGGAGGTGTTTAGGTCCCCCTTCTTCATCAGATCCTCATCCTCCCTAAGACACACAAAAGCTTCATTTGTTGTGCATGCTGTGCCATAAGGCTTCCTCTGCTTTTAGTCATACAAATCCCATCTGCTGCCTTGTCTTGCCACGGTGCTTTGTGATGAGTGGTGCAGGGGGAGGTTAAGAGCATGCACCAACCCCATGCCTCTGCCATGGCCAAACGTGATATTCCCAGTGTAGATTGAAACTACACTGACAATAAGTTTGAACATGTGCTCCAGGCATGCATGTGCATGCATCATGGAAAGGCTCTGAAAAAATTCCTGTTAAGTGCTTCCTCTCTCAGTCTGTGCTTTTAGACTCTTTCTAACAATTCAAAATCCAAAGTATTTATCGTTTTGGACGTAGTCTCCAATTCTCAGACAATCCACAGAAATACCAAAGTTTTCACACTGATACTTCCCCCTGAATATACTTTCTTCAAAATTTGTGTTCCATAAATAAAATTTGAGCCTGGTTGCAACAGGCTTTTGGCATCTTACGATATAATTTCTGTTATCTGGGTTTGATAAACGGGAAAGCATTTCCTGCAAGAACTGTTGCACATGCATTTTTCGTAATAGTCTCATGGGAGAATATTCAAGCAACATTACTAATTCCTTTTCTCTGGGCATTCATGTCAGTGAAATGTGATCACTTCAATGTTTAAGGAAAGATTGAAATCTCGAAGAGAAACAGACAATGGCATAAGCATATATATTTCCTTGCAGTTAGAGAAGATTCTTGGAGTATTTTTTCAGTTCTGATCTGGAATTTTAAATAGATTCATGAATTTGTATATGCCCACAAAGAACAAAATCTCATTTTTAGTTGTTCACAGAAATGTAATTTATCCTCACAGATTTCATCGGAGCTTCATATTTCAACTCAGGTTATCAGCACTAGAATCTGTAGGACAGAAATAGGAATGCCATGGGGTTTTTTAAAGACTGATTGGTTTTCTGCTGAGTTCACTAGATGTACAAAGAAATATGTCAAACATCTCTGTATTTTAACCACAAATTTGCATTTTATCATTGCCTCATTACAATTTGCTTATTTCTCTTTCTTTCTAGAGGCCAAATGACAATTTTCTCTTATGAGGAAAACATACTTCTCATCAGAACCTTTTAAAAGCCATCCAAAGAAAGAATTATAATGATAATTTAAAAATACCTGCTTTGGTTAGAGAATGGACTATAATCTGTGAACAGTATATACATTGGATTATGAACCAAAATAATTAATGAAGAAAAACATATTTTAAAGGTTCACTTGAATTTCATAGCAATTTTCTCTCCAAGTCAACATATAAGACTCTTGTGGTGTTGCCAGTTCACACATTTTAAGCTTTAAAATTTCAAAAGTGGATGTTCTGCTGTGAAGCTTGAAATCGGCCCACTTGCATTAGGCTGAAATAGATCACCGTCATGTTGAGAAGCATCCCCTGTGTGCGCCAATGAAAATTATACAATTTCTTCAGGGACATAAATCACCCAACTGAGACTAGAAATGGTATCAGATGACTCAGTTTCAAACCAAAGTAACCCAACAGCGAGCACTTACAAATTCCTAAATGGAGAACATATAATATGTTAACATGGAAAGCAGGAGAGTTAAAATCACTGGGTACAGCTCTTGCCACAAACAACGTGGATGACTGTTGCATAAAAGAGTTAAAAACCCTCTTAGGAGTGATTGCTTCAGAAAAGTGTGTGTGATCTATCTCATTTCCGTCTGCAAGTCAGAAGGAAGGGAAGAAGGAAGCTAGCACAGGGCTATCGCTATCCCTTAGTATAAAGACACCCATCACTCCTTCCTGGAGAAGGTCTATTACTAGAGTGTGACAACAGCTAATGCACCTTTACGTTGGATATTGTGTTATTAATGGCCACGCTAATAGCTGGTGACAGTGAGAGAGTGAATTTCCACAGTTCACAGCCCTTTGTAAAACTTCTTCTGGAACATTTCTCTGCACTATCATCACCCAGACTCCCCCTCTGACCTCTTTATCAGTCAGTGAGTGGTACCAGAGGCTTAAGACACATAATCACAGCAGCGTGCCATGTGTGCTCAGCAGAGCGGCACAATGCAGAGACAAAAGTTAGGAAAAAAGCATTGCTTTAAAAAACCAGAAGTTCCTGTTAATACTTCATGAGGTAACGATAATGTCCTTTAGTTTCACCTTCTCCTTTTGTGCTTACTAACTCCACATACATTTTCATATTTCATCTTCAAGTGAATCTTCATATTTATAGCTATGCAACCTGATCTAAAAGTCACCATGGTCAGTGAAAGTGCTGCCATGGACTTCAGTAGACGTTGGATCAAGTCCGTATCTACCTTAGAGCTCTGGCTCCCTTGGCCTCTAGCCATGAAACCAGAGTCTGAACCTGGCTTATCTATATAGTCGAGGAGTTGAAAAGTAACATTAAACGAAAACACTATTATGTTTGCTTCCACTTCTGCCTCCCTTTCAAGAGAAAGACAAGTAGCTGCTCATTTCAGTACCTCGGCAATTAAAGGCAAAATCAACAGCTACAGCTTACGGTTTATTTCAAGCATGCTTTGTGCTCAGCTTAGAAAATGGAAGCTTGTCGCTCCTGTGTTTTTGCTCCACAGACTAAGTGGTTGAGTGAATCCCCATTGGGTGGTACAGATGATGTTACACAGGTGTTGTGGAAGCACAGTGCGGGCTCTTGGACTGCACGTGGTCTCTGCAGGAGCTCCTGGAGTCTTCCAGGGTCTTCAAAGCCTTGCACTTGGCCTTCACAGAAACGTAGGTAACATGGTGATGCTGCTGGTGGCTGTAGCTGTAACATACTGCTCCATGTCAGACAGCAAAGGCATCAAATCTCATTACTCCATCTCCTGAAATTGCCAAAGCATCTTTGAGACACTTCGTTTACTGTTTGCACTATTAATGGTTGCTGTACTTCCACGGAAAGCCTGAATTGTAAGGTGGGCAAAACCACCCTGAGTATTTTCTCTCTAATAAGGGACAATACAAGAACATTGTAAGTATTTGACCATCGATTTCTAGTAACTCAGACTTTGAGTTTGCATTTAAGCTGTTCAAAGAGGTTTAAGGTACTCCTTTTTTTCAGGAGCATCGAGGAGTTTGTATGGCATAGCAATTTCCACAATTAAAAGATCTGTGAAGCTATTTTCAAGTCTGCTTTACAATTGAAGTAACTTCAATCTTCCTGTTACTCTTTTTGGTGTTTTCAGCCTGCTAGAAGAGCACTTGAATGAATCACTTCAGATACGTTTGATTTTTTAAATCAGTTCTGAAAGGAATTTTTTAGTCGGTTTGTTTCCTTAACACAAAATATGTATATAATCCTTACTCAAACTCAGAAAAGCTGTTCAATTAGCATAATGCAAAGAACTACCCTGATTTGTACTTTTTTTCCAGCTTTGTTTTGCTTTGCTTATTAATACCAGTGGTGCTTTTCAGCTTTATTGGGAGCCTTGGGGAATTGAGGAGGTACCTTTGTCTTAGTTTTCTTTTCTTCTAAAAGTCAGGTCAATATATGATGCACTCTGATTAAAAGTCACCCAGGGCCTAGCAGTCGTTCTGGAAGCACTAAGGCTCATACTGCCTGGCTCCCCAATAGCATGTCATGTCATTGAAGACGATTCTCATAATTCAGCAGGTGGAGGGTCCCTTGGCTCTTTCTCTGTCTCAGCATCTGTTGCTGGTCACCTACTTTGATGCAATTTGGAGGTTCTTCATTTTCTCAGGGATTGCTATTCCTCTATCAAATCGATCAACGGATTCAAAGGAGATGGGGCAGGAGGAGTGTCGAGACACGAGCAGACGTGCGCAGGTCACGATAAATATCTCATTTCTTTATGAGATCAGAAATGGCTGGTTTTCCAGCCTCCCTTCTCCGCAGCTTCCCGGGAAGAGAGGGGCAACTTCTCGGAGCCAGCCCCTCCTCTGCCCGGGACTAAACCTTGCCAGGTGCCGCACACGCTGGCCCCACTCCAGCAAAGCACTTAAGCAACATGCTTAACTTTCAACACATCAATCACTTGCGGAGAAGTCAAGCCTGGAGAAGCTGCTTGCTGGTGCAGAGATAGGGGTGAAAAGGAAATGGGGAGGTGGTGACCTTGTTGCCTCTCTTTCCCGACGGACCTGTCTGCAGACATCCTTCAGGGCCTGGGGTAAGAGGATGGTGGAGGCTAATAGGTCAATGACCTGCTACGCTGTCCCTGGCCTAGCCCCAACCTTTGCAAAAGAGAGGGGAAGATCTGAGCAGTTTGTCAGATGTTATCACCCTCGGTAAGACAAAGCTTCGCTTTCAGGAATTTTTCTTTCCTAGCTTGCTACGAGAAAAGATGGCAACCCAGAGATCTGTGGTGGCAAAGAGGAAACTCGCAATCTTTTGTTCTTGCTCTGCCACTCACATCTGTGACAGGTTTCCTTTCTCCCTTAAGCTATTCCAATTTCTGGCTCTGCATGTGTCAAAATAAGTTTCCAAAGCAAATCACAAATGCATGGGGTAATTAGAGCTGTCATTTTGATGTCGGGGAAAAGCACTCCCCTTCCCAAGAAGAATACACCTCCTGGTCAACAGCGTATTGTAGTGATGATGAAGAATTTGGCATTTGCCTCTCTGTTTTGGTTTTTTTTTTATTTTGGTGTGGGTTTTTGTTCTTTTTTTTTTTTTTTTTTTTCCCGCTTGGGGGATGGGATAAGGAAAAAGAGGAGACTTGCCTTATGCTGCTGCCATACGAGCCCTTCTCTCTTTCAAAAACTCTTGGAAAATGCTGCTGAGAGGTAGGCAACAACGCATAACCACTAAAACACACAAAAGTGACTCTAGAGCCACCTCTTCAGAAATGTGGACGTCTAGCTGAATTCAAAGAAAATTTAAAAAATATATATTCAAAACTAACATTCAGAAAAATTGAAACACAGCAAATTGGAAGATAACCTCCATTCCTTCAGATCTCCAGCAGCATGAAAAACTTTTTCTAAATGTTTAGAGAAGTATCTTTAAAAAGTACTGTGGCAAACAGGCATGCAGCCCAGATCCTCACTCTTCCAGAGAGACCCTCAGGGACACAACTGCAGCTCCCTTCACAAGACGGACACAATAACGACATTCTCACCAGGAGTCTACTCTCGACTGTTCTCATCGTTTGTTTTTCATGGGAGCATTTTGTAATAATGGCAACATATATGGACATAATTATTTCAAAGACTCCTTCTTTTCTTTGTGGGAGTTTAAGTACACGCAAAAAGAAACTCTTTTCCAAGCACTGCCCTACTTTAGTTCCATGCTCCTGTGCCGTACATGACTCCCCGATCTCTGCAAAATTACAGCTTGCTCCTCAGTCTTCTCTAGAGCACCTGCAGCCCCTCAGTTGGAGGAAATTTCAATCAGAATGGAGCCAAAGCTGTGCTTTAGATGTGGAAAGAGTGAAAATACTTGGAAAGGTATCTAAAATGCTGCAGGATGGGAAGAAGAATGGGCTTTCTAATCAAGATGCAGGGCACTGGCACACAGATTTGCTCTCTTAGGGCTGTCCGATCCACTTTTGGTGAGTCATTTACTTTCAGTGCCTCTGGGTCCCCAACTCCACAGAGGGAATCACTATGATTCCTTTCTCCCACCTTTCATGCATATTTTGCAACGTGGCATTTTTTTTTGGTGTGCAGGGAGGTACTGCTGTGAAGCACCGAGCACGGAGTGGGGTCTCTCTGTGGTGCAGTTCAGCGAAGTGGTTTGCTGGTGACACCGGTTTTAAGGACCCCTGCCCGTCCCACGTCCTTGTCCCTGCCCGTGTACTGCAATTCACTGCCCTGTCAGTTGTTCCACTCTGAATTTTTCTGGAAGATGCTGAAAGCAGATTGGGAAACTTACCTAGTTAAAAATAAGTCTCCCCTCACCAACACCGTTTCTCACTCAGGTCAGTGTGCTGATAAGTAGAGCGTGGTCCCATCAACAGATCCTAGCACAAGCAAGTGGGCTGTGAGACATAGCACAGGGGTGGGACCAAAGACTTTGGGATTTCTTAAATTAGTTTAGCCAGCATTTCATTTCACTGCAGCCTGACTAAAACTTTTTAGCCTAGAGAAGCATGAGGTATGGTTATATGAGTCTCTGCTGCAACTCCATCATGAAACTTTGCCCTTCTTCAGTATTTCTATTCAAGTACCCACAGCACCTCTTTGCAAACATTAAGTGCTGTGTCCCTACAACACACCTGGCAGGCAGATACGGTATCCTCTTATCAGATGGGCGATATGAGCTGCGCAGTGATCACGACTGGCTCAGCCATGCAGGACGAGCCAACGCAAAAGGCAGCAAGAAGCAGAAAGTCCTAATTGCGGGACTGATGTTTTAACTACCAGGCTTCTGCTGGAAACCAGTGGCCACTGATAGAAACTGCCAATACAAAGATGCTTTAAGCAACAATAAGAATGGGGTGAGGAGTAACAATGATATGACTTGCAGATGGCTTTCATTAAAGGGAGTTTTTATTGGATTAAAGACACAATTTAGAGTCTACAGTAGAACTGCTTGAAATACTTTAATCTAATCTTGAAGAGGCTTTTTGACCAAATCAAACATTTTGCTGGGAATTTTTCAACTCCACTGAAATTTCCTGGGGGATTCTTGGTTTGAAACAAACAAAAAGTCATTTCAAAACAGTCATGTTTGTTAGTTTTATCACTGGAGATGAGATATATTTTATAGAAAATATATGATTATACTTCTAAGAATAATTATTATTTTTGCCAGCTCTTGCCAGCAGAAACCTTGTCATGAATTATCATGAGGGGCTGACTGAGCTACAAATACTGTAAAAACCAAAATGGTTTTCTATATTAAAGTAGTAACAAGAAAATACTTATTCCAGTGATGAAACTAGCGTTGATTAACCTTTCCCGAAAGAAAGCTTCTTTCATGTTATATTCAGTGTTTACCCCCAACCTTTAAAAAGTATCTCTGTTTTCATATTAAAAATTATTAACTTGTGGCATTGTTTTGGCTCAGGGTTTTTGGGAGCAGGGGCTTAATAGTCAAAGGGTAATTGCACTAAGCCAAATGTTACCATTTTCACATATAGCCATATCCTAACGAAACCTCATTAAGGCACAAATTACCTTGATTTGCAATGCACAATCCAAATAAAATTACATAAATGCTTGCAACTCTATTTCCTGCTATATTCTCTGATGTTAACATAAGCTTTCTGAAGCTTTTCTCTTTGGTGACAAATCCACATAGGTAATCTTATGGATAGACACTGAAGCCGTGAGTGAACAAGGTAAGTAAAAGTTTGCCTTCTTTGAATAGTCAAAAGATGTAAGAATTGCCTTACTAGGTTTATGACCCTATCTGTGATTGCTTCAAAAACCAAACCAACCGAAACTTTAGCTGCACTTTCCTTCTAATTTTCAACTGCTCAAAATTAGCTGTGAACCTCAGGCTCCAGTAACAGAGACCCAAAACCCACCTAGGCTGACGCCTCAAAGGCCAGAGAAATCCCTTCTTATTATGGTTCATAAAAAGAAAAATTGCTTATAAGCATGGAAAATAATATTCATATTTTTGTAAATAATGTGAACAAGTGGTGAGGGAGGTTAAAGGAAGGGACGGAGCTTGCAATTCTACACCAAAGGATCAAAAAACAAAGCCCAAACCGCCCCAAAAGATTCAGAAGTCCCATCAGACCAAACCCAAATGTTTTCAAAATCTGCAAAAACCTTCTGGTGTGAAATAATTTCAAGTTTCAATGAGAGTGCGGTTAGCAATAAACTATAAATCACTGCACATAGAGGTTTCTAACGGGCAAGTGGCAAACACATGAAGGCAGTTTCTCCATAGTTTTGGCTTATTTGAATACAATTTTTTGAAGTTGTTCACAAGGAAACAACATTTATATAGTATCTCTGTGTTTCTCAGCCCTTTCAGTCTCTCTGATCCCTGCTGGCTAACTCCAGCCCAGGCTGACAGAGCACTAGAGGCTCGGGGCGATTGGGCTCCTGAATGCCCTGGGAACGTCACTGCCCAGGTACTGGAGAGAGGCTCGAACGGAGGCACAGAAGAGCTGCCGTGGGAGATCGACTGCGTGACCTGACACCAGAGGCACTAAAGCCGTGAGACCCGGGGTGCAGGTACCGACAGCAGGGAAAGCTGTGCCCGGAGCCCACAGTTACTGGTGTGGGGCGTTTCAGCTGCAGAACTGAGGGCCAGAGGCAGAGTCTGCTGCTCACTGAATTAGGTACCTTATCCTTGGCGATATTTGGGGAAAGAACCTCTGCTTACTCTCAGCTCTCCTCTTACCCTGGTTTTTTCCACTTTGCTCTCCTTTAGCTTCATCTTGAGAGACAAGTCAAAGAACAGAGGCTGAGCAAATGCCCGTGTGTACGCAGGGATTTGGGCAGCCAGATGGTTTTGTAGGAGCTGCTGTATTGCTTTTTCCTTCACCTTCCAGAAATGATTCCACAGTGTTTCCACCCACAAAATAAAAAATTAAACATATTCCCAGTGTCTGCAGCAGTCACTGCTCCGATTGTATCCTGTAAGCCCCTCCCCAAGATTCACTGATTCCTCCTGGGGACCAGAAGGCTCCTGGCAAAAAGTTCTTCATAATCTTCCTCTCTCTTAATCTCCTGCGATAACATTTCAGTCACAGGCAGGAAAAGACTCGTCTTCCAGCAGTGGACCCATACCTGATAGTGGCAGGAATGGAGAAAGGTGAATGCATGAAGGGCAGTAATTATCTGCATTATACGAGCCTCTGAGGACTCTTCCATAAGAGCCCACGGAAGTTGGAGTTCTCCCCTAATACCTGGTCAATCAATTTTCAGACACAACCTGTACATCTCTCTCACCGACGCGCCAGTTTAAAACTGCTTTAGTTGCCACCCGCTGTATGGTGCAGACGGGACACCATTCAGCACTGTTTAGCCATCTCAGTGTTTAACAGCTTCTCAGCAGGTTTTGAAAATTTTCTACTGATTCGGGTTTAGCCTGCAGCCTGTGATATGGCTCCCAGCTCCTGAGTCCAGCTGGTCAGGAGTCCGGAACCCCCTAAAATCTCACTGCCACGTGCTGTTGGTGTGACTATATGGTCAGATGTGACTTCGGGGTGCTGGCAGTCATGGGCGGGTATGGCAAAGCCCAGGAGCCTGAACCTTCATTCGACCCATAGTGACCTTAAGAGTGACACTTAAGTGACCCAGAAAGGGTCTTTATTGTGTTGGAGTGGGAATTAGAGGAAAAAGGATGACTGTGTATACTGATGCAGAATTAAACGCAGGCAGAGACAGGCAAGAGAGAAGAGATACTCCCTGGGAGCTCTGTATTGGGGGACAGAAAAGAAATTAGCCAGCTGAGATTGACGTCGGAGAACGAATGCGATTTGTATTTTAATAATAAAGGAGGTCTCCCCACAAAGGAAATTCCCATCTTGGCCTGGTGATGTAGCGCTAAGTGGTAATTGATACATGAAATGCCAAAGCCCATAGATCTCTAGTTACACTGGAGTAGACACTCTTTGGGGCTTGTAATTACAGGGAGTTGGCAGACATACAGATTTCATCTTTGAGAGAGAAAAGGACTTTCTGCTCTCCTGCCAGCTGGGATGACTAAGCTCAGTGCCAAGTTGGACATACCTTCCAGAGCGTTTGCAAAGCAGCGTTCAGTTCTACCTCAGGTTCTTTCGCTCTCCGGGTTTCTGAAAATGAACTAATAAAATATTTGTAATGGCACCTGCAGCGGTGAGGCATCTCGGAGAGAAAAGCCAAGTCCTGCCTCCCAACCAGAGGAAGGCACAGTCGAGAAAAAGCAATAGCTCAGAGCTGCGTAGGAGGGAAACGGGAAAAGTTTTGTAATGGCTGGGGCACCAACGATGCCTCAAGGTGAACTGATGCTCCTGGACGCTGCCCTGACTGTGAGCACGACTTTGCTCTCTGCAGCCATCCTCACGGCGTGGATTAGGCACTGATGTACCGAACCACGGGGCAAACACGTTTTCTCAGGCACTCTGCTTGAAGGCAAGATGCCCGTGCTGCCAGGGCACAGCTGTATATCCAGACCTGTTGTAATGACACCTGGAAAGCCAGCCCTGCCCTCTGTTGCTTTCTTCAGATAGCCTCTGCGCATTTTCCCTCTGATTCGGAGTACTGAGGTCAACGACATCAAGTCTGGCCTTGGTGATCCATGCTGACTGGCAGATGATCAGCTATCTGATATTTAGTTAGACAACTCCACACGAAATATGTAAAACCTGTGGGCAAAAGAGCAGTACTAATACTTTTTGGCCAAATTCTGCTCTCAGTTACACCAGAGGAATGCAACTGAAGTCAATATGACTTACAGGAATTAAGGATGGCACGTGGTTTGGGGTTTTTTTTGAGATGAGATTTAGATTTTAGTTGCAGCTAAAAGGGCTGGCCACAGACAAATCTCAAGGAAAAGTAACACTGTTGTTTGCTTTTCTTCCCTAACTCCAATGTCAGCCCCAGTCTAACAAAGCACCCTATAATATTTGCTTAGGCACTGAATTTGTTAGCCTAACTTATTTTTACTGTTTATCCCACATTTCTGTAAAAATGTGTAAAAATGTGTAAAAGTGTGTTAATGCCAAATGTTCTCAAATGCTCTTTTTCACAGGCACAGTGTACACTAGGAAGAGCTTGCAAGTATAGCTATGCTGGAATTTTTATATCAATAAACCCCTGAGGGGTGGTGCAACTCGAGGCAGCGCACTGGTTCCAAGGATGAAATAACACATCCTGGCAACCTGAGCGGTTTTTGCCAACGGAGCTGCAAGGCATTTTTTTTTTTTTTTTTCTGAGACAGAATACCAGCAAAAACTTCTCCAGAGAAACGAAGCAGGGGCTCCACGTTAGCAAGCTGCTTGGGACGTTCACCTGGAGTGAGGCAGAGGAAGGTGCGCGTCCCCGCTCTGCTCAAATCAGGTGCATCAAGTGTGAGTCCCTCTCCTAGAGAATCATTTCCCCAGCTCTGGCTGCCAAAAGATCCCTCCGTCCCTCTGCGCTCGTCTGTCAGAGCTGCCCCAGGACAGTTTGATGAACTGGTGTTTAGGATGGGAGGTGGGAGAGCTGGGAGTCAGTCACGCAACACAGGAGCTGGAAGAGGGGTCTCCTGTACCTCCGGACATCGGTCAGGGTTTAACCCCAGCCAGCAACTAAGCACCACGCAGCTGCTCTCTCATCCCCCCCTCCAAGGAATCAGGAAAAAAAAAAAGTAAAACTTGTGGGTTGAGGTAGGAACAGTTTAATAGGACAGAAAGGAAGAAACTAATATCGATAATAATAACAATAATAAAATGACAATAATAACAATAATAATAATAAAGAATATATAAAACAAGTGATGCACAACGCAATTGCTCACTACTTGCTGACTGATGCCCAGTTAGTTCCCGAGCAGTGAATCCCCCAGGCCAACTCCCCCCAGTTTACATACTGGGCATGAGGTCCCATGGTCTGGAATACCCCTTTGGCCAGTTTGGGTCAGCTGTCCTGGCTGTGTCCCCTCCCAACTCCTTGTGCCCCTCCTGCCTTCTTGCTGGCTGGGCAGGAGAAGCTGAAAAATCCTTGACTTAGTCTGAACACTACTGAGCAACAACTGAAAACATCAGTGTGTTATCAACATTCTCATACTGAACCCAGAACACAGCACTATACCAGCTCCTAGGAAGACAATTAACTCTATCCAAGCCAAAACCAGGACGACATCTCGAACACCAGCCTCTTAGCTAGCCTCAGGGGCAGAGCTTTGTCTGCTTTTCAGCAGAAGCACTTGTTGGGGCCCAAGAAATCTTTCCCGACAAGGATTTTTGTTGCAACTGATGTCCCTTCACGAAAAGCATAGCATTTTAAAAGTTGCAGTTTTCTGACACAAGCACATGCGTAATCGTATTTCACTGAAGAATTTCTGATCGACTCTTGTGAGCTCAGGAAAGGCCAAATGACCTAAGGGTTATAAGGTGCCAGTTACAGATAGTGTTTCACATTCTTTCTTAGAAAAATAGTTATGAAACTACTGGATTTTCTTTCCCTACTTTTTTCTGTATCTCTTCCAATGCAAAATACTTTGTTCTCCCAGTGGAAACCAATCATTTACTAAATATTTAGTGTAATTCATATCTCTGTCTCCCAAGTGGGCCAATGTTTACACTTCAAAAGCAAGAATCTTTCTTCTCATGCCATAGTCACTCCATAGAAATAAATACAAACCACAGAACCTGCACAAATCTTTGCTGAGGCACAAAATTTTAAACACCTTACGGATTAATGTTTATGGAGCCTGTCAGAGATTTAAAACCACAACGAGAAAGAAAGGTTTTCTTCAGCTCTGAGCAATGCACTTTTTGTCTACCGCCAGCCCTACACTGAAAAAGCCTTGGCAGGTTGTTTGTCTAAGCAGACAGGTCCTTATTCAATTGTTCGTCATGTCTTTCCACTTAGTTCTTGCTATAAATTTGTCTCTTTGCCACCCTCTTTACACTTTACTTTGGTGTGCCTCAGAGACAGGCAGAGCCAGCAGCTCACCACTAATTCAGCCTAAGGGGAAATGCTAGCAACAAAGACCAGCCTGCCAAAACCCATAAAACTTGCTGCTTTTTGCCTCACTTTAGAACAAAAAAATAATATTGTCTTTTCTCTAAAGTGGTAAAGCAACACATGCCCAAATGAGTTCTTGACATTACACTACAGGATTTTTTAAGGGTTTTGAAGAAACCTTGGCACTTATCAACGTTCTCCAAAATGTATGATTGTTAATTAGTTTAGTAGTCAGCAAAAGTAAAAAAAAAAACTGGTGGCACGAGGTGCAACTGGTGGCTTTTGGTAAGGCAATGGGAAGTCCATGAAAATCACAGCCTCTGAAATACTGAATAAATCCAAAAGGAAAGAACTCATTAAAAGCAGAAAGGTAGTCACATCCAGCGCCGTAATAACCTGCTGTTTCACTGCTGCCACTGTATCTATGAGAATGTACCTGTACTTAGCAGCTGGGCAAAACCAGCTAATGAAAATCATAGAGATCAATCATTTCAAAGAGAAACGGGCATTTGCCCCAAACTGTGGTATTTTTTTCTTAAAGGCTTAACTGGGCTTCTTGCATTATTTAACACTTTTTTCCTCTTTCTGAAGGGAGCTTGGTGAAAAAAAGATGACTCTCCATGGACTAAAAGCCACTGCTACCCATTGTAAAGCAGAATTTGGCTAGGTCAAGCATAGCAATTTTTGGCAAGCTGATAATGCCACGTTTCCACCAGACGTGCCTGCTCCTCTGCCTGCCCTCAGAAACACTCGAAATCTGTCTGAGGGCCTCTGCTGCAGACCTGCCCCCCCGTAAGGTCTGCTGGGCAGCCGTTCCTGCTCCCCCCAAATTGAAGGGTCCTCCCCACCCTCTTGCTCACTTCTCCAGTATTTCACCCCTGCAGACCAGGCTGTCGTTTGTTGTCATGAGTCGTGTTTTCCCACCTAGCACTGAAGATTTGTTTCGGCTTTCCTTGGACACTCATTGAGGGCAGAAAGGAGAAAATAGCCTTTTCTCCCCTGTGTGCCCGTTGTGAGGAGGGGTTAGGAAGGAAGGGGAGAAGGGGAACAACTAGCCTGGTACACAACACAAATGTCAGTGCTGGGGACTGGAAATAAGAAATACTCATGCACTTTACCTAGCTTTTTATTCCACATTTAGGACTGCGTGAAATTTCCACTGGTAAAATACCACACTTTTCCTGTGAAAACATTTTCATTTAACCCCACAACAGACCTCTTCCCATTCTTCTGAGGAGCAGTGCATAAGGGATGCTGAAGTAGCACATCTCTGACAGCTGCCCAGGGTCTTCCCAGCAACACTTCCTACATCTTCACATTCAAACTCTTGGCTCCTCCTTTTATTTGCAACTATAAAGAACTTTTTCTGGAAGATGATGAGCCATAGAGCAAACAGGCAGTGACAGCAAAATAAGTCTGGCCAAAGAAAGGGAATAATAGTAATAGTAATAATAATAATATAATAATATGATAAGAACATTCTACTTTTGTGCCCAATGATTTTGAAGCTATTTTATGTCTTACATCTTCTGGTGTTATTTTGTGTTCCTATTTTCTCCTGCATTCTATGTCACTTCAGCTACTCCACTGGCTCTCAGAAAAGCATTTTACAGCCAGCATTTCACTCCACGTAATAGCTGTTTTCCTAGGGGATTTTCACAGTTGGTGCAAACCTAGTCACAAGCATTGGGGGTGAATTTACCCCTCCCCAGACAGAGCTCCTCCTGCTGACATTCTCCACACTATAGTTTGTTTCCCAGGCTCCGAGAATCCTGCAGAATCCCGTGGTTGTTTCCAGATGATCAGGTAGCAGACCGAGTTTGTCAGCAACATTTCCAAAAGGCTAATTTTTTTCTCTTTTTCTTTCCCCCCCCCTCTCTCACTGCTCACATCCTTCTTGCCATCCCAGGTGCTCTTTTAACTCAGGCAGGAGCCAGCTGTGTTTTCAGGGTTCGCTCCTGCTCCCAAGTACACCGTCCCAAGTTCTCCACTTGGCTGAAAGAGGAGCATCTCCAGAGAGCCGCGGCGATCCGGGAGGGTGATTTAATGCAAGGTAAGCGAGTCAGCAGCAGTGCCTCTCTCTGCGTTGCGATGAGCAACCTCCTTCCGAGAGATCTGAAGAGCGTGCTGGTGTCGGCCGGGCAGCCAGAGCGGAGCAGAAGCGCGGCTCCGACCGACGGCGAAGGCACTAGCGCTGCTCTGCTCTCACCCCACGAGCTGCAGAGAGGGTTTTTTAATTCTTGTTGTGGCCCTGAAGGATTAAGTCCTCTTCCTCATACTGACTGCTCACTAAAGTGTGATAAAATCCCACAGAGTAAGCTCTAATCATGAAAAATGCAACATGCTGGAACTGGAAAGTCTCAGCGAAGGATGATGCTTTTCAAAGCTATCTGTGTTTCCCAAGGACAACCCGCCACACGCCGGCCTGCTCCTCCACAATTTTGACTTGACTTCTATGTTCTGTCCCCTTTCTTAAAGGCTGGTTTGATGACTTTATGTTTAATGATCAAATAATGCGTGGGCCTTGGTGTTTTGGGATGAGGGTTTGGCTCACCTGTGTAGCTCTCAAACACCAGGATCTCGGCCCCTGGTTCCCATAAACACTTTTAAAAATTCCACCCCACGTTTCATGTGGCACAGAGCACAGCTCAGTCATCAGCTGCTTGCTCATAGATGTGTTAAAACAAACTGCGCGTTAAAGGAGTTTACAAAGACCATTTTCTACTTAAAAAAAATAATTAAATGAATGAGTCATTTTTATTTTTGATTAAGAAGTCTGACAACCTCCTACTTATCTCTTGGACTCCATCTTTCCCATTGCTCACAGCAAACACAAAGAGGTAAGACAGCAGAGGGTTTTATTATTCCTTTAAACTAAACATGTATGTGTCTCTTTTTTTTGTTGTTTTTTGAACAATCACCCGTATCAAGTATGAAAACCTGTGAATACAGTTTAATGATACCACAAGTACGGGACGGCTGGAGTCTGGAGTCGCTGTTTATGGACTTTTAATTCGTATTCATATTAAAGCCATGGGAGGCTTGCTATTGATGTCAGTTGGTTTTGATTTAGTACCTGTGTTTATAAGAGACTGCGATAATGCTTTACAAATAATAATAAAAAATTACTTCTTTTTTGTCATTATTTGCTACAGGCCCTGACAGTCTCTGTCACTGACCAGGACTTCACGATGCTCAGTAATGTAGAAGCCTAGGAGAGAAAGGTAGGCCCTAGCCACACAGCACACAAATAAGTGCCTGTATATCCTCTGACAAGAGCCTCTTGCTTGACTTTTATTTCCCATTATTTTTTCAAACTGTAAAAATAAATCAAGCATTTCATATACCTCAACTGAGGCTGCAGAATGCATTTGCTGCCTGAGAAACAGCAACTTGAAAAGCAGGTGAGAGTGCAGGGTAATTCTTTAACAGAGGGTGCCAGGAATCCATAGCAGAAAAAGAATCTCGGAAGTGAAGAATCTCCTTCTAAGAATAGCGTTATCTTCTGCCAAGCAACACCTGATCCTGCAACGTGAAGCAGACTCCTCAACACTCACGTAGTAAGTAACACGGCTTGGATCTAGCGGTCCCTGTCGTTGCAGTACTGCATTGAAATTTAAGAGGTTTTACTTTCTGTAGCCTTGATAGCTAAGAGCCAGATAATTTTTCCCTTCTCAGAGAATTTCCAATATCCTCATTGGAACAATCCTGTTGAATTTAGTGCAGGATGGTCAACCGTCCACAGGATTTTAAAGCAGCCCGCACAATTCTATAGCGGAGAGATAATTCCCTTTTGCTTTTTTCTGACCTAATTAAAAGCACAAAAAGAAAGCATTCCTGCTCCAGTAAATTCTGCCGAGCATGGATCCACTGCTGTTAAGCTATACAGGATTGCTCCGCGAGGGTCCCTCATCTAACTAACATGAGCTGCTTTCTACAACAGTTCTAGAAAGACTTGGGGGAAGAGTACAAGACGTGGGTCTCATTACGAGAGCAGAAGCGTAGGACCTCAAGAAATTTGGGTACAATTCCTAATGTGGCACAGATCAAGTCTGGACACGGTCCTGGTGTGAGGTGGCAGCGGGGTCAAAACTGACGCCAAGACACGACTGAGAACGTCTCCAGCCCTGGGGGCCCAGGGCTGTGCTCGGCATAAACCCACCCCTGACAAACTACGGCAAGTCACGTAAAACAAAATTTTCCTTCAGCGGCATCACCGCAGAGGGGACGCTCACAAGGTATTGTTGTGAACGGACCCATGAGTCCTTCTGGGAATCTGTCTCCTTTTTAAACGGGAGATCCGCACCTCTAAGGAATACTGATGTGATTCTCTCATAGTCCTTCCCCAGCTATAATGAGGAAAATCGTTTCTTTCCCTTTTCATATCCCGTAAGTAATCAGACTGGAAGTCCTTGGAGGCAGGTAGGTTTCCTACCACCACGGTGGTGGTGGTGGTAAGCTCTGCCTGTTAAAATTGCTCTGCCTTTTACATTATGAAACCCTATTTTCAGTTGCTTAAACCTTGATGGTTTTTTATCACTTGATCTCACATTTTCCTTTAAAAATATTTACTTTAGGCTGAATTATCTTCTGGGATGGGGGGCAAAGAAAGGGAAGAAATTTTCAGCGGCATAGTCAAGTCTCTCTTGAGAAAAAAAGCTGGGGAAATGACAGTAGACAAAATAATAGTGTATATTTTGGCAAGACATCTTTATTTTAAAACCATAATGCCCCCAGTTTCTGGACTCTAGACTTCCCATTTTGCAGAGTTTTGGCCTTTTGGCTATTGCCAACTCTTGTGGAAATCCACTCAAATTCGACTAAGTCACAAACCCTCAAAAACCTGCAGCTTGTTTTTATTAGATACATTTCTCATCTATTCTGAGCACGGATTTTTTTTTTTTTTTTTTTTTGCTGCAACATCAAATTCAAGCTGCTGTGCCGCTTCGTAGGCTAAACCGAGAGCGAAGGGGCTGTCGGCCGTGGATCGCCTTTGCCCAGCTGCACACTGGTGGGGCGCAGGAGGATGCTGACCCACCGGTGAAGGGGCTGTGGGGCAGAAGGGAAAGCAGGCGTGGGGCTGTAGGGTTGCTTGGTGATGAAGGGGGCCCGGACTCGAACTGGGAGCCAGACTGGGATGGACTGGTGGAGGTGGAAGAGGACTGGGAAGATGATTCTGGAGAGGTGAGACTGACTGCATTGACAAGGCAATGGGAATGAGAGGTTTGATGAGGGGAAAACGGGACTAGGTACGTGTGGAGAATAACTTTGGGGTATGAAAGAGGCTGGAGTTACGGTCACAAGAAGAAAAGCTCCTGGCTCCGACAGAGACATCAACATTGTCAAGTTCCACCACCTCCTGGCTGAGAGGAAAAGGCAGAATGTCCTGTGCTGCCTACTGCAGCAAATGGCAATCTGCTACCTCTGCGCGAGACGCTGCTAGTTTGAGACTGGTGGAGCTCTGCGTGGCGCAGCGAAGGGTCTCGGACGTGCTCTGACCTGGGCAATGCCCTACGACGGCTTGCTTTTCTCTTTCCCATTGAAAAAACCCAGGAGATATTACGGGCCAGGCACACACGTGCGTGCGCATACTTTGTGTCGATAATTGAGGTGTTTAAACCCCAACTTTTTGAAAAGGGGGCTTCCCGAATCCTTGTGACTCTGGGTGCTCGGCTGAGAGCCGGAGAAGCTGCGACTAGTTTGTTGGCTGCGTGCCTTGAACGTGGTAGGATCTGGAAAGCTCAGCCGTAGGTGTCTCAAGGAGGGCACCCAAATCTGTCTGTAATTAATACCTACTTCTCCCAACTTTGGCTCCGGAGATCGTGCTCCAGCCGCCGCCGCGTGTGACAGACAGCCTGCCCGGCTGTGACAAGCCAAGGTCAGAGCTTGGGGACACTGTCCGTGGGACCGTGACACCTTGCAGCCCCCCCCCACCCCCCCGCAGCCCTTTCACACCCGGGTCCTCTCCCGTGGACTAAAGCAAGCCCCGATCGCTTCGCCCCCCCCCCCCCACGCGGCAGCACCCACCACGGTGGGCCGTGGGTCCCGGGGTGGCTGGGGGGTAGGGGGGCACCGTGGCAGTGAAAGTATTTATTTCGGGCAGCTGGGGGGGGGGGGGGAAGGACATCGATCCTCTCTGGCGGTTCACAGTAAGGAAATTAATAAACTCCCTCCATCTGGCTCCTGAAAGATAAGCTAGAAAAGCGCAAAACCCTCGCAAGGAAGGGACCGCCGGCGCAGCAGCAGCAGCATCCCCCCGGGACACCCCACCACGGGTGACCCCCGGCTGCCCCCCTCCGTTCCCCGTTGCCCCTGGGAGCGCTGCCGCCCCCCGGCTTTTTGCCCCCCCCCCCCCCCCCCCCCCCCAAGCTCCTGACCTGCCTGTCTCGGTCCTTTACTCCCCGTCCCGAGCGGTGCCCGGCGGGGTCGGGGCGCACCGGGAGGGGGTCGGGGTGCACCGGGAGGGGGTCGGGGTGCACCGGGAGGGGGTCGGGGCACCTCTTACCCCCCTCCCCCCCCCCCTTCTCCCCGCCAGGTATTTGTCCACGTTGATTCAGCAGGAGGCGGGGGGTGTGTGGAGTTTGAGGCCGGTGGGGGGAGCAAGCCGGAGTGTCTGTCTGTCTGTCTGTCCCCCCACCCCCCCCGGGGAGCACCGGGGAGGGTTAATCGGCGCGGATCTGTGGGTCTGGGAGGAGAAAGCGGAGGCCGGGCTGGGGAAGGGGGGAGGATAAGAGGAAGAGGGGAAGAGCGGCTGGGTGAGGTCGCACACCGCCAGCCTCCGCGGTGCCTTTTCCCGCAGCCCCCAGCGGAGGAGGGCTGCTGTGGGAGGGTGTCCGTGTGTCCCCCCACCCCACACACACACACACCCCCCCCCCCCCTCCCCTTTCCCCGGGTCTGTCTTTTCCCCCCTCCGCTTCCCCCGGCCGCGGAGGGAGGGAGGGACGGCGGGGTGCGGGGGGTCCCCCCCGGCGGTGCCTGCGGGAAGGGAGCCGGGGGGAGGAAGCATCTCCGGACCGGGGCTGCCTCTCCGGGAACGAGGGAGGGACAAAAGTGCCGCCTCCCTGCTCTCCACTCCGTCCCCGAATTTCCAGGGACTGGGGTGGGGAAGAAAGAAACCGGAGGATTTCAGCTGGGACCTCCCGGCGGGAGAGAACCGCAAAGGAACCGAGGCAGGAGTCGGAGGGGGGGGGGGCAGCGGCATCCCGAGGAGGGTCCCCCTCCCCGCAGCCCCTGCCTCAGGATGCGGGTCCTGCCGCTGGTGCTGCTGCTGCTGCTGCCGGGGCTGCTCCCCGCCGTACCGGCCCAGAAACTCTCCGCCCTCACGGTAAGGCAGCCCCGACGCGGGGTGATGGGCGCCGCCGGCGGGGGGGTGGGTGGGTGGGTGGGGGGGTGTCCCCCGGGGCGCACCTGATGCGGGGTCTGCGTGTCCCCCAGCCGGGAAAAGGGTGGTGGTGGGGGGGGGGGGGGGGGGGGGTCCGCTCCCCACGGTAGGACCTGCGGGGGGGGGGGGTGGGTGGGATGGCCCCTCTGGTTTCTTCCACGGGGGGGGAGTGGGTGTCCCCCACGCCGAGCAGCCGGTCAGGGTCCGGCTCCGTGTTACCGCCTGGTTTTTGGTTTTTTGGGTTTTGGTTTTTTTTTTTTTTTTTTTTTATTTTTTTTATTTTAGCGGAGAGGACTTGAGGTCCGCTGCCGGACCGTCCCGGGCTGACCGGTTTGGTTTTTATTTTTAATGAGAAAGTGAGGTGAAACGAGCCGCCCCGGCTATTCCGGGCTCCACGGTGCTAAACGTGGAAGCTCTGCAGAGAGATGGGTGAGCCAATTCATTAGGCTTGCTAAATAAGCCATAACCACTTCGCCAGCCAAGACCTGAGGTTTGCAGCTAATAGCTCGGTTCAGTCTCCTTGTAGAGCTTGCAGTGTTTGCAAAGCTATAATTAATGCAATCTGTAGAAATAAAAACATTTTCCTTAAATGTGTTTTTAAACAAGTGCTTGAGTAAACATAACGGGCAGCGAGTACCCCTTTCAAGCTGTTTTTAAGTGTTTTGGTGAGGGCTGTGCCCTTTAGAGTTTATTATGCTAGAGTTACAGGCAGTTGCAAAGTGAAATAGACCCTATTTTTGTCGCAGTCTTTCAGAATATTTCTGTAAAATACTGAAGAGTTGGGGTTTTTTCCTTTTTTTTTTTCTTTTCTTTTTGATTGAGGGGGGATAGGGACAGCTCAAGGAGAAATGGGGCAGCCGGTGTGTGTGTGGGGGGATGGCTGAGCTGTTCATACCTGAAATTCTTCAGAAAAAGTTTTGCTTTCTTGTCTAGTTTTTTTGTGTGGTTGTTTTTTTTTTTTTTTTTTTTTTTTTTTAAATGATTTGTAGATTAGAAGCTGCTAATTGAAAACCTAAAAGGAATGAGTCTGCTCCGTGAATTTTACAGTGTGTGGCATTCGAAAGTGTGGGACAGATGAAGTCAGGCGATTCACATCTTTTACTTTTTAAGAACCTCATTTGAAGCAGCCTTAGACTGTCAGGTGATATACACTATTCCGGTTAATGGGCTAACATCATTGCGATTTAATGCCAAGTTCACTTTCACAAATGTGTAAACAGAATTTACAAGAGATTACATGTTATATTCTTTCTTCTGTACATAAAGAAGTTCTAAATATTAGCATGGAAGTAAACTGGAAATGCTACCAAAACTAAATTTGTCCAAATGTATAATAAGAGTAATTGTGACTGTTATATCATCTTTAAATGATCCATGACTCAAACGACACCAAAGCCTTTTAATAGTTGTATATAAATCACTGCTGAATGTAACTGTCACTCAGTGAGCGGTTGTCTGCCTCATGAAAGGGAAGAAAAATCTGGCCAAGGGCACTTTGGCAAACTCTTTAAAAATTAAATGTCATAGACTCATGCATATGTATTTGACTTTACTGTTAGCTGAGAGATGTCTGAAGTCCCTCTGTTCCCTCTTTCACCCATCCAGAGTGTGTATTGTTCATTTCTGTACCTTATAGTAGCGTGCATCTTTACGAACCATGACCGGAAAAGTCAGTCCTGGTGGAATCCCCACCCTCTGCTACCAAAAAGGTAATGGTTTTGGAGACTTTAAGCTTTTGGACTGAATTAAACTTAACATTTCGGTAGGGGTAGCTAGCCTTGTTAGCAGAGGAGTGTAGGTAGCGAGCCCATGCTAGTTTTTCCACTGCCTGTGCTCTTCTTACCGAGATGGCTAGCCCAGATGAATACTAGACTGCATTAGAAATCCTTCCATAAAATGGGTAATGAATAGACAGACACCCGTAGGAAGAAAACAACACACACACACACACACAGGCACACATGCATACACGCATACTTTCTGCATCTTCCCACAAGACTAAACTTTGAATGAGGCAGGTTTATTCCTCCTATTTGTGTACTTCCCTATTTAAACAACAAAAAAAGCAGTGCTATTACACCAACAAATACCACAGCATTAAATCACTCTTTACTCCTGCAGTCATTTTGCTTATAGCTCACAGCCTGTATAACCCCTTCCCACATGTACCCGTCTCAAATATTAATGGGTAATATCTACATAATTATAAGGAAAAACCAAACCGGGCTGTGTAGAAAGGCTATGAAAATGCCTGACTTTTTTCTCCTGCTGTGCCGGTGTGTGATGACAGAGAACTACCATTCTTTTCTACACATCAGGTGAAGATTGTCATTTGCGGTTGGAAGAAGAACAAAGACAGACTGATATTTTTGTCAATAAGCACGGGCCACAGGGACGGAGCATGTTTCACTGTGGACCTGAGTTTCATGAAAACTGTGGGATGATGACGGGGAGAGTGTGCACATCCCTGCTGGTATCACGCTGTCATGGGTGTCTGTAGCTTGCCAGGTGGTGATAACATCGGGGCACAGTCTCCTTGGCCACGGCGGTATATCTGCCATAAGATGAACCTTAGCAACGACATGTTAATAAAATTAAAGTTCCCTTTAACGAAAGCAACTCTAAAGTTAAGGTCGTTATCCGAAAGATGACTGCATGGATCAGAGGTTTCTTCCTTGCCTGGGTGTTCAGCAGCTCTAGGGTCTAAGCGGCAAACTTGGATGATGGCCGGGCAGGGAGGGGGTATCAGCGTCTGTCTTTATGTTTTTCATCTGTCTAAACAGATGAACAGATTTCTGGGCTGTTTTAACTTTACGTCCTCGCTAGCTCCAGAAGCAGAGCAACTATTACATTCAGAGAAGACTTCCAGTAGTTTACATAGTTGTATCCCTGTTTAATTAGGAATAAGATTTTTGCGTTTCTCTTGGGCAGAAATACCCACAACAATGTCTATAGCTCAGGTGAATATGTGATTTTCAGATCTCGGAAGCTTTGAAATAGCCCAATAGTAAGAAATTACAGAGTTTTCACTCAAATGACACCTCCAAGAGAATTCTGATTGCCTAACAGTCTTACGTGACTGCAGGGACTGCTGAGCGTATGGTTTCTGACAACCTTGATAGTAGCCACCAGGACAATTTCTGGCAGGCGGGTGCATCAGAGTAGGCAGCAGGTAGTTGAGATGCATCCGTCAGTCTGGAGTCTGGTCCCCTGGTCCTCGTGGCTGTACCTAAAGTGAGTATATGAGTGCTGTAACGTGTCCCCCTCTGCCCAAACTGTGGACCCAGCCAGAACTCGCTTGGGTCCCCGTCTGCTTGCCTGGGTGGAGGACGAACATGAGGGGTGGGCTGATGCACACCTGAGTCTTTAGTGGGGGAGCCAGGATGTGCACCGGGGTCCAAGAGTTTCAAAGTTCTTGTGGGCTCACTGGGTTAGAGATAGCCCAAAGCTACTGTGAGTTTGTACCGTTCCTGGCTTCTTGTCATCAAAAAATACTCTTTGCTAAAGTTGCTCCTGGACTCTTGTCTCCTGAGTAGGAGCATATTGCAATAATAGACAAAGTGAGGGGAAACATAATATTCCAGTTCTGAATTGCTTACTGAGCCACAGGGATGCATGGGGGAGGAGAGCATTATTTAGTATTATATTTATTGTTATTTCACATAAACAAACATTGGCAACAGAACAATGGCTTTCATTCTGGGAAGGTAGGCTGAGAGCTGTCTCATAAGAAACCATGAGATCTGGAGGGACTGTAGCCAATTTGGCTGCTCCTGGTTTTTCCTGCCCTTGTGTCAAATGCTAACGTAAAACATTCTTACATTCCAGAAAATAGCTTAAGTAATCTTGTCCTTTCACCTTGTTTATGGCAAGGCAGGTAATAGTCTGCAATTCTTGTAACACGTTGTTGGAATGTTTTTGCAACGCTGTATTTTCATTCTGTTCTGTGAGATGCACCCATTCTTTCTGGACGTATGAAACCGATGAGAGCTGAGCCTTATTGGCATATTGTGTTAGGGGAAGAGGCGTATCCTGAGGATATAGGTACTTTGGGTTTGAAACACAACGTTTTGAAGAAAGCTCATTTTGTTCCTTGAGTAAGTAAGTTTTTGATCAGTGCACTTATCACCACACTTACTTTGGCATCGTTTATGCTGTATTTTTGGAACCATCAGCTTAGCTTTTATCTCAGTTGCAGTGTTGTGCATGTGCATGTACTTGTTCAAACAATAGGACGCAAGTGTTTCTTATTTTAAAATCTTGATGACTTATAACGTACCACAAACTATTTAATTTTCTTCTTTCAAAGCCTTGCTGAACCATGCATCCTTCTCAATACAATATTGATCTTAGATTTTACAAAGGAAGAAAGTTTGCTTGAAATCGCTTCTTGAAATGAACACCTCTGCCTGTTAAAAGTTCCTTTCATCAGAGGCTGAAAATTTCAGGGAACAATTGTTTTCTCTTTCTCCCTTGGCACATGCTTTGTGAGTATTCAATAGCATTTAATGCGCTGGATAGCTTCCACAACACTCACCAATATAAGATGGACCACTAAGGTAGTTCAGTAAAGGGAAGCTAAACACAATCAAAGCTTTCCAAGTTAAGGACCCATTTGGATGGCGCCTGCAAACCCAAACATTTGGAAAAGTTACTCTAATTGTGACTGAAAAACCAAGACCATAAATAAAACCGTAAGTGGCTCCAGATCCTAACAGCATTGTTACTGCAAATGGGCATTGGTACAACCAAGGGTACATCAGCTCTGAAAACAAAACACTTTCAACAATGCTTCCTTGCAATAAACTCTCAAGACGCTTCTCACTAAAGAAACAAAACCAAAACCTGTGAGAGTTATTATTGAAAGAGTCAGCAAAACTTTTGATCAGGGGTTAGAAGTAATTTTTCTGCACGCAGCCAACATAAACTGTACCTTATAACGTGAAAGACATAATGGAGATGGCAGGTTGACTGCACACCCATAAGATTTTAAAACTAGAAGTGAAGAGTAGAAGTGACTGGGGGTGGGGAGGGAAGAACAGGACAGAGGAAACAAAAAGAAGTAGATCGTGTATTTTGGCCAGTTGTGACGCTTTCATCCGCCCCCTGTTGCCCACTGAATACCTCGAGGAACAGCCATGTGTGTTCCTTGACAGTTGGCAAACCTCAAGGTTTGGTTCATTTTGAGAAGTCTCCGAAGGTTTAGCTGCTCTCCAAAACCTATCTGAACCCTCTTGGTTTGGAAATAGGGCTACGAATCTTTTCAAGATCTGGCTCGCTCAGGACTTTGCTAGCGTTTCCATTTCTTCAGCCAGACCAGCCTCACCACAGACGCAGCCATTTTCACAGTATTTTGGTACTTCCATTTCCTCCCAGGCCTGAGCCCGCGAAGTGCAGAGGCGCCTGAAAATTCAAAACTGAGTAAGGAAGAGTTGGGATCAAAGACCTAATTTTTGAATGGCAAAGGAAGGTCTGAGTTTGGTTCAGGAGGGGCACTTTTTATCTGAACAAATTCATACGTTCTTGGGGAAGCTGCGGAGTGACTGGAGGTTACATTTTGAAAAGGACTCAGGCATTTCCAAGCTTTTTGTGTTTTCTTTGGGATCAAAACCCAAAGGCTTCTTAATTTTTTAGTTGATTCAATATTGTATTTTGAGGTAGATTTTTAAAAAGTTCATATGAAAGATTCATGATGAAAGTCATTCCACAGTGAAAAGCTGGAATGCTGTCTTCAGAAATAATATAGTCAAAATAGTTTTTGACTGTATGAATGCTGCCCTCCCCTCCTCTGCCCCTCTACTACCTTCTACAACAAAATTCTGGTGATGCCAATCATTTTGGTCTCAATGGCCCCATGTAGTCTCATGGGATATGCTTCTGTTGACATTTCTCTATCCACTTCTGGTTATTAATTGATAATCACTGCCCTCACAATTATCTACAGTGGTAGATACAACACTTCCCAGGGCAAGACTGGCTGTGAGCCTGGAAAGAGGAAATGCTTCAAGAAAAAACTTACAGTTTACAATATACTGACGTTACACAGAATAATTTATGCCAAAGGAAAAGGAGGGATAACTTAAGGTGTAGCAAGAAATTGGCCATAAGCAAAGAACTGAGCAGAGGAGAGCAGGTATAGCATAAATAACTGCGTTTTTTCCTGCACTTTTTCGATCTTTGTCTACTTAACCCATCTATATAGGGAATTGGTCTGAATTACAGCCATCGGTGTAGTGCAGTGGTGTGCGTGGGATACAAGGATACCAACATTGGTTACAGGGAGGTGAAAGCTACCCAGAAGGGTATGGACTGGTATTTAGATTGGTGTGGTAACGCTTTGTATCAGAGGGTTTCTTAATACGACTTTACCAGTTTATGAATGGTCTTCAAAGAAGCAAAGTTAATGTAGCGTCACGTCTTACCAGAGAACCCGTGAAGTAAGTTTGTGTGGAGTCAGTCCCCCGAACTGAAGCTTTAGCCAGACCTCGCAGAAGAAATTGCCTTGATGAGTTAGTAACTGCCCTTCAGTGAATTTTTTTTCCCCCTTTCTACTTTATTGGCTTTTAAAAATGACCACTAAGTATTTCATCAGCTGCTGAAAATCCAGGCTAATAGAGAATACATCCTAAAATTCTTGCCGGGACGGAAGGAGAAAACATTTCCTGAAGGCGATCCTTTCCAGCTCTCTCCCTGGCTTGCTCAGTGTGCTGCTAGAAAACTCGCTCAAGAATGTTTACTTCATACCTACCCAAAACTTTAGGCTGCTTGTTCTGTCATCTTCTGAGTCACTGAGTAAAGATCTTTTTTTCTTTTGTGTTACCTTAAATTTGTTCCGAGGATGTAATAGTATACTTTCCTGTCTTTTAGGTGTTCGTTTCTAAACTGTATACAAATTAGCTGTCATACATATGCTATAAATCTTTGACTCTCTGTCCTAGAGCACCTAAAGAGTACTTACATGAAAACAAAGAAAAATTCCATTGCTCTGGAATGCTCCTTCTTTATTTATGTCGTGGTTGCATGCTGTATTTTACAGACTTTTAGGATACAGTTGCTGCCATAAAGTACTCAGTCTTTTGTTCGGGCTAGATTTATCATACATTTATCAATATTCTGACCTTTGCTCAGTATTAAAGCAAGATACTCCGAGTGAATAAGCAGCTTAAATGCTCAGGAGAGGTTTGTACATTTTTTGAAATGAAAGTAATGTCAGATAAAAAATCATTTTAATGGTAATCAAGATGGACTCACTATGATCCACGTAGCAAGCTGCAGTACAGAGAAAACCTGTGGATTGCAGGCGTGCGTGGATGTCAGGGAGGGAAGGCAATGACTCAGTTTCATTATCTTTCTCCTGCTCTTATCTGGAGTAAAGCAGAGGGGTGGTGGAGTTTAGTCTGAGTAAAAGTCTGCCATTGAGGCTCATTACTACTCTGAAGGAGGGGGAGAAGGGAGGGTGACATTTTGGTGGACACACAAACCACTTACCCATATTTTTAACCATAATATGACTACGTGAACAGAAATGCTGTTAAACTAGACTACGTGTCCTAAAGTATCACAGAGCACAGAGTGTGTGATCTGCCTGGGATCTAGGTCATGCAATCTAGAGAGTTGACTCCCAAACCTTTTTTCTTTGCTGCTCTTTACAGTGGCACCTTTCTGCCAACAGTAGAGCTTAGCGTCTGGGACACCATTCTGGAGAATACAAGGTGGAAATATGGTGTTGGCGGCATATCAGAAAGGCAGTGATATTAAAATGGGAGAATCTCTTCTCAGTGAGGCTGACACATGCGTGCCATGCTGGTAGCAGTGTGCTTGCCTTCATCCTGACTTTCTATAGGATCCAAACAAACTGGATTCCTATTTGGAACCACGAGGTGAACCTAATGGTCTTAAAAGGAGAGTTACTATCAGAGGCAGGTATCGTAAGAACACGTCGAACACGGCTTCCAAACTGGCTCTGGGTCAGTTGCCCTAGTTAATGAATTTGTCCTCGTGTCATCTGCATCGGTGAAGAATTATTTAATGCATTTAACCACAGTGTTTTAATCAGTTCTCATTCACTTTAGCATCCACATTGATGCCACGTAGTGCAGCCAAAGGGATGCCAGTGAAGCTGACCCCGGCTCTGTAAGGTTATATTTGTCAAGTGCTGTGGTCACTGTGTGCCACCTTTTGTGCCAATAGTGCTGCATAGCACTGCTCAAGGCCAGAGAGTAGCCATCGTATGGACTGATGTGCTTGTTTTAGAGGGAAAAAATCACTGCAGAAAATGTAACTTTTTAAAGTAAAAATTTCTATCAAATAAATGAAATCAAGTAAGTTGAACCTGGTCCCGGTCTGCTATGTTGTAGTGGAGGATAGCACATATTCTAAAGATACCTTTGTTGCCACAAGAGGGTACAGAAATGAAAAAAGACTGGCAACAAAGGAACTAAAGAAGGCTTTGACGTGACCATGCATTTATTTCTTTAGTAAATTATCTCTGGTCTGTAGGATGGCTTACTTTTGGGAGGCAGCCATCAAAGACTTCAGAGACCTAAAATAAAAAGCAGGGAGGGGGGAACTGTACAGATCTTTCTCCATTTCTCCTCCTGTCCATTCTGCTGCAAATACAGCCCGTGGCATCCCTTGCACAGCATCCTCGGGAGCAGGGAGGTCACCGGTCTTCTTCTTGGACTCTTTAGGGGTCCACTATGGGAGGGAGTGTAAGAGTAGCACAGGCTGTTCTGGCCTCTCTGGGAAGGGCTGGAAGTAGGGGAATCCCTTGTTTTTCTACCCCGCTGCCTAAGCCTGGAGGGAAGGAGGAGTAAAACTGGGGACCTTCATTTTTCAGTGCTTGCCACTCAATTGCCCGCCAGATAGACCCTCAAATGGGAAAAATCTCAGATGAAAAAAAATCTCAACAGAAACTACTGATAGGTAGAATACAGTTCTGTAAAAAGTAAGCGTCTTTAATAACATGGCTTGCCTTGATATTAATTAACCATTAGCATTTGTGAGAGCTCAGAGCAGGCTGGTGTGGCCAAGAGGGAAAATATGGCCTAACGTAGGAGCTGCTCTTGACTGTGGGACACCAGGAGGGGTTCAGCCTGCAGAAAGCATATGGCCTGTTCATGTCATTGCACGTATCCACACAGTTTCTTTTTGCAGCATTTATTACATGAATTCTGGTAAGCAAGACAAAACAAAATGGGCAACTTATTTTCCACACTGTGTTTAATGGGATTATGTTTCAGATTGCGTCCTCCTGGGAAGGCAGTTTTCAAGGATATCCAGTTTTCGATGGATTTCAGGCTAAGTGGATTTAGTTGTAAATCTGAACTTTGAACAGGTGGGTTTATCTTTCCATCTCATTTCCTCCTTGAAAAGTTCCATAAATTACATTTCTGAGAGAAAGGAAAAGATTTTTTGAAAGAAGTGTTCATTTGGTAAATTGCTCTTCTGTTTAAGTTTCCCATTCTGGGTGCTGAATAACTCCCAGAGCAAAAGTTCTGTCATTGCTTGGTGGTGGACTTCCATTAGTTTGCAATAAAATTACAAGGCAATATTCATGCACTGATCATTGATTTATTTCTGAAGGAAAAATGGCAAAAAGCAGAGCTCAAACGTGTATTTGTCTGCACCTAGTGCAGTAATTTTCTCCAGTGCAAAATGAGTACACAGTGCTGCTCTTCTGAAGCATCAGTGTTGACATTCATTAGATGCAAGACCAGGAGAGATCAAGGCAATGAGAGAGTCAAAGTATTTCCTATGAGTTGAAGCCAGATCTGACACTAAGATGAAATGGCCGATTGAGATTGTTTTATGCATCTGGGTGACTGGTGACGAGCCCCCAGAAGCACAGGAGATGCAGCACTGCTGATGTGGTGGAGTAACTGGCGAGATAATCACAAATTCACAACATGTGTTGTATTGAGCTAAAACCAAAGAAAAGAGCTAGCAGAAACCTTGCTGGTAGGAGTGAGCCCAGAGGATCTCGAAGCTGACATCCTTTGTGGTTCATAGGTTTGACTGGGCTGTCTCTGGCCTCTGCAGATTTTGCTCCAACCTTCTCCTTCCCTATAGAGTTCATCTTCTTTCCTTAGTGCATCTTCTTCCCCAGTGTTTATATGCCCTGCCTATTTATAGACTGTAAGCTCTTTGGGTTTGTACCAGGTTTTGGGCAAAAGACCCTCATTCTTGGTTGGCCTTCTTGGTCTGCCATCGCTATCAAGTTCAATAATAAATAAGAATAAAACCTGAATGACACCTGCTTACAGACAAGGCTGAACACAAATAACGGAGGGTATACAAACACCAGAGTTACTCAGGCCGTTGTGGCCTGAGTCTGGTTCTTTACATCCTTTGCATAGTATCCAAGCTGGCTACTTTTTATAGACTTTCCTGTTTGGTTTTTTTTCGGAACATAGTCTACCTTTTGTAAAGAATTTGAGCAATCAGTTTGGCACTACAGGAAGAGATGAGCAAAAGGGTCTATTCCCTGGTCTTGTCATGCTGACGGCCAAAGGGTTCTGCGTAGTGCAGAGGGCCAAGTGTCATCTGCTTGGTATTTCCTGACTTGTGAGAGCTTAGTGTTTCAGCCTTATCGTTGCCCTAAAGCTGGGGTTCTCAGGCTGTGGTATGTGTTTCCTTTCATGGTGCAAAAGTCTTTCTCCCCTAAAGAAAAAAAAAAAAAAAGTTCTGAACCAATGCAGCCTGGCCTTTCCTGCAAAGAATAAAGGGAATGTTTGAATGGCTCTTCCTATTTTTGCATGTAGCTCAGCGTGGAGCTGGAAGCTTCTCTAACCAGTGCCCTTCCCTACCTTTTCTTGAGGGAGAAAAGATGGGTCTGGATGCAAGACACTTCCATCCTGTGGATGCAGACCGAAGAGCTGAGAGCTGTTCTTGCTGCTACATTCACCACCTCTTGAATGTATTCTCTTTTTCTATAGCACCAGCAGCACCAAGAACCCTCTGGGAAACCTGGCCCAAAGGCTCTCTTGACAACCTCAGAGAGGTGTCAGGCATTATCAAGGAGCACAGATCTTCTTCCTATCGGCTACCTGGGGCTTCAAAATGTTATCCATCAGCTGCAATAAATTCCCTAGATTGCCATCTCCTATCTTAAGACTACCCATGTCAGTCATATACGCGTATGCAGGAGTGGAATATATACATTCCCATGCAATGCTTTTCTTCCTTTTGTTTTCCAATGATGATTGGAAAAACCCCACGGAAGCCTAAAGTTCCCTTGGGGTTAATAACCAGAAGTTCTGATTTTTTTTCCTGAGGTTAATGCAATTTGATCTGACCATTTTGATTGGAATTTTTTGTTTGTTTGTTTGTGTGTTTTGGCCTAAGAAAGGGGATGATGCATTGGAGTTTAGTGTTAGTTTTCATCTGACAAGATTTCTAAGTTGTTAGGTTTTGACTGTGTTGGAGAAGCTGCAGGGCAGCTGTGTTTGGTGGTTGATAAATTTGTGTTATCTAAAGACCGAAAAGAACACCATCTCCCTGCAAATCTCAGATCAGGTCCACTTCAGGAACTGCCTCAGGCAATAGTTGGTTTTATTGTAGTAGCTCTCTTGACTATCATCCTAAATGATGAGAGCATAGAGAGTGCTTTTACTGCTCGAATTGCTTATTATGACAGGAGCAATCAAAAAGTTACACAGTCTCTCTCCTTGACACAAAAGTAAATTATCTCTTTAGAACTGCTATCCTGACTCTTCTCTGCACACCTGGGGGTAAGGAAACTCCAAAGTGAGATTCATTTTACAGCCGTGTCAGGAAATCACACTCATTTAATACAAGTAAGAAGCAACCAGAAGTGTTCAATGAAATTAGGTGGTTACAAATAGGACTAATCACATGTAAAAACTCGCTATTTCCACCTGACAGCAATTAAAGCAGTGTCAGGGATGCAATGAAATTCCCTCAAGGGATCTTCATATAAATGAGTCAAACATTAGAAAGAGCGCGCGTGATGGATGGAAAAGCTTGAGAGGAATGACAAGTCTATCAAAGCTGAAGGAGGTCACAGTTCATATTCTACAGCTATTTTGTGGTATGCAGGATGTCTCGCAGGAAGAGCCCCGCGGCTATCTGCTGTCAGCACCGGCAAAGCAGGTGTGCGCGTGTGTCTGAGAGAGGCAGAACTAGCTGCTTTCTATTTCTCATACCTGATGTTTCTTGTTCGAATATAGGTCAACACCTTCTAAAACTTTGTGATCATCATTTTAGTGTTTCTGGTTTTGCTGGAACGCTACCGTTCCGCGGAGTGACATTTAGAAGTTGTTAACAAAGTATAATTGGAGCTGATTACTTAATTTCGTATCAGTTCTTCGTGACTGCAAAACGGCCTGAGGGCTGCGTATGTCATATGCACACATTCTGTATTGTTTAAGAAGCGGTGGGATGTATGCCAGGTGTCTGCAAGGCAGTTCAAAGAGTGGAGCAGCGTGGGTGAGGGGAATTGAAATGGTTTGCCCCCCTAGTACACTGTTCTGAGCCATTAGAAATGATCCTGCCTCACCGTGCTGCAGTCCTTTCCGATAACCGCAGCTTCTGTCCCGGCCCTCTGGAATATCAGTTTGTGTTTGTACACCCTCAGGTGACTTGGAGAGCAGAAATGCCCGAGACGGGCACCCAGAAGTTTGGAGCTCTCCGATCATGTCATGTGTGTCACGGATAGAGGAGCTGCAGGTGCAGCTGTACGTGGGTGCCGCAGGGTTTGTGTGATGGCAGTTCAAATATTCCACACGCTTTATAATGGATGCGTCCGACCTTTTCCACTACATCCTCCTGAGTCCAGTGGGAGTTTGGGCAAGGCAAAGTGGCACATGTGCCCGTCCTCTTGACTCTGGAACAAGGGAAACTTTATTTGCTCCCCTGAAAGGAATGAAAAAGAATAGACTTGGGTATGGGTCTCCGCTAAAAGGGCAGGAGCTTGCAGAGGAACTGGGAGATTATTCCAGTACCTGAAACTGATACTGTCAATGAGCAAGTTTGGATGGGAAGCCTCAGAGACATGGTTAAATCTCTGTCAGTCTGCACATGTCCGGGTGGTGGGACTGTTCATCCCCCTGCCCCTCGAATAAAACATAAACATGTTTTCAGCTTTTTGTATGTACAGGTAGAAGGCCATCAACAGAAGGATACCACTGGGCATATACTGTACAGAGGAATGGAACAAAATCACCTCTTCCTGCTCTCTGTTGCTACTGAGTGGTATTTACTTTCTTGAATCAACCTTGTCATCATATTTGTGCTTCTTACATATTGTTGGCAAACGCGTGTGACTACAGAACTTAAAGTTCCACTTAAGTAGCCACTAATTTGTGAAATAAAACTTCTTAAAATCCTGTCTGCCTTTCACTCTGCAGGGCAAATACAGCTAACCCTCCTGATAGGAGGTTGATGAGGTTGATGAGCTGGAGCTAAATCCCACATCCACCAAAACCGTTATTACAAGACTGTCAGTCCGATTTTTTGGTGAAACTCATGGTTTTGATCTTGGCAGCAGGGGGAGAATCTCTTCTGAGACACAGCCATTCTTAAATGACATGCTGCATGAAAGCTCCCAACACTGTTCTGGGAGCCAAAGTTTGGCTGAAAGACACCTGGAAGTGGTGGAGGCACTGGCTCAGGTGAAGTAGAAGTGAGCAGAACCTGGAAGCGACAGTAGTCAAGGTCAACAGAATGGGGAGCTGTACCTATGCCAAAAGTGTGGAAAGAAAAAACCTCGAGTCTCAGTATTTTTATTTTTTTTTCAAAACCAGTATGTTCCCAAATAAAATAGGCTATAAATAAAATGGGCTGTAAATAAAAAGGACTCATTTTCAGAAAGTTCTTTTCTTACAAGCAAGCTATAAGGCAATCTCTAAAGGTTTCATATGACATCAGTCACATTGATTGTCTGCCCATCCAACTCTGTTAAATTAGACCTAAGGCCATGTATGTGTATTGTTCCTCAACACAATCATTAAGAAAAGCTCACGGAACTGTTATTCATTCTGACTGCACTATATAGGCAAGCCCATTCAATGTGCGTTGGTTTTCCAAGCTCACACGTCTCCATCAGTCCTGCTGTCCCCCCGTGGCCTGGAATCCTGCCCGAGCTTGACTGTGATAAGTTAAGGTGAGGCTCCTGCTGCGACCTTCGCTGAGAATCTGCCTTGTTGTCCAGCAGTGTTCACGCATTGTGTTAAAACTCCTTCTGCAGATTGCACGTGAAAGCTGGCAATGTGGGAGTTTGTATTTTCAACAGCCAGCCTCCGTCTTAGTAACTGTATGATGCATGAAACCAGTTAATGCTGTTATTTCAGTTAATGTGGTCAGTACTCCCTCATGTCCATTAACTTGAAGCTTTGAATGGTGCTATGAAATGAAGGGTTGGTCTTTCAATGTACGGGTCACTTGCATTGTTGTCACAGCACGTTTATCAAGGTTTTAAGCTTTTTCTAGCCCAGAGATCTCCGCTGCTTACTGTTTTGCTTTCTCAAACAGCTGTTGACTATATGCTGTCTCTCAGATATAGACTTTTTTCTTCATGACGCTTTTCATGTCGAAGGTGAACACCATTGCACTATTGCTATTTCATTTTCCAAATTGCATTAAGATCTGTGCCATGGGAATCCATTTAACTGTTATTCAAATACACTGTAACTTGAATCGAATACTTGGCAGATTTAGCCCGATGGACTGTGAATCCAGATGTTATCCTTCTTCTGCTCATCACCTAATAAAATACATACCCAGTACTTTGTTACCCTAGGGATAATTTATCAGTGGCACTCAGCTTCATTATGGACGCTTCCCTTACCCTGCGGAGGGTGGCGGATCTGTCCGGCGGTGAAGTGCAGTTCCACTGTATGTAGTAGGTCAATTGGAAATTTGTCTGGGGACCCCTTCCTCCTAGAAAGTATATATTAGAGCTTGCGAGCTGGCCCTGAAGCTCTGGTAACGCCAAGTGGGTGACAGTATGCTTACAGTGCCTCTTAGAACCAGAGGAGACAGCTTTGGTTCAAAAAAAGTTGGGGACGTATTTCTGCTTTATTCCTAGGTGACTGGTAAATCACTGCTGTGTTTCTGATTGATGGCTGAGTCGAAGAACAAGCTCACACATGAGGCACAGTTAGAGTTGCCCAGTTGTTCCTGTTTGTTTACCATCATCTCTGTACAGCCTAATTCTTTAGGAGCCAGTGGAAACTGAGTTGGCAAAAAGGATGGTTCCTTCACCCACTAAAACAGCGCTTGTGAAAGGCAAAAAAAGATATCGGCTAGAAGACGGGCTGAAAAAATAGGGAGAGAAGAGTCACATATATCCAAAGATAAGTGCATATATGTTCAAAAGATCAAAAAAGAAAAGCACAAGGGAAGAATGTTTTAATCAATATTGTATACAAGATAGCCATCTAGCTCTAGGCAGTCTAGAGCAAATGCTCCCCTCTTGCCCAAGTCATGTACACACACGTACTGACTCCTTTGGTTTTTTTGTTTTTAACTGATTTCCTTCTTTTATGGATAGATGGCTTTTTCATTATCTGAGATTGAAAAATAATTGTTATCAATAACAAAACAAGTGAAACCTCTGCTAGCCAATCTGATTAGCTGAATGGCTAAATGTTTTCTTTCATGATAAGAATTAGGTAAGCAAAGCTACAAGTGATTAAAACGATATTAGCATAAAGAGGGAAGGAACAGAAATCTGGGCAATTTTTTTCAAAGTTTTTTTAAAGGCAATTTGCCTATGAAATGTTGCATTTTTAAACAGAACATTTCTTAACAAACAGCTCTTCTGTTTGAAAGTTTTCTATAAACTTTGTAGATTTTGTTGAAACCCTGGGTTTATAGTGCTGATGTTCTTTAAGAGATTGAGAAGTAGTCATTATATTGTACTCTAGAGATGTGTGGTAATGCAAAGGAGTTATGTTTCCTAAAAGAGCTGACAGAAGATAAAAGTGCAGGAAATCTAGCGATTTTCAAGTAGAAAGGGTTTTTTTCATGTGTAGTGTAACATGGGTGCAACTACAGCTTACAATAGTTATGGGTATAGTTTTGTAGTGTATCAGCAACTGAATATCAGCTAAACAGGAGCCAATACAGTTTTAAAAGTTTCATGAACTAAGTCCACTGCTGTGAACCTTTTCTAACCTGAAAGGGATTCTGCAAAATTTGCAAACTCTTCAACTTCTCTGACTTAGCTCCTTGTTAGCGATCACGCCATTTTATTTCAATATTGAAGACAATATAGCAGTACTCAGTGTTGCCTTTGTTTGCAGTTACCTTTTCTCCTTTTGAGAGTTCCTCTACCATTTTTAATATGAGGATATATATTTCTGATAAAAGATTTGGTGTATATCAAAGACATATCTCATTTAAAAACCAGTATGTCAAGCCCTCTGTTCATAAATCCAGAACTTCAGTACAGAGTGGCAAAAACATCCAAGGGTTTTGCAGATTTTACAGAATATTTTTCAGCCTTGAAACAGCCTATAAAATCAGGCTCTATTCATGAAACATTTGAAGGCAGAATAAATACTGTTGAATTATTGTGTCAATACAGGAAAATCTCTCCGGTACATCTGAAGTATGAGCAAAATTGACATTTGAATTTTGAATCATTTTTTAGCGTGGCAAGAGGCTGAGATAAGACAGGTCAAATTGTTGATCGTTACTTTTGCTAGCTTTGTTTCTGACCAGGCATATTAAAATATTCACAGACAACTTCAGATTTACCCCTGGAGAAATAAGGAAAAAAAAATTAATATCCTTATATAACCATCCTCAAAGACAAACTCTTATATAATGAAAGTGTTTAGTTTATTCTCAGGTTTTTTTATCCATTTCCTTTTCACAACCTTCTTTGCATGGCAGATAAGATCATCTATAGAAGTTTAAAACTGTGATTTGGGGGATGTCTCCAAAGATCCATTCTTCAAACATGCCTTTGAAAAATCCCAAGCTATTTAATTTATGTATTTTTTAAAGATATCTTCAGTATTATGTAGAAAACTACTTCTCAGGTTGCTTCTTCCATTGGGTAAGCACAGTTCCTTTACATTTATATCACTTGCATGATCTTCGTGTCACAGTGACCTTACCCATATCAAAATCTTTAGTGTCAAAACAGTCCAATCTTACAACTGTCTTCTCAAATTACCCTAATTACCCAATGTCAAAACATCCCTATAACCCAGTCTAAATACATTTGAATCCAACAAATTAGCACATGTAAGGCTTTTTTTCTCATATTATTCAATTAAAAATGAATTCCCCTTCCTCAGTCCAAAGCAAATCATTACACATCCCTCTCAGGGGACCAATTCCTTCGTCCTTGAACAACTACGACTGCCAAAACCCTCTTAATATGGTCAAAAATGTAATGTAAAAGGCAAGCGGTCCGCGTTAGAGAGTCAGGCGCCGTGAGGACCGGGGAGTGGGAGCGACGGGGGCTCCCCATGGGCAACCAGAGCCCGTTCCTCACCCCAGCCAGGAACTGGGCAGCCAGCGGGGGGGCACTGGGACAGCCTCAGCCCCAGACATCGGGCAATTCCCTGGGGACGGGCTGGTGTCAGGGTGGGAAGTCACCCATGGGTTGGGTCTGGCTGGGGATGAGCAGAGCCCACGGTGAAGCGGCGATGTGGTGGGAGCAGCGGACCGGGCAGAGGCCAAGGGGCAAGGAGGGGTTTAGCTAAAAATCAGCTAAACCAAGTGAGCCCCAGCGGGGTCGTCCCCTCTCCGGCATGGCCAGGAGCCTTCCCCCCAGCGAGCCCAGGGCAAAGGGGTTGGCAACGGCTGTGCTGTCTGTCCGTCGACCCTGAGCCCGGGCAGGCAAACCTTTACGAAAGGCGTGCTGTCAGGACCTGTACATGGAGATCTGACGTCACGTCCAAGTGCTACAATCCAAAATGCACCCCAAAAAAATAGCCAGATCATCCGCAAAGTCATTCTTCCAATGAGAAATCCTAGCAACCAGATTTTTGAGCTGGGAAAGGTGACAGAAACCAGCTTAAGGCAAGCAAAGGCCAAGCTGTTGTTTCCAGTTTTACAGGGCAGAAACTGTGGTGGTTGGTGGCAGTGTAAGATCCCCAGTAAAGCACCTCTGCATTCTAGCTGGCGTTGTGTAGCATTGTGCTTTGCATAATACAGAATTTATAGCTTTAAATTGCTATGAATTACACAGGCAATAGAGAAAATAAACCTCTGATTTGATCACATATGTTAGGCTGAAGTTGCTTTGTTATTCATGAGTGAAGACTTTCCCCTTGGGGAAGGACAATTACAAACAAGAAGCTAGCGCAATACCAAATCTAAGGATCTCATCATCCCCTAAGTCATGAAGAACAGAGAGTAGGCTGAAGGGGGAATCTGGGGAAAACTGTAGAAAAATGCAACCATCTGTAGAGAGGACTGTCTCAGACAGACTGTGGAAGCAATGTGTGTCCAGCAGTCTTGCAGCTAATCGCCCAGTATGTCTAGGGAGCACCAGACTTTGTAAGTTCCCACATCATATTGAATATTTGTTGCAAGACAGCAGTTACTAGGCTGTTGACCACTCAGGTTAATATATCTGACATGAGAGCCAGCATGCAGATAAAGTTCCCCCATCCACAATTTCCTTGGGTGTGAGCCGGAGCAAGCCATAACAGGAAATGAATAAATTGCCTTTCACGTTGCTTTCCCTGCTTTCCACACCATATAAAGTGAGAAGTGTAAGTGAGCCTTGTGCAAGCGTGGGTAGGCTGCCAGAGAACCCACCGAGGGGACACATCCGTGTCTGCGTGCATGCCTTGTACGTGTGTGCACGCCTGCGTACGTGTGTGCACGCTTGCGTACGTGTGTGCAGGTGAAGGAGGCAGGACGGGTGCTTTGGAACTGTTTCTCCGCTGCACGGCCAAGTATTGTGCAAGTGCTTGGGAGTTGTAGGAGACCACATAGCTCAGCGTAACTGTGTTGTCAGGGCATGTGCCCAAGCTCCTGTGGCTTTCAGAGCCATGCAACGCCGAGTAAACCCACCTACATCAACACTAGTGTGGCAGTACTGTTCTCCACCAGGCAGTGCCGGGATGCCATAGATTACTATGCTTGTAATCATCAGATACATTTTTCAGTCTTTTCAAATTTCAGAAGACGAGACTGAATAAGCAAGTTGCAGGTAACTAACGGACTTGCCTTCAGATGTTCAGCCCAGAAATGCCGTAGTGAAATCAGTTTCTATTATCTTGCAAGGTCTGGTCAGAAATAGCTGCGGGGCCACAAGAGCTGTTCTCATGTTGACGAAAGATCAAATTTTATGCCTTGTATTTTCAGTTATGAAACAAAAGGTACTTGCCAGCATCAGCTTTTCTGAGACAACGAGAAAACTCTGAAAAACACTTTTTCCTTTCTGAAGAAAGAAAAAAAGGAACAAGTGCCCATTTCTCATTTCTTGCTCTAATGGAAATGATATTTTTACTTTTGCATCCTTACTTTACCATATCAGGATGTTTTTCTGGACTTTAGGAGAAACATTTACACTGAAAGCATTTGCAAAGTAATTTCTGTTACTGTCATATCTGGCATAAGGGTGGACACTAAATCAAACTCAGTTTCAGGATTTGTAGAAGGTTTTCCATTCACAGTTAATCTCTTTGATCAGCTTGAATGAATAAAATGATAGGAAGAAATCTCACAGCTGTCTTGGAAATTTTCATTGCTAACTGATTTTTTTTGGTGCAGAAGGCTTGTTTGACCTCCTTTGATGTCTTTCTTGGGGATAGGCATTAGCTCATGAAATGATTAAAAGTTTTATACAGGAGCTACTCGGTAAGAGTATATGTGGGACAAAATTGCATCAGTAAGTCCTGTCTGCCTTCCCAATAAATGTATTGACCTTGAATAATCCATCCAGTTCCTGAGATTCTCTTTAAGTAATACAGATTTTGTCATCTCATCGCAATAGCCTTGTGTTTTTAACATAATGTAGTTAGAACTATACCTTTTTACCAACACGTGCTTTTGGGTAGTGTCTCAAATGGAGCGATAATAAGGATTTAACAGGGGAAGGGAGGAATAAAACCTATTTCCCATTTGCACCAGTTCCATTTCATGGAGATCTGCTACAGCTGTGTAATTAGCTGGCCCCTCCCTGGCCTTTTTGTAGCTGGTGGTGCCAGGGAGCCTGAGTTCTTAGTCTGGAGGACACTGGGTGAGCTGTTGGGAGAGCTGAGGTGTAGGGAAGGGGTTAGTCTGTCAATGCATCTTTGCCTGAATACTGTTTGGGGTATCGGCTCTCTGTTTTGCACAGTGTTCCTGCTGACAGAGCAGACTGGGATTTCTCAGGTAGGCTTCTGGTGGGTTGTTTCTCTGTGACTGGCAACTTATATTTGCTACGGGAACAGCTTCTTTTGGTGCCAATGTTAGTGGGTAATGCTTGTTACCTAAATAATCAAGGCAGTGTTTGGTATATTCTGGTTTGAACCAAGTGTTCAGGCTAGAAACAAAATCTAGTGGGAAGACCATACTTAATGAAGGCTGTTCTTAAGGTGGTGGCTCTTCTCAGGGTAACTTTAAAATAATTCTTTGCCTAATAGGAAAGGAGCATGTGCCCTCCCTCTGCTCTCCGGGGCTGGAAGCAAGCTGGGTGCTGCAGCTCTGAACGGGAGCAGTCTCCTGTTCCTCCCAGGCTTTGTGTGTGTTCTGGAGGTGCTGGCTGTGATCTGTGGTACAGCACCAGCAAACTGGAATTCAGGAAACTGTTTAACTCATCAGCTCAAGCTGACAACAGGGAGGGAATTCAGGGGGTTGAAAAAGAATAATGTTTCTAACCTGCAGGAGCCTTGAAGATATAGATTGATGTTCTGTCTGGGAATTAAACTCTTTCTCCTCATGATGCTATCCAGTGCCTTTTGGGCCCTTTACTGTGCAGTGATCTCACCAAGGAGAATGTCAGTTTTGGTGGCCTCAGTCTCTTCTTTGCTGCCATTACTGTACAGGCCTCGAGTAGCTATTTGAGCGATGCCCTGAGCCCTTCTTGCCTTGGGCTACCTAAAGGGCAGGCCCCTGTGCAGTGGGGTTTTGGGGATGGGGATGGGGGGGGGGCAGCTTCCTCCCCAGAACCCTTGCAGCCACCTCCATGCCCTGTCCTGTCCACATCCAACATCTTCAGGGCAAAGATCTCTGTGTATATGTGTGAGGCTGTGAGCTTTTGTGAAATCCCGGGAAGCACCGTTGTGAGGTGGTCTACGTACCCCCGTGCGGCAGCAGCGGTGTCGAGGATGCTGGTCAGCCGTGTTGGTTGGTCTAGTTTAACCTGGTGGAGGGAGCTGTTGAAATCCTGCTTGTGGGATGTGGAGGAGACATGTGAATTAGTTGGAAAGAAGAGTTGAGAAACATCCCGTCCTCTCAGGGACTTCCAAACTAAGTGCCTTTGTCAAGCTGTTTTGGCCTAGAGACAGCAGAAGCCTGTGGCTATCTGGCAGGAACAACTGAGAATTTCTTCACCTCTTTGTCCAGAGGAAATTGAAATTCTCCAACCTCGCCTTTTTTGGTTTAGATAGTCTGGATAAAGCTCTACTGCCCATGTAATCCTCCCTCAGGGGGAACAACGGGATGGAGGAGAGGATTTGTTAGGCAGGTAATTGTGTCACCCAATCTGAACCACCACCAGGAAAATCTTATATGGTGGTGGGGTGAAAAAGACCATGGAGCTGAACTTTAGGGTGGACTTGATGCCAGTTTGCATGCCATAATGTAACCTTGGCGCTCAGAGCTTCGTGGTTGCGCTCAGAAGATGGAATATTCCCTCGCTAGTGCTGTGTGGAATTCGTTCCACAGCTTCATGGCTGGAGGACTAAGTGTCGCCCCCCCCTTCCTGGGGACGGTGGGAAGGGGAGCATGTGAAGAATGTTGAAAAGATGTTCCCTAAACCACATAATAGAAATAATGGAAAAAGGAAGAGTTACAGCTCAAGCCATGATATGCCCTGTGTATGTTTCTGTGAGTGCACCCAAAATTGTTGTGGACACAAGTGCCAATATTAGCTGAAGCTACTGCTGCGTATTTAACTTACGTAGTCCTTGTTGGGTAGTGGGGCGTCCTGTATCAGTGGATTTGCAGCACATCTCCTGAAAGGGAACTCTGGGAATTCTGCTGGATGCCAGCCCCCCTACACCCCTCAAGCCCTCCACCTTTTATTTTACTGTTGTGGTAACAGCTGCTGTATGTGTACATTAGATAACATGAGGGAAACCATTCCCTGTTATAGCAGTGAATCTTTATTCAAATGGAAGTGGGTTGCACAGCTGTGACTTGGAAGACTTTGACTTATAGTATTTACAGATGGGATCACAGTGATGGTTTAGTGACATCTGCTATTTATTTTGTCTTCTATGAGACGCTGCTGTTTACTGATGGTAGGCAGCATTCCTCAGTGATTCTTGATCTGCCCATATTATTCAGTAAGTAGTCAAACCATTCAGCTTCAAGGATGAAACTAAAATAATTAAAATACCATAGAAGATCCTATATTGAATAGGGACTTTCACCATAGGAAAAATGTACAATATTCTAAGGTGTCTGTGGAGGAAGCGTGCACCTTTCCTGAAAGGAAAAGACAGATAACACTTTCTGATCTGTGCTCATTTTAGGATTGGGAGAATAAACCCGACTGAAGGTTGTATTACAAATGGGTCCCTGCAAAAGTCCATCAGCCTTTTCAGTTTTCTTGTCTGTTAATAACAGAGGAGATCCACAGCCAACTGGCTCCTGAGAGCATGAAGATCTTACCTGTTTGAGAAGAAAGGCACTATTGTTAGCAGCACTTTACTGACTCTTGTAAACTGGATTGAGTTCACTAGTTCAGAAAAATGCTAAGATTGTGGCTGTGGAGCTTTTCTATTAATAGAATCTAAAAAGGATAAAGCACAGGATAAAGTAGTAAATTGTTTCTTAGTCTCTTAGGCTGCTAGGAAAATTCCTGAAGCTGAGCACTTTCAGCACAAATTCTATTACCTGCACTGAAACACACCAACTGAAATGCCGTAATACAGTTTAAGTAATTTACAGCTTCCCTGGTTAGGCTCACAGTTCATAAAAATCCCAGGAGATGCCTGGCTCTTAGAAATAACAAACTGCAAAATAAAAGCAAAGAGGATTTTATTATGAGTTATTAGAAGAGCAACCAAATGTAGATGGGGATGCCTTTCTGTGCTGCATCTACAGTTCAGAGAAGGCTTGAATCTTGAAGTGAAATGATGCATAATTCATTGTGTTCACGTCTGGTTTTCTGCAGGTGCAGTGTGTTTTGCTAATGCTTTTTCCTATTAAATATAACAAGTAGCCATTGGTTGGGCCAAAAAACCTTGGACATTGACCTCACCTGGAAACCTTCAACTCCTGATTTTGGAAAGAAATGTCCTTGAGTTAGCAGTGCTGAAAAAGGGATGTTTATTTATCTTTTGTTTATCCCAATTAATGTGTCCCATGAACATACTGATCAATCTAGCTATCAATTTGTACTTTAGGGAGTCAAAGGAGTTTAAAAAGCAAGCTGCAAATCTCTCTGACTGTATCTGTAGGTAGTTATATTTCCATTGAGATGATAGGGGTGTGTAGGGAAGGTTGTCAACTTTCTAGAGGAAAATAACCCTCTGGACTTGAGTGTTTTAAGTACTGCTGATCTGAATTACGTAACTTGCAAGAAAAAGCAATAGCTGCATATGCTGATGTAGTTTACAATGGCTTGGTGTAGAGTCCAGAAACCAGAATTAAATGAAAAACTGAAATTAATCAGTTACATTTGGAAAAATATTTTCCAAGTGTAGTAAATTCTTTCCCCTGGACAAGTTGTCTTCTCCAATGACAAAGAGCCAAAAAGATCACTGATGTTTAGATAGAGATGGGTCTTCTGAGTTTAACAGGTAGCTGTGGTGTATAAAACTCTTCTCCACGCAGGGTAACATGGACTATTCCACGTCACAGCTGTGTTTTTGCAGATGGCACACTGACAGTTTTGGAAAAATTGTGTTTTGTGCCCACTGGTCACAGACATAGCTGGAAGTCCAGTTCTGATCCTCTGAGCCACAATAAAAGACCATAGAAATTTTTGTTCAGCCAGTTGCTGTTAGTCTGTGAATTCATCACTGTAGCTTTATTCACACAAAAGCAGTTAAGAGTCTCCTGTCTGTGCCAGAGTGCAGAATCACTACAGACATGCTTGGGTTTTCATAACAAATGCTTATCACCCTTAAATGTAGAAAGAAAATTCCAAGCAGCCAGAGGTCAGAGAAATCAAAATCAACTACTTCCAGAAGCCTGTATTCTCTTTAAGATACAGCTGAGCTGACAAAGGGTTGCCTGGTCTTCTTGGAAACAGTTCACATTTTCCCACTTACTTCAGTATTGACTTGAAGATTTTAATCAAGCTCTAAGTGTTACTTGCAGCCATGAATCAGCTATAGGTGAATTTTCCCTCTCCTCTCTAATGGCAACGAAGTTGCTTCCTACTTTCTAACCACCCCTTTGAAGAAAGATACTGATAATTAATTCGGTTTACTGAATGCACTCACTGGGTAAAACAGTACCTTCCCTCCCTGCTCCCATAGTAAACAATCTGTTCTTTACTTGAACTGAACGACAGCATACCTCAGTAACTGAAATCTATTTTTTTCTGTGAATCTGACTCTATATACTTTTCTTGTACTTAATATAAGAATCACAGTATGAGCAGCAGTAAAGCAAATTTCCCATGCTCTTCCTTTGCGATGTGACCTTGACTGAGATATCCTTTAACTGAAAAAGTTCAACCCCCAAATCTTTCCAGTCTCGGAGTTTTTGGTGAGGTATTCAAAAATGTGTCTGTAGCAGGGCATATGGTTTGTATTTAAAAAAACCCACAAAACTCACCAACAAACTTCTGATTTCACATGTAAGCTAATTCTGAAGAGGTAGGTAAGTATGCGGATATCTGCATAAACAGACTGATGTATCAAAATCCCCTATTTAAACAAAAACACCAAAGCAGTCTTCCCAACTTGTGAAAGCACTGAGTTTGCTGCTACAAAAGCAAACAAAACCATCTGGATGTGGCAGGTGTTGCAGTGTGGATTGCTCTGAGGCTTTGGAGTTAATTTATGGATGTTTGGAAACAAATACTGCTTTGGTAGTTTTATTCTAATGAATGGTGTCACTGTTGATATGGAGACTCAAGAAACCATATTTCTGTTCACCCTCTTCATGTGTACTGCTCAGATGACAGTAAGAGGCATAGCACTACTTGGTTTTGATTAAAATACATAGTTTTGTCGTATAAGATCATCCAGATGGGGCTGGCAAAATCAGTTCATGTCCTTGCAACCGATGCTGTTTTTCTGGCTGGCAAGAGTTTAGGGATCCGAGATCTGCTTTGGAGGTCGCTGTCTTACCTTTGGACACTTGTTCCTTTTGCTACCCCAGGGAAATCTATGGAAATGGTGTAAGTGGCTGGGTAGGAGCAAGTGGGTAGGATATTCTTACATTGGGATGAGATGAAATACTGATTAGTTGTGAAAATATTGTGTTGAGAAAAAGGCTGGCATCTAGTAACTGTAAGGACTAACACCCAGCATAGAGATTGCATTTTGCGTTTTTTGTTCTTCGGTACTGCTTGCTGAAGAAAAGTGTCTGAAGCTGTCTGACTACAGTACTATGAAAGCTCTTCAAATGACTGGATTGTCATAGCTCAGAGTGAAAGGGGAAATGAAGGCTTATTCTGCATATTCCTGATACTTCTGAATTGTCAACTTGGTTGGCAGCGTATACCACCTCTGAGAGAAAACATCTGTGGCTGGAGTCAGTAGACCTTTAACTTAATTGGAAAGCACTTTCTCAAACTTGGGATTCCCGGCCTACACTCTAGGAAAGAAACCTCTTTCCCACAACTAACTGCATAGTTGACATATTTTGGTTTGGACAGTGATTCTCAAGAGCAGGAAAATGAGTTCACTTTATTACTGGGTTAATTACTTCTTAAACAACCAGTCTTAGTACATACATTTTAAAAAGGCACACTTTCAAATTCAGGAAAATATTAGGCTATTAGGGAAGGAAGTATTAAGCATGTACATATTCATAGATAGGTCACTTCTGTTCTCATTCATACTAATGAGTATGTAAATCCATCTAATAAACTACCTTTCTTTTTAAAAGCTGAATCTTACTTGTTTTGAATCTTTCTAACTTCAGCTTCAAGTTCTGGATCTTTGCCTTTGCTGGAAGTGAAGGCAGACCCCTTGAATGAGAAAGGTATTTTGCTCGTTTACTACTTTCTGTAAAGTTTGTTTGCATTTCAAATGTTTTCAGAATAGATAAGTTCTGCTTTCTAATGTGTAAGTGATCAATGACTTGTCCTATGGAAGGAAATGAAATTGCTGCTGTTAATGATGTTAACAGAGTTCAATCCCTCCCACAAATACTAGAGCAAGGAAACAGCTGAGGTTGATGGATAATCTTCATAAATAGAGTTCTAACTTTAAGCAGAAACTGGTTTTGGAGCCATAACAATTTTTTCATACTGGAAGTTGTTGGGTTCTCTCATAGGTGTCCCTACTGCTTAACTCTGGAGTGAGTTCTTCTAATTATCACATTTTTGCCGATATAGCAAATTAATGTTCACATCTGAGTCATGGACAATGGAAATTATAATTTCAATGGAACATCAAGTCGGCACTTGCCTGTTAACGTGTTTATTTTCCATGTTTCTCTTTTATTCTAGACCAGTACTCATTACTGTTCATGTTCCACAACTTAATTTACCAGTTACCACAAAGCCTGTAAAATCCAAAGTAGGTGCTGATCTATTCAGTATGATATATTAGTTGAAATCACAGCAAATTGTGAATTGCTACAATTTATATAGACAAGGGTCTGAATCAAAATCTTGGATCTAAAACACACCAAGCTTGAGGATGATTTGGATTCAGATCTAAACTCTGTGGTTTGGGTTTTTCTTTAATCACATGGTGTTACAAACATCTATTTCATGTGTCTAAACTGTCCCAGCTGTGCAGAGTATTTCCTTGAACACATTGGACTTATTTTTACGCAGATGTAAATCAGGAGTAACTTTGCTGAAGTCAATGCGACTGGTGCCAGTAAATGATGTGTGAGGAAAGGTCTGTGCTTTCCATATGATGTGTCTGCATGTTAATAATACAGAAATGACATGTATTCTTTGCATCAGCTTTGGGAAAAATTTGCCTGCAAGTGCGTGAGCATCTTGCAGATAGGTTAGCAAACACAAAATATAAAGAAGTTGGAATGGCAGCTCTACAGTCGCCATCTGAGACCTTTCTAAGGCAGGCCTCAGTGCCACTGCTGTATCGTCCTTGCTTCCCCACCTCACGGGTTTCTTCCAGGCTCTGCTACCACCGATGCCTTCTCTTCACACCTTCTTTGGCCATGTCCTTCTGCACCCTGTCAGGCCACTGGATTTGTCACTGCCATTTGTCTCTCACCTTTAAGGCCATCACTCATCAGCAATTAGGAACCAGCATTATACGTGTATTTGAGGTAAAGAGAATATTAGAGCTGGATCAAGCGTTTATTTCCACTCTGGCATTCCTGATTGAATTACACAAAGTTTCAACTGAACTTGAGCTGTAAAGAAACCCAAGCTTTTCTACAGGTTGGACAGAGCTTATGACCATCCTGTGTTTTTGTCTCTGTTATGCCCCCCTCCTTCCATCTTCATTATTCTTGCATGTATAACCGGTTCTGTATTAAACTGTGGCTGTTCTTTGGTATTTTGTGTCCTGGCCAGAAGCAGGGACTCCTGGAAGCATTGCTGCAAAATCCTTTTGTAGGGTGTTCCTGTGTAGATCTCCAGGCTTGCTGAATCTAATCATTGTGTGTTTTCAGAGTCACACTGGGTGAAAATAAATTACCGTTCCTTTACTTGTGTCTTTATTTGGATGCAATTGCTTTTTTTCCCTTTCATCAAAGGAGGGGGCTTGACTTATCTGTCCTAGTGAAAGTGGTCTGACTTGCACCATATTATGCCAGCAAGGAGAAACTATAGATTTTTATTTTCTAAAGATGATATGTGGTCTCTGCACAGCTGCAGTTCCCCTGGAGGAAGTTGGTCGGACTTCTCATTGGGAGTTGTTCATTCTTACCTCTTCTAGCCAAGAACAATATAAACTAGGGTAAATCAAGGGTAAGATCCGTACAGTTACCAATTCAGTAATACTTAGCATGAAAATGTAATCCATTAAGGGAGCAGGAGAGAAAGCAGTGAGGCCCATGAAACACCATGTTCCATACTCTATCAGACAGAAGAAACTGGTGCTGCAGATAGCTCTAGGCCAGTAATAAAATAGACTGCAAGAAGATGATTAGATCTAGAAGCTCCTCTTCAGCTAAATATTAGGTCTTGGCTAAGGAACATACAAACCCTAACACCTCCCTTTAAGTTGCCATTCAAGTTCGTAACTTTGAGGCAGGCAAAGATGAGCAGTCGTAGACTGCCTGCCCTTGAGAACCACAGTATTTTAAAGCTTGCAGACAGTGTGAATCCTTTAAGGAACAGTGGGGATCTTCTTTTTGTGTACATAAAATACATGACTAGTTAATGACTTTTGAGAATGTAGGCAAATTTTGTAGCAGTTATCAGTTGTTCTTTCAATCTCTTAAGAGCAGCCTAAACACAGAAAAAGCAAGTCTGTTTTGGCTCTAGATTTTTATGATATCTATGATACATCATATATGATTCATCACAGGTGGATCATATTCAAACTGATAACCTGTTTATGCTGTGCCAGAACACAATTTTATTTAAAAAGTGTTCTGCTTACATATTACAGATAAAAAAAAAGGAGAAGAGAACTGAGGAAAACTCAAGGGTAAAAGGCACCCTACAGAGTGATTGGGGAAACTCATACAACCCTAAAACTTTAAAGCTAGGTACTCTTATAGTGGTTAGATAATGGACTCTCACACCGACAACTAAGGTAATCCAAGTTAGGGATTAAAGGTTTAAATTAGAAGGCTGTTGATTGCTGAGAGTCATGTTTCCCCCAGACTTAACACTTTCTCTACTGGAATTTTATGTATGCTTAACAGTAGATAACTTCTGGAATACATGTCCTTTCTACTGGTGGCACCAGGTCACCTTCTCCTTTATCTGGAGTTCAAGATTCAGCCTAAAACCTCACATCTGTCTGTACTACTTCTGCAGGGATTGTTAGATGTAGTCTCAAAATTCAGTGGTTACATTTATTTGTAGCATTTTTCTCTATTTTAAATAGTTCTCTATCACTTCCAGAGTTTAAGTTTTAACAGTTTATGGGTGTGACTTTACTATAGCCAAAGAACAAGAACTTAATTGGATTCTTGTGCGAGGTTGTCAGCCTTGCTGAAAGAGCTTGGAGTATCTCTTGATTGACAAGATTTTTAGGCTTAGAAATGAGAAGAAGAAAGCAGAATGTTGAGTAATGGGCAGCAGCGCTTTACGAAGCTGTGTATGCAATACAGATACTGTATGGAAAAAAAATACTGCATTTGTCTATTGTTTCTTTGGGTGTTCTGTGCATGTGAAAACATGGTATTATGTTTCATTTCCATCTGTACAAGGCTGTTATGCTTTTGAGCTAGGGAGAAAGGAATTGTACGATAAATGGAGCTTCCTATGCCTTTTTGTATTTGCCTTTTCTCAAAGGTTAGGACTTGAACAGTGTTGCAAGAAGCAAAGCTTTGACTGGACTTAAGCAGTAAGAATGAGCTGTTCTTTATCATATTAATTTCAGTTGACTCATGTCACTTCACCTCCCAAAACCAATGATGGTTGGTTAAGATTATATCCAAACCAGTCATAAGTTACCAATGAATCAGTAACAGAATATTTTGGGCTGGTAGACAAAACCATCTCTTGCTCCATATTTAGTTAGCTTGGATCCTCTTGTGGTTCAACAATATTTTACAGAAACAAAACATTCTCAACTTCAGGCATTGTCCAGTTTCCTTAATAAAACTTTTAGCGCAAGGAGGGCAAAGTGTTTAGCCAATTTACAGCTTCCTTCCTCTTAGAGCAGCTAACAGACATATGTCTTGCATACTCTGTGTTCAAGACTTTCCACTGTCATTTATTTTTATCTGGTAGATGTTGTGATATTAAAAGCATGGTAGGCAGCAGATAAATCATGATATCAACTCCTTGTCATGCTAATCCTCTCTGCTTTTCCAACTGGGAGAAGAAAAGATTGAAGTATTTAGGTATGGAAGTCATGCTAAGGAACATATCCTTCTTGGTTGGAGTATGTTCTATTTTTCTCAGGTAAACTTGTAATTTGGTTGAAATATTGCTGTTGAGAAGCACTATGGTATAGCTTTTAGACAAATTAGTGGTAAGGAACAACATTTAGAAAAACCTTGAAAAATGTACCTCTGCCTTAGCAGTGTCAGTTTGCTGTAGAAACATTAATGTATCATATCTATTTTGTGTTTTGATGGATATGTTAACAATGCTGTCATTGTTTCTACATGTCTGACAGCTACATCAAAGAAGTATCTGAAAACTGAGGTGTTCCTAAAACTAAAAACCCCACAACTAAATAAAACACTCTGCTAAACTGTCATAGAAAATCCAAGTAATCCGTGCTCGGCAATAAATAAGCCCAAAAGAACTAAAGTGAAAGTCAAGTCTGTGGCCTTGTTCAGAGCCTGATCTTGTGGCTTTGGCACTTACTTAATGTTTTGCTATTATATTGCATTTTTGATTCATGGTTTATGAAATGCTTTACAAAGGCAAGTAATAATAGTCTGATTTTTTTGGGGGGTGAGGACTGAAGAAGCACCAAGAGATAAAATGGCTTGTCTGTGATTTAGTCTGTTCATTGTAGGTAGAAAGGGTAGAGTCCTGGCTCCAAATATTGCCTTATTTTTTAGGTAGACCCGGTCCTTTTAAGGAAGGAACGTTGCAGGTATATACCTCTTGCAAACTAAATGTATTATTGTTCTCCTCTATTCTTCTAAGCTCAGAAGTGGAGGAGAACTGTGTGAGACCTTGAATTCAGGTCTTGCCCTGAAAGACCTAAAAACCCAATCAGTACCACACTGTTTTTCAAAACTTGAGAGAATTAATGGCGTGCAGAGCCAAAACAGCTCAGCCCATGCTTTTGCCTTGGAACACCATCCTAGATCCCATTAAAAATGACCTTCAGCAAAGATTTTTTTTTAATGGAAACAAAGAAGGTCATAATTTAGTTTACAAAACATCCTCAAATGTTTTTAACAAGAAAATCCACATGCCAGTTTTGAAGGATTCATACCGTTTCTCTTGCTGTGTCCTTACTTTGTTAATGAGCCGGGCCTTTTTCAGCCATGACTAAATCTTTTTGTAGGAAAGAACATTTGGAAGGATGACGCATGTGGTTAAAAAACAAGAATGAGTTTCTGGAGTCTTGGGTTTAATTCCCAGCATTGCCACAGACTTCCTCTGTGACTTTGGACAAGCCACCGCATCTCTGTGACTAAATTCACTGGCTGTAAACTGATGCTAGTGCAATTTCTCTTCTTTAGAGGCAAGTTGTGAGGAGAACGTATATTTAGGTATCAACTGCAGCTGCAGAGGACTTAAATGTTTAGCTTTCCAAAACACATGAATCCGAAAGAATTATTTAAAGGTGTGGCCATTTTCTATGGACTGTCTGGATAATGGGAAAATGCCACAAAGTAATTGGAGTCATTTGTGCCAGCAGTCTGTGGTCCTTTGGCATCCCTTTCTGTCAGGCAGCTTTGCAGCCGAATGTATTTCCCTACCTGGGAGCCTGACTCCAAGCCAGTGACAGCAAACCCATGGCAGACGTGTCGGAGTCGGCCAGCGGTGCTGCTCCGAGTAAGCTGTGGCTGGAGCTGTGCTGTAGATGGCAATAGTGATGGACCTCAGGGGACTTTTGTCGGTCAGGAAGGCCTGGCCCTCCTGAGGTGCTGTAAGAGGTGGCTAGGGTAGGTGTCATCCAGAAGGTCAAGTGGCAGATAGATGGTGCAACGACAGAAGAGTAACTTAGCCCAGGTATCAACGACAGTCTGTGCTAGATCTGATGGGGGACAAATTTTTTTATGACCCCAGGCATGCATCTTAAGTAGAAGGCAGCTTCTCCAGGCATACTGAATTCACATAAAACCTTTGCTCTTCTGCTTTCTGAACAGATAAACAGCGAGTTACGTTTGCCAAGGACCCTGAAAAATTCCCTTGTTCATCTAGTCCAAGCCATATTCATGGCTGAATACGTTTAGACTGACATTTGTCGTATTTATCCAGATTGCTTTTTAATGTGGTCAAGCACCCACCGAGAGCATCAGCAGCCTGTGGTGGGCAGCTTTTAATTCTGCTTAGGTGCTTGGCCAGCCTCTCCCTCCAGGGAAGGGAGGAGAGTGAGCGATTGCCCTTTGGCCGCTCACCTAATGCTCCTTTTCCTCAGCCCAAGGGGAGGTGAGAAGACCTCAGCATGGCATCTACTCTCCCTCCTCTCTGTGAGACAGAGGGCAGGGAGCAAAGATTAAGCTTTTTTTTAAAAATGGCTTCGCTGTTTCTTTTCTTCCTCCCATGCTGATGAAATTTGGTCGAAATTAGCCATCTCGCTGCCGGCTTTCCAGGCCACTACACACAACAGAGAAACAAAGCTGTGGCTTACGGTTGCTCTGCTTGAGCTCACAAGAACCAAAATGTGATTTGCAAGAGCCAGGTCCCGGAATCCAAGAACGACAACAATTTGTACACAGGGGAGGAAGAGGATGTGGAATTGGTGGGATGGGTTAGAAGGGGATGGGCTTTGTTAAATATTCTTCCAAATGCTATAATCTGTGCAAAAACTGTATCAGGGAGCTATTTTCCACAATGAAATAGGAAAATATTTCATAGGTGCCACCCCTGTCCATATTGTTGTTCAGTTCCACTGCATATAAACAATATCTGTAACATGGAATAATTGTATGCTTCTGACAAAAATAACCTGTAAGGGTAAGATTCTCTGACTTTCCTAGTATGACTAGAAGCCACAAATATAAAATATTGCATCAGAGACTTTGGAGTCCAGAAATCTTCACTCTTGGGTTATAGAAATATGATGTTCAGATAAGTCCTTGGTAAGAGCTGGAACTTGCTGGGCCTTAATTCTTCCACTTTACAGGGGTGTGAGAAAGTCTGATTAAAATGAAATACCTGTTCTTTAGAGCTCTGTTGTTTTATTTTGTTTTGTTTTTTAATCTCTTGTATTTTCAAAGTACTTGGAAGAGTTTTCTTATAACTAATATAGAGTGTCTAGGTTTCCTTAAGTGTGTAAGAATTGGTTCTCATGGCATCCCATTTAAAAAAAAAAAATCTCAAAAAATTCTGATATAGGTGATTTTTATCAAAGGATCCTAATCAACTGATATTATCTTCTGTGTCTTCTCAGCTCCACTGTGTTTAGAAACAGCATTGTTTTTTTTTTTACTTCTGGAGTACAACAGTCTCTTCTATTATTCTTGATTCTTCATCCACAATACACTGTGTGTGACTGTCATTACAGCTGCTTTGGGGATTTTTTTGGTGCAGCGCCTACTACGGTGAGGGTCTTTGCTCACTGAACTCAAATGGAAACTCTGCAAATTCCCCTCCATCAGGTTTCTCATCCCTAACAATTCCTTCTGCTATCAAGAAATCTCACATAAAGGTCCACGGTGGAAAGGGACTAATGGGTTGTACTGCTAGTATGACAATTCTTTAATGTTCTCTGGTATTGCTGGGTGATCTTTTACGACAGATTTAAAAGCTACTGGCCAAGTGGTGTGTAGAAGGCAAAGAACAGCAAGGGAAATGTATTCTGCTACAAAGCAAGCAGAAGCCACTTAAAATGTGACACAGAACTTGGAAAAATTCTTTTTTATTCTGGTAAATTGCCTGTTTTGGATCATGGTTTATTGACCCCTCCCACCCACTTCTAGATACACACAAAATTTTGTTTTTCATATTCAAGGGTTTTTCTTTTGCAAAAGTCCTCATAATAATTAGAAATAAATGGCTTCCTAATGACCTTTTTCCTTGGAAAACAATGGTTTAAATTAAAGGAAAAATGTTTTTGCCCAACATACAAACAAACATACAAGAGTTCCATAAAACCCCAAAGTTGGGAGGAAGTAGAACTGCCAGTGGTTTGAGAAAACCACAGCCAGGTTCTTGTGTCCCTATGAAAAGTATTTTTTTCTCATTAGACTGGCTTGTTAAACCCTTGTATATTCCAAATGTGTACTATTTAACTGTTTGCTTTTAGCGTGATTTCTCCTTTTAAAGATGACAGTATTTAAACCTAGCAACATCTTGTTTTAAGATCAACAGTTTAACAAGAGCAAAATCTGCCTCCCAGACTCAGCTGCCTGCCTTCCTTCCAAAATACTTTGTTCTGAAGAAGCTGATGGCAGTGATAAATGTAAGAGAGTTAGAGCTCTGCAGTTATTGTCAGCAAGTTAGCTTTATGGTTTGGGGATTAGACCTTTGATGTCTTATCAAGTTTCTGTCCTGCGTGAATCAGTTGCTTACTTGATTTAAATTATAAAAAGAAATGCCCTGTTGTGATATTGTCTCATACTGTGTCTTCGTCATTTGAGATGCCCTCCGTGTTCTTTAGTTCCCTGGGAAGAGAAGGCAACCAGCCATATGGAGAGTGGCCAGTTGCCTGCTGATCGTGATAGGCATTAATAGAGTTGCATAGAAACTCAGATATAGAAAAGCCCTGTTCAGCTGAGCCGTTCTGTCCCCCCACAAAGGGAGATTGTTCCCTACAAGTCTGTAACACAACATCCAGTGCTGTTTTGCTTCAGCATTTGAGGGGGTCCCCCTATTCCTCTAATAAATTCTTTCCTTTTCACCGAGGTAAGACCTTCTTATGAAGTTGTCTTTTTGAGATCCCCCAGTGGAATCGCTGCTGGACTGGTATGGAGAGCTGGTGGCTGCCTGGGTGTGTGGTGGAAAGAGAGCAGAGGTGAGCTAGGGAGGAGGTCTCCCTTTCGTGATTCCAGGGAACAAGGCGGATAGCAATACCTTACCCTGGAGGTGACTGTTTGAGACCATCTAGAGGCTAATTTTCAGGCTTTCCTGTGTCCTATGCACTGTACCAGTGGATGAGGAGGTTTCTGGCCTTTGTGACAGAGGTTCAACCTCATGCTTCTTATTTTCAGTTATAGGTCATTGCTCTTAGTTTTATTGTTTTAAGCTACCTCAGACACTTTAAGGGTGTGTGTTGATATTCTTTAATCCTAAAATAAACCCCTCAAATATAGAAATGTTGATCTGGCTTAGATTTTATTTGCATTTTAAAATAGCTTTTCAACATTTTAGAAGCCAAAATATTTTTCATGTGAGCAGCCTTTGAACAAGATTAAAAAGTAAAACGTGTCTATTTTCCCAAATTGTAGCTGTGGTTATTAAAGACACCAACCAGGCAGATTAGCTGTGTGTGAGGGAACTGGCTAACGGGATGGTTGTGCTAGCCCACTTGTATTCTGAAAGTTGGGTCAGTACTCATGAAAAGCTTAAGTAAACTAGAGGATAATTCAATACATAGACAATGCATCCCACTGTTTCTCTGTTTATTTTCTCCCTGTGTGACTTCTGGCAACTGAGAAGAAACACTATAAATGACAGCAACCCGCCAAAGAAAAGATTATGAATAACAATACCACAAGAATGAAGGGCATAAAGTTACCAGTGACTTGGGAAAAATGCAGCACACTGGACACATGACACATCTAGAAACTAGTGGATTGCAGTGCATGCAGAACAGAATGCCTTCAGATTAGAAACCCTTGCAATGTGTGTTTCAGTACAAATTTATGGTAGATTGCTTTGTCTCTGGTAACCCAAGGTCTGTTCATCTGTACCTGTGTTACCTTTGCTGGTAATACTCTGAAATCAAGAGAAGTAATGCTGCTGGACACAGAGAAAGAAAACTATATGTTGACTGAAGAAATAAAAAGGCTGAGATCTCTCTAATGAGCAGTTGTACATACATACCAAGGACATCGCCTTCCTGATAAGAGTTGTGTTTTTCTTTACCGCATTTTTAACAGTGCTGCTTTCAGCACTGTACTTAAGACTATCATGCTTTTCATCCCAATCTACAGTTCAATTTTCAGGCAACACATACAGCAAGCTGATACTGTAAGTTTGGATACCATTTAACTTTTTTTGGTGGTGCAAAATGAAAGAAACCAGCTGTTTATGTTAAACTGGAGTTCAAAGTAACTGTAATAATCACAGGAAGGTTTTTTTGATCCCTGAAAAGCCAGGTAAACTATTTTTTTGGAAGAAAAGAAAAAAGTTGCAGTCTATTTGTCCTTGCTGTGATGCACTTATATTACTTCTAAATATCAGCCATATTAAATGTGTGGATTGTTTTCATCTATAGTGAATACACGAGACTCGGTTTGCAGAAATGAGTGGTTATGTCAAATATGGAAGACCCCTAATCATGGAAGGGGATGAATGTAGTCAGATAATGGGCATTTTAGTGTCACTGACAGCGTTTGTCCTGTCTTGAAAATTAAGACCATAAGTTCATTTTTCACTCTGTGGGGTCAATTCCAACAAATCGTTCATACATTGTTTCTGATGCTTAATCTTTGCAGCTTCTGGCATGACTCATTTGAAGTGAGTGCTTTATGCTTCCAAAGATTATACTGTAGGAATATTCAGATGAATCGGTGAAAGGTCCTTCTGAAAGGGTAGTTCACCAGGGCTGAGTGCTACTCAACAGGAGCCCAAACCTGCTTCTATTAAGTCTGTCTATTTACCTTGGTAAGGATAGAACCAGATCCTAGAATTGCGCTATTCAAGAGAATAGCCCTTCAGAAGGTATGATTGCACTACCTTGAAGTTTCTTTTCAAGGCAAAGCCAAATGGAGAGGGGAAAAAAAGGAAGATTTGGACCCCTTGTTCTTGTAGTGTTTCCTGGTATACTATACTCGGAATGCTTAAAGAGCACAGAATGCTCTTTTGCTGTAACTTCCCCTACACCTCCAGAAACCAAAGCAATTCAGTTACTTTTTGATCAAAACTATAATAAATAGAACTGGCACTCTTGAGCCTCTTACAGGGTCCATTTCCTTCCCACCTCCAAACCCTTCTCTAAATTGGTTGTGGTTCCTCTGCCTCTTAAGTCCCCCAAATAATTCATCCATAGCAGATTAAAAATACTGAAATACTGTCGAGGCACTAGATCACCTGAAATCTCTTTAACTTAGTGAGCTGTTGGGAGAAACTTTTTTTTTGTGATATGGTAATGATGAAATTTGGGATTGCATGTGTAATAAATTGATGTCCATACTTTCTTCAAAGCAGGAAAGAACATGCCACTCAGTTTGCTTCAATTTCAGTTCAGTCCTTCGTAGTTTACATGGTTGCACAACTGAGATGTTTTGCCTTTTTTAGTCACTCGTGAAGCAGCAGTAAAAATAAGTGACGAATGTGCTGACATTCAGCCTCTCTATTCTTCCATCAATACAGCAAAGTAGAGCTCACTTAAAAAAACCACCTGTTAATGCAATAAACATTTAAAAAATAACATGCCAAAGCAAAACATATCAATCAAAGCACAACTCTGTTTAATAGTAAAATTTCTGTGCTGGTGTAACAAGATGATACTGTAGTTTTGGCAGTGAGTCTCCAAGAGCCCCACTGCACTCTGGGCACTGAGGGAGTAAAGCACAACACTGCCCTAGCTGAGAGGTAAGTTGGAGCTGACTTTGGGTACTGACCCAAGAGCGATTTTAAAAAAAAAAAAAAAAAAAAAAAAAAAAAAAAAAAAAAAACAAAACAACCAACCAAAAAAACCCCCACACCCAAACACCACCACCACAACAAACCCCAACAACCCCAAACCCCACCTTCCCACTCAGTGAAATTGCACAATGTAGCTGTTTCTTTCAACCATCCTTGCTAAAGTTTACATGGAAGAGGTCTGATGTTGTAAGCTACACATGAAGAGTTTTAGGAAATATAATGAGGCAAAGAGGGGGGTGGAGGGGGATCTGTGTTCAGATATTCAACAAGGTCCTTTTCAATGACACTGTCTCAGCAGCATTGGAGACAGTTGTCCCTCCTGTGTGCCCCTGCAGATGCAGAGATACTCACTGGAGACCTTTGGTAAAGTTCTTTTTTGAAACCTAGAGCCCACGTCTATTTTAGTCATCTGGAACCTGGGACTTCAAATGCTTCTCCCCCTTTGTTTTTCTTTGACACTATGAGCTGAGTTAATCTCATAGGACTTCAACCATTTAGAGGAGAGCTAGTTGGTCAGACTCTCCAGTTCATAAAGTGGAAGGGACATTTCTAGGATGTGATCTATCTTATCCTAAGTCGGGTGAATCTTATCCTAAAGGTGCCAATTTCTAGTTTCGCTAGTCTATGCAGCTAGCTCCACGTTATGAAATCATGATCATGGCTTGCTGCCCTGGAGAGTGCTGGAGTACTAATTTTTTTGTGTGAACAGGGATAAATGAACTTTCAAGAACAAGTGTTTGGTTTTAGATGTCTGAGAGAACCTCATTCAAATCAGTAGTCTGCTCACTTGTCTGGTAGTGGTGGTTATAATGGGAAGATTCAGATTTACACCAAGAACCTTTACAATTGAAAAGAGACACAGAAACATTTTGATGAAGTTCTTTGTAGTAAGTGCAAATAGCATTGCCCACTATAATGGCAGGAGTGGGCACATTCTAGCTCATCAGAATAGGATTTGATTAGTCCTGTGTGTGATGGCTTTCTGTGTAAATTCTTCCACGCAGGCTTAGCTTTAATGGTGATGTCCTGTATGTCTGGACAAAGAAGGAGGTCACAGTTTGAAGTAGGCAGCTCTGGGCTTGTCCTGGAAGAGTGGTGAAGGACTGTGTTGCTTCAGTGGGACAGCACAAGGTGAACTGATCTGTTAAAGATAAGTACAGCAGTTATACAGAGTTGTCATTTTGAAGGTATCTTCTGGTATTGTCCTCAATAACTCAAAGAATAAGGATAAGGAGAACTTGGGTTTTCCATACATTTCAGTGCTAGGGTTGAATGCTTTTCCATGGCATTGGGGTGAGGGTAGAGTTTGTTCTGTAAATGTACCTTCTGCTTCATTCCTTGGCAGAAGAGTGATGAAATAGTGAAAAAATGAGTGGTGTTTTAATAGAGCAGATTAACTGAGACAGACTAGCTGGTTAGAGTACTCTCTAAGGTAGACTGTAGCATGTTGATATTTAAACATCATTGCCTTTGAAATATACATGGGAATACGACTTTACATATTATAGCCTGCCTGTGTGGATATATATGCACACACAGATATACACATGCATATGTATCACTATTTTGTAACTCATTTTCCCGTTGTAGACGAGCCCGGAGGGAACAAAATTTTCCTAGCTTGGCGATTTCCACATCTGCCCTTCAGGCAGCTATCAGACAGAAACAGGATGGCTACATAAATCACTGTAAATCAGCACATTTTTCAACAGCACAAAGCCCTAAGCACAGAGCCACTTTAGAGTGCGCTGCGCCATAGTTTGTTCGCAGACCTCCCATGCCAGCAGCGGGGAAGTCAGACTGTTCTATTCAACATCTTACAGTAACCAGATGCAGGATAAAGAAATTGCCTTTCAAAGCTGTAGTCTGCAGTAGGCTTTTCCAAGCAAAACAGTGATGTCTAGCATCCATCTTTTCTGCTTGTTTTCCAGACCTTTTGGGCCCTCAGCCCCCCAAGATGAGGTGTTACTCTCCTGTTTTGAAAGCAAGCTTGAGATTCATTTTAGATTCTGAAGCAGTAGTTTTCACTTGGTCAGAGGGAAAGTCTGTATAGCAGTTATAAGGGGTCCCCAAAAAGTAACAGAATAGAAACCTGTTGTCAGTATGTCTAAATACCTAGTGTCAGGGGAGGGTATATAGGTCCAGTGGAAATTGAAGGGGTCTATAAATTGAAGAAAGGTTGAAAACCTCAGAACAATCCAAATCCATGAACCTGAAGGTCTTTCTTTTTCCTAGTGCACAGACTCTAACTGATCTCACAGAAGAGGATGGAGTTTCACAGCCAGAAAAGCAGCAGCTTCTGGGTCTCCAGCTGTAGTAGGAAAACTTACATTAGGGCAAAGTAAAAATAGGTTTAGCATAGTTATGAGTTATGTTTTGTGTGCAGCCTGTTTGTATTAAGGATGTCTCTACAGGACTGCAAGTAAACTTTCTTAGAGATAAGCTGTCCCAAATTAAAAAAAAAAAAAAGTTGGTGAACACTCCCCTGCCTTGCTCAGATCAATCAGACAGTGGCCTCTGACCAAAGACAATCCACAGCTGTGCACTATATTGTGAAATGTTTAAAAGGCTGTGAGCCAGATTCAATAACTAATCTTTACGCCTCAGCCTAAGTACATCTGTCATCAGCTTTTCCTCCAATGGAGAGAGATGTCTGCGCTCCCCATGACCACACTGTACCAGTGGTCTCGACTCTTCTGCTTTCTTGCACTGGCAATTTAGCTTGTAGATGTTTCCAGTTGTTGACTCTCTTGCCATGCAGCATTTTTCTCCCGGTGTAATCTGTGATCTGCTTAGGTGGAAAAAGAGTTGCTCTTGCACTACGGAGGGTGGGATCACAGGTTTGTGTGTTGGAAATGCCCACGTGTGTGTGTGACTCGGTTCCACCTGAAGACCTCCTCAGCCCTAGAAGTGATGCGATGGCAGAACGTGGACCAGAGGGAATGACGCTGAACCCCTGCATAAGAGTGGATAGCCTAAGGTGAAGAGAAGATGTGTTATGCCATAGCAGTGAACAAGTTTATGGACATGTTATCTTGATAAATGGTTTAATAGCACAGTAAAGAAACCATTGGATTCCTACTCTTGAGGTACTGGAAAAACTTTCTCATAGACTGCAACATGTTCCTTGTGGTTGAGGAAATAAGCATCCTGACCGTCCACAGCCCAGATGTGGGACCAGTGATGAAAACAAAGATGAAAGATAAAGTGTAGCAGACTACTACATACTGTGACAATTCTAGTTTTACCAAACTCCAGTAATAGACAGAGGAAAGATCACTGGGACTGCCAGCAGTATAGGGGGGCACATTTCAACCATTAAGAGCCTTTGGTGTCTGAGACAATGAAGGAAAATACTGGAATTCTGTGGTGCCTGAAACACATGACAGTAAATAATATTTTATCAATGCTTATATCTGTGAAGTGGGTACATGCAGTTTGTAGTGACTTTGGTTTTATTAACTGAGGTAAACTTAATCAATAATTTTTCTGATATAGTCCCATTATCATTCTTTCTTCTCAGAAATACTACATGGGAATTTAAAGCAGTGCCTAGTATAGAACAGTAGGCCCCTTGGAAATTGGGTGTTGTAAAGTATAATGCTTTGGAAAGACTGAAATAAATTGGAGACTTTAAAAATTTTTTGTGATATTAGAATGTAAAGTGGGAGATAAGTTAAAGCAACTCTAGTTGAGGAGTCATGCCTGTTAGTTTGTAGAATAAGCTCAAATTTGTAGTAGAAAACAATTTTCTGAAACGTGACTAGGCTGGTTTCTGTGCTATTAGGGGCAGGAACACCTCTCTATTAAAAGTGGTTTGCTTTTTAATAGGGTTTAACCATAATTGTCCAGTTTTTGCTGGTGGTTCAAAATAGTTCTACCTCAGGTTGGTCAACTATTGTTGGCTTAATCTCAGTTGCTATGAGCATTCAACAGGAATGCTGCTTCAAGCTTGTCTTTCAGTGAATTACATGTTTGTACAGTAACAGATTTGTTTGTTAAATGAACTTAAAGATAGAAAGAGATGAGCCGGTGTTCAGGGTGAGTTGCCTTCTGGTCCATCTAGAGCCATCTTTGTCTCTAAACTGTCCTATTTTAATCAAAAGGAATATTTTTACAGGAAAGTACAGCCCTAAGATGTGCGTCAGTGTGATCCCAGTTTTTGTGTCACTGACTCTGCTTGTTCCTGTTTAAACAAATAGCAAATCCCATGAGAAATCCCATAGTCCTTGCTTGTTCCAGCATTTCTATTGCTTTTGCCATAAATTTATCGATTGTTTTGGCATTCCTGCTCCATGTGAGCAAGCAATGCTGATTTGGACTTGTATCATCCTATGCTGCTGTAGTAAAGATGACAATGGAATATTTTCCAAATGTCAGTCACATACTTTCTATCTGGTTTTTGTAGGTACATTTGCTAGTCTCTCCTGTATGCTGTCTTTTCTTGCAGTTGCTTGCCTTTTTGTCCTTCCTGCTCTTAAATCCCTCAGTTACACTAGGTTGGTGGAAACTGTTTAAATGTGCAACCCAAATTCTCCAGTGAGGTTTGGCTAACCAACAAGCTATTCAAGTGGTTTTGTCTCCCGGGTATGTCTTCATCCTCTGCTTTTCCAGGTTGCTTGAATATCCTTGAACCCATAATTTACCCTAATCTCCTCTAAGGCTTTGAAATAATAAAATACTTAAATAGAACTCTTTGGATAAATGCCCTTTAAAATATAGCTTTATCAGTGAACTATCACGCTCTCAAGGGAGTGGATTTTGTTCCTTAGACGATTAAGGGATTTTCTGTCCACTGTGTTACTGTGGTTTGTCCACTGTGATCAGGCATACCCATCTTAACTCCTGCAACAACTCAAAACAGAAAAGATGAGGAAAGTCTGGGAGAAAAATGGGACAGAGGCTAGACTGTTGCTGTGTGTGATTTTTTTTTTTTCTTTTTCTTTTTTTCTGGTGCCTGGGTTCAGTTCCCTGATCTACCACATGATTTTCTGTGGGTCATGAAGCCTTCCTGTGCTTTTGAAAAATAATTCTCTGCTCAATGGGGATATTGCGGAGGATAAATTAAGGGTGGCAAAGTGCCTAGCCATTAGAGAGGGGTAGTCTTACACACAGAGAAAGGCTGTACTCAGATCCTTACTTCACAAAATAGGAAGAGGGAGATCACTTGACTTGCCATCACCAAATCCACAGGGGAAGTCTGAGGCAGAGCGGGGGACTGAATCCAATTTTTCTGCCAGAGGCCCCATGTGGTCCATTTTTCCTTGGAAAATCTTTTTCACAGAGTCCTGCACATGCCTCCCAGGAGAGAAAGGGAGACTTGGAGGACCTCCCTGAGGACCCCGCGCTGCAGCTCATCAGGGCACTGGGGCAGGCCCTGGAGACCAACAGAATCTGGAGAGTGGTCAGCATCATGGAAGCCTGTCTTCACTGTTGTTCGTTTTGCAGGTGAAGGGAGATGGCATCAGGTTTTCTCCCTTCCCACTTAGCTCAGCTAATTATTAATTTCTGTAAGCAAGAAGGATCTGCAAAACAGCACCGAAATGGGGGGAAAAGGAACATCTCTTCTCCACTTTTGGAGCTCTATAGTTAAATTCCAGGAAGAAAGGGTTTTGGGGATTGTGTGTAATTTGTGAATAATTTGCTTCTAAAGCTAATTATTGTTAAAAATGAAAAATTGCTCAGAAATGTCAGGAAAAGGAAGCTTTCCTTTTTATGTTACTGTGCCACTAAAATATAAAATTTCTGGTCAAAATCCTACCATATGACTATTATTTTAAAGTGATACCTTTGAGATTGTCTCTCCATTTTCAGGCATACTCTCCAGAAAGATGTCTGCATTTCTTCATGTTAAGTGATAGGAAATGCAAATAGACCACAGTTTAAGTATGAAGATTATGGAGATTTATGACTCTATACATTTTTTTGTGTAATAAAATGCAGGGAAACTATATGTAGCAAAGTTTTCTGATTTGTTTAGGTTGTACTACTCTTCACTGTTCAAATACTACTGTCCTCTTTTTTTTTCTTGACATTTTGCTCCTAGTAGTCTTAGTTTGTAATCTGAAGTTCAAAATTTTTTGTACTCAAGGTTTAAGATGATGAAGTAGCACCAATGAAACCAGTGCTTCAGCTGGATGAAGACCTTTTCTCAGGTGCCTCCTAATGCTTAGAAGAATGATTATCTCCTGGTAGCTATATTCCTTGCTTAGTTTTGTGCTTATTTAGAAACAGTAAAGGATAGACAAATTCATCTGAGGACTTACTGAGTTCACCTCCTCCCTAGTCCCTGCTTTTCAGGAGCTCAGAAGATAAAGTACTAGCTTTGGTTTTGGCTGTCTTTGTTTTTGGCAGGCATGCAGCAGCATCAGAACCAATGAGTTTTTTGGCAGCATGTTTCAGGGTGAGCAGCTCCTGCTTTTCACAGTGCCAAGGATGATGCCAAACTTATAAGCCTTGCCTGCAGTCTTGGGGGTGGAGGCATGAGCAGTTAGAACAGTTTCAGTGTGGCTTTGTGGCAGTCTAGAAAGGGGACCGTCTCTTGAAATTCATAATGGGAACAACCTAAATTATTTCTGTCAGCCTATCACCTCTCACTGTCTTCTGGAGGAGATGAGATGGAATTCCTGAGAAAGGGGGAATGTGTGGTGCAATGGGCAGAACCAACAGGGTTTGTGCAGCAGGGACTTTGCAGGGCTCTCCAGTGTGAGAGGAGGACATGAACTGCCCTGTGACAGTCCAGAAAAAAAATACTGTAGCCCATGAGTGACCCACACTGGTGCAAGGACAGCCCCCAGGGACTTGGCCTGTGGGCAACCCATGCTGGGGCAGGGACACCCCTGGGGGTTTGCAGTCATGGGCAACTCATGCCAGGGCTCAAAGCATGCTCAAAACAGCAGTCAGAAGTTTTTTGTGGTTGGTAACAAATAAAATTATTTGGCTCCAGAATGTTTTGCACATAGCCTGTTTCAGGTTTTGTCTTTTCTTCTCGTCCATGGTGGGGCACTTTAGAATGGCAGCTGAGCCTCATAGAATCATCATAGCATCATTTAGGTTGGAAAAGACCTTTAAGGTCATTGAGTCCAACCGTTAACCTAGCACTACCAAGTACAACACTAAACCATGTCCCTAAGCACCACATTCACATGTCTTTTAAATACCTCCAGGGATGATGACTCCACCACTTCCCTGGTCAGCCTGTTCCAGGGCTTGACAACCCTTTTGGTGAAGAAATTTTTCTTAATATCCAATCTAAACCTCCCCTGGTGCAACTTGAGGCCATTTCCTCTTGTCCTATTGCTTGTTACTTGGGAGAAGACACCAAGACTTCTTTCAGGTGGTTGTAGAGAGCGATAAGGTCTCCTCTCAGCCTCCTTTTCTCCAGGCTAAACAGCCCCAATTCCCTCAGCCACTCCTCACAGGACTTGTGCTCCAGGCCCCTCACCAGGTTCATTGCCCTTCTCTGGACATGCTGCAGCACCTCAATGTTCTTCTAGTGAGGAGCCCAAAACTGAACACAGTATTGGAGGTGCAGTCTCACCAGTGCTGGTACAGGGGGAATGATCACTTCCCTGCTCTTGCTGGCCACATTATTTCTGACACAAGCCAGGATGCTATTGGCCTTCTTGGCCACCTGGGCACACTGCTGGCTCCTGTTCAGCCGGCTGTCAACTAACATGCCCAGGTCTTTCTCTGCCGGGCAGCTTTCCAGCCACTCTTCCCCAAGCCTGTAGCGTTGCATGGGGTTGCCGTGAGCCAAGTGCAGGACTCCATTGTGCATGTTATAAGAATGGTCTCACTGGAAAAACTGCAAGCTTATAACATTTCCCTTTTCAATCTTGGCATGTATTTTTATAGGCAAGCATATGGACAAATACAAATATTTCTATAAAATGTGTCTGAAATTTCTGCTTTGTTGATAAGTCTTTAGATTTTGAATATGAGCATTGTGAGAATAAGTGATCTGTTGTGTTCATAAGGTGCTTCATAAGATTCTCCTATCTCGCTCATTTTCTCATCAGACCTCTTGCACTGAGGCCATTGGAGATATTATGGGTACAACTTTAGACGAGTATTGATGTTCATAATCCTGTTTGGATCTTAGAACAGCCTTTGCAGCTTGTTATTGTAGACTAGTTAGTACTTAGCTAATAAAATAGACAAGTTTCCATAGCTGTCTCATTTTTGTTGTGAAGAATATTTTTGCCATCATTGTTTTTGCTCTAAAGACTCCAAGCTGCTGTTCCCAGCTTCATAATGGTTGAAGGAGATTCAGAGATTTCCTAATTGTGATAGTGGATTTAGTGTATGGTACAGAAATGTTGCAATCGCTACCACTTCAAAGCAGCAGCTGAATAACCCCGGATATGATGAATCAGCTAGTCTTTGAATAGGCTAAAAAGGCAGACCTTGCTTTTCACTTTTGGGTAATATTTGTATGTCTTCCCTGGGGAAGGGGATCACAGAGCAGTTTTCTGCATGGGGAGAGCATTCCTACAGCATTAATTTATTTTTTCTAGTTTTTGAGAGTGGACCAAGACAAAGACAGAGAATGCAGCCTGGACTGTGCAGGTTCCCCTCAGAAATCACTTTGTGCATCTGATGGAAGAACTTTTCTGTCCCGGTGTGAATTTCAACGAGCAAAATGCAAAGACCCTCAGCTGGAAATAGCCTACCGGGGCAACTGCAAAGGTGAGCAAATCAAAGTTTCTCTTAACCATAATGAAAAATAATAGACTAAATAGTTTTTGAAAATGTCTTTATATTTAAGAGTCCTGTACTTGAAGGGGTTTCTAAAAGCAAGTAGGTTGAAATCCATCCTGTTAATTCTATAACAATATGCTACTTAAGGATAAATTAATCTTCATCCATCAGCAAAAGTATGACTCCTCCACCCATTTATGCTATAAGTCACTATTAAGGAAATTGCAAGGTTAGGTCCTTGTTCTGAAGGACCATATCATTGGCAGGCTCAAAGTAATTCTCAAGATGGTTATCTCCTGAGGTTTCTTGTCTACCGCAGTTTGGTATTTTGAGTTAGAGATGGTCAAATTCAGTCTTCTGTTTTCTAACTGCAATCATTTAGTCTGGGGGTGGGGGTAAGGGGGGAGGGGGGGGGGGAAGAAGGAAAAAAAAAAAAGTTTGTAATGCTTGGAGCCCTCACAGGCTACTTCTACCTACGTTATCCACTCTTTCCCTTCTGATCTCTGTTTAGAGAAACTGTGTAACATGCAACTGTAAGCACTTCAGTTCCAATACTTAGGAAGTATTCACAGTTAAATCTTTTCACTTTTATAGTAGCCGGGTGCTAGAGAACACAGTTCCTTACTGAAGTGTAGGATGATTCCCAACACAATGATCTTCTTTCTAAAATGTAAGAATAGCAGTGGTCATAAAGATTTACTTTCCCTTTCTCTCTGCCCAAAAGAGGGGAGCGGGGGGGGGGAAGGCAGAAAACCCCAGGGACCAACCACACTGATTCAACCTCTACGAGGCAATTTTCCACATCATCTCTCTCCATTAGCTCCAGCAAACCTCTGAAGCATCAAGACTGCTTCAAAGAGACATTCTGTCTCATCTTCTGCCTCAGTGAAATACTATGCTCATTCTTCAGCCCTTTCATAATAAGCCATTGTATTAGCTGATGGATCTATTTACTACTGCGAACAAGGATAACATAATGAAGCTACCTGAGCCAAAGCTTTTGTTACACTCAGGAACAGCAGAGAGAGTTATTGTGCACTTTGTATTTGTCCATTTTATACATTAAAGCGTTATACACTTTTATGGAAATCAGTTTCGAGTGTTTTTCTTTATTGTTTTTTCCTCTTACCATATTGACAATGTCATCTGCAAGAAATTTTTTTTATAAAATGCATTGAGAATTGCCTTACTGAAGTTGTCCTTAGCGATGCTGGCAAATTTTTCTCCAGTCAACAACTACAATTTGGAGAAGTGCTCACCTGCTGTTTGTTTATTAGTGAATAGTGTGTCAGTACAAATGTAGGCTTGGAATTAAACATCTCACGCAGCTTAAGTATTGCTCATAGCAAGTATACTTCACGCCCTCATCAATCAGCTGTTTTTAATCTTTCGATTAAATGAATGCAAACATCCCTCTAACGTGTAAATATTTTTTCCTTTGATTGGCAATGGGCATGATTGCCAATAATGTACTTGGTCAATAACAGCAAGAGACTAGTGCTCTTTTAAATTTTACATTTTCATAGTATTTCTTATTCCATCAAAGCAGTCTTAAGTTTTGAAGTGACCAGTGTCTTTATTCCTACCCACGGCTGCAATCATCAGAAATATTTCAAGCTGTAAAAACAAGTTTTAGAGAAGAAAAAGATGATTCATTGGCCTAGCTGCAGTTTCAGTTTTAGCATTGCTAGAGCTACTTTTGATAGTCCCATCAAAGATTCAACTGAAAGAGCTTAAGGAAGTCCTCAGATTAAGACCTCTTTTGAGCCAGTTGCTTTTGAGTGGTGAAATTTGTTGTTGCAGGTGATGCTTGACCAAAGAGCGGAGGGTTATTTTAGTAGGGCTAACCAAAAAGTGATGGTTCCATTTCAGCACAACTTTCAAGGTTTCAGAATTTGCTTTCATTCTGTGTTTCCTTCTGGAAGTGTTCACCTGTCCTCCTAAAAAACCAGACAACCCACCCCACCCCATTCCCCCATTAAAAGATTGGTTTTGAAGCAAGTTTTGAGGTGTATAATGCAGGAAAAAGGGAAAGAAACATGCACATTTGCTTGTAGAAGTTATGAAGGGAGAAAAGAGATGCTTCTTGGTGTAGGATTCACAACTTTAAATCTGTGTCTGATATTCACCCATTGTTGATCAGAAAAGGCAGTCTTACATCTGTGTCTGTCTCCTCTTGTCTTCTTCTCAGGTAAAAATCCCTGTTCACTGCACAAAAATCTTGTCTGAAAATTAAATACTTCCAGGTACCATTTTAATTGGTTGAAAACATGGTGACCAGCTTTTTTTCCGGTTCAGCCTATTCACTAGAAATCTAAACACCTTGGCAGTTTAAGTCGAAAACCTTTTGGAACAATTTTGAGTCCATCATTTCTTGGTTATATGTTCAGAACTGTGATTTCTTTTTACATCCATACAGAAGTTTGAACCACCACCAGGCTGATGGCTGCTTTCTCTGTATCTTTTTTCCTGGGAAAGCCAGATTTAGATAGACTGTCTTTTCTCCTCACCTATTCTCAACATTTGTCTCATCTATTTGGTTTTGGTCAATTAAATACTAAAATTGCACAGGGGTAGTTTGCTTTAAATATGCTTGCTTTCCTTTCTTAATCCAAGTTTTGTTCACAGCAACAGTGCTCAGCCCAGGTAATTCTTTAGCATTGCAAAGGAAACCATTTTAGATTCTGGATCTTAAAACTAAATGACAGAAAACTGGCAGAATTTAAACCATTTTCTTTTCTTGCACTCCTGTCCTTCTAGTTCCTGATGGCTGCTCTAGTTCCTGATGGCTGCAGCTGAGATCAAAACAGCTTAAACCTGAAAATGAACAAACCCTGACCCTTCCTCTCGGTTCTGAAAAACAACTCACGTTTGACAAAATAAGCATCAAAATAGGTTGTTCTGATAGTGTTTTTTCCTGAAGACATTACAAAGTTTTATACTATTTCTCTCACTTTTTTGCAGTCCACTTCCAAGCAGTGCTGGAATCCATTGCTGAGCTTGGAAATGCTATAAGAAGTTAGAACCTCGTAAAATTTCCAGCCTGCTTTTGCAGTTTCAAAGGTCTCAAATAATCTGCGTACACTGTAGATGAGCATCCACGTTTTGGGATAGTTTTCCAAACAAAATCTTAAACTCTGAAGTTCTGGAGATTTGCCACTTGCTTGACACAGACATTTACTGTGCAATGAGATTATGAATCTAATAAATGTATGTTGACAGCTGAGAAATATTATTTGCGTTAAGGGGACCGTTAAAATATCACCGGTGATGAGGATCCCACTACATGTGCACACAAATGCTTCACAGTAAATCTGGCCCAGCGTAGCCAAAGCAGCAAAATGTACAAGAAGTGGAGAAGCAATATGATTGCTTATAAACTGGCCAGAAAGACACGGAGGCTATGTCTACGCAAATTAATTAAGCAGTGCCAGGACACAGTAGGACTGCCTACGCAGGTTCCTGTTGCACTCTGAGCACGGGCCAGCTCGTGGTATCTGTGTGGCTCGGGGTTGATGGGCCAGGGTCTGTTCCCAGTAGGCAGCATGCACAGAGCCACCTTCTTTTAGGGGTTTAAGGCTGTTCAACCTGCAAACCGAGGCCAGCTACTCTTGCAGGATGGCTCTGACGCGTGCCAGGGTAGATTATTCCTATGACTGATACAAACTTGGACAGGAGTCCTTTGAGCGCTCAGCCTTGTTCCCTCCAGTATGGCTGGGGAGGATGGGACTGGAGAGCTCTGGATGTCACACAGGAAGGCTTTGCAACTTTCAGAACCGAGCCTTCGATACTCATTGTTAGTGCGTGCAAAAAGTACAAGTTGAAGTTTCTTCGTCTTGAAAATGGGACCAAATGTGCAGAAGTATCATGTCTACAGAAAAAAAAATAAAAAAGAGGGAAAAGCATTATTCTAAAAAGGAAAAAAACCCTTTTAATTTATATCCCTGAACGATGGAGTTGCCCATTTTGAGTAGGAAGTGTTGCCCAGCACTGCAGTCTCCTGCAGGGCCAATAGCTACAGTTTTACATTTAATGGGGATTTTATGTGATTTGGGACATGGTATAGGTTACTGCAAAAGCCTATGTTGGTATGGAAACTAAAATGCACAAGACATCAGCTAAAAGCCTCTTCCCTAGCAGAAATGGGAGAGGCATTGCTAAGTGAGGATCTCCTCTTTTATCTTACAATGTAAAGCTGAATGTCTGTTACAAATCATTACTGATTTGGCAGATGAGACTACCTGAAACGAGTTGTTTTGTTTTTTTCATGGAGCATCTTGTACATCCCACATGAAGAGGTCTGGGTTGTTTCGTGTTTTTTTTTTTTTTTCTTTTTCTTCGTTAACTGTTCAGAATTACTCTGTAAAATTTAGTCTTATCGCTGTAGAATGGCAGTGTACAAAACATATTCAAATTTTCTATTGTCATGAAAATTTTGCATTATAAATACCAAAAAAAAGAAAAAGAGAGAGAATGCTTCAACTCATTTCTGCAGACTCCTATCAGTTTCATCTTTGCTAAAATCTATCAGGTTTGCTACCTATCTATGCTGCACTACTGAACAAGTTTTTTCCCATGAAGTTTGAAAACATGAACTCATATTTTTCCTACAGCAGTTTTCAAATAATTTTAGGCTTTTCAAGTAGTTTTCTGTGGCAGTAAATAACGTGTATTAACTTTGAAACCTAAAATTATGATGCTGGGTGGAGGCGAGTGGGATTGAAGGGTTTTTTTTCAATGAAACTGCCTTTTTTTGACATGACAACAAGCTTTAGTCCTAGCTGGCTTAGTGGAAGATTTTCTGTGGGATTAATGGAGTTTTTCAGACTTCAGAAACTTTGAATAACTCCATTCCCATTGAACAGCTTTTCATCTCCCATCTCGGCAACTTCAGGTCTCAAGTGTAGAAGGTCTGCTAGCTGATTGCCTCTTCTTCAAAGGGAGCAGCCTCTGTACCAGGAGTGTCTAGTGGAGGGATCACGGTTTTTCTCTCTAATGGACCATCAAGCCACAGCGACTAGTGGCCAGCAGCAGTTCCATTTGCTGTTTTGCTAATGGTGTAAGGGCGAATTGGAACAGGTGGCACTGTAGTTCATCTGGGGTAGTTTGAACTTTATTTAAGCATTTAAGCTCTTTATATGAATGTTTGCTGGGATTCAGGCAGCTTGTCAGGAGGAAGCTGAAGAGCATGTGCAATGCTGTAACTGAATTTTGGATGTCTGTGGCTACTGGGAATGTTTCCCCTGAACCACAGAGCCTCTATCTCTCATGGAGATGTCCTTCTTAGAGTTAGCTAAGAGGAGTTCCTGTTGGTTTAACTAAAGTTTGCCCTGAAAGTGGTCTGCAAGCTTTGCAGGATAATGCACTGAAAAATACCTCCCACCCCACCCCCACCCCCTTCTTGTTCCTTAACATTAAGAATACTTGTTCCCTGTCTGAGATTGTTTTTAAGTGAATGTACCAGGCCCATAATTGGGGCATTGGAGACTAATATTCTGAATGTATTAAGCCAGTGGCTCAGCAATAATATTTGGCATTCTTACATTATGATCAATGGAAAAACAAATTCACATGTGCAGTCCTGCCAGCATACCTCTGCCCTAACACAGAGCTCTTGAAACGTCCCGGCTGACGTGTGTGGATTTTCTGGCTTCTCTACCAATACTTCACTAAAATAAGACTTCTCTAATGGCTGGAGGTTTGATACAAATTGTTGATCACTATAAAATTTCAGCTGCCAACTCACATCACATTTTCTTACTTCACTGTCATCACATAGCAGCAACGCGGGTTTACAGGCGACTATTAAACTGGACTTGGGACACATCCCTGAGCAGTCTGTACTCAAAATGGCAATGTAAGGAGTTTCACACAGAGTGATATTTAATTCGTGAGTCGCTTGGCGTTTAGTCTGGCTGGCACTCAGAGTATGTTATGTATTCAGTATTTGCAGAGGTGGCCCCAGCAGGGCCTTGCTGCTTCGTGAGCACACCACGGAGAGCCATTACACACAGTAGTGTCATTGTTATTCTATAACTGTGTAGATCCCCTTTCTCCATTGGAAACCCTAGATAGCTCATGTTTAGCTTAATTCATTTATGGTATCTTAAAGAGCCTGGCTGTTTAAAAATGCCATTCTTTTATGGGCTATCATAGACATAACAAAAGGTACTATCTTCATTCTCACAATCCACATAAAGAACTGAAGCACATCAAAATATGAGTGGAATTTCCCATAAAGATGTACTTTGCTATTTACTTTCCTTAAAGAGAGAAACACTCAGCATTTGATTCATTAAAACGGGGCTTTCAGCAATAGTGAAAAGTTTCACTCATTTGAACTAATCGTACAAGGAGTAAATGAATGGATTAAGGGGATGCTTAAATAATTGGAAATTATATGAATTAAGGTTGCTTTCTGGTTTTGGACAAATATGCTGATATGATTTTGCCTTTGAAAGGAGGCATCGCTGGGCAGTAGTTGTTTTGAGCTCGTAAATTAATCTTGGTCCCATAAGTCATGAATCTAAGCATCCTTTAGGGAAATGTCACTGTTGCCTCTTAGCTAAAGAACTGGGTTGTGAATGCGGGATGCGGTTTCTGGGTGCACGCCTTATCCTGTGCTCCCACGGAGGCTGCGCTCAAGCTCGCATTCGTTTGCCAGGTGCGATCTCCACGTGTCCTCGCAGTGCCCGCGCACGGCCCATGGGTCGGCGTGTTGGCAGGGACGTGGGCTTGGCCAGAACACACTCCTGAGATGGTTCGTTTGGAGAGAGAATGATGTAGTGAGTAGGTTTGGTTCTTTTCCTAAGTGAAATGAGCGAAAGTGGGACTGGACCAAGGTGCCAGTCCATAAAATAATCCTGAACACACGCTGAGAGCTCGCACAGTCCGCGGATTGAAAGCAGAACAGTTTTCACTTGTCCTCACCTCTCCCTTTTCTTTTTTTTCTCATCTTTTATGAGGAAAAAGGAAAAAGAAAAACAAAGAGGGGGATGCAGGGCCTTTTTATTATTTGGGAAAAAAATATTAAAATGAGAATGTATTGAGAAGTAGTATCGGTTTGGGTTTTTTTTTGAAAATAAACCTTCTGGGAAAAAATTGATTATAGGGCAGATTTTTATCTTAAAATACTTTTAGCTAGGAGCTGTCTCCTTTTTCAGACATATTTTCTCACTGTAGACACTGCATTTAATCTGTAGGATGACTGCGAGTTTCCAGACTCTAATGCTGGCAATCCTGATACAAACACCATTCAGTCCCAACCCCATTTTGGTTTTGAGTCTTCATTGACATTATGTGTCAAGTTGTTATGTATAAAGGACTTTAGTAGAACTGTTAATTTGAGAAACAAAATATTCAACATCTGATGAACAAAAGGTATCTACATAGAGAAGTTATGATTTATGTAGTCTCTGAAAGCAAGAGGAGTTGGCTTCTGATTATACTTTGCAGTAGGTATTTAATGGGCATGGGTAAAGTTTTAAGTACGTTTGGAATATTTTTTGTGGAATATCCTTTGCTCTTTTAAATATGTCTACTGGTACATGGAACACATGGCAAGTAACACTGAAATAGTATCCACAGTTTGCTGGAAGTAGAATTTATCTCTTTTTAAAATACTCAATTTCTCTTGATAATATTTCTTCAAGCAGAATTTGCCAAAGCCAGACTGCACAGAAACAAGGCATGCAAGAGCATTCTTAGGCACAAAAAAAGTATCTTTTTAGAACCAAACATGCACAACTGCAATTGTAAGAAAGTAATCTTTTTTTCATTTTGTGTAGTTTTCATTTCTGCTCATGTATTTTCAATTTCAGTTTTACATTTAATATAAAATGAACATCTTAAAGGAAGTGGTATAGAAACTACTAGTGCTAAAGCAGTAACACTGCACTGAAGACTAGGAACCACAAATAGTTGCAAGTGTTCTCAGATTTTCAGTGCAACAATCATAAATTGGCCCATATTAGACTTCTCCACACTATTTATCAAATCTCTGTTCTGCTCAGAAAGCCTAGTCTGGCCTTTGGTATGTAAAAAAATCAGAAAGCTGTAGCTTTAGTTTTCCTTACAAATATTTGATTCAGTTCTAGTCAGACTGTATCTCTCCAAATGTGACTGTTACCAAATTGAGAGAAATACTATTGCGCCAAGAAAGAATCCAGCACAGCATTCCTTATTTTATCTTCAAGTTTAGCTATCTAAATCGCTGGGTGTTTGCAAAATGTGAAGGAAAAAAAAAAGAAAAAAAAAAAAGAAAACAACAAAGAAACCCCACACTGCCTGCCTCTGTTAGATGCCAATGGAGGAGAGTTTAGGCTAAGATTGCTCTTCTGTTTTCTTTGAATCCAGAATGCAGCAACAAAAATAAATAGTGAAAGAGTCGGCCAGCCCTTGTCACGAAGCAGCAAGTCTTTATTTTATGTCTGTGTCAGGCTAAATGTCTGTGCTGACATCCATTCCAACCCAAGAGGCTCATAATCTCTGCACCTTTGAAATTGAAACTTTGAGCACATATAGCTTGCTGCGTGTTTCCTATCGCTACAGGCTACAGCTATTTACATGCTTTGTTGGTAGACGTGATCAGTTCTTTGGAATATACATTGACCTAGGTCAAATATCATAGTAAATTTTCATGTTATGAGCAGCTTATGCCATATAAGCCAAATGGTGTCTTGTGCTCTGAATAAAACATTTTTGTGCTAAATGAACCACAAATTAAGACCATTTGACTTTTATCATATTGCTACCAGTTAGCAAAAGTGTATAGCCATAGGAAAGAAACACAGAAGTAGAAAAAATTTCTGGTTCATTGTTAGGACAATTCAGTAAAGTGCTTAGGTGGATAGCTGACTTTAAACAGCCTGTTGCACTGTATATTTCCAAATTTAAAGTGCAATTACGTGTATATAGGTATTCTGGCACAATGGAAGGGCAATAAGGGAAACCTACAGAGAAACAGTGAGAGGTATTTGGGTTATCTGTGTCTATACTAGCTCTGCTTGTTCACATCTATGTGACTTTAGAAAAGCTTTCTCTTTAGCATAAGAACAGCTAAGTATCTGTGGAAAGCCCTCAAGGGAACTTTTTCTTCAAACGATTAAGTTTAACTACTTTATAAGTAGTTTTAACAAAGTGGTAAATGTTTCTGATCTGTTCAGCGGGATATTCCATCTATAATAAAATAGCTAAATAAACTGTGAAGTATATTTTATGCATAAATACATAACAAGCCCGTGTCACACACAGTAATCTCTTTGAAAGCAAGCAAGGTCTGCTCAGTGATTTGGGACTGGGAAAGGTACTTCTATTCTTACTGAAATATAGAGCAAACCAAGAAATACCGGATGAACTAAATCAAAACCTTTGCAGGAGATTTATCTATTCTTTTGGCAAGCTGTTTACTTTTCCATGAGAGAATCTGGATTAGATCTCCCTGTGGAGCCCTAAAGTTGCTATAAATTCAATTGTATTAAATGTCACTTTAGAGATGGTGTTTACACCCTTGATAAGTTTGTGTCATTGTTTTAAAGATAAACTTCTACTTTGCAGTAATAAACTTCTCTCTGTGTGATATATTATTTAAGGATTAGCCAACAGAGTTGAAGTTGATGGGTTTTTTTTGGTGTTTTGTTTTTTTTTTTTTTTTTTCCCCCAAAGCTCAGTGTTTTTGGTGCTGTACTGTTGGAAATAAGGCATAAAATGGCATTAGTTTCAAGGCAGTCCTGTGCTGTTTGCGAGGTTAATTCTGTTTCCAGGATTTCCCTGGGTACAGCAATTTCCTATTGACTTCAGTGCTATCTCAGAAAGTCCTATGCTCCCTGGTGTCACATGTGACAGAATCTGGTTCTGGATCCCGCAGCGGTGTACTGGTGCCACTTCACAGGTGAAAGTCTTCCCTGTTGCGTATAGAAGCTTAGCACAGAATTAAAGATGGCTTTATATTTCACCTGTGCCTTCCAGACACTGGTCTCCTCTGGAAGCCAGAATTGTCACCAGGGCAATTCAGAAAGACCTGCCCAAACAGCTACAGATCTGTAATCTCTTCAGTTCTGTGTATTTCTGTCTACTCCCGTGCACCCATTTTTGTCTTCAGTTACTCACCCGGAGAGGTGTTTCTCTTCTTAAACCTCTATCTGCCTTTGCAGTCCTGGTGTTAAGTCACAGTGGTACAATCAACACACTGGCCAATGTACTGTGCTAAAAAGCATCGAGCCCTGTAACAACCCAGTTTGACAGCTAATACAGTTCAAGTGAGCTAATTTAAGGTAAACTCATGCATCTTCATGCTCAGTTTCTATGTCAGGAGAATTTTTTTTCCCCAGAAACCTTCTGGGATGTAAAAGCCCATTTATCTGGAGTTGAGAGGATGAAGTCTCACTGAGTCAGTCATTGACATGATTCAGAAGTACAGTTGGGCATACATATCTGAAAAATTAGTTTTGCTCATTGTCTGAGTATAGGCAAATAAGACCTCATTTCAGCCAGCTTTTTACAGATCTTAGAACCAAATGGCCTTTTTGCCAGGTCATATACCAGATTCCAGCTTGAGCCTGCTGGCTTTCTTATTAATACTTAAGCTAGAGAGAGAACTAAAGTACAGTGGGAATTCTAGTTAGAAACCAGTAACAGTTCTGAGCCCCTTATTTTTCCACTGGATGGTTCCAACACTTTAAACAAAAACAGATTTAAAAAAAAAAAAAAGTTTTAGAGCTAGAAATCCAATATAACAACAGTGAAACAAGGCTGACTTGTTCCAGTGATGCACAGCGTTGCACAGCACTTTTCATCCTTCCCACACCTTGCAGACTTGGAGTCCCCTCTGCTCTCAGGCTGTTTGTCACTGGTGTGATGCCATTCACCCCAAAAGAGTTTAGCCTGTCAGGGTCCATGATTATCAAAATCAAAGCTGTGAGCAGATTAATCAGCACAGAGGTACCTTTTGCACAGGTAAGTCTCACCACATTTCATTCTCTGTCTTCATTTCAAAATAATCAGGATCCATCCTGATCTGAATTATTCCTGTTCTAGATAAAGAGGAAAGTTGAATCTGTATGTGAGCAACTTTACTGGTATCCCCTTAGATGTCAATATTCCTATAAAACACCTTCTGGCAAGCCACTTAAGCCTAGGCTTATCCTACTAATATGAGATTCATGTGAGTCATCTTCATTAGTTGCAATTGTGCAAGGTGCGCAGCGGGGCCTGTAGACAAGAACTGCCTGAGTGCAACTCACAGGGCTTTGCACAGCGAGTCCCACATTTGGGTTCGCTGAGTGACCATGAGCAATGGCCGTGGGGAAGGCTCATTTCCCAGTGGATTAGGATCTCACCTATCACTGACTTTTGCCTGTTAGGAGCTGCAAGGTTTCCCTACATCTATCTCTTGTCTGACACTTTGATGTGAGCTCGTGTTTCAGCCTTTCTCCCAGTCATGGCAAGAATTAATTTTCTCATCCTTTTTCAGCTATTATTTTACATAAATTTCTAGCACTTAAATGTCTTGAATTCATCTTTTCCTTTGGGAAATTTGGTTGAAATCACACAGTAGATTTAGAAGGTATTGCAACCAGGACACAGAGGCAGATGCTCAGATGGTGTAATCTTCCATATTTATTATAAAAAAATATTATAACTTCTTGTGGCTTCAGTGATGTTTTATTTGGAAGGAATTTATCTCCTCTGAATTAATAATCTAATGTTCATTAGTATTCTGAGTAAGAATGTTTTTATATGTCATCTTTTTGTCTTGACCACCCTATTGCATTTCTTCTATCAGGTTTGGACCACATCTCTGTGTCCCTGTGGTAATACCTTGGTGAAATAAAAAACCAGAACTGGGAACGATATTTTGGCTGTACACAGTTTCAGATGCTTGACTTGATAAGAGATATTCCTCATGGATTTATTTTGGGTATACTGAAGCACAGTAATGCCCAACAGCTTTAAAATGTTTCCATGGTTATATAATACAAAATAAGGCTTCAAATGTGAATTTTATATTCCACTAAATTCGGTCATTGTTGATTTTAAAACATATTAGATCATCCACAAATAGGAGGCCTTTAGAGCATCAGGCTCTTTAGGAACAAGTGGTGGACAGTTTTGGAGAACTTCTCTTTCTCCTTGGCATGTTTTTATGATAATTCAAATATTGGAGATAATTTACAACCCTTCTGGTACTATACCAGAGACCTTATGTGATGGAATTTATATCACTTTTCCTTTTAGACATTTAAACCACATGTCATTCTAGAAAAACGAGGACAGAGGTCCAACAAAGGAGTGATTTATTTTCAGTTAAAATACTAGCTACATTAAAACCACATGTCGTTAAGTACTGTATAACCAAACCATGCTCAGAAGAAGGCTTACGACACCGAAGCTTGCTTAAAATGTTTCTTTTTTTTCCCCCCAAAACTGGCAGTGCATACATTAACAGACTTTACCTGAGCTGCACAGTACATTGGCCATAATTTTCCCTTGATGAAACAAGTTATTAAAGCACCAGAGTACAAAATAATTCAGTTCCTTATTTTTCTTACATTTCTGGATGGTTGAACTTTTCTGTCCATTTTAGCTAGCATTGCATCTCTGTGAATATCCCTCCTGAAATAGCATAATACGATGAAGGTTGTTAAGACTGAAACACAGGTTTTCAAAGTGAAACAACTTGTATTTTGGGCATTTTACCAACATGAACTCTCATAATGCTCCTGTGAGAAGAGTAAACTAATGCACAGAAGTAGTGCACACAAATCCAAGACCAGGAGGGAAATCAATACGAAGATTAGAATTAAGGGGCCCCAATTTCGTTTTCAGGATGCAGATGCTGAGGACCAGTTTCTGTCCTCATTATGCTACAATTCCACACCAGATTGCCTGGGACTTGAAGGGAATTTTTTATGCTAATGTTGCCAGGCAAATTGTCCAAAGCTTGGTGGAGATGACCAGTGAAGGATTCATCCTGTACTAAGGACTGCTGCAGTTGCACCAAGCTTCCCTGCTGGTTCTGTGTGTGTGTGTCTGGATGAGACTGGCAAAGAGAGGGTGCTTGGGGGACTGGAAACTTAGCTGGCTCAAATTGTACGCTCCTGGGGACTGTTAAGTGGCAAAACCCTGACAAAATGCTGCTTGTATCAGATGGGGAAGTGAAAGTGTTGTTGCCTCGCTGTTCAGATTCTGTTCAATGTGCAACTTGCGTGGACTAGAAAGCCCATCCCCGTGCTTTCTAAGAACTGTGCAAATGTTCACGAATCACCACAACAGCTGTGTCTCACAGGTAATTGCTGGACAGTTTTATCCCTGAAAGGAACTAGCCCTTTACTGTCAAACCATCTTTAAACAAAACAGGGATCAGAAGCAGCAAATTTCTCTGCTTGTATGCTTGCGATCATTCCAATTCAGATGTTACAGTCACATCTTGAAATCATTAATACTACCTTAAGCTTGCCTGGTATTCTCATTTCTCCTGAAATTTCTTCACTTAAGCAGATCCTGAAGTATTGATTCTGCATCAGCAGCCTGCTAAAATTTGTAGCGACTTTAAACAAAAAGAGGTACAACAGCTAATGTTATGTGTCTTTTCTCAGCCCTCAGCTGCCTAATTCATATAAAGTATATGTAGTAGACAATATATTTAATTAGACAGTAGAAACTCTACTGAATTAAAGCTGCCTAGTTTGCTACCTTGTCTTGGATGGACACCAGTACTAAGTAATGCAGGAGATGGTGCAAGAAACCACAGAATGGGCAAAAAAGGACCATGTGGTAGACTTGGCTTGTCCCATGTCTAAATCATAAACTGTTACACTAAATTTTAGCATAATATGAATTAAGCATGCCCAAAATTATTATTGCATCACCTCCCCAATAAGCCCCTCTGCTATACAGTATATTTTATTTTATTTGTTTTACCAGCCTCGTAGGCACACCTGTAGTCACAGCTGAGATCGCTGCCTAACTGCAGTAAATGGCGTGTAAACTCACAGTAGGAAATAAAAGGCAGCTATACTCCTGCTGTCTGCTTTGCCTTTCCTGAAGCATGAGAAAGCTGGTGCTGCCACCAGCACTGGAAGAATATTGTGGGGTACAAAGTGACAGCTATTGCTGCGTTAAATTGATGGGAGAAGCCCTGTTTAGGCTTCTACCCTTTGGCAGCAGTTGGAGCAGCAAAGTTGTCTCTCCAGGCATCTCTCCATCTCATTTCTGAGTTCTAGATTTGTCCACAAATTATCGTCTTCCATTGGTTTTCTTTCCTAAAAATAATGTGATTGTATATTTGCGCTATTTATAATTCTGACTGTCTTTACATGGGTCTCAGAGCCTTATTCCTTTTTCTTAATTTAGATTAACACCTCTCTATTCTTCATATTACATCATCCAACTGACTTGTGTTCTCCCTTTCTCTAGATGTTTCCAGATGTGTGGCTGAGAGGAAGTACACCCAGGAACAAGCTCGCAAGGAATTTCAACAAGTGTTTATTCCAGAATGCAATGATGATGGCACATATAGTCAGGTTGAAAATTTTTCATTCAGTATCTTGCATGGCCAGAAAGTCAGAACACGTGTCTTTGCAGAGGATGAAGAAGAGACAAATGTAATGAAGGGAAATGTAATTTCAAAATGAAATGTAATTTGTGCTAACACTGATGTTAAAAAATGGAAGGAAAATTCATGTTTTGTGCCAAGTCCTTGTTCTTTTTTTCAGAGTTGGCCAGCAAAAGAGCCAAACATTACCGTTGTTCATGTGATACACTCCCTGTTCTTCTAGGCTGAGGCAGCTGAGTCATTCTTGTAGCCCCCTGAATACTCATCAGATGGTAAAATGCTTGGAATTTCTGATCTGTTCGTGACCAGAAATCTTGTGACCAGGGTCCATATCTTAGTGCTAAAGCATGAATCATACAGGATTCTTCCCTTTTCTCAGCTGATTTTCTGCACAAGCATATGGTCTGAGACTAATTTATTTAGGTTAGATCATGGAACTCAGAAGAGACGCAGTTAGAAGCTTACCCTGTGGTCTGTATTCCAATCAAGATCACCTTCTGCTGCCTCTGTACTGCATTTCAGTTGCGGAGTTGCGCAGAAGACAGTCCTTCTCATTTTAAGCATGGTGAGGGAAGTGATGTTGGCCCTCAGGAAATATAATGCAATTGATTTCTAAGAGGAATTCCAAGAGTTTCCTTTCTGACAGCCTGGGATATGAATAATGCTGGCAGAAGCACTCTGTTCTGCTCCTTCAGTGGGTGGAACAATATGTTCTCTATGTGGAAAAACCCTCGAGATTGATTACTTCAGGAACAGTTTATGCGTCCCTTGAGGATCTTTGTTGTGAGGTTTTCATAACACCTGCACCTCACTCTTCTGAAATAGGGTGTAAACAACCACATATATCAATAGTTTTCTCTTCCATTGGATTCTGAAAGATCTACCACACTTTGCTTGGAATAAACTCTTCTTTATGCTAAAGAATCATATGTAGGACTGAGATTAGGTCCATTTTGGTTTATTGTTGTAGGTTTTGTCAATACAGAGTCTTTTGTACTCATGTGTCATGAACGCTGTGGGATAACAGACATATGTCTGACAAACTGCCCGTGGTTGATGTCATTTCTGACAGGTTCAGTGCCACAGTTACACTGGATACTGCTGGTGTGTCACTCCCAACGGTCGTCCTATCAGCGGTACTGCTGTGGCCCACAAAACTCCCCGGTGCCCAGGTAAGACTTCTTTGGCTGGTCAGGTTATGGCATTGTCTCCTGAATAGCAGCAGAGTTTATCTGTGGCATCTGATTAGACTTAAGGAAAAAAAGTCTTCACTGGAAGAGTGGTTCAGCCCAGAAACAGGTGCTGGCAGACGCTGTGGATGCCCCATCCTTGGGAACTATAAAACTTAACTGGATGACGCTCTCAGAAAGTTGGTCTAGCTTTTAAGCTAGCCAGGTGCGAAGTCTGAGGTCACTGCCACCCGAAACCTCCCTGTGGTTCTATCATCCATATACTGTATTTGTACTATAACCTGGCTATTGAAGGGGTTTTCTGCAGTGGTTATTTTTACGATATTTATGTGTAAAATATGCGTACGATATGAAAGCATGCAACTGACTCTCTGAAGCAGTCCTTTCTTTATGTTGAAACTCTTGCACATAAACTCATTGCAAAAAATTTCAGAGGGCTTTGCCTTTTCAATATTTGAAGTATTTAGAGTATAGAAAAATACGGAGTGTGAATGTCCTGATTTGTAACATAGCCCAGTGAAAGAACTCCCATAGCAAATCCCACGAATGACCAAATCCAGAGGAGAAATAAAAAAGAAACAAAGCATTAAGAACATAAGAGAATAATTGTCTTTAGAAATTAACTGGCAAATCAAACTCATTGCTATGTGTACAGCCTTTTGTCTTTCATCAGGATAATTAACAGGTTCACTGTTTTTTTTGGAATTTGCTTCTGACCCTATTTCATTGACATTGATAATAAATATAAATCCCCAGTGTATGAACAGTTGCCAGAATTGCTATTCGCCTTCCTTGAGACTGACAGAATTGCACAGAAATAGCTCTAAAAATACTTGAGCTCTATGTATTGCATTTTTGTTTGTGCTGTAGCACTATTCTCTGTCAGAGAGTGGAAGGAGTAGCTTTAAAAAGCTAACCCTGTAATGTAAAAAAAGTGGATTAGGGCCTTTCAGGGAATTCACCTGATCTAATCTACTTCAATCTTTTGAGCACAATATTGATTTTTTTGATGGAGGAAGGAAGAGACCACTGAGAAGCTTACAACAAAGATTATAAAAAAATAATTCTGCTTTTAAGGTCTGTCTTGTTTAAATGATTTTCAGAATCTTCTATGCGTCTTGCCTGTAGGTGAACTTCAGCCTACAGGCTTTAGAGACTTTAGAGAAAGAATACTAGCCAGACTAATCCTTTTGATCCAGTCTGCAAAGTCACTGTGGTATGACACTCAGTTGTGACAAATAGTATAAAATATTTGGAAGCCTTAAAATAGAGAAAAAATGTGCATTCCTTTTAGTGTAGTTATTGTTTATGACTGGATCACATCTTCAGAAGACACATGGTTAGGATAGCATTTTTGTGCTTCAATGTATTCTTGAGTAGAGGTGCTTTTGCACGTCCATAGCCAGGGCTTCTCTGAAAGCGTGCCTTCATTGCTTTCTCTGCAGTATCAGTTTGTAGCTTCCTCCCTTTCACTGACATCAGTGAAAAAGGGGTTATGCTGATGCTGAAAGCTCAACAAGTAATTCTTTGGCAGATGTGTCACAATGCATGGCATTATTTTTGGAGCAAAATTTTGCTGAGTTAGTTACTTTCACTTTTTCTATTTGTATTCACTGTTACTGAGGAGAAGCTGCAGTATAGTTCCAGGTTAATGGATAGATTAATATGAGAATTATTCTTCCTCTACAGGAATCAAACCCTAGTTCCTCTCAAAGGTATATTCATGTGCCCAGCAGAAACACTGCCAGACTGCTTCAGCTCATTTTTAGGGGGGTGGGAAGGGAAGTTAGTTTTACAGAAATGCTAAGGATAAGGTGATAGGAGCGCTTGATTGAGTTTAATTTAGTAGCTCAGAGATAATAGACTACTCCAGGGTCCAGGTGAGTATGCAGAGTTTGATTTTGCTCCATGGCAGATCATGGGTAATTTTCCAATTGTTAGGAGACCCTATGGGATTATCTCTGCACATTTCCTCCCTTGCTTGTATCAGTGCTCTCATGTTTTATTGCTTACCACTTCTCCTTTGTCCCTCAGGAAAGAAGTCCAGCCTCAGCAGTGTTTGGAAGTAGATTTGAAATGCTAGGGGATTTTGCAGTGGTAGTGGCTAAGGGCTCAATCTTCAGAGGTCTGGAGAAACCTTCTCATTCAGCAGAGAATGCAGCTACAGATTTTCTCAGAAAGTTACATGGTATAATAAGGCAAAACTTTGCTCTTATATTGCAGAATGAAAGCCTGAAGCACAACTGCACCCTTCTCCCATTTCCCAGTATATATTCAAAATTGCCATCTGTTTAGGATAACAGAGGGGTTTTTTTCCCCTAGAAGGACTGTTGATGTTTTCCAGATCACCGTTGATTCCTTTTTGTACTTTTTCTGTAGTACCACTATGCACGGGAATTAGAATCCAAATATTAGTGGGTATAATGAAGTTGAGTAGATGTGCTCCTGTTTTAGTTAGTATGTCAAGGATGCCATTTCTTCCAACAGTGTTGCCCCTCGTTAGTCTAATACATTGTGCCGTTGCTAGCCTCGTTGCAGGCATTGCCTTGCTATTTTTTGATATTGCAGGCATATCTCCTGTAGCGGTGGCATCCTGACACCAGCATGTTTATGTATTTTCACTTGCTTCTGTGTCTTCTGTAGGCATGATGCTATAGCTATTTCAAAGACATTCATGAAAATTCCTCAGTTTGCATGTACCAGAATTTTTTCACTCAGGATCACTTTTGGTACCTTTTCCCTTTAGAGGAGAATGTGCACAGACAATCAGGATGGCAGGTAGAGTCAATTGCGAACATAGTTTTGTAATGATTTTCTCATAGGAAATGTGATACCATGGAATGTGTGAAAATTTCTCTTTTTAATGAAAATGTTCAGTGTTTCTTTTCAATTCTAGGTTAGTTCTTCAGTAACTTCAGATAAGGTTTGAATACATGTCAAATCAACTGTGCTGTTCCTAAATTATGGGATAATTTCTTGCCTTTCATTTTCTCCCAGTAGAACCACCTTTGACTTTGGTGAATATCCAGAAATAGGAAAGAAGAGCATGGCAGCCTGGAAGAACTTGGATTTTAATAGAGGAAATAAGGAGCAGAATTTAGGATGGGCAGTTAGGAGTTTGGTTTCCCAATTCCATCTTCTGTCCATGCTTCACATTTACTGTGTGATATTGGATAGGTGAAAAAACCCTCTAAGTTTATCTAACTGTTAATATTGGTTAGCTGCATAATGTGGTGCTTCCTAAAGCTATCTCTGGTCCTGGGACAGAAAAGTGTCACGTGCATATTTTTTACATATCTACAATAGTTGGATGAGCCACTTTTTGCTCATTGTGTTGTTCTGGTTGCTCTTACTGAAGCTGCCTTTTTCACTAGAGACACAAGATTTGGAAGGATGGAGGTTATAAGCAGCATTAAAAAATGCAGGACTCTACAACTGATTTATGTAAAACCTTTGCTGTAATTACTACATCTTTACCTGAAAGAGGCTCTTCCATCCTTTCTAGTTATTCCCACACTGACACTTGGTACTGCTAAAACACACACGATAAATCTCAGAATGCCATTCAACTCCATGGAAATAATCTCCACTGTTGCAGGAACAGTGGTGAGAAGGAGAGTAAATCAAACACATTCCCATGACAGCATTAAAAAGAAAGCTCCTTAAAAATGATGAATGTCCCCCAATACTTTCACTAAAGAACACCAGACATAAAAAAGACATTTTTACAACTCCCCATCTCTGTTATCAGCACTGCAGGGAACTGCAGAAATTCCATAGGCATGGAGTCCTGGGAAATGGGGCAGAAATTGAGAAGCAGGTGTTAAATTATCATTGGAAAGCACAGTGTTTGCCTAAAAACAGGGGGTTTATGCCCTATTAACTATTCTGGGCTTCTGCCAGTGAGATTGCAGAGGTATGGAGACATGTTTTATTATTCTGTGAAATAGTTTTGCTCCCTTACAATTAAGATGGCATGATCACCTTTTAAGGCCAAAATACAAGTGCCTTTAAAAATTCAGAACTCTTCCAGTCTGTATAGTATTATCATCAGATAATATGATGAAAACAAATATATTTGAGAAGACAATGAACTTTATAAATTTACATTATATTGCTTTTGTTAGCTGGGAAAAATATCCATCCTTGAATCATCTAGATCTTCTGTCCCCATACACAGTACTTTCCCTGTAGATACACAGTCAGACACACCCATATGTAAGATAGAGAACAGCATGGGAAGTTTGCTTTCCTGTTTCTTGATATCTACATTCAATGATTACATACCAAATATTCTTTAGTAGGAGATCAGAAATAAATTTCTAAGCTAGATAATAATAGACTTTCACCTTCTCTTTTAAAGCTCAGTCACATCTGATCAGAACTATAGAAGATGGATATGCTAAAATCACAAACCACAAAACTCACATCACATTCCTCGGAAGATGTATTGTGCCTCAGAAGCTGTTAGAGTGAAACTGGGAGGAATTGTGGGGTTTGCAGTAAACCAAGGCATGAATATTTCTGCCTTTTTTTTTTTTTTTAAGTTTATCAGAATCATAAATGGATAGATGGCTAAGCAAATGTTCAGGCTAGAATGGTGCTAAATTCTTCTTGTTAGAATAATGCTGCTGAATCGAATATCCCTCCTTGCCCTCTCCCATTCCATAAATATATTTTTGTGATTATTTAGTTGCTTACTGTGCACTGAAAACATGGAAGCTGATTGTATTGCCTAACTTTTAGACAAGTTATAAGTTGCTATTTCTGTTTCTTGCCTAGCTGAAAATGTGAGCATTCATCGTGAGTATTGAAGATACGATTTCCTAGAAACTTGCAAATGCAACTTCCTATCACCATTTAAGCTAGAAGTACTTCTACCTTAAATATATTCAGAAAATGGTGGAAAAAGCTGATACAAGCTCAATAAACCCTCGTCAGCTCCAGCTTGGAGACAAGAAAAGTTTCTACCACATAAATCGCAAATTTCAGGTGAAACTATGTGAAGGGCACAGATTCCCCTTTGTACGAAATTCTGTGAATATTTTTGTTAGCTTCCTAAGACTATTAAAAATTAATGTTAGCCCAGTGAACCTCATTTTCCTAGCATTAATCTAATTTTATAGTGAAATTAGATTCACTATGATAAAGTTAGCCTTTGTGAATGCCACTCTTCCTTCATCCACCGATTTTTCCATCAAAATTTAGGGTAAAAAAAAAAAAAAAAAGAAAAGCGTAGAAAAAAGAATTCAATTCTCCTGGACTGTACATGAATATCATATAGTCATTATTTCTCATTATTTCACATACAGATGGAGTAATCTGAAGGCATCATGGTGTTATTAATTGCGGAAAGATTTTTCTGCTTCTGGTTTAAGATGTGGAATATTATATAAATTTCACCAATGTGTTAAATTACATATAAACTGCATTTCAAGTTCAATTTATAATAGTGGTTCTGAATGTACATAGAGAGACAATGCTGGTGTCAAACTAAGGCTTTACTTAACACTTTTTAGTGCAAAGGGGCTATCAGTGGCAGTTCATCACACACATTCCCCATGCTGAGACCTCATTTCTACTCACAAATTGGTGTAAAATGTTTTAGTGTGGATGAGAGTCAGACCTAAAATCTCTGTATTTGCAAGAGAATTATAATTATATGCCTGCGCATCAAAATTGAATTGAGAAACTACAGTTAATTGTAACTGGATGAAATCTGAGGAAAGATTGGATCACTGGTATTTAGTGCAATTAGAAAAACCTGTAATTTTGTATGCAGTACTTCCTAAAACTGGAACGTCTTATTTGAGTTCAAGCTGAGCCTCTTATCAAATTCAAGCCAAGCACCAAAAAGCTCAGATCTTCTGGCTTCAGCTAGCATAAATGCAAGAATCTGCCTCCTCTTCAGAGTGAACAACATTGATTAGTGTTGCAGTCTATTTAGAGCAAGCTATCCCAAACACCCTTGGATATAATTCCTGCAATGACAATGACTTTATTTTTCCTGTCTGAATTAATGTTGATGCATCACTAAATACATTGAATTTCTGTTGATTCAAACACAATACAATAAAAATACACTGCTACCAAAAAAGGAAACAAGTCTAAACTAGAATATTTTTTTATATGGATATGTAAAAGCTGCATAAAAAGCTGAATCCTTCAGAAGGTAATACCAGCTTGGCTGCACTGTCATGTATTCTTTCATGGAGGCTTTAAAATCGGCATGCCAGGTTTGTGATGTTAACTGTCTTCCCTCTGGCAGACTCCTGTGTCTAAACTTCATACTTCAACTGAAGTAACCATCAGTTCAGCATGGTAAACAAGGCCTGTGATTTAGTGGGTTCTCTTATTTAAATTGTCCTTTTAGAACAGATTTATTGTGCTGAAAGGTTTGGGGTTTTTTGTTTGTTTGTTTTAAAACCAGTGAATTTAGTTATTCCAGAAGGAAATAAATTAAGAAAATTAAGGCAACCAAATTATTTCACACGCTTCTGAGCATCTGTCAGATGTGGGTTTGGTTGGTTCTTTTTTTTTTTTCATTAAAGCAGGTGTACATAAGAAGAAACTATGTGGTAAGAATTGATAGACATTATGCTTTTAAATTTTTGATCACTCCATGTGGCTCTTCAGAGAGAAAAATACCACTTTTAAAGGTGTTTTTTTAACACAGCAGAGATAGACATGTCGATAAGAAGTGGCTAGGAGTTAGAATCATCCAAATGGCTGTAGTAGTGAGATGTAAGCAAGAAATAAGGAAGTATTTCTATTTTAAACCCTAAGGACAACTGCCTCCTGTAAAAACTACTAAGAGAGCCAGCAGGCTCTCCGTCCCTTGAGGAGTTGAAATCAAGATGGGATGCTGGCTTGGGTTGGAGTCCAGGCTGGCAGAATGAGCTGTTGAACCCCATCTCCTGCAAAATTCCGCTCTCCCTTCCCAGCCCCGCTCTCTCCTTTCCTGAGGTCCGCAGCTCAGGCCCAAACTCGGAGTCAGGCCCTGTCCCTGCCTCCCTCCCGCCCCCGACACACACCACTCCACACCAGCACAGGGTTCTGTGAGGTATTTTTTTTTGGTGAGGTATTGAAGGCAGAAAGGGATGTTTTTTAATCGGGGCCAGGATGGGGCTAGAGGCTGAAGGAGGCCCTCAGAGCAGCTGAGGCCTGCGGGCAGGACTCCGTGTGTGTAGGAAGGGCGCTGCCCTGCCCGCGATGGGCCATGGCCGACGGGCCTCTCTGCAGGGCCTGTCCTCCCCGGGTCACTGGGGAAGGGAGACGGCAGCTCCGCTGAACGTGAGCATGTTCTCGCACTCGTCTCTGTGTCGTGTTTCGCGTTATCTCGCTCTCAGGTCCGGCGCTGGCTGCGAAGTAGCGTCTGGCAGTAAATCAGTCACACCCAAATGAAGAAGTCAGGCCAAGCTAAAGTCTTTGGTTTGTGAGGGAAGAGCTTGCTGATATTTATTGCTGTAATAAACAAAAATGAATCATTAAAGCTGAACTGTGTTTCTTAGAAAGTACATTAAAAGTGAAAATAGTATTTCTCTGGTTAATTCCTTTTTCCAATTGCAGGTTCAGTCAGTGAGAAGCTGCCACAACGAGAAGGTGCAGGAAAAACAGGTAAATATCTTAGTTGGCCTTTAAATAGATCCTAAAATAGCTGTGGGGTACACCACTATGATTTTCCGTAGGTTTAAATTAGTAGTATATATTCACCATGTATTATAGCTGCATATATAATATGTACACATGCATACATGCTATTCATTTTATGTCTGCATTGTAGATATTTAGTAAACTTACAAGTATGAACGTAACTATATGTATGCGTTTATTTGTCTATATATGCATAGACATTATATTTTTCTAGTCTCAGACCTACAGACTTTGCTATTCTGTGCTGTTTGGAAGATAACTTTTCTTCCCATAGCTATATTCTGAAATATCTTCCCATACTGTTTGCTTGCCCTGGAGGACAGATTATTCTGTTTGATAAAGACAGCATTCTGCAGTCCCAAAATCTCGGGACCTGAAGTCCTCACTTTATTTCCATAGCAAACACTGCTTGAGTCATCTTGGACCCAGCACTTTGCTCTATACTGTGATTAATCCATCTGATGACTTACGTTAACGGTCAGATGATTGTTGTTGTTAGAGATAGATTGTGGTGTATATCTTGTTGGCGGGACAAAATCTGATGCAACTCCAACATAGCTGGTAGATTTATATGAGGGAGATGTCTACGCTTTAAACAAAATTGAAGCTTACACTTTCCAAAAACTTAAAATAATTTTAAATCCAACTGAAAATAACATATTAAATGTTGCTGCCAGTTACACTGGCATAAAGTAATTTTAAAGAAGTGCTAATGTTGATGATTATCTGTTTGGTGCACTGTAAATATAACTGAAATATTTTTTTTTTACAGGAACTTTTTCAGCAATGTAATATACCCAACATTTAAATAAAGTATTGTGCTGTTAGGTTAAGAAAATCGGTACTTCTTTAAAAGCTAATAATTACAAAGTACTGGAAAATTGTTCCTTCATGTGTTTCCAGACAAATTGTGGGTTCCACTAACCTTATGTTACTCATTTGCTTTAGGTCAGGACTTTCATTTTCAGCTTTGAACTGAATGAACTATCCCATATATAAAACTTGTCTGAAACACTTTATTTTTGTTTGTTACTGTGGCAGCTGAGCTGCTGAACCCTGAATGAACAATCATAGAACAGGAAACTTAAATGAACACAGTTTATCGGGTCTCCCTTTGCATCTGAAGTATGTGTGTCTAAAGTGACACAGTTGCATTTTCTTCATGCCCTGGTTTTTTTCTCCAGCGCAGGCCTGCAGCAGGAAGGGCCACTGGCCTGGCTCCCAGGTGGTCCCCGGCTCTCCTCAGATGCCGGTAACTTCCTCTCCCCACCCTTCTCCCAGCCAGTCACTGCCGTACGCTTTAAATAATGTCACAGTGTCAGAGACATCACAACCTCTTTAGGGACCGTCAGGGAGTACTGAACAGGATCAGCTCGCTGAGTTAAAGAGCTGTGCTCCAACTTCACAGTCAGCGTAGTAAGAAGTATTTTGTAGCTCAGCTGGAAAGGGCACAGCAGTAGTTTTTGAAATGACCATAGAGCTCCCTGCTCATCTTTCCTCTGCATGTTCCTGAGGAGTAAGCAGGGGTACCTGGGAGGGGGTACCTGTCCGTACTGTAACCCAGCAAGTGTAGGCAGGTTCACGATGTTCTCGCTGCTGCAGAGGACGCTCCAGACCTTCAGTTGTGGTCTTGAGGGCTCTGCTCAAGAGACAGCATAGACTTAGCCTGAGAGTCTCTTCTCCCAAGATGTCCCACAGAGACTCACAGGTGAAGATGACCTGGCGGGCCATATCTGTTGCAGTCGTGTACCTCACTTTCTCTGCGTATTCCAATACTGAAAGAAAAGTTCCAGCTGCAGATTTTGGAGGTCAGGAGCTCTGCTTTCATGTTTGCAAATTTGCACATTAAACCGAACAGGAATAAAGCTTAAAAGAGAATTCCTTAAGTATCTTCCCTGGCCCCACAGTTCCCTCCTCTATCCGAGGAAAATAGTCAGACTGTCTGAAAAGCACACATCAGATATTGGGGTCACATCCCTTTTTTCTGGGTCTTAGCTGACTGCAGGACTGTGTTCTTGGTAACTGAACTCTGACACCAAACAGAATGGTTTCTGTTTAAATGTATGCACATAAGGACTGGTATGCATGTGCCAGCCAGGAAGACCTATGCAATTAACCTGAGAGATATCTAAGTAACATGGAGATGAACTGCTCTGTGGTTGTGACTCTCTATTGAATGTTGTTTTGAACAATGAACTGCCATGTGCCTCTTCGTTCTTAACAGTAAAGGTGTTTATGAAAAGATGGTGTACCTGACAGACTGCAAACAGTACATTAATGTGGGTGTCTTCCTGCAGATTAAGGGTAGTTCAGCAGCTGTTGTAGCTCCTCCAGTTCTGGAGTGAAGTTAATGCCTTTTAGATTCAACAGATACCCTGTGCCAAATGTTTGGTTCATTGATGACCAAAAGCAAACTCTTTCTTTCTTTTGGGTGGGGGGGACCTGAGGCCAGTTTTATGACTCAATCATTAAGCAACTGTTGAGTTGTTTGGTTTTTTTTTTAAATAAATAAATTGATAAAGTGTTTTAAATGCTGCTTGAACAAAGTTCAAGAGGCTAATTTTGATGAGGCTGATAATTGCTAAAGTCACGGCATTATATCTGAATTTCAGGTAATAACATAAGATCAAATGTGTCACAAACTGAAATTGTGTACCAAAAATGATTAGAAAAATGTCATTTAAACCCCAAACCGAGTTTCTGGCTGGGGTCTTGGTAATATTTACCCACCGTAAACAACCCTCTGAAATTCTGGGTTTTCTGAATCATGTACTGGTTGATGATCTAAATATATGTCTTGATTCTCAGTACACTAGGATTCTTGAGGGCCTCTCTGAAATTTATCAATGGTCTTATTCCACCACCCAGAGGACACCACAAAAATGCCAGCAAAACTAATGAGAAGTGACAGTCTGTTATGGCATTGGACCAAAGTATCCTGTCAGTGAGTGGACATGAAGAATGAGCATTCTTACAAGAAGTCTCCTTATGCTTTGGTTGAAACATTTTGCAGTGAAAATAAGTTTCTATTGCTGCTGCTTTGGTTTTGTGAAAAGCATGGAGGTTAGTGTTCCATGGCTGTAAATTTGGTTTTACCTGGTATTTACTTGGTATCTGTATTTACTTGGTATCTGTATTTGCTGTAAACTAGGCTGTGGCCTCCAGAGGCAAAGGTCAGAGTGCCTCCAAAACCTCTGCATGATATACATAAAGACAACACAGATTTACAAAAAACCCTGTGGTGGTGACAAAAAAGAGAACAGGAGGAGGCTGTTCTGAATTGCAGTAGCAAGAAGAAATGGAAAGGGGCAGTGTGTTAGCCTCAAAGCTGCTGCTCGCTGGTACTCTGGCAAGGCTACATGCAAGAGGAAGCTTCTCAGTTACCTTCAGTTCTAGCTTCCGTGAAAATGCCAGGAAAGCAATCTGGAAACTATGTTGGTCAGAGATCCAGTTGTAAAACTGCAAGAAATGCTAATTAAAACTTTGCATGGAAGATGCTGTTTACTGCGGGACACCTTGGTCTTGGAGTTAGCTCCATGCTACAGGAAACAGTAATGACTGGAAAATATGTACTAGCAAGGCCTACTAAGCCATAGTTACCCAATAGCTGCAATAATTTTAAATAACAAATACGTAATAAGGTAAAGATGGGTCTTTGGGTACTGCTCTTTCTCACAGAATGCTAACTCAAATAATTTTTCATATTGAATTTTTCTTTTCCAGCACTACTTTTACTGTGTTTTACTGAACCTAAAATTACTCACATCCTCTTATAATTTCTGTAAATTTTCCTCCCCCTTTTCTTGCAGTAATGGTTTGTTGTGGATGGATGGAGGTGGCTGACCAGAGGATAAGAATTACGCAAACAATATTCTGGTTCTTTAATCTGTGAATCTTGCTTATAAAATCAGCTTGACTGTTACATAGATCCTGCTGTGCGGAGAAAATCTTTCATTTTAAGGTGTCAACATATCTGCAGCCGCTCATTCACCACAGACTGCTTTTGCTTTCACAGGTCTTAATGCTTCTATACGTTTATCTAATTACTTCTTTAGAAATGCTGATTTGATCAGTTATAATCTATAGGTATCAATGTGCAACATTAAAAAGGAAGAATTACTGTCCAGGGAGAGACCTGATCACTTCATGCCTCGTCAAAGACCGTGCAATCATTGCATCAGCCATAACCTCAAAAGCCATCCATTTATAATCTGTAGTCTGTAGATGCAATATATCTATGCTGTGTAGCACCTATAAATAATGTTTAAATAACTGTTTGTTTACCGGCCGGGGCTATGTGCAAATCATTAGTATCAATCACGTATGTACACTTATTTAGCTTACTCTCATAATTGTAGTCTCCTTGCAAATCTTTTCCATTCTGAATTCAGATGATGCCTCAGCTCCCGCGCTGGAGACGCAGCCTCAAGGTGATGAAGAAGGTGAGCATTGACAGGAACTTAACAGTGTGGTATTAAACTATGTAGTATGGACTGTATACCACAACGTTAAATGCTACCTAAAGAGTTAGGGCAACTGCTGGGGCAGTTGCAAGACATTGAAAGCATCTGTACCTTTTTCCGGATAAAGACTGCAAACACAACAGAGTCTTTACTTACAAGCAATGAATTTTGTGTGATAGTTCTGAGATGCCACTGTAGCTATGGAGTCCGACATTAGCAATTTTAATTGTCACCACTCAGGGCAGAGACAGGTTTTAAACTTGAGCCAGAGTGCAGATTAAAACTGCATAGCCAAATAAGGCAGTTAAAGGGTAAATTCTGTCCTCAGCATATTGCCCAGTAATATTAAGGTTGATGTTTTGCCAGGCTTATTGGCCTCTAGGGAAATTTGGTGCTCTGTGAATGGAAAGCTCAAGGCCTACATGCAATGATAGTCCTATACTGTGGCTGCCTTACCACTCACTGCAAATCTCACAGATCTGATCTGATGTTATTACATATTTTGGGTCCACACTGGGAGATTTTTATTCTGATCAAATATAATTTTACTCTAAAAGTATTTCTTTCAACCTTTTGTATGAATGGGATAAGGAAGGAAGTATTCATGCCTTTGCATGAATAAAGGTTTTAACTGTCCTAATACAAACCTGTGCACCCTTTTCTTTTGTAGATCTATGTATCTTTAAAACTAGCCACTTACTATTCAGTGGCTACTAACTTTTTAAAAAATTGTAACACTTATAACTTTTTTCTGTCATCTTTTTTTTTCTAGATATAGCTTCTCGTTATCCTACCTTATGGACTGAGCAAGTAAAGAGTAGACAAAACAAAACCAATAAAAGCTCAGGTAAGAAACTTATGCTATGCTTACTTTGCAAAGCTCCTGTGAAGACATGCATTAAGCCTTGTTAAAACTGAAGCCATGTATGTGAAAGCCATTTTAATAACCATTATGCTTCCACTCTCATCATGTGATAGTGACTTAATGATTTGCATTGTGATGATTTTGTAGGCTCGTGCATCATACGTTCCTTTTATATGGAAATATTTTTGGCCAGGCTTTACTAGGTGTAAACAGATATTACTCCACTGAAGCCTCTGGCTCACATCTCTTTGCATCTGTGAGTGGATCTGATATTTACTTTTTACATCCTCTTTAATTCTCTGCCTCTTTGTTATCTACTTGTATTTTCTTTTTTGGGGGGTGATGTGTAGCAAAAATGTGCTTGGAAAATTACAGCGTGGTGGTAAATCTTAGGAGGCAAACCTGAAGAGCAGCAAAGTCCCATCAGAAACCAGTGGTCAGTTAACAGGAAATTGGAAAGACAGTGTTACTTGCTTTTTTGCTACATCACTCACCTGTTCTTTACAGACTGACCGCCAGTTTAGTGTGAATTAATTATGTTGCCTATTTCATAATTGTTGCATTTTGACTTTAATTTTTTTCATCACTCTTCAGAATTGAGCTTTCTAAACCTGCACTAGGAATGTCAGGTGAATGTCCTAAGACTGAATCCTCTAAAATATTCAGATACATTCAGTGCTTTGTTGGACTATAAGTTTTGATGCCTTCTTCACTGTTCCTTTCTTTCAGTGGAATAAACTTTAGAGAATCTTCTTGAGTTCCCTGGTTTCTTTTTCTCTGGCAAAATGTTGAATTTGAAAGGAAACATTAATGATACAGGCTATGATTCAGTAAATCACCCATAAGCACGCTTCAGATCCAGTGGAAATTGAGGTTGTGCTTTACATTAAGTACTGTGCTTAAGTATATTACTGAATTGAGGCCCGAAAGGGTTTAAAAAGCCAAGCAATCATCATAAGACAGTCAGACAGACATATACTTACCAAGAGGTTTACAGATTCCTTTATATAAGCTATTTTTAACATCAAAGCAGTAATTATTAATACTTTTTCCTCTCCTTGATTCGCCAGTAGACACTTAAGGGAAGGACCTTAAACAGAGTGTAGACAAGAGTTTGAAGCAAACACTTTCTGTGCTGGAGATTCATTCTGTCATTTCTTTAGTCAGTGTTAGCAAGAACAGAATTCCTTTGGGATTTCTGTTGTGTAAAATACATGCATAGAAATATGTCACTTTTAGGAGTGTTTAATTTTTAGTGCTAGAGAGTAGATCTAAAGCAAGAATTCTTGAGTTTACAGTGCAGCTGCTGGAAGCCAAAGCTTCAACACACACACAAAGTTAGAAAAACACCAAAGAAAAGGTGGGTTTATTACTGGGAACTTGTAACCTCCAGTCCATCTAAAGACATATTTACACAGGAAGAGAAACCAGAAGAGTAACCTACCTGTTTTAGGATTCCTAGCCCATGGTGCATTAGCATCAAAAGCATGCTTGTGTTGGATTTGCTGACAATCGGACTTGCTCACAACTGTGCTATATCCAGGGGATCTCTGGAGGGCTAACGGATGCTGCAGGCTGTGGTGCCATACCCGGACTAGCAGAAGTCTGTCAGCAGACACTACGTAGCCAGTCTTGCTCTAATCTGTAGGTGTACCTGCTGCACCAGAAGGGACCACTGCGCTCTCTGCTGTAACTTCTCTTGTGTGTGTAATATGAAATAAGCAGTCAAGATGAATCTAGGTGCTAAAAACAGTGTCTTCACCAGTTGTGCTAGGTAGTGTCTCTCTTCCAGGCTCCAAAGTATAATGTGTGTCAGTGACCATATATTTAAAAGTTGCTTTGATGGCTGAACCTCACTGATATTCAGTAAACAGGTCTTTTAAGGTCTTGGGAAAAGCTAGGTTAGATTTTCCCCTTATTACCTCTCAGTGTGGTCCCAAGGCTTTTGGGAACATCCACAGAGAATGAACTCTGGCCTGCTATATGTACAGAAAAGGAAGGACCTCATGACTGAATCCACTGGATTGTAAACTCACCACCTTTGGACACCGAGGCTTCAATATGAGGGATAAATACAGATGTCTTCTTTACTCAGTTTGCTTAGCAAACTCTGATTCAGACTTGGTCATACAAACACAAAAAAGCTTATTGAAATGTATTTGTCTGAGTAAAATGAGGAGAATATATGTCTGCATATGAACTGTGTTTATAAAACAAAAGATGAAACCCAATTTATTCATAATGGGCTAAATTTTCTTTTGTTGTTCTATGGTAACCCAAGTGCTTCCAAATAAATTCTTCAGGTGCAAATAGCACTATGACCTAGCCCTGCCTGTAGAAAATAATTAAAGAAAAATAATAATGCTAAAAATTTCAGACAAACTCCAAATATTCTACTTGAAACCTGACTATTTTAGTCTGTATTGCTTTTATTTTTTCTAGTTTTTACCTGAATATATGTCCTAATACATCATGGTCAACAAGTCATTGTCATAAAGAAACTTGTCTTGACCTAAGAAATCAATCTCCTTAGGAGAATGTTTCTGTGAGTTAAGGAACACAAATGAATACATTAAATTTATTGTACTCATCCTGAAGCTAAAGTGGTTTGCTTTTGCTACTCTGCAGATGACCTGCCAGTTACAATTAGCTAGTAAAATCAGCATAAACTTTTAGGGTTTGGAAGATTGAAAATAATGGTGTAGAAATTCTAGTTCATATTAATTATTCAGTGCTTGCATTTGATTAAATTTGCCTAATTTAATTTAGCACAGAGTAATGGCATTTGGGAGACTTAAGATGCAGGGCATGAAATTACAAGATTACATATCCATGCTCTGTAATGACTTCTACTGTGTATTCTTTTTGTTGGTTCAGAGAAATAGGGTGTTGCTGCTCACTAAAGACATTTGTAGAGTGGTATTTAACCTATTGGCTTTTGATGACAAAATGTTATGGCTGGCAAAAACCCCATCATAATTGGGTCATGTAACAATAACTGTTTAGAGTGGTGGATTTGGGTAGAAACATCTCCATTTTAGCTCTTTTTGTGTGTTGAAGATGATTTTCAGAATTGTTTAAAATACTTTTTCTTTCCAGAATTAGAAAAAAGTATGCATCTGGTTGCTAAAATAACATAGGTGTTTGCTGAGATTATGTTTTATACATATGGCTTGGTGCCTTTGCAGGTATTTTGTGATTTTTTTTTTTGTTTCTTCTGGATTTCTTTTTACCCCCACACTCCTTATTTCTTCCTCCACTTCACAGAAAATATTGTGGGTTTGCAACATCAGATTGACAATAATAAGAATTATAGCAACAGCTATCAAAAATAAACAGGAATGCATTGAAAACACTGAACATGGGACTATATGGGTTCTGATCAAGACTCCAGAATGCAGCAGCCTAAGCGCCGCTGTCTGTATGTGAACTCGGTGTCTAAACTCCTGCTGTAGTTTGTGGAGATGCAGTCAGCGTGGTCAGTGGAGGTGAGAAAGCAGCCCAGCTCATCATAAATCCAACACCTGTGCTTGGCCAGCTAACTGGGTAACTGGACCTCACTGGGCACGGTGACTAGTTTAGATCTCTAACCTATGTGAAGGTATCTGTGCTTTAGGTGAACTTTATCCCACACCAGTATCAGTTGAAAATCCAGGTAGTCTTTTAGAGCTTTTGTATTTTGTAAAGACCAGAGGACGGAAAGTTTTTTGCCTTGACAACACTGGATAATTTGGACTATGTCCTCAGCAGCTGCCAGTTACTGTAGCTTCAGGGCGAGGTGCAGCCTTGATGTGGTGAACACTGCGTGACAGCACAGGCACTTTTGCATCGCCTAAGAGAGAAAATACAGTTCCCTGAAGAGACCTCAGGTTGGACTGTAGATCTCTCTGGTTCTCCTTGCTACATCGTCTCTACCAGCATTTAATACCCCTGTGGGATTCTTGGGAACCAAGTGTTACATTTTTCAGAGGATGGATGCCCTTTTTTGAGTTTGAGTATAGGCAAAGGAAGGGTAGTTTAATCCTTTTCACTATGGCAAGTGAAGCTTAGTGTTCATTTTGTTAGCTTGAATTTAAGAGCCAAATTTTCCTAACAGTCTGCTGTGGGAACACTTCCATGAAAAACAAATAGAGGGAATTTAACTGATAATACTGTTGATTTTAAAAAAAATTCTTACAGTACTGAGTAATTTCTAAGTACAATGTGTACACCACACAAATGAGAATGAATAATACTCAGTGTAAAATTTCATTAATTTTGCAAACACAGGATGCAAAAACTCATTCATAATCTGGAATATACTTACATAAGGTCTTTAGGGATTCTGGTGATAATGTAATTCAAGTTAAAAGGGCCAGGATTAAACAATGTATCATTGGCTAAAACACAGTAGAGTTTCATGTATTTACTATTCAGTTCTATTCTCTTATTATTAATACTCTTGTATTCTGTTTCCTTAAAGATTGAATAGTATGGCATTATTAACACTAATGATTTATAAGTTCATTGACCAGTCGTGTAGTTTATTTTAATGAACTTTGTAAAGTGATTGAAAAATTGGTGTTTGTTTTGTTGGTAATCCGGTATGACCGGCAAAATAGAAGACAAGAAGAAATTGTCACATTTCTTTGTACATTACTGAACTTGACTTTGATTCATGAGTTGAATTTTAAACACATGAAATGAGTGGGTAGAAATTTAGGGCCCCTGGCTGTCAGTGGCAGAGCTCCCAGACAGCATTTGAACAACCATTCATGCTCTGACTACATGCTACTACTTCACCCAGTAGTTCACGTTTCATCTGGATCAGGCACAGACCCGTGACGCAGTGCTTCTGCCAGCTTCATGCCTTTGGCCAGCTTTATGCTTATATGCTTTAAGCAGGTGCTAGAGGACAAGCCATACACGATCCAGCATAAAATAGGGTTGGCCCAGAGGAAACCCTGTTCTGGCATAAAGGCTGCTGAGGCAGGGTCAGGCTAGCAAAATTCTTAACGCATCTATGCAAAAAGTAGTGGATCATGTGAATATGCCATTTTTCATCCACAACAAAGAATCCTAAATCAGAATTCATTGTCTTGTCAAACTATGGCTTTAGTGACTTCAAGAGTGCCCAGATTTCAGCCACTGTACCTGGGTATTCTGGTAATGTAGAATCATCTTCACTTTCAATTTTCTCTTTGGCTGTGCACACATGAAAGGAACACAGCTTTTTATTTAATTGTCTGACACAACGGAATAGTGTTTTATTGCTGCTGTTTTACTACAGGCCATCAGTTTCAGGGCTTTAAAAATCTGTTACAAGATTTTATCAATTAGCCCTAGAGGGCTTGATCCAACAGGAGTTTCATTCTCAAAATGCCATCTGGGACAACACTGAAATGAACATACAGTTATGTAGGATAGACTAGCTGCAAATGCAAATCATAACAGGTAGTGCAATGTCTACTGTGAATACATTCTTAATAGAGTAAACTAGGGAATTTAAAGTGATAATGTAACTAGCAATTATGTGTCTGTATCTATACCAAATAGCTGCTTGCATTTATCTGTCTGTATAGTCTGAATCTGTTGGCCAAGTCTGCCAGTGAGATTGAGTAATGTGATAGAGTGACACTCTGAGATTTGAATGCAGTTTTTATTGCCTTGTCATCTGATGGCTTTAAAGCATTTGTACATACGAGTTTTTCTCACATGGAAACTATGTTGGTTGTCAGTGAGGTTACTGTTTTGTTAGCTTGCTTTGTTTTGTTTCTGAGAGGCAATTGTTCTAGTGGGATCCCTGTGCACTGATCATTCCCTGAAAGTCACCTTCTTACAAAGAACCAAGACAAACCTTGTTCCATACTCAAATGCTCACGTTCACTCCAAACTGAACCTGGCTAACATCCTTGTTCTATGCCTATCCTGGCAAAACTCAGCCCTGATTTTAAAAAAGCCTGCATGAAAAAAACAAAAATAGCATTTTCTTTCAAAGGAAATAAATATAAGAGTTTGTGCGTCTGGCCGATCACATCAATTCTAATAGCCATTCCTTTCTAAGCATAGGAAAATCAATAACTTACAGACAGGAAAATGAGTAAAAGCTCAGTGACTTTGTATTTATTCTCATTAATTGTTGCATTTTCCAGATGTTGCTTTTAATATTGACTGAAGATAAATTACATGCAGTTGAAGGTGTGTGAGCTAGCAAGAAAATAATAAGATCCAGTTGCATGTTCCCAGTTAGGTATTTATTACAAATTAATTAGAATTTTCTAGAACTATTTTGAATTAGGCTTATTTTGCAATGTAAAGATTTGAGATATGAAACCAGTTCTAACAGAAGGAAATCAAAATGGATATCATAACAAGCTGAGAAAAGAACACAGGGAAGAAGGAGCTGAAAGTGTTTTAAAAGCTTGTTGCCTCCATTTTTTCAGCAGGGTTTCCTAGTAAATTGTGTGTTGGCCTGCAGAACTTTGGCCAATCTTCCATTCTCAAATTTGCTTGTGTTCAGAATTAAAGGAGGGGCAGGTGAGGACTTTGGAGCAGAATATACATGTATGTCCAAAGAGTCCTACTCACTCTGAATGCATTACGCCTATATGGGACCCTCAGAAATTGAGTTTAAATGAATATATAAAGTAGATTTGCATAGGAAAATAGCCTGAGTAGGAGTGGTTCATTAATTGCAAATCACTGAATTACATAGGAAAAACATTGCTTTTTTTCCCCTTTATTACCTCATTTCAGCCCTAAAGACAATGTTTTTTGCCAACAATTGGTGAAGTATAAGCCAAACTCAAAGATGGGATTTGCATTCCCAAACGTGTGTTGTAAGTACAGCTATTGGCTGTATCTGGAGAAACCAAGAGCATGGGAGTAAGTTGCTGAAAGATAGGCATCTCCTGCCTTCCTGTGGCCTGATGTATCTGATATCTGCATGGGCTACAAGTTATGAGAGCCTACTGGAAATCTGTGGTGGTCTTGCATGTAGGTTTGATAGTCCAGAGTACCAGAAATGGCATCGAATTGAGCCCTAAGAACCCCAATTCAAGCTATGAAAGGAAAGTAGAAAGCAGAACTCTTGATTTTAAATAAATCTTCAAACATGTCAATTCGCTATTAAGTCCACACATGGATTCTGCCAATGGGAGCTCAGTCCATTACAGATGGGCAGTCAGTCTCTGTCAAATTTTGGACAAGTTCAAATCCAGATATTATTACTGTGAACTTTATAGCTTGGGCTCATCTGCCCTATACCAGAAATGGCACTAGCATTTTTTCATGACACCTACAGCTGAAGTCTGAATGTTTTGTGATGACCACAGATCTGGCTTTTGGGCCTTGTGAAATTTGTGGTGCTGGAAGACATTAGCTAGTAGAGCATTTGCTGTTTGGCCTGTTATCTCAGCAAATTGTGTATGGAGGATAAAGAGAAAAGCATTGTGAGGAAGTTAAGTAAGAAAAACTGATATAGAGGAGGACTGGAAGCTTCCAGGCTAAGTCTTATGGCCTTCTCAGACTCTTTGGATTGGCTCTGGTTGCTTACACACTAAATGTTCCCATTATAGTTCCTGAATGAACTCATTTATTTGTAGTGAACTGTAATTTGTGATTTGTATTTTACTATAAAAACAGCATTGTTAAGAAACTTGGGGAGTGAGATGTGTGAAGCACTGTCACGTCTTGTTATATCCCCTACTGTTTTATTTTTAAATATTTTGAAGAGTAGGAGGTAGTTCTTGTCTTCTCTTCCATGTTTTGTTATTTTTCCGTCAAGAATCAGAATAGTTTCAGAGTAATATTCTTTTAGAAGACTCCTTGGCAGCTGAAAAGCTGGTGGCTTTGAAACTACTGATTGCTCACACTGTTAGGGCCAATCAGTAAATGATTGACTTAGTTCCTAATGGAGAGCTTTGTCTTAACTTTCAATAGCAATTTTTAATGATATCCTGGTCTTGATTTAGCTGTTACACAAAGAGAGAACAGTACTTTTCACCCTCTTCACCTGTGAAGAAAACTACTCTTCATTCTCTTTGGTCCTCTTTCCTTTCTTTGCCTTGCCTTGCCTTTACTTTTCTTGCCTTGCCTTGCCTTTACTTTACTTCCTTGCCTTGCCTGTCCTAATTTGGTAAAGGAAAATTACAGTTTTCTTTCAGTTCTTTCACCCTCTTCCAAGAAGATAAAACTTTCCAGACCTCCCCACAGTGCTTGTATATTATGATACATTCTTAATTTGCAGGCTGCTGGATCATGCTTATTATAGTACTGTCCTATCTTCAATAATCCTTTTCACAAGCATTTTAATTTACCTTCATTTTAATTTTACATATTAGTTCAAAACCTTTAGAAAGATCAAGCACTGACATTTCCAGTTTTTTCCTCCCACTACAGGGGAAGATCCTCCCATCCTAAACCATTAAAAAATAGAGTTCTGTTTTACATCCAATTGATGTTCTTTATGCTCAGGATGTTCCAAGATTTTATTAGACCCCCACTGTGAGAAAAAAAGAAAAAAAAAAAAAAAAAAAGAAAAAAGAGAAAAAAAAGAAAATATCTGTTTTATGCAAGGTTGATAATTTCTATTTTACTGCATGTGTTAAAATTTGATGCCAAAAGATAGTAATCTTTCCTGACCATTTTTAATTATATCAGATTACTTTCTGCAGCGAGTAAATGACACAACAGTCCTGCTTGAAGTTCTCCTTTAGTTTTAGACATGCACTCCCCCACCTATCCACAGCTTTCCACAGTTTACCAGATGTCAGATTGCATAATCATAAAAGCATCAATAAGCTTCATAAATCCTAAGAGGGATGTCAGGCCAACAGTCTATATTTTAATGACAGATGCAAAAAAAAATCACATAAATCATGTTAATGCACAGAAACATGTTGGACTGGATCATATCTAAAGACATAATCTTTCTGGGAAATAGATAAATGATTCAGTCAAGACAGTCTGGATCTGGCTATGGCTATACTATGATTGCTGGGTGGTATGTAGAAGATAGGTCTTCCAAATTTTGCTGGCAATTAGAAGTCCAGCAGGGTTGACAGTAAGAGCTGCCAGGCCTTCCATCATCATCCCAATGACCTGATAGTTAGGAGAAAACATCCATGTTGCATGCAGAGATGCCTTCCCTTCTCTTCCCTGCCCCCGCCCCTCCCAGGCAACAACCGTAAAAGCAATGAACATAGACAGTAACCTTTGCATATCTTTATCAATACAGTAAAGGCAAAATTTTTCTTGATCCTGATGCACTTTCTTGGGCAGGAGGCCCAGGCCAACTGTAAGCATATAGAATTTGGCATCTAAATTTGCAAACTGGCATGTAAACAATTGTCCTTTTTTCCCTGAAATATTCAGAATCCAATACTACTCTTGAGGTTAAGCCAGTACAAAAATACATTACAAAGTGAAAGAAATACCTGCAATGTCAGAGAGCTCTGAGACTCATATTTTCAAAACTTCAGTAAATTGGTGGTTATGCTCTTGAACAAGAAACCCTGTTTGGAATATAGATGGTGAAGAAAGTTATTCCATCGTTCCAAGGGTAGCCACCAAACTCTCTCCTACATTTTGCAAGGTTAAGAACTCCTTATGTCTTCATCTGTGAGCTGATAAAAATTCTTAAAAATGCTAATTTTAAGTTTCACTCTTAATTTTAATCTAAGTCATCCAGTGAGCTGTTCTGGCAAGATTATTCTGGTTTTATATGACAGACTGTTCTGAGGAAATTTTCTCTTTCTTCCATGAAGATAAGTAAAATGACCAACTGTCCACCTTTCCAATAACTGAGAAAGAAGTGTTTTATAAAAAAAGCCAAAAACAATTACGGCAAAATATTCCCCTGTTAATATCTTCTGTGAACTGTGGCGTTCTACTGCTTGATCTGGCCACATTCTGCACAAAAACTCTTGACTGCTACAGACCATGGAAGAACCGGTAGCCATGTAACATGAATCAGCCCTGGTGGCTGGAGTCAAAGTTTTACCTCGGTTTCCTGACATTTACATTTCTGTCAGTCTGAATTCATTTTAAGATCTTCCCTGGTAGATCAGGTTCTGGGCAGTCATGGTGGTTTAAATTTGGAGGGATTTTTAATAGGATGATTTACCTCATATGACTTCCAACTGTCTTATTTGTCAAATGGTGTATCTCTGAACAGCATTCCTGAAAAGATTGACAGCTGTGCTACAGTTCATGCATTGTTTAATTATTTTCCAATAGATCCTTGGCATTTTCATTAATTCTTGAAAAAATTGCCATGCGATGCAGGAACTTTTTGAGGCTTCATGAAAAATGTTAGCATTTTCGATTTCCAAGCAAGAGAAATTCAACTCCTACAGGGTCTTCTGTGGGAGGAGTGGAGTTCACCCCAAAACCTGTGTGTTGGCCACACATCTGCAATACAGCTATTTCATCAGTCCAAGCCTTTACTGCAGTGTCTGCTTTTATGGACTACCAAGGTCCCAGGTTAATGCTGTCATCCATGGATCCTTTCCCCTAGCCTGTCCTTAATGCAACACACTGGTTTTTCTGTTTGGGACGCGTGTAGTCTCCTTTCCTTTCCATGAAAAGCCACACCAAGGGTCATAACTGGCACAAGGGAACTTGTTCTAGCCAAATTACATCGCTAAAGTACGTAAAAGCACTTTGAGATCTTTTCATCTGCAAGATGCTGTATGTACCCCAAGTATTGTATTATTACTGGCTTGCTTTCTGCTTCACTCCACCCTGTCCATCATGCTCTGTCTTCTCTCATAGCAGACTGTTCCAGATAAATGCTAGACACTATGTTTTCCCTGCACTCTGCACTGCCTAGAAATAACATTAACTATTGTTGCCATAATGCACTAGATTTCAATGTTACTGGACAAGAAGCAGTGGTTGAAGAGACAGACCACTGTTTTTCATTAAGCTATTTTTAATACCTGTTTTAGTTTAAGAACGGCAGGCCAAGTATCTGCATGCAACCACAAATAAAACTATGTTTAAATAAGATTAAGGCTGTAAGTTAAATTTCAGATCTTAAATACTCTTGGTGCATTACAAAACACAAGGGAAAAAAGAGGGCAAAGCTTAATATACCAAACTGATTGAAAACACAGCCTTCTACGGAAAAAAATTACTTCTTAGGGAACTTTTTTGGAAAAGGTATGCATTTTCAGCTAAAAATTGTATTTTCAAGATGAAAATTCAAACAACAACAACAAAACTTCACAAAGCTGAATAGTTTTGGCTCAAAACTCAAAATATTGATTGGCCAATGTAGTGCCTTGTGGGAGCTGTAATTCTGAAACTTCATTAGTCCCTTCTTTTTCAGGGGCCAGGGTCCTTAGGCTGACTATACATGCAGGATATAACGATCTCCCCTTTTTAAAAACTCAGAGATACCTGAGAACACTTGTAGGCATCTTGGATTTTGTGGTTCTCTGGGCAGTTCAACACAAAGAAACAACTTGTTGTGGTTTTTTGTTTTTGTTTTGTTCTCATAAAAAAATCACATTTTTTTATGAAAAACCAACACTTTGAATGAAAAACATCTTTTCATTTAAAGATCTGGTTTTCCACCAAAGACAATCACAATGAAATTTTTCAGCCAACCCTATTACAGTCATAACAAGCTATGAAAAAAATTATATTATCACCATTTAAACAGTTTGCTACCTTATTTCATTGTTTTCCAGTGAGATCTTAATGTTATTTAAACTTACCACTTTTATTGTCCTTCAGTGGGTAAAGAAAACTCATCATAATGAAAGGACTTTTATTATCCTCTATTTGGATGATTGCTTAGATGCAGTTTTTGTTAGACTAGAATGCGTTATAAATACGTAAATTCCTCAAATGTAGGTGACCTATAATGCCCTTGAATTGTTTTCCAGTGCATCCAGTTAGATCAGGGCAACAGACTGGTTGGTGTTTGATCTGGAAGCAGAGGAGTATAAAGTCAAATTAACACCTCTCGTGCCCCAAAAAGCTGAGACAGTTTTGGCAAGAAAGTAGAAGATAGTTCAGCATTGCATGAGCTGTTCAGGTTCAAACTGTAGGAAGTGTTGAGTGTCTCCCTCAGTCATGAGGTCAAGTTTTCTGGTCTGTGTTGAGGCAAATTCCCATTGACGTAAGAGCTGACAAGGGTTGATCCCCTCTGCTTATGTTTACTTCTCATGTAGCAAATTCACCCACAGACACTGTTACAACAGAGGTAGGGAGGTGATTAGTTGCAGAGGTTCATGACCATCACACTCTGTCATGGTGTAGTTCACCCTTCTTTTACAACAGCACTGTGCCTAGTTATTCTGCCTGGCAAGAAGGTAGGGACCCTTTCTGTTGGTTTACTTACCTAATTGGACTGGGGAGCAGAAGTGTAAGTAACTTCTGATGTTGGATGGTTCCTCTCTGACTTTCCCAAAACTCCCACCATATAGCTAAAGCCATAATCTCAATAGCCATTGCTGCCTGAAGGTAGTGAGAGAATCATTATTCTCATTGCTCTCCTGTTTGGCTGAATAAAGGCTACATCCTGCCTAGCTTAAGGGACTTATAATTTTGGGGTTCTTGCAGCTTCTAATCAGGTTTAAAAAGCAATTTGAGATGATTTTTAGTTTCTTTGAGTTGATACAGGAGAGAAGCAGCAAAGCCAAAAATACCAGCATAAATGTCAGTGGTTTGAAAGGTCACTTCTCCCCCTTTCTCTGCCAACATCCCAAGTATGAAACAGTGACTTCTAATGTAGTCACACATCCTGTAGTTCACCCCTTTATCTAAACAGTCCAGTATAATAATAGCAAATGACTGTAGGAGTAGGTGGTTTAGTTTCAGCAGGCATGAAGCCTCATTTTACTCAGAGAAGTGTAAACAGGAGTGACTCTACTGTCATCAAAAGGGTACTGCCCTTGGAAGCCTTATGAGGAGAGAGGAGAATCAGGCCTGGAGGGTTTTGGGTTTTTTAGTTTTCTTTTACTTTTTTTTCTAAATGGGGACATTAGCGGTACAGGACTGATGATGGTGTTATTGCCTCTCTTGGAAACACAGTGCACACTCATTTCTTTAAGTAGTTAGTATGTGGTATATCAGTCTGCTGGATCAGTGATAATAGGACAGTCCACCCCAATCCTGCTGCTAGTGCATAGCTGGAATTCCTCTTGACTTTAATGGATGTGCTGTCAGCACAAGGGCTCAGCTACTCCAGTTGTATTGCCAGCTGAAAGAGTGAACAAAGTATTTTCTCTTTATTACTTTTCTGTACAGCCTCATTCTCTCCAGATGAGGTGATGTGTTCTGCACATTGAAGCATATGTGTATTCAGAAGCATTGAGTATTTATTAATATCTTCATGCATGTCTGAAAATATAATGTCACATAACAAACCATAGTGCTAGCCTCAAGGATGTCATGGTGCAGTTACCTTTTCAATACAATGTCAAAATGAGCCCGTGTGACTTTTACACGGAGCATCCCCGTCCACAGCAAGGCTAGAGGAAAAAAGCCTTGCCTTGGATCTTTTTGTTCCCTGTATAATTAAGTAAGAAAGTTTGTGGGTTAGAATGCTATCTTTAAGCTTAATTCACCTTTTTTCATACCTGCTTTTATTGGAGCCTTATGCAATTTTATTACAGTCTCTGTTATCTCTGGCATAATTAATCATCTTCAGTCTTGGTTACGCACACAGAATTCCCTGTTCTGTTTCCAGTCCTTTCTCTGCAGTCTGCTTTCTCTTCTGTCAATAGCTGATCTTCACTGCCTATTTCTCGATTTTTACCTAGGTATCATTCTTCAGTCTCAAATGCTGCTGTTTTAAGATTTTCTTGTAACACTGTTTTCTCTTCTCTCTATTCTTCCACATTCTCTTTTTGACTATTGCAGCCAAAGGCATAAACTGGAAGCCTTTCTGAGGAGAATAATCAAGGAATAAAGACTGTAGATCATGCTATGAATTTGCAGGCTGTATTCTGAAAGTGCAGTGACTCCAAAACCAAGCTGAGAGTTCTTAGGAGCAGCTAGTTGAACAGTGCAATGGATAGGAAAGAGAGTTTGATTCCTTTACTGAGTAAGCATGGAAAGGTGTCATTACCTATCTATGTAGGATTTCAGAGACCATTTCAGGGATACTGTGTCCAGTTGTGGTATCTGTACTGCAGGGTACTGTGGTACTAACCAGATGTTTGATCCTAAAGGTAGTTGAGTATATTTTTGGCATTAATCCACTGTTCTTCTAAGGAAGAATGTTTCCATAGTCAAGGCTGTAAGTTTTTTGTGGAAGTTCATTTGTATTTTTCAAATAAAACCCAATGCGAGTGTTGTAACATCAACACTGTTAGTCTGAATGACCAGTGCTCAGAGTCTTGGCCTATATTCTGTGCCAATTTTACTTCCTCAGGATGTCACTGGGGAGACTTAAGCAGCCTACGAAGTATTGTATGTGAAAGCATCTGACGTCAGCTAGTGCAGGGAGACAGCGTGGTTTCGTTGCTTACATTGGGGGCAGCCAGCCAGGAACTCCAGGGCTTGAACCCTGGCTCTGCTGCTGGGAGGGCTGCTGCAGTCTGACCAGATCAATGCGAGCAGAAGCAAAACTTTCAGCAGAGAGGTGGTAGAGATAGTGTCTAGTACAGGTCTATTGAATACAATAAGGAGCTTTACTGACTAACATGCTACAGGAGGTGGACGTGAAGAGAAAAATGTTGAAATAGTTTCATTTCTCCAAATGAAAGGGCACTACCTAAACCCTTTCTCTCAGTTTCAATTTTGCATCTAGACTTCCTGCCTTTTGTTTTGTTTGTTGGTTTCTTTGTTTCAGTCATGTAAATCATGATATTGGATTTTCACTCTTTTTCCTTGCAGCTGATTGACAACTTCAAAGATTCCTCCCCTTCTTTCTGCAAACTGTAGCTGCCGTTGCGTGATTGCAATAAATATATATGTAGAACATGAGCAAAAAGAGGATGCCCATGACTTTGGTGCATGGGAAAGCCTGTGTCTTCACCTCCACGTTAGCTTTATCTAAATGAGCCTACATGTACGAGGCAAAATGTCTAGTGTTCAGCGGTACTTGCTATGGGACTGTACTGCAATTATTCACAAGCATGACCCAAGGCAAGCAGGTTTGTAAATACTCAGGCTTTTCCACTCTTCTTTAGTCTGTGTTTGTTCCTCCTGATTGATGAAAACAAGTCCCACTAAAGGCCCTTGTGGACTTCATTAATTATGCTAGTGGTTGATTGGTTTGGCCCAGAATGCTTTATAACAATAGACAGATTTAATCAGCAACAGCTCTGGTTGCAACAGCTTCACAACCTCCTGGGAGCATCATGCACTGAGCTTCCTTTTGTGTTATTTTCAAGCCATCAAAGAACCTTTAATCTTCCCAAATTAAAAAAACAAAAAAAACCCAGAACAACAAACAAAGCATACAATGTATAATATGTGGAAAGAATAACAGAACTGTCTTCACATAAGCGATAATAGAAATGTTTCCTTATTAGGTGACTGAATGCCGACATTGCTGTTCCCTGTGATGCTCATTATCTGGAAAAGTTAAATATTTAGAATCTGTTTTATTTGAACAGTTCTGCCAAAAACAGTCCTTTAGATTTTCTCTGTTGGTCGCAGAGAGCTTCAAAATAAATGAGGCCTGAGGTAGGTGTGCATGTGTTTGTGGGCAGACAGGATGGGAGCAGGTCTGAAAGGGTTGAAAATATTTGTGGGAAGCAGGCTAAGCAAACACTTTGAAAACTAACACTTTCTGAAACCTGTTCTTTACTCTCACACACAACAGATTGTGGGGAAGTATTTATGCAAGGCTTATTCCATTGATACAGGCCATTTGTGTGGTATGTTAAACACTTAAAACTAATAATCTTCTGAGCACTTAAAGTAACCATGGGTTGTAAAGGATTAAAGATCATTAGTCACACTTTAAAACTCTAATTTTACTGGTTCAAAAAGTCTTTGACTTTGCTACTATGCGTTGTCTATGAAGCCTTTAAAATTGTTCTGGATAAGCTAGGGACCAACTTCTCTGTTGGTGATCCCTACTGTGTACAGTGGAATGGTTCTAGTTTACAGGGACAGAAATTGTGGCCTGGGATTTTCAGCATGATAGGGGGTCTTTCATTCTTCAAAAGCATAAGGATATTTCCCTATCACACCATACTTAGCATTATCTACACTTCAGAGAACTAATTCTTTTTGAAAACAGAGATGAAAGTGGGGTGAAGTTAGCATTTTTATTTTTAATTCAGATTGCCCTTGTTTTTCTCCAAAGGTTGAAGGTAAAGCCAAGCCAAAGATTTGGCTTTGCTCTTGAAACCAAAGCACAAGCTGAGCTGTTTAACCATGGCCATATGAGAAAAGAAAAAAAAAAAAAAAAAGCTACATAAAACTATATTAAAAACTTGTTGGAGCTGAAAGAAATAGTATTAGACTTTTCTTATTGGCTTTTACTCTTCTTTGGCTCATCCTCTTTACTGCACACAAAACTTGGCTGAAATCAGTAAACGGTCTTCTATCTGAATCCTGTACCTCTCCTGTTACGAATACTGACTTCCTATGTGCTATATAAATAGTGTGGTTTGGATGTGATGCGCTGGGGGGGGAAAGACCTATACAGAATTTAATCTAAGATGAGCCTTTGGATTTGTGCAGGGTTAAAGCAGTGCAGTTACCTTTTGACCAGGCTTCATGTTATTTGTCGAATCTCATACTGAGGACTAGAGTTAATGCGTTCCGGGAGCAGTGTGACTCACCAGATGATAGCACTTCACAGAATTTGCTTCTTGCTCTGTTAAAAGACTTTTCATTGCACAACTCAGTTCTTGTAATTAGAGACATGAGCAATATTATGCACGCTCTTTTTCCACCTGCTTCTGCCTTCCCTTTGACAAGATGAAGAAGAGCAAGTCAGTATAAAAGTGACCAGGTATTGATTCATCTGTCATTAATTAGTTTAGGATTTTCTAAATCAAGTAGGTTTGAAGGGTACAGATCTGAGAGCCCTGGAGCTGGAATTGTTCTGCTTAGGCACAGAAGAGGCAGTGGGAATGATGGTAGCATAAACTTTCTCATTATGGCTGTCAAAGTAACACTCCCTGAAACACTGAGAAAGAAAGGGGAATTACTGTTCCAGCAGCCTGTTTAATCTCTGTATTTCTGCTCAGTGTCAGAGGGCCAAATCCTTACCATTCTGAAATGCCCATCCAGTCTTCTGTGAACTAGATAAAGGTGCATATTATATTGACCATTTTGTAAGATACTCTGAGACATGTAAAGGAGTACTACCTAAATGCAAAATAATACTCTCTAATTTTTTTAATATATCTGCATATTTTTTAACTGTGCACCTCAGATCACATTCCCATAAAACAGCCAGAAGTCCTCCTGGCTCCTGCTGGATTCTGCGACAGTAGTCAAGGTTCTGTCTGTAAGGTGGTTGGAAATGAGTTGATACTTAGAAAACAAAGTGTAGGTGGAGCACAGCCACCTTGGGAAGGAGTTAAGCAATAAGGCTGGAAAACACTGTACCCTGCCAACAGCATTAGCAATGTGGACCAATGGCAGGAACATGGCACAAACTGCAGCCAGAGATGCCACTGTACACCTCTGAAATTAAAATTACTCAGGTGCCTAAGTTCAAGGATCCAAAGTCAAACACAGGCACTGATATAAGTACCTCAGTTTCCTAAATGGTGAACAGAAACAACTCCTGTTTCACTGAGGGGAGGGAAGCACTGGGTTGATACACATTCCAGTAAGCTGGCTGGTGTATTTAAGTGCCAAAGTATGAACTTAGGCACCCCATTTTGCACATTTTGTTTTGTAATTTTTAGTAGAGCTATTCAAACAAATACTTACCCTCAGCTCACCTGGCAAAGACTTTCATTTTCACAGCTCTGTGGAAAAAGTGAACCAGCTTTATTTTCACTTCAAATATTTCTTTAAAAATGAGAGATTTTTCCACTGGCAGAAAACTAACATTTGCTGGTCAATATACTCATAAAGCAAGAATGGTAGTTTTGCGCAATTTTGTTTAATGAATGAGCCTTTAGATTGCTATAGCAAACTGGCCAGCTAGCCACTGTGTTTGGGAAAAGTCAGTGATTTTCATTTGCTGTAATTTTGGGTGGTGGCTTTTTTGTTTGGTTGGTTTTCCAATTTGAACGCTATGGTGCTGCTCTGCTTTGGCAGGGTGAGGCAGCCATAACCAGCAATAATAGGAACCGATGTTCCTCTTATGTAGGAAAACCAGTTTTCATCCCATTTGGCAAATAACTGCTTTCAGATGTATCCTTGCAGGATGGGGCAGTCTTTTGCGCAGTACCCTCTCTCATTTTAGGGGAGCCAAGTTAACAAAGTCAAGCAAGAGCACCTGGAGATGATAATCCATCCTCTCTCCAGCTTTGTAATTGAGTGAATGTCCTCAACTCATTGAGCAGAAGGGGATGAGGGACCTCATCTCCTCAGAAGACCGGAAGATTTTTCACTCTCCTTGTGAAGCCTGATGCCATGTGATTGACCAGCTGGCTTAAGAGGATTTTTGATTTGTGTTAAGGTTGCATTCAAAGATCCATTGTAGAGGGTAAGGTTTAAACAGCCCTTGGATCAAGTCTGACTATGCAATCCACTTTGCAAAGGCTCGCTAACACTTTCACATGCTGCTGTTAAAGATTTAACAAAAATGTGCTGCTCTTGGTTCACTGCTCTCTCATATGTCATAAATGGTATAATAAATGTTTGGCTCAAGATGTTCAGGATATACATTTTGGATCTAATGCAACATGCATCTTTGAAATAACTCAGATTTATAATCTAATGTATACTAACTTCATGTTTCTCCGACCTTTATCTACAGCAGGAGTAAATGCTAATACTTAAACATTTAAAGCCAGATTCTGTCACACTTGTAAATGAAGACTGGCTTCTCTGTGAGTTTTCATCAAGTCAATGTACAGATTTCACACTACTCTTATTCAATCTAAATAAGAACGGCAAAATATGGAATTACATTTTGTTGAAAAACAGGTAGCTAGTTTGACCCCTTATAATCTGTACAATGGCAGTGTGAAAACTCGGTGAAGGAGAAAAAGGATTATGAATGACTGAGTAATTTAGTTATAATTCTGTGAGAGAAGAAAATTGAATACTTACATAATATTTCTCATCTCTTTAACCAAGAATTTGGGTTAAAAATTAAACAAGCAAACAAGCAAACAAAGAAACAAACAAACAAAATGCTAAAATAGCAGGCTTTTGTGGCAAAACAGTTCTTTTTCTTTTACAGTGTTGTGGTTACAGTCTTTCTCACAGTACTCCTAGTATTTCAAATTCTAAGAAAAATAAAGAATTGCAGAGCTATGTGCAAAACCTTCCCTAAACTAGAAGCTCTTTCAAAAATTGCAGAAGACAAGTGGGTTTGGATTTTGGTTAAAGAGCAAGTAATCCTATTTTCATCTGAGATCTTTGTTTTATGGGCCCCTAAACTTTCAACTATTGGTAGAACCACAATTTGTGTATTGCAGAAATCTTGATTTGACATAGTGCTACTTGGCTACTCAAACCCAGGGTACAAGTTAAGAAAATCCTGGTATGTACAGGTAGATTAGATTGGCTGTGATCATGTTCTTTTCAGGTAAAGCTAAATGGGAGCTGGTGGTCTCTGTGTTTTGGATCTTTGTTTCGATGGGCTCAGTGCATTTCCAGATGATCCTCCTTGTGTATTGCAGTGTCTTTGTATATGAAACCACATAGATAAATGAAAGCATCTGTCTGTGATTTATCCTGCTTTGTTCAATGGAGTAAAGTAAATAAATTAGTCTTTAGGGCTGTGTTGAAGCCATGAGCTTTGTGTTTAGCCACAATCATCTACCCAAGCTCCAAAAGTGCAAAATAGTGATCAGCTGTACACTGAGAGCACTCTGCAAATGCACACATGGGACCTGAAATATTTGGTTCCCACAAGTTTTCACAAACAAGAAAAAATATGGGTAGGAATGTTGCCAGCTTTCTCTAGGCCTTGAGAACCCTCATGCTGATGTGTATCTGAACCTAATGTAAATCAAAACATGTGGCTCCAGATGAGTATTAATACTGTAATTTAGTCTTAGGTTTTGGTTGCCATCTAGATGTCGGGACTAAGGTTGAGTATTTATTAATGTTACCTATTCCTTACAATCAGTACTTGGTCCATGAGCAAATATTAGGCTTAACTGGAAACATACGTGCATGTGAATGTATTCAGCTGAGCCCTGATACATTGTCCATTGAATTTAGTGGGTATTTTTCTATGGATTTCTACTGGAGGAAGGTTGGGCCACATAAATACTCTTTCTTTGATTTAGGCTAGTGAATAGTCTTTATAAGAAGCTAGTACCATGAGCAAATTAATTCCTGCATTTTTTTTCAGCACTGAGTTGCACTTGATTTCTGTTAGTTGAGTTTATGTGAAACCATCAAGAGAGGGCAGGTAGACAAATTCTTGTAAGAACAAGTCTTGTTAATAAAGATTGGTGTGAGATGCCCATACCCTAGCCATGAGGGATGAGGAAATAACTTTGTGTGCATAAAGGGTATGAAGTTGGCATCTTAAGCCACATTGTACCACTTCATCTACCTCTTCAGAGAAGGAATCTGTCATGCTAGAGAAGGTCTAAACAAAAGCTGGAAACCGTGAAAGAATATGAAGCCACGGAGTTTCACCTCTCCTTCACTAGAATGCAATAATTTAGAGAATTTTTGTCATTTGTATTAGCTGTGTTTATAGCGGGAACAGACATGATGGATTCTGGGTGATGAAATTGGTCAGTGGTAGGTAAAGAACCTGCTAGTTTTCCTTGAAGATGCATGTTTGCTGGAGTTAGGAATAACAGGGCCACTGCTGTAATAGATCATTTTACCATCCAGTCAATGTAAATTCATCTGTAGGAGAGCATAGCTTGAATAGAAATTATCCCACCTACCACTGCCTTTCTAAAGCGAACATTTTGGTCATATGTGGAAATACAATTTGGTGTAGTGTAAGTGGAAATCCATTCAATGAAATTTGAAGACTCTGAAAACTAGTTGAAAATACAAAACCACATTGTAATCAGTTTCCTTGGGGCCTATTAACTTCACTGGTTCAAGGAGGGTTCATCCTAAGCAAATGGATCAGATTCTTATCCCCATGAGATGTGAATTTGTTGGAGGTTTGCATGGGTGTTAATAAGATGACTATTTATGCATTGCAATTATTATGGTTTTGAAATAAACTAGCACAAAACTTGTGTAAATCAGGATTTGAAGTGTTCTAAAGGGGTGCCTAAATTAGGCTTAATTAACTAGGACAGAGAGGTGATTTGCATAACATTTTGATTAGCAGAAAATGTCATACAATTTAAGTCTCTGTATACTGAAATTTGGACATGAATATATTCTGTCCATGTATCCTCTCAGCAACATGGGATAACTGCAATATTAACTGTCTCTAATCTTACACTGTGCTCCTCCAGAGCTCGTGTATCACTTTTCAGAGTATTTTTGTTCACAAGTTTCTTGTTATCTGCTTTCTATAGAGGACATTGAGTTTCAAGCCCTAATAAAAGATCCCTTTACCCTGGAAACCAGGCTGTCTAAATTGTCTTTTCATGGCCCATTATGGTAATAAGAAAAGGAGGGAGAAGGAACCAACAGAAGACAAAATTTCTTGGAATGGGTTCTGTTTGTCATATACACATTGTGGGGTTAAGGAAATTGGAAGGAAATGTTTGTATAGTGGCAGGAAATGTTAAAGTAGAATACAGACGCCTTTGTAATTTTCTGCAGATTTGGCAACTTGTTTCTGCAGAACACAGTGAAATTTAGACATAACTACAGTGACTTACATTTAAACAACAAAAAATTCAGAATTATTTGTAATCATGGAATTCCACATGTTGGGAGAAGCTGTGATAAGACATAGCACAACAACTGCTAGAATTTCAGAAACAAGAGGCTAAAACATCTCTTGTTACAAGACTAACAAGATGGTTATCATAACTTACATAATATTGTGCTCGGTGTTTTAAATGTGCTACAGACAAATGCACAGTTACATAGTTTGTTCAGGAAGCCTCTTCCAGAAAAGCCACCTCTTTTCTCCTCTAGGACATCCCCTAGTAGACATTAATTAACAGTTTATGTAACCCATCAGAGATAAATAAACAGAGTCTTGCATAAATAAGGATTTACAGTGTTATACCCTACTACTATTGAGGTATTTTTCTGTTCATGTAAGTTAACTTGATTCACTGAAATCCAGACTGTTTTCTTAGGGATAATTGGCAACAAGAATTGACTGAAGATTTTATACAAAACATGAAACTTATCCACAGAGTTTGTCATTAGCTGGAGTATCTTTCTCACTGAGACAAGATGCAGCATTTCAGCTGGTTGTTTGCAATGGACTATGAAGGCATCTTGATTGAGAACAGGAAAAGTACATTTAGTAACTAACATTCAAAGTAAAAAGGGAAGAAATGGAATAGCCATATGACATGGGAAGAGCAACAGACATTACATTTAAAGCAGGTTTTTAAACTCATTCTTAGTGGTTTTACTTCATCATTAAAAAATTGATTTTTCAGAGTAAGTAGATGGTCATTGAGTGGTACAAAGGCTCTTGGTGTAAAACTGGGTAAAAAGGTGTATTTCCTTACATGATTAAAATTTGTGTCTTGAATCACTAATGGTTATGAACCTGGAATAAAATATAACTTTGGGTAGAAAATGCAGGAAGGTTTATCACCCTGAAATTAAGGTTCCAAACTGAACTACAGTGTGGCTGGCTAACATGGTAGACTATGTGGAAAGGATTTTTTCAGCTATTTCTAACTATTTTATTGAACTAAAATGCTTGGAAAAGCATCCCTTTTTTTCCCAGCAAGACAAAACTGAAGGAACTAAGTGAAATAACAACAGTATAAGCATATTGACTGAAAAGAAGAAGCTGGAGTGTCAGTGCTTTTCTCTTGCCAGAAGGAATGTTATTGTAGTAACACATTCCATAGAAAGTTTGACGCATTTTAATGATTAAGGTATTTATCCTACTTTTATTGTGGCATAGATCTTTTTCCGTACTGTTCGCTTTATGAACTTCTGGTATCCATCTGTTATGGTTCCAGATCATAGTTGTTGTCAGATTGTTTGGACAAACTGTCAAGCATTTTCTAAGTTAATGACATTTATCACTGCTTCTCCTGGCAAATGAATGTTTGTTGACCATGACTCTTCTGACATTACAAAGGCAATTATTTGCAGCAGTATGGTAGCTCTGTGATAAGAGCTTTTAGTTATTACAGGGCTACAATTGCATCAGTCCAGTACTTCTGTTGTAAATAATTAAAAGAAAAGTTTGAACGGGAATGAACGGTTCCCTCGGAGAGGAAATTAGAGGACTCATATTCTGGTTCTGGGAAAAGCAGGCAGGATTATAGGTAAGCACTTTAGAGCAATTTTCCTTCCTTTAGGTAGCACAGTGCTCTAGTGGGCAAAACAAGCAGGGAAGTAGTAATGGTGGCACAAATGGTCATGTCAAAAGCATACAAAAGTATTGGACTCTGCAGAAATGACTTGTCTTGGGCAGTCACTAAGCAGATTGCCTGATAGCTGACCTGAAGCTCATTAGCCATTGTGTAACAGAGGAAAATAATGAACTATACTGCACTTTTGGTGAATAAAATGAATGAACTGGCTTCAGCAGTTTTGTGATAAGGCTCAGTCATTTGACACGTATAGAACTGACAGACATTGTGTCCACCACACTAATTTATATTTTTTCCAATTTGTTGAAAATAATCTACATTTTGTCTGACAACTAATTTAGGACTAATGGTAAATTCCTCTTCTTGTTATAATTTCCCATCCATAGGGAAAGAGTAAGAAATTAAAGATTCCAGGAAGGAGAAAGTCCTTCCTGAAAATACCATAGTTTCTTTTTTGTATGTTTTTTGTTTTGTTTTGTTTTGGTTTTTTTTTCTTGAATGCCTGTGCTGATGCTGCGCCTCGAAGGCAGACTTCATCACTAGAGTCCTCCCAGTTACAGGACTTCTACCTTGGTGTTTGGTGTGAATCCTGTTTTTTTGTCTATTTTTCGTAGACTTCTGCCATTAAGAACTCTCCTTTTCATCTTTAAACCTTCCTTTGATTATTGTCACTGGCTGTCCCGTTTGGTCCCAGTCTCACCTGCAATGTTAAGTTTCACTAGTCTTCTGACTGTCCCTCCTAAAGCGCTAAGCCACATTTGCAACCCTCCTTTGACATCTCTCCCATAGTACTGCTTTTCTGTACCTCTGAGACGTAAAACCAGATGTAAGGCAGAAAAAGAACCAGGACAAACCTGACCTAGTGCAAAAGAGACAAATTTCTAGCTTGGGCAGCAGCTTGTAGGAGACCTTGCCTCAGCAAGTCTATCAGGAGAGTAAAGACCATTTATCTAGGTCTGTAACACCAGCTCCTGAGCCATCATAATGCAGGTGACTGTGCTGGTCCCCGACTCCAGTGGTTTTGAGTCAGCAGGGCAGTCCTTTGCTGGTTGTTTCAATCAGTGGAAACTAGAGCTTCCCAGAAATTCGGTGGTGTAGCTTATGCTCACAGCTGAAACAGTCCATATCTGCTTCTGCACTGGGAATTCTCCATCACACCCTCTCCGTGCTGTTACAGTTTGTCTATCTGGATGACTCGACTATATAGTCTCTGTACACCAATGTATTTTCTAAACAAAGCTGAGAGCATGAAAATGTATCGCTCCTCTAGGTTTGCGAGAGATAATAATACCTGCACATCTGCCAGATTGTGTTGCTAGTTACAAGAATGTAAAATGAGAGAAGGTCACAGTAGCTAATGGAATGGTCCCAAGGTTTATCAGTATGAAAGAGAAAAGAATTTAGTGGAGTTTAAAGAGGAGTAATGATTTCCTCCCTCTCTGCAGCTGCTGCAGCTGCTTCACCCCGTTTGCTCCTTTTTTTGCTTGATTATATACAAAACATAAAAAGTGAACAACTAAGCTAAGTGATGTGTTTTCCAGGGTTGCCGTACCTTGTAACTTGATAATCATCATAATCCAGATTCACTGAGGGAAAGATTTATTTTGGCTGCTCTAAGAGGGTGTTGGTGATGGATTTCTAATTTGTGAAGCCATAGGTATTTCTGTGAAGGTTTTAACATGCAAATAATTAGCTCTTTCCCTTTTTTAAAGGAGCCTTTCTGTCTTGACTACACTGATTCTCTAAGTACAGTTTATTATCTAAACACTGGTGCTTTGAGAGCTATTCAACGTCTGATTATGCTAGTGGGTAGACCAAGACAAAAACATGCAAAATCAATCAATTTATCTAGCTGTCCTGCTCAAATACCATATGAAACAAAAGAGGCAAAAAAACCCCAAACCAACAACCAAAGAACTGAAAAAACACTCCATCTGTGCCTTGTAATCAAGTTAGCAAGTGATATGCTTGTTTTTTAAACCTTTTGCATGGACTGGAACAAAACACACTGTTTTGGAAACCAGGCCATTGTATAGACGGAATTGTGTGCCATTTAAAGTATGAAGGTGTTTAACTTTCTGCCACCTTTTCCTCTGCAACAGAAGTCTTACTGATTTTGGTCATCTGCATTTGCAAGAAGCTGGCAAGGAGCAGTAGTATTCCGGACATAACTAGCCACTTTCTGTCAGTTTTTGCCAACAATTTGCAAAGTGTTTTCTGAACCCTGTGGGTTCAGAGCAAATGAGATTAGACTGAAGCTGAAACTCATTACACAAACTAGAAAATCCAGTCAGGATTCAACTTGTTCTGCTGTGGGTTGAACTGTGAAAAATCAAGAAGTAAATCCTGCTAGAGATTCAGAAAATAAGTCTGTCACCAGTCTTTAACTGACTTGAAAGAAGAGCAAATATTACCCATAGATTTTTTTTTTTTTTTGGTAACATTAAAATGACTTTTCTTTAACTGAAGAGAATCTTTTATTGATTTATTCTAGAAACTTGAAATTTTCCTATCAGTAATTTCTGTGTTTGTAGAGTGCTTAACATTCCTGTTTTCAAGTTTTAATTTTTGTTCACTGGATTATTTTGGGAATTACACAGAACCTGTTTTATTTACCATCTAAATTTCACATGATAAGAGACTAACTTTAAAGTTTCTGGAGAAACAATGGCTTGAACAAATTGTCTCATTTATTACCTCTGAAGTGCCACATATACCAGTTTAGTAGTGATCAAAAATCCTCAGCAGAGGTAGTTTTCTACTGATTGGTGTGGACTGACTGGCATTCTCAGGCCCTGGGGGTTCTGCTCTTTGCTCCCTGGTTCATAGTTTCACGTAAAGGCTAGGAATGTGTGGACATGTAAGCTTTTCTCGCATCCAGAAGAGATCTAGGACGTATTTTTAATGCAGAGGTAAGAATATATTACTTTTTCTTGTGGGTCTCTGGTCTCCAGAGCAAATGGTACATCACCAATACCAAAATCACCAGAAAAGAAGGTGGAAGAATTTTCACTGTACCAAGAGGTTGTTCCAAAGCTGGAAAGGAAGAGCAGAATATAAACATCTAAATGAATATCTAGATGAATAACTCATATAGGAAATCCTAAGAAGTTGGATTTTTACTGTTCCCTCTGAAAAGAATTGGTAGTTTAGGGGCTGTGGAGTCAGTAAGGATTTTTTAAGGTGGCAGAGAAAGTATTTGGTTATCCATAGATTATATCTAGTATAGGAAAAGGGGGGAGGGTGTCAAGATATAATTAGGACCACATTATGAAGTAGCTGCATGAAAAGGAAACTAAATTTCCTAGCAGTATACAGCATGAACTAATATAGCTGGTATTTGAGCTCTAGCAAACCTCTTCAAATACAATCCTTATATGCCATCAAAGAAAGATGTAAAAACTGTTTGATAAATCTAGTAGACCCTTTCTATATAGCTTCTTGAGTATTTTTTCTTTCTTTTCCTTCCAAAAGCATCATCATGTGATCAAGAACTTCAGTCAGCCCTGGAGGAAGCTAAACAGCCCCAGAAAGACAATGTGTTCATTCCAGAGTGTGCCCAGGGTGGCCTCTACAAACCAGTGCAGTGCCATCCTTCCACAGGCTACTGCTGGTGTGTTCTGGTGGATACGGGACGTCCCATCCCTGGTACATCAACCAGGTAAGGGAATACATGTTCAGTGCTCAAAAGTTGTATAGAGAAGATGCCTTAGTATGCATGTACTAGCATGTAGGTTTCTGTTGCTCGTGGAATTACATCATAGATCCAGAGAATCATAGAATGGTTTGGGTTGGAAGGGACCTTAAAGATGACCTAGTTCCAACCTCCCTGCCATGGGCAGGGACACCTTCCACTAGACCAGGTTGCTCAAAGCCCCATCCAACCTGGCCTCGAACACTTCCAAGGATGGGGCAGCCACAGCCTCTCTGGGCAACCTATTCCAGTGTCTCACCACCTTCACAGGGAAGAACTTTTTTCTTACATCTAATCTAAATCTACCCTCTTTCAGTTTAAAACCATTACCCCTTGTCCTGTCACTACAGGCCCTTGTAAAAAGTCCCCCTCTGGCTTTTTTGTAGGCCTCCTTTAGGTACTGCAAGGCTGCTCTAAGGTCTGCCTGGAGCCTTCTCTTCTCCAGGCTGAACAACCCCAACTCTCTCAGCCTGTATTCATAGGAGAGGTGCTCCAGCCCTCGATCATCTTCATGGCCCTTCTCTGGACTTGCTCCAACAGGTCCATGTCTTTCCTGTGCTGAGGACCCCAGAGCTGGATGCAGTACTGCAGGTGGGGTCTCACCAGAGTGGAGTAGAGGGGGAGAATCCCCTCCCTCAACCTGCTGGCCACACTGCTTTTGATGCAGCCCAGGATATGGTTGGCTTTCTGGGCTGCAAACACACGTTGCCAGGTCACGTTGATCTTCTCATCAACCAACACCCCCAAGCCCTTCTCCTCAGGGCTGCTCTCAATCCATTCTCTGCCCAGCCTGTATTTGTGCTTGGGATTGCCCCAACATGTGTGCAGGACCTTGCACTTGGTCTTGTTGAACTTCATGAGGTTCGCACTGGCCCATCTCTTAAGCCTGTCGAGGTCCCTCTGGATGACATCCCTTCCCTCCAGCGCATCAGCCGCACCACACAGCTTGGTGTCATTGGAAAACTTGCTGAGGATGCACTCAATTCCACTGTCCATGTTGCTGACAAAGTTGTTAAACAGCGCCGGTCCTAATACCGACGCCTGAGGAATGCGACTTGTTGCTGCTCTCCACTTGGACGGTGAGCCATTGATCACACATTGATGTTTCAGTGTGACCATCCAGCCAATTCCTTATCCATCAACTGGTCCATCCACCAAATCCATGTCTTTTCAATTTTGAGACATGGTTGTTGTGTGGGACAGTGTCAAATGCTTTGCACAAATCCAGGTAGATGACATCACTTGCTTTTCCCTTATCCATCAATGCTGTAACCCTGTCATAGAAGGCCACCAAATTTGTCAGGCAAGATTTGCCCTTAGTGAAGCCATATTGGCTGCCACCAATCACCTCCATATTTTTCATGTGCCCTAGCACAGTTTCCAGAAGGATCTGCTCCATGATCTTGCTGGGAAACAGAGTTCTCACAGAGGTGAGATTGACTGTCATATAGGTTTTTTCCACTATGAAGTGAAATATTTCTAAGAGACATCAAAAGTTAAGGCCAGATGGTCACAGACTCCTTCACTGCAATGTCACAGGCAGTTTGCTTCCCTAGTCCTCTTTTTTACATCCATTTTGTGCTGGGAAGCCAAGGCTTGGAGCAGGTAATGAATAAGCCCAGAGGAAACCTCACACTCCTTAGCCTGAATATAGAAGAACCAAGTAAGATGGTCTATACAGAAACCACATCCAACCTCAGAAATGTTCAGTTATTTTTCCAGCAACCTCCTCAACTATTTCATGTGACTGGCTTTGATGGAACAACTGCTTGGGAACCCATAGAGAGGAAATATCATTTTAGTGTGTTATTAATAGAAGCTTGGAGTTCAGTCATCTCATCTGAGCCTGATATATGGTAAAATGTTGTGAGCCACATAGAGCAGATGTAGGCAAGGCAAGTATCAGATTCCAAAGGATGTTATTTAGGCTGGTTATTGAGGTTTGGCCCTTGTAAGTATGCTACAGAAGAGCATATAAAGCTGACGGGCAGTATGGATATCTTGATGCAAACAAATCTTCTGAAGCTTAAGCAAAAAGATTTTTTTATCATTTGCATAAGGTTTATGAAAAAGCATTATAAGCTACTTGCTGTAAAGTATTATATTCTTGGGGAGTGTTTTTCACATATTCTTCAAGTGCTAATTTACTTATAGCTGTTTACACTGTAGTCTAGACTGTGCCAATTACAGTAACAGCTGAAGTGAGCATGACTTAAAGTTACTGTTGATCTGCTGTTTCTGGCAAGTTGAGATCCATAAACTGTCAAAACCAAAATAATCCAATTTGGTTCTGAAACTGTAGGATCAGTACATATATTGTGTGAGGACCTAGAGATGTCCTCTAGAGATTTCAGAGGCTTTCTTTTCCGCTCTTCTTCTGTTACTGTTGCTTGTTTTTAGTGCTAATCCTTCTTTGAATTATAGTTTAAATAATTTTATGGAGTCTTAGTTCCTATTCTCTAATTTGAGTCCAAATCATCTTCTTGTGCTCATCAAGCAGTGGGGCTTCTGCTGATGTTTTTGTAGTTCTTCTTTATGAGTATCATTATAGAATCATAGAATAGTTGAGACTGGCAGAGACCTCTGGAGATTCTCTAGTCTAACCCCTCTACTCAGAGCAAGGTCAGATAGAGTAGATTGCTCAGGACCATGTCCAGTTGGGCTTTGAATATCTCCAAGGATGGATAGTCCGCAGCCTCTCTGGGCAGCCTGTTCTAGTGTTTGCTCACCATCACAGTTAAAAAAATAAAAGTTTTTTCTTACATTTAAATGAAATTTCCTCTATTTCATTTTATGCCCATTGCCTCTTTTCCTGTCACTGGACATCACTGACAAGAGTCTGACTTAGTTTTTGTTATTTCCCCACCTTTGGATTTTTATAGACACCAGTAAGATCTCCCCTGAGCCTTTTCTTCCACAGGCTGAACAGTCCCACTTCTCTCACACTTTCCTTATTATGTCAAATGCTCCAGTCCCTTAATCATATTCATGGCCCTTTGCTAGGCCCACTCCAGTATGTCCATGTCCATCTTGTTTGGGGAGCCCAGAGCTGGACCCAGCACTCCAGATATGTCTTGCCAGCATGAATGGGAAGTGAAGGATCACCTCCCTCAACCTGCTGGCAATACTATTCCTAATGCAGCTCTGGAGGCTGTTGGTCTTCTTTGCTTCAAGGGCACATTGTTGCCTCATACTCAGTGTCCATCAGAAATCCCAGGCCCTTGCTGCAAAGTTGCTTTCCAGCTGGTTGGCCCCTATCCTGTGCTGGTTAATCTTCCCCAGGTGCAAGAATTTTGCATTTTCCTTTTTTTGAACTTCATGAGATTCCTTCCAGCCCATTTCTCTAGCTTGTTGTGGTCCCTGTGAATGGCAGCACAAGCCCCTGGTGTATCAGCCACTCCTCCCAATTTTGTATCATATGCAAACTTGCTAAAGTTGTTCTCTGTCCCAGCATCCTGGTCATTAATGAAGAGGTTAAACAATATTGGCTCTGGTATTGAACTCTGGGGCACTCCACTGGTGACTGGCTTCCAGCTGAAATTTCTGCTGCTGATCCTAACTCTGGGATTGGCAGTTCAGGCAGTTTTCAACACATCTCACCGTTAGTTTATCTAGCACATACTTTATCAGTTTGTCTATGAGAATGTAATCAGAGACAGTGTCAAAAGCCCTGCTAAAATTAAGATAAACAACATCTGCTCTTCTCTCTCCATCTGAAGAGGCTGCAGGGTTGGCCAAGCATGATTTCCTCCTCATAAATCCATGCTGACTACTCTCAGTCACCTTCTTGTCCTTAATATGTTTTGAAATAGCTTCTAGGAGGATTTGCTTTCATCACCTTCCCAGGAATTGAGGTAAGGCTGACTGGCTTGTTGTTCAGCTGCTCCTTGCCCTTCTTCAAGACAGAAGTGACATTTGCTTTCTTCCAGTCCCTAGGAACCATCCCCAGTCACTACAACCTTCCAAATATAGTTGAGAGTGGCCTCACAATGACATCAGCCAGCTCCCTCAGCACTTGTCGGTGCATTCCATCAGGTCCCATGGATTTCTCTATGTCCAGTTTGTTCAAACAATACCTGACTTGATCCTTCTCCACCGAGGGTAAGTCTTCCTTGCTCTAGACTTTACTACTGGTCTCAGGGACCTGGGGTTCCTGAAGACTGTTCTTACAAGGAAAGACCAAGGAAAAGGTGGCATTGAGTACTTCTGCCTTCTCTCTGTTCTTTGTCACAAGGTCCCCTGTCCCACCCAGCAGCAGGCCAACATTTTCCCTAGTCTTCTTTTTGCTGCTGATAGGTGCATAAGAAGGTCTTCTTGTTGCCCTTCATGGCCTCTACGAGATTTAGCTCCAGGGGCCTTTGGCTTTCCTAACCCCATCCCTGCACACTTGGACAGTGTTTGTATATTCCTCCTGTATCACCTGACCCTGTTTCCACCCTTTGTATGCTTCCTTTTTAAGTCTGAATTTTGCTAGGTACTCCTTGTTCATCCTGCACATCGAGATTTATGAAAATAGAGGTGGTGATCCTTGAAAGTCAACCAACTCACTTTTCTATTCATATGTGTAGTGTGCATGCAATGGGTGTGATTTTGGCTTCTACTGTCATAGAGACTGGAATTCTAATTCTTCCCAACCCCTTGATGCATCATCTATGGATCTAGAATCAGTCTTGGTCTTCTTTTTTTCCTGTTTGGTCTGCTGGCCTCTTGTGCTTGACAACCACAGTCACTCAGCCGTGGGAGAAGAGGTGGCAGGGAGGTCTTTCACTGTGCTGTATTTCTCCAGCGTTGGAATTCTGCCAGACTGAATTCAATCATTTCATACGTATGGTTCAGGCACAAATCTTCCTTTTGTTCGCTGAGTGCTCTGTCTGTTGACTGATACTCAGAAGACCAATTGCTGTGGCTTTGGCCATTTATAATTTGTTCAGCTTTGCTGGACTCAAGGGCAGTTCTCAGTGAAGCTCTGAGGAAGTAATATTTAGTAATATCCCTGGAGAGGACATTTCTGAGCACAGATGGGTAAGTAGAGTACACAATTTTAGGAGTTTCATACTAAATAAAGAATGACTGGTGTATTTAGGAATCTACAGTCCTGGTAAACAAGCAGGTGGGATTACTGCCTGGAGTTTAAGAGGAATGTCTAGACCTCATTTCTGAGAAAGATTTAGCTGGGCTGGAATCCCATGAATTATTTCTTGGGTTTTTTTTTTCCTTTTCTCTATATTGATGAAATTAATTTTTTTTTCCCTGGCAGAGGGGAGTAAAGGGGGATCAGAATATGATGATGAATATGCAGTTGTCTTTTTGTAATTCTTTCTTATAGAATGGGAAGAATGAACATGTGACTCTTCCCTAGTTTAAAGAACCAGAGGCTAATGCAAAATGGTGTGTGCTATCTTCCAGCTTTCCACTGCAAAATACAAACTGGAAGAGTATCTGTTAACACTCTACTGCAGGAACTGATAGCATTAGTACTCCTGGTAGCAAGAAGGATGCATAGCATCCTGGAATCTCTGTTCTGCAAATCTGTATCAAATCACTAGGGGACAACAGTGAAAGGATAGACAGATCTGGGAAGCTGTTGGCAGAACAGCTTAGTGTTTTGCATGTTGTTTGTTTAGAATACATTCATGAGGGTGAAATTTGTCATATCATCAGGCTCTGAATACCACAATAAATAGTAGTCACATTAAATTAGACCCCCAAAATGAAGGGAAGTTATTAATACTCATTCACCTTCTAATGTCCTGTCATCTGAAAAATAGATGATTTGTCATTGAAGGTATTCCATTAAAAAAAAAAAAAAAAAAAGAAAAAAAAAGAGTTAAACTAAAGATATGTGAATGAAGAACCACTCTAGGATATTTAAGACAGTAAAACTCCCAAGAAATATGTGAAGTTGTGGTATAAAGCTGGCTTTTATGAAAGCCTTGAGGAAACATCCATTTGACTAAAAGATGATAATGCATTTAAAGGGTACAAACAACCATTCCCCCCAAAGTCTGTCAGTATGGTCCTCAGCAGCGGGCTCCCAATGCCTCTTGGACATCACAGCGTGACCCTCAGCCTTTTTGCTCAGCAGGGCCATAAGTCTGTGTTCTCACAGGTGACTTTTTAACAGCTAAGATCATGGGTGAAGTAATCCCCAATCCACTTGCGCAAGACTCTCTAAACTTGAAAAAGAACATAAATCAGCTGCTTTGTGAGGCTGCCCACACTGTAGAATCCTTGTGAAAGCCTCCATCCTCTACTGCTTTGTACACCTCACTAGATCTCAGTGCTTCCTAGCAGACTGCTCAGAGGTATAAAGCAGCCTTCATAAGCCCTTGCTGACTCTAGATACACATCCATTGCTAGGGATTCTTTCTCCTTTAAAATTCAAAAGAGTAACTTGGTGTGTCTTTTGACCACATTATTTTTAACCAGGCAGTGCTCCATTCTGACATGCTATCCCTTTCCCACTCTTTCCCCATGAAAACTGAGGCAGGTGTTTTTTTCTTATCAGTTCTTAGCATGGCTGTTCCTTTATGGTAAATTTCTAATGATTCATTTTCTTACTCCAGTTGCTTTAAAGGGTTAAATGTAGACTTTTCGCATTGCAGCATTTTAACACTGATTGGGCTTTAATAGATTTAGTTTGTATATGATGAACTACATGTGTATTTAACAAAAATATAAGCCCAAAGGGTAGAAGAATAGAGGCCAAAAAAGACAGTGTAGGCACAAAGCAGTAACAATAACGGAAGAGGATGAGAGGAATGCAGAGTCAGGTATCAGATTAATCGGGGACCAGGCTGGTTGCCAGGTACTGCATTAGTGAGTGTTGCTCAGAGATTTCCCTTTCACTCTTTTCTTGGCTGATTGAAGTGGTCACCCATCAGGTATCTGAATCCAACACATGCTATCAAAGCAGCTTCTATCCCTGTGGTTCTTTAGGGGAAAAAAAAGTGCCTCTAGCTCTCCCATGTCCATGAAAACAACACTGTACCTGCTTGCAGGAGCCAAAGTTTGATGGGCCAGTGGGCAGTTTCATCAGATGATACGGAAATAAATTAAGCACTCAAAGGAAAAATAATATTGGATTTTTTTCATTCTGCCTGACAATTAAGATCAGAATACTCAGGTATTGGTCTTAGGGGCAGTCTGGCCTAGACCCAGGACATAGCCACCGTTTAATGCTTTTAAAAAGAATATTTTGTTCCAAAAATTTGGATTAGTATATTTTAATTAGACATTTTAGTATGCCTCTCAGTAAATGTAATTTTGGGGAATGTAGAGTAGGAGAATTTCAAAGGAAGATGATCAGTTGTATAAAATATGAAAGAACCCAGATGCAGTGAACAGGTATGTATGTATGTGCACACACATGTATGTGGACACAAGTCATATTACTAAGTGTGTTTAACTGAGAATTGAAACTTTCTCTGAAATGCCACACACTGAATTCTGCAGCTTCAAACTACTTTAGAAGAATGAAAAAGTAAAATTTCTCAGAAGGAGATTTTGTCAAGCTGAGTGAAAAACCTCAGCAGCAGATGTTCCCATGCCTCCCAGTCTTGCATGAAAGATATTGGTAGTGGCGTTGCGTAAGTCAATGTTTGTTGGAAATACAAATAGCAGAGTTTCTTGTTACCAGCTGGACTAACAAAGTGACTTTAAGTAAACTCAGAAAGCATAGAGGAACCAAAATATTCAAGTAGCAGGTGGAGATTCAGTCTTCTTCACAATCCATTGCAAGCAGCTCCAGCCCAATTCCGTTCCTTCTGGAAACCCTCTCAGTTCTTCACTCTTGTTCAAAATGTTAGCTGTTCATGGTTAGCCCTTCTTATGTAAACTAAGGGTTTTTTTGAGAGGATACAGTAGCACATGGCTTTAGAGCTGCAGTAGTAGCTAACTACAGTACCTGGCTTGCTGGGATTTTGAAATTGCTTTTCTGGTGTTTCCCAACATGAATACTGTGTCAGATGTCAGAATTTGTCACATTAGTCATGCCTTTTTGATTTGGTAGGTGGGAGGAGAGCCTGACTTTGGTTTTGATATTGAGTTTGGTTTTTTTTATTTATTTCATTTTTCCAAAATCATTTTTTATTATGTATTACTTTATAGCAGTTCCCCACAGTTTTCTCCTTCCTCAGTTTTCCTCCCTGTAGAATGGGCTTTGGAATAGATAATATTTGTTTAGTTTGGTATCAACCCCAGGAGAATAAAGTTGTGCTGGCTTCTTTGAGGTAAGTGGAAAATAGGCAGATGAATTTGCATTGCCCCTTCTGAATGAAAAACAAGCTTATTCCCTGAATAAAAGAAGGTACAAGTATAATTTGGACTACAACATTGGAAGTAGTTCTAAATCAAATTAATCTTGGCTGGTTTTATTCTCTCCCTGTTTGTTCTTTAGGTATGAACAACCTAAGTGTGATAACGGTGCCAGAGCTCACCCAACCAAAACAAAGGATTTGTACAAAGGACGCCAGCTTCAAGGTCAGTGAAACAGATAGAGCAATTTCTTACTCTATACGAAAACAATGTATCTTTTAGATATTGCTATATAGATTTGCTACTGACTGAAGTCTTTGGCTTTGGAGCAATGTATGTAAACATGGGTCTTGGGATGTTGTCAGAGAAAGTAAGGCTCATTTTTCTCAGTAGTTTAAAGGCAGTCACATTTACCTACTGGGATTATTCCTTGCTGTTGTCATACTAGAGAGTCGGCACATATGTCCAGAACAACTTGGCAAGTACTTCATAATCCTTGTTCTCGCAAAATTCATGGGAAATTGACCTCTATCTTCAAATCAGTCTAAAAAATGTATCATCACTTACTTTTTTCCAAGAGTACTCTTGTCAGTTTATCTCAGAATAATTTTATTCTTCTCTGTTGTAGAAACAAACCTTGGTGTTAATTAGATTTTTCATTTTTTCACCCTTTTTATAAGCATGTGAGAGATCTTATCTCTGGATAGTTGAGCTACACAGATGTCAGTAGACTTGCTTCATTTTTGAAATGACCTTTTAACATGTTTGAATAACTTGAGGTGTAGCAGGTTTAATGTTATTGCACACGTTATGAGGAGATTCTGAATTACTGTCAGCTATTGTAAAGAACCAGAAACAAACAAATTATGTGGGCAGATTTTTTGTGGCATGAAAAATATTTCAGTTTAGCAACCAAGAGAAACATCTAGACAGTAATTCTGAACTAAACATGCCCATCAGTTGTAAAATGCATATTGAATGAAGCACACATTAATACCCTCCATCATGAAATAAATTTAATTACAAGGTATAATAAAAAAGAAGAAATATGAATATGTTATTATACCATATGTAATTATATGTTGTGTTCTACATAGAAAGAAGTCGATCATAGGATTAACTGCAAGCTGTCCAATTACTGTGGCTGTAAAAATGGCAAGTGTGACCCAAAACCATATCTAGCTAGGTATGATGGGACAGACAGACAGACAGGAATAAGACAGACAAGGCAGACAAGGAAACGTACATGCCATTTTAGATAACCCTATTGGTTTTTTTCTGGATTTTATCTAGAACTGTGGGTACAATTCTGGTCTTCTGTGTTCAGGGAAATGGATACACAGGAGAAGTTAGCTAGCACTAATGTATCAGGGAAAGCAGCTACTTTCCAAGAGAAGGCAGCTGGCATTTGCTTCATTTTGACAAATGAGACAAGGTCTGGAGGCAATATTGGGAGAGAAACTGTTTTCCTCTGTGATGATTTGGGCACAAGAAAAATAGGTATGATCTACCCCGAATGAATTTCACCTGGGAGCTGTAAAGTGGTTTCCAACTATTAAAGCAGTGAGGCAACAGCCTTCTAAAGGACTAGTAAAGGGCTGAAAATCGGGTTAGTTTTTTAGGTAGATCTTGATTACTTTATGAAAGAGACAGTGGGAGATAGGGTTGAATGAGTGAGGTACTCATTCTGCATTATGGCTTATCACTTAAGATACTGAACATGCATATATACTAAGAGATGAAAAGCTAATTGGCACTAAAAATTCACCTTGGGACATGAATTTCACAGCTCTTACCAAATTGTCTCCATTTCTCTTCCTTCACAAAAAAGGGATGGAGCATGCCTGACTTGCAGTTTTGCTGTTTAGCTGCTCACAGAGTTCAGCAAGAACCATATGTGCCACATAAATCCTCAGATATGTGAAACTTTGTGGCAAACGTGCCTCTGTTGACAATCAGATTGATGATTTGTATCCATCATTCCATCAGTCAGTACTTGCTTACTGAAGTTACTGCTGTTGTAACTTCAGGGAAGTTGGCAGGTATGTCAGGGATCATTTGGGAAATATTTTAGACCTTATTGAGGCCTTTCAATACTTAAAGGGGACCTATAAGAAAGATGGGGACAGACTTTTTAGTAGGGCTTGCAGTAATAGCACAAGGGGTAATGGTTTTAAACTAAAAGAGGGTAGATTCAGACTAGATATAAGGAAGAAATTGTTTATGATGAGGGTGGTGAAATTCTGGGACAGGTTGCCCAGAGAACTAGTCAATGCCCCATCCCTGGAAGCATTCAAGGTCAGGTTGGATGGGGCTCTGAGCAACCTGATCTAGTTGAAGATGTCCCTGCTCATTGCAGGGGGGTTCGACTAGATGACCTTTAAAGTTCCTTTCCAACCCAAACTAATCTATCACATTTTACAGTCCTTACTCCATCAAAACCAATGGAAAGTTGGTCATCTTCAACAATTTATTTCAAACAGCACTTGCATAGTTCCAGACTTGGGTAATTACTTGATTTCATGTATGTTTTTTCTGAGTGTAAAGAACTTGCACTCAGAACAAAGCATAGCAGAGCAGAAGCTGAAGAAACAAGTTTTGCACTAAAAGATCACTTGCTGGTCACGCCTACCTTTTGCTAAAAATGTTGAAGAAGCATTTGCTAGCTGAAATCTTAGAGGGACAATGGGCAAGTGAAGGGTTTTAAGCTTTCAGACACCAATTTCTTATCCAAACTGGTAGTGCTTTTATACAGTACAGTAACAAAGATTTATCCAAAGTCAAGATAATTTTCCAGTGAAACAATTAACAAGAACTTTCCATGCTGTAATCTCCTACCTGATAAATTAATTTTCATTAAGTTAGGCAATGGTCTTTTGACTTTCTACTTTATGATATTTTGCATTATGTGAGCTTTAGTCCAACAAACTACTGCAGCAATGTGAGTTCATAATTATCATAAATTATTATGTATGACATGGATTTGCTCTCTCATATCTTCCATTGCTTAATCTTTGACTTCCAAATGCTTTATATTATTTTAAAGTAAGGCAAATACCAAAATTTCCTAACATTTCTTAAATACTTAGGGCTTAGCTAGAAGAACCTCCCTCTTTTACTCTGCAGCAGCATGGAGTAAGTACATGCCTATAGAAGTAACAGGGGGAAGAGGTTACTTCACAGTTGCAGTTGTGTTAAGGTGTTTATTTTTCTTTCACTGTCTTAAGGCTTTCTCTTTTCTCTCTCTCAACTAGTCTATTAAATGCCCAAGTCCTCAACTGGCAAATTTCTCTCTTATCATACAAACACTGCATTAAGTAATAATGAATTGAGTTTATTTTAGATTGGTTTTTGTAGAAAGGAGGTTGAAATAGGATCTTGCACAGGTGTGGGTAGTTGTTAACAAGTAACACGTAAAATTGCACAAATGGCTAACACGAATCAACTTTTTAGTAGAAATGAACCACTATTACTCAAAGTTTCTCTATTGTAAGCAGCGGTGCAAAGGCATGTTTGCATTTGTGTTGACTAAATTTAAATACAGCCTCTGATTGCTGAGTGGTGCCAGGACTGAATAAAAAATATAGGTTAATTGTGTACTTACTTTCAAGGAATAATACATTTTTGAAAGGACGGGTTTGCTTGATTTGCAGCTTATACCCACAAAAATGCAGTAGCCCTGGGTGAAACCACTGTGACTGCCTGCTGTGTAAAACCAGGAAGATTTTAAAACAATTACTTTATTACTATGAATGATCTTAAATAGGATAAAACCCACTGGTACATCCTCAGGTGGATTAAATTGGCATAGTTCTGCAGCTACGCTGATTTATCCCACCTGAAAATTTGAACCCATTACATGTTAAGCCAAATATTTTTAGCAATAATTTGCAAATAAATCAAGATGCAGGTTTTGGCAAACACTGATATCTTGTTAAGGCAAAATTGTAGAAGGTAAGGGCCCCTTGGAGTCTGTGGCAAAATTCCCGCTGATTTAAACTGAGCTAAGAATATATCCTCACATCCTAAGGGTAACTTAATATAAAGCATCTGAAATGGAAGGCTAATCTAATGTTTGTAAGAACGATCCAAGCCACCTGTATCTGCTAGATTGGGCTGGAAGTTATATAATAATAATTCTTCCCATTAGATTTCTAGTCCTTTTTTTAAAGCCAAAGCATTTTTCTGAGGTTACCTGTGGTTTTGATCCTTCTCAGAAACTAGTTATTCCGAGATAGTGAAAATGAACCCAAAACAGAGTCTAGAGAATGTCACATACTAGGGAAACGGAAGGATTTTTTTACTCTTCTCACGGTCAGAGTTTTCAAACATTTGTAGTTTGAGCTTTTGTTCTCCCCTGTGTTATACAGTAAAATGGAAGCTCTGTGATAAACCTACATCTTCTGTGAAGAGTCTTGAATGGTTTATTTCAGACTTTTGGATAACTGGTGTGTTAAACAGAAATTTAGTTTTCTACACAAGCTGGTCAAGAGCATGTAAACAGGTATAGCATGAAGGCTGGTTAAGCTAAACCTGTAACATGATGGAGGTGTAGGTGCCCCTGTATTTTCCTAAAATCATGAGTGGTAATAGGTCAAATTCAGCCAAGCTGAAGAAATATTGGTTCCTGTGACTGTATTTTTTCAGGCTGGGTCTATGGGTGAAAGTATTTTCAAGCACTATATGTATTCATTACTTTTTAATAATCAGTAAGATATTTTTCAGCATGCACCCTCAATAGATGCATATTTATTTATAAATTATATAGATGTACTACTGTACTAACATATTAACTACATTGTAGAACATCCCCAAATACAGAAATCAAAACCCGATGAAATAAAGATGAAATAACCACAATTTTAATTTTTTAAATTTTTATTTATTACTAGTAAAAAAAATATTTTCTTCCTGCACTCTAATTGATTGTCTTGTATCCCCCCTGGGGTACATGCACTCTGCTTCAGAGACCAATGCCTTAGAAAATGGACAAACTACCTGTTCATAAAGCTAGTCTTGCCTCTGCTCTAAGCAACCTGGAAGAAAGGGGCTTGGATATGTAAAAGAGCAAGACATGATAGCATATTGAGACACTGCCAGACCACTTGGCTAATTTTCCTGAAGGGCAAATCTTTTTCTTATTTAAAAAGTATGCATCGAATACAAGTATGCTCTGTTTTAGGCTCTGCTGTGTGTGAGGGCTGGATAAACTTAGGATAATCCTTTATATAGTTGAAGATTTTGGTATTCTTACTTGACCTGGGAATTTGTCTGGGTTTTTCTGTAATACAATTTTCATTACCAAGACCTGAAATTTGGAAAGTAAGTGGAAAAATTTGAAAAGTGTTATGGGAAATGTGATTTTGCTTACAAAAAATTATTTAATTAGAAGTACCCTTTTCTTTTGTGCAGGAAAAAAAAAAAAAAAAAGAAATCCAAATGAGTAAAAGGCACATAAGCTTGAGAGAGGGACACAATGTCAAGCTGGATTTTCAGACTTTACTGGGTTTCTATGGTTTTATGGCTTTAAGTCAGACCATTAATTTTATTTACATTTAGTTTTGGCTTATTTGAGTTTCTTCTTTTCTTTAACATGGTATGTTTTTTAAAGTTCCTATAGCTGTGATACTTCCTCTCATACAAAAGGATAATTTGGGAGGTGAAGCTGTAGTTTGGAAGTGAGAGTGCCTTATAAACTGTAACAGCAATTCAATCTACTGACTTGGGTGAATGTGCAGATTCAGTAAGTCCATCTACTAAAAGTCCTGAAAGTCTCCCTTTTCTGTTTTCTCCAAATAGCATAGCTCTTCACTGATGAATATTTCCTTTTCCTGAGATGCTGATCTCAGTTAACCCAGCTGGAATCCAGTAGAATGCATCAATTGCATTGAAGTTACTGTAGATTTCTACTGGTGAAATAAGATCAGCATTTCACTCTTATTTTTGTCCTTCCTGGCAATCCTGCAGCTTTCTGAAAAGCCTCACTTCAGATGCTTTTCTTTACAATTTTCGATCCTAGAGCATTTCTCCAAAAGGTTGAGTGTTTGGGGTTTTTGATAGCACGGAGTTAATAAGCATCTGAAAGGTTTCCATTTTTAATGTCTAGGATTTATTCAGTGACAGAAGAAGGATCCAAATTAGAAAAATTGGCATCTTTGCTCAGCCTCTATAAGACAGATTTCAAATTCTCAGTTTGGACAAGAGTATAGACCACTGCCCCCTCCTCCCAGCAACCCAAACCCAAACCCCATTGCTTTTCATCCAGGGCATAAGCTCTGCTGATCACTGTGTCAGCACTGTGATGGTCTGCAGTTTAAGTCAACCTAAGAATGTTAAAATATTACTTAATTGAAATGTCTTAGTGCATGTCCCTTGTATAGTCGATCAACTTAATAACAAAAGTATTCCCTTAAAACTCTTCCTTAACTGTGGTTGTGTTGAACTACAGGTACAGCCTACTAGTGATTCTGTTCTCTGCTATTGTTTTGTCCTATGGATCAGAAGCTTAGTTTAACCTTGGCCATCAAGCAGTTAATATTTTCTCCCCAATATCATGCATGAGAGCTGTTTAACTGATTTGTTTATTTCACGTTTGCATTACTCAAGGGAAACAGAAGTATTCTAACTGTCCAATTTTCTTCCTACTGTAACGGTTTCATTTACTGTGTTTCTGGTGGGATAATCCAGGACTGACCCTGAACAGTTTATATTTTGTGGAGCAAAACTCATGATTTATGTTATGGGGGAATTATGTGTGGATAAGTACAGTTTTCTTTTGGTTGTTGGCAGTGCATCTTCTTTTTCCAAAGTTAAAGAGAAATAATCGGAAACGCTCAAACCATGATGATGCAAGGCCCACAGCCAAACAGCTATCATATAAAGTGTCTTACTTCAAAGGCACCTTTGAAAAAAAGAAAGTGATAGAGGCTTAACTGTTTTTCCTTTTGAGGTATGTTCCATTATACTTTTACAGTTACTCCACTGTCGACCGTGAGCACATCAGCTTTCATAAGGTACCAGACTATTTCTCAGCTAAAACTCTGAGGTATCACCACTGGTCTGCCTCACCCTGCTTACTGTCGTTTCACACCGTTCTTCGTTTCCTCTGTGTAGTCCCATACTGGCACTGAGTAGAAAATAATCTTACCTTACTACACATTCTTAAACATTTGAATAACTAAAATTTTTCTTCTTTTTAAGGGTATCAGTTAAGTAATTGAGTATTTCTGATCACAATGCAGATTATATACATATGCCTGACTTCCCATGAGCTTCAAATTGTTAGGTCAATTGGCCTGTAACTTTCTCCACTGAGCTGTGATTTAAAAGGATTATATTTTTATGATGTAACCAGCTTTTTGGCTGCATGAGCTAATATTTAAAATATCCCTTTCTGCTATTGAATCTTACAGCTCTGAGTTGTCAAACAACCATTTGAAGTTGCTGGCTGTTCTGAATGAGCCTGTAACTATCATCCTGAGCCCTATACTGCTTTATTTACTGAGAGATACTTGGCAAGAGGGCTCTGTATGGAGCAGACCTGCCTAGTGAAGTGTTTGAACTGTGACCAGGAGATGTTGGGGCAAAGCTGGCGTGAACCTCCATGGCAGCAATGGCAGAACAGAATAGCTGCGTAGCAGGGATGAAGGAGGGGGCCTGCCTGGAGCCTGGCAGGTCTTGTGGGGCGGATGGGAGCCGTGGGGCGGATGGGAGCCTTGAGGCTCGACAGCGAGGTGCAGAGAGGTGCTGGCAGGCCAGGCTTGCTCCTCCTCAGCCCTGTACTGCTGGGGGGGCGGGGAGCAGGGGAATGGCTGATTCCCCTTCCAAAGCCGTATTTTAGCCAGGAGGAAGCCTGGCTTTCCAGCCCTCTGCTATCTTGAGCGGCAGAGTGCCCACATGGTAACACAAAAGCTTATTTGAGTACTGAGTACTTATTTGAGTACTTATTTGGTGGCCTAGGGAGGATGTTGTCTTACGGCAGTAATTCTCATGACTGCCTAGGTCTACTGGTCAACCACCCCATACAGAGGGGGGTCTGCAGCAGTAAGTCGTGAGGCCACTGCTGTGGCTTCAGAGCAGCTGACCCTCCAGGGAGGACTCTGTCTCTTTAACCTACAACGGTTTGCTTGGGCTTTTGGATTGAGTAGCTTCAATATTATTACCCTATTGTCTGGCTACATGATTATATTGTAGTCTCCCAGCGGGCAGTTTTGCTCCAGAGGAAGGCAGGCCTGCAAGTTATTTTTCAAGGCTCTGCAGATCATGTTTATTTCCTGCACACTCTCTTCTGTCCATCTCCCCATCCTGTCTTTAATTACTAATGGTCTGGCCACAGTTCTTCATATTGCTTTATTTTTGCCTCAATTTGTAGTCATTTCTTAACAAAAGAGTATCTTCTCCCCAACCTAAAGCAGGAATATTAATATCTGAAACAAAAAAAATGCTCAAGCACATAACTTAAGAGCTGCTCTGACTTCCAGTTATGTGTGAATTTGTCTAAAAAAATTACAGTGAAAGTGTTTGAGCTACTATTAAAGAGCCAGAGAAAGAGACAGCTGTATCACAGCTAGTGAAAGAGAAAAGCTGGCTAATTAAAGGTGATGCTACTGGCTCAGCAATAGCATTTCATTCATTGCTCTACTTAATATTAACCTATAATTTTATGTTTATTTTAAAGGGCTATATTAGGACTAATAAACACTGACTTCATTTGCTTCTCAGCATTAAAAAAAATGCTGGATGCTATGCCAAAGAATATAAATTCTGTTTCTCACCTCACTTGTTGCTGTCCTCCCTTTCCAGACAAATCCGTTGTTACACAGCGCAACCTTGCCGGCTGTGCTGCTCTATGTCCTTGGGTCCTGCTTGCAATGGGACAAGTGCCCAGAAAGGGAGGACGTTCTCCTGTGCCTGGCTGGCTTCAAGGAGGTTGTCACCCCCCAGCTGTACAGTCACCCTCTCTGCACCAGCACTCTCCAAACGGGTTTCTGATTGTGGTTTTTGCCTTCTGGGCCAAAGAATGATTAAGTGAGACAATGCTTGGCCCTAGAAATGCCTTTTTTTAAGGCCGAGTGGACGTTAGAAAAGTTCCACTGGCCCTCATGAAGCTGTGTTGGTTTACCCATCGGTGATGTAAATATGTAGACAAGTGCTGCCCCCTGCACTTGATGATTTTGCCATTGATTCTGGTAAAGATGGACCTTTTCCTTCCATCCTTACTAGGAGTGACTGTGTATATACATACATAAATACATATATATAAATAAACACGGAGGGTTTTCCCCTCAGGGAAACCCATTCTGCCATAAAACTTTGGTAAAACTGAAAAAAGACATTTCAGAAAGGTATTTTAATTCCTAACTTTAATTTATCTATACATTTTAATCCATACATTTAATCCATAATTTAATACATATGGTGTTCTAAATCCAGCAATGAAAAAGCTTTGGTTGAACACATTTGTTTTTCTTTTAAAAAACAGAACAGCATCATGGATAACGGTCTCATTATCATAAGTATTATTAACTCATGGAGCTGATTTAGAGAGGTTTAATTTTTTGTTTCGTCTTTTACTGAAAAGTTTCTAGCCACTTTATAAATCTGTGCTTATATTTAGCAGTTCCCTACCTCCACATGGTATAATTTTTCTTGGATATCTCTGAACTGCTTATAGGAAGGAGCACACCCATTAACAATGATTGAAACAGTAAATTTCCTACCTAAAAGCAAATGTGGTCTTGCAAGACAGTGAAAGTTTGGACAGACTTTGTCATGCCATAGCAGATTAACCTGTAATGAGAAGATGTAATACACAGCCCTCCTAGATGAAACTCAGAGTTCATTACTAGTCAAACCACACTCAGCAGAGTAGGAAAATCTACAATAGGCTTGTAGTCATCACACCAAAGAGAGGGGGAAAATATCCACAAGGCATTTGTTCTTACCCATCCAAGCAAATGGTCATTTTCATAATACCTAAAGGTAGAATAGAGATTTTGATATAGACATATTCAAAGAGTTCAGATCCCTATGCTAGAATTATGTCTGTGTGTTGCTTTGGTATGTGTTTTAGGTTGAATCTCTTTCTGGAAGTGCCTGTCTCCATTGACTGTAGAGGGAGCAAGTACAACTAACATCAGTAGCTAAATATATTTTGATAGCTCAAGTTAAATGACGTAATTGCCACCTTACCTGAACAGATCATGAAAATGAACAGCTGTGGTATTCCATAAGCAGTGAGATACAGCCTGGCTTTGTCTCTGCTGCGGCTGATGGTATTCAGCTGAAATTGGATCACACAGCAACATTTTTTCTTGCACTGTTCCACTCCGAAGTGCTTTTAGCAGGGAAATAAGTCTCACAATAGTAATAGGGTATGCGAGCACCTGTTTGAAAAATGGCATTTTTTCAGATACTCCTTTATCTCACTTAAGTATTTGGAATATTACCTACACTGTGGATATTGGGTCAGGGGGACGGGGGGAGGAATGACTAATGGCTCCCTGAAACCAGTTTAGTCTAATGAAATCTTACATTTCATTCTCCTTAAACTAGCACTCCATGTAGACTGCTCAGCCCTGCTTACTGATGATAAGCCCCAAGCCTCTGTACCTGGACTAATAACGTTCTGTACTTCAAGAGATTTCTGTTGGTCAGCATTCAGCTGCTCAAAAGCCCGTAGCATTTAGCCCTCCCAGGAGATAAATAGAGAAACTCTAGAATTGAGAGCTGAGCCCTTCCTTTTTATCTTTATTCTTTTTTTCTAATACCAAAAAGATGAAGGAAATGAATTTATGTGAAATGTTTTGATGCAGAGATTAGCCCAATTGAGAAATCCGCACGACAGTGCAAAACAGTGCATGTTAAACAGCTTTGTTTCTTTTAGCAAGGGCTCTGAGGAAAATACATGTGAGTATTAAGAAAATCACTATACGTATTGTCTTTTAAAAGAAACCTGAAGTTTACCGTGAAAATACCTCAGTGCCTTTTAAAACAGCTGCTTGTAAGTAAATGACTATAGATACTGAGGTATTGTCTGTGCCAAGTATAAAATCCTAGCATAAGCAGAGTGAAACTTTGATCACATTGGAACCTGAAGGGGATTAAAATATTTGCCCTCATTGAACAAACTTTGATGCTGTATTCCTAAAGCTACTAAGCTTCAAGAAATGCATTTAAAAAACCTTGAAATAATTTCTGGTACAGTAAAGACATGGGAGAGGTATCTTATAATAACTTGGGGTAACTGGTTTGCAGTTCTTGGGTGAGGAGTAGAAAAAACAACACAAGAAGAGGGAAAGACTGATGTAGCATAAGCTCAGTGTTTTCTGCCAGAGTACCTGCAATCATTATCATCTCGCCATCTGAAAGATGGCAGGAAAAACTCATATAACTGGATGGAAAAGGTGAAAACCTTTTAGTCTGCCAGGGCTGTAATCATAATGAAAAATGACACCTGAACCTTATCATGACAGTGAGTGGGAGTCACATGATAAGACACTATTTCCTCTAAGATGCATGGTATGGGGCTTCTCCTTTTTCGCCTGATAGAGTATAAACTGAATAAAAACATGCCATTGATTTGTAAGGCTGCTCCCTGCAAAATGGATAGTGTGCTTTGTTCTGTTTTCATACCTGGATACAAGTTCTCCTTGATTATCCGGCAGAAACAGCTCTCATGTTTAATCTGTGGACAGGAAAAAACAAATATTTTCATTTTCCAATTAATGTATATCTGCAGCTATATTTTCAAGAGGGAACAACAATGGTTAGGCATTTATTCTTTGCACTTAGTCACTTGGAGAAGTGTTCCAGTGTTCAAATAAAATGAGCACTTAGTTCCCGTTGAGTTCAGTGGGATTTTCAGTTCCCAGCAACTTTGAAAAATACCCTGTACTGATAATAAACCACCCTAGTAATTTTGTGTTTTGTATCAAACAGTGACTTTTTGAAATCGAGGCAGAGTTATGAGGTTAGGGCTTGTGTAAAATTAAGCTAGTGCAAGACTTCCCACTTCCCATCATTTTGAGTAAGTTAATGTATAATACAGAAATAACATCCGTTTTGGCTGATGAGTTATGACTGAAAGCGTCAAGCAATGAGTATAGCTCACTTGTCAGGGAAAATGAACAAGATATAGTCAAAATTGTTGATACTCTCATCTCACATCAGTAGGTATATTTTTCTGAAGAAAATATTTTGATTTTAGCCTGCTGCATTAATCTTTCTGTTAACTTACTTTTGAGAAAAAGGCTGTCTCTGACAATCAGAGAGTATATTCGATGCTCATGCTTTCTAGACTTTCATGGTTTTTTCATGGCTTACCTGAGAAGACCAGTGGAACTGGTCACCAGTGCAAGAGGCAAAATCAGTGTTGCATGCTCTCAGTGATGTTGGTTTTATTTTAGAAAGTAAAATATCAGTATTAAGCAGAGTTTCTAGCTGAGGCTCAAAGGTAATGCCAGGTTATATCCTCCCAGACATGTGGGATCAAAGACATGATTGAGTATACGTGCTATGTCTTGGTAGGAAAGTGCTACACTTGGTAAGGACCCAGCGCACTTCCTTGGCAAGGACATGCACACTGTGGTGCAGCCACAGACGGAGAATACCTGCTACTATTAATATGGAGAACATGGGACCAGACATGAACTGGGGAAGATTCCGTGCTTAGTATAGTTAATTGTTTGTATCACAGTAGTTTATAGCTGCATAGTCTGGGATCCCAGTGTTCTGGGCACTGTGCAAACACAGAATAACAAAATGATGCCTGGAAAATTTGCAGTCTAGCTGACTGCAAAGCCACTTGGACAATGGGTGGACACATGCCATCAACTGAAGAGGCAGTGAAAGTTCCTGCCAGTTCCTCAAAGTGCTTCAGTCTGCCAACATGTGTCACCTCCGTTTCACACTTGCTGAGCTTAAGCCAGCTGGCTTTCCTCCAGGTCCCTTTTTGCATCAGGTATTTAGAGAGCGGAGAAGGCATTTCTCTGGGCTCAGTGAAGAGGTGTAGAATAAATAGTCTCTTTCACAAAGATGACAGTGTGTACAAGACTATCTCAGAGGTTTTCAAATACATGATGTTATTCCTTGGGTTCAATACAACTTGTAGGCCTCCACAACTGAGAGCCCTCGAGCAGGAAAAGAAATTACTCCATACAAACATCTGGGAATTCTTTCAAAGGATTCAGAATGCTTCACAAGATTCAGAAATTTGCTTCTCTATAGCTCAGCAGGAGTGCTACTGTTCATAGATTCCTGATGTTAGCATATGGCAAAAATCCATGAATAATTTTGGGAAATAAATTATTCACAAATTTTGCCCTTTATGCTTGTGAAGTTCTTGAATTTGTTTGCTATCTAGAAACGTCTTCTGGTAAAGCCTCTTGCTCTGCAAGTCATCCACAAGTAATTCATTGTAAATATTCCTAAAATACAATTCATGACCCACTGAACCCTGATCCTGCAAACACTTACCCACATTCTTCTTGTGATTAGTTCCATTAAAATCAAAGGGACCTTTACATGTGGTTGTAAAGTTAAGCCCAGGCATAAGTGTTTGTAGGACGAAGATTTAGGTTGGTTCCATAACCCTTGATATTCTACATGCTATGTAGTCTCTGATTGCTGAATGAGATGCAGTCACTCAGAACCTGTGGAAAGTCAGGGGTTTTCAGCCCCAGGGTACTACTCCCATTCCCTAACTGGAGAGTTACAGAATCCATCCTTACGATGAATTTTGGCTTCTTTGAGTACATAATCCAGATTTGCTGGTAGTGATCCAACTTGAATTTAGCTTTGGAACACAGTTAAATGCAAAGCAAAGGTTAGTGAATCAAATTCATTTAAGAATCAGAGTGAATATTCATTGGCTTTTTTTATGACTTATTCGTCACTATAGACCCTTCTGTGCTGTGAACTGTATAATGGGGAAAAGTACTGATAACAAAGAGTTTGAGTTCCTAGGTTTTGTAGCCATCCACAGTTATAACAGAAAATGTTTACTAGAGCTGGGCAGATTTGTTCACAGAAAATAAACCTGGAGTTTGAAAAATTTAGCTAGTGCTCTGAAGAGAAAAGCAAAATCTAGGCCTAGCTATTGACTGGCATATTCAACTATGTAGTTAGCAGTATTACAGCTACTATATATCTGGTGGTGAAAAGAATATGCTGCATTTTGATTTAACATATAAATTGTATTTAGCATTGAGTTCTACAGTCTCACTTGCCATTATTCCTATGTGTCTCAATTTCAACACTTCAAGCAGGAAGGCATCGTAAAAAACTCCATTAGTTGTGTATGTACGTGTATATGTGTGCATCTAAATAATCACCAGGGACTAGAAAGGGTTACTCCTTCATGTATGCTGGAGAATTCCATCCCCTTAATTTGAGTTCAGAGAGGTAATATTGAAATGGTCGTGAAACAAGATCTCTGAACCGTAGAAAAGAGAAGATTCCTGGTTTTCCATTAAGATATGCAGCACATATTTCCACCACTGGAAATTTTTCAATATATCTGGTACTTGATCCATTAGGCTTTGAATGCAGAAAGTCAATTTTAAGTTATTTAGAGAAGTATTTTATTAGTTAGAATTTTTATCTCCCTCTGAGATCTGTATAGCTGAATTCACAGTATCAAAGAAAGATCTGGAAGGATACAAAAAATATTCCCAATAAAATGTTTTCAAACTCTCTAAAATATTTATACAAGAGAATTTTGGATTCTTCTTTCCCTAAATAACATGTGCTTGTACAGGGTTTGTGAAGGTGCATTGGGGTATAGTTTCTACTGGTGTTTGTTTGGGGTGATGTGTGCTTGTAATTTCACCACGCAGGAATAATGTGTTTCTGATTTATGCAGATTAAAAGCTTTTATATGATAGCTTACATAGCCCTAAATTTACATCTGTGCTTAAACTAACATGCACATACGTACACACAGAGATCCTTTTATGCCTCTCAACTCACCCTCCTATGAAAGGATCTTAATCAGGTTCTACTTATCAATATATTGAAGCCAGCTCAATAAAGAGTTTTCTCATGTATTGAATTATAGCAAACCCATTCTATGAACTGTATCCTATTTCTCCTGTTTGTAACAAACTCTTGTGACATACTTTAAAGAAAAAAATTACATTTTTCCCTAGCCTCATTCAAGCTGATGGTACTATTCAAATTTAAGAAAACAGTGGGTTTGCTATCAGAATTTTAAAATTCTTTAAAAGCTATTTATTAAGAATAAGAAAAATAAGTAAATACCTATTATGTCAGTACTTCCTCTAACATTAGTTCATATCATCCAGATGATTATATAGGTAACTGCTTGAAAGTATCTTTGTAATTGACTTAGTAAATAATAGTCTATTGGTATGCTTATAATGTATTGGTATGGTTGGCAGTTATTTGCTTTAAAGATTATTTTATTTAATCTATAAAACTATGGTTCAAATTCTGCTTCTAGTTCATTGCTTTGAATTGAAAATAATCTCAGCGTAACCAGTTCTGTTAGGGTTTAAAGTGGTACAAATGACACTGATAACCATGACAATATACCTACCATTCACTACAGAGAGCTTAGTATAAAGTAGAGAACTCTCACCTTTTCATTAGTATTTTTATTGCTTTTTGTTTCAGAGAAGGGAAGAAATAAATGAGGTTCAGCAGCAGGGGTTGTCAGAAGGTTTCAAGAAGTGTCAGTGTTATAGTCCAGGTGTCTTTCACAAACACTAACTTTTCCTGGTGAGCAATGCTGCGACCCAGAGTGTCGATGTCGTGTCTTCTGCTCTCCAAACAGCAGAGCAGGGGTTCATCCCTCTCTCCCGCTCCGGAGCGAGCTAGCCCAGACGCCGGACTCTGGAGGGGCTGTTGGAGGTGAGGCTGGGGTGACAGCAGCTGTGTGCACCCCTGTGCTGAGATGAGCTGGGACAATCAATTCTTTCCACGTGTGACAGAGGCCAGCTCGCTCAGGCGTGAGGCTGGGCTTGGGGGTGAGACGTGATGAATGAGCTCTTTGCATCTTTCCCTGTCAGTGGGACTCAGCAGGGATTTTGAACTATTCCCCCACCAGAAGTGGGATGAAGTGCTCTGGACAGCCCACCTTTCCTGTAGGCACATGTATGTGCCTGGAGGTTGTTGTGTGACACATTCTGCTGGGGTAAAAGAGTTCCTCGGTGCTCTGTCGGTGAGCTCAGCAGCCTCGGGCGATGTTGGGTTCACTGCACATACAATATGACTCCTCAAGCATATCCACACTCTCCGTTTATCAGTGATTTCCATGCATCTTAAAGCTACTGAGTGGTGGGTTACCATGTGCAGCACCAGAAATGGCCACATTTTTCACCCCTTTGCATCTGCTCTGTGCACTTATCTTTCAGACTTCCCATGAAGACCTATTAACAAATTGGAGTCTACTTAAGCATGAGAGAAAATTTAACTTTCCAGCCCTTACAACTGTGTCTCAACATCTTTTCTCTTAGAAGAGCAGGAAAATTGCTTCTGAAAAAATATCATTGATGCATCTTACACTGTATATATATCAAAGGACTACTTTCTGTATACACTATGAGGGTTTTTTCCCCTGGCAAGCCAGGACAATTAGTTAATTAAGAACTTTTGGTAAATATCTCTCTTCCTCCTTAATCATTTATTGGAATCCAAGTTTTCCTATCTGCTTGTGCAAAGCATACTTCAGAGTAATTAGAACACCAGCTGGGCTGTAGAGTTTGGGATTATCTAAACTACATAAACAGCACCTACAGAGAGTTCATGCTCTAGTTGTCATTGACACTGCCATATTGATTTGAACCAAAGTCATGGATAAAAATAATTAATATTAGATATACAATCCCAGTGTCAGATTTTGAAAGCAAGTATGTGTTTCTGACTGAACTTAGTCTGGTTCCTACTGAATCAAAGGAAGCTGTTCTCTTTTGTAAAAAAAAAAAAAAAAAAAAAAAAAAAGATTACTTTTTTTCCTGAATTACTTTAATTTTTACTATTTTTTTCGTGAAACTCTAATGCTTTCCTATTGCAAGCTGAGCTAAGTTTGGTTTTTTTGAAAACACTAAAATGCCAATCTTTTATGAGCTGTTTGAAATCATGTTCGCTGTTTTGACTGTCCACTTTCTTTGACACAATGCTGATTTCATCCTTTGTCTGCTGTGTTTCTTTGTCCCTTGTTCTTGCTTCTTGATTAAAAACATCAAGGCAAACAGAGCCACAACATCTGTGTCTCACGTGTTTACAAGCCCATTTCATTGATTCTGTGAGCTGTGCAGCATTTATATGTAGCATTTTGTTCACTAGAAGTGTTTGTCAATAGGAAAATTTTAATCTAATAGGGATTACAAAAAATCACTCATTTGAAGTTCCTATAAAAACTGGATTTCTTAAGACAGGTATTTTGACCCCTGTATTAACAGGGTGCACAGTTCTCTTGGAGCCAAGCTCGTGGTTCAAGGCATGCATCACACAACCTTATTGCAAACTTGGCAGCTGAATCAAGGAAATAGATTAATGTGCTGTGCAGTGGCTGGACATGTAAGGTCCAGGAATCAGGCTTTAATTTACAGCTCCCTGTATGGCTTGGTAAAAAAGAAGGCACACTGCTGTGGTGCTGGCATTTCCTATGTTTAGAAAAACAGGGCTCACTGTTCATCATGAGTTGTTTTTACTTTTGAAGTTCATTAATTTCCCTGACATAGGCAGGTGGCTTGGTGAAACTAGGGTTATTTGGGAAAGCAGGACTCTTCTGGGAGAGTAAGAACTGTATGGTTTATTCTACAGTGAAACCTTGTTTTGCCAAATTCCTCAGCTGCTTGAGCTTTAAGCTTGGAGACCTAGCTAAGCGTTCGGGTGAATGCTTTGTTGTTGCTAGCTTTCGTTCATATCTGGCTGTGGGGTATCTTGCGGGCAGGCTTCCCTTGATAGTCGCTTCGTTTGGAAGGCTGGGGGGGAAGAAGGAATGCGAACAGATACACACTGCTCTGATTCTTTACAATCCACCAAAGGAAAGTTAGCCTGGGAAGGAGGTCAGAAAACTCTGGTTTATGTGAGAGGAGAGGCATGCATTTCTTATGACAAAACTATTACCTGAATGAGTCTATTAAACCTGGACTCCTCATTCCAAATCAAACCTCGTCTCCTGGAGAGAGGATGAAAAAACCACCACATTAGACCCACTGGATCTTAATCTAACTGTAATGTTATGGCATTTTCTTAATTCAGGAATATATGGCTGATATACAGAAAGTGAGCACATTATGGGATACAGTGAATGTCTCGACGCCGAAGTTTTCCCTCTTTCTACAATGAATTTAAAATTCGTTCAACTGTGCAGAAAGAGTGGTACCTTGTATGCCCTATATCTCAGATGGCACTCATAAGTGGGCCTGTTTTCAGTCCTAATGGAGAAACACAAATTTTTTTAAAGTATTTATTTACAAATGTATTTTATATTAAAGTAAGGGTTAATACCCTGTATATAGGCTCAAGTCAGGTTTCCCCTCACAGATTTTTTTTTCTTTCAGATGTTTAGCTTCAGCACTTTCCTTTGGTAACATTTGTAATTTGGAGACAAGTAGGAATTAATTTGGTTGATTTGCTTGTAACCAAACCAAAATTTGAATTCCTTTCTTCAACAGCAAAAGATTCATTCCCCAACCCCTCTACCCCCCAGTTGCCTTTGTGATTTATCTCTGTTTACAGATAAAGCAGAACACTGTAACACAGGACAGATAAAGTGAGGACATTCTATACTCATTATATTTTCAGTGGAGACTACAGATAAATGCCTGTCATAAAAGTAGAGGAATTTATTCTTAAAACATGCTTTGATAGCTAGGCAGTTATATTCTTTTGCAGTGTTTCCTGGTAACCATTTCAAAACACATCAGCAGCATTAATGGAATCTCTCAAATGCTTGAGAGATGAAAAGCGATCTTTTTCATGCAGGAAAAACAGAAAACAAAAACTAAAGGTGTCTGCAAAATTGTTGTAAAACTTGAATTTGGAACTCCCATCCTCTCCCCTTTTCTGGATACATGTTTCTATCTTTATACATCCATGAAATTCATAGATCATATTGATTCTGCTCCAGCAGATCACAGGCATCAAAACAACCTGATACACTTAATATTACAGACAATCCTAGGTGCTTTACTAAGTCATGTCATCAAGCATAACGTTTGGTGATATTTTTGAAGGTACAGTGTGAGAACCCCAAGTTGCCTTTCCGTTTAGAATTTGGACAATTGAACAAAACCTTTTACATTAAAAGAAAAAAGGGAACTGAAATGAAGCTTGTACTCTGTGTTGTGAAAGGAAATATAACTATCAAATTGAGATAGAACCAGTGAAGTACCCTATGCCTTTTGTTGCCCCTATGAATGATCTTTCCTTTTTTTTTGCTCTTTCCCATGATGTCTGAATGTTTGAGTCCCTCCAGCTCCCCTATTTTTTCCACTGTGCTCTGAATTCAACTTTATCCCACTGGAAGTTGTATTGTCTACCCTCTTTATGTCTGCTGAGTGAAACATCTATTTTGAATAATAGACAAGTTAAATACTCAATTTTAAATAGAATGCATTTAAAGTTAGAAAATAAATTCCAACAGCCTTAATGAGTTCCTATATCAAACAACAGGCTTCTCTTGTGTATATGCACTGCTGAAAAAAAATTTAAACAGTGGCTGATATTATGGCAGAATGATAAAGTGCTGCTTAAGCATCAGTTCCCACACGTCTGTTGTTTGGTAAGGCAGAAAGCCTTTAGTCCCACACATGCAAGGCAAAAAACTTATTTAATGGGAATTCAACTCTTTGGTGTGCAAAGTGCAGTGGCCTTGATCCAGCAAAGCACTGAAGCCCATGCTTTTCTTGAAGCTCATGAATTCATTTTATCTAGCGAGAGCACTCTGTTTGTTGACCTACTTGCCAGCCTTTTTGGAAGATGTTGGTTGCATTTCCCTACGCCGGGGATTCAGCCCTAACTTAAAGAACATGCTGTCCAGTCTGACGCTATTGTTATTTTTCTGAAGAAAATTTTTTAATTTAGCAATAGAAGTGCTTTCTGACACTCTCTTTGTTCTGAAGAGTTTGCTCACAACAAAAGGAACCCTTCTGTGGACACACAATAGCTCGATGATTAGAGCACTGACTTGAAGAGGAAAGGACCTAGGTTCAACTCCCTGATCCAAACCAGACAGAGCGGGGAATTGAACCTGACTCTTTAGTGTCAGAGATTAGGGTACTCCGCTGGGATAACAGCAAGCCAGGTTTCAACTCCCTGCTCTGTCTGGTTTGGATCAGGCAGTTGAACCTCAGTCTCCCCCATCTCAGCTGCGTGCCCTCATCACCAAGCTATTTGGCCAAGATGGAATGGGGTGTTTTGTTCTTAAAAAAAAAAAAGGGGGGGGGGGGGGAGCTCATTCTGCACCAGAGTAAAATCTAAATTACCCAATCCTGACACTTTCCACATGATGGAATTCTTGTTTCCTGGCCAGGCCTAGAGAGAACTACTTCGTGGTCACATACCGAGAGCGCCAGAAGCAATAGGAAGATATAAAAACCCTCTGTCTCTGCAAATGCAGCTAAAGATGCAGAGATTCAGCCACGTTATCCACATGGCTTTGGCAGAAGCAGAGCAAACAAAACCACCAGAAGCCTACTCATATGAACGCCAGAGCTATCTCAGTGAACTACAGTTTTGTTTGGAGGAGAATGGGGGAGGAAGATTAATATTCTGTCAGTGTCAGTGCTGTCAGAGGTGTCTGTGTCAGAGCACAGGCTGTCCGAGTGAGTTTTCTTGAAACTTTAAGGAGCTTTTTCCCCCCCTGGTTTCCACGCCTGTCTTCTCTCCCATGGCTTTCTACCTGGTTCTCTCTAACTTCCATGCTTGTCTCCTCCTTTCAGTATCCTTACCATATATTCATGTCCTTCTTCTTCCCACAAAGAAATTGTTCTGGCTTAAGGTTTGGTACTTGTGATGGCACACATGAACCCTGCTGCAAAACCCTCTGTGAATGTGCTTATGTCAGTTGACAGAAATGGATGGGTTTTAACTGTTTATCTTGTCCTTGTAATCCACACACACATATTGAATTTCTTAATCTAATCCCAGGCATTTTTAAAGGTTTAAGGATCTTTTTTCTCATTACCTTCTCTTCTGTCTTCTGATTTTATCCAGCAGTAGACCACCTATTGATTTTTGACAATCTAGCATGTGAACCCTTTTACAGCCATCCGCAGAGGGCTTAGTTTACTCCAGTCATATAAAGTTCGTGGACTGAAAGTCTGTGTCTGTTGGAACTTGCAGTGTTGGGTATCTCCAGGTATGGAGCGTGGACCTCTAATTTTGAATTAGTGCTTTACATTCATTCACTTGAGATGGAAAATGACTGCTGTTTACTAAGTCAACATTAAAGTATGCATATTTATACCAAAGAAGTATTCACGAGTGAGTTAGAATGGAAATGTGGGGTGTAGAAATTATAATCAGAGTCATTATTTCAGTTCCATTCACCAAGAGGCAAGCAAAATGCATGGCTGGAAATCAGGTTGTTATACATGCACAGGAGGGGCTCAGTTTTCCTGAGTATGAGCATTTGGGATGCTGCTGTTGTACATTCAGATTGTATTTTCCCCTATCCCCTGCAATGCCCAGGGCACAAAGATATAATGTGATGGTTTGTTTCCATCTCACTCCATTTACGCAGCAGCAGACGATTTCATGGCCTGCTTCAGAAACAGGACACACGTGCTCCTGTAGTTGTGTACATGTGCTCAGTCTTGCAGCAGTCCATGTCACATCAACCCGGGTATAAAACGGGGTCATGGGTTTTTTGCAGACCAAGCCTGACTGCTGGAGGGGTAGGACAGGGTATTTCTCTCTCTCTCTCTCTCTCCTCTCAAGTCCCATGGTCAAGAAGCCTGAGATGGCTTTCATTTTTCAATAGCCTCTCTCCTCAGCCCTATCAGATATTACCTGTTAATACCAAGTGACTGACTCTGAGCAACCCGATTAGCATTAACCTCCACAACCTCTGCGGAGTCGACAGGATGGGCTTCTGCACAAATACAAGGAAATCCAGGCCTTGACATGGCTGCAGGATATTCCTAGCTGGGTTCCTGACCTAATGCAGGACGTGCAGCACACAAGGGAATCAGATCATGCTGTACGTGATGAAACTAGCATACAGCGTAGTGGTCCAGTGAGGAAACCCTCCTCACAATCCATAATGAAGTGCTATCATGGAATTGGATTACCCCTCTCTAAAACGACCCAAGGCACTTTGTAATCAAACCGCATGCTCTAAACTGTTTTATGTGAAGTCAGCTGCATTGCATCCTTGCTGCCAGACACTTTAGAACCATAATTGCATTAATTTCCATCTTTAATTTACTCCATTGTGCTGCTGTCATTGCAGGATCTTTGCTACCAAGCGCTGTGTGTTCATTTCCTCAGTGCTTACTGTAAGTTGCAAATTAAGGGTGGCATGATTAACTCTAAATTGCCCTGTTTCTTTTGGATGAAGTCAAGCTCATCATTACTTGAACATTAGTTTATTATGATTTAATGAAGTACACGGTGTTACATTTGGCTTGGGAGATCAGTTCCAAATAGAGGACAATTTGCAAAGAATCTTGGTTTGAAACCTGCTGTAACTACAGAGATCTCTCTCTGTCAACCCTGGAGAATTGAGCTGGGTAATGCTGAATTAGAAATGGACCTTCATTTTTAAATTAAATGAATAGTGTCTAATTATTAAGGCCTGAGTCTTCAGACAGTCATAGTATGCCCACTTTCTTCAGCAGGAACTAAGGGCGTTTCATTCTTGCATAATATCATATCTTGTAAAAGTTTCATACTGAGCAATTGTAAGGCTTTATTTATGCTTTTGTATTAGTAATTTTGCAGCTTTTTTATTTAGCAAAGGATTAGCCAGTGAGATTTGAAATGGTATTTGCAGAGGAAATCTGTCATGTTTAATGGAAAGTGTCCAGGAAGGTAACACAACTGCCAATCCCAAATTAAATACTACATATATATATATAGAGGGAGATTTTTGTGATGCCAGGTTTCCAAGGACTGGTTCATTCCATAGTGTTCAAGTAATGCTTTCGTGGTTCTTGCTGACTCTTGTTTCAGTTCACTTGCTTCCAGGATTTCCATTTTATAAACCTCTTTTAATCACTACTTTAAAAACTAATTCTGAGTCAAAATTCAGTATATAGTTAATGTTCCAAGAAATAGCCATGCCTGCCTCCCCTCTTCCCAGCTCTTCTCTGTGCTGGAAATCCAATTTCTAAATCTTTTGTTTGCTAGTTATGGGAGGGAGGGAGAAAAAATAATCAGATAACATTGATGAAAATTTATCTCCCAATTCAAATTCAGTACTTGTAGGTATCTGTATAAGCAAAGTAAAGCAAGGGTAAAGATTCTGATACTTCACCTGACTGCTTGCAATATAGGTAGATCTTCTGCCTCCTTTCTGCTCCTGCCTTCCATCGCCTTTTCCATCTCATCCTACACCATCCAACAATATGCTTTGTGCCCTTGTAGCAGTGAATTAGGTTCATAATTGGTAGTTCTGCCACTGCTTTCATTTCCAGGAGAGAGAGACACCAAGTCACTGCATCTGTGGGACTCCCCATTTGTGTCCCACAGGTCGGGGTTGCTCTGTACCATCTACACTTGGATTTAAAAAAAAAAAAAAAAAGGCGCAGCATTTCAAAGGTGCATTTGAAAAAAATCCATCATGTATGTATCACTCTTTGAGGGACTGAAAGGTATCTTTAGGAGTGCTGGCCTTATACCTCCATTCATCCCATGTTATGGCAGTGTAAGAACCACAGTCTAGCATGAAGGTTCTGCTCTTCTTTCTAAAAACCTGGTACCATTCTGTGGGCAGATCCTCTTTGAAAATAGCTCTTATAGAAATGTGCGCTGCTGGGCTGACAGTTTCTAACTCAGCTCTGAATTTCCCTCATCTTATTGCTTTAATGACCACTGGTTCTTAGTATCTGGATAGAGAGCTTTTTTTGTGGCTTTAGCTGAGAGTGTATGCTTTTGGGATTTTCAGCTGTTGTCTCCAATGGTAAAAGTCTCAGTAAGACATATCCAGAAAGGTTAAAATCAACATCAGTTTGTAGAAAAGACTGTTTTTCATGCACATTTCCAAGGAGCGGGCTGCTTAGATTAATTAAGTAATGTAAAAAACATCCCCACTAAGTAATTCCCCATAGTTCAATTTTTCCAACAGGAGAACAGAATTATGCACCTTATTTCTGAGGTCACTTCCATAATTGTAACAACATACATTTTTTGTAATAGCTTTTCCTTTTTTAATGGATATTTAAATGGAGTTAATTAAATATGGTTATTTCATACCCATCTCCTGAGAGGAAACATAACAGCATGATGAAAATACAAGTGAATTGGAAGTAATAAATGTCTACTAAAAAGGACTGCATTTTGACTCCCTAAGTAATATTGGTTGTTAATTGTTAAGACTCTCAGAGTGATAATCTGGAGATTCAGATGCCTGCCATACTATACAAAACTGGATTCCAGAATACTTCAATTTAATAAGCTATTGTTGGAAGTGTTACTGCAGTTAGAAGTACCAGCTGTATATCTCAGGGACAGGCAGTCATGAAATATAGTATGTAAAGCAGAAGTATAACCTTTTGAAAATTGGATCCAGTTGCTTTTCTCTTCTGGACCTTTTTTGGGCCCCTTTCTAATCCTGAAACTCTTCTCTCTGTGTCCTAATCAGTGGGCTGATTGACTTGTGTTCCTGTTACACTTCAGTCAAATACATTGTGTTTCTTACACTGGAGCTGGACCCACATGGCTGTACTGCAGGTCATGTTAAACAGAAGGCGACAAGCCTCTGAAGGTTAGGAGTTTGCATTGGCACAGGCTGAACCTAAATGCTCAGAATTTCAGATTCTTCTCAACATACTGAAATGTCTTTGGCCTCCAAAACTGGGGTAGATGTTGTGTAAGCAGTGACTACCTAATAAAAACATCAGCTGCCTTGTG